>NW_028318321.1:8295000-11180000 GCF_062004578.1 Staurois parvus
CCCCAGAATTATGCAGGCACCGTCAAATGGGAGGTCAATCAGCCACAGCCCAAGGAATGTATAGCAACCTCTGGAGGAACCCTACAGTTCCACAGAGCCCTGTTGAGAATGGCTGTTATAGAGGAACACATTGAGAATTCATTCTGAAAAGGAGAACTAAACTAACCAGATGAATGAAAACTAAAAGTTCTATGTACAGTATCAACTCAAGATACATTGTTCATACTGGCCAATGAGAAATCTATTTGTCTATTGCCATCCAATATTAGATTGATTGAGCATATGTATGAACAAATGTATGTGTATTAGAAATGTTGATATGATACAGAAACATGGTTGTAAACCTCACACATGAAATCTGAACGAATCGCATATTTCTAGAGCGCTTACTTGCCTCTCCAGAGCACGAAGTGTCATTTCTATCTGCTGCCTCTTTCCTCTGCTATTACATTGAGTCACTTCTTATGAGTTTTCCTGACACCAAGAGAAATATGGTAGAGGGCACAGACTCTGATTGACAGCCCCAACTATGGTCCTATGTGTTGTGTGAAGGGGTCCCTTCCCTCCAATCAGCTCTCAGGCCAGGTTCACATATGTGCGGCCGTGCAGGTCGTGATTTGCGTGGGCACGAGAGCTCATTTATTTGAATTGACTCCTGTGCCCTGGGACACACAGGGAAGATGTCCCTGCACTACTTGTACATTTGCAATTTACAGTGTGGGCAGCGTGCCATTAGAATTAATTGCACCTGCCTTCAGGTCCCGCATTCCTCTGTGTGGGTGGTGCGGCTGCAGGTATTTGTGTGGGTCCTGCAGCGTCACCACCCGTACAGATGTGAACCAAGCGTCAGCGTTCTTCTCACTGATTTAGCTTCAGCTACCCTCCCCCTGCTTTTTAGAGCTGAGTAAATTCTGCACTTTGAATGGATGTGACAAACAGAAGGCTATAGATGAACAGGTACAACTTATGTAGAAGGATTTGTTTCATCTCTGTGCAGTCCCACAGTCTCGCTATAAGTTGCTGATCACTGCCATTACTAGTATAAAAAACTAAATATATAAACTAACTATAAATAAAAATTCCAGTATATCTACCGCCATTTGTATATGCTATAACTCTTATATAAAAAAATTAGTATACACTTATTGGGATTTTTTTTTTAGCAAAGACATGTATCAGAATACATGTTGGGCTAAATTTATGAAGAAATAAAAAATTTTTATTGGATATATTTTAGGGCAAAATGTCAAAAATATATTTTTTTTCAAAATTGTCGTTTCTTTTGTTTATAGTGCAAAAAATACAAAATGCAGAAATGATCAAATACCACCAAAAGAAAGCTCTATTTGTGGGGAAATTTTTTTATTTATGTACAGTGTTGCATGACCGCGCAATTGTCAGTTAAAGTAAAGCAGCGCCGTATTGCAAAAAATGGCCTGGTTGAGGGGGGGGAGGTAAATTCTCTGGAAGGAAAGTGGTTAAAGTAAGAAAAAAATGTAAAAAATCTTAATAGAGACATGGCAATTAAAAATCCAAGACAGTTTCTAACTCTTTCCTGCTTTAGGCAAGGCTGGAGTCACATATTCAATATGGCTAATGCATTATTCATTCCAAATGTAGTTCAGTTCACAAGATATTAATAATAAACCAAATCATAGTGGTCCGTATACCCAGACACCTCCTATTACCTTGTAGATTTCTCCAGCTTCAGACCCGTAACACCACAGGTTCGGAGTGCATGGCTAATGGTGATACCATGTAACAACCATATATAGAGAAAGTCAGCATTCACCAAAACCAGTCTCAAAGTTTTAACAAGGTCAAATTGTGAAAGTAATGACAAAAAGTGTGAAAGAAAACACGATACACCATTACTTTTGCAACATGACCTCATTAAAATGTTGAGGTTGGTTTAGGTGAGCGCTGACTTTCTCTTTACATGACCTCAGACTACCTGTCTGTATGTCTTTCTTGACAGTGCTACGCCCAATAATATTACTGAGTTACAATTTAATATTCATTCTAGTCTTCTATTGGAAATCATGTTCCTCTAACCATCCCTCATATCTTCATTATTTCTTGTAAAATAACTCTGTGTAGTTCTAACATGTTTCAAAGTTACACATTCAGACAAAGAATGTAGACTACAACATAAAAGTCCATTATGAGCTAAAAATCTGCGCTGAGCAATAAAAATTAGCCTTAAAGGGAATTTTCACTTTAACAGTGAAGTAATAAAGTAGAAAACCTTTCGAGGTATGGCCCAACAAAGGCTGATGATGATTACCCCTCATTGTTGCCCTTGCTGATTTTTAGACACAGAGCAGTGGCTGGGGCCAGAGCTGAGTGACACCCATGGATCCTCAATGGCTTTCCAGTTTACCCTCTCCTGCTATGACTCAGCAAGGGCAGATGTTGATCACAACTCACCCCCTCACCCGTGTTCTCTGTCCTTTACAATGCTAGGGTGTTCACAGCTACTCAACCTTCTTTACTGAGCAAATTATATGGCATTGGAAGCCCATGAATGCAAACATGCTACTGCTTTGTAGAGGACAAAGAGCAGCTAATTGCCAAGGTTTAAAGCAGAGTGACACCAGTGGATCATCAATGGGCTTTCCAGTTTATTGCAGGAAGTTGAACACTATTTAAAATACCATTAGACACAGGATGACTTTCTATCCTTAAAAATGAAGTATCTCTCCCCCCCCCTCCCAAAAAAAAAATGTTACTCGCCTATGTGGATGCAGCATCAATCTGATGCTGAATCTGTCCCCCGCCACCTCTACACTGAGAATTGAGTGATGAAACACCACTGATTGCTCAGTTCTCCCCTCTGCTTTGAGCAGAGAGCCATGACTGTCAGTCACTGGCTCTCTGCTCTGCCTCTCATGGGCTGTGCAGGAAGTAAAAGGGGGCTGGCTCAGTCTCCCAGTGTCTTGCTGAAAAGCTGAGCCAGCTCCCAGTCCAGGTCGGATCAATCCATTGCCTGGATCGGCTAAGTGACGTCAGCTGACAGTGGGCTTTAGCCTGCTGTTGGCTGAAAATGGGTCACAGAAGTGCAGAATGAACTACACTACTGTAATCCATAGGAGACAAAAGGGACAAAAAAGCTTTGGCCCTACATCTCCTTTACAGTTATTGTAAAGTTTTGTTTTATTTTTAAATAAAAAAAACATGTTATACCATTGCACATAACTGCCCTGAACCTCCTCTTCTCGGGTGCCCTGCCAGCAATATAGTCTCATCTTCTCAGTATGCTACCATAGGAAGCTGCTTCCTATGGGGGTGCACCAGATGCTTACTTCCAAGCCAAGCTGTGTGTGTCTATAGATGCCCACAGCACAGCTTTCCCCCCTTCCCCTTACAGGATTTGATTGACAGTAGAAGGAGCCAATGGCTCCCACTGCTCACACTGACAGAAAATGCAGTGCTCTCTGAACCAAGAAGTGAGGATAAAGCTTCTAATAGGAAAAGTTGTTCTGGTGACAACTGTCTAAGATGGGAATCCCTCTTACTTTGGCAAAGATTTCTAATCACTTTCTCTTGCATCTTTGGGACAGAAAGTAATGAAAAATCTTCCTACAGACCTCAAAAAAAGACCTTCAAGATGGGTTGAACCCCTTTCTACTATATCCAAAACTATACACAGAGCAAAGTAGAAAGTCATTTACGAATGATTACACCATCAAGGAGATCTTTGTATTGTATGCCATATACATCCCCTTTAGTATATATTCTTTGAGCTTGCCACTGCATACTTTACATCCTTTTCAAATTCAAGATAAGCAATGGCCAGATGTAAAACTGATTTGACCATGTTTGATCTAGGAGTCGAACAGTCTTTTTTTATTATTCCACAGCCCTTTAGGAGCCTGAAAACTGAGACACACCATTAACATTTTCAATCCAAGTCTCAGAATGTGACGTAGGACATGGACCGCACATAAATATATTGCAATAATGTCACATGATTTACACTAATTTTTGGACATTGTGACAATTTCTGTGGAAGAACTGGATGCTGTTCCTGATGTCTGTTAGGTACATAGAAATTCAAGAGACATCCATGGCACAGATAGGCCAAAAGAAGGCTTAGGTTTCCTTTTATCATGCAGAGGTAAATGACCACTGCTCAGTTCTCTGGCATTCTCAGAGGAGAGAGTTCTCCTCTGAATGCCTTTTTATGAAGCGGTGTAGATCACTTCTCCGAACGAGGAGAGAAGTGATCTACAAACGCTATGAACGCTGGAAAACGGCTGCTTTTACTATAATCTCGCGAGATTACAGTAAGAGATCAGTCAAACACCGTTTACTAAGCAGCAGTAAATTACCGCTGCTTCATTTGCGGTTCCTCCGATTCTCCAGCTCTGGGCTGGAGAATCTGGAGGGAGAACACAGATCTCCAGTGAAGGGCTGACATCGCTCCTTCATATACTGGCCATCTGTGTGCTGAGATGATCAGCGGAGAACATGTTCTCCACTGATCATCTCTGTTTCCTAAACCACTAATGATCGGAGATCAGCAACGATCCTTAGGATCGCCGCTGATCTCTGTTTCATAAAAGGATGCCTTAATTGGCTGAATTTTTCAGGGCTCATTCAGACTATGATTTGCATTACTGCATGTTTGGTAAGGTGCGGTACTTCTCATGTTAAAACAGCCCATTATTTTTGACTATGTTGCCAACATACCACGTTTTAATAGACATGAACCATCTTTTTTTTACATCCCATCACACCACAATGCATGGATGTTTCACATCTGTTGGATAAAATGCACATGCACTGTGTTGTGCTGACTAGGTGTGTTAGGGTGTCATAGAACATTAAGGTCTGTAAACATGCAATTTGCCAAATGTTGCCACAAATTTGAATAGGCCCTTAGTTTTACATAGTAGGGGAGGGTAAGAGCCTTAGGTTTTTGTTGCTTTCTGTTTCCAGACTAGGGAGATTTCCCAGACTTTCTCAATCAATGGAAACTAAAAGGAAGAGAAGAAAAATCTCCTGTAGGGTGACAAAACACAATGAAAGGCTGATGGGAGTTTTAAGCATCATACACATGATGAGAATAGCGGATGAATGATCGTCCATTTTTTTTTTGTATGCTAGTTTCATATTGAAATCGAATAGGTTACTAGAGTTATGAAAATTCTCATAAGACAGAATACAACTGCCACGATGATGTAATGCATTGTATTGTATTGTAATGTAGTCTTTCGTTTCTGAGCATGCGTGGTCTTGGTCACTCAATTTTTTTACAGATGAATACCATACTGAAAAAACGAAAACATTTTTGCTTGTCCTCTCAGATAATTTTGAATGAACTGTCGTGATCAGCTCTCAAAGCTGTGTACTAACGATCAGATTAACGAATGATCACTCCGAAAGCGGTATTTTTCATCCAATTTTCTCATTGTGTGAACTAGGGATTAAGGTTTCTCTATTGTTCTATAAAAAAAAGTTTTTATTCCTG
The DNA here is from genome assembly GCF_062004578.1 of Staurois parvus. NCBI lineage: Eukaryota > Metazoa > Chordata > Amphibia > Anura > Ranidae > Staurois > Staurois parvus. The sequence continues at coordinate 8,300,477 of NW_028318321.1, forward strand.
TTGTGTGGTAAAACAGAGCTTTTGAACCATTAACACCCCCCCCCATCCCACACACGCACACACCATGATATGTTGATTAAACAACCAACTTTTGTTGAAAGAGCCAAATGGAAAATTGGCGGCTGACAACAGCCTGCATCCAATCAGTAGGCCCAGTGGGAGATTTATCAATCCTTGCCCTTTAGCGTGGATGGAGAAATCTGTTGAATTTCATTCTTTCATCGTGCAGGCTGAACAAAATGAATACAGTGAATGAAATAAGTATTTGATACCCTGCTGATTTTGAATGTCTGCCCACTCACATAGAAATGATCAGTCTACAAATCGAATGGTAGGTGTATTGTAACACTGAGAGACAGAATAGCAACAAAAAATTTAAAAGAAATGCATGTCTAACAAATCATGCACTGATTTTCATGTTCATGAGGGAAATAGGTATTTGATCCCCTTCACAAAACATGACTTAGTACTTGGTGGCAAATCCCTTGTTGGCAATCACAGAGGTCAGACGTTTCCTGTAGTTTGCCACCAGGTTTGCACACATCTCAGTAGGGATTTTGGCCCACTCCTCTTGGCAGATCCTCTCCAAGTCATTAAGGTTTGGCAACTCAAACTTTCAGCTCCCTCCACAGATTTTCAATCGGATTAAGGTCTGGAGACTGGCTAGGCCACTCCAGGACCTTAATGTGCTTCTTCTTGAGCCACTCCTTTGTTGCCTTGGCTGTGTGTTTTGGGTCATTGTCATGCTGGAACACTCATCCACGACCCATTTTCAATGCCCTGGCTGAGGGAAGAAGGTTCTCACCCAAGATTTGATGGTACATTGCCCCGTCCATCGTCCCTTTGATGCGGTGCAGTTGTCCTGTCCCCTTAGCAGAAAAACACCCCCAAAGCAGAATGTTTCCACCACCATGTTTGACAGTTGGGATGGTGTTCTTGGGGTCATAGGCAGCATTCCTCCTCCAAACACGGCCAGTTGAGTTGATACCAAAGAGCTCGATTTTGGTCTCATCTGACCACAACACTTTCAACCAGTCCTCTTCTGCATCATTCAGATGTTCATTGGCAAACTTCAGACATCCTGGACATGTGCTTTCTTGAGCAGAGGGACCTTGCGGGCACTGTAGGATTTCAATCCTTGTCGGCGTAGTGTGTTACCAATTGTTTTCTTGGTGACTGTGATCCCAGCTGCCTGGAGGTCATTGACAAGATCCTCACGTGTAGTTCTGGGATGATTCCTCGCTGTTCTCATGATCATTGACACTCCACGAGGTGAGATCTTGCATGGTGCACCAAACCTAGGGAGACTGACAGTTGTTTTGTGTTTCTTCCATTTGCAAATTATTTCACCAACTGTTGTCACCTTCTCACCAAGCTGCTTGGCAATAGTTTTGTAGCGCAGTCCAGCCTTGTGTAGGTCTACAATCGTGTCCCTGACATCCTTGGACAGCTCTTTGGCCTTTACCATGGTGGAGAGTTTGAAATATGATTGTTTGATTGCTCCTGTGGACAGGTGTCTTTTATACAGGTAACAAAATGAGATTAGCAGCACTCCCTTTAAGAGACTGCTTCTAATCTCAGCTTGTTACCTGTATGAAAGACACCTGGTAGCCAGAAATCCTCCTGAATGATAGGGGATCAAATACTCATTTCCCTCATGAACATGCAAATCAGTGCATAATTTGTTAGATATGCATTTCTTTTGAATTTTTTGTTGCTATACTGTCTCTCAGTGTTACAATACACCTACCATTCGATTTTTAGACTGATCATTTCTTTGTGAGTGGGCAAACATTCAACATCAGCAGGGGAGAAAATACTTATTTCCTTCACTGTAAGTGTATTATTATTATACAGGATTTATATAGCGCCAAGTGTTTGCTCAGCGCTTTACATTATAGTGTATGAGCAGCTAGTCCTGGAGCACTGTGATCCAACCTGTGTGATGATGTGTCCCCTAGGGGGGTATGTAAACTACAGGCTGGGCTCACAGCAAATGGGCAGAATGATATGACACTTGTTCTGGTCAAAGATGACCACCACTGCTGAATGGTGAAAAAAGTAAACTTAGGGAATAGTGCTGGTGCCTGGAGAGAGTAAGCAGAACTTGGGATTTAGGGAAGGAAGGGGCCAAAAGGTAAATTCAATCCAAAGAAAAAAATGTAGGTAAAAGTCTACAATGTATTTTAAAGGGTAACTCCTTCTTTGTCACAAAAAAGCAAATAAAAAGTAAAATAATATATAGCATATACAATTGCAACAAAAGTGATATTGTAAATGAATGGTACTAAAAATGCCCTTTCCTTTTCAATCTGCAGTGCTGTAATTTTCTGTAAAATGCAATGCAATACAGCTACCTGGACAGATAGTGTACAGAACGCCCCCTAAATGTCATTTCCTACATGTGTGATTGGCTTATTGATTTTCCCAGAAGTCTGTACTAAGATATAAGTCAGATTTTGAGCATCCCCTGCAACAAAAAAATGTCATTTCACATCTAAATCTGTCCATACATTATACAATTTTCTTGTTCAATTTCCTTCACCCCTGGTTCACACTGATGCGGTGCAGAATTTGCAGTGTTTTCTGTGGGAATTCCGCACTGCATCAGAATCGCACCCCGTTCATGCAAACCACTGCAGGTGTGTATGTCAAGTTAACAACACCCCAAAAGCAGTCCACAAAACTCAGTGCAATGTGCAGAATCGGATCACATAGATGTTAATACCCATGCGATCCGATTCTAGTGCGGACCCAAAAAAGGGTCCTGCACCTTTTTGGTGTGGGTGTGTTGTGATTAGAGCCATACCTTAGACTGTACGCCCCTTGAGGGTTAGGGACTGATGTGAATGTACAATATATATGTAAAGCGCTGTGTAAATTGACGGCGATATATAAGTACCTGAAATAAATAAATAATACAAAATGTATGGCTTCAATCGCACCGTACACAAATCGCATGTGCGGTTCCTGTGCGAATCACATGCGATATACCACACCGCATATATGTGAACCCAGGCTTACAGTAGACTTACCTTCAATTATGTAGTGCAAGGGCCTGTCTTATTGCACACAAATTCAAAGTGCTTAGGTTTGACCTCATATTATTTGGTTTTGGTAAATCTACAGGAAAATTGTACATGAAAATTACATAATGTATGGCCAGCCTTAAGCAATGTACACCCTACAATTTTACTCATTAAAGTCCTGCAAGTGCAGCAGCTGATTGATAATTAAAACCACTACCATACAGATTCACTCTGCACAGACAAACAGCTATTTCTTCAGAATAACAAAAGGTAGGAATCTGCAACAAAGTTTGTTAAAATCCCTGCAATGTACACTGATCACCCAGAGGGGAAGTTTTTTTTGTAAAGGAAATATATATATATATATATATCTGGTTTGGTCACATGTTCGGCTCCCAGATTCGGCTTCAGTATACAGTCACCATACAGGCTTTGGCCCATTGTTGGCGAATTCTCCTCTACACTAAAGCTGGCACTGAAGAGATCATGTGACCATATTGGAGAGACTTCACAATAGGGAAGGATAGACTTCTTTTCTTTTACAGGGCAGGTAGAATTGCCCTGTAAAGGGGAAGGGGTAGATTTAAGCTTAGTTAGGGTTTGAATTGCCTTCTCCTTTAAAATATAATTAAACCCAAGAACATCTTGCATCTTACTGGTCCTTAGATGCAGTGGTTGCATTAGTTTTCTTTGTTCAGGCTTTATTAACTCTATTTTTCACCTGGCGATCTGGCCAGTAACACATTTCATGTCCATGGGTGACAATGCTCACTCACCATATTGTATCCATGGAGGACCTATAGGCTGATCTCCTGATTTGGACTTCAGAGCACCTCCCCTTTTCCTTATTGCCATAAGATAAGTGGGAGGTGTTCTGTTGTTCACAGAAGAGAATTGGGAAGGCTGATAAAGTGTTCAGTGCAATTTCTGTTTTCTGTACTTGCATAAAAAATGGACCTAGCCTAAAAGACTAATGCGGCCATTATATCTAAGGCCTGATTCACATCTATGCATTTTTTAGTGCATTTTGCAGAAACTCGCTAAGTTCATTTAACATGGTTCCTTATGGGACACGTTCACCTCTATGTGCTTCCAGTTGCTGCATTTTTGGAGAGGGTCAGGGACTCTTTTTTTTTTCCACAGCAAATTGCAACACGCATGGGTGTGAACCAGGCCTTGGCATGTGGAAGCTTTCATATATTTCAGTTTTGCTCTTGAGTTTGGATACCCTTCATGTTGTCACCCGGACAGGAAGTGAGGACAAACCTATCCAATGTAGACATAAACAGCAGTAGAAACTGGAAGTTCTAACTTTTCCCCATCCTATCTAAAAGTAAAAACGTAGTAGAGGCAGTTGTGATTGAGGGGTTAAATCTCCTGCAGTCCTTGTGTAGCTGGTTGAAGCACAACCTAGGCAGGTTTTTAGTGAAACCATCTGAATGGGAAACCGTTCCAAAAGAATAAACTTGTATATGGAAAGTAGAGAAAAGTTTGTTTTGCCTAAACATGACCTCTGTGGTTAATGGTGTGCACAGTGTCCAGTGTCATTATCCCTCTGATGAATTTTAATTGTTCTCTTAAGGTGGAAATAGGTACATTGTCCCAAGCTGTTTATACCTGGATTTATGAACAATGAGCCCACCTGGAGCCAGGTCTGAGAGGGACACTTTACACAACAATGTCTCCTCTGACATTCCCAGGTCTAGGAGCAACCTGGGGACCCATGGTCAGTATGAAATGGTTTCATTCATCAGAAGGCAGCAGGGGGTACTGAATTCCAGATTGCTGCCACTGAGATACATATGGCTTATTCTTACACCCTGTAGAGAGAGCAGCATGCAGCTGGATTCTTAACCTCAACCCAATCACAAAGGTCATTTTAAGGTAGTCCTTCTCCATCAGGACAAACCCTACATATTAGGGCATTGCTGCTTGTAATGAAAACACAAACAAGACCTCTGATTGAGTGAAGACAGGACTTGGCCAGTGTTCATCAGCAGACTGCAAGTGTGCCTGGCCAACCAAGTATGTGCACTGCATCATCAGCACTCAGTAACTGTCCCTAGAACACCTACCTGGGTTCAGATAAAGAGGACAACTCCCTCCTATAGATCCAGCCCCTATCACAGGGACATGGCAGTGTAAGGACAAGTATTCCTGCACTGTCCAGGACCTGTGGGATGTTTCCTCTACTATAGTTACATAGTCTGGCTGAAAAAAGACTAAAGTCCATCCAGTTCAACCATAGAGAAAAAAAAGTTATAATCTTATACCCTCAGTTGATCTAGAGGAAGGCAAAAAAAACAGCATAGCATGATCAAATTTGCTCCTGCTGGGAAAAAAAATTCCTTCCTGATCCCCCAAGAGGCAGTCAGATATTCCCTGGATTAACTTTACCTATAAATGTTAGTATCCAGTTATATTCTGTGCATCTAAGAAAGAATCCAGGTCTTTTTTGAAGCAATCCACTGAGCTGGCCAGACCCAACTCTTGAGAGAGTCTATTACACATTTTCACAGCTCTCACTGTGAAGAAACCTTTCCGTGTTTGGAGATTAAATTTCTTTACCTCCAGATGTAAAGAGTGCCCCCTTGTCCTCTGTGATGACCTCAGGGTGAATAAATCTACACCGAGTTCACTATATGAACCAATGATGTATTTATACATGTTGATCATATCTCCCCTTAATCTCCTCTTCTCAAGAGAGAATAAATTCAGTTCCTCTAATCTTTCCTCATAGCTGATCTCCTCCATGCCTCTTATCAGTTTGGTTGCCCTTCTCTGTACTTTCTCAAGTTCCCCAATGTTCTTTTTTGTGAATTGGTGCCCTTTGTATTTGTTGTTCTTTGTATTTCAGAAAGTTGTCTTTGTTGCATGTGTAAAAGTTGTTACATTGTAAACGTTTGAAGATTGCTACATTCCTAGCATGTGTTGGAGCCATTACACCAGGGGACGCAACCTTTTAACTATGGTGTGCCGAAAAATGTTTTAGAAGAAATTGAGAGTGCCAGTTATGAACAAAATGTGAACTTTATACACTCAGTCAGCAAAGGGAATTTTTATACAGTAAATGCTGTAAACTATTTGAAAAACAGTAAGAAAACAATGAGCATTCAAGGATGTTAAATGGTAACTTACCCTTGTTCCACAACACGTGCTGTGAGGAAAGTATGGTAAGGTTGAAAAGAATATGTTAACTGAGGACTTCTGTGAAATATACAGTTGGAAATGAAATGGGAGGTGATAGTGGTCACCCTAATAAAGTTCTCTCAGATCAAACCCAATCTCTGCACCCTCAGTCCCTAAATCAATCTTCAGTCCTGCACCTTCACACCTCAGATCACACTAATTCCTGCACCTTTACCCCTCATATCACCCCATTACCTGTACTTTCACACCCAAGATCAGCCTCAATTCCTGCACCTTCACACCTCAGATTTGCCCAATTCCTGCACTTTCACACCTCTGATCACCCCAAATCTTGCACTTTTGCACCCCAGATCAGGCCCAGTTCATGTTTCTGCAAAGTGAAACAAAAAACGAGAAGCGCACCATACTTGCGCATTTCCTCAGTAACCAAAAATGTATTGATAAAGGAATGGTATTCACAAACAGCGAATAAAAACAGGCATGTAAGTCCTCTGAGGGACTTCAGAGATAGGGAGCCAGCGCAAATCCCATCATGGGGTTAGACACTCATCAAAGCTGATGCATTTCGAAGGCTATGCCTTCTTCATCAGAGCTAGATGAAGAAGGCATAGCCTTCGAAACGTGTCAGCTTTACTGAGTGTCTACCCCCATGATGGGATTTGCGCTGGCTCCCTATCTCTGAAGTCCCTCAGAGGACTTACATGCCTGTTTTTATTCGCTGTTTGTGAGTACCATTCCTTTATCAATAAATTTTTGGTTACTGAGGTAATGTGCAAGGTTGGTGCGCTTCTCATTTTTTGTTTCACTTTGCAGTATTGGTCGAGCTTCCCCAGCCTTGTTTGGAGCTGCACAACCTTTTATACACTGGTGGTCGTCCTTCTGGTTTTGGTTCCATCCACTTGCCACCAGCCTGGGTCCTAGAGCGCAGGAGAAATCTGGTCCAATTCATGTTTCTTCAGGCCTCAGATCAGCTGCAGTTTCTGCACTTTCACACCCCAGATCAGACCACAATTCCTGCACCTTCACAACTCAGATCATTCCAATCCCTGCACTTTCACACCCCAGACAGCCACAATTCTTATTTCTTCAGCACCGATTCCTGCACTTTCACACCTCAGATCACCCCAATTCCTGCACCTCCAGACCTCAGATCACCCCAATTCCTGCACCTCCAGACCTCAGATCTGCTCCAATTCCTGCATCTCCAGGCCTCAAATCAGCCTCAATTCCTGCACATTCACACCGCAGATCACCCCAAATTCTGTACCTTCACATCTCTGCTCACACCAATGCTTGCACCTTCACCCATCAGATCATCCCAATCCCTGTGCCTTTACACCTTACATCGGTCCCAATTCCTGCACCTTCACATCTCAGATCGGCCCCAATTCCTGCACCTTCACACCTCAGATTGGCCCCAAATCCTGCACTCACACCTCAGATCGGCCCCAATTCCTGCACCTTCACACCTCAGATTGGCCCCAAATCCTGCACCTTCACACTTCAGATAGGTCCCAAATCCTGCATCTTCACACCTCAGATCAGTCCCAATTTCTGTACCTCTAGACCTCAGATCAGCCCCAATTCCTGAACCTCCAAGCCTCAGATTAATCCCAATTTCTGCACCTCCAGATCTCAGTTCACCCAAATTCCTGTGTTTTTACAACCCAGATCAGCCCCAATTCCTATTTCTTCAGGCTTCGGATCAGCCCCAATTCCTGCATTTTTTCACCTCAGATCATGCAGATGCCTGCACTTTGACACCTCTGATCATCTACAGTTCCTGCACCCCACAGGTCATATCAGTGCAATTACTACACCTTCACACTTCAGCTCACCACTCATCCTGCACTTTCAAACCTCAGATCACCTCCATTCCTGCACCTTCACACCTCTGATCATCTAATTAATGCGCTTTCACACCTCAGCCCACTTTAATTCCTGCATTTGTTATGCATAAAAGATTGTGGAAGGGGTTAATAGCCATTTGAAGCTAAACCTCTCTGGCTATATCCCCTCCAAGCTGAGCCAGGCGCATGAATGCTAAGGGAGAGAAATGTTCGGAGAGAGGGCAGGTACACCGATAGTAAAAGCCTGGCCATGGGCCAGCTCAGGCTAAAAGAGTGCTGTACCACAGAAGAGGAAAAATACTGAATATAATTACCCTTTCAAAGTGAGAACAAGCAGCCTGGGGAATGCAACTCGACACAGCTTCAGTGTGGAGAGAGCAATGCAGGAATGGACACCAGTGGGAACAGAGATGGTCAGGCACCAGCCACGCAGCTGCTTCTGTATGCAGCCACCGGACAGCTTTATTGTATGGGTGGTGGGTCTTCCAGGACTCCCCTTGGGTGCCGTCCTTGATGCTGTTGCGTGCCACCTCCGGCACTAGTGCCGAAGGTTGCCTACCTCTACATTACACTATTGAGCAGACAATTACTGAATTCAAGGTAAATCAAGGCTGCTAGGGCTTTTAGGTTCTACAAGTGTGATGGGACTACAAATCCTGGTAAATACATATATTTAGTATAAAGATCAGTCACATCACCTTTCAATGAGCCATGTGTGGCCAGCCTGATATCTCAATACACTTCTGATCGGTCAGATGCAACAAAGTAGTTCTCTGCTGGCAGGTCAGGAATTTAAGTTTAATAAGCAATAATGTAAGTGTATATGCGATCTCAAGATATGGTGCATACAGCATTTGTCACCCCCTCAGTGTCTAAATGTACATGAGACCTATTCCAAGATAATGTGTATACAGCACCCATCACCCCTCAGTACTTAGATGTATGAGACTTAGTAAAAAATAGGACTATCCAGTTCAACTTGCCAGCTACCCCAGTCTGATAATGGCTATTGTCGGCAAGGAACATGGATAAGTATAACTTATCAAAAGAGGGGGATAAAAAAGCCAGTTCAAACTGCCAGCCAGTTAGCCAACTATCAAAAACCAAATTAACCTGTCTAAGAACATGCGGTTAAAAACAGGGGTTTAGTTAGCACACATTTTCAAATACATACGTAAGTTATACTTATCCATGTTCCTTGCTGACAATAGCCATTATTAGACTGGGGTAGGCTGTCAAGTTGAACTGGATAGTCCTATTTTTTACTTTGTGACGCCTTCCATTGTTCACTGTTTAACCATTAGCCACCCGGCCAATGGCCGTTTGGCGGCTTCAGAAGTGCTGCGGCATTCCGGGTGCACGCCATTTGGCGTGCACCCGCACATGCGCAGTTTGCGCTAATGCAGAGCCTCGCAGTGGCGCGATCTGTCACCTGCCGTGTACCTCGGACACGGCCGATGACAGATCTGAGTACCGGCCCCCGTTGCTGGTACCATGTGACCTGCTGTGACCAATCACAGCAGGTCACATGACAGTTGTATACAATGGATGGCTTCATTCATGCCATCCATTGTATACTACTGCCTAGCTGTGAATGGTCACAGCTAATCACATGCACATGTCATGTGATTAGCTGTGACCAAATCACAGCTAAGCACAAAAAAAAAAAAACCTGAATGAATCGATTTCATTCAGGTAAATGCTTGCTTATAGCAAAGTAATTCTTTGCTATAAGCAAATTGTGTAAAAAAAAAAATAAACACTGATCACTTTCCCAAAGTAGTACAATGTTACTATGGTAACATTGTACTACTTTTGTCATAGTACAATATGAAAAAAAATCTTAAAAAAAAATAAAAAAATGTAATAAAAAATTAAAAATAAGAAAAAAATTAAAAAAAAATATATATTTTTTTTCATACTGTCACCAGTCAGTGTCCCTGTTCACCGCCATGCCAGTTATATGATGACGCTGTACTGCACTGGTGACAGTATGTAAAAAAAAAATAGTGAAAATAATTTTTTTAATTTTTTTATTTTCCGAAAAATTATGACAAAAAAAATACAACTTCAAAAAACTCGCCATTCCTCTTATAAAGTACGTCGGACTGTTTACTCTGCAAAAAGGAGTCATTTGGGGGATATCTGTTCTGTTCTGACATTCTTGGACCTCACGAAATTAGATTGGCCGTCAGTACTTCAGGATTGATCAATTTTCAGATATATCCCATAGTTTGTGAACTCTATAACTTTCCTACAAACTAAATAATACATCCTAATTTGGGTTATTTTCACCAAAGACATGTAGCAGAATACATCTCGGCCTAAATTTATGAAGAACAGTTATTTATTTGTAAACTGTTATAACAGAAACAAAGAAAAACGTGTTTTTTTTTTTTAATTTTTGGTCTTTTTTTGTTAATTTAGCAAAAAATAAAAACCCCAGCGGTGATTAAATACCACCAAAAGAAAGCTCTAGTTGTGTGAAGAAAATGATAAAATTTTAGTTTGGGTACAATGTTGTATGACCGCGCAATTGTCATTCAAAGTGTGAGAGCGCTGAAACGTGAAAAATGGCCTGGGCAGGAAGGTGTAAAATTGCCCAGTATTGAAATGGTTAAAAAGCCAGTTATAGACCTGGGTAGGTGACCAGTTTTTTCTTTGTATGTTAATTTTGGAGGTTCAGTGGGTGCATTGGACACCATGGCTGCCATTGTGCTACATGCTGGGTATCAGGTGTGCTCCCATGACCTTAATGAAGGGTGGGCTCCCTCAGGTTCACCTGCCCTTGTTTCTATCCATTTAAATGCATGTGCCTCCATTGTGAGGACTCTCAAGATTTATAGAGTTAGAACCACAGATACTCAGGGTGCCGGGATGTGGCTCTGTGGCTTACGTATGTATTTGCAAATGTGTGCTAACTAAACCCCTGTTTTTAAATGCATGTTCTTAGACAGGTTAATTTGGTTTTTGATAGTTGGCTAACTGGTTGGCAGTTTGAACTGGCTTTCTTATCCCCCTCATTTGATAAGTTATACTTATCCATGTTCCTTGCCGACAATAGCCATTATTAAAGTGGGGTAGGCTGGCTAGTTGAACTGGATAGTCCTATTTTTTACTTTGTGACGCCTTCCATGTTCACTGTTTAAAAAGTCAGTTATAGACCTGGGTAGGTGACCAGTTTTTCTTTGTATGTATGAGACTTACCCCAAATTGTAGTGCATGCAGCACCCATCACCTCCTCAGTGCTTAAAGGAATATGAGACCCCAGGATACCATGCATACAACACCCATCACCCCCTCAGTGTTGAAATGTATTAGAGACTTAACTCAAGAAATGACGAATACAGCACCTGTAACCAGCTCAGTGCTTAAATGTAAACGAGACTCCAAGATATGATGCATACAGCATTTGTCACCCCCTAACTGCCTAAATGTCTATGAGACCCCAAGATGTAGTACATACAGCACCGGTCATCCTCTGAGAGCTTAAATGTATAGAAGACTCCAAGATCTAGTGCATACAGCATCTGTCACCCCCTCTGTGCTTAAATGTATATGAGACCCCAAGATTTGGTGCATACAACACCTGTCACCCCCTCAGTACCAATGCATATGAGATCCCAAGAGATGGACTTGTGTACAAACAGGGTGGCCATGCATTGAAATTTGACTGATCCCTGCTATATTGGCCAAATTTCAACCCATTCAACCCATATTTTTTTTAAAGGATAAGTTCACCTTTCATAACATGTTACACCCGTATTCATCTCCCCCACTCCCATCCCCAATCCCCATTGTAACAGCTAGCAGGGGATCTTCTCTTCCCCGGTAGCTGTCACAATTTTAGAAAAACATGGCCATGTGGGGCTCCAGCAGCATTGCTCTTTCACAGTATTCTGTGAATGGGAAAACTACAAGTTCCAACTTATAGTTTTCAATTAACTACCACGGTGCTCCACAGTGCCATGGTAGTTGACTAAGCCTTCCTGTCAGTAAGTATCTGCTTGACGGTATGGGATGTATGAGCAAGCAGATATACTGACAGGTCAGGGGAAGAGCTGCATGGCACCAGCGGTCTGCTGGCCTCTAGTGCAATGCTTTAGAGGCTCCACAAACAAATCTGGAAAAAATGTGCATTTATTATTTTTTTGTTAAAAGGCGAACTTTTCCTTTGAAAAACAGAGTTGCATGTCAAGGCTGGATCACACTGGGATTGCACTGAAACATGCGCCAATGCGGTGCTTTTTAACAGCCTGGGCTGCCAAATGCACTAGACTGCTTGTGCTACTTTTAAAGACACACTGCACCAAACTGCTTAGCGCTGCGGTACCATGCGATTTGGTGTCTGCAAATGCACTACATCTGCGTTTGGGGTGCCATTATCAATACATTGTCACCCCCAAGCAAATTGCAAGAGCAGTGCATTCATCTTTCCTGCAGCATGTTCTGGTGTGAACTGGCCCTTAAAGAAAATGCCGCAGAACAAGTGAGGCAATGCCGAAAACACAATCATATCTTATCATCAAAAAAAGGAGAATGAATGAAACCACTAGCATCCACCTGTAAATAAAATCTCAGTTTAGTGAGATGCCCTTTCACTTCTACTCCATGATAATTCCTGCTCACAGCCCATACATAGGGGTGTGAATCCCTGAACTTTCTCTGCAGGTGAATGTTTGAGATGACAGTGATTGATCCCCCCCCCCCCAATGAATGTTGGATGAAAGTCCCACTGACAGCTCTATACACAGAGGACCCAGCACAGTGCCTGGATGCAGAGCTGACTCTCTGATTGGCACTCCTACTACCCAGCACATGGCTGCAGTTATGAGCGCTGTCAGTAATAAGGCTTCTTTATGGGCTCCTCCATTGACAGGCTCCTTGGACAGGGCATTACAGTGTTGATCTATTTTTGAATAGTCCATAAAGAGCAGCAGGAGGCGATAGCCGGGTGTTTACCTTCTAATATAACCTTGCTTTCCCTGGCTGACCTGAGTTTGAACCAGCGATTAGCACTGCATCATAAGTTTAAGAACTTCCTAGTGCTCCTTATTCCTCCCAGGACCCTGAACGTAAATACAATCTGAGGCTGGGGTGAACTGCAGGCCAGCCACTCATTTTATAAGATAGCAAAGTGTTTGATGTTCAGCATTACTCCATACTGTACAGCAATCAGCACAGCCAGGCACCCAGCTAGGCGCAAGACACCCCAATACACACTGACCTCTGAGAACACCATCACACAGCATCTGGGAACACCCACCCACACAATCCTTCAACATTCATTCAGAAGTGCTTCATTATCTTTTATGAGTGTATGTTATTTTTCCAGAATAGGATATTATATGACTCTATATGTATTGTCACTGAAATCTCATATCTTCTTTAATGTGTTAATGGAATTTCAGAAGTGTTTTTGATATGCAGCTCTGTTAACCCCTTCTTGCTGCCTTCTGGTAGCACCTTTAAGTGAGCTTTGAAGTTTACATCCAGGAAACACGAAAATCCTCCCCTGCAGGGGGTGGTACCAGCACTACAAGGGTTAACTGTTAAGGTTGGGGGGGAAATTGGGGGTGGGAAGTAGATCTACTTTTCCAGTTCTCCACTGCTGCAAGCTCTTGGGCACTGCTAGACCAGTCCCACTACATCTTCTCTGGCAGTCTAAAGCTGGCCATACATGGTTCAATTTCTGTACTTCAGCCAGTAGGCTGAACGGAGTAACAGGGACAGATTTCCCTATCCACACAATGGAATCCTCCCCGCTGTGTCACTAAATTCTTACAGCGGGACTCTACCGCCATCAGAATTTGGTGATCAAGCATAAATGTACCAACAAGCTGGTTCCTGAGAAGTCGAGCGAAAGATCGACCTCTCATGAATGGGAACAGCCATACATGGATTATAATTTGATTGGATTATGCTGAACCAGTCATAAATCCTTACAATATTTTAGGAACCTTCCAAAGCCTGCAGCGGCTCTGTGACGTCAGCCAAAAGTCTGGATCACAGGAGAGCACAGGTAAGTGCACTTCTGTGACCCACTTGAGTTTCCTCCCATGCTCCAAGACATGCTGGTAGGTTCACTGGCTTCTGTCTAAATGGGCCCTAGTATGTGTATATACTTAGATTGTAGGCTCCTTGAGAGCTAGGACTAATGTGAATGTACAATATGAAAAATGATGTGAAAAACGTAGGCAATATATAAAATACCTGTACTAAATAAATCTATAAACTCATTTAAACCTACAGGTAGAGAAGAGAGACAGCAGCTCCATTCTAAGTGTAGATGGTTAAAATCAGGCAGATATAATGGTAAAATTGCACTCACTTAGATAGGTAGGTAACAGGAGTGCAATTTTACCATTAAATCTGCCTGATTTTAACTGTCTACACTTAGAGTGGCGCTGCTGTCTCTATTCTTTACCTGCATTAGGAGTATCTACAAGCTCTTAAAGCTGGCTGCCTCCTCGGACAAATTCATACTACTACAAGCCCCCCATTACAGATGGACTTGGACACCACCTCCACATGGACCTTCTACTAACCCGTATTGCTGATGGTCCATTCCCAAATGCACACACAGGGTAGATGCATCTTAGGGTTCATGTACACTGCAGCTGATAAACTCACGTTCAGGAGCTTGTCTGCATTTTTTTTCTGCAGCCCCTGAACTTTCTCTTATGTTTTCCTATGTGTCCATGTACACATCATCGTTTAGTCATTTTTTTGAACACACCAAACTTGCGTTCAGGAATAGATTTTATCAGCATTTCAAACATCAAGCGCTTATAAACACGTGTAAACGTGGCTAACCACGTTTATAACCGTTTGCGTTTTTTAACTGTTCCATATCCAAATGCTGTCCAGAGCCTTTTTTCATCATCAGAAATGCATACAAAGTGTTTTCCATGTATTCAAATAGACCTAGCACACCAGCGCATTCAGTTCCAGGTTTTGCATGAAGGAAAAAATGTTAGAACGTGCTGCATTATGTTCATGATGGGATCCATAGTGAATACAACCAGAAAAGACAGGTCATCTCAACACATACTGTTCTCTCTATTTCTCTCAAAATGTCTGAAATAGTTAAATTTTTACTGTTTTTCAGCACATTCTGGTCATTTTGGAAGGTCTCCTGAGGTTATCTTAAAAAAACGCTTCTTATTATACAGGATTTATATAGCACCAACAATTTGCTCAGCGCTTTACATTATGCTTCTATGCTCATATACGCGCATAAACGCGATATGCAAACACGGCTAAACGCGGCTAAACAGACGTTTATAACCTACATTTTCCAGCAGTCAGTTTCCATCATTCAGAAGTGTTTTCCAATCATCCCATGTACATGGAGCCTTAGCGCTCCCTCCCCCCACTCACCTCATTCAAACTTACATCTGTGCTTCATGACCTCTGCATCATGCACATAGGTGTTAATGGGCCCTTAAATCAAACTGCACCCTTGATGCATTTACACTTATATTGTAGCATACCCCCTCTAGCACTCTTAGGCCCCCCTTCACATGAGGCCTACTCTGCCTGGGATCCTCTTGCTTGGCAGGAAATCTGTCTGCTGACCCCCGCTAAGCAAGCACATGACAGGTCTGTGTCCGCTCCACTCATGCAGAGCAGACACGGACGCAGCCCCCTCTGCTCTATTAGTGGTCAGATGTAAACAGACCTGTCCGTTTACACCCGACTGCAGTCCAATTCAGTCTGGCCAGACGGAAAGGAAATGGATCCTCAGCTGTTCGTTTTTAACAGATTAGATCTGATGGTCATGTAATCAAAGAAATTACATGACCATCATGATTTGACATCCTACAAACTTCAAAGTTCACTCCAATTTTCTACTATCCTTCTGTAAAAGCAAGGATGCTTTTAGTACTTCCAGACAATTGGATCCCTTAGAACAAAACTGATGTTCTTTTCTAGATGGATCTGAAGACAGCCATAAACATGAGATTATGGGATAAGCATTGACTCATTGAGCCAGACTCTCTGGCCGACTGATCACAGGGAAAATGGAACTGGCCATGCTGTATAAATTTGGCTGGAAACTGTTGCTTCCCTCCAAAACAGCCAACTTGGACATATCTGGCACATACATTCACATGTATGTGTCAACCTGTACAAAAGAAAACCTTTAGGTGATCAATGTGTGTCTTTATATCTGATCACTTGATGTCTAGGTTGGATATAAGGGCCAATGATGACCGCCAGCAATGGCACCTCTGTATGGTCTACCACAAACCCCATGGATTCTTGTAACCTATGTCAGTTATGAAGCCTCCATTACTCAGAGGAGAGCAAACCTTGGGAACACAGTGATCCTGAGACATTGCTACACTGTAGCTGATCCACCAATATAATACATTTTATAAACAAACCCAAATGTTTATAAATAATGACACATGCATTCCAATGTTTATAAATAATTTCATATGTATTCCAATGTTTACAAATAATGACACATACATTCCAATGTTTAGAAATAATTTCATATGTACTCCAATGTTTATAAACATAAACTTTAAATTATGAATGTAAAGTAGCAAATGTTTGACCTGAGAGGCACCCAGAGTACCAGCTCAGTGCACAGAAAATTACAAGAAGGAAGATGGAGTTCTGGAAGGGCCAATGGCTACTTTTTATTTCTTGCAGAAAATGTACTTAGTTTGAAAAAAAAAAAAAAAAGTAAAGATTGTGAAGCCACGACATTAAAGTGGAACGTTAAGTCAAATAATAAAAATGGGCAAACAGGCAAGAATTATTAATGCAGAAGAGACATGCTTTGTCTTTTCTGCTTTAAAGCTACTTACCTTACAAGAATGAAGTCATCCCCGCCCAGCCATTGACAGTGGCCGGGGATCGACACCTGGAAGCCGGCCACTCAAAGATGTCAGCAGGCGGGTGGAGAGAAGAGGGACGCCACATTGATGAAACTTGGGTAAGAATAGTTCTGCTTTAAAGTGATTGTAAAGCTTTCATTTTCTTTTTTTTTTAAATAAAATAATAAACATGTCATACTTACCTGAAAGCTATTGCACAGAGCAGCCCCAGGCTCTTCTTCTGGGGTCCCATGCTGGCGCTCCTGGCTCGACCACTTTGGCAAGTGCCCCCAAGAAAGCCGATTCCAATGGGGGCACATGTGCGGCTCAATCCCGAGCTGCAATGTCTTTTTCTATAGATGCAAAGTGTGTGGCTTGGCCCCACCCTCTCATCACAGAATTTGATTGACAGCAGTGGGAGCCAATGGCTTCCACTGCTAACACTAGGCCCAGTGAGGAGGGAGAGAGTGCAGAGAGCTCAGATCGGGCTCAGGTAAGTATAGGAGCATGGGGGGGGGGGGGGGTCCTGTGACACAGAAGGCACAACATAACATACTACTTGCATTCTGAAATGCACCAGAGCTTATGTTTTTTTGCATGTGATTAAGTATTCTTTGCTAAGTAAAGCTTTACCTCATTTGCTAAGCTCTAGAGCAGGGGTCTCCAAACTGCAGCCTTTTGCTTGCCTTTTTCCAGCCTTGGAGCACTATTCCTCCCATTAATACCAACAAGGAGGCACCATTCCTTCCAATGATGTCAACAGTGCGGAACCATTTCTCTTACTGACACCAACAATGGGCCATTTTTCCTTCCATTGACACCATTGAGTGGTACCATTCTTCCCACAAAACCAGCAATGGGACATAATTTCTCCTACTGATATAAACAAATAGGACCTATTGCCCCCAGTGATAATAATGATAGGGCACTATTCTTCACACTAATACCAATGTTGGGACACTATTCCTCCCACTAGTACCAATGATGGGATACTACTCCTCCCAGTGATAACAATGATAGGACACTATTCCTCCCACTAATACCAGAGATGGGACACTATTCCTCCCACTAATACCAATGATGGGACACTATTCCTCCCACTAATACCAATGATGGGGCCCTATTCCTCCCAGTAATACCAATGATTGGACACTATTCATCCCACCAATACCAGAGATGGGACATTATTCCTCCCACTAATACCAGAGATGGGACACTATTCCTCTCACTAATACCAATGTTGGGACACTATTCCTCCCACTAATACCAATGATGGGGCACTATTCCTCCCACTAATACCAATGATGGGGCACTATTCCTCCCAGTAATACCAATGATTAGACACTCTTCACCCCACCAATACTAGAGATGAGACATTATTCCTCCCACTAATACCAGAGATGGGACACTATTCCTCCTACTAATACCAATGTTGGGACACTATTCCTCCCACTAATACCAGAGATGGGACACTATTCCTCCCACTAATACCAATGATGGGACACTATTCCTCCCAGTGATAACAATGATAGAACACTATTCCTCCCACTAATACCAGAGATGGGACACTATTCCTCCCACTAATACCAATGATGGGGCACTATTCCTCCCACTAATACCAGAGATGGGGCACTATTCCTCCCACTAATACCAATGATGGGGCACTATTCCTCCCACTAATACCAATGATGGGGCACTATTCCTCCCACTAATACCAATGATGGGACACTATTCCTCCCACTAATACCAATGATGGGACACTATTCCTCCCACTGATACCAATGATGAGACACTATTCCTCCCACTAATACCAATGATAGGACACTATTCCTCCCACTAATACCAGAGATGGGACCAGGGGTGGACTAACAACTCATGGGGCCCCCGGGCAATAGGGGATCATGGGGCCCCTGTGTCCTCACCCACACCCAAAAAAACCTATGAAAAAGCCAATGAAAGGTACCAGGAGAATCTCATTGGGTCCCCTACTGACCCTGGGCCCTCGGCAGTGCCCGAGTGCTCGAATGGTCAGTCCGCCCCTGGATGGGACACTATTCCTCCCACTAATACCAATGATGGGACACTATTCCTCCCACTAATACCAATGAAAGGACACTATTTCTCCCACTAATACCAGAGATGGGACACTATTCCTCCCAGTGATACCGATGATGGGGTACTATTCCTCCCACTAATACCAATGATGGGACACTATTCCTCCCACTAATACCAATGATGGGTACTATTCCTTCCACTAATACCAGAGATGGGACACTATTCCTCCCACTGATATCAATGATGGGACACTATTTCTCCCACTGATACCAATGATGGGACACTATTCCTCCCACTGATACCAATGATGGGACACTATTCCTCCCACTAATACCAATGTTGGGACACTATTCCTCCCACTAATACCAGAGATGAGACACTATTCCTCCCACTAATACCAATGATGGGGCACTATTCCTCCCACTGATACCAATGATGGGACACTATTCCTCCCACTAATACCAATGATGGGGCACTATTCCTCCCACTAATACCAGAGATGAGACACTATTCCTCCTACTAATACCAATGATGGGACACTATTCCTCCCACTAATACCAATGATGGGACACTATTCCTCCCACTGATACCAATGTTGGGACACTATTCCTCCCACTAATACCAGAGATGAGACACTATTCCTCCTACTAATACCAATGATGGGGCACTATTCCTCCCACTGATACCAATGATGGGACACTATTCCTCCCACTAATACCAATGATGGGGCACTATTCCTCCCACTAATACCAATGATGAGACACTATTCCTCCCACTAATACCAATGATGGGACACTATTCCTCCCACTAATACCAATGATGAGACACTATTCCTCCCACTAATACCAATGATGGGACACTATTCCTCCTACTAATACCAATGATGAGACACTATTCCTCCTACTAATACCAATGATGGGACACTATTCCTCCCACTAATACCAATGATGGGACACTATTCCTCCCAGTGATACCAATGATGAGACACTATTCCTTCCAGTGATACCAATGATGGGCACTATTCCTTCTACTGATACCAATGATGGGGCACTATTCCTCCCAGTGATACCAATGATGGGGCACTATTCCTCCCACTGACACCAATGATGGGGCACTATTCCTTCCACTAATACCAATGATGGGGCACTATTCCTCTCAGTGATACCAATGATGGGACACTATTCCTCCCACTAATACCAATGATGGGACACTATTCCTCCCAGTGATATCAATGATGGGACACTATTCTTCCCAGTGATACCAATGATGGAACAATATTCCCCCCAGTGATACAAATGATGGGGCACTATTCCTCCCACTAATATCAATCATGGGGCACTATTCCTTCTCCAAGCCTGAGACATTGTTTACTCCCTCTGCCACTGGGGCTTTTTTTATTCCCACTGACCACTCCAGCCCCCCTAAAGTCTGAAGAACAGTAAATTGGCCTTTTGTTTAGAACGTTTGGAGACCCCTACTCTAGAGCAACTGCAATTGCACTTTGCAAAGTGCACAATCTATTTGCCTTTAGTAAATCAACCCACTAAACTTGCGTCAATGCATGAAAGGTATGCTGGGGTAAAGCTTGGGTTCATGCAAAGGTGTAAATAGGCCTTTAAGGACTAGTAAGCTGCAATATATTGTCATTTTTGTCCCTGAGCTGAGAACAGTCAATAGCACACACCCTTGTCTTCAATGGCCCATTGACTTGCAGAGCTCAGGGAAGAAATTAACACCTTTTCAAAGGCTGAGGCTGCCGATTGTCTGATGCTCTCTGGAGGTGGTCAGAGGATCCAAATGGTTAAAGATTTTTTTTTTTGGTCGTCCCGGTGGGAGGAGTCCTCCTGGTGATGCGACAATTAAAGATGAACTTTGGGTGAACTAATTTATCTGAGCAAGGTAAGAGGAGGAAAAAAAAGGGGGCAGACCTGGAGAAGGTATATAAAGACAGAGACCTGGGGGGTGCTAGTATGTAGACCGGGGATCAGGTAGACGCACCATGGAGCTGTACACTCTGGTCACCAGCGTTCTCTGCACGCTGCTACTGCCGGTCTTGCTGCTCATCACTGCGACCAAACTGTGGCAGCTCTACTGCTTCAGTCGCAGGGACACGAGCTGTCATTGGCCGCTGCCGCCGGGCACCATGGGCTTACCCTTCTTCGGAGAGACTCTGCAAATGGTCCTGCAGGTAAGTACTATGAGATCATACGATGTCACACCTGTGCTCCCAACCTAGGGAATCCTGCACCTAGTTGACTGTATCCTCTCCTTGTATTACAGAGACGCAAATTCCTGCAGCTGAAGCGCAGAAAGTACGGCCACATCTACAAGACGCATCTGTTCGGAACCCCCACCGTGCGCGTATTGGGCGCAGACAACGTGCGACAGATCCTCCTGGGGGAGCACAAGCTGGTGTCTGTCCAGTGGCCGGCGTCTGTCCGCACCATCCTGGGCTCTGGATGTCTGTCCAACCTGCATGACAGCCAGCACAAGCACATGAAGAAGGTGAGTGAGCCGATCGAATCCATTGATCAATACTTTCCCCTTACTGACTAGCACGGCATGCTGTACTGACGTCTTTTTTAATGATCAGATTTTTCTTTAGGGATGTCCTAGGTTTCATTTGTAGTAATTGAGTTCTGACCGTTGCAATCACGCTGCGATAATGAGTATCCCTGCCGATCAGAGTTCTGGTATCCTGGATCTCTGATCAGACTTTGGTACTTAGGCTGGCCATACACTATACAATTTTCTGTCCAATTTCCTTTAGATTTACCGTCAACTAGGACACAATTGAAAGTGTTTAGGTCTGACCTATGTTTTTTTGGTAAATCTAAAGCCAAATTCTCAAGAAATGTGTATAATGTATGGCCAGCCTTAGAACTTGAACAACTTGTTGCACATCCTATACACCAGGCTGTGTCAAATCGGTTTTGCTGCTCAGATCTTTAGGAATCGTTTTTGTATGGTCCTGGAATTGTGTATGGTCCGTTTTCAGCATTGGCATTCGATCAAAGTTGGGTTTCTTTGGTCTGACCAACTTTATTTTATGCACCATGCTGCTTTATTGATCTTTAGGGATCTCTTTGTACATCTGTGCATTTTGTGGGGTCTGATCAATATTCCATTTCTAGATTCTCACCGACCTGTTGCTCACATGTTGATCAGATCTTATTTCAGGGCTATATTTTACATCTCTTGGCAGTACTGGTCAAAATTGGGTCTCTCGGGTTCTGACCATCGATTACAAACTATCAGATCTTTGTACATCTGCATTTCGTGGGGTCTGATCAATATTCCATTTCTAGATTCTCACATGTTGTTCAGATATTATTTCGGGGCCATATATTACATCTCTTGGCAGTACTAATCAATGTCGGGTCTCGGGTTCTGACCATCGATTACAAACAATAAGATCTTTAGGGATCTCTTTTGGACGGTACATGTAGTTTGTATGGTCCTTGTATTTGTTGGATCCATTTGCAGCGTTGGGAAGCTGATCAGAAGTTGGGATTCTCAGGTCTGGCCAACCTGTTGCACATCAGTTTTCTATTGATCAGATCTTAGGGCAGGGATCGATTTTTCATCTCTTGCAGTAGCCGTTTGATTCCTGGGTCTGATGCAGATCATGTTCGGGTTCCTGATGCATAATCGATGTGTATGATCAGATCTTCATGGATGGATTCTAATGTGTAATTGCAGTATCTCAGTGTCGGGGTAGTTGGGGTTCTCAGGTGTGATGCATTCATATGTATTTTGATTCGTTTTTTCAGGGATATATTTTATATGGTCTACTTTCAGCATCAGTGCAGAAATTGGATCGATCAGGAATGATCAGTCCATCATTTGATGCATTAATATTTTAATTAGGTTTTTTTCAGGGGACTTTGGGATCAGCTGAAAGTTGGTTTGTAGCCAATCGGTTGCAGATCAATATGTATTGTGATCAGATCTTATTCCAGGGATAGATTTGGGGTCTATCTGCAGTATTTCACTATAGGAATATTTGGGGTTCTCAGGTCTGATCAACCTGTTGTCCATTTATGAACAGATCATGGATGTATTCTACGATCACTTTGCAGTAAATGGGGTCTGATCGGAGTTGGATTCTTCGATTCTGTCCCTCCTGTTGCACATCAGTGTATTATGATCAGATCTTGTTCCGGGGATATTTGTTGTATCTGATTGGAGGAATAGCCGGCTGGCTTAGTTCTGATGACCTGTTGCACATGTGCGGATCCTGCTGCTGATCTCTGCAGTGGATCTTGTGTATCCAGGTAGATCAGATAATGATCACTCTCCTTCGGCTCTATGGGTGGCTCTGATTAATCCATTAAAGCAATTAGATTTGTTTGTGATGGAAGGGCAGGGGGTTTAATCCCTTCCCTGCTGAGTCTTCCAGGGGGGGTAACTCATTTACCCACACCTATTAAATGAAGGGATTACCTTTTCACCTCTTTATTAATGCAATCCTATTACCATACATTAACCCATTGCAGGCTGACTTAGTTGCTTGTTACCCCATCAGGTGATCATGCAAGCCTTCTCCCGGGAGGCTCTGCAGAACTACGTGCCGATCATGGAGGAGGAGATGAGGAGTGCCATTGACTTGTGGCTGCAGAGCGGTTCCTGCGTGCTGGTCTATCCGGCTGTCAAGCGGCTGATGTTCCGGATCGCCATGAGGCTGCTGCTGGGATTCGAACCCGCACACATGGACCCGGCGCACGAGCAGCCGCTGGTGGAGGCCTTCGAGGAAATGATCCGCAATCTCTTCTCGCTGCCGATTGATGTGCCCTTCAGCGGCCTCTACAGGGTAAGTGTGAGAACTGCAGCGCACTGATTTCTGCTTTATCCCAGTATGGAACTTCAATTGTCGGCAATCTTCTAAAAATGACATCTTTAATAGTCACAAGTTGTGTTCCCACTCCATGTAATGTAGCTTTATTACATGTAGATCTATTTGGAAAGGGTGACAATGGCCGTTCTGCAGTGAAATTGCTCAGCGACATTAGCATCCTATGGACAGTGTAGACTTTAAGGGATATGCGGGGCGGACTGACAACTCATGGGGCCCCTGGGCAATATGGGATCATGGGGCCCCTGTGTCCTTGCCCAAACTCAAAAAAGCCTATGAAAAAGGTACCAGGGGCATCTCATGGGGCCCCCTACTGACCCCCGGCCCTTGGGCAGTGCCCAAGTTTCCAAATGGTCAGTCTGCCCCTGGGGACATGTACTATTAAATTGAAGCCCAGCTCCAGATACAGCAACAGGTTTTTTTTTTTTTTTTTTTTGCAAGCAGCTCCAGTAATGTTATACATTTGTCACAACCTGCAACTGTCGCATTTGCTGGACAGCTTATCTGCATGTAACTGTTGGAAAAAATATAAAGGCACATGAAATCATAAGAGATAATGGATTATGCTGACCATTTTAGGCAGCGCTTTATTATATTTTGTACATTCATTACATCAGTCCCTGCCCTCGAGCTTACAATCCAAGGTCCCGATCTCACAAGCGTTTGTACACATTAGGGCCAATTTAGATAGGATCAAATTAACTTACCAGCATGTCTTTGGAGTGTGGGAGGGAATCTAAGTACCTAGAGAAAAGCCGTGCAGGAAAATGGCGAACAAGCAAACTCCATGCAAATAGTGTATTGATTAGGACTCTTTAACTGGGGACACTGGTGCTGCAAAATTTATCTTTTTGTAAACAACTAAAAATGTTTCTCTCATATTAATCGTGTGCTGAAACTTTATACTGGCAATGAATTTAAAAGCGTCGACTGCACCCCTGGGGTACTTGTACCTGGGTTCTTCAGTGTCTGAAAACCTATCTACATCTGCTTTTGTGCATTAGCATCATCTTGCCTTTGTCACATCACCCGTTGAACTAGCACCTGGTGACCCATATGTTCATTATATATATATATATATATATTTTTTTAGGGTTTGCGGGCTCGAAATATTATCCATGCCAAGATAGAGGAGAACATAAAGGAAAAGCTGAAGAGAGAGCCAGAGAACTCGTGTAAGGATGCACTGCAGCTACTCATAGACCATAGCCGCAAAAACGGGCAACTGGTGGACCTGCAGGTAACTTGAAAGACCTTTTTTGATTCCCATAGAACATGTCTTAATGAGACTTCAGGTCAATGCAGCTTTTGTTGTAGGACTCTTATTCACTGCCAGTTTTCTGGCTGACAATTTTTCACACTTTACAATGCTAATAGGTTTTCTGCTCCATTTAGGCACTGAAAGAATCTGCCACAGAACTCTTATTTGGGGGCCATGGGACAACTGCCAGTGCAGCTACATCCCTGATCACATTCCTTGCCCTTCATAAAGAGGTTGTACAGAAAGTCCGACAAGAACTTGAATCTAAGGTAAGATGGCTTTTTGAGGAATTTGGGTCTGGAAGTTATGGGGAATTTAAAATGTAAAAACATATTTATCACTCAACTTATAAGTGTTTAGTAACTTGGCTTCATGTTGAGTTGGGGTAATTTCCTGAGTAAATGAGGTCAGCTTTGTTTACGTTGAACGTTCATTGAATATGTAGCAATGTCAAAAGTTTGTGCACCAATCTCATGGGACAATTATGTAGTGTGGAACTTCTAAATATTTTAGGGAATCTACTTTTTTCTTTGCCATCAAATCTTTATCATGTTATATCTAATGGGTTGGTATGTATGGAGGGTGTGGGTTACAGCACTTTTCACTGCCTTAGTGAAGGTGCTTTTTAGTGTTCTTTAATATTTCCAAACGTTATCAGTGAGGTGACAAGCTGCAATTGCATTAATGTATAAAATATTGCAAACTGTAGAAACCAAGCCTATTTTAATATTATATGGCTTATGATATGTTGCTGCAGTTTTATAATGGCAATTTTCCATTTTAGGGTCTCCTATCTAATAAACCTGGAGAAAAGAAGGACCTAAGCATAGACATTCTGCAACGGCTGACATACACTGGGTGTGTCTTAAAGGAAACCCTTCGACTCAGCCCACCAGTTCCTGGGGGATTTCGTGTTGCTCGAAAGACATTTGTCCTAAATGTAAGTATGTGAATGACATAAGTGTGGGAACAACTTCAAATTGTTTAGAAAAACTGAAATATTAAGGTGGCTTCTAAGATGGATCTTAAAATCTTCCATTTGGCTGTCCTGAGGACAGCAGTGCCTTAGGCAAGAGCCAATCCTTGTTTGTATGATTTTCTCCAAATGACCTGTTGAAAGGGGAAAATTGCTCACATGTTTACTGCAGCTATTGTACAGGGTTGCTGTTGGCTTTGTGTTTTTATTGTATGCTCTCCACAATTTAGAGGGTACAGGACACTTTGATCTAATGGCGAGTTCACAAGGTCCTTTACAGCAGTGCTCCGGACTTCTGAAAACTTGAGGCAATTTCATGCTTGTCAGCCGCCTCCTGGTGACCCTAATTGGAGACCTTTTTTTACTGTTTTATAGCATCCTGTTGGACAGGCCAGTGCTGCATGTCACACCTATGTAATGTCATTTACCTGCATTGACTCTGGCTTTATACTAAAGTATTGTTTCTTTTCCAGGGCTATCAAATTCCAAAAGGCTGGAATGTCATCTACAGCATTGCTGACACTCATGATGTTGCAGAGATCTTCCCAAATAAAGACGAATTTGATCCTGACAGATTTCTAACTCCTTTTCCTGAAGACTCCTCCAGATTCAGCTTCATTCCATTTGGAGGAGGTGTACGAAGCTGTGTGGGCAAAGAATTTGCCAAAATGCTCCTGAAGATCTTCATAGTTGAACTGTGTCGAAGCTGCGACTGGGAGCTCTTAAATGGACCACCAACCATGAAGACTGGTCCAATTGTTTATCCTGTGGACAATCTTCCCACAACATTCAAACCTTTCAGCAGCACGTTTTAAAATTGCTAACTTGTTATATATGTAAAAAAACCCCCATTATATAGCATCTTTAATGTGTATATAACGCTTTTATAACTTGCTTATTTTATATTTAATTTGTACAGTAACCTAGTTATTTATACATTTTCTCCCAGACCTAAGAATGAACTCCTAAGCACTCCATGTGGGTTAAGACCCAACAATTCTTTTCTTGTAGATATGTTTATTGGTATTAAATGCCCTAATGAATGTACTAGCGGGCAGGCTTGTGACTCTGTACATGTGTTTGTATATATGAATTTCATGATGTGTGCAAATAAAGAATTGCAGGTTATCCGTGAAGTGTGTTCTATAGGTAAAAATTCTGTATGATTATCTCTAGAATGCTTGGAATTTGGAATTTCACAAATGGGATTCTTTCATATTTTGAAGGACTATGCCTAAAAATAAATAACCCCCCCCCCCCCCCCCATCCTTTCTGGTTGACAATCTTGATAAGTGCTATCCTGAAAATACTGTTCATCAGCCACATATGAAGACCTTATTTATTAATCACTGATGCTCATGAAGGTTTATGGACAATGTGTCCCATTGCCCCATACCTGCATTGATACATTGGCTGTTTCATTCATTTTTAAATAGCACCTCAACACAATAAGGCAAATCACTAAGTTTGTGGACATGAAAAACTGATCTAGTAAGCAGACCTACCTGAATATATAATCAAAGATTTTTTTATTTGCCCTCCTAATACACAGTAAATCTAAAGCTATCCATACAAATTGCACAATATCATTTTAGATTTAATAGCCATTCTCCCACAATTCTATTCCTATGCACTTATCTTCATGCTCTGTACCCTGGCTGCCAATATACTTGTGACTACCCAAACTTGGGTGACATCACAAACTTCTTCCAATATCCTAATTAGGAACACAACACCTACACAGCAATGTATTCTAATTTTCCAGTCCATTGAACATTCATATTTGTTAGGAAGACAGTTTTTGTAGTGTGAGGGTCTATAGGATTGGATGTATGGCTTTTCTAGCTAGGTTCCCACACTACATAGTTGGAAAATCTACCCAGTGGGTTGAACAAAAAACCTGACTTTCTTCAACACAAGATCTCTCCTGTGCAATTGCATTCTGACAGGGAAATTCTCCCCCAAATACATTGATCAGCGCCTGCAGCTATTTGCTGCAAGCACTGACAGCATCGCACTATACAGAGTAGCTTGGTATGCTAACTTTGAGATCCTTGAAACTGATTGCCAGACAAACCTATATAAGGACTTTTCTACCTGCAAAAAACATTCTGAATTCTTACACCGGGCTGTGTAGATTGGTTGGTGACCTCAGGTTTACAGTTAAATTGGGAAGTTCAGTCAATCTGGTTTTGGACAGTGTTAGGAAGGGTTGGCACCTATGTTTGGTTTATACTGTTGACTAAAGGCCCCTCCTCTCACAGCGGGGATGTAGATGTGTAGGTTTTTTTTTTTTTTTTTTTTTTACCATATCTAAAGTGATTTTTGTCTGCCTTGGATAAGTTTTGCATCACTTTGTCCTGGAGACCTCTTTCCACAGCTGCCCAATACTAGTTTTATCTAAATGAGCATCCAGCTGGTTTGAATGGTAATCCCATTAACTTCCTGGAGTTCCTCTATAATGAGGAAGCATACAAGGACTGTCCGAAGGTGGCAATGTTTTTTATAGAATGCAAGAGTACCTGTGGGCTTGATGTTTTCTTGTTCAGCCAAATTATTTGACAGTGACAGCATCTGATAGAATGCTGTTACTGTTCCACAATAATTTTCCTCCCAGCTCAGTCAATATTTAAAATTAGTTTTGTAGTAGCGTGGTGCTTGTAGAGCCACCCAAGGCAGAAGTTTGACTGATGTAGCAGGAACCTGACTGAGATTCAAGCCATCTATGGTCAGCCATAGTAACTTACTGCCCAAGAGCCATAACACTATCAGGGTCAATGTTGATGGCAACAATTTGAAATAACCATAAATTTATTTACAGGAAAATATGACCTGCAGTAGACCACCTGCTTCAGGCAGGTATTACATTCTGTACTTGTATAGGAACAAAAAAAACTGTAATGCAAACAAAAGCTCATTGACACAGGCCCTAACATCTTCAAACTTTCCATTTTTTCCAGCAGAACTTTAAACCTTTAACTCCATAGCAATTTTTAATACACATATTGTACAGTATATTTAAATTAAGTGGGATACCTGTAGAGAGCAAGAGGTTCTATATTACTTATACTAAACTAGACCTCAAAACCTCCTGGAATATGTGATGTACAGGAGGCTTCAGGGAGGAGGATATGACCTTCTTGTGTAGGCAAACAAATCTGTAAGAGAGGGCCATATCCAAGAGGTATTTTGGTGGGTAAAACTATCTAAAGTAGTTTGGGTGAAGGGTAACATTTTTTTCCTTCCTACCTAAACTTCAAAGAAGCCATTTTTGAAAAATAACACAGATAATTCCATTGCTGACTTCATTCTGATTCTACAAATTCTAGTTGTTTGGGTATCTTACTGACCATGTTGCTCATTACTATGAGTCACTAGTCAAGAACCAGTCTGTAGACAAGACTTCTGACTTTCCTATATATAAACTTGTTACCTGATTAAGTGAATAGGAGACTACTGAAGCCAAGAAACTTGCATTTTCTAAAGTATGTCAACACTGCCATTTTTTTTCTTTAGAAGATATACTTTTTTACCATCTTTGTTGCATCTAAGTGCTACCGATTTCCTACAGTCTCTTTGCAGCCACTTCCTGTTCACATTATTGCTGAGAATGGGCTTCCTGATGGTGACAGTGGCAAATCATGCCTGGGAAATGAGCATTGGCACAGTGGCATATAGTGAGAACCAGAGAGGCGATATTCCTGTGGGGTTGGACCTAGATACAGTCTCCTTTGGTAATTTGTAGAGTTCCAAAATATATTGAGATAATCAGATTCTTTCAGATAACTGTTCCTTCCAGGACATATGCATATTTTCAAAGGGAGATTATCGATTGCAGAATATAAAAAAAATAAAGCAAAGCATGCTGGTTACATTGCAGATTTTGGTTTTTTTTTTGGGGGGGGCAAATTTAACAACATTAATGATTAGAAGGAAAGTTGGAACTCAAATCTCAATGATGAAATATGAATCAATGGAATTATTGCTCAAAAAAAACTTTAAACTTTTTATGAAAAGGGTAAAAGGACATCCTACAAAGCCCTGACTGATAAACATGACTCTTGTGTGAATGAACTCTGTACATGTAATAAATATGTGCAAATCAGTGTATGGTGGTATATCGTGAACTGTCAGCAATCAATGGTGTAGGATCTTTGTAATAAATTGAGTTTGGATAATCCCCAGTGCCTTCCACATTGTGAGTGAATATGCTTTTCATGAAACTTCTCAAACACTGTTTACCCAAGCCATGCTTCTACATAATCCTGAAATAACAGTTTAACAGAAATGCATTAAGTGAAATAATTCAAGGAAGGAAAGTCAAGACTTATCTCTAGGCACATGGCTGACATGACTGATAAAATGGCCTTGTTCTGACCTGTTGAACCTTTGGTAACCTTCGTAAAAGCTTAGCCCTGTCACTCCTATCTGTATAGGCACATCTCCCAGTGAAGGCTAGACATTAACCTCACTACTTCAACTTGCCTGTGTCACGCTTTTCAGCACACCCTCTTGTTTTGGATTGAACTGTACTGTATGTGGTGCCCATTATATGTAATTTTTATTCTGCAGTTCTCTGTTGTGTATACATATTTTTTACATGTTATTAGGCACACTAGATATTTTTTATGCAACAAGGCTGGTCATACTCTTTTAGATTTTTAAACAGTGGGGATGGAAGAATCTCCACTTGTAGCTATTGTATTTTGACAGCTGCTGCCAGAATACCCGAACAGTGGCTGCAGTCACTATTCGGCCAACAGTTTTTCATCTGGTTATCAGAATAAATATCAGATCAAAAGAATCTAGGTGGCAGGGTGACGTCAGGGCCACCCACACCTCAAAAACTACAGGTTCACCAGGAACTAGACAATATGTGCTCCATGCATGGCCAGCTTAAATATGGGATAATTCAACAAGGGAGCAACATTACATACTGTAACCAATCAGATTTTGCTTTACTGAAGTTAATTCTGTGAAAGATGAATACTGATTTCTGATATGCTAGTTTGCCCCAGATGAACTGGTAAGCCAATACAACTACTTGTGTTAAGGATTGAGCTGCTAGGAGAAGATGCCTGAGTTTGGTCAGATTGCCTTTATAACCGACCACCCTAACTAGCCTATGGTCAGCATATTCTAAAAAGAGAACATTTGCACATATCCTGTGAACACCGCCTTAGGAGCCTTTGTTGTTTTTTTTTTGCAGCCTAAAATTTAAGCTAAGCGCCTGACCTTATTAGCCAAAGGCTGGAATATATATTAAGGCAACTTTAACACGCTGATGCAAAACTCACATACATGAATGCTCCAGGGCTCTGTTGGCACAATAACATCATTGTAACTAAAGAGAAGATGCCATAGCAGAAAGCAAGGAACTTCATATGTTGGACTGCTTAGGGTTCTGTTGATACCTTAGCTCAGATAGCTCATTGTATAGCTGTGTTAATTAGAAAAATTTTCCATGAAAGCAGGGGCAGATGTCAGTGTTTGCTGCAGAGGTCAGAGCTCAGGTCATCATGACCGCCATGCCAGGGTTCAGCTCATGCAGCTATAGAAGTCAATATGGGTATCCATGATAATACCTAACAATGACTGGCAAAGACGACCTGTCTTTTATTTAAATATATTCATCAAAAAATTTACTGTAAGTTATATTTTATGGCATGCCAATTAAGTGGTGTCCTTAGCAGGCACTGTAGACCTGAATTTCAGACCAGATATGGACAAACTGCTATTATGGAAAGAAATATCTTTGAGAATAGGCACTTCCATCAAATATATATATTAGAGGTTGTTACAATTGGCAATTGGAATTACTCACCTTGCTTAATCCTAATGTTTGCTAATATATACAGTATATATATTTTTTAATGACCTTGATTTAGAGCTGTGAAAATGCAGAATATGTGACCCCAGGTTTTGGGCACCACCCTCTGTAAAGGGAAGTTGCATAGCATGGAGTCTTGGGTTCTACCTACCTGAAATGTTTCTTGAAACTAACTACAGTGGTTACAGAAAAGCCAGATTAAATTGAGCAGACTCTCAGGCAGGGGCGGACTGACAACTCATGGGGCCCCCGGGCAATAGGGGATCATGGGGCCCCTGTGTCCTCGCCCACACTCAAACCACATTCAAAAAAGCCTATGAAAGGTACCAGGGACATCTCATGGGGCCCCCTACTGACCCCGGGCCCTCGGGCAGTGCCCGAGTTCCCCAATGGTCAGTCCGCCCCTGCTCTCAGGCTATCACTAATTTTGGCATACAGTAGTTTCAGCGTTAACCAGACAGTGTTAGTAGTTCCCTGACTCTATTTGTTGCCTGATGTTGACCTTTAAATATAGTAGCAATTTAAAATTGGTTAATAGTGGTTTGATTCACCTAATTGTAACAAGCTAATCGACGCGTTCATTTGAGATTTCTGAGTCACCCTCTCCTATCATCAGAGGAGAGTTTATTGAAAACAATGTTCTAAATTAATCCTCCCTTTCATCACCCTGGTTTACAAATGAAGAAGCGAGTTCACCAAGGAGGCGCTGAGTGACATTATTAATTTGAAAGTGATGTTCTCTAGCAAGCCATCAGTCAGTACAGCTGGACACATGAGGTTGCCCTCTGTGTAGAGGTGATCCGTCAAATCTGGAGGAAGCCACAGAATGTGATTCATGAATTGAGGTCCTCTCGGTTACATGTGATATCTGCCACTTCAAAGGAGCGTGATCCTGTCCTCTGTCCCTTTGTGCGTTCTAAGAACATGGTTAATAAGTGTACAATCGCTTCGGAAAAAAAATTAATCAATTCATTCTGTGCAGTTAGAGAGAGAAATTTTCCCTGTCATGAATATTACATTGAATGTGTATAGCCTCCTGCATATATTCCAGAGCCATACTTGGTTATATGGATATTCTGAAAAATTGTTTGACAAAACATTCTTTTTTGCCATGATTGACTCAACTAATTTTGTTTTAAAGCCCTTAAAGTTTCTCCCAGACCTGCTATTTGAATGGAATTACAGACATAATAAACAAATTTAATTACAATATGTGTGATGCAGAACAGAAAACAAATTCACAATTTTCTTGTAAAAATTTTCTTGTGATAACTGTCAAAAACTAATGTCAATTTTATCTTACTAGCCATTAGAAAATCGAGTGAATGTTCCAAAAGCTGAAATTTTTGTTTAACAAAATGGTATGGTCAGCTTTAGAGTTGTGCAGAGAAAACATAGACAGGTTTGCTTTTTTAGGTCTTATTCTCAGTCATGCAGTGATTACCTGTGGATGATTGGCCCTGGATGCAGGCTATAGTTACAGGCACTGTCAGCCCCCCATTTCTGTGAATGAGGATTCCCACCTGCTGCTATTTGCAGGCAACCATGTTGAGTCTACCACAGGTAATCGCAGTTAGCCTCATCTGCAAGTGTGACTGGGACTTAAAGCTAGTTGTTCTTATAATATACAGTTACAATTATTCTATTATTATTATTAGTAGTAGTATTATTATTATACAGGATTTATATAGTGCCAACGGTATGCTCATCTCTTTACAATATAAAGGGAGACAATACAGAAACGATACATAGTTACATAGTTAGTCTGGCTGAAAAATTACAAAAGCCCATCCAGTTCAGCCATTAAAAAAAAAAGTTATAATCATATACTCACAGTTGATCTAGAGGAAGGCAAGAAAAAAAAACCCAGCAAAGCATGATCCAATTTGCTTCTGCAGGGAAAACAATTCTCTCTTTCTTTCCTGATCCCATGAGAGGCAATCGGATATTTCCTGGATCAACTTTACCTATAAATGATAGTATCCAGTTATATTCTGTGTATCTAAGAAAGAATCCAGGTCTTTTTTAAAGCAATCAACGGAGCTGGCCAGAACCAACTCTTGAGGGAGTCTATTTCACATTTGCACAGCTCTCACTGTGAAGAAACCTTTCCATGTTTGGAGATTAAATACAGTTCAATACAAGACGGTTAGGAGGGCCCTGCTGCTTGGAGCTCTATGCCAATCAACTGATATGGTACAGCCACAGCTGGTTAAAATAACTAATTGAAGTTTAAGGGTGTAAACATTTAATTCAAAGGCAAATATCTGAAAAAGCATCCTAATTTTAAATTGGTTGGCCTTCAAAACCCTGAGCCATTACCAATCAAGCAGCAGCTCCTTCCTTCTTATCCATTATCCACCCCCATCACTAGTTGCCCTTGGGATACACTGCTTTGCACCCCAAGTACACTC
This sequence comes from Staurois parvus, assembly GCF_062004578.1. Taxonomy (NCBI): domain Eukaryota; kingdom Metazoa; phylum Chordata; class Amphibia; order Anura; family Ranidae; genus Staurois; species Staurois parvus. The sequence continues at coordinate 8,334,731 of NW_028318321.1, forward strand.
AAGGTGGTCAGGATTGAGGAGGACAGAGTCTGGTTGCCTGGATGTTAAACACTCAGGATAACACATGCCAGTTATGCAGATATTGCTTATAGTTAGCTTTATTCACTAAATACTTTACCGTTCAGTTCCTCAAAAAGACAAGAAACTAGCTTACAGTTTCAAGACTGATACTCAAAATGGTCTGGTACATGGTAATGCTGGCCACAAGGAACCTGACCATAGCAAGTGCTACTTTCATGTTAAATGGATGGCTTCCAGTCACCTAGAGGAAGACAGCAAGCACTTAAAATATTCCTTCTCTCTTCCTGGCCACTGTTGGGTAAGTACCACATTGGGTTCCAGTGCTTCAATAACTCACTCAAGGATACGCAGATATATCTGTTCTCAAGATCAGAGCTAGACCATCTGTAGGCAACCTAGACAGGAGTTAAAGGACCAAGTAGATGGCCAGGGGGCCCAGCTAAATCTTCCATTCTCCTACAGTAATCTGAGGGATAGCACAACTGGTCAAAACTGTCTGGCACTTCACAAGGAAGGATGCACAAGGAAGGCAGTTGGTGTCTGATGAGATGAGCTGTGCCAGTACAGACAAATCAAATGGGGTAGCTTTTCTGTGCCTATTGTCATCCTTATCAATGTAAAATGAAGGGATAAAGCCTTTCCTAGGTCCCCATTCTACCCAAGGTACCTTTCAGTCTATGGCAACCCTATGTGTTTTACCTTTAAGATGACTATACACAATTTGTATTTCAGCTGATTACTGTAAATTGGCCAAAGTTCAAGCCATGGGTGGCTCTAAAAATGAAAGAGCTTGACCTAAAAACATTGGTCAAACGGTGACTGTAGTCAGTCAGATGCAGTCAGCATCTGCTGTCAGAATCCAAGAACTGACAGCACAAGATTCATCCATTCATGCTGTTTAGCAGGATAGAAAAAAATCTATGGAATTTAATGGAGATCTTTACGTCTATGGAGAGCTTTAGGATCAGTCTTGAAATTTGTATGTAAATGATATGGAGCTTGGCACTAAACGTACTGTTTTCACACAGAGCTATCTAGTATAACATTATCATAGAATTTGTTTTATAAATTGACCTAGACACACTGGTTGATTTGGGCTGCATACTGTATTGCATACATGATGGTTGAATGTGGATAAATTACTGAAAAAATCTTAAAGCTAAATAGAATAAAAGCTCTGGCGCTGCAGATTAAATGAGATCTACAAGTCACAAATGTCAATAGCTTAAGGGGAGAACCCCAGGATCCAGATAGGGGGAGGAAAAGCAGTTGGGAGACACCATAAATATAAGTGCAATACGAAACGTGGTAAGAAAGATGAACTTGACATTTAAAGTGGAACTGGATTAAAAAGTAAATATTTTCTCATTACTGGAAAGAGATTCAGAGAATTGTCCAAAAATTCACAGATGATGCAGTTCTGGAGGACCCAGCTTTCTTCCTCCTTCACATCTCAAATATACCCACTAAAACTTATAAGAAATCTGTGCATTATCATCTTCCTAATGCTGCCAAATCAAGCATTCCTTTTACTTAGAAGAATTCACAGCCGCCGACCATCAGTCTCTGGCTCAACAAGGTCGAAGAACTAAACCAGATGAAAGATCTGGTTCTTTCAGCGCAGCATAAAGGAGAGATATACTACAAATCCTGGACATTGTAGACCATGTTTGTCTACTCTGAGGAGGGTAAAGCCTTCTGTGATATGATATTGAGGAGGTTGAAGAGTGTAGTGGTGCTTTCCCCTTGGACGTACCAACACTTTTCCCCCTCCCCCCTTTTTTCAGTTTTTTCCCCTTTCACAACTGCTTTTCCCTCTCCCCCCCCCCCATTTTTCTTTCTTTTTTTCCCCTTTCCCAACTGCTGGGGCAGTTCCCTTGTGTGATATACACAAGCACCGTCTCTGCTATCTTATGCCTAACATTTTTTTTTAATTGAATGGGATCCACCTCTGGTTTATTACACCAAATCCTCATGAACTGGATGGACTTTTGTCTTTTTTCAGCCAGACTAACTATGTAACAATCTTCTGTATTACAAAGTTTTAGAATGATTTTACCATTTGAGGGCCCATTCACACCAGTCACCTGAGGCTGATAAGTCCTCATCTCTCATTGAGTTTGTAAGTGCTAAGAAACAAACTATATAATATGACTATTGGCCTTTATGTATCTATTTGCTGTTTGTCATATGCATGATGTATTACTGCAGATATTTATTTATACATGAAGGTACAGCTTTGTCTCTGAAGAAGAGAAACTCGAAATGTGTCGGGAAAGTCATATTCAATATGGATATTGCATCAATGCTAAGGTCCAGTAATTGGATAGTTGGATAGTTGAATTATGATGTATGTTTATACCTTGATGTACATGTCTATGAGAGTACATCTGTGTTATTGCATCATCATCATTATGTGATTTTTTATGTTTTAATCTTGTTATATTAAAAGTTTGGATTTTTATATAAAACAAATATTTTGTCATGTGCTATAGTGTTGCCTCAGGTCCCATACATCCATAGTATATTCCCTATTTATTATACACCAATCAGGGCAGTTGAGGTACAGGTAATGCTTTGTATGTTTATTTATTACAGGTATGTATATAGCACCATCAATTTATGCAGCACTTTATGTATATATTGTACAATAATATCAGTCCCTGCTCTCAAGGAGCTTACAATCTAAGGCTGCTAACTCACATTCATCCATACCCATATTAGGACCAATTTAGACAGGAGACAATTAACCTACCAGCATGTCTTTGGAGTGTGGGAGGAAACCTAAGTACCCTGAGGAAACCCATGCAGGCACAGGGAGAACATGCAAACTCCAGGCAGGGGGTGCCGTGGTCGGGATTTGAACAGATGACCATAGTACTGCCAGGCAGAAGTGCTAACAATTTAGCCACTGTGCTGCCCACAGTGTCAACAGTTTGTGCAGCACTTTACAAAATAAATGGAGACAGTACAGAGGTAGAGGTTTAGGAAGGCCCATGCAGGCAGCTGGTGTCATGGTTGGGATTCAAACTGACAACCCTGGTGCTGCTAGGGGGAAATGGTAACCACTCATCCACTGCACTGCCCCACATTACAATGTATTGTGTTAAAGTAGCTCATTCATTTGAATGGGTAGCCTATTGCACCACGTTTAGGGGCGGACTGCCCATTTGGAAACTCGGGCACTGCCCGAGGGCCCGGGGTCAGTAGGGGGCCTCATGAGATGCCCCTAGTACCTTTTTCATAGGCTTTTTTGAGTTTGGGAAAGGACACAGGGGCCCCATGATCCCCTATTGCCCGGGGGCCCCATGAGTTGTCAGTCTGCCCCTGACCACGTTGGACCAAAAATCAGACCTGCTGCAGTTTTGCCAGGGCACTGCACTACACCAATCAATAGTATGTACCTCACATTGCCATGGACAGCAACGCAGGTGTGTTGTGAAGGTACCATTCACTCAGGGCTCATTCACAGCACTTATGGAACAGCACCCCTTCACAGACATCTTTTCCCTATTTTAAATTGCCGAGTTTCCTCTTTTTCCATATATGTATTTTTGTGGGTTGAGTAGTTAAACATTTTACATAAATGCCTTCATAAAAACTCACACCAGATGCAGTCCAGAGAGTTTTTATTCTGCAAGAATGCATGTACAGTGTTTTCCCTGTTTTCCAGTGGCCCTAGTTCATACCACTGCAGTCAACAGAAGTAGAACATGCTACATTTTTTCTGTATGGAACACCACAAAACGCACCTGAACACACATGTCCTCAACTGAGATGAAATAAAAAAGGGGAAAAATGCATCAAAGACACAAAAAAAACATCAAAAACACACCGGAACACAAATGGAATACGGAAATTTCGACATGAACCAGACCTTATTCCAGGTAATGAATGGCCAATTAAAGATTTTCACATGTGACAGTGGAGTGACAGCCATAATATAAAGTGTCTTTTTTTTGTTTTGTTATTTACACCATTTGTATAGAGCAGCATTGCCCAACACAGTGCAAACACATAGACAAGGCTATTTATCCTTATGTCCTATTGTATAGATCCATACCATTTTGTAATATTTCAGTGACATTAACAGTGCAATGTGTGGCAGCAATGCATTCCCACCACCCCCATGCAGTGCACACTAGCAGGTGTGTGTTATACAGAACATAATGTGCATATGCTGGTATGATTGGGCCCCCTATTGCTGTCTGTGTCCCCAACGGGGAGATTCAGTCTATCTCTCCTGGTGTCCACTGTTACTAAGACAAAGAGTGACAGGAAAGCCAAAGTTTTAGCGCCAGTTCACACTACATGCGTTTCAGTTGCTTTTTTTTCTGTAACGAAAATGCTCAGAAAGTAGGTTATATGGTTTTCAATTTCATAGTTCACATCAGTGCTTGCAGTTCCAGTGCGTTCCGGTTGCAGAAAAAAAAAGAGAGCATGCTGCATTTTTTCTGCACAGAACTGTACTGGAACACGGTAAAATGTGGTAAAACGCATACAAAATGCACTATTATTATTATACAGGATTTATATAACGCCAATAGTTTGCTCAGCGCTTTACAATATAATGGGAGACAATACAGCAACAATACAGTTTAATACATGAGGGTTAGTAGGGCCCTGCTCCTTGGAGCTTACTAGAACATATACAGTTGTGTCCAAAATTATTCAACCCCCAATGCTGTAAAGGGGTTTAGGGACTATAGTGTACATTTGGAATTGTATTCAGAATCAAATCCTACAAGGACGTTGTAACTACCCAAATGCAACTAAAATGACATCAATTGTTTATGTAATACAGTAGTAAATGGTTCTTATGTGGTTTCTTCATTGCCACAATTATTCAACCCCTTAAAGACTACCACTCTGAAGAACAGAGGTTCATACAGGTGCTTTCCATCAGGTATTGAAAACACCTGTGGATGTCACCGAGCAGCAATCAAGCATAATAAGCACCAATTAGGCAGCTTTAAAATGACTGTGATACTCAGCTCCTTCTAGACATTTACTGGTGTGGTTACAAACATGGTGAAGGCAAGAGAATGGTCCAGGAAGACAAGAGAAGAGGTGATTTCTCTTCACAGGAAGGGCAATGGCTATAAGAAGATTGCAAAGATGTTAAACATACCAAGAGACACCTTAGGAAGCATCATTCGCAAATTCAAGGCAAAGGGCACTGTTGAAACGCTACCTGGTCGTGGCAGAAAGAAGATGCTGACTTCGACTGCTGTGCGCTACCTGAAGCGTAGAGTGGAGAGAAGTCCCCGTGTGACTGCTGAGGAACTGAGAAAAGATTTGTCAGATGTGGGTACAGAAGTTTCAGCCCAGACAATAAGACGCACACTGCGTAATGAAGGCCTCCGTGCCAGAACTCCCAGGCGTACCCCCTTGCTGTCTCCAAAGAATAAGAAGAGTCGACTGCAGTATGCCAAAAGCCATGTGGACAAACCACAAAAGTTGTGGGATAGTGTTCTGTGGACTGATGAAACAAAATTAGAACTGTTTGGGCCCATGGATCAACGCTATGTTTGGAGGAGGAAGAACAAGGCCTATGATGAAAAGAACACCTTGCCTACTGTGAAGCATGGTGGAGGGTCAATCATGCTTTGGGGCTGTTTTGCTTCTGCAGGTACAGGGAAGCTTCAGCGTGTGCAAGGTACCATGAATTCTCTTCAGTACCAGGAGATATTGGATGGAAACGTGATGCAGTCCGTCACACACCTGAGGCTTGGGAGACGTTGGACCTTTCAACAGGACAATGATCCCAAGCATACCTCCAAGTCCACTAGAGCATGGTTGCAGAGGAAAGGCTGGAACATTTTGGAGTGGCCATCGCAGTCACCAGACTTAAATCCGATTGAGAACCTCTGGTGGGACTTAAAGAAAGCAGTTGCAGTGCGCAAGCCTAAGAATGTGACTGAACTGGAGGCCTTTGCCCATGAAGAATGGGCGAAGATACCCGTAGATCGCTGCAAGACACTTGTGTCAAGCTATGCTTCACGTTTAAAAGCTGTTATAACTGTAAAAGGATGCTGTACTAAGTACTAAGATTGAATGTCACTTGGGGGTTGAATAAAACTGATAATGCTGTGAGCACAGAAAAGACATTTGTGGTTATTTCATTATAACTGTTATGTTATATTTGTCTGACCTACAAGTGCCTCTTTAATGTAAATGTAAGCAAGATGACTGAATGATCAAAAGCAATGTCAAACTGGCCAAAACACTCAATTTCAGTGGGGGTTGAATAATTTTGGCCACAACTGTATGTCCCTATTTAAATTGAAGAAAAAGAGAGGGGAAAAAAGGAACTGTAATGCCTAAAAAATGCACATGAATGCGTAAAAAACGCATAAAAAATGCGTCCATAAACACGTCAAAAACACACATGCGAAAACGCATCCGGAAAGCATCTGGACTGAACTGGCCCTTAAGGCCGGTTCACACTCCAAAAATGCACTCCAGATACATTCTAGATACGTTTTTGCTTACAGTTCACACCACAAGCAGTTCCTGTGCAGTTTGCCATGTTCCAGTACAGTTCTGTGCAGTAAAAAAATGCAGCATGTTCTACTTTTTTTCCTGCACTAGAAACTGACTGGAACTGACTGCACTAGTGTGAACCATTGAAATACGTGGAAAGCACTGTGCGTGCATTTTCGATGCAGAAAAAAAGCACACTAGACTGCATCTAATGTGAAATAGCCCTTAAGGCCAGTTCACACTGCAAAAACGCACTCTGGATACCTTCCAGATATGTTTTTGCTTACAGCTCACACCACATGCGGTTCCGGTACAGTTTTGATGCAGTTTGCCATGTTCCAGTACAGTTCTGTGCAGGAAAAATGCAGCATGTTCTACTTTTTTTTTCTGCACCAGAAACTGACTGGAACTGACTGCACTAGTGTGAACCAGGGTCATTGGAATACATGGAAAACACTGTGTATGCATTTGTGATGCAGAAAAACAGCGCACTGAACTGCATCTAGTGTGAACTAGCCCTTACTGTTGTCACCGGAACAAGATGTCAGGGGAAAGCTTCCAAAAGTGACCCCGATTCAGAGGGAATGTCTCCTCTCTTTGGAAAGATTTTCTCTTGCTTCTTTTTGTGGCTCTGAGACAGGAAGTCAAATTTCCTAAAAGCAGGCAAAAAAAAAGAAAAAAAATCTAACCACCATTCTTAAGCTCCCGGCCACATCGGGTGCAACTTGGCATCAGGGGCAAACTGACAACTCATGGGGCCCCCAGGCAACAGGGGATCATGGGGCCTCTGTGTCCTTGCTCAAACTCAAAAAAGCCTATGAAAAAGGTACCAGGGGCATCTCATGGGGCCCCCCTACTGACCCCGGGCCCTCGGGCAGTGCCCGAGTTTCCAAATGGTCAGTCCGCCCCTGCTTGGCTTACAATTTGCATGCCAGGCGACTTACAAATTGTATGCCAAATAGCACCCTATTGTCTGCTGTTAGAGCAGTCATATTGGGGCGTAGCCGCACCGATTTCTAAAGTAGTACATGTACTACTTTTGTTGCGATTTGCAAATTCCAATGAAATTGGCAAGTCACCTGATTTTGAAATCGTGTGACTTCATTGTAAGTTGCACAATTTCAAAATCAGCTTTGATGTGACCGGGGTGTAAAGCTAGCCACACGTCTAGATTTCTCTCGTTCAGACCACGAGAATCAATAGATTCTTGTTTAGTGTGGATGGAGGAATCTCCTTTGCCGACTGTTGTATTCAAGCAGCTGCCTCTGATAGGACGCAGTGACTGTTCGGGAACTTTCACACAGGCATTGAATTCTACAGCAGCCTTAATGTGCATTTACACACCTATAGTGTTAATGAAGATTTTGGTTGCGTTGCACAGGCGTTCATGTTGTGTCCGGCAACAATCCACAAATGCCCTGTGAGTTGTGTTTTTTTAAAAATTTAGGGGTGCCACCTCATTCCTTTAAAACCAAACACATAATAATTACACAGGTTCTGAGGCTAATTTAATGCAGATAAAACAAAAAAGTGCCTTTCCTGGCACTAAGTGTATTCAGCTTTGTATATTATGAATGGGAATTAAGATGACCGCCGCGTTCCAAATACCGGAAGTGATGTCAGCGGAAGTTGCGTCATAAGCCCTCAACGTGTTCCAACCAATAGATCGTCTTCAGGAGGTACTTCCTGAAGACGATCTATTGGTCGAAATGCGTTAAGGGCTTATGACGCAACTTCCGATGACGTCACTACTGGTATTTGGTACGTACGCTGGAATGCGGCGGCCATCTTAATTCCCATTCATAATATACAAAGCTGAATACACCTAGTGCCAGGAAAGGCACTTTTTTTGTGAGTGGTATTTCTATTGTTTGACCCCATATTCAAGTTCTATACAGTTTTACGCTATGGGATGTCTGGTTTTGTTTTAATTTATGCTGAAAATATGAAATACTGTCTGTGGAGGAGAGGTGTTTCCTAACATTGATGCAGTCCTAGTGGAAAGTTATTGGTCACTACCAGCATCCACGGTTATAAGGGGCGAAGGGATATCGGCCATCAGGACTGGATTGCATACTGGGATAGTCCCAAAAGCGAGTGTGACTTACCTAGAGATAGGTAGTCATGAAATGACGGTGAGCTTACATCTATGTGGGACACCAGTGTGAACACAATGAAGCACTTGTCATTTCAGTATGGAGTATCACCGTTAAAGATACAGCACGGCTGCACCAATTATTCACATGTTGGGACTGAATATTAACATTGTATTTGAATTTTGCTCATTGTTATCACTTCAAAGATTGCACAGTTTGCGGTCCATTTTTGAAATATATAAGATTTTGTGTATCATACTTCACAATTAGGACTGCTGCTATATAGGTATCTTATATATAGTGTAATTCTTATATATATATATATATATATATATATATATATATATTATATATATATATGTCATTTTTTTCCTAAGCACAACAGCACCCCTTTTCTGTCATTCAAATATATGGGCTCTCGTACCTGCACAAATCACAGCCTGCACGGCCGCACACATGTGTACCAGTGGTAAATGCACAGTGAATGCCAAAGGTGCGTTCACAGTGCACTTGTGGTGCATTTCAATAGAAGATAATGGAGGTGGTTGCGAAGCACCAAAGCCTGCCAAATTCTGCAAGCAGCATTCATTTTGCTTTAATGCAATGTGAGGCAAAGCTGATGCTGCAGTGTGAACAGCAGCATTCCGCTCCCTATTTCAACAATATTGAGTGGCATTGATAGGCGGTCAAGAATCAATAAAAATGTGACCCAATGCCTGTGTGAAAGAGCCCTTTGGCTACAGGGTCACCCATGGACGCTTCAACAGGAATCGGCTGAATTTCCAGTCACGTTTCAGCCAGATTTAGGCCTCGCTCACAACATGTGCAGAGACGCGAGTTTTTTCTGCACCTGTTTGTGTAAGGGCGCAAATAAAAACTATTCTCCTTTATGTGCCCTGTTCACAACACAACACTGGTATCGTGCAGATTTTTTCTGTGCAATATTATTATTCAGGATTTACATAGCGCCAATAGTTTGCTCAGCGCTTTACAATATATTAGGAGACAATACAGCAACAATACAGCTCAATACAAGAGGGATAGGAAAACTGCAACATGTATGCAGTTTTCTGTGCAAAGACTCATGTGACAGCACTGTGGTGTGAACAGGGCACATAGAGAAACATTGTTTTTGTTTGTGTTCTTGCTGATACCTATGTAATAAATATGCGGGTCTCTGCACACAGTGTGAACAAGCCTATGCAAGTCATACCTGGGCATTTTTTCCATCAGTTGTTAGGCACATATGATGTGAATGAGGCCCAACCATACCCAAAGCCAAATCATAAAAGAAATATTGCTATATGTTATGTGTAAACATAATTTTAAAGGAATCTAATGTTTCCTTTTACCTCATGTTTCCTCAGAAATGCCCAGTCAGTGTTATCACAGTTATTCTCATCTGAATAGCATGTATAGCTCACTGAGAGAACAGGCACAACGAGACCTGAGTACTTCTCATGTGTTAATACCTATAGAGAAAGAAACATTCAGTCATGAAATTGAGTGGTGTGGTGTTTCCACATTGCACACAAACTGCACACCTGAAGAGCAGGCAGCAAATGGTGGGCCGGGTGATGACACCATGATCATGGGCATGTCTTGTGTAGGATACTTGGAAGGTCAGGAGAGAAGCAGAGTGCAGGTATAATACATGGAAATGTAAGTTACCCCGGGTCACATCTATGTGGGTGGTGCCGCTGCTGGACCCACACAAATACTTGCAGCCACACCACCCATTCAGAGGAATGTGGGACTCGCAGGCAGGTGCCATTAATTCTAATGGCATGCCGCCCACATTGGAAATTGCAACTGTACTGGGAACCTCAGTGCCTGTGTGGCCTGCGATTTCCCAAGTAGTTCAGGGACTTCTTCCCTGCATGCCCCGGGGCTCAGGAGTCTATTCAAATGAATGGGCTCTTGTGCCCATGCAAATCATGGCCCGTATGGCTGCACATATGTCAACCAGGGCTTATATGGGATGTGTGTGCTTGGATAGACTGCATGGAGATGTGGGTTATATGGGATGTACCACATGGAGATGGGGGTTATATGGGATGTACCACATGGAGGTGTGGGTTATATCGGGTGCACTACATGGAGGTGGGGGTTATATGGGATGTACTACATGGAGGTGGGGGTTATATGGGGTGCACTACATGGAGGTGGGGGTTGTATGGGATGCACTACATGGAGGTGGGGGTTATATGGGGTGCACTACATGGAGGTGGGGGTTATATGGGGTGCACTACATGGAGGTGGGGGTTATATGAGGTGCACTACATGGAGGTTATATGGGATGCACTACATGGAGGTGGAGGTTATATGGGATGCACTACATGGAGGTGGGGGTTATATGGGATGCACTACATGGAGGTGGGGGTTATATGGGATGCACTACATGGAGGTGAGGGTTGTATGGGATACACTACATGGAGGTGGGGGTTGTATGGGATGCACTACATGGAGGTGGGGGCTGTATGGGATGCACTACATGGAGGTGGGGGTTGTATGGGATGCACTACATGGAGGTGGGGGTTATATGGGATGCCTTACATGGAGGTGGGGGTTATATGGGATGCACTACATGGAGGTGGGGGTTATATGGGATGCACTACATGGAGGTGGGGGTTATATGGGATGCACTACATGGAGGTGGGGGTTATATGAAATATATGTGATTGGGTATAATACCCAGAGATGTGTGTTGTGTAGGATTAATGAGTACAGTACTGCTGTCTGCTACACAGTGGGGTTGATTTACTAAGGGTAAATGTACAGTGCACTGCAAGTGCAGTTGCTCCAGAGCTTAGTAAATGAGGTAAAGCTTCACTTTGCAAAGAATCACATGCAAGGAAAATAAAAACAAATGTCATTTTTGCTTGCACATGATTGAATGATAGCAGAGCTTCCTGTCAGATCTAGAGCAACTGCACTTACAGTGCAAAATATATTTTCCTTTAATAAATCGACCCCATTGTACCTTGCATGTGATGCATGAAGATGAGTAAATATGTATTTTGGTAGACTTTACATAGTAACATGTACTAATTTTACATCAGTGTACAATGTTGTTAAAGCTGGAGTTGGCCTTTAAATTTGTCAAGAATGTCTCTGTATGAGAAAAGGCGTTTAAAGGGAAAACATTATGAGTGAGTATTGCAAATGATTGGGGTTAAGGAAGTTTATATAGATTTATTTTTTTGTACTGCAAACCTTTCAATCATTTTAACCCACAGCCTGCAATCCATGTTCAGAATTTTATTATTTATTTCTCCTTTGACAGTTTTTTTTTCACCAGTCTTATTCTGTATATTTTATTTCATGTTGCGCTTAGAGCCCATTAACACCTCTTCAGGTGTTTATTATCAATGGGAATCCAATGCATAAATCCACCATGCCTTTGCTGCACATACATTGCAGTGCATCACAATACACAGTAACACAAAAAATGCTGCATGCTTGATTTTTTTTATTTCTTGACCTGGTACATTGACAGCCCATTCATTGACTGGATTTGACAGGTGTGAACACAGTGATTATTCCACTACATTTTACAAACTCCTTTTGTCATTTGAAACAATATTGTGCTTTCCGAGGTAGGAAACCTCAAAAAAGTAGCATGCTGTCTTTGGAAATGATAAACTGGCAGCTGTCAACAGACCTCCAAGTTTATTCAAATAATGAGATATATATTGGTGCAATATGCCCAGTCCCCCCTCAAAGCAGCTTTTCCGTATCATTTGATTCATTTTTGTTGGTTGCTGTTATGTGGAGTCATTAGGAAGGTGTTAACACACCTGTTCATTGTTGTTTGCAGGTAGGTAGCTAAATCACATTACAGATGTAGTCATTAGGGCTTGATGTATGGAAGAGTAGCAGTTCTCACAGTAATCAAATGGTTTCCAGCTCTTTTTGCATTCCTTTTTTTTTTTTTTTTAAATTAAATATCTTCTTATGGTCTGTATTTTATTTAAAAGTTGAAGTGACAGAGGTCACATTGTTACCATGTTTTTTATTTTATACCTGTGAGTTCTGTACTCTCCTTCTTTTTTATTTTCTTCCTTTCTTTGTTGGCCAGCAAACTATCTTCTTCCATTCTGTCTCTCTCTCAGCTTTACAGATTTAGACCCCGGTCACACTGGGTGCGACTTGCCACATCATGCGACTCGCAAATGACATGGCAAGTCACACCCTATTGTCTGCAATTACAGCGGTCATAGCAGTGCAATTCCGACTTGGTCGGAGTTGCACCAATTTCTAAAGTAGTGCATGCACTACTTTAGGTGCAACTTGCATAGACATCTGTGTTTTGCAAGCTGCAGAGGTCTTGCAAGTCCCACCTCAAGTTGGAATACCATCCGACTTTGATATCATGCAACTTCACTGGAAGTCACACAATTTCAAAGTCGGATTGGTGTGACTGGGTGTAATTAATCTCTGAACATATTTTTATACTTTTTTTTTTTTTTTTTTAATTCCTGAAGGGTTACCAACCTGTGCTCAGGTGTCTCTACCTATTAAGCATTGGCAGACAGGATTATTATAGTTGTGCAATTCTTTTGGGTTTCTGAATAAGATATTTATTTCATATTCATGTGTCCACATCACATATTTATATATTATTTTTCATTACCATGTAATGTATTGGCATTTTATTACATATGTTTAATTGCTGGAGCTCTGTGATAAAAGCTTATCCCAGGATGTGGCAGGTAGGTAGGTTAGGCTGCATTCACACTTGAGCTTTTGTAGCTTGAAGCTCCCAAAACTCTCAAACTTAAAAATCAGTTGTTCTCTATGGTACCACAATCAGGTGTGAACAGTCACCATAGAGAACAATAGATTTTTTAAGTTTGAGCTTTTTTGGAACTTCGGGCTACAAAATGCTCAAGTGTGAATGCAGCCTTAAACTGGCCATACATGGGTTGAATTCCAAAAGAATTTTCTTTTGAAAGTCTTTTCTAAGATTTTTCGTTAGAATTTGCACCATTAGTGGGTCACAGAAACAGACGATTTTACGTGTGACCATCGAATTTGAGTGATCGAGCATGTTAGAAATTTTTTGAAAAAAAACAAACAAATTTCATATCAATGATGGGAGAATCGTGCGAGAAATATAAATGAAAATGAAACAAGCATGAGCTGTGACCTGGAAAGAAAATAGAATTCTTGGCCACAAAAATTATTTTTTGTACCAATATGAGGTGAAACTGAAGGCTTGGTTGGTTTAATTTTGAAATCAATGGTGTCACCATCAGATTATAAAGTGCACAAAATTTCCAATTTTCTAAAGAAAATTAGTTCGGAATTTGACCCATGTATGGCCTGCATTAGAGTCCAGGCTTAAGGTTCATGCTTGTTAGTTTAACCATTTTGTATCCAGGACAATTTTTTAATTTTCTATACATGTTAACCACTTAAGCTCTGGAAGATTTTACCCCCTTCATGACCAGGTAATGTTTTGCTGTTTAGCACTGTGATACTTTAACTGGTAATTGCTTGGTCATGCAACGCTGTACTCAAATTTAAATCCTTTTTTTTCACACAAATAGAGCTTTCTTTTGGTGGTATGTGATCACCACTGGGATTTTTATTTTTTATTATATAAAGAAAAAAAGACTGAAAATTTTGAAAAAAAAAACAAAATATTTTTTACTTTCTACTGTAACATATCCAATGAAAAAAAATCTAATTTCTTCATAAATCTAGACCAAAATGTATTCCAGTACATGTCTTTGGTAAAAAAAAAAAATCCCAATAAGCATATAGTAAATGGTTTGCGTGAAAGTTTATAGTGTCTGCAAACAATGGTGTGTATATATATATATATATATACTGTAATGTCTATTTTTTTCTTATACTAGTAATGGTGGTGATCAGTGATTTATAATGGGACTGTGATAGTGTGGTGGGCAGTCTGATATTGACACTTTATGGGAACTGACTAACTGACACTGATGTCACCATTGACACTAATACAGTGATCAGTGCTAATACTATACACTGCCGCTGTACTAATGATACTGGCTGGGAAGGGGTTAACATCTAGAGGCAATTTAAAGGGTTAACTGTGCCTAACAAGTGTAAAGTGTGTAATGCAGTTCAGCATGTCCATGTTTCAGGTGCATGCTGGGAGCCAAGAAACCAAAAAGCACACCAAAAACTCAAAAGCATGTTAACTCCAATTTTTGAAAACCGCGTGCCGTATTTTTAAGTATACCAATGTGAAAGGGCACTAAAAATGAACTTGGTTCTTAACTATGTATAGGTGGCATATAGTCTATGTATGTACTTGCTCTTATTCAGATGTTTTCCACTGATACCTCAAATATTTGATGCAATTGCTGTTTATATACATGTGCGCTTTTCCGACATTTACGTGTATGCTCAGGGCGATGGGGGTACTTTTTAAATACTTAAAATTTTTAATGGTAATTTTTCAAAGCTTTTTTCATCTAACTTTATTGCTATCATAAAGGGGCTAACGAGCCCCTATGTGATGGCATGGGCAAGGGTCTATTAGACCCCCAAAGTCTCAGCTGCCGTCCACTGCAGTTAATGCTCAGGTTCAGGCTTCAGTACTCACAAAGATGATCGGTGAATGGATGTTCCTTAATTTCCTCCTGCTCTCACTGTAGGGTCAGTTTACTGAGTTCCTGGTGTTCATGGAGGAATCCACGACAGGAGAGCTGGGTTGTTTAGGTGGTTCTTCTCACTAATGTAAAAGTGATTTTCTTTTACTGAACATCTGATAACCGGCTGAAAAAATGATTCAAAGCTGCAGTTCCATGATAAAATACTTTGATTTCTTCACAACAGGGATATTTTCAATGTACAGTGTTTACTTAGCCCTGGATCACACTGAATGCGACTTTGAAATCACACTACTTCACTGGACATAGCACAATTTCAAAGCTGTAGGTCAGTACGATTTCAGGTGCATCTTGGCTGACATCTGTGCAACTTCATGCACAGATGTCTATACAAGTTACACCTGAACTTGCCTAAAATAGTGCAGGAACTATTTTTAAAATTGGTGCAACACAGATGGATTCAGAGTCACACTGATTTGAATGGTTCCATTGCTAACAATAGGATGCAACTTGTCATGCGCCTAAATGCATGACATGTCGCACCATTGTGAACCAGGGCTTAGAGGTTGTTGATTTTTATCAGCAAAACTTGGAGTTTGTCTAACTTTAAGGGTAGATGTCCCCTTAAATACAGTGTGAAACCGTTTTAATGCATCTTCCACAGGGGTTTTTGAAAGCTTGGAAATCTTTCACTGCGGTGAGAACTGCTTCAATATGGTGGGTCACCTTAATCCACAGTTTGAGCACACAGTGGGACCAAATAATTTACAGTATGTGTGGTAAAGCTGACTCTTCTGTACCCTCAACCCCCATCTCACTATGCCATATAAACTTGGCTCATGATCGATGCTGGTGAACTTTTCGCTCTCGTCACCTTCTGCAGAGCCTTGCCATAATCCATTGTCTGGTCCCACGTGGGAAAACAAAACATGATTTTTCTGCCCTTTACTTTCTGTACCCAGCTAGTTTCTTCGTACTTGGAAGTGATGTAGTGAATTTATTACAGCAGCCTGAAAGAAGTTTTAAACTTTTGTCTTCTGTCCTACTCACTGAACTGAACATGGTCCAGAGTAAATCAACATAATGGCTTGTTGGCTTACATTGTTACAGGAAGGTTTTATATTCTATATTGTCAGTATATTTACAAGAATTACATTAAAGTAGATGTAGCTCAAAGAAGTGATAGTTACAGTAAACTTTTTACAGTCAAGCCATGGATGGCAGGTTGTATCGCAATGACATAATTTCATTGAAGAAAAAAAGTTTTGTCAGGCCATAGGCTCACCAGTGTACTGGAACTGCAGAACGGAGTTTATCTGCTGCTTCTAGCATATAACCGGAATTGGTCCAAACTTCATTATCCCTGTTCATTATAAGAGGAGAACAGCAGGTTCTAAGTGACACGGTCTGGATCTGAACCCACGACCTCTGCTGTGTTTGACAGTAACACCTCTTCCTGAGCCACCTGAGATACTGGACAGCATGCTGTTGGATCCACCTTGGACCCTTTGTTTCTTGGGTAATTTTTACAATAAAGCATTGTTGCCCAAATGCCAGGGCAACAAAGGAACAGAGTCACAAGATATTCTTCTGAGAGCAAGATAAAAACTTGTTTATGGAATTTGAACGTGTTTATGACACCTAGTATGTCACATTAGAATATAAAAACCTGTTTAAAGACATCTACTTGCTTGAGAAGTTGGAAATGCTTGAAGATGAGTAGACGTTTAAGGTAGATAAGAAGCAAAAGTGTGACTTTTCAGATAACGAATACTGTGGTTGAACGTGACTCTGTTATCTTCGCGGAGCCCTTCTGCTAGCGCCTCCTATGGTGGGTGTGGCGTCTGCCCACTATTGGACAGCTTCCAGAAAATTGTTTTGAAAGCCGGAGGTCTAGGCAAGACCAGTAGGAAGGGCCCCCCATCCCTCTAGTTGCCAGAGGACGCTCTGACACTGGGATTTTTGCCAAGGCTATATGGGCTCATCAACTGGTCGCACCTACGGGTTCCCCGTGACCCCCTGGGCAGTATGGTTCCGATGGTATTAGTTCCTTCCAGCTTCTAACATAGCTTTGGTAATGTATTAATTGTATGCTGTAACGCTGTCAAATGATGTGTCTATTTCATGCTATAATGCACACATTATTATTGGTGTGTTATTATGCGGATTGTGATGACTATAAAATATATCCTCCTGTGTGTCGTGTGATAATAAAAGTGGAGGTTTTGACAGTGCAAGAATATTGCAGTTGGATTCTGTTATTTCTTGGAGTGCCGGGTGAATGCTATGAAGTGCCAGGGCAGGTATTCATTTGGTAGATGGTCTTTCACATGTGTAGAATATGTAATGGTTTAAATGCTGATTAAAAGGCACCTGCATGACTACATGTTAATTGTGTGCGTGTATATGACTTGCTTTTAGTTATTGCACCCAGCATTTCTATTACAATCTTCCATGAACTTCCTTTTTAAACCATGCCTTTGCACTGTTTGCCAGTTTATTGTGTCTCCTCCAGCCAATATCTCACTCTTGTCACTCCTGCTTTCATCTGTATCTTCACTACCACCAGTTACTGACCTTTGGCTTGTGTTTTGACTACACTTCTGCTTGATCCCAACCTGCAACTACTCCTTACCTACCTTTTTGTCTTCTTTACTGACTACTCTTCTATTTATCCCTATCTGCTATATCTGCTGCTGGACCCTGGCTTGCTCACCTCCTGGTGGGGTGATCTTGAGGATCGCAACCTGGTATTAAGACATAGCCAGGGCCGGCGCCAGGCAGACGCCTAGGGTGCAGTCATGGCTGCTGGTTTCCCTACTCTCTGCTATGGGTGGATCTAACTCCACACTGATCTGACACTGACTCCAGATTGTGACACTAGGAGTGAAAGTTTGTCTTTGGTCTCACAGTGGAAACCTACCTTTACTCTGCTACCATGGGGCTGGTTTGCAGAGGCATAATTTGCAAACTCATGCTGCACAGATTAGGGAAAGTGCTGTATGTGCAGTAATGTACTAGTGTGTTTCCACAACATAACAATGTGATCCTGGTCTTTAATGCATTCACCAGGATAACCTTA
Source organism: Staurois parvus (assembly GCF_062004578.1). NCBI lineage: Eukaryota > Metazoa > Chordata > Amphibia > Anura > Ranidae > Staurois > Staurois parvus. The sequence goes on from NW_028318321.1 coordinate 8,353,012, forward strand.
AAGTGGCCATCAATGGACAGTCACACATAGTAACCGCTGGCCGCACGCATATGTACAGGCTTTCAGAGCGGCAGCATACAGTGGGGCAAAAAAGTATTTAGTCAGCCACCAATTGTTGGTGCAGGTCTACAATTTTGTTTCTGGTGTCCTTTGACAGCTCTTTGGTCTTCACCATAGTGGAGTTTGGAGTGTGACTATTTGAGGTTGTGGACAGGTGTCTTTTATACTGATAACAAGTTCAAACAGGTGCCATTGATACAGGTAATGAGTGCAGGACAGAGGAGCCTCTTAAAGAAGAAGGTACAGGTTTGTGAGAGCCAGAAATCTTGCTTGTTTGCAGGTGACCAAATACTTATTTTCCACCATAATTTGCAAATAAACTCTTTCCAAATCAGCCAATGTGATTGTCTGGATTTTTTTTCTCATTTTGTCTCTCATAGTTGAGGTCTACCTATGATGCCAATTACAGGCCTCTCATCTTTTTAAGTGGGACAACTTGCACAATTGGTGGCTGACTAAATACTTTTTTGCCCTACTATATACTGTTTGTGTATAAAGCTAAACACTGTATGTAAACTGTCACGGAAAGTTCCCACTGCATGCTTGCCAATCACAGCGGTCACGTGATTGGAATGCCTTCCATTTGCCTCCTGGCATTTTGATCCTCTTAAAGGGCCAGGAGGCAGAGGAGGAAAGGGTTAAGAACTGCTGTGTCAGAGCTGTTTTTATATCTTTTATGTTCATGTTTTATAAAAATCGAGATCCATTTTGTTCTTTTTTTGTTTATATAATAAAGCTGTGATGTTGTGTCTGTGCTGTATGGCATTTTTTCTCTACCATTCTTTGGGGTGAATGGTTTACAAGATGTATGTATTATATTGTAATATACCAATTCTGAGATCTGATGGCTGTAATTATTTTCAGTTTGAGGCTTTCTTTCCATTATTTTAACCTGATGATCCAGCCAGTAAGCTTGTTTTACAATAAGAAAAAGCAGTTCTGCAGATGTAGCAGCTAGAAGATTGAGACAAAACATTTAACACTGACAGGGGTGGTTACAATAATCAACTTTTATTCATTTTTTGTAAAGCATTTATCCCGACTAGCACTGGTGCAAATAACAGCGGTGGGAATCTACTGATTCCTGCAGCTATTTTGGCTAGCTGTGGCCGCCAAGCCTTGCACAATTCAATAACAGGTCAGCAGCTGCAGCCATCTGCAGCTGTCCGCAGGGCCAGTGATCACTTTGTGGCTGAAACAGCTGTAGGAATCAGCAGATTCCTGCCACTGTTATTCGCACTGGCGCTGGTCGCCCATGTGACTGTAACCTAACTGCCATTAGCTGAAGTTAGACCTCAAGGTATTGTATCTATATCTGGTAATGCATTTGACACAACCTTCCCTTCCCCCATACTGACAATGCTGCTGTCCAAGAGTGTAGGCACTATAATACTGGAGGTGTGTTACTGGCCAGATCACCATGAGCATTAAAAAAAAAAAAGAAATGGTATACTTTCAAATGTTTTTGGTGTTTTAAATAGATATTAGTGTAGTTACACTCACCAGCCACTTTATTAGGTACACCTTGCTGGTGCCAAGAAAATATCCCCCACACTATTATACCACCACCAGCCTGAATCGTTGATACAAGGCAGGATGGATCCATGCTTTCATATTATTTACAACAAATTCTGACCCTACCATCTGCATGTTGCAGCAACCAGTCTGCCCATTTTCCTATGACATCAACAAGGCATTTTTGTCCACACAACTGCAGCTCACTGGATATTTTCTTTTTTGGACCATTCTCTGTAAACCCTAGAGATGGTTGTGCGTGAAAATCTCAGTAGATCAGCAGTTTTTGAAATACTCAGACCAGCCCGTCTGGCACCAACAACCATGTCACTTAAATTCCCTTTCTTCCCCATTCTGGTTTGAAGTTCAGCAAATCATCTTTGCCATGTGTAGATGCCTAAATGCATTGTGTTGCTGCCATGTGATTGGCTGATTGGCAATTTGTGTTACCAAGCAATTCAACAGGTGTACCTAATAAAGTGGCCAGTGAGTATATATTTCCTGTTTCAATAGTTCCCCTTTCTTTGTAATGATGGGCTAACTGTTTGTAGTGTCTATGTATTCATTAACCTACCTTGTCCCTATTTGCTAAAAGGACAAACAACTTTTTTTTCTGGGTCATACAGCATTTAGTCCATGATTTGCCATTTCCTCCTGTGCTGCATCACAAATGTGAGAGTGCTGATGTGATGAAGACTACATTGCGGTCTCTCTGGTAATTACCCTGCCTGTGTCAGATCTAATTACTGTTTAACTCTTGCCCGCAGAGCACTAGACTGAGGGACTCAGGGATTGTGGGATATATAGTTTCATCACAGAGTATCGGGTCCCACACTACAGAGGTCACTCATTAAACTGGGCAGTGCCATGCCGCATGTCTCATGTTTGAACACAAACAACATCGACATGCAACAAATGACACCTGCAACTAAATGATCAAAGCCCATCCTATGCAAGTGAAAAACACAAGATGCAGGTAAGAAGGTTACCGGGAACAGTATTTCCCAGAAACTTCCAAGACCGCTACTTGAGAGATGATTGGCTCTACCTTCACCAGAAAACGCGAACCAGAAAGATGAAAAATTCCCTCTCTTCCCCTAATCCTCAGTTGTTGTACGTAAAGAACATTAACCAATGTACACAAGGAATTTTTAGGTAAAATGCAACCATTTCAAAAACATCTAGGTGTGAAATTAGATGATGTCCCGGAAGATTCCAAGAAATACTGCTAGCCGTAAGTGTAGCCATGGTTTTCCCAATGCATCTTTCAAAACAGCTAATTGAGAGAATAAAGTAATAAACATACCTTGGGGGACTGACTAATGCCTGCAACACCTTCCTTTCAAAGAACAACATTTCAAAATGGTAGCACTTCCCAAAAGCATGGCTTCAGAACCATACCAGTCTTAGAGATTTCCTCCCTCAAAGCACCTGCCCTCTTTGCTCCTGATGCAGCTATCCATGCTGAGGAGTGAGCTCTAATTTTAGCAGGTAGTAACTGACCAGAACTAATGTATGTTGAAATAAGTGTCTTGAATCCATCTAGGAGACACTGAGCCTTCGATGGGACCATGATCTAAGATTAGAAGATGAATAGACCTTTTTCAATAAAAAGAAAAAAAAAATTCCCGGAAACTCAAATGCCCCACTGCACCTTAGGGGTACTGGGCAACAAACCCTTTTTAATGCTTTCCTGGTAAAAATCCAGGAATTTAATATGGATCTATGCCAACTCTTTTTTTGCCAGGAAAAGAAAGTCTTCCAAACTGTAGTATATGGTTTCTTGGTATTCCCTTTAAGACTAAGGAGAAAGGTGTTAAATACCCCTTTCCAGACATCATCTTTTTTCAAGAATCCTTCTCCCAGCCTCCAGGCCATTAGGTGGAAGAGCTGAGAATTCAGATTGAACACTGGTCCCTGTGATAATAAATGTGGACAATTCTGTTGAATCCAGGGAGAACCAACAGCCAGAGACTTCAACCTTGAGACTCTGCTTCTTTTTGGACCCTTGAGACTATCAAAATTACTTCTGCTTGGTCCTGGATGATCTTCCTGACCACTAGGGGTAGCAAAGATATTGGGGGAAAGCATTAACCCAACCTGAACAACCCCCCCGCCCCCCATATTTAAAGACATTATAAATCTACCTACCTGCCTTTCCCCTGGCTAAAATGTACAATGACCATGTAGATCCATTGTGTTACTTGGTAGTCTGTACAGACAGTCCATAGTTGAATATAGTCTATAGTAGAATAAATCTTCACATTCCGCGTCAGATGTTTCTTTTTCTTTGAAACATGCTGCATGGTTACTGCATGACCTCTGTCTGTAGGCTAACAACTGATACATCCTGTGAAGAAACTATATATCCCACAATCCCTGGGACTTCCAGTCTAGTGCTAGTGCAGGTGAAAACTAAATGATAATTAGATGAGATTAGGTTAGATGCAGGTGAAAGCAATTAACCGAGTTGACCATGCTGGGAGAGATGTATTTGTTTCATAAAACATTTGTGATGCACACAGAAATGGTCCAAAAGTTGCATGTCCCTCTGGTAAAAGAGAGACATGGTAGGGACATCCATGGATGGAAAAACCACAGGTGAATCCATCATTGCATGGTAAGGCAAACAAAAGGCAACTGAAAGTGTACAATCCAAGCACATCAGTTTGATGAAATTATACCTTCACATGTGGACATTGTAATAACCCTTATGCAAATGGTAGGCAGATTCTTTAAGCAGGATACAATCCTCATACCAAGCTTACTATATTTAAATCTACAACATCCACATTCTTAATAGGCTAGACTACCTTAAAAGTACATGGAGTAAAAAAGCCTTGCTAAGCACCCAGTAACCTAAAGCAATCATTACAAGGTACTTGGTATGGCTTTATCTTAGGAAGGGCAGCTCTGAAAGTAGAGGTGGACCCCAATATAGCCTGCCCAGGAGGCTTCATTGCTCCCTGATGGCTGCCCACCTTGCTACATAGAGAGGGGATTCATTAGGAGGCTTGCTGTGTGGGCTCTGCACACAACCTAGGACCCACATCAGTATGTCCTCTGCTCCTGCAGTCTGTAATATTCACTGGCCTAATGTCAGCCCTTTTTGGTAATAAGAGCCCAGAAGAGAACAGCTCCAGAGCGTGGACGCGTGCACTTTTAAGTGGCCAGGTGGAAGTGCACAACCAGCGCACCAGGAACTGTGTCATCATCTAGTGCCAGAATGGAGCCAATGTCCTTTTGTTCCTCCCCGGCCTACCATATAGGCATACCTCCCAACAGTCCCGGATTGGGCGGGTCTTTCCTACATTTTCACCTTTGTTCCGTGATACCGGTGTACAGGGGTTTTGTCCTGCATTACTTTATTCTTTGTATGCTAACTTCCAGCCAAGCAGAACCTGCAGTAGTGTGAACAGTGTAAAGATCTAGCACAGCCTGGGATTGGCAGGCAAGCCAGCAGGGCTTCCACAATGAGAGAGAGCGTGCAGCTGTCAAGTCCAACCTATGATGTCGGGGATAGGCGGCGCCGATATGCATTTTAGGGGCTCTGCCTCCTTTGTCAAGCGAAGCACTGCATAGACAATCAGCTGGCATTTATACATTGTTGGCCAGGGAAGATGGTGACAAGGGGCAGGACCAATTGGAACTACTGCATGTGCACCCGCAGCGGTACATAATAAACCTGAATTATACACCACTGTGGGTGCACATGAAGTAGTTCCAATTGGTCCTGCCCTTGCCACCTTTTTCCTGGTTGGCACTGTATAAATGCTGGCTGTTTCCCTGTGAATGGGCTATTTTAAAAGTGGGCGAAGCCCCTTAAACTCATATCGTTCCTGTCCATCCCCAACATCACAGGTTGGACTTGACAGCTGTACTCTCTCTTTTTGCAGCCATACCCCCTGGCTTGTTTGCCAATCCCTGGCTGTGATAGATGTTAACACTGCTGCAGGTCCTGCTTGGCTGCGCTCATTTGTTATCTATCTGATGCCTGCATTCCTGCCTCGGCTCCTATATGCTGTTAATCAATATTTTATAACACAAGTGTATGTTTAATTGGTGTCTTCGCGTTTTAACTAACTTGCACTCTGTACCTACCGCATCCCTGAATCCTGCACTCTGTATGAAATGCACTCCTGAACCTTGCACTCTGTACATAACGCATCTCTGAATCCTGCACTCTGTATGAAACGCACTCCTGAACCTTGTACTCTCTACATAATGCATCCCTAAATCCTGTACTCTGTATGAAACACACTCCTGAAGCTTGCACTCTGTACATAACGCATCCCTGAATACTGCACTCTGTACATAACGCATCCCTGAATCCTGCACTCTTTATGAAACGCACTCCTGAACCTTGTACTCTGTACATAACGCATCCTTGAATCCTGCACTCTGTATGAAACACACTCCTGAAGCTTGCACTCTGTACATAACGCATCCCTGAATCCTGCACTCTGTACATAACGCATCCCTGAATCCTGCACTCTGTACATAACGCATCCCTGAATCCTGCACTCTATACATAACGCATCCCTGAATCCTGCACTCTCTACATAACGCATCCCTGAATCCTGCACTCTATACATAACGCATCCCTGAATCCTGCACTCTCTACATAGCGCATCTCTGAATCCTGCACTCTCTACATAGCGCATCTCTGAATCCTGCACTCTCTACATAGCGCATCTCTGAATCCTGCACTCTCTACATAGCGCATCTCTGAATCCTGCACTCTCTACATAGCGCATCTCTGAATCCTGCACTATGTATGAAACACACTCCTGAAGCTTGCACTCTGTACATAACGCATCCCTGAATCCTGCACTCTGTACATAACGCACACCTGAAGCTTGCACTCTGTACATAACGCATCCCTGAATCCTGCACTCTGTACATAACGCACACCTGAAGCCTGCACTCTGTACATAACGCACACCTGAAACTTGGACTCTGTACATAACGCACACCTGAAGCTTGCACTCTGTACATAACGCACACCTGAAGCTTGCACTCTGTACATAACGCACACCTGAAGCTTGCACTCTGTACATAACACACACCTGAAGCTTGCACTCTGTACATAACGCACACCTGAAGCTTGCACTCTGTACATAACGCACACCTGAAGCTTGCACTCTGTACATAATGCATTCCTTTGTGTAACACACTCTTCCACAGTTTGTGCAAAACCATTTGTAATGGAAGCTTTTTATTCTTTTTCTTTCTAAATGATTGTGCTGGGATTTGTGTCCATGAGACGCTTGCTTGTGGCACAGCAATCAAAGCATATTTTATAGGTAGAAGGAAGCCTATGTTTTGTTTACATTGGATAGAAATCCTCCTGCACTGTCAGTGCTGCAGCAAGCACCTAACCATGATCCAAACAGTGTCAAAACAAATAATGATAATTGGCGCTGCACTACTCAAAAATCACATCAACAAATATAATATAACCCCGTAAAGTAAATATACACTCAAAGCTGAATATCACACAAAACATTTGAAAAAAATATAGATAACTTATTCATAGCTAAATGCAGTGACCTAAATATAGTGACCAATAATTATAAATGAACAGAACATTATGAATAAATATATATAATGTGAACAAATAGAAACAGATACATTGTGAAAAAAACAACAAAGTGCAAAGTCCCAATCAGTGTAAGAATCTTCAACAGGACTGTGAATCAACCAGTGAGCACTGCAACAAATCTTCCACCAGCTAGCGTGCACGCTCACCTCCAGCTATGACCCATCACAGGTCATGCAGACTTTAACTGAATAAGCTCAGCAATGATATCCTTGTATATCCCCTCGATACTTTTTCAGGGCAACCCTTTTTGGCAAAGGTAATGCACACTCCAAACCAGCCTTAATAACTCAGATGTCCCCTGCAAGGTATATTTTAAAAACTCCTCTCCCATGGGCCACACATGGAAAAATAAATCACAAAGGATTTCCCATAGTGCAGTATGTTTCACAAATGTATTAAATGTAAAATGCAGAGTGCTTACTCACATAAAAAATGAGTCCACAGACCCATGCAGGCTTGTATGTAAAATAGGCAAAGATAGGTGTATCACAAATGGGCATGGCAAGATTGCTGCTGCTGTCCGCACTGGAAATGACGTCACCACGCTTCCGTCCTATGCATTACGTCATGAATCATGTGACTTCCTCAGGCCATCTGAAAGTCACATGATTCGTGATGTAATGCATAGGACGGAAGCGTGGTGATGTCATTTCCGGAGCGGTGCAGCCGCCATCTTGCTATCAGTACCAGTCATTATTTGTGTTTTGCTTAACCATGCCCCTTAGGCCTCTCCCACTGTTAAGCAATTGGCCACACCCATTTTTGCCATGGCACGCTATGCATGCTGCAGGTCACTTCCTCCATTAAGTGTCCCTCATTCTGAAGTTCAAAAGTTGGGAGGTAGGCATATAGGGGACCTGCACAGAGATGCTATATTGCTGGAAAAATGTGGGAAGAAACCCCCTCAGGGGGACCGATGAGCACCACTACCACCTCAGAAGGAACAGGTAGCCTGGCTCATCTACATGTATGTCATCAAGTCAAGGGGCGCGCAGCGCACCCATTCCTTGACCATTGTGTCCACTGGACACAGCACATTGCTGCTTAGAGATCTTAGAGATCATTGCTGCATTGAGATCACATGATTACAATGTCAACAAGCTGTCATGAATGAATTTCCTTCATAACAGCTGTAAATCCTATAGTAATGGTACCTGGGCCAATGACAGCTCATGACAGTACCATGTGATAGCTGTAGGCCAATCACAGCACACAATAATAATCACAGCTGTTATGAATATAACCTGTTCATTACAGTTCAAAACATTGCAGTTACAGTGATCATCAAAGTGTAAAAAATGAACTCTGGTCATGCCCCCTAGAGTAGTACAGTGTCACTATGATGACAAAAAATGTAAAAAAAAAAATTATTAAAAATACAGTTAAAATAGAATGATAAATTATTTAATTTTTATTTTAACATTCTGTCACCAGTCAGCATCCCTGATCATTGTCCCACCATATGATGGCACTGCACAGGTGACAGTATGTAACAAAAAAAATTGTGAAAAAAATGTATTTAATTTCTTCATTTTCCAAAAAATTGTGACAAAAAAAATGTACAACTTAAAAAAAATTCACCATGCCTTTTACTAAATACCGCAGACTGTCTACTTTCTAAAGAGGGGTCATTTTGGAGGTAATTGTATTGTCCTAGCACTTGAAAGGATAAGTTCACCTTTTGACAAAAATAAAAAAAATGGAAGTGGGTAGGGCAAAAATTTGCCCACAAAGCCCACCTATAGGATCGTTGAAGACCCTAAAAAAATGATTGTTAATTGGACAGTGAAAGTAATCTACATACTTACCTGTAATTGGCTGATTCCATGCTGTACCTGTTAAAACAAAAAACAAACTGCGTATTATCATTCAGTCGGCGCTGGACTACAAGAAGAGCAGACCGTCTCACCCTCCCTCCTTTTTTCTTTGTCGCCCCCCTCCCCCTTGTTATGTGGTCTTTGACCCATTTCTTGGGGACAGTACCTGTATAAGTTGATTTAATTCAAGCTGTATGGCTGAGTTATGATTTTTAAAGTGATTCTAAAGGCTCAAGGTTTTTTACCTTCATGCATTCTATGCATGCGTCCCCCCAGCCCCCCTAATACTCACCTAAGCCCCCTCTCGATCCAGTGATGTGCACTGGAGTCTCAGCTATCCCAGGACTTCCTGTTCTCATTGGCTGATACAGAAGCAGGGGCCATGGCTCCTACTGTTGTCAATCACAGCCAGTGAGCTAATGAGAAGAGAGACTGGGCGGGGCCGAGCCACGGCTCTGTGTGTCAATGGACACATGGAGCAGCGAGTGCCCCATAGCAAGCTGCTTGCTGTGAGGGCACCTAACAGGAGGGAGGGGCCAGGAGCGCTTGCAGGGGACCCGAGAAGAGGAGGAGCTGGGCTGCTCTGTGCCAAACCACTACACACAGCAGGTAAGAATGACGTGTTTGTTATTTTTTCTTTGAGAAAAGAAGAAGCTTTTAGAATCACTTTAAGTTGAATTATAATTCTTGATATAGTGTAGTTCTTGCATGTACAGTTCCTTGAAAAAGTATTCAAACCCCTTTAAATTTTCCATATTTTGTTATGTTACAACCAAAAACGTAAATCTATATTATTGGGATTTTATGTTATAGACCAACTCAAAGTGGCACATTATTGCGAAGTGGAAGGAAAATGATAAATGGTTTTCCAAATTTTTTACAAATAAATATCTGAAAAGTGTGGTGTGCATTTGTATTCAGCCCCCTTTACTCTGATACCCCTAACTAAAATCTAGTGGAACTAATTGGCTTCAGAAGTCACTTAATTAGTAAATAGAGCCCACCTGTGTGTCATTTAATCTCAGTATAAATACAGCTGTTCTGTGAAGCCCTCAGAGGTTTGTTAGAGAACATTAGTGAGCAAACAGCATCATGAAGGCCATGGAACACACCAGATAGGTCAGGGATAAAGTTGTGGAGAAGTTTAAAGCAGGGTTACGTATAAAAAAAAAAAATCCCAAACTTTGAACATCTCACGGAGCATTGTTCAATCCATCATCTGAATGGAAAGAGAATGACATGACTGCAAATCTACCAAGACATGGCCATCCACCTAAACTGACAGGCCAGGCAAGGAGAGCATTAATCAGAGAAGCAGCCAAGAGGCCCATGGTAACTCTGGAGGAGCTGCAGAGATCCACAGCTCAGGTGGAAGAATCTGTCCACAGGACAACTATTAGTTGTGCACTCCACAAATCTGGCCTTTATGGAAGAGTGGCAAGAAGAAAGCCATTGTTGAAAGAAATCCATAAGAAGACCCGTTTGCAGTTTGTGAGAAGCAATATAGGGGACACAGAAAATGTGGAAGAAAGTGCTCTGGTCAGGTGAGACCAAAATGTAATTTTTTGGCCTAAAAGCAAAACACTATGTGTGGCAGAAAACTAACACTGCACATCACCCTGAACATACCAGACAGGGAAACTGGTCAGAGTTGATGGGAAGATGGATGAGCCAAAAAAAGGGGCAATCTTAGAAGAAAACCTGCTAAGAGTCTGACAAAGGCTTGAGACCTGGGCGGAAGTTCACCTCCCAGCAGGACAATGACCCTAAACATACAGCCAGAGCTACAATGGAATGGTTTATATCAGGGGTCCTCAAACTTTTTAAACAGAGGGCCAGTTCACTGACCTTCACATTGTTGGGGCCGGACTATAGTTTGAAAAAAATATTAACAAATTACTATGCATACCGCACACACCTTATTTGTAGTGCAAAAAAAATACAATATTTAAATTGCACTGGACACTGTAACGCACTGGACACTGCAATGCACTGGACACCTCAGTACACTGTATACTGTAACGCACTGGACACCTCAGTACACTGTATACTGTAACGCACTGGACACCAAAATGCACTGTACTCTGTAACACACTGGACACCGCAATGCACTGTACACTAACGCACTGGACACCGCAATGCACTGTACACTAACGCACTGGACACCGCAATGCACTGTACACTAATACACTGGACACCGCAATGCACTGTACACTAACACACTGGACACCGCAATGCACTGTACAGTGTAATGGACTGGACACCGCAATGTACTGTGCCTGGTGTGCTTTCCTCCTCTCCTGTTGCTCCTTTGGCTGCAGAAGGTGAAATCAGGGGCTTGCAGGCTGCCGCTTGCTGAGTCCTCACGGCCAGAGAGCAGCCTAGCTATTTGCCAGCCGGCGTCGTTTTTTTCTTCCGATTTTTTTTTTTTTGGCTGGCCTGGCAGGCCAGATAAATGTCTTTGGTGGGTTGCATCTGGCCAGTGGGCCATAATTTGAGGACACCTGGTTTAGATCAAAGCATATTCATGTGTTAGAATGGCCCAGTCAAAGTCCAGAACTAAATCCAAATGAGAATCTGTGGCAAGACTTGAAAATTGCTGTTCACAGATGCTCTCCATCCAATCTGACAGAGCTTGAGCTATTTTGCTAAGAAGAATGGGCAAAAATGTTCCTCTCTAGATGTGCAAAGCTGGTAGAGACATCCCCAAAAAGACTTGCAGCTGTGATTGCAGCAAAAGGTGGTTCTACAAAGTATTGACTCCGGGGGTCTGAATACAAATGCACACCACACTTTTCAGATAATGTTTTAAAATATGTTTTACAAATAAATATCATTTTCCTTTGACTTTACAATTATGTGCCACTTTGTGTTGGTCTTTCACATAAAATCTCAATAGAACACATTTCCATTTTTGGTTGTAACATGACATAATGTGCAAAATTTCAAGGGTTATGAATACTTTTTCAAGGCACTGTATTAGCTAAGGTATGGTTGTACTTCTGATTAACCAATAATAAAGGAGCTGCGGCCATTTCCAACTAATATTTCTAATGTGTGATTTATATTCATTTAAGTTTTAGTTGTTTTAATAAGGTTCTGCATACGGTTCCATAAATGCACATTTTTTTTGCAGGTAAAAAAAAATGTGCATTTATTATTTTTTGTTGCAGAAGCATGTACAGCATTGCAGCAGCGATCAGCAGTTCGCTGGTGCCATGCAGGTCTTCTGCAGACCTGTCAGTATATCTGCTTGCCCATATGAATGCATCCCAGCACGGCGCCAGCAAATCCCTTCCATTTTGCATTTGTTGAATTTGATGCAAGAATGCACTGGACACCTCCAGCTGCCATTGTGCTCTTGCTTCATGTGCCTTTAAGAAGGGGTGGGCTCTCTCCAGGTAAACTTGCTCTTAATCTATTCACTGCTATATGTGCTCCAACTTTGAAGACTCTAAAAATTATAGGACCGCAGTACACAGAGAAGCCTTGACGTAGGCACTGCGGTTTACGCATATACGCATTTATTTAGAAATGTGCGCAAGCAAAACCCTCTGCTTTTAATGTGAATTGTTAGACCGGGTTGATTTTTCTTTTTTTTCCAGGCTAGCTGGCAAGTGTGCTGGGAAATCTTTGTTTGTGATGTTCGTTGCCCTTCCATGTGCACCTTACTGCAAAGGCTAGATTATTTGCCTTGTTTATGTGTTAGGCAGCCTCAACTGGTATGATTGGGCCCTTAAAAGATAAGTTCACCTATTATAAAATAAATAATAAATGCACACTTTTTTAAGTTAAAAAAATATGCGTTTATTATTTTTTTTTTTTAGGAGCCTGTAAAGTATTGCACCCACGATCATCAGATTGTCTGTGTAGCTGTCTGCCCATACCTCTGATACGGGCAGGCAGTTACACTTTGACAGGAAACTCCGTGAACTAGAGTGCTCAAGATCTCCCTGATAGTTTACTGAGAACTACAAGCTGGTAGTCGCAGAGGCTGTCGGTACTTGTAGTTCTTACATTCACAGAACACTGTGAATCAATTACACTGTGGGGCGGGCGGAGCCCAGCATGGCCACGTTTTTATTCAGATTGTGACAGTGAGAGGGAGGAGAGGATCCTCTGCTGCTGTCAAAACCGGGGGATTGAACGGGGTAAGGGGGTGCGGATGCTGGTGCACCTGAATATCTGGTGCATATGAATATGGGTGTGACATGTTGCAAAAGGTAAACTTATCCTTTAATTGGAAACAGAGCCTAGAAAAATGTGTTGTTTTTTTTTGTATTAGTAACTATATTTCATTGCTACAAAAATAGCACTTGTATGCTCTGCAGTTACCATAAAACGGATTTCAGATCAGCTGAGCGTTAGAAAATTAGTAGTTTTTTTTTGTTTTGGTTTTTTTTTGTGGGAAGGGTGTTTTAAAAAAAAAAAAAAGAGCTGTAGCTTAAATTGTGCTTTGTATGATGAATACAAGAAACTAGATCCCGCCTGGTGTCTGCATTTTACTGGAAAGGAGTTTACAGCAACAAGCCCAGTTTAAACTCAGAACCATAACAGGGTTTTAATTGCGCCCTTGGCTTTCCCTGCAGTCTGCTGCACTTTTTCTGGCCTCTCACTGAGGCATGTGAAACCTTTAGATCAGCAGCCGTCCTGCATTTTAGTAAGTTTACATTTTAATAACCTGTAATTGACCTATGCAGACTTATAATTTAAAGTACAGACCTAATCCTTTTTATACTGTGCTGATTCTACTTCTCTGCTTGTATCTGGTGACCCCTACACATGTGGAAATTCTCAGTTATTTGGAAAACATTTTTCCCTTGCCCTCTGAAGAGACTTTGCAACCTGCAATTCATCATTTTGATCTGATTTTCATAAGCACTGATCTACTGGTGTTTTGAAAGCTGTCCATATACAGTTCAAATTTTGGGTCATCAGGGTTCCTGGTGAATTAGCCAAAATTTTATCAGTGGGAGTACTTGTTGGCTGCTTCCCGCCTGACATCTTCAATTGAAAACAGGGCCGAAACTAGGGGTGGGCAGGGGGACATGTGCCCCAGGTGCCTCCATCCTCATGCTCCAGGGGGCCTGTGTTGCCTCCTTGTCACAACTGGACAGGAGGAGCAGTGGGGGCAGGGCAGTATTTAATGCGGGGCAAAAGAGGCAGCTGCCCTGGGCCCAGTCATTGTTGTGGGGCCCAAAGCAGCTGCCCCTTGTCTTGGAGGATCCAAGTGGAACAGGGGGAGGGCAGCTAGAATTGAGAGCTTGGCAGAGAGAAGACCTCCACAGCCTCCCTGACCCCTGGAGAGGTGATCGGCAATGAGCACAGCATCCCTGGTGGAGGCACCTCCAAGGGCATGGACTCTCTCGATGTGCGGCTTTGACAACAGCAATGGTTGCCTGGAGGACAAACTAACCAGAGGCCTGGAGGACAAGGACGGGCGGGAGCACAGATAGCCATGGACTGCAGAGAAGAGGAAGGAGCCGATCATCCAGAATGAGAATGGACCCTGCCCGCTGCTGGTATGCCAGGTACCAAGCATCACACACACCTACTGGCAGATTGGGATAGGGAGGCACAGGAGGAACTACAGACAAGGCTATAGGTTTCTCTCTGTCTCTCCTCTCTCACCACCTTCTCTCTTTGACCCCCTCTCTCACTCGCCCCTCTTTCACCCCCTCTCTCACCCCTCCTCTCCTCTCTCTCTCCCCCCTTCTCTCATTCCTTTCTCCTCTCTTACTCACCCCTTTCTCTCTCTTACCCCCTCTGACCCCCTTCTCTCTCTCACCCACTTGCTCTCTCACCCCCTCTCTCTCATCCCCACCTCCCTATTTCTCTCACCCCTCTCTCTTTTTCTCATCCCCTTCTGTCTCTCTCACCCCCCTCTCACTTTCACCTCTCTCTCATTCTCTCTCTCCCCCTCTTCCTATCTCCCCCCTCTCTCTCTCTCTCCCCCCCTCTCTCTCTCATCCTTCCTCTCTCTCATCCCCTCACTCTTTTTCCCTCACCCCATTCTCTCCCCCCCCCCTCTCCTCCAGGCAGAAGGAACTGAGTGCACACTGACGGATGGCAGCAAGTGAGAGTCCCTGATCTCATCCCCATCCACCTCAAACACTGCCACTGATCCCATCTTCCCCAAGCACTGCCACTGATCCCATCCACCTCCAAGTACTGCCACTCATGTTGTCCCCCCATCACTGCCACTCATCCCATCCTTCCCATCCCACAGCATTAACACTTATCCCATTCCCCCTAAGCACTGCTACTGTTGCCATCCCCCCACCAGCACTGCCATTCATCCCATTCCCACCAGCACTGCCACTCATCCAATCCCCCCAAGCTCTGCCACTGATGCCACCCCCAGCACTGCCACTGATCCCATCAACCCCCAGCACTGTCACTAATTACACCCCCCCAGCACTGCCACTCATCCCATCCCCCCCAGAACTGCCATTTATCCCATCCCCCCCAGAGCTGCCATTCATCCCATCTCCCCCAGTGCTGCTACTCATCCCATCTCCCCCAGCACTGCTACTCATCCTATCCCCCCAGCACTGCCACTCATCCCATTCCCCAAGTACTGCCACACATCCCATTTCCCCCCTCCCCCCCAGCACCATTGCCACTGATTACACTCTACCCCCCAGTCACAGCAACCAATGGGTGAGTGGTAATGATGTGCTGTAACCTCTGGAAACCAATCACAATTACTGCCTGATCTGCTGCAGTCAACTGATTTTGAGTCTTGCTGCTATTTACTGTATGTCTCAGAGCAGGTGGAGAACAAAATTGCATGTGGGAATGGGTGGTTGGGCCCAAGAAAATGTTTGCCCAGGGTCAAATCGATATTAAAGATGGCCCTGCATGGCTGACTGACATGTTTTGAGCACAAAAAAAGGGCAATAATAGTTGGGAACATGCATGGGAAAACAGCATAATAGTGTATTGTCATGTTCAATTAGGACCCATCTTTTGAGGTTATGGATGGCAAACCAATTAAAGATATGTGTCAGTGGCAAGGGTTTAATAGCACAGCTCAACATCTGGAAGAAATGCCCCACCATGTTAATTTGCTTTGTATGTGAATCTGGGCTTCCAGCACCTCCAGATATATTTGAATAGATTGGATTTTAGATAAACAGATTGTTGAGGAAAGACTGTTGAGGAAAGACTATACCGTACATACAGTCAGTCTAGGTATTCAGCTGTGGACAGGGAAATATTTAGAGCTTCATATGTTTGTAAATTTACTTTGTAGTTACCTAGTTCCCCAAAAGATTTGAATTCTTGTAACAAGGAAGAGCATGTGATACTTGGATTGCAGAGGTACCCCAGTAGATTGTATATAATCCAATTTTGTGGGTATTTGCGCTAATCATTAATCCCTGGTCTGAATTGTTCTGACGTATTGCATTGGCAAGATGTTCCATCACTAAACTACTGTATATAAGCAAGGTGAGAGGGGGAACTGCTACCTCATCCCATTATTATTATTTGAAAGTCTTGGAAAACAGGCCATTTACTCATACCCATGCTATCAGATAATCCTGTGAAAAATACCGCTTTTGAAGTGATCGTGCGATAATCTGATCGTTGGTACACAGCTTTCATCCAAAATTATTTGCAGGGACAAGCACAAAAATTTTTCTCGTTTCATACCAGATAGTATGATTTTTCATTTAATCAGTACAGTTTTCGTCTAACAAATAAAATACAGATACCATGCATCATTCCAAATCTGTCATACAAGAATTTTTGTATTTTTAGTAATCTCTTCACTTTCGATATGAGACTATCATGCTCCTCGTGTGTACGTGGCTTAAAATATGTAGTTTACTCTGTCAAATGCTTTCTCGGCATCATCTACAAGCAGGTACATTGACTCTTGTTTGGCATAGTGAAATAAAGCTGTTGTTTAGGTATGGCAATTTTTACACAGTCACATCCAGCCAAGAAGCTAGTGGCAATCACTGTAATAGGGGTGCCTACTAAAGTGATTTCCAGCTTGCACGGGCATCCCACAGGAATGGCACATACATACATGGGTCCAAGCTGTAATAAGTGTAACTATGTAAAAATTTCCATGCCTAAACTTCAACCTTTAAGGTAATATTCTTAAAAATAATGTTTTTCGCCCTCCTTCATGGTATGAAAGCAACCTGTTCTTCTGTACTGGAAAAGGCATTGCATGGTTGGCTAAGATTTTGGAATACATTGTGTGGTACATGTTGATGAGGAACCTTAAATGAGCATCTTAAATGAAATATCAAGTACATATATCTCTCTGTCATAACAAAGGATTTGTTCTGTGCTCCTTCCGTATTGTTATCTGGTGCTTCTATCATCACAAAGACCAAACAGAGATGTTTACAGCTTCTCTTTTGATTTAGATGTCTCCTAAAGTTGTTTCACCTCTGGAGTTTTCTTTTAGCCTTTGTTATGTAATTCAGCTGATGAAAGGGAAAATACCTGTCTCTCTATGTTTTTGTCAGTGTCTGGCCGGGGATGATCTGCATATCTGACTGGGCCTTGAAACAGCGTGACAGTATGTTGTTATCACATGAGCAACAATAAAGTGAATATCAGACAAGTGGGGATGATTTGTCTCTGCCAAGAGGCCAGCCATTGCTTGGATGTCAGCTAACTGCTTGTGCAGTAGTGTAAATAAATTGGAGGTATTTGGCCTGTTTGCCAAAGATCATTATTTTATCATAATTAACAAGAGTTGTATGTTTCAGATACAGTTTAATGACTAAAGCCGGCCATAGACGGTTCGAATCTCGGCTGGTTCAGCAGGGATCAGGCAAGATTCAAACCATGTACAGGCAGATGGAATGTACCCATATTGATTGATCGATCAGCTTGGGTACAAACAGCCTGCTGGATTTTACATGCGATTATTGCCATTTTTATAGCCACTAGCAATAATGACTGTCTTCTCCGGCGGGGACAGCTTCCCCCTTCCAGCAGAATATGATGGCTCGGCCGGAGGGATTCCCCTGTCAACACTCTGTGTTGATGGGGAAATTGAGTGAATTTCTTTTCAACCCATGGTTGCAGGAATAAATTCACCCCGTCTATGACCTGCCTAACAAAGGAGCATAGATGCCTGATCACAGGCCCGGACTGGGACAAAAAATAGGCCCGGGCATTTTGGACTGAGCAGCCCAAAGCCAGGGGACCTTTCTTCTTTTTTTTTTTTTTTTTTTTTACAATTTTATATTTTATTATATTTTCTTTACAGTTTTTTTGTAGGAGAGAAAGGAAGGAAGGTGAGAGAGAGGCAGAGGGAGAAATAAAAAGAGCGAAAGAGAGAGGGAAAGAAGGAAGGAGGAAAAGAAAGGGGGAAAGAAGGAAGGAGGGAAAGAAGGAAGGAGAAAAGTAGGAGGGAGGGAAAGAAGGCAGGAAAGAGGGAAAGAAGGAAATAAGGAAAGAGGAAAGGAGGGAAAGAAGAAAGAAGGGAGAGGAAGAGGGAAAGAAGAAAGGAGGAAAGAAAAAAGAAGGAAGGAGAGAGGGAAGGAAGGAAAGAGGGAAGGAGGGAAAGAAGGAAGGAGGGAGAAAAACAGGAGACAGAGAGGGAGAAAAAGAGAGAGAGAGAAAGAAGGAAAGGGGAAAGAAAGAAGAAAGGAGGGAAAGAAGGAAGGAGGGAAACAGGATACAAAGGAAGTGAGAGAAGGAAAAAAAATTGAGAGAGAAAGAAAGGAGAAAAGCAGGAGAGAGAGGGAGGGAGAGGGGGAGGGAGAGAGAGACGAGAGAGAGAGGAACGAGAGAGAGAGAGAGAGAGAGGGGGGGAGTAAGAAAGGACAGAAACAGGAGACAGAGAGAGAGAAAGAAAGAGAGAAGTACAGAAAGAAAGAGAGAAAGGACAGAAACAGGAGACAGAGAGAGAGAGAGAGAAGTACAGAAAGAAAGGAGAGAAACAGGAGACAGAGAAAGGAAGAAAGAAAGGAGAGAAACAGGAGACAGAGAGAGGGAGAAGGAAAGAGAGAAGTAAAGAAAGAAAGGAGAGAAACAGGATACAGGGAAAGAAAGAGAAAAAGAAAGGAGAGAAATGGGGGACAGAGAGAGAGAGAGAGAGAGAGAGAGAGAGAGGAGAGAAACAGGAGAGAGAGAGAGAGAGAGAGAGAAGTAGAGAAAGAGAGAAGAGAAACAGGAGACAGAGAGAGGGAGAAAGAAAGAGGGAGGCACAGAAAGAAAGCGAGAAAGAAATAACGAAAGGAGAGACACAGGAGACAGAGAGAAATAAAGAGAGAAGTACAGAAAATGAAAGAAAGGAGAGAAACGAGAGAGAGAGAGAGAGAGAGAAAGAGAGAAAAAAATTAGAGAAACGGGAGACAGAGCGAGAGAGAAGTAAAGAAAGAGAGAGAGATAAAATAAATGAGAGAAACATGAGACAGAGAGAGAAAGAAAGAGAGAAGAAGAAAGGAAAAAATATAGAAACGTGAGACAGATAGCGAGAAAGAAAGAAAGGAGAGAAACAGGAGACAGAGAGAGAAATAAAGACAGGAGAGATACAGGAGAGAGAGAGCGAGAGAAAGAAACAGAGAAATACAGAAAGAGAGAGAAAGAAGAGAAACAGGAGACTGAGAGAAAGAGAGAGAGAAACAGGAGAGAGAGAGAGCGAGAAGTACAGAACGAACTAAAGAAAGAAAGGAGAGAAACAGGAGACAGAGAGAGAGAAAGAAAGAGAAGTACAGAAAAAGAAAGAAGAGAAACAGGAGACAGAGAAAAAGAAGTAAAGAAGGAAAGATAAAGAAAGGAGAGAAACAGGATACAGAGAGAGAGAAAAAAAGAGAGAAGTAAAGAAAGAAAGAAAAAGAGATAAAGAAAAAAAAATTAGAGAAACGGGCGACGGATAGAGAGAAAGAAAGAGAAGCAAAGAAAGAAAAAAATGAGAGAAATGGGAGACCAAGAGAGAGAGGGAAGGAGAGAGAAAAAAGAAAGAGAAAGAAAGAGAGAGAGAAAAAAATGAGAGAAATGGGAGCCCGAGAGAGAGAGAGAAAAAGAAACAAGGGGGTAGAGACACAAGGCTGCCAGGGAGTGAGGGCCTGTCAACACTGGGCACAGATTATCTTGACAGACACTACAGAAGGTGAGGGGGGCAACCGCAGGGGGAGTATACACAGGAGCCCAGGGCATGCAGGAAATTGATAGGAGAGGCGACCGAGCGGCACATAGAGGAACCAAGAAATGCACGGTCCTCAATGTGCACCCGGCCGCCTCTCCTATCCAGCTGGCCCCGTCCCACCGGGCAAATGCCTGATGTGCCCTATGGTCAGTCCAGGCCTGCCTGATCATGAGTTGACTATGGGCTTATTTTTTCATTTTTATACTAAATTCCAATACTGGCACTGAGTTTCTCATTACTCCATATTTTAACATTCACACTCGATGGAGAATCTTGTTGCATGGTGATTGTGTCATACTTGTAAGCAATTGTTGCACAGCTTTCATCATTCTTTGCATGGTCTGGAAGGACAACAGACATCTGGCCTTCACAAAGAGTACTTACTGTATATTAGTATGCATAATTCCAGTTTCTAAAATTCTGTTTAACATGGTTTACCATGTGACTATAATTCCAAAAGTAAATTTTAATCTTTTTAAATCTGCAGCTTTCCTTAAAATAATACTGGTGATCCTACCATCAAGGTTCTTGTTCAGGCACTTCCTGTTATGAAAATAGGGTGTGCAGCGCTATACAAATAAAACACACTATCTAAAGTATGGCAAAATATGACAGAAATGGAAAAGTCCTATAAACTGAATGTTAAACAGTCCAAGGTGGTAAAATATTAGTCCAAAAGGTATACTCCAGTGATGGAGTATAAATAACTTCAATCCAAATGGGTATATTCCAGCATCCTAACATGAAGGTGTAGAAAAATTGCCCACTCACCGGAAGTGCAATTTAATGTGCACATAGAAATTCCATGAAGCCGGAGGTCCCATGAAGGAATAGCTTGATGATAAAGGTGCCCTCTGGTGGTAGATGGGGTGACGGCTGCCAGAGAAGTTGATCTGGACCAATATCCCAAATTGTCCTGCCTGGGTGGACTCCTAGAATGCTGGGCTGAGATGTGGAGGCTCAGTGCCAGGTGATAGAGATGAAAACGCTCATGGTGTAGTATTATAAAAAGTATTTAATGAGTATATATCATTATGATAAAACAGTAAAACGTACAGGGTTAGAGTACCAGTATAGGTATAGTGTAAACGAGCTCTATAAATGCACTGACCAGTGAATACAAATGATGGCCACCGGACCTCCTGATCCGGTGGCGTAACGTCAAGGCGTGCAGAGGCTCCTCCTAGACGCGCTTCGTGTAATAACACGTCTCCTGTAGGAGTGATGCATGCAGGAAATTGATAGGAGAGGCGACCGAGCGGCACATAGAGGAACCAAGAAATGCACGGTCCTCAATGTGCACCCGGCCGCCTCTCCTATCCAGCTGGCCCCGTCCCACCGGGCAAATGCCTGATGTGCCCTATGGTCAGTCCAGGCCTGCCTGATCATGAGTTGACTATGGGCTTATTTTTTCATTTTTATACTAAATTCCAATACTGGCACTGAGTTTCTCATTACTCCATATTTTAACATTCACACTCGATGGAGAATCTTGTTGCATGGTGATTGTGTCATACTTGTAAGCAATTGTTGCACAGCTTTCATCATTCTTTGCATGGTCTGGAAGGACAACAGACATCTGGCCTTCACAAAGAGTACTTACTGTATATTAGTATGCATAATTCCAGTTTCTAAAATTCTGTTTAACATGGTTTATCATGTGACTATAATTCCAAAAGTAAATTTTAATCTTTTTAAATCTGCAGCTTTCCTTAAAATAATACTGGTGATCCTACCATCAAGGTTCTTGTTCAGGCACTTCCTGTTGTATGGTGAAAACGCTCTGTCACCTTGTCACCCAAGCTTCTGATAAAGTCTACAAGTAACTGTTTTCAATGCACTATGCACACAGTTGGTCCATGCTAGCCATTGTTCAATCCAGTAGAGGACCAGCACTGGATCACAGAGAGGTTATTCTGCTGGTGGCAAGTAGATATGTAAAACTGCAACATTATTACAGGGACAACATTATTACAAGGATAGCTGCACATTGTGTTTTCCCTCCACTATTTTATGTTCTATTTTAACTACTCCTTTAAAGTGTGAGCATCTTGAGGGCAGGGATTGATGTGAATGAATAGTATATAAAGTGCTCCATAAATTGATGGCACTAAATAAATATCATGAATTAATAAATAAATAAATACTCTTGGATAAGCAGGTGCAAAGGTTGCAATATAAACATTCCCTTATTGCAGTTGTATGAACAGGCATGGTGTTTTTCCAAAATGTACTGCAGTTAGTTGTGGTTGAAGGGTCTATTACAAACCCATCTGTTAAAAAAATGAAACGACAGAGGAAAATACACATATTTAACTGGCGGGTTGTCTAATTGGCACGATTTGGAAGAAAATTCCCTGGTGTCAGATTTATATTTTTAACATGCTTGCCTGTGCATGCCAGTAAAGGAAACGTTTTTAAGATTAAGCTATTTGTATCTGCAGCAATTTAAATAGTTTCAATTAAAATGGAGCTTTCCACTTTTAGAAGAAATGTGTAAATCCCCTTCATTTGTAGAATAATGTTCAGTACTAGGACCTATTTGACCTCTACTAGTCATCTAACCCATTGCAGAACTTGGTAGCCTTTGTTGTCAGCCAACATTGTCACACATCTTCACTCTCAGACACCTCTTTGATTCTAATTAAGGGGATGCATCATGTTCTTCCTAAATTGGAACTTTAGTCAGAAAATTAAGTCCTGCTATATCACTTCAGTCTGGCCTCTTTTGCAGGTATAGCTATGTCAAACATTAAAAAGAAATGCCTACACTGTTTCAAATCCAGTAATACACTAGCTCACCCCGCTCTGCACATGCTCAGTTGCTCTCTATTTGTAGGCACTGTGCAAAATTTGTTTAGGCCAACCTGCTGACAGCCTAAAGATTTAATGCTGATCAGGACTTTGGCCTTCAGTAAAATGGCTGCCTCTGGCAAAATAAAAACAGGAACAATGCTGGAGGCAATTTACAGTGCACACTCATTTTGGTAGCATTCATGTGGAATGTATGTTTCTTGCTAAAGAACATTATTTCTTATCAAGTTGTTATGGGTAAAGTTCCACTTTAAGTTAGGGAATTCCACTTAATGCTTGGTCCACTTTTTAAATGTGTCTCCAATTCCTTGCTGAAAAGCTAAATTAAAGTGTTACTAAACCCACAACAGTAAAATCAGCGTGTATATGCAGAGAAGCATGCTTGTTATACTCACTGTGTAATCTAAGAGGTTAATCCTCTGCAGTGTGTAAAAAGGCCGTTTGATCCTTTCTTCTCTGTTCCTTCCCTTGTTCAAGCGACCACCTCTTATCTCCTGATAAGAGAGACTGAACCATAGGCATTTGCACATTCTCAGTTTAGTATATATTGCTAGAGAGGTTTTCTGTTTTCTTGGGAGAGTGCATGTGATCAGCACAGGGCCAATCAGCACTGGTCAGACAGGTCAGGGGTTATGCATCCTCCTAGAGCAGAAATAAAACTCTTCTTACAAGCTTTAGCTAGTGCTGGGCTGGACAGTGTTAGAAGCCACAAGACTGCTCTAACTTCTGATGAGAAAATGTATTTAGCAGTTTATATTTACTAAAATAATTGCACTTCCTTGTTCTGTGTACTGTGGGAGACCAGATATAGTGGATACAGGGTCCTGGGTTTAGTAAAACTTTAAAGTGTAAAAAAACAAAAAAAAAAACACCCCCTGTGCGAAAAATTTATTATACTCACCTTTTCTTTTTCTTCTGTGGAGTTAAATTTGGGATATTCTACACCTTCCTTGGTTGGGGGGGGGGGGGGGAGCATGTTATTTAATGTTTTTACAGTGATCACGTTAAATACTTATAATCAGTGTAAGTGGGTGGGGGGCAAATAAAAGCTGTCCTCTCATTTTAGGTGAAAGATGCACTTTAAAGTCTGTCTAAAGGATTTTTTTTTACCTTAATTCATTAAGGTAAAAAACCTTCTATGTGTTCCTCAATGTTCCTCTCCCTTTCTACCGCTTACCTACTCCCGTGTTGATCCAGTGCTGTGCCCGGCTGCAGATCTTCTCTCCCTTTCTTCTTGATCACACAGGCATGGCTGAGAACAGCAATAGCCATTGGCTCCTGCTGCTGTCAGTGAAATTCATTGAGCCAATAGTCAGGGGTGGGTCCAAGGCTCACTGTGTGTGTCTATGGAAACACACAGCCCGGCTCAGTCTGCATCTTTGCTCCAGTAGCAAACGGCTTGCTATGGGGGCAGACACTGAGGATGAAGAACCAGGATCCCTGGCGGGGGGACACAAGAACAGGAAGTGAGGGGCGGCTCTGTGCAATACCATTGTAAGTATAAACCTGTTTGTTAAAGTCTAATTTTTTATTAAAATAATAATCACTCTAATTGAATACTGTCAGAATCAAAAGACAAACCGCCTTTAATGTAACATCTTGTAAGCAGATGTTTATGTTCCTAGAGGCCCTTCAGAGAAGTCAAGTATTGTTTCAGGATCCTCAACCTAGGAATAGGCAGGAGCACATTATGGATGGGTAGATGTTAAGTTGTAACAAAGTGCTGTAGGTACCACCCCTCAGTTATAACACGACTCCAGTATGGTGGAACCCAGGATTTGAGCAGATGCTATAGAGGGGACAGAGTTAATTTTTTTTTTTATGCAGGGTGTATATTTATTCATCTTCTTCTGTTTTTAGGTTATTGGTGAGGACTTCTCCAGGTTTTTTTTCTTGTACCTCTGGTATGCACTTCACTAAAGGGGACCTCTCCTACTTGCCATGGAGAGCTCCTTATTTGAAGTAGTAATCTTTAAAAGTGAACATCTTTCTTTAGAGGAACAGTTCCAAATAACCAAGAATGGCTTTTTACTTCCTTATGCGCTAAAACCGCTATGCGCTAACACACATAAAAATACACTGCCATGAATATATTAAACTCATTAGAAATAGAAAATCCATTAGAAGAGTCAGACCTGCAAATATACGCAACTATTATAATGACAGCGATCTAATATTTAATAAGGCACTCTCGAGCAAAAATCTATAAATCAACTAAAAAGAGCAATAAATCCCAATACCTAATCAGACTTCAGTAACTAATCAGTAGCAAGGACTTGGAACCATTTGATAATTAGACTTTTGGCATGTGGGCACAATTCTTGATTTCTTGGCGGGCAAGCAAAGCCAACTTGGGCCAGATACATGCATATTGGTTGTACCTGCTCCTTGTATATCAGTTACTGCTTTAGTTGTATTCACAATTTGCTTTTTGATAACTGAAAAGCTATACCTGTGGTAGCCATATATGCTATGAGTAATGGTTAATAACTCTAGTAATTGTAGTCCCAGAAATCACTCTGTCACTGTGGGCCCGAACAAGAAGGGGTCATTTTTTTTGTCATAATAGAGAGATCTACATCTTACATTTAATGAGATTTTTAAGGCAACCTTGGAGTATATACAAAGAAACAAATTATTTAAAAGATCAACATTTTGTTTGAACAACTTTCTTTTGTTTGACAAATCGGTACATATCAGGTAAACATTGCATATTCACCAATATAAAATACAACAATTTTAACAACTTATTCACTTCACAAAATTGTAGTTGTTGCAATATGTATCTAGTGGTATCCCCCAAAGCCTATTTCCATCTTGCAACCTCAAGGATTGACTGCAGATATATTCAGCCTGGGATCCAACGCGTTTCAAATACAAATTCTTCCTCAGGGAAAGAATACCACTCCAGTGGTACCACTGGATATATATATAGCAACAACTACAATTTTGTGAAGTGAATAAGTTGTTAAAATTGTTGTTTTTTATATTGGTGAATATGCAATGTTTACCTGCTATGCGCCAATTTGCCAAACAAAAGAAATTTGTTCAAATAAAATGTTGATCTTTTAAATAATTTGTTTCTTTGTATATACTCCAAGGTTGCTTAAAAATCCCATTAAATGTAAGATGTAGTTTTCTCTATTATGGAAATAGGGATGATGGCAACCACACCCCATGCTACACTGAATTATTATTATTATACAGTATTTATAAAGCGCCAATGGTTCGCTCAGTGCTGTACATTACAAAGGGGGACAGAACATGTGACAGAACAATACCAATGCAATGCAAAACATGAGGGGATCAAGGGACTTTTTATCTTTTTTTTTTTTTTTCACTGCCAACTAACCAACAAAATTCAAAACTGAAACACACTAAATGATCAAATAGTTGATTTCATTTAGAAGCCAGCAACATTCCTGTTCATATGATTTTGTTTCTGTTGAACAGGTATTTGCATTCTTGGCTAGGTTCGATGTTGGAATACATTTAGGATGCAGCATCCTAGTGTTGGGTTTCTCTCTTGTACTATGTAAATATCTGTATTCCACAGGAAGGAAGTCCTATCTTATTAATGGGGAAGGGGGGGTGTTTAGGCTGTGTCCCAAAGGTCACCTAGAGGCTTGGTGCAAATGACCCCTCTTCCAGACAGGTTGATTATGGCTTCCTCAGATTGGCTCTCTACAAAGGGATGAATAAGTGTCAATGCTCACAGCAAGTGTTATACTACATGGCTGTTAAGGAATAGGTATAAGGATAATCTCTGTCAATAGCAGGAAATCAAACTCTTAACAAAGATCTCCTTTCTTTTAAAACAGACCAGGCTGCTAAGTAAGTTGTATAAAAATATGCACACTGGCTTTCTTCTAAGGAGCTTTAAAGGCATGTCACCATCAAAGAAATATAGAGTAAAGGTAATTTATAATAGGCAAAAACAGCACTTTCTGGGTTGGGAAACAGTGAAATGCCCCCTTCTTTAAAGTGTTCAGTAAAATGGAATATACAGTGTTGGTATGTGTATGTGTGCATGTATGTTTGTATGTTTCCCAGCCTAGAGAGTTGGGATTAGGATTGTTTATAGGTCAGAATTTCCAACTCACTTTTTTGTTTCCTTGATGGAATTCTTCCAGTCACCTGCTGCTTCCAGTGGTGCTCCACAGCCTTCCTAGAATTTGTCCAGTTTAAATCTAAGGCACATTTAATGTGGAGCAGTGGAGGGTTTTATGTGTATGGTATGGGTATTATTTTAAAGAAGACACATCTACTAACCAAATATGACTGATTTTATTTTAACTTGAAGAATAGCGTTTATAGCAATTGAGTTTCCATTTTAAAGAGTCAGGGCAAAGAAATGTGTTAGCCTATCCAGTTATCCTGATATTTTTGTACTGCTGCCTGTCAGAACTATTTATAAGCAGTACACATATACTATTACAAATGGCAGCTAAAAACATTTTTCCAATTCACAAGGAAGGCTTAGGAGAACAATCCAATCCAGAATTATTTGGCATGGCAGACTCTTACACAGTTATTGGTTTAATTAATCTGACAAATTAATGTGTGTGTGGCCAGCATTGGTCGCTATTAGGCCAGCTTGAATAGCAAAGAGATGCTGGAGGATCATCATTGTTTTGGCTTTTTATGTCCTGGAGTTGTAATTTGTGTTTGCACATTGACTGCCCTATCGCCTTTCACTCAAAGTGAAATTCATAGTTCAGGTAGTGTGCTGTTTTTCTCATTTTAAAAGAGTGATAACCTATCATCAGCAGTTTTGTTATTGTCTGAGAATTCACTAAGCCTTTCCAATGTACACAAAATAGTTGAAATTGATTATCAAAGGATGGTGGATTGTTGGGGGGTGGGGTGGGGTATGGCATGTTTGAAATGCTGAGATCCCACCAATCTAACAAAGTTTATCTTTCCAGCTGTTGATACATTACCATTACAGGACCTGAGAAATTGGCAGTGGTGTTTTTGCTGGTTTCTTTTGTAAATGGGTTGAATATAGCCTTCCAGTGGAGATCAGGAAAAGTTCAGCTTTTCATGTTCAGAGGATGGAATAAAATGATGCCATCCTCACTAACTTTACACCTTATTAACAAGTGTTGGCTGCTGCAAGAATTCATTAGGCCTTCCTTGGCCATGAGAAGCAATTTCCTTGAAAGGACAGCAGGTTCATACTTTTTATACAAGGATGTGAATCTGACCCAGCTGAATAGGCCTAGGGGATAAAATTCACACACTCCAATTTTCTTTGTTCAGCTCTCACACCTTTTTTGAAAGGGACCTGGAGCGAACTTTTTTCTTGTGTGCACAAGAACAAGACCAGGGGCGGGCAGAGTGTGATTTCCTTAATAAAATCATTCAGCTTTAACTGGCGAAAGGCAAACTAATCCCCTGCCCACACAACATTCAATGATCATGATAGAAGGATTTAATCCACCACAGATTGATGAAAGTAGAACTTTCCGTTCATCATATTCCAAACTCACAATGCCTCAGCACTTTCCATGTTGGGTAGGCGTATGAGTGTTCTTTGCCACAGGTCTGCAGAAACATTGAAACTGTCACTAAATAGCAATCTGGAATTGTGAAATCTTTTTGTGGTCCAAGAAATATGTTGTGCTATTCTTAGCATCCAACATACAAAGACGCTGATTTAGAACAGGAGTATTAACAGCACCAAAAATGCTGATATTCAATTTTGCAAGCTGTGTAGCTGATCTAAGCAATGCTGGCAGTCATTTTGTTGATCATGACAGTGGAAATTTGACAAAATACTGTTTTTTGGGTTTTTGGGAGGTTTTTTTTGACAATCATTCTCTGTAGATGATAATATTTGAAAATGTTATCAATATAAAGGGCCTGTAGAATACTGGATATTTTCAAAATGAAATATACCTGCTGCTGTTTATAGGACAAATGATCAGAACAAGTAACAGACCAACTTGCAAATTATGCATAAAACAATTGGAAAATATAATAACGTTTATGTATGATTGTGCCAAAATAGGTAGGTTAATTGGCTCCTGTCTAAATTATCCTAGTTTCTATGTGTATGTATGAATGTAAGTTAGGGACCTTAGATTGTACACCCCTTGAGTGTCAGGGACTGATGTGAATGTACAATATATATATATAAAAGCACTGCATAAATTGATGGTGCTATATAAGTACCTGAAATAAATAAATAAATTATGTATTTACACATTAATTACTGCGTACAAGTAGCAGCAAATTCGCTTCTAAATCTTATGCTAAGCCACAACTGGGCATGGAAAATGTTCCCCATACTGTAACACTGTAAATAATCCTGGCAATATTACAGGTGTCTTGCAGTTGAAAGCTGATCAGTGTGTGTCAACTTTTTTGGCCCTGGCATTGAACTCCTGCACTGTTGCCTGCAGCAGGTTGTGGTTTATACATATCTCTAAAATTGTTTTTTCTTGAAGACTAGATTTATGTGTGCCAACTTGGAACACAGGTGAGTCTTAATGCTTGCTGGCTTTAACAACTTAATGAAGTTGCCCTTTAACTGAGGCAATTTACATATTTGATCAGTGATTATAGTAAACAGGTCTGTACAGAGCTGCTTTCCTAAACTAAAAAAAATTTCCATCTCATCCCACATCCAATAAGGTTCAATCAACTCATCCCCCACAGTTATTACCTTTTGTATAACTTGACACTTCGTTGTAGATTTTAAGCTCTAATGAGCCAGGCCCTCTAATTCTGCTTGTATTGAATTGTTTTGTAACTATACTGTCTGCCCTCATTTTGTAAAACCCTGTGGAAATAGTTAGCGCTATATGAATTCTTATATAATAATAATAATGCAGGGCTCTATTGGATGGTGGGCAGAGAATTGCAAAGCAATCTCTTTTGCCTTTTTGTATCTGGAACAGAAAATTTTCTCCTGGCTTAGGAGAGTACAGTATAATTTAGTAAATTTTTCTTTTGGCAAACCTCACTATAATTGAATGGCTGAATTGATAAAAACCTGTCTAGACCCAAATACAAAAATGCATTATATCACAGTTTACCGGTTCTTTGATGCAAAGGCTGCATTACTTTTATGTTTTTCAGGTTTTTTTCCCCTTTTATTTACCTGGTGATACTTGCAAAAACTTATTTTCAGCCCTTACCTTCCTATATCAGGACAATGGACACAAAATAGGGCTGCAGAACCCGGACCATCTCCAATTTTCCATAACATAGAAGGCGTGGTTCTGTGGTTCTGTTGACATAGCTGGGAACAATGTCAAAGAGCACAGGGAGTTATCAGCTCGCAAGATCAGCAGGTATTTTTTGAAGTTATCAAACAGATATAACAAAACACTTTCAATGATATATTTATCAGAGCAAAAGGGACCAAATAAGAGAAGTTCATTGCTAGGGTTTAAGTCATTATTTAGTCAAATGTTTCTGTCTGTTCTTTTCACCTCTTACTTAAACTGTCTATACAGAGTACATGTGTACTGTTTATAAATCACTGGGATTTTAAAAGCCACTGGGGCTTGTTGATTATTCCAGAACACTAGGATGAGGGCAGAGGGCTGTTACATAGTTCTGGGGTGTGTATTTAGCTTGAGCTCTTGAAGCAGTTAAAAGTTCACCTGAGGCTCAGAGTTCACTGGACCTGAATTCACTAATGTCTAACCTCAATGTTTATGCACTTCATACATCACAAGTCAAGGGGAGAGCAAATTAAAATAGTGATTTATGTCACATAAACACCATGCTCAGTGTCCTGAATGCTGCTTTTGGCATTAGTTTAGATACCATGTAAGGAACAGATTAAACGAACATCCATCAAGGTGAAAAATAATTATTGTTTGTGTCATACAACACCTGTTTTTTTACAACATTCTTTAGCTCGTTTAAACTGAAGACATGCCAAAACTCTCCACTGAATTTCATGTCTGACAGGTGCCCCGGGGCAACTGTCTCTTTCAGACACCTTCACCTCTGCCTTTTGTTTACTTTCTTTGTTTGTTTAACCCTCTATTTTTTACTCGTTTGTTATATAACGTTCATAAAATTTATTAATTTGATGGTTGAACGCCATAGGTGATTCAGTACTGCTGCCAGGTTCATTTATTTGAATAGTACACAACTAAAGAGTTAGAAAGTCAAGACTTTGTGATGATACCTCTGTCCTTTTGAAGTTTCAGCTAGGTCAACAAGATGGCAATGACCTACTCCTGACATCAGGGCTAATGTTTTAGCAAGTGAGCATGACATAAAGGAGGACAAATTGATAGTTTTTGCTTTGGGAATGGTTGACAGGTGTGACCAGAGTGTAGAGCAAGGACATGGAATTCATTGGGTAGACAAGCAAATCCAAAGTATTCACTGGCAGTTCTCAAAGCAGTTTGATGAGTGCTCAATGTGGCATGTTAACTCACCAACAACATCACAACAGCCATTTTGTTGGCTGGTTTAACATTCTGACTCTCATTTCATTGGAATTAATGACATGAATGAGACCTGAACAACAAATGACTGGGAGGGTTTTATGGGGCAAATGTCCCGAAGACCCTTTTGTATTTGCTTAGGTTGGCTAGCACTATAAAACTGACAAGGTCTCTGCCATTGCATGTCTATTTAAGAATCATATTTGAGAATTCTCTGCAGCTTTAGGAGAGGCAATAATCACAGATCTGATTACAATGCAGGAGGATAAAGGTGTTGAACCAAGTCAGGCTTTTTAATGTATGTTGCTCCCACAAAGCTTGCATTTGATCTGACAGGAAGAGACAGAATTACAATCCTCTTACTAGAATTGAGGTCCAAGACCTGCTTGGTATGATCCTGGTCTTGAACACAAACTTCTAAATCTGGGAATTTTTCATCAAAATATGTTTGTATGACTGACAAATACAGTACACTATTTTGCCTATAAAAATCCATGGTTTATTTAATAGCCTACTATGATCTTTGGATAAAACTGGCCATAGGCATCATGTGATGTTCATATTTGGGCAGTCTTCAGCTTCAGGCATAGCTATAAGCAACTGGGTCCCAGAAATGGGGATGGTGCATGCAGACAGTTCTGGCACTGGATTGTCTCAGCTGGGGACAGATCCGCTCATCCTTATTCAAGCTGTGTGTCACTTAAACTAGATGCATATTTTACATTTAGACCTTAAATGGATGGAGATACATGGAAAGCAGGGACTGATGAGAAAAGGGAATGATCAGTGAACCATCAAAGATTGCTCAACATTTTAGATAAATTGCAATCACTACCATGTTGTGTGTTAGCACATACATGTTAATGATCCAGAGTTAAAGTGAATGTAAAGCCAAACCTTCTAAAGTTTTGACTATAGTAGGGAATAGTAAAGACCAACATAATTTTTTTCGTGTCTTTGTCTCAATGTGGAGATTTCTCTTCACTATTTGTCTGACAGACACAGCAGGGAGTAAGAAAAGATCTCTTCAAAGTCAGGAGGTATCCTCCCTTGTTAAGGTTGCCATACATTGCTTGAATTGTGGCTGATTCCTGCTGAATTGGCTGAATTTTTAGCTGTGTGCGCTTCCATTGGCACCATCCAGCTTGATATGTCAATTGTTCAATAACTTTTGTTGAAGGAGACTGGTGAAAACTGTCAACCAAACAGTGAGTGCATGAGATTTGTGACTGTTTGGGAATTCTGACAGCCCCAAGTTTCGGCAGGGGAGATTCATCATAAGACTGCTTGTGGTGGCAACCCAGGGATCTATAGATCTTACCTCCTACTGGCTCATAAAGCAGATAGATAAAGGCACAGAGCAACAGAAGTCTGGCAGAATGTAAAGCTTACAGGTGACATTCCAGCAGGTTATGTTATTTTGGACTACGATCTCCTGTTGTAACTTGGCTAGCTATGACTTTATGTCCATGTTATGCTATTTAGCGTTCTTCAAGCATGTTTTTTCTAATGGGCATACTGGAAGATTATGACAATCAGAGAAAAATAGATATAATTGCTTCATTTCAGCCCCAAGTGAACAACATACCATGCCGACATGAGTATTGCTTTGAACTGGCTCTTAGTCAAGTTTAAATTTCAGTGATTAATATTAATAGTGCCTGTGGCCCAGTGATCTAAAGCAACATTTCTTTTTCTTGTCGTATCAAATGTCATAGACAGATGACAAAGGAGAATTAATTTACAGTAGGGACAGATGCAAGGGCTAAAAGGATTGTGACAGTAAGATATTAGTGGAATATTCATACAACCAGACATTTCACAACTTGTTTTTTTGCATATTTGTTTTTAAAGGTCAAGTTAACCAAATAAAAAAATGCGAGCAAACCTTATGAAGGGGTTGGAAAGTTTTTGCTTGTCTCTGCACCAATCAGATAAATAAAAGATACAGGAATCCATGTGCTTCCATTGATAAGGATAACCTGAGCGGTCTTTCTCAACCCCTTAACCATTTGAAATATTTTTAGGTGTCGTGGAATCCCTGCTAAATGAAAGTACATTAGTGAGTTCTAGATTAAGGAATGTGGCATAACTGATGTATTCGCCACACTGACTGAATAATTTTTTAAAGTTGAATTCCACGTACAGAGATTTTTGCATACCGTAGTTACATTGGTCCAGCTTGGACCAATGTAAGCATACATATTCTATAACTGGATGATACCTAAGGAAGCTGGAAACCACTGTATTAGTTTTGGCCCCGTGCTGAGTGGCTGCATAAGGGGGATGTTTGCTTAGCGTGAGCACCATTTTTAGAACACCTTGCATTGTTGAATGTAAAGGGTTCACTGATTGGGCATTCACCTCTTCCAATCAGAGAACACTTTGTAAAAATTTATAAAAATATAAGGCTTTCTCTGAATGGTGCCCCTGCTGAGTTAGTGACCACCTTGGTTACCTTGCAGCAAAACAGCTTCTCAGCATGGGATCTGGGAGACAGCAAGGTTCGCTGTGGTAGTAGACAATACTACAGTGATTCTCCATTTCCACAAGAATCAACCAGGTATGGCATATTCAGATTTACATTGGTCCAAGCTGGATCAATGTAACTATGCAAAAATACCCATACTTGGAATTCAGCTTTAACATTTGCCTGTTCTATATAAGAAAATACATTTTAGTAATTACTAGTAGGAGTTTTAGGAGTCATTTAACCACTTGCCTACTGGGCACTTATACCCCCTTCCTGCTCAGGACCATTTTCAGCTTTCAGCACTGTCGCACTTTCTATGACAATTTCAAGGTCATTCAACACTGTACCCATATGATATTTTTATCATTTTTTTCACATAAATAGAGCTTTCTTTTGGTGGTATTTAATAGCTACTGGGTGTTTTATTCTCCTTTGCTGATGTGTGTTGATGAGGCTGCACTGACAGGCAGCACTGATGGGCACTGATGGGTGGCACTGATGGGGTACCACGGATAGGCGGCACTGATAGGCGGCACTGATGAGGCGGCACTGACTGACAGCACTGACTGGCAGCACTGCTGGGCAGCACTAAAGGGGGGCACTGATGGGCACAGGTGGGTGGCACTGCTGGGCACAGGTGGGCGGCACTGGTGGGTTGCACTGCTGGGCACTGATCATCAATGCCCTGATGATCAGTGCTGATCCGTCCTCTGACAACGTGAGGAAAGTGCAGCCGATAACCGGCAACTGTATTTAACGGTGATCTGCTGTGTCATTGGACACGGCTGATCATGTGGTAAAAGGCTGCTGTGATTGGCCTTTTACCACATCATGTGATCAGTTGTGTCCGTAGGATACAGCGATCACGGAGATCGCTGGGTGCGCACCACTAGGGGCGCGCACGGGGGGGGGGGTCTGTTCTGGGAGGACGTCATATGACGCCCTCCCAGAACTGGACAACCATGCTGTGGCCATCATGTTGATGGGGACAAGGGTCTCTTCCCTATAACCCTGGCCTGTGGTTGTGGGGGCTGTGGGTGGGACTTATCAGAATCTGGAAGCCCCTTTAACAAGGGGGCCCCCAGATCCCAGCCCCCCATGTGCATGAGTATGGGGTACATGCAGGGGCGGACTGACAACTCATGGGGCCCCTGGGCAATAGGGGATCATGGGGCCCCTGTGTCCTTTCCCAAACTCAAAAAAGCCTATGAAAAAGGTACCAGTGGCATCTCATGGGGCCCCCTACTGACCTCGGGCCCTCGGGCAGCTCCCGAGTTTCCAAATGGTCAGTCCACCCCTGGGTACATGGTACCACTACCTATTCACACACATAAAAAAATTGTAGTGTAAAAAATGACAAAAGACATTCTTTGGCAATTCCTTTACTAATACCAAAAAAAAAAATATCCCCAGAAGTAGATCCAATGTCAAGCACGATGCCCACTGCTACCACCGACCCAAAAAAAAGGCTCCGCTTTTCATGCTGGCTCCCACTATCTGACAACTACCCTGGCCTGATGGTTCTTAAATATCTAAGAGGCGGGGCCACCCGGTAAAAAAAAATTATGTTATCGATGTTAAACCATTGTCAATCACGGCATCATCGTGACGCAAACCAATGCCCACAGACCCGTCTGCATTTGCCAAGCACTCGCCACATCTGACATTTGCTGGTCAGATGTAAACAACTTGGCGGAGCTAGCGGTAATGTCATCACTAGCTCTACCCAATTGTACTGTGATTGGCCAAAGCATTTTACCTGACCTGTCAGAGCGCAGTGCATTGTGGGGTGCGGTGTCTCAATAGCCCACCGAACACCCTAAATGTTTGTGTGTTCGTAGAACTATAACTGCTATAACTAGAACACACAAGCACTTGATGTTCTAGTTATACTTATGTTCGACTAGAACATAAGGACATCCCTATTCAACAGAATTTTTTTTAACCAGAATTTAGTGTCACTTTAACCTATCAGCATATCTTTGGAGTATGGGAGCCAACTCACACAAGCACAGGCATACTGTGTTTTAGCCAGAATTTGATCCACTTAAGCCGGCCACACATAGATCGAAGTTTGGCTGGTTCAGCAGCAACTGGCTGAATTTTGATCCATGTGTAGGCACCCTGGTTGTACAGAATTCACTCTATTGATTGACTATGGTACAACCACCCTGGTTGAGGTTTTTCTAAACGATCAGTGCAGCTGGCTATTTCCAGTAACACTGATCATTGTGTTCTGAATTTGTGGATGAGGAAATAAGCAAATTTTTTCATTCAACCCGCTGGTTGAATGAAAAAAAAAATGTATAATGTATGGCCTGCCTAAGAAAGACACTGTGCTACTCACATAAAATGAATAGATTGCAGACAATGAAAATTGTATTGCTAGCAATCACAGTGTCCCCAGGTACCTTAAAGACATGAGATTGCCAGTCAGTACTGCTGGGTAACGGCCAGTTTGGCAACTGTTTTTTTTTTTGTTTTTAATGTCTACAGGTACCCAAAATCTGTACATTCTGTTCCAGACATGATCAAAGAATAAATAATATTATGTAATGGAAAGTTAAAGAGAGATAAGACTGCTGTAACAAGTGTGCAACAAGTGTGTAGAGTATGAAATCTCCCAATCCGTGACCTCCCAGCCCTAGAGCATCTGAAACAAGATAGGAAGCGTCTGTCTTGTCATAGATGCTGTAACAACTTGTCCTGGGGAAGCCTCCATGCCGGGGTCAGGTAGAGTTCAATGAACTAGCACATCAACACTATTTGAGAAATGCTAAGGTGTTTTAGTCCTGTGCTCACCCCTCCACTCCCAGCTGCCTGTTATTAAACCGCTGGCTTTTACAACATCAATAAAGAACTTTGCTACCAATTGGTATAGACAAAAGCCCGAAAGCTAGCTTTAAACTATGAAAACTTTGTGTTTCATCCATTTAGATTGTTTTGCTGTGTCACATACTCCCCTGGGTTCAAAAGTTCACTTGAACCATGAACTTTGTCATTTCACAGCAGGCATCTGAACAAATATAAGATTAAAGCGGGCAAGAGAGGGAAAAAACCTCAATATTAACAATTTTTCTCTTTGTGTTTCCTGTATGTGAAAACAAGCAACAATAGAAAGAAACAATAACTTCCAAAGTAAGTTATGAAAAATGCATCAAAAGCGGCAAACTGATATTGTAAGGTCTGCTGAACAATGCAATCAGGAAATGTATTAAAGGCACTAATCGGTAGGGCTATTGAAATTTTCCAGCATATTATGTATTAAGTTGTTCCCCGCCCCTTCAAATATTTTTACTGTAAATACAATGAAATAGTAATAAAATAGCAGCCACAAAACTTGCATTGGAGCCCTTGCACACAGGCGGTTGAGCCCATGCAAGGTAAAATCCCATGTCTTTCCTCCTCCCGGGAAACCCAGGTTCCGCACACAGCCTCCATAGACATGAATGGCTGTGCATGGTTACAATGGGTGCAGTATACACAGCCGGTGGTATTATAGACATGTGTATAGGATAAGGGCATATGCAAAAATGCCATACTCATGTTCATGATAGCACCAGCGTATAAATGAATACAGCCGCGCACAGCCACGCATGTCTATGGAAGGCTCTACGCAACATCTGGGTTGGGGAAAGACCTGGGAATTTTTGCTGCACAGGCTCAGCCTCCCTAAACTCTGGTTAAAAAAAAAAAAGAAGAGAATTTCTATTAATGTATTCTTAAGGTAAAGGTGTGGGAAATTATAAAAAAGCAGCAAACATACATACTCCCCTGCTGTATATGGCTGCAGCATTAGTACTCCACCTGTTTGAAGACCGAGAACTGAGTAATCACATGACCACTGATTGCTCAGTTCTTGGTTTTCACTGAGCAGAGAGTGGGTACACTCAGTCACCGGCTCTCTTCTCTACCCCTCCAGGGCTTACTGGAGTGCTGGCTGTGCAGGGGGAGGGAGCTTCAGGCTTAGGCTCTCATTAGTGCACAATCAAGCATCTGGGTTGAGCGCAACCTTAAAATCAGGATCCCTGCACAGCCTGGACCAGCTAAAGCCCACTGTTTGCTAAATCTGGGTCACGGGAGTGCAGAATTAAGTGCACTCCTGTGACCCAGAAGTATGGCCAAAAAGCTTTGGCCATACTTCTTTTTTTTTTTTCAAGCAAAATAGTATCTTCTATTGCTGTCAGCCTCCTCCAAATTTCAAGATTCCTTTTTTTTTCTGCTTTGATTCCACTGCCTGTTAGGGGGTGACCACTTTCATTCTCCACGGTCCCATTATATGTAGGAACAAAGCCACGCTCTCTTGCTCCCAAGATGGACAAGGGACTATGTACTATGGAATATGTAGTGTGCATAGAGCAGTGCACATGATTGCAACTAGTGTGTACTGCTTGATCCAAACAAAAAAAGTGAGGGGGAGGAATGGTTTGAGAGCTTATAGAGAACATTACATGGAGGCAGAAAAACACAGTAAGAAACAATACAGGGCAATTAAACAGTGGATAAGCAGGTATTGTTTTTGGAGAATATTATTATTATTATATTTGGATATTGTTTAGTGTCATTTTAAAGTGTATCTAGATCCTAAGCAAAAATGTAGTATACTGCAGCTTACCAGTCCTTTGATATGGTGGCTGCATTATTTTTTTTTCAGACATTTTTACCTTTATTTTCATGGGTAGTGTTGTGAATAACGTCCTTTCTGTCCCTCATATCTACACTCGCTTCTCTAGCGTATCTATGCAAGGAGCCATGATTTTCCAGCAGGCTGAATATCAAACATGTCTGCCTTTGTTCATTTACATTACATGGTGGGCCTATGGGACTAGCAGTTTACAAAAGAGAGATAACATTGCACCATTCTCACATATACACGCGTACGAACGCAAACAAATGTGTCAGTACAAACGTATCACTGTTCATGCCGGAGTGAGAGCAATAATTCTAGTACAAGATCTCCTCCGTAACACAAAACTGATGACCCGTAGGGGCTTTTGAAGCACTGCCTATAGAAAATATAGGGTACAGAAGTTTGTTACCATTTCACAGATGCACACAAATTTAAGGTTCGACATGTTGGATATCTATTTACTTGGTGCAAACTTGTCTTTTATATTTTACAAACGATTTGGGTATTTTATTGTGTTTGGTTGCCCTAAAAGTCTCTTTAGTGTGTTTTTTACTGAAATTTTGTGTTTCTTAGACCTTTGCAGTAAAATCGTATGACATAGAAAAATTGGAACTATAGCTATTTTATTCTCTAGGGTTTCTGCTTTCAGAAAATATATATTGTTTGGGGGGTTTTGTGTAATATTCAGGCCTAAAATTATTTTTTAAACGTTTGCAAAAAAAAAAAATGCAAAAATGGCTCCGGCAGCAAAAGGGTTAAAGGATATCGAAACCCAAGAACAAAAATTGAATGTATTGACGCTTCCAATCATTACTATCGTTAGAAATGGTGTCTGAATTCCTTTTTTTTTCAGTCTAAGTACATTTTCAACATGTACTGAAAAACGTTCTGTTGACCTCGCCAGAAATTCAGTGTCCTCAGCAGTGTTATCAGCCTTCTCGGAACTAAAAAACATCTACCCTCTGTGTAAGGGAGGTGGGAAGGGGAGGTTTTCACAGTCCAAATTAGGGGAGCAGCCTAGGTTGACAACAATATTTATATATGTTTAACTGGGTGACACAGGCTGTGTGAAAACCTGCTTGCCCCCCCATCACTGCAAACCACGACAGAGCAGCTGAAGGAGCAGGCTGTGCTTCTTGTCCCCATAATACAAGTGAATGGAGGCTAATGGGCTGTGAACTTCATTACCCAGATATCCTTGCTGAAAAGAGGGGACAGAACTTTTCTTGGGCAATTCTGGAGAGATCTGGGAGGAGGAAGCCAAGCTGTAAAGACTGGTGCCAGAGTTTCTTGCAGTGCCAGGACTAGAGAGTGCAGACCCACCACTGGAGTGTCTGTGCCTACATCAGAATGAACAGAGCCTGTTAATCGGGTGTCTCTGTCCACAACTCTGAGCTACTGAAAGGTCTTCTGTGGCAAGGGGCCCAAAGTTGGAGGGGCCCCTTGCCACTTTTAACTTTCTTAAAGTTAAAGAAAAAAAAAAAAAGAAAAATTCCCTTAAATATGCCTGGTTGGTCTCCTTAAACTACCTGTAAAGTTGCACATCTGTACAATGTATAGAACCTGCTGCAGCAGGACTGATATTTAAAAAATAATTACTTTTTTAATTAACAGAAAAAAAAAAAAACAGCATGAGGTGCCCACCCAATCCATACCAGACCCTTTAAGTCCGGCAGTAAGGTTAGGAGGGGCCCCGCAGTAAAAAAAAAAAAATTCCCAAAAAAGTGAGTGGGGTTTCTCCTAAAAGCCATACCAGGCCCTTTTTTGCCTGATAGAACTTTTAAGGGGAACCTCATCCCCAGAAAATGGCGGGGAAAAAGCGTGGGGTCCCCCCTAAATTTATACCAGACCCTTGATCCCAGCACAGGCCTGGCAGAGCAGGAAAGGGGGGGGCAAATGAGCCACCCCTCTCCCCGCGGCTTACCAGGCCACGTGCCCTCAGCATTGGGAGAGTGTCCCCATGCCCATGGGGACAAGGGCCTCTTCCCCACAATCCTGGCCTGGTGCTTGTGGGGGTCTGAGGGCAGGGGAGCTAATTAGCTGCTCCCCCTTGTGAATGAGTAAGGGGTACTTGTACCCCTACCCATTCACTGAAGGGTAAAATTGAGTAGAAAATAAATTCCTTTTTTGAACAAAAAAAACAAAACAACAGTTTTTGACAAGTTCTTTATTTAACAAATAAAGGCCAAAAAAATGGTTCCATCTTGTAATCCATCATCAATCATGGTGTCCAGTATTGTCACGACGACACCGACTTACTGACATAAAAAAACCCTGCTGCCTCCGCACCCACCGAGCACTCACCGCAAAATGACATTTGCCGGTCAGATGTAAACAATTGGGCAGAGGTAGCGGTGACATCACTGCTAGCTCCTCCCAATTGTGCTGTTATTGACCAAAGCATTGCAGGCGCATTACTTTGGCCAATCACAATGCACTGTGAGAGCACAGTGCACTGTGGGGCACAGCGGGCAAGTAGCCTGCTGAACGCCCTTACCATTCATGTGTTCGGCAAACACGTGAATGGCCGATGTTCGAGACGACATACGTTTGACTCGAACAGCAAACCCATCCCTTTTAACTAGCTTATTTATATATTTATTTTTCTTCTTCAAACAAGATGCTCCATATACTGTATACTTTTTCTTAAGCCATGACTTCAAGAAAATGCTGCTTGAAGTGTCTTTTCAGAGAAGCTATTCAGATAGGGTTCTCTTCAGCAGAAGCTTTGCTGTACGCAGATGGAAGATTGCTGAATTATTTTAGAATGTGATCTTTGGGCACTAGGTTCTGCATTTGGATGCTTTCTATACCTCTGTGTATTGTAGTAGTTAGCCACAGAGTACTGTCCAGGTCCAGAGCAGGGGCACAGCCTCTGGTGTGGCCCAGTCTCTGAAGACTCACAATGTAAGTAGGCCTCTGGTCTTGACCAGGCTAACCTGGAATGTGACCTTTGGAGGCAGTTCTCTGCGGCATTTTACAGACCTCTATGTACTGTGTTTAGTTAGCTGCAGAGTGCTCTCCATGTCCAGAGTCGTGCCACAGCCTCTGAGGACTCACATAGTGGGTAAGGCCAGTATACCCAGAAGGGACCAATATCTGTAGTAATAGGGGACCTGGATCTAAGGTACAGAGTCATCCTCATTGTAATCATGTATAACTCTGTAGCTTGTGGCGGAGACCTCCCATATAGCCACAAAACCTTTTACATCCACTTCGTACGTTTTATTGGTTTGTGCACACAACTGATGATTACTGTCGCCAGTTCAGAATTTGGAATTTGGGTAAACTGCAAAAGCGGCCCCTTGCACCAACTAGATCCACTAATTATTTAGCAATCTCATCCCGAGAGAATTCTAATGGGTGTATCCACTTAACCTACATAGTCTGGTTCTATGTAACAGCCAGTTCCCCACGTTGTTGGGGGATTTCTCTGTTGGTCAGTCTTCTAATCTGACTTCCACTAGATTTCATCTGGAAGCAGCAAGATCTTCAGCTCTGGAAAAAATTAGAACTTGCAATTAGCTTGGTACCTGACTCTTTATGCTGGACAGAGCTGGTTGTGACATGCCCATGCTGTTCTCTTTCTA
Organism: Staurois parvus; assembly: GCF_062004578.1. NCBI lineage: Eukaryota > Metazoa > Chordata > Amphibia > Anura > Ranidae > Staurois > Staurois parvus. The sequence continues at coordinate 8,395,064 of NW_028318321.1, forward strand.
GACTGCAAGTTTTACTTTTGGATCCCTTCATCTGATAATCCTCACTTTAAACTGTGAGGGTGCTGCATGTGAATGTACCTCTTTTCTTTCCTGTGAGTATTCATCTTGCTTGCTTATTCTTTTATATAAGTGTTGTGGGTAACCATACCCTTTTGTTAAAAAAAATATAGGATACTACTCTTTCTTTTTGCTAACTTAAAGGTTTCCTTCCCACTCTCCTTTTGAATTTTTTGCTGAGGTGGCTGCCAAAGGCCTTTGGCAGGAGAGAAGAAATTGGAATTAAAAGGATTTTGCCTTTAATGTCTTTCAAATATAGAAGCTGCCAGTGATACAATATGCCCCCATTTTAGTATTCACCAAGTTTTAGGTTTGAGTGCACCTGCCACCTACCTTTTTAAAATATAAAATTATGTATATAGAGGTTCATGCAGTTAAGTTAACTTTTGTTTAAGGCTTGGAGGTCAGTTGCCAAAAAGGACAAATGGGCACCACTGCTGAATTATTCAGAATATTCCCTGTTGTGTAACAAAGGCTTTCACGATGACACACATTCAGCTTCTAATCATTAGTGCGCAAACTGAACTGAACTAATCTTCTTAATAAATTGTGAAGTCTTGTATGCCTTATGGTTTCTGTAGGGGCTTTTCTCCCTGTCTGGGACAAGCAGAATATGAAAACAAATGGGTCATGACTTTATGTATTTGTTTAGTTAGAATACTTGTCATCTTGTGATACAGACTCTTGACCAGGTTATACAAGCGTGTCCTGATCCCCAAATTTGCAGGAATGAAAACAAACATCTGTTGTTTTTTTATGCCTATGCGGCGAATGCAATATGCGAACCGATCCCAGCATTGCACTGTTTTGTTTTGTTTTACATGTGGAAAATTACAATCCCGCTTCTAGTGGGTTGGTGGAACATTAACAGGTTTGCACATAAAAATATGCAAGTAATATGTAGTTAGAAACGTAAGTTTTTTGTTTTTTTTTAATTTTTGAAGTGGTTGCAATTTTTGTAGATCAGACAGAACATTCAATGATAATGAGTAAAATGTGATAGTATCAAACATTATTGGTTTTGTTTTTGTCTTGATTAGCATTACACTGAAACAAAGCACATTTTTGAGCAGAAATAACCCCTACCCATCATCTCTCCATTCATGCACCCTTTTTTGCTTAAGTAAAATGGCCCTGTAAAGCCCTTTTTAACCTACTTGACTTTGCTGTTACATGAACTTTGAATTGCTGCAGTGATTAGCTATTGATTATGGACGTAAACTTCCTTGGCTGGACTTCAAGTTTGACATACTTGAAAAGAACTCTGTTAAGCCATATCAGGATAAGCCACTTGTGGTATAGCATATTACAGTTCATCGTGCAGCTTAGTTCAGGAACACACAAATTACATAAAAATATGTAGCATCCTCTTAGGTAGGTTGCTAGGATGTACATAGTCTAGTTTAGTATAGTGTGGTCTCCTGCTTAATAGGAAATTGATAGGTAAAACAAAGCAACTTCTTTGCTTAACTGGAAGCTACAATTGTTTAGTGAGAGATCCTTTGTGGCTCACAATGCTGCTGCTGCTGGGACTGGCTCCTCTGTATCCAGGAGACCCTGGAAGGTTCTTAGTGAACAGGTGTGACCCATGAAGATCAGCAGCATGAATATGAATGCAGTTCCAGACAATTATAGGGAGTGGTACCCCTGAGAATGCTGGGTACTAGTATTTATATTCAGTGAGCACATGAGATCTGGGTTTTTCCTCTTCCTGTGAGAAGGGAGTTCTAGCCAGGGGGCCTCGAGTGGGCAACCCAAAGGCTAGAATGCTGAAACCCAAAATGCTTCTAAGAGCTGACTGAGGGGGATGTCTACAGATCCTGTCTGATATCACAAAGGAAGGTGAGCTGCAGCAAGAGCCTTGGGAGTACAAACTGTTCTACATGGATTCTGGGATTTGATGTTTAACCCCCCTCAGGATCTATATAGTCAGCCTCTGGGTGTAAGCTAGAGGGAGCACTGTCCAAAAGAGAAATAGTCCACTAAGTCTGCATACCTACAGAGGGACTTTGCTCCATTCTTGTAAAGTCAATTACAGGAGCCTTTGAGAATACTGGTTACTAGTATTTATGTTCAGTGAGCACATGTGATCTGGGTTCTTCCTTTTCCTGTGAGAAGGGAGTTCCAGCCAGGGGAAGCGGCTACCTCCCTGGCGCATGCTACCAGGAGGTCTCAAGTGGGTGACCTGAAGGCTACAGTGCTGAAACTCAAAATGTTTCTAAGAGCTGACTGAGGGGGATGTCTACAGATCCTGTCTGGTATCACAGAGGAAGGTGACCTGCAGCAAGGGTCTCGTGAGTACAAACTGTTCTACATGGATGTTGGGACTTGTGATGTTTAACCCCCCTCGGGATCTACAGAATATACTCAGCTGCTGGGTGTAAGCTAGAGGGGACATCGGTTGGTGTCCAGAAGACCAATAATCTACTAAGTCTACATACCTACAGAAGGACTTTGCTCCATTCTTGTACAGTCTGCTACACAGTTCCACTTTGAGAAAGCTGTCCTTAACCACTTGCCTACCGGGCACTTATACCCCCTTATTTACCAGGCCAATTTTCAGCTTTCAGCGCTGCCGCGCTTTGATTGACAATTGCGCGGTCATGCAACATTGTACCCATATGGAATTTTGATCATTTTTTTCTCACAAATAGAGCTTTCTTTTGGTGGTATTTAAGCATCGCTGGGCACTTTACTTTTTGCGCTATAAACAAAAAAATTGCAAAATTTGAAAAAAAAAAAAGTTTCTTTGTTTCTATTATAAAATTTTTCAAACAGGTAATTTTTCTCCTTCACTGATGTGCGTTGATGAGGCAGCACTGATGGGCACTGATAGGCAGCACTGATGGGCACTGATAGGCAGCACTAAAGGGCACTGATAGGCAGTACTAATGAGGTGGCACGGATAGGCGGCACTGATAGGCAGCACTAATGAGGTGTCACGGATAGGCGGCACTAATATGCAGCACTGATAGGTGGCACTGATAGGTGACACAGATGATGGGTACTGATAGACGGCACTGACTGGCATCACTCCTGGGCACTGACTGGTGGCACTGACTGGCACAACTGCTGGGCATTGACTGGCAGCACTGCTGGGCTGCACTGGTGGGCGGCACTGGTGGGCAGCACTGGTGGGTGGGCACAGGTGGGTGGCACTGGTGGGCACAGGTGGGTGGCACTGCTGGGCACAGGTAGGTGGCATTTCTGGGCACAGGTGTGTGACACTGCAGAGTGGCACAGGTGGGTGCACTGCTGGGCACAGGTGGGTGATCTGCTGGGCACAGGTGGGCGGAGCTAGTGGGCGCACTGCTGGGCACAGGTGGGCGGAACTTGTGGGTGGCACTGCTGGGCACCGATCATCAGGGCACTGATCATCAGTGCCCTGATGATCGGTGCCGATCCCCGCTCTGACAACTGCCAGTTCTCGGCAGTACTTTCCTCACGATCTGACAGCGTGAGGAAAGTGCAGCCGAGAACCGGCAATTTAATTTCCCGGTGATCAGCGTGTCATTGGACACGGCTGATCACGTGGTAAAAGGCCGCTGTGATTGGCCTTTTACCACATCACGTGATCAGCTGTGTCCGTAGGACACAGCGATCACAGAGATCGCCGGGTGCGCGCCCCCTGGGGCGTGCAGGAGAGCGCGTTCTGGCAGAACGTCATATGACGTCCACCCAGAACTGGCCGGCCGCAGTGCAGCCGTCATTCGGCTATCTGCGGTCGGCAACTAGTTAATTGTGCATAGTTTGATGCGGAGTATCCTAATATATCCCTTCCCTATCCCAGTTCCAAAAAAAACAAATAAAATAACAAAAAACCTACACCCCTAGACTAATCATTGGAGTAACAAGTGGAAGTTGTGTGCAACTGACTAAGGAAATGCGGTGTGCTTGGCTGTGGCTAGGAAATCCAGGGGAAAGCCTGGGCAAGACACAAACAGTTCCTGCTAGTGTAGCGTTACAAATAATTTTAGTAGGCTGCGCTGGCTTACAGGATTTTCTGTTTGTTTAAACAACAGCCACACAGCCAGTCCCTTAATGTTCATGTTGACAAACATTCTAGCCAAACGCAATGTTTGATATGAAAAGGCTGTGCTTTACTTGTTTGTCTGCAGTCCAAACACATAGGACATAGCGTCCATGCAGCGCAAAGCAAGTCAAGCACAGTTGCATAACTGCTATTTGTACTGATGTTGTTCAACCCATGGATATATGTGAGTTTCTTCATCTATATGTCCACCATATTTTATCAGCTGGTGCTCATTCAGTGGGGCTAGTCTTGGAAATCTATAGTGCCCACCCCATGTAAGTACTGATGTCAGGTGATGAACAATGAGTCTATCCCAGGGCTTCAGACCATGCATTCATGCATGGGTGAGTTGCTTGTGCACAAATTAGAAATGGATTCAAGTCACTGCTTTGTACAGTGGTCTGAATTTAGCAAAGATAAAAAGTAAGCTTAATATTTTATTACAAAAACTCAGCTCTTTTGTTGCATACATTTTATATGGAGTATTTATAAGCAACCGGCAACCAATGAGCCAGAGAAGGGTGCTTCATCAGTGGACAGTGTCATGGAATCGTCGGGATGCTGGAAGTGTGGCTGTCACTGTGTTGAAGGACGCTATTAATGTCGCTGCCCATAGCAACCATGCCGGGCCTATCAAAGTCTTTATGCTGCCCGACAGTTCGCCTCTACTAAAGACTATGGTCTGTATGTGTCTGCTAACAACCGTATGGTGTCCACTGCCATTGCTGTTCTACTTGCCATCACCTGCAGCAACTGGAGAGCGTCATCAGTTTACAGATATCCCTCTGCTGCTCCACAGGTTGCTCCTATAAGAGACTATGTATACTGAATGCCTGCTTCTGACAGTGAAATGTCCGCTATCCGCCTACATGCCATTGCCTGGAGAGAATGGAGCGGCATACCAATGCCAACAAGTCTTTTTGCTGCTCCATAGGTCTCTGCTACAAAAGACTATGTTTTACAAATACCTGCAAGCTACAGTGAAGTGTTGTCTGTTTTTATACTGTTCATTGTTGCCTTCAGCAACCAGGGACGCTTGCTCCATCTGGATGAACTACAAGTCTGGCTGGCACCAAAGAAACAGGAGGAGGGGTGTGGTACACCCAGCATGCTGTGAGAGAGCATGACAGGAGGAAGATGGAGGCTGCATTTCCCATTGGTGTATGGAGTTTCGTGCCGGAGGTCACCCTTGTGGATACCGGGGTGCGCCTAGAGCTTAGTGGCTATTTTGCTTTGATGATCATGGAAGGAGTGGAGAGACTGTGTGTGCTGTGCCCTGAATGCAGGTGACCAACCACCCTGATTGGCGCATGGATTAAGTGCGGGCACTGTGAGTTGCCATTGACCAGGCTGCTGTCCAGTCATCTGGCGCCGTGCACATATGCAGCCAACTTGCACATGGGACTATGTACTGAGATGCAAGAACAACAAAAGGTCGGAGGATGCCTGGCCCTGGATTTTCAAAAGGGGGTTGAGTCCCAGAACCGTGACTCCCCCGCACCCTCAACAGACCCCATCATTAGAATCATTAGAGGTTGGCCTGCTGTGACCTACGTTCCACCCGGAGATGCCGCTGACAGGCTGGTGCCTTCCAGCACTGCCCAAGACCAACCAGCTGATGTTCTGGAGCTGCCGACCTCGTCCTCCAGCCTTGCACAATCCGTTTGGAAGGAGCCAGTAAATGAGGACAGCTATTCCTCAGGTAAACCAGCAGAGAGTGCTAGTGGTGGGTAGATGGATTGGGGGTCTCCAAGGATCCTATCGAAGTTTGGGCCATTAGGGGTGGAGGAGGATCAAGATGACTGGCCCCTTGAGGAATCTGAAGAGGAATGGGATTGGGGGACACCACCAATGATTACAAGTCACTAAGCTCATACACCCCAGATCCTGGACCCCCACACAAAGCTGAGACTGTCCCATTGCCTGCTCAGCCCAGGCCCGCATTTGCTGTACCCAGGACTAGAGCCAAAAATCATGAATTTAAGAAGCTGATCCTCAAGGCCCCGAATCCTTGTGTTTTCCCAGGAACAGATAACTATCAAGGACAGACTATCCCGGTTTCAAAGGACCATACAAAAGAGTGGGGATGAGACTTCCCTTATGTTCCCCAGGATGTTATGGATCATATTGAGGACAAGAATTGGAAGATGACTTCGTATGGGACTATCTGCATGTCCCTAAACCTTTGTGGGGTCCCCATCTTACTGTGGCTTGGGGCTGGTTACTTGAAATTAAAGAAGAATGGAGCAGGAGCCAAGCCATCTATAAGGATAGAGTGGTGGTTGTAAGGGCAGAGAGGCCCAAGGTAACTTACTTTGTCTCTGCCTGCAGGACTGATGGATCCATTGGCAGACTACCTAGCCACAAACAATACTACTGAAGTTAGACACAGTATCCCTAACTGTTGCTCCTTCTTGTGTGGACTTAGCCAGACTTTATATGTTTGCCCAGCTAGGTCGAGCTGGGAAAATTTTGAAGATTGCCAGTTATTGCTTCTTAGGGAGGGGCTCCTCCCCTAGACATTGCTGAATTGCCCTAAGAGTTAGTCAGATAGTAGGGTAGAAGTTCAGCAGTAGTTATTAGCTACAGTCCAGGTTACAAGTAAATTATAGGAAGCAATTGGATCTATTTAAAGATCAATCTCTACGTTTAGTGGAAAGACTGATATAAAATAATCTATGTATCCTGAATATCTCTATTTTTTATCTTCTGTCCTAGGCTTCACTTCTAGCTAAATGTCTCTATATGCCCCTGAAGTGATTTTTTTTTACTTGACCGGGTAGGGCTTATTGTGATGATGCAGAAGGATTACTGCAGCACTGGATACCGCCTAGTCTGAAAGTTGTTCGTATATGTTCAAATTTCAGAACTGGCACTTTTGCTTATGCAGTTAGAATTTACAGGAAGCTCCTTAAGGGATTCAGAAAAACAGCATGCTCTATGTGCAGTAGAATTTTGTGGTAAGATTTTAGATTCCTCACATAAAAGCACAGAACCTTGCTGTGGGAAAAATTCAGAATAGAAGATATAAACAAAGGTTCTACTAGATTTCTAATGAATATATATTAATTATATTGCTAAAAAAATAATTAAATGCAGGATCAGTGACACATAAAGATGGAACTGGAGGAACACTCAGAAAAGCAGATATGTCAGTCTTGCCACTTGTGAAGATGCCAGATAGTTGGATGTCACCAGCTGTCCATCTCTTGTGGATGCTGGCAGTAGAATCTGTGCACTGGAGATCCAGTCTCTAGCCATCTTCCACAGCCAGTACAAAGAATTATCTTGAAGAGTGCTCTTGGGCTTTTACTTTAGTTCCTTAGTGAAATTAAAAGCTACCCAGATATTCTATTCAGTTCTCTAACAACCACTTCTAACTAAATTTCTTTTAGATGGGCTGACTGCTTGCATCTAAATTACTATTAAGTATGCACTGATAAAATATTTTTGAAGATTTTCAAACTCTTTGTTCTTTATCTGATGTCATGTTCATAGGAGGAGTTTGTCCCCAGACTCCTATCTTTTCTGTTATTTAATTCCCATGCCGGTGACCGGTTAAGACCTGATTGCTTTTATAGATTTGGAGTAGCCCTTTCAAATACATTCCATCATGTGCAGAAATATTCTTTGACAATTATAACATCCTTATCCTGTAATCACTTGTGTTTGAAAGCAGAGACTGAACCTTTCTGCCAACTCCTTACTTTAAAATGTAATATATTGATAGAGAATATAATATTCTGCTGCTGTAAGCAGCTCTTGAAAATTACACCTTGTGTGGATGTAACCTATATGTTTTTATAGCTAGGCCCTTCTGAGAGTAACTGGAAGCCTCTTATATAAGACATATCTTATGACACCCATTATCATGATCATGCTTATTCTGCTCCCAGGGAATACGCTAACAACAACAAAACCCTTTCCTTCTGTGAGGTTATAGGGATTTATCAAAATACTTCACAAATTGGCACATAGAGAGGATGTATTACAGCACCATCCATGTGGAGTTTTCCAGATTTTTTGCTTCGTCTACAAAAATATAGAAAAGTTAACTTTTCTTATTAAAAATATGTCAAAATATGCCAGGTATAGCTCCAAGCTAAGCAATCCAAAATTTATTGAGGTTCCAATTTTGGAAGAAGCTACATTTTATTGGATGAAGCCACACAATTGGAATTAACTGCACCTTGAGTTTCCTTTATCAACTTATTCCTCCACTAAAAGCTCTCACAAATGTCTCTTATTCTATTGGAAAACATACAAACAATATTATTGCACTGATCTCCTTGAAAAGAAAACATGGTATATGACATTGGCATACACTTAAGAAAAGCACCAGAAATAATCACCATTTACAGTCACATCCAATTGAAAACAAGTTATAAAAAGATATACAGGCTAGTATTTATGTAGGTTCATATTTCTAGAGAATGATATCGACCAGGAGGGTATGTGTGAGCTTTTGATGCCTGCCAAACCTGTGTGAATATTGGCAAAGAGTTGGTTCAGATTATATCATGACTGAATTAAGCCAATTTTTGTCTGAATTTATGAAAATGTTAGGGAATTTTACATCGTGGCAATGTGGTATTTGTCTGCCACGACAATATATTGTTTTAAGTTATGACAAGGACTGTTTCCATTGTGCATTTGTCACTTAGGTGAAGGACCGTTGGTAATTTTGCAGAAGTTCCTGTTTTGTATATGTAAAGCAGTCTAATCTCCTGAGACCAGAATGATGAGACTACTGGACACAGTCATATATATGTATGAAGGGGGGCCTGTTGAATAACCTTTAAAGCATGTGGAAAGGTAGTTGGAATTTAGATTCAACCTTTGTTTGTTACAAAAATATCAAATTTATTGTCTGCACATGGATTAAAAAAAGTAAACATGGGGTACCATACATCCATTTAATGGGGGTTGGCAGCAACTTGGCATGCAGCTCAGCTTTCCCTAATCATCCTCCAGGATGGTTCACTAGAGAGATGGCTCTGCCCAAGATCAGAAAGTTTTAAAAGCCTCCTAGGATGTTGGCTGCCTTTCTATGTCAATAGGTAACGATGTCACCCTATTCCTGTTTGTATGCTAAAATTACAAATAAAGAAGGAGCCACCCCCTTTGCTTATTGCAATTCCTACCTCCTGTAAATTCTTTAATACCAGCTCCTGGTTGATTTTGTTTTACTCTGGGTCCAGTGCAGTGGTCACAATTGCTTGACATGTGGAGCTTAAAACGATATTGGAAAGATCAGCAGGCAGGAATAAGGAGTTAGCTTAAAAGCAGCAAAGGTATAAGAATAGAAAGCTTTTTGTAAGGATAAACAATTAGCAGGATGATTGGAGAAAAGTGGAACTAGAATAAAGTGGGCCTTTGGCAAGGGCATAGAAGTAGTGGGGTTGCAATTCAACCTCCTGTTACAATCGAAAAAATCCAACCGCAATGATGCCCTGGGAGGGATCAGTGGAGGATTGAGAGCATGCTCTAACCTGTTCATCCTGGAAACAAGCTTGAATTGCCAAGACCAGCCCTTCAAAGATACATTGTCACCAGCCTTCTAGCACATTCAATGTTGGCTACAGCTATGAACCAGTCATTGGAAGAACTCCTGTGACAAAAAATTATCATGAGATTTCCCCCAAAAAAGGAAACAATCTTCCAAGGAAACCCCCAGGAAAGTTTAATCTAATATTCAAGTTAAAGTAAAACTATAGACAAAACTTTTTTCTCTATTTTGCATAGAGGAAGGGATGGTTATAACCACTGTCAGTTTATATTTTGCCTTCTGTGTCCCATTGGGGAGATTTACCTTCACTTCCTGTCCCACAGCCAAAACAGGACGTGAGGGAAATCCCTGCAAATTAAGGGAATTCTTTGGGGATCCCCAGGTCACCACATTGGAAAATTTACTTTCACTTTCAATGATAATTGTAAAGAGGATAAATAGAGTAATAGGGTAAATCTCCCTAACAGAGCACAGACTGCAATAAACAACCTAACAGGTATTCTACTCCATCTCCCCTCTATACAAAACTAAAAAAAAAAATAACCCTTAGTTATACTTTAATGTTTAAGTTTAATCTGCTTATATTTAGCCTTTCCTGGTTCCCCCTTTTCCTCCACACCAACAAGTTAATAAGTTTTTTATAAAACCTTTCTATTTTCATTCCTTTTTTTTAGCCTATGATGTCATTGTTGGGACTCTGTGCTTCTGTATACAATGCAGACAGAGCATAGCTGGTTGTAGGGGTTGGCAAGTGCTGCACATAGTTCGGGACAGTAGAATTGGTTGGAAAGGGCTAGATGATGCTGCAGAGGCCCTCCAGCCAGTGTCTATCTGAATTCCCACAGATTCTAATTCACAGTTGAGAAGCTTACAGTGTGCAGTGAAATTACAATTTCAGTACAGGAGAGGAGCTTGTTTAACTGTATTCAAGACTGAGGGTAAGGCTGGAGCTTAGTGGTAAAATACAGAAGATTCAGGTTGGAGAGCAATAAGAAATTTCCATCTCCCAGACATATTCATGGCAAAGTTAGACATCAAGGTTGCCTATTTACATTTTCCTATCTATAGGACCACTAGTAATTGCTTCTTTGGAAGAGATGCATCATTTTCAGTTCCACGCCCTCCCTTTTTTGGCTTAGCCTCAGCACCTCTAATTTGTACAAGGATATTATTTGTAATCTTAAGAAACCAGGGGATCAGTATCATTCCATATATAGACAGCTTCCTGTTGTTTGTACCATCATCGGGAGAGGTATCACCATGAGATCACAGATCTTATTCAAAACCTGGAGTGGCGCGTACATTCAGATCTGTGTCTACAACAGACTGTTATCTTTTTGGGTAACCTCCTAGACTGAATGAAACAGAAGACTTTCCTTGAGAAAAAGAAGGTCTTGAGGATCTTGGGCCTGGTAAGGTGGGAGCAGAATGCATACACACCACCAACCAGAAACCTATGTCTATTTTAGGCAGCATGCCATCAGCCATCTTGGGGGTGGTTTGGGCTCAGGCTCATAACAGGTCATTTCAGGATCTACAAAAATAGAATGGCCTAAGGGAAAACCTGGGAAGACCTCTTTATTTGACCAGGTGGGTGAAAGATTTACTAAAATGGTGGATCAAGAAAAGCCATCTTGATTCATTTATGTTGTGGTGCTACTAATCTCAGGTGAAAATCACCAAAGACACCAGTGCCTGGAGCTGGGGAGCCCACTTAGAAAACAATACTGTCCAGGGCAGATGGCAAACTCTCTTTCCTCTGCAGTCATCAAATAACAAAGAACTTCAAGTGGTTGAGGAATTGTTCCAACATTGCAAACCCAAGCTTTTAACAAGATATTCAAGTCCATAGTAACACGAACAGATGAAAACCTGTCCTCAGTTTCAGCTATCCATATCAAGGGGACAGAATATATAATTGCAGATTTACTGAGACAAAATTAACTCTGACAAGAAGAATGGGCAGTGCACTTGAAGATATTTCACCGGCTAGTGAATGGATTGGGACCTATTCAGGTAGAGCCATTTGCTACAGTGCAATATGCCAAAGTGAAAAAGTTTTTCTCTCTGAATTCACAAGGGAACCTAGTGGGGCTGGATGCACTAGCCCACAAGGGGGTATTCCACTAATTTATGCTTATGCTTGTGCTTTTCCTCCAGCAGCTCTTCTAGGGAAAGTGATTAAGGTCAGCATAGAACAGTGCAGCATCATGCTTATTACTATAATTTTATGCTCAGATGCCTGGAGTGACTTGACACAGGAGAGATTTCAACAAATGCAAAAAAAAAATGTATGAAAATTAACCCATGTGTTGTAGAGATACCAAGTGCTTGAAACCAGAAAAGGAATAGCTTAAATATAATGGTAAAGTTTGCTGGCAGTACCATTTTCAGGTGAGCATTTAAGTGTTTCAGTCGCTCAGGTCACCAATATGTTTCTCAATGAAAGGTGGAAAGTTCCATTCATAAATCGATTGAATTGAATTGGGTAGTCTGATGCTCAGATAAAGGAGGCTATTTAGCTGTTAATGAAACCAATGTTCCCACCAGTCTTTATGATGGTGGAAGGGGGTCTTAACAGGACAAGACCTCATATTTGAGGTTTCAGCCCAGTGATTATGCCACATTGAGATGTTAGTAATAGCTTGTGATAGTAAGATGCATATCACCTTCAACAACCTAGTCTTCATTCAGTTCCACTTTTTTCCTGGGATGTTATTTATTGTTATTCCTAGGAGTTTAATAGCCAGTACAAACAGTATTGAGCACATGGGATAGACTTGCCTAATAAATCAACTCTCTCTTTTTCTCTCTCTCTCTCTTCTCTCTCTCTCTCTTCCATATAAGGTTGTTATTGCTTATTTTGACTACAGTTGGACATTATTATTATTATACAGGATTTATATAGCGCCAACAGTTTGCTCAGCGCTTTACAATATAACATGGTTAGACATCTGGATTAGAGAGGAGGGATTTCTGAAAATGCCATCTACAGTATATAGATATTAAAAAGCTGTAAGATAAAAAGAGAACCCTTTTAATAGTTTGACTAAGCACTTTGGATGTGTCTTGAATAAAGAATAGTTCCTAAGGTGATGTATCAATGAAGACAGGATCTATTCTCTAGTAAGAATGATGTCTTAAAGAAAACAAATTGTGTAACACCTATGTAGGCCATTAGAATCCCTATATGCATATAACAATGGAAGATTATAATATAATGAAAGTGTTATGCTTGGTTTCTTCTGCTTTAGCAGCTTTAGTTATTACTATGTAAAGTTAGGGCTGCAATATGAAATCTGAATACAATTCTATGTGAGACCATTTAAGTTTTGCTGACAATGAAGAAGAACATCAGAGAAGCATTTTTTTGGAAATAATACAAATTCTATTTACAGATCAATTTACCATATAAAGGTTCTTGAAGGATTACTATCTGCATTCTAGGCAAGATCCTGCTTAAAGAGGGAATCCATTTTGGTTCCTAGCTATAGGACTTTGTATGGAGGGGGTTTCTGGCTTATTCTTAGCTTAAAGCGTTACTAAACCCACAACAGTAAAATCAGTCTGTATATGCAGTAAAGCATGCTTGTTATACTCACTATAGAACCTAAGGGGTTAATCCTCTGCATTGTGTAAAAAGGCTGTCTGTTCCCTACTGCAGTGGTTATTAATTTGGAACACAGTAATCAATATTAATAATTTTGCCTTCTCTTTGTCCCCAGTCACCCACTCTAGATTATTTTGGGGTCTACATGTTCGGACTTGACCTTTTTACTATTAATATATTTGAAGAATTGTGGGGGGTTTGTTCTGCTATCTTTTGCAATCTGTTAATTTTCAATTTTTGCAGCCTTTATTTCATTTTTACATATTCTGTTAATTCTTTGTAATGTTTAAACGATGATAGTGTTCCTTCATTTTTACATTTAATAAAAGCTCTTTTCTTATTATTTATAGCTTTTTTTAACTTTGGTCGTAAGCCACATAGGTTTAATTTTTAGCCTTTCAAACTTGTTGCCCATGGGAATATATTTTGCAGTGTGTTCACATACAGTATTTTTGAAGGATTTTGAAGAACTCCCATTTCTGTGTTGTGTTCATTGATGCCAATATTCCCTCCCAGTCTAAGTCTTGGAGAGCAGCTCTCAGTTTTGGAAAATTAGCTCTCTTGAAGTTGAACATTTTTATTTTTCCTATGTGTGCTTGTTGTTTACAGCTAACAATAAATGACAATGCATACTATATCAGAGCAAAAAAGCCACGAGGTTAAAAGAACTGTCTGCAGAGCTCAGAGACAGGATTATTGGAAGTTACAGATCTGGGGAAAAATACTAAATTTTACCCATGCTTGGTTACTCACTTTCACCACTGTGGTTACAATAAATGAATACATCTAAATAAGTGTGTGTAGGCTGCTGTTAATGATGGGTATAAGTCCTCATAACTCAATATATAAATATAAAAGCACTGCCCACTACTAAACATATGATGATAAACCACCAAAAAAACATAAAACTCATAAAGTTCATGTGTAGCTAGTGTTCATAATCCTCTTGCGTAAATTTCAAAGTGTAAACAAGGTGTATTCCACTATAATGATAAACTGGTAATTTTCCAATACTGGTGCAGAAATCAGAATACCATGCTCCCCTCCTATGTTCCCACACTCACTGACAAATATGGACTCTAACATGCAATGTTAGAAGTCATTTATGCTTGTACTATAGATATCTGGAGAACACTACAAACAAATTCTGCTGGTAGGAACCTTCAGTGCAGCAAAAATTTTTGTAGCCTTCCCTAGATCTCTGGCCCGCAATAATTGTGTCACTGAGCTCTGCAGGTAGTTCCTTTGACCTTACAGCTTTTGCTCTGATACAGTTTGCATTGTCATCTGGGAGGCATTTTATATAGAGGTGTGTGCCTTTCCAAATCATGTCCAATCTATTTAATTTACCACAGGTGGACTCCAGTCAAGGTGTAGAAACATCTCAGCAACAATCAAGAGAATTGGGAAGGCACCTGAGGTAAATGTGTAGTCTAGTAAAGGGTCTGAATACTTATGCCAACATGATATTTCAGTTTTTTTATTTTTTTTGTTAAAATGTTTTATTGAGAGTAAGACATCAGTGTCCAAACATGAATAACATTTAGTCTGAAATAAATCAATACACTCCATTAACAAATAATGTATAACAAGATTTTTCCACAAATTGTATAGTTATTCAACCATATTTAACCATTACTTGGAGCTTGTCAAGAATTTTGTTAACATATAAAATTATTCCCTATCAGTAGGGGAGATTGTACACTATAAAGCTCTAGGATTCACAGTTTTGAATCAGTATCTACTGAGCCTTCTATTTAACCATAACCCAAAAAAAAATAACTGAAGAGGGCGTAAAGAGGAAAGAAAGTAGAAGAAGAAAGAAAAAGATAGAAGCTTGGAGTCTCTCACTGGGCTAAAGGAGCTCGTTGCCTTAGAGTCTTGAGACAGGCATGTTTACGCTGTAACAGAAAATCAAGGTTCCAGCAATGACTGATCAAAATTGGGAGGCAAAAAGTGGTCAACCCATGGCTGCCAAATTATAAGCTGTTTGGGTATGCGGTCGAGTAGAGTAGCCTCAATTTTGCTATGTATCATATATTGTGTTATGCGGTGTTTAGTTTCCAGAATGCATATTGTAGTCTTTTTCTTGGAAGTAGTGGTCACATACAGCAATAATTTTAAAATGAGCTGATGCGAGATCCTGGTTGCATTTATTTATGCTACTGTTGGGTCTGGGAGTATATACGTTCCCATAAGAGTTGACAACATTCCAAAGACCTCAGCTCAATAAGTGGAAGCCATTGGGCAAGTTCACCATGTATGCAAGGGGTACCTACTTCAGCACAGCTTCTAAAGCAATCTGGAGGATAAACAGGAAGAATCCTTGTGATTCTGGCCAGGACCAAACACCATTTAGTAAAGACTTTATAATTAGTTTCCAGGGCCAGTATATTGACAGTGGACATTTTGGTAGACTGCCAAATATCTGACCAATCCTCGGGTTTCAGTAAAACACTGAACTCTGCGGCTCACCGCATGGCAAAAGCTGATGGTGTCTCATTTGGCAAGGAGGTTACACTGGAGTATATTTTAGATTTAATACCAGGTGCCCAAGGATTTGAGGAACATATATGTTCATAAAATGTACAAGATTGCAGGTCAGGTTGATCTTTTGTATAGGTGGAGAAAAAATGTTTTATTTGGAGATATCTGAATAATTCAGAGTTCGGAACCTGATATTGCTCTTGCAGGGAGGCAAAAGTCTATAGAGAGGATCTCGTTACCAAGCGACTCAACTTGTGGAGACCTAAGGATTTCTGAATATGGAATGAGGTTGGGGCAACTCTACCTGGATAAAAAGAGGGATTGTTTAAGAAGGACAAGAGGGGAGCATGCGAAGACTGTAAATGATAGGTAGATTTTAGAGAATCCCAAATGGTTAAATAGTGTTCTGTAATTTGGTTAGTTATCTTTTGTTCTTTGGGGTGAAGCCAAAGGAGATTCTTGACAACCAATGGGTCATAGTCTGATGCTTCTAGGCTAAGCTAGAGAGGGATTCCTTTACCCTGTGGTATTGAGCCAGGTGAGCCAACTGAGCTGCCTGATAACATTTTGTAAAGTTTGGGAGACCAAGGTCACCTTTTAGTCTCGATCGCATTGGAACTATTCTAGGCTTGACTTGGCCCCAAATGTAAGTATTGATTTGACGTTGGAGAATTCTTAAATAATGGGAAGGAACTGAGACTGGCAATACTCTGAAGAGAAAGTTTTTTGGGGAGTAAAGTAATTTTGACCACTGCGATTCGTCCAAGCCAGGAGACTTTCAGTGGTAACCATCAAGTCATTAGTGATATTAAGTGTGCATTGGAGGGTAATTTGCTTGAAATAGAGTTGCAGGATGTGAGGTTAACTTAATACCTAGGTATGTGAGTGTATTTGAATGAGAAAGAGAGGATTGTAACTGAGAAAGAACAGATGCAGAGAGAGTAAGATTAAGGACTTGTGACTTTTGTTCGTTCACCTCCAAATCCGATAGATAGATATGAAGCGTTCCAAAACATGAAACAGGTTAAGTGTAATCAGAGGGACGATTAGGAACAGAAGTATTTAGTCTGCAAACAGACACAATTTGTGGTGATTACCAGCCACCTTGATACCTTGGATATTGGGGTTGGAGTGAATCAATGCCACAAGTGGCTCAATGACTAGGGCGAAGAGAAGTGCAGATAGGGGGCAATCTTGCCGATCAGATCAGATTTATTTCCAGCATATTTAACATATGCTTTTGGAACTTGTGTAAAGTGCAGAAATTCAAGCTAGGAAATTAGGACCAAAGCCCCATCTCTCAAGGATGTATCATAAATAGGGCCATGACAGCGTATCAAAAGCTTTTCGCATGTCCAGGGATAGAAAATATGCAGGGATGCGATGACGGTGTGATACATGGGTCAAAAGGGTGGCTCTTGGCACATTAGCTACTGCCTGTCTGTGAGGTATGAAACCTACTTGGTCCTTTTGGACTAATGAAGCTATAATGGGATTTAAAGGAAAAGGAAGAATTTTAGCTAATATCCTTATATCTAGATTGAGTAGAGATATAGGTCTATAGTTAGACCAGGTGGTCGTATCTGTGTTAGGGTTAGGTATCATAGCAATAATTGCCATGAGGGTCTCTGGTCTAAATGAGTTTTTCTTAAGCAGTGCATTAAAAGAGTTTGCTAGAAGTAGAGCTAGGAAATCTGCAAACTTTTTATAGTAAGAAGCAGATAGACCATCTGGTCCAGGACGCTTATGCATCTTAAAAGATTTAATGGCACGCTGAATTTCCTCATGTGTGATGGGCCTATCCAAGGTAGAGCGTTGATTCATTTTAAGAGTTGGTAAAGGGACAGTGGCCAAAATGCATCAGCCTGAGAAGAGGAAAAGGTAGCTTGCTCAGTGTACAAGTGGGAAAGATGTGCTCCGAGTTTGTGAAGAACTTTGACAGGGTCACTAGTATATACATCCTTAGCTAATTTTTAGGCGGATAGGTTTTCTATCTAGGTCAAGTTGTCGGAGTCGCAGTGCCAACAGAGTATCAGGTTTATTGGCTTCTCCCAATATCAAATCCAATTCTATTCTAGCTTTCTCAAGCCAAGTTTTATTGAAAGGGGTAGGATGGGCCTGGAAGGCTAAATGTTGAACTTGATAGGCTCTCTTCAGAGCCTGTTGATGGGCTACAAGTACCTCTTATTACTGGTTTGTGAGCCTCCCAAAGAATCACTGGGGAAATATCTGGTGTAACATCAAGGAGCAAATACTCTTTAAGTGCTAATTTAATGTCAAGGGTAATACTGCCGAGTGTTCCGACCAGGGAATAGGTTTAATAGTTTGTCATCCAGTCCTCATCATCTCTTCTCTATTTAGAACTCTCTTCTTTCTCCACCACCACCTCCACCCAGCAACTCACTCACAGCTTCCGATATTGCCAATCATTTCAAAAACAAGATTGGTGCAATTTGTGAGGTCATCTCGACTCAGACATCTATCCCACTTAGCATACCTTATACTAAACCTCCCTTAACACTCTCCTCTTTTGACCTTGCTACTACCAAAGAGGTCAGTAACGTTTTCTCAGAAGCTCGTCTCACCACCTGCCCCCTGGATTCTGTTCCCTCACAACTACTTCTTCTGCCCTATGCTCCCTCACTCACATCTTCAATCTCTCCCTCTTTACCGGCATCTTACCCTCCCCTCTAAAGCATGCATAGATCACTCCTATACTTAAAAATCCCCCACTGGACCCCACCAACCTGAACAACTTAAGACCCATCTCCCTGCTTTCCTTTACCTCTAAACTCTCAGAACGCCTAGTCTACAATAGCCTGTGCTCCTACCTCACTGAAAACAACCTTCTTGACCCTTTACAGTCAGGCTTTTGCTCACTACACTCCACTGAAACTACCCTACTAAAACTCACTAATGATTTACTAACTGCTATTTCATACTCTTACTACTCGACCTCTCTTTTGATACTGTTGATCATCCCCTCCTCAAAAAAAAACTCCACTCTCTTGGTCTCAGAAACTCTGCTCTCTCCTGGTTCTCCTCCTACCTACCGAAGCGCTCCTTTAGTGTTATCTATAACTCTGTCTCCTCCTCTCCACTTCCTCTTGCTGTAGGGGTCCCTCAAGGTTCTGTCCTTGCACCCCTTCTCTTCTCCATCTACACCTTCTCTCTTGGTCATTTGATTAACTGCCATGGCTTCAAGTACCATCTCTATGCTGATGACACACAAATCTATCTTTCTACTCTTCACCTCACCCCTTCAGTCTTCTTTCACATTACTAATCTACTAACTGACATATCAGCATGGATGTTACACCACTTCCTCAAACTCAATCTTTCTAAAACTGACACATAATATTACCTCCAGCCCATGCCCCCTTCCCTGACTTCTTCATCAAGATCAATAATACAACCATCAGTCCCTCCCCTCATGCCAGGGTACTATGTGTAATCCTGGACTCGTATCTGTCCTTTCAGCCCCAAATCCAATTATTGTCCATATCCGTTACATCTCCACGATATGCCCATTTTTAACCATCGAAACAACTAAGCGACTTATGCATTCCCTAGTTTTCTCTCTCCTTGACTATTATAACTCCCTCCTCATTGGCCTACCTAATCGCAGGCTATCCCCTCTTCAGTCTATCATGAATGCTGCTGTCAGACTCATCCATTTTACCAACCATTCCATGTCTGCCATCCCTCTCTGCCAAACCCTCCACTGGCTTCCCATTGCCCAACAAATAAAATTCAAAACATTTTCAATAACATAAAAGCCATTTATAACTCTGCCCCCAATTACATCACAAATCTTTTCTCCAAATATCACCCAAACCATCCTCTTCGCTCCTTCCACAACCTCCTGCTCTCTAGCTCCTTTGTCTCCTCCTCCAATCTCATCTCCAGTACTTCTCCAGAGCCTCCCCCATCCTCTGGAACTCTCTATCCCAATCTATCCGACTGTTTCCTACTCTGCCTACATTTAGGCAATCTCTGAAAACATATCTCTTCAGGGAAGCCGATCCTGCCTTCAGCTAATAACTGAATTCTGCATTTCTCCTATCAGTTCGTCCACCACAGTAATTACCTTTTGTACCACCAGCCCCTCCCTCTTAGATTGTAAGCTCCAAGGAGCAGGGCCCTTCTAACTCTCTTATATTGAACTGTATCGTTGCTGTATTGTCTCCCTTTATATTGCAAAGCACTGAGCAAACTGTTGGAGCTATATAAATCCTGTATAATAATAATAGTTGAGGTAAGAATTGGGGGAACAGAAGCTACTGGAAGAAAGATGTGATCAATACGAGTAAAGGATTTATGTGGATGGGAATAATATGTATAGTTACGACAGACTGGGTTGCTTTCCTGCCAGCTATCATTAGGGAAGCTTTTTGTAGAAGGGCAGTAAAAGATAAGGAAGTATTGCAGGAAGTTGGTTAATAAGGAGATTTATCAAGGTAAGGATAGATCACTTGGTTTGAGTCTCCACAAACTATTAAAGTGCCCTGTTGGTGAGCAGAAATGACTTGTGATAAATGTGAAAAGAATGGATTTTGGTTTGTGTTAGGTGCATAATAAGAGACTAAGGTGACCTCTAGGTCTTGTAGGAAACTCACTAGGAAAAGATAATGACCTTCAGGGTCTTTGAGTTCAGTTTTAGGCACAATAGGGATTGAACGATGGAATGCTAAAGAAACTCCTCACCTCTTAGGCCTGGCGCATGCTGAGAATACCTGTGGATATACTGGGCTGAAGTATTTTGGAATGCTATGATTAGTGAAATGTGTCTCCTGTAAAGCCACAATATCCGCTTTTAGGGAGGAAAAATTGCGAAAGGCTTTAACCCGTTTATGGGGTGAATTCAGTCCCTGAACATTAAGGGATAAAATGTTTAGCAGCGCCAATAAAAAATAATTGCAAACGTAACTTCAACCAAGGCCCGGTGTTGGGAGACTCCACAAGCAAGGAATAGGGAATATTCCAGTCCAGAGGGGAAAGAGAAAAGGGGGGGAGAAGGAGAAAGAGTATAGAAAGTATAAGAAAAGAAAAAGGCATTTCAACATAAGAAATGTAACAGTAACCTGGGAAAATATACCCAGTAGGGGCATTCTGTCTCTAGGAGCTGTGCTCACCCAAGAGGTAATCATGGGAAGGTGCAGTGACAACTGCTCTGGGTACATAGGCACTTACAAAAACAAACAACACTGTAAATTAGATATAACCTGCTAAACCAATCAGTTATACTATTCAATCCAACAGCGAGCATATAACCATTTCAAATGATTACGTAGGAAGAGGAAAAGGATAGGGATAGGTGGGGATGTAAGGTGGGGTTAAGGGAAATGAGAGATGGGAAAAAGTGGTTGGGGATGGTTCGGAGATGGGTAGGAAGGGGGTAGGGGATGGATAGAGGCAACAATACAGTTTTTGTCTATGAAGTAACTTGGCTCATATAAAAAACAACCAGCTGCAACAATTTAAGTGAGTCACTATAGGCACTTGAGGGGAGTTATGATGAGGAATATAGCCTATGAGATTCAAACCAACTTTATTCTCTGTCTCCAAAGGACCATGCTGAGATGGTTATGGTGGCCCTTTAAGAGGCATACGTAGTGACATGAATACATTTTCGGCTTATCACTAGATGGCATACAACCATAACAACTTACTATTTTTCCTCTGATTGAATTCAGCTGTTGTGTGGGCCTAGAGTTCAATTCAAGGAAAAGAAAAAAACCTTGTGAGCACAAACATGCTTGTGTCCATAAACATTGAACTGTGAAGGAGCAACATGAAAAAAAAAAAGCAGTTAACTTTAGGTAAAGTCACTGAGAATAGGTAACTCAGTCAACGAGTAACCTAAGGTAACAATGAGTTGAAACCAGCTTACAAAAAGATTAGTTCGTCATCCTGGTACCAGGTCAGAATTGAGTTGAGGATGTAATTTGGAATGACGAGCCAGGGTACCTTTTGTCTCGGGTGAAGGTCATTTAGAAGATTGTTGCAGTGTAGCCATGTATGACCCTGAGGATGGGCGTCACGGACTACCAGATGAAGCCATCTGGTCTGAATCTACTGGAGAAGCTAAGTGTAGGTCATTTAGTAACCATTGTAGATGATTCGGGAAGGAGCTGGCATATTGTTTCCCATTACAAGTGCATTTTATAGCAAAAGGGAAAGCGCAGAAATACATAATCTGATTCTGTAGTAAAATCTGGATTTGAGATTTCGTAGCTTTGCGTTTTGCTGGTGAGAGGGGCCAAATATGAGAAAATTTGGTATGCATGGCCTTGAAATGTTAAGGACTCCTTATTGCATGCTGCAGCCAATTATTACTCCATTGTGCGGTAGAAGTGAAACTTAATTATATCTCTGGGTGGGCTATCCGGTTGTTGTGTGGTTATGGCCTGATGGACTCTGTCCATCTCCAGGCGCTCTATAGGGAGTGATGGCATCAGTTCTTGAAATAGTGCTGTAGTAGTAGTTTGCAGATCTGTTATTGTTGCAGCCAAGCCTCGCACAGGCAGGTTAGTGTCATGAGCAATTCTCTGTATCCTCTAGGCGGGACAGAAGGGTTCTGTTCTCTTCTCTTCCTGTAAAGCCTCTATGGCTTCAGCCTGTTCTCGGTAGTTTAGCTCCATATCATCCATGCAGGTCTCTAGATCTGCTATTCTTTGCCCCAGCTCTCTGATTTCCCTTGACAAGCAGTCAGTGATATGCTCTGAAGTAGAATGCAAAGCTGTTTGAAGCATCGTTTCTATCTGCTTGAAAAAATCCTGCTGTGTGAGCCCAGTTAAGGGTAAAGCAAGTGCAGTACGCTCCATGGCGTCTAACGCTGGCTGTACCTGTGTTCTGGCTGGAAAAAGCTGGGGAAAGGAAGCGGTCGCCATCTTGGATGTAGCCCGCGCCAGGCTTTCATGGATTGTCCTGGTCTTGGGCCTATGTTTAGAGCCACTAGAAACCATGACGAATGTTCCTGCAAGTGTGGCAACTGGATTGCTGTGAAAGTGCTAATGTGCCTCATTTATTCCTGAAGCAGTGTGGAGCCTTAGTGTGGCATGTCTGCTCGGCTGAGCTGCGTGCATGCGCCGCTCAGTTTTTTATTTTTAATAGATTCACAGACATTTCTAAAATTCTAAGAAAGAAAGGCGCTACTCATATAAATTATTAAAGTGATCCCAACTTACATAAATACTAAAAACACATCAATCAATTAATCTCACCACAGTATAAAATCAAATTTGAAAGTGTCCATAAAGAAAAAGTCCATATATTAATTCCACAAAGGATTAGCCATCCAAACCATGTGTCCAAAATAACAGGTAATCCACTTGTACAAATATCCACTGCATGCAGTGAGAGTAATAACTCACCAGATATGGAATATTAGAAGGCAAATTATATTACGTTACATCAAAATGACAGAATTAACCAATCTTCACAGTCTTCTACACTGTAGGCAATCAGGATGAGACAGCTGTGAAAGCATGTAACGGTCTTCCACAGAAACTAATTCTAATGAACTCAGAATAGGGTTTTAAAAATGGCTGAATGTGCATCCATAAGCACCAAGCATAAATCACTAGTAATATTTATATGTAAAGGCACCATAGAATGCTGATCACACGGAGTTATATGATTGTCTTAAAATATTTTTTTCCTGTTATTGCAAATTCAACCATGTTTTTCTTCTGGTTTATCGTTTCGGTATAAGGTTCAAGGAATGAAAGATTTTTTTTGTTGCACTCGGGGGACTTTTTTAACTTGAATATGCAACTCAGTTATGTCAACCTACTTAAGGTTTGCATTAATTCCCAAGCCCTAACCTACCTGGCATTAGTCCTTGAACCTCACTGTTGGCAAGCTTTGTCACAAATACTTTGTACTGATTTCAGCATGGACGGTTCCCATTCTTCCCAAGCAAAAGCCATTGGCTGGATTAACATACAGTTAACAACATTTTTTTCTCTGCCTGTGACAAAGACAGATTGTGAGTAGGTATCACATTCGAAAAATATGTAAAAGGGGTGGATTTTGAAGGCTTAGCTTCCTATGCAAACTATCTGCCAAAGTCTTCAACTCTTGTGTAAACGGCATGAGAGAGTTTACACAGGAACCTAAGCCTGAAAAATCTGTCCCTTTTACACATTTTCCGCATTTGAAAAGCATCCAATATTTTTATACTATTCTTTGACTAAAATGCATAGTTATTTCTCGGAGTCAGCACAGCCCCTGTCTGTCTTGCTGAACTTTGTATAACCCATACTATTTCTTCTTCTATCACCTACACATTGAATATAACTTCCAGATTGCATTCCTACAGCTCCCTAAGTGTTTCACAATTGCAGAACAAGTGAGGCACCATTACAAGAATGAAAAATTAAACAGTTCCAGTGTGACTGGAAGATTTAGAATGAAATTATTAAAATAAACAAGTGCTCAGAATTTTCTTAAAGGAGAACTCTGACTTAAAGCCCAAAGCCTGTTTGAACCCCTGTTACTATAATGAAACCAGGCTACATATAGAGTGATAAATAAGGGTCTTTTACACTTTGGCATTATTAAGTGCTACAGCATGGTTACAGTACCCTGTTCTGCTAGCATATGGGAAAGTCAGACCACGGCTTGATCATACAACAGTTAGACATGTCCCCGAACACTGTTCCAATTAACAGTTCTATGTATTAAATTTGTACATGCTTCTGCTTTTGCATGTTTTGGAAAAAAATACTGCATACATTTTTGGGTCTCTAGCAATAAATTAATCCTTCCCAAAACAATATCCTTCTTACCTGGGTTGCAGACAACATGTAGCATGCCTTTAGTCAGCCCCTCCAGCAGGCTCATCTAAAGCCGGCCATAGACAATGATTTTATTTCCTTCTTCCCACATAGCTATTATGTTCTCCTGGAATACAGTGATTACTGTTAGCGGCTAGGATAGCCACTAGCAATAACTGCAAGTAAAATCCGTCAGGCTGGTTGTACCCAAGTTGATTGATCAATCAACCTGGGTACATTCAGCCTGCCCATACATGGTTAGAATCTCAGCCGGTCCTTGCTCAACAGATCAAGATTCAAATCGTCTATGGCTGGCTTTACTCTCAGATTCCTGCACAGACTTCTCTAGGACTTCCAGACATAGCATGAGCAGAGACCTAGATCCCATATTTGATGTCTTTCTTTCCATATTATACTTAATTTTGAGAGGATTCACTAAATACGGTAGCTCAAGACACCATATAAGGGGGCAAAACTACAGCTGGTCTGCCAGACCCTGCAACCTAATGCAGTGGGCAGCTTAAAATATAACTAAAGGCAAACTTTTTAAAGTTTTAGATAGAGTGGAGTGGGCTGAGAACCCCAGTCAGGTTTTTTTGCTTCCTGTGCACCCTCTCTATTTGTTCTATTTACCATTATCAATGAAAGTGATAGTGTAATGACAACTTTGGGAATACCAGGTAAAACTCAGACATGAACTTGAGGAAAACAAACTTTTTATTAACCAACGCTGGTTGAGACATGGCAAGGACTTGTGTCTGCAAGCTAAGTGCCTTGCAAAGCGTCTCACAGGGTATACATATCAGCAATTACGTCACAATGCATACATTTCCTCTTTCACTTTCTGTACATTTAAAAGACTTTCTAAACAGTGCAGGATATGACCTTGTGGTTTCACAGATAGATAAACTTTCTTCAGCTGAAATTATGGGTACCAGGTGCAGACTGGAACACATTGTTACACAGGAACATACACTGTTAGAAATGTTAAAACTTAAGGGGAACTCTACAATATTTGGGCACTGCCACAATAGTAAAAAAAAAATCCCAAATTTTGAGTGTTTTCCAGAAAAGAAAAAAAATCATGAAATCTTCCAAAGGGGACACTAGTTCTGATCCCCTGGGAGGCCCCAAGGGATTCCCTTAATTTTCAGGGATTTCCTCTCATTTCCAGTTTTAGCTATGGGACAGGAAGTGAAGGGAAATCTCCCCAGTGGCAAACAAAACTTACAGGGATTTTAAACCTCCCTTGTTCTATCCGAAGCAGAAAAAAAAGTTTTGGCTATAAAATTTAGCTGGAAACTCACCACCTAAGCCCATCACAGTGATTCCCTTGTATATACCAACTACCCCTTCCTACCCCCTACCCTGTAACATCTTTTAGAAAAAATAGGTGTTCATTTTTACATGCTTATTTGCAGGTGAAATTCTTTACTTGAAATTTCTGATAGCAGGTGCATCTTCAGCTATAACATCCTAGCAGTGCTGAACATGTAATGTAATAGAGCACAGCTTTTCTACATAGTTTGCTTCTACAAAGGAGGTCCAAACTTGCATCAGGAGGTGAGTAATTGCACTCATCATTTTTCTGTATAGATCCTAGTCAATACACTGGCATGTGAAAGAATATCTTCCCAAAGGAAAAATGCCACACCATGCCATTTACATTGTGGTTCCGGAAGTCCATCTGCTCTAGACTTAACTAATCCCCTGAACTCCAACAACACTCTTCTAACTTCTCCTGCACTCCTGAGAAGAGCAACCTAGGGTGACAACACTGCTCCTCTATAAATACAGTATGGTGAGTGAGCATTGTCACACTAGGACAGAAAGTGTGTTACTGGATGGATTACTAGGAGAAAACAAAAGAAAACATGAAAAAGGAAAACTAATATGGCCACCTCATCTAAGGACGGATACATCTAAATATATTATATTTTTGTTTGTTGTTTTAAAAACACTTAAACTTTCTTTTAACATAATGTGAGGTGATCGAAGTCAGATTTAAAGTCGTACTAAACCAAAAACTAAAAATGTAATAAATTGCAGCATACTAATTAATGCTGCCACCAGATCTAATAATTTTCTTTAAGCTTTTTTTTCCCTCCTGTTTTCACCTGGTGATCTGGCCAATAACACACCTCCTGTATTATGATATCCACACTCTGGATAGAGGAACTGCAGAGACGCTATTGGACAGCAGCATTGTCAGTCTGAGGAGGAGCGTGTTAAATGTACTAGAACATTTAGATACACTAAACAAATTGAAGCCAGACTCCAGCTAACACTTTACAAGCAGTTACAGCAAACCATTTTTTTCCTTTTGGGATAAAGGTTTTACATAGATAACAGCTGACCATTGTAAACATCCCTGTCAGTACTAAATAGTTTGTCACTATTCCCTAACTGCTACATCTGCAGGACAACTTGTTCTGTTGAATGACAACAGACCTACTTACTAGATCAACAAAATATAGGAAAAGAAAGCTTAAAAAATGAATGCAGCCATCATACCTAAGAATTGGTATGCTACAATATAATAAATGTTTGCTTTTTGGTTCAATAATACTTTTGTGGTGCAGCTCCTGAATACCTGTTACAGGTCAGTGACCTGCATTGAAGCCAAAGGGAAACTAGCATTGGAAGGAGAGGTAAGCAATGCCAGCCTAGGTATGCCTGTTGTAGCACTACTTCCTTAGGAGTTGCTGAGGTTTTGGGTCCCCCTATAGTCCTGCACAGGCAGGCAACACTCATTTTCACATCCACTTGCATTCAGGAGTCAGTGACCATTCCTTGAGCTTGTTTTGACGTTTTATTAGGGGGCTTAGAACTTGGAATTGGGTAAGGGGTGTGCAGTATGCCCAAGAGAACTGAGAAACTGAGGACAACTTCCTGAACTATGTACAAGTCTTTACACAAAAATCCTCTTCACGGAGAGCTATCCAGCATCTCCTATTGCACCATTCCAGACCCTACATATTCCTCTATCCAGCTGCCTGGAGGAATTCCTGAACAGGGGATTCAGTGCCTGTCACTTTAAGACAGGGATGTCAAACTGGCAGCCCTCCAGCTGTTGTGAAACTACAGGTTCCATCATGCCTCTGCCTTTGAGAGTCATGCTTTTAACTTTCAATCTTGCAATGCCTAATGGGACTTGTAGTTTGGCAACAGCTGGAAGGCTGCTAGTTTGACACCCGTGCTTTAAGAAATAAGACAATCCTGGGTGGTTGCTAATCTGGTTTCCCACCCATAGGGGAAGTGTTCCTTCCCCTATCTGTCCCAGGGGGTGCAGGTCTACTCACTCAAGAATTCTCCTGTGTTGCTATTTGGGTCGGTGCCTACTACCAGGCCTTTTAGCTGGGCTGCTCCATCCCTGCCTCACAGGTGGTCCTCTCTCAGGGGGGCAGTGAAGTCCTGAGCTTTACTCCTTCCAATATATTCTACCTGTAGGTGAGCCCCTCTCCATCTTTAGCCTCACATCCTCCTCAACGCTCCTCCAACTCCGCTCCAACCACAACTCCCCACTACTGAGCAGGCTTAGTTACTCTTAAAGGCTGTCCTGTCCCCTTGCCAAGCCTCCTGTTGAGGATTGGCCAGGATCCTCTAAGAGCACAGACCACCCACTCTTCAGATCTGCCCACTGCTTCTAGATCTTTCTTCCAAGTCCTAGAGCAGGGGGAAATTCCAGAGGGCTGGTCTGCAGGGCCTCTCAGCTCTGACCAGAACTCAGCACTAACTAACAATTGGAGTCTAGCTCCCCCTAGCTGACTAGTAGAGCATACACTGTCTCTTTCTCATGTGTGGCTTCCTTTAAAGGAAAATGCATTCTGTTGTCACAAAACCACCAGTTAGATCCAAATTTATACTCTGTCTTTTTTCCATACAGAGTTGAATAATATTGCCAACTCTGAAACAAGACTAGCAGTTTTTATTTAACTGTATTGAACTTTGAGAAAAATACAATGAGTGGTTCTCTGCCTCTTTCCTGTGCAACTGCTGTACGTGCCAACCAATCAAATTGTTCAGACTGAGTGTTATAGGCATTGGGTTTGTTTTTCATTATTCGATATAATGAAGGGTTGATTTATTTTTAGACTGTATCTGGAAGACATGCAGTGAGACAGCAGAATCAGCAAGGCACAACATTGTTCAGTATCCCTAAGCAGTAATTTGTAATTGTATACCATATGTATACAATTTTCTAATATACATTAAATACATATACAAGGTTTGAATACAATGTACATATTAATACATTTACTTTAAACAAACACATTGCTAAAAACATTTCTAGTTCACCCTTTGACTCTGGAGCAAAATCAGAGCATGAAAACCCAACCTGTATACAAGTCAAATGTGTTGTAACATATACAGTAGATAAGCGGGGTGAGTGGTTAATGAATCATACTCCCCAGTCTACCTTCACTACTGGGTGGGTTCTTACATTGAAAACACGATTCATAATTTGTTTAGTTTGCCTTCTGAATACATTTTTCCTTTGGCCGGGGATAGGTTTAAGTTGCTGACACAAGGTTGTTAACACATTCTCAGGAACCTCCTGGAGAAAACTCTGGAAGGTTAACCCAAGGGCCCAGCATATTAACCCTATAAGCTGCAGAAAGACACTCCAGGACATGTTTTATGGGTCCGCTTAAACATGCCTTGGGCGCATTGTAGAGTGGGAAAGAAAAACAACTGACTTAACAGGGCAATAATATAATAAAACTACCTTAAAATATGTGTCTAGGTATGTGCGAACCTTAGTGCAACAACTTTGTAACCCTTTTCCTTGCAGTTCTTTATTGAAACCATAAGAATTATGACCTTATCAGTCAAAACTCACATTTGATGTTCACAAGATAGATTTCTGGATGAAAATTCTTAGACACGCAGGAGGAAAATTGAGCCATTTATGCAAGCTTTAGTGTAAATAATCTATGTATTGAGCTATTTGCTTTGAAATAAGTATTCATTCTCTAGAAGGCAAGTTAACTTCGTTTTCACCTGTATGGCTGAACTTCTGACTCTCTACTTTGCATAAGAAGTCACCAGGGTATTTGAGATTCAGCACTAACAATCTTTCAGCAAATCATTTTTAACAAGCGATTCTTGGAATACCAGTTCTTCCCTTGGGTCTCCAAGTGTCCACTTCATGAACTCCTCACTTTCCCCATTTTACATATTCTTTTTTAGCAGGGATTTAAGCCATCAAACAATCCAGCAGAATCCTAATGTTAGGCATCTTTGAAGCCCAATGATGTGATTTAATGAAAGCCTAAACACTCTAAAACTTTTACGCATTATTTTGTTTCTGAGACTTTCCTCTCTAATTGAGTTTGTGGGCAGAAAACTACTACAAGCAAGATTTGTTTTCAGGGGGAACGCAGGGAGAAAGCACTGAATGTATGTAATGCCAGGGGTGGTGGAATGTGCTGGAAGGTCTATTGAGGCCGACTGCTGGAGGTTCCTTTGTCACCAGGCGATCCATTGTTTCTGGGGGGTCATATGTTGCTGGGGGTTCAATATCTACTAGGAGGGATCCACTATTGAGGGAGGGGGTCTATTGTTGCGGGCTGCTTGGAGATCTGCTGTTACTGGCAGGGGTCTGTTGCTGCTGGGGTGGATCTATTGTTGCTGGGGGATATTTTGTTGCAGAGGGTCTATTGTTCCAGGGGATCTATTGTTTCTGGCTGCAGGGGACAATAGATCAGTTTATTGCATTTCTCTTAGTCCGTAACAAATTATAGAAAATTTCTTAGCCCGACAAAATTATACTTGGTTCTGTATATTTTTTAAAGGGGGTGATGCTGGGAGGTAGGTAGGGGGTAGAACCAAGGGGTGACTCAGAAGGAGGGAGTACCTGCACCTATTCTCTGAGGAAAAAAATCCCTGATTACAAACAACACTTTTGTGGGTTCTAGTGCAATAGAGACATTGCAGATGTCATATCTTTGACACCATTATGAACATACCTTGAAAGGTTTCCATAATCATTACCATACCTGTGAAAGATCACAGTGGGGCTGTTTGGTAACTTGTATGTATACAGCTGCGTTCTACTGTATTACCAGCGTAGCACTACCCTCTTCGGGGTTGCTGAGTTTTGGGTCCCCCTATAGTTCTGCACAGCCAGGCAGCATACATTTTTTTCCTCCACACTTGAACACTGGAGACAGTAACCAATCCTTAGGCCTGTTTACAAGTAACTGTGAACTGCGAGGACAACTCCCTAGTAACTATGTACAATACTATGGGCAAAAAGAAAAGAATGTCTCTTCTCTGAGAGCACTCCAGCCCTCTGGTGTACCTCCTCAGACCCTAGATGAATCCTCCTCTTCACCCAGCTGTACTGAGGGTATGTCCTGGGAAAAGGGACCCAGAAACTGCTGACGTAACCAGTCCCAGATGAGGAGCTAGTTAGGTTTTCCACCTGACTGTCCTCTCCCCGTATCCGGCCCAGGGAGTGTAAGGTTACTCACACTGTCCTTCCTGATAGCTTAATGGGTTAGTGGCTGCCTTCAGGCCTTCCACTGGGCTGGCTCCTTCCTGCTGCTCAGACTGTTCCTCCTACAGTGGAGATCGCTTTCTCTAGCATCTGCCTGTAGGTACTATAGGCCCCTTCCCTAGGTCCCCTCCCAGGCTCCACACTCCAGCCTCTCACTCCATCTTCCACCTGACACTGACCCACACTCCCAGGCTCTGTGATTCTTAAGGGTTGCCTTGGACATCATGCTCATCCTCCTGCCAGGGGATTGGCCAAGGTCCCTCAAGCATGTAGATGACAGCTTTCTCCCCTCCTCCAGAAAACTCTCTGGTTTCTGGAGAGGTGGGAGGGCTCCAAAAACTCTTCAGAGCTTTTGGAGCTCCCTAGCCTGTCCTGAGGTAACCTCTGCCTCCTCCATGCTTCTTATCAGTTTGGTTGCCCTTCTCTGTACTTTCTCCAGTTCCCCAATTTCTTTTTGTGAATTGGTGCCCAAAATTGAACTGCATATTCCAGATGAGGTCTTACTAATGATTTGTACAGGGGTAAAATTATATTTCTCTCTCTGGAGTCTATACTTCTTTTAATACAAGACAGGATATTACTTGCTTTAGAAACCACAGCTTGGCATTGCATGCCATTAAGCTTGTGATCTACAAGAACTCCCAGATCCTTCTCCACCAATGATTCCCCCAGTTGCACCCCCCCCCCTAGTATGTATGATGCATGCATACTCTTAGTCCCCAAGTGCATAACCTTACATTTATCAACATTAAACCTCATCTGCCACATAGTTGTCCAATTAAACAGTTCATTGAGGTTGTCTTGTAAGTTGGAGACATCCTGTAAGGACGTTATTCCACTGCACAGCTTGGTGTCATCTGCAAAGACTAAAATGGGATTTATAATCCCAGACCCTATATCGTTTATAAATATATTAAAAAGTAAGGGTCCCAACACTGAACCTTGGGGTACACCACTGACGACCCTAGACCATTCAGAGTATGAATCATTAACCACTACTCTCTGAATACAATCTATTAGCCAGTTTTCATACATTTACATACGGATTTTTCCAAGCCTGTAGACTTTACCTTACATATTAGCAGTGTGTGGGGAACTGTGTCAAACGCTTTTGCAAAATCCAAGTATACCAAGTCCACCGCCACCCTTTGTCAAAGGTTTTAGTCACCTCCTCATAAAAAGAAATCAGATTTGTTTGACAACTTCTGTCTTTCATGAATCCATGCTGTCTGTTGCTTAAAATATTTTTTCCAGCAAGAATTCATCTATGTGGTCTTTTATTAAACTCCCTAGTGTCTTCACAACTATAGTTAAACTAAAAGGTCTATAATTACTTGGTAAAGATTTTTACCTCTTTTTAAATATTGGCACCACATTGGCCTTACGCCAATCCAGTGGTACTATGCCAGTCATTAAAGAGTCCCAAAAAATTAGAAACAATGGCTTTGAAATGACAGAGCTCAATTCTTTAAGGACCACTGGGTGTATGCCATACGGTCCAGGTTCTTTATTCATCTTTATTCTGTCTAAATATTTTTGGATCATATCAATTGTGAGCCAATGTGAATCATCTGGAGCTGTGTCAATACCATGCCCATTATGGACAAGAACTCCCCCATTCTCCTTTGTATACACAGAGCTGAAGAAGGTATTTAATAAATTTGCCTTCTCTTTGTCCCCAGTCACCTACTCTAGATTATTTTGTAAAGGACCTACATGCTCAAACCGGACCTTTTTGCTATTAATATATTTGAAGAAACTTTTGGGGTTGATGCTGCTATCTTTTGCAATCTGTCGTTCATTTTCAATTTTTGCGGCCTTAATTTCCTCTTTGCATATTCTTACATATTCTGTTATATTCTTTGTAATGTTTAAACGATGATAGCATTCCTTTTATATTTAATAAAAGCTCTGTTCTTATTATCTATAGCTTTTTTTAACTTTGGCTGTAAGCCACGTAGGTTTGATTTTTAGCCTTTTAAACGTGTTGCCCATGGGAATATATTTTGCAGTGTATTCACATAGTCTTTTTTGAAAAACTCCCATTTCTGTGTTGTGTTCATTGATGCCAATATTCCCTCTCAGTCTAAGTCTTGGAGAGCAGCTCTCAGCCTTGAAAAATTAGTTCTCATAAGATTGAGCGTTTTTATTTTTCCCGTATGTGCTTGCTGTTTACAGCTAACAATAAATGAAATCATGTTATGGTCACTGCTACCCAGATGTCCTTTCATATGGACATTCGTAATAAGGTCTGCATGCTGTGAGATTACCAGGTCCAGCAGAGCATCATTCCTAGTAGGGGCCTCAATGAACTGTACCATAAAATTGTCCTGTAGTAGGTTTAAACATTTTTTCCCTTTAACTGTTCCTGCAGTACCATTACTTCAGTCAATTTCCGGGTAGTTAAAATCCCCCATCATTATCACTGTCCCAGCCCTTGCAGCCCTTTCGATCTGTGCATGGAGTTGAGTTTCCACCTCCTCATTAACACTAGGAGACCTATAACAAACTCCAATGATTACCTTTGTAGTACGCACCCCCATGTGTAGTTCCACACATAATGCTTCCAGTCATGTGAAGAATGAAACGAAGATGCAGCAATATCAATTAAATCATAGTTCTCTTCATGCAACAAAGCTTCCAACTCACCTATTTTGCTTAGCAGACTTGGTGAACAAACACTTTCATTCATTGGCATTCTGTGCATGTGTATTTTGCATATTTTTTATTTTCATACAAATGGTACCAGTTCCACTGGTTGTTTGTAACATGGGAACCTTTTTATCTGCCATAGCCTTCCCCCCATCTTTCCCCATTCCACCCACTAATAAGTACTGACCCCTGTCTGATCTGTCTACCCCATTATAATCTAATTCTCCCTTCCCCCTTGATCCTAGTTTAAATGCTCCAGCCTTCCCATAAACCTCTCCCCCAGCACAGCAGACCCCCTTCCATTTAGGTGCAAACCATCTCTAGCATATAGGTTGCATCCCAATGAAAAGTCAGCTCAGTGCTCTAGAAACCAAAATCCTTCCCTCTTACACCAGGTTTTTTAGCCATGCTTTGAGTTCTCTAATCTCCCCTTGTCTTTCCTGAGTTGCGTATGGCACAGGTAATATTTCGGAGAATATCACCTTGAAGGTCCTTCCCTTCAGCTTGCAGCCTAGTTCTTGAAATTGATTCTTAAGGAGCCTCCACCTTCCATGTATTCTGTCATCGGTTCCAACATGGACCAAGACAGCTGGGTCATGCCCAGCACCTCCCAGTAATTTATCAACCTGGTCCACCACATGCCGAACCCTGGCACCAGGGAGATTCCAAACCATTCGGTTGAGGAGATCCTGACAACAAATCCTTCTGATTATAGAATCCCCTTCTACCACCAACTGTCTAGGCATTCCTGCACTACCCTCACCACCCCTTCTAGATGGTCTGCCCTCCTGGCTGTTAGGGATAGCAGTGACATCCAGGGCTGCCAGCCCTGAGCTTGTCACCTTCACATCTTCACACAACTTGGCAAATCTGTTTGGGTGCACAAACCCAGGGCCAGCCTTCCTTTTCTGTGAGCCCCTACTACTCCCTCTCATTACAGTAACCCATTTTCCTACCTGATAATCCTGATTATCCCATCCACCCTCCACATCAATCACATTAGCTACCTGCTCAGAGAGCAGAAGACCCCTTTCAAGGTTGTTGGTTCTGCCCAACTTGTTCCTCCAGGTCTCTAACGCGAGTTTCCAGAAGGGCAACCCGCTCACATTTGTCGCAGTGGTATCCATCCTGCAGATGTTGCTCCATTGTTGCATACATGCAGCACACTGTGCACTGCACAAAACCTTCAACCCTGCTAGCACTCATATCCCAGTTACAATATTAATAGGAAATATCAGTTGTCACGTACAGGTCAGTAGACTCCTGTTATAATCTCCTGTTTTCCACTCTGGTTTTTTGACTCCACTTATCAAATGTCCACTTGGTCAAAGGTCCAGCAAGCAAAATACAGGCAAGCTCAAGAATGAGCAAACTCAGAGTGAGCTCTACAGCAAGTTATATAGTACCTGTAGCACCTGTGACCAATTAACCCCTCCCTTTAATTAGCAGACTGAAGGAAGGCAAGAAAAGGAAGAAAGAAATTGTATGTAAAAAGTGACAGAAAAAAGTGATTTAAAAAAGTAAAAGCTTTTAGCAAGACCCAAAGAAGAAAATAAAACAACTACAAGCACCAGCAGTCAAAAGTAAAACTTTTTCACTCCCCACACAAATTTCCCACTCTTTTTTAGCTATCAGCCAGCAAAAAATGCCAGACAGCATTACACCAGTATTTCACTGATTTACACCTTCAGCTCTGATCCTTTAGACCACCAATAGAGGAAATGTTGTTATTAAACAAGATGTGAATTTGAAATCTATAGAAAATGAGTAAAATAAAATTTCAGGGGTTTTTTTTCTTCGGAGCTCTGCGGTGCAGTGTATCGTTATCTATCTCCTTTGAACAAAAAAAAAAAAAAAGAATTCGCTGTACACACAAAAAAATTACATAGGGATGCTTTGGTTAACCACCGAAGAGGAAAAGCCTCAAAACCGGAAACCTCTGCAGCATAAGGTTATCTAAAGCTAAAACGATTTCTATGTATTGCATAGAGGTGGGAGGTACTAGAACCCCTGGTAGTTTTATTGCTGTCTGTGTCCACACTGGGGAGAGTCACCTTCTCTAATTGTCATGGTGACCGTTATCTTTGGAACAGAAAGGAATGCAAAATCCATGATGTTCCAGTTGTCACCAGAACAGACATAAAATTAATATCTTCCAATGGGGTCACCCATTTCAGTGATAACTAATGAAGAGGGAATTGCCCTTATTTCCTGCTAGGTTTCTGAGACCGGAAGTAAGGGGGGAAAAGCAAGGATTTTTAATCAAGCAGACACTTTATTATGAGTAAAACATAAAAAGAAACAGTACATGAAGTACTATTACAAATTTTTACAAAAGAAAGGATGATTTCCATTCCTAAACAGGGAGTCATAGCAAATGGCAGTATCGTACTTCAGCAACACAGTCAAGTAAAATAAAACTTAGCATGTAATCCTTAATTCCATAGTTAGCAATAGTACCAAATAATACATAGCATAGGTCATGTAGTACCGTAAATCAAATTTAGTCTGCAGGTAATGCAATGTACACAGGAAATTGACCTTCACATATCTACAGATTCATCATCTACACAGGTAGATGCTTGATCTAACCACCTGTCCTAAATTTTATATTTCGCTGGGCACCCTCTGTGAATATAAATACCTTTCTTATATGGCAGCGTGAGATTAATGGCAGCCACCTAATCTTGGACTGTTGCTGGTAATGCCCTGAACCAAACCCGAGCAATGAGCATTCTAGCCATGAAAAGGGTTTCTTGCAAGATGTTTAGATGTTTGATACTATCTAGATTGGGAAGGAAGCCCAGAAAACATTGCTTAGGGCAAAGAGTTAATGGAGACCCCATTCGGTCCTGTAGAAACCAGGCTACCTGAGAGCAGTGTCCTTGGATGATGGGGCATGACCAAAGCAGATGGTAAAAGCTGCCTCTGGTCTCACTACATCTAGGTCACAAGAGGCTGTGATGCAGTCGGTATTTAGAGATGTGGATGAGAGTTAGTTAGGTTCTATGCAAAATATACAAGTGGGTAAGGCGATCAAAACATTCGGGGAGACTAGTTTACAGGATTCCAGCACGTCAACCGAGTTCCCATCCTCAAGATCCTGCACATCTGCCCCCAATGGGTCTTCAATTGATAAAAAGGCAAGGCTTTTCACATTCCCTATTTTAGCTCCAAGAAGACTTTTGGTTTTAGATACACTTTTACTAACCTTTTAGCAGCCACTGTGCCTATTTCTTTTTTGGAGGGGTTACGGGGGTGGACATTGTCTTACATTACGGTCTTTGTGCATGGAATGCAAAATTGGATGTACAGGAATGTCCTCCGACAAAAGAGCATTGAGAGTTGTGGAAATGTAGGACACCAATCATAAAGTGATGACTTTTCTGTTATTTAGTTGCATGATTCATCATTTACATGGCCATCTAGCAAAGAGTATGCTCCCCTTGAATCACCCTTTTTTTTCTCTTCCCTTTTATTTCTCAGCTGGCAAGGGCTCTGAAACAAGTAGCAAATTATTTAAAACAAATGTGTACAGGGTGAAACCAGCTGCCAGATTAGAAGTGAAAATAAACTAAGTGAAAGGAAACTGCCCAGTTCACGGAGAGGGCAATAAGGATAGAGTGCAGCCAGGACATGACACTGGTGCTTGCAGATGCTGATAGACGTCTCTGACTGTCCCGCTGCTACAAATCTCCTTATAATTCATTAAGGAGAAATGTTCCTTGCAACATTTCACTTCTATTTTAGAAGCCTTTGTTTTACTTTCCATCCTGGATGGGTTCATCCTTATGTCAGGCGAGCCCGTTCCTACCGATGAATCACCATCCTGTATTCCCAAATAGGCCGGTGGTTCCTCTGATGGAAAACTGAATGCATGATTTAACTGCAGGTGTTTTAACTGTCTCATGGAAATGGAAAAAATTTTAATTCATAAAACATATTTAAGCCATGGCCATTGCAGCTCCACAAAATGTAAGGTGCAGAACGTAAGATTAAAAAATGTAAAGGTAAAGGGTGGCAAGATTAAAGTGGGTCCTCCACCCAAAAATTTCACTCTTCCTTTCCCCCAGCCTCTTAAACAATTGCAATTTTTTTTACACAAGTGAGTGCCTTTTTCAGTTGTACTTGCTTCCAGTTTCCCTTTCCCCACCTATGATGAGGTCTCCTTGGTCCAACCACCTCCCCCTTCCATCCCACAAGGGTACAGGACTAGTCTCACTGCAGTCAGTGATCTCACACATGCATAGAAGGGGGCCGGCTGTGAGTGATCAGGAATTGCTGGCTTCTGAATGAAAGATGGCGGAGTGGAAGATCAGAACTGTGAAGAATGGGGTGCATGGAAGACAGTGCTGGACTTCGTGGGGGGACAAATATGTTTATTGAATGTCAGCAACTAAAATACTTGGGGGGACATTTTTCTTTAAAGGCTAAGTTCACCATTAAAAAAATAATAAATACACATATATTTGCAGGAAAAATGTAAAATTGTAAAAATTTTTTTTTACAGGAGCCTGCAAAGCATGGCACCTTCAATCATCATAGATCACAGATGCAATGCCAAGCTGCTGCAGAGTCTTCCTCCGGCTCTCTGTAACAAGGTATAGTTGAGAACTACAAT
Source organism: Staurois parvus (assembly GCF_062004578.1). Taxonomy (NCBI): domain Eukaryota; kingdom Metazoa; phylum Chordata; class Amphibia; order Anura; family Ranidae; genus Staurois; species Staurois parvus. Next base: position 8,433,321 of record NW_028318321.1, read on the forward strand.
TCTGCCTGCCAGGGCGGGATGACTGACATGGCTGTGTGAGGGACAAACGCTATGGGGGAGATGAACGCCCGCATGCTGTCACAGGGAGGAGGGTCGTTATGGGGGTGGGGGGTTGCTTATTGACATGATATACCTTAAATACAAATGTAACATGTTGCAAAAGGAGGAGTTATCCTTTAGTGCTGATTCACACTATTGCGGTGCAGGAAACCACTCCGCATTTTTGTTCAAATCACATGCAGACCACATACATTCACTTTGTATGGCTCAAATTGCATCACACCCACAAGAAAGGTGTATGCACTTTTTTTTCACACTGTAGATGGATCACATGGTAGGATCACACCCATGTGATCCGATTCACCCAATCACACTCCATTCTGTGAACTTTTATGGGGTGTTGTTAATTTAACAGACACCCGCAGCTTTCGCATGAACGGATTGTGTGATTCTGACGCGGTGCGGGAAACACACAGAATTCGCTGTAAAGCCTGCACCACATCATTGTGAACTGGCACTTAAAGCTACAAAGATACGAAATGAATTCCGAAAACGAATCGGTTCAGCATAACAAATATGACAGCACAAAATTATTCAATGAATGAATGCATCTGAATGAAACAAAAATGTCCGGCATGCACATTCATTTTCTGTATGTCCTATGAGATAAAATATGATACAGCTGTGGTTCCTGGGCACAACAATAGATGTATTGTACACTGCATGCCCATATGCTTGACTTTACGGATATGTGCAAGAGGCTTTATGGTGTTTTATTATGTTCTTCTCATACATGTGAACTAGTTATAATGAATTTATATACACTTGATGGGAATACTTCTCTATATCACCTGTTATTCATAGAGCTGTGTAGCTCAAGTTGAAATTTGCATAAACAATTGATTCAGAACAGAGACTTTTCCCCCTGTCCACCCTTACTTCTTTTTAACTAGCTCTGGATAGAACTAATTCATTATGGTATGACTCCCTCAAGCACATCTGATCTTTGCATATTCTCTACTACACAGTTTATTATTTATTATAGGTACTTATATAGCGCTGTCAATTTATGCAGTCTTTGCATATATATTGTACATTCACATCAGTCCCTAACTCTCAAGGGGTGTACAATCTAAAATCCCTAACTCACATTCATACACACATACTAGAGCCAATTTAGACAGGATTCAATTAACCTACCAGCATGTCTATGAAGTGTGGGAGTACCCAGAGAAAACCCACGCAGGCACAGGGAGAACATGCAAACTCCAGGTAGGTGGTGCCATGGTTGGGATTCAAACTAGAGACCCTAGTACTGCCAGGCTGAAGTGCTAACCATTTAGCTACTATGCTGCCCAAGTTTACCAGTGTAACTGAACCTGAGTGAAATATTTATTATTATTTATTTATTACAGGTACTTATATAGCACCGTCAATTTACGCAGCGCTTTACATATTTATTGTACATTCACATCAGTCCTTAACCATCAAGGGGTGTACAATCTAAGGTCCATAACTCACATTCATACATACACATACAAGGGCCAATTTAGACAGGATCCAATTAACCTACCAGCATGTCTTTGGAGTGTGGGAGGAAACTAGAGTACCCAGAGAAAACCCAAGTAGGCACAGGGAGAACATGCAAATTCCAGGCAGGTGGTGCCATGGTTGGGATTTGAGCCAGCAACCCTAGTACTACCAGTGCTAACCATTTAGCCACTGTGTAGGGCAAGCTCCTTCTGCTTTGTACAGAGCAAGTATTTTTCTTGACTCACACTTGCATAAATATATGTAACATTCTGATATTGAGGACTGGACATAAACAGGTCTTCAATGGTATTTCATCCTGTATACCTGGCTGTTGGATGTCATAAATATCATGGAAAGGGTTTGGATGCAAAGAATCTTTGCCAAGTGCTTTCTTTGCAGTTTGTGCCAAAAGCAAGACCATTTCATGTTCTCTGGTTTATATAAATGCTGGACAGCATGAAAATATAGTATATTTGATACCTTGCTTTTCCTCTCCCACTTTCGCCGTAACTAACAGTACCAGTGCTAAATTGCAGAGTTGATTTTACCAAAATGAAGTAGCAAAAATGCAGTGCATGACCTAATACTCTCAAAAGCCCAACCTGCTACATTGTGCTACTGTATATATAGTATGCATTTTATAGAGCAAAATCTGAAAATTTTAATTGGTGATGTAGAAGCTAAGGTTATTTGTGCTTAGTCACATCTGTTAAGCTATGATGTGCTTAGAAGGAGGATCCACAAAGAGAAGCATACATTCAAGTTCCTACATGTACAGATGAGAGTTTGAGGCATACCAACCCCATAAAAATACATTTATGTTCATGAAAAATAGAAAGGGTAGGTACCATGTCCACATCCTATTTTGTTCATAAAGAAGGCTTTTTAAGGGAATATAATGGAAAAATGGTCAGACAGTGTTTTTGTGATATACTGTATATACTTTTTTCTGTGTGACCATTTTTTACTATATGCCCTTAAAAAGTCACCTTGCTACAAAAAACCCCTTATATTTTGATGTTCTAAAACGGTAAATATCTTGTGGATTTTATTTGCTTCTTTGTTTCATGTGAAACATGAATAGTTGCTTTGTGCAATTGCTAAAGTTTTGTTGCACCAGTGTTTGGGTACTAAAACCTTTAACCACTTGCCTACCAGCCACTTATACCCCCTTCTTTACAAGGCCAATTTTCAGCTTTCAGCACTGTCGCACTTTGATTGACAATTGCGCGGTCATGCAAGATTGTACCCTTATAAAATTTTTATAATTTTTTTCTCACAAATAGAGCTTTCTTTTGGTGGTATTTAATTGCCACTGGGCGCTTTACTTTTTGCACTATAAAAAAAAAAATTGCAAAAAATTTGAAAAAAATAAATAAATTTGCTTTGTTTCTATTATAAAATTTTTCAAACAAGTAATTTTTCTCCTTCACTGATGTGCATTGATGAGGCAGCACTGATGGGCACTGATAGGCAGCACTGATAGGCAGCAATAATGAGGTAGCACAGATAGGCGGCACTGATAGGCAGCACTAATGAGGTGTCACGGATAGGCGGCACTGATGATGGGTACTGATAGACAGCACTGATAGGTGGCACTGACTGGCATCACTGATGGGCACTGACTGGCACAACCGCTGGGCGCTGACTGGCAGCACTGCATTGATGGGCACTGGTGGGCACAGGTGGGTGGCACTGGTGGGCACAGGTGGGTGGCACTGCTGGGCACAGGTAGGTGGCACTTCTGGGCACAGGTAGGTGGCACTGCTGGGCATAGGTGGGTGCATTGCTGGGTGGCACTGCTGGGCACTGGTGGGTGGCACCACTGGGCACTGGTGGGCAGCACTGCTGGGCACAGCTGGGCGAAACTGGTGGGTGGCACTGCTGGGCACCAATCATCAGGGCACTGATCATCAGTGCCCTGATGATCGGTGCCAACCCCTGCTCTGACAACTTCTGGTTCTCGGCAGTACTTTCCTCGTGTTCTGACAGCGTGAGGAAAGTGCAGCCGAGAACCTGCAATTGCATTTCCCAGGGATCAGCGTGTCATTGGACACGGCTGATCACGTGGTAAAAGGCCGCTTTGATTGGCCTTTTACCACATCACGTGATCAGCTGTGTCCGTAGGACACAGCGATCATGGAGATCACTGGGTGCGTGCCCCTGGGGGCGTACAGGAGAGCGTGTTCTGGGAGGACATCATATGACGCCCTCCCAGAACTAGCCGGCCACAGTGTAGCCGTCATTTGGCTATCTGCGGTTGGCAAGAAGTTTAATGACCCTTCAGTTTTTATCTGTTTGGGGTTTGCTCTTCTCAATTCCAATCCTTTTCATTTTGGAGTTTAAGGTATTCCAATTCTTTTATTGCCCCATAGAAACTGTTGTTTATATTAACTGGACTGATGATGGTGAAAAGCTGTATGCAGTTTGAAATAAATAGCTCTGTAATATTACACTGTTTCTATGTTATAAACCAGTGGTTAAGAATGTATAGTTGGCCCAGGGCTATAAGAAATGAATTGAGTGGTTCTGTGCACTAACCTGGAATAAAACCTTTTTTGGAGATTTGTGCTGGAAGTAAGATATGTAGATACCTTCTGTTTTTTGAGGGCTCTTGTGTTTTTGCAACTTTATTTTTCATAATAAATACCCAACAGAGAGAAAGGGACCATTTTAAAAGCTGTGGTAGGAGTTCAAACCTGGTAAGACATGCACAAAGCTCAAAAGACACAGGAAACTGCCAGGTGATTTACCTCTACAGGTTCTACCATAAACTAATATATCAGTTTTAGGAGGACAAACTGTTTAATATTAATCTGTTATAAATATGGAAGCTGCCAATGCTAATTTTTAAAAGATGTATCTATCTCTCATGCCCGTCTTATAGAATAACCATTTAGTTATTCGCTTGTCATAAACAAGGGGTGTCTGTCTTTACTTGCTACATGCTTATTCTATGCCAATGACTCACCAAACAAAGAAGCTATAGTATGAGAATGAAGTCTAGAAATACATTAGAACTGAAAAGCATGGCTCCAGGTCAGTCCACCTTTCTTCAACCCTCAATCCGCAGAAAGATGCAGGTTCAAATCTTGACTGCATACATGTGAAGATCAATGAAACATGGTAAAATCAAGTACCTTAAAGACAACATCACAACCGCTCAGAGAAGCCTGTAAAATGCATTTCACACCGTGAGGCACTTACTTTTAACACATTTGACTAAAGGAGAGGAAGTTTTACTATGGCAACTGGTGTGTGATTATCTGTTTTCATTGATCTCCACAGTCAAGAAATGTATTGTTATTATTTCTAATAGTGTTACACAGGATATATATATAGTGGCAACAGTTTGCATAGCATTTTAAAACATAAAGGTTGAAAGTTCAGTTACAATATGATTCAAGACACAAGGTGGGCCCTGCTTGTGAGAGCTTGCAATATAACAGGGAGGAACAATTAGTACAAAGAGTAATGACTGTGCAGGAATGAGTTGATGGAGAAAGTAAAAATTTTAGCCTTTAGGTAGAGGCAGGATAGGCTTCTATGAAAATATAAGTATTTGGGGATAGCCTAAAGGCAGAGAGAGTGAGACATAGCTGGATAGATTGGGGTAGAGTGTTCCAGAGGATGGGAGAAGCTCTGTAGAAGTCCTGCAGATGAGCATGGGAAGAGTTGATGAGGGAGCTAGAGAGCATGAAGTCTTGGAAAGAGCGAAGAAGATGGCTCAGGTGATATTCTGAGACTAATATAGTGATGTAGCTGGAGTAAAATTTGTGGATGGCTTTGTATGTTGTTAGTATTTTGAATTGTATGCATTGGGTAAGCAGAAAGCAGTGGAGAGATTGGTAGAGAGGGATGTCAGTAAGAAGGATGAGTCTCGCAGGAGTATTCTTGTATGCTGAAGGGGGGACAGCCTGTGTAGTGGTAGGCAAATGAGGAAGGAGTTGCAATGGGTGAGGCAAAAGATAACAGATGAGTGAATTAGGAGTTCAAATGTTTTATTGGTGGAGAAGGGACATATTTTAGAAATGTTGAATGGAGAAGGTGGCAGGACAGCGATTGGATGTTGGTCTAAAACAGTGGTTCTCAACCTTTCTAATGCTGCGACCCCTTAATACAGTTCCTCATGTTGTGGTGACCCCCAACCATAAAATTATTTTCGTTGCTACTTCATAACTGTAATTTTGCAGTGGGAGGAGTAGTGCCACGTCATTGGTGTCAGTGGAAGGAGTAGTGCCCCATCACTGATGTCAGTGGGATGAATAGTGCCCCATCATTGGTATCAGTGGGAGGAATAGTGCCCCATCACTGATGTCAGTGGGATGAATAGTGCCCCATCACTGATGTCAGTGGGATGAATAGTGCCCCATCATTGGTATCAGTGGGAGGAATAGTGCCCCATCACTGATGTCAGTGGGATGAATAGTGCCCCATCACTGGTGTCAGTGGGAGGAATAGTGCCCCATCACTGGTGTCAGTGGGAGGAATAGTGCCCCATCACTGATGTCAGTGGGATGCATAGTGCCCCATCGTTGGTATCAGTGGGAGGAATAGTGCCCCATCACTGGTGTCAGTGGGAGGAATAGTGCCCCATCACTGGTGTCAGTGGGAGGAATAGTGCCCCATCACTGGTGTCAGTGGGAGGAATAGTGCCCCATCGTTGGTATCAGTGGGAGGAATAGTGCCCCATCGTTGGTGTCAGTGGGGGGAGGAATAGTGCCCCATCGTTGGTGTCAGTGGGGGGAGGAATAGTGCCCCATCGTTGGTGTCAGTGGGGGGAGGAATAGTGTCCCATCGTTGGTGTCAGTGGGGGGAGGAATAGTGCCCCATCGTTGGTGTCAGTGGGGGGAGGAATAGTGCCCCATCGTTGGTGTCAGTGGGGGGAGGAATAGTGCCCCATCGTTGGTGTCAGTGGGGGGAGGAATAGTGCCCCATCGTTGGTATTAGTGACACCAATGATACTTACTTTGCTGACCCCTGCTCCAGCCTGGGCTCGCTCTCTCACTTACCTGTCAGCTGTCTTCCTTCTCTGGCCGCTCTCCTCTTCACTCGCTCCGGCAGCTCCCTCGATCTTCTTTGATGTACGCGCGCTGCCGCTCGGCTCCTCCTCTCCAAGCTCCACCTCCTCGCCGGTGATTGGCCGCCTGTGTGCCTCTCCTGAGCTACAGTTCCGGTGGCCAATCAGCGGCGAGGAGGCGGAGCTGCTGAGCGATCCCGGAGGTGTGGCCAGGTGACAGGAGCAGCGTATCATCCCGCCCACACATCGCCTGAGACGGAGGAGCGGTGTCTCGGTTCCTAAGACCATCGGAAATATGTGTTTTCCGATGGTCTTAGGCGACCCCTGGGAAATGGTCGTTCGACCCCCAAAGGGGTCGCGACCCCCAGGTTGAGAACCGCTGGTCTAAAAGGACAGGTCAAAGTCCAAGATAACGCTTAGTATGAAGGGAGGGATTGATAGTTGTGCCATTGATATCAATAGAAAAGTCAGGGAAGAGGAAATTATTATACAGGATTTATATAGCGCCAACAGTTTGCTAAGCGCTTTACAATATAAAGGGAGACAATACAGCAACAATACAGTTCAATACAAGAGGGATTTGAGGGCCCTGCTCCTTGGAGCTTACAATCTAGGAGATGGTGTGCCATCCACACTGATATGTCAGTAAGTTAGTGATACATGAGGAGACTGAAGGGGTAAGCTGAGGAGTAAAGAGAAAGATTTGGGTGCCAACATATAGTTGAAATTGGATACCATTGACAGGTTATCAACTGACCAAAGGAAGAAGCATAGATGGAGAATAGAAGCTACCCAAGGAAAGAGTCTTGGCAGACCCCTAAAAGAAAAAAAGAACAGGAGAGGAGAAGATAGAGTAGTAGGCGACACTGAAGGAGCACTTAGGTAGGATGAGAATCAGGAAAGAGCAGAGTCTTGGAGGCTAAGGGTGTGGAGTCTTTTGAGGAAGAGCGGATAGTCAACTGTATCAAAGGCAGCAGAAGGTCTAACAGTGGGAACACAGAGTAGTGGTTTGAGTGGTTTGTAAGTGAGTTTTAGTAGACAGGGGGGTTATTTACTAAAACTGGAGAGTGCAAAATCTGGTGCAACTTTGCACAGAAGCCAATCCGCTTCCAGGTTTTAGTGCCAACAAGCTGAAAGTAGAAGCTGATTAGTTACCATGTACAGCTGCCCCAGATTTTGAGTGCACCAGTTTTAGTAAATCTCCCCCCGTTTTCAGTGAAGTATTGTGGGTGAAAAACGCCAGATACTGTATTACTTCTGTGTCATTCTCACTTTAAAGTACACCCGAGAAGTGAAGTATGAAGGATTTTATTTAGTGGCTTTCTTCTAACAATGCTAGTTGCCTGGCTGTCTGGCTTCAATACATTTGAGCACTGAAGAAGCATGCTGTAAATGAGTGCCAGAATGTCTTATATTGGTATTTGTTCCAGGTCAGCAACTAAGAAAGCACTGGAGCCATTGCATGAGAATAACAGCCAGGCAGCTAGTATTTCCAAAGGATAGGTCAGCAATGGCAGCCTTCATTTTTCTTTCATGAGAAGTGTTCATTGTCCAGGAAGTCCTTACGATGTATAAATCAGAGTGCCTTGTAAAATACCTTGCTGCTCTTTTATCTTGTACAGAAACTTCGTCCCCTGCAGCACTGAACTATAGCAAAGAGTAAAGTGGTAAAATTACAGTATCTGAGATGTGACCCAGACTTCACCTGAGCGCTGTCAGCATACTTTAGCACACAGACACTGCTTGTTTTTCAATGGCTGCACATGAAATATGGCAGTGAAAATTCCCTCTAAAGAGGCTATACAAACTATAATGTTCTAACCCTGGAAGGCCGTATTGTATTGCCAGGATTAAATTGCATGATTATATTTTTTAAATGGAAACAATGCATCTTCTCTAACACAGTGCATTTCTGTCTAACATTGTCATGAAATCTTTAGAATACAATTTAAAAGAAAATACATAATATCTAGTATATCCCAGGCTGCTAGTGGAGTCACATTGAAAAAATGATTTGCAAGGGTACATAGAGGTCTCCTCTGCTATAAACATGGTGAAACTACTGTAATTGTGGATGGGAAAGAGGAAGTGTTTTCAGTGATGAAATGTTGCCATATCCAAGCCACACCCACAGACAACTGCTTTTGATTGGTTGTTTAAGAGCGTCTGCTACAGTTTTGTTTCAGCTTTGAAATGTAACTTTTGATATTTTATATTGCATTTAAAGCTGCCTGTCACTGCAGTGGATTCTATAAAAAAAAGAATTCCTTTAAAATTTATGTAAACCCTCAAGTTGTAAAACAACACATTCAGTTTAAAAGAGAAATGCAAGGCAGAACATTTGTGTACAGATATAAAAAAAACAAAACACATTATAAACACTTTTTATCCCTTTTTTAACCATTTGACAACCGGGTTATAGCCGAATGATGGCTACAGCGTGGTTGTCCAGTTCAGGGAGGGCGTCATATGACGTCCTCCCAGAACACGCCCCCAGCAGCGTGCACCCAGCACTGACTGTGATCGCTGTGTCCTATGGACACAGCTGATCACGTGACGAGGTAAAAGGCCAATCACAGCGGCCTTTTACCACATGGTCAGCTGTGTGCCATGAAACAGTGGCTAAATGGTTAGCACTTCCGCCTGGCAGTACTCAGGTCGCTGGTTCAAATCCCAACCACGGCATCACCTGCCTGGAGTTTGCATGTTCTCCCTGTACCTGCGTGGGTTTCCTCTGGGTACTCCAGTTTCCTCCCACATTCCAAAGACATGCTGGTAGGTTAATTGGATCCTGTCCATATTGGCCCTAGTATGTGTATGTATGAATGTAAGTTAGGGACTTTAGATTGTACGCCCCTTGAGGGTTAGGGACTGATGGAAATGTACAATATATATGTAAAGTGCTGCGTAAATTGATGGCGCTATATAAGTACCTGAAATAAATAAATAATCCTACACCCACAGTTGATCTGAGGAAGGCAAAAAAACCCAGAAAAGCATGATCCTGATCCCCCGAGAGGCAATCAGATATTCCCTGGATCAACTTTACCTATAAATGTTAGCATCCAGTTATATTCTGTGCATCCTTTTTTAAAACAATCCACTGAGCTGGCCAGAACCAAACTCTAGAGGGAGTCTATTCCACATTTTCACAGCTCTTACTGAGAAGAAACCTTTCCATGTTTGGAGATTACATTTCTTTTCCTCCAGATGTAAAGAGTGCCCCCTTGTCCTCTGTGATGACCTCAGGGTGAATAGCCCTACACCGAGTTCTCTACATGAACCACTGATGTATTTATACATGTGGATCATATCCCCCCTCAATCTTCGCTTCTCAAGAGAGAATAAATTCAGTTCCTCTAATCTTTCCTCATTGCTGAGCTCTTCCATGCCTCTTATCAGTTTGGTTGCCCTTCTCTGTACTTTCTCCAGTTCCCCAATGTTCTTTTTTGTGAATTTGTGCCCAAAATTGAACTGCATATTCCAGATGAGATATTACTAGTGATTTGTACAGGGGTAATATGATATCTCTCTCTCTGGAGTCTATACCTCTTTTAATACAAGAGAGGATTTTGCTCGCTTTAGAAACCGCAGCTTGGCATTGTATGCCATTATTAAGCTTTTGATCTACCAGAACTCCCAGATCCTTCCTCACCATTGATTCCCCCAGTTGTGCCCCCCCTAGCAGGGGCGGGCTTACCATTTGGAAACTCGGGCACTGCCCGAGGGCCCGGGGTTAGTAGGGGGCCCCATGAGATACCCCTGGTACCTTTTTCATAGGCTTTTTTGAGTTTGGGCAAGGACACAGGGGTCCCATGATCTCCTATTGCCCGGGGACCCCATGAGTTGTCAGTCCGCCCCTGCCCCCTAGTATGTATATGCATGCATATTCTTAGTCCACTAATGCATAACCTTACATTTATCAACATTAAACCTCATCTTCCACATAGTTGCCCAATTAAACAGTGCATTGAGGTCATCTTGTAAGTTGGAGACATCCTGTAAGGACGTTATTCCACTGCACAGCTTGGTGTCGCCTGCAAAGACTAAATGGGATTTTTAGTCCCAACACTGAACCTTGGGGTACACCACTAGCAACCCTAGAATATAAATCATTAACCACTACTCTTTGAATACGATCTTTTAGCCAGTTTTCTATCCATTTACATACTGATTTTTCCAAGCCTGTAGACTTTACCTTACACATTAGCCGTGCATGGGGAAATGTGTCAAACGCTTTTGCAAAATCCACGTCCACCGCCATCCCTCTGTCCAAGTTCTCATGCAGAGAGCTATCATTTACGCTTTTTTGCACTGCAGCCTGCGTCCCAGCTTGAGAGATTTATCCCACTTTCCATCACAGTGGCCACACAAATGGAAACAAGGACAAAAAATAAACCTGGTGCAGGTACTAACCCTTTCTTACTGTGCTATAAAATATACCTTAACTGCTGTTTTCCTGTTAGAGATATTTTCATATTAAATTCTGGACTACTGGACTATTGCTCAGTGAGATAATGCTGATACCAGCAGAGTCTATCAAATGGGTAGAAGTGTACAGTAGTGCAACATGGGAGAGAACGTTTACATTCTGATCTGCCAAAAAGACCATTTGGCTGCTGCAATGAGTATGGGTGTCAGACAGAACATCTATAGCCAGCCTAAAGCTGACCATACACCGGTACAATTATATTTGAAAAATTTTATTTGGTTTTACTAATGGTTAATGGCATCAAATCCATGTTCAATTTCCACTGTAGCGAAAAGAAATTCAAAGGAGCAGGAGACATAATTATTCTCGAACTATCAAAACTCTAACTGAACAGTTCAGGAAAAATCATACATATTACAATTAAACCTTTTTCATACATCTGGGATTCCATTCAAGTAGCAGGTCTGAATGAAATTTAAAGGGCTTTCAGACAAACGTAGTTAACTCAATGATAGCAAAACAGAATGTTCTGCTGAATGATTTCTCAGAAGACATCCTGAGTGCTGAGGCTCAGGAGGAATTCTTGTGTTGGACAGTTGAAGGTTTCTATTTAAAAAAAAATTGAATTTTGGAGTCACATGCCCATTTATCAAAGAAAGAACATTCACATTTTTAGTAAAATGATGCTTGCAGCAGACAAAATCCTGAGAATAACCGTTTGATCTCTTCACATGCCTAATCTCTGCCTTAAAAGGGCAACTCTTCTTTTGTGCAAAAAAAAAAAAAAATTTAGCCTGGTGTTGGCTGTATTATTATACCTTTCAGGAACATTTTGCAGATGAGACTATGATTACTCCTTCTCCCCCTAGTGCCCAGTACTGGGACTGCTACATCACTTCCTGTTAGCAGAGTGGATACAGTTCTTCTGACAGCAGAGGATCTTGGGAACAAGATCTGATTTCTGAGTGCTGATTGAACTAAAACTACCAGAGAGCTGGTGAACCGGAAGGATGCTGAAAGAGCAGATATATTCTACAGCCAGGGCCGTCTTTAATGAGGGGCAAAAGGGGCAGCTGCCCTGAACCCAGTCATTATTGTGGGGCCCAAGGCAGCTGCTCCTTGAGCTCCTTGTCATGGAGAGTCCGGTGGCGGTGGGAAGCAGAGCAGCTTAATTTGGTGCCTACAGCGGCATCCTCAGGGTGCAGGCAGGATGATAGCGTTTTGCTCCAAAAGGTGATTGGGCGGCCCTAGAGACAAAGGCCGTGGGAAAGGCTAGCAGCAAAAGGGTGGCTAGGACTGAGAGCCCGGGAGGGAGAATACCTTCACCACCTCTCTGCTTGAGATGAGCAGCAGCCGGCGCAGCATCCCTGGCACCTCCCAAAGACTAGACTCCTTATGCAACCTCCTCTCCACTCCCAGCTCCAACATCAACAGGAGCACAGGCTGACCAGGGACCCTGTAGAGAGGATGAGGACGGGCAGGAGGTAAGTACTAGGCATCACACACCTACCCACAGACTAGGACTGGGACAGGGGGGCACACAAGGGACTGCAGACAGGGGCAGGGCTAGGGGTCTCTCTCTCACCCCCCTTTCTGTCTCACACCCCCCTCTCTCCCTCACCCTCTCCCACCCGACTCCCTCTCTCTCATACCCCTCTCTCTCACCCCTTCTCCCTCTCACCCCCCTCTCTGTCACCCCACCACAGACCCCTCTCTCTCCTCCCTTTCTCTCTCCCTCACCCATCTCTCTTTCTCACTCCACCTCTCTCTGTTTCTCACTCCCCCTATCTCTCACCCCACCTCTCTCTCCCATCCCCCTCACTCTCCCCCTCTTTCACCCCACTCCCTCTCTCTCATAACCCCTCTCTCTCACCCCCCTCTCTATCACCCCCTTCTCTCTCACCCCCCTTCTCCACCCCTCTCTCTCTCTCTCATCCTCCCTCTCTCATCCCCCCTTTCTCTCATCCCCCCTCTCTCACCCCTCTCTCTCTTTCTCACTCCCCCTTACTGTCACCCCAACACCCCTCTCTCTCCCTCCATCCTTTCTCTCTCTCTCACACTCCCCTCTCTCACCCCTTCTCTCTCTTTCTCATCCCTCTCTGTTTCTCCCTCTCCCTCTCACCCCACCTCTCTCTCCCCCCACTCCCTCTCTCTCATCCGCTCTCTCTCACCCCCCCCCCTCACTCACCGCTTTCTCTGTCTCACTCCCCCTCTATGCCACCTCCCACCCCCTCTCCCTCCCTACCTCCCTCCTTTCTCATGTTTGCCTAGGGTCCAATCAATAATAAAGATGGCCCTGTGTACAGCAGGGGACAGACTCAATCTATTGGCTAGGGATTCAGAATTGAACACTGGGGAACTGCCATTCTCCTCCAGAAACAGATTGTTTGCTTACTGTTGTGGAACTCTGCACATCAGCACAGCAGTGACTCAGATTGCCACACCGGGATCACATCAGCTTCTCTGCATTGGGACTGTCACTATCTGGTCTTCACACAGACATCTCTGCTTGCTGCGCTAACAAGCTATCAGGTGCCAACTCTGAACATCCAGGCAAAAAGCCAAGAGCCTGTTCAAGAACGCTTGTTCTAAGGAGGTTGTGCTATCCATGGGATTGGTGAACTTTTTTTTCTTTTTTAATGGTTGAACTGGGTGGACTTTTGTCTTTTTTCTGCCAGGCTAACTATGTAACTATGTTCCCTCCTGCGCTTATGGGCCTTGTGGTTGCAGCCCATGAACGATTGTAGACAGAATCCTCCTTCAAGACTACATCTCCCAAACTGCTCCTGGCATCCTGTAATCAACGCCATCTTGTGGGAAAATAAGGTTCTGCAATTCAGTAACATTGCTCAGTGTTTCAGTTGAAGCATAGAACACTATATTAAAAGCCTGTCTGGTCAAGTTATGCTTTTCTATCACCCCCCACGTCTCCCACCATCATCTTGAATCTTCCATGATTGGGAGCGGTTTGTCTCTTTCTCTTTTGCACAGCTGGCCACATGATGATGCTCCCTTGATCCTGTGTATGTGCAGATGTGCTGAGGGTCTTGATTGGGACTGAATGGTGACAAAAATGTGATACTCCTCTCCTGGGTAAAGTGTCTGAAAATGATGAGGGGGAGACCTAAAGTTATGTGCTTAAGAAAAATAATAATTTTCAGTTGTTAAAAAGGAGTTGGTGGGGGATACTGTAGGAGGCAACAATGTGCACCTCTGTCAGTTGGCCACTCCCTTATTTCAATCACTGTGACAGCCTGTCTATTGTTTTTGGGGATGAATGACATCTGTCCGTATACAAAATTACCCAAAGCTCAGAAATATTGATTTAATAGTACATTTTAGGTCCACTCACACTTCTGTATGTGTTGAGTCAATGCAAGAAAAAAATGCATGTTTGGCAATGCAACACAGCATGCAGCACGTTCACAGCTGTGCATTGTGGTGTGCTATAGCACAGGTGCCTTTAGGTCTACTCTATATGTGCACTAGGGTGCCATTCACAATAAACAGCAATGCTCTGCAATACATATGTACCAAAACACAAAGTGTGTGTTTCAGTGCCGTAGAAGAGATGATGATATTGCTCCTTGTAATAATTTGAAAAGGCTGAATGTTACCATCAACAGGTGACAGGTTCACTTTACTCCTTGTGCCTTGAGGCAGTGAGTGGATGGTTTATTCAGCACATGTTCATTTCTGTGTGAGATAACTTGTGGTAAGAGCAGAAACCTCTGCCGTAGGCAGTGAGATGGCAGAGACTTTGTAATATAGATCCACAAATAAGGAGAAAGGAAAGGTGCATCCTTGTTCCTTAAATTATTACATTACACTGAACTGTACATGAACCCGGTTTGCTTATAAAGGAAGCAGCTGTTTGTGCGATTCAATCCACGGTTCACTAAAAGGGTGACCCTGACCACTTCCTCAATTTAACTGCAACTATTCAGACCTTGATATGTAGACATGCACATTGTGCCCAGCAGGTGGCAGATGTGTTGGCAGGCTAGCTTCTGTGGAACCCTCGGAATATTAAGCACCTCTTCTAAAAGGAATACTTGCTCTTATGTAATGTTTTGGGGGAGGGGGGTGCAAGGTGTGGCAGTAAAAAAAAAATTATACTGAGACAAAGAGAGGGCAGAAGGAAGGAATGAAAACTACTGTGTAGTAGATATTACTAACCGCTTTGTTAGGCAAGTTTTGCGTCCAAAATTCTTTCTTTTCAAGTTTTGGAAAAGTGAGATTTTTCTTGCATACACACGTTATTTAGGATTACAGGGATTTCTTGTGATACCAGTAAGAAATTGACTTTGCAAAGTGAGAAAATTTGGCCAGTGATATGAAAAGAAACTTTTTAAAAATTGGCTTCTTTTATAAATATAGGAATTAAGTCACATTGCTTAAACTTGTTTCATGTTTACAGAAATTAAAGTGGTAGTAAACTCCTTTTAGGGGGTGGGCTGGTTCTGGCAGGTGGTCCCAACTTACTGAGTACTTGACTGCAAGCCCACAGGGGTTCTTTGGACTGTGCCAGGCAGTGTGGGCGGGGTAATTCGCTCTGCACACAGGGTACCTTGTCCCTTGTGTGCGCTCATCAATGCCCCGTGACAAGGCGGAGGCCATAATCAGGTGAAATCAACGTTAAGGCGACCCCCAACTTAGAGATGAGCCATGCACTTAGTGTAGTGAATTTCTTCTCTCTTCTGTGAAGTGCTGCATTCCATGACACTACACACCTCGTTGTAACAGTTGCATTTAGTAGGGACACAGCTGAGCCCATGCCCACCCCACCTGTTCATTGTACCTCTGCCACCTTACTACCAGTGACAGAATGGGGTCCCACTGTGCACCTAGCAAGGACCTCATGTGTGCACATAATTAACTCCTTCTCCCCATACCAGGTGGTGAAACCGAGGGTCTCCATGACACAGCTCTCTCCCAGTTGCTCCTGCTGCAGAGGGCGGCAGAACACCAACTCCCTCGATACCGGAGGACACCTTCCCTAACCCAGGTACCACACTTCACAGCAGGCTTTTGCTCACTTTTTACCAGTCCTTGGTAACCAATGCAAACTGCTTACTCCCTCCTGTCTGATGCCACCTTAACTTCTTGCAACTGACTTGTTTCATACTCTGTATGTGCCTTAACTGACTAAAGTGAGTCTAACTGACAATTTAACCTTCTTGCACCCCTTTAGTAAGTTCAAACCAGGCTTATAAGAAGTTTAACATATTTTACTGGAGGTTCTGCAGCATAACAGAGTAAAGTGCAGCACAGTTCCAACAGTCTTATCCCTAACTATCTATATTGATATGTGGCTGTCCAGGTGTACCTCAGTAAGGTGACAGCCTATACTCAGCATTGCTCTGGATAAGTCAGCATCTTTGAGCGGACTGCAGGTCCCAGTAGTCCCCCTTAGAATGGTGCTACATCCTTCTTCAGGGTAGCGAATCCTCACTCACAGAACGTCCAAGGGCAGAAGGAAAGCAGAAGAGCCTCAGTACCCAGCATCCCCCCTTATATTAGCAGCACAGGGCAGGTAGGCTGGATCCGAAAAGCCTGGGTAAAAAGGAACAAAACAGTTTAACCCTTTCCCCTGGCCTGGGTCAGCCAGTGCTCGCCAGCTAAAGTAGATACCCTACCTACATCCTTACAAAAAAAAAAAAGATGTGCAGTGTTAAAATGTGCTAGCATGCACCACATACTACCTCACTATCTTAGAGTTACCTGTCAAATGGAGCTCTCCAGCACTGAACTCTCACCATTTCTGCTGGTCCTAGATACTTACATCTTCACCTGATCTTTCTTCAGGATTCCGTCATTTTACCCACTTGAATGGTTGGGCCACAATGATGTCGCTCTCTGGCAGCGCACGAGAGCCACCTCACCACCGGCACACAGCGGGTGCCATAAATGTGGTCTGAGCTGCGCATGTGCTTGCCAGATGACATTACTGCTGACAGTCGGGGGGAACAATTATAAGAGAAGAGACCACTAGGGTTATAAACACCCTGCCGGTCAGCATTTTTTAAACGTTTGAGTTTATTACCGAATTTTTCTTTTTCACAATTTAGACAGGTAGAAATGATTAACATTTTCACAATTGTATATATCTTTCAATGAATCAAGGTTTGAAGTTTGCAGTCACCAATGCAATTTTGCTTTTTTTTGGTTCCATATGATACTAAAAATGTATTCATACTTCCTAACACGGTGGCTATTAATGTGATTGTAATAGCAGGAAATCAACTGGCTCCTTGATATGTACCTTATCTTGAAGTATAGTCATACACAGCCCAATAGTTGCAAGTAATGCACCTGATTTTGTCTCCATACTCAGCAATCAGACCAAGCAGGGTGCTATGTGGGTAATAATGGGTGATTTCTCACTGCAGAGTTCCAGCAACTTGGAATCTTTCTCCGCAAGGGGTACTTAGCTCTTTTCTTTGGAGAAAATACTGGGGGTGCTCTGCCTTAACCCATTGATAAAACTAAGGAAAAGAATGCCACTAGTTCTTTTGGCACAAGTTGATTTCCAGCCAGCCTTATAGTACACCTATCACTATGGTTGACAGGTAAAATTAAGCTCCTGCCTACAAACTTGGCATCGTCAGTTGCACATCAGAAAATCTAGAGTGTCCCAAGAGCTTTTTAATATTAAGTACCCTGCAATATGCAAATTAAAACTTTTCCAACCCATCACCACAATTCTGTGTAAGACCCCACAAATCTGTTGAAAGGTGTCCATACTACACTGCTTCAGATGATCAGAAGGCAATCCATAGTGCTACAGTAGAGGATTGTTTGGAATCTAGTTCAGTTAGGGGCTTGGACCTTAAATCAAAATCCTGTCAGAGATGTATGTGTTTTATTATTATTTTTGTTTGTTTTATTAAATTCACTAAAGACCTAAAGTCAGGCATATGTGGGTGGTGTTTTAAGCATTAATGCAGTTACCCTTGGTAGGGACCTCCATGCCCTCTCCCCCAGCATTACCGTTACCCTTTAAACACAGAATGTTTCATTCTTATCGTACCATACCCATTCATAGAGGAAGAATAGTCATGTCAGACCAATGCTGCCATCATTTTTGGTCTTTTTTTTGGATTATTCTGTAATGCCTTCTAGGGATATAAAGATAATTTTACTTTAACATACATTGCCTCACCTAAATTTTTGATGTGCATGATAGAAGAAAAGAAGCATAATGGTCACTTTAACTTAAAGTGTTCCTAAACCCAGGACCATGCATTCACTATATATGGTCTCCCACAGTACACAGAACATGGAAATGCAATTATGTTAGTAAATATAAACTGCTAAATACCTTTTCTCATCAGCAGTTACAGCAGTCTTGTGACTTCTATCAATGTCCAGCTGAGCACATGTAAAAGCTTGTAAGAGGAGCTTTCATTTTGCTCTAGGAGTATGCAGGACCCTTGACCTCTGTCTGGACAGTGCTGATTGGCTCTGTGCTGATCACATGCACTCTCACAAGAAAAAAAAAAGCCTCTCACTGCAGAGGATTAACCCCCTAGGTTCCACAGTGAGTATACCAAGCATGCTTTACTGCTTATACAGACTGATTTTACCGTTGTGAGTTTAGTAACACTTTAAAGGGTTAGTTCACCTTTTCAGAAAAAATGAAATGATGAACAACCTGCACCCCCCCCCCATCCCCAGATTCATGCACTTACCTCCATGGGTGAGAGTGATTCACCATTCACACAGCCCAGTGCAATGGTACTTGGGTTTAAAAAGTGTGCTGTTGTTCCTCTTCTTTCCCTAAGGATATCATGAGGGATGATGTAAGGCCTTTCCCTGCCCATTTACTTATGTGACTGGGGAATCTCAGCCATGTATGACATCAGTGATTGGTAAGAAGGTGGTGGCTACCAGCCATTGCTTCCTTAACAACCCTTGACAGCATTGGCCAAGTATGGCTGTGTGGCCATCTTTAGGCAATGATGTAATCCACTCTATTTACCACCCATTTGCTTACCTGGGCAGGGATTCCCAGCCATGTAAGTGAATGGGTTGGGTGACATCAGTGGTCGGTAAGTACGAAGCGGTAGCAAGCAAGCACTGCTTCCTTTACAACTATTGACAGATGGAAACTGTCACATTTGTCCATGCTGAATGCCCTAATTATATGACATTCAGACCAAACACTAAGCCCATCCCTAGACACCACATATCTTAACAGAAAAAAGAATATAACACCCTAGAAGTCTGTATACTCCCCTAGGAGGTTCTAATCATTGGCTTCTAATCTGGAACTCCGGATTCCAATTTCACGATATTGAAGAGGCACTATTTGAATCAAGATTTGATGTTTGCCTGCTCCAGTATGTTGAAAATGTCAACAAATATCTAGAGTTGTACTTTTTCACACAACTGTAGCTTTAATTGCAGTGAGTTAAATCTATTCAGTCAGGGCTATTAGGAATGATGTAAAGCTGTATACTCTATTTGGCCTCAGTCAGAAAGGGAGACTGTGACATAAAACTTTGAACACATTCAAACTAACACGAGATGTCCCATCCAGGTCTCAACATGTTTTATATGGATGGAAGACCAGCAGGAACCTGAAGTAGTTGTGCTGTCTGATCACTGAGCTCTTGGTGCCAGAGTGGAAGAGGGATTATCTCCTAAGGCCTTGGTTTTTTATGTCAGTTGTCAGCTATTCAGGAGAACTGTTACTGTGTTTTTAGACCATAACATTAAGCATATGTATATTCTATAGATGCACACTAGTATAGAAATAATATAAACTTTATATAAGAAGAGATTAATAACAGTGCATACATTGAATGAACAAATGTGTGTGTGCGTGTGTGTGTATATATATATATATATATATACAGTTGTGTTCAAAATAATAGCAGTGTGTTGAAAAAAGTGAATAAAGCTCAAAATCCTTCTAATAGCTTTTATTTCCATACACACAAATGCATTGGGAACACTACACATTCTATTCCAAATCAAAACATGAAGAAAAATATATCAAATTTGTGTTGTTCCTCTAAAAGAAAAAAGAAGAAAAGTGAATATTAGACTGTTCAAAAAAATAGCAGTGTTTGTATTCTTCTTTACAAACTCAAACATTCACTATATAAACTGAAAAATGTTTGAAGATTTTGCTTTCCTTTGAATCACTTAATTAATATTTAGTTGTATAAGCACTGTTTCTGAGAACTGCTGTACATCTGTGTTGCATGGAGTCAACCAACTTCTGGCACCTGTGAACAGGTATTCCAGCCCAGGATGATTGGACTACATTCCACAGTTCTTCTCTATTTCTTGGTTTTGCCTCAGAAACTGAATTTTTTATGTCAACCCACAAGTTTTCTATTGGATTAAGATCCGGGGATTGGGCTGGCCACTCCATAACGTCAATCTTGTTGGTCTGGAACCAAGATGTTGCACATTTACTGTTGTTTTTGGGGTTGTTGTCTTGTTGGAACACCCATTTCAAGGGCATTTCCTCTTCAGCATAAGGCAGCATGACCTCTTCAAGTATTCTGATGTATTCAAACTGATCCATGATCTCAGTGTTTTCAGTGTTTGGGGGTCGTCTGACAAACTGTCTCCGGCCACTAGACCCAAAAAGAACAATCTTACTTTCATCAGTCCACAAAATGTTGCGCCATTTCTCTTTAGACCAGTCAATGTGCTCTTTGGCAAATTGTAACCTCTTCAGCACATGTCTTTTTTTCAACAGTGGGAGTTTGCGGGGGCTTCTTGCAGATAGCTTGGCTTCACATAGACGTCTTCTAATTGTAACAGTACTCACAGGTAACTTTAGACCTTCTTTGATCTTCCTGGAGCTGATTGTTGGCTGAGTCCTTGCCATTTTGGCTATTCTTCTATCCATTTGAATGATAGTTTTTCTTTCACGTCTTTCAGGTTTTGGTTGCCATTTTAAAGCATTTGCAATCATTTTAGCTGAGCAGCCTATCATTTTCTGCACTTCTTTATAAGTTTTCCCCTCTCCAATCAACGTTTTAATCAAGGTACGCTGTTCTTCTGAACAATGTCTGGAACGACCCATTTTCCTCAGAATTTCAGAGAGAAATGCACTGTAACCAGCATGTACAACATTTGCTGCCTTCCTTCCTTAAATAAGGGCAATAATTGCCACCTATTTTTCAAAGAATGAATGACCTCACTAATAGAACTCCACACTGCTATTATTTTGAACATGCCCCTTTCAATTAGTGATTCAATTACACAGAATCAGCAGCATGCATGTCATGAATGTTGGGTCTGTTGGATTTCTATTACCCTACTACACCTGCTAGTAAATTATTTGCCATGTAGAAATATCATTTCTACCAAAAATAGTGATTGATCAGGTTAGTGATGTCTGACTGCTATTATTTTGAACACAACTGTATATATATGTATATATACTGTGTGTGTATATGTATATGTATATATATATATATATATATATATATATAGTTATTAATAAAGATACCATTGTGTCCGGGTGATAACATGGTCTTGTACCAAGCCCAGAGTGGCTATAGAGCACACCAGGCATGCCCGGATAGGAGGGGTGGCGAGGGCAGCATATAGAGGTACTAATTCATCCATTTCCCTCCTGCCACTGTTGAATGCCTACTTCTCTTCCTCTCCATCCTGCAGGCATTCAGCGGCTGCAGGAGAAAAATGGACAAATCAGTTTCTCTATATGCCGCCCCTCCTATCTTCTTTCTGCTGCCCATGGGCCCTTGTCCTCTCCCCTGGTCCTCCTGTGCTCCCCCCTCACAGACCTGTACCTTCTTCTTTAAGAGGCTCCTCTGTCCTGCACTCATTACCTGTATCAATGGCACCTGTTTGAACTTGTTATTAGTATAAAAGACACCTGTCCCCAACATCAAACAGTCACACTCCAAACTCCACTATGGTGAAGACCAAAGAGCTGTTGAAGGACACCAGAAACAAAAGTGGTTAAGGTGCTTCTTTGATGTAGGGCCCCTCTGTGTGGCTAGGCTGTAAAAAAAGTCTCACACATGCATTACTCAAGGGGAGGAGTAGCAGAACACGTTTTGGGGTGTAAAGTATGCCCATGCTATGTGTGAGAAATATCTTATTAAATTGACTACTCCAAAAAAATACCAAGGGGTGTCATTTTGTGGGCGTTTCTTCTGTTCCAGTACTCCAGGGCCTCCAAAAGTGTGATAGGTAGTCAAGAAATTAGATGTGTAATTTATGCCCCTAGAAAGCCCGAAGATGCGCCTTAGATTTTGGGCCCCTCTGTGTGCTTAGGTTGTAAAAAAATAAAAGTCTCACAAATGTGGTATCGCCACACTTGGTAGAAGTAGCAGAATGTGTTTTTGGTTGTATTTATAAGTATGTCCACGCTTTTTGTTAGTAATATCTTATTAATTGACAACTTTGTGTAAAAAAAAAAAAAAATAGATTTACATTTTTTATCCTACATTTTCCAAAAACTTGTGTGAAAAATTACATTTTCAAAATGTCCTTCAGAAAATGCCTTGGAGTGTTTGCTTTTCAAAATGGGGTCATTTTGTGGGTGTTTCCATTGTCTTGGTGCTCCAGGGCCTTCACAAATGTGATGGGTAGTCAGGAAATTAGATGTGCAATTTATGCCCTTGGAACGCCTGAAGGTGTTCCTTGGATTTTGGACCCTTCTATGCATCTAGGCTGTGAAAAAGTCTCAAAAGTGATATCCCCATACTCAGGAGGCATAGCAGAATGTGTTTTGGGGTGCATTTGCAAGTATGCCTATGCTGTGTGTCAGAAATAGCTTGTTAAAATGACAACTTTATGTGAAATAAAATTAGTTAATTTCTTAATTTTCCAAAAAACTGACAGAAAAATTACAACTTAAAAAAACTCACCATGTCTCTTACTAAATACCTTGGACTGTCTAATTTTCAAAAAGGGGTCATTGGATGGGTATTTGTACTGTCCTGGCGTTTTAGGGTCTCAAGAAATGAGATAGGCAGTCAGTACATCTGGAATGATCAATTTTCAAATATTTATCACAGTTTGTAGACTTTCATACAGACTAAATAATATATACTGTTTTGGGGTTACTTATACTAAAAAAAGTAGTAGAATATATTTTGACCTAATTTTATGTTTAATCGTTTTTATTGATTTTGCAGTCATAATAAGACATACCGACAAATGTCATACCATGTCAATAAAACACAAACGGATGAAAGGAGCCTTATTATATCTGTGCCCGAATGTAGGAAATGCATAGTAAGAATACAAGTATCAAAAACAATCAGTCCACATGCATATGAAGTAGGAAAACAGCCCTTTGCCCTAATTTTAGAAAGATTATTTATTTGAAAAATATTTAACAAAAACTAAGAAAAAAGTGTTTCTATTTTCAAAATGTATGGTATTTTTTTCATTTATATAGCAAAATATAAAAATCCCAGTGGTGATTAAATACCAGCCAAAGAAAGCTCTATCTGTCTCCAAAAAATGA
This sequence comes from Staurois parvus, assembly GCF_062004578.1. Classification (NCBI taxonomy): domain Eukaryota; kingdom Metazoa; phylum Chordata; class Amphibia; order Anura; family Ranidae; genus Staurois; species Staurois parvus. The sequence continues at coordinate 8,456,781 of NW_028318321.1, forward strand.
TAAAAAGTATTTTCAGCACTGAAAGCTGAAAATTGGCCTGGACTAGAAAGTGGTGAAAGTGTCCGGACTTGAAGTGGTTAAAGGCTTATGAGAGAATTATCACACTCTAAACTTTAGAATGTGTAAAAGGGTCACAGATCATTTTTTGGTGATGTATAAAATTCTAGAAGTCTGCCATTCTTATGTGAAACAAATTGTGGCAGCTTTTATGTTAAAATTGACAAGATGAGTGCCAGCAGATGAGAGACTTAACCTAACTAGAGAAATCTCAAGACCTAATGTGACGAACACCTACAGTGCTGCTCTTTGCACACTTAGTGATTTATAGTACTAGCAAAGGCTACTGAAGGTCAAGAGTTTTCTGTCTGATGATGATAATGAAAAAGGAAATCCACTGCAAGCTGGTAATGGGTTTTGTTTTCACTGTTTCAGATAAACCACAAGTGGTGGAACAACTGTTTGTACAAGCAGGGTACTCATGCCACGGACTCAGAGCTAAGCAAAATCAATTGCACTTACCTAATGAATTTTTATTTTCCCCATGCAGATGGATTGGCAGCTGATTTTTACGTCCCTCTAGTGATGAAAATATACTTTGCATGTCTGGCTTCTGAATGTCCATTTGTACCTGCCAGTCAGAAATTGGGAGCACATGTTTATAGTTAATGCCACCAGAGGTAAGGACTGGTTGCCCTACAGCACAGCAGATGGAGAAGACAATGACTACACTTTAGCAAGCATCTGCTTTCTATCACCCAGGTAATTTGGCTAAAGTGGCAAACATATTGAGATCCCGCATTTCTTTTCTGTGTTAGTTATGATACCACGACTTAGGACCATTCTCTTAATTCTTCTAATGTGGCTTGCACCTATCGTGGAGCTCTCCATGTTTAATGCATATTATGTTGGATTACAAGTCAGAAGATATCTAGGAATGTTTTCCCTTATCATCAAGCAATGCAGTTACTGCGTAAAGCCCAGGCTCCTAATGTGAGGAGGTAAATTTCTGGAAGCAAAAACTGCACTGTACATGGATCATTTGAGATCTGAGCTAGTTGGGCTGACCTGCATCTGTCAGTTATCCATGAAAATCAGTTGATCTGCCAGTCCCTGGCCACTTTTGTAGTTTTAGGCTTTTAAATAATATTTAATGAAAGGTGTGCAGCCTCACCACTTCCCCAAATATTATCTCAGCAAACAAGCATACAGGTTATCCTCTCATCTTTAGTATATGCTAAAATTTTATTAAGCACTTACAAAGTTTTGTTGAAATTAAAACTTGCACCTTATTTCAGAAGATATGAGTACGCAGTTCAATATAAAAAAAGCAGTAAAATCTTTTATGTCAAAAGTTAAAAATATATAGTGGACATGTGGGTGGGTGCGCTCCGTCAGGCAGGTGGTCCTCACCTGCCATGTATGTGACTGTAAGCCCACCAGGTTCATGGGCTATGGCAGGCAGTGTGGGCTGGGTCACTTGCCCTACACATGGGGTACCTCTTTCCATGCATGTGCTCATCAATGCCCCGGGATGAGGTGGAGACCATGTTCAGGTGAAACAAGCCTTAACATGGCCCCGACTTAGAGATGAGCCATGTACAGTGTGTAGTAATTAACTACAAAGTTCCTTTATGAAGTGCTGCATCCTGTGTCATTACACACCTTGACTGTGAACTGTTGCATTTAGGAGGGACTCCACTAAGCCTGTGCCCACTCCACCTGTCCATTGTACCTCTGCCACCTCACCTTCATGACAGAATAGGGTCTCACCATGCACCTAGTGCAAACCTCATGCGTGCACTTAATTAACTCCTCCTATACCAGACGGTGAGGCTGAGAGTCACTGTAATGCAGGCTGGTCCTGCTTGCTATGGGAAACCAACTGCTGGAAGGAGCCAAAGCAGTCAACCCCTCACTACCAAATTGTACCTCACCTGATCCAAGTACCACGCTTCACGACACAGTAGCTATACACTTTACACCAGTGCTTTGGTTACTCATGGCAAATGCCTACTCTCTCCACTTCGATGTCAAGTTAACCTCTTGCGACTGACTTGCTTCATACCCCCAATGTGCCCTAACTGACCCAAGTGAGATTAAGTGCTGCTTTAACCTTCATGCACCCCTTTAGTAACTTCAGGCCAGGCTTAGAAAAAGTTTCACTACTTTACTGACAGTTCAATAGCAAAGCATGGTAAAGTGCAACACAGTTTCAACATGTCTTAACCCTAACTAGTTGTTTTGATTTGTGGTTGCCCAGGTCTACCTCAACAGGCAATAGTCCAACACTGGTATGAGTCCACACTTGGCGGTTTTCCGAAATGATCGGCATCTTTAGCCAGACTGCAGGATCCAGCAGTCCTCCTCCGCAAAGAGGTGTCTTGGCATCCCCCACCAGGGACCATACAATGATCCAGGACAAGGCACAATTCTGGCCGGATCCAAAGAGCAACATGGAAGTGAAAGTCTGAGAGTGGGCCCTGGTCCCTGGCCTCCCCCCTTATATTAGTAGGATAGAGTGGGTAGGCTAGGTCCCAAAAGCCCAGAAAAAAAGACAGACAACTTAACCTCTTCCCCTGACCTGGGTCAGCCACTGCTCACTAACTAAAGTGGGCAACCTGCCTACAGACAGAATAGGTCAACAATTCAAGTGTTATGGACAAATAAATGGATTTTCTAAGTAATATTAATGCCTTTCAGTTCCTGTATCACATGGTGATTTGGATAAATCTTGTCTTACAGAATATGTAACTTAACAGGCTTAATAACTGCTGGAAAGCTTCTGTGTTGTCTGTGAAATAATTTTCCCTTTAAAATGCTTGAAAAAGAACCTTTGTATGCTAGACCACATAAGAATACAAATTATTATTGGAGGAAATAGAGGCAAGACTCTAGTAAGATCATGTAATTAAAAGTAACCAGTGTCCCTTATTACTAATAATGGGTTACACTGTTTTCTTGTGTTTTTACTCTTGTATGCTTGACTGGATATATGCAGATGTTCTCATTTGTGTGAAACATTTGAATAATCCATAGGAGAATGTCAACCAGACAATGAGCATCACCTAAGAGTAGAGGGCTTCCATTGTAACCTTACCTGCCAAATCCTTTCTGCTATCTGACACCTGCTGTGCCTCTCTTGCCTTTGGCTCCCTCTTTCTCCATGCAGAAGTGCCTCCAGCTCAGTGACCTTTCTGATGTTTGAAGAAAAACACCTCTTTTCTCTTCTTTGTTTTTCTCTAAATATTTTGCAAATGTCATTTGTCTTTTGAAGATTCTACTATCTGCATATTGAACTTCCTCTTCCATAAAGGTTACTAAGATAACAATTATAACATAATGTGTGAATTTATGCTGTAGTTTACTAAATAACCAAGGATTAGATATAAAAGTAGTGCTTTGACACTTAGCCTTGACCAACAAGTGAAAAGTTAGACCCGATGATATCACCCTTTATCTGGCAAGGACCCATTAGCATTAATGTTCAGTTTACCTATTCTGATGACTGTGGTATCTATAGACAACTTCAGAGATGTGCAGGCAACATGGATGAATGTTCTCAGAGGAAAAGTGGTTCTTATTAATTGGATTTCTCAAGGCAATTCTCATTGACCCAACAAGATAAGAATAGCAAGAAGTTTATATGGATGCATTGCTATAAAGTAGGTAATTAGGTGATCAGATTGTACATACATAACACAACTGCTCATTGTGTTATGAAATTACTCCAGTAAGGTTAAGTGGATCTGGATGGATCAAACCATTGTCAGTTTATGGATGCTAACTGGCCATTGTGTGGGGGTGCAAATTATTCCAGCTAATTACCGCAGAACACCAAAAATGGAGGAGTTTGTTAACCAGCCAGGACGTTTTATAACTAACCAGTCTAGCTTATACAACAATCATAACCCAATTTCCAGTCCTATGAAATATATTAAATTAATGTGTATTTAAAAATGATAGTCATTTTCCAGTGAAAGAATGTTATCTAATGTTGTTTTTTTTTTTAAAGGATAAGTTCACCTTTGGAACATGTTACATGTTCCACCCATTTTTAAGGTAGAACATGTAACATGTTCCCATAGCTTCAGCTGCGCTTGCTGCCCCCCTCTTTCTGACAGATAGTATTGGGAAACTTCTCCCCGTACTATCTGTCAGATTTGAAAACAGCATGGCAGTGCGGGGTGCCACCCACGCGGCCGTTTCACTCATTCACAGAGTTCTGTGAATGAGTGCTTACAAGTCCTGACAGCCTTAGCAGCTGTTGGCTTGTAGTTTTCAATGATCTATCGATCACTGGTGGTCCTTTGGACAGGATCCTTTGGACAAAAATAATAAATGCAAATTTTTTGCAAAAATGTGCATTTATTATTTTTGTCCAAAAGGTGAACTTATCCTTTAATTCTTTTTTCCAAGAATCACTCGTTCTAAAACTGACCATAAACAAAAACTAACAGTCAGATATGAGTGCATGGTGTGATCGTTGCACACAGTTTGCAGCTAGGTCCCATGAACTGTCCTGTTAAAGTAATGGAGTAAACCTGGGGAGGCACAGTTTCACTTTCTTAAATCTCTCTAGGTTATTTTACCTTGAGGGAAACAGTAGCGATCAGACATGATTCTAGAACCTGTCCTATCAGGTTAACCCCTGAGAATGGTTATGGAGACTATAAATTGCCAGCTGAGAGACTGCTTAGTGTAGAATCCATGCCTGCAGACATGATGATGTCATATAATGTCTATGGCCCCCAGGGGCGGACTGACAACTCATGGGGCCCACGGGCAATAGGGGATCATGGGGCCCCTGTGTCCTTGCCCAAACTAAAAAAAGCCTATGAAAAAGGTACCAGGGGCATCTCATGGGGCCCCCTACTGACCCCGGGCCCTCGGGCAGTGCCCAAGTTTCCAAATGGTCAGTCCGTCCCTGATGGCCCCTATTATAGAAGAACCATGGCAGTATTTCTTTTTGTCTCTCAAGCTTTGTAGTCAAGGATCATATATTTGTTTAAATTATACTTATATTGGGTTTTACATTGCTTGTCCTTTGGCTATTACAAATTATGAACATTTCTGGCATTGTAGGGTATTTTCAACCCGTAACTTAGAGAAGTAGCTAATGCCTAGTTGACATAAATATGTGTGTGGGGTTTTTTTGCTACAGTTTTCTTAACTCATTGCAGCCATTTCAATGAACCAGACAGCATAGCCAAGTCCTCAATCTCCACTTCTTACTTGAGATCACACTTGCATCCTGCTGACTGGCCAGTGAACAGCAACACTGTGATTTCTTATAACTTTAATCTTTCCTCCTCTAAGCATGCTGCCACTTGGGGAGACAGCAGATGCTGACCCTCCTTCCCACAGCCTTGGTATTGCGGTTTAGGGGATTACCAGAGGTTTATATAAAAATAAATAACATTTAACATGTTGATGTATTTAAAAGGTATTACCTGGTGATCTGGCCATGAAGGTCCTTGTTTGGTTGATTCCTGTTATACCGTAGTAAAAGGCTTTTCTGAAGTATCTTCACTGGGGCAGGTGATAATGGAAGTTTATCCCCTAGTTTTGAAAAAATCAAGAGGGCTAATTTACCTTCACCCAATCGGTGGCCCAGAATGTTTGTTTAAGCTTACCTAAAACACAAGGACCAGCAACTTAACTTTCAGTACTCTATATTAAATTTTGTGGAATACAAGAGTCTAGTGTGAAGGCTGAGGACAATGAGGCATCAGATAGGCCCTTACATGGGCAAAATGTGGCCCCAACAGAGCTTCTTTGTGACATATTTGGTCCTTCATGGTGAAGAACAAATCTGAAAGGTCTAGCGCAGGAGGCAACAGCCCATTTCATATAGATGACTGTGGAAATCGCTGTACAAGAACAGCACTTTATGGCTCTTATATAATCACATTTTGTATTCTAGGCAGTATATATTTGTCAGTCTTAAAGTGATTCTAAAGGCATAATTTAAAAAAAACAAACATGTCTATACTTACCTGCTCTGTTTAGCTGTTTTGCACAGAGCAGCCAGGATCCTCCTTTTCTCTGGTCCCCCGCAGACTCTCCTGGCTCCTCCTTCCTTTCAGGTGTCCCCACAGCAAGTAGCTTGCTATGGGTGTACCCGCTGCTCCAAGTGTGCATTTACACACGGAGCCTTGGCTTGGCCCCGCTCTCTCTCTCTTCTCATTGGCTCACTTGCTGTGCTTGACAGCAGTGGGAGACAGCTGTCTCAGCCAATGAGAAGAGGGAGTCCCAGGATAGCTGAGACTCCAGTGCACATTGCTGGATTGAGAGGGGGCTTAGGTGAGTAGTAGTGGGGGCTGGGGAGGATACTGCTTACAGAAGGCTTTTTACCTTCATGCATAGAATGCATAAAGGTAAAAAACCTTCAGCCTTAAGACCACATTAAAGTATATGCAAACCCTCACCTTTTAAAACAACCCATTCAGTTTAAAATAGAAATAAAAGGCAAAACATATGTGAATAAATGTGAAAAACATCATAAGTGATCACATGCCTTCTGTTCTCAGCTGCATAAGAACTGGGGAAGGAGAAAGAGCGATATACTGAACTTCCCTGTGAATGCCTGTGCAAGGTGTCATGTCATCAGAAGTCTGATCATTGGAGGAGAGCAATCTGAATTCCCAGCACAGCTAGAAAACAGACCATGCTGTGCTCTCCTGCCTAGCGTGGTCAGTTTTTATATAGGAAAGCAGAAGGACTGGCAGATACACCAGGCATTTCACACAATGGAAACAATACATTATTACATTATCATACAAGTACATGGTACAGCAGGCACATATTAGGAATATGAAATGTTGGGTTTACATACTGTACCATCTCGTTACTTACTGTTCTTGTACCATGCCTTTGTTTCAATAAAGAACAATCCTGATTGTTAAAGAAAAAAAACAAAATAGGGTGGTGAGGACCACACCATGATAGTTATTGGTAGAGGGGCATAAAAGAACTGTGTGAACATCTTGATAATGACTAGATGTGCCTGGCTGTTACATATTACATTAATTGAGTTAGTGTAGAATTGATGGGTATAAAAATATCAAGATAACTTACAGGTGCATAGTCACAAAGCAGTTAACCACTTGCCGACCGCCCACAGTGCTTTTACTGAAGGTGGGCAGCACAGGCAGGCTGGATCATGTACATCATGTGGCCTGCTCCGGGTTAAGGGGGCACAGCATGACACGTCTGTAACTGTACTGCATGTCTAACAGACACAGCAGATTGCGGATCCCGGTACTCAAGGCCTTGTATCTGAGCTATCACATGGTACCTGGGCCAATCACAGCACCCTGTACCATGTGATTAGCTGTAGCCAATAAAAGATCACTAGTGATCACAACTGTCATGATTGTAACCATTCATGACAGTTGAAAACTTTGCTGTTACAATTATCTTCATTGTAAGATCAAAGTGTAAAAAAATAAATAAATCCTACTCCCTCAGAGTAGTACAGTGTTACTATGGTGACACAAAAATACTACTGATGAAAGTATGTAAATAAAATAAAAAAAAACTGAAAAAAAAAGTTAAAAATGAAAATAAAATTGTAAAAAATTTAATAAAAAATGATTTATTAATTTTCTAAACGCACTGTCACCCTTATCACTTTTTTTATTACCAAAGACATGTAGCAGCTAAATTTTGGCCTAAATTTATGACAACATTGTATTTTATTGGATATGTTTTATAACAGAAAGTAGAAAATATTGAGGGGGGTACAAAATTTTTGTTCCTTTTTTTAATATCATTTGTGTGAAAAAAAATAAATTTGCATACAGTATTACATGACCGTGCAATTGCCAGTTATTTTTTTTTTAAATTTAAATATTTTATTATAAGTTTTTCAAATTATCAGTTTATACATACATACAAACATTAATATGACAATCAAAATATAACATTCAGATTTTACCTGACATAATATCTAAAAGTATTACCTTTCCACTTATTATCCTTTTCCCCCTCCCCTCCCAATATACAACAACCTTCCCCCACCCCATCCCTGACAGCCTAGACTCTACGCTTTTCTACTCATTCTGGAGATCTTGATCCGAAAATATTCCTATTTTACTACTTTTTTTCACCGATGGCTTCTGAGCTCATTTACCTATATTCAAGATATAAATTTTACCTTTTGAATTCCTCCCATTTCCTCCACCTGATCCGGAAAACCTCCATCTTATCCTCATCCATATGATAAAGTTCCTCTAATCTATATACCTGCTCCATCTTATCTACCCAATCCTTTATTTTTGGTGCTTCTTGTTCCTTCCAAAACTTGGGTATCAATCCCTTTGCTGCATTCAAATAGTTTTTATATTCTTTCACTGAGAATTTATCACCATAAAAGAGACAAGTCTCTGGGTCCTTTGAAATGTTAACCTCCATTATTTCCTGAATTAAGCGGACTATACCCCCCCCCCCCCAATATTCTTGAATTTTAGCACACTTCCACCAAATGTGAAACATTGTGCCTCTACCTCCACATCCACGCCAACATATAGGTGCAATTGCCAGTTAAAGTAGCGCAGTGCTGAATAGCAAAAAGAGCTCAAGTGGTTAATGTGACATTTACTAAACTTTCCCTGCAGGTCAACCAAACGCTGTAATTTAAAACACAATAAACCAGGAAGATTTATTAGCAGTGGTATGTTACATTTACTGCTTTTTAAACATACACCATCGTATACAAGCTTTTTTTAAACAACAATATGCACTTATATCATGACTTGCATGAGTCAGTTGTGAAAATGTTAGAACATGAATTTTATGTCCTCTTAATTGTGTAACAAAATATTGTCCAAGAAATCACTGACATACATGTAAGAACATCTGATCTGCATGATTCTAGCCCAGTAATAGGTTTCCCATCTATAAGTAAAAGTGCCACTTGAAACTGATGTTTTCTATTGTAGTTGTTTGCCCAAGGCAAGTTAAATGTACTACCTGTTGGCTCCGGAGTCAATTCCTAAAGGTGAGCGGCCAATTCTTCTGGTGGAGCTGGCTTTCACATGCTAGTGATTACGAGGATTGCAAGGAATCACTAGTCAGTGATTGGGCAGTTGTTTGTATCACGTGAAATTGATGGACATTTATTTTATCTTAAAAAGTATTGCATATATGTTTTTATGATTGTTTTATTTTAAATCTAATTATGTATACTTGGTTGCGCTGCACTATTTTTGATTGAATTTGGTTAACTGATAACATGGGTTTAAAAGATTATTCATCTCCATATTTTTCTTTATTTTATTCAACTGTATTTACAAATGCTTTTAAGGCTTTAAAATGATATAGATAAAACTACAACCCCAAGGCTGTACTTAACTGTATTTAAAACTAAATCTAATCTGATTATATTTTGCCTTACCTGGTTCCCTCCTCCTCATTATTAACATACTATTTTTGTTTTTTACATCACTTACATTTTTCTATTTCAATGGTTTTTATTCAATTTTTTAAACAGTATAAACAGAGGCAATAAAACACGCCCACGTAGGGGCTATCAATTGCACAGATAAACAAAATGCAAAATAAACAAAAAGGGGAAAAACAATGCTCTAATGCCAACAGGGCAAAAGGTACGCCCACGCAGGGGCTATCAATGGCACATAAGTTACAAAACATTAATGTAACTGATTATAACAACTAAATGCAGCTGTCCAGTCACACCAAAAACAGAGAGAGAGAGAGAAAAAAGAAAAGAGAAAAAAAAGGGGGGGCAAAGAGCAGGGATTCAAGAGCGCCAATACCGAACGCCATTACATCCCCAGACTAGCCGGGGGGAGTGAGGGAAGGGCATATTGCAACCACGGCTCCCATATTTTCAAAAATTTACGTTGGGAGTCATTGCGGATACTCGACATCTGTTCGTTGAGCATCATAGTGGTCATACGATCCCGCACCCCCTGAAGAGGGACAAACGGACTCCTCCAGGCCTGAGCAATTGTTCTAGTGGCGGATAAAAACAGATAGGAAGCCAACTTCTGCTGGTGAGCCAAGAGGCCCGGTATGGGGCAATGAAGCAAGGCATACCGAGCATCCCGGTGTATGGAGAGATGGAACAAGGTGACATCACTTACATTTTTAAACCCAGTGATGTTATCTTTGCTTCTCTATGCAATGCAGGCAGATCATGGCTGGTGGGAGGGTCAGCAGAATGCTGTACATAGCTTCCTGAAAATAACACAGCACCCTGCCTCAGTACTCCTCTCAAAAGCCTTCAACCCTGATGCAAGCAAGGTGCTGGCAGTTCAGATGAGTTATGCAAATACCAAAATGCGTTGATAGGTGTATGTGTGTCTGGAAGAGTTAGCATTTCTATCCGGGTTGCATTTGCATGCATGTGATGAGTTTCTAAAGTGGAAAGGACTGAAATCCAATGAACAAAGGTGGTCAGACAAGGACAGTAAGGCTGGGGAAGAAAGGGCGAGAAGATGTTGCATGATCTCCAACCAGGAAATGAGGTGGGTTTTTTCTGACTGGCTGCAGCTTCTAATTGCCCACTGTGTGTAGGTCATAGTGTGCAGTGAAATCAAATGAAGCAATTTAAGCTCACGAGAGGAACCTGTACATTTGAGCAAGAATGAAGGTAAGGCTGGAGTGTAGCCTTTAACCTCAGCAGAGAACAAGAGCTGCCAGGCCTTTGACAGGTTTCACACATAAGTGCTTGACTGTTGAGTGCACTGTAGAACTAAGCTTGTGTGAAATATCTGTTTCATCAGTCTCTGTTTTCTTTTGATATTTGATTAAACCAATTTGAAGTACAGCATTCAGTGTGCTGCCTTTGTTATAGTATGTTTGGAGTTTGCTAGCTGGAAATGGGCAGTGTGTGCAGTCTTCATATATTGTTTGATGACAGCTGCAGACATGTATGTCTTATACCGCAGGATTGTTTATATCACTGCTAATGAGTGGGTCCGCCTAAACTGACATAGCCACCAACTCCATCCAGAAGTTAGTGGAAAGGTCCTTGCACTAGAGGCTTCTAGCCCACTTATCTATCATGGAATGTATGATGGGATCTCCATTTCCTTGTTAAAAATGTTGCTGCTGAAATTCCAAGAAATAAAATATGTAGATTGTGATTCATCCACTTAACATCTACCTCTGTAACATCAGTTTTGCGTGGTCTTATCCAATAAATAACAGTACCTAGAAGTTGAATTTTCCTTGCTCATAGAGCAACAAAAAATTGGAGGCAAAACCTGCAATTGATCTACTGGTCAAACAGGCCTTTCTTGGGCCAGAGAACATTCCAAACAATATTTGCAAGGCTTTAAGGCAGCCTTTTTAAACCAAGGTGTTCAGGCACCCCGGGGTGCCTTCAGGTTTCTTCAGGAGTGCCTTGGTAATATGCCCAAAAATTGTATACAAGCCAGGGGGTGGATTAATCCTGCCTTTTAGTTACAACCTTCTAGCCACTGGTGTCCAAACAACCAATGATGTCAACGGTTGATCAGGAGGACATCGGGCACCTGCACAGCGTCTTTGTTTGCCCCTCTCTTGCCCCACTCCATCAGCACTGGGATCACATTGAGTGAGAGAGAAAAAATTTGCAATACTAGTCAGTACCAGTGTAAAAAGGTATATTTACTTTGGAAGAATAAGTCACTTTGGGTGACCTACATGTGTGGATTAGTGTTGGGCTGAATGTTCGAGTCAGACCTAATTTCGACTCTAACATTGACGATTTGTGTGTTTGCTGAACACATGAATGATACGGGCGTTTGGCAGGCTGTTTGCCTACCGCACACCACAATGCACTGCGCCCTGGCAGTGCATTGTGATTGGTCAAAGCAATGCACCTGACCACAGGTCAGGTGCAATGTTTTGGCCAATCACAACACAGGTTGACGTCCCATCATGTCACATGTGATAGTATTTAAGAACTGTCATCGCAGCATAGCTGTCAAATGGCGGGAGCCAGCGTTTGCGAGGGGGGCGGGCTTTTTTTTCTTTTTTCGGGTAGTGGCGGGCATCGTGATTGACATTAGATCTACTTCGGGGAACATTTTTTTCAGTTTTATTTTTAATAAAGGACTTGTCAAAGACTGTCTCCTGTCTTTTTACACTACACTTTTTTTTGTGAATGGGTAGTGGTACCATGTACCACATACTCATTCACATGGGGGGGCGGGATCTGGGGGCCCCCTTATTAAAGGGGGCTTCCAGATTCCGATAAGCCTCCCACCCGCAGACCCCCGCAACTACAGCCCAGGGTTGTGGGGAAGAGGCCCTTGTCCCCATCAACATGGAGACAAGGTGCTTTGGGGGGAGCCCCCCCGCCCCACAGCACCCCCACCATGTGGCCTAACAAGGTGCAGGAGAGGGGGTGCACTCACTTGCCCCCCCCCCTTTTCCTGACTTGTCGGACTGCATGCTCGGATAAGGGTCTGGTATGGATTTTGGCGGGGGCACGCCATTTTTAAACCAATCTTGGCATGGGGGTTCCCCTCAAAATCCATTCCAGACCCGAAGGGCTTGGTATTGATGGAAGGAGGGTAGCCACGTCATTTTTTAAATTTTTTTTTAATTGTTGGGCAATGCAATCAATTTACATTCAGCTGTCAACGAGGAACCCCACTGACAGCTGAAAAATTAATGAATGTTTCACTACTAAAATACTGCATGACTTAATAATATAACTAATGAGGTATTTTAGTAACTTATCGGTATCTTCCCACATACTCAGATGCGGTAAGATACTGCTCAGTAAATTGTTTGTGTTTGAAGTTCGAGGTCATACATTCTGTAGGTTCGAATGTTCGACCGTGACCCGAACCGGGGGCTGTTCAGCCCATCACTAGTGTGGATGTTGCTCCATTATGTAAAAACTATTAGTTTAATTTTTTACAGTTTAATATGGAGTGCCTCAAAATTGTGCCAAATTTTAAAGGATTCCATGAATGGAGAAACATTTAGAAACATTGGTTTAAGGAGAATGTCATCCATTAAATGGATTTTCCAATTTTTTTCCACTTAAAATTGAGATCCTCTTTAGAGTAAACCTTTAACAAACATGGATTATTGAAAATGAGCATATGAATGGAGGTTGCCTTCAGTAAAAACTAAAGGTCAAAGCAATCAATAGATCCCTTTTTTAAAGCAGCTGATGTATGCAAATTTGGATTTTCTACCAAAATGTGAGCTTCACCCCATTTCTCCCTATTGGTCCTTTATTGTGGTAGGGAGCCTAAATTAACAATAGAGAGATGTGGGAGGAGAATGATAAATTTGCCCTTTACTGCAAAAAATTGCATCTGCTTTAGCTGCCTACCTCCCTGGTATTGTGATATGTTGCCATGTGGTTTTCACTGAAGAGAACCTTTTTATTATATAATCAGTTTCTTTTTAAATACGATTTCACCTTTCTAATATACAAGTTGTTATATATAGTTATGCATTTTTTTAATTGTAGTTGAGTATGTTTATTTTTTCACATGTTAGGGATACTTAATCCTATAGTTGCCAATATAACTACTTTGCTTTTTTTCTATTCTGTACTGTCTGTTTTCTATCTCTACAGCTAGGTCTTGTCACAGACTTCTGCTTCAATGTGTTGTTAATATAATTATCTCTAGAGAATCCCAACATGTAAGCTTTTTTAAAAGGATGCTTCTTAAATGGGGGGTAATTACAACCAGAAGCTGTAATAAGTGGGAAAGCAATAGATAACATCAGGTCAGCCAGCGAGCAGAAGTTCACAAGGAGCATCAGGGTAAATCATAGTTCATTGACATATTAGTGCCTGAGCCTTGTCCCATTTATGTTTCAGCTACTGTCTGAATCCCTTGCATGTAGCCGAAAGCAGGAAGATAACCCACAGGATCCCATAGGCATTAGACTGGATGTATGACACCCCTGAAGATAAAGATCATGGTCTTTCTCTGCTAACAAATCAGAGGTAAGATGTTTTTTCTTTCTTTCTAAACAAACTTCAACTTACCCCCCCTCCTCTTGTCCTGGCAGGGGATTGGGAGGCAGGAAACCAGCTAAGAAACATATTCAGTAGCTTCTTTCAGCTTAGAAGGAGACACTCTATGAAACAAAGATGTAGTAATTAGGTTTCACTGCTTTCTTAAAGGTCGTGACCATTTGCTTTAAGGAATTTGAACTTTTTTATTCGTGGTCGTCACACTGTAAATCTGAGTGCAGAATGCCAGCTGTAGCTCCTTGCTTTAAAATATTTACTCGGTTACACCTGGAACATGTCCTCATTTGTTCCTCACTCATCTCTGGCCAGAGTTTAAAAACCATATTTGGAGCTCTGGATCGGTGCTTATATTTGACCTTTCATTATGGATTCTGAGCTTGGGCAAGACTAAGAATTTGTGTCACATTTAAACCAAAACTCCTGGCAGATGTAAAAGACACAATTTTAATGCAGCTTTGTATTCAATAAAGGCAAAGTTCACCTTTAGGGAAAAAAAATTTCTCATACTGTATTTTTTCAGGAAAACAAATGTGCATTTATTATTTTTGTTCCAGGAGCCTACCAAGTATTTCACATGCGATCAGTGGATATTGTGTGCAATATCAGGCTCCTGCATAGACTTACTTCAGCTTTCTTGGCCATTCCATTTTCTATTAGAAAGCTAGAAGAAGTGTCAATAAACTACATGGGTTCTCATCAGCACCCTCATTGTTCATTGAGAACTACAAGTGGTCTGCTTTGGTGGCAGACAGGACTTGTAGTTTCTTCATTTGTGGATTGCTGTGAATGAATGATGCAGCTGTGAGGGCAGAGGGTGGGGGAATTGGGGGGTGCAGGAGGAGGTGCTGGAGCATGTTATATAATATGGGTGTAATCTGTAACATGCTCCAAAGGATGAACTTATCCTTTAAAGTGTATCTCTAGGCATAATCCTTTTTTCATTTGGATAGGGTTAGACCCTGTCCTTGTCCCCACTGGGGAGAGTCACCACTCTGTTTGAGCTGATGACTGTTGGCACTGAAAAAGAAAGGGAGGGGACATGCAAAATTTTAAAGTTGTTCCCAGAACAAGAGGTAAAGGTAAATTTTCGAGTTGCGCTGCTATTCTTCTTCCTCTCAATTTGGGAGATGTCCTTTAACTTCCTGTTGTATCTCTTGGACGGGATTTAAATGTAAATTTCCACAATGATGCACAGACAGAAAAAGATAAATTGACAGGCAGTCTAACAATTCCCTATTCTGTCCTAACAAAAAAAAAAGTTTTGGTTATACATAACCTTTTTTTTTTAATAAAAGAAAGGTTTATTGAAGATTTCCAGAGCAGACTCACAGCAATGAGAAGTGACATAGCATACCACAATATGCAACAAATGCACAGAAGACATGTCAAGGTTTGCTACCAGGACAGAGCATAACATAGTAATACAGTAATAATGCAATATGGCCTTGTGCACAGTTGATGATGGAATCAAAAAGATTACCAATTCAAGTATATTCTAGAATTCTTTGCAACACTGGGTCTATAGGCCAGGAGTATTTAACCAGCTAAACCACAATTTCTCAACCCCTATGTAAGTAGATAAGATGCTCAAAGAGCAGGGTAATACCTGTATGTTGGATATATTCCTGAGGAGTTGGAGGGTTCTCAGACTTCCAGTATTGTAAAATGAGCTTACAGGCCTATAATAGTGCCCTAGAAATTGCATCTCTGGTGTTTTCTTGCACCACTACCTTATCTAGTATGCCTAATATACATTGCTTAGGATCCAATTTAACATCAATGTGAAAGGCTCCATTACTCGTACCAGCAATCATGGGCCAGTACCTATGAAGCTTGGGACAACACCAAAGCATGTTGATCCCTACAGCACTTGCTACAGATAAGGGCCTGCAGCAGAGATCTGTAGACCCTTTACTATTCTCTGCCAGGTTAACCTTGTTGCTTTCAAGCTCTGGCTCCCCTCACATCCAAGGATCCTTAACATTTTCCACATTTCTCTCCTGAGACTGTACATCATCAACAGGTTTTCCCATCCTCTTTGTCATCCTCCTCCAACAGTGGGTACCATGGATCAGTATGAATCAAGAAAATCTTGGATTCCAAATTCTCCAGAGGGATGCTTTTATATCTAATTGACTGGGAGAGATATGGTCCTGAGGAGAGATGCTGGATTCCTTCAACTGATGTCTCTGTTCCCCGTTTGGTGAAATGTTTCCATCAGAAGTTTCCTCTTAAGTCTGGTCCTAAATCACAGGGGAGATCTCGTAAGAGGGGAAGATACTGTCACAAGTTAGCCTACAGTTTCTTGCTTGTGCATTCTTAGCTCTTTGCTGCAGTGATTTTCCTGCCCTGATTCCTTTTACATGTGTGGTTTGGCTGTGCTCACTTATATTCATCACCTGCTATTCTGTGGGTTTTATTTCGTTCCCTTCCATCACTTCCTGGCTCACCTCCTAGTTTGCTTACCTACATATAGATATGCTTAGCCTAGCTCACATTGCCTGAGCAATTTCACAGTTCTCTGAGCTCCCGCTCATTGTTACTTCTGTATCCTCTGCCTGACTACCTGTGTACCGACCCTGGCTTCATTCACTGTATGAGCTTGTTTGCTACTCGTCCTGACCTCGGCTTGTGTCCTGGATTTCCTTTTGTCTCCTGCTGGTTGTACTCTGCACACTCGAGTGGTCTCCTCAGCTGGCCATACCTGGGGGCCATGACCTGGTTTCAGCTTGCAGCAAGTCCATCCCCACCATCAGGGGTGCTGGTGAAGAAGCAGGCTGGAGCTTAGACTCCACTCCCTGGGGAACCCTGAGTTGGTGATCTACAAGGGCTCACTACCACAGACGCTTGACACCCTAGACCTAAAGCACCGGCAGTCTCCTCAGCATCTCATCTTCCACCTCCCTATTGAAAGTAATGAAAAATGCACCTGCAGTGTGTTTTTAATGCGTTTTTTTGAGTCACATGCCCATGTTTCACATGTGCATCCTGGGAGAAACACACAAAAAATACAGTTAGGTCCATATATATTTGGACACAGGCACAATTTTAGTTTTCTTTCACGTATTTACCAAAACATATTCAAGCTATAGTTATATAATGGATACGGGCTGAAAGTGCACATTCTCAGGTTTAATTTGAGGGTATTGGAGTAAGAGTTTAGGAATTACAGCTCTTAAGAGTAGCCATCCCCCTTTGTCAAGGGACCAAAAATAATGGGACAATTGAATCAAAAGCTGGTTCATGGCCAGGTGTGGGCTACTCCTTCGTTGTTTCTTCATCAATTAAGTAAATAAAAGGTCTGAACTTGATTCTAAGTATGGTATTTGCATTTGGAATCTATTGCTGTGAACCTACATCATGTGTTCAAAGGAGCTGTCCATGCAAGTGAAACAGGCCATTGTAAGGCTTCAAAAATTAAACAAATCCATCAGAGAGATAGAACCAACATTAGGAGTGGCCAAATCAACAGTTTGGTACATTCTGAGGAAAGATGAATGCACTGGTGAGCTCAGCAACATAAAAAGGCCTGGACGTCCACGGAAGACAATAGTGGTGGATGATCCCAGGGTCCTCTCTATGGTAAAGAAAAACCCATTCACAACATCCAGACAAGTGAAGGACACTCTCCAGGAGGTGCATGTATAATTGTCAAAGTCTACAATCAAGAGAAGACTTCACGAGAGGAAATACAGAGGGTTCACCACAAGCTGCAAACCATTCATAAGCCTGAAGAATAGAAAAGCCAGATTAGACTTTGCCAAAAAACATCTAAAAAAGCCAGACCAGTTCTGGAAAAGCATTCTTTGGATGGATGAAACTAAGATTAATCTGTACCAGAATGACATGAAGAAAAAAGTGTGGAGAATGCTCGGAACAGCTCATGATCCAAAGCACACAACGTCATCTGTAAAACATGGTGGAGGCAGTGTGATGGCATGGGCATGAATGGCTTCCAGTGGCACTGGGTCATTGGTGTTTAGTGATGATGTGACAGAAGACAGAAGCAGCCGGATGAATTCTGCAGTGTTTAGAGATATACTGTCAGCTCAGATTAAGCCAAATGCAGCAAAGTTGTTTGGATGGCGCTTCACAGTACAGATGGACAATGATCCAAAACACACTGCAAAAGCAACCCAGGAGCTATTGAAGGAAAAGAAGTGGAATATTTTGCAATGGCTGAGGCAATCACTTGATCCTAATTGTGCATGCATTTCACTTGCTGAAGGCTAAACTAAAGGGAAAAAGATCCACAAACAAAGAACAACTGAAGACAGCTGCAGTTAGAGCCTAGCAAAGCATCTGAAAGGAGGAAACCTAGTCTTTGTTAATGTTCATCGGTTCCAGACTTCAGGCAGTAATTGCTAACAAAATATTAAAAATTAACATTTTATTTATGATCATATTCATTTGTCTAATTACATTTGAGCCCCCGAAAATGGAGGGACTGTGTATAAAAATGGTTGCAGTTCCTAAAAATTTGTACTTGATATTTATGTTCAACCCCTTGAATTAAAGCTGAAAGTCTGCACTTCAAATTAATTTGGATTGTTTCATTTTAATTTATTCTGGTGGCATACAGAGCCAAAATTATGAAAATTGTGCCTGTGTCCAAATATACATGGACCTAACTGTACTTTGAAAACACTTTAAAAACATGGCGTGCATTTTTGCAATACACATACCACATTTTTAAGCATGTCAGTGTCAATGGGTCCCAAGTCAAAGATTTTGTTTCAAGGGTCAGAAAGATTCTGAAGCAACTGGGATGTCCTAAGCCAGTTCAGAGGGGTGGGCAACAGCAAAAAGAATATGAACAAGCCCCCAAATCAGGGAAAAAAACAGGGTGATGGTTGAATCTTAAAATGCCACCTGAAAGACTTTGAGGGAGATTTAATAAAGCTGGAGCACTCAGAATCTGGTTCTGGTTCTTCTAGCTTCAGCTTCTTCAATTAAGCTTTGGCAATAAAACCTGGAAGCTAATTTGTTTCTCTGCAGAGCTGCACCACATTTTGCAATCTCCAGTTTTAGTAAATAACCCCCTTTATGTCCAAACCTGGCATCAGCAGAGGCCTGCACATTGAGAACATGTGAACAGAAGTCCAGGTGGCAATCTTGTAAATCTTGGAAACAGATGCCTGATGCTGACAACCTCAAGAGATACTTACTGACCTAGTAGAGTGCACCTTGACAGGAAAGGCAAACCTTTATCCTTAAGTCACCTAGAAATGGTGGAACAAGAGGCAGGCCTATCCCTTATGGGGCACCCTCAGAAATGAAGAAGGGGGAGTCAGTGTGAAGAAAAGTCTGGCTGAAAGAAGAAATAAACAGGATGTGCCACATTTAGACAATAGGGGAAATCCACTTGGGATGTACTATAGCAGGACAAAAGAGATGGAAATATAATGTCTTGATTGAGGTTAAAGGAAGAAACCACCTTAGGGAGAAATTAGGTCCTAGGCCTCAAGACTAACTTGTCCCTGTGCAGAACAAGAAAGGGCTGCCATCTCAAAAACTCACCTCGCATAGGAGATAGCAATGAGGATTACCACCATGTGGATGTGAACAGAGAAATATCTTCAAAGGGCGGCTCTCAAAATATGATACCAAGCTGAGATCCCTTGGGGTCATGGGTTGACATACAGGTGGAACTATGTGAGCAAGCCATACCAGGGAATGAGAGGCAAGTGGTCTTTAAAAGATGATCACTAGTGCTTACATCCAAATCAGATTGGAGGAAGGTCAGGATATGTCCCACATACTTCCTGGGAGGAAACTTCCTTGTCATGAACAAGGCAATTTATGCTTTCAAAGCATGATAGCAGATTTAGCAAGAAGTGGATTTCCTAGTTACCAGTAGTGTAGGAATAATGGAATCAGATAGGCCCATATGCTTTAGGATAAAAGCCATGTCATTGAAGCCAGCAACCATGTAGCATGGAGAAAAAACGGTCATGGGACAAAAGATATGAGTGATCTGGAAGAACCCACAAAGAGTCTTGCAAAAGCCTGATGAGGTCCGAGTACAACATCCTCCTAGGCCAGTTCAATGCTCTTCATCTTCATCCTCCAGAGTAGACAAAGAAGGAACTTCAGAGGAGGGAATGCATAAGTCAGGCTGAACTGATCCCACAGAGTCACTAGAGCATCCACTATGGCCATGGCTAGAAGACCATGGAACCTGAATACAAACTTGTTCAGTTTGTTGATAAATATGGAAGCCAGGAGGTCCAAGAGACCATTTCCTTGAGTTCCAGGACTCCTCTCTGGCCTGTTAGATTGGCATCTGTCGTGAGCGTCTTCTGTTCTGATGGAAGAAAGGATTTCCCCCTCCAGGACCAAAGTCATAAACCACCAAGCTAGGGATAATAAGGTCTTGGGTGCTGTGCTCATGTGGTCATCCAGAGAATGTGCTTTCGTGTCTCACATAGCCAGAATGTTGAGTTTAAATGGTCTGGAGTGGAACTGCCTCGATATAGTCACCATCAAGCCCATAACTCTCATGCAAAAGAAGAGTATCAGGTGCCTCCTGTACTGCATGTCCAAACATGGCAGCAAAGATTCAAGAGTTTGTCTTGAAGAAGAAAAACTACACAGAATAATATCAAGGCAGAGGAGCCAGCCTTGTTCCTTGTAAGGAGCCAGTGGTGATTCACCTTATCCTGAGAGTGAGAAAAACAGAGAAGTGCATGCCAAGCAGCAACACATACATACACAGGTAATTGTAGTGCAGGAATAATATAGAGGGAGCATACCACACATTTAAAAAGTGTTTTAGCCTTGGTCCTGCAAAAAGACTTCTCTCTGTCCTGTAGTAAATGAAGAATCTTAACTGAAGAAGAAATGTCAGTGAGAGTCGCTGTGTTGTGGGTACCCCTAAGCTCTGCACAGCCAGGCAACAGGTATTTTTCACACTGATTTGCATCCAGGAGACAGTAACCAGTCTGTGAGCATGTTTTTTTTTATTTTATTAGGGGAAATAACTTGGATAGGGAAATAGAGATTATGGAATTCCCAGTTTGGCTTGAATCAACGAAGGAGGGGGGGACAACTTCCTTCCTATAAACAAAGACAGATCCTGAACTGTTCATTTCCTTGAAAGCTGTCAGTCTTTGCGGATCAGTAGCAACAGCCCTTTATGGGTGAGGAACTAGCAGCCCCTCAAAAATCCTCTTGGTATTCTTTTAACTACAGGCAGAGATGTCTCCTCTCCCCCCTGGAGAACTGCTCCTAGTCTGCAGACACTACCAGCCCTCCTGGCAGTTCTGAAGATCTCCTGGGACAAGGATAAAGGATTGAGCTCAGAACTGTCCTTAGAAAGCTTGCTACGTCATGGTGCACTGCTGAATGTATCCTCTGGAGCCGGCCCGAGCCCAGCCTGGAGGCTGCCCCCCCCCCCTCCAAGGCACCAACAGTCTCCTCAGCACTCCATCTTCCACCCGACTCCTCTGTCAGCCTGACTCATATTTATGGGCCAGTTCACCACTCTACCAGGGCCTCCAAAACTAGGATTGCCTGGACTCCCATAAACATGCAGATTAGGTCACCACCCCTTCCTGTTTACTGACTTCTGGAAGGTTCTATGGTCCTCCAGAGTCAGGAGGAGGCGATAGAGCCACAACCTGTTAAGTCATCCAGCTGACCTGCAATAACCCGATTTCAATCACAGACTCACACAGTTACCTGAGTCATACACAATGATTTCATCTGTAATACACTACACTATTCTAGTAGCACACTAGAGGGTGCTAGAAAAGTAAAAGGGGTTTAATTTTCTCTGAGGAGAAAAGATGTCTATTCTCCTAGGACGGGTGTCGGCAACCCGCGGCTCCGGAGCCGCATGCGGCTCTTTTCCACCTTTCCTGCGGCTCCGGAGCACACTGCCCACCAGGTGACAGGCAATAGGGTCGGCAAGCCGCGGCTCTTTTAATGCAGCTCTTCTATGTGCCGGGCGCCCGCTCCCCTCCCTCCTCCAAACATTGGCTGTCAGGATGTAGGCGGGGCAGCGTGACGAACTCCTCTCCTCTCACAGTCCGCCCTGAAGACCAGAACGGCGCGGGAACACAGCTAGAGGAACGCGCGGAGCAAAGGTAAGTGAATTGACACAGGGGGGATGAATTACTATAGGGGGGATGAATTACTATGGGGGATGAATTACTATATGGGGGATGAATTACTATGGGGGATGAATTACTATATGGGGGATGTATTACTATATGGGAGATGAATTACTATAGGGGGGATGAATTACTATAGGGGGGATGAAATACTATAGGGGGGATGAAATACTATAGGGGGGATGAATTGCTATATGAGGGATGAATTACTATGGGGGGATGAATTACTATATGGGGGATGAATTACTATGGGGGATGAATTACTATATGGGGGATGTATTTTCAGTTTTAAAAATGTTTCTCTCAAAATAAATTTCAATCGTGGTTTTGGCGAGATTTGGCTCAGTTGAAAAAAAAAGGTTGCCCACCACTGACCTAAGGCTATGATTGTGATTATGACGATACACTGTGGCCCTGGTTAACCCTTTGCTTACTGGGCCCTTAAACCCCCTTCATGACCAGAGCGCTTTTCGCAATATATGCAGTGTCGGATTTGTTTTAAATGTTGCAATGGTTTTGCGGCTCCCAGTCTTTTTTTCCCTCTCGGAAACGGGTCCAAGTGGCTCTTTATGTCTTAAAGGTTGCAGACCCCTGTCCTAGGACAATAGGAAAAACAGAAGCATGAAAGTAGTTGGAGAGGTTATACTGGTTGATTTAACAACTTTTATTTGTCAGTGTCCATTTATCCTGTAGGCAGCAGTATATTCCAGTTGTCTAAGAATCCCTCTGACCCTGTTTTTCACTTGCCAACCGTGTAATAGCTGTATGACAGCTACACTGCAGCCGGCCAGTTCTGGGAGGGTGTCATATGGCGTATGGGTAAAGGGCCAACCACAGTGGCCCTTTACCACATGATTGCTCTGTCCAATGATGAGCAATCACAAATGTAAACACAGAGAAGTCATGCCTGGGTCTTCTCTCTCTTTTCCTCACACCAATACCAAATGTGAGGAAAGGAGAGAGAACTGGTTGCTGCACAGTGAGTTTCTTTGTAATCATTGTCCTCTCTGTGCTCATCAGTGCCCATCTGTGCATATCAGTGCCCATCAATGAGTGCTCATCAGTGTCCATCAGTGCTCATCAGTGCCCATCAGTGCTGCCTCATCACTGCAGATTATCAGTGCTCATTAGTGTTCATCAGTGCCCATCAGTGAGGGCTCATCAGTTTTCATCAGTGCCCATCAGTGAGGGCTCATCAGTGCCCATAAGTGCTGCCTTATACCTGCAGCTTATCAGTGCTGCTTCAGCACTGCAGCTTATCAGTGCCCATCAGTGCTGCCTCATCAGTGCAGTTCATCAGTGCCCATCAGTGCTGCCTCATAACTGCGGTGCAAATTAACCCACATGGAAGAAAAATATATTTTAAATATATTTTAAAAATATTCTTCCCAAATATATTGACATATATTTGAAATACTACAATTTTGGCCATATTCAATATATTTCATTTTATATATATATATATATATATATATATATATATATATATATATATATATATACAGTGGGGATCGAAAGTTTGGGCACCCCAGCGGAAAATTTGTATTAATGTGCATAAAGAAGCCAAGGAAAGATGGAAAAATCTCCAAAAGGCATCAAATTACAGATTAGACATTCTTATAATATGTCAACAAAAGTTAGATTTTATTTCCATCATTTACACTTTCAAAATAACAGAAAACAAAAAAATGGCGTCTGCAAAAGTTTGGGCACCCTGCAGAGTTAATATCTTGTACTGCCCCCTTTGGCAAGTATCACAGCTTGTAAACGCTTTTTGTAGCCAGCCAAGAGTCTTTCAATTCTTGTTTGAGGTATCTTTGCCCATTCTTCCTTACAAAAGTCTTCCAGTTCTTTGAGATTTCTGGGCTGTCTGTCACGCACTGCTCTTTTAAGGTCTATCCATAGATTTTCAATTATGTTGAGGTCAGGAGATTGTGAAGGCCATGGCAAAACCTTCAGTTTACGCCTCTTGATGTAATCCCCCGTGGATTTCGAGGTGTGTTTAGGATCATTATCCATTTGTAGAAGCCATCCTCTCTTTAACTTCAGCTTTTTCACAGATGGCATCAAGTTACCATCCAAAATTTGCTGAAATTTTATTGAATCCATTTTTCCTTCTACTCGTGAGATGTTCCCTGTGCCACTGGCTGCAACACAACCCCAAAGCATGATTGATCCAACCCCATGCTTAACAGTTGGACAGAGGTTTTTTTCATTAAATTCTGTGCCCCTTCTTCTCCAAACGTACTGTTGCTCATTCCGGCCAAAAAGTTCAATTTTAACCTCATCGGTCCACAGAACTTGTTTCCAAAATGCATCAGGCTTGTCTATATGTTCATTTGCAAAGTTCAAACGATGATTTTTGTGGTGAGGACGTAGAAGAGGTTTTCTTCTGATGACTCTTCCATGAAGACCATATTTGTACAAGTATCTCTTTATAGTGGAATAGTGTACCACAACTCCAGTGTCTGCCAGATCTTTCTGGAGGGATCGTGCAGTCAAACGTGGGTTTTGAATTGTTTTTCTCACAATCCTGCGAGCTGTTCTGTCTGAAATTTTCTTGGTCTTCCAGATCTTGCTTTAACTTCCACTGTTCCTGATGACTGCCATTTCTTAATTACATTCCGAACAGAGGATATTGACATCTGAAAACGCTTTGCTATCTTCTTATAGCCTTCTCCAGCTTTGTGAGCGTCAACTATTTTCAGTTTCAGTTTTCTAGACAACTGCTTAGAAGAACCCATGGTGCTGATTGCTGGGGCAAGGTCAGATGAGTCTGGGCATTTAAAACCTTTGAGATTGACATCATCTGGTCTTCCCAGACGATGATTGAGAACAATCCATGACACTGGCAGGTCTCAGCTTTGCAAAGGGGGCAGTGCATGCTATAAATTCTGCAGGGTGCCCAAACTTTTGCAGACGCCATTTTTTTGTTTTCTGTAATTTTGAAAGTGTAAATGATGGAAATAAAATCTAACTTTTGTTGACATATTATAAGAATGTCTAATCTGTAATTTGATGCCTTTTGGAGATTTTTCCATCTTTCCTTGGCTTCTTTATGCACATTAATACAAATTTTTAGCTGGGGTGCCCAAACTTTCGATCCCCACTGTATATATACATTTTTTATATATTACAAAATATATGAAAATTATTTTTAAAAATATATTTTTTATATATATTCTTCGATTGTTTTAACATATAAAAAAGTCATATTAACATATATTTTTACATATATCTGTAAATGCATTCCAAATATGTAGATTGAATGTATTTTTAAAGACATACAGTATATTTGAAAATGTACTTTTAAAAATATTTTTTGGTAATAAAAAGCATTTCAACATATAGTATATATATATTTATCGAAATATATTTTGAAACTGACTGCGCCACTGCCTGCTACCTGTATTATGGACCATATTCCTGCCTACTACTAGGACTGATATTTTGGCTGTGCCGATCATGTTTCTGACTGGACAATTCCTTTGACTGCTGCTGATCACACCTTTGCCTGCTGCCTGGAACAATGCTTAGGCTGTCCTAACAATATCTCTGCCTGCTGCCTGTACTGACTATGGACAATATTCCTGCCTGCTGCCTGGACAATTCCTTTTTATGTCACTGACCACATCCCTGCTTGCAGCCTGGACCAATGCTCTCCTCTGTGGACAACTGCACTACAAAAACCACAGGTAATCTTTTGTTTACCCTTTGCTCAGCAGAATGTATTTTGGGGTGAAATTAATTCATAATGTACATGCAATGTGTTAGAAATTTGAAGGTCCTTCAAAAATAATAGGTTGTCAGGAAATTAGATTTATGTCCCTAGAACAACTGACGGTGCTACTTGGATGTTAGGCCTCTGTACGTGGCCAGGCTGTGAAAAAGTCTCACATGTGGTATTGCTATATTCAGCACGAGTAGAAGAATGTATTTTGGGGTGTATTTTTTGTTATTTACATGCTATGTGTTAAAAATATCTTATAAATAGACAACTATGTGTAAAAAAAAAAAATAATACGTTTTAATTTTTTTCCTACATTTTCCAAAAACTTGTGGAAAAAAGTGACATGTTCAAAAGATTAATTATGCCTCATAAAAAATAAAGTTGGAGTGTTTTCTTTCCGAAATGGGGTCATTTTGTGGGTGTTTCTACTGTCCTGGTGTTCCAGAGCCTTCAAAAACGTGATAGATTGTCAGGAAATTAGATGTGTCATTTTTGTCTCTAGTACACCTAAAGGTGCTACTTGGATGTTGGGCCTCTCTATATGGCCAGGCTGTGGAAAAGTCTCACATGTGCTATTGCCATACTCAGGAGGAGTAGCAGAATGTATTTTGGGGTGTATTTTTTGGTTTTTACATGCTATGTGTTAAAAATATGTTTAAAAAAATAGTTTTAATTTTTTTCCCGTTTACGTTTTTGGTTGTAACATGACAAAATGTGTTAAATTTCATGGGGTATGAATACTTTTTCAAGGTACTGTAGATGTGTAATTTATGTTCCTAGAACACCTGATGGTGCTCCTTGCATGTTGGGCCTCTGTATATGGCCAGGCTGTGGAAAATTCTCACATGTAGTATCTCCATATTCAAGAGGAGTAGCAGAATGTGTTTTGGGGTGTATCTTTTGGTATTTACATGCTATGTGTTAGAAATATCTTATAAATGGACAACGTTGTGTAAAAAATAATTTTTCATTTTCTTTCCACATATTCCGAAAACTTGTGGAAAAAAAATGATGTCAAAAGACTGATTATGCCTCATAGAATATACGTTGGGGGTGCTTCTCAAAATGGGGTCATTTTCTGGATCATTCCATTGTCCTGGTGCTTCAGGGCCTTCAAAAGTGTAATAGGTAGTTAAGATATTAGATGTGTAATTTATGTCCCTAGAACATCTGATTGTGCTCCTTGCATGTTGGGCATCTCTGTGGAAAAGTGCCTCAAACAATTCATTATGCCTTATAAAAAATAAGTTGGAGTGTTTTATTTCCAAAATGGGGTCATTTTGTGGATGTTTCCACTGTCCTGGTGTTCCAGAGCCTTCAAAAACGTGATAGATTGTCAGGAAATTAGATGTGTAATTTTTGCCTCTAGTACGCCTAAAGGTGCTACTTGGATGTTGGGCCTCTCTGTGGCCAGGCTGTGGAAAAGTTTCACACATGTGGTATCGCCATACTCAGGAAGAATAGCAGAATGTGTGTTGGGGTGTAGTTGCAAGTATGGCTGTGCGGTGAGTGAGAAATAACTTAATATGACAATTTTGTGAAAAGAGAATCTTCATTTTCCAAAGAATTGTGGGAAAAAATTACAACTTCAAAAAGCTCACCATGCCACTTACTAAAAACTTTGGAATGTCTACTTTCCAAAAAGGGATCATTTGGGGGGTATTTGTACTGTCCTGGCATGTTAGGGCCTCAAGAAATGAGATAGGCTGTCGGGTGTGATCACTTTTCAGTGATTGGTACCATAGCTTGTAGACTCTATAGCTTTCACACAGACTAAATAATATACCCTGATTTGGGTTATTTTTAACAAAGAAATGTAGCAGTATAAATTTTAGTCAAAATTTATGAAGAAAAATTACTTATTTGCAACATTTCACAACAGAAACTAAGGAAAAGACATAGTGTTTTTTTGAAAAAGAAAGCAGAAACTTTTATATGGGTACAGTGTTGCATGACTGAGTAATTGTCATTCAAAGTGTGAGAGCTCTGAAAGCTGAACATTGGCCTGGGCAGGAAGAGGATATAAGTACCCAATAGGCAAGTGTTTAATGAACTGTTAAGAAAAATTGCTTTTATTGATGGATCCCAGTTAAAGAAGTTTTCCTTGGTGACACAACAGGAATACAGACATGCAGAAGTAAAAAAAAAACTGATAGGAATTCTAACCTCCCCCTTCTAATGAAAACAGTGCTTTTATTGCCGAGTTCCAATTGGAGAGATTCTTCTCATATCTTGTGTTGGTGACATAACAGGAAGTGAAGTGAAATCTCTCCAGCAGGACCACAAGAAGCATTAAAAACTTGCCAGCAGTTCTAAGCCTTCCATATTCAGCCAAGTTCTGAAATTCTATTTTGAGCATTGCAAGGACCACACATTTAGTCTACCCAGGGAAATTGGTGGTCAGCAGTATCATCATGTTGTCAATCACCTCATTTTACATGGTTGAACGTTTTCAGTAGAACAGCCACAAAGATAGGTGAAATTCTAATTTGTTTATACAGTGAAGCATGTCAGGAAGTGACTTGAGACTATTGATTTTCGGTCTTATGTTTCTATGTTTATATTTTCCTTGGTCCTTGGTGCTCCTGTCTGCAGGGATTCCAGTTCTGCCGGTCTCTGCGGAGTCTGAGGTAGGATCAGATGGACAGACCAGACGCTAGACTAGTTTGAAGAGTGAAAACCTTCTGATAGCATCAACTTCACATCCTCCTATTGAGTGATGACAACAAAGGTGACGTTAGATAAAAGAGAAGAGAAGCATCTGTTTCACATGGGCAGAGACTGCATCTGCACCATGACATGGCCTATAGACTAAAGCTGGGTTCACACTGTTGTAATATGGTAGCACATGAAAACACTAATTTTGTACATTGGTGTGCTACTGTGCTATTTATTTTATATTGGCATTCCAAGGCACTGCACCAACTGACAAGCATTGCAGAGCACCACAATGCACGATAACGCACTACTGTGCATTGTGCTGCATTAAAAAAAATTAAAAATAAAAAGAACGCAGGGCAACAGTGTGAACCCAGCCTAAGAACAGGGCTAGAATCAAACAGAAACTTGACAAATTCATTTGTGATCAGATTGTGCAGGTATGGCTGACCTCTGGCCACAGATAAGGTTGCCACCTGTCCGATTCTGACCCAGGCAGTCCGGGTTTTGACACGTGTCCGAATTTCAGCCTGCGTAAACTTGGACATACGTACCTCCAGTCCAACGGTCCTGCAACAAATTCAATAACTCATTCTGTTTCGGGGATAAAAGCCAGTGCTAAGCAAGTTACCGGAGTTCTCCAGTGCACCAGTGAGGATTCCTGATGGGCCGGCACAGCGAAGCATTGCCAACTCAAAAGGACTTTATTTGGATATTAGCACAAGGTACTTTGATGGATTGGAGGTTTCCACTAGTATTCATATAGTATTATGTGTATCAAGATTGCACAGCATATATTTTTGAATAAGATTGGAGTGTATTGAGTGTATTAATACTTGGATTTCCCTTGGGGGTGTCCACCATCATTTACAATTATTTTTCCACATATGAATTAATATAATTATGGAGGAGGTTGCGCTGCATTTTTTTAATTTTATGTTTAAGTTTCGGAGCTGAACACTGATATAAGGGTACTCTGATCTAATGGGGATCCCCTGGATTATGTAGGAGGGTGGCACTAACCACTGTATTATGGGGGAAGGGGAGGTGACACTTACCCCTGTATTACAAGGGAGGAGGGTTGGAAGTCTGCCTGAAACCTAGACACAATATTTAGACAAAGCTGTGGCTTCCCAAGTAACAGAGATAGTCACAAACAAATCCATTGCTACCTGTTAACCAGTTCCCAACCGCGCTATAGCTGAAGGACGGCTACAACGCGGTTCTATGGTTCTGGGACGATGTCCATGGACGTAATTTCAGTATATGCCTCCTGCACACCCCCAGCGCCAACGGTGATCACTGTGTCCTACGAACACAGCTGATCGCGTCATACGGTAAACAGCCAATCACAGTGACCTTTTACCATGTGATCAGCTGTGTCCAATGACACAGAAGATCACCGGGTAAATACAGTTGCCGCTGTCATAGCGTGAGGAAAGTGCTGCCAAGAACCAGCAATTGTCAGCGAAGGGATCAACACTGATCATCAGGGCACTGTTGATCAGTACCCTGATGATCAGTGCTCAGCAGTGCCTACCCACCTGTACCCATCAGTGACACCCACCTGTGCCCATCAGTGCCACCTGCCTGTGCCCTGCAGTACCACCCACCTCATGAACGCACATCAGTGAAGGAGAAAAATTACCTGTTTGCAAAATTTTATAACGGAAACAAAAAAAACTTTTTTTTTCAAATTTTTTGCTCTTTTTTTGTTTATAGCGAAAAAATAAAAAAACACCCAGCGGCGATTAAATACTACCAAAAGAAAGCTCTATTTGTGTGAAAAAAATTATAAAAATTTCATATGGGTACAATGTTGCATGACTGCGCAATTGTCATTCAAAGTGCAACAATGCTGAAAATTGGCCTGGGCAGAAAGGGGGTAGAAGTGCTCAGTAGGTTAATGCACTCTGGCCACACCCACTGTTCGCCGTGGCGCACTACGTGCACCACATTACTACTCTCCTTAGTGCACCCAAAAGTGTCCCAGGTCTTTTACAATCCTATAGTGTATACTACAAAAAAAAAATTCCCATGTGCTGCTGAAGTGTTCGAGTTTGCCTTGAAGAAAAGGTAGCAACCCTAGCAACAGACATTCGAGGGAGGTTGGCAGGATATTTTCCATAATGGCACTTGTGGGCAAGTGCTGAGGGCAGTTATAGGGAGGATGCACCAGACCTCAATGCTCACAAATTTTAATAATTTGTTTTCTTGTTTTGAGCAGCTCTAGAATTTCTTGGCTAAATTCAACAAGGAAACTAGGAACTGGGCAGCAAGGGATGTTACAAGATGTCAAAAGGCTCCTCGTTGTTATTAACCATGAGACTGTCACTCCTTTGCTTTGTTTGGTGGCCTGTATAGTTAAAAATAACTTTTGCATGTGGGCAAGGCCACTCTGCCCATTGCACAGAGCCTCAGGTACAGGAATATTAATTCTGCCAAGCTCAACATTCTACTGGTGCACAGATGCAGGCCATAGGCCAAAATCTCTTCCCATCCCTTGGTCACCATTACTTAGCCCCTTTCTCGCCCAGAGCGCACACTTACACAGGACTGTGATTCTCTAGTGGTTCAGGTCCGAGCTCCCAAAGTCCATCTGAACACTCGGTTCCATTTCACACGGGAGGGGGGGTTGCCTGAATCACCTGGCATGTGCTTCCGGAGGGGGCCATCTCTCACTGCAAGCAGGATGACTGTGTTTATCCAACCATCACCAGCTCTGAGACAGAGTTGCAAACACTTCACAGTGATCAAGTCTCCACGCTTAACTGAGTTTGTTCTTCAAACAAACACTACAGTACAGTAATGTGTAACTACACGTGATACTGTACACTACTGGGATACTGGTCCCCAGCACATACAATTACGAAACAAATTGCCTCTTTTGTTTGAAACTTTACTTAATGAAAGTATTTAAACGTGTAACAATCCATACATTGGCAGAACACAAGGTGTGTCCTATTAACTATCCAAAACATGGTGTTAGATGCAGAACATCAATAAACCGTTCCAATTCCTGGGGTAAACGTGACCATATATACTGGAAGCAGTCTCACTATTACTAAGTTGCTGGTGAGGTGATGTGGTGTAATCGCTCAGCATTCTATACAGAATCAGTCCCAGGCTTTATACCTCATCCCCAAGCTCCAGGGAACAGCTCTCCCAGTCTAGATAGACATCTTTCTCTGTTGCTGCTGATATTCCAAGAGAGAGAATGAACTGCTGATCTTGAATATAAAGGGAGAGGGCAGGGCAATGACTGCTAGCTTACCTACTAAGGGGAGTGACTAGAGTTAAAGAGGAACTCTCACTTCCACCTGCCTACATACATGCAAAGCAGACCATGAGTTGCCTCCAACAGTGTATTCTAACAGTAATTTTTACTAAAACCATTACAATACAAAGGGCTCTTGTACAAAAAGGAATCATCTTTCAGGCATGCTCAGAGCAGCATCATTGGTTGAGCGTTGAACATTGCAAAGTCAGGGGATCACTGCAGAGCGTTTTACATTCTAGCAAGTGAATGCAAAGTGGAGTAGCACAAGCACATAAAGGATTCTCAGCATTTGCTTATTAGAGAGTAAGGTTAACAATCAGGGAAGGTTTCTAACCTGTTCTATAACAGTGACTAGTGGCATCAGGGAGTCCCCTTAGGTGTTCATTTTTTACACTATCTAGTTGGTTCGGTTAGCTATCATCTGGTCTCTTTGGGTAACCATAGGGTGTAATCTGTTCTTCTATCCAGTGTTGAGTTACATATTTCCTGCTGCTTTCTTTCCTTGCCCAACTTATTTGCATCCCGCAGTTTACATGCTTTCCTGCCGCCAAGTGGCATGTCTAGTTCCTTGCTATCAGTCTGTGTATGCATTACCTGATCTTTTGTTGCCTAAAAAATGGAGCAGAAAATTTAGTTGGAAAATAGAAATAAAACTGGCTGAAAGACCATATTTTAAGAGTAGTGATTATTGATAGATACACTGAATAGTTTAAGGCTAATTGTGTTATACTTTTTAAAATACTAATAAATGATATAAAGTTTGAGATTAAAATTACCTGTATTGCCTGGGATATCAATCTGCAGGGATTGGGTGATTTTAGGTTGAACGAATGCATACACACAAAAAGATTCAAGATGGAGTTTTTACAGACAATCATGTCTATAGTTCAGCATACCTCCATGTTCCAGTCCAGGCAGAGAACTAAAGATATTTAATGTTTACAGGGGCTGGACTTCCAATTTACATGTCTGCCTTTTAGGATCTGCACAGCCCCAAGGGTCTTTTTGAAGATTCTGTTGGTGGCCATAGTAGTAATTCACCTTGCAGGAATAAGGCTTTGCCACTACTTGGACAACATTCTGATTGTTGCATGGTCAAGCCAGCAGCTGGAAAAGCATTGTGACTATGTTCTTCAAATACTAACTAGTTTCAGAAAGGTCAGCTGACACCCTCTCAGAGAATGAAGTATCTTGGAATAGTAATTGATACCTGGATAAGTCGAGTATCTCTTCCAAGCTGCAAGATTTCCAAGAAGAGAGTATGCATGCAAAGGGTTAAGGAGACAACATTTATGTCAGTGAAGGACTGCATGGTCCTCAGTGGGCAAGGTGGAACATTAGGGCATTCCAATTTGCTTTCCTCAGTCAATGAGACGGAGTGTGTATGGATGAAAGAATGTTTATGTCTGCGAAAATTCACCTAGACCTGGAGTGGTGGACTTTGCTAGAGTATCTCTCTTGAGGTGTTCTTCTTAGCCTGCAAGACTGGATAGCTCTGATTTCAGATGCCAGTCTCTAGGGCTGGGGACCCACTGCCTTGGGAGACAGGTACAGGGCTGTTGGAGCCCATTGGAATGCAGACACTCCAATTTTCTGTAATTGAAGATGGCCTTCCTAGCATTACAAGCCTTTCAGGATCTTTTTCATGTGGTCTGAGTGAAGTTGATGATCAATAACAAGACAGCAGTAGCCTACATAGACCGTCAATGAGACACCAAAAGTCTCTCCTTGTTGCAACTAGCAACGGAATATTTTTGATGGGACTGAGAACCATTTAGAAGTCCTGACAGCAGTTTATTTGCCAGGAAAGCAAAACCAGCTGGTGGGTCAGCTGAACAAAATATTTCCCAAAAATGAGTGGGCTCTATGAAAGAAGTACTTCAAATCAATATTTGCTACATGGAGCAGTCCGACAATAGACCTCATGGCGACTCCACTTAATGCACAGTTATCAATGTTTGTAACCAGGTACTAGTGTGATAACACAATATTACAGGATGCCTTCACAATACCATTGAGGTTTCCACTGGTTTATGTCTTCCCTCTGGTGCCCTTGATTATGAGTATGCTTCTGAAAATTCAGGCAGAACATGTTCATGCTATACTACTGGCTCCACACTGACTGAGGAGGTCTTGATTCACACTGCTCCTGCAGATGTCATCAGCAACTCCAATTCCATTTTCAGTTAGACGAGATCTCTTGTCCCAAGGTCAATGCCAGCACCTCAATCCAGTGAGGATGTGTTTAATGGCCTGGCTATTGAATTGGTCAGACTAAAAGTGCAGGGATTTTCATACGAGGTTATAAAGACCTTAAAGAGATCCAGGAGAACATCCACAAACTATACTTAATAGAGGATATGGGGGAAGTTTGTTCTGTTTTCAGCTCTGCCTTTAGCCAGCATCTTGGACTTTTTCTAATCAGCTCTGGACTTTGGTCTGGCATATAACTGTATCAAAGTGCAGATTTCTGCCTTATTCTCTTTCACAAGCTGCAGATGGACCTAGGAGCCACTGATGAAACACCTCATGCAGGCAGCAATTTGTATACAACAGCCTAGGAAATCTTTGTTCCCTTTTTGGAATTTAGGTCTGGTTTTGTGAGCACTTATGCAAGTTCTCTTTGCTCCAATAGACACATGTACATTCTGTCTATTAAAATTAGCCCCTCTGATTGCAATCATGTTGGCCAGAAGAGTGTTTTAAATTGTGGCATTTTCTTGCAGAGGACCCTTTTGTGTTGTATTACCAGAACAGTGATTTTACATCCTTCTCCAAGTCTCAGATCAAAAATAGTATCCAATTTGCATAAACATTTTTAAACTTGGGAGGCAATCCTCCGAGTCTCCCACAGGAGTCACCAAGTTCATACCAAGAGAATTTCAGTACCCTGGACATGGACAGATTTTTAAGGGTTTCCTTGCAAAGATCTGAAAATCTTTTAATTTAGCTATCAGGCCCAAGAAAGGGGGAAGCAGCAACCATAAGAGTCATCTCTTCTTGGATTAACAAAGCCTTTCTCCTCCAGAACAGGTGCAAGCTCATTCAACCAGAGGGGTGAAAGCCTCTTGGGTAGTTAATGCCAAGATTTTGGTAGAGGATATACAGTATGTAAAATGGCCAGCTGGAATTTGTGTATGACTTTTCTGCAACAATACAAGCTGGATGTGCAGTCAGCAGCCTTTGCAAAATTTGGATTAGTGTCAGCTGTTTTACAAGAGAAATACATTCTTTGCATTTCTGCTTTGTTGGTGTTCTTTTTCTTCCTGCCCATAGTTAAGTTAGATCCCATTATGTGCTGATGTGAGGCAGGCCAGGAATATGGAAAAGTATCAGATACATACCGTAATTTTCCTTTCCTGGCCTATCCTCCCATAAGTACAAACAATTCTACCCTCCCTGGTGGCCTTCTGCCAGTTAGGTATCGAACACTGGGGTGGGAAGGGGCATCCATTTATTACGCTAGGAAGAGGTGGTCCTAAAGGTCCCAGTGGAGGAGTGAACCCATTGTTTGTTTGACATGAGAATAGGCCAGGAAAGGAAAATTACAGTAAGAATCTGATAACAATTGTTCATATTGTTGTATTAAAAGAGGTATAGACTCCAGAGAGAAACATCATTTTGCCCCTATATAAATAATTAGTAATACCTCATCTGGAATATGCAGTTCAGTTCTGGGCACCTGTTCACAAAAAGGATATTGGAGAACTGGAGAAAGTGCAAAGAAGGGCAACCAAACTGATAAGATTCATGGGGGAGCTCAACTATGAGAAAAAATGAACTCAATCAAGTGTATTCTCTATTTGGAAAAGGCAGGTAAGGGATATATGATGTTTAAACATATAGTGGTCCATATAGAGCACTTGGTGTTGAGTTATTCACTTTCAGGTCATTACAGAGGACAAGGGAGCTCTCTTAACATCTGAAGGAAAAGAGATTTAACCTCCACTTACGGAAAGGTTTCTTCATAGTAAGAATTGTGAAAATGTGGAAGAGAGTCTCTCAAGAACTAGTTCTGGCCAGCTCAGTAGATTATTTTAAAAAAGATTATTTCTGAATGCAAAAATACAACTGGATATTAACATTTATAGGTAACAACACCAGGGATAGTTGATCCCGGAAATATGTAATTGCCTCTTGGTGGATCAGGAATGAAACTTTTCCCCCCCGCTGAAGCAAATTTGATCAAGCTTTATTGTTATTTTTTTGCTTTCCTCTGGATTAACTGTGGGTATAGAATTGTGTATATGGAGGTTTTATATTTACTTGTTCTTTTTTTTTGTGTTGATTGAATTAGATGAACTTGTGTCTTTCTTCAATCGAACTATGTAACTATAATTGATCAGTCAACTGCCAGTTGGTAGACTCTACGGAATCTTTCATATTCACTAACCTGATATTTGCTTGTAGATCCAGGACCTGCTCCCCTGGTATCTACAGGTGGCTTCCCTCTTTCTTGTCCTACACTTTGGTGCCTAGTAAGTGATCTAGGGTGAGCCAATCACATTCAGAGAAAAACAGGAAATAGTGTCAGCCGTTTGTATTGCTGGTAACTTTTAACTGTCCACCTGGGTAGGTACTAGTGATCAGTGCAGGAGAAGGGAAAATAGAGCTACTGCCAAAGGGCCAGGATTAAAGGATTGCACATCTTTGTACCTCAGAGAGATTATGCCCTAACTCCACCTCTCATTCCCTATAAACCTAAGACTTGTATGTGGTCCATAATGGTTCAGTAATTTATAAGCGATGGACAACACTCCCCTGGGAGCTTGAGCCAAAGGGCTTAAAATTGATAAGAGTTTCCTTCCTTTTAAGTTCCTTCAGATGTGAGAGATTAAAATGCTGTAGCTGTTAGTATGGCCAGGAATCTGAAGGGAATTGACCATAACCCTCTCTAATGTCCTCTAATGGTAGTAATTTAATAAGAGTAGATAAAAGATACTGTTCCCTGTTTATTTATGATATCTAATAATTTCAAGGTTTGCATAGTGAAGGTAGAAGTAGTGTTCAACAGTCCTTGATAACCTCCCTGGAACCCATGGGGCATTGGCTATCTTACAGCCTGCCATAGTCTCTGTCAACCTTATCAACAAATTTTGGTTCGCATGATGTTTCCAGCTAAGTATTTTAGTCAGAGCTACTGCTCTATATTAATTTTTCACATTTGGGAGTCTTAATCCACCCTCTGATTTAGTCCTCATGAGACTTTTATATGACTTTAGCTTTCCCTCCACACAAAAGTTGTAAAAACCTGCTGC
Source organism: Staurois parvus (assembly GCF_062004578.1). Classification (NCBI taxonomy): domain Eukaryota; kingdom Metazoa; phylum Chordata; class Amphibia; order Anura; family Ranidae; genus Staurois; species Staurois parvus. The sequence goes on from NW_028318321.1 coordinate 8,493,787, forward strand.
ATAAAAGAAAAAAAAAGTATTTGGAAGCACAATAGGCACCATCTATAGGAGAAATAACACCTTTGGTAGCACCTTCATTTTTATAATAATAATTCTACCTAGCCACATAAAAGTGGCTTTATCCCAACCTCCCAGATCTCTCTTGATCTTATTAAGTAAAGGGACATCATTTTCAGGAACTCTAAGGTTATTTAATTGTCCATCTTCTCTCAAATTGAAGTTTCATTTTGGGTGAATTAACTTTTTCATGCTTGTAGCAGCTTCATTGTCTATTGATAGGTAAGACTGTTATACAAGTTCTTAAGACAGCACCTACAGTATAGCCATGCACAAAGATCTTGTTGGCCTCTGGATACAAATGGTCTGTATAAGCTTCAAGCCCTTGTAAGAAAACAAAGTGAAGAGTTGTATCTCCATCTGTTGGACCAAACTGGTATAGATGTTGCGAAGCAAAATTCACAATATAAAACAGTGATCGAGTGAAGTGCAATTACTCAGAGTAGAGTTACCTTATTGCTGAGAAAAACTTGGTCCACTAGGACCACTAGGTGATCTACACATATGCATTCGCACATACAAACATACATACAGTGTCTCATCCTCTGATGCTTTCACACCAACACTTCTGCTTCAATGGCAACACCTTTCAGCAATAAACCTACACCCCTGCGTTCCTGAAACCTACTGCAATTTCCCCACCACTACAACAGCGCTACTCCCTGCTCACTTGCCCCCTCTGCCTTTGCACCCTCTGCTAACACGGTGACCACTACAAAAGAACAACTCCTTGCTCTCTTACCTCCCTCCATTCCTGTACTCTCCTAAAATTTCCCCATGACTACAACAGCACAATGTATCCCTCGCTCACCCTCTGGTAACTTCACTCAATTCCTCATTTACTAACCCCTATCTGCTCCTGCACCAGTGCATATCATGCAGGTAAGTGGCAGATTTTAAAGGTACTGACAACCCCCCAACTCTCAGCACAACCCTTCCTAGGTGCATGCCCATCTCACGCCCTGCCCACACTGTAGCTATCCCTTGACCACCTTCACCTCCCTCCCTTCCCTAGCACTCCCCACCCCTCATCACCCCCAATCACACTACATCCTCCCCCACTTTGTCTCTTTCTGGGTCGCCTAACCTCATGCTTGCACAGAGCTCTCCTTATTCTCACTGTACCTTATACATTTCTCACAGTGCATACCTCTCTTCCCAACCCCACTCAGTGCATCTCTCTCCTGCCAACATACCCTCACTTACAGCACATCTCTTCCAAGCAACCTCACATTTCCCCCCCCCCACACACCTGCTCTCACTGCTTCCTGACCAATCAAACCACATTCTTCCTGGCCACTCACTTATACTTACATTATGTTCCCCTCCACACTCACACTGCATTACTCCCAGATGATAGTGAAGCCCTCCCTGACCACCCCATCCCACCTCCAATCACAGTGCATTTCTCCCCAGTTAACTCACTCCTGGTCACAATGCATCCCTCCTTGCATCCCTCAATGGCCAAACTACCTCTGTTCATAGTGCATCCTCCTTGACCATTCCACTCTCTGTACAACTACCCCCTTAAGGGATACAGAGTTATTTTCAAGCTCCCTGTCACTCTTGACCCCACTCTGAGAGACCAACACCTGCTGACACCACTGCACACTTCTGGTTAAAATAAACAATCTCAATATTACCAGAAAAAGGACTCACGCACAAGTAAGAGTGAATTGATACTTTGTATTAGAGTTCAGTATGAGCACAGTAAAGTAGCACAAAATTATAGGCGTGTATATACTCGTAGTAACTGTAAGCAAAGGTCAACACATACAGCAAAAATCTCAGTCAGTTCTTAATGTCCAGCTAATCAAAATTTAACCAAGGGTCTCAACTCTGAGACTTTTCTGTCCCCAGTGAGCAAAGGAGAAACTACTAAGGAATAAGGCTGGCTCCCTTTGGGCCATCAGAAGCTGATGACAGGGTTCGAATCTGAAATGAAGAAATAGCTCTTTAATTAGAAAGGTATCAAGGTCCTACCTTTCCTCAGGGCTTGTGCTGCTCCATGTGCTGGCATCCATCTTAGGTCTGCAAAGCATTGTGGGATCCTTTATGCTTTCAGCCCTCTGCGGCTCCTCCCAGGAGGTGGTGGCTTATCACATTTAAGTCTGCTGTTTGCAGCTGTCCATTGCATTCATGTCCTCTCTGTTGCACAGCAGCAAGCTCCTGTTTAGGTAACTCTTTGCTCTCCTGGATACCGACTCCTCCTGGCTTCCATTCTTCCTGACTTCTGACCCCGGCTCTGGCTATGATTCCCGCTGGTTCTCGACTTGATTATCCTGGAAGACGACCTCGGCAGGAGAACTTCTGTCCTACCAAGTCATCCGCTGTTGCTGTCGGACTTGCATAGACTTTTGCCTTGTTTCTGTGTAAATAAACCTACCTTTAATTGCACCTCCTTGTGTGTCTGGCTCCTCGCTCCCTGACAAAAGGCTAAAGTCCTTTCAACTGCAGTGAAGAATCTTCTGCACGCTTGTTGGGGCCCACTTGGTGCACTAAAAGAGTTCAGATGTCCTTGGTTGCAACATGTGAAAGTCCTTCAAAAAGATTTATGCACAGGCATTATCCATTTAAGTGGTATTTAACTTGGGCAGTACCCCTTTAGGTCACAAGATGAAATGCAGGTTTTAAGCAAGAGGGTTAAGGGGTGGGCAGAGGCAAGTGTTAATAATGGGTTAATTTCTCTCTAGGCTGCAGTAGCAAAAGGCAACAATGACAAGTGTCCTTTGATGGATGTAAACCAATTGCAGAGGAAACAGTGGTGTGGCCTGGCCCGCAGATGGTGGACACTGCAGCAGACTGATGACTGGATTATGGTGGAGATGTGTTTGCTAATAGGCCGTGTGAACTGGCCTCAACTTCTGTGACTGGTGAACAATGTCAGTAACTGTATACAGAAAGACTGATGCAAGAGACTGTCAGTGACATCTTAATTGGCTTCAGATTGAGACTCTCTCACCAGATCTGTGGCATCATCCAAGTCACTGGTGATTTCACTGTAGATGGGGGGCCCCTAGCTGTTCTGCGGTTCCTCCTGCAGAATTCGTTCCTGGCTGCAGCACTCCGGGTCACCAACCTACAGGGTAGATCTCAAGACTTTTTTGTGATGTCAGCGTTGGCCGTTCCTCCCAATTGACAAATGATCATTACTAATCAAATTTTGTAAGAAAGACTCCCACCAAGGATTAGGGGACTCTGCTTGACCTCCTCCTGGATGGTGTCAACAGGAGGGCTTACAGATTCTTGAATGCACTTCAATATACTGCACAAAGGAGACTCTAAGGCCCTGATTCACTAAGATGTGAGTGTAATAGCAGAGACTGACCATTCAGGCAGACTCCGGTCAATCAATCAGTCGTCTGACCAGCGTCTAGCAAGCTCATTAACGAGCGTCTACTGACTACTTTGCCATTAGTGAATGTGGTATCCCGTCTGGCACATTTTTAGGTGCAATACCGGATATATTCGCTAGATGGCGCACAAGCGCGGGCTTTATTAACATTGGCGTTTTTCTGATAGAAAATTCTAATACAGCTGTACTATTACATTCTGAAAATTCTCTTTTGCTATTTTTTTGGCTGTTTCTCCAAAATGATCAGGAAAGTATTGCATTGTGCAGCGCTATAAATGCATGTGATCAATAATGAACGCATGTAAAAACCAAAAAGTGCAAAGAATTGCAATAATGATGTAAACTGGTAAATCGTGCTAAAATAAGTTCATAGAATCATTCCTGAATAATGGAATGTCCTTCGTGTGAGAGTACCAACTCAGAGAGTGCCTATGAATGGCACGTGTGGTCTCTCCGTGACGGACAGTAGTGCATGAACTCGTGAAAGGTAAACCACCCTTGGGACTGATCTACACTCACCAGAACAAAAGTATTAATGTGCATGGGTTATACACATCGCACATCTGGGGGTGCAGCGGTATGCTGGCAGCTATGGGTTAGTCATCCAGCTCCATCCATCCATCCATCCATCAGGGTGGGTGCCCAAATGGTCCTGGGGAGGAATTAGCTCAGCCACAGGAGCCAGAAAGGTGCTCAATAGTGTAGTACACTGTCACAGGGGTGGATGACCTTTCACGAGTTCATGCACTACTGTTCGTGGTTATATTTATCTTGTGTAATACCATTTTACTAGTCTATATCATTTGACCAGCGCTCGCTTTATCATTTTTAAACAATGTAACTATTCTACATTATAACTCAAACTGTGTTTCCCACAGTGGTTTAGTGGTTAGAGCTCAGAACTTACAGCACTTGGGTCATGGGTTCTAATCCCAGTCTTGGCAACATCCCAAAAAAATGGAGATCAATTTTCTGGGTTGTGGCAGGAATATTGATCAATCAATTATGATTTTGCCTAATGACTAGAAAGTGGATGAATGTTACTTGCGTACTGTTCTTCTGCCAATTAGGTCATGTGCAAGTTTCATGCCGTGTATATTTCATTGTAACTTTTTTCTCTTTTAAATCTGTCTCCTTATACAACTTGACCCCCTCCCCCACCCCATCATCACCTGTCCCATATGCAAATCTATGGATCACCGCCCCACTCTTTAACTATCTATTTACTGATCAAGTGAATGTGTCTCATTTTCTATCAGCTACAGCTCAGATCTCACATTATTATACAATTGCTGATTGTATCTCACCACTAGTCTGATTGAATTCACAATTCCTGGTCAGTCCTGTTCCCTGACCTCTAATAACCTTTAGGGCCAGTTCACACTACATGTGTTTCAGTTGCTTTTTCAGCATCACAAACGCACAGAAAGAAGGTTATATGGTTGTCAATGTCATAGTTCACATCAGCGCTTGCATTTTCAATGCATTGCAGGTGCTGTAAACAAAGTTGACCACGCTGCATTGTTTCTGCACAGAACTGTACTGGAACACATTGAAACGTCCTTGAATGTACTAAAACGCACATGTCCCTAACTACATTGAATACAAAGAAAATAGAAAAAAATAAGTGGAAGGGATACAAAAATGCAATGTAAACATGTCCAAAACGCATCCAAAATGTACTGGAACACACTAAACATGCATGCCAAAAGGGCATGAAAAAAACCCATCAGGAACACATCTAGACTGTTTCTATAGTGTGAACTTGTTCACACCATTGGTGGTGCAGAAACGCATGCAAGAACACACATTTTCCAGCACAGCAAAGAAATGCAATGCCCTATGTAGATGTGCGCAGGTACCATGATGAAAACGTTGTTGCACCTACACACGTCTATTAAAAACAGCCCCATTCACAGCCACAAATACGCATGGCACCACACTACTGTGCGGTTAGGTGCGACACACTTGGAAAATAACATAAAAATAAGCCAACATAGCTAAAACATATCTTGAAAATATGGGGACTCTGATATCCGGCGACAGTCCGTTCACGAACGAGAAGCAATTCTGCACCCTAAAACCAACATAGAGGAAAGGGATGGTCAAATTGCTGTGCTGCTTCCAAACCACCTCTGGCATGCCAGGGTCAATATGCAGATCCTCGATGCCAGTTCTTGCCTGCGGCCACAAAATATCCACTGGCCACAAGTGAAGGTGAGTGGAGGACGTGAAGGTGGATTTCTACCAGCTTCAACCGCAAGCAGTACCACTCCTGAAAAATGAGAGCAAATAATCATTGACACGTCATCATGACAGTCAATTCTCAGTGCAGGCTATCTAGAGTGTCTTTCCTTTTTAACCATTTCAAGAGTTCAAGGAAACATTCTTGGAGCATCTACTGTGTTTGGAAAGGCCAAAGGTCCCCCCCTCCCCCAGGCACACTAATGCTTATGCAGGCCATAGACGGGGAGAAAAACAGCCGATTTTTCTTTTAAAAAATGAAAAATCGGTTGTTCAAGCGGCCGACGTTACCAGCAATGGTAAAAAAAAAAAAATCGGCCGATTTTCATCCCGTCTACAGCCGGCAAAAAGTGTCCCTGCAGAGAGCTCCGCTATTTCTTTGACAGTTCTTTGACATTTATAGCGGTTGCAACAATGTATTTGTATCCATTTCGGATACAGATGTTTTTATTCGGAAACAAATAGATACAATGTTGCAACCGCTGTAAATGTCAAGGAACTGTCAAAGAAATAGCGGAGCTCTCTGCAGGGACACTTTTTGCCATACTGGAATTCCTCTCATTTTTCATCCTTCTTCTTCCTCTTCTTCTTCCTCTTCTTCTTCATCATCCTCTTCTTCCTCTTCATCATCTTCTTCTTCATCATCATCATCCTCTTCTTCATCTTCATCATCATCATCCTCTTCTTCATCATCTTCATCATCATCATCCTCTTCTTCTTTTTCTTCTTTTTGTCTTCCTCTTGCAGGTCACTGCTCATGTGCAGATTTTTTATCAGTAAAAAAATCGGCTGATTTGCCCATCATTGCCGCGAAAATCGGCCGATCGGCAAATTCGGCCGTTTTTTTCCAACTTTACTGAAAAAAAAAATCTGCCAAAATACCGAAAAACGGCCGAACAAATAGCCCACTAACGATCCGAAAATCGGCCGATTTTATTTTCGGCCGAAAAATCGGCCGATTTTCGACCCATCTATGGCCTGCATAAGATATGGTGTGGCCCTAGGGTCAATGTGTGTTTAGAATACTTCCAAAATGCACATACAAAAACACTACATCCAAATGCATGTTGCATTTCTATAGCATGTTAAACAGAAGAAAAATGCACTTACATAATGTTAACATGCGCAAGTAAAAATAGACAAAATCCACATCCTTTTATTCTGGCTTCACATACATGCATTGTGGTATAACACCGCACTCCTGGGCAAATCACATGCAATTTGTGTGCGTTGCAATTAGAGACAAACATTTTGCACACCTCAAATTGCACCGCATCCGGGCCAAAAATGTGCAGGACCCTTTTTCAGGGTATGCACATGGGTGTGAATAGGCATGCCATCCAATTTGGCAAATCGCAATACGCTTTGTGTACCAATATTGGTGTGTTGGTAACTTCACCTAGAAAGCCGCAGCAGGTGGCATGAAGGGGTTGCGGTTGTGATGCGGTGCAGCGCTTGCACAGAAAACACTGCAAATTTCACATCGCATCTGTGTGACACCAGAATGTGCCAATATGTGGCTTGACAAAGCACAGTGGTCAGTGCAGATTATTTTCAATCCATGTTTTTTTACACTTTTCATTCACTGGTTTAACTCAGGTGATCATTAATCACAATTATCTCCGGAGATCACATGCAGCCCCTCAACCATCTACACATATCTCTGGAAATCTATACAGATCTCCTTGAAAAAATGTCTCCTCTCCTCTTCGGAAAACAATTGTCCTCCACCTCATAAACAGGGGGACAGAGAAGATTTCTCCTTGATAACTAAAATCAGATGAATTATCTGTGCTTAATAAACATACACCAATACTGCAAATGCATTGTACTGTCCAAGGCATTGCACACTAATGCATTGCACACTAGAAATGTCAAATGCGTTAGTGTGTACAGTGCATGAGTGTAAAATGCTTTAGTGCACACTGCAGTGTACAACGCATTGCACACTGTAATACTCTGTACAAAGTAATACCGTGTACACCCACACATTGTAGACTGTAATGCACTGTACTCTGTCATGCAGGATGGAGCAACGCATTGTACACTGTGATACCGTGTACACCCACACATTGTAGACTGTAATGCACTGTACACTGTCATGCAGGCTGGAGCTACGCATTGCACACTGTGATACGCTGTCCACTGTCATGCAGAATCCAGCAACGCATTGTACACTGTAATACCATGTACACCAACACATTGTAGAATGTAATGCATTATACGCAGTATACATGTCCAGATATTCAAAGATTAGCCATGAAGGCCTAGCTGGTTACCTATTTGGCGACCGCAGATAGCCGAATAACGCTACACTGCATCCAGGCAGCTCTGGGAGGGTGTCGTATGACATCCTGGCAGAACGCGCTCTCCGTGATTGCTGTGTCCTAAGGACACAGCTGATCACGTGATGTGGTAAAGACCAATCACAGCGGCTTTTTACCATGTGATCAGCCATGTCCAATGACACGCTGATCACCGGGAAATGCATTTGCCGGGTCTTGGCTGCACTTTCATCACGCTGTCAGAATGTGTGGAAAGTACTGCCGAGAACCAGCAGTTATCAAAGCAGGGGTCGGCCCCGATGATCAGTGCCCACCAGTGCCACCCAACAGTTCCACCCACCTGTGGCCAGCAGTGCCGCCTCATCAACGCACATCAGTGTTGCTAAATTACCAGTTTACCAAATGTTATAATATAAACAGACTTTTATTCATTATGAGCTATTTTGTGGTTTATCGAGCAAAAAATAAAACTCACAGCAGCAAGTCAATACCACCCAAAGAAAGCTCTATTTGTCTGAAAAAACTGATACAAATTTAAGATGGGTGCAATGTGGCATGACCGCACAATTGTCATTCAAAGGGTAACAGTGCAGAAAGATGAAAATTGGCCAGGACAGGAAGGGGGTAGGAGTACCCAGTAGGCAAGTGGTTAATATCATTGACCCATCAATACCCAGGAGCTAATGTACAGATAAGTAGCATGTGCACCAAGTGAGATTCTGCTAGGCCCCACCCACAAAATTACAATTACTTGTCCCTCACATGTTATAAACATATTTGCAATGGCCACAGTTACTTTACATATAAGGATCATCTCCTCAGTTGAGAACTGTGCTCTCGCCATGTCCAAATGCCAATAAAGTTATCAAAATTTTCAACCAACACAAAACCTCCAACCACTTCTCATCCACTTACACTCCCCACAACCACTTCCGGGTGCGCGCGCACCAGATGACGGACTTCCAGGAGGATAGCTGCTCGTGCGCCATGGGGGACACCTGTTTGGCGTTTATTTGTGCACGATCGCGCATATCTATGCACGATCGCTCATTTCTATGCACGGCTATGATAGCTTTCGCGAATGTGTGCTTTAGTGATTTTTTTCTTTTTAAACCTTGGCTAATATATATTTGTTGCCAAAGGCCAAAAATTAACATACAGTGGGGACTATTTTATTACTGTAAATCAAATTGTAGAAAACCTGTAGCTGGCTGCACAGTGAATGTGACATATTCATTAGTACATAATATTGTGGTGCAAGCAGGTTTTTTATTTTTTTGTTTGGTTTTGAAAAAGCCAGTTTGCACCCACTTGCATATTCACGCTCTTACAAGCTACATTTGAGCAGATTATATAAGTATACAAAGTAACTATTAAGGTTGTTCATATATTGAACATAAAATAAACACAAAAACATCGGTGAAACATTTATTGATCAAATATATCTTCATTTATTTGGTCAGCAGGAACAAGTAGGTACAGTCAATATCTTGGTGAGTCACAAAAATAGGATTGATGTGGCAAAAATAAAACACTCCTGCTCATAAGAGCTTAAAATCTAAAGATACTTCTAATGAACTGTGTGTGCTCAGGTTATAGCAGGAAACAAAGGGGAAGATGAATCAAGTAACATTTTCGTGCACATAAGGTTTACTTACACAATCATTTAGTATAAAGATCCATTCACAAAAAAAGTCTACACATCAAAATATAAAGAAAACAAGACATATGTGAAAAACCCCTCCCACCTCTACAAACCCCCTACACATACATTTGTCAGCAGGTTTGTCAGAAAAATGCATTGGAGTCTCAATAAGCAAACAAAATTAAAACAAGAGCAGATTTTAAACAAAACGATTGACATGTGTGAGGCTTTCAATGCAAAGAGAAAAAACACAATCATTGTGCAATAACACACAAACACTTTACAAGGCTGAAAATATGCAAACATTTCCAGCCCACTTCCAAACACAGCCTGAGTGGTGTCTGGGGCAATTCAGCACAAAATCTCTTCTTCCCCCAAACCACACCATGCAAGGACTTAGTCACAAACCACCCGGCCTAGTAACAGGCCAAATCACTCCCTACTGCACATCTTTATATAAGCTAGGTTGTATTTGGAGCACGCCAAACAAGGCCCCACACCCAATTAAGCCACACCCACCAATTTGGTCAGTGAAAGTGTTTTCACCTGATGAATCCGCTTCCTAGCTGCATTAACCCTTGGTATACAGGCCCCACAAATCAGAAAGATATATACAGTGAAATGTACGTGTGCAGCATACAACAGAACATTGAGCAGGGATGTGAAAGGGAACCCCAATTGGAACCGTTATTGCTACTATGGTCACAATTCCCTCCAGATTCTCGCATGAGTTAAGACAGTCACATGACCACATCTTGTATGCAATACTGAAAATGACAAATCGATTTGACTAGTATGGTGAATTTCCCATCAATTGGTAAAACACTCCAGAAATCAAACATCACCAAAGCTGATTTTCAAATAATGCAACTTACAGTAAAGTTGACCATTTCAATGCAATTTTCAAGACATCTGACACAGATCTCTATGCAAATTGCCACTAAAGTAGAACATGTACTACTTAAGAAATCAGTGTTTGAAACACACCCATGTGGTCGCTCTAATAGCAGACAATAGGGTGCGACTTTGCAGACAATTTACAACTTGCATGTTGTGCAAATCACATGCCAAGTCCCACTCAATGTGCACGCTATTGTAGCGTTCATATTGTTGTGGTTCAAACTTGGTCGGAGCCGCAAGTAATAATAGAGTAATGAATACACTACTTTTCATGCAATTTGCTGAGAGATCGGTGTTGGATGTCTTGCAAATTGCACTTGAAATCACCATGTACCCCGACTTTGAAATCATGCAACTTCTATGCAAGTCACATGATGTGACTGTGGTGTCAATAACACCACTTAGAAATCTGCTTTAATGTGGCCCCCAGTAACATTGTTTGCGATTGCCATGCAATTGGCATGACAGGCGACTTGCAAATCGTAGACCAAGTCGCACCCTATTGGCCACTGTAGGCTCTGTTCACATCCAATTGGATTGTGAACTCGTGCAACTTCACTGTGAGTTGGGCAATTGCCGCATCGGATTAGATGTGACAGTGGTGTTGGCCCCCAGTAACATTGGGTGCAATTTGCCATGCAAAGAGCAAGCTGCTGGCCATGCCAATCACATGACAAGTCACATCCAGGGTGTGCAATTTCAGGTGCGATTTGTGCATTGACATCGTACCTGATATTGGATATAATGAATGTGAGTGTATTAACATACACCATTTGTTGCAGCGAGAGTTCAAAGGTATTTGAGAATTGTGGCCATTTATTAGCAATTTAACATCTAGACTCAAATAGAAATCGCAATGCTACACACAATTGAAAACACAACTAGTTAGTAATTCTCTAGAAAACACAGTAAAATTGGCAACTTAAAGAGTAATTTTCAATTGCATATAGTGTGAGCGAAGCAGGAAAATCAACAAAGGAAATAAATCTTTGAAGGCGTGCGGTACCTGCCTGCTGGGATAAGGGTCTGCTATGCATTTGGGGGAAAAATGCACGCCAGGATTTGTGACAAGTTTGATGTGTGGATTCACCAACCGAGTCTTTTCTCTCTCGCTCACTCTTCTGAATGTCTCTCTTTATCACTCCTCAGTATGTATCTCTCGCTCACTCTTCTTCGTCTCACTGGCTCACTCTTCTCTCTCGCTCACTCTTCTTCGTCTCACTGGCTCGCTCTTCTCGCTCGCTCACTCTTCTTCGTCTCACTGGCTCGCTCTTCTCTCTCGCTCACTCTTCTGAATGTCTCTCTTTATCATTCTTCATATGTATCTCTCGCTCACTCTTCTTCGTCTCACTCTTCTCTCTCTCTGTCAGCTCTTTGCTTGCCAAATCCTTCACAAAAGTGGGTGGAGTGTAAACCATCATTATCAAATCTATTAGTGATTCAGGCCCTTATCTTATACCATTGTATGACATTCACATAAGGTGCAGCTTTGAAGGTGTTTCAACAGACAAGGCCTCATTCTAATTCACATTTTAGGGATCATTTAGACAGAATGCAAAGATGTTACCAGAACATGTATGTGAAGACAGCCACACACGGAGATCATGCTACTACCTCGCCGGGGTTGGGATTTGAACCGACAACCCTAGAGTTATGAGGCAGTAGTGCTAACCACTAACCCACGGAGCTACATTGCTAACCCAGCCTGTATTTCTGTGCTGTGAATCAATCCTAGGTCCCTGGGCATGGTCAGTTTAACTAGCCAGATATCTCCAATGTGACACAAATGTTGTGCTATGTTGCCAATTCAGATGTATGTTGGTTCTATGTATCCCAATACAAAGGATTGCAATACTAATACAGGCGTACCTCGGTTTACCAACGCCTCAGGGAACGTCATATTTGGGGTACAAATGCCAAACCATTTCAGTTAATTGGTCTGTTTACAAATGTTTGAATAATTTGGTATGGGCATGTGGCCTGGTATGGTTCAGGAGGGGGGGGAGGCGCCCGCTCGTTCCCCCCCCCCCTTTCCTGACCTGCCGGGCTGCATGCTCGGATAAGTATGTGTTATGGATTTTGGGGAGTACCCCATGCTGTTTTTTATTTAATTTCAGCGTGGAGGTACCCCTTAACATCCATACGAGACCCGAAGGGCTTAGTATGGATGGGAGGGGGGACCCCACGCCAGTTATTTAAAGAACTGTTTCTAAATCCCTGCAATACTTTGACATTCAACTGTCAGTGGGGAAATCCGCCGACAGCTGAAACATGAGCGCTGCATTGGTTTTCACTACTAAAACGCCGCATGAGTTGATAACATAACTCATGCGGGATTGTAGGAGCGACAGCCATGAGTTAATGTTTCATCTGTCAGCGGGGTTCCCCACTGACAGCTGAATGTAAAATAATTCCCTTTATTGCATAAATAATAGAAAAGCGTAGGTCCCCCCTCCCATCTGTACCAAGCCCTTTGGATCTAGTATGGATATTAAGGGGGAACTCCACGTCGAAATGTAAAAAAAAAAACAGCGTGGGTCCCCTCAATATCCATACCAGACCCTTATCCAAGCATGCAGCCCGGCAGGTCAGGGAAGGGGGGGGGGATGAGCGAGCACCCCCCCCCCCTCCTGAACCATACCAGGCCACGTGCCCTCAACATGGGGGGGTGCTTTGGGGCAGGGGGGGCTCCCCCCCAAAGCACCTTGTCCCCATGTTGATGAGGACAAGGGCCTCTTCCCCACAACCCTGGCCGGTGGTTGTGGGGGTCTGCGGGCGGGGGGCTTATCAGAATCTGGAAGCCCCCTTTAACAAGGGGGCCCCCAGATCCCGCCCCCCCCCCTACGTGAATGATTCTGCGGTACACGGTCCGCAGACTCATTCACAAAAAAACTAAGTGTGGTGTAAAAAAAACACAGTACAGGGTCTTTGACAAGTCCTTTATTAAAACAATGTCCCCCGAAGTAGATCCAACATCAATCGCGGCGGCGGCAGGGACCCGAAAAAAAAAATAAAAGTTCCGCTCCCGTCGGAGGCTTCCAGCCTAGTGAAGAAGAGGCTAGCTGACAGTTCTTATATAGGTATGGGGCGGGGCCAGCCGGGGACATCATCTGAGTGACCCGCCCTATGTCACATGCTTGCTGTTCCCGGCTGGCCCCGCCCCATACCTATATAAGAAATGTCAGACTGTCTCCTGCATTCAGCTTGTTAGCCTCAGTGGAGAGACAGGGTGACATTTCTCAAATAGGTAAGGGGCGTGGATGATGTGCCCGGCTGGCCCCGCCCCATACCTATATAAGAACTGTCAGCTAGCCTCTTCTTCACTAGGCTGGAAGCCTCGGACTAGAGCGGAACCTTTTTTTTTTTTTCTTTTTTCGGGTCCCTGCCGCCGCCGCCGTGATTGACGTTGGATCTACTTCGGGGGACATTGTTTTAATAAAGGACTTGTCAAAGACCCTGTACTGTGTTTTTTTTACACCACACTTAGTTTTTTTGTGAATGAGTCTGCGGACCGTGTACCGCAGAATCATTCACGTAGGGGGGGGGCGGGATCTGGGGGCCCCCTTGTTAAAGGGGGCTTCCAGATTCTGATAAGCCCCCCGCCCGCAGACCCCCACAACCACCGGCCAGGGTTGTGGGGAAGAGGCCCTTGTCCTCATCAACATGGGGACAAGGTGCTTTGGGGGGGGGAGCCCCCCCTGCCCCAAAGCACCCCCCCCATGTTGAGGGCATGTGGCCTGGTATGGTTCAGGGGGGGGGCGCTCGCTCGTCCCCCCCCCTTTCCTGACCTGCCGGGCTGCATGCTCGGATAAAGGTCTGGTATGGATATTGAGGGGGACCCACGCTGTTTTTTTTTTTAAATTTCAGCATGGAGTTCCCCCTTGATATCCATACCAGACCCGAAGGGCTTGGTATGGATGAGAGGGGGGACCCACGCTGTTTTTTTTTTTTTTTTTTTTTATTGCGGACCTTTATTTTTACATTCAGCTTTCAAAATAAATTTTATCTAGACCTTCAAAATAAGTAAAATCATAACAGAAATAATTATAAAGGATAAGAAACAAAAATATAATCACTAAAACGAAGGAAATCTAATTAGATTACATGAAGATATGCTTAATGCTGTTTATTAAACACAGTAGTCGCGACCGAGTGCCGGCTGTCAGAGGAATCCACAATCAGATTCACTATTAGTCAGTGGCTAAAAAGCAAACGCCCATGGCAGAGGACTAAAATGTGTTCTGCACATGCTCAGTTCTATCTGCCAAAGACACTGCACGGGCATCTAGATTTTTACTGTGTCGATTTCCTTGAAAAAAACGTTTTTTAACACATTCTTAATTTTTTTGGAAATAGCAGATATTGTTTAAAGTGAAGTCCTGATATTTGGCAAAGCAAATTTCTAAGTGAACATGTCTCTACAGTGATTTTTCATGGTGTTAGACGTGCTTCTTAGCAAGTCTGCTTTTGTGAGTCTGATTCCGGGCGTGTGTCTTTTTGTGAATTAGATTGGGCGTCTGCTTATGGGCTCTGCTCAATAGTGAATTAGGTTGCAGGGTCAAAAATGGACGGACGCCCATGAAAATTGGGCTTAAGCCCATAAATATGCGCCCACGTCCAATAGTGAATCAGGGCCTAAGTGTCAGGAATGGACTTGCCAATAACGGTGGGACTCACCTGCCTTGTGGGCTGCAGTACCAGGGCTGGCCAGTGGGTGCTCTCAGCAATCAGAGACTCACCCCTGCAGTCAGCCAAAACACCTGAAGCTGATTGCAGGGGTTGTATTTAAGGAATGGACAGACTCACAGTCAGGGCCTTGGTGTGTGTTTTTCCATGGGCCCCTGTATCTTGTAACCTGCATTCCTGTTCCTGCCTGACTTGTTGCCGACCCTGCCTGATCCTGACCTCTGCTGACTTTTCCTGTTCGATCCCTGGCTTGTGACCCCGACCATTCTCTCCGCCTGCTCCTCCTGTACCTACCTGCCCGATAGTTATCGACCCGGCCTGCCTGACTACGTTGTGCTTTATATGTGTATGTACCTGTGTATCTATATCAGTTTAGGGTTGGGTTTGTTTCACCTTGTTGTATGTATTTGTGTTAGCTTGGGGTTTGGTGCACTGTGTTTATATTTGTATTGTTAGTCTCAATAAATTATATTATTTACTATATCTGAAGCCTACGTTTCCCTGTGTCAGTCCACACACTTCTGGTCACACCCGCATCCCTGACACTAAGATTTTTTGACTAGAATGAAAGGCTTCTTCTGAGATTTTACCCAAGGCATCATAAGTCAGTCTTTTGGGTGCTCTAATTTTTGTTCTCTCCTTGAATTCCTCTTGGCTGGAGATGTTGCCCACTTCCTCTGAGGTATTCTCTTCTTCCACTTTCTCAAGCTCAAAAGCTTCTTCTATTGCAGGCTCCACCTCAGAGCTCCCTGGTAAATCAATTACAGGCTCAGGAAAGAGACAGTCTCTAAGGGCAGGATCTAACTGCAGCATGGGGTCAGAAAGTTCTGCCGGGCTTGGTTCTGCACAACTAGAAGTCTCTGAACTTCTGAGCCTGCTGGAGGAGCTGCCGATCCTATAGCAGGGGTGGGTGCCAAAATGCTGTCTTTAATGGCAGATAGAAGTGGTCACCAATCTATTCCTATTTCCACCCCCTCTTTGTCATCGGTCCCCTCCTCTTCTGGAGTCAGAATGGGGTGAGGAGGGGACGGGGGAGGCCTGCGTGGTCAAATCCCCACAGCTGGAGGATTTTTGCTGGCAGTGGGACTTGCACAGCATCGGACAAGGGCAAAAGGTGATTCCAGTGCCAAGATTTCACTGGGCCTTTCTTTCCTTACAGACAGAATTGATAGACAGGCAAGTCTGGCAACGTCTGACAGATAACATATGGTTAGGACTTTAAGTAGACTGCAATTTTGTGCTTCCCTGGGACCTCAAGATTTCTTAGTAGCACCCGATCTTCGGGCTGCAAATCTTGTAGTTTCACCTTGGAATCATAGCGTTGCTTGTTCCTCTGTCCTGCCGACTGGTAAACCTGTTCGGCTTTCTCATAAGCAGTTTCTATTTTGTGCTTTAGCCTCTCCACATACCCCTGAGGTGATGAGGGGGTTAGGTGATCGGAGCTGTGCCAAAAGCTAGATTCATAGGCCTCCGGTCCAAACATTAGACGCTAGGGTGAGAAGCCTGTGGCATCATTCTTGGTGCTGTTGTAAACATGCACCACTGCAGCTACATGCTGGCTCCACTGTTGCTTGTTCTCCAAGGGCAGAGTGCCAAGCATATTCAAGAGTGTTCTATTGAACCGTTCATGTTGGGGGTCACCTTGAGGGTGATAAGGGGTAGTTCTGGATTTCTTTATTCTCAAGAGAGTCAGCAGTTCTCTGATTAGCTTGCTCTGGAGGTTTCTGCCTTGATCCAAGTGAATTCTCTGTGGAAGGCCATAATGTACAAATAATTTTTCCACTAAGACTTTGGCTACTGTGGAGGCCTGCTAGTTCTTTGTGGGAAATGCCTGAGCATATCTGGTGAAATGGTCTGTCACCACTAACACATTTCCCTGTCTGCTAAAGTTTGGTTCCAGACACAGGAAATCAATACACACCAGCTCCATTGGGCCCTGGCTCTGAAAGTGGCTCAAGGAAGCAATTTGTATGGGTAGAGTTTTCCTCTGTATGCAGCTTAGGCAGGTATGGCAGTATTCTTCCACTTCTGACCTCATCCATGGTCAGTAAAATTGATCTATCACCAACAGGAAAGTCCTCTCCTGACCTAGGTGCCCATGTTAGTCATGCAGCAACCTTAACATCATTCTTCTGAACTTTGCTGGCAAGAAGTATTGCTATAGATCATCACTTCGGTCCGAGGGGCCCCTTTGGTAGACCACCCCATTCCTCAGTACCAATCTATCCCACTCCCTATAGATAATCTTAGCATCTGGAGGATCTTCTACCCAAGGTAGGTCAAGCCACTCTTTCATGAGGGCTCTTCTTGCTAATCAACAGAGGGGATCTTGATCCTGAGCCTCCTGTATATCTTTTGCAGTAAGATGAGTTAATTCCTTATCCTTCAGCTGGTACACATTGCAGTAGTATGATGGGATGTATGCACCTCGGGCTCCCACAACGTCAGCATATGCCACCCCTTTGTCTGCATATTCAGCTCCCTGAGTCATAGCCTGCACCTCTTCAGGGTATACTTGAAGTCAGCTTGGTTCAGTAGCATGATGGCCATGAGGTCTTCTGCATCGGGCATCTGCATCTTTATTTCCTACTCCATGCATATACTTTAGGCTGCAGCGAAATACAGACAGAGCAGCCAGCCACCAATGCCCAGCGGCATCTAGCTTAGCTGTGGTGAGTACATAAGTTAGTGGATTGTCTGTCTGTCTTCACCAGAAACTCAGCCCCATAGAGATAATCATTCAGCTTATCCATCATGGCCCACTTCAAGGCAAGGAACTCCAATTTAAGGGTTGGGTAACCTCTCTGCAGGGGAGAGGCTCCGACTCATGAAGGCCATGGTCCATAACATCCAAGCATGTTCCTGGTATAGTACTGACCCAAGGCCTTCTCGACATCCACATGGAGTTTGTACGGCTTAGTAGGGTCTGCATAAGCCAACACTGGAGCTTGCATTCAACATTGCTTCAAACTGATCTAGACCTGTTCACACTGCTGTGTCCACTAACCACTAATGGATTCATGAGGCCTTCATGGCCCTTTTGGTGGGGGGGCTTACTCAGCCCACTGGTCTCTCCAAACATATTCTTCAGAAGGTCTGTGAGGGGAGCAGCAGTCTTAGCGAATCCATCCAAGAACCAACGGTAATATGACCAGAATCCAAGGAGTGATCTCAGTTCAGTGATATTGTTGGGTCAGGGCCAAGTAATCACAGCTTCGATCTTGCTAGAGTCACTGGCCACCCCTTCTGCCGAGGCTACATACCCCAGATAGGTGACGGAGTTCCGGTAAAATTGACACTTTTCCAGGGAGCTATTGAAACACTTTCTCTACCCGCTCTTCTTGCTCTTTCATGGTTCTTCCAAATGTAATTCTGCTATCCAGGTAGACCAGGAATTCAATCAGGTTAGTATACCTGACCGTACATTCCATCAGCCTCTGAAAAGTGGCATACGGAGAGTCCCTGGGGCATACGGTCAAATCAGAAAAACCCTAGTGGGCTAATGAAGGCCATTTTCTCCCTATCTTCAGGGTGCATACGGATTTGGTAATATCTACTCTTCAAATCCAGGACACTAAACCACTTAGCTCCCGACAGGCACTATAATGTGTCTTCAATGTGTGGAGTAGTATATTGATCGGGTATAGTCCATTTGTTCAAAATTCTGCCAGCTTGTCAGTCTTTCTCTTGCTCTCTGTTTGTCATTTAAAGTAATGCAACGCCATATCGCAAAAGATGGTCTGGTCAGGAAATCCACTGGAGCAGCATTTCTCAACCAAGGTGCCCAGGCACCCTGGGGTGCCTTGAGGTTTCTTCAGGGGTGCCTTGGCAAAATGTCCAAAAATTGCCCAAAACTTGTATACAAGCCAGTGGGTGGAACAAGCCTGCCTTCTAGTTACACAAAGGCACAGGTTTTCATTACAGACACACAGGCACCATTTCGACCTTCTAGCCACAGGCGTCCTGACAGCCAATAACATCATCAGTTCATAAGGAGGTTGTCAGCCGCATGCACAGCATCCTAGTTTGATCATCCCCTGCCTCTCTCTGTCAGTGCTGGCGCCACTTTAGCTCAGTGATGGAGAAAAACTAAGGGAGAAGATAAACATTAGAATACTAGTCAGTACCAGTGTGCAGAAGTGTATTTGATTTGAAAGAATAAATCGCCTCTAATGTTGGGTGTCCTACATGTGTGGATGTTGCTACGTTATACAAAACTATTAGAATAGTTTATGGGGTGCCTCAAGACTCTCCATAAATTTAAAGGGTGCCTCAGGACTGTCTATAATTTTAAAGGGTGCCTTGACAGAAAAAAGGTTAAGAAATACTGCTCTGGAGGTTGTGGCAAGTGGTTGAAGTTACTAAGAGTAATAACTGCTATTATTATTAAAAAAATTAAAAAAAATCAATTTTCGTAATACATGTAGGCCAAAATGTATTCTGCTACATGTCTTTGCTAAAAAAAAATCCCAATACGTGTAAATCAATTGGTTTACGTGGAAGTTATAGTGTCTACAAATGGCGATTATATATATATATATATATATATATTGGAATTCATTTTTTTTTTTACAATAGTAATGGAGGCGATCAGTGACTTATAGCAGGACTGTGGCGGGCATTCTGACACTGGGTGGAAACTGACTACCTGTCACTGACATCACCAGTGACACTAATACAGTGATCAGTGCTAAAAAAAAAAAGCACTGACACTGTACTAATGACACTGGGCAGGAAGGGGTTAACATCTGGGGCAAAGGGTTAACTGTGTGCGTTTTACTAGGGAGGCATGCAGTTTTGTATTGCTCTGCTATGCAGAGCAATACAAAGTAGCATGCTGGAGCTGACAGGGGAGAGACCTGTATTGTTTACATACAGACCTCTCCCCTGTCAGTGATAGTTGGCGATCACCGGGTGCCGGCGGGGAATCTCTGGCCGGGATCCCGTGATTGACAGCTCTAGCCACCAATGACGGCAAGGGTAGGGCCCCCTACCTGGAAATACAAAATCACGTGTATATATTTGTGATTTTGCACATCCCTGCCGCCCTTTAGCAGTATTTGTGCTATAAGGTGGCGGGGAAGCGGTTAAGCAAAGGTCAACACATACAACAAACATCTCAAATCAGTTCTGCACATCCTGCAAATCAGAATTTAACCGAAGGCCTCAACTCTGAGATGTTTCTGTCCCCAGTGAGCAAAGGAGAAATTACTAAGAACTAAGGCTGGCTCACTTTGGGCCTTGCAGAAAGCTGATTGCAAGATTTGAATCTGAGATAAAGAAAGAGCTCTTTAATTAGGAAAACTGAAGTCCTTTTAACTGCAGTGAAAGATCTTGTGCGCTCTTGTTGAGGCCCAGTTGGTGCACTACAAGAGTTCAGATCTCCTTGGTTGCAACCGGTAGAAGTCCCTCCAAAGGATTTATGTTAGCACTGGCATTATTCCTTTAAGCAGTATTTAACTTGGGCAGTATCCCTTTAACCACTTCCCGACCGGCCGTTGTATATAAACGGCCGGACGGTGGCACTGCAGGGTCGGGTGGCCGTCTATAAACAGCCTCCCCGCACCCTGCTTGTGCGCGCCGATCCGGTGCCCGCTGTGTCCTCCGGACACAGTGAAACACCGATCGTCGGACGGGACCTCTGTACGAGGTCCCGATCATGTGATCACTGATTGGCCAATCAGTGATCACATGCAAAGTAGTAAGCAAGAGGTCACTTCTGACATCATTGCTTACTACGTGTGAAATCTGTGAATGATCACAGAGGTCACATGGTACAAGGCTATTCACAAAAGCCTTGTACCATGTGACAAGCTGTGACCAATCACAGCTCACTCAGTTCTTCTCAATGAGTGCAAGAATGCACACAGAGAGAAAGAGAAATGATTGCTTTTATATCCTATATGGGTGTAAAAGCAATCAGTGTAAAAAAAAAAAAAAATCTTCATCACCCCTCACAAGTAGTACAGTGTCACCATGGTGACACTGTACTGCTAGGGTGACAGTATGTAAAAAAAAAAATAAAAAAAATAAAATTAAAAGGTTTAAAAATTATAATTTTTGCTTATAAACTAATTTGGATTTTTTTTTTTTTACTAAAAAGATAACGGAATAAATTTTGGCTAAGATTTATGATGAAATATTATTTATTTGCAAAATTTTATTAAAAAAACACTTTTCAAAATTTTTGGACATTTACATAGCAAAAAAAATACAAATCCCAGTGGTGAATAAATACCACCAAAATAAAGCTTTATCTATCTCAAAAAAATGGTAAAAAAATTCATTTGGGTACAGTGTTGCATGACCGCGCAATTGTCATTCAAAGTGTGATAGCGCTAAAAGCTGAAAATTGCCCTGGTCAGGAAGGGGGTAAACGTGTCCGGTCTGGAAGTGGTTAAGGCACAAGATGAAATTCAGGTTTTAAACAAGAGGGTTAAGGGGTGGGCAGAGGCAATTGTTAATAATCAGTTAATTCCTCTCTGGGCTGTAGTAGCGAATGGCAACAGTGACAAGTGTCCCTTGATGACAGAGGGCAGACACTGCAGCAGGCTCTGACAGGATTATACTGGAAATGTGTTTGTTAATAGGCCGGGTGAACTAGGCCTCAACTTGTGTAACTGGTGAACAATGTCTTTAACTGTATAGAGAATGACTGATGCAAGAAAATGTCAGTGACAACTTAATTGGCTGGAAGTTGGGACTCTCTCATCCGATCTGTGGCATCATCCGAGTTGTTGGTGGTTTCACTGTAGATGGGGGCCCCCAGTGCTTCTGCAGTTCCTCCTACAGAGTTCATTCCTAGATGCAGCACTCTGGGTCACCAACAGACAGGGTAGTTCTCCAGACTCTTTGGTGATGTCAGCGGTCAGTCATTCCTCCCTCTTTCTCTGCACTCTTTCACTCTCTCTCTCTATCTCTGTGACCTGCTCTGGTCCGCACAGCTATCCTCACACCTTCCTTTCAGGTCACTTCCTGCCTCTGTTCCCAGGCTTCTACATTTATATCCCTCTGACCACACGCCACTGTTCTGGGAAATGTAGTCCCCCAATTAGTGGACTTCTAACAAAGTCCATAAAATTTTTCACCAGGACACTGCCACCATGTGTCTCTTTTAACATCCTGCAATCTGAATAATAGCAGGATGCTACACTTACAATGAATCCCCCCATCTAAATGACTCCTGTACTATATTCTTCCATTTCGCTCACTCATACTGTTCTTTCCCAGCAACCTAACCTCCACCCATACTACATCCCTTCTAAAAACCTACAATTACCCTCCACCCCCCTCTCCCCAGCAACTCGCATTTGTAAATATGTTTTTTTTTTCTTTCCTAATGCTGTGCCTAATCTTCCTTAATTATTGTTCTGCAGTCACTCAACTGCTCAGGGAGAGCATGTGCTATTTACCACTGGACAGGGGGCATATCAAATAGCTTGAGACCCAGGTCAGCAGCGGTCTTGTTCTCTAGCACACCAGTTTTTAATGAACAATTCAAAGGCAGGGTCTGTTTATCTTGTAGCCACCCACCCCCCCTCATGTAAAAGTATGCAATTCTATTTTTAAAACATTGGCAAGAAAAAAATCTTTGCTTTGCTCTCCCTGACTCTGGGTGAACTCGGCTGTGGTGACATTAATGAACCTTCACCCAGGATCCTGGGAGAGCTGAGGATCTCATAATAAGATGATGCTCCTGCACAAACTATTATTTCAGAATATGGGATCCTAACCCTTCACTAAAAAGGTTCAGTAACATCATGTGCACACAGAGAAAGTGGTTGGAAGAAAGCAGAGGTATAGGTTTTATTGTTTCTTCAAATTTTTTTTTTTTTTTTTTTTTTTTAACATTTAATGTTGTTGTATCCCCTCAAATATACCAGTGAAGTTACTAGCACCAGGTGATAAACAGATGCAAATCCTCCTACAGAAGTTGCACCTCCTTATCTACAGCAATGTGCTATTTTGTAGATCAGGAGTGGGCAACTGTGGCCTTCCAGCTGTTGGTGAACTACAAGTCCCATCATGCCTCTGCCTTTGAGAGTCATGCTTGTAACTGTCAGTTTTGCAATGCCTCATGGACTTATAGTTCTACAACAGCTGGAGGGCCACAGTTGCCCACCCCTGTTGTAGATCATTCTAAAACACACACAGACCAAAGGCTTTTTTCTCAGCTCCAGCAACAGGGGGCAGGGTCTGAACTCTAATATGACAAATCTCAGTGAGGGGAGCTCTGAGCCCTGACTGGAGGGAAGAGACACAGGAATGATGCAGAGTGAACTACAGACTGTGTGCTGGAGCTCTCCTCCCATCACCTTTTTATCTCTTGGTGTTGGGAAAACCTACCAGAAGTGACTTGGGCTGTAGCAGAGAAACAAAGCAGCAGAGAGAAGTAGAGATGGATGTGCTTTGTTCATATTTCATGGCTGAGGTTTAAAACCACTTTATCCTTTTTTTTTCACATGGGGATGGGAGAGAAGGTCTACAGGATAGGCAGACCTTGCTTTTTGATGTATCATAGGTTGTCAAGGAGGCCAATTTTGATGTTTCTTTTGATCAAATTTATTTATTTATTATTTATTTATCTAGTTTATATAGCGCCAACGGGTTTGCTCAGCGCTGTACAATAGAGGGGGGGACAATACATGAAACAGTACAGTAACATCAAACAGCACACGAGGGGTAAGAGGGCCCTACTCTTTCGAGCTTACAATCTAGGAGGGAGGGGGTAGTGGTACAGGAGGAAATGGCTGTGGGGGATGGAGTGGTAGGAGGAGGGAAGGGCAGCGGCTGTTAGGTGAGGGTGGGGTAGGCTTCCCTGAAGAGGTGGGTTTTCAGGGAGCGCCTGAAGGTGAGGAGGGAAGGTGACAGTCTGGTGGATTGGGGTAGTGAGTTCCAGAGGATGGGGGAGGACCTGGAGAAGTCTTGCAGTCGTGCGTGGGAGGAGGAGACCAGGGAGCAAGATAGAAGGAGGTCCTGTGAAGAGCGAAGGGTACGGGTAGGGTGGTACCTGGGAATCAGGTCGGTGAGGTAGTTAGGGGCAGTCTTGTGAATGGCCTTATAGGTCAGGGTGAGCAATTTGAATTTAATGCGTTGGGCAATGGGGAGCCAGTGGAGGGAGAGGCAGAGGGGGGTGGCAGAGGTGGAGCGGCTGGTGAGGTGGATGAGTCTGGCAGCTGAGTTCAGGATAGTCTGAAGCGGGGAGAGTTTGCACTGGGGTAGGCCGGTGAGGAGGGAGTTGCAGTAGTCAAATAACGTTTAATGGTTTTTAAATAGAAGTAACATACTGTCTAAAACAGTATAGACCCCTGCAAACATCAGAAAATGAACACTGCAAATCCTGGAAGATATTATGGACACTGCACACTCTGGGATTCTCTTCCAGCAATTAAAACACAATCTGAAGCCATAGCTCTGTAAGGTGTTTTCCTTATTGCTATATTGAGCCCATAAAATAATTACTCCAAAGAAATTTGTAAAAATTGCACAAAAGAATTTTGTATTTGTTATTTTTATTTGCCATCATTCAGTAAAAGAAGCCAGTTTTACAACAATGTATACTAATGGAATACTTTGGGGTGCCTACATTTACTTATATATTTAGATTTTTTAATTCTTGGCAATTTAAAGCCATTACATTTGTACAACAGAGAGAGAAATTCAAACTCATTCAAATCCGTATACCATATTTCATTACTTTTGAAATCTACACCAATCTTTGTAATAAGAAAAAAAAATAGTATTATTTATTTGAAAAAAACTTATGCATTCAGCTAACTGGTTTTACAACATTTTGTCCATTTGTTTATGATAAAAAATTACATGGGCTATTTTTTAGAAAAATCTACAAATACATTTAAAAATAAAATCTTTTCAAGTCCAGAAAAATGGAAGTGAACATAATTTTGTTGTGCAAAGAGGTTGGGGAGTTGTTATTAAACCGACGTACACCAACCTGTCAAATGTGATCTGGTCAGAAAGGTTTCAGTTAGCACGGTCATGAATGTTACATTTATTAAAATGCCTTTTAGTCAGGTAAGCATTCATTTGTACATGTCATAAGTATTGCATACTTACCCTGATCTACCGCCAAGCTAGGAGTTGCAACTAGCGTTTTTTCAGTGAACTATTCTATATATAGCGTTTGCAATGTTATATCCTTTTGATAAAACACCCACAGCTAAATGTGTAGTAAGAGGGACATCCCTCTTCTCTTTGGTGGTAGCAGAGGATGACCCATATGGGTTTTCAATTGGAGGCAATCAACAAATATGTTAGTGCCAGCATTCTTATTAGAAAGCCAGCATGTTCTGTAAACTAAGTGTAATTGAAGCACTTGTAATAAAATGTATATTCGTAAAATAAAGAATTTCATAAAATGAAAAAAAAGTAAAGAAAAATTCCAAGCATCAGCAAGTTATACATACTTACATTGGTGCAGCTTGGACCAATTAACTATGAACTATGTATACTATACCTGACTGACCATGGAAACTGGAAATCACTGAAGTGGACATAGGTACTCCAGTGATCTCCACTTGCCTTTGGGTCCCATGCCAAGTGGCTGGCCTGTTGCATTCTAAACATGCCTTTGCATACTTGAATGGGCACCATTCAGAACATTCTTTGTATTTTTGTAAAGTATGTGTTCTCTGGTTGGACAAGGTGAAGAGTGTGACATCACCACCTGCCTCTCCACCTAGTCCAATCAGAGAATGTTTTGCATTAATTTAGAAAATGAAAGCATTCTCTAAATGGCACCTGTGCCAAGCGGCTGACCTCCTGTGTTCAAAGGAAAGCTTCGGAGGAAGATGAAAGTGGAGATCACTGAAGTAACAGCGCCTACTTCAGTGATTTCCATCTTCCAGGGAATCCCACAGGTATAATATGATCCCCGACAGTCTGGCTTCCACCCACAACATTCCACAGAAACTGCCCTACTAAAACTCACTAATGACCTACTAACTGCTAAAACCAATGGCCATTACTCCATACTCATACTTGACCTTTCCGCTGCCTTTGACACAGTCAACCACCTGCTCCTCCTCAGTAAATTCCACTCCATCAGTCTCCGTGACTCTGCTCTCTCCTGGTTCTCCTCTTACCTTTCTCAGCGTACTTTCAGTGTCACATACAACTCCTCCTCCGCTCCCTCTTTCTGTTGTGGTACCCCAAGGTTCTGTTCTTGGGCCCCTCCTTTTCTCTCTCTATACCTCCTCCCTGGGCCACCTGATAACCTCCCATAGCTTCCAATACCAGCTCTATGCTGATGACACCCAGAGCTATCTCTCCACTCCCCAGCTCACCCCCTCACGTATCACAAATCTACTAAGCGACATATAAGCATGGATGCCACATCACTACCTTAAACTCAATTTTTCAAAAACTGAGCTTGTAATATTTCCTGCTCCCCGCTCCCCCACTCATGACTTTATCATTAAGATCAACAGCACAGCCATTGGTCCTTCCCCTCATGCCAGGGTGCTAGGCGTAATCCTAGACTCTGACCTCTCCTTTGGGCCACATCCACTCACTGGCTAAATCCTGCCGCCTCAACCTCCAGAACATTTCCAAAATCCGCCCCTTCGTGACCAACACCACCACAAAACAACTTATCCACGCCTTGGTTATATCCCGCCTCGATTACTGCAACTCCCTCCTCACTGGTCTACCGCTACACAGGCTATCCCCCCTTCAGTCTATTATGAATGCTGCTGCTAGACTCATACACCTTACCAACCGATCAGCAACTGCTGCCACTCTCTGCCAATCCCTCCACTGGCTTCCACTAACCCAACGTATAAAATTCAAAATACTAACCACAGCTTACAAAGCCATCCACAACACTGCCCCTAGCTACATCACCAATCTCATCCACAGATACCACCCAAATCGCTGACTCCGCTCCTCCCATGATATCCTCCTCTCTAGCTCCCTCCTCACCTCCAGGACTTCTCCAGAGCCTCTCCCATCCTCTGGAACTCCCTACCACAGCATGTCCGGTCAGCCCCCACCCTGTCTACTTTTAGGCGATCTTTGAAAACGTACTTCTTCAGGGAAGCCTACCCCACCTCCACCTAAGAACTGTACTTGAATCACCTCCGCCAGATCATCCCGCGCAGCTATCACCTTTTATATCACCTCCCCCTTCCTTTAGATTCTAAGCTCCATGAGCAGGGCCCTCCTATTCCT
This sequence comes from Staurois parvus, assembly GCF_062004578.1. Taxonomy (NCBI): domain Eukaryota; kingdom Metazoa; phylum Chordata; class Amphibia; order Anura; family Ranidae; genus Staurois; species Staurois parvus. The sequence goes on from NW_028318321.1 coordinate 8,521,151, forward strand.
TCTGTACTGAAATGTATTGTAATTGTACTGTCTCCCTTATATTGTAGAGCGCTGCGCAAACTGTTGGCGCTATATAAATCCTGTATAATAATATATACATAGTTACATTGGTCTGAGCTGTAACCATGTACAATATTCCATTGCCTGGAATTATTATTTAATTGAACTGTTATAATGTCTCTTTAAAACCCATGTCAAGTCAAAACCTTTTGTTTTAGACTAAAGTGGAAAGGTGTAGAATCCCTGTCAGCTTTATAATTGCAGTCTTTGTCTCTACTGAGGAGTTTTTCACTTACCTCTTGCAGGGACATTAACTGGTAAGAGATCTCTTTAGCTAGGGACTCAGACTGCAAGAAAACACTATTTTTTCCAATAAAACCCTAGCAAAGGTTCCAACCCTTCCCTGTTTTAATACTGTTGTGTCTTGATAATAACTGCTTCCCTCAATGTTTGCTATTTAGTCTCAAAATCAGACTAAACTGGATATCTATATTTAAATAAATACATATAGTGCTGTATGGCTATCCAGTTCAGGTTTAAAGGATAACTATGTTTTATTGTAGTTATCCTTTAATTCACCCCCCCACCTCCTCCTCCTAAGTTTTATACTTGTCTTGCCATGGCTTGCAAGATTCACTCATTGGGGCCCATGGGGAACCACACAGCCACCATTGCAAACTCCTTGGCCTGTTCCTTGTTTCCTGCATGTAGAAAATCCCATTTACTCCTGTAGACTTACTAGGCGGAGGCCTACTTAAAAGATAAACAAAGAAACAAAAAGGTGCACATATCCGTTTACATCCTAAACAAATTATTAAATCCCAAAAAAGTGCAAAAAATAAATAAAATTAAATCATCGTGGTTATAGACCTGATTGGGTGTCACTCACCCAAGCTTGTGCCCCACTTCCAAGGGACCTGCTGTTATGGCTCCCACCGAACAGTTGCAAAGCAATCTTGTTCCCCACACTCTCCAACTTCCTGTCTGTGGGACTTGAACTGCAAATGCTGGCACTCATGCTCCCCACACATGCTGGCAGCCCCCCTCCTTAAAAACCCTTTGTTTCCGCTGGGTATGTACCCCAATCATTTTAGTTGGTGGGTAAATAAGGGACTCTAGCGAATAGAGGACTTCCGTGACCACAGGAGGATTCATCCATTATCATGTTTTTTGCACAGTTTGGAGAGGCCCACCCCTGAGAACTTTCATATGCAAGGAATTATTTGTTCTGATAGATGGTTACCAATGTTTATTGACAACGTACCTTGAAATTTACCTTTACCTGCCAATCACAACATTGTGTTTTGGTGTTTCTAATGATTTACACTGGTGGTGCTGCGGCCTCTGTGGGCTTTTATGGGGGGTTTTAACAAATTGATCTGTCCCATGGAGACCCAGGTGGGCATTATTGGGACTAGAGGGGTTGGCCTGGTCACTTGATCTGTTCTTCTTAATGTTATTTCACTGTGACTATATCTATATTGCTGATCTCTTATGATATTTGGAATAACCATTATTTTGTGACCAGAGTTCTGACTTTTGCTACATTTACTCAGCCAACTACAGGATCCTCCTCTGGAAGTGTGAAGGGCTTGCACCTAACTATGTTTCTGTGATTATTATATGTACCATTGCAACTATGTGAATGATGCTGTTTGAACATCTATGCACTTGTTATGCTTTGTTCTTTTTTGAAATGAAAAATCTGATAAAAATGATTGAAACAGAAAAAAATAAATAAAATGCAATCAACATTTCATATGAATACAAATTAGCATAAACAAATCTCAATACTAACAAATATCCAATCTCTACAGTGCTTAATAATCAGTAGTACTGAAAGTGCATGTGCCATTAAAATTCATAATATAAAGAAAAAAAAACTGAATTATATAAGACAATAAATAAGTAGAATTGTGGAAAAAAAATAAATTCATATGTACAGTGAAAAGAAGTCCAAGTCACTATATTTTGCCAAGTAATGCCACGTGATATAAAGTGCTCGTAGAGTCAGAAATTGCAAAAAGGTGCTCCATTGCAATTTCACCGAACAATCAGATCTCAAACACAAGGAGATCAAAAGCAGTTTTTGACTGCACACAGCAGATAACCCCACTGTTAGGCTTGCAGCAAGGCAGATGACTCCACTGGCGGGTCCAAGATTAGTGTCACCACAGGAATATTCATGACCAAAACCTTTCAATTCCCCTACCACTCTCAGCCATGTGAACCATCAAGGAATAAAGAACAGGAGACACCTCAGTGCAGTAAGTTTAAAATGAATTTAATAAAAGGGTATTTCACTTACATAAATAACAGTAATACAAGCAGTATATACAGATCCATGCACGGCCACGGGACTTACTGGCATGCATAGTGGCATCGCAGGTACAACTCCACCACCACTACTTAAAAGATAACAAAAAAAGTATTGTTATCCTTTAACCTACTGGATGAATGCCATTCCATTTGCTAGAACACATTTTGATCCCACTATTTTGAATGATTTTTATTCTGGTGTTATAAATTAGCTTACCTTGATATTTAAATAATGACATCTAACAGTAGGCTTTGAAAAGAGCACCAAACAGGAACAGACCCACGTCCTTAAGTCCAAGATACATAGAGCTCAATAAGCACATACTCCTTCAATACTTAAACACAAGGCATTTGCCTTGTATTTGGGTATTGGAATAGTGTATGTTTATTGTCTATGGGTGTTGGAGTAGTACAGGCTTACTGTTCTTATATCTGATATAATATGTGTTGGACTGTTTTTCTAGAATCATCTGCCTTCTTACATGCATAAGGCATATAAACAATCCGGAGAGGATAGCCACAGTAGATATACTGTTTATCTGCACATATTGTAGCATTCACCAACTTTAACAGTATATTCAATCGGCTCACTCTAGACTCTTGAGAATTGAAATAGTAGAAACCCATGTTGAAGCACTATGAAGCAAAAAGTGCATTTTATCAACTTATGAGAATTCACCTGTCAGTTTAGAGCAGTAAGGACAATAAATGGTGATTGCCAATTGGTTATTATACACTATGGCGATTGGCACATTCCATTTTGCATTATTCATTTCCAGCTATGCACTTTGAATCTGCCCTTCTGACCTCCAATTGTGGAGGTAAAGGCAGAGATCATCTTATGTGAAACGAATTGTACAATGAGGTATCATGTAAGGTCCAGGTGTATGAAGCAGATATTTCATGCAAAGTCAGACTTATCTCTCTTAATTGAACTGACACCAGTACATGGCCGCAGGTGTTTTCTACTTTGCTTTACAATTCAGGTAGTTGAACATTAACAAAACTTTCATCTTCAGCCACGTGGAAATTAATTGCCTGACAGATAACCTTGCTCATATTTGCATCAGTCAGATGCAAAATGCTAACTGAATAAGTCCTAAAAATAAATTCCATTTTCATAGACAAGTTGGGAGACGATATACTGTCTATGGGTAATCAGCAGACAGCTAAGACTTGAACCACTGCTGTGTCAGTGGTTTATGATCAACAACTAAGTGTATATTTTTAGAAAAATCCTAATTTCTAATTCTAAATCCTGATACTAACTAATTAGCTTCAATTGAAACATTATTATATTAACTAATCAACCTAATATATTGGTTGAAGATTTTTAATCTCTTTAAAAAAATCAAAAGTTTAAAATTATTACCAGGCATCGGTCACTTTAGAATGTTGAAAAAGATTTATTAGAGACAACAATTTCAGAAGTGAGGGTTAGGAAACAAGATACCCCCCTCCCCCCCCCCCAAAACACGAGCCGTTAAAGACAATGGGGCGGATTTACTAAAATTAGTGCACTCAGAATCTGTGCCAATCGGCTTCTAACCTCAGCTTGTTCAATTCAGCTTTAGCAATAAAACCTGTAAACTGATTGGTTGCTATGCAGAAGAGATTCTGAGTGAACCAGCTATAGTAAATAAACCCCAATGTTTCTCCTATACCTGCGTCTCACAGAGCTCCTCTCTTTTGCAAGTGTCAGATGGTTGTTCACTTTCTCTGGTTCCTTTTGCCAGTCCCTTTGTCACTGCTGTGTTCAGGTTTTTTTATTTTTTACTTAAAATAAAAGATATATTTACCTGCTCTGTGCACTGGTTTTGCACGGTGCAGCCCCAAACCTCTTCTTCTGACTTCTCCTCCCTTACTTGCTCTTCGGGCACTCAGGCGGGCTCAATCAGCCTCACAGGAATTGACTAGCAGCAGCCAATGGTCTCTGAGTCCAGTAGGAGAGAGCAGTGCTGCTGCTCTTGGGCACAGAGCTGGATCAAAATCTGGCTCAGGTAAGCATTTGGAAGGCAGGGGGGAGCTGATCATGGACGGTTATTTATCTTAATGCAGAGAAAGCATAAAAAGGTGAAAACAACATTTAGCCTTTACAACCACTTTAAGTTCTTACTTTGTGTAGACATTAACACTTTCAGACCAGAAGCTACTTCACACCAAATTCCCCACACACTTACAGGAGGACCGTGTCTTTTCTTCAGCCTGTGGTTCAGTTTGTTCCTACCTGCCCCAAAACGTAATTATGAAACATTTTAGGAAAGTATTGTTGAGCAAGTATTTAACCCCCACCAGCTGGTTTCACATTTCAACTCTGCACCTCTAATTAGATTCTGCTCTTGTGCACACAGGGAAGCCACCATATTTCTGTTCACGAGGCCTTGCACGTTGTGACCACAGCCTCTGTTCGTGAATAAGTATTGTACCACAGCGGGCTCCAATAAGGAGACTCTACCACTAAGTGGTAAGTACTAATTGTTCCCTAACTACAAAGACCACCATAGCCGCACCACTTTTATCACCTACCCTTTCAGCTACATGCTTTTCCCCCTTGTTACACCTCATTGGTTCTCAACCATAAATGTTGACCAGAATGTTAATTTGTAGTCACATAACCTCAGGGGTTAACTCGGTTACACTTGTTATTGCATTGTTACACTTCTGCTTAACCCAGAGGATTAACCCCTGCAGCACAGCCAGAACTTAACAAAACAGGCAAGAAATGTAACTTGGGCACCTGCCCACATGTGGATGAAAGTGCAAACCAAACTAGGAAAGCAGGAATCCTACACTACTGGAAGTGGTGGAAAGTTTTTAACATGATTATCTCTTCAAGACAGAGGAATTCAGTGGTGTGGGTGGCGGAACAGGTACTGTAAGTATCAGAGTTTTTCTTGGTAGGCTGGGCTTCTTTGTTGCTAGTATCAAAAAAATAAACTAATAAGAGGCCAATTTAAGATCCTAAATTAGGTTTTTGTTTGTTTTTTTTTTACCACAAATTAGGTCACGGATCATCTATTGACTGATTTCCTGGATGTTTCTGTCAAACATTTATTGGCATAAGTTAGAATGGTCTATAAATTCTTATATGATGGTTATTTTCTAAAGCATTATTGCGAAAGTTAATAAAGTCATGCATGATATCTAACCTGCATATTCCAGAATTTTAACCTAACAGCAAACAAGTTCTTAGTCACAGGCCCCAATAGTGTGAGGAGTTAATGATCCACAGACTGCTATAATGCTATCTAATCATTAATGTATAGGGTCCTACTTTAAATATTTCTTGATTTACTGGCTTTTTTTTTTTTTTTTTTTTTTAGTGCCAACTCCTAGGTTTAAGCGTTTAGATGAGCATGCTGTCAAATATTAACTGCTGACTTAAAGAAAAATTCAAAGCATGGTATATTTTTACATTCACTCCAGCTTGGACCAAAGTAACTATGCAAACACCATACCTGAACAATTGTCCTAGTAACTACTTCATTGATGTCCACTTGCCTCCAGGTACCCGTGCTGAGCAGCCAGCCTGATGCTTTGTGAATACAGGAGGTTGGCCACTTGGCATGGGTGCCATTCACAGAATGCTTTGCATTTTCTGAATGAATGCAAATTGTTCTCCGATTGGATGAAGTGGAGAGGTGGGGCTGTGATGTCAGATGGGAATATTCTAGCAGACAGACAATAAGAAACAATATTACTAAATTATGAAATAGTCTCTGCCAAATATCTAGGATGTTTATTGCCAGTGATACATGCTAGGGAAAGGTGCAGATATTTAGTGCGTCTTTAGAAAAGGATACTTGTCTCTTGGGCTGTTACCAGGAGAGGAGGCAGTGTTTGAGATATGTGTTTGTCTATCAGGCCTATTGATTGAAGAACCCTGTATTGACAGAGTTAGTGGCCTTCAAAAGCTGTTCTGTCTTGCTGAAGAACCTGAGTAAATGGTTTCACTGCTAAATAGTGTCCTGGAGAACAGTGTACAAAATGATTCCAATGGACAATGCAGTTACTACCTACTTACTTCAGAAGGTGCTTGTGCTGCCATGCAGCTCAACAGTCACAGTGTATACCGATTTGGAGCTCTGCATAGAAACCAGACAGCTTCCAGGTTTAATTGCCAAAGCTTAATTGAACAAGCTGAAGTAGAAACTGCTTGGTTACCATGCACAGGTGCACCAGATTTTAGTAAATATGCCCCATTGTCTTTAACGGCTTGTGTTTTTAGGGGGTATTGCGTTTCCTAACCCTCACCTCTGAAATTATTGCTCCTAATAAATCTTTTTAACCACTTGAGCTCCTGAGGATTTACTCCCCTTAATGACCAGGCCTCTTTTTGCTACTCGGCGCTGCACTAATTCAACTGATAATTGCGCGGTCATGCAATGCTGCACCCAAACAAAATTTACGTCCTTTTTTTCACACAAATAGAGCTTTCTTTCGGTGTAATTTGATCACCTGCGCGCTTTTTATTTTTCACGCTATAAACAAAAAAAGGCCAAAAATTTTGAAGAAAAACAATATTTTTTATTTTCAGCTATAAAAAATATATAGTAAACTCAAAGTTGGTTATAAATTTAGGCCAAAATGTATTCTGCTACATGTTTTTGGTAAAAAAAAATCCCAATAAGTGTATATGGATTGCTTTTTGTGGAAGTTATAGCGTCTACAAACTATGGTATAGATACTGCAATTTACGCCATTTTTTTGCTATACAGCGCTGTGCTAGTTTAATGGACAATTGCGCGGTCATGCAATATGGTACATAAATGAAATTTACATTCTTTTTTCCCCACAACTTGAGCTTTCTTTCGGTGGTATTTGATTGCCTGTGCGGTTTTTATTTTTTGCGCTATAAAAAAAAAAAAAAAAAAAAGGCTGACAATTTTGAGGAGAAAAAAAAATATTTTGGACTTTTTGCTATAAAACATGTCCAGTAAAAAAAAAAAATGCAAAAATCAAATTTAGTCATAAATTTCTGCCAAAATGCATTCTGCGACATGTCTTTGCTAGAAAAAAAACCCAATACATGTAAATTAATTGGTTTACGTGAAAGTTATAGCGTTTACAAATGGCGGGAAAGATACTGGGATTTTTAGGGGTTTTTTTTATGCTAATAATGGCGGCGATCAGGGACTTATGGCAGCGACCAGCGACTTATGGCGGGACTGCGGCGGACATTTTGACATTGGGGGTACTGACTTGGGGTCACTGACATCCCCAAAAACACTAATACAGTGATAAGTGCAAAAAAAAAAAAAAAACTGACTGTACTAATGGCAATGGGGAGGAAGGGGTTAACTTTATTTTTCAGGGAAGGGTTATAGGAGTGAGGGGGAGTGTTTTACTAGGGGGCGGGGGTGTGTACTGGGAGGGACAAGGCTGATCGAGAAAGAGAAACTGTTCTCTCGATCAGCTCATCCTCGAGCTGAGAAGGAAGTGACAGACAGCACAGCTACTGCAGCTGTGCTCTCTGTCACTATTTGCCGCTGATCGCCGGGACATAGCCGCTAAGGAGCAGCTGTGACCCGGGTACTGACATCTGCAGCGGTGATCCGCGGGACAAATAGGGCGGTGCGCCTCACGCGCGCCCCCTATTTGTTTACAAAACACACGTCTTAAAATGTGGTTTTGCCTGTGAGTGCCGCCCTGCCGCCGTATATGTACAGTGGCTGGGCGGCATGCGGTTAAATATTCTAAAGTGACCGATGCCAAATTCCTTTAAACCCACAGAGTCAAAGATTCCGTTCTGAGGTTTGTTCTGATGTGTTTCTGTACCTTCAAGGAGGAAAAGTCTGCTTCCAGGTGAGCCTGCTTGCTATTTGTTCATTGCTGGGTATGGTATGTTCCCCTAGTTGGAAAACTCAAATAGTTAAGCTGGCCCTGTACAACTAAAATTGAATTCATGATTTTCCATTTGAAGTATATTTGTTTGATTTTCAGATCATTAGTTTTTGACCACAGAGGTTCATTCAGTTAACAAAAGTTTTCCTTCAATTCCTTCTAACAGCATATGTGGTTTTCCTTCAGGAAATTACATTAATTTCAAAATCAATTGTTTAAAGCAAAAGAAACTTTGAAGTATTTTCGAACGGTATTCATGCAGTTATCAGTTGTACAAAGAATTTTTGTACAAATGTTTGTACAAATATCCGTAACAACTGTTCAATCAAAAATCTACTAGAGTATAGTTGGCTTTAGAGTTACATTTATCAAGAGTACCTTGACTTGGTAATGTGACATATATTTGCAAATAAAATGTATATTTTTAACTGGAAACAGATTACTTGTCTTTTTTGCTGACTAGCTTATAAATGTGCTAGTGACCTTACCTGTTTGTTAGTTTAAAACAGATCAGAGCAGCTACCATATATATATATATATATATATATATATACACATACATATACATACACACACACACACACACACACACACACACACAGTGGATAACAAGTCTACATACCCCTGTTAAAATGTCAGGTTTCTGTGGTGTAAAAAAAATGAGACAAAGATAAATAATTTCAGTACTTTTTTCCACCTTTAATGTGACCTATAAACTGTACAACTCAACAAAATGAAATCTTTTAGGTGGAATGAAGAAAAAAAATAAAAAAATAAAATATGGCTGCATAAGTGTTCACACCCTTAAACACACTTTGTGGAAACACCTTTTGATTTTATTCCAGCACTTAGTCTTTTTGGGGTTTTGAGTCTATCAGCATGGCACATCTTGACTTGGCAATATTTGTCCACTATTCCTTTGGAATTATGGCCAATGTTCAACCTTGGTTTCATCAGACCAGAACACATTTTCCCACATACTTTTGGGAGACCTCAGATGTGTTTTTGCAAAATTCAACCGGGCTTGGATGTTTTTCTTCTTCTGTCTTGCCGCTCTACCCCATAGCCCAGACATAAAGAATACGGGAGATTGTTGTCATGTGTATCACACAGCCAGTACTTGCCAGATATTCCTTCAGCTCCTTTAATGTTGCTGTAGGCCTCGTCAGCTTCCCTGACCAGTTTTCTTCTAATTTTTTCATCAATTTTGGAGGGACGTCCAGTTCTTGGTAATGTCACTGTTGCACCATATTTTCTCCACTTGATGACTGTCTTCATTGTATTCCATGGTATATCTAATGCCTTGGAAATTCTTTTGTACCCTTCTCCTGACTGATAACTATTAACAATGAGATCCCTCTGATGATTTGGAAGCTCTCTGCGGACCATGGCTTTTGCTGTAGGATGCGACTAATAAAATGTCAGGAAAAACCTACTAGAACAGCTGAACCTTATTTGGGGTTAATCAGAGGCACTTTAAATGATGGCAGGTGTGTACTGACTCCTATTTAATATGATTTTGAATGTGATTGCTTAATTCTGAACACAGCTACATCCCCAGTTATAAGAGGGTGTGCACATTTATGCAACCACATTATTTTAGTTTTTTATGTTTACTCCCCCCCTAAAAGATTTCAGTTTGTTTTTCAGTTGAGTTGTACAGTTTTTTATATATATATATATATATATATATATATATATATATATATATTATAGGTCATATTAAGGTGGAAAAAGTTCTGAAACATTTTAACTTGGTCTCATTTATTTACATCACAGAAACCTGACATTTTAACAGGGGTATGTAGACTTATTATATCCACTTATTCCAATATAAACCAGCGCAAAACACAATAAATAATAAATAAATATAAAATTTTCAAAGTCCAGTGATGAAAATAAGTGACCACAATACCGTGACACAAAAATCTAAAAAAATATCTATATAAAAGTCCAGTGATCTAAAAAAACTTTCTTAAAAAATATAATAAACTTCAGTGCTTCAAATAATTCTTCCACCATCCACCAGTGCCAAAAACCAACATAAACCGCACTCACCAGATATTGGTGAGTAAAACACCTTTCAGGATTATTTAGGGCTCCTGGACCCCCTTTGAGGACTCCTCTATTTTCCACCTCAAACCTATGGGTGATTCTTCAATCGTCTCCTCGCCACACCACCAAGTTCCAAAAGGGAGAAAAAAACTAATAGTGTGATACTGTTATGCCCCTTTTATAATTAATTCATGCCAAACCACTCACATTTCAAAGGATAAAAAACAGCATTTATTTAAGGACATCATACGAATTTTCGAGTAACAAATACGAATTTCCACAGCTCCTAGGAACTCACAGCCTTGTATACAGCAGGATGACAGCCTCCATAACAAACGAACTTTCTTACGAACTTTCTTTGCTCGTCAAAAAAATGATGACCGCCTGGAACACATCCCTCGGCGTGCGTTCCACTCACCGGAAATGACGTCGAACGTTCGGGGAACCGACTGGAAATACGTCAACGCGTTTCGCCCTACCCACAGGGCGTTCTCAAGACGCCTACTTCCATTACCACAGCCCTTTTATAGCTACTACAGACCCCTCCCCTTCATCACCTTGGAGATAATCAACTAATTATAACGCTGTCATCCCTTTGTACACAGATTGCGAGTCCCCTTCACATTGGTACTTATACAAAACAAACAAATGATTCACCATATCCTAACAAAAAACCATCTTCATTAACCCTTCTGATCTTTTGCATTCCCACATTATTTAAGTATATACTTTAATAACCCCACATTTTTACTTTTAACAACTTAAATTAAAATAAAAATGGATAAAATAAGATAAAAATAAAAAATAAAAATTATAAAATATAAAATAAAAATAAAATTAGAATAAAAAAATAAAAAATAAATTAAAAAAATATATATATATAAATAAAATATAAAAATAAAAAAAAAATTTTTAATCACAAGAATAAAACTATATATGTATAACTATATATGTATCTATTACGCCCTGTGGGTAGGGCGAAATGCGTTGACGTATTTCCAGTTGGTTCCCCGAATGTTCGACGTCATTTCCGGTGAGTGGAACGCACGCCGAGGGATGTGTTCCAGGCGGTCATCATTTTTTTGACGAGCAAAGAAAGTTCGTAAGAAAGTTCGTTTGTTATGGAGGCTGTCATCCTGCTGTATACAAGGCTGTGAGTTCCTAGGAGCTGTGGAAATTCGTATTTGTTACTCGAAAATTCGTATGATGTCCTTAAATAAATGCTGTTTTTTATCCTTTGAAATGTGAGTGGTTTGGCATGAATTAATTATAAAAGGGGCATAACAGTATCACACTATTAGTTTTTTTCTCCCTTTTGGAACTTGGTGGTGTGGCGAGGAGACGATTGAAGAATCACCCATAGGTTTGAGGTGGAAAATAGAGGAGTCCTCAAAGGGGGTCCAGGAGCCCTAAATAATCCTGAAAGGTGTTTTACTCACCAATATCTGGTGAGTGCGGTTTATGTTGGTTTTTGGCACTGGTGGATGGTGGAAGAATTATTTGAAGCACTGAAGTTTATTATATTTTTTAAGAAAGTTTTTTTAGATCACTGGACTTTTATATAGATATTTTTTTAGATTTTTGTGTCACGGTATTGTGGTCACTTATTTTCATCACTGGACTTTGAAAATTTTATATTTATTTATTATTTATTGTGTTTTGCGCTGGTTTATATTGGAATATTTGTTTTGGTTTATATACCTATGCACAGCAGCATTTCACTTATAACGGTTTGTCAATAGATTGGTCCTGGGCGCTGTGGTTTTTTCTGATTTAAATTTTGAGGTTATTATATCCACTGTGTATATGTATGTATGTATGTATGTATGTATGTATGTATGTATATATATATATACACACACACACACACACACATATATATATATATATATATATATATATATACACATATATATATATATATATACATACACATATATACACACATATATACACACACACACACACACACACACACACATACATACACGCGTATATATACATATATACACACACACTCAGTGCTTTGAAAAAGTTCCACATTTTGTCATGTTACAACCAAAAACATAATTGTATGTTTTTGGGATTTTATGTGATAGACCAACACAAAGTGGCACATAATTGTGAAGTGGAAAGAAAATGATAAATGGTTTTTAAAAAATTTTTCTACAAGTATCTGAAAAGTGTGGTGTACATTTGTATTCAGCCCCCTTGAGTCAATACTTTGTAGAACCACCTTTCACTGCAATTACAGTCTTTTTGGGGATGTCTCTACCAGCTTTGCACATCTAGAAAGTGACATTTTTGCCCCTTCTTTGCAAAATAGCTCAAGCTCTGTCAGATTGGATGGAGAACGCCTGTGAACAGCAATTTTCAAGTCTTGCCACAGATTCTTAATTGGATTTAGGTCTGGACTTTGACTGGGCCATTCTAACACACGAATATGCTTTGATCTAAACCATTCCATTGTAGCTCTGGCTGTATGTTTAGGGTCGTTGCCCTGCTGGAAAGTGAACCTCCACTGCAGTCTGAAGTCTTTTGCAGACTCAAACAGGTTTTCTTCTAAGATTGCCCTGTATTTGGCTCCATCCGTCTTCCAATCACCTCTGACCAGCTTCCCTGGCCCTGCTGAAGAAAACCATTCCCACAACATGATGCTGCCACCATGTTTCATAGTGGGGACAGTGTGTTCAGGGTGATGTGCAGTGTTAGTTTTCCACCACACATAGCGTTTTGCTTTTAGGCCAAAAAGTTAAATTTTGGTCTTATCTGACCAGAGCACCTTCTTCCACGTTTGCCGTCTCCCCCACATGGCTTCTTGCAAACGAGACTTATAGCTTTCTTTCAAAAATTTATTTCTTCTTGCCACTCTTCCATAAAGGCCAGATTTGTGGAGTGCACTACTAATAGTTGTCCTGTGGACAGATTCTCCCACCTGAGCTGTGGATCTCTACAGCTCCTCCAGAGTTACCATGTGCCTCTTGGCTGCATCTCTGACTAATGCGATCTCTGCCCGGCCTCTCAGTTCAGGTGGACGGCCATGTCTTGGTAGGTTTGCAGTTGTGCCATACTCTTTCCATTTTCAGGTGATGTATTGAACAGTGATCCGAGAGATGTTCAAAGCTTGGGATATTTTTTATAACCTAACCCAGCTTTAAACTTCTCCACATCTTTATCCCTAACTTGTATAGTGAAAAACCGCATCATGAAGGCCAAGGAACACACCAATGTTCTCTAACAAACCTCTGAGGGCTTCACAGAACAGCTGTATTTATACTGAGATTAAATTACACACAGGTGGACTCTATTTACTAATTAGGTGACTTCTGAAGGCAATTGGTTCCACTAGATTTTAGTTAGGGATATCAGAGTAAAGGGGGCAGAATACAAATGCACACTATGCTTTTCAGATATTTGTAAAAAAATTTGAAAGCCATTTATCATTTTTCTTTCACTTCACAATTATGTGCCACTTTGTGTTGATCTATCACATAATATCCCAAAAAAATACATTTACTTTTTTGGTTGTAACATGGCAAAATGTGGAAAATTTCAAGGGGTATGAATACTTTTTCAAGGCACTGTACATACACTCACCAGCCACTTTATTAGGTACACCTATTCAATTGCTTATTAACACAAATTGCTAATTACCCAATCACATGGCAGCAACTCAATTCATTTAGGCATCTGGACCTGGTGAAGATAACTTGAAGTTCAAACTGAGCATCAGAATGGGGGGGGAAAAGGGGATTTAAGTGACTTTGAACGTGGCATGGTTGTTCGTGCAACACGGGTTGGTCTGAGTATTTCAAAGACTGCTAATCTACAGGGATTTTCACATACAACCATCTCTAGGGTTTACAGAGAATGGTCCAAAAAAGAGAAAATATCCATTGAGTGGCAGTTGTGTGGATGAAAATGCATTGTTGATGTCAGAGGAGAATGGGCATTTGATTTAATCTGCGTCATTCAGATGGCAGGGTCAGAATTTGGCATAAACATGAAAGTATGGATCCATCCTGCCTTGTATCAGCGATTCAGGCTTGGGGTGGTGTAATGGCAGGGGGAGGGGTGTATTTTTTTGGCCCTAGCAAAGTCTACCTAATAAAGTGGCCAGTGAGTGTATATATTCTCCGATTTGCAGATGGTTAGCGTTCAGTCTACCCATTGAAAGAGGCTACTCATTCAGGGAAATTTCAGCAAAATTGGCATAGATTAATGGAAACCTGCTCGTAAACATCATGTGCATCAACACTAACTATTTCAAATGGAATGTTATGATTGTTTATGAAATTCATAATTAAAATCTTTCTGCACCATAAAGTATGAAATAAAAATATTACATAGGAAACACTTGTGGATTTATGTGCTGTCTTTATCTTACAGTTTATTTTACATGCTGCATTTTTTCAGATTCCTATTCCCACAAAGTTCACACCTTACGAGTAGGAGCTCTTTAGCATACAATTTCTGGGGCTACAACCCCATGAATCAATAGCCAAGTCTGTGTTTGGAGAAAACTAAAATATTGTTTTGCCTTCAGTTCTCTATTATATGTTTTAATCAATGCTGTAAATACTTGGCCACATCAATGACCAATCGCCTGAGAGTGTAATTTTGTCAATAAAAAAGTGACAATGTGTCTGGATTACATTTCAATGTAAGATTTACTTGTCATTCACAGGTCAAAGGACTGCTAACTGCAGGGCTTAGAAATCTACCATTGATTTCAGAAGCTATAAACTGAGAAGATATAAAATAATTATTTCACCAAAGTGAACTGATTATCATAAGGTACCAACAGAAGTGGTATTCCAGGAAAATTTTATATACATAACTGCTTTACCCAACAAATTGTATGAAATGCTTTTAAGTTCAGGTCTAGATTTAACTCTAGGCTACATAGATTGTAGCACAAGCTGCCATGGCTGGTAGGGGTGGCTTTTTGCCACCCAAGTCATGAATTTTTTTTTATGTCTTCCTGCCATTATTTGTCTTTAGCCACATAGTTGCAATAACAGTGACTCAAATAATTTCCCCCTTTGCCTTCAAAGGCATTATTAGAGGGGTACTGCCACTAATAATACCTGTTCATGCCTCTGCGCATTTCTTCTCCAGCAATCCTCACCTCTGGTCTGCAGTGACTAACGTACACTGTGCCATGGTGGAACAAGCTGGATATGTTTGCGGAGACTGTGTTGGGCAGCTTGATTGCCAGCTACCTGCTTTGCTGATCTTCCATAGGCCAGAACCACTGTCTGCGACGTGTGGTGTAGCCTGTCAGAGAGGTCTTGCATGGGGAAATCATCAAGTAAGGTACACTGTAAAAGAAACTCAGATTCTGAGCTACAGGTAAATACAATATTTGGAGTGATTGTGTTTGGCTATTCTATACTTTACCGCTGACAATCCAAAATGCACCACAACACATGCAAATCAAAACCTATACATCATCTTGTGGAGTTTTTTTGATACATGAATGCCCAGTTAGACACTAGGAATATTTCTTATTCATTTTCCACGGGTACTGTTTTGTATAGATTCTGCAGGCATTTCTGGTTGTGTCAGGATTGTACGGTTTGTGTCTCTGCAGCCATGATTTGATTGTGTCTGTATGGTCCTTTTTTTCCTGTGTTAATTTAAGTTCTCCAAGTGTGATCATGATCTTAATGTAAGCTCTTTTACAAGTCTTGTTCTGTAAGTTGTTTGCATGTGTTGATGGGATTTGGGATTCAGGGTGGGGGTGTTTGGCAACTGACATAGGGGAGACCGTATACATTTGTAAACTGCAGAGCTTACAGAAAGCTGCTGTAAAGACACATTTAGAACTTTATATTTATTAAATACATAACTAGACAAAATATTTTTATAATTATATGCTATAAAACCTTAAAGTTAGCTTTTTTTTTACTTTTTTTTTAGTGGAGGTTATTAATCCTGTAAGTGGCCCCAGCTTGGGGGGGTATGTGACCTCCATTTCTATCTTGATGACATCCTTTGTATTAGAGGTGGTCACTGGAACACAGTGAGGTCAAAATCACACTTTTGTGCATACATTATCTTGCATATAAAACATGTATACCCTGCCATTTAATTTTTATGGCCTAACCTGCATGCAGAAAGCAAATTCATTGACATGTTGGTGTGTTTAAATAATATGAAGCAACTGTTTGTTTTTTTAAAATACAGTTGCCGGTTATCACCTGTCACAGCGTGCGGAAAGTACTGCTGATAACCAGCAGATGTCAAAGAGCAGATCGGCCCTGATGATCCGTGCCCTACAGTGCCTCCCAGCAGTGCCCATCATTGATGCATATCAGTGCATCCTCACCAATGACCACTAGTGCCACCTCATCAACGCACATCCGTGAAGGAGAAAAATTACCTGTTTGCAAAATTTTATAATAGCAAAACATTTGAAAAAAAAAAGTCTGTTTCTCTTTTTTTTTATAGTGGAAAATATAAAACACCCGGAGGTGATTAAAACCACCAAAAGAAAGCTATTTTGTGGAAAAAAAAAATTATAAAATCTTCATATGGGTACAATGTTGCATGGCCGCACAACTGTCATTCAAATTGCAACAGCGCTGAAAGCTGAAAATTGGCCTGGGCACGAAGGGGGTAAAAGTGCCCAGTAGGCAAGTGGTTAAATTAACAGGTCTTAGGCAGATCCAATACATGCAACAACTGACCAACAGAGGTTTATTTGATAAAATGAGGCAGTCATACAAAGCTTGGCTATAGCATAAACAGCCTCTACTTTTTGCAGTCTGAATTCTGAAGTACAGTTTCATATTATGATATATGGACAATGAGCAGCATGTCAAGTGCCCAGGGAAATGTTTAGGTCTTCCATTGCAAAATTATCCACACAATATTTTCTGAAATGAATAATGAACAATTTTCGGTTAATCAGAACAGTATTTGTCTTTAAAAAAATAAAAGACCACACATGCCCCCAAACAAAAGAATACATTATATCATTTCCAGTGTTGCCAACCAACCTGACTAAAATGTACTGACACGACACGCAAAATTTACTGGGACAGCCAAGTTTTTACTGGCATTTCCAAAAGTTACAATATACAGTTTTAAGCTACAAACAAGCACAATATGCAATTAGCAATGTGATTTGAGGTAGATATTAAGGGTTAATATAAGAGATGGGGGAGGTCCTGAGGGGATTTCTAGGAATGAGGGGGTCCTCAGAGGGAGTCTACAGCAATATGAAGGGTCAGCTCATATTGCCGTCTCTCCTTTGGGGTTCCCTGGCCTATAACAATCTTACCCGTACAAAGTGTGATTGTTTTTGTCATAACATGCAGTATTTTTTTTTTATACTGCTATAGATAAAATTAAAATAAATGTTTAACTTTATGGCCATGTTTTCTTCAATAGGTTTTATAAGACTAAATTTCAAATGGATACATTTTTTTTTTCTATAGATCAGAAGTTCAAATGCTGTCACTCCCACAAGGCACTGTGCTGGCCATTCGGTGCCTGGGTTTTATAGCGACTGATGGTATGGCTGGAAATGCCCATGACATCATCATATTCACCTCGTGCACAGCCTCTGACAGACATGCCCCTGTGCCAGCACACTTGGATGGGCTCGGGACTCTGAAACTGCACATGAACAGTTCTGAGCTGAGCTGTCACACTCATTTTCCACTGCACTTTTATCCTGTTACAGGCATTACACGAATTTAGGGGCAGGAGAAAAGCACTGGGGTTTTTTTACTGGCTGTCTGGAAGTGATCAGTTTTGCCAACCATCCATGTTTTTACAAAGTTGTAGTCTGTCTTAATAGAATTTTCTTAACTTCAGTAACCTATTCATTTTCAATACGAGAGTAGCATGCAAAAAAACCTGACAATCATTCATCCGATATTCTCATCGTGTGTCCTAAGCTTTAGACAATGCACAATGTAATTAAAGTGCTGGATAAGGAGTATTCCAAGCTGATAAATTGAGCATGGACTACATGAAAATGGACTTTTTTTGCAGAGGATAAGGTAAGAATTGTTGGCTTTAGCTATATCTACGTGCTGTAGAAAATGAGGCACTTTGTTCCAGGGCCTTTAAAGTTAAAGGGACCCTGGGGTAATTTCTGGGAAAAAAAAAAAAAAAAAAAGAAGTACTCTTTGTAGCAAACCTGCTCAGAGTCGGAGCGGAGTTCTCCTTCAACCTTTTTTTTCTTGTTCCGTTCTGTTATTTGAGGTATTCCTCGCTCACTCCTCACATCCCCCCTTTCCAGTCCTGCGAGGCAAACGTCATCTCCTGACAGATGGTGCGGGTCAACCAGGTTAAGACATCTTGAGTTGGCACCAGCAGTCTGGGAGAACTGTCACCTTTCTCACCTACGTCTGATAAGGCAGCATTTCTCAGAGGGCTGGGAAGCATTGACCCAAAACGGCGTAAGCCCACACATTATCAAACTGATCAGAGTAATTGCACATTCCTCAGGTCAACTGTATTTTTCATGTCATGTATTATGAGGCTATAGTTAATACAGAGTTTCCCACTGACCACTCCCAAAACATGTAGTCAGAGCCCCCCTTTGAGAGGGACTTTTAAGAGAGACAAGTGAGTTAGAGCTGCTCACACAGATCTCCCAGCAACATCGTAACAAAAGGAGATCAAGAACTCACCCTGCTCTATAACTTGGATCTGCAAACCCAGGCATATGGGCAAGTAACTTAACCCTGTAATCTTCTTCCTAATTATCTCCTTGCTGTGTCTTTATATACATATATATATATATATTTTTGTGACATCTCCTTGTAAATATTGTATTGCACCTGTTTGACCCGGTTAGTAATAAATCTCTTTCTGAAAGTGTTAAACTGTTTCTAAGCGCTTACTTGCAATTCACGAATCCCTGCCTTTGAAGAGACGCTACTGTTTGGTATATCTCTGTATAACAGGTCCGCGGGCCGTGTTATATAGATTAATATTTCAATCATTATAGTGTATATTTGATAACGGGAGTTTCCCAGTCTCCAACAAAAGTGGTGGTGGCAGTAGAGGGTTAGTTGCATAATTAACCCGACCCAGTAACAAGCGCATTTAGGCTGCAGGCACCGATTGTAGTCCATTAGCTGGGCAATCGCTGTGCTGGGTGCAGCTGAGTGTGGCCTTGTTACGCGCGTCACACCGCGGTTTTAGATCGGCTGGTCCTTCGATCACGAGTTTGGTGAGAAGGTCTGGGGTCTGACGCCGTGGGCGTGACTTATTACTGTTAGTCGCGGTCGTGCGATTGTCGCATGTTGGTGGCGGCAATCGTGGATCCATGAGACTCTTCAGCTGCAAACTTAGGCTAGTGCCGGGGCGGACTGACAACTCATGGGGCCCCCGGGCAATAGGGGATCATGGGGCCCGTGTTGTTGCCCAAACTCAAAAAAGCCTATGAAAAAAGGTACCAGGGGCATCTCATGGGGCCCCCTACTGACCCCGGGCAGTGCCCAAGTTTCCAAATGGTCCGTCCGCCCCTGGGCTAGTGTTACGTACATCCACCAAAGACCTAGATTTCTTCACATATTCTCCCTACTGAAGTGTTTTATTTAGGGTTTGTTTGAATACATTCACAGATATCTGAACATAGATCTATGTACATGTGGTGCTATTCTTCCACAGCTTGAGGAAATCCAGTCTGTGACTTTGAATATTTTATGGAGTGTAGTGGCATGATCTGATTGCTGTGCTGCTTTATTAGGGAAATAACAAAATCACAGTGGCTAAATGGTTAGCACTTCAGCCTGGCAGTACTAGGGTCGTCTGTTCGAATCCAAACCACGGCACCACCTGCCCGGAGTTTGCATGTTCTCCCTGTGCCTGCGTGGGTTTCCTCCGGGTACTCTGGTTTCCTCCCACACTCCAAAGACATGCTGGTAGGTTAACTGGCTCCTGTCTAAATTGGCCCTAGTATGTGTATGTATGAATGTGAGTTAGGGACTTTAGATTGTACGCTCCTTGAGGGTTAGGGACTGATGTGAATGTACAATATATATGTAAAGTGCTGCGTAAATTGACGGCGCTATATAAGTACCTGTAATAAAGCACATGAGTATGCAGTGAGTTTGAGATTTGTAAAATCAAGCAAAAATGTACACGTTACCCCTTTTTCTCAACCATTTGATATAGCTTTCACCTCCAGGTCAGTACAACTTCGCCAAAATACCTTGCATTGACTCTGATTTCTCTTGTATTATAACTGTGTGCGGTCTCCCTACATTTTGTAAAGTGCTGCACAAACGTTTGGTGCTAATCCTGAATAAAGACAAATATTTTACAATGTGGTCCAAAGTTGGTTATTAATGTAATAGCAACAGGACCTTCCAAATGCCTGCAGCTTAGTCAAGTGTTTCTGTTACTGATAAAATCATTAAACAGTGAAAATGGAACTATAATACAAAATAATGCACAGTACAACTTTACTGCTGGAGCAAAACAGATAGCCAAAAAAAGGAGGACTTATTACATATTAATGTTCCAAGGCAGAGTTAAAGGTGCAATAGATGTTTTCCTGTACTTAACTGTAAATTACTACAAAAGTTTATTTGGAGTTTGAAGTGTAAGTTCACTGTTTTAGAAAAAAAATTAAAAAAATTAAAATTAAAAAACACTGTACACCCTCCCCACCCGGTCCCTGCTGTACATACCTCAGTGGGTGATGAGCTATGTCAGTGCCCATGCAGCTAGTGCAGCAGTCAAATCCCCACCCACTCTTCTCTCCCAGTTCTTTCTGCAGTGATTCTGGAACCGATCAAAAATGATTCTGATTGATCAGTGGTTCCGCTGATCCATCCCAGAAGTCCTGCAGTAAAAAGGAGTGGGGAGTTTAAATCCCCGGATTGCTGCACAGGCTGCATGGCCACTGATTGCTCATCACTCGCAGAGGTAAGTACAACAGGGTGTGGGTGTCAGTTCACCTCTTCATTTTATCTGAAAAGGTGAACTGACTCTTTAATCTCCATTTATCTTGCCTCCACTGCATATTGAAGTGAAAGGTAGAAAGAGCTACTCCATTTACCCTGCAGTGGGGGTCTACTGTTGTCTTGGCCTGCAGATTCACCCTTTCATTCCCCTAGACTGTTAAAGGAGAATGACTGAAGGGAGAACTGGTCTTATCTCCATGATCAAATACTGATGAAGCGTTCCTTTATGTCTGGTTTCTTGCAGAGTTCCCAAGAATCAAAGCTACTGAACATCTCAAGAAGATAACAGAGTGCATAGAAAACTTGACACAGTGACATTTATTTAGTGTTTACAAAATTTTACTAGAATTGTAAGATTACTATATAAAAAGTTCATGAATATAATGGTGCTCTGTCTTTTGTTCTCATATACACACACTGGGTTTATTGCACATTTTTATAAAATAGTGTTTACTTTGGTGAAAAAACAACTCCCGTTATTACACTTCTCAGGATCAGCTTTTCAGTAAAAGCAGGAATGTGTATTTCTGGAGAAATTTAGTAAACAAATTAATGTCACCTGGAAGTGTACTTGTGAAATATTCTTGGCAAATGCAACTTACTACACAAGTCATGACCCCACGAACCTTCTGTAACCTTGGTTTTAGATTTCTCCAATTCATTATATTTAGCAGACATGAGAACAAGGTTAGATCTACTTGAAACATATTGCAGGATCCAGCCCAACATCATAAGCCAAAACACTGTTATGGAGAAGATGCATCTTATGAATTTGGTCTTACAATCTTCATTGAAATGTAATTCTGTATAAAAACAAATGTGGAATAATCACTAGGATGTATAAACTTTACAATGAAAAAAGCATACCCTACCAGCAGAAATCTGAAAATACTCATTTTGCTTTGATTACCAAAATTTGAAAAATAAAAGTTAATGATAATTAAAACTTGTATTTCTAAAAGAAATATAAAAAATATAGGGTTTATGCTGAACATCAGCACAATATCTGGGCAATTATTGCCACTAGAGCAAAATTGAATGATAAAATTAGTGGAGTGATTAGATTGGCCAATATTCACAACAAAATTAGACAAGTTAAAAACTTATCAGCTATGTGAGCTGATATGCCGAAATATCATATTTGTTCTACAACAACGAATCACAAACTAAATCCAAGAGGTAATAACACCATTCTGTTAGAGATTGAATTAATCATCTGAAAGACCTTAAAAAAAAAACCCAACAAAAAACAACTTACAGGCAAAGAATATAAGAAGATTCCAATGAAGAGCAGAAGGAGCAGCAGTACGATGATGCCAATGAAGATCCATTTGAATCTGCGCCACACAATAAATTTCATGGTCTTGCATGGATTTGTGAACCAGAGGAAGGAGGTGTCAGGTCGGCTGCATTTTGAAAGAAACAATATTAATCAAACTAGCAGAGGAAAAGACTTTGGTACTTTAAGCCGAGGAAGATAATGTGATTCAATTAATAATTAACTCTCTGTGAGATTTCAATTAAAAAAAAAAAAAATATCGGTTAGCAAAAGGAAGAAAAGCGATAAAAACTATAGAGTTCCAAGAAGATAGGAAGGTAAGAGAACCAGAATGGGCAGTGTCTAATGACCGCCATGTGTGAGCTGGCACAGGATGCCAGGTTAATATGGGCACTCCGATACCAGTGATTAAGAAGAAAAATGGCTTACTTTGGTGGGTCTAACTTTGGGTTCATGTTGGGTTCATCACGACCCTTGCCAGCTGGCCTTTCTTCTACCTCTTTCTCATTCAGGATTTCCAGAGTCAGCTCAAGTTTTCCCTTTTGGCAAAAGAAAACACATTCATGACATCTCACTAAACACCGTGTTCTGCTTGTTTAGGAAAATAATAATGTATTCTGGGTCTAAAGCAGCAAAGAAAATCTCTCTCACTGTTCAGAGTGTGTGAAAGCAAGTGGGGCGGATAAAATGACAACAATACTAATGACACCTCAAGTGACTTAAACTGCTGCCCTCAATTAAGAATAGTGAAATCTTATAAACAGCAGCACAGTTGCACCGTCCTGAATGGGCAACCACAAACAAAAAAAAAAAAAAAATGAAAAAAGGGGAGTTTGTTAGAAAGTAAGGGCTATCAAAGTTCTTTTTTCACATTTTTTTTTATTTAAAAAACACAGATTTTCATGAAAAATGAATTGTAATAATAAAATGTAATGGACAGTATTAAGATTGCTTGTAATTAAGGGCAGATGAAACACATACACTGTCCGCACACAAGAGGTCATGATGAATTGCCTAAGAACCAGAAGGTTTGGCACCTGGTATATCCTTCAGGCTTTGTATATACAAGTGAAGCTGTTGTGGTATGATGCATATACTAACCAATATTGTCTTTACAATTTCAAAAATTTCACATTCTCCACCTGAAAAAAACCGTTTTCAGCCTCTGCTTCGAAATTTGGTGCCATTGTACATAAAATGTCTTGTCTGCTATAAAGTATATGTATGTAGATATGTGATGGTTGAGCAAGCCTTGCCAATACAGTAATGAAGCTTTCTATTTTAAACAAAAAGGAAACCCCTGATTTTTAAAACCAACTGCTGCAGCCTAACAGAATGATTTCCTTTCATTCTCACACATCCCTCAGCAGCAGAGCATTCATCTTGGACATAAAGCAGAACTAAAGTCTAATTTTAAAAATTGTGAGTAGGCAAACATGCAAGGTCTCTTCTGCAATAAAATAAACCTACCTGCCTGCTCCCAATCTTCCTTAGAATGTACACTGAACTGTGCATGTCCGGCTCAGTATACATTTCAGCTCTATGCCTGTGTGCAAGGATGACTTAAAGTGGGGCTTTACTCATTTTTCCAGCACTGCGCGAACTCCCAGCCTCTGACATCTTCAGCCCGGTGGCTTCTGTGTATCGAACCTCAGCTGTTTTAATTGGCTGAGCCAACATTTCTCTTCTGCATTTGAAATCCATAATTCTTTAACAAATGCACTTGACCTGCTTTGAGCTGGTTTTGCATTCCCATAGACATCTATGGAAATGCAAAACCTGCTAGAAGCAAACAGCTCATCGCTACAAGCCCTTTCATAAAAAATGAGAGAATGCTCTTACAGTTGTACTGCTAATGGAATCCATGAGTATGCTTACTGCCAAAATACGATTTCCATCCTTCTCTGAATAACACGGCCACCAGCCTTTCATGGACTTCTGTTCAAACAAAGAAGCCTCTTTGGAATGTTTGGCAAGATCAACCATACCTAAATGGCATTTTTCTGCGGTTTTTGTTGGTATTAAGGTGCGGTGTAAATCAAGTTCAACAAAACCTACAGAAGAAAAGAAAAAAGCAATATGTAAATAGAATTTTATTGTTCACTGAACTGTGAGTTTTAATTGGCATGTATGTTTTATTGTGGCTAACCTCCGCAATCTGCAAGAGTATCTCAAGCCATGAGAGTATAATTGAATGGGTGGAACATACATGTTCCAATCATTATATTCACATCCATTTCTCCACCCAAAGTCTAAAATCAAAAATCTCATTCAAATAGCTTCTTTTGCTGGCCACACAAAGCCAGATGTCTGGACAAACTGATGAATTATCAGATACTCTCCAAGCAATCTCCAACTCTCTCTTAGCAACCCATAATGGCTTCCAAGTTTTCCATAAGACTCAAGTGAATAAATCTTTTGCAAATGTTTTTGTGGTTTTAATTAGGAGGTTGGATGCCTATAGTGAAACTACTTAAAGTATATGTAAACAGTGAATTTATATTATTTGCTCCATTTTTCTTTACAAACATAACAAAATGTTTTCAATTGTATATTTAGCAAAGTGAAAAAAATCTAATGATCTCATCGGAATCACACTTAAGCAGCCCATACACGAAGCAAATTTTTTTCCTGCAACCACAGACAGTGTTGAAAAGGGAAGCCATTGTATTTTCGGGGTGGGGGAAGCTGTCCCTGCCGGGAGAAGACAGTGATTAGTTTTAGCAGCTAGTGTAGCTGCTAGTGATAAATCGCAGGTAAAATCCAGCAGGCTCGTTGTACCAAAGTTCATCAATCAACTTGGTACATTCAGCCTGCCCATACATGATGTGAATCTCAGATAGTTCCTGCTGAACCAGCCAAAAGTCGAATAGTCTATGGCCGGCATAGTGCAATCTACTTTCCTTCCACGATGGGTGGAAGAAAAGAAAATGGTTAGATTCCACCATCAACATAGTCAGTGTTGATATGGAAATCCCTCCCGCAGCACTATTGTGTTCTGCAGGTGAAGAGCCTTCCTTTCAGGCAGAACACAATGATCACTGCTGGGTCTATAGAAACCAGCAGTGATTTCATGAAAAACAAAAAAAAAACAAAAAAAAAAAAAAAATCAGGCAGGTTGGTTGTACTGAAGTTGACCGGTAGTACAATCAGTCTGCCCATAGATGTATCAAAACTCAGACAATTCAGCAGGAATTTCAATCAGTCCATGGCCGGCTTTACACACTACTTGCGTCATCTCAAACAACCCTCCTAGTTCTTAATCTACAGAATGATTACCATTGCATTATCATGCTGTAGAAATCGGAGATGAGAGTGGTTGAATAGCTTAGTAATATCCAAGAGGGCCAATACCATTTAGTCCACAAAAACACATTCTCAACCACAGGAATTAGATGAGTGCATTTCAGGTATTTTTCTGTTCTTGCAGGGTCTTTAATGGGCTTAAACAGGAGGAAACGCGCACACACACACACACACACACACACACGATTAGGTAAATTTAGTTCTGTCTCACTGCAATCAGTGCAGCTGCATATAATTAGTTAGGTCTGTTGTGTGTTTCTTAGGCTGCAGGTTTGGTTGCTCTCTCCCTGCATTTCAGAACTCTTTGGGAGTTTCTGGAACGTAGGTGTTGAGTAAGCAAAATGGACAGCATGAATATGTATACTGTCTCAGACAATCCCTGTGGAGATTACACAGATGGGTGTTGGTAAAGGGTATAAATAGGCTGTGATCTCCTCCTCTGAGACCTGGAACAGAGATGCCTTGTTTCTGACTATGGGGGGCTGATTGCCCCCATAGGCAATCCTGCCATGTACTTGCTGTTCGTTGAGCCCTCAGCTGGGCTAGCTGAGAAGACTAGTTGCTGAAAGTCGCTGTAAGTTGACTGAGGGGCTGTCATCTGATGTCACTGGGAGAAAGTGTCAGGATGTTGGCTGCCTCTTACAAATATCTTTCTAAAGACATTTGTGAATACAGACTGGTGTGAGAGATCCTAGAGACTGTGGGCTGTTGCCAACCCTCTGGTGCTAGAGAGTCAGCTGTGTGTGTAAAGGGGATATCAGCTGGTCTCCTGAAGAGCTCAGTCTATACAATTCTTTGTGAAGAGAGACTTTGCTGAGATTGTTCTAAGAGAAATATTTTAAATCTCCAAGTGGCTACCACAAAGCGCAGTCCACTAACTACTTGCTCACAGTTCTAACAAAGGAAGCTTGGTGTCCTCAAAGTTGCTACTAAAGGTTACCGGAGTATCCCACAGTTGCCCTACTCCTATCAAAGTTCACGTTTTTCATTAAAGCATCAGAAAACCATAGCCCTAGACCAGGGGTGTCAAACTAGCGGCCCTCCAGCTGTTTTGAATCTACAAGTCCCATCATGCCTCTGCCTTTGGGAATCATGCTTGTAACAGTCAGCCTGGCAATGCCTCATGGAACTTGTAGTTTGGTAACAGCTGGAGAGCCACCAGGTTGACACCCCTGCCTTAGACTGTTCATTGAGCCTAAGGAGCGACTGTGACTGTGTGGCTGGCTGTGAGGCAACTATTGGGAAAGAACCTTGAGCATTATTCTAGTGGCTCCTACCGGGGTGGCACTACACATACATACACACAGTATATATAAAATGCACATATTTTTCCTTTACATATGCTTTAAGAATGTGTGCATGTAGAAATATGTTCAGTGCCTGTAATGGGACCAGACAACATAAATGACAAATAGCTGTAAACATGCTTGCAATATTGGTCATAGAAAATATTTGTAGTGTGAAAGTAAGCTGAAATATACATGATATGCATCCCACACCACTGACTATTTCCCCAATTCAATAGATAAAGAATTTTTTTTAACTGTCAATACCTCTTTGTGAAAGAGCAGGTCAAACACTGACACACTAACAGGTTACTGTTGAAATAATTATTTTGGTAAAAGCCTTCTGTGACTTAAGTTAGTACACTAGTAAAAGTGTCAGGCTGATTTACTACCTTTCCCTGAAGTGCCCCCACTTCCATCTTACATGAACATATGGTCAGTTGTACTATAGTGAATCAGATGATCACATCTAAGCTGTCTAATGGGAGATGTCTAGCTGAGAGGCTGTCTAATGGGATGCTCAGACCTCACCTGGCTGTTTACAAATGTCCTTCATAAAGTTTCTGGTTGACTTTTTTCATGAACAGAAATTTTGAGAAAAAGTTATAATATTTTGAAATGTTATCATAGTTTATGTGGGGGTCAGCATGCCAATTACTATTTTTATAGCTTTAACTAGAGTAATTCACTTATCACAGATCTCAGATGTCCATACCCAAGTAGTCATCCAGGGAAAATTTGTCATTGTCCCAGATTTGAAGTATAAGCTTTGGTGGCAACTTGAACTCTGTTTTATCAAGGCTCCAGAAATGCTCCTGAAATTGTAAGGTACAAACAAGGTGAATATACATACACATGCATTGAGACAATGCAAATAAAACAGAACTTGGCACTTTGCCTAAGCAGGCTAGGCCAAACACTGTCTTATGAGGTCATTAACTCGTATCGTGTGATTGTTTGGATCAAGCTGGTTCAAGCTACATACAGTATACAGCGCTATGTTCCTGTGGCAGGATGAAGACTTCCCATCCCGCTCCCGGAACAAAATTGAGATGGGCTGAGCACTGTGTAAGGTAGAAAGGTAGGATAATATCAGAATATCCACCTCATCCAGTACCAGCAAGCCTTAAATTCATAAATACAAGGCTTGCTGTGAATGGATGTGAAACTTGATTTTGTTGTAGGGGCAGGATAGGAAGTTAGCTGATGCCACATACAGTTTATACAGCGCTCACAGTGGGTGCATTGGTTAGTGAAGCAAATAGTTTATTTGGACCAGCTTGGCCCAAATGAACTATAGTCACAAGAAATCTGGATTTAGGCTTTAAGGTCTGATTCAGAGCTTACAGACTGAGTGTGAAAATGACAGGTTGTCTTTAATCATCAACAGAGTTCTTAAACACCCCAACAGGTCATGGATTCATGATTTTCTTTGTACTGAGCAGGATATATAGCCATAAAAAGGACCAGTACAGGGGTAATGACTAGAGGCCTGCTTACAAGGCCCAATCTCTGTTATGCTTGTATACCAAAGTGGTCGAACGGCTAAATGGTTTCCATAGAGCAATGCAGACTGTTTTTATTCCAGAAGACCAACATCGCATTTTAGTACCAGGATACATTATAGAACAGTTTCTCTGCCCTAGCTGCAGTTTTGTTTTGGCTTCAATAACCCATAGAAGGAAAACTGGCAGAGCTGAACTTCTAAAAAGATCTGAAACCAGAGTGACTGAGTCAGATCTCGGCAGAAGTAAATCTCTGCCACACACGAGAACCCGCTGCCTTTACGCTCAACATATTTAATACAGGCACAACAATGTTTCAGGCGCCCACCTTCTTCGAAATAACACAGAGCTGTTCTGCTGGAAGATATTCAAACGGGAACACAAAGCGCCAGTTAAAGTTTCCTTCACCGTCCAATGACCGATAGTGCACATCTGTTTTTTGCTTGTTCTCCTCATTGCCGGGAATCCAACTGAAAAGCAATAGGCACATACATATGGGTTTTATATGACCTTGATAACTTTGCTTTCACTAGCTTCCAAATAAAGTCTGCCCTGATTACAAACTCTTGAGTGTGTGTTTACAAGTGTGCTTCACATACTGATCTTCTCAGACCAGCCATGAAATCGAGTAACAAGGAAAGGAAGCTCTCAAGCCTATAAAGCAGGTCTGGCGCTATCTCCAGTTGCCAATTCTCATATGGTGCTCATTTAGCCAATATAAACACAACCAAGTAGACTGTATTGCAAAGAACTACATCATATCTGTTTCTCTACTGAATTGCCTTTATTTAGTTCAGAATTGGGAAGAAGTCATGCTCTAAACAAGGTCTTGCACCTAAACTGGCTACACAAACTAGCCAAAATGCAAATAGTAACCCTTTCACACTCAATTCAGAAAGTGAACATACCAAGATAGGTATTAGACAGGTGCACGCCGGAAATTTTCATTTTATCGAAAAATTTAGTATTTTCATATTTGTTATGTTGAACGGATTCATTTATGAAATTTGTTTTGCATCTTTGGCATTTCATTTATTCATTGGTCAAGGTAGATTTGAAACGTTTTACAATTTTTCCTGAATATAGTCAATATATTATCAAATTGGAAAGGTACCGTATTTTTGGACGTAATCCAACCCACCAAGAGAAATGACATGAGCTGATTGCACAATATCGAGCTGCATCATGTGCATCCAAATTAAGAAATGGAACGAAATCCAAATCCATTTGTTATTAAATCCAAATTATCAAGCGAGTTTGAATACTGAATTCATTTTCCCACGGGCCCAAACTACTACTGCATCATGGGACATCATCCGAATGAAACAAATGATTCATTAATTTCATTTTAACTTTTTTTCAGGCTCATTGACATTCATTACTATGTCTACTCAGAGATTCGTATACATCCAAATCTTTGAAAATTTAATTTTTATTTGAAAAACTAATCAAAATGAAAGAAACCGCACATGTCCAATAGGTATTCTTATTTTGTTAAAAAAGCAACAGTCAATTGCAGGCAAGTCCAATGGAATTTAAAATTTACAGTCACATGGCTTAAAGTAGATCTCTAGCTTTTAGTGAAGTTTAAATAGATTGTTTGGACCATGCTGGTCCAAATGGAGTATTGCCTTTACCAACACATGCAGCAGCTGTGTGCGCTGTATAAACTGTATTTAGCCTCAGTTGTATACAGCACTGTGCTGTGGCAGCAGGACAAAAACTTCCTGTCCCACTCCTGGAAAAAACTGAATTGGGTTGAGCACTGATCTGCCATTCAAATGGAGGTTTGTATTCTATGAATGAATACAAAGCTTCCTCTGATCAGCTGGGGCTGAGATCAGATCATCATCAGTCCACCTACGCCATTCATAAAAGAAAAGTGCCCTGAGATGGGCTGAGCAGTGCTCATCCTGACTGGATTTTGTTCCAGGAACAGGATGGAAAGTTCCTGTCCTGCTACCGAACACAGCACTGTATACTGTATGTAGCTGAGGCTACATACAACTTCTACAGAGCACACAGTTGCTTCTTCAGTTAGTAAAGGTAATACTATGTTTGGATCAGCTTGGAGATCGACTTTTAAATAGAGTGCTTTGGCTGGTGCTAAAGCTTTGTGATTTAAGCTCAGACACAGAGGACACAGACTTTACACACATTAAAAAAAAAAAACACCTTCCTTTTTTCCCATATAAGCTATGCGGTCTTTCAGCAGGATGCAGAGGGTAGGATAAGGCTGGATTTCAGGACCTAGATTGCTAATTAGCTGCTCTTTCATTGCACAGAAAGAAGATAAAAGGTGCTGAATAGTTGTATACATTGATAATTCATGTTCACATCTTTAAAAAAGTAGTTCGCACATCTGTCTGCATGCTAGTCAATCTAGTCAGAATCTCTACTGAACAAATACTTTAGGACCAAATCAACTTAACCTGATAAACTACACAATTTGGCCAACAGTTTGTAGACCCCTAACCATCAGACCTACAGTATATGAACCTGTGGGACATTCCAGCCTAGAACCATGCTCATTAACATGGTATTGGCTCTCCCTTTTTCAGCTATAACAGCAACCACTCATCTTGATGGGTCTTTTAGAAGAATTTCAAGTGTGTCTGGAAATTTGCTCCCATTCAGCCAAAAGCATTGAGGTCAGGGCTATGTGTAGGCCACTCAAGTTCCTCCACACCAAACTCTTCAAACCATGTCTTTATTGAACCGACTTTGTGCACCTGATCTCAATCTGAAGGCGTGTTCACATACTTTTAGCCATAGAGTACACCTGTAAAGTGTAAAGTATTCTGAACACATTCAGTCCAAATGAGATTGTGTGTCACAGTTTAACAAATTTACAGCTTCAGCCATTTTAACAGCTTGCATAAATATGATGATCTCCATGTCCATATTTACTTTAAATCATAAGATAAATGTGGAAGCTTCCACTGCTAACCTCCTGCTGAAGATACCAGTTGCAATACCGAGTCAATAACCAGGAACAGGCATTTGGCAGATGAGAGTCAGAAGTCCTAATCTCTACGCCTGTTTTGTGTCAATAGCTTAAAATTACTGACATTGCAACTAACATTTTCCTACAGATGTACCAGCAATGGGAGCCTACATAGCTACCTCAGTACAGATGTACCAAATATTTTTTTTTATAATTCAGAAAATCTGCTTTTAAAACATTCACAAATATTGAATTATGATTTATATTATGTTTCACATTTCCAAGAGCAGAAAAGCACATCATAAAACTGATTAACTGAAAATATGTGAACACTCTACATACAACAGTCAATATGTACAGGAAAATACTTCAAAGATATTTAAAAAAGTTAGACATTAAAAGAAAGAAAATGTTACCCTTTGACATAGATATCGCTCATCTCTTCCCCAGTAATACTTTTCTCATCCAGAATCACATCTTTAGTGTTCCATACTATCACCCGCAGGACATAACTAATAATACAAAGAAAGATGGAGATTGGTGTTGGGCTTTAAGTGCAGGCAGAGCAAATTTGGTGTTGGCACATTGGAAAAGGAAAGTTAAAACTTCCGTTTGGTTTATTACTAGTACCCCACTATCAAGACAGATGTGTAGAAAACATACATTTCTCTACTGTACTTAGAGCCTAACCCTAAAGGTCATAGAACATGTGTCAGGTACCATGTCTAAAAAATTATGACAAACTTTCATTGCAATAGATCCAAGTAAGACCACCTACTTCTTGGCTTTGCGTGGTGTGATGTTGAAGGGAGGTCCAGGCGGTCCCAGACTTTTTGGGAAGACATCAACCCACATTTCCAGTTTGCCCTGCAAGGGATGAATTGATAACGGCTAAGAAATGTGTACTTTAGAACTTAGTTTGACAGATTTTAGAATGATACAAAATTATGTTACACTGTAAATCCACATTAGACCACTTAAGCCAGCCATACATGGATCGAAATCTGTACTGTTCAGCAGGCACCAGCCGAATGTGTGGGCAAGCTGGTTGTATACAGGTCAATCTTTAGAATGACTTGTCCACAACCAGCCTGTCAGGTTTTTCCAAACAACCAGTGCCACCGGCTATAGCCGGCAACACCGATCACTGTATTATGATGGCAGGGAAGGCTCCCTGATGTTCAAATACAACACCATAGTGGAAGAGATTCCCCCATACACATAGAATGTGTGGATGGGGGAAATCAAGGCAACCCGTTGTTTGGTTAAAAAAAAATGCATAATGTGTGGGCTGCCTTATAAAGGCATAAACAGATTCATTTATTTTATTCCCATCAATGTGTTGCATACCAGTTTACACAGTACTAAGAAACATTCACATCAGTGCCCAGCCTAAAGAAGCAAACATTATGGTCCTTTCCAAACTGATATAGATTCACTGGTCTAAAGTTGGGTGGTAAAAATTAAAGTAACCCTGTCATAAAAGAAATAGGGGGCTGTTATGGCTGTACTGAACTGTAGATGTTGGTGGTTGTTCTGACCCTGAGCCACGGAGTTTAAAAGTTTCTGACCTGAAACATATGTGCAGATCAGAAAACACAGACTGTCTTGTGTCACTGACATAAAAGTACTGAATAGAATGAAACAACTAGCTTTTCAGACAAGGTCTGCTCTCATTAATTGTTTTCCTTTAACCTATCAGCAGGTTCTGGTTTCTAAGGGGAATAATGTTAATACAAAAACATTGGATGATCTACAGACTCAACATAAATTCAGTGGGAATCAAACCTAAGATCCCAGTACTGGAAATTTAGTGTTTGTTAAATCTAAATTATGATTCGGCACTTATATTGATGGCAAGCTTGCAAAATATTTGGTTTTTATGATTAGTCATAATTAATATTAATATGTGTAAGTGGTCTTTGACAAATGGTAGTATTTACTATTCTTCAATTATAGCCGAGACCAAAAGATATACAAGTTAAGCTGAAATAGTATATACCAGTTGAAAGTTGAGTAGACTATATTTAGAGATAGTTGGTTAAAAGTATTTGATAGTTATGTCAAAGGTTATTAGAAGTGACTTACTATTACATTACATATTTTCTGTGTATATTTAGTATACGTTCCTTACATTAATACATATATAGTTTAGTGATTATACATTGATATGTTCTTAAGCTATACTATCTTTTAAATATATAGCTAAGGGTTACATCATTGGTATATCAGCATACATATGTTCCTGTCCATCAAACATCATATGTATAGCATCTTTTCCTTTTATGAAATGGCTTTTCCAAGCAGTAATACTTTCCATAGAAGGTATTAAGATCACTAACTATGACGTACATTTGCCTCTTAAAAGTGCATGAGACACAGAGACTCTGACACACACTCTCTCTCATACACACAAGCTACATGACTCTTGCATACACACGTCTGAGAAGCTGCAACAGGTGCATACTGAGATCACTTCCAGCTACAATTTAGTCACATCCGGCTTCTCCTCCTTCACAAAGTCATTGGGAAGGACAGCATGGAGCATGGAGCACATGGCAAGGACAGAACAGCCATGACAGATAATGGTGACTTTGTTTTAAACGTTTGCTTGTCATTTTTACAGTAGTTGTATCTACATGGAACTGTTCATAATACGCTTTACATTGTTATTTGACATCATTGTGTGATAGAATAAAATCACACTTCATTTTTTATTTCAATGGCTCTTTCATTCATAATCGCCTCAAGACACTAGAAGAAGTATTATATGTGTCTAAAAATCTAACAGTGTTACATCACTAAGCCATCATATTCCCCTAATTTCTTTTATACACAACCGGATATGCATTGGTCCCATGGTTTGTCTACTCAAAAATACGGATTACTGGGTACATAAAGAGCAACATAAATAAATTAGTATAAGGGTAACTTACTTGTGGGAGGTTTGGTTGGAAAGTGCTAAACAATGTCCTGGTTTCAACATGTTCTGGAACTTGGCCTTGGTTTCGTAATACATACAGAGCAAGCCTTTCATTGGCAGGCCCCAAGTGCTGATGAATTTTCTTATTTGCCTCTAAATAAAACATTAGGCAGATGTTTTGTTAATAAACAAGTTATACAATTATACACACACAGTTCTTTTAGCATTGAAAATGAACAGCAAATGAACAGGTTGCACTAGGAATGTGATGGCAGCTTTTACCATGTCCTATCATTGGCACGTTTTTAACGACAAAATTTACTTTAAGGGCACCATGTTCACAGGTTACCAAAGCACTCAGGTAAGTTTGGCATGATATATTACCACAGGCCCTTGGTGCCCAACCTGCAGCCCTTCAGCACTTTGTGCTGCCCTCGGGGCCCCTGCAGACACTAATCTGTGTTTCCCTATTACCCTGTTATAGTGATTTCTAGTAGTCTCATGTAATATATCTTCTGTCAATGATCGTCTGCTGAAGAATGTCCCTAGTCTCCAATGCAGCTTCTCTAGCATGTCTATGGTCTCTGGCCATCTCTTGTATCCTGTCCGCAGTCTCTGACCATCTCCTGTATTACGCCTCAGTCTCTGATCATCTCCTTTGTCAGGCCATTAATCTTTGATTGTATCCTGTTGTGTACTCTTCTCGGATACTGGATCGTCACTACATTTTATGTGCGGGTCTTTGGTAATGTGGAGGACTGCATTTGAGGCCCCCCAATATCAAGAAAGTTGACCACCACTGCCATAGACAAATACAATTGTAACATGGTATTTATATTTCAAAATGGATGAATTCATTAAAAGCAGAACCATATTAAAGGGTCCCAATGACATAGGCTTCTGAGTGCTCCCATAGGATTGGTCAGACTCCTTAGTATTCCTTTCTTCTCTAAGTAATGTACTTTCACTGACCTATGTAGCAAGGCAAATTGCAACGTGCCAGATACAGTAACCCATGACAATCAGATAATTATCTTATATAGTTCTCTATGGTCCGAACCATTCAAGGATGAAATCTGATTGGGCATTATGAGTTTATGCATTTTCCACATCATTCGTGATCTTATACAGTATTTCTTTATTAAGAAGCCATTCTTTTAATGGCTGTAAGGATACAAGACAACACCAGCAAAAAAAAAAAAAAAAAAAAAGGTCTCTAAAAAAGGACAAACATCAGAGTAAGCATTACTGAAAGGGTATTTCATTAGCTTAAATGAAAGTATACACTTCACTCAGGTTCTCGCACAAGTAAACAAAATGCAAGTTAAAAAATTAAATGTGACTGGTTTTACCAATGAGTTCTTATGTAAGTCTTAAAGTACCTTTTCATTTCAGGAGATACAATCTGAGGAACCTTTATTTTAAAACTTTGATTTGATAACAAAAGACATTTAGTATGCTTGAATTGAAATCTGGCAGTTTACAAAGATTCCACTCACCCAAGTCATCAAGCAGATAGTCTCGTCCAGAAAAACTGACCTTGGTCCCACTTTCTGAGAACACTGGTGGAGGGACACCCTTTAACCTGGCCACATTCTGCAATATCTGTGTTGGCTTTAGCTGGTCCCTCCACTGATTTATTCCTGTGCTATAAAAATATACAGCAAAAAAAGAGCATCAATTATTAATTTTGAGTTGATTTAAAAAGCCAGTCTATAACATAGGTCTAAGGGGAAAAAGCTGTAGAATGGATAATGGAACAAAAAGGTATTTATATTTTTAAATGAAGACCACTATTTAGCATAGGAAAATATGTGTCTGATTGGTGGCCTTGAGAAGCCTCTTGTAATTGTACATCTATATGAAAGAAGTTGCAAGGAGGGTGTACCAGCATCACCAGCAGATATGTACCAGGACCAACTGACTACTAACACAAAAGATGAGCAAATCTCTGAATAAGGCTGCATTCACACTTGAGCATTTTTGTAGCTTGAAGCTCAAAACTCCAACTTAAAAAATCAATTGTTCTCTATGGTGCCTGTTCACACTTGATTGCACAAACAGGCACCATAGAGAACTGATTTTGTTTAAGTTTGAGCGTGTTTGGAGCCTCGAGCTTCAAGATACAAAACTCAAGAATGAAAGCGGCCTCAGTGCCAAGCTGGCTTTGCTGCCTGGAAAGCCTTATTTTCATTTCTGGACACAGACAGAAAAATAGCTTTCAAGCTAAAATTTACACTTTACACTTACACACAGTAGGTTTGTGGAAGGCCACAATGGCTTCCAAAGCGAGAAAGGAATCTGTTTTCCAGGTCTATAATAGTTTCTCCTACTTTCTCATCCCGTGTCACAGCATCATAATCATAGACCGAGATCTTCAGGTCTTTCTCTTGAGGTAAGAAGCAGCTCAGTTCATACATTCTGTTGGAAAGTAAATTGTGAATTTTTATATTGGTGTTATATTCTAATGTATATTACAAACTATATAGCATATTATGTAGCACTACCCCATTAGGAGCTGCTAGAAGATTTGGGTCACCCCACAATCCTGCACAGCCAGGCAAAACGCATCATCACACAGGCTTGCATCCAGAGTCAGAAATCAGTCCTTGAGCTTTGATTTTTTTTTTTTTTAATTTAGGGAAGTTGAACTAGGATAGGGCTAGGGGTGTACAGGATGCCCAAGAAAACTGATAAACTGAGGGCAACTTCCTGGAACTATTTACAAGCCTTCTCTGCAGCACAGTGTTTGTTGGAGAGCTAGCCAGCGTCTCCTTAATGTACCACCCCAGACCCTAAATTAACTCCTCTTCTTCATTCAGCAATCTTGAGGTATCACTAAATAGAGGATCTGGTGTCTGTTACTGTTAAAGTGGACAGTCCCAAGCAGGCAATGAATCTGGTTTCCCTCCAGAGTGCTCATTCCCTTGTCGGCCCAGAGGGTGCAGGGGTAAGCACTCAGATTGTCTCCTGTACCGCTGGTGGGTTGGAGGCTGCTTCCAGGCCTTTCCAGCTAGACCGCTCCTTCCCTGCTATACAGGTGGTCCTCATATTGGGGGCGAGTCTTTGAGCTACTCCCTTTCCAGCTCCAGGCCTTCAGGTAGGCCCCGTCCCACTAGGCCTCCTTGCAGCCTCCTGCCTTCAGCCTCACCATCTTCCTCCCGAATGTTCCTGCAGCTTCGCAAGCTCCAACACTTAAGGGTGTCCAGCCCCTTTCCAACTTCCTGTTGGGGAGTGGCTAGGACCCTTCAAGAGTTCAAGCTAGCCACTCTTCAGATCCACCCACTGCCTCTAGGGCCTTCCTCCAAAACCCTAGAGCAGAGGGAAATTCCAGAGAGGTTGGAGAGCCTCTCAGCTCCTGACCGCAATTTGATGACCTTCTGGCTATTACACCCAGGCTGCTACTCAGCCTTCCTCACTGACAATCAAGACTCTAGCTCCCCCTAGCTAAACTAGGAGGGTGCTACATATACAACTTCTATTGAATAAGTCGCCTTGTTTTGAAAAATTTAGACTGTTAC
Organism: Staurois parvus; assembly: GCF_062004578.1. Classification (NCBI taxonomy): domain Eukaryota; kingdom Metazoa; phylum Chordata; class Amphibia; order Anura; family Ranidae; genus Staurois; species Staurois parvus. The sequence goes on from NW_028318321.1 coordinate 8,559,076, forward strand.
ACTGTATTAGTATACAGGATTTATATAGCTCCAACAGTTTGCGTAGCGCTTTACAAAATGAAGGTAGACATAACAGTTATAATACAATTTGGCACAAGAGGAAACAGAGGGCCCTGCTCGTTAGAGCTTACAATCTAAGAGCTGTATCACACAGTATTTGAACTTTGGTAGTTAAATCTATAAAACACAAAGTAATGCAACACTAATGTATAATAAATCATTAAATGTGTTTTTAAAAGCAAGCCATGCTAGAACCTGCATTTGATTTGGAATCAGTCTCTTTTAGTGCCCAGGCAGCAGAACTCAGGCTGGGAAAGAAAGAAGTAGCACAAGTAGCTAATCAGTGAGGACACTGATGAGAAGAGTGACAGAAGAATGAGCTCATCAGTCGGCTGCTTCTCTTTTCATTGCTGAATCATAGACTGGAGTATTATTATTATTATACAGTATTTATAAAGCGCCAATAGTTCGCTCAGCGCTGTACATTACAAAGGGGGACAGAACATGTGACAGAACAATACCAATACAATGCAAAATATGAGGGGATCGAGGGCCCTGCTCTTTCAAGCTTACAATCTAGATGGGACGGGATAGTGGTACAGGAGGAGATAGCTGTGGGGGATGGAGTGGTAGGAAGAGTGGAGGAGGTCGGTCAAGTTAGCAGGGGGTAGGGTAGGCTTCCCTGAAGAGATGGGTTTTCAGGGTGCTCCTAAAGGAGAGGAGAGTAGGTGATAATCTGATGGGTTGGGGCAGGGAGTTCCAGAGGATGGGCGACACCCTGGAGAAGTCCTGGAGGCGGGCATGGGAGGAGGAGACCAGGAAACTAGAGAGAAGGAGGTCTTGTGAGGAGCGGAGTGTGCGTGCTGGGCGGTACTTGGATATTAGGTCAGTGATGTAGTATGGGGCAGTATGGTGGACAGCTTTGTACGTCAGTGTTAGGATTTTAAATTTGATCCATTGCGCAATCGGAAGCCAGTGGAGGGATTGGCAGAGGGGGGTGGCGGAAACGGAGCGGTTGGAAAGGTGAATGAGTCTGGAAGCCGTATTCAGGATCGACTGAAGTGGGGATAGCCAGCGGCAAGGCAGGCCAGTGAGGAGGGAGTTGCAGTAGTCGAGTCGTGATATGATGAGGGAGTGGATGAACTGTTTAGTGGTTTCTGGGGTTAGGAACGTGCGTATTTTGGCGATGTTGTGGAGGTGGAGTCTGCACGAGTTTGTTAGCGATTGGACTTGGTGTCATTCTGGACTCCAACCTATCCTTCCAGCCCCAAGTACTCTGACCTGCGGGGCGGGTTTGATATTGGAGTTGTTGGATGTGATGGAGAAGTCAATGGGGGGTGGTGTCCAGGCTGGGGGGAAGACAAGAAACTCGGTTTTGGAGAGGTTCAGTTTAAGGAAGTGGAGCGACATCCAATCTGATATGTCACTCAGTAGGTGTGTGATTCGGGCAGAGACCGAGGGGGTGAGGTGGGGGGTTGAGAGATAGATTTGTGTGTCGTCGGCATAGAGGTGGTAGTTGAAGCCGTGAGAGTGTATGAGTTAGCCAAGGGAGGAGGTGTAGATGGAGAAGAGAAGGGGCCCAAGGACAGAGCCTTGAGGGACCCCAACAGAGAGGGGGAGTGAGGGGAGGTGGTAACATTATAGGTAACGCTGAAAGAGCGTTGTGACAGGTAGGATGAAAGCCAGGAGAGAGCAGAATCTCTGAGGCCGAGGGAGTGTAGTATTTTGAGGAGGAGGGGATGGTCAACTGTGTTGAAGGCCACAGAGAGGTCAAGGAGTAGGAGCACTGAATAGTGGCCATTAGCTTTGGCGGTTAGCAGGTCGTTGGAGAGTTTGAGTAAGGCAGTTTCGGTGGAGTGTAGGGGACGGAAGCCGGACTGTAGGGGATCGAGGAGGTGGTTGTCATTGAGGTGAGAGCATAGGCGGGTGTAGACGAGGCGCTCGAGGAGTTTAGATGTAAATGGGAGCAGGGAGATGGGTCTGAGGTTGTTCGGGTCATTGGGGTCCAGGGAGGGCTTTTTAAGTATGGGGGTGATGTGTGCATGCTTCAGAGGGGAGGGGAAAGTGCCGGAGAGGGAGAGATTAAAGATGTGGGTGAGGGAGCGTAGGATGGAGGGGGAGGGAGGTCGTACGAATTGTGAGGGGATAGGGTCGAGGGGGCAGGTGGTGAGGCGGGCATCAGAGAGGATCTTGGAGACTTCCTCGATGGTAGTAAGGTCAAAGGTGTGGAGTGTTGGGGGAGCTTCAGTATGAGGAATGTAGGGTGGGGTGGAAGTGGAGGTCAGAGCAGTGGTGGGGCCGTGGGAGAGGGGAACGGGGTTGGAGGGAGTTTGAGCAGTGATGAAGTCCCTGCGGGTAATGTCGAGGGGGAGGGGGGATGAGGGGGTAGCTGTGTGAGAGGGGACGGGTTGAGAGGGCGTGTGAGTTGCGGCAATGTCCTTGCGAATTGTGTCAATCTTGTTTTTGAAGTGATTGGCAATCTCAAGGGCAGGGACAGGGCTGTGCTCTGTGGCAGACCTGTGTAAATCTTAGAACTGGATTGACAGAAAAATCGTTTTGCAAGTAAAACAGCTTTCATGTATTTAATTTCATCTGAGTATCAAGTCATTTGCCTGGAGTTTCACTTTAAGAAAGTATACTGAAATTCAAAATACAGCGACACAGGTCCCCTTTTATGGATGGGAAGGTTGCGGAATTTTTACATTTGCTCTGAATTGCAATGCCTGTGTGTATCTTTCTCAGAAAGACCCTGTCACTAACCTAACAAAATTGCAGGTAAAAATCAATTATTTAAATACTTACTTGCAGTGTATTTCCTTTTCAAAAATTATTTTTTATTGACTTGCAAAATTTGTCTTTAAAAACTTGAAAGAAAATTTGACAACTTCAGAACAGTCAATTCCCTTAGTACAGACCCCTCCGTTCTGCCATGCACAGCATAGCCCTCTCCTCTTCTGAAAGCGTCCAATTACTCGCTGTCCAGCAGCTCCCTTCACCCCTTTACATAATTTTTATGCAGCTACCGTGGGGGAAGCAAATGGTAATACTATCATAGTTTAACTGTGGGGACTGCTCACATCACATCCAAGATGGCAGTGCTCAGCAGCAGTCTCAAGGATTTTGGATGTCTATACATGGGAGGATTTTACCGGTAATTATTAGAGTTCAAAATTACCTTCCAAATACAGGATTCAAAGTGTTAGGAATATAGTTATCCCGATCTTCAATCACTTTCTTACTCAGAGTAATTTTGATGTAAGGATCACACTAAAAGGAAAAAACAAAAGAAACGGAATTTTAAAAATGGTTGCATTAGGCATAGATTAGCAATTACACCATACATTACCCTTGGTCTGCCTAGACACTGACTGTTCTATGCAGACAAACCTTGGTTGTGCAGCCTCCTTCAAGTCAATTCATACTTCTTTATTTAAAACAATTTGCACATTTATTGCATTTTCCGACTTTGTTGTGTGTTTCACATACATTTTGGTTTGCTTCAGCCTTTCTTTTTTTGCTTTTGCGTCAGCATGCACAGTGGCACATGTTGCTTAGTTAACAGTTAAAAGTGAAGAAACACTTCAAATGCACTGTTCTTCACCTGAAACACACCACAAGGCATGGGAAATGTGCACAAAATGGATATTTAAAAAAAAAAAAAAAAAACTTTTTTTTTTTTTTTTTTTTTTTTAAAAGTGGTGTGAAAGACCACCAAAGCAAGTCAGAGTACTACACAAAGTATTTCACATCTTGAATGGTAGGTTTCCTGTAAAGAAAAATTATGTGAGAAGGGCCCACCTGACACCAGACTTTGTTTGAAACAAAGGGGGTTATTTAAAACTGGAGTGTGCAAAATCTGGTACAGCTCTGCATAGAAACCAATCAGCTTCCAGGTTTTATTACCAACGCTTAATTGAACAAACTGAAGTTAGAGGGTGATTAGCTACCATCAGGGGCGGACTGACCATTTGGAAACTCGGGCATTGCCCGAGGGCCCAGGGTCAGTAGGGGGCCCCATAAGATGCCCCTGATACCTTTTTCATAGGCTTTTTTGAGTTTGGGCAAGGACACAGGGGCCCCATGATCCCTTATTGCCCGGGGGCCCCATGAGTTGTCAGTCCGCCCCTGGCTACCATGCACAGCTGCACCAGATTCTGATTTAGTAAATCTCCCCCAAAGTCTCTTGTATGAGGGGTTGCTTACTGTATATCCAGAGGTCTCATCTTTTCATAGACTTGTTAAATGTTAAGAGCTGTTTAAATGATAGATATAACACTCACCAGGCCATTGCTATCCTTTGGCTGCATATCTATTCCTCTGATAACGTAGATACGAACAACACATTCCTGAGGTCCGCTGTCCGGCAGCTCCCGGAATTGACGGGGTGGGCTAGGGACACTGGGATCATCCGGGAGAGGGTAGATACGGAAGGAACCCTACAAGATCAAAACTGGTTAATTATTTGTATTTTAAAAGATGACTGTAGAACCATTTACAATGAGAATGAATTATGAGGGCAGGGACTGATCTGAATGCACAATATAAAATGCTGCGCAAATTGTCACCGCATTAAAAAAATACCATTACTAAAATTTCCTTTTCTTTCCATATTTTTTACATTTTTAATGCCCAACTTGGCATTTTCATTTTATTGTTTTTTATTTATTTCAGATACTTATATAGCGCCATCAATTTACGCAGCGCTTAACAAATATATATTGTACATTCACATCAGTCCCTAACCCTCAAGGGGTGTACAATCTAAGGTCCCTAACTCACATTCATACACACATACTAAGGACAATTTAGACAGGATCCAATTAACCTACCTGCATGTCTTTGGAGTTATATTCAAAAAAATGTTACTTAGAGAGCTCCACAATACCTAAAAAGTATTTTGTAAACTGAGTCGGCATCTGGAGCACACGTTTGGTTCCTTTCCACCTTTCCTTGGTATTTAACAGAGTTATATAGGCTCAATGAAAAACAAAAAAAAAAAACTGTCAAATGCCTTCATTTCTATTTACAGTTGTGGTCAAATGTTTGTATACCCTTGAAGAATGGGTAATATACTGTATATACCATAAAGAAAACTTGAGTGAGCAGGAAAACACATTTATTTTATTTCCTTTGGGATTCATATTCAACTGTAGGTCATTGCAAAATGGCAAAATTATAAAACAAAACATGGCACCAAGTAAACAAAAATGACCCCCTGTTCAAAAGTCTGCATACCCTTACAGGGGTGTGGACATTTTTGTTAAAAATTGTGTATAAACTTGTCCAGGGACTACATCTGGGTCCCAATCTACTTGTCCCTCATGACAAGCTTGTCCTGGTGATAAAAAAAAAAAAATAACCAAAACAGTATTTAAATCTGAGGTGCTTTTAGTCTGGGACTTTTAAAAATGAAAGGGGTTTTATGGCGACTTAAACTTTCAAAATTTTTAACATTGTGCTGTTTATCTTCTACTTACCTCCCTCCCTGTCTCCAGCACTGCACCTGGGAACCAGCAGGGAGGGGAGAGATGTTGCAGTGTAATGAGTACGGATTGAGTGCTCCTCAGGAAAGGGGAGTGGCAGGCTCTCTTAGGCTGCATTCACACTTGAGTGTTTTGTATCTTGAAGCTCCAAAAAAGCTCAAACTTAAAAAGATTGTTCTTTATGGTGCCTGTTCACAACTGATCACACTAACAGGCACCATAGAGAACAACTGATTTTTTAAGTTTAGGTACCAAGTAAATAGATAGCAAACATGTCAAACCTTAAATTTGTATGAACTCGTGAAATGGTGAAAAACTTCAGTACTCTATATTTTCTATAGGGGATGCTTTAAAAGCCCCCTATAAGTAATCAGTTTAGTGTTACGGAGGAGTCTAGAAATATTGCTCTCATTCTGGCATGTGTGGTGATATGCAACATGTGTATCACAATCTCATTTTAATGTGTAGGTGCCCCAAGGCATGCAATTGTATGTGCATATACAGTCAGGTCCATAAATATTGGGACATGGACACAATTCTAACATTTTTGGCTCTATACACCACCACAATGGATTTGAAATGAAACAAACAAGATGTGCTTTAACTGCAGACTGTCAGCTTTAATTTGAGGGTATTTACATCCAAATCAGGTGAACAGTGTAGGAATTACAACAGTTTGCATATGTGCCTCCCACTTGTTAAGGGACCAAAAGTAATGGGACAGAATAATGATAAATCAAACTTTCACTTTTTAATACTTGGTTGCAAATCCTTTGCAGGCAATTACAGCCTGAAGTCTGGAACGCATAGACATCACCAGACGCTGGGTTTCATCCCTGGTGATCCTCTGCCAGGCCTTCAGTTTTGTCTTCAGCAAGTGAAATGCATGCTCAATCGGATTCAGGTCAGGTGATTGACTTGGCCGTTGCATGACATTCCACTTCTTTCCCTTAAAAAACTCTTTGGTTGCTTTTGCAGTATGCTTTGGGTCATTGTCCATCTGCACTGTGAAGCAGCATCCAATGAGTTCTGAAGCATTTGGCTGAATATGAGCAGATATTGCCCAAAACACTTCAGAATTCATCCTGCTGCTTTTGTCAGCAGTCACATCATCAATAAATACAAGAGAACCAGTTCCATTGGCAGCCATACATGCCCACGCCATGACACTACCACCACCATGCTTCACTGATGAGGTGGTATGCTTAGGATCATGAGCAGTTCCTTTCCTTCTCCATACTCTTCTCTTCCCATTACTCTGGTACAAGTTGATCTTGGTCTCATCTGTCCATAGGATGTTGTTCCAGAACTGTGAAGGCTTTTTTAGATGTCGTTTGGCAAACTCTAATCTGGCCTTCCTGTTTTTGAGGCTCACCAATGGTTTACATCTTGTGGTGAACCCTCTGTATTCACTCTGGTGAAGTCTTCTCTTGATTGTTGACTTTGACACACACACACCTACCTCCTGGAGAGTGTTCTTGATCTGGCCAACTGTTGTGAAGGGTGTTTTCTTCACCAGGGAAAGAATGCTTCGGTCATCCACCACAGTTGTTTTCCGTGGTCTTCTGGGTCTTTTTGGGTTGCTGAGCTCACCGGTGCGTTCCTTCTTTTTAAGAATGTTCCAAACAGTTGTTTTGGCCACGCCTAATGTTTTTGCCATCTCTCTGATGGGTTTGTTTTGTTTTTTCAGCCTAATGATGGCTTGCTTCACCGATAGTGACAGCTCTTTGGATCTCATCTTGAGAGTTGACAGCAACAGATTCCAAATGCAAATAGCACACTTGGAATGAACTCTGGACCTTTTATCTGCTCATTGTAATTTGGATAATGAGTGAATAACACACACCTGGCCATGGAACAGCTGAGAAGCCAATTGTCCCATTATTTTTAGTCCCTTAATAAGTGGGAGGCACATATGCAAACTGTTGTAATTCCTACACCGTTCACCTGATTTGGATGTAAATACCCTCAAATTAAAGCTGACAGTCTGCAGTTAAAGCACATCTTGTTCGTTTCATTTCAAATCCATTGTGGTGGTGTATAGAGCCAAAAACGTTAGAATTGTGTCGATGTCCCATTATTTATGGACCTGACTGTATGTGGCGGTGTGTGGGCTCAAAGTTTTTTTTGGGGGGTAGGAATTTTATGTGCAATTTGTAATTTTTTTCTTATACAACAAAAAAAAAAAATTTTTAGTTCACTTTTATTTTTTCCATCACGTAGGAAACAAAAACCCCTATGTGATGATTTTTTTGGCGACAGGTTCTCTTTAATGAGCCATGCATGTCTCTCCTGTGCTCCTCTGAATGTAATACAGATTGTACTGCATTACATTCTTTCTGGCCTCGATGGCAGGGGACATTGACAATGGAGACCCAATAGTGATGTCATACATGTTGCTTCTGGGTCAGGAACAGGAAGGGGAGGACAGTGGACATGCGTCTGCTCTAACTGGTAGCACTCGCTATTCCTGACCCAGGAGTGGGTTGGGTGGGAGGCACTCTCTCTCAGCATGTGTGGAAGCAAATCGGGCGGCAGCAGAGCTACCCGAATGCTTCTACCTGACAAGCCCTGCTGCTTATCCGCAGCAGGGCTACATGTAAGCAAAATATACCTGCCCAGCGCCCAATGCTACATGTCCTAGGCGTCAGGCGATACAAATTGCTCATCCCTGCCTTAGTTCTTAAAAAAGACTGCATGCGGTCATTGATGCTAAGGGGGGCAGTACAAAGTATTAATAGTTGTCTCTGAGGCTCAGAATTCTTGCAGGTGGTATAGCTGCCCATTCATCTTGGCAAAATGCCTCCAGGTTGTGCAAAGTCTCTGGTTGTCTTGCATGAAGCGCACGTTTGAGATCTTCCCAGAGTGGCTCACTGATAATAAGGTCAGGAGACTGATGGCCTCTCCAGAGCCTTCACCTTTTTCTTATATAACCAATGTTAACTTGGCCTTGTACTAAGGGTCATTGTCGTGCTGAAAAGTCCAAGAGTGTCTCATGTGCAGTTTTCGTGCAAAAGAATGCAAATTAGCTGCCAGTATTTTCTGATAACATGCTGCATTCATCTTGCCATTAATTTTCACAAGACTCCCCATGCCTTTAGAGCTCACAACCCCCCAAAACATCAGTGAGCCACCTGCATGCTTCACAGTGGGGACGGTATTCTTGTCTCTATAGGCCTCATTGACCCCTCTCCAAACATAGTGCTTATGGTTGTGACCATAAAGTTCTATTTGGCATCTTCACTTCAGATTAAAGTGTGCTAGAAGCTTTGAGGCATGTCAAGGTGTTGTTGAGCATATTGTAACCGGGCTTTTTGCACTGGCGTAGTAAAGGCTTCTTTCTGGCAATACAACCATGCAGCTCATTTTAGTTTAGGTACCGTTGTATTGTGCTCCTTGAAGCAACCACACTGTATTTTTCCAGAGCAGTCTGTATTTCTCTTGAGGTTACCTGTGGGTTTTTCTTTGTATCTTGGATGATTCTTCAGCCAGTTGTGGCAGTAATCTTTCTTGGTCTACCTGACATTGGCTTGGTATCAAGAGATCCCTGATGTTTCTACATTTTATTGAGTAAACAGTACTGACTGGCATATTCAAGGCTTTTGATATCTTTTTATATCCTTTTCCACCTTTATAAAATTTGTTACACAGGTCTTTTGACAGTTTTTTTCCTTCTCCCCATGGCTCAATATCTAGCCTGCTCAGTGCATTCATGTGAGCGTTAAACTCATTGACTGTTTGTACACAAGAAATTTAAAAAGCCAATTTACCTTTAATTGCCATTTTAACCTGTGTGTGTGTCAACTTGTGTGTCTGTACCAAGGCCAAATATTCCAGAGTATGTAAACTTTTGATCATGGCCATTTGGGTGATTTCTATCATGATTTAAAAAAGAGCAAAACAACTATGTGATAATAAATGGCTTCATATGATCACTACTCCTAAATTAAAGAAAGCTTTTTGGCATGATCAGTCATTTTCAATAGCAATGCCAAACTGTCACGATTTCTACCACGGTGTGCAAGTGTTTGAGCCCAATTGTAGGTGTGGGAAATTTAAAGACTAGCTCTGAAAGTTAGTAGTGGTATTTATAGAAAATTCAGGATATAGTACTTCAATAATGTGGCCATATACCCAAAAAACATTGCCATGTATACTCTACTCACTGCTCCCTACATAAACCTAATAAAAACAAGAATATTTATGTTTGAGCTGGCTTATGCTCTGTCCATGGTACTGGCACAGCTTTTTGTACAAGCAATTCATGGTAAGACAACCACTGCTTTTGACCATACACTTCTATTTCTCCACAACATCAGTACCCTGGAAGGAACATTAAATAGCTCAAATGCAACCAATGCAGCTTTTTGGGGTGCAGCATGAGGAGAGTAAATGGCTAAACCGGATATTGTTTTAACACAAATAATGAAAAAAGTGAAGGTAGTCAGTATTCATAGATAAAATTCTCTTAAAACCCACCTTAAATTCCCCTACAACAGAAGGATCGTCACTCTCATCAGCCTTCCCTCTAAAAAGCTTAAATGTTTCACAGAAGTCTGTAAGGCCACGGAACTCAGGAACGTCCTCCAGCTCAGTGTTATACACCTATAAAGGTTATAATTGGGACAGTAATGAAGTCCATTTTCTTGTACAGTATGCAAAATAATTGTATGTTTGAATTGGATGCTAGAGGTTAAACACACCCATACAAGACCTAATATTTACAGATAATGAAACCGAAAGGAACAGATTAGATAATTAGTTTCAATAGATTTTTGTTCTAGACCAGGGGTAGGCAACCTGCAGCTCTCTAGCTGTTGTGGAACTACATTTCCCATGAGGCACTGCAACATTACAAAACTAACAGTTACAGCTATAACTTGCAGAGGCATGATAGAACTTGTAGTCCTGCAACAGCTGGAGAGCCGCAGGTTGCCTACCACTGTTCTAGACTGTTTACATGGGTTTACTAAAGTGTATGACCACGTGAGGGCCGTGTTTACCCACAACTGGGAAGCACATGAGTTCTATACATCCCTCTGCAGGCAGTCTCATTCATGTCAATTGGTACGTGGTAGCCGCACAGACACAGTGGCTGCTCCCAATTTGTTATCTGTGCAGCTGCAGGGCACCAAACGTAGACAACGAGGGGTTTATTTATTAAAGCTGGAGAGTGCAAAATCAGGATCACTACTGCATAGAAACCAATCAGCTTCCAGGTTGTTCAATTAAGCATTAACAATACAAGGTTAGACGCTGACTGGTTTCCATACAGAAGTGAGCCTGATTTTTCTCTCTCCAGCCTTAGTAAATAAACCCGAGTGTCTGTGCAGCCTCCACATCCCAACTGATTTGAATGAGACTGCTTGCATGGGGAAGCAATTGACTGCAATTCATCTTTAATGCAGAGTATTGTAAATAAAAAACGTGCGTCTTGTACCTTTAAGCTGTCATAGCCTTTCTGCAAATACTGTCCACATTTCTCATGTTCTCCAATTGATGCATAATATTTGCTCCACCAGTCCACAATTTCTTCCTCCTGAGAAAAAAAAAAAAAAAGAAGGATTAGGGATTAAACGGAATGCACTCTCTCAATCAACATTGACCAGATTTAATTATTATGCTACTAGCATTAGGAAATTAGTAAATAGAAAGTATATCATGTTTACTTGTTTTAATCAGTTGCAGACTGGCCGTAGTACATATACTGCGGAAGGCGGCAGCTACAGGGTAAGGGACATACCAGTATGTTGCGTAGCACACGCGCATTGTTCCCATGACTGCTGTGTCCTGTGGATTGTGGTTGCTGGTACCCAGCCGCTTTGATCAGCTGGGGGATCATGGAATGACCATGTAATGTGATTTTTAGTTTATATAAAATATTAAAAGAAACCCAGTGATGATCAAATACCACCAAAAGAAAGCTCTATTTGTGTGAAAATGATATAAATTTAATTTGCGTGTTGCATAACCCTGCAATTGCCAGTTAAAGTAGTGCAGTGCTGAGTAGCAAAAAATGGCCTTGTAATGAAGGGGGTAAAACTTTTTTTTGGTTACATTGTACAGTATTTTCTTAATTTGTTCAGTTACTTCCTGGTTTCCAGATCTAGGAAAATTGTGTCATACATCTCATGGGTCTTTGGGAGAGGAGGGGTTTTCTCAGCTAAGCACACCCTCCTTGTCTGCATGCCTGACCTAGGTGCAGATGTTTTTTCGAGAATCAAATGCTGCCTGAATCATCTGCCCTTACTCAAAATGGTCAGCCAGAAATTCGAGGGGGTGTTTTTCAAAGTGATTTCTCAGCAAAATAAAGCACGGAGACATGGATGGAAGGGGGAGTTTGCTTGGAACATTATAAATGAATTAGCTAGCTTTCTTGGTTTGCGATACTTCGATGCAGTGTAGTTCCACTTTATTAATGAGTATATAAATTCAGTCTGGCAGGAATTCCTGCTTACACTAAAGAATCAGGTAAAGAGAAGATTTCAGCCAGATACACTGCAAGCTACAATGATCAGTCAGCCCTGCATGACTATTTCATGGCATTCAGATACATTGCTGCCAGCAGTAACATGACCTTCCCAGGGTTAAGGTGGTGAAGTACAACGATTTATTGGTTTGGATTAACTGTTGCTTGAAAGGTTTCTTGTACTGTACAGTATTTAGAGAAGAACAGGCTACTGGTCTTTCCAATTACAAAAAAAAAAAAAAACACAAGAATTACTAGCTGTAAGAACCAAATTACGGATACTCAAGTTTTTAGTCTAACCTTAGCATAATATAAATGGGCAAACTATTCAGTGGTTTCTATTTTCAGTTCACAAGACCACTAAAACAAAATTATATCAAAACCTAAGCAGCCAATAGGAAGAAACACTACAGCCAGGAAAATTATATGTCTGCATATCACCGTTCTTCCTGGGTTACCTTTCACTGGAAACATTGAATAAATTACACATCTGAATATTGCTGCTGAATAAAAACCGCCAGCAGATAAGACTTTACTACTCTGGTTACTTCATAATCCTCGATTTTTATTAAACATGCCTGAAATGTGTTCTCTACAGGATTGTGTATCCCAAATCTGAGCAAGCACGAAGAAAATAATCAGACCCAAAAGTTATGTCAGTCTGCCAGATATACAATTCGTGAAACCACTAAATAAACAAGTCGGATTTGGTTTCCGCTCCATGAATTTAAATCAGCTAAATACTAGACGGGACAACTCAGGAAAAGATTTCTAATACAGTTTCTGCAAGCATTCTTCTAGGACATTGTAAGTGCATGCTATTCAAATGGATATGGAGACACAGAGCAGAATTTGATGGGAACTTTGTGAAGTATTCTGAAAGGACCACCTTCCCATATGAGAGAAGTAATAAGGCTGCAATTACTGGCCTCCCACTGCTTGTAGCCTGGCCGTCCTAACTGGATAGATTTTTTTTTGCACAGAGCTAGGCTTATGGCGTATTGTTTTATTGTACAACTTGCACAACCTCTCCCAAAATTAGGTGTAAGTTGAATACTTTGGTGGTGGTCTACTAAGATTGTACTTTGATTAAACTGGGACTCCAGTCAAGCGGCTAGATATATACTTAACATTTATATAGGTTAGCTGTTTCACTGGTCAATTTTTTTCATTATATTCTGCCACTCTTGGGATGCATCCATTCAAACCACACTATATAGTTGAAGGTTAAATATCCCCTGCTTAGGGTCATCATCATGCGTTGTCATTTTCCTGCCTTCAGCTGGCTTACTGGGCTATGAATTATAATCACTACACTAGTAGAGTTTTCCGTATGCTTTAACCTGTCCAAATGATTAGCCTCCAGCACCTGAAATGTTAGGATGGTCTTGCAATGCAACATAAGCATACATTTTCTCAACTGGGGATTGAAATTCTGTATATAGGTAAATATTTCTTCTTGTGCATGCCACCTCTTTACTTTTGTACTCCAGCAACATGGTTTCATCTCCCTGTCTTGTCTTCTCCCAATAGAGTTACATCTTTCTGGGTCTCCTTATTTCCTGTGCTCACAGTTCTCCGATAAGAGGAACTCTTAGTCAGAAATGCAATTTTTGCTATTTTTCAGAATAAACAGGATAGCAATCATGTTTTTTTTTTCCTCTAATCCACTTATGTTTTAAATGCTGTTTCATGTCTGAATTAGTCCCAGTTTCAGTTTTTCTGTTCAATAGCAGAAGAGAAGACCATACTAACCACTTGGAAAAATAAGACATTACTGGGAAATTGCAAGGTCTTATGAATAGCATCCATGTCCATGCAGAAGATAGCGGTCTCTAGGACGAGGTTTATTTATGTTACTTGCTTTATAATATAGAGGACTATTTTTAACTTTCGTTCTGAATGGTAAATGTATGTTCCCTAAAGTTTCCTGGCAGCCTGCGAGTTCACGGGACTGCAAACGTAGTGCACAATTTGATTTTCCATAAATAATGATGTATACAGTAGAAGCTCTGAGGGAACCAAGAAACCAGCTCATGTATATACTGTACATAGCAACTAGGGAGGTCACAGCTCTGTCAGAGTTATCCATATATTCTACATGAGCAAGAAACAAAAGGACTCTGTCATGATAAAGCTGGTGGTTAATGTCAAGCTTGTTTTCTTTCTCTAGAGAAGTCAAGAATAAAATAATTCTCCTGAATTCTCCTGAAATTAAACCACAACCTTGTATATCAAGAGTAAATTCTAAACTCTATTCAAAAAGGTAATTGTAGTGATTTGCCAACTCCCTATTTATACCAAGTCCAGTAGCATTATATTATCACTGTATTACGACTGGAACATATACTGTACGTACATACACATACATATATATATATATACATATATATATATATATATACACACACACACACACACACATATATATATACACACACATACATACACACATTTTTTTATTATACCTGTCAAAGCTGTCAAAGCATTTGAAATACTATTCTGACAGTGCAAGACCCTGCCACTTTGTGAGTTTAGGAAATGAAGGCACAAATGACACAGGATTAACATTAAAGTTTAACGTAAAGTTCCAGACGGTGGTTTGTGAGTGGAGAAAGCTGTGTTTTGAGCTCTCTCTGCGTTTTGTATTCCCAGATCAGGGCCTGGAGCTTGAGAGTTCCAAAGAATCTTAGGTGGAACGGGACCTTTCATCCCGTGTCCAGGTTTTGCTCTGTGTACACAGAGGTTTAGGGTCGTTATATGCAAGTCTGAGGATAGCTCACGGATGGCATTTGCAGACAGAGCCCTTATGGGAGGGCTGCGGGTTCCTGCCAGAGACTGCATCTCTTGCGAGGGGGAATTTTTGCCAAAAGACTGGGAGAATCTGGATTCCATTTGCAGACAGAGCCCTCATGGGAGAGATGGGTGTTCCTGCCAGAGACTGCATCTCTTGCGAGGGGGAGTTTTTGCCAAAAGACTTGGAAAGTCGGGACAGCTACAAGAGTCTGGGAAAAGAAGACAGGGTCTGTGAGACTGAGGAAGATAAGGTGGCTAGTGAGTCCAGGGGGCTGAAGGGAGTCAAGAAGTCTTTGGAAGAGTGAGCAAGCTTGAGAGGGCTGAAGAACCCTATTTAAAGACCAGGAGTGGGCCTGTGAAATAAGGTGCTGCAACTGAGGCTGAGTGATCCTGAACAGCCAGTGGTCTGAGGAACCAGTACTAATAGCAGCGGTGCTGATGAAGCATAACCAGGTGGGCTAGCGTTTTCATTTGATTGGTTGCATATGCAGGGGGAATTGGCTTCTCAGAGCAAAACAATGTGCAAATATTCTGCTTTTCTTTTTAATAAAAGTGGGCTACCAGGCCCTTAAACTGCTTCAGACTGACATGTTTCACTAAAACGCATTTACCTTATTGAGTGCAATTACCCCATATCACACCGTACAGACTTTTATTTATACACATTTTACATGCTGCACTGCCAGACAGATGATGCAAGCAGTTTGTGATTAGGCAATTCATCTGTCTGGTTCAGTATTTCAGCTTCTTGTGTCACCTCTTTGCCTTGCACTGGAAAGGGAATCATCATCACCCAAAATGTCCAATGAGCTGACCAAGGAATCAGTAATGCTAAACCACAACAGAAAGTTTTTTTTATGAAAGATTTTTGGTAAGTAACATTTTAAAAAATTTGGACATAGAATTGTGGCCAGTGTGAGTGGCACTATCAGACTGGCCAGATTTTTATCTAATTTTGCAATTGTGTATTTTTGAAAAAAGTCCTGCTCCATCTTCAGCTTCACCAACCTTTGAGGTTGTCACTTTGCCACTCCTAGCAAAAACAAACAATTGTGAAACTTGCTAGCATTACATATTATCTAGTGTAGAAAGCACATCTGGCGATCAAAATATTGAAGAAAAATTGAAGATGACCTACTAACATGCCAAGAATGTGGAACAAGAATTTGTTTTACAATAAAAAATGACTTGAATGGAATGAATTTTCCTGTGTGGTTAAACTTCACCTTGCAAAGAATTCATATTTGCATGAGGGTGATGGAAGTTAGCAGAGCTTAACCTCATTCACTGAGCAAAGTGCACAGCCTTTAATAAATCCATCCCTATTACTCAAATGGAATACAAGCAAAACATCCACATCTATGACTTCTAAATTTGTGTTTTTACATTTAATTTACAGATGGTAGTGTGTTCAGCCATGAGCCATTGTTTGAAATCAAGTGTGACAATATGGACCAGATGTTAAGTGAATTATTGCCATGGATATCTATTCTGTGAATCTCTATGGCAGCAACTCTAATATTTCTCAGTGTAGCTAAATTCAGAACCCTTAACTTGCTAATGACAGTTCATGAGCTGAGAGGCGTAAAAGGACTAAAAACGGCCTTTTCTCCATCTTATATAAGATTATATTTTTTACAAGCAGATAATAAATTTAGTTAATAAGCATATTTGATGACGCAGATACAAGGTTACATTTATGAATGGCACAATTACAGTCAGTAAAGCTGACCATATACTAGAAGATTTTAAAGAACATTTGACAGTTTGATGAATATTGATTGAAAGTACATCAAAAGTGAAATTTGCTTTTAGCATTCAATTTTAAAAAAAATGTAATTTTCTTTTAACATTCAAATTTGGAACAAACTATACTGAATGAAAACCACATGCATGGTTAGAAATTTGTTTGAGAAATTTTCCTTACTGCTCTATTGTCTCATCACTGCAGAAAAAAAAAAAAAAAAAAAAAAAAAAAAAAAAAAAAAAAAAAAATCGATATAACCTAATAATTTGAAAATCAAACGTTCTTAAAATGGGAGTTTATAAAAAAACAATTCTACTAGCGTATAGCCAGCTGTAGTGCAGATACCTTGATGACCAACTCTTAATTTGAATATGCTTACCAAACACAAAGCTAGAAGCATTTTTTTTTACAAAAAGAAGCAAAAGGGGTGCAATACTACTCTCTAAGGTTGTCTGCCTTGAATGTAGCCAATAATACAAAACATACAAGCCTAATGTGTGCATTATTTGATGGGAAAACCCTTTAAAATAGACAACAGACTTCTTACCTTCTCTTGTAACTGGTAACAGTAGTAAATGTTCCAAAGGAAAATTGAGAAAAAAGAAAAAAGAAAATTACATTAATACAGGATAAATAAGACAAAAGTTGTTAAATTAACCAAATCACCAGATAAACTCAAAAATGATGAATCTTATGTGTTTATTACATACTTCAAACACAAAACACAGGCGTAATCATGATTTTTAAGCATTGTATTTTTAATACAATATGGCGGATAGTTGATTTAATTTTTTACAAATTACTTGTGTATGTATGTATGTATGTATGTAATAAACCAGCACTATGAAAATAAGAATACAACAGATCTGGAAATGTTTGGTTCCATAACCATGAAAGAGAAGACTTACCTTTTACTGACCCCAAACAAAAAAGGATTAATTATGGAAAATGTTTTATGGAGAATGCGTTATGCTGGTGGATTACATACTTCAGTTCTGATCACTTAAAAAAATGCATAGATGCACAATCGGTTTTTGAATTGCTCATCTAGTGCTCATTTTGCCAAAACAGAGATCTTACATGGATAGCCTCATCAATTTGTTAAAGCTCATTTTCAGTGATTCTGCATTTCTAAAGCTGGCCATATATGTTAAGATTTCTCTCATTCAGCCACACAGACTGGATTAGAGAAATCACTTGATTCCTCCATCCACAATTAACAGCTTGGATGAAGAAAACTCCCCTGCTGGCTACTGCATTCTGACAGCCAACACCCACAACCGTCAGAATGCCAAAACAGTGCCTGCATCTAAGTGGAGGATGCAGGCACTCTTTGGCTGAAAATTTGCTGCCAGATGATGCTGACAAGACCATAGATGGACTGAATTTCACCTGATTCAGTAAGAATCAGATGAAGTTCAATCCGCATATGGCCAGCTTATGAATTAAAGTGATATCATTCAGAAGTATGTTGAAAACACCCAACTTACTTTTAATGGTGTTCCATGTTTAATGTCCTTTTTCTAATCCTTAGCCCATACAGTGCTGCAGGAAAAGGCCTATAGTCACTCAGTGACCTGGCAAATCTGGCCACATTGGTGCAGGGGTCCTACCCAGTACTACCCAAGAAACTGAAGGGACTCAAGCTTTACTAAAACTTAAAAAGTGCTGGTTTGATTTTAGCTAACAGATTTGTTCATTTTGATAGACATTTTCCTAAATGTCATTCTCGCATTATAATTAAATGTATATTCATATAACTATTATTCTTTTACTAAGCCTACTCAAACAACTGATCATCTGCTAGTCTGTACTTACAACAGTAAACCGTTATAAGAACTCATTAGCACATTCCCGTGTTACTGCAGCAGTGAAATGCAAAACAAACTGGATATAAGAATTGTGCCGTGGTATTCAGCTCAGCTCATATTTGATAGATGCAATGTGGCATACGTCCACAAAATCATGAGGTTCTAAATGTTTCATCTTTCAAAGGCACCAGATGTTTCACATTTATAGTGCATTTTCAAAATGAAAATATGTGAATGGGCCGAATTCTAAAAACAGGTGAAAAACAGATATTGTTAGAGGGCCTTGAACACTTGAGTTTAGCAATAAAATATATATTTAAAATGTGTACCTCTGCTTGGCAAATGAGAACAAATGAGCACGATTGGCTTGGCGACATAAAGCAGTCAAAAATCCAACATCTCTATAATATTCCCAAACCCAATAGTACTGCGTGACCTTTAATTCCATCAGCTGTAAAATATTTATATCCATGCCAAGATACATTTAGGAGTACCTGGCATGACACACAATGTGAACATGTTTTTGTCAGGTAACCCAATGATTTGTCAAAGCATATCTAAACCTAGAATCAAAAATGAATACATTGCAGCTTACTAGACCTTAGAAGTGATGGGTGTATTAGTTTTTTTTTTATTTTTTCAAGTTAAGAATATTTTCAGCAATCACCAAAAATACC
Organism: Staurois parvus; assembly: GCF_062004578.1. NCBI lineage: Eukaryota > Metazoa > Chordata > Amphibia > Anura > Ranidae > Staurois > Staurois parvus. Next base: position 8,578,059 of record NW_028318321.1, read on the forward strand.
TTTTGATCTGGTCACTTCCCATGGGCTGAATAAAAGCAAGTCTAGCCTGAGTGACAACCATAGCTTCCTCCATAACTACAATTAATGAGAAATGAGTGTAGACACAAAGGAACAGGAAGTGTGATTTTTGCAGTTCATCAGGTGAAAATAAAAGAGGAAAAAAGCCTGGAAATGCAGCAGCCCCACTTAAGGGCTGGAAAGCTGCAATATGGTATATTTTTTTAGGTTTATATATGCTTTAATGTCAACAGAAACAGCTTCTTTATTTTTGACAGGCTTCATATGTCATTAGTTAGGATAAACCATCCATAGTGATGGTGCATGCAGTCACAGAAGTACTATTGTTTGCCCATCATCGGATATGATGTGACTTTTTTAAGTGATATTAACCTCCATTAAACCATTAAACCACTGGTGGGGATTTTGGAGATATTAAAAACTGAAAAGAATACAAGAGATACAAGATGTAGATATATTTAATTTGTTAGAATAAATGAATAAATCACCTGAGTGGTGTATTTAAATGAAGATAAAAAAAGATTATAGGATGAATTTATTATGCAATCTTGCATGCATTATTTGCCATAACCATCTTTATTTAAGTAATTAAACTTTTTGTCCCATTGTTAGGTCAAATAATGATTATAGCTTAGAGAATAGAGCCTCATGAGTTAGTTTGTTTTCTTTCTCTATTAAAAATATTCTCCAAAATCCATCCACCGCAGGACCCCAAGCAGTGCTGGTGATAACCGGAGACCCTTGATCAGTGCATCCTTCATACAACATACATACATGCACTGTGGTCGGTGATGTCATTTTTCCAACTGCTGTTGACATGCTGCTTAACAGCTGAAAATTGGAACATAACGCATAAAACTCAATTCTCTTCCTACCCAGTTTACTACCATTTTCAAAAACTTGAAACAGCAAGAGTTGCAAAATTATAATTATGATTTGGGGGGAATGAAGCAGATTATTTTCAGGCCTTTCCTGTTGTCAGGTAGGCTTTGCATGGCTGTGAGAAGCAAATCTCCAGCTCAACTTTTCAACCACGTTGTCATGATCAATGCCCTGAGTTTTCCAAATGTTTCTAGGGAGGGTGGATGACACTGCCCTTCTATGTCTACCTTTTAGTAGGTTCTTCACAAAATAATATGGAGAACGCACTCAAGATGTGCAAAGAGTAGCAAGGTTAAAATGCTAAACATAACAAAAATGAGTGATCGGCTAATAAAAGGTTGTTCCAACACACCTAAAATGCTAAAAAAAATTTTTTGGGTGGATTTGCTTTAAGGCAATTTGGTATACTCCCCCTCCCAAAAAATAAATTCAACCAAAACGACATGTTTGTAGTACAGTTGATATCTTTAAAAAGTTCAGCTCTTGATAAGAATATCTGTCAGGTACTTCTACATGTTGTAGTTGTCTATTCAATGTAGAGAAAAATTCTCCTTACTTCCAATCCTAATATATACGCAAATCTCTCTAACAAAGAAATCAGCAAAAATGAAAACAGATTGTAGTAGAGTGTTAAAAGGTCAGATCTTCTGTTTTTAGAATTGTTTTTTGAATAACAAAAATTTTCTCTTATTTGGGGCAGAGTGTCGCAGATACAGGAAATAATGTTTTATCACTTATATCACTCCAATTGGCATAAACAGCAATAAAAAAACAAACCGTTTTCTAATCCTCTGCTCTATCAAACACAAAATAATTTTGGCTGCAGTAGGCGTTTAACGATTTTCAGACTTTTGAATTACGGATTATGGGAAATAAAATTTGTTATATGAAAATTGCAAGCACAGTTGTGTCTGGAGAAATATTAGGAAAGTATCACAGCTACAAGAAATGTAAATATATATATATATATATATATATATATATATACATATACACACACACACACACACACACATACATATACACACACAAAAAAAGTTAAATTGACGTTTTTCTTACGGCTTACATCACAATAGACTGACAAATAGTTGCTATAAATAAAATTGTACTAACTTATAGCAAGTTCCCATTCTTAAAAATATAAAATAAAAAAATTTAACACAACACAACATGGGAAAAGCAGAGATCACCAAATTGCAAAATAGAATATTCAGGCTTATTTTCACTATTCAAAATATGGTTAAAATCAGTAAACTGTCCAAAAAAGATTTAATAAAAACAGCATTTTTTGTTATAAAATGGCCTCATAGGTGCAATTTTGCTTGTAATTTCCCTATGAGTGCAAGGTATATATAATTTCAAGAGCCTGCACAAGCATAGGTAAACAGGACACAAACATTATGCAGTATTGGGTGGAAATGACTGGTCCACTTTTTATCAGCAGTAGTTGTCTTGTCCAGCTAAGTGTAGCTTAGTCTTCAAAACACAATCTATATATAAAATAATAACATATCAATAGAGGAGCCATATGTATCTAGGCTCAATAAATGCATACATCTTCAGTTTCAGGATGGTCACAGCTGTCCTGGTTACAACTACAGCACTGATGGATACACACACACTCAAAGTATTTTATGGTGCCATAGATTATGCAGCACTTTACATACTGTACATTCACATCAGTCCCTGCCCTCAAGGAACTTACAGTCTCAGGTCTCAATCTCACATGCATATGTACACGCACACACATAATAGGGTCAGTTTGGACAGGAGCCAATTAACTTACCAGCATGTCTGTGGATTGTGGGAGGAAACCAAAGTATCTGGAATATACCCATGCAAGTACAGGAAGAACGTGCAAACTCCATGCAGGCACTTTCCTAACTGGAATTCAAACTGGGGACCCCAGTGATATAGCACAATCAGTCAATAGGGCTTTATAAAGTAGATGGTACTTAGTCCACTAGCCCTTGCCCCACTTCATTACTAATAAAGAAAAAGGAACTGAAGCACTAATGTGCTCACAAGATTTATTTATCAGGAAAAATCACAGTATCAAATAAAACATCAAAAAGTAACCCACCACCTGTTAAATATGACAGATACATCATTTAAAACGCTACAACAGAGTACCCCCACATTTAGCTCATGCATGCTGTAAGTAAAGCTTGGTAGGGAGGTTGTCTAACACCTGCCCTACGTTACAGGGATAGAATTGATAGCCATCACCCAAATTCTGAATTAATACTGACGCCAAAAGTCTCCAAATGTGGCAATAGAAAATAAATGTGTCAGTATACATATAGCAGAGTCTTCAACTTGCCCCAAATTATGCTCAAAGTAAAGTGGCACTACCACAGACATACAGTATTTCACGAGGATCAATTTGCTGATTGAATTTTCATGACGTTTTTAGACTGTGGTAAGAGTGGAATGCCTGGAGCATACAAATGAAGGGGTGTGGAGTAGTGCTACAGTGCTAATCACATACTAAGCGAATGTGTAACCTTTAACTGAATTGGTCAGGACAAAAACATTTAAGTTGGCATGTCTAAAGCTGTCCATACACTGATCAAAATTTGGCCGTTAAGCAGGAACTGGTTAAATTTCAAGTAAAGTGTAGCCATCCCTGATCCACAGAAGTTGATCAATTGATCAACTTTTGTTGAAGGGACATTGAAGGGAGCTGCAACTGTTGATCATTCAATTCTGAGAGCAGTGGGTTCTGCTATCAGAATACAATGTTCCAATTGGTGGCAGTGAACTAGAATTCCTCCATCTTCCTTGCTTCATTCCAACTTTACTTGGTTATAAAATTCATAGGACTAGTGGCTGTCATTTCCGTCCTAGCTTAACTGTATATCAAGTTATTGACTGGAAAGCAGAATTGGATTTTAGACTTCTCAAGATGCAGGCTTGTTCTCGGTAACAGGTTAACTGGGCAGTGATGCAAAGATATGAATAACAGCTCCAGAACCTGCACTTTTAAAAATCAAGTTAATAATGGTAACACTTTATTACTACCTTTTTAATTTTCCTTTAAAGTGGTTCTAAAGTCTAATTGTTCTTTACCTTAATGTATTCTCTGCATTAAAGCGATTCTAAAGGTTCATTTTTTAGTTTTGAAAAAAAAACATGTCTATACTTGCCTACTGTGTGCAGTGGTTTTGCACAGAGCAGCCTGGATCCTCCTCTTCTCAGGTCCCCCACAGGCTCTCCTGGCCCCACCCTCCTGTCGGGTGCCCCCACACCAAGCAGCTTGCTGTCTCAGTGAAAGAGGAGGCAGAGACCCGGGATAGCCGAGAGGCTATCATGCACATCGCTGGATCATGATGAGGCTCAGGTAAGTATTGAGGGGGCTGGGGGTACTGCTGCACACAGGTTTTGAGCCTGTACAACCACTTTAGGGAAAAACTCCTCATTTGTTCCCTTCATTCATAAACACTTTCACTGATCTGGCCCTGTTCCAGCTGCAGTACCACTCTCCTTGTTTCTGGATTCACATGAGACACTGATGGCAGTGGGATCCATAGGCACACTGCTGCTGCTGTTGGTCAAACTCCTGTGAAGAGGGAGCGGGTGTGTGGCTTACTGGCGCAATGTGTGTGTGTGTACCAGGGGGAAGTGATAAGGAAGCGGTCTTTGCAATATCATTGTACAGAGCAGGTAAGAACATCTTTTTTTTCTAAAAAAAAAAAAAAACTAAAAAAAAAAAAAAACTTAAATATCTTTTTTGCATAGTAAGGTCTGCCATAAAAAAACAAAGCAGCTAAAAGACCTCTCAGAAGATCCCTTTTTCTGCACAAATACACATGATGGGTGACCTGTCAATAGTGGACAGTGGGGCCCACCTCTTCTCCCAGCACCTCCTGAATCGCAGCATTTCTGCACCAGAAGAGTTTGCGTTGTGCTGCAAACTCTTCTGGGGCAGTTGATTATGGTGATTGGAAGCACTTTAACGCCTGGTAGAATCATAGCCTATGTTCAAAGAGAGCTTGTTCTACCTCTTGCAGCTCATTTTTGAAACCAAGATTTGTGTTACAAAAAAAACCAAATCATAGTTCTTGTAGAAGCACACAGTAAATGGTTATGTAGATACACAGCATGCATTGGCATGAGTATACAATTTGTGAAGCAAACGTACTTAGCAGACTGGTCTTTGATAGGTGACCTTTGTTGCTTAAAATGTCTTCAAATTATGTTAAACTGTTGTATCAAAGACATGGGAATAAAGCCCCAAAACCTGCTCTCGAACCCAGCCATAACAGTGACAGAATGACACAAACATGCATATGGTTTACTACCTTTTTTGGACTTTCCTTTTTTAGGAGGTGAGAAAGGTCCCACTTTTCTTGCTTCTGCAGGAGAATGCCAGTGGCATAATAAAGATTTACATTTGGGATTTTAGGCATTCTGGGGGAAGCTTAGTTTTACCGACATGGGATAAACATGGTTATATTTTACAGTATGTGAGACCGTTAATGTACAGAAACGTACAGGGAGGTATGGAAAACTAGTAACACTAATATAACTGAATGGTCACCAATCAGCTGCCAAAAAGAGACATGTGGCTCTCTGCTGTATTTGTTGCCACTTATAGCATTCTCCCAGCAGGTGCTCAGTATCAGCCAAATCTAAATACTTGCCACTTGACATAAAAAATATCACAGTTAGATATGTTGGTTATAATGATTAGCATTCACTAAATCTTTTCACCATTAATTTCTCTAATTGGTGTCGCTCACCATATCTTATTTGAGTGCCGCTTATAAGCAGGAAGATTGGGGACCACAGCTATAGATCATACAATGGATTATTTACAACATACTGTAAATTAAGGGATGTTCAGGAATTCATGATTGAAAGTGTAAGAGAGACTGATTTGATGCACTAAAAAGAATGAAGAGTGAATCTGATTGGCTTGTTTTGGATGAAGTAGGTAGTGGTGTATCTTCCAATCATGAAGCCCTTTGTTTTCTGCTACTATGCCAGTTTTGGGGTTATAACAAAAGTTCTAGGTTTCCGGGAAGGACAGGTAACGTTGGTAACTGAACAAGGACAACATGGATAAACTTATCTAGACATATATCAATAGTTCACACTTAAATACATCAATGTCAGTTTTAAAGTGAACATAATGCAGCTATGACGGTGTAGTGTTATTTTTGTAAATGGACAATACTTTACACGGATTGAAATCATGCATTGATAGACATAGATGCTGAAGCGAAAGCACATTACCTGAGTTGCCAGCAGTGGTTTAGTGTCCTCTACATCGATGACTACATCACGAGGAGGGGTAGAGGACAAGAGTGCAACTGAAAGAAACAAGACAGGGCTTTATCTGCAAAAGACAAGTGTTGGGTAACCCATTGTAAACACTAACCATCTTTCACTAGTCATAACTGACTGGTCAACATGGTGGCTAGCCCATGTATTGTAACCTGATAAAATCAGATGCTTGACTGGAATATAAATTGTAGCACTGTTTTTCTTCAAATCTTTTTATTTAAAAAAAATTCACAATGATATAAAATACATTCCCAATATGCAATGATATTCTCTTCACCACCAAAGGCCACTTAGAATAATCAAAAAGGAACAAAACAATCTTATACAAAACTTTAAATGCAGAATAATAAAATTTCCAGGGAGCAATGTGAATTTCTTCTGGGAGGGAATTATCACTTGTATAAGGATTACCTTTACCACCCTTTAGTTTTGTGTCAACAACTGAAAATTATTAAAAAAAAAAAAAATCAAATGGTAGGATTTCCCTGGACTATCACTATTGTTTTCCTGAGATAATGCAAAGCCAGATAGGTCAAGCTTGCTCATTCATTGACCGAAATATGAATGCACAGATGACCTATTTGCATGTCTAGGTACAAGTCAGTTGCCTGAAGATCTTTCTTACAGACACTATTTAAGCCAACTTTAGAAAACCAAAGTAAAAAGTACCAAAAGAACCAATGCTGTAAAACAAATATATCTTTGAGTGTGTTATTGCATTCCTAGCATGCCCAATTTTCCCAAAGATTCCACATTACTGTACCAACATGATTTTCCACTATAGGCTCCAGTGACTTTCTTTGCTGCCCTTTCATACTTCTGAAACTTTACACTAATCTGCCAAGAGCACTTCTAAAAGTTTTCATGGTATATTTCATGAATAAATATTTGAGAAATGCAGTAAAATTAGCTGTTTCATTGAATGCAATAGCCTAGCCTGGGAAACAAATGAATCTCTTCGATTTTAATGACAAAACATGAAAGCAGTATAAAGCAAATATTTGGGAAAAATTAGTTTATTATTCAAAGAAAAAGACAAGAAAGCAGTGTGAAGATGAATATGCGTACACATGACTGAGAAAGTTTCTTTATTTCCATACCTTTTAACTCTGCAGCATCATCTGGTTTTGTAGTGTATGGATCGCATCGGAACTCCTCCAGCAAATCAATGGTGCACTGGCCTACCACCGGCTTTCTTCCAAAGGGTCTGTTGTCAATCACTTTAACAACTATGGGTGGAACATAGATCTCTTCTTTTGGTAGGAGCTACAGAAAAAAAAAAAATAAACGAATCAAAGCTTATAAGAGTCCATGCAGAAATGTAATGGTAAATGTTTTTATGAAACTAAAACAATGCATCTGTATTTTAGAATGATTTTGCCCAAGTACTGACCTGAATCTAAAAGGAAATGCTTTAGTGTGACCAGAAAAGGGCAGTTTCAAGTACACTTGAACTGAAACCGCTCTGTGTGCAGAATGGATCAAAATATTACCTACAGTAATAATACTGTATACATACAATGCTTACAATGACAAGAACATACAGCTGTATTGCAAACATCTAGAAAAAAATGGATGCAATAGAAGCGAGTCCTGCCCACATTAACTTATCTAGAGTGTGTTGTGTTGCTTATTCAATGAATAATTCTCAATGTAGTGAGAAATCTAATTTGCTGTCATGACCACTGTTTTAAGCCGGCTATAGACAGGGCGATTTTCTTTCCTGGAATCACGGGTGGAGCCATTGTGCCTTCCTGGTGGGGGAGGGGAGTCGTCCCCTGCCAGGAGAACACAGCGGATTACTGCTGGCGGCTATAATCTCATGTAAAATTTGATAGGCTGGTTGTACCCAAGTTGATCGATCATTCAGCTTGTCCAAGTATGGTTTGAATCCCAGCCGTTCCCTGCTGAACCAAATGAGAATCAAAGTCGCTGGCTTTATTTACGGACCTGAATGATTTTTGATCGAATTAAAGGGAAATGGATCAGCATGGCAGCCAGGCAATAAGCATTTTCAGAAGGCAAGGAGAGCAGCAGCAGCAATCTTCACATAACTCTGTATGGATATCCCTTAAATAAAGGTGTCATTTGTGAATACAATTTAAATAAACCTCAAAAGGCCTAAATTGCACATGTCTCCGGTCTATAGATATTTAAATATGTACATATTTTAACCAAAAGGCAAAAGCTTAAAAACAAGTCATCCCTGACCTCTAGATGCTGGTACTGCAATCTACTCTTACTCATAAAGACCCTCAAAATTACAATAGACAAACATTAGTTTCAGTCCTCCTAACAACTTAGGCCCATTTCACGTGAAGGCTCCGATCAGGTCCACCTACCTGATTTTCAAGCGGACCCAATCGGAACCTCCATTCTCCTCTATGGAACGGTGGGTGTAAAAGGACATGTGTCCGTTTAGACCCTCCAAAATTCAATCTGATCCGATCTGCAAAAAAGAGACAGATGGGGATCCAATTCCCTTTCCGTCCATTGGATCAGGTCAGATGGAAACGGACAGACAGTCCGTTTCCATCTGACCACCCATTGAACACAACAAGCTGCTATGTGTTTGCTCTGCAGCAGCGGAGCGAACACAGACCTGTCTTCCGCAGAGAGATCCCCTGCTGAGCAAGCGGATACACTAAATGAGTTCACCATGTGTGAAAGAACCCCTAGAAGAACCTGCTGTTTGCCAATATTAGAGATCTGGCTGGTTGCCAAGATTCAAGTCCAGTAGAAAGTATTGGGAAAAAAACAGAGATATGAGCACTTTTGTTTGGAATTGGAAGATTCATTTCTACACAATGCCTATACACAGAAGTGATGAAAACTTGTTTTCCCTTTACTGCCTGGTAAAGCTGGCCATAGACTGATCGAAATGCGGCCATATTTTGATCCATCTATGAGTAGGCTGGTAGTATTTAAGGCAGTATCGATCAACTTCAGTACAACCTGCCTGTTAAGTTTTTTTTTTTTTCCCTGACTAGAGCCAGTAGCAGTAATCACTGCATTCCGACAGTGGAAAAACCACCCGCTGTCAAAATACAATAGTGCAGCCGGAGGGATTCCCCCATCAGCACTGAACATGTTGATGGGGGAATCAAGTTATTTTCTTTCCTTCAACCTGTGGTTGAAGGAAAGAAAATGTTTTAATGCATGGCCAGCCTAAGAATATTTAGCTGTCTGGTGCATGATCTGGGAACACGTTGACGTCAATGCTGAAACTTAATAAAAGTCATAAAAGGGGCCACTTACAGACCATTTTGTAATATAACCTGATGTTGGAAGTTCCTAATTAGCTCAAATCTCAGCATACTGGCAACTCAGAAACAAATTACATAGTTACAATTCCTGGGATGACCAGGTCCACCCAACATTTATCCATCTAATCCACCAGTGTCCCAACCTACCTTGTTCAACTTTATTTTGCAATGTACAATGTTCAGTGTTAAGGGTACAAAACAAGTGATGGTATGAGAACTGCAGAAAAGTATATGGCTTCTCTTGCAGCTATTTGATGTCCCAGCAAACCTATAGATCTCAAAAGTGATCCTACATAAGCCAATTCAGTATAAGGAAGGTAGAAAATGGCTGTTCTTGGTAGATATGTAAAAAAAGTGTAGGAATAAAGGTTTTTGCACATGGTACTTCTAGGAAAAGCACTAAAAATCAGTAAATGGGTGATCTACCTGTATTTCACCAATCCACTAAACTAAATTTCACCAATTCAATTTGTATTTTGTTTTATTTTCTCACCTGTGTCATCATTGCCACCCACCCCACTAGCATAATACAGTGTATCAAGTCATACCAAAAACATATTTACTAGCTTTGGAAAGAATGGGGAAAGATTAGAAATCCTTTCAGATTTTTACGGCTATCTAGGGCTCTCAGGACAGAAAGAAGGAAAATACCTCTAACAAAGCTCCAGACAACAGTAAAAACATTAGTGGAATATTAACCCTTCCCAACTTTACACTTTTAAACAGCCCTATGTCTTACCACTTTCATGAAGAGGACAGAGCTGGAAAAGTTAGGCGTCTTTTTGAGGTTTTTTATCATTGCAGTTTGGATAATTTCCCCACCGCACTCCACAATGAGACTTGGAGAGGTAACAGATGCCATTTGATAACTCTTCATGTTGCGTAATCCCCAGGTAAGTATCTGTTTTAGAGCATAAAAATATTGGAAATCATTGTGACGGTCCTAACACTTATGTATGCTTGACGCAGATTATTATTCTTTTCATTAATATTGTGTTATATTTCAGAGGAATCAAAAACGGGTTTCAGCTCTTTTGTAGCATAAGCCAGCGATATGCTACTACCCACAACAAGTAGGCTTTGCCACTTTTTAAATTTTATTACACAATTGGTTGAAATAGTCAGTGATCAACACATGCATTTTGAAACACTGTTAAAAGAGAATCTCTGATGAAGTGCCATATTAACTGCTAAAGTTAATGACGTTCACACCATGTGCACTTTAATAGATACACCAGATGGTGTCAAAGAGAATCCTACTGGATATACCAGCTCAATACTCTTACTCCACACAAATGAAATGAAACCAAAGAATCATGTTAAACAAAAATGTAACGTTTGGCGAAGCTTTCATGTTCATCTCCTTCCCTTGTCCACCCCAGCTTTTGTTTTTCTCACCATTTCCATTAGATCTGTTATTTTTACCATTTATTAATTCCTATCTATCTACTTATTCTAGGTTTTTTCTTTTTTTTTTTTTACCAGTTGCATTTATTTTAATTTCCAGTTATCACTCTCTTTTACCCAGCTCTATTGTGCAATTGGGTGTCTATTTTTATTTGCGGTCACATATCTTTATTTTTATTTCTAATCACAGTATGTGTGTAAATATCTCTCTCTCTCTCTCCTTTTTTGCGAATAGGTTTTTCTAGCCTCTATAACTGCATCCTCTTGGTGGTCTCAATGGTAGTTTCCCCCATCAGGGCACATACCCCTTTCACATATCCCCATAATCTATCTTACACCCTCTATAAAAAAAAGGTCACCTCAAAATCTGTCATCCTTTAAGTCACACCTACCTGTGGGTGGCAACAACTCTGCTGCCTCAGCGAGCACAGCCAACACTTATATACATCCACCTGGTCAGTACTACTCATGTTTTCCCCTCACTCAGGGCCATCTTTAATATTGATTGGACCCTGGGCAAACATTTTCTTCCCCCCCCCCCCCATGCAATTTCACTCTCCACCTGCTCTGAGACATACAATAAATAGCAGCTAAACTCAAAATCAAATACTGGCTGGTTGCTAGAGGTTACAGCACACATTATGGTTCACTGATTAGTAACCAGAGGGTACAGCACATGATTTCTGCTTACCGCTTGGTTGCTAGAGGTTACCGCACATCATTACTGGCCACTGATTGGTTGTTAGAGGTTACAGCACTTAATTACGTCTTACTGATTGGTTGCTGAAGGTTACAGCACATCATGGACTGAGAAGGTTAGGGGACCCACCAATAGACAGAAAACTCCTAGGACTCCTGTGATCAATGGCAGTGCTGGGGAAAGAGTGTGATCAGTGGCAGTGGTGGAGGAGATGGGATCAGTGATAGTGGTGGGGAGGAAGGGATAAGTGGCAATGCTGAGAGAATGGGACAAGGGACAATGCTGATGGTGGGATGGGATAAGTGGCAGTGTCTGGGGGGATAGAATCAATGGCAGTGCTTGGGGTGGATGGAATCAGTGGCAGTGCTAGATGGGGATGGGAGGTGACATTTCTACACCAACCACTAATATTAGGAGGGATTAAAACTGGTGACCAATATAAGGAGGATTTAGACTGAACACCAATGTAAGGGCAATTCTGCACTTACCAATGTAAAGGGAAATTTGCACTGACCACCAATGTAATGAATTTATACTGACCCAGTCCCCACATGCAATCCAGCGATCTCCCAATAACCCTCCAATTCCCCCCCCCTTCTTCCCCCCAATATCCATTTCTATCCCAACCACCCCATCCCCCAATCCCTATTCTACCCCACCCCAAACTACACTGTCCTTGTCCTTACCCCCCACCTCTCCCCACCCTGCTCTCATCTCATCCATAAACTACCCTGCCCTCATCCCACCCCCAAAGTTCCCCCGCCCCACAGATCCTAATCCCTCATTTTCCCCCCGAAACAGGTTGGCTTTTCAAACTTGTTGCAAATTCCAATAAACGCCTTTCAACCTGTATTTACTGGATGGTGGGCAATCCTTTCAACCTACTCTTCTTAGTAACTCCTTTGCAATTAAATGCTAGGGTATGCTTTGGATCACTCAACTGAAATGGGTTACTTGGATGAGTGATAAAACATCTTCAACTTTACAGAACGTGTCTACTTGAACATGAGTCACTACTACCAGCTAGCCGTTTTCTTATGTGTGCATTTTGGTTTTGGATGCACTGCTGTAAAGCTAATGACCCACACCACAAATTGTCTTTTAGGTCTAAAGCCCTGTTTGCTGCACATGAGTTTCATTGGAGGCTTGTGCTAGCAATTGTAAACTGAATGGTACAAGACAAACTTTGACCTGCTAAAAATGTATGATGGCAGAACAGATGAGAACTGGAGCTGCAGAAATGTTAGACTCCAATATAAGGACTTCTACAGTTTACATTTAAAATAAAAAATACCAAGAATATGCTGCATAATATAATGCAAGTTTATGTCTGTAGTTCTCTATTATGTTTCATATTAACCAGCTAAAAAATAAAAAAAATATATAATAAAAAGCTTATAGAAGGTGTGCACCATTAATTGCCCCAATCTGTATATCATAGAACATATTACAGCCACGTGCAGGGTAGAACATGTAACATGTTACGAGCGGACTGGACCCCGCAAGAACCCCCCCCAAATCCTCATTGTGACAGCTAGCAGGGGATAGTCTCCTCCCCATGACCATGGAGCGCCATAGTAGTTCATTGCTTCTTCCTGTGTTTCTGCTTGCCCGTACCGGTCTGTACAGGTCTGCAGGAGACCTGCATGGCACCAGTGATCTGCTGATCACTGGCATAATGCTTTAGAGGCTCCAAAAAAATGTGCATTTATTATTTTTTGTAAAAGGTGGACTTATCCTTTAAATACCTTCTCCTGTGTATGTTTGCCTAAAAAACAATTAGAGAAATTATAGCCATAAGTGAAGCTTCTCACATAGCAGATCTACATGTGCTTACCTCAATGGCAGTGAGTTGAACTACAGGACGGATACCTTGAGGGACCATGTAGAGTTTTGGAGCTCTCTGGGATGGCAGTATTGGAAGGTTGGATCCATCCTAGGGAAGTAATAATGACCAGTTACAGAAGGCTATATAGCAGTAATAGTATACATTCACTGGCCACTCTATTAGGTACACCTTGTTAGTGCCAACAAAATATCCCCCACATCATTACACCACCATCATCAGCCTGAACCGTTGATACAAGGCAGGATATATTCATGCCTTAATGTTTACGCCAAATTCTGACCCTACCATCTGAATGTTGCAGCTGAAAATCGAGACTCATCAGACCAGGCAACGTTTTTCCAATCTTTTATTGTCCAATTTTGGTGAGCCTGTGCGAATTGTAACCTCTGCTTCAAGGGTCGACGTGTTGTGTGTTCAGAGATAGTATTCTACATACCTTGGTTGTAACGAGTGGTTATTTGAGTTAGTTACCTGTCATCTCTAATCAGTCTGCCCATTCATCTTCACCACATCTAGATGCCTAAATGCATGGAGTTTCTGTCATGTAATTGGCTGATTAACAGTTTGTACTACCAAGCAATTGAACAGGTGTACTTAATAAAGTGGCCGGTGAGTGTATATGTGAATGGCCATGCTTCCATTTAATGCTTCCTGCCTTCTGTGCCATAGTGGAGGTGCTGAAGAAAAAAAAGCTATGGAACTTCACATAAAGCACAGTTCTTGTTCCAGGGTAACATGAGCCATTCACTTTCAATGAAAACTAAAATATTTTCCAGTGCCATTATGGTTTGGTATAACTAACTCTTTCAGTCCATTCTGAGTTTTTATTACCATTTAAAAACAACACAATAATATAATCCTAATCAATAGAAGTATACTGTATTTTCCTAAAAATACAGTACAAATATTCTATTAGGTTGCACTCCTATTCGCACACAACTGCACTCACAAAACATTGGTCATCTCTACCATCAGTTGACCATTTGGTGACTAGGCAACTAATTCACGTGCTAAAACATTACAGAACTTTATCCAAACACCATTACATGTGCAGCCTAAAGATCAGCAAAGTCTAATAATATTAACATACAAAAAACAAAATATGAACCAATTTGCTATGAATCCCTTTATACTATATTAATAATCTTAAAACCTTGTCTCTTAGAATAAGTTCTGCAGCAATGAGGATGTCTCCGCAGTGTTTGCCAGCATTCAAGACTGGATACCACAGCATTTTTGGTGTAATATCAATAGGGGTCAATTTTACAAGTGGTGAGCACAAACTTCTTCCAATAAATTCATCTTTTCCCTGAAACAAACAGCACAAAATATATAAACGATGACATAAAAAAAAATGAAGAAATTAATACATCTTCAGAATACGGTCGTATACATACCACTTGATCGCTGTCAAATATTTCAATAACTACATTCGGTGGATTCTGAGCTACTGCTTGTGGATCTCCATAGATTTCAACTTCATTGAAGATCAGGGTTTGGTCCCATGTAGGGTTCAGAGTTGAATGGATTATCTCTGTAGTTTTACTGCGGTGGAGGAATGATACATGTGCATATGGGTCTGAACAAAAGAAAATGAAATTAAATCTGTACCTCCATGATTTAAAAAAAAAAAAAAAAAAAGTTCTTACTTCATCTATACACAGATTCTATGGTGTGGAGCTGGAGTTATATCAGCTATAGAATGTGGTCAGCATCCATCATTCTAAATTTTCATTGCAAGTTAATGGCCAATCAGAAATGAACAGCCAACACAGTTTTTGTTCCGTATATACAGAAAGCACTCTGCAGTGTAGTATTGGAACTCCTGGCATAAAGTAAAAAAGACTTGAAAGATTTTGTTAGACTTTACAGCTGAAAGAATACATTCATCTTTTGACCAAAAAGTAATAAATGCACTTTTTTTGCAGGTAAAAAAATGTGCATTAATTATTTTTGGTTTCAGCAGCCTGGAAAGCATTGCACCAAATCTCCTTCAGACCTGTTAGTATATCTGCTTGCCCATACGAGATGTACGGGCAAGCAGATATACTAACAGGAAGAATCAATGAATTACTACAAGGCCGTGGTAGTTCACTGAAAACTACAAGCAGACAGCTGCTAATGCTGTCAGGACTTGTAGTTTTCTCATTCACAGAGGACTGTGAATGACTGACCTGGTCGGGAGGGCACACTGCGGGTTTTCAAAAAAGGTGTGTGATGGGAGTCACTTTTGGTGGGGGGCCCATTAAACCCAGCTCACCTGTCTCAGCTCCCCATATCCCTATTATGTGTAAGTCACCCTGTGCCTGTTAGGGTACAGGATGATCTGTCCTAATATTGTGTAGACATGTCTAGGAGATAGGTGGGGTGGGGGTTGTGGGTTGTTTGGTGTTGTGCGGCTGCATCCCATTGTTCAATTGTTTGTCTTGCTTGGGAGCAAACTATTATGGGATGTATGTGTTTATGTGTATTAGCTTAGTGGGGGGGGGGGGGTCTCCAGCAGCCCTCCCTCCTGATGGGACTGTCTGCTGGTGTGAAGTTTGAATAATTGTGTGTCTCTTGTTAGTAAATGGAGATTGTCCCACCCTGTGTCATTATGTAGGGAGGGGGGATTGTTCCCTTGTCTCCTGAGTGTATATATCTTGTATCTGTGCTCAAATAAACTAGTCTACCTTCTGGCTTACTTCAAATCTGGTGTCGTCTGGATCTTGGGGTAACAATAGCCAGATTCATTGGTCTCATGTTCCAGAGCCTGAGAAGAAGCTTCTTGACAGAGAGAACCAGTCGTGGGTGTCTGGGGTCCGTTACAAGGTGAATGCACTTTTTCTCCCCGCAAAACACAGGCACGGCAGCCCAATCAAATGAATGGGCTGCCGTGCCTGCTCAAACAAGGGCCGCTCAGCCCACACAACTGTGAACCAAGCCTAAAAGGCGCATGTTATACCTGGGATTGCCCATGTCCTTAGCCATGCCCCAGCCAGCTCAAAGACATTACAAACTTTCACACATTTACTTTTTTTCCCCAGGGGAGCCATAATGCAGCTGGACCCCAGTTTTTGCAACAATTCAAAAAGTTAACTGCCCCCCCCCCCCCCAAAAAAAAAAAAAGACCTCCTGATGTGCTAAGCTGCGGTTAATTTTTCTTTTATATAATAAAAAATACCCTCCTGAAACTCTTGCCTTGAAATGAATTGTGAGTTTAGGGAGGGTGTGCAGGGAAACTTTTTCACCTGAATTTTCTGGAATGAAAGTACCCAGCATCCTCTAACTTAAGCGACCCTTGCTGCTCCACCCTGTCCATTTGACCTTCAGGTAAGACCTACACTTCCTTACACATTCTGCTCACATTTTTAACCCTTTTCTGATCTGTACCTCCCATAAGTCATGTAGTCCCTCTGTCCATTTGCTCTTCCCTGAGTCTCACTATTATGGCAAGGTGCCAGTGCACTGGAATGAATGACTCCTGTGCATGCGGGAGCGATGTCATCCCATCAAATTAAGACAGCCAAAGACCAGCACCTAGAAGAAGCCAAGAGAAGATGCTGGTGCTGGTGAGGGACCTCACAGGCACTACACCACTGGAGTGGAGGTGAGAAATTCTGACTTTTGTTCCACTTTAAAGTGGTTGTAAACCTCAGTCATGAAATCTTAAAGCACATGCACAGTGTCTGTAGTATTTACTTGTCTATCTCCAAAGCTCATGTTATCAGCATGAGATACTTCTGAGAAATTTTCAAGACACAAGATAAAATTTGTGACAGGGGAGAGAGCTCAGCACACAGGTTATCTACTCAGAACACAGTTCTGCCAGTTCCTTCATTCCTGTGCTATATGAAGGGGGGAGGGGTCATTTTCCTCCAATCAGCTCTCAATGTACAAGTTTTCTAACTGTAGCTCTTCGCCCCCTTCTCTGTGCTCCTGACAGATGGAGGATTTTATCACAAATTTGCACTTTTGAATGGATGTAAAGAAGAGAAGACTGCAGATAAACAATTAAAACTTATGTAGAAGGATTTGTTTCATCTCTGTGTATCATCTGAGGCAATTCACTTTACTGGGTATACGAGAGGGTTTACAACCATTTTAGGGCTTTTAGGGATCTTTATTTAGCATGTGACACATTTCAAATCTCATTGGACTTAGCTTAAAATAACGGTCACTATTTGTATCAATGAGGACCATTATACTGGTGTCTTTGTTAATTGAACTGAAGATGTCTCAATTATTTGGGAGTGGTAAGGAAGGGCTATTATGATTTAAATACATGTGACAAATTCTGTTTTTCCAGAAAAAAATAGCTAACACTAAAACCTACAAGTCAGATATACGTGTCAAGAGCATGACTGCATGTGCGCCCCTGTAGCACACAGAAGGTAAGTATAACATGTTTATTATTCTAGGTAAAAAATAACTTTAGAACTACTTTAAGTTACTAGTGTGTCCCTGGGACAGGACATAAAGAGAAATCTCCCTAACCAGGAAAACCATTCCCTACTCTGTTCAGAATGTATAAAGCATTGCCTTTCAATATACAGTACAGTACATTGTAAAGGTAAGCAGAGAGCTCCTTACAGTGGCTGCACCTTTGCAAGCCAGTCTTCTGGTCTCTATGAACACAAAACAGACATTTCCTGTTGTCACCAGACAATAAAATCTACCAGCTGGAGCACATCTCAATTTTTCTGTATTTATGATGCCCCAACCCCCCATGAAAATGATTAAAGGGCTTAGGACTACTATTAGATGGGCATGCAAATCAACTTTTTTTTAACTCTAAAAAGAAAGGAGCAGGAGGGCCATCATAAATATTAACATTTCCTGTACAAATTGCAGTGGTTCAGTGCTGGAGGGCAACAAAAGGTTATCTATAGGTCATTGTGAAGTGACCTCGAGCCAGAAACACGATTTAAGTCACAGAGTGGACTGTAATAGCCACCAGTACTACGAGGATGAGACTTTTTTTTTCTTTTTTTTAAGAATCACAATTTAGTAAATTAGATAACCATCACTCGATTCTGGGGATTCTCCACAGTTTTACATATAAGCTCTGTTCTAAACAAAAAAACCTAATTAACACATTTGTCCTCTTGTCTTGTTTCTGAAGCTGATAACATGCCAATTAGCTGATCCCTTAAAACAAATATTTAATGCCAGAAAAATAATGGCTTCCACTTTGGAAATCTCCTTTTCAAAATGCCAAGTGTCAGGCTGTCATAATGACTACTTTTTTGCAATACATTGGGCCTCTTGTCCACGAAAATGACAAAGGTGTTCTTTGTCTAGCACTTTCACGTTTTTTAATCCACTCCAGTTCATTCACATGGTCCTGCAGCTCCATCTCAGGGGGCACTCAACAATGGCTAAGAATTATTGGAACCGTGCAGTGCCAGATTACCATTTAGGCATAGCAGACACCATTTAAGTACCCTGCGACAATGGATGCAAATAATATTAATTGATCTTGAAAAGAAAATTACAACCCCTGGCAAAAAGTATGGAATCACCTCTCTTGGAAAATGTTCATTCAATTGTTTAATTGTGCCTCAAAACTATTTTCATTTAACATTCCAACATTCTGGCTTTAAGAAAAACTTAAAAAAAAATTAAAAAAAAAAAAAGAAAAAACTGTAGTCAGGTACAACCGTTTTTGCAGATCAAGCAGAGGAAAAAAAAAAAATAGAATCACTCAATTCTGAAGAAAAATATTATGGAAACACCATGTACTTGTACCAAAACAAACATCTGCATTAGATTACATCTGCTAATTAGTCTGCTGTTACACCAAGCTGATTGACATGAATCATGGCTCCAACACAAGAGATGTCACTTGAAACAAAGGAGAGGATAATAAAACTTCTTCAAGAAGGTAAATCATCACCATGTAATGTTGCAAAAGATGTTGGTCGTTCCCAGTCAGATGTGTCTAAAATTTGGACCAAGTACAAATCAAATGGGAAGGTTGTAAAAGGCAAGCGTACTGGTAGACCAAGGAAGACATCAAAGAGTCAAGATAAAAAACTTAAAGCAATATAAAAAACACAACAAAACAAATGAGGAACAAATGGGCAGAAACTGGATTCAATGTCTGTGACCGAACTGTAAGACATTTCCTTTAGGCAATGGGATTTACATACAGAAAAACCAAATGAAAACTAGAATTAACACCTAAAACAGAAAAAAACAAGGTTACAGTGGGTTAAAGAAAAGCAATCATGGACTGTGGATGACTACATAAAAGTGATATTCAGTGATGAACCACGAAACTACATTGGGCAGGGTGATGATGCTGTAACCTTTGTTTGGTGCCGTTCCAATGAAATGTATAAAGACAACTGCCTGAAGAAAATGTACATGTCCACAATCATTGATATGGGGTTGCATGTTAGGTAAAGGTATGGGGGGGGGATGACAGATGACAGTCATTAACTCTTCAATAAATACACAAGTTTATATTGAGATTTTGAACACTTTTCTTATTCTGTCAATTGAAAGGATGTTGGTGATGACGACATTTTTCAGGATAATGCATCTTGATATAGAGCAAAAAAAAAAAAAAAAAAAAAAAAAAAAAATTTCCTTCAAGAAAGACTTATGTCAATGGCATGGCCTGCAAATAGTCCAGGCCTCAGTCCAATTGAAAATCTATGGTGGAAATGAAAGAAAATGGTCCATGACAAGGCTCCAACCTGCAAAGCTGATCTGACAACTGCAATAAAAGAAAGTTGGAGCCAGATTAATGAAGAATACTGTTTGTCGATAGTTCAATCTATGCCACAGAGAATGCAAGCCATTATAAAAGCCAGCGGCGGTGCAACAAAGTACTAGTGGTGTACTGTAGTGTTTTTGTACATTTCATAATATTTTCCTCAGAACTGAGTGATTAAGTATTATTTTACTCTGCTTGATCTGCAAGTACAGTCGCAACTGACTACAGTTCTCTCTCTTTAATTTTTTAAGTGTTTCTTAAAGCCAGAAGGTTGGAATTTTAAAATAGATATAGTTTTGAGGCATGACTGATTAGTTTTTTTCTACACAATTAAACAATTGAATGAACATTTTCCAAGAGCAGTGATTCCATACTTTTTGTCAGGGGTTGTATAATGAAGCTTTCTCAGAAAGAAAAAATTAATGGACTCTAAAAATGAAAAAAAACTTTACATTAAAGATTCTATAGAGAAAATACGGTTAATGTAATGTACCCAATAACTCAAAGTACCTAAACCAATGACACAGGTTCAACTTTACAGTTTGTGTCTTAAAAGATCATCATCATCATCTTTCAGCTGTCATTTTGTAACAGGTTTTGGTGCAACCTACATATGTGTAAGGAAGGAGTAGCGATAGTCACCTCCATCTAGCAGCTGACATTCACACTACTTAGTTCAATGTTATCCCACTAGAGCACATGCAGAAGAAACCTCCAGAAACCTGTGAAGGGGGCCCCAAAGTTTCAACTGCCCAGGGACATCCACAGAGTTTACTCTGGCACTGGAGCCGTGACTTCACTCACAGGATTCTATGGCCCATTTGTTATTAGTGCTCCCTCTTCTCCCCTGCAGTAGCTCACATATTAAGACCACGGTGGAATAAAAATAAATAGTTAAGTACACATTTTTGTTTTTCAACCACTTAAATACCGGGCATTTTTACCAACTCCCCCCCTTGCACTTGGAATGACAATTGCGCAACCTTTTAAATTATTTTAAACACACTGTGACCAGAGCAATATAATGTACCATAACTTCTCTGGGGAAGTGATCAGGATTTATTTATTTATTTTTTTAGATTCAGTGCGTATTGTGATTAGCATGTGATAGCTATAGCTAGTCACATGGTACAGATGGGCTGTGATTTAAATTTAAATTGAGGATTAAGCAATGTTACTAGCTGAACAAATAGTCTTTAGGGTGGCTGTTCCTAAATAATATACTACAGCAGTAATTTTTTTGCCAAGGAACACTACAATACATTTTTTATTTTACTTCGTACATGACTTTGTGGTTTGTCAGGGGGCAGCTATTACAAGACTGGCTGAACAGTATTACATAGTTACTGGTAAAACAGGTCAGATAGATGTAGAACTGCGGTTTCTTTTTAGAATTAAGCTTTCAGGAACTGTAAAAGGTAGCAGGGAAGAGCTATAAACAATGATGTTTGGCATTTGTTGAGACTAAAGTCATACATTAAACAGCTGCTAAACAAAGCTCAATTAAATATTAAATATTTCATAACAAAACAAATCTAAAATCACTGTCACAGAGGACAGAAGGTTTAGGATTTAAAAGTAGATGGTTTCTCTAGCTTTTGAATTTCCTAGGAAATAGCGTGAAATTAAATTTAGGTTTTTATACTATGAGTTCTCAGTTTATAGTACTGTAAGTACTAGAATTGGGTCTTGACCTCTTTTCCACTACCTGCCAGTTGCCCTTTAAGTGAGTCTTAATGACAGGAGGTGGTGTCGCAATCATATGATCACAGTGACAGGCCCTAACAACAGTCACGTGATCAGTAGCCTGCCCTGCTGGCGCCTGATCACAGAGAGCAGCATTAAACATACTTTGTGGCAGCTGGAGGAGACACATAATCATGCATGCAACAAAGGTAATGAGCTCCACTACCACAATTTATGAACATAAAAGTAGCTGCTTAGCCATTTTAAGTGACCACCCATCTTCCTACCAGAAAAACTGTCCTTATCCATGGCAGTCAGACTCCGAGCTTGGTAAAGATAGCAGCGAAGGTGATATGTGAAGACACCTTTTAAAAGAAAAAAAAAAGAAGATAAAACCAAGATGAACTACTAGTTCAGTGTTGAAAATCACAAATACATTTTATAGGGTTTTTTTTATTCAACGTAAAACAATAGATTCCTATGTACTATGTGTCATAAGCTATATAAAAACAAGCCTAAATTATGAAAGGGGCCATATATACAGTAATAAAGTATATAAAAAAGTCTAGCTTTGACTTTGTTTTGGATTACAGGGGTGTGGAAATTTAAAAAAAAAAAAACAAAAAAAAAAAAACACTTTATTCCTTCAGGTTAACCTTGCACACGCAAGCAATTGGGTGCTCAGTACAAGCACATGCTGAGCAGCTAAATAAAGCTCCAGTGTCAGCGCCATTAAAGGCTAAATTCACCTCCAAAAGAAAGATAAATAATTACATCTTTTTTTGAAGTTAATATTTTTTTGCCTGGAAAGCTATGCACCAGCAAACACCTGATAGCGGGTGTAATGCATGGCCTCTGCAGACTGTCAGTGTAATCTGTCTGGTTGTACATCATGCAGGCAGTTTCAGAATGACCAGAAGAATCATAGAGCTCAACAGCGCTGAAGTAGTTAATTTAGAACTACAAGCTGACATTCGCAAAGGATGTGAGTTCTTGTAGTTCATTCATTTACAAAACTCTGAATAAATGATGCGGCTGTGTAGGCGGAACCAGGGGCGGACTGACAACTCATGGGGCCCCCGGGTAATAGGGGATCATGGGGCCCATGTCCTCGCCCACACTCAAACCACACCCAAAAAAGCCTATGAAAAGGTACCAGGGGCATCTCATGGGGCCCCCTACTGACCCTGGGCCCTCAGGCGGTGCCCGAGATTACAAATGGTCAGTCCACCCCTGGGCGGAACGTCTCTGCATCTGTGCTGTCACACAGATAGCTGGGATCGCCAAGCCACTGCAGGAGTGGAAACAGGTCACATGTTTTAGCCTAAAAACAGGTGGAACATGTAACATGTTCCCGAAGGTGGACTTATTCTTTAACCCTTTCTCTGTGCAAAAAAACTCAAAAACTTCTCTGGCACATTTAGACCTGAAGATTAAATAAAACCCCCATCACATTACTTTCTGAAAGCAGACACCCTAGAGAATAAAATTTTGGTAATATTGTGTGACATAAAACATTGGAACTACCACTATGGTCTAGGAAACAAAATTTCAGTAAACACCTTTATCCATTTTTTTTACCCAATTTTGTTTTTCATCACATAGGGTACAAAGTCCCATGTGATTTTTTTTTTGTTTTTTGGTGACAGGTTCTCTTCAATAAGATATACAGGGTGTAAATTCCCCAGATGTCTCACCTGTGTTCCACTGATTGTAATACAGTGCAGATCACACTGCATTACATTCTTTCCTGGCCTTGATGGCTGGGGACACTCACAACAGTGACCCGGAAGTGACGTCATACACTGCTTACATGGGGCCATTCAAAATCATAGTGGGGGGAGGGTGGAGCAGTGTGTGTCTGTGTCTAAGCAATCATGTGGCAGTGAAGCTGCCCAATTTCTTCTACATTAAGCCTTGCTACAGGACTTACTTGTGAGGTGGAAGCAAATGACCTGCCTGGGATACACAAATTGCACATCCCCGTGATTAATACTGCGACTAGAGTTTCTGATTTGCAAAAAATTAGACCCTTGAAAAATGTTTTCACTCAAGGAGTAACTTGTCATTTTAGCTGGCCATTCTGAGAAATTGTTCAAAGCATTCAGTGAGGTCATTATTAAAACAACTAATTTTATCCAAAGGCCTTTAAAATTAATCCAGATCTGCTACTTAAATGGATTAGACTAGTATTACACAGATCTCTTGTATTGCCTATTAAATCAACAAAAGAATAAAAAGGATACTGCATAGTTCTATTTATATATACACATTAAATGTTCATCAGCCCATGGGGTTGCATGTGTGTGTGTATATATACAGTGAAGGAAATAAGTATTTGATCTCCTGCTGATTTTGAATGTTTGCCCACTCACAAAGAAATGATCAGTCTAAAAATCGAATGGCAGGTATATTGTAACACAGAGACAGAATAGCAACAAAAAATTCAAAAGAAATGCATGTCTAACAAATTATGCACTGATTTGCATGTTCATGAGGGAAATAAGTATTTGGTCCCCTATCATTCAGCAGGATTTCTGGCTACCAGGTGTCTTTCATACAGGTAAACAGATTAGAAGCAGTCTCTTAAAAGGGAGTGCTGCTAATCTCATTTTGTTACCTGTATAAAAAGACACCTGCCCACAGGAGCAATCAAACAATCAAATTCCAAACTCTCCACCATGGCAAAGACCAAAGAGCTGTCACAGGATGTCAGGTACAAGATTGTAAACCTACACAAGGCTGGACTGGGCTACCAAACGATCGCTAAGCCAAGCTGCTTAGCGAATGATTGCACCAACTGTTGGCGACAACAGTTGGTGCAATCATTCGCAAATGGAAGAAACACAAAACTGTCAGTCAACCTAGGTCTGGTGCACCATGCAAGATCTCACCTCGTGGAGTGTCAATGATCAAGAGAACAGTGAGGAATCAAGCCAGAACTACACGTGAGGATCTTGTCAATGATATCCAGGCAGCTGGGACCACAGTCACCAAGAAAACAATTGGTAACGCACTACGCCGACAAGGATTGAAATCCTGCAGTGCTCGCAAGGTCCCTCTGCTCAAGAAAGCACATGTCCAGGCCTGTCTGCACCATTCAGATGGTCAGTGGAAAACTTCAGAGGAGGACTGGTTGAAAGTGTTGTGGTCAGATGAGACCAAAATCAAGCTCTTTGGCTTCAACTCAACTCGCCGTGTTTGTTGGAGGAGGAATGCTGCCTATGACCCCAAGAACACCATACCAACTGTCAAACATGGTGGTGCAAACATTCTGCTTTAGGGGTGTTTTTCTGCTAAGGGGAGAGGACAACTGCACCGTATCAAAAGGGACGATGGACCGAGCAATGTACCATCAATCTTGGTGAGAACCTTCTTTCCTCAGCCAGGGCATTGGAAATGGGTCATGAATGGATGTTCCAGCATGACAATGACCCAAAAGACCGAGGCAACAAAGGAGTGGCTCAAGAAGAAGCACATTAAGATCCTGGAGTGGCCTAGCCAGTCTCCAGACCTTAATTCGATTGAAAAATCTGTGGAGGGAGCTGAAAGTTTGAGTTGCCAAAAGTCAGCCACCAAACCTTAATGGCTTGGAGAGGATTTGCCAAGAGGAGTGGGCCAAAATCTCTCCAGAGATGTGTGCAAACATGGTGTCCAACTTCAGGAAACGTCTGACCTCTGTGATTGCCAACAAGGGATTTGCCACCAGGTACTAAGTCATGTTTTGTGAAGGGGATCAAATACTTATTACCCTCATGAACATGCAAATCAGTGCATAATTTGTTAGACATGCATTTTTTTGTTGCTATTCTGTCTCTCAGTGTTACAATACACCTACCATTTGATTTTTAGACTGATCATTTCTTTGTGAGTGGGCAAACATTCAAAATTAGCAGGGGATCAAATACTTATTTACACACACACGGCTTTTTTTCCAACGGGAATGCAGGGGAACGCAGTTCCTGCACCTCCAGGACTGAATGTATGTAATGTCAATGGGTGCTCAGCAATCTATTGTTGCTTGCTGCTTGGGGATCTATGGTCAGTGAAGGGGATCTAATTTTGTGTGGTGGTCTATTGTTGCTGGTGGGGATATATTGTTGATGGGGGTCAATTGTTGCTGGAAGGTATCTACTTTTGAGGGAGGGGTCTATTGTCTTGTCTATTTGGAGCTGGCTGCTGTAGAGTCTATTGATGCTGGCTCCTGTGAGATCTGCTGTAGCTGCTGGTCTATTGTTGCTGGGGTGGTATTTTGTTTTGGAGGTCCATTGTTGATGGAGGAATTTATTGATGCTGGGAATGGGGGAGTTCTATTGCTTCTGCTGGCTGTGGGGGATCTATTTTTTTGCTTTTCTTGTCATTAACAAATTCCATACAATTATTTAGCACCACAAAATGTTACTTGGCTCTGTATTCTCTAAAAGGAGAAGTACTGGGAGGTGGGTAGGGTCAACTGATGGTGCTCAGAGGTGGGTAGGGAGCGGAGACAAAGTGACTCAGAAGGGGGAGTTCCTGTGCCTATTTTTTGAGATAAAAAGCCCTGTACACACACATACATACATATACACATTATTATTATACAGGATTTATATAGTGTCAACATTTTGCTCAGCGCTTTACAATATATATGTACACACACACACTTATTCCTTCATAAATTCCTATATCATACATAATTGCTTAAAATATGAATGTTTGTCACCATGTTCCATTTCCAGGTGAAACTTTTTACCAGCACTTGTGGATTACAATAAGTATGATTTTTTTCCCAACCGAGGGTCCCATTAAAAGAATTTGGTTTGTTCAGATAAGTCTACTTTGCAGGCACTTCTTTGCACATGTATTTACCCTCAGATTCCCCAGAATGCATATCATCCATATTATATTAATTTTTATGTGATTTAACAAATACTGCTTCTGCTTGGATAATTAATTCTTGCAGCCAAGAGTGTCTAGATCAGGGGTGGCGGACAAGTTAGACACAAAGAGCCAAAATTTTAAACTGTGAAAGTCAGAGAGCCACACCACGCAGTGACCTGCCAAAACAGACAAACACTCACACAAAAAACACATAATTAAAACCATATTATTCACCATAACACTTTCTTCCCCTTACAAAACAACGTGTTCATTTCAAGGTAAGTGTCCACCCTCAACACACACATCAAATGCAACTTAGCCAGAGTTAACACATCAACTACCCTGGAGGTTGCTGTGGCACCTGTCTCTCTCTCTCTCTCACTCTAACACACAAGTATACAAAAAAAAATTCTGAACTAATGGACTGCAGGGACAGCACAGGAGATGACCAGGGACTGCAGGGACAGCACAGGAGATGACCAGAGACTGCAGGGACAGCACAGGAGATGACCAGAGACTGCAGGGACAGCACAGGAGATGACCAGAGACTGCAGGGACAGCACAGGAGATGACCAGAGACTGCAGGGACAGCACAGGAGATGACCAGAGACTGCAGGGACAGCACAGGAGATGACCAGAGACTGCAGGGACAGCACAGGAGATGACCAGAGACTGCAGGGACAGCACAGGAGATGACCAGAGACTGCAGGGACAGCACAGGAGATGACCAGAGACTGCAGGGACAGCACAGGAGATGACCAGAGACTGCAGGGACAGCACAGGAGATGACCAGAGACTGCAGGGACAGCACAGGAGATGACCAGAGACTGCAGGGACAGCACAGGAGATGACCAGAGACTGCAGGGACAGCACAGGAGATGACCAGAGACTGCAGGGACAGCACAGGAGATGACCAGAGACTGCAGGGACAGCACAGGAGATGACCAGAGACTGCAGGGACAGCACAGGAGATGACCAGAGACTGCAGGGACAGCACAGGAGATGACCAGAGACTGCAGGGACAGCACAGGAGATGACCAGAGACTGCAGGGACAGCACAGGAGATGACCAGAGACTGCAGGGACAGCACAGGAGATGACCAGAGACTGCAGGGACAGCACAGGAGATGACCAGAGACTGCAGGGACAGCACAGGAGATGACCAGAGACTGCAGGGACAGCACAGGAGATGACCAGAGACTGCAGGGACAGCACAGGAGATGACCAGAGACTGCAGGGACAGCACAGGAGATGACCAGAGACTGCAGGGACAGCACAGGAGATGACCAGAGACTGCAGGGACAGCACAGGAGATGACCAGAGACTGCAGGGACAGCACAGGAGATGACCAGAGACTGCAGGGACAGCACAGGAGATGACCAGAGACTGCAGGGACAGCACAGGAGATGACCAGAGACTGCAGGGACAGCACAGGAGATGACCAGAGACTGCAGGGACAGCACAGGAGATGACCAGAGACTGCAGGGACAGCACAGGAGATGACCAGAGACTGCAGGGACAGCACAGGAGATGACCAGAGACTGCAGGGACAGCACAGGAGATGACCAGAGACTGCAGGGACAGCACAGGAGATGACCAGAAACTGCAGGGACAGCACAGGAGATGACCAGAGACTGCAGGGACAGCACAGGAGATGACCAGAGACTGCAGGGACAGCACAGGAGATGACCAGAGACTGCAGGGACAGCACAGGAGATGACCAGAGACTGCAGGGACAGCACAGGAGATGACCAGAGACTGCAGGGACAGCACAGGAGATGACCAGAGACTGCAGGGACAGCACAGGAGATGACCAGAGACTGCAGGGACAGCACAGGAGATGACCAGAGACTGCAGGGACAGCACAGGAGATGACCAGAGACTGCGGACAGCACAGGCATGACCAGAGACTGCGGACAGCACAGGGATGATCAGAGACTGCAGACAGCACAGGGATGACCAGAGACTGCGGACAGTACAGATGACTGCTGACCTTTGGGGAGGTGGGGAGCGGGTACCTGAATTTGACAGGTACCCGCTCTTACTTCCGCAGAGTTTTTGTTTGATCTTACCTGTTCCTCGATTATGCCGTGCGCTGTCTTCCCGGCTTCTGTAATGGCGCTCGGCATGACAGCCGGGTGCCCAGTGCGCATGAGCGAGAAGCGCTGCGCTTTGTGATTGGTCCGGCGGCTTCTGGGATCTGTCATGTGTCCCAGGTACCACCTTACCATTCACAAAAAGCACCGCTTCTTGCACATGCGCACTTGGCACCCGGCTGTCATGCCCAGTGCCCACACTACAGAAGCCGGAAGACAGCGCGCCGCTGGATAGAGGAACAGGTAAAAATAAGAGAAACATGAAACTTGGCAAAGAGCCACAGTATACAAAATATGATAAGAGGCAAAGAGCCGCATTCATTTTGGCCGGGAGCCGCACGCGGCTCGAGAGCCGCGTGTTCGCCACCCCTGGTCTAGATCCTCATCTGCTGCCAGGTGCCATACAAAGCTTCAAGACAAAACTTCACTACTATTTAGTAAAGTGAAGTTCTACTTACGGTCAAAGGTACAGGAGACGATTGGTGTGTTTGCCCCAAAAATAGCAGCTGCAGGTTCCTTCCCTTTCTTCTCTTCGTCCTCCGAACTCATGTCAGTGCCCTATGTACAGGTAATTACTGGTCATATGTAGCATTATAAATATTAGTAAAATCTCAAATAACACTTTAAAATTTCAGCATGCTTCCAGACTGAAAGTATATTCACATAAGATAACCCATATAACAATGCATAGGGTGACTAACTATATTTGTGCACTTGTAAAATGGCAGATGAGTACTGTAAACTAATAGGTAATTTTTCAGAATAAGCTCTTGAGGGTCTACCCCCTTATAGGTAGAAGCAGCACGTCATCTATATAATAATTAAAGTATGTTCTATAACCTATAGAATTACAAATACCTTTTTTGGAAGGTGCAACTTGCAGAAATTTATTACAAACAATAGATGTAAAATGGTTTCTAATGAGCACTGTAGGGAAATGATCTCTTGATATATTGCTGTAAAGTGTTAAAAAATAAACCTACACCAATTAACTCAATAAGATTCCACATTATTCTATATGCCTTGGAGCTTTTCCTCAAAAATGTGCTATCAGAGATTCAACAATAAGAGTTTTCCAAGCTCTTAGTCGATAAGTGCTGAAAAAAACCCAGCAGCCATTGCATATGCTTCATACATTATAAAGGGACTGTATTGAATATAAATACAGACTTAATTATTGATCACGCTGGTTTCCTTGGTGGAGTACTGAAATTAAATTAGTCTAATCTTTTATAGGCAATGAAACACAAAATTACTGAGAAGGTAATGCTAACGTGGACTACTGAGATAATAAAAGAAGACTTATACGGCAATATATTTTCCTTTCTGCTTTCAGGGAAGGAAAGATTAAAAAAGGTACTAAGCTAAATGGGTCTTAAAAATTGTGAAACAAATCCAGTTGGTGTTTGGTAGCCCCAAAAAGGTGCAGTATGTGCAAAGGCGTCTCTATAGACTAGTGAGGAGTTTTGGCGTGTTTGGGCTAGTATCCAACCCATTTGTACAAACCTGCCAGGGAGATGTCATCTGAACTGAGTCGTTCACCTGTGGCCGGGGGCATTCTCCACCCTGCAGCCATGCACAAACAAGAGGTGTGTATATGTGGGGCTGCAGGGTGAGGAACACCCCGACTGCAAATCATTGGCCCAGTTGCTAGCCCGAAACACCTGAGCTCATCATTGGTGTAGACAAAGGAATTATCAATGGTTCTTCTGCATTATTAAAGGAGATTTTTTTTTTTTTTTTACAACAGTATTAAAACATCAGTGCATTTCATGATGCTGGGTAGACCACTTCTTCAGGGTTTAAGCACAGAGGATGTCCTCTGGCTAGTAGAGAGTGGCTGGAAGTATTCTGTAGTTAAAGGTGAAGTTTATTCTTGAGCATTATACACACAGCTAGATAAAAACACAGGACAAGAAATTATTTGCATCAGAACACTCCAAGAAAACCATCACTCCAATGTGAAATAAAGTAAGCTACCACAAATATAAAGCAGTCTGGAGAGCCAAAGAAGGGCACAGAACTGTAACCTGTATGGAAAGAATTTTTGAACAATTGCAGTTAACCAGTCAGGATCACCAATCTAAGCAAGCCCAATGTGGCCATGGTGGAAAATTTTGTAAACATTGGCTTAGAGGCTTTTTGATTTTGAAGTAATCCCACCACCTGATGAAAAATGAGCACCCATAAAGACCATATAAATCTGACTTCTCTCTCTCAGATTTCTCTCCATTCTCTTTTCCTTTCAATTCTTTTTTTCTCCAGTACTCACAAGAGCTCCTTCCAGTTTGAAAATAGCAGATGCTCCGAGACTCTCTGAAGGGGCCATTTTTCTTCTCCAGCGTCTTCGTCGGAATGTGTCAGAGCTTCGTTGTTTCAAGTGAAATTTCCAGCCTATGAGAGCTGCATATTCCCAGCCTTCCTGATCTTCTTGAGAAAGTATTGCCTACATCAAAACAAGAGAACGTAGTAAAGCAGCAAGATAGGTGGTAAATATGTCTTAAATTTTTCAACCAATTACATCAGCTTTTGTAAGGCTCATCTCAAGTGATTTTTAATCAGGTCTGAAGACAACTTTGTCCTCAGTCACATTCCATGTGTAATAGACACACACACTAGCCTTGTTTATTAGTAATGACTTTGTTAGTCATGTGCTGAAATCACAGCTCATGATTGGCCACTTTTCTAGGCAATTTCAGTGATTCACCTTGCCATTACTGAGTATCAGTTTTGTCAAGTTGAAGTCTTGACAAGGTTTGAGAAAGTTTATTCTATCAATAGTACCTGTAGTCTTATGCATTCGCTCAGCTGTCATGGATAACCCCGTATTTTGCCCAATATGTTTATTTCCTATGATCATCATATAAGTAATGAGGTAAAATCTCTAACAGCAGCACAGACAGACATAAAATGTTTTCATTTTTTTAGAAAAGTTGAGAAAGGCTACAACTCCCATTAGGTTTTCACTGCTGTCCATTCCTATTGCAGATTTTCCCTCACGTCTGATAAAATTGTTGTAACATTGACAGTAAGTGATGGTAAATCTCTGTATGGAACCCAGAGAGCAGTAAAAAAAAAAAAAAATTGTTTTGGATTCTTCCCCATCTTATCCAAAGCCAAAAAAAAAAAAGTTTTGAAAGAACATTTGCTTTAAAGTGTTACTAAACCCACAACAGTAAAATAAGGCTGTATATGCAGTAAAGCATGCTTGTTATACCCACTGTGGAACTTATAGGGTTAATCCCCTGCACTGTGTAAAAAGGATGTTTGATTCTGTCTTCTCTGATCCTCCCCTTCTTCCACGTTCCCCATTTCATCTCCTGATAGAACACAACCACGGGGACACTCGGCACATGCTCAGTTTGGTGTGTACTACTAGAGAGTTTTCTTTTTCTTGGGAGGGTGCATGTGATCAGCACAGGGCCAATCACTGTCCAGACAGAGGGTCAGGGGTTATGCAGCCTCATAGGACAGTGAGAATGAAAACTCCTTCTATAAGCTTTAACCAGTGCTCAACTGGACATTGATAGAAGTCACAAGACTGCTCTATCTATTGATGAGAAAAGGTATTTAGCAGTTTATATTTACTAAAATAATTGCATTTCCGTGTTCTGTGTACTGTGGGAGACCAGATATAGTGAACGCAGGGTCCTGGATTTAGTAATACTTTAATGTCACTATTCCACATTTGTGGGGCTAACACACTGTACCGAGTCTTACCTTTCTGGCAGCGGTGACATTAGGGTCCTTTTTCCTCTTCCTCACTAGCCTCCGTCTCCTATGAGTGTGGTACATTTTCTCTGCAGCCACCCAAGACTTGGGTTTTGGATCTGGAGGAATGGTGATGCCATATTCCCAACCTGCAGGGATAGCCCACAACTTAGTGAATAATTATTCTGTTAAAGTGTTACTAAAGACAGATTTGTTTTTTTTCTTTAAATTAAAACAGGCTATACTCGCCTGCTCTGTGCAGGGGTACTGCATAGAGGGGCCCGATCCTCTTCTTGGGTCCTCCTCTTCTTTGTGTGTCCCCATAGAAAGCGGTTTGCTTGGGGATACACTGTGCTCGCTCCTGACCTGTGTTTCAACAGAGCCACTCTCCATAAACCTACACAGCAGGACTTAGCCCCCCCACGTCCTCTTCACTGCATTTGATTAACAGCAGCATGAGCCAATGGCTCTTGCTGCTGTTCAAGTCCCTGTGTGAGGAGGAAGAGGGAGAGAAGAGATGCAGCCGTGCTCAGCGCTGATTTCTTCTCCCCTCTCTTCACCTTCACAAAGGGAAGGGGGAACACGGGGAAACTGAAAATGTTTTTTTTTAAGCTAATGCAAGCAATGCATTAAGGTAAAAAAACATTTTTAGGTTTATTATTACTTTAAAGGCAGACAAAAGCTGGGCTCTATTGACACACTTTCTTTAGTTTTGTATTGGAATCCCAGAACCAATATGAAGCCTGTGATGTCAAAGCAAAGCTTACATTTCTGATCTGAACATTTGTTCTACGTCAGTGATTAAGAAAGAAACCAGTGGATTAATTTGACAGTCAGGCAACCAGCATTTGAGAAGTGCTTAGCAAAGATTATTTGTTAAGACTAGTCACAAGTCTCCAGAGTAATGGGCCCTAAACTAGGTTTCATGATCCACTGCTGAACGTCAGCATAAGACCAGCACAGCAAGGAACATAACTGTCCACTGTTCCAGGGGCTATTTCTGGCATTTAAAATAAACACCAGAGGATAGCCATAGCATATTTTCTCTGAAAAGAGCTTTAAGAGATCAGCCACCTAGGGAACGTAGAGTTTATCACCCAACTATAACTTATATTGTGAGAAGAAGTAAATTGCAACCATTGAGTAGTATTGCAATTTAGGAAGGAAGGCTTAAATATGTAATGGGCAAATATGGAAGCCTCGCAAGTTTTTAAAACAAACATAAAATAAAATTACATCCCACTTACTTTACAGATATACAGTATCATTGGAAAGCCTTTATACTCCTTTCAAAGCTGCATGTTTTCACCCCAACGTTTGCTATAATATCAAGTCACTGACCAAAAACAACCAGTATCAGGATGAGAACCTCAGAGCCTGTACATTCAAAAATCGGCAATGATAGCTTCCACAAGTTAGCGCTCACAGGTTACCTTTGCATTGAACAAATTCTCTTTAAAATGACAATTAAAGGCAAAGTTCACCTTTTCAGGCAGAATTTCAGTTTTTATAATAAATAGAAGCCCTTCTAATGGCTTTTTTTACCCAAGCCATATCAATGTGCCTATCACTCATTTACCTACTCCATGGCAGAGTTGAACGTGAACCCCCTTTTTTTTTTTTTTTAAAAAGATGTATCTCAGCCCTCGGTTTCCTATAACCTTATGTGATCATCCAGGAAATTAAATTTCCCATCATGCACTGCCTTACTGCAGCACAGAATTGGTTGTTTTTAGCTCTGTATACCACACCTTCCTCATTACTGCACCACTTTTTTATTTCCACCCACTTTTCTACTTAGGTACATGGGAGTGGGTGAACACAACTGTCATTGTTCTTGTAATCCAGCTCGGAGAGGGAAGGGGGGGGATGTAAACACACCAATTTCACTTTCAGGCCCCACTCACACCTAGCATAGTGGGAACGCACATTTTTTGGCGCATAGGACAGCTCATTGATTTCAATGGATTGCCCTATGCACAACAAATATGGTAAAGTACCAATGTGCCCAGTGTACTTCAGCACAATTAATAAACCGTATTATATCACAAAGTATACTGCTGCTGATACTAGATGAGTTCCCACATACAGTAAAAATTAAAATCAAAATAACGTGCTGCACAATGTGGTGCTAACAAACCAATATCACCGTGTACCATATAAAATATATATAATATAATAACGTTGTGTAATCAAAAATTGGAGTCCAACATTAAAAACCATTAGTCCCTAATAATGGAGGATAATCCTCCTTTCATTATATATATATATAGTGATCCTCCACTTCAATACTATGTGCTCATAAACACCCTCATGTGTACTTCCTCCACCGACATACATATATACTCTCACCTCTTGTACACGACCTGTTACTTTAGGTCAAATAGCGCTTTTTCCCCTTTAACCAGGGTAGGTGTAGCGTTCTGCACTCTCCAGTGTCCAGTCCCCGGTATACTTTAATCCATATCCATTCTCTTGACCCATACACGATATATCCTCCAAATTTTAGACAAAGAATGCCATCATAGCGCATCAACTGTATCCACCAATATTTGTTTAAAAATATATATATTGCCCTCACATAAAAAGTGCCCAACTGGAGCACTACAGTAAAAGGCCTCCTGTTCCCTTAAAAAAAAAAAAAGCATCCCTGGTCACTCACAAGATGGCGGCTCACAAACTTCGGTTGTGTGGCTTGACGTCATCGCATTAAGTCACAACATGTGACTTCATCAGGGAATGAAGGATTCACGTTATTATATTTATATTTTATGCGATACACGGTGATATTGGTTTGTTAGCATTACATTACACAGCACTTTATTTTGATTTTAAATATGGCAAAGTAGCTCATGAAGCTTTTTGTAATGTGCCAGTTTTTAAACGCACATTTTGGCAAATTTGGCAAAAGTTTTTGCACATGGGGAAAGGCACATTTGCTTCCGCGTTTGGGATGCCATTGACAATTGATGGCACCGCAACACAGGTTTTTCACGTGTTTCGGGATCAAATGCAGACACATGTATTTCTGCTTGCATTCCTGGGATGTGCAGATGTACATGAAGCCTCAATGTAATACCATCCTGGTACCCAGCAATGCCCCTTTAATACCCTCCCTCTTTGATGTGGCCACCTTGAAGCTTTGTGCAGGCAGCCCAAAGTAGTATATGCAGACAGTGTGACTGCATGGACACAGTCGCATGCAACACAGGTACATTAATTGTATAATGGTACATAGGGAAGCTGTACTGTTGAAAAAAAATAGGGTGAATTTAGCTTTTAATATTTATATATTAGTTTGGTGTCATACCTTTCTCATCCACAGCTCGGTTAATATCATAGGTCCAGGCATCGTCTTCCCACATCCATCCATATGGGCACTCAAACTCCCCCGGAGCCGGGCTCTTCTCCCCATTCTGGAAAAAAAAATTAACGTAGAAGAAGAAGTGAAGATAAATTATATTACTAAGAAGGCCGTTGAACCTAAAGCCGTATTAGCATCCAAACACAAAAATGTAATATATTGCAGCATGCTAATCCAGGTGAAAATAAAATAAAAAAAAAAAGGCAACAAATGGAAACTAATGCAACCACCACATTTAGGAACTAGTAAGCTGCAATATAATGCATTTTGTTTTTCGGTTTAAAGCCTAACTCCAGGTCTTACTGAACTTTAAAGTCATTGTAAACCTCAGACATGAAATATGAACAAAGCATATCCCTCTATAATGTGTACTTATCTCAATTTAGAGCACTAAGTGTAATTTTTGTCTGCTGCCTCGTTCCTCTGCTGTCAGCACTTCTGACAGGCTTTCCTGACACCAAGAGAAAAAATATGACATGGGAGGGACATCCAGCAGACTGACAACTTCAGCTCTGTTCCTGTTAGCTGTGTGGAGTGCGGGGGGGGGGGGGGGTCTCCTCACTGAGCTTTGCAGAAGGTAACTACAGCTCCCTGTCCCCTGCTTTCTGACAGCTCAGACAAACTTTAGGAATTCTGGACTTTGAACAGATGTAGATGTAGCACCCTCTAGTGTAGTGTTTTGCTGGTAAAATCATTGTGTATGACTCATGGTAACTGTGATTGAGGTCGGGTTTTTGTAGGTTAGCTGGATGACTTAACAGGTTGTGCCTCTATTGCCTCCTCTGGACTCTGGAGGACCATAGCATTGTGTTACAGCTATTCACAAGTAGCGTTGTATGTTATGAAAGAATCCATGGTTTCCTCTGATTAGCTAAGGTGGAGAAGCAGGAGCATGATGAAACGAAGTCAACCTCATCCAATCAGTGAAAGAATTGTGAGTTTCCATACTGCTGCTGAAACATAGCAATATAGTGGATGCTACATACAGTTCACAAAGCACTCCCAGAGGGCATATCTGTTGATGAAGGAAATAGTTCATTTGGACCAGCTTGGCCCAAATTAACTATTTAAATTTCACAGAAACTCGGAGTTAGGCTGTAATATGGCTTTAAGCTACTGAGCTTTGTAAACAATTGCTTTCTTCCAGGAATTAGGATAAGCCTTGTAAATATGAAAATGGGCACCTGGTAGCTTGAAATACTCATATACAAACCTAACAAAAAAACAAAATTAAAAATTAAACATATTAGAACGCCCGACTATAACAAATAATACAAATATACATTAAAAAAAAAAACAAAAAAAAAAAAAAAAAAACTATACAGTCCTATTAAATTAGATAAAAGTGCATTTGATAAACAAGTGCAAACAGCCCATACATCACATCAGTATAGAAAGGCATGAAAAGAATTGGTTGGAATGGATTACTGCAATGTACAGATTTCCATGAACCTTGATTAAATAAGCCCACCAGTTTCTCGGCACCACATTCTCTTCTACATTGCTTCCATTACTTACAACATCTGTGTACGGCTCATCAGATTGTTTCCATTCACCACCAGGATAGCGGCTCTCATTCTGATATACTTCATCTGTGAACTCGCTGTGACCGGCGTCTGCTTCTGTTAGTAAGCTGAAAGACAGCCAAGGAATCAACGATTCAAAGACTGAAAACCAAAAAATGCAACTTGGCTAGTCTCATAATATAATCACAACATGAGGATTATTTATAAAGGGCAGTAAATTAATGGCTTGTTTTAATGTGTTGACATTTTCTTTTCAAATTTACAGAGGTGCAAAAAAAAAAAAAAAAAAAACCCAAACCCTATTTTTTTTTAATTTTTGCTATTCAACGTCCAGTAAAAAAATTTTAGAAAATCAAATTGTGAAAATTTTGGCCAAAATGTATTGTTACATGTCTTTGCTAAAAACAAAATCCCAATACATGTAAATTAATTAGTTTCTGTGAAAGTCATAGCATTTACAAATGGCGGTATATATACTGGAATTTTTTTTTCCTAGTAATGGCAGCGATCAGCGACTTATAGCTGGACTGTGGCAGGCTAACACCGGGAGGAACTGACTTGGTGTCACTGACATCCCCAGCAACATCAATACAGTGATCAGTGCTAATAAAAAGCACTGACACTGTACTAATGGCACTGGGCAGGAAGGAGTTAACATGTGGGGTGATCAAAGGGTTAATTGTGTGCCGTTTTACTATGTGGGCTGTGTGTGCTTTACACTGTAAGCACACGACTTTGTATGACAAATACTCGGAGATCACCGGGTGCCAGTGGGGGAATCATTGGCCGGACCCAGTGATTGACAGCTGAGGCTGCAAACGGCGGCGCGGGTAGGGCACGCACGGCAAACACATGCGCCCTATCCAGAACTGCAGAATCACGTATATAAAAGTAATTTTGCACACCCGTACTGCCCTGTAGCAGTATTTCTGCTATAGGGTGGCGCGGAAGTGGTTAAAGACATCAACACTGACTGAATTCCTCCCATGGAGCTATTGTGTTCTCCCAGCTGGGGGGGGGGGGGGGGCACAAGGAGTCATCCCTTAGAGAGAACACAGCAACTACAGCTTGTGGCTTTAGCCACTGGCAATAATCGGATGCTAGAAATCTGACAGGCTGATTATACCCAAGTTGATCGATGGATCGACTTGGGCACAATCAGCCTGCCCATACATGGATTAAATCTCTGGCAATCCCCGCTAAACTGAACAAGATTTGAACTATGACCAGCTTGACTCCACTTTTGTTTTATAAAAAAAAAAAAAAAAAAGAAGAATCCTCTCTGGATGATCAATACATTACAGGGATTTAAAAAAAAAAGTTGTAGCAGATTCCCACTACAATATTTGTTGCTTTGAAGAAATAGCTAAATACATACTCATGCCAAGTGGGAGGGCCTGGATCCATAGAATCAACTGGTGTAATTTCTGTGCTCTAATAAGGAAAGTTGCAGGGTGTGCATCCTTCTAGAAGTAGTTAACCCTTAGCAGGAAATTGCATTTTTGGAGATGTTCTGTACACCAGTGGTTTACAGAAGGCCTCTATGTTGCCATATTACCATATTACATTGAAATTTAGAAACAAAAAAAAGTTCTGCACTTTGAAAAGGCGATTTGTAACAAAATTAAGTTACATTATTTCTTGTATAGCAATTGTATATGTTATATTATATGGATTTGATTTTTTTTCTTTCACAAAAGTGGAGCTGTCCTTAGTGGGTCCTCATTTTATACCCATTCAGAAATCTGTTTTCCCTAAGCAACTAGACTACTGTTCTGGGCACTCCAAAATACATACTGTTATAATACATACTGTTATGTTAAATCGCTAGCCTCCAAAATTATTGCTGAAGAGCGAGTGATTGAATAATTGCCACAATTACACCATTTATACAACGATTATACATACATATTGCGATTGTATAATTGGTAGATTGTATATTTAGTAGCCAATGCTGGGGCAGGGATTGATAAAAATATTAAATAGTATATAAAAGTTTTGCAACTATTGATGACGCATAAAATGGGTAATAAATATGTAAACAGAACACCAATCCTCACATCACCAAACAGAATCCACACAAAGCCTCTACAGTTATGGAGTGGCCATCATTTTGAAGGTCTTAAAATAGCAGTACACTGTATCACTTGCTATGTATACATGAAGGGTTCATTCCCAAATGGGTGAAATGACAGTGAGCCTAGGTTCACATATATGTGGTGCGGGAAACAGCGAATCCTCTGAGTTTCCCGCACTGCCTCCAAATGCAATCTGCTGCAGGTGTCAATGTTTATAGGTAAAGTTGATCCAGGAAATATCTGACTGCCTCTTGGGGATCAGAAAGGAATTTTGTTCCCCTGCAGGAGCAAATTGGTTCATGCTTTGCTGGTTTTTTTGCCTTCCTCTGAATCAACTGTGGAGGATTGCAACTTTTTTTTTTTTGGTTGAACTAGATGGTCTTTTTGCAACCAGACTATGTAACTATGTTAAGTTAACCACTTGCCCTCCAGAGAATTTAACCCCCTTCCTGACCAGGCCATTTTTTGCTTTACAGCGCTGAGTTACTTTAACTGACAATTGCGCGGTCATACAATGTTGCACCCAAATGAAATTTACATCTTTTTTTTCCCACCCACAAATATAGAGCTTTCTTTCGGTGGTATTTGATCACCTCTGTATTTTTTATTTTTTGCGCTATATAAGAAAAAAAAAAAAAAAAAAAAAAAGAAAAAAACAGTATTTTTGACTTTTTGCTATTAAACATGTCCAGTAAAAAATTACAAAAATCTAATTTAGTCATACATTTAGGCCAAAATGTATTCTGCTACATGTCATAATAGGTGTAAATTAATTGGTTTACGTGAAAGTTAGAGTGTTTACAAATGGCGGTATATATTCTGGAATTTTTTTTTTTTTTTTACTAGTAATGGCAGCTATCAGTGACTTATAGGGGGACTGCGGTGGGCATTCTGACACTTGGGGGGGAACTGACTTGGTGTCACTGACATCCCAATGACACCAATACAGTGATCAGTGCTAATAAATGGATAAATAATGGATCAACTGTGGGTATAGGATTATAACTTTTTTTTTTTTTTCTTTTTTTTTTTAAATAGTTGAACTGGATGGACTTTTGTCTGTTTTCAGCCAGACAAACTATGTAAATAATGGCACTGGGCAGGAAGAGGCTAACATGGAGAAATCAAAGGATTAACTGTGTGCAGTGTTTTCACTGTAAGCACACTGTTTTGTATGGCTCTGTTATGCAGAGCCATACAAAGCAGTGTGCAGGAACTGACAGGGGAGAGATTTGTATTGTTTACATACAGGTCTCTCTCACATTGGAAATCCTTGGAGATTGCCAGGTGCCAGCGGGGAATCACCGTCTGGGACAAGTTGATTGACAGCCGAGGCGCGCCCCCTACCCGGAACTACAAAATCACATATATATACACACATGTGATTTTGTGCACCCGTGCCACCCTGTAGCGGAAGCGGTTAATCACACCCCAAAAACAGACTGCAAAACAGTGCTATTGCCAGAATCTGATTGCATGGGTGTGATAACAGTGCGGCCAAATAAAAAAAGAAGCTGCCTGTACCTTTTCCGTATGGGTGCAGTTTGCTATGAACTATACAAAATTAACAGGCTCAAATTGAACTGCAAAGAATCACATGTGGTTTGAATAAGAATGCGGTGCAATTCCTTTCCGAATCATGTGGCGTCCCACACCACACATGTGAACCCAGGCAGACTGTCCATGACCATTGTGAAGCGGTAATGAAGTCTTCAACAAAATGTTTTTTTTACATTATTATAGACTTACCCGTAGAACAAAGCCCTCCAGTGGCTCCTTCCATGGGAGTCAGAATTGTAGTATAGCGCTCTGGATCGACAGCACATTCAGTGTGCCCTCAATGCACAGCACAGCACACATGAGCCGATGATGTCACTGGCTGCAGAACTTGTGAATAGCTCCTAAACGGTGCATGTGTAGATGGTATTGACTGTACCTACATGTTCACGTTATTATAAGCTCACCTGTAGGAAGGGGCGGAATGACAACTCATGGGGCCCCTGGGCAATAGGGGATCATGGGGCCCGTGTCCTTGCCCAAACCTAAAAAAGCCTATGAAAAAAAAGGTACCAGGGGCATGTTATGGGGCCCCCTACTGACCCCGGGCCCTCAGGCACTGCCTGAGTTTCCAAATGGTCAGTCGGCCCCTGCCTGTAGGTACTAGTAACAAGCACGCTGTGTTTATTACTGATTTAACATCTATAATCTTGTCCCAAATTTAGCAAGTATGCTTGGCTATTTCTTTACTGGACCTTCTAGTGTCAATGACAGGTACAGAGCAGACATTTGGTACATCCCCAGCCCTGTTCCTTACATGAAGGTTTTATAAAATGTGCCTTACATGAAGGTTTTATAAAATGAACAAATCATGGACAGAAAAAGACTTTGGAAGAAGTGTGAAAGTTCATCATTCTGCATAGGATAGCCTTGACTGTGCTGCCATCTTGTGGCATTTTACAAGAATGCCCAATTTATAGCACAAATGCTGCCAGTTGTGTCTACAACAAAGCTCAAATTATAAAGCATAAGGCAATATTTTTCTCAAAAAGAACCTTCTTCTGGAAATGTTGTCCGGATGCTATGCTGATCCCCCAGCATGTATTAAATATTTGACCCAAGTCGTCATATTCCTGCACACGAAGATCAGCATTAGTCAACACCTAGAATTATCAGAAGGTTGTAAATGGACGCACACCATGACAGGTTCTCTTTAATTTTCAGAACTGTGTTCTGGGGATCACTAACATAAGAGGAGACTAATGTTGGCATCGCATCACCTATTCAGGATGATGAAACATGATCCAGACACATGCACATCGGATTAATAAAAAAATGTTTTCACCAAAATATTTAGCAAACCCCTGCAATTCTTACCTCCTCTCAGGGTCCACATTCCAATCACCCTCCCACTGCCAACCTTTAGGTGGAAGGAAGCTCTCTTGTTTCAGCTTCATTGTTCCAGTGACATCAGAAAATTTGGGCCGCTTCAACAGACCTGTGGTTCCCCATTTGCCGAACATCAAAGCCTGGTTCTCATACTGGTCAGAAGCAACAAAAACCACATTTTTTTTTTACACGTTTGGCAAAGCCATAATTTTTAAAACCTTTATTTGTGAAGCATATTGTCAATATATGAAAAATAATATTTAAAAGAAAATTAAATAGAAATTTTAACGTGAAAAAATATCAATACAATTTTGTCTACTTTCTTTTAGTCTGTAAATTGTTCTGTTTAAAACGACATTAAAAATGGATTATTCTGGTACAAAGCATTGCAAAGTTATTTACAAATGAAATAGTGTTTTTCTTCCCAATTTTGTGCATTTTAAAGTGAAAGAACATTATATATTAAATGTAACAGATCGGTTAAATGTAAAAATATTACCAAAACAAAAAAAGTTTAAAGTGGAACTTTACCCATAACAGCTTGCGAAAAAAAATAATGTTTTTTAGCAAAGCATGTGCACTCCATATTAATAATTATGCTAAAAAAATAAAAAAAAATAGTCTGTGCTGCAAATTGCCTCCCGCATTCTTGTTTCAGGAGGCTGCTATTTTACTGGAGTCCGGAGCAGCAATAAATCTTTAGGCCATCAGACATTTTTGGCACAGTGCTGAAATAGAGAGCATCTGAACATGTGTAGAGCAGGGTAAGAAACTATAACTGGATTTTAAACAGTATAAGCACTTGTTTTTAATGTTTTACAGCTACACCTGAAATGACCTAGCAGGACTCAAAGTGTTTTTACCTTAATGCACTTTATGCTTTAGCATAGAAAACGTTCTGGGTGTAGCTCCTCTCCCAGACACCACTTTTCCCAAATACTTACTTGAGCATTCACTCTCGATTCAGTGATGTGCATGAGAGTAGCCACTCTGCAGGGGCTCTCTCTCTCTCTCTCTCTCTCTACTCTCTACTATATTTGTTTCGTTTCATATTGGTTTGTTTAGGTTACCAATTTTGTTTTTGTGGCATTCGTAACAAGATTCCTTTTGTTTAGTTTCGTTTTGTTTATTTTTCAACCAGATTCAAACTTTTCTAATGGATTCAAAGTATTGGAATGCAATTCAAATCGATCAAAATTCAAGGTGAAGAATAGCTGGTTTTATTCTGTTCAAAATTTGAATTTCAGAAGACAGCTGTATTTTATTCTTTTCTGTTCTTGTCCTTGATTTTCTATTCTATTTTCTTCTTTTCTTTTCTATTCTATTTTTTGAAATTCAAATTTCGGAAGACAGCTATATTCTATTCTTATCTTCCATATTTTTTTATTTTCTATTCACTTTTCTATTCTTTTCTATTCTATTTTATTCTA
Organism: Staurois parvus; assembly: GCF_062004578.1. NCBI lineage: Eukaryota > Metazoa > Chordata > Amphibia > Anura > Ranidae > Staurois > Staurois parvus. The sequence continues at coordinate 8,621,815 of NW_028318321.1, forward strand.
TTCTTTTCGAAATTTAGAAGACTGCTATATTCTATTTTATTCTAGTCTATTCTTTTTTCTTCTATTCCTTTATTTTCTATTAAACTTTTTTCTGTTCTATTCTTTTCAAATTTCAGAAGACCGTTATATTCTCCTCTTTTCTCCTTTCTTTTCTATTTTATTCAAGGTTTTATTTTCTATTCTACACTATTCCATTTTATTCCATCCTAGTTTCACGCTATTCTATTTTCAAAATTTGGAAAACTGCTATATTCTAGTCTATTCTTTTATAGTCCTTTATTTTCTTTTCTAGTCTATTTTATTCTATTCTAAATTTGAATTTCAGAAGATATTCTATTGTTTTCCCTTATTTTGTATTTTTTTAAATGTTATTCTTTTTGAAATTTGGAAGACAGCCATAATCTATTTTATTCTAGTCTATTCCTGTATTTTCTTTTCTAGCCTATTTTATTCTAAATTTGAATTTCGGAAGATGGCTATATTTATTATTTTCTATTCCATTATTTTAACTTCTATACTATTTGACTTCTTCCCTATTCTATTCAATATTTGAATTTTGTAAGATGGCTATATTCTATTTCATTCTATACTACTCTATTCATTTTCTACTCTGAGCTGTGACTATGTGTCTTATGGACACAGAGCAGTGCTTCCCGTGGGGGCACTGCTCGAGGAGGAGGAGCACCAGCAGGGACCACAAACGAAAAGGATCGGGGCTGCTCTGTGCAAAACCACTGCACAGAGCAGGTAACTATAGACATGTTTGTTATTTTAAAGGGAAAAAAAAAAAAAAAAAAAAAAAAAAAAAAGCTTTAGTGTCACTTTAAGCTCCAGAAAGTTTTATTCCCCTTAATGACTAGGCCATTTTTTGATATACAGTATCGCGCTACTTTAAATGACAATTGAGCAGTCATGCAACACTGTACACAAATGAAATTTATGTCATTTTTTTCTCACAAAAATATTTTTTACTTTCTGCTATAAAACATTCAATGAAAAATTTAAAAAAAAATCTAATTTCTTCATAATTTAAGGCCAAAATGTATTCTGCTACATGTCTTTGGTAAACGAAAACTCCCAATAAACATATATTGATTGGTTTGCGTGAAAATTATAGCGTCTTAAAACTAAGGGATATATACTGGGGTATTTTTTTATACCAGTAATGGCAGCAATCAGTGACTTATAGTGGGACCGAAACAGTGCAGCGGGAAATCTGACACTGACTCCTTGTGGGTACTGACTGACAGGGACATCACCAGTGACATCAATAGAGCGATCAGTGCTAAAAATATACATCACGGTTTTAATTACTGATAAGGGGTTATCCTCTAGGATGATCAAGGGGTTAACTGTGTGCCTAGCAAGTGTTAATGTGTTGACTGTGGTGCTTTTTACTAAGGGACGTGCCAGTTTTTATTTCCTGCTTTACAGGGGAGAAAAAAATGGCACATTGCCACTGTCAGTAGAGAGCTTCGTGTTTACAAAAACAGAACTCTCTCCTGCCAATCACTCCACCGATCGGTAGATCCCAGCCATAGGTCATTGGCAAGGAGTCGGTCATCAGCATGTGCTGGAGCCTGTGATAGCACAGCTGAGTTGGCGGGCCCGCACGCCCCTACGTGGAAATGCAAAATCACTTACACTGTGAATTGTTTTTATTTTCACTTAGATGTTGTAAGTTGCACTGAGTGAATAAATTAGAACAAAAAAAAAACAAACCTGTGTATATTATATATAGATACACACACATACATATACAGTGTACATACATACACACAGGCCTCAAAATTTCCACTAGCCTGCTCGCATATGGCAAGTGAAAATAACGTGGGGAGCAAGTGTGTCCCACAGGGTCGCCTGTACAGCGGCACTGGGAGCTGTGTGTGTACATGTGTGTCTGTGTATACAGGTATCTGTGTATGTATATGTGTCTGGATATATATATATATATATATATAGATATATATATATATATATATATATATATATATATATATATACACACACACACATACATACACACACATACACACACACACACACACACATATATATACACATACTGTACATGTATGGGTGGTTTGGACAGGTTCAGGATTATGTGGTGATTATGGGTGATAGAGTATGGGGCATTTGAGGTACTGCTGGATTGGATAGAAGGTAGGATATGGTTTTTAGAGTTATGATTTGGTGAGTGAAAGATTATGGAGGGTTATGGTTGTATGCGGTGCATGGTCTAAGTATGATTGAGTGTTTAGGGGGACATTGGGGACCCTGATGTAATGCAGGGAACATTTAACAGTGGGTGAAGCAGCCAAGCAAAAGCGACCTCTGGCCTTACCCACAAAAGAAATATTAAAAATTAAAATGTATAAAGAATCAATCTCACCATCTCTGCATACACGCTGAAAGTCCCCTCAGCATAGCTATTAAATTTCTTCTCCACTGCGGATAGTCCCAACCAAATGTTGACTCTCACCTGGCAAGGAATCTTCATGCCATGGTTTTTATCCATTGGGTACTAGGAGTGAATTTCAGAGAACGTAGACAAATGTTATGACAATGGACGCTCACAGCTAGGCATTTTTGTATTTGTAGAAAATACAGACCTATCTGGGACACAGTAAATACTTTGGAAAACGGAACAAATCTATGATATACATCCTTCTGATGTATACTACTTTGGTTAGGTTGAGGAAGTTGTAGAATGTCACTTATCTTTTTCTCCACTCTTACAACTTTTAAAATGACTAATACCTCTATCCTGAGCTGCATTTTAGCGACTTGATTCCTACCTGTAGGAAGATGGTCTGGGTCTTTCCACAATATTTTCCACAGGAATCATCACTGGTGGTAGAGAAAAGGACTTGGTTGGCCGGGATACGAGCACAAGCCAACCGCTTCTCCGCTCTGATCATCCAGATGATCACATCAGGCATACTGTTTTGTGGCTGGAAGAAATGAACACCAGACATTTTCACATAAAAGATGATGAAATATACAATCTTACAATGCTTTTTCAGAATGCTTGTATAATCAGAACATCCTTGTTTAGAGGAGAAACTGGCTTTATAGATGTCATAAGAAGGTCACATTATAAATCCACTTCCAGCAATTCTTTAACATTTATGGCCAAATTAAAGCGGAACTTTACCAATAACAATTTGATTTTAAAATAATGGTCTTTTCCAAAAACATGCATTCCACATTAAAAGTTATGCTACCAAAATTAGTGTGTGCTGTAAATTGCCTCCAGCATTGTTCTGCTTTCTTCTTGCTGGAGGCTGCTGTTTGGCTCAATTCCAGAGCCCCTGAGCAGTAGGAAATCAGCATATTGGCCTCTACATTTTTGGCAGTGGGAAAAAATAGAGAGCAACCGAGTATGTGCAGAATGGGGCGACACAGTGTATTACTGGATATTTAACAGTATAGGCACTTATTTTTAATGTTTTACATAGCTATACCTGTAAAAGGGGCCATACTGAAATAATCTAGCAGGACTTAATTTTCTGACTAAAGTTCCACTTTAAGATACATAATTGTGACTCACTTGAGGTAACTATCACATCCTCCATAACCTTTACAACTACACATCACATTACAAAACTCAGATAGGTAAAACCTAGTACCCAAAAGGTACCATGCTTTTTCAGTTGGGTCACTTAGAAGAGCTTAGCTTACATAGGTTGATGGAGCCAGCACTTCCAAAAAATAAAATAATAGGACTGCATATGACATACTGACCTCCTCTGATATTTGTTGCAGCCTTTCCAACCAGTCCTCTATCTCTGGCAGTGTTGCCTTTACATCTGTGGCTTCTTCTCTCATCTTGACTGCGGCCTCCCCCATCAACTTTAGAGTTGTTTGTCTGAGCTTATTTAGCTGAATATCCAGCATTGTGACATTGGATTTTCCATCCATAGAGGGGAAAGGCTTCCTAAACAAGGGACAAAATTACAGAGAAACATTGAACAGCTAAATTAAAGCAAAATTTGCAAACATAGTATTAAGTATAACATTAATATCTAATTTTATTTACATTTACTTTTAAATTAGTGCAATGAAATCAATGAAAAGTGCTCTATGAATTGGGGATGGTGGTTGAAAGATCCACCTCCTCTATTCATAGAGCGCTGCTCTTTGCGGGAAGGTATAGTACAGCTTCTGTGAATGCAAGAGGGGGACTGGAAAGGTAGCACATAGTTGGTACTTTTGACAAGTGCCTAAGACAGGTCCAGTGGCAGTATTAACCCCCACAACAACGGAAAAATTACCACTGCAGGGGTATTGGGGGGGGGGGGGCGACTGGCAAAGGCCTGAAGATATCAACTAAGACAGCAGCCTCCAGCACAAGTTGAATGAAAGTACTGTCCCTTGTGCTGATTTTACATATTTAAATAAACGTACTTTTTAAGTGTCAGACTTTTCCTAAAACTGTGAAGAACAGCCTAAGAAAGCTCTGCCTCAGCATTCTATACATCTATGACAGCAGACAAAATATAACCTCATTCCACTTGGACCTGCAAAAGCCTACATAGCCACAAGGAACAACATGTCTAACACATGCTATACATAAATTAGATTACTTTACTGTCCTTTCTTCAATGGAACACGCATCCTGTCCTTTGAACAAGCAATGTCAAGTAGGGCAGAAGATAACGAATTATACCAAGTGCTCCAAACATTCTAAATATTGATCATAAAGAGGGGGATCAGTAAAATGGTGCATAGAAAACAAATACTTAAACCTGCAGCTACAGTGATCGTCATACAAAAGCAGTCATTTTACATTCATTTATCTAGTACTATGATTTTTATATGAATGTTTTGATTATGACAGACCACTTTTATCATTCAAAATAATAAATTTTAATTTATTTTTATTATATAGTACCAGTCACATAGGTTTTATTAATTGATCATGTACTCTTAATTGCTTATTTTAGCATCCCATTTCAGATGAGAATCATAATGCGGATTACATTTAAGCCCTAATAAAGGGGGCAAAGTTTACCCCATGAAATGCATTGGCTTTGTGTACAGTTTTCATCTGATTTTACACTGGAATAAAACGAATCTGGACTATAACAGTATGGCACTTCATTTCTAGATTCATTCTTTCCAGTCACAGCCTAAGGTAACTGTAGAAGCCCTCCACTGTTCAGAAATAACCAGCATAGTGTCCAGACATTGTGTATCAACATGATCGCTAAAGTATTGTGTGATAAAGCTTCAGGGGTCCAGTGCCATCTATCCATTCCCCGTCTATCTAAAACCTGATAGGTGTTTTATTCCCCCCCACTACATTTTACTTTAGACATACTTTAGCCAGTTTTATAGTAGAAACACATCCTTCATCTTGGTGTACAGATACATACTGTACATATAGAACATTCATATGGTGTATGCACCAGGCATGACTAGCCAAGATATTTCACAATCAAACATGTTAATAGAGATACATACAGAACGTCCTCTATCAGCTGGTCAATTAATCTCAGCCATATCTCTGCCAGCCGAGCCTCGGGAATCTTGGCCTGGATTGCGGATTTTAAGGAGGCAATGTTGGATTGCTGCAAACAAGAATTTGAAAACATTTCTAATTAAAAAGTACTAAAACATCAGTTCAAAATGCATTAAAAAAAAAAGTTAACTGTTAAACCTGAAAATCTAGTGAAGAGTGTTATGCTTTACACATTTAATTCAGTTAATCTAGACAAACCAAATAGTCATATTACATAGACTAGTAGAAAAAAATATGGGCAATATAGATTAGTGAAAAATTACATAGTAATCTTACCAGACGTTCCATCATAGTCAGCAAAATGTTAACAACATCTAGACGATGACTAATATCTTCCCAGTAAGATGTCAGTGTTACTACAGGTTTAGTGGCTGACCATGGGAGATAGTAATAGAGGTTTCCTGTAAGTGTATAGAAGTAAGTTATCTTCCAGACTTATGGTAAATGGATTTACATGCAATATATAACAAGCGGTAATGGCTTTCTTCAGAATATTTAGGGTGTCAATAGGCTTTGGGCTTGTGTTGATGACATCAGTTTGACAGGAGTTTGAGAGCTTTCTGCAATCACATTTCATTGACAGTTTATTGACAGGTGCATTTGGCCTGCAGTTCACCTCCTTCTGACCTGCATTTGATCTGCTTCAAGAACGTTTTGCATTCTTATAGAATTGTATAGGAATGCAAAATCCATCTGGTGCAAACAAAAGTCCATCAACACAAGCCCTTAATGTTTCAGCATAGGAAACATCAGGTTTAAATAATATTGCCAAGCATGATTACATTTAATATTGCCCTAAGGCAAAATAAAAAACGGGAAATAAAACCAGGGAAAACAAAAAAAAACAAACATTCTGTAAAACAAACCCAATTCCATTGCTTCCTGGGGTTGCTATACCTATAAACAGGCACATGCTGAAGAATAAACATATTGAGACCTGTTCGTGTCCTCTTCCCCTCCTGAGCAAATCCCAGCTGAGCAGGTCTAAACCAGAAAAATTAACCTAAGCTGCCAAGAAGCACTATGGTCTTCTCTTGTATTCCATGTGAAGCTGTCAAACAAAATGATATATTGGAAGCAGCAAGTAGAGGCATTTGTTAAGGCTAACAAATCTAGTTTACTTTATACGTGACTGTACTTTATTGTGTAACGAGTGCTCATGATGCTAGTTCTAGACAGGTGTATATAACTCCCAAAATATTGAACTGCTTTTAAGAATTTAGCCTACTCTAACCCATTATAAACACACACGGGTTCTTCAGAGGCGGGACAAAATGAGCTGCATGTGATAGACAGCACGATCCATGAGAAGATGTTACAAATTATAGCATCCACACTGCACAATAAGTGGTTTGCTACAATTTAAACTCCATGCAACGGATTATTTTGGGTTTCTAGCTTTTTATTGATTACGTGGACTCGAATGTGGAAGATTTGAATGTATCATTCTATAATTCAACAGTATACGCAAACTACTTCAGGTGTCTTACAGCCCTTCCCAATGTACTGCTGCTCATTGGTTGCATTTATCAAGTGCATTAATAAATAGTTATAGGGGAGAAGGTATGCAGTGCCCAAAGAAACATTACAGTCCATTCCCACTACCAAAGTTACACTGATCTGGATGCACTAGTTTTATTATTACAGCAGAAAGTAGTGCAGAGTTTACTGAAGAGTGGATTGAAGAATATGAAATAAAATAACACTAGTTGAGCATCGAAAACTTTGTGATAATGGAGAAGAGGTCCATCACCTAAGGACACTGGCAAAAAACTTGGAACTTATGGAGTGGGGTAGGGCTTTAGGAGTACACCTACAGAACGTGCCCAACAAAGTTCTTCAAGTGTCCAATCAGGTGTCCTGAAGGTAGCAGCCTATAACCAGAGTCTATGAATATTTAGCCTGCGTCCTGTACTGTACAATTAAGATCTACAGTATGTCTACTGCACACAAAGAGTGTGTATCTAGAAGTAAAAAACATATACCATCAAATACTGCGCGGCTGTACTGAGTCGTTGATGCCAAGGGTTTACAAGTGCTGTCAAACTTGTTGCCATAATTTCCAATGCTGAGTTCAAATTGTATAGCTTCACCAATATCTTGTAACATGGAGGCGGAATGGAAGACAGCACACAAGCTAAACTTCCGCCGGCGCTGATATTTCTGGAAAGAACATAACAGATATTAGCTCACAGAAAAAAAAAAACTTAAATTTAGGTTAATACATTACAAACAAGAGGGATTTATTCTCATTCACAATGTTTCATACTGGTTTACCATCAACTTGACACGGTTTTGTTTTACTTGAACAAATTTGTTACCATAGGCAACACAGCTGGATGCCTTCATATCAATAGAAAAACATTTCCATTTACTTTCTGGTGGTCTCAACTCTTTATATGAATGGGAGTTTATTGGTTACATACAATTCACCTTGCCAATAGCAATTTCCACACTAGAAATAAAGTCCATTAACTTATGCAGTACTGCATGCACATTCCAGCTGTGTGTTTGATATGTATAATGCCATTCACAAACTAGTTGCAGATCATGAGTATGCGGAAAAAGGATAGAAATTATAGATGTGGAAGGATTGCTTTTTTCCATATATGTAGTTTCTACATGGCCTGTGCTGCTTTTCCACACACAATTCATTACAAGGTTGCAAGTGTGTTTTGCAGTTAAACCTGCTTTTTTACTGCCCCCTAACCACTCTCCCTTAGGCAGCAAAATAGCAGGTGGGGGTGTGGTGTACTCATGCCACAGTCACGATGCTTTGCATTGCAGCCACAGCAAGAATTCTCCCCCATCCAGGGCAGCCATCAGAAATTTTGAGGCCCCTATTACAGTTTTATATCGGGGCCCCCTGGTCCTGACCACCAACATTTCCAGGGCTGTCCCACTGAATCCGACTGAGTCCTTCAGTGCACCCACTTATTTTATTTCAACATTCTTGCAAACTAATATATGAAAGTGAAATCTCTATTCCAAGTCATCAGTGCTTTTAAGATTTAATAGTAAAGAATTATATTTTAGCCATAAAATATGAAGCCTGCCACCTCAACAAGGCAGGCCCCTACACTAACACTAACTGCGCTACCTTTTCAAAGCCCAATCTAGCAAAGTGACAGCCCCATACAGTATCTCACAGAAGTACACCCCTCACATGTTTGTAAATATTTTATTATATCTTTTCATGTGACAACACTGAAGAAATTACACTTTGCTACAATGTAAAGTAGGGAGTGTACAGCTTCCGGATTTGCGTCTGCGTGTTTCGTCATTATGACTGTCAAACGTCATTTGACAAAGTCGTAGTGATGAAACTTGTCAATAAGTGACATCTGACGCAAAGCCGGAAGTTGCCAGTGGCCATTTTGGAAGATGTCTGGTCCTTTGGAATCTGTACCAATGCTGATGTACATACTACAAATTATTTATAAATTCTGACGAGAGAAGTCATAGTGATATTGGGAGAAGACGACCACAATTGCTTACAACCTGATCCCCTTGCAGTTTGGTAAGGTGTATGGACTGCATGATGGTGGAGCATATATGATTTCATGTGATTGGTGATCAGTGGATTGGTAACCAGGGAGCACTGTGTGGCATGTTTTAAAGTTATATATAATACCACACTATATACAATTTAATCTCTTGGAGGGAAAGGTTGTTCATGAGGAAGGAAGTTGGAGGAAGCATTCACGTTTTTGGAAATTCATTTTGAGAGAGCTGTCTACACCTAGAGGGTAAAAGCAGGAATTAGGGACACAAGATGTGGAGTGATGCTTGGTGGAGTTTTTGTTGGGTTTGAGCACTTTAATGTGAGTGGTTTATAGTTTTAATTTTCACTGTGTAACAAAGATAATGCACTGTGTGTGGTTTATATATTCTCTGAGAATCAAAAGGAGGAAGAGCAGTTCACCATTTTCAAGATTTATAAAATCGAGAATACACAAGTTCTGGAGAAGTCACGTGGGGGTTTTCCATTAAGGATTTTCATTTATTGGACTCTGAACATATTCATAATTTATTGAACTTCCTGGGGGGGGGGGGGGGTGTACTTCTTGGCGACCAGGGGTTGTGCACAATATTTTAGAGGGTCAATTGAAAAGTTGGTTCATTTTGCACAGTGTACTCACTTTTGTTGCCAACGGTTTAGACATTAATGACTGTGTGTTGAGTTATTTTGAGCGGACAGCAAATTTACACTGTTATACAAGATGTACAATCACTACTTTACATTGCAGCAAAGTGTCATTTCTTCAGTGTTGTCACATGAAAAGATATAATAAAATATTTACAAAAATGTGAGGGGTGTACGGACTTTTGTGAGATACTGTATATTCATCAAAGAGATGGCCCAATCCAGCAAAGAGGCATAGTTATATATTAAGCAAAGAGACATCCACATATATTCAAAGACATCCCAAACCAGCAAAGATATCTCCATATATTCCGCACAGAGACATCCCCCCCATATTCCGCACAGAGACATCCCCCCACCCAGCAAAGAGACATCCCCCCACCCAGCAAAGAGACATCCCCCCACCCAGCAAAGAGACATCCCCAGCACACCTCCAAGCCCCACTCAGCCCTCACAGCTGTTCCCACTTCAGCAGTACCTTCCTCTCTGCCGAGGATCATTCCTCTGAAGCCCCCTGATCTCCTGCACTAGGTCAGAGCTCCAAGGGTCCCCCTCACCAGAGTCCAAGTTTCATTCTCAACAGCAGGACGGAAGGAGGAAGTCAGGAGGCAGAGCACTAGCATGCAGTGGAGCAGAAAGGAGGAAGCTGCATCCTTCTTTTCTGCCAGGTCCTCCGAAAATGTGATGCCTGGTGGTCCTAGCAACCAATAATTTTGACAGTGGCAGCCAACGGGAGGTTGAGACTCAGGAAGCAGTGGAGCCAGTGGCACCAACAGGAGTTGAGATTAGTTGTTTACCAGTGTAAAAAACAAAGGAGAGGTGCCAACTTGGTGCCCAGGCCCCCCTACATCTGTATGGGCTGTCCCCCCCCCCCACAATGGTGGCCCTGCCCCCAACACAACTGAATGGGACTGCACTGCAATCAAGTGCATTTTTGGCGCAGGTTTGCAGGGAGATTGTGACATAATGCCTCCTAACCACCTGTCACACACCCTCTGAAGAGAAATCCACTGATCACTAATGCTAGTGTAAACTAGCCCACATATGTGGAGTTGGTCCATGGAATAATTACTGACACAAATGTAAATGGTGATGGAGAACCAGGTGATTTTCATAAAGTGTTTATGGTTACCTTTAAACCAGGTGAGAACATTTTTTTTTACAAATTACATTTATTTTAAACTGGGAGAAATATGTAGGCTGCCATTGCTGATCACCTTTGAAAATGCTAGTTGCAGGCATTGTGGACATTTCCATCCTCGAACTTGCACTACTTTGTTCCCACATACATTAGAGATTAAAACACTAAGACTGATGATCATTGCTGGGAGGAGGGAGCACGGTAAGCTGAGCTGCTGAGAGAAATGGTTCAACAATTTCACTGCTTCAGCTGTGAGGGTGTGTTTTTATGCTCATGTATTACATGTTAAGAATAGGTTAATATGGGAACGTTGATAACTTAGGCTTAGGTTCATTTTTAGCTACTGAGCCAGAACAACAGCTACACAACCAGCACTTTCATAAGGTAAGGTCAGCAATACAGCTTAAGTAAATGTTTCCTTTCATAGAGAATAGTGATCCACACAAGAAAGGTCAACAGAGTAAGATGCTACCTAATACTTGTGTATCTGAAATTGATTGAAAGTCCAATTCTTTGGCAAGCGGATTTACTGTACGTTGACAAAGGATAGACATATAAAGCTTTTCCAAATATAAAAAAAAAAAAATACACTGTATAGATCCAGTAAAAAGGTGGAATACTGCCTTGGTCTGCAAAATGATTGTAACTGTATCTTTGCAATGAATATTGCAGCTAAACTGTTTCCCATCCATACCATTGCAATTCAGAAAAAGGAAAACAAACAATGCCAGTAATATGAAAATGTATAAGTTTACTGTATCCACTTGACTAAGGCAGTGTCTAGACTTACCTCTACAACAAGAATATCATCACTGGGGATGTCCTCCATCTTTTTACCCGGAGTGCCATCAAGCTTGGTTACCAGCTCTACAAGGAGTCTTCCTCGGTAGGCTACACCTTCTCCCTACACAATTAAAAAACATCATATATAGCAAAAAGAATCTCAGAGTAAAACTAAAAATATATCTAGGAGTATTTCTTGCATTTTTTATAGTTTGGGATAGGGAAAGTACTCTTGTTAGGTTTTTACTGCTGTCAATGTTCCTTGACTGAGGAAATTCACAGTTTACGAAGAGGGTGGACACCGAGGCGGATGAGGAAACCAGAATTTTAGAGTTGTCACTGGAGCAGGACATGAGTCACCAGCTCTGGTGAAAACTATCCAAGAGGACATTTATCCTAATTTAGGAAATCTGTCCATTCATTTCCCATTGCATCTCAGGGACAGAAAGTAAAGGAAATCTCCTCAATAAAACACACACGCAAAAAAAGCAAAAACCACACAACCCTTCCCTATTATGTTAAGAAAAATAAAATTGGGTCTACATGCACTTTTATATACTGGGCCTGACTGATAGAAGCTGGAGAAAATATACTCATCAGGTAGCTTTTACCTTTCATTCTCTGGAAAAATTAAACAACTTTTAATCCAATTTCAAGGGTTTCACAATTTGGTCCTCAGAAACTAATGCACTTTTCAATTACAGAATTAGAAATGGAATCATTTGAATGGCTGTTTTAGAATAAGAGGACACTTCTTGAAAGCTTTCCTACCTGGAAGTTTGGAATACATAATCTACACTCTTATACTGGCCATAAAGTAATATTTTTTCTGGACAGCCTACATGCTAGAAAAAAACAAAAAAAAAAAAAAAACACTATCACATTCCTCCATTCTTGCTACACCCTGCATCTCCAACTGTGGCCTTTGTATGATAAAAATTAGCACCAGAGGCTGTCAAATTCCTGAAGAGCAGCTGCATCTGATTGGATGCAGCCACTGTGCAGTTGACAGGTTTCAGGCCAACTTTGATTTTTTTCACAGTTTGTTGGGCAGGAGGAAGTTTACAGGGCCAACCCAAGGTGCAAAGTATTTTTTTCTGATGGTTATTTACAAGAAAACAACATTTTTCAAAGTACCTTTCCAAAGTTCAGATCGTCAAAAGGGTCAGGGAACCCAGTGAATTCTCTTGGACTTCCATAGAGGTTCAAATAACAAGGGCCAAAGGTGGGTAAAAACCCAATCTCCTTTTCATTCACCCCTGATTGAATTAAACAAAATTATTATCAAATAGACACCAATGGAAATCTATAGCACAGGTTGCTCGTATATGATGTTTACAGAGAGAATACTATAGCACATCTGAAAAGAGGTTTCCAACTTCCTGCAGCTGTCAATTTTCTAATGTATTTCTCAATTCCACAGCTTGAGCTTATCCAGAAAACGTTTAACCCTTTCATGACCAGATGGCACATTTAGCAGTGTCAGTATGCATTGGTTAACTTGACATTAAACAACTATAACCAATTTGTCTACTGAATTAATTTTTCCTTTTTCTAAAGACACATATGGCTTTCATTTGGTACAATGATTGGTAAATGCCCCTTTCAGACTTTTTATAGGCTGACAAAAAAAAGAAAAAAAGTTTTAAATTTCAAAAATGTTTTTTGTTTTCGTAAACACTGTACTGTCTTCAATAAAAAAAAAATTTTTCTTTCTGTGCAGAGTGAACAGAGAAATACACTGGCAAGTGTCACCCTCAGCTGTTCACCTAGCTGGCATGCAATCATAATGAGAAACCACATAGATTGGTTCTCGACAGTGCAGTCTTACAGCTAGAAGCTCATAGAGCTAGCATTGTATCAGGATTCTCTTAGTACAGGTCATCATACTGAGGAACGTTAATCTACAAAACTGCAGGCAGGAAGAGGTTAAAGAAATTTTTTTCAGGGAAAAACTTCAAATTTTTAAAAGGATAATTTTTTTGCACATGGATACAAGAATATCATATAAGAGCAACCTGTATTTTATGAAAAGTCTATTTTATTCTGTATCCTTTTTGTGCAATATGTTAAATTTTTCTGCAATAAAAATAGTTACAGAATAAAATTGTCAAATCTATTTTTCAGAAACTGCAAATTAGTATTTTTAATATTTGGCTTTTTTTCTTCAAGCGATATGTATGTTATTCTCAAGTGCAATCAAGTTAAATCTCATATTTAATAACACTGGGATTTGTCTGTGCCTGTGAGGAGTTCCTGATAACTTTACATTAAAACATGGAATACGTTGCACATGGGAATTAATTGGTTCGCAATAATCAGTGGAGATATCAGGGCAAAAACGTAGATTTCAGACTTATATTCTGTTTTTTCATGATTGGTTTAATAATGATTTTGATCATGAGACAATTCATGATTTTACAGTAGCTTATTAGATGATTATATGAATATAAATATGATAATTATGACGTGATATTATGGATTCAGAGTGATTCAACATACTTTAACATTTTGCAGATGTCCGGCTTCTAACATGAAATGTTCTGCTGCCTCTGAGTTCTACCACCTTGCCTCTAGTTTTTACTGCATTTCTAAATCTAGTCATGTATTTTTAGATTTTTCTCAATCTGTCCAATGGGCTGAATGAGAGAAATTAATTAAATTCCCCCATCCACACTGAACAGAGCAGGTGGACAAATCTCCCTGCCGAATTTCTCCCACGGCTTGAATTGTGGCCAATTCATAGTAAACTTGCCAAAATTTGAGCTGTGTATGGCCAGGTTAATTCTTTGTTTTACAAGTACAAGGAAACAATGCGGGTAGTGTTTAAAAACTAGAGTGCCCCCCCACCCCATAGCAGGCCATAAGATTGCAACTATCAAATTTCCAATTCAAATTACAAAATTTAAAAAGGTAGACTAATTGGCTGCTATAGGCAAATATTCTTATCTAGGCTTTGTACAAGAGCCCAGGGTTTATTGCCGATTGCTTATGATTCCAGTCAAGTCTGAAATGCATACACTGGATGATACAGATCATACAGTCCATTAAATTTAGCAAGCTTAGGGCCAGTTTACATTAGAGTGCTGTCGAATCATACAGGAAAACCTATGTTTACACCGCACAATACCGCAGTGCACAGAAATGCATAAAAGTACAGGTACTTTGTAGTATCATCCATTTTGAAAGGTACCTAAACACTGCACTGCATGCATGCTGCATGCTGTGGTGCACTGTGTTAAAAGAAAATGATGCAAGTCTTATTTTAATGCACTGCAAAGTTTTGGCAGCTTGCTCAAAATGCCTGGGCTGCTCAGTGCCATACTTTGGGTTTCATAGATATTTCTTGAGAAGAATCAAACAAAAAAAAATGTAAAGGAAATCTGCTAGAAAAAAAAAAATGGCGCTGCCATTGCCGACTTCTTCTGAATAGATGTCATTTGTTTAGCCTCAATACTTTCATAGGCACTGGCACAAAAACATTTTGCTTTTAAAGGTCAGAGAAAATTAGAACGTCTGATCAGCCTACATAATGAATAAAAAAGAATTCATGTTTTCAGATGACATACCAAATAAAACAGGATTTTTGCACTCGCTGGAAAATCTTTTTCTAGGAGTAAATTGATCAACACAGGAAGTCCTGAACCTTTAGACTATACTGCTGCTTGCAGGAAGAGCAGACACTGGCAAACAAACAAAAACTGTATGCTAGCCCAGGATACCCCATTCTAATACCAGAACACCTACATTTTGTAGAAAAATAGTACCAGAGCATGATCATAAACACAGAGGTTTTAAACCTATGTTCCTTAGGAGACTCCAAGAAAAGCAGGGACATACCAGCACACATCCTTGATGTCCACAGATGTTCGAAAGTCTCCCTCGTGAAGTGAGGCAGGGACAGACCTGGTGGATACCATACAGAATTTCTGCGATTGAATTGAGATATTCAGTGATTTGAGATACAAGCTGGGACCCCCTTTGGGCTAGAAAACGGTTAAAAGATTTGAATGAAACCCCTGAATTTGTCCTGCCAGAGGAACATGGGCAATGATACGCTGGTCCATAGGACAGGAAAGGGTCCCTTGCTGATCTCTGCAGTGATAAAGGAAAGTTGGAGGTAAGAAATCTAGAGAGGGTCCAGGGAGTGAATTTGGAAACCACCTCCTGCACCCGAGATGCAAGCTGCCCAAGCGCCCACTTTCCAGTGTTTACTGTGGGGGGTGCACCTTCATGTAGAGGATAGTTTGCCTGAGAATTTGGCAGACTTTGAGCCTCTGCCTTCCCAGTCTGTATCATGGACTTCCTCCACTGAGGAAGATTACATAGAACACATGATGTATACATAGAGTGACAGCATAAAAAAAAAAAAAAACAACAAACAAGTGATGTATAAGAAGTCTACACCAAGCATCAACTATTTGGTAAAATAATATTTCTAATATTAGTTTTGAACTTTCCTTCTGCTAGTTTGAAGTCATGTCTTCTTGATCTTAGCTTCATATTGAAAATACTGCCCTCCTACTTAACTAGTTGAATATTTTTACTGCATCCTAAACAACAGTATTCAGAGTGGATCCAAAGGGCATGTAGATCTGATGCCTCTTGGACATGGGTTTTAAATTTCAACACTTTTTAGTGTCCTCCATGTGTGTAATGACAGGTCCATGCAGAGACAAAAACAGAAAACCTCCAGCAGCCCATTACAGTTGTAGCTTAAAGCTACAACCATTTTCTCTGCACCTGACAAAGCAATCAACTGCAGTAGTATCCAGCTCCCTTTTAAGGGACTTTACCCAATCAGGCAGAGTTTGGCAAAGCAAATCAACAGCTAAGACAGGTGAAGAGCAGGGCCTGTCACAAAGAAAGATCTATGGAAGACTTCCAATCCTTTATCACTTGGATTCATAAAAGAATGGCAGTTGCCTTGTTAAAGGAGACAATGACACATAAACAGTGGGAGGCAGACCACGTTTTAGCAAATTTCTTTTTAAACATATACAATGTTAATAAGCACTTGTCAGGGTGTTTCCAATGGCCATGGAGGAAGACTTGGAACAACATGTGCACCAGTAAACTATTTGTGGTCTTACAGGGTTCTTAGGCTAATCCTCTAGTTTCAGGGAGCTGCACACTGCATCAATAAGAGCCAAATTGGTGTCTTAATTTAAGCATAATGCCAGAAGACTGACTCCTCAGAGGCAAAGTTGCTGAAGAATGAAGTGACTCAGAATTGGTCTCAGTGGCTGTGGGCAGATCACAGAGCATATTCAGGGAAAGGCACACTTGTAACCCCTGAGTCAGCAATAACTGGGTAATTTGGGCCATAAAGTCCTGCATGAAAAAACCTCAGCTGAAAGGGCCAAGGAGCTGGCCACATCTGAGATCGCTAGGGAAGAAGCCAAAAATGTAAAAAAGGGCTCTAGAGGATAACACTGTTCCAGACATTGGCCACATCACTGATCATACTGCAAGCAGCACCGGAGCCATTAGTAGAGTGTGAACCCATTGCAGCAAGACTCACAGTTAGGCAATGCTAGGCTCAGGTTACAAAGCAATACCTCAAGTACTCATGCAACCCGGACAGCTGGTAACAGATGAGGTTCAGATGGCTGTCCGTGATCAGAAGGACAGCAAGAATAGACTAAAAATCAGAGTTCCACATAGCGGTTTGCAATGCAGAAGTAGGAAGATTCTTCTTGAGTGCTGAATGACATCAAAAACCACCACAGGAAACTGGCAGAAAGTGAGGATTTCAAAAGGTGCTCAGTAACCAAAATTCATGAGGCAACTTCCCATGATCAGCCTGACTGTTCTACACACGATGTGAGCCTACAGAAACAGGCAAGCTCTTAGGGAATGCTAACAGGTTTGGATCCTGCAAAATGCTCTGTGGATAATGTGTTGGTAGAACAGGGTGTGGAAAGCACCTTACATGGATCCCCATGTCTGAAGGTCATCTCCATGCTAGCTCTGCAACATTCAGTCTATCAGGGCACAAAGGCACCACTCCAAAACCAGGCTGGTGGCCGTTGTGCCAAATAACTACAAGCAAAGAGACAAGCTGTATCAGTGTAGAGAAGAGCCTTGACTGAATGAAAAATGCTGAAAAAAAAAGCTGTAGGAAAAATAGGTTTGTTTTTTTTACAATGCAGCACTGATACAGACATCCATCGTCCTAGCACTACCTAACTAGCAAAAAAGTGAGGCATGCTGATCATAAAAGAGGATATCCTGTGATGATTTTTTTTTGTTTCCAGTGGCCAATCCTCTGGTAGACGGAAGTTTAAAACAAAAGGTCAATGATTGTGTCCCAAATGAAGAAAGAAAACAAACATTTTCAATGGGACACCTCAGCAATGTGTGATTTGTTTGTACAGATTTTACTTAATAAAAAAAAATCACTTTGCAAGAATAGAGGAGCTCTCTTCCCTGCACCTTGAAGACTCCCATTCTGCTGCAATAGGGTTATAGTAACAGTTTTATCATTTGTGCACTATGAACTGCTGCAAATAGAGTGACTATTGTCATGGGTTACTGCCCATCATTGATCCTTGCATTATAGGGTTAAATAGGCCCACCATATTAGCCGGACATACTGCACTTTTTATCTGTTTAGTAAAACACCATGGTTGGTAGTATGGCTAGAAAAATCCATTATTTACGTTGTGTGTAAATCAATTCTCATGCAAAGCATTTTGGAATATGTTAGAGCAGAATAAATCAGTCGTTAGTAGTGAGAAATTAGTATTTAACAATTCAAGGTATGATCTTATAAAGATAACATGCAAAATATACAGGACTGGATCCATTTGTAGACCTGAATGATTTTTCAAAGAGCGATGTAATTTTATGTTTTTTTGAGATCCACTATGAAGAAGATACGGTTTTCATACCACACCAGTTATGAGACCATGAGTTCTACTGAATGATCAAACAATGTTTATTTTGTTCTCAAAACGTATTGTACAGAACATTTGCCACACAACTAATCTATGCCTAACCATCTCATATCTTGGTATCCACTGTAACTGGGATAGAAAGTGACACAAAAATAAATGAACCCTTTTATTACAAATGCTGAAAATTTACACATCTGTTTACATACAATGCATTCACACCAGTCCCTGGCCCCACAGAGCTTACAATCTAAGGTCCCTATCTTATAGGCATACAATGTACAGTATGCACATACTAGTGCTAATTTAGACAGGAACCATTAATCTACCAGCATGTCTTTAGAGTGTGGGAAGATACCCCAGCAAAGACAAGAAAACTCCATGCAGATGAAGTTCTGGCAGAGATTCAAATGGAGGACACCAAAAGTTAGAAAAGCTAACCACTAAGCTACTATGCTGCTCATAGGCAAGCATTAAGGAAAAACACTATAGCATATTTTTAGATTCAACATACTGGGGGTAAATTCCGATTTCACCAGAACCTTCCATTAAGTTAGCCACACAGTCTGAAATGTTATGGTACGAGCTCTGTAAAATCTTTAGTCTACCAATGACTATGCAATGTGAGGGCCTACCTAAACGATGGATGTGTATCCAAATCAGACTGACACTTGCACTACATGGTTGCTGATAGATCTAAAGAAATGTGTACAGTCACATTGCAATGTGTGTAACAAACCTAATGTTACTCTACAATGAGATATCTGCAAGCCAAACTCGGTTTTCTTCACAATGGAGCTCATTCATAAATATTACTACATGAAAGATTATATTAGTGCAAGTAGAAAACCAAACAGGTGTTAGTTTAGTTTCTAGCAGGCACTAGAAAAATGATAGCTAGCATCTGATTCGATTACATTTATATCGCCTTTTGGCTTTGCTACTGTCCTTTGATAAGGCAAATACAGATTTTGTCCTAGGAAGGACTAAAACGATCCAGTCTGTTATATTTATTTTACAGAAATATGAAAGAACACAAGCATTTGAAGAAGCAGGATTTCTGCGGGTCCCAGTGCCAAAACTGTTTTCCATGTACAAGAAAGAGAAACGAGCATAGTAAATTAATGCATGGCAACCAATCACTAAATCTTTTGACTGCTTTAAATCAATTAAAGATGAAACCTTATTGGTTGCCATGGTGAATTGCTCATCACTGCTCTTATGTAATAAAACATTTTCCCCCTATATGCTCATATACAGTTTGGGCAGTGGGGTATGAAATCAAAATCACACCACAATATACACCTTCCAGTGCTGAAGACCCAACTCCTGTTGTGTCAGTGTCTATATTGCAAAAAGAAAACCATTAAATATTTTATGATGAACAGTAACTGTGTAATAAATTGTAATAACCTTTGCAATCACTTATAATAGAAATTAAATGAGACATTGAAAGATGAACTTCAGGAAACAAAAAGTAATATATCCTATGGTCTTCTATCAACTTATAAAAATATAATGGTCTGTATACAAAAGCAGATTATTCTATATACAAAAACAAAAAGTAAATAAAAAGAAAAATCAGTAAAAATCAAAGCATACCCTACACTTCTATCAGGTACTGGCACTGAGCAGCTACAAAAACATAAATCTACAGCATTTGTCCAACATTATAGCTAAAAACATTACAATAAGGAATATAAGATATATTACAAAAATATCTGTCAAAATACAAGGACCAAAGGTTGAATCCATTCATTGTCAAGCTTATTAAGAGAAGATCTAGATGCATCTGAAGCTTAAGCAGAGTTTAACAAGGTAGTGCTGGGGCTTGGGTTTCTTTATATTTTTATACTATATAAAAGGGTGTCTGCCAAAGCTGTGACTAAAAGGGAGGGCACAGGTTCCTGAAAAAAAGTAAAGACCACTCCATGTAGAAGGAAGGGATGGGAACTCAATTTATCTCACCTTCCATTTCGCCACCAGAAGAAGCAATCTTAGACAAGCTCAAAGCAGTCGTTCCAACGGCATCATTCTTGGTGAGTCTGTCCCTATGCAAAGCATTTGAAAAACCCAACAATTCATTAAACAGAATGACATATTATATTGAGTTATTATTCCAAATGTAATAACCCTGTGTATGGGGACCTTGGAACAATCTGATCAGTGAATACTGTACAATTGAATTGTCCTTCATGGCTGCATAACAATGGTATATTCAATAAAAGTGCAGACAGCAATGACTATTTGCATATTACAGTATATTAGAGCAATCAGATGTCAGTTTACAGAAACCAGATCAATGTAAAATTAATAGTGATTTGTTGCTATAAAACGTCCACACTTTTGCTTTCAGTCCTCTTCATTAAGCCCACCAGTCTCTGGTTTACTCATTTTAAAAGTCATGTAAAGCTGCCAATAACTTACCAGTCAAAAACTGTTAGCTTTATATTCTCACATATAGATGGGAACTGAAAAAGCAAGCACATTTGGTCATTGTATAGATTTACAAATATACAGGCATGTATATATTGTATACATTTACATCTATATATAGACAGGATTTGTAGACTTTGTTGGTGCCCTTCCACATAAAATGAGGAACTCACAATTTTCTCTGAAATAACTTGAAACCGACAAAATTAATTGTCATCCACCATTGTTTTTTCCACATTTAATACAAATAGACTTTGCTTTTGAGATTTAATACAACTAAATATTTTAAATAAAACAAATGAAAATGGTATGGAAAAAAAAAAAAATGATGGTACCTGTAACCTTATATATTTTGTTGCACGTACTTTCTATCACTGGAAACAAGTGATTTCCATAACCTAAGTAGTTTGGACCATTTTTCTTGAGCAATTGCTCCAGCAGTCTCAATTTTAAAGGGTGCTTTCTCCAGACTGCATGTTTCAGCCAGTTAAATAGATGCTCAATAGTATTCAGATCAGAACTCATAGAACGCCACTTCAGAATGTTTTGTTCTTTGTTATTCTTGCGTGCTTTTAGCTGTGAGTTTAAGTCATTATCCTGATGGAGGACCCATAACCTGTGACTAAGACAGATTTCCGACAATGGGCAGTACATGTCCCTCCGGTATTCCTTGTTAGTCTTGAGATTTTATTGTGCCATGAACAGATTCAAGGCACCCTTTGCTGGGTGCAGCAAACCATCCCCAACACATACTGTAACTGAGCCTCCTCCATGTTTCGGAGTAGCTATGGTCTTCTTTGAACAGTTCATTTTCTCATCTTTGAACTTGTCAAAATGCTCCATTCAAGTCTAATCTATCCAATGGACATACTAATAAAAACATTATGGCATGTCATTATGCATTTTAGCAATTCCAATATGGCTTTTTTTACGTTTTTCTTTCAACAGTGGAGCCCTCCTGGGTCTTCTTCCTTTGAGCCCACAGCCACTCGAAAACAGACAGTTTTTCTTGGTTCTTTGACTACCATTTGCACTGTCTTTCTGTTCAGTTTGGGGTTTGTATTCCTCTTGCGGCCACATCCAGGGAGGTTAGCTACACTCCCACAGACCTTAAAAACTTCTTAATATTTGCAAATTCAAACTGCTTGGAGAATGTCTTTACATTTGAAATATATGTCTATAATTTTCCGACTGCTCTCTCCTTTGCTTTGTCTGGTCCATGTTCAGTGTGGTGTACACAACAATATCAAACAACAGAGTGAGTACATTTCTCAATTTAAATAAGCTGATGTCTGATTACAAGATTGAAGACATTTGTGATTCTAAAATAGAAACCAGCTGAGCTTAAAATATCACGGTCCCTTTTTTTATAACCTTACCATTTCCTTTTTTTTGGGGGGGGGGGGGGGGGGGAGAATGAGCAATAAATGTATCTTTTTTTAACCCTCTCTTTACTTTACTCTGGCATACTAAAGGCATTTAGGTATACACAAGACTATTTCTTTTAGTTTTAACACTTCAGGAATATGAGGCATTGTTTCAACGTGTTGTACGAGCACCAACAATTATGTCTATGCCTGTATGTAATGGTCTCTAACCTTTATCTGAAGATTGACAGCTTGATTCCACTCTGGATTAGCATTTTTCTCTATTATTTTAGTAGAGACCTAAAAAAATGAAAAACAAAAAAAAAAAAAAAAATAAGGGAGCATAGACATAGTGATCACACAACAATGAAAAAAAACAATGTGGTTTGGTATTGTGACTGAAATACCCTTTTTCCAGCAAATGACACTTCAACAAATGGGTCAACAAGATTCTTCTTGTCAGAGTCTCCTCCAAACAGTTCTTTCACTGACTGTGCAAAAGCATCATCCACTATGGAAAGACATACTGTGTGTTAAAACTGATCACTTATCTTTACTTCAATATTCATCTACTAAAATAATGTGTAAACATAGTTTTTATTGATGTGCCACAGTAATTATATATGGCTACCTACAGTTGTGTTCAAAATAATAGCAGTCAGACATCACTAACCTGATCAATCACGGTTTTTGGTAGAAATGATATTTCTACATGGCAAATAATTTACTAGCAGGTGTAGTAGAGTACCGTATTTTCCGGCGTATAAGACTACTTTTTACCCCTTGAAAATCTTCTCAAAAGTCGGGGGTCGTCTTAAACGCTGGTAACGGCATGCTGACACTTTTTAGGGGGCCAGCGCGGTGCCGCCGCCGCCCCCCCACCCCTTCCAACAGAAGGGAAACTAAGTACAGGGGTGGGCAGGGGCTGCTGTCTCTTACCTGGCTCCGGTCCCACGACAATCCGGTCCAGGAAGCGCGGCTGCTCCTTCCTTCGGTTCGTCCACTGGATGTTTGCGCGGCTGCTCGGCTCCACCTCCTCACCAGTGATTGGCTGCCAGAACTGTAGCTCAGGAAAGGCACACAGGCGGCCAATCACCGGCGAGGAGGTGGAGCTGAGCGGCCCCGCGAAAATTGAGTGGAGATGCAGGTAAGTGTGCCGTGCTTAGGTGCTGCTGCAACCACATATGCTGGCTGCAGCAGCACCATACTGGAACACCCCTGTTTTTACAAGCAAGTGTCAGTGGGAGGAATAGTGCCCCATCGTTGGTGTCACTGATAGCAACGATGGGGCATTATTCCTCCCACTGACACCAACGATGGGGCACTTTTCCCCCCCCACTGACACCAACGATGGGGCACTATGCCCCCCCCCCCACTGACACCAACAATTGGGCACTATGCCCCCCCCCCCCACTGACACCAACGATGGGGCACTATTCCACCCCCCCCACTGACACCAACGATGGGGCACTATTCCACCCCCCACTGACACCAACGATGGGATACTATTCCTCCCCCCCACTGACACCAACGATGGGGCACTATTCCTCCCCCACTGAAACCAACGATGGGGCACTATTCCTTCCACTGACACCAATGATGGGGCGCTATTCCTGCCACTGACACCAATGATGGGGCACTATTCCTGCCACTGATACTAATGATGGGGTGTTATTCCTCCCACTGACACCAATGATGGGGCACTATTCCTGCCACTGATACTAATGATGGGGTGTTATTCCTCCCACTGACACCAATGATGGGGCACTATTCCTGCCACTGATACTAATGATGGGGCACTATTCCTGCCACTGATACCAATGATGGGGCACTATTCCTGCCACTGATACCAATGATGGGGCACTATTCCTCCCACTGATACCAATGATGGGGCACTATTCCTCCCACTAATACCAATGATGGGGCACTATTCCTCCCACTAATACCAATGATGGGGCACTATTCCTCCCACTAATACCAATGATGGGGCACTATTCCTCCCACTAATACCAATGATGGGGCACTATTCGTCCCACTGACACCAATGATGGGGCACGATTCTTCCCACTGGTGTGCACTGTAAGAGGGGTAGTCTTATACGGCGAGTACAGCCCAACACTACATTTTAAACAGGAAAAGTAGGGGGTCATCTTATACGCCGGAAAATACGGTAATAGAAATCCAACAGACCCAACATTCATGACCTGCATGCTCCGGATTCTGTGTAATTGAATCACTAATTGAAAGGGGTATGTTCAAAATAATAGCAGAGTTCTATTAGTGAGGTCATTTATTCTTTGAACAGGTGGCAATTATTGCCCTTACTTAAGGAAGGAAGGCAGCAAATGTTGTACATGCTGGTTACAGTGCATTTCTTTCTGAAATTCTGAGGAAAATGGATCGTTCCAGACATTGTTCAGAAGAACAGCGTACCTTGATTAAAAAGTTGATTGGAGAAAGGGAAAACTTATAAAGAAGTGCAGAAAATGATAGGCTGCTCAGCTAAAAATGATCGCAAATGCTTTAAAATGGCAAACAAAACCTGAAAGACGTGGAAGAAAGCGAAAAACTACCATTTGAATGGATAGAAGAATAGCCAAAATGGCAACGACTCAGCCAACAATCAGCTCCAGGAAGATCAAAGAAGGTCTAAAGTTACCTGTGAGTACTGTTACAATTAGAAGACGCCCATGTGAAGCCAAGCTATCTGCAAGGAGGCCCCGCAAAGTCCCACTGTTGAAAAAGACGTGCTGAAGAGGTTACAATTTGCCAAAGAGCACATTGACTGGTCTAAAGAGAAATGGCGCAACATTTTGTGGACTGATGAAAGTAAGATTGTTCTTTTTGGGTCAAGTGGCCGGAGACCGTTTGTAAGACGACCCCAAACACTGAATTCAAGCCACAGTACACTGTGAAGACAGTGAAGCATGGTTGTGCAAGCATCATGATATGGGGATGTTTCTCATACTACGGTGTTGGGCCTATTTATCGCATACCAGGGATCATGAATCAGTTTGAATACATTAGAATACTTGAAGAGGTCATTCTGCCTTATGCTGAAGAGGAAATGCCCTTGAAATGGGTGTTCCAACAAGACAATGGCCCCAAACGCACCAGTAAATGTGCAACATCTTGGTTCCAGACCAACAAGATTGACATTATGGAGTGACCAGCCCAATCCCCAGATCTTAATCCAATAGAAAACTTGTGGGGTGACATCAAAAATGCAGTTTCTGAGGCAAGACCAAGAAATAGAGAAGAACTGTGGAATGTAGTCCAATCATCCTGGGCTGGAATACCTGTTCACAGGTGCCAGAAGTTGGTTGACTCCATGCAACACAGATGTACAGCAGTTCTCAGAAACCGTGCTTATACAACTAAATATTATTTAAGTGATTCAAAGGAAAGCAAAATCTTCAAACATTTTTCAGTTTATATAGTGAATGTTTGAGTTTGTAAAGAAGAACAGTCTAATATTCACTTTTCTTCAATTTTGTTTTAGAGGAACAACACAAATTTGATATAGTTTTCTTCATGTTTTGATTTGGAATAGAATGTGTAGTGTTCAATACATTTGTGTTTATGGAAATAAAAGCTATTAGAAGGATTTTGAGCTTTATTCACTTTTTTCAACACACTGCTATTATTTTGAACACAACTGTACATTAGTTCAACAATGTATCTATATCTAAGCCCCTAAAGTCAGGGGCCAATCCATGACTTCTAATTTACAATTCCAAACTGTATGCTTACACTACATTCTCTAGCAAATAAAGCAGCATTTATCAACAATCCTTTTTATCCTGTTTGGCTCTTGAAAGACCTACAAGTATTAAAAAATTAAATTTAATCAATTTCTGAATAGTTGCACCTAATGAAATCAATATAAGTAAAGATTACTGTATGAAATGTTACGGGGCAGTTTAAACTCAGTACAAGACCATTTTGGTTTTCTTAAGAGTCAGGTTGCTACAAATTCATAAATTAGCAGCATTTACAAGTGTTGTTCTCTTTATTGAAAAATCCTTCTAGCTGAAAACATGGTGGCATACTGGGCACTTATACATGGTACAGTTTTGGTTTCCTTTGGACCCAAAACATGGTTAGTTTAATAGTCTATGCATGTACAAAAAAGATATTATGACTCATCCAAACATAATGGCACCTTGACCAAGCCAAGAAAATGTAATATAAAGACAAGGGAACATGGTGCAGTCTGATAGGGAGTTGCTGCATGGATTCTCTATAGGTGTACTTTTAGGCTCCTTTCATACTATCAGTCCATTTGGGTCCACCTGTCAGTTTTTCTGGCAGACCTGATCAGACTCTCCATTCCACTTTGTGGAGCAGCAGATGTAAATACCTACATACAATTTGATCCACTAGAGGAAAAAAAAAAAAAAAAAAAAAAAAAAAAAAAAGGACGGGGGAAGGGGATCCATTCCCCTTCTGACTAGTGGACTGGAGGGCAGTCAGAGCAGAGCAGAATGTGTCAGTGTCTATTCTGCACAAGCAGAGCAGACACCAACCTGTCACCCACCCACTTTGCTCAGCAGACAGATCCCCTGCTGAACGAGTGGATTAAAATGGATTTTGCCCAGTGTGAAAGGGGGCTTAGAGATGCTCTTGCTGTGATAATTTTTAAAGTTTAACGACCAAACGATACATGGCACATAGTTAACCCAACCCTAATCAAACTGATGCCAAGTGCAAAGTTAAACCAATCTGACCAACTGAAAACAGTTCAGTATGCTGAAATAGCTCCATACTCTGTGGAATATCCTCCGCTCTGTAGATTTTCAGGAGAAACGTGACCCATCTAAGTGCTACTCCAGGAGGAAGGAGGAGATTGCTTTCTACATCATCAGCTTCCATGTCCTTTTCTCTCTTTTCCACCTGAAAATAAGGAAGCATAACATATCAATGGCAATGTTATCACGTGAAACAAGTGAAGCCAGCCGGTATGTATCAATGCTATTTAAAGTATAACTAAAGGTAAATCATTTTTTTTTCAAGTTTTGGACAGAGTGGAGACGCATTGGAATGCCTGTTTTTATTGCGGTCTATGCCCTCATTAGGATGTTCCACCCTCTCTATTTGTCCTGTTTGCCATTATCATTGAAAGGGGAAATCTTCCAATGGGGACACTAGTTCTGGTGCCCTGGGGTCCCCAAGGAACTCCCTTAAACTTGCAGGCATTTCCTCTCATTTCCTGTTTGTCTATAGGGCAGGAAGGGAAAGCTCTGCAATGGGACAGATGGCAAAAAATCTGCCAATGACAATCCTTTGCTCTATCCAAAATGAAAATAAACGTTTTGCCTATAGTTCTACTTTAGGGAAACACTGGAACTGTGCTAAAATGAGAATATTTTCTGAATCTGAACTCCAAGTAATCCACTGCAGCATAATCTAGAAAGCACCCCACAGGCAGGGTGGAGGCAAGGGGGAGCAGAAAGGGCACCTGCCCTGGACACAGTGGTGCTATGTGGAGAGGGGGCTCCAAGAGCCAGTAAACACACCACTCTCCAACTGCCTGAATGACGGGTGTGACGCGGTCATCCCTCCTGTCCTTCCAAATGGAGCACAGTGTAGGGGCCATGATAGCTGCTGGAGTGGGAATTCTGCTCTTTCCTCCCACTGACAGCAGTGTAAATTAGGCAGGAAAGAAAGCAGGGCAACACCCTTGCTGAGGGCACAGACATCTTTCCTAGCAAAGGCACCTGAAGGAAAGTGAAGGCAGACTGCCCCTTGTCATGTGACATCTCACATAAATCGGGGCAGGGGAAGAAGTAGATTCCTTCATTTTTGGGCAGGTGCCACGCTGACACTGAACTGTAAGTACACAGAGGGTGGGAGAGTAAGTTATCCCCAGAGCTCCTCTTTCCCTCTCATATTCACCCTACATCCCAGGCTTATTTACACTTGTGGTTGGCAAACAGAAAAACCCCTTAGGGCTCTTTTAAACGGAAGCTGAGACCCATCCACCACACTAAGCCTCTTTTTGCTGCATCTGCATTCACCGTGGAGCTGTGCGCAGGCAGCCTAGAGAAGTGGATGCAGATGCTTCACGGACACAGTCGCATGTCAAAATTTGACATGTGGGAAAGAATTAATCCTCCTGTTGTGTTCGGCAGGCAATACTGTCTGCTGAATGCAGACCCTTCAACCCCAACTGGGCTGTGTTGCAGCTGTGTACAATGCATGCAGTTGTAAGCAGTGGTGTGGGCATTTAGGGTCTAAAAGGCAATGGGCAAGTGATATAACACCTCCTCACCACCTGTCAAACAGCCTCTGAAACGCAAGTCACCATGGATCACTCTTTAGAGGGCTAACGCCACTGTAAACTAACCATCAGAGCCACACTGAGCCCATTATTTAAAAGCACCCACCCGCCCAGTTTCCCTTCTCCCTTCATACCACTGCCAAATCAGTGCTCCGGGCACGTGACACCACTGATACATAGACATTTTTGCTTCCAGTGACACTACCAACAAAAAGTATTTTTCTTTCCAGCGTCACCACAGATACAGGACCTTTTATATTTATAGTGACACCACTGATGTAGTGACATTTTTTCTTTCAGTAATATCACCGATGCAGGGACATTTTTCCCTTCAGTGACACCACCAATGCAGGGATATTTTTTCCTTGGAGTGACACCATAGACACAGGGACATTTTTCCTTCCAGCAGCATCATTTCTTTTTAGTGACACCACTGATGCAGGTGCATTTCTCCCTTCCAATCACACCAACAACATGGGCATATTTTCCTCAAACTTATGCTGCGACAATTCTTTCTACATTACTATCAGCCCCGTATTTTACTGTAGGATAAAATCTGTACTATCAATCTTATAGGTTACAAATGTTTTGGTGTACTGTGTTGCTTGCATTGCTATTAACCCATCCCCACCCCCTATTCCACCCTCCCGGGGGTGTCAAAACTTCACCCTGGGCACTGGATGACCGTGACCTGCCACTGCCTACAGGGTCCCTTAGATTGTAAATCCGGTTTGACCAATCAATTACGTAAGGTTGGAATCTGCTTGGTTGTTTTCTTGTAGTATAGCAAATACCTAAACCTAGCTCAGTTGCTTAGGGTAATGGTTTTCATTCATATACAATTGTATACATCACAGCAAAACTCACTGGGGGCTCATCACCGGTGCCAATGACAAACATGCTGACTTTTAAATATCCCTTAGCCCCAGCGTTCATGTCGTCAGGATCCTGGAGAAGAACCCACTTCCTCATGACAGCATGACCTATTAAGAGAAAAAAATAATAACATTCCCTGGATGTCACCATCCTCCAATCACTTAAAAGAACAGGCAACATACCAGACAGACTGAGCTATAAAAGGGACATTTCCAGATATATCAAATGGATATTCTGAGACAAATTACAACCTAGAAGAAATGTTTCCCTAATAAAAACTGTATTCCCTCTCTGCAGCAGTCTGTGCAATCTGAGCTCCCTGCCACTCTGCAGCAGTCTGTGCAATCTGAGCTCCCTGCCACTCTGCAGCAGTCTGTGCAATCTGATCTCCCTGCCTCTATGCAGCAGTCTGTGCAATCTGATCTCCCTGCCTCTATGCAGCAGTCTGTGCAATCTGATCTCCCTGCCACTTAGGTCTATTCCACTGAACAGCAACAGAATGAGCCCATGGAAACTACAAGCTCTTGTGTTCAGATAGTAAATGTAAAATATGAATTTGTAATATATTTTATACTGCTCAGAAATGTTTGAGCATAATAATATGGAAGGAAAATCTATAAAGAAAAACACTATAGAATCATTTTAAAGAAGGGAAACCAATTTTGTATTACCACAGCAAAGTTAAAAAGGAAAAACTTGGAAGACGACCAAAATAGATTTTCTTACTTGGTTCATCGTATATAAATCCAATATCAAGCTAGAATTGTAAAAAAAACAAAAAACAATTAGTTATACATTCTTTTAAGACATAAATTGACGATACATTTATAATAATTAATACTGTGGGGAATTAAAGAATAAGTTCACCTTTCGTAACATGTTACACCCATATTCAGGGTGTAACATGTTACGATCTCTCTTCTCTCCCCCCGCTAGCTGTCAAATTTTAAAAGAACGTGGCCATGTGGGGCTCCGCCCACCCAGCCGCATCACTCATTCACTTTCCTCTGTGAATGAGAGACTTCAAGGTCCGACAGCCTTAGCGGCTGTCAGCTTGTAGTCCTCAATGAACTACCATGGAGCTGTGAAGCAGCAGTTCATTCATTCTTCCTGTCAGTATATATGCTTGTCCATATATCCTATAAGGGCAAGCAGATATACTGACAGATCTGCAGGACACCTGCATGCAATGTTTTCCAGGCTCCTGCAGACAAAAATAATAAATGCTAATTTTTTTACCTGCAAAAAAAATGTGAATTTATTATTTTTTACTAAAAGGTGAACTTCTCCTTTAGGACAGAAAGATCCTAATTGTTGAAGTATCCAAGACCTCTAAGAAGCCAGAGGCTTACTTGGCCCTATAGACCCTAACCACTTTTCAGTGGTCTGAACTCCAAATGTATGAAGATTGCAATAAAACCATATGTTGTGCTGCCTGTAGCTTTGCAGTGACCTCCTGTATAACAATAAAGTATTAATGTACCTGTGCAAAATGTTCCCACACAAAATTCCAACCACCAGGAAACCAGTTCACCAATGAAGAGTAATGTCCCTAGGCTTCCCTGTCGA
This sequence comes from Staurois parvus, assembly GCF_062004578.1. NCBI lineage: Eukaryota > Metazoa > Chordata > Amphibia > Anura > Ranidae > Staurois > Staurois parvus. Next base: position 8,652,843 of record NW_028318321.1, read on the forward strand.
TTAGGATGCAAGGTTGCTTTGCACAGAATAGTTATACAGCGGGTAAAATAAGTATTGAACACATCACCATTTTTCTAGGTATATATTTTTAAAGGTGCTATTGACATGAAATTTTCACCACGTCGGTAACAAACCACGCAATCCATACAAAGAAACCAAAACAAATAAGCTCAGAAATTAGGTTCTGTTTAACAAAACGCAATGACACAGGGAAAAGGTATTGAACACGTGAAGAAAGGGAGGTGCAAAAAAGGCATGGCAAGCCAAGACACTAGCTGAAATCTATCAGTAATGACAAATCAATACTGCCCCTTGTCAGTATTAATTAATATCAGCTGGTTCACTACCAAGGTGTTATGCAAGAAACATCTAATGATGGGTAAAAACAAAGCTCTCTCAAGACCTTTGCAACCTTATTGTTGCAAAACATACTGATGGTATTGGATACAGAAGGATTTCTAAACTTCTAAATGTTCCAGTGAGCACAGATGCGGCCATAATCCGTAAGTGGACAGAGCATAATTTCACCATAGACCATGACCAGATGCTCCTCACAAGATTTGTGACAGAGGAGTGAAGAATTATCAGAAGAGTTGTTCAAGAGCCAAGGACCACTTGTGGAGAGCTTCAGAAAGACCTGGAATTAGCAGGTAGAATGGTTTCAAAGAAAACAATAAGTAATGCACTCAATCACCATAGCATGCTTGCCACATAAGACTCCATATAGAAAAAGCATGATGAAGCTCATTTAAAGTTTGCTGCACAACATTTAGACAAGCCTGTGAAATACTGGGAGAACATAGTCTGCTCAGACGAGACCAACATTTAACTCTTTGGATGCCATAGTACACCACGTTTGGAGATCAAATGGCACTGCACATCACCCCAAATACACCATACTAACAGTGAAGTTTGGAGGTGGGAATATCATGCTGTGGGGCAGTTTTTCAGCATACAGTACTGGCAAACTTCAAGTCTTTGAAGGAAGGATGAATGGAAAAATGTACCAACCATTCTTGATAAAAATCTGTTGCAATCTACCAGGATGAAGAAGATGAAACGAGGGTGGACATTTCAGCAAGACAATTATCCCAAACACAAAGCGAAAGAAAACTCTCAATTGATTTCAAAGAAAAAAAAGCTGCTAGAATGGCCCAGCCAATCACCTAACTTGAATCCAATAGAAAATCTATGGAAAGAACTAAAGATCAGAGTTTACAGAAGAGGCCCATAGAACCTTCAAGATTTGAAGACTGTTAAAGAATGGGCCAAAATCACACCTGAGCAATGCATGCGATTATTTTCTCCATAAAGGAGGAGTCTTGAAGCAGTCATTGCCAACAAAAGGATTTTGTACGAAGTATTAAATATATTTCATTTACAGTGTTCAATAGGTTTTCCCTGTGTCATTCCATTTTTTTTATAAAAAATCTTTAACATTTTCAGATTATTCAAAAGTGTCACCAAATATGTTCACATTGGCCAGGCCAACAAACAAAAAATAAGGCATCAGATGTAAACCAGAAATGTTGATTGTAAGCCGTACATAAGCTGGGTACCAATGTTACCCAGGAACGCCATTACTTCAAGAATAAAAAAAAAAAAGAAGGGAAAAGAAAAAATTGGGGTTAGGGGATAGGGGAAATAAGGCCAGGTAAAGCATACCCCCTGCCCAAGAAACTATAAACACATGGGTTGGCATAAACAACAGCATAGGGGTATACAATATATCATATCTACAGAAAATCAATCATCTGATGTCTCAGAGGAATAGTACATTCATCCCTGCCATAAGGCTTTAAATTTCTCCCTTTCATTCCCAACCATGTGCACCCATTGCTCAGCTTCCATAATTGCATCTACTTTCCTCTTCCAGTCAGAAAGTGTTGGGCAAGCATATGGTTTAAAAAAAATCTAGGAGTTAAGGATTTAGCTGCGTTCAGTAGATGGGGAGCGATACTTTTTTTTTTTTTTTTTTTTTTAATACAACTTCATAGAAGATGAGGTCATGTGAAAGAGGAGGCAGAGGGGGATTTCCCTCTATGTGGCTTAATGTCAGTTTCTGGATCCAAGGAGTGATTGTATTCCGAAAGGCTGCAATTTTGGGGCAGGTCCACGAAAGGTGAAGAAATGTACCATGTTGATTGCAGCCTCTCCAACAATGAGCATTGGCAGTGGGGAATATCTGAGCTAAATGGGATGGGGTTTTATACCATCGAGTGAGAAATTTATAAGAAGACTCCTGGATACAGGAACTGGTGGAGGAGGTATGTGTCAATTTAATAATCCAATGTATCTGAGGGGGGTAAGTTCCAAGCCCAGTTCCTTCTCCAATTTAATTATGCAATACGGAACCGACATAGAATGCATACTCAACACTAGTTTATAAATTTGGGATAATAAATGTCTAGAGCTTGGGAGTCTAGCGCACATAGATTCATATGGCGTAAAAGCATGCCTAGGTCGCGGCATAGGGTTGAACCCAGTTAAAAAATTAGTCAGTTGATTAGTCAGTTTCCAATCTGCAAGTGGAAAAGTCCCATACGTAGATTGTAAGACATGGATAGGCAGGGGGTACCCTGAGGGGCAAATTTGGCACGGGAAAAATCTCCATCCACTCCACAGGAGCGAAAGAATCCAAGATCCTCTCCCAGTGGGAACCAAGGAAACCCCTCCAGTGGAGCTAGTGAAGATGTCCCAGGAGCATATAATCCGGACCCATTCATTCTATCGCAAACTGCCAATGTGGTTGGAGTCAGGGGTGACGTCCAGTCAGAAAGTCCTCTGGAAGAAGTCGTGATCCAAGGGGCACCCGTTAGATTCCTCCCCACCAGGGGCGGACTGACCATTTGGAAACTCGGGCGCTGCCCGAGGGCCCGGGCCAGCAGGGGGCCCATGAGATGCCCCTGGTACCTTTTTCATAGGTTTTTTTGAGTTTGGGCAAGGACACAGGGGCCCCATGATCCCCTATTGCCCGTGGGCCCCATGAGTTGTCAGTCCGCCCCTGCTCCCCACCATTGTTTTCTCTAATGAAACTCACAGTTTAGTTGGGACATCATGCTGCCAGTTTAGAATGTGCACCAGAGCCATGGCTCTAGAATATAAAGCCATCTCCAGGAGCCCAACTCCACCGTCCATCTTATGTCTACGTAAGATGTCATATGCCAATCTGGTGTGTTTATCATGCCAGATAAAAGTCAGAAATGCTCTACGGAGTTGCTTAAAGAAGGTCTGGGGCAAGGTAATAGGTATAGTATATAAAAAGTAAATAATCCTTGGTAGGATCATCATTTTTAAAACATTCACCCTACCAAACCAGGTCAAGGGGTGGATCTGCCATTGCTGTAAATCCTTTAATATGCCAGGTCAGCAATTTGCTATAGTTAAGGTCATACAAAAGTTTAAAGTTGGGAAAAATAGGAGTCTCCAAGTATGATAAAAAAAAAAAGAGTCCCTCTGCCACACGAAGGGGAAAGACTCTTGCAGCAATTCAGCCAACAGGTGTGGAATATGAATGGGTAGCAGAACAGACTTATTATAATTTATTTTAAAGTTGGATAAAAACAAACTGTTGAAGTTCTGTCATAAGTACTGGGACAGAGATATGGGGTTTCAACAAAAAAAAAAAAAAAAAAAAAAAAAAAAAAAAAAAAAAAGGAAGGGGTCATCGGCATAGGCCGACAGCTTATGCTCTGTGGACCCAATACGGATCCCTGCAATGTCCAGATGATTTTGGATTCTCCATCAAAAGGGATCTAGGACCAGGGCAAATAAAGGGGGCAATGGGCAATAGTCCCATTATGAATTTTAAAGCGGGCAGAGAGTGTGCCATTCATCTTCACATGGGCTGTAGGTTTCCCAAGATCAAGCTAAAATCCAGCCCATCATCCATTCACCAAGGCCTAGTCCTTGTAGCACTGTCATGTAGGCCCAGTTCATACACTCAAAAGCCTTCTCGGTGTCCATTGAAAGTACAACGCAAGGTGTGTGAGCAGGACCATGTTGGGCCAAATGTAATATAGGTAAAGCTCGGATTGTATTATCTCTGGCCTCATGCCCACCATTAAACCAGTCTGATCTGAGTGAACTAGTTACTCAACAGGGTCCTGCTGGCGAACTGCCAGAATTTTGGCCAACAGCTTAGTATCGGAATTCAAGAAATGGGCCTATAGTTGGCACAATATTGAGGGTCCTTGCCCGGCTTTGGCAAAATGGTGAAATGGGCCAGGAGAGCCTCTTGAGGAAATGGGTTGTTAGTGGTGACAGAGTTATAATTACAGAGTGGGCTGGCAAGTATAGAGAATAATTTCTTAGAATATTGATTAGTGAAGCCATCTGGTCCCAGTCATTTGCCCAAGGGAAGGGCAGCAACAGCCTTTCCCAGTTCCTCAGTGGTTATTGGGCGTTCTAGTTCCTCAGTAATATTGGAGGGGAAAGCGGAGTCCTGTATGCAAGTCTGCACAGTAGTAGTCCGAATCACCTCATCCACAGTAGGGGTGTTGGTAGGGAGGTTGTAAAGAGTGTCATAAACCTGTTGAAACAGTCCAGCGATAGCATGAGTGTCCTCCACCAGTCCAGTCTGTTGTCAAGCCATGAACATGACCTAATGCCTGCTGTTTTATAATGGTCTAGCCAGGAGGCGACCACATTTGTTCCCATGTTCATAGAAGCGGTGGGCATAGAAACTAAGTTTGTCCCTGGCTCTACGGTCCAAGCTGAGAGAGAGTGGTGCGTAAAGTTTCTACTGCCTGAGCATCTGAAGAGTCAAAGCGTGTTTTAGGTTTAATTTCTAGGGCATGAATTTCATCCAACAATGCCACAATCTCCCTCCGTTTTTCTTTTTTAATCCGAGAGCCATGGGCTATCAGTTCACCCCTGATCGAAGCTTTGTGACCTTCCCAAAATCGGCTGTGTGAACACGTCTCCGGAGGAATTAGTTTCGAAGTAAAATTGTAGTGAGGGAGAGACCGCTTCGAAAACAGCTGGGCCATCAGCAGGTTCTCATCAAGTCTTCATACCTTTTCAGTCTGGTAAGCAGCTGGGGGGTGAATGGACAACATCACAGGAGAATGATTGTTATGGAACCAATTGAATAAGAAACCACATTACGCAATGAAGTCCTTATCTCGGGTATGCGTCACCCGCCAGCTGTCTACCAAGTAAAGAGCATGCAAAAGCTGTTTAACATGCCTTAGCGCACGGTAGGATGTTTTGCCAAAATGATGTGTCCAGACAAGGGTTCAGGGAAATATTAAAATCTCCCCCTAGAATCACCACTCCTTCCCTAAAGTCCATTAATTTTTTAAGGGTAGTGGATATGAAATTAACAATGCGGAAATGCAAAAAGGTATATTTATGACCATGTTTTAAACCTTTGAGAAATAGAAAACAGCCCTCTGGGTCAATTTGCTGAGAACCCCCCCCCCCCCCGGCCTTAGCAATAGGGGATGTATTATGATATTATTGGTCAAAAAGGTACAAGAGGCATGCGGAGAATAGAGTTGGCAGTGAAGTGCGTCTTTTGCAAGAATATAACATCTGGGGACAGGTGATTTATTTCCTGCCAAAGGCAACCCCTCTTCTGTGGGTAACAAAGCCCTCGAAAATTATAGGACAAGATGTTCAATTTGCTAGCCATGGTAACAGCATAAAAGGGGATGCACAACCAACTATGTATAGTATACTATTCCTCTAGATTAGCAGAACTAAATACGCATTGTCAAACAGATGAGCTCGGACCCCTTCAATCACCCGGATACAAAACATATTGAACCGGTAAAAAAAAAAGCAAAAAGAGAAAAAGAAAAACAACAAGGTCCGCAGGGGAAAAGGCAGACCACCTAAAGGAATGATACCCCCGGAGAGAGGAGAGAAACCTGTCACTGCTACTGCAAATTCACAGAATGTAAGTCCTCCGCCAGAGGACCGGCCTAATGTGGAGGAAATAACCAGGGACATAGTAAAAACACCACTTAGCAACCCCTGGGCAAATCCAGTAAAATATAACTATACAGAGCAGTGAAAACAGCAGCAGTGCAAATAAGAACAGATACCATGACTGGCTGTTATAAAACTAAGTGCAACATCAGAAGACCCAGAGAGTGCAGTGAGGCCTCGTGTCTAGGCACGATCTTGGCTGCAGCTCTGGAGCCGGCTGAGTACGGGGTGAAAAATGACTGGAGCCAGCCCACCCACAATCCACCACTTCTGGGAGTGTGGGAGGAAATTTAGTGTTTGGAAGGCATAGATTTGGGGAGAGCAAGGAGGCTGGAGATCGCTGCTGTACAGAGAAATTTGTCCAGGGCTGCTGGAGCTCAGAGCCCAGATGTCTTCACACCACACTGCTCAGGCCACGCCCCCATGTTATTCCAATTTTTTACACATAACTTAATTTCTGAACGTATTTGTTTTTTCTTATGTATGGATTGCACCTTTAGAAATATATTTACCTAGAAAAATTGTGACGTGTTCAATACTTATTTTACCTGCTGTATTTGCAGTAAAAATGTTTGCCATCATACATGCAAACTTATTCAGTTCAGAGCTCATGTAAAACCAATTTGAATGATAGAAGTTGGGGGGTTTTTTAGGAATATGGGGCTTGGTTAAACTCGAGAGTTAGGTTTTAGAATGGGTTCAAGGAAAGGGATAAAGAGGTATTAAACCCAAAACCAAAAATATACTATATTGTAGTTCACCAATCATTAAATGCAGTGGCTGGATTAGGTTTTTGTAGGCTTTTTTCCCCTCTGTTTTCACCTGGTTCTCCAGCCAGTAATACACCTCCCATATTAGAGTGTACCCCCTGGATGAAGGAGCACCTTTGGACAGCAGCACTGTCAGTCTGGGGGAAGGGTAGTTTAGATGTACTAGCAGATTTCGATGCATTAACACATTGCTGTAACTGCTTAGAATGTGTCAGCTGGAGTTTGGTGTCATCTTTATCTTGGGATAAAAGATTTACACAAATAAAAAACCTGGATTATCCCTTTCTCAAAGTTCATGGTCGGACACAGCTGCTTCTTATTCTTGATCATAGGGTTATGTTGCCACCTACAGCAGTAGGACACTAGGCAGAAAAAAAAACAAAAACAAAAAAGAACAGAGCACTGCCTATGGACAGTCCTAGCTGTTATATAACCCTCTCTCTGCCATAGGCAATCCAGTCAGTCCACAAGCAGTATCAGAAGTACAAACGTTAATAGAGGGGTGGGGGCTGTGTGTCATTGAACTAAGAGAAAGGGAATTTTTATTTTAAGTTTTCTTGTATGTTCATTGATGGACACAGCTTTTTCTTGTTCTTGACCATAGGGAAGTCCAAAAGCAGTGTCTCAATGAGGGGTGGGCAAACCAAAAACAAAACAGGAACAACCAGGCAAACATGCCAACCACCCAAAGAACCCCAAAAGGGGCAAAGAAACAAAAAAACAGTAGCCTGCAAACCATGCAGCCAAACGAGCATCCGAAGACGCAAACACAATCTTTGTAAAATGGTGATTAGGTGTGCACAGATGACCAGAAATCTGCCTTGCAGACCAGACACAGATTACAGATGCCGACAGGCACAGGAAACACAAGTACCCTAGAGAAGCGTGCCGTAATGGGGAACCCCCTTAAGAGTGTACACCTGAACAAGCTCCTGCTAGATTCAAATGGAAAGATGAGGCAGAAGAGGCCATAGGCATAAAAAAAAAAAAAACTGGATTGCCTATAGCAGAGTGGGGTGGGGGATATATACCAGTTAGGACTGTCCAAAGGTCACCTACTCCTGTAGGTGGCAATAAAACCCTATGGTCAAGAATAAGGAGAAGCTAAATCCGTCAATGAATGTAAGAGAAATATTACCATTGTAAGCACCCTTGTCAGTGGTAAATAGTTTGTTTTTCTACAGATGTTGTCCTGCAGATGTAGCAGCTAGGGACTTGAGACAGACTCGCTGGCTGGATCAACAGGTGAAAAAAGGAAAGTAACCCAAAAAAAAAAAAATTAAAAAAAACACACGAATGCAGCCATTACTAGAGTTTGTAAGCTGTAATATAATAAATGCTTGCTTTTGGGTTTAATACTACTTTATGTCATATTTACGTTTCCAGCTTACGTAAAGGTTTAGGCCAAGAGTTACATTAGTGATTGTCTAGGTTAGTGTCAGTTTTTGGACACATTCATTTTTATGTTGTGAAACATTCTGGAACCCCAAATAGTAGTGAGAAAATCCAAATCATACAAGTTTTATTTTGCCAACTGAAAAAAACAAAGGAGAGAGCTACTCCATTTTCCAACACAGACAGCAAATTTATGTAGTCCCGGTTTCCCTTCAGAGCTAAGGTTTTTTACCTTGAATTCTCCTATCATACTGTCAGCACGAATAGACCCAGAGTTGAATAACTGTGGTAGAAAAAGAAAAAAAAATTGTACACATTTTATACAAATGTGGTTCACAAGAAATGTGACTACATAAAGATTGCAAATCCTTTTCTGGGTAGGACAAAAAGTGTCAGCTATTACAAAAGATTAATAATGTGCATGCAACTGTAATCCTAATAGTAATAGAAGAAACGTATTTATTTAGGACAGGTCCTTGTATAGTGCCATCAATTTACACAGTGCTTTACATATACAGTATATTGTACATTCACATCAGTCCCTGACCTCAAGGACAATTCAGACAGGAGCCAATTAACCTACCAGCATGTTTTTGGAGCGTGGGAAGAAACTGGAGTACCTGTCGAAAAACGCACACAGGCACAGGGAGCACATGCAAACTTTAGGTAGGTAGCAATGTGGCTGGTATTCAAATTGACAACCATAGTCTTGCTAGCCACAAATTATTTTATTAACTCAAATTGCAAACTATAAAATAGGAAGACGTATCCCCACCCACGTGACTTTGGTGATAGCTTATTCCCTGACCCCATCCATGATCAACCCCCGGTATTGCTGTTACTTCAAACTTCGCTCGTTTCCCTCCCCCCCTCTTTTTTTCCCCTCTCCTCCCCCCCCCCCTTTTTTTTTTCCTCTCTCTTATATTTTTTTCTTTTCTTTCTCTCCTCTCTCCCTTTTGTTACATGCCCTGATAGTTTTGGATTATACTCAATGGAACACTAGGCATGCTACTTTCTTATTCTCCCCACTTTCATCAGCGGCCCCTACGACAATTTAAGCTGGCTTCCAGTTACCTCTATTGTCATAAGCTTTAGGCCTTGCCTTGTGCGCTGGTGCCGCGTCTATCCTCCCTCCCCGCTACAGCCCTGCATTGCGAAGCACACGCATAGGAGGTTCGATGCAGCAACATCCCAGATAGCACTACAATAACACCTGAATACTACAAGCATAACCTTGTCGTAGCCTTGTTCAATAACGTTGCATATATTTTTGTATTTGATTTCTTGCTCGTGTCGCTGCATGCATTGCCTAATGTCTCTTTCATGTATCATTTGCATGTCTTTTGTACCATTATGCACCTCATCAATAAATGTTTTTTTGGAATAAAATAGGAAGACAGAAGTAACATCCAATAGAATAATTTGGGGCCTCATTAAAATCTCAAGCTGACCTAGGAACATCCAAACAGTATGAGTGAGGCCCAAAGCATGTTTATGATATTGGTAAGACATCTACCACTAATATCTGCAAAATTCCTCAAAAATATTCATCTCTATAAAACAATATTTTCACCTAAACACAACAGCCAGTTCCACCTCAAAGAAAGTCTGCTCTATTATGAATTATTTTGAAGTCCTGCATAAGAGCAGACACCACGTTTGCCTGCTTTTAATTATGTTAGCCAGAAAAGTAACTCGTGTTTAGGTTCGCTTTTCCTGATGTCATAGCTCTGAGCCCTGCCAACTGCCTTTCCTCTGTCCAATGAGACAGTAAATTCATTCTCATTGGACATGGAGATGGAATTTAGTAAAAATGGGGCAAATAAAGTTTTCTGGATCATAAATGTAATTGAAGGCATATTTTGGTGTCTTGTGTAAACTAAATGATCCAGAATAGAGTAGATGTGAAACATTGTATTTTGTACTGTATGTAGCTAGGAAAGGAAACCTGAAACATTGTATCTTGTATGCGGACAGATCACTTTTTAAAAGAGAAGTATGGGGAAAGTGTTTTTAGGTCATACTTCTTCTGGATCACAGGAGTACACTTAGTTTTGCACTCCTGTGACCCAGAGTCAGTTTATATCAGACTATAGTCCACTGTCAACTGACATTACAAACCTGCTCCAGATTCTGAAAGGACCCTGGCCATATTGTCAGGATCCACCCAGTTGCTTGATCGACAGCGCAAGGCTGAGACTCAGAGGCATCTGTGCCCATCACTCTCCAGCCCAGTATTCCAGTGAGCACTGGCGGGGCAGAGCATAGAGCCGGAGACTGACAGTGGGAGGCGAGAAGATCATGTGACTGCTGATCACTCAGTTCTTGATCGCTTAGTTTTCAGTCTTCAAGTCAATGTGGGACAGCTGCAGCATAAAGGCGAGTATGTAGGCAGGTAAAGGGCAGAGTAGATTCCTCCTGTACACCTCCTACATGGAGAACACAGAGTCCCTATATGGTCAAGGAGGGAGGGGAAGTAAGTGGAGAGGCACTAGCTGGGAAAGTGCAGGCTAATCACTCCAGCCAAAGTTTAGAAGCAAGCATCTCTTAGCTATCTCCTGTTGAGAACTGTTCTGGGTCATGGAGCTGGATTGGTTATGCTGCCACTCAACGTTATGCAGTTAAGTTGTTCATTGATCAATTTTGGCCTCCATGTGAATGTTTTCACAAGAAGTATCATAGTAGACATTGCGTAAACCTGGCTGTTGAGCCTGTGAAGGAATGAGGGGTCAACATGTGGATACCCCTGGGAGTGAGGGGGTTGAGCAGGCACAGCCAGGAGGGTGGAGGGGTCCAGTCTCTGGCCACAATTCTCACACAGGGAAGTACAACGTGGGCTAGGAAATAGGTTAGCCCTGGAAGTTTGTACCATTTTTAGGATGACCCCGCTGCTCGCTAGGGCCATGCATGAGAAAGTCTGGGATCCACTTACATGTACAGTATGTATGTTTGTTTTTTTTATAACCCCATACTTCTCCTTTAAGTGCCAAAAAGGATACAATACTGTTTTTGGTCTCTGCAGAAAGGAAGTTCTTTTTTTCTTTGAGGGGTGATTAGAGTGCGTTCAGTGTTATTTTTCTTCTTTTCTGGCCGGGGGGTGGGGTGGGGGGGTCATATTTGCCTGATCTTGGGAGTGACATTTATTTTCACAGTGGCGTACAGGCTTGCTTTACTTAAATAGGCTGACAGGGAAAGCAGTATAAAAAGGGATTTGACAATTTCATAACGCTTTGGCCATTCATTTCAGTAAAAGGCCATAAAAGGTACTTAAGGGCACTGCCAATGATCTCCTGATCTACAACGATGGTCCAAACATTTTAAAATACAGCGATATCATTTGTTTCTTACGCGGATTGATACAGACTCATCAAACAGCTCAGTAGGTGCCATATTCACATTGTAGAAAAAGATCTGTTGAATAAAAACACACATTTCAAAAGGGATAACACAGAATGGGGCATGATCACAAGTAGGGATGAGCTCAGGCATGTTTGGATCCAAGTCCAAACCCACCTAAGGTATCCCACCAGGAAGCGGTCACCTGCTTTGGACAAATCATAAGCAGCAGAGGCATTCCCTGCCCTGTAGCTGCATGAATACAAGGAGCATGTATACGCAAGGTTGCGGAGGGGGTTGAGGACAGGAATGCCTTGCTCGTTTATGATTGGCTTTGTGCAGTGACGGCTTCCTGATGGGATAGCCAGGTTGGCTCAGACTGGGATCCAAACATGACTTTGCTCATCCCTAAGTTCTAATGTGTTTACAAAAGATTTTTTTTTTTTCATATAGACTATATCTAAAGAGATGGAAGGAATTATAGAAAGTAGATCTTTAACAAGAAAAGTGGTTTTACCCTTCTAAATTCCTAGCAACTTCTGCCCATTAAGAAAAACTCTGAAAAATGTTCTGGAAATAAAAAATTCTATTGTAATAATTTATACAGTGCTATCACTTTCTCTGTCATCAGTCTATGGTCCCAAAATAAGCTCAGAAGACATTTATATTACTAAAATAACATGAAAAAAGGGATATTGGGCAGAACAAAGGAATAAACCTTTTTGGTTTTATTTTAATCTATGGATTGCTTATACAAGAAGAACAGGTTCACTTTAATACTTGCCCCATCAGCAGCAAATGTTTGCCTTTCTTTCACTCCCCCCGCTGCTCATTTTACACAGGGAAGTATAGTATAGCGATATTCTGGGTACTTTCAGGTACAAGGAACTCCTCTCCCCCCACAACAACTTCGGTGCTTCACATTTTGCCACTCAGACACCCAGCACAGTTACATGGGAGCTGGTAGAGTTTTTTTGGCCTTATGTAAGCTTCATATCACCACAAGGTTTCACTTCTTCACTCCCATGGGTGAACAAAGTGATGGAATGGCAGAGGAAAGAATGTGCAGCAGGTAGGGCCAGCATTAAAGTGAATTTGTTGCTTTAAACCCGAATGGGCAAGGCTCAGGTTCACTTTAAATAGAACCCTTCTTTGCAGAAATTTAAAGTGACAGAAATTTATATGAGAGGAGTTGAGTTGTACATACTTGAATTTTTTTTAAAGCAGAGTTTAGTTCCCCATTAAAGAGAACCTGTCACCAACCTGTCCCCTATGTGATGAAAAAAAAAGTTTTTTTTTTTTTTTTATTACTAAAGTGTAAAAGCGGTTTTAAAAAAATTGAAGGTTACACCTTCCTATCCCTATCCCTGCAAATAATATTTTGCCTCCCCCACATACGAATGTAAATGCATGTGTCAGGGCTGCCTACGCAGAAAAACTTGATTGTCCTGCACGTTACATATTACCGGGCACGCGAGAATAACTCTAGGCCCATTATTCATGGTTAACTTTAAACTGATGACCTGTAGAGGCTTTTAAAAGGATAAGTTCACCTTTAAAAAAATAATAAATGCACATCTTTCTGCAGGTAATAAGAAAAAAAAAAAAGTGCCTTTTTTTTCTTTTTTAGGAGCCAGGAGAGCATTGCACTAGCAATCAGCAGATTGCTGGTGCCATGCAGGACTCCTGCAGACTGTCAGGGTAAGCGGTTTGCCCATTCATTGTAGGACCAGGCAGTTTCACACTGACAGGAAGAAACAATGAACTACCAGAGTGCTTAACAGTGCCGTGGTCATTCATTGAGAACTACAAGCCGACATCCGCAAATGATGTCGGTACTTCTAGTTGAATCATTCACAGAACTAGAATATAGCACGGTCCTGCTATATTCCAAAAGTGATAGTTGGTATGGGGAACATCTCCCTGTACTGCTGTTGCACAGGGCTTGGATTGCCGAGCTGTTGCAGGAGTGGGTACATGTAACAGGTTTCCGAAGGTGAACTTATTTTTTAAAGCAGCCTCTCAACCCTTTCAACAAGAGGAAATAGCGTTTTAGTCTTAGGGAACCCCTGAAAAAAATGACAATCTACAATTCATAATACATTAGTGTGATGGTCAGTGGAAAGAATGTTCCTTACACTTGTGGTCATTGGGAAGAATTACCCAGTTACAGATTGCTAAAAAGATCATTGGTGTCAGTGGGAACTTATTTGAGACACAGAAATTACTCAAGGAACCCCTAGCAACCTCTGGAAGAACCCTAGTGTTCCATGGAACCCTGGTTGAGAAAACCTGCTTCAAAGTGGCAATTATAAAAAGGTACCAAGGTTGGTCACCATTTCACACACGCAATTTTAAGGCTTGACATGTTATCTATTTATTCAGTGCAACGTCATCTTTTATATTTTACATAAAAAAAAAAATGAGTTGTATTTATGTGCCCTAAAACTTTTCATTTCATAAACTAATGCACTAATATTATGTGATTTGAAAAAATTGGAACTACTTTAATCATTCTCTAGGGCAGCATTTTTCAACCAGGGTGCCTTTAGGTTTCTTCAGGCATACCTTGGCAAAAAGTCTAAAAATTGTCCAAGCCAGCGGGTGGAATAAGCCTGCATTTTAGCTTCACAAAGCCATAATTTTTCATTGTGCACCATTACGACCTTCTAGCCGCCGGCATCCTAACAACCAATGACATCAATTGATGAGGATGGCGATTGCCTGCACAGCATCCTTGTTTGACCCTCCTCTGCCCCTCTCCGTCAGTGCTGGGGTTACATTAGCTCAGTGATGGAGAAAAACAGAGGGAGAAGAGAAACATTGGTGTACTAGTCAGTACCAGTGTGCAACAGTGTACTTGCTTTAAAAGAATAAATCACCTCTAATGTTGGGTGTCCTATGTGTGTGGATATTGCTGCGTTATATAAAACTATTGGAATAGCTTTTACATTTTAGAATGGGGTGCCTCAAGACTGTCCATAATTTTAAAGGGTGCCTTGGGACTATCCATAATTTTAGAGGGTGCCTTGACCGAAAAAAGGTTGAGAAACACTGCTCTAGGGTGTCTGCTGTCAGAAAATATAATGTTTAGAGAGTTTTACATGTTCTTTTAAAGCAACATGTCTGTCTCCCTATATATATATATATATATATATATATATATATATATATATATATATATATATAGGCAAAAATGGTTGACATGTTAAATTTATTCTGGTACGGTTTATATTGAAACATAAGATGTTACTAGTGTGATCTTTTTAAAGATAAATTCTAAAGACCAACAATGGTCGTTTCACCAACATTCCACTAGGTAGCATACTCCAGATGGTGAAGTGCATAGCAGCTGAATTACACATTGCTGGAAGTCAATGGAAAACATACCTCATCGAAATAGGGGTTGTTTCCTCTTTTGATTCTTGTCCTATGGGTATGTCCACATAAGTGAACTTTCACAACTGGTTTTATGTTGTTACCAGACAGTTGGCGTCCCTCAATCACCCGAACCCGAATCTGAGAAAAAAAAAAAAAAAATTAGAAAAATGTATTGCTGAAATTTTGTGTGGATGCTAAAAACATTTTATTAGAATTCACCATGACTATAGTCACCTTCAGCCAAAGAAAGTATTGAAAGGACAAACAAAACTCCGTATTGAACATTTATAAAGAAAAAAAAAAATAAAGATACCAAAAGTGGAGTTACTAGTGACCATTTTAATCCACTATGCTATAAATTGTTACTAATCATTGTTACTAATCCATTTTGGAGCACTGTCCCATGCAATGCAGGTGATTGCATTTAAATTGTTTTTTTTATACTTTGCTTAGTGTGAACAGGGTCCTAGGGATGACAATTTGGAATTGCAGGCAGAATTGCTGCAATTCTGCCCGCGAGTCCAAATTGCAGCAAAGCATGCAATGTGTTTGGGTGCCATTTCTCTTAAAAGATAAGTTCACCTTTGGGAACATGTTACAAGTTTCACCCGTTTTTAGTGTGGAACATGTAACATGTTCCCGATCCTGCAGCTACTGCCCGATCCCCTCCCTCCCTGTGACAGCAGTATATGGAGAAGTTCCCCGTACTAGCCATCACTATTTAAAAACAGGCTCTGCCCACATTCTGAGAATGAATGGACTACAAGTTCTGACAGCCTTACCGGCTGTCGGCTTGTACTTCTCAATGAACTACCATGGCGCTCGGAGCACTGAGATAGTTCATTGAGTCTTCCTGTCAGAAGGATCGGCTTGCCAGTACAGGATGTATGAGCAAGCACATACACTGATAGTCTGCTGAAGACCTACATGGCATCAGCGATCTGCTGATCGCAGGTGCAATGCTTTACAGGCTCCTACTACAAAAAAAAAAAATTCATGCACATTTTTTTACCTGCAAAAAAAAAAAAAAAAAAATAATGTGCATTTGTTATTTTTGTAGTAAGGTGAACTTATCCTTTAAAAAAGGACATGTAAATGCATGCAAATCACATTTTAAAAAATTGTATGCGGGAACATTCATTCCCACAATGCAATATCTGAATGTGGCCTCATCCTAGTTAAATAAAGTAGTCACACAAATATTCACCAAGGAAAATTAAAATGATCCAATTTAATAAGCAGTGGTATGGTCTAACAGTTGCCAAAAAAAGGGAAAAAAAAAAAAAAAAAAAAAAAAATCACACTGTTGGCCCACTTATAGATCACAGCACTGGGTTTACAAATTAACTTTGCTTGCTCATTTATTTAGATCCATAAGGGGAGAATAGTTCTGGGAGTAGAAGGAAAACAGTTACACGGCAAATCATGTGACAAGACCATTAATCAAAGTGTTCTCTGCAGTTTTATGTAGAGAGCACACCCTTTGACTGCTGTAAATGGATGAAAACCTGTAAGATTTGTTTATATAGATAATCCAATCAAAATATCTGTGCTTTATCAATTCACGTTGAAGGAAAACAAGAATGTGCTGGGATTAAAACTACACTACAATATAGTCTGGATATTTAGGTAATGTCAAAAATGTAAGTAATCTCAAAATGTCAATGGTGGGGGTCTAAGTTTTATGTCATGTTGGCTATTCTGCAGCTAGCGACAACCCACCAATGACAGTTAACATGCCGCAGTTGTCACTTCACCCAAATCACTCCCCTGCTGACCAAAAGCTGCAGTTTTGCAAATGCTAGCAATAGCGAACATCTTGCTGGTAGCCAGAAAGATAGTGACACCACAGGACAAGGTATGAGGACTCTTCTCAATGTTGTGAGTGGCAGGGCCATATGATATGGATTCCAAAGCTGCCATAGATGGATTGAATTTTGGCCAGTTCAGCAGGGACCGGCCTAGCTTGCAATACACCTATAGCTGTTCCCAATTTGTAAGAAGTCGATCCAATGAACAAGCTTATTGGAGTCCCTGCTGTCAAAATACAACACCACAATGGGGAGGATTCCTCCATTCACCTTGCTTGTGTGGATAGGGGAATCCAGCTGCTGATCGGAAAAAAAAAAAAGAAAAAAAAAGAAAAAAAAAGAAAAAAAAAAAAAGTGTATGGCCAGCTTAACTTGCACAATTGCAATGTTATTGTGTATGTAAATTCTACTTCTGGTAAAAAGATTTTGCTTACAGTAGAATGAAAATTGTGATAGGTCAGGTCTACTCTAAACTGCATGAGTGAAAGGCGAGTAGAATTATTAGAAGAGGGCTATCTCATTAACACCCATGAACATTAACTCTATAGTTTTTAAGCAAAATAATTCCTTAAAAAAACACTGCTTGAAAGTTTACAAAAAAAAAAAAAAACCCACAAAAACACAAAGATTATCTGAATGTAGGCTTTCTAGATAGTGATCTTTTAATTTCTTCATCAAGTAGACACATCTTATGTTTTTTCCCCATTACCTGGAAGTCTTGAGGTTTGTTTGAAAGAATCCTCCTGGTCTTCTTTCCTTTGGTAAGACGTCGAGCGAGTTGATTTTCCGTCTGACCAGGAACGCCTGGCATAAGTGGGTTAAATCCTGAGTCGACAACATCTCCATCTTCCTCTTCATCTTTATCTGAATAGGAAATGATTAATGGTGTAATTTGCAAAAATATAGGTTTTAGAGGCTGGCTGGCTGTGCAGGCCCAATCTGACCACCATCAGGGCAGAAATACCCCATAAACTGAGAACATAACTGTCCAAACCTTAGACTTGCCCTGTAATAAGCCTGTACCTGCAGAAGACTACCCTCGCTCCCACCTCAATTCAGACACACCAATGTGGTCAGCCAAACATGTATGGCCTATAGTAGTCAGTCAACTGGATTTGTTCTTTAATGTTGAAGCAGTTTTGCCATTAATCCAAATAGCTTCCTTAATTAAAGTGAGAAAGCTATTTGTTAAAATGCTTTCAACTAGGGTTGCACCGATACCAGTGGCGGTGCTGATACGAAGCAATTGCAGGAGTACTCATACTCCTGAAAATGCTCCGATACCTAAAACCAATACATTTGCAGTGCAATTTGAGCCCATACACAATGAATAGGCTCAACTTGCATTGTAAATCACACCACAGCCACAGGGAAACCGCGTGTGATTTGGACAGGAATCGGATCGCATTCCTATTCAAATCACATGCGATTCTTTGCCTGTACGATTTGCACCCATTTTGTATGGGCTCATATCGCACTGCAAAGGTATCGGTGAACACCTGAGCACAAGTATCGGTGCTCGTATTCGCCAATATAAAAAAAAATTAAATAAAAATGTATCTGTGCAACCCTACCTTCAAAATTATAGAACATGTTCAGTTGAATGTAAGCAACTACCACCAGATAAACAATGACCTGGATAACTGAGAACTTTCAAAGCCAAGTGTACATGTTTAGCTGGCCAACAGACAAGCCTCTGATCATTTGAAGGTTGCTTTTACATCAGACCATTACATTACAACCATCAAAGAACGTATAATGATTGCTGATGCTTTCATAACCATTGTTAACGTTGCTAGTTTATTATGGGCTGAGGGCTAGCAATAGAATGAGAAGGCAAACACAAAGGATTCCGTTACCAGTTCCTCCATTTACTTAACAATGCAGAAATTAACTCATACGACTTTTGTAAAAATAAGAAATGTTTGAACAAGGAAATCCTCAGCTGTCTGGGGCTGTGTGCGTGTTGACAGCTATTTATACATAACCATTTATGGAGTTCAAAAGCCTAGTAAAGTGACAGTTTATGGTATGGTCACATGTTTTCCAACTACACCCAGACTTGCATGGTTAACAGGAAGTGAACAGTGGTAATCCATTTAGGGAAGCAACTAGAAGAACAGGTTCAGAATACTGCAAACAAAGGATTTGTTTCACCTTAAACAAGCTCTATAGCCTCTGCAATAGCAAACATGACTAATAGCGTATAAAGGAAAAAAGAAAAGAAAAAGCAACAATCAGGTTGAGTTAGCACACGAGGTGGAAGCTAACCATACTAAATGTCTGGAGACACTCCTCTCAAGGAAAAAGTGTAGCTGAAAATAGGAACCACTTTGTATGCATGGAAGGTAATACATGCCCAGGACCTAGAGCTCTCCTTCGTGGTCCTTCAGTAGTCTCTAATTATCAAATAGTTTGAAATAAAAAACTCTTCATATTATTTCATAGCAACCAGCCAAATCTATTCTTAAAATGTCATTTCTCAGTACGGGCTGGCATCTGATTGGTGACTGTTGAGTAAGAAAAGGCAGTTCTACTATGCGATTAAAACAGTGAATTCCAGCTGATATTTTCCTTACCAATAGGACATGCCTTTCAGATCTTCTACAGAATTACAGGTGGGATACTTTGAAAGATGTGCAATTAGAACAGAATCAATTTTCTAAAATATGCATGCAGATTTTCATCCACACCTTCATTACATCTCATTATAAAGCAAAGGTGCTACCTAAAAACTGGCCTGGGATGAAAAAAAAGGAACAACATACAGATAAGTCTTCCAGAAACTAGTTTCTATAAATTCTTTGTAAAGTCAGGAAGGAATTATTCAGTAAGGTAGCACAAGCCCCCAGGCACACTGGCACAGTTTCACCTTGGCTTGAAAACACTAGCATGAAAACATCAGGTTCAGGAAGGATTCAACAAGCTTCCAGACGCTTTCCTGCAGCCCTTAATATTGCGCTTCAGTAGGGATGAGGTTCAGATTTGCCTATAGATTCATTTGATTTGATTCATTTGCAGGATTTCAATTCGATCAAGTGCATTTTTTGACTGCCCATAATGCTGTACACCCTTAAAGTTGACCTCCAGGGGGCATCCAGGAGGGACACCTGCCCTGTACACAGTGTTAAAGGTGGGGAAAGGGGGGTGCTGTGTGCCTAAATTAGCAGAAGACACCTATGGCACTTTGTGACATTAAAATACTCAACTAGAATATGACGGGCGAGCCCTCTGCTGGCAGCCACCTAAATGAAGAATGATTCACATTTTTCTATTATCCCCACCCCCTGCTTTGCCCCGCTTTACCTCTGATAAATGTGGGCAAGGTCAGTAGGGTGTCCACAGATTTAAAATTTTGAAAACTTTACACCAAGAAAAATTTTATAAAACTAAACACGTCTGTGTGAATGACCCTAAAACTCAAGTTATTGTGGCCTGATTTCAGTTACTGTTGTTGACTCAATAAAAAGATGTCTGATGAGGTCAGTGGGTTGCAGCACATTGTAAGCTTTTTTTTTTTCTTACTGAACATAGGTGTTCTTTTATCATACAGTAGTAAATGACCGCTGCTCGGTTCTCTGGCACTCAGGAAGAGACCGTTCTCCTCTGAGTGCCTTTTTATGAAGCGGTGTAGATCGCTTCTCCAAATGAGAGAAGAGATCTACAAACGCTTTGAACGCTAGAAAAAACGGATGCTGTTACCGTAATCTCGCGAGATTACAGTAAGAGATCAGTCAAACACAGTTTACTAAGCAGCAGTAAATAACCGCTGCTTCGTTTGTGGTTCCTCCGATTCTCCACCTCTGGGCTGGAGAATCTGGAGAGGGAACACAGATCGCCAGTGAAGGGCTGACATCACTCCTTCATATACTGGCCATCTGTGTGCTGAGATGATCAGTGGAGAACATGTTCTCCACTGATCATCTCTGTTTCCTAAACCACTAATGATCTGAGATCAGCAACAATCCTTAGGATAGCCGCTGATCTTGGTTTCATAAAAGGACACCATACAAGGTGCTATTCCATCAGATGACTTTACTACATGTCTTTCCCAAGGACTCCAGAACGTTAAACGGTTAGTTCGCCTCTACAAAAAATGCCCATGCAGGTAAAAGGGCACCTAAAGAGTACATCAAACTGTGCAGTTTTGACCAAAGTAAAATCATACTCTTGCTAGAGGTGTAGGCCATATATATACTTCCTGAAGCCTGGCAGAAAACAACCAAAGATTGCATCATCCTATCCTGCCTTGTTGCCAGGATGTTGCTAAGACACTCCCAGCAGATTCAACCCACCTCACGCACGCGCTGTCTTTCTCCTGTCACAGCTTTGAGCTCAGGAATGATGGACAGCATATGTGAGGGATTTGGGGGCTCGCTCCCATGATGGTACAGGCGGGCTGTAGTGACTGGGGGTGTCTTAGTAAAATCCTAGCAATAAGGCAGAATAGAATTATGCCATCTCTGGGGGGTTTTCAGTCAGCATTTGGGAGGTCTTCACCTACAGCAAGGGCATTATTCAACTTTAGTCAAAGCTGAACAGTTTGTTTTCATCTACAGACACTCCATACCTGCACAATAAGCAGGTTTTCTTGAAAAAGGTGAAATAACCATTTAAATAAACTACTTATCCTCAGTTTTCTAAATACCTGAAAAAGGAATTCTTGTGTGATCACTGGAAAAATAAATCTTTCAGGGTCAAACAGAACTGTTTTTTTTTCCTATGTGCAATTCTTGCCATACACTTATAGATTTTCAGATGAGAATATTCATATGAAAATATTTTGTACATTCAATGAATGTTGTTTAAAAATTTCACTTGCTTTTAAACTTTGCATTTTAAAATTAATGTATTTTCCAAATGAAAACTACATACACGGTCCAAAAATTAATTCAAATCGAGAAAAGTGTTCTTTTCTGCTCTTTTGAATTTTCCCATCAACTTTCCAATCAACCTAAAAATGAATATTTTCAAAAAAAAAAAAAAAAAAAAATCAATATATGCATAGTCAGCATAGGTTTGAATGTGGAAAAAAAAAAAGAAGAATTCAGTTTCAGCATTTAAAAGAACTGTTTGTTATTTCTCTGAAGCCACCAACAACATACAATGTGCCCTGACCAGGGGCGGACTGACCATTTGGAATCTCGGGCACTGCCCAAGGGCCTGGGGTCAGTAGGGGGCCCCATGAGATGCTCCTGGTACCTTTTTCATAGGCTTTTTTAAGTTTAGGCAAGGACACAGGGGCCCCATGATCCCCTATTGCCCGGGGGCCCCATGAGTTGTCAGTCCACCCCTGGCCCTGACACGGGACAGTTGGAAATCTGACTGGCAGTAAAGTGGAACTTTAGTCAGAAAATTAAGTCCTGTTCGATCACTTCAGGCTGCTCCTTTTGCAGGTAAAACATTAAAAAATAAGGCCTATACTGTCTCGCCCTGCTCTGCACATGCTCAGTCGCTCTCTATTTTATGGAACTGCCAAAAATGTAGAGGCTGATCTGCTGACAGCCTAATGATTTACTGCTATGCAGGGGCATTAAGCTTCAACAAAATGGCAGACTCCAACAAGAAGAAACAAGAACAATGCTGAAGGCAATTTATAGCACACACTGCTTTTGCTAGCATAACTATTAATGTGGAACACTTCCTTGCTCTAAAACTTTTTTTTTTTATAAAATTTGTTATGGGTAAAGATCCACTTTAAAGTGGAACTAAACCCTCCTACCCTTTTCAGCCAAGGAAGCTGCCATCTTAGCCCCTGTTTGATCTGCAAGTGTCATGATGCTGCACATGTGATCAGTTATGACAGTGATGGCGAACCCGTGGCACGCGTGCCACAGCCGGCACGCCGAGCCTTATCTGTGGGCACGCCAGGAGAATCCAGCGGCGCACTGTCTTCCCGGCTGTAGTGTGCGTGACAGCCGGGTCCCAAGTGCGCATGCACAAAAAGCAGTGCTCTTTGTGAATGGTAAGGCAGTACCTGGGACACATGACAGATCCCAGAAGCCGCCGGACCAATCACAAAGCGCAGCGCTTCTCGCGCATGCGCACTGGGCATCCGGCTGTCCGACGAGCGCCCACACTACAGAAGCCGGGAAGACAGCGCGCGGCTGGATAAAGGAACAGGTAAGATAAAAAAAAAACTCTGCAGAAGAGCGGGTACCTGTCAAATTCAGGTACCCGCTCCCCCTCCCTCCCCAAAGGTCAGCAGTCATCCCTGTGCTGTGTCCGCAGTCTCTGGTCATCCCTGTGCTGTGTCCGCAGTCTCTGGTCATCCCTGTGCTGTGTCCGCAGTCTCTGGTCATCCCTGTGCTGTGTCCGCAGTCTCTGGTCATCCCTGTGCTGTGTCCGCAGTCTCTGGTCATCCCTGTGCTGTGTCCGCAGTCTCTGGTCATCCCTGTGCTGTGTCCGCAGTCTCTGGTCATCCCTGTGCTGTGTCCGCAGTCTCTGGTCATCCCTGTGCTGTGTCCGCAGTCTCTGGTCATCCCTGTACTGTGTCCGCAGTCTCTGGTCATCCCTGTACTGTGTCCGCAGTCTCTGGTCATCCCTGTACTGTGTATGCAGTCTCTGGTCATCCCTGTACTGTGTCAGCAGTCTCTGGTCATCTCCTGTACTGTGTCAGCAGTCTCTGGTCATCTCCTGTACTATGTCTGCAGTCTCTGGTCATCCCTGTACTGTTAATTAGTTTGCACTACTGTACGAGTTGTTTTTTCTAAACCAAAAGCTCGATATTCAGGTTTCATTGCAGTGTTGGCACTTTGAAAGAAATAAGTTGGTTTTGGGTTGCAGTTTGGGCACTCGGGCTCAAAAAGGTTCACCATCACTGAGTTATGACATCAGCCATTTGATAGCTTGAGATCTAGTTCACACCATGGTGCAGAGACACAAGTTTTTCTGTATGCATTCTGCAAGGGCTCAACAAAATCAATTGTTCTCTATGTGCCCTGTTCACACCACACCACTAGTATCACATGCAGATATTTTTATGTGCAGGAATCTGCAATCTGCATAAAACTCATTGACACATGCATGAAAACTGATGTAAACGGATATCTATGCAAGTGAGATCTGCAACTCAGATTCCATCAGATTTTCTGCATGTATGGTGTGAACGAGGCCTGACAGTTTGGTTGAGAACACAAGCAAATGTAACAGTCAGCATTCCCGGAATGTAACTGTTTTTAAACCATTAAATAGATGGGTTTAGTTCTGCTTTAACTACTTCCCGCCTGCCATGTACTGCGACAGAGCGGCGGCTACAGGCAAAGCAATGTACCCGTACGTCGCTCTGGCTGTACTAACACGGGGAGCGCTCCCCCCTCGTGATTGCGGTGTCCAGCGAACACAGCAGAATGAAGATCCCGGTGAAGAGGACACGGTGATCCTGTGATCAAAATGCGATCACAATGTAAGCAAAGCTGTTATGAATCAATCTCATTCATAACAGCTCTGCTCCTCTTCCTAGTGAGCTGTGATTGGCCCACAGCCTTCACATGATACATGGGGCCAATCACAGCACCGTGTACCATGTGACCAGCTCCAGCCAATCACAGATCACTATCCTTACCTGTCAAAACTTAATTCATTCATGACAGTTCATGAATGAGGTAGGTTCATGACAGCAAGCTTTGCATTGCATTAGAAATGATCTTTATTTCTCCTGCAAAGCAAAGTGTTAAAAAAAAAAAAAAAAAAAATCCCTGGTCACCCCCCCCCCCCCACCACAGTAGTACAATGTTACTATGGTAACATTGTACTATTCTGATAAAAAGTAGCAAAAAAAAAAAAAAATTAAAAATACCATATTGAGAATTATAAAAAAAAAAAAAAAAAAAAGGACTAACTTTTAACTACTTGCCAACTGCTTACCCGCGAGCAGCAGCTCTTGGCAAAGCGACGTAACCTTGCGTCACTTCCTATTTTGCGCCCCCTGCTGCCCCCGCACCACCACCCGTCGGTCCAGAGAGACAAGAGAGAATACAGTGTCAGTATATAGAATTTTTCACTGATCACTGTATTCCTGCCACTAGCAACATCAGATAATGTTAAGGTCAGTAAGCACCCCTTCCAGCCAGGGTCAGCTAGCGTTAGATTGCCCGCACACTATCGCACTCACGCTATAGGTTGCTGATCATGACCATTACTAGTACAGAGTTTATACAGATCAAGATATTGATCATGTACAGAACTATACTAGCGCCTCCTTTGTATAGTGCCCCCAAAAACGCAGAGTTAGCAGGATCAGTCCCATTTGCTGACCGCACTAGCGTTTAGCCCCTCCGCTGTTTTTCACAGAAGATTTGTATGAATGGATTGTGGGCCAAGGCAATTTATATGGAACAATACATTGCCACCCACCTAAAATCAGCTCTTGCCAGACAACTCACATGGAAACCTATCACGGGTTCGGAATTTAAAAAACTCTTTTTGGCCTAACCCTCAACATGGACATTACAGAAAAGAATGAATTGCAGTCATATTGATCCACAGAGCCAATTCATCGTATGCCCGTGTTCTCTGCTGTTACATCTATGCCGAACATGGACCAGCAATGTACTGGTACGTTGCTGGACTTTGAGTGGTTATACCGGGATGATGCCTGCAGCTACAGGCATCATCCTGGTATCTTTTTTTTTTCAGCTGGCGGTCGGCTTTCATGTAAAAGCAATCTTAGTGGCCAATTAGCTTCTGAATGGTTTTTACAAGCAGTGGGAAGGGATGAGCGCACAATAGGGGCAGTCCAGGGCACTCCGCAACATGTGGCTTGTAGGGACACTCACGGTAGGTGGTTTGCAGACACTCAGCAGCAGGCGGCTTCCAGGGAGATAGGCGGCTTCCAGGGAGATAGGCGGCTTGCAGACACTCAGCAGCAGGCGGCTTCCCAGGGGCCCAGCAATCAGCAGACAGGGCGGCTTCCCAGGGGCCCAGCAATCAGTCGGTGGGATGGTTCTGACCTTTGGAGGGGGGCTCCTGCAGAGTGCTCAGCGGGGATGGCTACGGAGGCCCGGTCCCCACCCGGACCTCCCACAACAGCAGTGGCAGCAGGTCGAGAGAGAGCGGCCAGACAGCACAGGAAAAAGAGACTGGCCGGCTCCCACACCGGCCTTTTAAACCGCCCAGGATGCTTCCGGGTTGCTCTGGCAACGGCCGGCCCAGCGCCGCATTGCCGGGGCAACTAAGCATGGCACCTTGACTCGGGCCACGCTCTTGTGAGCGCAGCCTTTCTAACTGGTGGGCACAGAGCACGGGAAGCCCCTGTGCACGCGCTGCATCCACCAGAGAGCGCAAAGACATCTCGGCGGTCTGCCGCTGGGGTCTCCTGGCAGGAGGGGTCACAGCTCCTCCGCCTAGATTGCCAGATGAGCTGTGATCCTCGCCGCAGGGGTCTTCTCCCCCCATCCTGCACAGCCTGGCTTCAGAGGCTGTGTGCAGGATGAGGACGCAGCAAGGGGGGAGGAGGGTGAAAGGACGGCAGGGCACACCGTGACAGGAACAGCAAAAATTAAGAAAATCAAAATAACTTAAAAATGCTAGTTATGTTAATTTTCTTGAATTCCTTTTAAAAAAATGATTGCCCATCCTTGTATATGGGAAGGCCTAGGCACTCCTGTGTTGTATAGCTGTATATCTGCAGTTTGAAAGAATATACGGGCACTGCTGCAACTGCTAGTCTTTGGGAATTTGAACAGGGATTTAGTGATGTCACTACCTTGCTACTTACGGTTTCCTTTGCTGGTGGCTCAGACATGCAGAAGCTGAATCCTGCCTCTACCAAGATGACGGGCGCAATGTACAGAACAAGACAAGTTATTAATAGGG
Source organism: Staurois parvus (assembly GCF_062004578.1). NCBI lineage: Eukaryota > Metazoa > Chordata > Amphibia > Anura > Ranidae > Staurois > Staurois parvus. Next base: position 8,679,289 of record NW_028318321.1, read on the forward strand.
GAGAGATTAGCTGCAGAGGGACCACAGGCACTGTTGACTAGTCATTAGCCCTTTGCTATGGTTTGTTAACAGGTGGCCTGCAATCCAACTGAAACCTATTAGCCAATTTTAGGCTGGTTATAGACAGCACTAGTACCACTGCAATCAAAGGCGTGTTATCTGCCTGAGAGCAACCACAAACAGAAAAGTTAAGGATTAGGGTCAGTTTGAAGAGAGGAAATTCCCTCCATACAATAACTAGCTTATTAGAAGGCCAAAAGGTATAAATAGGTCATCCCCTTACACTGCAGATATACCTTTATCATCACAAGCAATGTTCAAAATCAGGAGCCTGGAATATTTTATCAAGCGGTCCATGACCAGGATATTTTCAGTTGTTATAAGAAAATGGATTCGGTCCAATATAAGAAAATAACCTAAATACATAATTTGTTTGCCCTCATTCGAAACAGAACAAAAAATGTACTATACACATGCTTTCAATGGGCAAATTGCTATTTTTATAAATACATCCCTAAGTGTCCACAATTTAAAGAATTTAGATTGTTCAAAGCAGTGTCCTGAATATCCTCTTTTTCCCTGAGTAAAAAGTTAGACCAACAAAAAGTGATATTTTTTTGGTGTCTTAGATGCTTCAAAAGTGGTATCTTACTGCCAAAATGCCTGCTCCTGTACACCTGGGAGTTTTAGTTGTTCCTGGCCACCTTTGCTGGTTCGTGCTCCTTTTGCACAGTTTGTGTGAATGTGCACTGGTAATGTTTTTGCACCAACATTGCCATCCACCTTTATGTTGCCAAGGACATAGTCTTCATGTTGCTTACTTGTAAGTCTCGGTGCGATGAGTGATGATCAAATCACAAAACTCGCTGCAGACCATACCGATGCTGAGAGAAAGGGGGGGGGGGAGGCCCTTGTTTCTAATTTTTAGGGACTGTTTAATGACTGGCATAAGACCACTGGATTGGTGTAACACCAATGTGGTGCCTATTTTTAAAAAGGGATCAAAATCTTTACCAAGTAATTATAGACCTGTTTATCTTCTATAGTTGGGAAGATACTGGAGCGTTTAATAAAAGACCACATACATGAGTTCTTGCTGGAAAAAATATTTTAAGCAACAGACAGCATGGATTCATGAAAAGACAGAAGTTGTCAAACAAATTTGATTTCTTTTTATGAGGAGGTGAGCAAAACCTTGGACAGAGGGGTGGCGGTGGACGTAGTATACTTAGATTTTGCAAAAGCGTTTGACACAGTTCCCCACATACGGCTAATGTGTAAGGTAAAGCCTACGGGCTTGGAAAAAAATAAAAATAAAAATCGGTATGTAAATAAATAGAAAACTGCCTAAAAGATCATATTCAGAGGAGTAGTGGTTAATGATTCATACTCTGGGGTTGTCAGTGGTGTACCCCAAGGTTCAGTGTTGGGACCCTTGCTTTTTAATATATTTATAAATAATATAGGGTCTGAGATTAAAAATACAGTTTCAGTCTTTGCAGATGACACCAAGCTGTGCAGTGGAATAACGTCCTTACAGGATGTCTCCAACTTACAAGCCGACCTCAATGCACTGTTTAATTGGGCAACTATGTGGCAAATGAGGTTTAATGTTGATAAATGTAAGGTTATGCACTTGGGGACTAATATGCATGCATCATACATACTAGGGGGGGGTACAACTGGGGGAATCAATGGTGGAGAAGGATCTGGGAGTTCTGGTAGATCACAAGCTTAATAATGGCATGCAGTGCCAAGCTGCTGTTTCTAAAGCGAGAAAAATCTTCTCTTGTATTAAAAGAGGTATAGACTCCAGAGAGATATATCATATTACCCCTGTACAAATCATTAGTAAGGCCTCATCTGGAATATGCAGTTCAGTTTTGGGCACCAATTCACAAAAAGAACATTGGGGAACTGGAGAAAGAGTAGCAAAGGGCAACCAAAGTGATAAGAGGCATGGAGGAGCTCAGCTATGTGGAAAGATTAGAGGAACTGAATTTATTCTCTCTTTAGAAGGAGATTAAGGAGGGATATGATCAACATTTATATATATATATATATATATATATATATATATATATATATATATATATATATATTTTCAACATTTATAGGTAAAGTTTTTATGGTTGAACTGGATGGACTTTTGTCTTTTTGTCAGCCAGACTAACTACGAAACTATGGTGCTAGGTCTTGCTCTCAATTCCTAGTTTCTATCTTTAAGTATACATAGGATATCGAACAGGGAAGATGGGACACCCTCCTAATACCCTCAGTTCCAGAAACTCTAGAGCAGGGGTCTCACAGAACCCTCACTTTCAGTTGTTTTGTAAGATTTACCAAAACCTGAAATATCAATTTTGGATAGACCGATTAAGGAATAAAAAGAAGAAGTGGAATATTTGGCATGTCCTTCAGAAAGCATTAAACTGAAAATGATTTACATCATGCAGCTGTGGTTATGCCAGGAAAAAGTCTGTGCTTTGTCATTTCTCAAGTATTTCCTGTCTAGATTGTAGAATAACTTTACAATGGCAGGAAAAGGTTTCTAGGTGACTTGAATGCTCCATAATCAAACACAACTTTTAATGAAGATGCAGAGGTCGCAAACTCCATGCTGGAACATTGTTATCACAATGGAAAACACTATGTAGATTTCCTGCCTGTGCACAATCCTCCCTCATCACCAGCTTTCTGATTAACTTTGATTTACTGTATATCAATAAAACAGATTAAAGCACTCTATGGCAACACTCATTGCTGAATTGGTAAATTTATAACATATGTGATGTCAACAGTGCTTATTACAATTTTCTTAACCAGGAAAAATTTACCCAATGCAGTTTCAGTTTTAGATGGATATCAGCAGACTGATTTGCCCACATACTTCTTATATTTTCTTGGCATGTCAGAGACAGTATTGTGCCAAGTGAATAGGTCTCTTTCTTCCTCCTATATACCAAATAAAATGGGGAACCTAAAAGCTAGTATTAACATTTCTCATTAAAAACTGCCTGTGAACGCTGTGTGCTAAAGTATTAGTACAGGGTCACCATAACCTTAATTAGAAACTTAGATGTACTTTTTTCATATTTTACAACAGATAGTTTGTGTCAAAATACTCTTGTTCACATCATAGATTGAAGTTTGCAAATGCATACAAGTCTATGGGAATGCAAAACCAACGTCAACACTAACCCAAAGCCAAGTCAATACCATTCCCCATTTCCATTCAGCCACCAGGAACAAAAAAGTAGCTTGCCTTGGGAACCTATAAATTTGTCCTGCATGGTGAAAGCACAGGTTCACTTTCAAGAAACCCGGTCACATTCTACATTTTTTTAGTCCAAGAGGGTACCTATTTACCTTTCCTCTGCAGTGGTCCTCCAAAGTCCATGAGGAAACCAACAGTTCCCAGATTGTCTTTCTTGGTCCACCGTGGATCTCACCTGTTCCTGCCTCTGATGTAACATCACTGTATCCCACAGTAGTGAGATCAAAGGGAGGAACCAGTATGAGCTGCAGGAGACCCAACAGATGGACACTCCCAGAACTGTCAGTTTCCAGGCAAGCTTAAGTATGTACCCTCTTACCTTACCTTAGAGAGGGTCTAAGGTTCTGTACATAAACAAATTAGCCTGTCCCTCACGTGGGCATTTTTCTAACACACACATGCAAAATGTTTGCTAAATATCCATTTATAGGAAGAGCGTTTTATCCATAGATTCTTATATTGAAATAATGTAGTCCTATACATTAGAATGTGGAAGAAGCCCACCATGATGTTTAAAGAAGTCAAGGAATACAAAATTTATATTTATCTGACATGGCAAAACTCGCTTTGAAGGTTTACCAATATATTATGGGAATCAAATATGCTACACCAACATTCATGCACCATGTCCAATAAAAATGGTGGATCATATACGAATACAATGGAAGTGTCCCATGAATTTCATACATGTCAGCTACTAAAGAATTCTCTACACAGTTCACTTACCTCCATCAACTGTTTGCACATTTGTTCCTCCTGGGTCACTTTGATTTGTAGGAGATGCAGGTGCCTCATAGGACACCATCAAATCAATGGTGGACTGTGAAAGAGAATGAGAATTTATTAGAGGATATACTACACTAATTATTGTAATTAACAATTATAGTTTATTATACTATAAAATTATCAGCAGTGAGCAAGCTGCAATAAGTAGCAACCTCTAGATCAAAGTGTTATGACAATATACAGGTTGCAAGGAGGTCTTTGATGCAGTGTTTGACACCAGAAACTATCCAAAAAAAAAAAATGAAATATTTGAGGACAATTGATAGACGTGAACAAAAAATGGACATCTAACCTCTACAGTTGGTGCAATATTAAAATATATTACACAGACCACACAACCTTACTGAGATGCCCTTGTGATGATGATTGCCAATCTTAAGCATGACATGCCCTCTATACAGGTCCTGATCCATTTTGATAGGTTATCTGCCACATGAACAGGCTAAATCCAATGTGTCATTACCAAAATCTCATCATGTACAATTAGATTTTTTTAATTTTTAATTTTCTCCTTATGTGGTCTGGTTATGTCAAGTCCTATGCTTTTGTCATCGTGAGCACATTTGCAATACTTACACCAATGGGTTGTGATTTCTCACTCATTAGAGCTACTCCTTTAAATGGAAATGATCGGCTCTGCCCTGTTGAAAGTTCTTTAAGAGATAAAATTGTACTTCCAATGAATCTGGTAATAAAAGAAAAAAAAAATAAAAATGTAAGTAATATTCTCCAAAACATTATACTAAATCCAAGAACCAATAACATTTCACACATTAGACTTATTCAATATAACCGTGTAAAACCCATATCAGCCTATCAGAAATCACTGCTTTAACAGGCTGAAGAATTTTTAAACTGATTGCTATAGGTTAGTACACTTAACATTTTTTTCTGGAATGTGTGCAAAGTACAAAACTAAAAACTTCGGTCTCAAGCACACAGCGAGAGGCTTATAAAAACGCACTAATGTAAATCTACTGACCCCCCCCCCCCCCCCCCTTTGGCCAGGGAGCTGCAGGTGCATGCACATATTATGTTATTCCAAAACACAGACAATTCACATTCCATGATACACAATATGCAGGGGATGCTTGGCTTTAGAAAATGGTAAATCGCACCACTGCTTGTATGTTTTTTGGCTCCTTGAGTGAACGGATTAAAATTTTCTTGTCTCTACTAGGAGATCGAGGAGGACTGCAATTTCTCTGTGTAGTAACTCACAGCAACCAACTGTAATTCAAGAATAGGTTAGAACGAGATGGATCTTTATAGGTTGCTATCAGTATTGCACTTTACATTTACAAAATGTTTTACCTGCAATATGATTTAATGAAATAAGCTCAAAAACTGCATATTAGTGTGATACTTTGCAACGTTAGAATTTAAAGTAATATTAAACTCTCTGAGCACTGACAGGCTGACCCCCCCACCCCTTCAACCAATGCAGCAATGCTGGCAGCACTCATACATCTATTTCCCAAAGAAAACCTCTGGATATGACGTTGAGTACGTGCACTCAACTTCTTTGGTCGACCTTGGCGAGGCCTGCTCTGAGTGGAACCTGTCCTGTTAAACAGCTGCATGGTCTTGGCCACCGTGCTGCAGCTCAGTTTCAGGATCTTGGCAATCTTCTTATAGCCTAAGCCATTTTTATGTAGAGCAATAATACTTTTTTTCAGATCCTCAGAGTTCTTTGCCATGAGGTGCCATGTTGAACTTCCAGTGACCAGTATGAGAGAGTGAGAGGGATAACACCAAACTTAACACATTTGCTCCCCATTCACACCTGAGACCTTGTAACACGAGTCACATGACACCGGGGAGGGAAAATGGCCAATTGGGCCCAATTTGGACATTTTCACTGAGGGGTGTACTCACTTTTGTTGCCAGCGGTTTAGACGGCATCAACTCATGTGTTGAGTTATTTTGAGTGGACGGCAAAAAACACAGTGCTATACAAGCTGTACACTCACTACTTTACATTGTAGCAAAGTGTCATTTCTTCAGTGTTGTCACATGAAAAGATAGAATAAAATTACACAAATGTGAGGGGTGTACTCACTTCTGTGAGATACTGTACTTAAGCCTAGTACACATGGGCCAAATGTTGGGCAGCATCAGCCGATTCAATAGAAATTGGCCAAAATTCGCCTCGTGTGTAAGCCAGAAGCCAGCCTAGAGGCATGACCTAAAAACGACTGCCAATCGCCTCCCAATTAGCACTCTCAACCAATGTCTGAGAACACTGACTGAAGTGTTCTGGTGGGGGGTATCCCCCCTATCAGAACACAATAAGGCAGTATGGGAGATCGCTATATGAACATCAGATAGTTAGTACAGCGGCTCCTCCCGAGTGGTCAGGTTTTTTATTCAGCCCACTGGGTTGAACGAAAAAAAACTAATAGTGTGTACCAGGCTTTATGGTCTTACAAGACGACTCAGCTTAAGCTGGACACAGCTATTGTTGTCTTTGATTGCAGCCAGTGCATGTCTAAAGCTGCAGTGCAATGGCAACACTGCCCCCTGTGAGGTCATCTCCGCTTCAACCGAGGTCTATGAACAGGTTTTACTTCTTGAAGAAGAGTTACAACATACTGCTGCACTAACTAAAATAGCTTTTTAAAACTTAACACAATACTGGCCCATGAATGGGGATCACAGACTTCCCCCCTGCAATCGTTTTCTGCTAAGATACTGCTCAGGTACTATGACAAGTGAGCTCACAAGATTGTCCACGTATACAGCCAATGCACAACTTTATCCTTCCCTGCAGGGGCTACAAACTTAGCAAGACTGAGTAACTTCGACTTGGATCTGTGCATGAGAAATGGGCGTCTTGTTCCTAATATAACATCAGTTAAAGAGAGGTTAATGCAGTCATGAACACCAAGCCAATAAAAAAAGTTACAAAGTCGAAGAGGGAAAAAAAAAAAATATGTGCAGTTTGAACAGATGCCAAGTACTTGCTGAAGCAAATTAGGTTTTCTTTGGAAAGCAATCTGGGAAGTCAGCCAGAATAACTAACAGGCAACATATGAAATATGGAGATCCCTGGAGCAGAACAAGAGAACACGCCTCAGTGTAACGGGACGAAAGCAAGGAAAAGTAAGCAAGAAGCAAGACTCCTCCACACAAGCACTAGGGCATGTTGAAGTCAAGATCAACATAACTCAGGGTCAGCAAGATAAAGAGAGTTCTCTGCCTGCATGTCTCTAAATGTCACAGGAGAACTACAACAGCATTATGCAGGCACACAGCTGTACAATTCCAAAAGAAAAAGAAAAAAAGGGCACTTAAAATAGAATTCTAGCTTTCACAGTCTGTTTGGTCCAAGCTGGCTGCACAGTAATGTAATGGAAATAGTTCATTTGGGACAGATTGGCCTGAAGGAACAATTTAAAAAGTCAAATGAAAGCTGGATTTGTACTTTAAACATGAGGGGTATTTAGAGTAACGTGACCAGATTTTTAAAGTGAAATCTAGGGACACCCTACAGCAGTGCGAGTTGGGGGTGGAGATAATAGTGGCATGTGAAGCCAAATGTTGGGTGTGGCTAAATTGCGCTAACAGTGGGAGGGACTTAAAAGGGTATGGTATAACACCACCTGAGCTTGTTTTGCTCTAGGTCAGGAGTGCAGGCCCAGGTATGCACTAAAGGTCACCATCAGAAGCAAGGGGGCAAATGATCCCATGTAATATTGACATTACCCCTCCCTCCGCCTGTGCCAGGCCAGTCACAAAAAAACTTGCTAAGTTGGATTACCCTGCTGCCGCCCCAGGCAAGGGGCGCCATTATTAACACAGGAAAGAAAATCAGGAACACATTTTAACTTGGGATGAAATCAGAACTGTCCCCGGAAACTGGGGATGTCTGGTCACCCTAGTTTAAAAAGCTTGCACTTCCCTGCAGTACACTAAAGGTTATTGTGAACCCACCCCCCCAGCCCCCAAGGATCTTCAACTGTTGTCTCCGTCAATACTGAGAGGTTGCCCACTGAAATTGAAGCAACAAGTAGGTTCCATTTATAAAAATTAGAGAAAATAAACTTGGTAACCAGTTAGGGGTCATCTTTTATGCTTTGGCTAAATCAATGACCCGAAGTGCTCACTGCCAGCAAGTTCTCCAGTTTTTCTAAACCATGTCCCATAGTCTAATAAACTGAGGAAGCTAGACAAGTAGAAAAGAGGTGATCAAGGAAGGAAATTTAGGTGGAAGAATCTTTCAAATGGTTGCAAGGATGGCAGTTAATGTATATGTTACGGTAGAAACATTTATTTTAGTTTTCAATAGACAGGGTAAAGATTAGCATCCCACACTAGGTTTTTACTGCCTTTTGGGGGCTTCATTAGAGAGATTTTCTCTCACCTTCTGTCCTGTAGTCCTCCAGGGCTGAACTAGAAAGAATGGAAAGGGAGCCCTTCAAAATTATCCAAACAAAAGCTGGCAAAATGTGACAGGACCTCTCTTTTCAATATGTTGGCACAGGTGGTTTTCAGTATAGGGTTTCAGCACTTTTAACCAAATCCTAAAACCGAACAACCATATTAACCTTAATCCTTAACCTTTAATCCCCCAATCCCTTCAAAACACTTAAAAGCACAGCAACCTTATCCTAAAACTTAGCCTCCATTCACACGATCATTTTCAGCTTGTTTCCCTACACCAGACTGCACTCAATATGCAGATTTTCATTCTAATTGTTCCTGTTCACACTTGTATACTCTTTCTACACATAAAATAGTACATAGGCTTTTGTCTGTGCGCATTCAGGCATTTCTGGCTCCATAGACTTCAACAGGAGTGCTTGTAAATGTGCTATACACTTTTTTTGCATGTTTTTGTGTCTGAAGGACTCCCCTAGAACTGCTCTGCTTCCCTTGCCCAGCCCAGGAAACAAACACCAGAGGCTTGAGACATGCAAAAACGCTTGTAAAAAAAATTCCTGTAAAAACGCCTGGAAAAAAAAACAAAAAAAAAAACCCACCATTCCAAAATATGCTCTGCTCAGGTGTGAATGCAGGTTCAAAATTAAACATTTACCACATAACCGTAAAATACAGTCCATAACCCTTAGAAAATCTGTCATGAGAAGAGTGGGGACTGCCATTGCTGACCTCTATTGCAAAATGCTAGTGTGCCTGGCTTCAAAACTTGTATAGGTAACCAACCCAGGTCATGCATGCTATGAATGAGTGTCAGAATTTCTTATCTCCATACTTCTATGAAAACAGCCTAAAAAAGTACTAAAAACAGCCAAGAAACTAATCTACATAGTTCTGTGATGGGTATATTTTAACCCTATTTACATTATAACTATCCTTAATCCCTAAATATATGCACTTATCTTATTGGATGCCAAAAAGATTCCTATACTGCCCTGAGATCTATATGTTCCCAGATCTTTTTGCTAGGAAAAAACAAAAACCCCCCACAAATTTGCTCTTTTGTCGATACACAAGCCTGGCTAATAAATCAGAAGGAGCTTAATGTTATCCTACGTGTCCATTAGAGATGAGCGAAGTATTCAAAAATTCGATTCGACTGATTCGGCGAATTCGTGGAAAAATTTTGATTCGAGTCGAATATATTTGCTGCGAATTTAACTTATAAAAGGGTGTTTCTAGGCTTCAGAGAGCCTTTATATTAGTGCAGAACACTGTACCTTTAATTTAAATGCCCTTGGAGTCTGCTGGGGAAGAGAAATAATACTGACAGTCAGTATGACATGCAGATGAGTGCCGTCGATCTTAGAATCACCGCACACTTCACTCATTTGGGCAGTCACGGGGCCAAAACCAGAGTGTGGAGCCACAGTGTGGCGGTGGAGGCAGCAGCAATGGGAGGCCATACAGCACCCTATGACAAAAATGGAAACCACCAGCAGTGTGAGGAGACCTGAAAGTGGCACATGGCAGAGTGTGGCGATGGAGACAGCAGCAATGGGAGGCCGTACAGGGACCCATGACACACTCTGGACCTGGCAGCAGCATGAGGAGGCGGTACAGGGGCCCATGACAGATTACGGGCCTGGCAGCAGCATGAGGAGTCGGTACGGGGGCCCATGACACACTCTGGACCTGGCAGCAGCATGAGGAGGCGGTACAGGGGCGCATGACAGATTACGAGCCTGGCAGCAGCAACTTGGACAGGAGGATGTTCAGCTTCTGCACCGTCGGGTGCGTGCTCGCAAACTGTTGTCTCTTGGAAACGGATTCCAAGAAAGACTGCTGACGGAATCCGTGAAGAGGAGTAGCAGGAGAAGGAGCATCTGAACGAGCGGAATATGCCAACAAGCGACAACAGGGGCCCATGACAGATTACGGGCCTGGCAGCAGCATGAGGAGTCGGTACGGGGGCCCATGGCAGATTAGGGGCCTGGCAGCAGCTATGGGAGGCCCGTAATCTGCCAGCACCCTATGACAAAAAATGGAACACACCAGCAGTGTGAGGAGACCTGAAAGTGGCACATGGCAGAGTGTGGCGATGGAGACAGCAGCAATGGGAGGCCGTACAGGGACCCATGAGAGACTCTGGACCTGGCAGCAGCATGAGGAGGCGGTATAGGGGCCCATGGCAGATTAGGGGCCTGGCAGCAGCTATAGGAGGCCCGTAATCTGCCAGCACCCTATGACAAAAAATGGAACACACCAGCAGTGTGAGGAGACCTGAAAGTGGCACATGGCATGAGACACTGTGGACCTGGCAGCAGCATGAGGAGGCGGTACAGGGGCCCATGGCAGATTAGGAGGCCATACAGGGACCCATGAGAGACTCTGGACCTGGCAGCAGCATGAGGAGGCGGTATAGGGGCCCATGGCAGATTAGGGGCCTGGCAGCAGCTATAGGAGGCCCGTAATCTGCCAGCACCCTATGACAAAAAATGGAACACACCAGCAGTGTGAGGAGACCTGAAAGTGGCACATGGCATGAGACACTGTGGACCTGGCAGCAGCATGAGGAGGCGGTACAGGGGCCCATGGCAGATTAGGGGCCTGGCAGCAGCTATGGGAGGCCCGTAATCTGCCAGCACCCTATGTCAAAAAATGGAACACACCAGCAGTGTGAGTAGACCTGAAAGTGGCACATGTTTGGGGCATGATTCATGGCGGATTTAGTCAGTTGTGTCAGGAACTGGTGGTTTGAAATCCAGACTAATCCACGCCTGATTCATTTTCACAAACGTGAGTCTCTCCACACTTTGGGTGGACAGTCGTGTCCTCCGCGGAGTTACAATACCTCCTGCCTCACTAGACACGCGCTCCGATGCCACGCTACTGGCCGGGCATGACAGCCTTTCAAGGGCAAATTCAGCTAGTTGGGGCCAAAGGTCAAGTTTCGTTGCCCAGTAGTCAAGGGGATTGTCTACCTCAGTTGGCAGGGTGCTGTCCAAGTAGGCCTAAGCCTGTTTGAGGTCCTGCTCCAGGTCCACCTGATGCTGCTGCGGTTGGTTAGTAGTTTCCTCACTGCGCTGGTGAAGAAAGCTACTCATAATCGACTGCAGACTGAGGCAGCTGCTGCTGGTGGAGCTGCCACTGCTCCTACCACCCCACCCCTCCCCTGCTGCCATGACAGCGGAACGCGAGCGCACAGGGCCCACAGTGTCTGAGGATGGACGTTGGCGCAGAAAGGCAGAGACCAACTGACTACATAGGTGGTTTTTATAGTACGTTATTTTGGCCTTCCTCTCAGCAGGTGTGAAAAAGGCCACCATTTTTGAACGGTAGCGAGGGTCCAACAAGGTGGACAGCCAAAAGTCATCCCTCTGTCTGATGGTTATTATTCGGCTGTCGCTACGCAAGCAAGCGAGCATGCTATGGGCCATTTGTGCCAAGGAATGCGAGGGACTCCCTGCCTCCATCTCCACAGCATACTGCCACGGTGCGTCTGGGTCCTCTGTCTCCTCCTCCTCCTCCTCCTCTACCAGATGCTCCTGCTCCTCCACTCCTGTCCGCTGAGTGGAAAAACCACCCATTTCACTCAATAATTCCTGAGCACCAATGTCCTCCTCTACCTCCTCCTCTTCTTCCTGTCCTGCCCCCACAGGGGTCATGTGGCGTTGAGATCTGTGCGCCACGTCTACTGCACCCTGACCAGCCATTGTTAACAGCATTTGTTCCAGAACGTGCAACAGAGGAATGACGTCGTTCATCCCATAGTCCTGCCGACTCACGAATAGCGTGGCCTCCTCAAAGGGCCTGAGCAAGCGCAGGTGTCACGCATGAGCTGCCAATGGCTGACATCTAAGTTACACAGGGAGTACCTTTATCCGCTTTTAACATCAGGAAATCTGTGATGGCCTTTCGCTGTTCGTAAAGGCGGTCTAACATATGTAGGGTTGAATTCCACCTTGTTGCAACGTCGCAGATCAGGCGATGCTGTGGAATTCCGTTCTGCCGCTGCAGCTCAAGGAGGGTGTGCTTTGCGGTGTAGGAATGGCTGAAATGCATGCAAGGTTTACGTGACATTTTAAGGATGTCTTGCAGTGGGATGGTGGATTTTAGGAACCGCTTGACAACCAGATTGAACACGTGAGCCATGCATGGCACAACCTTCCTTGACGCAGAGCAGACACCATGTTCTTTCCGTTGTCGGTCAACATGGTTCCGATTTTCAGTTTGCGCGGAGACAGCCATCTGTCGATTTCTCTGTTCATTACACTGAGAAGTTCCTCCCCTGTGTGACTACGTTCGCCTGGACCTGGCAGCAGCATGAGGAGGCGGTACAGGGGCCCATGGCAGATTAGGGGCCTGGCAGCAGCTATGGGAGGCCCGTAATCTGCCAGCACCCTATGTCAAAAAATTGACCACACCAGCAGTGTGTGAGGAGACCTGAAAGTGGCACATGGCAGAGTGTGGCGATGGAGACAGCAGCAATGGGAGGCCGTACAGGGACCCATGAGAGACTCTGGACCTGGCAGCAGCATGAGGAGGCGGTACAGGGGCCCATGGCAGATTAGGGGCCTGGCAGCAGCTATGGGAGGCCCGTAATCTGCCAGCACCCTATGACAAAAAATGGAACACACCAGCAGTGTGTGAGGAGACCTGAAAGTGGCACATGGCAGAGTGTGGCGATGGAGACAACCCACCGACTGTTTTGCTCGCTGCCAAGCTGCCACCCTCTTCTCCTGATGATGCGGAAGCAATAGCCTGATGACGACGATGCAATCAGCCTCATCATCATCAATTAGGGTCTCCGCCTCACTACTAGCCCCCTTGGCTGCGTGTGGGTCAGGAGACAGACCTGTCTCTAGACCGGCTACCGAGCCACTCTCCTCGCCACTACTTCTTCGCCTGGCTGCTGAAGAGGCGGATGTCTCCCCCCGTTCCTGACCGCCCTCTGTTAGCTCTTCCTCACTGTACTGGATGACACCGGGAGCACTGGCCTCTGGCTGCGAATAGTGCTGCCTCGACCCCTTCCTCTGCTGCCACATCTGCTCGCTCCTAAAACATTGCCTCCTCTGCCACTCCTCTGCATGTTGTCTGACATACTCTTTAATTAAACAATTCTGTGTCTGGCCCTCACTAACGATTCTGTGTCTGGCCCTCACTAACGATTCTGTGTCTGGTCCTCACTAACGATTCTGTGTCTGGCCCTCACTAACGATTCTGTGTCTGGCCCTCACTAACGATTCTGTGTCTGGCCCTCCGTAACGATTCTGTGGCCCTCCGTAACGATTCTGTGGCCCTCCGTAACGATTCTGTGGCCCTCCGTAACGATTCTGTGGCCCTCCGTAACGATTCTGTGGCCCTCCGTAACGATTCTGTGGCCCTCCGTAACGATTCTGTGGCCCTCCGTAACGATTCTGTGGCCCTCCGTAACGATTCTGTGGCCCTCCGTAACGATTCTGTGGCCCTCCGTAACGATTCTGTGGCCCTCCGTAACGATTCTGTGGCCCTCCGTAACGATTCTGTGGCCCTCCGTAACGATTCTGTGGCCCTCCGTAACGATTCTGTGGCCCTCCGTAACGATTCTGTGGCCCTCCGTAACGATTCTGTGGCCCTCCGTAACGATTCTGTGGCCCTCCGTAACGATTCTGTGGCCCTCCGTAACGATTCTGTGGCCCTCCGTAACGATTCTGTGGCCCTCCGTAACGATTCTGTGGCCCTAAGTAACGATTCTGTGGCCCTAACTCTCTCCCTGCATACAGCCAGGTCTGCCTCTGTTGAATGACTGGAGGCAAATGGAGAATTCTAAAATGGCCGCCATTTATAGCTCGACCATTACACTGTGCTGGCTGGCTGGCTGCTGATTGGCTAATGCGATCACATGTCATGAATGAATGCATTATGGGTCAGCGCGCCTCGTCTGCGCGCCTTCCCAGACATCCCCGCGCCGTCGCCGCACATGTCGCCGCCATTTTAGGAAAAATTTCAATTCGCGCATCCGAAGTCTGCTTATTTTCGGATTCGACGCGAATCGAAATTTTCCTAATATTCGAAACGAATTCCACTTCGCCTACTTCGATTCGCTCATCTCTAGTGTCCATGCACATTAGGACATTTAGAGGCATATTTTAAGCTCAGTATATAGAGGCAGAAAAAAAAAAAACACCCTTCTATTTTGCAGTTTTTAGCGCGGTTTTCTGGCAGAAAAAAAAAAAAAAAATAAAAAAAAAATACACCACACACTAAAATGCACCTAAAAGCTAGTACAAGAACTATCAAAATTAGCTTTTTTTCCCCCTGACAAGAGCACTGGCATGGTTTTTAAATAGTGTGCATGATCCTTACTAAGCTCTGCGGAAAATTAGCTTTTCTGCTGTGGGGGTGCAGTAAAAAATGTCAGGGGGCAGAGAATGCTATGCTGCCATGTTCCTGTTTAAGAAAGGAATCTAAGCACCTTTAAGAATCCCCAGAGAAACAACAATCCATGTAAACTGTGCCTCTGGTGGGATATAAATCCAGAACCCTGAGCTGTTAGCCAAGAAGAGCAAACCATGTAGTCACTGCGCATTTGTTGCAAACACATTCTTTAACCGCTTCAGCTGAAGATTTTACCCCCTTCATGACCAGGCATTTTTTGCCATTTAGCACTATGCCATTTTAACTGATAAATTGCGCAGTTGTGCAATGCTATACCCAAATGAAATGTATAATCTTTTTTTTCACACAAATAGAGCCGTCTTTTGGTGTATTTGATCACCACTGGGTTATTTACTTACAAAAATTACAACATTTTTATCTTCTGGTATAAAACATACCCAATAAGGAAAATGTTAAAAATAAAATCTTCATTTTGGCCAAAATGAGAATCTGCTACATGTCTTTTGATAAAACAAAAAAAAAAACAAAAAAAAAAAAAAAAAAAAAAAGAGAAGGAGACCAATAAGCGTATATTGATTGGTTTGCATGAAAGTTGTAGAGCCTACAAACTATGGTGTATATACTGGATTTTTTTTTTACTACTACTCATGGCATTGATCAGCGACTTCTAATGGGACTGCAATAATACGACGGGCAATCTGACACAGAAGAGAACTGACTGCCACTGACATCACCTGTGACATTATAAACAGTGATATTATACACGGTCACTGTACTAATGATATGGGTTAGGAAGGGGTTAACATCTAGGGCGATCAAGAGGTTACGTGTGTGCCTATGTATGTGTAAAGTGCGCTGCTTTTAATAACAGATCTCCAAGTTTATCTCTCTGTACAGAGATCTGTGTTGATTGTCAATACAGACGTCTGGCCTGTGATTGTACACAACTGATCAGCAGGTCCCAGCTGTGAATCATTGGCTGGGAATTGCTAACCTGCTTCAACTGTGTACAATCACAATGGTTGCCAGCTGGGGGGTGCGCATGTGCGTGCCCTAAACCCGAAAGTAGGCAGTGATGTACAGGTACGCTGCCAAAAAAAAGGCAAAAAACACAGAAAAACGCTAATGCAAAAGTTTTTAACCACTAGCCTACCGGGCAGTTATACCCCCTTCCTGCCCAGGCCAATTTTCAGCTTTCAGCACTATCACACTTTGAATGACAATTGCGCGATCATGCAACACTGAACCCATATGAAATTTTTACCTTTTTTTTTTTTTTCTCTCGACAGATAGAGCTTTATTTTGGTGGTATTTAATCACCTCTGGGTTTTTTTTTATTTTTTCTTAAACCAAAAACCACTGAAAATTGGAAAAAAAAAAAAGTTTTTTCTTAGTTTTTGTTATAAAATTTTGTCCTTCACGGATGTGCGCTAATGAGGGTGCAGTGATGGGCACTGATACGTGGCACTGATGAGGCAGCACTGACAGGCATCACTGATAGGCGGCACTGACTGGCATTGATAGGTGGCACTAATGGGTGACATTGAAAGGCAGCTCAGATGGGCAATGATATGCGGCATTGAAGTGCACTGATAGGCACTGATGGGCAGGGGCAGACTAACCATTCGAGCACTGCCCGAGGTCAGTAGGGGGCCCCATGAAATGCCCTTGGTAACTTTTATAGGCTTTTTTGGGTGTGCTTTGAGTGTGGGCAAGGACACATGGGCCCCATGATCCCCTATTGCCCGGGGGCCCCATGAGTTGTCAGTCCACCCCTGCTGATGGGTGTGACAGGCACGGCGTCAGACCCCAGTCCTTCTCACCAACTTGTGACCAAAGGACTAGCCAATCTAAAACTGCGCTGCCACTTGTGTAACAATGCCACTCTCAGCTGCACCCTGCACAAAGATTTTCCATCTCACTGGGAGGTGGCATGCGTGGTTAGAAAGGGACAACGTCATAGGACGTCTTCCCAGAACGAGAGAACCACCTTGCACCTGTCATTGTACTATATGGCGGGCGGGAGGTGGTTAACGTGGCTCTTCACAGCTAACATTACCAGCGTTATTAAAATGCCCAGTGTGCATGGAGCCTAAAGGAACACTTTAAAAATACATCAGATCTCAATGAGGAAAAATATCATGCTGGATATCTATACTGATATGGACTGGGTAATGTGTTAGGGATGTAAGGATGCCCCACCGTTTTATGGAAATGAAAATTATCAACCTACAGAGGACTGAATTCAAGACACCCCGAAAATCAAAATGAAAAGAAACCAATGCAGGCTTGTCCATTTTGCTGAAATTTCATTGCAGCAACTCAAAATGGTACTCAGTGGTTTGTATGGCCCCACGTGCTTGTATGGATGCCTGAATGTTGTGGCATGCTCCTAATGAGACGATGGATGGTGTGCTGGGGTATTTCCTCCCAGATCTGGACCAGGGCATCACTGAGCTCCTGGACAGTCTGAGGTGCAACCCGGCGGCGTCCGATGGACAGACACCTGATATCCCAAATGTGTTCTATTGGATTTAGGTCAGGCAAGCATAGGGGCCATTCAATAGTATCAATTCCTTTATCCTCCAGGAACTGCCTGCATACTCTCGCCACGAGGCCAGGCATTGTTGTGCACCAGAAGGAACCCATGACCCACTGCACCAGCGTAGGGTCTGATAAGGAGTCCAAGGATTTCATTCTGACACCTAATGGCAGTCGGGGTACCATTGTCTAGCCTGTAGAGGTCTAGGAGTCCCCCCATAGATATGCCTTCACTGACCAACCACCAAAATGGTCATGCTGAACGATGTTACAGGCAGAACGTTCTCCACGGTTCCTCCAGACCCTTTCACGTCTGTCACGTGCTCAGGGTGAACCTGCTCTCATCTGTGAAAAGCACAGGGTGCCAGTGGTGGACCTGACAATTTTGGTGTTCAATGGCAAATGCCAATTGAGGTCTATGGTGCTGAGCAGTGAGCACAGGGCCCACTGGAGAATGTTGGGCCCTCAGGCCACGCTCCTGAAGTCTGTTTCTGATTGTTAGGTCAGAGACATTTACACCAGTGGCCTGCTGGAGGTCATTTTATAGGGCTCTGGCAGTGCTCATCCGGTTCCTCCTTGCACAAAGGAGCAGATACTGGTCCTGCTGATGGGTTAAGGACCTTCTACGGCCCTGTCCAGCTCTCCTAGAATAACTGCCTGTCTCCTGGAATCTCCTCCATGCTCTTGAGACTGTGCTGGAAGACACAGCAAACCTTCTGGCAATGGCACATATGGATGTGCCTTCCTGAAGGAGTTGGACTGCCTGTGCAACCTCTGTAGGGTCCAGGTATCACCTCATGCTACCAGTAGTGACACTAACCCTAGCCAAATGCAGAACTAGTGACCACTAGTGAAAACCATGAGTAGGGAAAAAAATGTCAGTGGCCTCCACCTGTAAAACTATTCCTATTTTGGGGGTCGTCTCTTTGTTGCCCATCTAGTGCACCTGTTACTTTCATTAACACCAAAGCAGCTGAAACTGATCAACAAACACCCTCTGCTACTTACCTGACTAGATCAATATCCCAGGAGTTTAATTGACTTGATGCTATACTGATTAAAAAAAGTGTTCCTTTCAGTTTAAAATGGAAATTAAAGGTAAAGTGTGTATGTGTGTAAAAATGAAAGGGTTCTTTTCCCATGGTATTTGTTCACATAAACTTGAGTTAACAGATGGACTCAACTGGCAAAAGGGCTTCCATAAAGAATCAAAGACCAATGTGTGTGGTACAGTAAACAGAATTCATTGAGTGTTTGTCTTTTAGTTTTGAGTATTACAGGAAACTAAATTTAATGTTAACGGTGTATGTATTCCTACAATGAACGAACACAGTAAACCAATAATTCTGCATAGACGTCTTGCCCTTTAAATATATTCTACCAAGTCAGCCAGGAAAGGATGTAGAACAGTGGAATGTACAAGCAATAATCCTAGAGGAGGGGTGTGCTCTATTTTCTCCAGTTGCTTGGAGACAGACCTCACTGCGTATGGAAGTTCCCATAAACACACACAGCAATGCTTCACTTTTTTTATCCGCAGAACAAAGCGCTTCCTCAAATATTTCCCTTCTGAAGAGGACTCTTTGCACTATTGTCGGGTCATGGTGTGTGTATCAAAGGACTGTGAAACAGCAAAGAATTATTAGGAACACAAAATGAACTAGCCAGTGTTCTCAGCGGGACCGGAACCAGTTCTGTAGTTGGTATGGAAATTATGTGGATGTTTGGATAAGTCATGTGACCAGAAATAATTACTCACAGCACAAGGAACAGTAGGAAGGTATGAGCATAGCGCATTGTTATAAAACCCTTTGAAAAGCCTCTTCAAAGTTCATCCAAGTAGACAAGTTACACACAATGCAAGCGTGAGAGAATCCCCTCTTCTGGCAGTACAGCACTGGCAATGGTCTACGTTTTAAATGAATAGTTAACCCCCAAAGCACTCCTTTTGTGTATCCTCACCCCCCCCCCCCAAAAAAAATACACACCTTTACAATTTAACAGCACCATAACCCTTTTGGTAAAAAATCCCTATAATGCCAGTGCAGCAATATCCCAGATCCCTTGTTATTCTTATTCCCTTGGATCCGATGCTTCTTATTCCCTTGGATCCGATGCTTCTTATTCCCTTGGATCCGATGCTTCTTATTCCCTTGGATCCGATGCTTCTTATTCCCTTGGATCCGATGCTTCTTATTCCCTTGGATCCGATGCTTCTTATTCCCTTGGATCCGATGCTTCTTATTCCCTTGGATCCGATGCTTCTTATTCCCTTGGATCCGATGCTTCTTATTCCCTTGGATCCGATGCTTCTTATTCCCTTGGATCCGATGCTTCTTATTCCCTTGGATCCGATGCTTCTTATTCCCTTGGATCCGATGCTTCTTATTCCCTTGGATCCGATGCTTCTTATTCCCTTGGATCCGATGCTTCTTATTCCCTTGGATCCGATGCTTCTTATTCCCTTGGATCCGATGCTTCTTATTCCCTTGGATCCGATGCTTCTTATTCCCTTGGATCCGATGCTTCTTATTCCCTTGGATCCGATGCTTCTTATTCCCTTGGATCCGATGCTTCTTATTCCCTTGGATCCGATGCTTCTTATTCCCTTGGTTCCGATGCTTCTTATTCCCTTGGTTCCGATGCTTCTTATTCCCTTGGTTCCGATGCTTCTTATTCCCTTGGTTCTGATGCTTCTTATTTTAAAGAGAACCATTCACAACTGGACTTATACCAGAGCTTCTCAACTGGGGTTCCGTGCACCTTGGAGTGCCATGGACAGTCTGCCATAGATCAGTATCATGCATTGCAATTGTGCAGGCAGGTCAGCTACCAGAACTATAACAACTAATGAGGCACTAGGGCCAGGATGCAGTGTGTCCCACTTGTGCCATGGAAATGCAGGATGTGTATCCAGGGAAGATGGCAGACAGGTCCATTTCCAGCACTTCCAGAAAAGGACAAAAGTGCACCTCAGTCCAGATCAGCTCATCTCATATTCTCCGCCATGCTGCTGGAGCCATAATAGTATAGCTAGACTCCTCCCTATAACCAGAATGCCCCATTCAACACCCCCCACCCCCATCCCCCTCGATAAGACTCCCCTTTCTTCTCAGCCCATCCTTACTCCCTCCCCTCTGGTTTACTTCCCTCTCCTAGTCTATTGCTTTTCTGCACTAAATATTGTGGTCCAAGCTCTGTGCACCTCTACCCCTATACTACCTGGGAGCTCTTTCTTCTACTCTGTATACTACCCGGGCACTTTCCTCTCCCCAACCCTTATGTCACAGTCTGTAGTTCTTCCCGTTACTAACCATCGCATTATCTACAGATAACACTGATTGCAAGGCTGCGTGTATTTATAAAGCTGGCCATACATTAACAAAAAACAAAACAAAAAAAAAACGTAACAGATCCACCTCTCAGTCACACATTCAAGGTGGATAGGGGAATCCTCCCCAATGCGCTCTTGTATTCTGACTGCAGGGAGTCTCCCCCACTCAGAATACACAAATCAGTGCTGCAGCTGCTGATCGAGTGGCTTTTATCTGACATGGCAGTTGAACAGAAATCAATAGGTAGATTGACCTCAACTGCAGTGATCACACATGGATCGAAAATTTGTCCGGTCCCTTCTGAACCTACCCAATTTTGATCTATTTATCTCCTCAGGGATGTGCAATTCCTATAGCCCGATGTCCAGGACATTCAGTTTTGGGCGCCGGGCAAGAGGTTTTTCCTTATATTTAGCGCTGCTGCGGGCATGCAGCAGGAATTAGAGCAGACGGTCGGCTCTCTTGTAAAAATAATCCAAGCGGCTAACTACCCACTGGATTGCTTTTACAAACAGCGGGAGAGGACACCCCCCCCCTCCACGAGCTGTCGCACCAGGACACCCCATCGACCTTTTGGTGCTTCCGCTCCGATATAGGAAACAGGAAGTGATTAGCATAAATCACTTCCGCTTTCTCTGTATGTAAATGGAGCCATTTTTAAAGAGGGAAAGCATTTGATCACACTAATTTTGTGCGATCAAATGTTTTTAAAAGGGCAAAAAGGAGGGATCTGGGGTCTTACGGAACCCAGATCTCTTGATAAAGATCACCTGCCACTGCCTGTTGCTGTCAAAAGGGATGTGTATATTCCTCGTGACAGCAATAAAAGTGATCAAAAAAAGAAAAAAAAAAAATTAAAGCAACAGTGTAAAAATAATTTAAAAAATGTTTTTAAAGCACCCCCATCCCCGAACGCAAAGGCGAACGCATAAGTCAGTCCTGCACACATGCAAACAGCATTCGGTCCACACGTGATGCATCACCGATAATTTCAGCTCATGTGCAGTAATTCTAGCACCAGACCTCCTCTGTAAATCTAAGGCGGTAATCTGTAAAGACTTTCAAAGAGTCAACTAAGGATAGTAAGGATTTACATAGTTTGTTGCCACTGCATGAGCCTGAGCACAATTTTAAAGCATGACATGTTTGGTATCCAACTAAAATTGGGTTTAGTATTGTTTTTTTTGCATTAAAAATTTTTTCCCAAAAAATTGCATTTGAAAAACTGCCACGCACATACCATGTTACATTAAAAAAAGCAAAACCCACCAATTTATTCTCTAGGGCCTGTGCTTTAAAAAAAATATATAATGTTTGCGGGTTCTTAGAAATGTTATAGCAGTTTAAGTCACCATAAAGCCCCTTTTGTTTTTCAAAGCCCCAGACATTCCTAAAAGCACATCTGCCTAATAAAAAAAAAAATATATATATAATAATATCAACCCTTCATATTTTCCAAACTGGCAAAAATTTTGTTTTTTTTTTAATCAGGATTAACAGATTGTCATGGGGGACAAAGTAGATTGGAACCCTGATTTAGTCCTTGGGCACGTATTTTTTTTTTTTTTTTATTTCCACACCCCTGGGCCAACTGGGGAGCACAAAATATGAAGATCCAAGTATGTATGTGTTATACCTCACAGCTGCTAAAAGAGAACCTGCTCCCAGCCAGCTGTTACATATATTAGTAAGGTTCATAGGGCCCTTTAATGTGTCCCGTTTATATAGGCAAATAGGCATATGCAAATATAGATGACTCATGAGACAGGAATATCTAGTGCTATTCTACAAGGCACAATTTCAACCTCTCTAGAATGGCTCTCCCTAGAATCCTCAAAACCATATTAAATTTCCCTGTCACAGAAGTGAGCCATATGCAGCGAAAGAGAACATAAGAATAGAGGATTCACTTAAATAGATGGTAAAAAAAAAAAAAAAAAGGGGGTATAGAAAGAACAACCGCATACGATAATGCACTATAAAAAAGGTTTGTAAAACCGAAAAAGTAGCACATAATAAATACCCTCTACATGCTGCCATTTGATTCATATGTCCAGTTTAGCACATTTCTGGAATTTATGGGCTTTCTTAAAAAAAAAAAAACGCATTAAGTAGCAGTAACTGACCTCCACCCTGTGTTTGCTTATACCTGGTCATACACTGAAACTATAACCTCACCTGTTCTGTTTGCCATTATTATATAAACAGAAGATAAGCTTTCTATTATATTCTATAAAGACAGGCCTTTGGAAAGCAGTTTCCTACTTTACCATGTTGATTTATCAAATCTTCTTATAAACTCCAAAAAAAAAAAAAAACCCACACCAGATGCAGCATTGCTGCCCATAGGGACCAGTCAGATTACTAGTTGTATTTTTACCAAAATTGGTAATTTTGTGCAACAACTCCCCTTTGTCCCAATTTTTCTTCTTGTCAAAAGTAGTTCAATAAAATAATCCCTAGTAAAAGATCTATTTTGTCATGTTACAGTAGTTCTAAAGTCTAAAAGTTTTTTTACCTTAATGCATTCTCTGCATTAAAGCATAAATTTACCTTCAGGAATATAATTACATGGTTCACCTGTTTTTAGAGTGGAACATGTAACATGTTCCCACTGCTCCAGTATTTCCCTGACCCTCCACCTCTAGTGACCATGAGCCAGGGATCTTATCCCTGAACTTGCTGTCACCTGGCCATGTCATTCATTCACAGATTTCTGTGAATGGATAAACTACAACTGCCGACAGCCTTTGCGCCTGTCGGCTTGTAGTACTCAATTAACTACCAGGGTGCTGTTGAGCGCTCTAGGTAGTTCATGGTTTCCACCTGTCATTGTTTAACTGCCTACTTGTATGAGGTATAAGCAGGCAGCTTACACTAACAGTCTGCAGAAGTCCTGTATTGCACCCACGATATGCTGATCGCCAGTGCAATGCTTTGCAAGCTCCTAGTAAAACAAAAAATAAAGATGTGCATTAATAATTTATTTTTTACAAAAGGTGAACTTAACCTTTAAGTTGAAGAAACCTTCCACTGTGTGTTGCCCCCTCCCTAACACTTACCTGATTTTTAGATCGGTCAGCGCTGTGCCCAGTTGCAGGTCTTCTCTTTCTCCTCTTCCAGTGAGCAGAGAGCAGGGGATGGGGCAAAGCCACACTTTGTGTGTCAATGGGGTCCTAACAGAGCAGCGCTACCACTGGGTACACAGGTTAACGTAATTCTAAAGGCTTAAATTGAAAAGAAGAAAAAAAAAAAAAAGGAAGAGGTTATACTTAACTGCTGTGTGCAGTGGTTTTGCACAGAGCAGCCTGGATCCTCTCTCGGGCCCCGTCGGCACTCCTGGACCCTCCCTCCTGTTGGGTGCCCCCAAAGCAAACAGCCTGTTATGGGAGCATCTGAGCATGCACACTCCCCAGCCGCTGCTCTGCGTGTCCATTCACACATGGAGCCGTGGCTTGGCCCCGCCCCCTCTCTTCTCAATGGCTCACTGGCTGTGATTGACAGCAGTGGGAGCCAATGGCTGCTGCTTCTGTCTCAGCCAATGAGGAGATTGAGTCCTAGGATTGCTAAGACTCCAGTGCACATTGCTGGATCGAGAGGGGCTTAGGTGAGTATTAAAGGGGGCTTAGGTGAGTATTAAAGGGGGCTTAGGTGAGTATTAAAGGGGGCTGCTGCACAGAGAAGGTTTTTCACCTTTAGCCTTTACAACCACTTTAAAATGTTGAGGGTCTGGTATAACATAAGGACCACCTTGAATCAAATCTAGGACTAGTTTTTAGATCAATTCATTTTTGTGCAGTTAAAGATGAAAATTTAATGTCACAATATGAGGACAAAAAAACTAGATGGTTAAAAAGTAGATAAAGTTTACAACATTCCAAAAGCATGTATCATTTATACATCTCAAAAGGAGACCTGGGGCACTCAGTAGAAGACCTAAGGCATGTGCCCTGGGTGCCAAGGTTCACCAATGCCCATGCTCCAGGCTAAAGCTATGGGTATTTTATAGGCTATAAACTGTATGATAATTACTGTATCTGAACTGACAGTCTTACGGTAATAAGCAGGTCTGTGTACCACCAACCCAAATCAAGCCATGGAATTAGGACAAAGGAAAGAAAAAAAAAGTCAGACGCTAGCATTAGAAACACAGGCTACCTGCCTGCTGGGATTCCTTGAGTTTTGTAGCAATGGGTCATTTTTTTTTTTGCTTTCAGATAGCAGCAATGTTAAAAGTAACAGTAACATTTAAAAAACTAAATTAAGGTCAGCACATTCCAGGCACATTGGGAGCTGCATGCAATACCTTAGCACAGGGTTCTTTGCTCTAATAGAAAAGGCTTTGAAATTCCTGTAAACCCCGAGAGCCTGTCTCACATAGCACAACAACTACCTAAACATTTCCGGATCACAGACATCAGTAAACCAATTTTAATGGAGCATTTCTTTTCTTTTAAGCAATAATATGTAATAACCCGTAGCAGACAGATTTCAGCAGTCTAACACAGAAAAGATTAATGAACCGTAATCACTGAGGACTGGCTCATGTGCACCGATGGGGCTATCACTGTAAGATACATCACACAGCACAGTACATATAAAGTCATATCCTACTTGTCTTTTCCGATTGTTTCAAAGTCTTTGACGATGACCTCCAACGTCGAGGAGTAGTCCAGGGGTATTCCTTTCAGATCAAATTCTAGAAGCTACAAGAGGAGAAAGTGTGAAAGAGGGTATATGTAGATGTATGTAAACCACAAATATTTCACATCATAACATGGAACAAAAAGATTTCACACAACCATCTGTATCTCCACCCTCTGTGTCATGAGATTCTAAATCAAATTAGTTCTCGTCATGCCAATTCTTCCAACAAATCAATAACTACGCAAAAAAAAAAAAAAAAGTGTTTACAGAATGTAACTTAACCAACAACCTAAAATTGGCATCTGTTACAATCTACACTTTTGCCCATACATGGCTTGCTTTATAATAGTAGATAAGGAAAGTAGTAATTGCTCATTCTCAAGGTGGTGATAAAAGCACTTGTATGTAGACAATGGGGGAAAATAAAGAATGTCATAGACGCGCTTTGAATTCCCTTGTGCCTCCGCAGGACAAATTTATTTTTGGGGGGATCTTGAACCAAACTCTGGTACCTGTTGGAAACATACTGTCAAGGAGGCGGCACACTGAGCCCAGAGTCTCAGTGCAGCTGAAGTCCATTCCCTCTGCTGCAGCTGTCAGATAGTGCAGTGGCAGAGGACAAACAAACAATGGAGTCAATTCACTAAAGGATTCCGCATGCAATATGAAGGGAACTAACGTTTCTGAAATATCGCATGAGAGAATAAAACAGTCAATTCATCACAGTAAATGTGAGGTAAATACTGAAAAAAAGAACCAAAAAAAAAAAAAAACAAACAATTAAAGTCCATTGCCTAAAAATAACACACACATTTGTTATTAGCTGGTGTAAGCAGCTGGTATTTTAGTAATACACAAAACAAAAAAGGGGGGTTACTTTGCACTGGCCAGTAAGTTAAAGTGGTAGTAAACTATTTTCTACCTAGGCGTCAGCTTATAATTCAGCTTACCTGTAGGTAAAATGAATCCCTCTTAAATGTGCATCATTTAGGAAATATACTAGTGAGCAGCAGCCAGTGACGTTATCAGCGCATGCGCTCTGAAGGAACAGCACACCCATGCCATTCCTTCAGAGCTGTGTGCAGCGGGCGTGACTCCCATGCTCATGCACGGGAGTGACATCATCACGACTCGGCCATTGAAGAGGCCACAGCCTGGGAACCTGGAATGAAGCCCAGGTGAAGATGGAAGCCTCTGCAGGAGGGCTTTGTTTCAAGTCTTTCATAATGTGCTAGTACGTGATGCATACTAGCACATTATGGGGGTTATTTACTAAAATTGGAGCATGCAAAATCTGTTGCAGCTCTGCATAGTAACCAATCGGCTTCCAGATTTTTTTGCCAAAGCTTAATTGACCAAGCTGAAGTTATAAGCTGATTGGCTCCCATGCCATAACTTTACTACTGCTTGAAAAGTATACAATGCATCAGTGTGCAAATGTTCTGCCTGAGCTCAGGAATGAAAATAAATTGTAATATTTCACCAGAGGGAGAGTGTTCTGTAAATGAGAGCGCAGTGACTAGAATATTTTCACAATATTTCTGTTTGCATTAATTTACAGAACTCTCTCTCTCTCTCTGGTGCAGTATTACAAAAAAAAAAAAAAAAAAAAGTCAAAAATAATGCTAAAATTAAGTGTTAAATAAATGCTAAACAAATATTAAACATATTTGCTATATAGCACTTTTTTAGTTAATGGACTATTGATCTCTTAGGCCCCTTTCACATATTGTGTAGCGGGAACAAGTGTTCCTGCTACGCAATTTTAAGAGTGCGGGTCTCACACGGGGCCAGCTTATTCATTTTTGCACATTTGTGTCCCAAAAAAGAAGCTCCTGCTCCTTTTTGGGAAACAAACATCACAAGAGTTTTAATGGGGTGGTTTGCCATGACTGCTGCTCAACCCTGTCATGTGAAAATAGTGGGCAGAATTGCATTGCATTTGGGGTGCCATTACCGGATAATGCCACTCAAATACACATCCTGCATTTTTTAGCGACTGCCACACAATTTGGAATCATGGGCATAATCATGGCAATTCTACCAACTATTCCAAATTGAACTGTGAGTTGGGCCTTAGTTAACGGAGCCCAATGTGTATTAAAGTATACTCTTTGACTAGTATAAATTTCCATCAGTCAGCTGAGAAACAGGACAGCATTTTGACAGTTTAATTTTAGATCTAGGGAGATGATGAAGGCCTCATTCACACCACACCTGTAGAAAAACTGATGGAAATTGGTGCACAGATTTCACTTGCAGAGACGTCGCGTTTCATGCCTTCTTCAATGAGTTACACATTCCTGTGCAGAAAATCTGCAAGTGATACCATTGTTGTGGTGTGAACAGGGCACATAGAGAACAATTGATTTGGCTGTGTCCTTGCAAAAAATGGATGTCTCGGCACCTTGGTGTGAATGGGACCTGAATGTCCTTATTCTAGTCAGCCTCACATGGCTGGCCCCTCAAAAAAAAAAAAAAAAAATTAACACACACACACACACACACACACACACACACACACACACACACACACACACACTTCCCAGAACAGTTGAAGCTGTTATAGCTGCAAAGGGTGGGCCAACTCAATATTGAACCCTATGGACTAATGCAGGCCATAGATGGGTCGAAAATCGGCCGATTTTTCTTTTAAAAAAACGAAAAATCGGTCGTTCAAGTGGCCGACGTTACCACCAATGGTAAAAAAAAAAAAAAAAAAAAACGGCCGATTTTCATCCAGTCTACAGCCGGCAAAAAGTGTCCCTGCAGAGAGCTCTGCTATTTCTTTGACAGTTCCTTGACATTTACAGAGGTTGCAACAATGTATCTATTTGTATCCATTTAGGATACAGATGTTTTTATTCGGAAACAAAATAGATACAATGTTGCAACCTCTGTAAATGTCAAGGAACTGTCAAAGAAATAGCGGAGCTCTCTGCAGAGACACTTTTTGTCGGACTGGAATTCCTCTTATTTTTCATCCTTCTCCATCATCATCCTCTTCTTCTACTTCATCATCCTCTTCTTCTACTTCATCATCATCATCCTCTTCTTCTACTTCATCATCATCCTCCTCTTTTTTCATCATCATCTTCTTCATCATCATCCTCTTCTTCTACTTCTTCATCATCATCATCCTCCTATTCTTCATCATCCTCCTCCTCATCTTCATCCTCTTCTTTTTGTCTTCCTCTTGCAGGTCACTGCTCATGCGCAGATTTTTTATGGGGGGAAAAAAAAAAAAAAAAAAAAAAAAAAAAAAAAAAATCGGCCGATTAGGCCATTATTACCGCGAAAATCCGCGATTTTTTTCCAACTTTCCCGATTAAAAAAAACGGCCAAAATACCGAAAAACGGCCTAACAAATAGCCCACTAACGATCCGAAAATCGGCCGATTTTATTTTCGGCCGAAAAATCGGCCGATTTTCGACCCATCTATGGCCTGCATAAGACTGGGATGCCATTAACGTTCATGTGCATGTAAAGGCAGGCGCATATTATATATATATATATATATATATATATATATATATATATATATATATATATATATATATATATATATATATATATATTTATTTATTACACACACGTAATGTAGAAGTAGTTGTCTATCCACTTACATGTACATTTTTAAAACAGTCACCTACAGATGGCATAATGGCTATAAGGGGCTCAAAAAACCTCTAGATTGGAGGCACTGTGGGACTGTCCTACATGACCAATAGTGCAGGTTAACCAAACAGATGTAAAACCAGTGGTATATCCATGCTATTGCACATGGCCTGGGCACCACTTGAAGGGGGCACCATGTAGGGACAGTGCCAGGATGGGGGGAGAAGGGGAGGTGCTTGGATATGCTATAGCACCCTAAAAATTTCTGGTAGCACAACCATCAGATCAAAACATCTGATTTTTTGTGTGACATGCCAGATTTCCCAGAGTCTTCAGGCCGGTCTACACCATGGAAAATGTATGATGCTGATCTAGGACGAGCGGGATCCAGAACCACCCGTATGCAGGTTTTTTTTTTTTATGCACCTGCCCTCTAATATGAAGTCACTGCCATACTAATAAGGTAGGATACGGACTTGAAGGGGTTCTCTGATGGAAAATGGAGGGGGGGGGGGACGTTCATGCGAAAGGGGGAGGGTGACTCCCATGTGAAAGGGTGCTCCTGATGTGAAAGTTCACCAACATGCATGCTTCATGGGTTCAAATGTTTCTGCATATCCACAGAAAAGATCTCTGCTTCTTCAGCCACTTTGTCAGCTTTAATTGCAGAGGTGATCAGGCCAGTTCCAGAGGGAGATTTTGGTGGTTTTATTCAAATCTCTTCAAAATACCCAAGCCAGATGGCAGCTTGCATCAGATTCTAGACCTGAAGGGTACTGAACAAGTTTTCAAGAGTTTTCTAATGAAGCCAGTACAGTGGTTGCTGTTCTACAGTCAAGAAATTTTATGACGTCCATCGACATAAAGGACACTTATCTGCATGTTCCAATATTTCCACATCAGAAATGTCTCCAGTTTGCCATAGAAGACTGGCATTATCAGTTTGTGGCCTTGCCATTTGGTCTGGCCACTGCCCCAAGGGTCTTTACAAAAACTTTGCCACCTGTCCTGGGGCTACTAAGGATCCAGGAGGTGTCCATTCTCTGAAACTGATCAGGGAGCAGTCGCTCGTGTGCTTACAACACAATGTGAACCTCACGGTTCAGACGTTGAAGAGGTTTGGTTGGGTTCTCAGTCGTTGGAAGTCTGTGTTACTTCCAACCCAAAGACTAGAATATTCGGGCCTGATCTGGGCATACATTTCTGGCAAGGGTTTTTCTTCCTCCAGAAAAATGTGTCCCTGAAAGGGCAGGTAGCTTCCCTTAGGGAAATGAGAAGTCTCAGGAGGGCTTGGTATTCTGATATGATAAACCTGGTGGTGGACAGGCCCTGGACACTTCCAACTCACCCAGACCTTCAAGGTCCAATCTGCCACCCTTCTATACAGTCACTGGCTTTAACAGCTTGACTATTGAAGCCAGGGTGTTTATGGATAGGGGAGTGTCAAGGGCAGTCTTTCCCACATTTAGGGCCAGGAAGGAGGCCTCTAGGTGTATTTACTATAGGACTTGGAAATCCTATATAGCCTGGTGTGAGGCTAGGAAATTCCAGTTCCGTAAGTATGTTAGGGCAGATTTTGTCCTTTCTTCAGTCTGAAGTAGATTTAAAGCTGGCCTTGAGTACAATTAAGTGGAAAATGTCAGCATCGGCTGTATATTTTCAGAGACCAATTACTTCTTATTCATTGGTACGAGCATTCATTCAAGGGGTTACCCAGATGGTTCCCCAATTTAGAACACCATTGACTCCAACTGAACTCCTATTGAACTAGTTCAGGATATTCCTTTGGTGCTTTTGAACAGGAAGGTTGTCTTCCTGGTTGCAATCACCTAGGCTAGGAGAGTGTCAGACCTGTTGGGCCTTTCCTGTAGTGAACCATTTCTAGTACTCCATAAGAACAAGGTGGTTCTTTGTCCTGTTCCATCCTTTTTGCCAAAGGTGGTACTGTCTTTTCATCTCAATCAGGACAATGTTTTGCCATCTTTTTCCCCAGGCCTGAGTCACCAGGGTACTAGGCTCTTCATACATTGGATGTGGTACATACCCTGAAATCATCTTCTGTGATAAGGCAGTCAGATTAATTTCTTGTCCTTCCATAAGGTTCTAGGAAGGGTCTGTCGGCTATTAGGTCTACCATTTCATGTTGGATTCAGCAGCGGATTGATCAGGCCTAGGAGCTTAAAGGGTAAGACTCTACGCTACCAGGAGTGTACAGGCTTCTTGGGCTATTTATCATCACACCTCAGCAGAACAGGTATGCAAGGCTGCTACCTGAATGTCTATTTACACCTTTACAAGAACATGTTGCGTTTGATAGCAGTGTCTCAAGGGCTGTGGTGTAGCTTTGGGCCCGGTGCCGGTGGTTGTGTTCCCTCCCCTCATAAGCAGTGCATTTGGACATCCCAGGTGGTCATAATTATTAAACCTTCTCTGTACTCATGATGTACATTTTCATGATGTACGAAAAAGAAAACTGGATTTTTGTACTTAACTGTAAAATCACATTATGGGACTATTTTGGGGGTTTTACCACAAAACTGAGGCTTCCCTAGGGGTGGGGTTATATAGGGGAGGTCTTCCTAATCCAGTTTTCCACCCACACTTAATTGGCTCTTCTCTCTATCGGCCCGTGTGTGCATGCATGTAACCTTAGATTGTAAGCTCCTTGAGGGCAGGGGCGTACGTGAATAAAACAATATATATGGAATACATAAAAATAAATATTCAACATTGCCAAAAAAACACACACACACACGACAAACGTAAAGTAACATTGTAAGCTCACTATAAAAATCAAACATACCTCTTTCCATACTGGGTTGAGTTCATTGTCTATAGCTTTAGTTTTCTTTTTCTCCCCTGTAAAAGAAATGCCATATTAAAGCTCGGTTCTGAAAAACAGAAGAAAGTTTTGACTGTCATAGGACAACAGCTTGCCTGCAGAAGAGACCCCTTGTGCTGCTCATTAGTGAGGCAGACGGAACAGATACGCTCAGGGGATCTTCTATAAGTAGATGCATTATGCTGACTGGCAACAAGAGTTAAAAAGGTGAAACTTTGAAATTCATATATATACACACACACACACACACACACACACACACACACACACACACACACAAGCTTATGGTCAATGAAGTGTGAAGAATGAACTTTCAGCTGCTCTAAACGAACTAAAATGGACATGCTGTTTTTGGAAAAAAGTATAGGAGCCTATAAATTGTAGACAGTAGTCAAGGTCAGAAGCTCTTCGCAAAAGAGAAAACACAAAAAAACAAAACCAAAAACAAAAAAAAAAAAAACACACACTTTGCCAAAATGTATAAAAGCATGTACAGATCCTACAACCATATTTGTGTTCTTTATAGTCCTCTTGCATTGGTACAAAAGAAGAGTGGGAAATCAGCTAAAAAGAAACTTATAGGCGATATCTGAGAATAACATCCTATAGGTATTTTTTGTACCATCTCCACTCCTATGAACAATTTTTTATCTTTTTTTTTTTTTTTTTTTTTAAATAGAAAAAAAAAAAATTCAATTATTGCATATGTGCCAAGTTCGGGAATTCAAGTCAGGAGCAATTGCTGCAAACCAGAGAAAGGCACAGGAAAAAATGCAAAACACTTAAACCCTTTTTTCAGTCCCATGAAGTATACCAATACAGTTTTTGTACCCCACACATGGCAAGATTATTATGCAAAAGGTATTTAGCTCAATCTTTTTTTTTGCCCTGTATAGGTACTAAGTTTCATGCATTATGGCCTAGTTTACACTTGCAGTGGGAGAAAGGGGTGAGTGATAAACAAAAGTGGTTAAGCTGCATTTTTACTGAACCTCCAACTGCCCCCCCCCCCTCCCCTCAAGTTGCAAAGGCAGGTGTACAAGGTATACACATGCCATGGCTGCAATGCAAAAATCACCACCCCCATCAGTACTGCCTGCTGAACATGACCCACTCAAATGCATTTCTCTTAAGAAGGCTACCGCTAGTGTAAATGAGCCCTAACAGAGTGTCACTTCCAAACTACATCTGATCAGAAACTGCACCCAAGTCTTCCAACAAATAGCTGGACAGCATAATCATATTTGCAGTTTGCGCAAAATATCATCCTGTAGACAGATTCTTTGTTGCTTTGCGTTAACATTTATAATGCATTATTAACTGATTATTTCATATATTAATGCAGTGATCATGTTTCCCAATACTTTAGTTATGACAAAGTCCTTTCATATCAGCCCCTTCCACCCCAAACAAGCTTTTAAATCTTAAAAACGGCCTTATACCAGTAGAATTTAATTTGACCAATCCTATGGAAGTCTAAAAAATCGTTCAGAGCATTCTTTCTTGCTGACTTGAGTCAGCTAATTTCGTCCTTAAAATTTCCTCCTGACCTGCTATTTGAATGGAATCCTAGACATATTAAACAGATTTCTTTTGTGCCTAGGATATGTGCATTTTAATATGTACAATTTTTCCCAAAATAAAAATCATATTTACAGATAGAATTTTGAGCATGTCAGAAAAACTTTTTTTAATCTGCTTCCTGGCAATTTTCTCATCACTGGTCGAACACAAAGTGTTGATTTTATTTACTAACAGAAAATTGAACAAGCATTCAAAAAAACAAAAAAAAAAAAAAAACTTTTGAGACAAAATTCTATTTGTGCATGGCCAGCTTAATGACCCCACTACAGTCACTCAGATGCAAGTTGGAGATGGGCTTTAAAAATCTGGCAAGCTGTTAGTCTCCCAAAGGACTGGTTCAAGAAAAAAATTCTTAAACACTTCACAAACCTTTATAATGCTTTAGCTTATTTCCTTATGTACTAGCTTTTTTGCTACTTGATTCAACTCTCCAGACATAGAAACCGTAACTGCATGAGTCTATGATTCACTGAAAACACAGAATATGAGGGTAGAGTACTGGGAAATGTGACCACTGTTCCTCTATGTACCAGTATGTAGGCTGTATGGTTGGCAGGTCATTGATGAAACATTATTGTGGCAATGAACTATAATTAAATGAGTGGTCATGTGTTCCAAAAGTCACCAAGATACAGGGAAAGGCAGCAGTTCCTCAAAAAACAATAAAGAAGGGAAGAGGAGGGGGGGGGGGGTGACACAAGATGACCACAGACAAGCTACTGCCTACAGAGATTTTATGGACAAAATGAATACATTTCCGGAAATTTTCCTGGAGTAGGCAGCATTTTCTACACTGTTTTTGGATGGCACATTGCAAATGAAAAAGAAAAACATGGAAAAGTAAACATTTAAAGTGGCAGTAAACGCTTTGTTTATACTTTTAAAATAAATATCTCTTGAAAGTGCACCGTTTAAGAGATATTTGCCCTTTTTTGAGAGCTGGCGCATGCGCTCTGAAGGAATGGTATATTCATGCCGTTCCTTAAAAGCACTTTGCCATGGCCCAGGCCTTTTATATGCATGAGTGATGTCACCACAGCTCGGCCAGACGGCCGGAGCTCGCCATCGCAGTAAGAAGACCGGGTGAAGATGGAAGCCTCTACAGTGATGACAGTGCACCACTGGAAGGCTTTGTTTTAAGGCAAGTCCTTCATAATGTGCTAGTATGTGATGCTTACTAGCCCATTATGGCATTACCTTGCAGGCAGGGGCAGACTGACTATTTGGAAACTCGGCCACTTCCCAAGGGCCTGGGGTCAGTAGGGGGCCCCAAGAGATGCCCCTGGTACCTTTTTCATAGGCTTTTTTGAGTTTGGGCAAGTACACATGATCCCCTATTGCCCGGAGGCCCCATGAGTTGTCAGTCCGCCCCTGCTTGCAGGGGATTTTTTTCCTAAACTGTGGTTTACTACCACTTTAAATTTCCTTTTTTCTGCTTTTAACTACTATTTTAAGTTGTTGACAGTCTTCTTAATTGTAAAATAAAGTTTACTTACAGCACATAAAATTAGATATTAGCCATGGTTCACACCGGTGCAACTTGTCGCACCCTATTGTCCACAATTGAACTGTTTAAATCGGTACAACTCCAACACAGTTGGAGACCCACCGATTTTGAAAGTAGTCCTGCACTACTTTTTTTGCAATTTCAGGTGCAACTTTCATGGACATCTGTGCATAAAGTTGCACAGAGGTCTTCCAGGTCGCACCTGAAGTCGCACTGCCATGCAACTTTGCAATCGTGAAACTTCACTTGAAGTCACACAATTTCAAAGTCAGTTCACAGCTTAAAAGTATTACTACAATTTTTGTTTGCAAACACCAGTTGCTAATAGTTATTTATAATTATGACATTTATAATTAGGTGAATTTAAAATTAAAGCCGATCTCCAGGTTTCAACTTTGTGAAAAAAATTTATTTATTTTATTTTTAAACATATTATGCTTACCTGCTCTGTGCAACAGAATTGCACAGAGTAGCACCGATCTTCCTCTTCTGGGGTCCCTCGCTAGCTCTCCTGGCTCCTCCACTTCTCGGTGTGCCACCATAGCAAGCCACTTTCTGTTGCGGTACACCCACGGGCTCAATCCTGAGCCGCACTGCCTGCATCCATAGACACAAAGTGGTTTGGCCCTGCCCCCTGCTCCTTCACCAGAAGATTTCACAGGGGATTTGAACCTGTGAGAGCGACTATAGATGGAATGAATGAAGACTCAGGTAAGTATAAGGGAGGTGAGGGGGCAACATTACTTCCCAAACATTTTTAACTTAATGCAGGGAATGCATTAAAAATAGTTTTCAAAATGCAGCTGACTTCCTATTAAGTAATCTCAGAAACTGGAAAATACTGCCAATAGTCCTTTTAAAATTTATTTTATTCTAAATTAGCAGCCAAACAAAGGCTAAATAGTTGAATCCCACGTGTCTTATTTTTCTGTTCAAATAAAAAAGTGATTTTACACAATTGTGAATATTGTATTAAACCATTTTACCTGAAATAACATTTTACATTTAGTGGTATTTAGACTTTATACACACGATGGGTGCAGATTTGTATGTATGTAGCTTCCTGTTCCTGAATCATTCTCAGGGCCGCCATCAGGGTGTACCACCGGTACTCCTGTAGGGGGCCTGGGCACACAGGGGGGCCCAGATAGCAGGAGGATCGGGGGGACAGCAATTGCAGAATGATGCCTCGTGTAGCTCTCCCTTCCACAGGCTTTCTGCTGCTGGAGGGGGAAACAGACCTGGCCGGATCGAGAGGGTGCCCTGTTTCTGGTTGGCTGCGGAGCTCCTTCCTCCACCCCACCGCACTCAGAGCCAGGATAAGGGGATAGCCTGGAGCAGTGAGGAGAAATGGTGGAGAGGAGAGAGCCAGGAGGAGCTGTGCTGTGATGTGCTCAGGATCACTGATAGATCATATCGGACTGTACACACACAGTAGGAGTATCGCCCCCAGGCTCTCTGAGCCATTCTGCTACAGATATAATATCTTGTGTTTTAGCAATGTGTTAGATTATGCTTTTTGCTACTAGATATTAATTGGCTAGCAACACAAACTTTGCTATTATTAGCATTTTAACAGAAAGATGATTGGACCGGCTACTACAACCTAAGTGCATGGAATCTTTTTTTTCCCAATCGAACACCACCATTATTATACCATTACAAATTCTTTTTAAAATTTACAGGGGATCGGTTACTATG
Source organism: Staurois parvus (assembly GCF_062004578.1). Lineage (NCBI taxonomy): Eukaryota > Metazoa > Chordata > Amphibia > Anura > Ranidae > Staurois > Staurois parvus. The sequence continues at coordinate 8,715,892 of NW_028318321.1, forward strand.
TTATTATATCTTGCATCTTAGCAATGTGTTAGATTACACTTTTTGTGATGTGTAGCCTCTTGCTTACATTTTGCCATACCTAGGTGCCCCAGGGAACATCTACCATACAAGAGCTCAGAACAGGGAAAACCCTGTGGAGAACTGTGACTCTTCCCTTATTGCAAAAATTAAGTATGGAAAATTGAAGTCCCAGCCAACAACTTATATACCTTGAATGATTCCTTCTGGAAGTTGCAGCAAAACAGAAATGGCAATGTGAGAATTTGGTCATGGAGAAGGGAAGAAAGTCGCATAGAGAAGAATTAAGCTTACTGGTTTTGTTGAGGCAGGTGCTGGCGTAATGACAATGGGAGGGGGTTGTTAGGTGGGAGGTGTGTTGGGAGGGAGGTTTGGATGGGATGGATTTGTGCTAAGAGAGCTTTATTTTAAACTTAGTACAGTTTTATCTTTGCAGAAATTTTGATTTAGCAGGAACGTTGTAAGCTATGGTTTGTGTATGCTAATAATTTTGGCGTATTTTTAATGATATCATGTTGATATTCTCACAGGGGGTTGGGGGGGGGGGGTTCTCAGGTAGGCTGTACAGGGCCCCAGAATTTAATAACCCTCTTTCACTCACTAGAGCGGACAAGTCTTTGATGTGGTTAAAAAAAAAAAAAAAAAAAAAAAAAAAAAAAAAATGGGCCTATGGTTAGAAAGTGGTTAAGATAGAACTATAAGCAACTTTGTTACATTTTGGATGGGAGGGTTATAACCCCGGTCAGTTTTTTTCTTGCCATCTGTGTCCCATTGGGGAGATTTACCTTCACTTCCTGTTCCATAGCCAAACAGGAAGTGAGATCATCCCTGCAAATTAGGGAATTCCTCAGGGACCCCAGGTCACCAGAACCAGTGTTCCCACTGGAAAATTTCCCCTTTATTACTTTTCTGGAGACAACCCACAATTTGGGGTTTTCACTTTCAATGATCATGGTAAGCTGGACGAACAGAGAAGTTGAACCTCCCTAACAGGGGCACAGACAGCAATAAAAACCTAAGTCCTCTCCACTCTATCAAACAAAAAAATACTCAAAGTATAGCTAAACATTTTTTTTTTTTGGATAGAGTGTTGAAAAGTCTGAATCTCCTTTAACGCTCTAGAGCACTCAGGCACTAGGGAGGTTTCAAATCACGTCATCTAACAGTAACCCCATGGTCTCTGGGTCAGGAGCCATGGGAAATGTTTTGGTTTGAGTTAGGCTACGGTCACACTAGCCTTGTTAGCAAGCAGCAGACAGACGTTCGGGAAGTGTTTTTACCATTTCCCAAATGCCTGGGAAAATTCTGCACATTGCAGCACATGGTGCTGTTCAAACAGGAGCGTTAGGGTCGCAGCAAAACGGACGCCTCTGGTCAATTGAGGAGTTGTAGCCTCCTATTCAAGTCTATGGCGCTGCTCTGGCGTTTGCGACACTGTTGCGGGGCGTTTGTGGAGCGTTAACACCATTCAAACTTCATTATAGGTGTTTGTGGGGCGTTTTTAACACTTGACAAATGCCTAGCAACTGCCGCTAAACCGCACATGCGGCGTTTGCAGAGCGCTAAAAACGCTCCGCAAACACCGGACCAACGCTTGTCAAATGCTATAGGGGCGTTTGGCAAGAGTTGGAAAAACAGTCAAGTGTGAACGAGCCCTAAATGTTAAAATTAATAAAATCAGTACTAAAGACCTTGCCTGTAGAAAAAACGGAGATCAACAGCATTCAGGTTACAATTCTTAAAGGGGGTTTGAAAAAAAAAAAAAAATCACAAAAAAAAAAAAAAAAACAAAACCCCCCCCACACACACCACACCACATGGTTACCAGTATAATTTTTTAAGATTCCTGTACCAGCCTGTACCCCCTGCAAATAACCAAAAGATCTGAACAGGTTAGGTGAGCATTAATGAATAGTTTCTTCCAGTGTTCAGCTTACAAATATGATTACCTATGAAATGGGGGAAAAAAAAAAAAAAAAAAAAAAAAAAGGCATAGGAAGATTTTTACCCTTCCTTAAGTGACATGTCTAGCTATACCACAGGATTTATCCTTGCTCCTGCTACAGATCTCATCATTCAGAGCCATTTAGAGATTATTATTATACAGGCTTTATATAGCGCCAACAGTTTGCGCAGCGCTTTACAATATAAGGGAGACAGTACAATTACAATACATTTCAGCACAGAAGGAAGTGAGGGCCCTGCTCGTGGAGCTTACAATCTAAAAAGGAAGGGGGAGGTGATACAAAATGTAATAGCTGCGGGGGATGATCTGGCGGAGGTGATTCAAGTACAGTTCTTAGGGGGAGGTGGGGTAGGCTTCCCTGAAGAAGTGAGTTTTCAAAGATTGTCTAAAGGCAGACAGGGTGGGGGCTGACCGGACATGCTGTGATAGGGAGTTCCAGAGGATGGGAGAGGCTCTGGAGAAGTCCTGGAGGTGAGCGTGGGAGGAGGTGATGAGTGAGCTAGAGAGGAGGATATCATAGGAAGAGTGGAGTGGGCGATATCTGTGGATGAGGTTGGCAATGTAGCGAAGGGCAGTGTTGTGGATGACTTTGTAAGCTGTGGTTATTTTGAATTTTATAGGTTGGATTAGTGGAAGCCAGTGAAGGGATTGGCAGAGAGTGGCAGCAGTCGCTGATCGGTTGGTAAGGTGTATGAGTCTAGTAGCAGCATTCATAATAGACTGAAGGGGGGATAGACTGTAACGGTAGACCAGTGAGGAGGGAGTTGCAGTAATCAAGGCAGGATAAAACCAAGGCCAAGCATAAGTTGTTTTGTGGTGTTATTGGTCAGAAAGGGGCAGATTTTGGAAATGTTCCGGAGGTTGAGGCGGCAGGATTTAACCAGTGAGTGGATGTGGGGCCCAAAGGAGAGGTCAGAGTCTAGGATTACGCCTAGCACCCTGGCATGAGGGGAAGGACCAATGGTTGTGCTGTTGATCTTAATGGTAAAGTCGTCAGTGGGAGATCGAGGAGAAAATATTACAAGCTCGGTTTTAGAAAGATTGAGTTTAAAGTAGTGATATGACATCCATGCTGATATGTCGCTTAGTAGATTTGTGATACGTGAGGAGATTGAGGGGGTGAGCTGGGGAGTGGAGAGAGATCTGGGTGGCATCAGCATAGAGGTGGTATTGGAAGCCATTGGAGGTTATCAGTTGGCCCAGGGAGGTATAGAGAGAGAAAAGGAGGGGCCCAAGGACAGAACCTTGGGGTACCTCAACAGAAAGAGGAAGAGGAGGAGTTGTATGTGATACTGAAAGTGTGCTGAGAAAGGTAAGAGGAGAACCAGGAGAGAGAGCAGAGTCATGGAGGTTGATGGAGTGGAGTTTACTGAGGAGGAGCGGGTGGTCAACTGTGTCAAAGGCAGTGGAAAGGTCAAGGAATACGAGTATGGAGTAATGGCCGTTGGTAGATCATTAGCGAGTTTTAGTAGGGCAGTTTTTGTGGAATGTTGTGGGCGGAAGCCAGACTGTCAGGGATCAAGAAGGTTGTTGTTGGTGAGGTAGCAGTTCATACGGTTGTGAACAAGGTGCTCAAGAAGCTTGGAGGCACACGGGAGCAGGGAGATGGGTCTTAAGTTATTCAAACAGGTGGGGTCCAGCGAGGGTGTTTTGAGAATGGGGGTAACCAGTGCATGTTTGAATGGGGAGGGAAAGGTGCCCATGGAGAGTGAGAGGTTGAAGATGTGGGTTAGAGAGTTTAGGATAGAGCAGGAAGGAGGCTGCAACAGTCATAAGGGGACAGGATCCAGGGGACAGGTGGTGACGTGGGCCTTGGAAAGGAGTTCGGTAACTTCCTTGGTGGCAATAGGGTCGAAGGAAGATAGTGTTGAGTTTGTTGTTGGGCCTGGTATGTTGGTTAGAGGAGGGAGCCTGACACTGGAGATCTCATCATGAATTGTGTCGATCTTCTTGAAATAAGAAAAATTAATAATAGCGCCTATGGTCAAAATTATATAACTTACTAATGATCTTCTTGAAATGACTGGCAATCTCCTGTGCAGTAAGTACATTGGTGGGTGGAGGCAGTGGGGGTTGGAGTAAGGAATTAAGGGTAGAGAAGAGTTGACTAGGATTGGATGAGAGGGTCTTGATGAGTGTTGTAGTAGGTTTGCTTAGCAGCCTGTCGGCTGGAGTTGTGTTTGAGAAGAGCGGATTTGTAGAGGATAAAGTCTTTCAGGGATTTAGTTTTACGCCATGCTCACTCCAGAGTGTGGCTGCGCATTTAGAGATGTCATGTTACCATGTTATTTTCTCAATCTTGTGTCTGTGTTTGCTGGAGGCCTGCAGACTGAGTATACAGGGTCATTATAAGCAAAGTCTGAGTGTAGGTCAGTGCTCCCATCTTAAAACAAAGCCTTTGTATGAAGACAGGCATGTGATTCTGTTTGGAGACCGAGGTGCTACATTCGAAAGACTGCACTCCAGGATGAAGAGGTTCTATATACATGGGACTGAGAAATTTGAGGCAGCTATGAGAGTCTGGGAGATCAAGAAAAAAAGGTCTTGGAGACTGGGAAGGCTGGGACTATCAGAGTCCATTAAAATCAGAAAACCTAGGTCTCAGAGGAGAGAGAGGACTTGGGTTGTCACAAGAATCCCTATCTAGAAGCTAGGAGTGGGTCCATGCAGCTAGGTGCTGTAACCAAGGCTGAATGAGCCAAGAGAGCCAGAGATGGGTGATCAAAAAGGTACTGGTAAGAACAGTAGCAGTGCTGCAGAAAAGATCCAGGTGGCATTTTCATGACCAGTTTGTTGAAGATGAAACTCCCTTTGTGGGAGGATTACTGACACAAGATATTTTGATTTAAGTTTGTTTAATAAAAGTGACCAGAAAGCCCTCACTAAAAACACAATGAAACTGCCACATCACTCACTAAAAAAAAAGCCAGGAGTCGGCTGAGCAAACAGAGCACAAGCCGATGGCTGGTACTGGAGCAATCAGCTTTTGATCAACAGTTCAGTCTTTGGAAGTACATCATACATCCAAACAAAGTGCTGAATTAAAGTGTACTTTCATTATTGCAGCCAAATTGGGAGATCGCCTACTATATTTGTATACGTTTCCCTCAACAGTCTATAGTCCTCCACAGTCAGACAACACGCATTTCCTTTAAGCCTTGCACTCAGGAGACAGTAAACGGTCCTTGAACTTGGTCTTTTGGATTTTTTTTTTTTTTTAGGGGATGTAAACATGGATGGGGATGCCCAAGAAATGGTTTAAAACGCAGGACAACTTCCTGAAGCTATTTACAAGTGCTCAGAATGGGTTTCTCTTCTTTGGAGAGGCCTCTCCAGCCTCTCCTGGTATTGAAATCCCTGGACAAGGGGGTCTAGAGTGACACTTTAAAAAGGATAAGTTCACCTTTGGGAACATGTTCCACCTGTTTTTAGGATGTAACATATGCCCATAAACTGCAGCTCTGCCCATTGCCCCCCTCCCTCTGATAGATAGTACGGGGAGAAGTCTCCCCGTACTGTCAAATTGGAAATCAGCATGGCCATGCGGGGCTCCACCCACACAGACGCATCATTCATTCACAGACGTCCGTGAATGAATTAACTGCATGTCCCGACAGCCTTAGCGGCTGTTGGCTTGTAGTTTTCAATGAACTACCACAGCTGTGGAGAGCCGTGGTAGTTCATTGAAGTTTCCTGTCAGAATATCTGCTTTCTCATACAGCAAGCAGATATTCTGTAAGATCAGTGACTGCCATTTCCTCTATCCCCACCTCCACCAGTCCTGTAACTTCTCCATTGTAGTTCTGTGCCAGTGTAAAGGACGGGTCTTGGGAGTGTCAGACTCCCGGTCTGTACCTTCCACTCATAAGCATCACAGCTCTGCCCTCAGCTCAAACCCAGCACTGCTCTTCTCTTCACCCCACCACCACTCATAGCTCAGAACTCATCTCCACGATCTGCTTAGCCCCCACCCCACCCTCAGTACAGCCCTAGTTCCACCTGTACACCCTCACATGACTTCCTGCTTCTTCCATTGCACCATGGAAATTTAGTTCTTTAACCCCCCCATAGATGCGATGTGTGGCAATACGGAAATTCCTCCTCTCAGAGAGTGCAAGCAGGGATTTTTTTCTATAGCAAGATGACATCACAGGGCCCTGGAAAGGAAGGATTACAAAAAAGTAAGCTATATGGATTTAAACTTTGAGTGATTTATAGCTGCTGGGGAGAGGATTTGAAAACAAACTTGTAGAATCCTGGAGTTCAGCTTTAAGCATACAGACCAGCCACTCCTCATCCCACCCACTGAGTTCTAGAGACTTCTCCAAGTCTCTAGATCAGGTGGAGGTTTCAGAGAGCTGATCTGCAGGGTCTCTCAACCCTGACCAAATCTGACCCCTCTGACTATTGCACCAGGCCTCGGTCTAAAAAATAATTAAACTAGCTCACCCTAGCTTACTAGGAGGCGCTACAATAGCATAACTTAAAGGTAACCAGCATTTTTTAGATTTTTTTTATTTTTTTAAGTGGTTTTAACTGAAAAATCTTTACAAGCTGTGCCTGATTTCTAATATTTAGGAGGGGGTGTGGAGTAATGTTTAACAACTAACCCTATCTGTACTGTGTTTGCAGTTATCAACTAAACTAGATTTGAACACTGCCTGTCCCAACAAAGGGTTAAAAATCTAGAAACCGAATTCCCACGTCCTGTCCTGGGTTAATGAGGGATAGGTCCATCTGCGTGGGGACAAAGACACTGTAAGGCTGTCCAGAAATTCTTGTCCTTAGAAATATCTATATATCTTTTTTTTTTTTTTTTTTTTTTTTACAGGTATCCATGTGAATAGGAACTCAAACATATAGTTGGGTTTTCTCAAAATTAGCAAAAATGGAAATATGCTTTAATAAGAAAAACAAATGGGCTTGTAAGTAAATGTACACATATACACATGCACGTTATCCTGTATGTAGAGTCTTATCTTTATTCAGTGCTGCTGGTGTTAAATATATATTGTTCCTATACAAACACAGCAGATTAAACAGTTGATTCAGTATTGTTATTTTAGCTCTGTATGAGTTCCATTGCTGTTAGTAGATTCTGTTTACACAAGGGAGGGAAACAGCTCAATTGTCCAGTAAATAAAACACAACTTAATATGGAACAACCCATTCCTAGGTCATTGCAGGACTACAATGCAAAATAGCCAACCCTAATGACTTTTAATGCTAGGAGATCAGACACTTCTCCACGTTTACAGAACACAATGCGTGGGAAATACCTGAGGAATGGAGACACCCAGCAATCCCCAGTGCTTCAAAACATATCAGGATTATAGGACACTGTAAAAAAAGTGATCAATAGCCTTTAAAAAGACTCCTGTACAGATATGAGTCACAATGGCAAGCTTATCAGGGGGATCAATTTAGGAGACAATCCAACTGCTTATTTTCTATACCTCAGCCTGATCCAAAAAAAAAAAAAAAAAAAAAAAAAAAAAAAAAAAAAAAAAAAAAAAGGAGGAGCTTAAAAGCAGAAAACAAAAAAACACAATCTGAACATCTAAAGATTGGCTTGTCGAACAGGGACAGCCAAATACTGATCACAGTTCGGCCTATGCCCGATGAAAGAACTGAATTTCAATCCATCCATGGCCAGCCTAAGGCTGCATTCACACTTGAGTGCTTTCATCCTGCGGTCAGGTATGAAAAGGCACCATAGAGAATAACTGATTTTCTAGGTTTGGGCATTTTTGGACCTTCAAGCTACAAAATGCTCAAGTATGAATGCAGTCTAAGTCTTGCATGCTGATGAACTGGAAAGACTCCACACCCCCCCCCCCCCACCAGAGGCCAAGGGACCTCTTTGGTCAATTAAATCATTAAGATGGAGGATCTTACCTCCTTCCTTTACCACCAAGAGGAAAACAATTTAGAAAGACCTGGTTTTATTGGCACCACTTCTGGTTTTCTGACAAACATTCTATTCTTCTGAGTTAAAACAAAAGTGCAATAAAAAAAAAATTAGAAGCTTTGATTTTCTTCCTAAAGCCCCTTCACCAAGTTCCTTTTTGGTGTGTCACCCAACTTCCTTTCCGTCTCTCTCTTTCTCCTCTTCCGTCTCTCCCTTCTCCTTTCCTAAAACCATTCTTTACCCCTACCTCCCCCCCACCCACCCTCCTGATTTGCAAAAAACAAAAAAAGGGAAAAAAAAAAAAAAAGTTGATGTCTGTGGAATTTCTCTCACTTAGGTACCAATAACTATTTCAATTACTGCACAATAAAAAGACATCAACATGTTTTACTGAAATATGTATAGTTTATGATCTCTACCGATATCTCCATGACGCTGTACCAATTTACCTGAATATATTGTATAAAATTTCTGTTGTCTATGAAAATTAAAATACATTTGAAAAAAATAGCAAGCTCAACTTACATTCCTGATATAAAATTTCTTGCAAGATATAAATTTATATTAAAGTGGAAGTTCAGTCAAACACTAACTATAGTTAAATCTTCTCCCACTCCCATGCGGTAACACTTGGCGACACCTACTCAGACGATCCCCACAAGAATGGATCAGATCTGCGGATTGAGCATAATGGATCGTCAGCATACAACCTATTACGGGGTGACATTGGACCCGCTCCAAGAAAAGGTAAGTTGTAAAGAAAGCCGACAATCCCCGCAGGATGCATCGGATCCATCCTGGGGGGATCGTCGGCTTGCTTTACAACTTACCTTTTTGTGGAGCAGGTCCGGTGTCACCCTGTGCGGTCGGTGTCACCTGGTGCGGACCGCACCTGCCTCAGGACGCCACTATATGCAAGTATAGTTCGTGTTTGACTGAAATTCCACTTTAAGCCTTGAGAAATGCCAGCTTGAGAACTGTCTGGGTCACCAGTCACTGGTTCTGACTAGAGATGAGCTTGGATGAGTTTGTATACTCTTCAGAACCCATGTGACTAAGCCCACAAGAAAAAGTGGCCACCTGTTATGGACCAGTCACTTGTGGCCCAAGCATTCATTGTTCATGGTCTGTTTCTGTCAGTGTGTATCTGCTTACCTGTACAAGGTACAAACAGACAACATACACTGTCAAGTCTACAGGAGTCCTGCTGTATGGCATCCTCAATCTACTGATCATGGGTGCAATGCATTACATACTCCAAGTAAAAATAATAATGCATGCACTTTTTTTTACCTGCAAACTTATCTTTAGGATATATCCTTTAAAGTCCCTTAAAAAAAAACCCTTGCAGTGGGACCCTGTTAAATGCTCTTTAACTGTAAAAAGTTGCAGAAGAGGCTGTATCCATAACCTGATTCCCCTGACAAGTCTAAAGATGTTCTCTCCCTGAAGATCAGTGTCATCATGTAAAGGTCAGGGCTGTTAAAGTGTTACTAAACCCAGGACCCTGCAATTATTTTTATTCTATTATAGGTACTTTTATAGTGCTGACAATTTATGCAGCGCTTTACATATATATTGTACATTCACATCAGTCCCTAACCCCCAAGGGGCGTACAATCTAAAGTCCCTACCTCACATTCATACATACACATACTAGGGCCAATTTAGACAGGATCCAATTAACATACCAGCATGTCTTTGGAGTGTGGGAGGAAACCGGAGTATCGAGCGGAAACCCACACAGCCACAGGAAGAACATGCAAACTCCAGGCACGTGGTGCCATGGTTGGGATTCAAACAAACGACTCTAGTACTGCCAGGCAGAAGTGCTAACCATTTAGCCACTGTGCTGCCCATAGCATTCACTACATCTGGTCTCCCACAGTACACACAACATGGATATGCAATTATGTTACTAAATATAAACTGCTAAATACCTTTTCTCATCAGCAGTATTGTGACTTCCATCATTGTCCAGATGAGCACATGTTAAAGCTTGTAGGAGGAGTTTTCATTCTGCTCTAGGAAGATGCAGGACCCCCTGACCTCTGTATGGACAGTACTGATTGGCCCTGTGCTCACATGTACACTCAAAAAAAAAAAAAAAAAAAAAAAAAAAACACCACCTTTCTAGCAATGCACACCAAATGGAGCATGTGCAGAGTGACTCCACACGATATGTCTGATTAGGAGTTAAGAGGGGGGCACTGGAAGAAGGGGGGGGGGGTTCTCAGAGAAGTCAGGATCAAACAGCGTTTTTAGACAGAGGATTAACCCCTTAGGTTCCACAGTGAGTATAAAGCATGCTTCAGTGCATATACAGACTGATTTTACTGTGGTGGGTTTAGTAACACTAAGCCTGCAGTGCAGGTGGTGGTAGCAGAAGCACAACCATGGTGAGGAGCAGTTTACAGGCAAGGCTGTGGCAGCCTGGTGGTATAAATCAAGGGAGCTTGCTGGAGCAGGGGAGTCAGGTCTCTTCTGCAACCCCCCAGACTTGAAGTGGAAGTCAAAAACTAACTAACCTGTAATGGAAAGATGTGTATTTACCCAATCTAGGGGTGCTCTGGTCACATGATCAGCTTCCAGCCTTGGCTTCAAGGGAGAGGAGGGATAGCAGACAACGGATGCTCTTTAGGAAGTCTATGCTGACGTCACCACCCAGGCTCTGCAGGCGCTGCTCTCTCCACTGATGCCAACTGCTGGGGAGATCATGTGACCGGACTGGAGCACCCTTAGATTAGGTAAATATAGACTTTCCATTAGAGGATGCTTGTTTAGGGCTTAGAATGAAGGTGGGAATAGGTTTAAAAGGGATAATAAAGACTATTTATTTATTTTTTTAAATAAAAACATCTCATACTTACCTGGTATGTGCAATGGTTTTGCACAGAGCAGATCTGGTCTTCCTCTTCTTGTGTCCACCACTGGCGGTTCTGGCCCCTCCAACCTGCCAAGTACCCAAAAGCAAGCCACATGCTCTGGGGGCACATGTGTGCTTGCTCCCGAGCCCCGCTCTTTGTGTCTATAAGACACACAGAGCATGGCTCAGCCCCACCCCCTGCTTGCCTCTCACTGGCTGTGTTTGACAGCATAAAATGCCTGAAGTAAAAAAAAAAAAAAAACCTTCAGCCTTTACATCCCACTTTAAGCTTAGCTAGGTTTTGACTAGACTTCCACTTTAAGCATTTAACCTATGTAGTGTGGGGGGGGGCAAGGGTTTTTTTTTTTTTATGGTGTCCAGAGCTGGACTAACTATTTTAGAGAAGGTAGCTATAAGTTGAATGGTGAGCTCAATGCTCACCGTTGCCATAGAGAGTCATTTTTCACTTATGTAAGTGAAAGAACACACCTATGGCATGTAGAACACGATCAGTCATATGGCTAAGGCTAAGGTTACAGGCCTCTAACCCAAACAATATAAAAGGTATATTAAAGAAAACTAAGCACATTCAAACTGTGTCCAATACAGCATACTGGAAATGGAAATTTAAGGAAAACTCAGAAATGTGAATGTCGAACTGTTTTATCAAATCAGAGAAAGTTATAATACAGTTGAGATTTGTGTTTAATAGGTACGAACAACTAAGCAACTTCCACATGCCTACGGGACATAAAACAGGTTACTAACTAACCAACACCCAGACTTGTAAAACTGCTACAGGTTAAATATTTAACATTTTAATCCTGCTCAGGTTTTACAAGAGGTAAATCATACTAATTTCTGGAAGTCTTGGAGCCTCAGACATTCTTGAAAAGGACATACGAAACATCTTCAATGAAATGTATAAATTTCAGTCAGTTTCTTGGAGGAACGCAGTCAAAAACGCAATTCCCATCCACAGGCCCGGAGTGGCAAGCGGACCATTTTGGCATCAAATAAAAAGTTATTTAGGATAGGTCCACATTACTGCGTGTAAGGAATGCATGCAAAATAATTTCCCAACATGCACAGAAATGCACTGCGCTTTAGCAGATGTGCAGTGATGCCATTAATTGCTAATTGCACCCTTACACATCTGATAATGCTACAGCACCATGAGGTTTGGCACAGTGCATATTTGGAAAACGGTTAGGGATTTTTCCCCATTTGTGGGTGTAGAGGAGCCCCAAAACCCGCTTGGTTGCCCTTGTAGGTGTGAACCTAGCCATAGTTTATGCTATACAGCTTCTCCCCTATGTTATGCTCTTGAATCAGAACTGGTGTAATGGATTAAAATGTACCACTACCCCCCGTAGGAGTTGATGAATATTTGGGCCCCCCTATAGTCCTGCACAGCCAGAAAAAACACATTTCCTTCCAGCCTTGCACTCCAGAGATAGTAAACAGTCCTTGAATTTGTTCTTATTGGATTTTATGAGGGAATTTGAACTTGGATGGGAATGAGGGATAAATGGGTTGCCCAAGGAACTGTTTAACTGAGGACAACTTCCTGAAGCCATTTACAGTGCTCAGAAGGGTTCTCTTCTCTACTTGAAGAGCTAGTCAGCCTCTCCTGGTGTAGAAATCCATGGACAAGTTTTGGTAGGTACCTGCTCCCACTTGTGGTCAGATCACCATCAAGTTGTAAATCCCCCCACCCCCATTCTGCCCACAACCTCTTGGGAATGTCACAAGTCATAGGATGCTGCAGGATCATTCACACAGTACAGTGCAGCTCAGTCACAGCCAGCTTCCCAAACTAAACATGCTTGCACCGAGGACTCAGACTAGTGAATAACAGGCCTAGGTGAGGACAGTGCTGCATCCTTAGACAGGCAAGTGTCCTTTTATTAAAATCAGTGACTACAGTAGTTTTAGCTGCTAACTTTTGGCAAACAGACTGAAGATCCTCGCTAATATTGTCGCCAGTAGAATTCATTTACGCTGAATGTATATTTGAAGCATAAATTCATATGCCTGTGTGCAGAAGGTCCTTATGTCTGCTGATCCATATCAAAATCTGACAGCTTTCATCGGCTCTCCATTGAGTTACATGATAAACAAAAAGGGATTACCACAAGACATGAGTTGAGAAATCTGCACAAATTAAACAGACCGAAAATGCAAATGTGCGTTTTTGGTTTTGCTGATCTGCAAACCAGCGCAACACCTGTTCATGCAAGAGAAGAATGAAGGCCTGCAGTCAGTCACTTAGAACTGTCAAAATCAGAGCAGAAAAGCAAGTTTGAGGAATTTAGATTTTCATATCTATTTAAGAGCACAATTAAAAAGAAGATTACTAAAATTTATCAGGATCCGTATAGAAAGGCTGTATAGGAAAATACAACACAACGACTTGGTTCTCCAGTGGGAAATTTGAGATCTGAGCACATAAATTCCATAAGTTATTAGAATACAATAAGAAAGAAAGTGAGAATAATACTCAATGTGTTGTAAATGAGAGAATTTCATGGTGTGTACACCACGCCCTGACTTGTTACAATAATACAGAATTTAGGAGCACACGCGAAGACAACAATGAGAGGCAGTGCATGCCTAAACAAGACCATTAGAATGACTGCTTAGTTGAAGCATTCCTATCCTATGAAAAATAAAAAAGGCTGCTTTGCTGAACTTTCCCTTTTAAAATACTAGTTGTCTGGTGGTTGTGTTGATCCAGCGGCTTCAATATTTTCTGCATCATTGATAGGACCAGCTTTTCAGATCAGCAGTCCATAAACTGAATACTTGTTATTGATCAGTGAATTAAGTATACAAACCAGAGACAGTTGGGGTCCTGTCATTTTCAGGTGGTCAGCAAGACTGCATAAGGCTACATTTACACAAGTGTTTAGCCATGCTGCGAATCCCAGCAGTAAGAATCTGATTCCTGAAGCTGGGATTGACAACTGTGTGTGGATAGTTGCGGAGCCTGTACAGTGCAATAACAGCCTGTTGGTGCTGCAGCTATTCGTGACTGTTTGCACAGTCTGCTATTACCTATAGCAATTATGACTGGATGCACTGTCCACTCATGATTGAATCGGGTAATCACTGGCTGTGTGAACAGTCACAAATAACTGTGGTCTCCAGCAGCCCATCATTACACCATACAGAAGCAGATTCTTGCCACTGGGATTCACAGCGTGGCTAAATGCACATGTGGCTAAATGCTCATGCAAAGGTAGCCAATTTTTTAGCTGTCCCATTCCTTGCATTGCTGAACTCAGCTTCGTAGCAGGTCTAAGTCCTCACTCAGACAGGTGCTGGCAGGAGGTGCATTTGTTTAGACATCTTGGTCAGCCCACAGCTGCATGCACACAGCCTGTGGAAGTGGATCTGGATAACGGCTGCAAGGACAAAATTTGACAGCCGTGTAAAAGACTGTGCAGCCCTGAAGACTTCTTTTACACATGCTTACCGATTCGTACACCCATTCAAAAGGCTGTATTCACCCTCATGGGTTTGCACAGGTGTTCCATGCAGCTCCATGACAGCCAAGTGGCTGCACAAACCTGCAAGGATCTCCAAATGAACCCCCAACTGTAGATCTATGTATGGATCAGAACAGGGGCAGACTGACCATTTAGGCGCTCGGGCACTGCCCGAGGACCCGGGGTAGTAGGGGGCCCCATGAGATGCCCCTGGTACCTTTCATAGGCTTTTTTTGGGTGTGGTTTGAGTGTGGGCAAGGACACAGGGGCCCCATGATTTCCTATTGCCAGGGGGTCCCATAAGTGGTCAGTCTGCCCCTGGATCAGAACAGATCAGTACACAGTCTGAGTTCTGATCTGTGCATTGATCCCGCATGAATTTATAGAGCACCTGTGCATCCCATGGAGGTGAAGACAGACCTTCATAAGAGTGTATAGATCAATAAGCCTATGTGAAGGCGGCTAAATGCACCAGTGGGCAAGGTAAGACTGCCATAATGAGTTGCCATGTGGTTCACACTAGCACATTAGGTCATTAAATTCCTGGGGCTCATTTAATTCCTGCAAGCTGTCAAATTTTGACATGCTGCTGTGTCTGTATCTGCTTCCATAGACAGCCTGCACACAGCTGGGAGGGGCAGCACCCGTCTAGACGAGGCCTTATTCGCCTCTGCAGTAATATATAGTTTAGGGGATCAGCATATGAAGACAGTGTAAAGGGGGATACCAGCATTTGACATGCTCCGGAGTGTCGAATTCTAAATATTTTTCAGCAAAGCTGGAATCTTCTAAGAAGATCACAGCACAGGACACGTATGTATTGAATGCTTTCTTTGCAGGGCTCACTGTATTGAGAAGTAACCTTGGAACACAAGAACACCACAACAGATACATTGTTTTAGTACAAACAATCTTTGTTATGAAAAAGTCTGAACTGAGTGAGTGCAGTAATCCATAGTAAGAGTTCTATCATTTCTCCACAGATATTGATTGATCTACAACTGATGAAAGGCAAATTCCGATTGGCTGCTGTGAGCTACAGCCATCTACAAATGACCCGATTGTGGTCATTAAATGAACCTCAAGGTTTACACAATATTCAGAAATACACATTCCTGCAGCTGTTTTTAGGAATGTTCATATGGGAATTAGCATTATTGTAAAGGATTTAAATTGCACCAACAATTAAAGGGAGACAGAACAGATACATTACAATATAAAAAGGCTAAGAAGGCCTCTCTCATCAGAGCTTACCTTCTAATAGGACAGGCCAAGTGATGCAAAAAGGTAACAATTGTGAGGGAATAAGCTGATGGAGGAAAACAGTTCATTTGTTGGGTAGAGATTGTATAGGGTACCCTGAAGGGATAAGTTTCAGAGATTGCCTTGGGGACAGATGTTGGAAATAGCCAGAGAGTTCGGACAAGAGATTTCCAGGATTAAGGCTGCCTCACGTGGTTCAAAATTCAGCTCCTTCAACAGGGACTGGCCAAATTTCGATCCATGTGTAGGCAAGGTCAGATTTTTGCTGCTCAATCAGCACTGCTGGCTATATCCTACAGCACTGATCAGTGTATTCTAACAGCTGGGAAGTCTCCCCATTGTCACAATACAAAGGCTCAAAAAGGAAGATTCCCCTAATCCACATTGAGTATGTGGAGGAGGTGACAAGGGAGCTAGTGAGCAGGTCTTAGGAGGGAAGAAAACAGTTTGATTGGCATTTTGAGACTAGGTTGTGATGAAGTTCAGATCAAAGTTGTGGACAGCTTTGTAGGTTATTAGTATTTTGAAATGTTTTCATTGGGTGGGAGGAAGCCAATGGGGGGATTGGCAGAGAGGATTCCTTAACACTAAGCAGGTTGCTAAGGTGGACGAGTCTGGCAGCAGCATTTTTGGTAGTCTGTGCAGAGGCAATAATGTTTTCTTTTCTCAACAACAAAAGGGCCTTTATAAAACATACCTCACATAAGATATACAAAAGGCCCTCACAAATGTCTATGAAAAGCAGCAAATAGCAGGTCGGAAAAATGGGTTACTGCAGAAGGGTCCATTTTGGAGTATACAGACTGCCCTGTTAAAGCATTAGAAAACATGAAGGACCCTTTATACTATAGAAAAAATAAGTGTCTTCCAGAGTGGCATGTGAACAAAGATTAACTTGTGAAATAATTAGAGTGCTGCTTCAAATGTATCACTTATACTTATGGCATTCTCAGAGCCACCAGCTTTGTAACCTGTGACATTGGCAGATCTGTTGGACCCAATCCGATAAAATCCACTCCAAAGCTTTTACTAAATGCAAATCCACGTTGAGAACATGAAGAGCCATCATTTCACTAGGTACATACAGATAAAAAGGTCTAATCACAGGTCCCACATCATTATTGTATAGTCACATCATTACGGTATACTCAATAAGATGTATAGGTATACTGTAAGTGACAGTGTAAGCAATCTATACTTCTCTTGTAAGAGCTGTGCTTGAATCACCACATTGAGAATCAAGAAGGAGCTCTTGGGAGGTAGATCCAAAGTTGACTTTTAGCACCCTTACGCGTCACACTGCGAGGAGCAATCCACATTAGTGTTGTAGTTTGACAGGCAGCCAGAGGTGATGTATCACCTCCTGATCACCTGTTTTAACCTTTTAAAGCCTGTGCTACCACACTGCAACCATGTGCATTGCCCCATTAACATGAATGCAACAGGGTGCCCATTCAACCTGCTGCATAACGTTACATAAAAGGTATAATTTTTGGCAGTATCATGAAGCAAAGCATGGTCTGGCTGCCTTTGCAGCTTAGGATGGGTGGTAAAGCCACAACTCAACTGATTTATACTTCCAAATCCCCCCAACTGCAAATGTAAACTAGGCCTTAAAAGGAAGAGATATTTGAATATTTCAGCATATTTTATCTAAATCTATTGATTGTTGTGATATGTAGTTTTCTTGCAAGGCGAAACGTCAACCAAACCTTTTTGTTTTGAATAGAATAGGGAAGATCAGTCAGTTCTATCTCTGTCTGTGTCACTGAGATGTACGTGTGGGTGGGTGAGGGGGTTTAGTTCACTTCCACCCACACAACAGCAAGTGAGGCGCACAGCCCTTTTGAGAATGTACGTGTGATACGAAACACGTCGGGGAGGAGCCCCTGCACGCCGTGATGTCACGCCGCCGGATCACGGAGGTCCAGTGGCCATCTTTAAATACCAGCTGGTCAGTGTACAGAGCAGCTTTATGCTGCATATACCATATATTGCACTACTTTGCCTATGGGGATTTTTCTACCTCAGTACCTAAGTGTGTTCATTTGATAATTTTTAATAAACTTATTTTATGATTAATTACTACACTATGGATACTATTTTTTGCTCCACAGCGTGCATTTAACCCCCTAGGACCCTCAGGTGACCATCCCAGGGCCCAGAGGAGAGCTGTAATTAAGCAGATCCCGACTATAGCCAAGCCTTTAAAGGGGACCTCTAGAAGTACCTTACCACCATCATTATCCATTGAAGAGGTATCCATTCCAGGCTACATCCTATCCAGGATTGAGGGGAACTCTGGTACATTTGACGTATATGTGCAGTTATATTGCACCTCTGGTGAGTGTGCAATTTATCTGTTATTCCTGCACGACACCGGATCACATGCATCACTGGGACTAGAGAAGTCACCCTTTTCAGTTTATCATCTGTTTTTTTTATCACCCTCATCACTTATTGGACATTTAACAGTGTTGTCTACCACAGACGTAGTGTATGTCAGTTGGGAACTAATACCTCACATTTGATACGGACACCATTTGTTACCATTTTGGCACTCTACTATGTGATATTTTGACCATTTGTATTTATATGCACTTTAGCTTGAGGCGTTTAGCATCTATACGGATTTCTCCAGCTGCACTACATATTTTATGATTATTTTTAGAAGGTTATATGGTTCCCTTTTAGCGTACTAGCCGCTTTCTTCCTCTTAAGCTCTCGCTGAACCCCGTTTTTTAAATTGTCACTAACTAAATTGAAAGGATTTCCCCTCATCTCCAGTGGTGGCAATGGTAAAACTTTGGGTTACTCAATTTTCAACTCGGTTTGTCCTAGTGACCATTATCACAGAGGGTAACCAACCGCAGTTGGGATACAGACCCAAAAAAAAAAAAAAAAAAAAAAAAAAAAAAAAAACCCCCACCCCACACCACACACACACCTGATGGATGTTTTAGCCCTTCTGCTTCCAAATCAAGTAAAATGTTTTGGCTAGAGGTCTACTTTAAAAGAATGTTTGGGCTTTTTTTGTTTTTTTAATTTTTATTTTGGAGGATTCAACAAGGTCACAAATATACTAATACCAAATGGGACAGTTAACATAATTATACAATAATCATATACGTACAGGTCAAATTAGGTCTTAGATAGAAAACACACACACGGGTCACCATTTGGACTTTACATAGGTCTGAAGGGTTCCTTTGAGCATGGATTGTGGTCTAGTGCACCCATATTATTGGATTTAGATGGAACACTCCACCATAACCAACAAGCCTGTTATACATCTTCTCTTCTGCTTCTTTATTGGATTTCATTGTCCTTTTAGGCCCCACCAGCACAGACTACACCTGCTTCTACCCAGATGCCTGTACAATATTATACCATGAATATATACACAAAATATATCGCTAGGATCTATACCATGAAGACCTGGAGATGGGAAACCGATATTTCACACATTCTCATTTGGTTCTTTAAGGTTATTTGATCCATGAAAAGCAACCCCCTCCCCCCCAGCTCTCCCTTCCCAGCAGGTTTTGCATCCACCAACAATTATTGTTCTCTGATGTCTTCTGTACAACATTGTGAGAACTCACTGGTGTTCAGGAAACACACAACCAGACAGAAAGGCACGGTGCCTTATTCATAGCCCCTCACCAATCCTGTACTTTTCTATGTTTCAATATATTATTTACACAGAAAACAGGCCTCCAGATGAAATGAGAACAGCTGCTGACATTCTTTTTCCATCCCAAGTTTGTTGATTCACCAGAAAAAAAGTCAGTGATTCAACAGAAAATTATGCAAGAAAAATATCTGACAAGACTGCCTGAGACGTCTTCATAGGTCATACTGAGCCTCAGAGGGTCAAGCACCAGAAGGGCCTGTTCATAATCACACTGGACCTCTTGCTGGGAAGTGTCTTGAAACAAAATCACCTGTGTTAAAAGGCTACGATGCAGGCAGCCATTCCTTAGGGCCCCATTTACACTTTCAAATGGGACCATTAGCAATTAGATGTGGGGATTCCTGGTGATTAGCTGGGGGCAGACAGCAATGGCTGCGGGAGCTGTCAGCATCCCACTCACGTGTGATCGCTCATGGAGCGATTACCAGGGATTGAGTAACCCTGGATACACGACTGCTTAAAGTGGAACTGCACTGCATCTGAGCACCACAAGCCAAAAATGCTAATTCATTGCTACTATTCAAAGCAAACTCACCCATCCATGTCTCCATGCTTATTTTACTGAGAAATCATTGACCCCCCCCCCCCCCCCCTAGCATTTCTGGCAGTGGCCATCTTGAGTAAGGGCAGATTCATGTAGCATTTACTTCCTAGAATCCATCTGCCCTTAGCTCAGGGATTGGCTGAGCTGAGAACCCTCCTGAGATGTATGACATAATTTGCCTAGGCATGGAAACCAGGAAGTAACTGAAGAAATTTAGAAAATAAGTTTAAAACAAGTAAATATGATATACTTTCCTATCCATTTATGATGCTAGCAGCACAAGGATTAAAAATGGTCAGTATTAATTGAGAAAGTGAAGTTCCGCTTTAAGAAACTGAACACAAAGTGTCTTTACAGCTGTGTCCCCAGGTTTTTATGACTTTATGACTGGGTGAAACAGAAAGTATCTAAAAATCTACCCAACAGGGACATATACCCTTCAACCATGCATGCTTAGGAGTCCCTCACTTACAAATGGCAAGTCCCATTAGAAGAGCATTTTTTTTTTGCCCAGAGTTCAAATTTAGGCTGTTACAATAGTACACCATTACCACACAGGGTTCTGTTATTTAGTTGCATTTTCTTCCTGTCAAAATAGAAATGTTAGACCAGCAATGGGCAAACTACGGCCCGGCAGACCTTTTAATCCGGCCCGCGGAGCGTGATACATTGGCTGTCAGGATGTGTGTAGGCGGGGCAGCGTGACGAACGTGAGGGGAGCTAGGCTCCTCTCACAGTCCGCCCTGAAGACCAGAACGGCGCGGGAACACGACGAGAGGAACACGCGGAGCAAAGGTAAGTGAATTGACACAGGGGGGACTTTGCTTACTACTTGGGGGGAATAGTACTGTGAGGGATGAATTAATATGGGGAATGAATTACTATGCTTACTATGGGGGAATATTACTATACTTACTATGGATGACACATACACATCATTCATCTACTCTTGGTCCGGCCCCCAGGTCCAATATATGAACCCATTGCGGCCCTCAAGTCAAAAAGTTTGCCCACCCCTGTGTTAGACTGTTTAGGCCCCCCAATGGAAGCTCAGGGATAATACTCTGATCATCTGCTGGAGGCAAGTAGAGCTGTCCTTTAACACAGCCTCATCTTTCTTTCACATAATCCTGAAAGATTTTTTCTTCTAGGACAGATTTTTGAGCATCTGTTTTCACAGATGTCTGACAGGAGACTGGCCAGCTTTAAGCTGGCCATAAAATGATCGAATTTCAGTAGGTTTCTGATGAACGGTCTAAAATCTACTTTATGGGTGGCGCTGATGGCACCTTTCTACTTGACATTGATTAAAAATTTTAAGTGCCAGCCAAACAGTGACTGCATGCAATTATTGGGTGTGTGGCCAGCATTACACTTATTACAGATGCTCCTCGGTGACTGGATCTCTTTAAAAAGAGTATACTACCCAAGATATTTACCCACTAACTTTCCTGTCCCTCTCATATCACTCTAAAAAGTGTATCAAATCACCAATAATTGTATTGTTGTTTACTCTACACCCTTAGGCTAGTCTCCACTGCGCCTCTGAAAAGCGATCTGCAGCTGATAGAATTTCAGGAGGTGGTAGAGCAACAACTTGCAGGTGTTCAGCAGGTGATACAGTCTTCTGAATGGCTCTTTTCTTTTTGACAGATTTTGCTCATGGTTGCGTCTCACAGTCTCATTGACCTCAATTGGCAAGTTTGAGACTAGACACATCACATGTTTGCCACGCAATGTGTACAGCCCCCTTCTGTTTCCCCCTTCCCCCTCAATCACAGCTGGAATTTTTCTTCCAATTGGTTGTAAGGATACAGAGACACTAGCCTGCACGGTAAAATGCAGCATTTCAGCACTTTTGAAATGTTACCTAGTGACAGTTCACTCATGTCACAGCACAGTAGCGCATGCATTGCTCTGCAGTGGGTGACATGCAATGCCATCCATTGTAATGTTGGAAAAAAAAGGGAAAAAAAAAAAATTGCAGATATGCTGCATTTTTCCGTGCTACAAAACAGCAGAATTCATGCCAGCATTGTGGTGTGAAAAAGACACAGCAATTTTTTTTATTATGTGGCCTAGCAGTGATCTTTATATACTGTGGGGAAAAAAGCAAATGGCTATACATATTGTGAACGAGCTCTAAGTGTCTGTGCTCTTCCATATGCACAGTATGTATCCTGGAAATAAAAGTAGTTGTCAGAAAAGGTTGTAAGTAGCAAACAAAAGACAAATTATAAATGTTCTTGACTCATAGCTTTTCTATTGCACCACAGGGCATACAACTTTGGTTGTGTGGTTCTTTGGAATGTGGCACCGCCTAATGCAGAACAGAAACAGTAGCAATTACAATGGGTTCCTATCTATTGTGAAAAAAAACTTCCCAAGAAAGCAATTGACAGCTCAAAAACCAAAAATAAAAGCATTAAATGGTGTTCTGGCCTCATTAGAAAGTCCTGCAACAAATTTACAAAAGACAGTTTTCCTAGTTTTTTGCAACAAGGTATTAATGAGCTACACGTGCATTCTAGGGCCATGGGTGCAACAAATCCATTAAGAACTACCACCATATTGGTGATCAGAAAAGCAGAGGGGGGGGGGAAAATAAAAAAGCCAGCTCTTCCACGTTGGGGCAAATTGTGTCAAAGACAGAATTCTGTCTGACTCCGTTCTGCAGAAGATTCATATTTCTCTAAGGCTACGTTCACACTAGCGTTGTGTGCAGGCGGAAGAGAGGCGTTTTTACCGCTTCCCAAATGCCTCAGACAATTCTGCCCATTGCATCACATGGTGCTGTTCTAACGGGAGCGGTAGCGTCGCGGCAAAACTGAGACCTCTGGTCGAGTCAGGAGGCGTTGAAGCCTCCTATTCTTGTCTATGGTGCCGCTAACACCATTTAAACTTCATTATAGGCGTTTGTGGGCGTTTTTAACGCTCTGCAAATGCCTAGCAACTTCCGCTAAACCGCGCATGCGGCGTTTGCCAAGCATTAAAAAACGCTCCGCAAACGCCGGACCAACGCTTGCCAAACACTACAGGAGCGTTTGGCAAGCGTTGGTAAAACAGTCAAGTGTGAACGAGCCCTTACTGATAGTTACGTAAAACCGGCCGCAACCTACTTCATTCATTGCACCAAACAAGAAAGGGGGGGGGGGGGGGGGGGGGAGGGGAGTAAGAAGAAAGATCTTTTAACCCCCTTTACAACCTCCCAACACATATGCGGCAGCAAAATGTTGGTCTTATAGGCTCGTTCACACTTGACTAAATTTCGAAGTCTTACCAAATACTCCTATAGCTTTAGTATAGGCGTTAGGAATTAAACAGGCTTTTTACAAGTGTTAAAAAGCTCCCCAAACTCCCTATGTGCAGTTTTGAAGTGCTTTATAAGAGTTTGACAAGCATTAAAACCACAACACAAACATTATTAGTTGTTAAATGTTATTAATGGTCCACAACCAGGCATGCCCAGCAAACACCTGCCAGTTCGTTTGAGGAGCGACACCATAGACTTGAATGTGAGGCATTGAAAGGCCTCAAACTCCTAATTCGACATGAGGCTTCACTTCTGAAGCGACACTAACGCTTCATATTTTGATAATGCGAACAGCACTGTGTGCTGCCCATAGTATAATTTGCACAGGCGTTTGAGGAGAGTTACAAAATGCCCCTAAAATGCCTGCTTTCAATGCCAGTGTGAACTAGGCCTTAAACCCATACATAAGCATCATTGAGTGGCCAAAGGTAGCTCTCAGTCCAGGGTAAATTTTGGTAGCTGCTCATGTGACCGCATGATTGCCAATACTTCCTGCCCCCTGAGCATTCCAAACCATTTAGAAGGGATGCAATGTATAAAACACTCTTCACTCTAGGATTACAAATCACCTGAATTTAAGCCATTTCTTAAAAAAAAGCTGACAAACCAAACCCAGGTGATAATCATCAGCATAACTAAACAAAAACTACCCCTGTGCAATCTTTGCTATACAAATGTTCTCCAATACTTATGTGCTGCAAAAAAAAAAAAAAAAAAAAAAAAAAAAAAGTACATGCCCAGTTTAACCGAATATCGTGCGGGCCACGTTTTGCACAGGCACGAGAGCCCATTCATTTGAATGGACTCCCATGCCCCGTGACACGCAGAGAAGAAGTCCCTGCACTTCTGAAAAAGCAGCCTGCATGGAAACCTCGGTTCCCAGTACGGTTGCGTTTTCCAGTGCGAGCGGCGTGCCATCAGAACGAATGGCACCTGCCCACGGATCCGCATTCCTTTGTGCGGCTGCACGGATTTTCGTGCAGATCTTCATAGCACCACCTGCACATATGTGAACCAAGCCTTAGTGTTTACATGTGGACATTCATTTGAAGCCACATTTATCACATTAGGAGTTTTTTATTCATTATTGTAGCAATTGTACATACAAATATGGACGCGAACATCCATGATGGTAAAGACCCTCCATCTTGTATCATTTCTCACTCCAAATCAGCTCCCCCCTCCCTCTGTTGAGTGACACATGGTCCATGAGTGCGGAGTTCAGGAGTGCACAGGACACAGCTGGATATCCTTCATGGTTGTAAACCCAATTAGCCGATTCCAGTGTGTCTGGCAAACTCTTGCTCTGAAGCTGATCGTAAAGCTATAAATCCATCAGTCACTGGACTTCCAACGCATTCCGAAATAGCAGTAAAACCTGCATCCCATGTGAAAACATTTTTTCATACAATTTTGAAATTTCTCGTAAGTAATACATACCATAAAAACAAGACATATATTCAGAGAGGTCATTTTAATACAAGTCACCTGATACCTTACACCCCTAGATTACGTCTACCCAAGAGCAGAAAGAGATATCTCCTTAATCGTCACAGCAGATATGTCATATGCGATGTCTGGTCGTTCAGAATATCGTTCTGCATATTATCCTGCCAGTGGATAGGATGCTACATGTACCTAGGGAAGGTTATTGACCCTGGTTTTAGATTGGCTAGTCCTTAAGTCACAAGTCGGTGAGAAAGGCTGGGGGTCTGACGCCGTGACGTCACAATTATCACATGCGGTTTTGGATGAAATTGCAGAAATGTATCACCTGTTTTTAGCCTCAATCAGCATCATAAATGCATGCGTTGGCTACATTACACTAAACCAGTGCTTCTTAACCTGGGTTCGATCGAACCCCAGGGGTTGGGTGAGTCAGTCTCGGGGGTTCGGCGGAGGTGACCCACACCCGACTCATATGATTTGTGATGACATGCCCCGCTTGTCCATCATTGGCTGCAGGTGGTCACGCCCAGTGGTCGGCAAGCCACGGCTCTTGTGTGCCGGGCGCCCGCTCCCCTCCCCTCGGGCGGCAGGGACTCAAATGCAATGATTGGCCAGTCTCGCTGCCACTCACATCCTGATAGCCAGTGATTGGCTGTCAGGATGTGTGTAGGCGGGGCAGCGTGACGAACGTGAGAGGAGCTAGGCTCCTCTCACAGTCCGCCCTGAAGACCGGAACGGCGCGGGAATACAGCGAGAGGAACGCGCGGAGCAAAGGTAAGTGAATTGACACAGGGGGGACTTGGGGACTTAATATGGGGGATGAATTACTATATGGGGGGATGAATTACTATATGGGGGGATGAATTACTATATGGGGGGATGAATTACTATATGGGGGGATGAATTACTATATGGGGGGATGAATTTTCATACCGTTTGTTACAACATATCTTTGCGAGCAATCCTTTGAGGATGCTGGACATAAAGACGAAGAAAAGGAACAGACTTTGTTGTGAAAATGACATGAGAGTGGCACTTGCCAAGGTAATGCCGTGCATTTCTGAACTGGCCTCTGAAAGACAACAGCAGAAGTCACACTGATTTGCGGTAAATATTCATTATTTTGTTTTTGTGTGAAAAATCATGTTTTAATGGTTTTGTTCTTTGTTCTTAATGGTTTTGTTCATTTTGTG
The DNA here is from genome assembly GCF_062004578.1 of Staurois parvus. NCBI lineage: Eukaryota > Metazoa > Chordata > Amphibia > Anura > Ranidae > Staurois > Staurois parvus. Next base: position 8,741,606 of record NW_028318321.1, read on the forward strand.
CACCTATGTATAAATATATACCTATGTTTTGAATTTTAAAAATCATATTTTATTTTTCCAATTAAGAAGGGTTCGGTGAATGCGCATATGAAACTGGTGGGGTTCAGTACCTCCAAAAAGGTTAAGAACCACTGCACTAAACTATGAAAGACTCAACGCATGTAAAAGTACATTAAGGCCCCTTTCACATGAACACTCCATTCGGGTCCGCCTTTCTGTTTTTCATCCAGTCCGATGCATTCTGCTAAAAACAGATGGATGAGGAACTGTTCTCCTTCGATTCACTGGTCGGGTGCAAAAACGGATATGCGGTCCATTTACTTCGGATTGCCCATAGAGGACAGCAGGCTGTGTCCATGTCCGCTCTCCATAAGTGCAGTGGACATGGACCAGCCATCCACGGATCGCAGCCAGGGTCCGCCCCATGTGAAAGGGGCCTTAAATGCAAGAGAAATTTTCCAACATTTAAATATAGAACTAAACTGTCCAGTATACTCACCTCCACCAGTCGGTTACATCCCTCACTTGCTTCTCCCCAAATGCAGGTTTTTCAGGCTCTTGATTTGCCAATGGGGGATGACATATGGGAATCAGTCATCCTGGCACAGTCAAAATGTGTGGGGTATGCACACTGCATTGCACATGTGCTGCACAGTATACATATGGTAGAAAAGTGTAAGGCAGGTAAGTGTATTCTTGCAGCCTAGACATAGCAAGTCTCTTCTGCAATAAAACATTTCCAGCTCACAGTTTTCTAAAAATGAGTTCCGCTTTAAATAAAGCAAATTTCAGGAAAATATATTCTCCTGCCTTTAATTGTATATGTGTTTACATGCATTTAGACATGCTCAGGAGTATCTAATCTGCACAAATAAAATCTAAATACGCACAGAATTCTATTTTCTCAGACCTAAACACTCAAAATGGTACTATTTAAAACCATTACATTCATTTACATGCTTTTAGATATGTCCTATAAAAAACGCATGGATACCTTCCAGTGAGATTAAGCCTCAACTTGTGTCAAAAAGTCAATGAATGCAACATAGGTCCTATGCAAATAATTAGATTTTCTCTTGCCAGTGTGATTTGCCTGTTCTGGAAAATGTTGCAAAATTCATGACAATGCATCCTCTATATACAGGTCCTAGAGAATCTGCAAAATATGAGCTTGGGATATCAAGCATCTGAGATGGAAATGCAGTTGAATGATGTAGGAGTCCAATCCTTGTATAGTTGTTGATATCACCCTCCACATGATCCACAACTCAGTGTGGGAAATCATACAAGAATCAGTCAGTCTTAGTCATCACATAGGACAAAGTCTGGTACAGATCATGCTGCTTAGACATATACAGAAAATACAGCATTAGCACTATTCTTTTATTGAATAAATGTCACATAACATGTACAACTGTTCTGTGCAAGAATCCATGTTTATGCCCTATGCAGTGGCCAGCAAAACCCATCTGGGACGAATAGCAGCGATGAGCTCAGGTGTTGGTACTGGGGGAACCATCTGGTCTGTGCCATTCTGGCCACAAGATCTGGGAGAAGAGGGAGCCAGCCAGCAGTCCTTGTACATGTGTGGCTGCTGGGGGGGGGGGGGGGGGGGGGGTGCCTCAGTTGCTTATGATTGGCGCTGTACATTGACATCATCCAGGCAGGATAGCTCAGATAGGTTTGGACTATGATCTGAACATGTCTGAGCTCATCCCTAATAGTTTCTTAACGGGGATGGGTTGACTTGAAAGCGTCCTCAAAGCTGGGAGGAGGCCTGTGGACAATAACTCCAAGATAGGACAAGGATAAGTAAACCCAAGAAAAGTAATATATTGCAGCTTACAGTTCTTAGATGTGGGGCATGCTTAGTTTTCATTTGTTGCACCCCAAGAACATTTTCAGCAAATATAGAAAAATACCTGCTGATTTGGCCAGAAAAGCCATGTCCGTGTCACTTCTTGTGGACTGCACAGAAAAATATCTTCCTTCCTAGCTATCTTTGGTAGACTACCAAGAGCCCCATGTAATAGAGATGAAGAGATCCAGACATGTTTGTGGTCGATATCAGGAGAGCAGACTAGGGTGACAGCCACCCAAGGACAGGATGGTATGCGTTATCTGCAGGGTGACCAAGTGAAAATACAAAAAAAAAAAAAAAAAAAATGCAGCCACCACAAGGACTAGGGAGCTGTAATGTACTGAATTTTTGGTTATGGGTTTAGATATACACTAAAGTGGAGTTCCACCCAAATATGGCAGTTTGCCTCCTCCCCTGCCATATTTGGCACCATTTGGGGGGGGGGGTTACCTGGTTTTGACAGGTACCCGCTCCTACTTCCAGCTCAGTTTGCTGCAGCCCCTCCCTCCCTCCTCCATCAGGATGAAGCTGTAAGCTGTCACAGCCTGGTGCCCACTGTTGAGATGCCTGCACTGTGGAGAGAAAAAGAAGAGGAGGGATGGTGCGGGTGAGAACATCGCTGGACCCCGGGACAGGTTAGTGTGTTTTTTTTTTTAAATCAGCAGCTACAGTTTTTGTAGCTGCTGCCTTTTAATAAAACACAAAAACGGCTGCAACTCCACTTTAGGGATTGGAACATCTACATCCTATAAGGACAAGAAAAAAAAGTCAACTGAACTCTTATTCACAGGAAAGGCAGGGAGGAGACCTATAGCAAGTCTCTTCCTTGGCTGCCCCAGGCTACATGCTCTGGTGATTCATGGGAGAAGGTGTTATCTATCATTTGTAAACTACTTCAATCACATATGCAGATCTAATCCTAAACTTATAGCATAGTAGCAGGAACATTCCTTAGCAGATGCCATTACCCTCAGCACCTTCACCCTAACTAAAGTTTTTTGGTGCACACTTGCAAAATTGATCTGTTTGTACACAGTTTTACACCAACAGTAAAGAATATTAGGAAACTCTGAACATATGGGGGATGTGTGGCCTGCTATGATCCCACCATCCCACATCCCTGCCATGAGCATTCCAACAGAGAGACGCTATGTTACGACTATAAACTAATGAAAACCATATTGCATCCCCAGGCAAACCGGTACACTTCAAATACGTCTGCAAAACCGCAAACATCCCCCTTCATCAAAGAGAAGTTTGCAACATTTTACCAACACAATACAACAGCTCCCATTCATTCTCTAAACTGCCCATTGTATACAAGATGGATGCATGCAAGAAAAATTATCCCAGGGGTGTGGAACAACAAAGTATAAACACACCTTTGCAGCATGTATGTATATATATTACAGAGTCCAATGGTAACATCCAATCAGAATTCCGCCTTTATTTGTTCAATTATATTGTTTTTGAAAGCTGATTCCTAACTGGTTGTTTGGAGTTATCACACACCACTGCCCTTTACACTGAGAAGTTGGCCATAGACAGTTTGAAATTTAGCCAGTTCATCAGGAACATGAGGGATTTCGATCCACCTATGGGCAGGCTGGTTTTACAAAAGTTGATCTATCAGCCCCTGGTTAAAGGAAAGGAAATTTCAAAATGTATGGCTAGCTTTAAATTGTTATGTACACTTTAACAACAATATTATCGTATTTACTCCCTTGATAAATATACCATTGAAAGTTATCGGTTAGATAAAAAAAAAAAAAAAAAAAAAAAAAACCTGCTCATCTAGCCAGAAATCTTGGGAGCTGATAACAGTCCAGAGCCAAAGAGTACAGGAAGTTATCAGTTAGCATTGTTCTCCGCTATCACCATAGACTACAAAACACCTCCCCCATTATGAACAAGAGAGGGAGGTGTTGTATAGTCCTAGCATAGTGGGGTTGATTTATTATAGGCCATGTGAACAGTCTATTTGCCTTTAGTAAAGCAACCCCCAGTGCTACATAGTGCAAACACGCTGCTCAATATGGTTGTCACCCTATAAACAGGAAGTTTGTTGATGGCAGAATATAATAAAAGGAAATAAAAATAAGTTATTAAAATATATGGCAGGTTAAAATAAAAGGGGAAAAAAAGCATGGAAGGGAAAAAAAAAAAAAAAAAAAAAAGGGGGTGGGGGAGACCAAATCTTAGCACTGGTAAGCTACTTTTTGTTCTTGGCTTTAAATATGCTTTTAGTTAGCCATCCAAGGCAATCACTTCAGCTGCAAACTTCATTTACTACAGGTACTTATGTTGCACAGTCAATTTACACAGCACTTTACACACACACACACATATATATATATATATATACACACATACATACATACATACATACATACATACATACACACACACACACACACACACACACACACACACCAGTCTCTTACCCTCAAGGGGTGTACAATCTAAGGTAACTTTCTGCATTAATCAATGGCTAACACTGTACAATACTCTATTACAACATATTTTCATTACAAAATACTTCCATCTATCCATCTGAAACAAAACTTGCCTCGTAACTTTTGTTTTTGTAAGAAGCCTCGTTACAATAGCAGTTAAGAAACAGAAACCAGCCTTGGAATGTAATGAGAAAAGCGAACCATATTCCCAAATATAGCCTGCATAGAGAGCAGAGGAGTACATAGGGAGCAGAGTACATCCAGACACAGCTTACCTCTGAAGGTGATGGTGACTATGGGGTCTGGCTTGCCAAGTTTAGTTTTCGGAATATTGGCCGCTGACTCCACCAAGACCTTCAGCATGGTTGCAGAGTTCAGGGTGGATTTGGGAAGAATAATGTTGTTGCTGGCATATGCTGTAGAGGAGCTTCCTGACCCCAGAGAGCACAGCCACTGATGGGAGTGGAGAAGCAGCTGCACAAAACGGATTGTTACTTGAAAAGAAAAGCTGGGTGGATCTCCTTTTGATTACTCAGTGGCTGCCCCAGCCTAGAAATACCTGACAAGTGATCCGTATAGGGCTAGTCTGCAGGTCTCAGCCTGTCCGCCTCCTATACACAGGACGCACAGCGTGCTACTGACTGCAGCGTGTCACCTACAAGCAGCGGCTGCATTACAGGACTCCCAATGCCATTATTATTATACAGGATTTATATGGCGCCTACAGTTTGCACGGTGCTCTACAATATGAAGGCAGACAGGACAGTTACAAGACAAGAGGGTCAGCCGCTACTGAGAGCTTACATTATAAAAGTCATACTTCTTTATTGGATAGTGTAAGAAAGGGTTAAACCCTCTGCTAGTTGATTTGCTGTCCCTGTACCATTGGGGATATTTCCGTTTGCTTCCTATTACAGAGACCCGATGGGAAGTTCAAGGCTAGCTCCCAACATGAGGGGAAATCCCCTCTTACCCTAGGTTCACCTAAGTGTTTTTTGCAGCGTTTTGCAGAAACGCAGTAAAGTCCATTTAACATGATTTCCTATGGGACACGTTCACATCTCCACGTTTTCACCCGGTGCGCTTTTTGGAAAGGGTCAGTGACTTTTTTGAAGGTAAAAAGTTGAGTTTTTGTTTCTATAGACTTCAATGGAAACTCTGCAGAAAAGCATGTGCGTTTTTTTATGCGTTTTTGCATTTTAAATCTGCCTAGCAACAAGAAAACAAAATGCAAAAACGCAATGCAAAATGCAATGCAGAAACGGCGCAAACGCAAATTGCATAGGTGTGAACCTAGCCTAAAGGTGACCATGTACTATACAATTTTATTATACAATCACCATCATCTATGTAGTGAGATAAATTGAATGGGTGGCTTTGGTGTGTCCCATTTTATATAGTTTTGGTAAATCTAAGGCTGACTATGTAAGGACCTTTTTTTATTTCAGGCAGCAGACAGCCTATGTAGGGGGATGCCGGATTCCCCCATCCACACAATCACTTTTGTATAGCTGCACTATTGTATTATGACAGCAGGGACTCCTTCACTGTCAAAATACACTGATCAGCCCTACAGCCAATTGGCTGCAGCACTGAATGAAAATTTTCCAACATTCCTGTTTGAGAGAAGGTGATCATTAGGTTGACTTCTCTTTAGCAGGACAAGTCATAGATGGATGGAAATTTGGCCGGTCTGTGCTGAATCAGCCAATTATCCATCCATCTATGGCTAGCTTAAACTGCTTGTAAGGAGGGGCGGACTGACCATTTGGAAACTCTGGCACTGCCTGAGGTTAGTAGGGGGCCCCATGAGATGCCCCTGGTACCTTTTTCATAGGCTTTTTTGAGTTTGGGCAAGGACACAGGGGCCCCATGTCCCCTATTGCCCGGGGACCCATGAGTTGTCAGTAAGTTTACAGTGTAAAAAACTTTTTTTTCCTTTATTAGTTTTAAATAGAGTAGAGAAGAGTTAAAACCCCTGATGGGTTATTTTTTGCTTTCTGCTTACCATTGAGGAAATTTCTTCTCATTTCTTGTCCCAGTGGCACAATAGGACATTAAAGGAAACCTCCCAAAGTCAAGGGAATTTCCCTCTAAAGGTGACCATACACCTTACATTCTGATTGTACAATCACTTTTAAGGCTCTTTCACACTGGCTGTAATACTTACTGCCTTCTGAAAAGTGATCCATTGATTACTTTTCAGACGGCAGTATGGTAGCAGTATTTTTACAAATTGATGAATGCAAGTTACATTGCAGGAGAGCGCTGTAACTGAGAGGTAAGAATTTGAATCACAGTTGCTGTACAGCCCCATTGATCTCAATGGGCGAGTTTGACAGGTGATGCCCTCTCAAGCTGTAATGTCACAATCTGCATCGGGGACAGTAAAACTGCAGCTCAGCCGCCTGCTTTTACCCCCCCCCCCCCCAAGCCATCAGTGTGTAAGAGACCTGCCTGATTTGATATAAATTGAATGGATTATATAGGTGTGTCCGCCTATGATGACATTTTGGTAAATCCAAGGCCCCATCATACAGGTGTTGGCATTCATACTGGTTGTTGGCTGTCTTTGCTTTGATGTTTTCATGGGCCCTGATCTGTATGTGGGCAGCCTACAAAAGTGCAGGCAGATGTAGCAGCTAAATGGCCACATTCCCTTGTCAAAATTTGACAGCTGCTTGGCCCCAAACTCAGACAGTGTGCATTAAGTGCCATGCAGCTGGCCCTGTGCAGCTGTCAGATTTTGACAAGCCACTGCGTCTGCATCCATCTCCATAGGCTGCCTGCTCACAGCTGGGGCAAATGCAGATGCCAAAACAAAGGCAGCCTGCATGCAGTACAGATACCAGCACCCATCTGAATGTGGCCTAAAGGAGATTGTATGGTCTGATTGTATAGAGTATGGCCGCTTTAGGCTGCATTCACACAACCTCCTATGTTTGGGTTTTTTCCAAGTTCTCCAGTGTTTATCTTTAAAAGTGTTTATGTGCGTTTGGATGTTTTCAAAGTATCTAATCTGATCCTGGATGCGCAGAATTCTATTTTCTTTAAATGCAGCAGATAAATGCAGTTTTAACTTTTTCCATTAAATAAACGCACAGTTTAAATTATTCCATTAAATATAATTTCATGCATTTAGAAATTACAGGTGTGAAAGTCAGTGGGAATGGCATTTGCAGTTGGGGGGGGGGGCAGTAAAAACATGCATTGTGTCCACGGCATCCAGGCCCTACCTTTTTCAGCTTAAGGGGGAGTGGTTAGGGTGCAGTGTTGCAGCATTTAGGGGGTTAAAACAGGCAGTAAGGAGGCAATATATAGCCTCAGCTATTTGATTTTATGGCCCCCACCACCACAAGTGTAAATGAACCCTTACTGTCTCTGTAACACCTGCAAAAAAGAAACTGAACAAAAAAAATTAAAAGAGGTTCTGAAACTTTCCCATTCCACTGAAAGCAGACCTTAATTGAAAAATGAAAGTAGTGTTCACCCCCCCCCCCCCCCAGACATTTAGCATTTAAAAGTTTTTTTTTTTCATATTTTGGGAAGCTGGTACTTTTTCCTTTGATCGATACCTACTCCCACTTTCAAGGTAGGGGGCACGCGTGAGCCACACGCCACCATTCGTGGCCACGGCTGTCAATCGGGTGTCCCAGCCGGAGATTACCCACTGGCGCCCGGTGATCACCAAGCATCTCGGTTTTGTTTACCAACAGTTCTCCCTGTCAGCTTGGGCACACTGCTCTGGATGGCTGTGCACAGCACAGCCATCCAGAGCAGTGTGCATACAGTGAAACACCAACACACTGCTCCCTAGTAAAACACTCCCTGCACACAGTTAACCCTTTGATCGCCCCTCATGTTAACCCCCTCCTGCCCAGTGCCATTAGTACAGTGTCAGTGCTTTTTTGTAGCACTGATCACTGTATTGGTGTCACTGGGGATGTCAGTGACACCAAGTCAGTTCCCACCAGTGTCAGAATGTCCACCACAGTCACGCTATAAGTCGCTGATTGCCGCCATTACTAGTAAAAAAAAAACAATTCCAGTATCTATACCGCCATTTGTAAACGCTATAACTTTCATGTAAACCAATTAATGTACACGTATTGGGATATTTTTAGCAAAGACATGTAGCAGAATACATTTTGGTCTAAATTTCTGATGAAATTTGATTTTTAAAATTTTTTTACTGGACAAGTTTAATAGCAAAAAGTCAAAAATACAGTTTTTTTTCAAAATTGTCAGCCTTTTTTTTTTAAATAGCGCAAAAAATAAAAAATGCACAGGTGATCAAATACGACCGAAAGAAAGCTCAATTCGTGGGGAAAAAGGGACATAAATTTAATTTAGATGCAGTGTTGCATGACCGCGCAATTGTCAGTCAAGGTAACACAGCACCGTAAAGCAAAAAATGGCCTGGTCATGAAGGGGGGTAAATCCTCAGGAAGGCAAGTGGTTGAGAAGTCACAGCCAGCTCCCAAATCCAAGATGGCAGTTCCGGAAGGTGACACCTGCAAAAAGAATCAGGCTCTAGTCGCATAGGAATGGACAGCTGCCAGAGTGCTCTCCAGCAGCAGTCCACTCCCGGCTGTGGTAGGGGGTAGTGTGGTGCAGTGCTGGTGTACATTGCCATGCGATTCTATACTGTGCACTGTGAAAAAACGCAGCAACCAAAGTGACGTTCCTCTTAAAATAAATAAGCACCATTTTGTGGCTGCTTCTCTCACTTTCTGTGGTCACTGGGAGGGAAAATATTAATTTCTTAACTCTCCTAAACAAAGCTTTACTAAGTTTGGCTGGAACTAGGCTTAAAGAGTAATGCAGGCCATACATGGTTTGAATTCCGAACAATTTTTCGTCCACAAATCGAAAAACGTAATTTGCTCGGTAATCCGATGGTGCCATCAATGATTTTGAAAATCGGCCCGACCAAGTCATAAAGTTCACCCCATATAACAGCCGAAACTTCTGTTCCTTCCAGGTCACGTCTCATGCGCATATTCTTTTTGGAAAAATTGTATGATCTGACCATCATTGAGTCGAAAATCGGTCGTTTTTCACAAAATTTTCCAACATGCCCGATCACCGAAAAGGGGAGGAATCACAAAAATCGGCCGGTGCTATTGTCCCGCTAACAGAGCGAAAATCGGCAGATTATTCTTAGGTCCGATTTTCAGATGAAAAATCGGTTGAATTTCGACTCATGTATGGCCGGCCTTACTCCACTTTTGTTGAGAAAAAAAACATTCCCCTCTGAGTAATCATTGGACATTGCAACGATTTTAACAAACTTTGGAGCTTTGATTCCTACCCTTTGATATTCTAAAGAAATTGCTGTTTGTTTGTCTGTGTCCATGTACAGAGTGAATCTGTAGGGGAGTGGTTTTAGAATTATCAATCAGCTGCACCTGCAGGGCTCGAATGAGGAAAGTGGCAGGGTCTGCATCCCTTTAGACATGATTTCGCTTTGGGAGTATCTCACCAAAAAAAATTTATTTGTTACAGGGGATGCCTAAAATCTGAAAGGAAATGACTTTTCAGGGGGCGTTCTGTATACCATCTGTGTACAGAACTCCTCCAGGTTGCCATATTACTTTGCATTTTACAGAAAAGTACAGCTCTGTAGATTGAAAAGGAAAGGGAATTATAAGGATATTGAATTACAATAGGACTTGTGTTGCTATTGTACTGTATATGCTATATAATTTTTTTTTTATTTGCTATTTTTCTCCCACAAAAGTTCACATTACATGCATTTCACTGTGCTTTTTTCTGCATTCAAAAAGCACAGAAAGTAGGTTAAATGGCTGTCAATGTCATAGTTCACATCAGTGCTGGCAGTTCCAGTGCATTCCAGTTGCAGAAAAAATAAGTAGACCAGGCTGCATTTTTCCTGCATAGAACTGCAATGGACCGCGGTAAAACGCATCAAAAACATACTGGAACACACATTAAATTGAAGAAAAAGAGAGGGGAAAAATTAACCAGAAAGCATAAAAAATGCACCGGAACGCATCAAAAACGCATCAGAACGCGCCAAAAACATGTAAAACACGAGCATGCAGAAACGCATCTGGACTGCGTTTCTATAGTGTGAACTGGCCCTCAAAGTAAGCACAGCATGGGACAGGTATTTCATAGAAATGGAGGAGGACATACCGGGGAGCATTGAATACCTGCAGTGCCACAGGCATAAGGATACATATACATGCTTATCTTTTGCAGCATTGTCTTTGTTTACAAGCGATGCTTTAAAGTGTAAGTGCCATTTACTCATATGTGGATTGGATGCAGTTTGAACCGCATCTAATCCGCATGACGTGAAATACCATTGCTTCCTATGCCGCCTCTACATACTGTATGTCTGGTGCATTTGTGGTGTGGATTCAGAGCGGTTTGAAAAAGAGTCATGTACCATTTTTGAGCAGTGGCTTCAGGTTCAGATTACAGGCTATTGACTTCTATGGGCACCATTTCCAAACTGCACATGTGAACAGGATAAAATCCTGACCGGATTCTGTCCTGAACCTGATGTAAACCTGACATGAACAGCAGAACAACTACTATCAATTAGCTTTGAAACCTGAGCTTCAATCCGCACCACACCTGTGTGAATCAGATCTAACCCTGAGCTATATTGTATTATTTATGTTCTGATGTATGCTGACATCTAGAGGTAGCTCAGAACCACTACATTTTGTTTATCTTCTGGTACATTCTTATGTTTCTCCCCTCCTGTTCAGTGCTAGTTTGTATAGTCCTAGCTAGACCCTCCGTTTCTTCTTATGATACCATAGTCAGTAATAGGGCTTGTTTACAATCATGTCACCCTCTGAAGTGCAATCCATGGTGGATTGCTTTTCAGAGAGTGTTTGACAGGTTGCAAGGAGACATTATGTTGCTTCCTCATGGTCTGTTTTTAACCCCTAAAAACCCACACCACCATTGTTTGTGGTTGCAGCATGGCCCCATTCATGGGAACGTGACAGTGGTGATACTTTTGCTGAGCCACGATGCAAAGCAGTACAGCCCTGGCATGTGTATATTCTCATCCACTAGCTTTGTAGCTTAAGTGGTAGCAGTTAGGAAGGGTAAATGTGCAGCTTATCAGTGTTTGTACCTCTCCCGCAAGTGTAAATGAGGTCTGAGTCATCACAAAGAGAAGGCATCCAAAGTAATTTCCTTCCTACACTCCAAAAGACTGGGAAAACATTCTCTACTGCACTTATCTGAAGAAAATGTCATATTCAACTTCTTCTTAATGAAGAGTTAAGCTGCTTGTGGATGGTACTGTTCTGTAAGGCTCCGTTCACACCAATATGTTTTTGGCAGAAACGTACTACAGTCCATTCAACATGGTTTCCTAAGGAACATGTTCACATCTATGCTTTTTTAAAAGCAAAGAGCAGCGTTTTGTTGCTACAATAGAGTTCAATAGAGAAGCTGCTGAAATGCATGGTGGTGCAGTTTTGCGGTTTGCACTTTTATTCTGCCCAGCAACAAAAAAAAAATTCCACTAACAAAACGTGGCAAAAACGCATCAAAATGTGTGTAGAAAAACACAAAACAAACTGCAAAAAGCTCTGGAGAAATCAAACGCAAAATGATCCTAGCAATATATTTTGTGTATATATTCATGGTATAATATTGTACAGGCATCTGGGTAGAAGCAGGTGTAGTCTGTGCTGGTGGGGCCTAAAAGGACAATGAAATCCAATAAAGAAGCAGAAGAGATGTATAGCAGGCTTGTTGGTTATGGTGGAGTGTTCCATCTAAATCCAATAATATGGGTGCACTAGACCACAATCGATGCTCAAAGGAACCCTTCCCGGGCAATTCAGACCTATGTAAAGTCCAAATGGTGACCCGTGTGTGTGTTTTCTATCTAAGACCTAATTTGACCTGTACGTATATGATTATTGTATAATTATGTTAACTGTGCCATTTGGTATTAGTATATTTGTGACCTTGTTGAATCCTCCAAAATAAAAAAAAGCAAAAAGTGTGTGTGCGTGCGCCACTAGAGTCAATATAACAACCCCCCCCCCCCATCACTGCTGATTAAACCAACATGTGATGCAAATCTTCCTATAGGCAACCTGTGTGCAATCAACATTCTGCCATAGATAAGCTTTTTCACAGGTGGTCATCTTCTTAAAAAAAAAAAAAAAAAAAAAGAAGACAATTCCCATCAGTGATAGTGATCACCCTCCACCCCACACTGAAGCACACTCACCAGCTTCCTATCAAGAATAAAAGCACTAAAACCCAGAATCCTTGTGGTAAACTATTCTCCAGGTGGTTCAGTCTTCACTGGTATACTTGGTCCACCTTTAATTGCACATTTCCACCATTTATATACACTTACTACGCCTTTAAATGCACATAGCAAGAAATGTCTACTTTACTTCCTATACAGCCACATTCTGCACTGTAGTCAGTATTGCGTCCAAACTCTGTGTCTTAATCATGTTGCTAAACTCTTCCTAATTCTTTTATTCCCATCTGTTTCGTTGGAGATTTTCCATTGTATGTGAGGGGAAATCTCTTTAAAAGAGCAGCCAAGGATAGCAACACAAACGTGATAGGCTTTCTAATCTTTTCCCATTCCATCCAAAAAAAAAAAGTTTTGGCAGCAGAGACACTTTTAATTTGTATTAAATTCTGTAATCTGAGAAAAATTGAGGGCAGTTGCTGCCCTCAAGAAAATGCTAGTCAACTGGCTGTCATTCTGACACATTCACGACTTGCTCACATATGCATTGGCCCTCTGAAGAGCAATCCATTGCAGATTGCTCTTCAAAGGGCATTTGATAGAAGGTAAGGCTGTTTTCACATGGATCTGTTTATATTCCACTTTTGCATTAAAAGAAAATGAAAGAAAAGCATGGGACCTTGTATTCCTATGGAATTCCTCATCATCTACGGGTCCAGTGGTTTTTTTTTTTTTAAATTATGCTTCCTGAATTTTTGGTACAGTAAAAAAAAAAAACTCCTCCCCATTGAAATCAATAATGTGGCAAAAACGCATAAAAAATGCACACGCGTTGCGTTTTTGGTGTGATTTTTGAGTCCCATGTCCTGTAAAAAACGCACCGCAAACACAGTAAAAGTGCATATGCATTTTTGCCACAGATCAGTGTGAAAGTAGCCTAAAGCAGGCTATACATGGGTTGAATTCCAACCAATTTTTCAATCAAAAACGTAGATCGTTATGTAGTCAGATGGTGCCACCAATGATTTTGAAAATCGGTCGTTTTTTTCACAAATTTTCCAACAAGCCTGATAAACGAAATGGGGAGGAACTATGAAAATTAGCCAATGCCATTGCCCCACTAACATAGCGAAAATTGGTCGATTATTCTTAGGTACAGTTTTTGAATGAAAAATCGTTCGGAAATCGACCCATGTATGGCTGGCCTTAGCATGAGTTATGTTGCCTCTGCACTGACTGTTTTAACCCTTAAAATTCTGCCCACTACAACTGCATGCACTGTTGTAGGGCAGGAGCGTCACAGCCAAATTCAGGTGAAGAGGTTGCATTGGGCAGCATGGGCAGCAGTAGCACCTGCTGAGCGTGACAACATGTTTAATTCTTCCTGTACTGATATGCAAAGAATCTCTGTGGCATGTGAATACTCCCATTTGCTGCCTTTGAAGCTTAAGGGGGAGCAGGTGGGAGGGGCTATGAGTGTCAGCAGTATGTTTTTACCACCCCCCCAACGAGAAATGTAATTGAGAGCTCAGAGTCACTGTCTTTGAACAGCTATGCAGATCAGAACAGCCAGAAGCCAGTTAAGCATACCAGCCAGGCACAGTAGTATTTTCAGAAGCAGAGCTCATTCAGGGTAGTCTCCACGTCCTTCTCCTGACTTTTACACTGAGGATTTTCGGGTTTGTTTTGTAGGGCAGGGCAGAGAGCAGTGAGGTTGTGAAAGATACAGTAATCAATCGCCGACAATTTATTGTAGTGTGTATAATTCATTTAAAGTGAACCTGTGGTTTCCCCATGCAGATCAAGGAAACAGGTTCACTTGCAACTTCTGTATATACCAACTATCAAATGCTGCAAAACGCACACACGGTATCATTCCAGTTTTTGCAACTGACTGAAAATATAAAAAACATGATCTATTAATTAGAAATATAAATCATCTATTAAAAATCATCACTTAATCAATCTGCATTATGATCAGTTCTCCTGAAACACACAGATATTTGACAAAATCTGCACATCTGCAGCAGCTCCTCTCCCCTGTCTCAGGCATGGATGAGAGCATAGGGAGCCATTGGCTCCTGCTGCTGTCAGTCAAATCCAGGGACGAGGGAGTGGGGGATGGAGCTGAATAGACACAAGTAGCTCAGCTCAGCAGTGAGCACAAAGGATTGACCACCAAAAAAAGCAGCTTCCTACCACCAATTGACGGTGGGAGGAGCCCGGACTGTTGGTGGGGGACCTGTGGAGGATCGGGAGTGCTCTGTGCAAAACCATTACACAGAGCAGGTAAGTATGACATGTTTGTTATTTTAATTAAAAAAACAAAACAAAACTAAAGCTTTAACCGCTTCCCGACCACCCTATAGCAGAAATACCGCTACAGGGCAGCATGGGTGCACAAAGTCATGTGTGTGTATCTGTAAGTGATTTTGCATTTCCGGGTAGGGGGTGCGCACGAGCCCTACCCGTGCCGCCATTCGCAGCTGCAGCTGTCAATCATCAGGTCCCGGCTGGTAATTACTTGCCGGCGCCCGGTGATTTCTGAAGATCTCTGACGGGGAGGAGGACTTTTTTGTTTACTAACAGTTCTGCTCCCTGTCAGCTCAGACACACTGCTCTGGATGGCTGTGCACAGCACAGCCATTCAGAGCAGTGTGATTACAGTGAAGCACACAGACACCGCCCCCCAGTAAAACACTCCCTGCACAGTTAACCCTTTGATCGCCCCTCATGTTAACCCCTTCCTCCCCAGTGCCATTAGTACAGTGTCAGTGCTTTTTTTTTTAGCACTGATCACTGTATTTGTGTCACTAGGGATATCAGTGACACCAAGTCAGTTCCCCCCAATGTCAGATTGTCTGCCGCAGTCCCGCTATAAGTCGCTAATCGCCACCATTACTAGCAAAAATTAAAAAAATAAATAAATCCCAGTACATATACCGCCATTTGTAAACGCAATAACTTTCATGTAAACCAATTAATTCACACATATTGGGATTTGTTTTAGCAAAGACATGTAGTAAAATACATTTTGGCGGAAATTTATGATGAAATTTGATTTTTTACATTTTTTTACTGGACATGTTTAATAGCAAATCAAAAATATTGTTTTTTTTATAGCGCAAAAAATAAAAAATGCACAGACGATCAAATACCACTGAAAGAAAGCTCAATTAGTGGGAAAAAAGTTGTAAATTTAATGTGGGTGCAGCATTGCATGACCGCGCAATTGTCAGTTAAAGTAACACAGTGCCGTAACGCAAAAAATGGCCTGATCAGGAGGGGTGTAAATCCTCAGGAGGGTAAGTGAGGCATTCACTGCAATACCCAGCTGCTGTATAGATTACCATTAAAGCAGATGTTTAGTCAAAATTTTAAGTTTAGCCTTCCACTTTCAGGCTTAGGTTACACTTGCAGTTTGGAGTGGCTGAGCCACATGTTTACCGCTCTCTCAAGCTGCAATGGCAGCCATATGGTGGTATGCGCATGCTGTGACTGCGATCCTTTGTGTCACAGCAACATTTATCCCCATCATGTTCAGCAGGCAGTAACCCCTCCAAATGCAACTTATGCAAGTGAATGGGGACTGCACCACAACTGCTAGGCTCATGGTTGTGGCACAGTATGTCCATTAAAAAAGCCCATTTTTCTATTCAAAAAAGAAAAAAACAACACAGGCATTCAGGAGGTGTCAGCCACCCCCTTGCCACTCTGTGAAAAGTGGTCAACAACAGATTGCTTTTCACAGATAATACAACTCAAAACAAGCCCTTAGACTGTCACTACTTTGCAAACAACTACTGCAGATGGTGACGTGCTGGTCATGTACTAGTGAAACAGGTAAAGGCCTTTAAAGCAGAGCCTTCAGGCAAGGTGAGATGGATGCTTTCTTGCTCATGTCTGACAAAGGAATTAATGCTACTGAATACTTTCCATAACACTTGTTTGCAGGGTAGTGAGTGATCCAGGTTGACAGAACCACTGTGATTTCCATAGCTGTGGATGGTGTCAGACAGGCGCTCTATTTTTCCATGTCTGAATTCATTCAAACTGCTACATTTTAAAATATCTATGTCCATACATTACAGTAATTTAGCGCTGGGAATGTCATTGGGTGTTTGTGAGTGTTTGGTAAAAGAATCAAGGTTAAAAATAGAAGTGTTGTTCCACAAGTTCCTGGGTAGTAAGTATGCAACATGCATGTTCTTTTATGGTGCAATTCATTCTGTACGGTACATTCATTTTAAATGGCACCCAAATGCACTAAGGCAACACCCCTGGGTTGTAGCACGTCGCATTGTCTGGTAGTGTGTGAAACTGCATTAAGAAAAGAAAAAAAAAAAGTGTCATGTTCTCTTTTTTTTTTTTTTAAGCACGTTATGAGGGGCATTGGCGGCCCATTCATTGTGAATGTGTTAACAAATGGCAAATCAGTAAATGTGCTATAGATGCATGTCAAGCCAAAAACTTCTTTTCTGTATGGTAAAACATTGTCAGCAGGATACAAAGTGAGGGGTAATCTCACTAATGGGGTCCTAGATAGAAGTTAAAGGATTAGTTTACCTTTGGGAACATGTTACATGTTCCAGCCGTTTTTAGGGTGGAACATGTAACGTGTTCCTATACCACCCACCACTCCCCCCCCCCGACAGATAATACGGGGAGAAGTCTCCCCGTACTATTTGTCAGATTTGAAAACAGCACGGGGCTCCGCCCACACGGCCACGTCATTCATTTATGGACTTCTGTGAATGAATGAACTGCAAGTCTCTGGTGGGAGAAATCAAAGATTCAGTTGTTAGCTGTAGGTAGGTAGGGCTTCCCTGAAGAGATGAGTTTTCAGGGATTGCCTAAGCCCTCATGCACACTGGACGTTTTGATAACACTGGTAACATTAGCTGTGTAAAATCACGTTAAAAACGTGGGTTTTCAGCTTTTTTTAAGCATTTTTGCATTAGCGTTTTGCCGCAATTAGCTGCGTTTTCCTGCATTTCTGCGCATTTGCGGTTTTTAGCTTTTTCTTGGTACAAAAAAGTCCAAAAACACCGGTTTATGGCATTTTACCGCGTTAAATTCTCCTCTAGAAACCCACTAGTCCTGTTTTTTTTTTCCAACCAAAAAATGTTGATTACACTCTGTGTGAAAAAAAATGTCAAAAGCCAAAAACAGCAGCTGTAAAAATGTCAAGTGTGCATGAGGGCTAAAAGTGGACAGAGTAGGAGATAGCCGGACAGATTGGGGTAGGGAGTTCTAAAGAATGGGAGAGGCCCTGGAGAGGTCCTGGAAACAAGCATTGGGAAGGCGAGACAAGAGAGCAGGAGGTCTTGGGAGGAGCAGAGAGTATGGTTTGGCTGACATTTGGAGACAAGATTAGTGATGTAGCTCAGGGCAGAATTGTGAATGCCTTTGTATGTTGTTAATGCTTTGAATTGTATTCATTGGGCAATGGGAAGCCAGTGAATAAGTTGCTTCGTAGTTTCAATGGTTAAAAAGGGGCGCATTTTGGAGATGTTTTGGAGGTGAAGTTTACAAAAATTGGACAGTGATTGGATTTGGGACTGAAAATAATAAACAGGTACCAATTATTAATAGTTCCTGTTTGCTGTATTCCTAAAAATGTGCTATTAAAATGCAACCTGCTTTATAATACCAAATTTACAGTAGCTGCTTGTTGTGCTAGAAGGTTGATTTACCAGAAAGCAGGACTCATGTAGCAGTCAGGGCGTGTTCCTTTATTTTCTGACTATTAAACATCTAAATATCACACCCAGAGAATGCATCACTATGCCCTTTAAGAATAACTTGCATGTAACAAACATTTTGCTGTTAAAATGCTACTGGATAGGAGTCAATGGCGAGTACAACAGCATGTGGCTCTAAGTCATAGACTTACTGTCATAGGAAGAGTGACCAACACTTGTACTATGTGACATAAGGTTCCCTTATGTGGGTGAGTTAAGAACCAAGAAAAGTTCATTAGATCTAATTTGCTCAGATTTTGGCCTGCCAACTTGGCTATAGAACACCCAGCATGCAGTTATATTAGGGTCAGAACGGTGTAAACATGTAGTTCTTGTATTATACTTCCACTGCCCACATGGCCAACCAACACCAAAGTTTGTAAGATTTCTCCATCACCATGGATAGCCAAATCTGTTGCATATTTCATTTCCTCAGCTAAAAAGAAGCTGTTTTGGGCAACACAATTTGCCTGTGGTCAGATATAGCAAGTGACTATCTAGAGCAGGCTTTTTCATCCAGGGTTCTGTGAAACCCTAGGGTTCATCCAGAGGTTGCTAGGTGTTCCTAATGTTCCATGAACTGTCCAGTTCCTAATGTTCCATGAACTGTCCATTTAGTAATTGTTAGCAGGGGTTCCCTGAGCCCAGAACAGTATTCCTCCATGTTAAAAAGGTTGAGAAAGGCTGCTGTAGACCAACAATCTGGCATTTTTCAAACATCTGTAGTCTAGAAACATTTTTGTGCCCTTGTATCATAATTTGGAGACATGAGGTGGTGGGGTGCTGGATTATACTGTAGATGACCATCCCAAATCAGTGAGAGAGATTTTCTACATATAGGCAGCTCTCCAGGATACCATGACACCAGACTCTGAAAAAACAGGGTGCCATGGAATTCTGCTTGCCTAGATGAAGTTTATAGCTGCATTATGTAGAACATGCATGGGTCAAATTCTGAACTAATTTTCTTTCGAAAGTCAGAAATTTAATGTGGTTTGTAATCCAATGGTGCCACCATTGATTTTGAAATTCAACCAACCAAGCCTTTAATTTCATCTCGTGTTGTGTTGCTACAGAAAAGAATTTTCAAGGCCAAGAATTTTCTTTTCTTTCCAGGTCATGGCTCGTGCTCATTTCTTTTTCTTTTATATTTCTCGCACGATTCTCCCACCATTGATTCGAAATTCGTTAGTTTTTAAAAAAAATTCCAATATGCCCGATCACTCAGATTCAGTGGTCTCATGAAACATTTTAGAAAAGATTTTCGAAAGAAAATTCTTTTGGAATTCGACCTGTGTATGGCCGGCTTTAGTCATTAGGTTTCTATTATGTTTTGGGAGTACAGGTGGCTCACTTCGTAAGGATGAAGAATACAAAAAATACATTCTCAACTGACATTCTGTATATGAAAATATTTTTATAAAATAGAAAGCAGGATCAGCAACAAATTCCTGATATGTATGATATAAAATGGGTTAAGATAATCAGAAAAATAATATACATGCTCCATACATGTCCACCTTAATATGTTTCATATAAGTTTTCATACTTATGCTCCAGTTTATTCAAAATTTGTGTATACTCACTCAGTGGATATAGTGTTTGATCCTGGCTTCTCTGATCCTCCCCTTCTTCCAGTGCCCCCCTCTTATCTCCTGATAAGACATATTTTGTGGAGTCACACTGCACATGCTCAGTTTGGTTTGTATTGCTAGAGAGATTTTTGTTTTTTCTTCTTCGGAGAGTGCATGTGGTCAGCACAGGGCCAATCAGCACTGTCCAGACAGAGGTCAGGGGTTCTGCATCCTCCTAGAGCAAAATGAAAACTCCTTCTACAAGCTTTACCCTGTGCTCTGCTGGAAACTGATAGAAGTCACAAGACTGTTCTAACTGCTGATGGGAAAAGGTATTTAGCAGTTTATATTTACTAAAATAATTGCACTTCCATGTTCTGTGTACTGTGGGAGACCAGATATAGTGAATGCAGCGTCCTGGGTTTAGTAACACTTTAACTGTTATTGGTACACTAAGCATCGGTAGCAGGTGAGACATTTGTTACGCTACAAACGCACCAAACATGCCACACTCCTCTCCAAAAATGGTTTTGAAGCTTCTATGAGGAATTTGTCGCATGTAGGGCAGCTCATTTAAGTGAATTTGTTGCCCTATGACTGACAAGCAGAAAAAAGAAAACACAAGTGGGAATGCGAGATGTGAACCCAGTCTTAGTCTAGGTTCATACCTATGCAGGTTGTGTTTGAGTCATTTATGCATTGTGTTTTGCGTTTTTGATGCGTTTTGCTTTTTTATTTTTTTTTATTTTTCTTGTTGCTAGACAGATTTAAAATGCAAAAACGTGGCAAAACACAGCAAAAACACAATACATGTTTTTCTGCAGCATTTCCATTGAAGTCTATAGAAACAAAGAACCTTTTTGCATTAAAAAAAAATTCCTGAGCCTTTCCAAAAAAACGCAGGGGGTGAAAACGTGGAGGTGTGAACCTGTCCCATAGGAAATCATGGATTGTACTGAATTTCTGCAAAATGCAAAACGCGGCAGAGAACGCTTAGGTGTGAACCTAGGGTAAGCGAGATAAGATGTATGAACTATTTGACTAGCCCAGTGGCAATATTCAATGGACAATATTGGCAACACACTGATTTTACTTGTTGCCCAAGTTGCTTGTAACAAAGGAACTTTGCTTAACAAATAAAAACATTTTGGAACAGACATGATTTTTGTTGCAGACGATACAGTACATACTCTTATGCATAAACGTTTTCTTCCCTGAATATTTGCAATGTTCACTGATCTGCGCTTCATCCTTACGATTCTGCGTGAGAATATTTGCAATGTTCACTGATCTGCTCAGTGTAGAATTCTGGCATCTACTGAGATGAATAAAGTCTTGCGCATGCATGGAAGTGACATCATCCTGGCCAGGCCAATCAAAATGGGCAAAGATCGGACACCAGATTGGAAAATCCTGCTGAAGGTGTCAGTGGCTGGCAAGAGTGTGTACCTGGAGTGGAGGTGGCTATAGTTTCACTTTAACTTATTTAGAACAATATACATTTGCACACAGTGGGCCCAATTTAGAAAGCTTACACACCAGGATACAGATGCTTATTTTAAAAAACGTGACAATTATTTTTAACGATGATTTATGAGATTTGAACATTCCAGTCACATGGCTAAAGTAAATATGCTTATTATTGTGTTGAGGTTTTTTGAGCTAAGCCTAATGTACTTCTAAGTGCATAAATAGGAAAAGGGTCAGAGCTCAGTGTGCTATGAGAAATATTTGTGGCATTTCTTATGTAAATCATTGGAACCTAATTGTGTCTTATTCAAACAACACTTAATAGGGTCCAGGCACTTATCTGACTTTCCAAGCACTTTTTCTTTTCAGCCTTTGCATTACGACTTTGATCTCCATCTATTGCCTAATTTAACAAATTATGTGACAATGCTTTCAGTGAGGATATTTTCCTTCAGTTTGCTGACAAAGGTTAAAGCTGATCTAAACCCAAACTCTAACATTCAAAATAAATTTTAACACGATAATGAAATTCAAAAACTTGTTTACAATATTTTTAAGGCCTGGTTCACACCTATGCGTGTTGTAATTGATGCATTTTTCCAGTGCATGCTGAGTGTAAGAAAATATGTTTTATTAACTCGCATTCATTTTGTATAATGCCTCCATTTCTAGATGTGTGAACAGTTAGTTTCACTTGTAATTTCCCTCTCGTTTTCTGAGAATAGTTTCTATTTTACTGTAAATGAAACTACCTTATATGGTATCCCTCAGCTATTTGCAGTTTCTGTTCTTCATGTAACCATATTGATAAGAGTGGAATGTTTCATTGGTCATCCTAAGATTAAGCAGCACCCACTGAGTTCTGTATAACAGTTCTTGTCATGCATTAAACTTTAGCTTGCACAGTTCAGTGTCTGGAGCTTTATTTCTCCCAGGCCTGGTGGGAAAATAATCGATGGTATTATGGGCTACAGAAAGACTGATTTCCTTGCAACTGGTGTCAGAAGTTGCGATTAAAGGCATAGCTAATCAGGTAAACTGAGCTATTTTGCCTTGGTTCTACCTTGATCAACTCCCTTTAAAGACCCAGGGACAGTAGCCAAAGTTACCGTTTGAGATTGTTGAATCTCACGGGGAGTCTTTGAGGTTAGACCTCAAAAGGAATTCAGAGGTTTTGTAAGCCTCTGGGGAAAAATTGCCTAGGCAGGTATAATATTGTGAATTCACAGGAGTACTTGTTTATTTTTGTCATTTTAGAAGTATAAGTGCTTATTTGCTGTGTGTTAAGAAACTGTCAAGTAGTAATTTTGTTACAGTATAGGTTTATTAGGACAAGTACTGACACTGTAATATTTAGTGCTTTGCCTAACAGCTGTTTTGCTTCAAAGATAGATATCCAAGGTAAGGCATCTCTGCCTTCCGAAGCTTCCACGTAAAGTGTTGTGATATTGCTATGAAAAAAAGAAAACGACAAGAGAATCCTGAATTGTCTAGGCTAACTTGTAAGGAATATGTGATAACGGTATTGTTATGGAATGATTATTATGTGGTTTCTTTTCATAGAAAATTATGCCAATTGGTCCCCCGGTATGAAAAGCAGTAGTCCCTTTCCTAGAGATGGGTCTAATGATAAGTTTCATATAGATATGATAAGGGGACTGTGTTTGGGAGATAAGGAAGTTTTTCCATGATTTTTCAGGGGACCCTTAATGAGATATGAAAGCAGCAGGTTTAAACAAAAAAGTGATGGAGAAAGACACCGCTGGATGTTTTGAGACCCCCAAATTTACCAACAAACCACATTTTCAGGGGTTACAACATAGTTATAATCCTAGAGAAAGAGGTAGCAACAGAAATAGGGTACAAGAGTATAATGTGAACCTTCAATTGGTATCACTGGGATATGTGCAAAAACCTGGGAAACACCCCCTTTGAGTGTTTCAGACTCTCACGGGAAAGGTCCCATAGTGAAAAATTCTTACAAAATCATATCATGATGCCCTTTGAATTTTTATAGGCTGTTGGGAAAATTCAAGGCCACAATCAGAGTAAGTGAGGAGGGAGGAGTGCACATGGAGTCACCTCACTGTTTTGTGAGCATGGAGAACTTAGACAAAGTGAAGCCTGAAGTCTGGGCCAACAGTAAGCTAGATGTAGGGTATATTCCCTGTACACCTAACAAGGCCAGACATAAACCTGGAGTTGGTCCAGTATACCAAAAAGTATTGTTGTCACAAGAAAAGATTGATGGTACTTACCGTTTAGTGCAAGACCTCAGGGCCATTAACAATCTCATTATTCCAATTGCACCCATTGTCCCAGATGTGCCCTCATTGATCACCTCTATTCCACACAATATACAGTATATTATACGGGCAGCACAGTGGCTAAATGGTTAGCACTTCCGCCTGGCAGTACTAGGGTCGTTAGTTCAAATCCCAGCCAGGGCACCTCCTGCCTGGAGTTTGCATGTTCTCCCTGTGCCTGCATGGATTTCCTCCAGGTACTCTGGTTTCCTCTTACACTCCAAAGACATGCTGGTAGGTTAATTGGATCCTGTCTAAATTGACCCTAGTATATGTATGTATGAATGTGAGTTAGGGACCTTAGATTGTACATCTCTTCAGGGTTAGGGACTGATGTGAATGTCAATGTCAGGAATGGATTCAGCACTGGTGGTGGGACTCTCCTGCCGTGTGGGCTGCAGTACCAGAGCTGACCAGCGGGTGCTCTCAGCACTGGTGGTGGGACTCTCCTGCCGTGTGGGCTGCAGTACCAGAGCTGACCAGCGGGTGCTCTCAGCACTGGTGGTGGGACTCTCCTGCCGTGTGGGCTGCAGTACCGGAGCTGACCAGCGGGTGCTCTTAGCAGCCAGAAGCTCACAATCAGCCAAACCTGGGGCTGATTACAGAAAGGTGTATATAAGGCATGACCAGGCCTGTGCTCTGGGCCTTGGTGTATGTTTTCCCATGAGCCCCTGTATCCTGTTCCTAGTTCCTGTGAGAAGATACCTTGTTGCCGACCCTGCCTGATTCCTGTTGACCGTCTCCTGTTCTGACTACTGGCTCATCCCTGACCATCCTTCTGCCTGATCCTCTGTACTGCGCTGTCCGTGAGTTACTGAACCCGGCTTGTGACCTTGACCATTCTCTGCCTGCTCCTTTGATACCTTGCTGCCCGCACGTTGCTGACTTGGCCCGTCTGACCACGCTCACTACTCTGCCATCCATCCATCCTGCACGGATCCAGCCGTACCTGCACATACCTCTGGCGGATCCCTCTATCACTAGCAGGTGTACTCAGGAGCCGCGACCTGGTTCCTGTCTGCTCCAAGTCCATCCCCACCATCAGGGGCCCTGGTGAATAGCAGACTGGGACTTAGACTCCGCGCCCTGGGGAATCCTGCCCTGAGGACCGCTAGAGGTACCACCAGGCAGTCGTTACAGAACCCTACGGCCGGCCTGACCATTCCACCTCTCCAGCCCTGACTACGCCTGTGTTCCTGCACCTCCTAAGATTAGTGGAAGTTTAGTTTGCTCACTGTGCGTTTATATATATATCTGGGTGGCTAATAATAACCTGTATTATACTATACCTGAAACCTGCGTTTCCCTGTGTCAGTCCACACCTTTCTGGTCACTCCTTGATTCCTGACAGTCAATATATATGTAAAGCGCTGCGTAATTGGACGGCGCTATATAAATACCTGAAATAAATGAATTATACAAAAGTAAGCAAAGTTTTTTGTATTCTGTCCAAGTTGACGAAGAGACACAACTACTGTTAAGTTTTCCTCTGATCAACAAACAGTAAACCTGGGCCAGATTGCCTTAAGGCTACATGTATTCTTCAGCTGTATATTTCATGGCACTTCGAGAATCCTTGAAGGGCTGGGCACCCCGCCATGGTTCCACGTTGCTCAAGTACGTGGATGATTTATTACTTTGTTTGCCCAACAGGGAGGTTTGTAGGCAGGACAGTATATCTCTGTTAAATTTTCTTGGTACAGAGGGACACAAGGTGGCAAGGCATAAGGTATAATGTTGTCAAATTTCAGTTTCACTCTGTCACAAGGCACCAGAATGGTGAGCCAGTCCAGGATTCAAGTTATTACGGGTCTGCCATGCCCGAAAAATAAAAAGGAAAAGCTCTCCTTCCTTGGTATGGTCAACTAGTGTCGCCAATGAATACCTGACTGTTCCCATTATGACAACACACTCAGGCAGCACACTAAAACTGAGGCTTCAGACCTCATTGAGTGGGACCAAGTATCCACTAATGCCTACCAAACCTTGAGGTCCTCATTAGTTTCCTCTCCTGCTCTAGGTTTAGTGAATTACAATGTTGATTTTCACGTGTATGCTCGTGATGATTGTAAAACCATGGCGGCTGTGGTAGCTCAGGATCATGGAGGACACATGAGGCCAGTAGACTATTTCTCAAAAGTAGTGCCAAGTCTGGTACAGGGTATGCCAGCATAAGAGCCCTGGCTGTCTGTGCCATGGTGGTAGAGGACTACATAAAGCCATCCTTCACACTGCCCATCATGTACTGCATGTCCTTAAGAACCTTACTATGCAGCACATGACAGCATAAAGGGCAAGTGGTTAGGATGTGATTTTGACATCAACTGCTTATTTGGAAATGAAATATGCAGGTGCTAATTCAGGTACCTTAGCTATGTTAAATTGTTTGCTAGGGATAGAGGCTGAAACTGATAATCCACCTGAGGAACATGACTGTGTTCAGATAATACATGAGGACACCGCTCCCAGAATAGACATGCAACAAAAAGGGTTGACATTAGATGCAAATGGTCTAATAACAAAGGGAGGTATAACAGAACTCCCACATCACATTGCACAGTTCTATGGCATAGGAAATCGGGGTTGACAGGTATTGAGAGATGAAATAAAGAAAATATTTTTTGCAAAGGATGTCATCCCTCGATGGGGATTTCTGGTAAGCATAGACTTGGACATAGGACCAACATCTACCTCAAAGGTTACACACGAGGTAGCCAAACTGATGAGCATTGACTGGAAGTTCCACATACCCTACCTACCATAGAGTTCTGCTCATGTAGAAAGGGCAAATAGGACCCTGAACAAAAAAAAGAACTAAGGAAGGCAACAGGTGGGACATTTAAGGGATTGGAGATGTACCTGACAGCTGTTCTGGCTGAGATGAGGATACCTAATAAAGTCAACAAATTTTCCGTTTTGAAATTTCAGACAATTCTACACCCCCTGGACAAAAGGTCCTTTGGTAATTGTGCCAGGTGATTCAGAATTAATCTAGGAAAGATATGTCCAGGAATTGATTAGGGTATCGAATGGTGTATACGGTGATGTCTCTCTCTCGTTTTCTTTTTTCCCACAGATAATCCAACCCACCCTTACAAGCCAGGAGATCAAGTAGTGGTTAAGGAACTTCACAGACACAAGACCACAGATCCGCCGTACGGGGAACCCACTATAGTGACGGCTGTGATGAGAACCACAGTTCTGACTGCTGATTCCAATGTCTGGAAACATGCTTCTAGAGCAGGGGTGGGCAAACTTTTTGACTTGAGGGCCGCAATGGGTTCATATATTGGACCCGGGGGCCGGACCAAGAGTAGATGAATGATGTGTATGTGTCATCCATAGTAAGTATAGTAATATTCCCCCATAGTAAGCATAGTAATTCATCCCCCATAGTAATTCATCCCCCATATAGTAATTCATCCCCCATATAGTAATTCATCCCCCATAGTAATTCATCCCCCATATAGTAATTCATCCCCCATAGTAATTCATCCCCCATATAGTAATTCATCCCCCCTATAGTAATTCATCCCCCCTATAGTAATTCATCCCCCCTATAGTAATTCATCCCCCATATAGTAATTCATCCCCCATATAGTAATTCATCCCCCATAGTAATTCACCCCCCATATAGTAATTCATCCCCCATAGTAATTCATCCCCCATATAGTAATTCATCCCCCATATAGTAATTCATCCCCCATATAGTAATTCATCCCCCCTATAGTAATTCATTCCCCATATTAATTCATCCCCCATATTAAGTCCCCAAGTCCCCCCTGTGTCAATTCACTTACCTTTGCTCTGCGCGTTCCTCTCGCCGTGTTTCCGCGCCGTTCCGGTGTAGCATGAAAATCTGTCTCCTATGAGGATCTGTCCCCCTCGACGTATCTGCGCATGTGCCAGTTTCAGGCATTAGCAGCCGATCGGCGATCTCCGGCACATGCGCAGATACGTCGAGGGGGACAGATCCTCATAGGAGACAGATTTTCATGCTACACCGGTCTTCAGGGCGGACTGTGAGAGGAGCCTAGCGGGAGCCTAGCTCCGCGGGCCGGATTAAAAGGTCTGCCGGGCCGTAGTTTGCCCATTGCTGTTCTAGAGTAAAGAGGATCCCAGAACCACTAAAGAACCAGGAGCAGCAGATGGAACAAGGAAAGGAGACAGACCTATCAACGCCCTCCAATCTTCAGGATGCTGTTTCATCCAGAGATGGCTGGAAGAGCTTTATTTTGATGGGTTGTTTCTCAGTGATAACTTTTTCAGTGGCTTACTGGGCTAGCTACTGCTACTATCACCCAGAAGAATGGCCACCAATCTGTGGCCACAACAGTAAGACTGTGAATAAAAAGGAGCAGAAAAGATAATTGACTGAAAATATGTCACTTTTGAAATTTAAGTACTGTATAGGTATGCCAAGCTCTCGGGAATCGAGAGTTGTTGGGTTTGCAGTATGCTCCACCCTGAAACTGTGAACATTCTTTTGTATGCTGCACCAAAAAAATGTGACATCAATATTTATTGGTAATCTGAGTACCATCCTTACTAATGTTACTACAAGGCCTAAATTTGAAGTGTTGGGAGTTATGATGGAACCCGAATGGTGTTTTAATTTAGGCAACAAATCAAATGAAGGAAAGAATTTTGTAGTAAGTCTAAACTTATGCAGGCCATAGATGGGTCGAAAATCAGCAGATTTTTTGGCCGAAAACAAAATCGGCCGATTTTTGGATCGCTAGTGGGCTAAATGTTTGGCCGTTTTTCGGTATTTTGCCAGATTTTTGTAAATTTTGTAAAGTTGGAAAAAAATCGCCCGATTTTGCTGATCGGCCGATTTTCGCAGCAATGATGGGCAAATTGGCCGATCTTTTATTGATAAAAAAATCTGCGCATGAGCAGTGACCTGCAAGAGGAAGACAAAAAGAAGAAGAAAAAAGAAGAAGAGGATGATGAAGAAGAAGAGGATGAAGAAGAGGATGAAGAAGAGGAAGAAGGAGAAGGGGAAGAGAAGAAGAGGATGATGAAGAAGAAGAGGATGATGAAGAAGAAGAGGAAGAAGGAGAAGAAGAGGATGAAGAAGAGGATGAAGAAGAGGATGAAGAAGAAGAGGATGAAGAAGAAGAGGAAGAAGAGGATGAAGAAGCTGAAGAAGAGGATGAAGAAGAGGATGGAGAAGAAGATGAAGAGGATGCAGAAGAGGATGAAGAAGAGGATGAAGAAGAGGAAGAAGAAGAGGATGAAGAAGAGGAAGAAGAACAGGATGAAGATGAAGAAGAGGATGAAGAAGATGAAGAAGAGGAAGCAGAAGAAGAGGATGAAGAAGAAGAAGATGAAGAGGAGGATGAAGAAGAGGAAGCAGAAGAAGAGGATGAAGAAGAGGATGAAGAAGAAGAGAATGAAGAAGAAAAAGAAGAAGAGGATGAAGAAGAAGAAGAGGATGAAGAAGAGGAGGATGAAGAAGTAGAAGAAGAGGATGAAGAAGAAGAGGAAGATGAAGAAGAGGATGAAGAAGAAGAAAAGGATGAAGAAGAGGATGAAGAAGAAGAGGAAGATGAAGAAGAGAATGAAGAAGATGAAGAGGAAGAGGAAGAAGAAGAAGAGGATAAAAAAAGGATGAAGGAGAAGAAGAAGAAGAGGATGAAGAAGAAGAAGAGGATGAAGAAGAAGAGGATGATGAAGAAGAAGAGGAAGAGGATGAAGAAGAAGAGGAATTCCAGTCCGGCAAAAAGTGTCCCTACAGAGAGCTCCGCTATTTCTTTGACAGTTCCTTGACATTTATAGCGGTTGGAACAATGTATCTATTTGTTTCCGAATAAAAACATCTGTATCCTAAATGGATACAAATAGATACATTGTTGCAACCGCTATAAATGTCAAGGAACTGTCAAAGAAATAGCGGAGGTCTCTGCAGGGACACTTTTTGCCAGCTGTAGACGGGATGAAAATCGGCCGATTTTTTTTTTTTTTTTTTTTTTTTTACCGTTGCTGGTAACATCGGCCGCTTGAACGACCGATTTTTTTGGTTCTTTAAAGAAAAATCGGCCGATTTTCGACCCGTCTATGGCCTGCATTAATGTCACTGGGAAAGCGCCTGAGGATGGTAACTTTGTACAACTAAATACCACTAAGAATAGATGAAAAAAAAAAACAAAGTACATAGGAAACATAACTACAGGTGTTTTTTTTAATGTCTTTTGAATGTTGCATTGAGGAAACAGGTGCTCATGAATGAAATTAAAATAGAAAAAATGGGTGTTTCCTTACACTGAGATTGTCTGCCAATAGAAGAGTACTGAGTGTGACTTTGGTGCAACCTTACACTCTCCGGCACTCAAAGTCACATCAAAGTAGTGCAGGAACCTTTTGAAAGTCTCTGCGACTTTAAAAATGTCCATGCACTACTTTGATGCAACTTTACACTTTCTGGCATTCAAAGTCACATCAAAGTAGTGCAGGAACCTTTTCAAAATCGCAGTGACTTTGAAAAGGTTCCTGCTCTAATTTAATGCTACCTTGTTGTGACTTGAGTGCCAGACAGTGTAAAGTTGCATCAAAGTTGCACTCAGTACTTTCCTATTGGTCAAAAAAGTGTCAAAACACATCAATAATGCAGCATTTGTGCTGCGGTTCTATTGATACAAAAACACAATCTGCTGCCGGAATAAGTCCATGACCTATTCCAAAAACACAGCGGCTGGAAATGCATAGATAGTTACATAGTTAGTCTGGCTGAAAAAAGACAAAAGTCCATCCAGTTCAATCTTAAAAAAAAAGTCATCATCCTTTACCCACAGTTGATCCAGAGGAAGCAAAAAACCCAGCAAAGAATGATCCAATTTGCTCTTGCAGGGGAAGAAATTCCTTCCTGATCCCCCGAGAGGCAATCGGATATTCCCTGGATCAACTTTACCTATAAGTCCCCATGCACACTGGACATTTTGATAACGCTGGTAACGTTAGCTGTGTAAAGTCATGCTTTTTGTAGCATTTTTGCATTAGCGTTTTGCTGCGATTAGCGGCGTTTTTCAGCGTTAGAGTGTTTTCCAGCTAAAAAACTCCTCTAGAAACCAACTAGTCCTGGGGTTTTTTTCCAGCCAAAAAGCGACCCAGCCAGAAAACGTTGATTACAGTCTATCTGTGCATGGACACATAGGATAACATGCTTAGGAGTTTACTAGCTGTAGAAAAAAAATGACAAAAGCCAAAAACAGAAGCTGTAAAAATGTCAAAGTGTGCATGAGGGCTAAATGTTAGTATCCAGGTATATTCTGTGTATCTAGGAAAGAATCCAGGCCTTTTTTAAAGCAATCCACTGAGCTGGCCAGAACCAACTCTTGAGGGAGTCTATTCCACATTTTCACAGCTCTTACTCTGAAGAAATCTTTCTGTGTTTGGAGATTACATTTCTTTTCCTCCAAAGAGGTTAATGTTTCCCAAAGGAGTAACTCCACTTTTGTTGAGAAAAAAACATTCCCCTCTGGGTGATCAGTTTACGTTGCAGAGATTTTAACAAACTTTATCTGGTCATACATGGGCTGAATTCCAAAAGAATTTTCTTTCAAAAATCTTTTCTAAGAATTTTCATTTGAATTTCATACCATTAGTGGGCCACAGAAACAACTGATTTTTGTGCGACCATTAAATTTAAGTGATTGGGCATGTTGAAAATTTTTGGTCTGTTCTTGTTTATAGCCCCTCCTTCCTAGATTGTAAGCTCGAAAGAGCAGGGCCCTCGATCCCCTCATGTTTTGCATTGTATTGGTATTGTTCTGTCACATGTTCTGTTCCCCTCTGTAATGTACAGCGCTGAGCGAACTATTGGCGCTTTATAAATACTGTATAATAATAATAGCGTGAAAAATAAAAAGCGCACAGGTGATCAAATACCACCGAAAGAAAGCTCTATTTGTGTGAAAAAAAGGACGTAAATTTCGTTTGGGTGCAGCATTGCATGACCGCGCAATTATCAGTTGAATTAGTGCAGCGCCGAGTAGCAAAAAGAGGCCTGGTCGTTAAGGGGGATAAATCCTCAGGAGGGCAAGTGGTAAATACAGTGTAGTTCTGCTTTAAGCCGGTGTTGGGCATGCCTTTAACCATTACACAGAACAGCTAAATATAATATATTTGGTATTAAAAAAAAGATCCTTTACAATCACTTTAACTCCATGTCTCTCTGGGCTGCTTTGCTGTTCTTTCTGTTTTGTGTTTCATGTGATAAGCTGCCTGCTGTTGTTGGGAGGATTTACCTCAGCTGCTGGGCAGATCTTCAGTCAATTGGTGACAAATCTTTTGGAGGGAAAACAGCTGGCCAGTGAGCGTACCCTTTCATTTGTATAGCCTCTCCTGTCACTGGGCGGAGTCAGCATTTACCTCAGGTCTGTCATGTGGACTAAGGACTGTTTGGAGCGTCCTGAGGCCGCTCCTTGAGGGGGGGGTTCTGTCAGGAATGGATTCAGCACTGGTGGTGGGACTCTCCTGCCGTGTGGGCTGCAGTACCAGAGCTGACCAGCGGGTGCTCTCAGCACTGGTGGTGGGACTCTCCTGCCGTGTGGGCTGCAGTACCGGAGCTGACCAGCGGGTGCTCTTAGCAGCCAGAAGCTCACAATCAGCCAAACCTGGGGCTGATTACAGAAAGGTGTATATAAGGCATGACCAGGCCTGTGCTCTGGGCCTTGGTGTATGTTTTCCCATGAGCCCCTGTATCCTGTTCCTAGTTCCTGTGAGAAGATACCTTGTTGCCGACCCTGCCTGATTCCTGTTGACCGTCTCCTGTTCTGACTACTGGCTCATCCCTGACCATCCTTCTGCCTGATCCTCTGTACTGCGCTGTCCATGAGTTACTGAACCCAGCTTGTGACCTTGACCATTCTCTGCCTGCTCCTTTGATACCTTGCTGCCCGCACGTTGCTGACTTGGCCCGTCTGACCACGCTCACTACTCTGCCATCCATCCATCCTGCACGGATCCAGCCGTACCTGCACATACCTCTGGCGGATCCCTCTATCACTAGCAGGTGTACTCAGGAGCCGCGACCTGGTTCCTGTCTGCTCCAAGTCCATCCCCACCATCAGGGGCCCTGGTGAATAGCAGACTGGGACTTAGACTCCGCGCCCTGGGGAATCCTGCCCTGAGGACCGCTAGAGGTACCACCAGGCAGTCGTTACAGAACCCTACGGCCGGCCTGACCATTCCACCTCTCCAGCCCTGACTACGCCTGTGTTCCTGCACCTCCTAAGATTAGTGGAAGGTTAGTTTGCTCACTGTGCATTTATATATATATCTGGGTGGCTAATAATAACCTGTATTATACTATACCTGAAACCTGCGTTTCCCTGTGTCAGTCCACACCTTTCTGGTCACTCCTTGATTCCTGACAGTCAATATATATGTAAAGCGCTGCGTAATTGGACGGCGCTATATAAATACCTGAAATAAATGAATTATACAAAAGTAAGCAAAGTTTTTTGTATTCTGTCCAAGTTGACGAAGAGACACAACTACTGTTAAGTTTTCCTCTGATCAACAAACAGTAAACCTGGGCCAGATTGCCTTAAGGCTACATGTATTCTTCAGCTGTATATTTCATGGCACTTCGAGAATCCTTGAAGGGCTGGGCACCCCGCCATGGTTCCACGTTGCTCAAGTACGTGGATGATTTATTACTTTGTTTGCCCAACAGGGAGGTTTGTAGGCAGGACAGTATATCTCTGTTAAATTTTCTTGGTACAGAGGGACACAAGGTGGCAAGGCATAAGGTATAATGTTGTCAAATTTCAGTTTCACTCTGTCACAAGGCACCAGAATGGTGAGCCAGTCCAGGATTCAAGTTATTACGGGTCTGCCATGCCCGAAAAATAAAAAGGAAAAGCTCTCCTTCCTTGGTATGGTCAACTAGTGTCGCCAATGAATACCTGACTGTTCCCATTATGACAACACACTCAGGCAGCACACTAAAACTGAGGCTTCAGACCTCATTGAGTGGGACCAAGTATCCACTAATGCCTACCAAACCTTGAGGTCCTCATTAGTTTCCTCTCCTGCTCTAGGTTTAGTGAATTACAGTGTTGATTTTCACGTGTATGCTCGTGATGATTGTAAAACCATGGCGGCTGTGGTAGCTCAGGATCATGGAGGACACATGAGGCCAGTAGACTATTTCTCAAAAGTAGTGCCAAGTCTGGTACAGGGTATGCCAGCATGAGAGCCCTGGCTGTCTGTGCCATGGTGGTAGAGGACTACATAAAGCCATCCTTCACACTGCCCATCATGTACTGCATGTCCTTAAGAACCTTACTATGCAGCACATGACAGCATAAAGGGCAAGTGGTTAGGATGTGATTTTGACATCAACTGCTTATTTGGAAATGAAATATGCAGGTGCTAATTCAGGTACCTTAGCTATGTTAAATTGTTTGCTAGGGATAGAGGCTGAAACTGATAATCCACCTGAGGAACATGACTGTGTTCAGATAATACATGAGGACACCGCTCCCAGAATAGACATGCAACAAAAAGGGTTGACATTAGATGCAAATGGTCTAATAACAAAGGGAGGTATAACAGAACTCCCACATCACATTGCACAGTTCTATGGCATAGGAAATCGGGGTTGACAGGTATTGAGAGATGAAATAAAGAAAATATTTTTTGCAAAGGATGTCATCCCTCGATGGGGATTTCTGGTAAGCATAGACTTGGACATAGGACCAACATCTACCTCAAAGGTTACACACGAGGTAGCCAAACTGATGAGCATTGACTGGAAGTTCCACATACCCTACCTACCATAGAGTTCTGCTCATGTAGAAAGGGCAAATAGGACCCTGAACAAAAAAAAGAACTAAGGAAGGCAACAGGTGGGACATTTAAGGGATTGGAGATGTACCTGACAGCTGTTCTGGCTGAGATGAGGATACCTAATAAAGTCAACAAATTTTCCGTTTTGAAATTTCAGACAATTCTACACCCCCTGGACAAAAGGTCCTTTGGTAATTGTGCCAGGTGATTCAGAATTAATCTAGGAAAGATATGTCCAGGAATTGATTAGGGTATCGAATGGTGTATACGGTGATGTCTCTCTCTCGTTTTCTTTTTTCCCACAGATAATCCAACCCACCCTTACAAGCCAGGAGATCAAGTAGTGGTTAAGGAACTTCACAGACACAAGACCACAGATCCGCCGTACGGGGAACCCACTATAGTGACGGCTGTGATGAGAACCACAGTTCTGACTGCTGATTCCAATGTCTAGAAACATGCTTCTAGAGCAGGGGTGGGCAAACTTTTTGACTTGAGGGCCGCAATGGGTTCATATATTGGACCCGGTGGCCGGACCAAGAGTAGATGAATGATGTGTATGTGTCATCCATAGTAAGTATAGTAATATTCCCCCATAGTAAGCATAGTAATTAATCCCCCATATAGTAATTCATCCCCCATAGTAATTCATCCCCCATATAGTAATTCATCCCCCATAGTAATTCATCCCCCATATAGTAATTCATCCCCCCTATAGTAATTCATCCCCCATATAGTAATTCATCCCCCATATAGTAATTCATCCCCCATATAGTAATTCATCCCCCATATAGTAATTCACCCCCCATATAGTAATTCATCCCCCAAAAGTAATTCATCCCCCATAGTAATTCATCCCCCATAGTAATTCATCCCCCATATAGTAATTCATCCCCCATATAGTAATTCATCCCCCATAGTAATTCATCCCCCATATAGTAATTCATCCCCCCTATAGTAATTCATTCCCCATATTAATTCATCCCCCATATTAAGTCCCCAAGTCCCCCCTGTGTCAATTCACTTACCTTTGCTCCGCGCGTTCCTCTCGCCGTGTTTCCGCGCCGTTCCGGTGTAGCATGAAAATCTGTCTCCTATGAGGATCTGTCCCCCTCGACGTATCTGCGCATGTGCCAGTTTCAGGCATTAGCAGCCGATCGGCGATCTCCGGCACATGCGCAGATACGTCGAGGGGGACAGATCCTCATAGGAGACAGATTTTCATGCTACACCGGTCTTCAGGGCGGACTGTGAGAGGAGCCTAGCGGGAGCCTAGCTCCGCGGGCCGGATTAAAAGGTCTGCCGGGCCGTAGTTTGCCCATTGCTGTTCTGGAGTAAAGAGGATCCCAGAACCACTAAAGAACCAGGAGCAGCAGATGGAACAAGGAAAGGAGACAGACCTATCAACGCCCTCCAATCTTCAGGATGCTGTTTCATCCAGAGATGGCTGGAAGAGCTTTATTTTGATGGGTTGTTTCTCAGTGATAACTTTTTCAGTGGCTTACTGGGCTAGCTACTGCTACTATCACCCAGAAGAATGGCCACCAATCTGTGGCCACAACATTAAGACTGTGAATAAAAAGGAGCAGAAAAGATAATTGACTGAAAATATGTCACTTTTGAAATTTAAGTACTGTATAGGTATGCCAAGCTCTCGGGAATCGAGAGTTGTTGGGTTTGCAGTATGCTCCACCCTGAAACTGTGAACATTCTTTTGTATGCTGCACCAAAAAAATGTGACATCAATATTTATTGGTAATCTGAGTACCATCCTTACTAATGTTACTACAAGGCCTAAATTTGAAGTGTTGGGAGTTATGATGGAACCCGAATGGTGTTTTAATTTAGGCAACAAATCAAATGAAGGAAAGAATTTTGTAGTAAGTCTAAACTTATGCAGGCCATAGATGGGTCGAAAATCAGCAGATTTTTCGGCCGAAAACAAAATCGGCCGATTTTTGGATCGCTAGTGGGCTAAATGTTTGGCCGTTTTTCGGTATTTTGCCAGATTTTTGTAAATTTTGTAAAGTTGGAAAAAAATCGCCCGATTTTGCTGATCGGCCGATTTTCGCAGCAATGATGGGCAAATTGGCCGATCTTTTATTGATAAAAAAATCTGCGCATGAGCAGTGACCTGCAAGAGGAAGACAAAAAGAAGAAGAAAAAAGAAGAAGAGGATGATGAAGAAGAAGAGGATGAAGAAGAGGATGAAGAAGAGGAAGAGGAAGAAGGAGAAGGGGAAGAGAAGAAGAGGATGATGAAGAAGAAGAGGATGATGAAGAAGAAGAGGAAGAAGGAGAAGAAGAGGAAGAAGAGGATGAACAAGAGGATGAAGAAGAAGAGGATGAAGAAGAAGAGGAAGAAGAGGATGAAGAAGCTGAAGAAGAGGATGAAGAAGAGGATGGAGAAGAAGAGGAAGAAGATGAAGAGGATGCAGAAGAGGATGAAGAAGAGGATGAAGAAGAGGAAGAAGAAGAGGATGAAGAAGAGGAAGAAGAACAGGATGAAGATGAAGAAGAGGATGAAGAAGATGAAGAAGAGGAAGCAGAAGAAGAGGATGAAGAAGAAGAGGATGAAGAAGAAGAAGATGAAGAGGAGGATGAAGAAGAGGAAGCAGAAGAAGAGGATGAAGAAGAGGATGAAGAAGAAGAGAATGAAGAAGAAAAAGAAGAAGAGGATGAAGAAGAAGAAGAGGATGAAGAAGAGGAGGATGAAGAAGTAGAAGAAGAGGATGAAGAAGAAGAGGAAGATGAAGAAGAGGATGAAGAAGAAGAAAAGGATGAAGAAGAGGATGAAGAAGAAGAGGAAGATGAAGAAGAGAATGAAGAAGATGAAGAGGAAGAGGAAGAAGAAGAAGAGGATAAAAAAAGGATGAAGGAGAAGAAGAAGAAGAGGATGAAGAAGAAGAAGAGGATGAAGAAGAAGAAGAGGATGAAGAAGAAGAAGAGGAAGAGGATGAAGAAGAAGAGGAATTCCAGTCCGGCAAAAAGTGTCCCTACAGAGAGCTCTGCTATTTCTTTGACAGTTCCTTGACATTTATAGCGGTTGGAACAATGTATCTATTTGTTTCCGAATAAAAACATCTGTATCCTAAATGGATACAAATAGATACATTGTTGCAACCGCTATAAATGTCAAGGAACTGTCAAAGAAATAGCGGAGGTCTCTGCAGGGACACTTTTTGCCAGCTGTAGACGGGATGAAAATCGGCCGATTTTTTTTTTTTTTTTACCGTTGCTGGTAACATCGGCCGCTTGAACGACCGATTTTTTTGGTTCTTTAAAGAAAAATCGGCCGATTTTCGACCCGTCTATGGCCTGCATTAATGTCACTGGGAAAGCGCCTGAGGATGGTAACTTTGTACAACTAAATACCACTAAGAATAGATGAAAAAAAAAAACAAAGTACATAGGAAACATAACTACAGGTGTTTTTTTTAATGTCTTTTGAATGTTGCATTGAGGAAACAGGTGCTCATGAATGAAATTAAAATAGAAAAAATGGGTGTTTCCTTACACTGAGATTGTCTGCCAATAGAAGAGTACTGAGTGTGACTTTGGTGCAACCTTACACTCTCCGGCACTCAAAGTCACATCAAAGTAGTGCAGGAACCTTTTGAAAGTCTCTGCGACTTTAAAAATGTCCATGCACTACTTTGATGCAACTTTACACTTTCTGGCATTCAAAGTCACATCAAAGTAGTGCAGGAACCTTTTCAAAATCGCAGTGACTTTGAAAAGGTTCCTGCTCTAATTTAATGCTACCTTGTTGTGACTTGAGTGCCAGACAGTGTAAAGTTGCATCAAAGTTGCACTCAGTACTTTCCTATTGGTCAAAAAAGTGTCAAAACACATCAATAATGCAGCATTTGTGCTGCGGTTCTATTGATACAAAAACACAATCTGCTGCCGGAATAAGTCCATGACCTATTCCAAAAACACAGCGGCTGGAAATGCATAGATAGTTACATAGTTAGTCTGGCTGAAAAAAGACAAAAGTCCATCCAGTTCAATCTTAAAAAAAAAGTCATCATCCTTTACCCACAGTTGATCCAGAGGAAGCAAAAAACCCAGCAAAGAATGATCCAATTTGCTCTTGCAGGGGAAGAAATTTCTTCCTGATCCCCCGAGAGGCAATCGGATATTCCCTGGATCAACTTTACCTATAAGTCCCCATGCACACTGGACATTTTGATAACGCTGGTAACGTTAGCTGTGTAAAGTCATGCTTTTTGTAGCATTTTTGCATTAGCGTTTTGCTGCGATTAGCGGCGTTTTTCAGCGTTAGAGTGTTTTCCAGCTAAAAAACTCCTCTAGAAACCAACTAGTCCTGGGGTTTTTTTCCAGCCAAAAAGCGACCCAGCCAGAAAACGTTGATTACAGTCTATCTGTGCATGGACACATAGGATAACATGCTTAGGAGTTTACTAGCTGTAGAAAAAAAATGACAAAAGCCAAAAACAGAAGCTGTAAAAATGTCAAAGTGTGCATGAGGGCTAAATGTTAGTATCCAGGTATATTCTGTGTATCTAGGAAAGAATCCAGGCCTTTTTTAAAGCAATCCACTGAGCTGGCCAGAACCAACTCTTGAGGGAGTCTATTCCACATTTTCACAGCTCTTACTCTGAAGAAATCTTTCTGTGTTTGGAGATTACATTTCTTTTCCTCCAAAGAGGTTAATGTTTCCCAAAGGAGTAACTCCACTTTTGTTGAGAAAAAAACATTCCCCTCTGGGTGATCAGTTTACGTTGCAGAGATTTTAACAAACTTTATCTGGTCATACATGGGCTGAATTCCAAAAGAATTTTCTTTCAAAAATCTTTTCTAAGAATTTTCATTTGAATTTCATACCATTAGTGGGCCACAGAAACAGCTGATTTTTGTGCGACCATTAAATTTAAGTGATTGGGCATGTTGAAAATTTTTGGTCTGTTCTTGTTTATAGCCCCTCCCTCCTAGATTGTAAGCTCGAAAGAGCAGGGCCCTCGATCCCCTCATGTTTTGCATTGTATTGGTATTGTTCTGTCACATGTTCTGTTCCCCTCTGTAATGTACAGCGCTGAGCGAACTATTGGCGCTTTATAAATACTGTATAATAATAATAGCGTGAAAAATAAAAAGCGCACAGGTGATCAAATACCACCGAAAGAAAGCTCTATTTGTGTGAAAAAAAGGACGTAAATTTCGTTTGGGTGCAGCATTGCATGACCGCGCAATTATCAGTTGAATTAGTGCAGCGCCGAGTAGCAAAAAGAGGCCTGGTCGTTAAGGGGGATAAATCCTCAGGAGGGCAAGTGGTAAATACAGTGTAGTTCTGCTTTAAGCCGGTGTTGGGCATGCCTTTAACCATTACACAGAACAGCTAAATATAATATATTTGGTATTAAAAAAAAGATCCTTTACAATCACTTTAACTCCATGTCTCTCTGGGCTGCTTTGCTGTTCTTTCTGTTTTGTGTTTCATGTGATAAGCTGCCTGCTGTTGTTGGGAGGATTTACCTCAGCTGCTGGGCAGATCTTCAGTCAATTGGTGACAAATCTTTTGGAGGGAAAACAGCTGGCCAGTGAGCGTACCCTTTCATTTGTATAGCCTCTCCTGTCACTGGGCGGAGTCAGCATTTACCTCAGGTCTGTCATGTGGACTCACCTTGGGGTTATCTTCTGCCTTCCTATCCTGTTTTGTTTTTTTTTTTCAAAATTGTCGGTCTTTTTTTGTTTATATATAAAAATAAACAAATGTGTGGTCAAATACCACCAAAAGAAAGCTCTATTGGTGGGGGAATAAATTACATAAATTTCATTTATTTACAGCTTTGCATGACCGCGCAATTGTCAGTTGAAGTAACACAGCTCCCTATCGCAAAAAATGGTCTGGTCAGGAAGGGGGGTAAATCCTCTGGGGGGTAAGTGGTTAATAGGGTAAAGCTGCCCACTTTGTGGGTGGACAATGGTTGGTACACTGTTATTTGGTTGGTGCGGGAACGGGATATAAATGGTGGAGTCTTGGTGACTAAGCATGCTGGTCTGTTAATAGTTAGCAGTGGTTTGGTATTAAAGGTTAAAGTATAACTTCAGGCAAAACATTTTCCTTAGTTTTGGATAAAGTGGAGAGGGATTAGAATACCTGTCAGGTTTTATTTCTCTCCGTGCCCCCATTAGACCCTCTCTATTTGTCCTCTTTACTATTATCATTGAAAGTGAAAGTAAAAAAAAATCCCACATTATGGATTGTCCTCAGATTGGTAATAGAGGGGAAATCATTCAATGGGGACACTAGTTCTGGTGACTTGGGGGTCCCCTAAGGATTCCCTTCATTTGCAGGGATTTACACTCACTTCCTGTTTAAAGTGGAGTTCCACCCAAAAGGGTAAGTTCTGCTTTAATGCTTTGTCCCCCGCTCTCCAATAAGGATTGGCACCTTTGGGAAGTGGGTGCCTGAATCTGACAGGTACCCACTCCCATTTCTGCTGCGATCGTCTAGGCGATCGGAAGCGGAAGTTGTCCTCCCTCCCTGTAGTGACAGGTCCCAATAGACTACGGGGCCATTCACAAAGTGCAGCATTCCTCACGCATGCGCAGTGGGCACCCGGCTCTGAAGCCGCAAACTGTCACAATCGGGTGCCCACACTGAAGATGTCGGCACCAGGGAGAGAAGACGGCCGGTGAAACCAGCAGTGGTGAGGACACCGCTGGACCGAGGGACAGGTACCGTATTTTTCGCTCCATAAGACGCACTTTTTTCCCCCCAAAAAATGGGGGAAAATGTTAGTGCGTCTTATGGAGCGAATATGGAGCGGCCGGTCCGGTGTTTCCACCGCTGCCGTGTCAGAATACCAGGCCGGCCGCTCAGCTCTGCAGCGGGACCTTATGGAGATGACTGCTGACCTTTGGGGAGGTGGGGAGCGGGTACCCGAATTTGACAGGTACCCGCTCTTACTTCCGCGGAGTTGTTCTTTGACCTTACCTGTTCCTCTGTCCAGCGGCGCGCTATCTTCCCGGCTTCTGTAGTGTCAGCGCTGGGCATGACAGCCGGGTGCCAAGTGCGCATGCGCAAGAAGCGGTGCTTTTTGTGAATGGTAAGGCGGTACCTGGGACACATGACAGATCCCAGAAGACGCCGGACCAATCACAAAGCGCAAGTGCTTCTCGCTCATGAGCACTGGGCACCCGGCTGTCGTGCCGAGCGCCGACACTACAGAAGCCGGGAAGATAGCGTGCCACTGGATAGAGGAACAGGTAAGATCAAAGAACAACTCCGCGGAAGTAAGAGCGGGTACCTGTCAAATTCAGGTACCCGTTCCCCCTCCCTCCCCAAAGGTCAGCAGTCATCTCCTGTACTGTCCGAAGTCTCTGGTCATCCCTGTGCTGTCCGCAGTCTCTGGTCATCTCCTGTACTGTCCGCAGTCACTGGTCATCCCTGTACTATGTCCGCAGTCTCTGGTCATCCCTGTGCTGTCCGCAGTCACTGGTCATCCCTGTACTATGTCCGCAGTCTCTGGTCATCTCCTGTACTGTGTCCGCAGTCTCTGGTCATCTCCTGTACTATGTCCGCTGTCTCTGGTCATCTCCTGTACTATGTCTGCAGTCTCTGGTCATCCCTGTACTATGTCCGCAGTCTCTGGTCATCCCTGTACTATGTCCGCAGTCTCTGGTCATCCCTGTGCTGTCCGCAGTCACTGGTCATCCCTGTGCTGTCCACAGTCTCTGGTCATCTCCTGTACTATGTCTGCAGTCCATTAGTTCAGAATTTTTTTTTTCTGTTTTCTGCCTCTAAAACCTAGGTGCGTCTTATGGTCAGGTGCGTCTTATGGAGCGAAAAATACAGTAAGTGGCTGTATTTTAAAAGTCAGTAGCTACAGTTTTTGTAGCTACTGACTTTTATTTTTTTTTTTTCAGCTGAAACTCTGCTTTAACTATGGTACAGGACGTGAAGAGAAATCTCTTTAAGCCCCAGTTCACATATATGCAGCCATGCGGGCCATGTTTTGCACGGGCACAAGAGCCTATTCATTTGAATGGACTCCTGTGCCCTGTGACATGTAGGGAAGAAGTCTCTGCACTTCTTCTGAAACCGCAGCCCGCACGGGAACCGAGGTTCCAAGTACGGTTACGTATTCCAGTGTGGGCAGCATGCCATTAGAACTAATGGCACTCGCCCGCGGGTCCGTATTCTTCTGTGCGGGTGGTGCGGCTGCACGGATTTTCATGCGGATCTGCAGCGGCAACACCTGCAGAGATGTGAACCTAGCTTTATAGGACACAGATGGCAAAAAAAATTGACAGGGGTTATAACCCTCCCTTGCTCTACTCAAAATTAAAAAAAAGTTTTCCCTATAGTTACATAGTTAGTCTGGCTGAAAGACAAAAGTCCATCCAGTTCAACCTTAAAAAAAAATAAGAAAGTCATAATCCTACACCCACAGTTGATCCAGAGGAAGGCAAAAAACCCAGCAAAGCATGAGCCAATTTGCTTCTGCAGGGGAAAAAAATTCTGTCCTGATCCCCCGAGAGGCAATCGGATATTCCCTGGATCAATGTTACCTATAAATGTTAGTATCCAGTTATATTCTGTGTATCTACTACTACTAGTTCTAGTTGAATGTTTATTTCATAATTAAAATTGACTTAAACCAAATAAAGGGACCAAAAAGGTTCCACAATCCTTGTCATGTTTATTATTTAGGTTTGTTTTTGTGGTCTGATGGGTGTTAATGGGGTGTACAATCTGTTGAAAACTATACGAGAAATACCTATATGAGAAAAAACTCCTCACCCACCCCAGATTTTGGCTAATCAAGCTTTGTGCACACTGCCTGTATAATCCAGGATGCTGCACCAGCGCACCAAAGGGGAGTTAGGTCTTTAGGCCCCATTTTGTTTGTCCAGTTTAACCGTCTGTTGATAAATGAAAAATGGACATCCATGCATCTCTATGGAAAAACGGATGTAAACAGATGATCATCCATTTACATCCACATCCATATTTTTGTTCTGTAAAAAAAAATTGAATGGAAGAAAAACAAATGGAAACGGACAAACGGTCCATTTTTGCATTGGTAGTGGATGTAAAAAACTGATGGGAACTGATGAAAAACTGATCCATTTTTTTTTTTTTAAAAAATGTGACTGAACTGATGAAAAAAAAATAAATGCCCATGTGGAAGGGCAGAACCACACTGTCACAGGAGACCATCTGCCTATTTTCATCCGTCCATTGATGGATGAAAAATGAACAGCAGTGTATTTCTATGAACCAATAGATATAAACGGATATAATATAAACACCCAAATCACAGTGTTGTAGTAGCGCTAAATAAATAATAATAAAATGTGAAGTGAATACCAAAAAATACTTGTTTATGTTTTTGATAGATAAGTGACTGCTAGCAGTATATTTCTTGCTGTAGGCAGTGGAAGCTTTGTCTCACGCAATTCATAAGTGTCATCTATAATTGGGAAGATTATCCCAGGAAGCTTTTTTGCCAACCACAAGACTGGAAGGCAAATGTTTGTGGTGAGTTTACATCCATGTGGTGGATTCCTGTGAAGCACTTGGTTGTCAATCTATAACACACGGTGAAGGAGAAGAACTGATTTTATGGACTTTTATTATGTGTGTTCATGGAGTTTTCACTTTTAATTTGAATTGATTTCTCATTAATCACAGACAGTTTCTAAGTTGTTTTTTTTCACCAATATTTTTTGGTATTCACTTCACATTTTATTATTATTTATTTAGCGCTACTACAACATTGTATGATTTGGGTGTTTATATTATTTCATTTATTATGGTCTTTATATAGTGGCAGCTTTTTTTAAACATAGATTGCATTTGGCGCGATACAATAGGTGTTGATAATTGTCACGATCATATTATCACATTTATTTTTCTTTTGCAGATGTAAATGGATGATCATCTGTGTATGTCCATGTCTGTTCCAATCCG
Source organism: Staurois parvus (assembly GCF_062004578.1). Lineage (NCBI taxonomy): Eukaryota > Metazoa > Chordata > Amphibia > Anura > Ranidae > Staurois > Staurois parvus. The sequence continues at coordinate 8,785,980 of NW_028318321.1, forward strand.
TCTTTTGAAATGGACAAGGGTACGTCCAGATCCATTGAAACGGAACAGATGTAAATGAATCCATCTGTTTGAATCCCTTCTGTTTATGTCCGTTTTTTGGCAAGGACATTTTTTGTTTATACTTTTGTTACTTATAATTGTATATTTTTTGTTACCTGCAAAAACAGATATAGACTAATGTAAACTGAACTGATATAAACTGATGTAAACTAAACTGAACTAAACAGAATTGAAAATTGAAGTAAGCTAACATAACCAGACATTATCACAATTTTCTTGAGAATTTTGCTTTAGATTTACCAAAAACAATATAATATGAGATTAAACCTAAACAACACTTTCAATTGTATCCAGTAAGGCTGGCCCTTGCACTACATAGTTGAAGGCAAATCTAAAGAAATTGGACAGAAAAAGTAAGAAAATTGTATAGTGTATGGTCAGCCTTAGACACGCCCATAAAATGTGTAATATATCCAGCAGGGGCAGACTGACAACTCATGGGGCGCCCGGGCAATAGGGGATCATGGGGCCCCTGTGTCCTGACCCCAGGCCCTCGGGCAGCGCCGAGTTTCCAAATGGTCAGTCCGCCCCTGATGTCCAGTCCTTCTGCCCTGTCAGAGTACTCAGCAACTCTGGCATTGCCAGTACACAGAAAGTTCTGACAGCTGGAGCTATCAATCTAAAGTAGTCTGGCAATGTTTATCAACAACATTGCCCAAAAGAAACATTGTTTCATTTTGTATCTGTTTATTCCTTTACAGATCAAAGGGATGAACTTCAATCTGTAGATGAAGCCAGTTAAAGCAACCTGACAAGTAAAAAAAGTTTTTTTTTCCTAATTAAATGTTTCTCTGTTTAATCCCTTATTAACCCTTAGTTTACACTAATCAGCCCTAATGAACGACTTATTCTCCTTCTCCATTCAATTATTATTTTCCTGCTAATTTTTTTTGTTTGTTTCTATTTTAGTAACTGATAATATTTAAACTTTTTTTGTTTGTTTTGTTCATTTAATATTTTGACACCTTTAACATATACTTACAAATTTCACACTTAACCACTTGTCCACCAGAGGAATTACCCCCCTCCTGATCAGGCCATTTTTTGCAATTACGGCGCTGCTTTACTTTAACTGACAATTGCGCGGTCATGCAATGTTGCACCCAAATGAAATTTATGTCCTTTTTTCCCACAAATGAAGCTTTCTTTCAGTGGTATTTGATCACCTCTGCATTTTTCATTTTTTGTGCTATAAACAAAACAAGACTGACAATTTTGAGAAACAAACAATATTTTTGACTTTCGGCTATTAAACATGTCCAGTAAAAAAAAAAAAAAATGTCATCATAAATTTAGACCAAAATGTATTCTGCTACATGTGTTTGCTAAAAAAAAAATCCCAATACATATAAATTAATTAGTTTACGTGAAAGTTATAGCGTCTACAAACGGCGATATATATATATATATACTGGAACTTTTTTTTGGTATATTAGTAATGGTGGCAATCAGCAACTTATAGCAGGACTGCGGTGAGCAGTCTGACACTGGGGGGAACTGACTTAAGCTGGCCATACATGGGTTGAATTCCGAAAGAAGTTTCTGTCAAATTTTGCACCATTAGTGAGCCACAGCAGTAGCCGATTTTCGAGCAACCATCAAATTTGAGTGATCGGGCATGTCGGAAATTTTTTGAAAAACAAACTAATTTTTAATAAATGATGGGAGAGTCGTGTGAGAGATGTAATCGAAAAAGAAATGAGCATGAGCTGTGACCTGGAAAGAAAAGAAAATTCTTGGCCATGAACATTCTTTTCTGTAGCAACATGAGGTGAAATTAAAGGCTTGGCTGGTTGAATTTCTAAATCAATGGTGGCACCATCGCATTACAAACTCCAGCCGGGACCCGATGATCAACAGCTGAAGCCGCCAAAGGCAGCACGGGTAGGGCGCGCATGTGCCCCCTACCCAGAAGTACAAAATACATGCTTTTGCACAGCCCTGCCAGTCTGTAGTAGTAGTTCTGCTATAGGGTGGTCAAAAAGCGGTTAAAAACTATATTTCATTTGAAAATAACTTTGCAATGCTTTGCACCCGAATCATAATTTTTTTGTGTCATTTTAAAACAGAGCAAATTTCAGAAAAAAAATCTGCACTTTTTATGTGCAGTAACACTATTTATTTATAAACTAACACTTTTTAAAAAAAAAGAAAAAGTGCGTTTTGCTACATTGCATTGTTTAATGATTGCAAAAAAAAAATCATTATTGCAAGACAATATTCGTGAAAAGAAAGCCTTGTTTGTCCTTACAAAAAAAATATATGTATTACGTTTTTATCTTAAGTAATGACAAAGTTATCGCCAAAAAAAACAGGGAAATGTAAGCATTGCTCTGGTCCATAGGGGGTGAACAGATATGAAAGGCGAAGTGGTTAAACTGAACTGAAAACTGACATAAACTGAATCCCTTTTTTATTTGAAAAAATGTGACTGAACAGATGATGCCCGTGTGAAAGGGGCCTAAGGGTCTTTTCACATGGGCGTTCTGTTTTTTTAATCAGTCCAGTCACGTTTCTTCAAAGAAAAACACTGATCCATTTTTTAAATCAGTTTTTCTTCAGTTTACATCATTTTTTTTAAATCCACTAACAATGCAAAAATGGATGCAAAAACAGACCATTTGTCCTTTTACATCCATTTTTCGTCAGTTCCGGGTTTTTTTACGGAACGAAAATAGGGCTTTGATCCATTTCAAAAAATGTATGTTGACAGATGTGGATGTAAACGGATAATGATCCGTTTACATTTCATTTTCCATAGTGATACATTAGTGTCCACTTTCCATCCATCAATGGATGGATGAAAAACAGACAAACAGAATGCCTGTAGGCCTTAAGGGGACCTTCAGGGGAAATGGACCTTAAGGGATGGACCTTAAGCAGAAAAGTACCTTAAGGACCTTAAGGGGAATGGACATTAAGGAGAAAAGTAAAATAAAGTTGAAGGGAAATTTTGGCCATTGTTGATCAATAGGCCCCTTGGCAAAGGATCACTAGTACATTGAACTGTTTAAAGCTCAACTCTCTGCAAAAACAAAAAAAAAATTAAATATATTCCTCCATAGCTACAAAGGAAACAAAATTACTATGTGTGCACAAAATGCCTTTGCAAGCCCAGACAGTACCTTGTAAATAGTGGTGACATCATCACTGTGCTGTACATAGCCTGGGCAGAGAAAAGAGCTGTAGTCCAACTACTACAGGCTTCCTGCAGAAAACTACAGGAGAGGGCAGGGGAAAAACCAGTCACCCTGCACAAGAAGAGAGAGCAGAATAGGCCGCTCTTCATTCTTGGAAGCTCCTGCGCAGAAGGACGAAGAGGGAGATGTTTCAAGATTACTGTGCAGATCTTAAAGAAATATTCAAAGCTCTCCAAGATATAGGAAAGAATCCACTTGTGGTTAGACAATAATTGCTTGGTCTAGCCATCAACTTTAAAAATGACATTGTGGGATTGTCACATACTGTACCTGATAGGAGACCAAGATGATGGGGGCAGTCTCTCCAGTATCTCCTGCCTACCCACCCCTGAAGGTGAAACAGATGGTGCCAAGGGACATGGGAAAGATGAGTGCCAGAAGATGTAGTTCACAGAACCCCACAATGGAGATGCCGGCCAGAAAGATACAGCAGAATGTGCAAGCAAGAGAGTCAGGTGAGGAGTCAGTAGGAGAATCTATGAAGACTGATATATGTGGATAGAGCATGGCTAAGTCCCTAAAACAAATGCAAAACAAATTGCAAATGCAAGACAAATAAATTCTTTAAAAATCATACAATGTGATTTCCTGAATTTTTTTTTAATTCTGTCTCTCAGAGTGGGAATGCACCTACAAAGTGAATTTCAGACCCCTCCATGATTTCTAAGTGGGAGAACTTGCAAAATCGCAGGGTGTTCAAATACTTCTGTTCCTCACTGTATATATATAATAAATCAATCAAAAAGGATAAGCAGCCACCTCAGCATTGCATGCAACAATACATAAAACATAAATAACATCGGAGTGCGGAGCTTAAAATAACTGTAACAAATGGAAATAAAAGTCCAATTAATATATAATGAGGACGAAATAAGCCCTTCTGCATAGGGACATCAAAAACGTCATATCTACTTCAATCCAGTCAAGGAGATATAAGGAATCCACTGTCACCAACACCAGGGGCGGACTGACCATTTGGAAACTTGGGCACTGCCTGAGGGCCCGGGGTCAGTAGGGGGCCCTATGAGATGCCCCTGGTACCATTTTCATAGGCTTTTTTTTAGTTTGGGCAAGGACACAGGGGCTCCAAGGTCAGTAACAAGCAGGCAATGAAATACCATATCAAAAGATGAGATCAAGGTCAGGAATAAAGCTGAGGTCAGAAAAGGGTAGAACAGATGTACAGAGCAGGATCAGGAGGAAGTCGGGTCAGTAACAGGAATCACATGCAGAACACAAGTCATAAGTCAGGAAGCATGGAACAAGCTGATAACCAGTCAGCACTGACACTTAGTTAGAGCATCCCTTAAATAGGCTGTCTGTTGCCAATGCTGATTCTGGGTGTGCACGCATGTCCACGCACATGGTGTCATGTCATTTCCATAAGATAAAAAGAATTCCATGATGGGGGGACTGCATAGACGAAGCTTTAATCAGAAATACAATCCCTCAATACAGATGGACACTGGGGTAAATTTATTCTAACTGATGCACCCAGAATGGTAGTCAATCAGCTTCTAACTTCAGCTTGTTCAGTTAAGCTTTGGCAATAAAACCTGGAAGCTGATTAGTTTCTGTGCATTGCTGCACCAGATTTTGCACTCTTCAGTTTTAGTAAATCATCCCCATTGCATAGTTGGCACCCTTGGTATAAGATGTGCACATGTGGATACACACGCCAGGGAGTCTCCACTATGGATGAGTTTAGGTTTGGTTTTGGTTCAATCCCATGTTCGGCTTAACCTGGAAGGAAATCATTAGTGCTGGGCCAATCAATTGCTGCTGAGGCATTCCCCACCCCACAACTACAGTTACATAAAGGGGCAGGAATGCTTGTGACATTATTACCCTAATATGGCAACATGTCACAAGCATCCTTGTCCCTTTATGTGCATCAGCCATTCTCAAGCAGGCTTCCTCCAGAAGTTACCAGGGGTTCCTTGAGCTGTGGTTGATTATTCTACCATTTGATGGTGTCTCCATAGTTCTGGGGTTGATGCCACTTGGCAGAGACAGAGACATGGAACAATGATCCTCTTAGCTGTCTGTAAAGGTTGCATTCTGACCAATACTGTAAGGGAGGCATTCTTCCCACTACTCACCAATGCAAAGGGAATTTTGCCCATTGACCAACAAAGAACTGGTTCCTCGAGATCTGAAAATTATTTCAGGGGTTCCTCTGGGGTAAAAAGGTTGAGAAAATTTGGTGTACGAGCAGCTACAGGGCGGGGATATACATATAATCTTTTACAGTCTCCTAGATTGTAAGCTCGAAAGAGCAGGGCCCTCGATCCCCTCATGTTTTGCATTGTATTGGTATTGTTCTGTCACATGTTCTGTCCCCCTTTGTAATGTATAGCGCTGAGCGAACTATTGGCGCTTTATAAATACTGTATAATAATATAATAATAATAATACAGTGTCCTTATAGTGGGCAATAATTGATAGATTGGCATCTGTGGTCAACAGACAGGAATAGCTGTAAATATACTGTAAAGGTTTTTATAGGAAGAGATTAGGTTTACCACGTATCTTTTCTTATGATGAATTCAATGGTCATGTGCCTTTTTCAGCTGACTGTATAACTATGTAACAATGTAAATATAAAAACCATCAGTAGAAAAGATAACATTATTGCTGTCCATGAGTCAAAGCGAATGCTGAGCTCATATTTACTCCTAATGTAGATAAGAAAGTTCATTCTTTTAATTGTAGTGACCTTATGCCCCTTATAGCCCTAAATGAATTCAAAAGGTATTACAGCAGAAGTCCATTCCTATTGACAAAGCAGGATGTGCCTAATACCTGGTAGAACAAGTTACTAAATAATAAGTTACTAGAAAAAGCTACTAAAACAACAATAACATCTTTATTTTTGCCAAGCCATGTTTATGCAATGACATACAGTAAAAACATGAAGAGCAGAAAGGGTACATAAAATCCACAATTGCTACACATATGAGGTCTATTTATTGAAAAAAAAAAAATACCTGTGCGAAGGTGTAAAGGAATTTGCCCAGTTGTCATGAATAATCCTGTATTTTGCCCCAATATGTTTGTTTCCTATGGTTATCAGCTCCACCTAGTGTCCCTAATGTGGTATTTTCCTGGTTGAGATATTTTAGAAAAATACCACATTCTGGCCACTAGATAGAGCTGATGATTACAGCTGAGCGAATGCCTGAGGCATTTGCAAAGCAAAATTTTCACAAAAAAGACTTCTTAGTGACGTTAAATATGGAGAAACATCCGCACCATACAGATAGCACCAATGTGTACAACCTCCTTGCACTGACTAACATCAATGAAGAGCAGGAGAAAAGAGAAGATCAAAAAAAATGATCAGGAGGTATAGCCAGAGAAGAAAGAGCAAAAGAAAAACAGGAACCTTTTCACACCAATTGCCAGTCTCCTGCTGCTCATTAGCATTGTTTTAAATAAACAAAAAACATGTTTTCGATGATGTCCACACATGGTTATTGTGACAGTACTTGTCTGTGTATGTCAGGAAATAAAGCTTTTCCACATGTCCCATATTTAGTAGAAGCGGTCATATTTGTCATCACACTGGTGTCTCCACTCGTCGGCCTCAATGATGGTGTGAACCTTTAGCACATTCTCTCATAGTGGGAATTCTAGGAGTCTTCTAAATCAAGAGGATCAAGCTTTTGCCTGCATTCAAGAAACAGGGACTACGCATATTTACCCAGAGAAGCACGTGTAGCATGAAATAAAACCCCTAAAGGGACATCAGGGACATGTTGTTGTATAATCTTCTCAGATTCAGCATTCCATAAAGGCTTTAACCACTTGCCTTCCGGGCACTTTTACCTGCTTCCCACACGGGCCAATTTTCAGCTTTCAGCGCTGCCTCATTTTGAATGACAATTGTGTGGCCATGCAACACTGTACCCAAACAAAATATTTATCATTTTTTTGAGACAGATAGAGCTTTCTTTTGGTATTATTTAATAACCACTGGGTTTTTTATTTTTTGCTAAACAAACTAAAAAATACTGAACATTTTTAAAAAACAAATTTTCTTAGTTTCTGTTATAAAATTTTGTAAATAGGTAATTTTGCTCCTTCACTGATGGGCGCTAATGAGGCTGCAGTGATGGGCACTGATAGGCTGCACTGATGGGCATTGACAAGCATCACTTGTGGGCATTGACAAGCATCACTGATGGGCACTGATAGGCAGCACTCATATATGGCAATGACAGGCGGCTTTGACTGGCACTGATAGGCGGCACTAATTGGAACTGTTAGGCGGCACTGATTGGAATGGTTAGGCGGCACTGATTGGAACGGTTAGGCGGCACTGACTGGCACTGATTGGAACTGTTAGGTGGCACTGATTGGAACGGTTAGGCGGCAATGATTGGAACAGTTAGGCGGCACTGACAGACACTGATAGGTGGCACTGACTGGCACTGATAGGCAGAACTGAATGGCACTGATAGTTGGCACTGAAAGGCAGCTTTGATGGGCACTGATATGTAGCACTGATATGTGGCATTGAGGTGTACTGATGGGCACTGGTATGTGGCATTGATTGTCACTGACAGGTGGCACTGATGGGGCTACACTGATCATCAGTGTAGATGTCCCCTCTGAGGAATGCCGATTACTGGCTCTTCTCACAGTAACCGACATTTTCTATTTACAAGTGATCAGCTGTGATTGGACACAGCTGATCACAGGACAGAGCCAATGTCATCGGCTCTGTACTCTGTTCGGTGAGCCACTGTATATGGCAGGCGGGAGGCGTTTAAAGGAGGACACACCCATCATAGGTGTGAAGACATACCTCTCTGACCAATGCCCTTCCAACAATCCTCCAGGGTTGTGGAGAGGAAGGGAGTGGCTGGCTCAGGCTCTCAGCATATCACTGAGAGGCTGAGCCAGGTGCCTCTCCAGATTCTGGGTTGGATCCTGACTTTTTTTAAGCTTCAGCCCGCTGTCAGCTGAAAAAGTGCAGGACGAACTGCACACCTGTGATCCAGAGGAGAAGTACAGCCAAAAGAGCTTTGGCTGTACTTCTGTAAACACTGTTAGTCAAAATACTGCAGGTACAGGTGTTTATTATAAGCTTACCAGTAGGTAAAAGTATAAGAGTTTACTACCATTCTAAAATCCAATCATACACTGTCTCACCCTGATCTGCACATGCTCAGTTGCTCTCCACTTTTAGGTATTTTCAGGCACTGATGAATTAGTAGAGCCTGATCTGCTGACAGTCCAAATCTTAAAGCGGAACTAACAGGAATACTAACTGATACATTTACTTGTGTTCTTAACTGTCAAACCATCAAGTGACTGGTGTTTTAACTGATTATATGTGCATCACCAGGGCAGTTGCAGGTTAAGCAGATGGCAGCTTCCTTGGCTGAAAGGATATGATGTTTAGTTCTGCTTTAATCCTAGGTTCACACTGATGCAGTGCAGAATTTCAACGGTTTCTGTGCGATTTCTGCGCTGCTTCATAATCGCACCTTGTTCATACGAACCACTGCGGATGTGTATGTTAGGTTAACAACACCCAGAAATCAGTTCGCAAAACACAGTGCAATGTGCAGAATCAGATCGCATGGGTGTGAACACCCATGAGATCCGATTCTGGTGCAGTAAAAAGAAGGGTACTGAACTTTTTTGGTGCGGATTGAGCCATACAAAATATATGGCTCAAATTGTACCACAGAGAAATCACTTGTGGTTTGCACAGGACTGTGGTGCAGTTCCTGTGTGGATCACATGCGATGTGCCGCATTGCATCAGTGTAAACCCTGGCTAAAGGATAAGTTCACCTTTTGGACAAAAATAATAAATGCACATTTTTTTGCAGGTAAAAAAATGTGCATTTATTATTTTTGTCTGCAGGAGCCTGGAAAGCATTGCACCAGCAATCAGTAGATGGGGTAGATGCCATGCAGGTCTCCTGGAGACCTGTCAGAACATCCACTTGCCGTACGGCATGTATGGTCAAGCAGATATTCTGACAGGAAGCTTCAATGAACTCCCACGGCGCTCCACAGCTCTGTGGTAGTTCATTGAAAACTACAAGCCCACAGCCGCTAAGGCTGCTGGGACTTGCAGTTCATTCATTCACAGAAGTCCATGAATGAATGATGTGGCTCTGTGGGCGGAGCCCTGCATGGCTGCGTTGTTTTCAAATTTGACAGATAATATGGGGAGACTTCTCCCCATATTATCTGTCAGAAGGAGGTTGCAGCTATGGGAACATGAAACATGTTCCACCCTAAAAACGGTTAGAACATGTAACATGTTCCCAAAGGTGAACTTATCCTTTAACCCCCCTGGCGGTATTCTTGAGTGTAGCTCTGGGTTATCTTCCAGTACCACAAGCGGTAACCCCGATCTGCACTTGGGAATACCTTGCAGCGTTGTTCAGGGATTCCCTGCAGCACTTACCTTGTCCTGCGCTCCCGTGATGTCCCCCATGCAGCGTCCCCGGCCATCTCCTCTGGCCAATGATGGCATCCGGCTTCCGGTTCCGTTCCCTGCGAGCGTCGGGACGTACGGGGGCCAGCGGCAAATTTTACAATTTTAAAAACTGACATTTTCTAATAAACTAAAATCTGATAGTATAACATTACTGTATCAAACCATTTCACATACATTTTGTCCCGAGTGCTTTGTCCTGTGCCCTGCCTGCATTTTTACTGTTCTTTTTGCCTGGAAACTGAGAAACGTCCATGGCGTCCAAAAAGCGTCCCTTTAGGTCAAAAACAGTTTTAGACCAGCTAGAGAACAGCGATAGTAAATCAGAACCACTTGCAGAATTGAGTGATAATGATTTGTGCGGAAATTCGTCATCAGACACTGAAAACGATTCTGCGACTTTGTTCAGTGATGTGCGAACTTGGCGCTATATTTCAAATTTCAGTGTTTTTGGTTAGATTATATTATTGAATTAAATTTATTATTATTATATTATTATTTCTTATTATTATTTATTAAATTATAATTTATGATTTTGTGTTTCAAGTTTCATCATATTTGGGATGTTTACTAGACTCTTGTTCGGACAGATTTCAGTGAGTTATTCCAAAAAATTACAGACCTACAATAAAAAAAAACATATTTCCATGCAAAAAAAATGTACTGCTTTCAGCACAGAAATATGGACATAATCAGACCGCTAGGGAGGTTAAATGTTGCTCAGGGTTCTGGGCTTCGACAAAATGGCAGCCTGCAACAAGAAGAAACAGGAACAATGCTGGAGGTATTTTACAGCACACACAAATTTTGTAGCATAAATATTAATGTGGAATGTGTGTTCCTTGCTAAAGAACATGATTTTTTATAAATTGCTATGAGTAAAGTTCCGCTTTATCCCTTGTGTACCAGGCTTTACAATGCAGTAAACCGCCCGTTACTCACTATGAGAGAATTTCCCCTAACATGCCGTAACAATTATTCTCTAATGATCGCCTGAGGCTCTAAATGTGTAACCAATGACTACTACAGACTACTACAGACTACTCATGTGTCCTCTCACTCCACAGAGAGTTATTAGTTCAGCAACTACTGCTCCCTCTTCCCAGTGATGGCGATTATTAGTAATATCGGCCCTGGGCTCCCTCTTCCCAGTGATGGCGGTTATTAGTAATATCGACCCTGGGCTCCCTCTCCCCAGTGATGGCGGTTATTAGTAATATCGGCCCTGGGCTCCCTCTTCCCAGTGATGGCGGTTATTAGTAATATCGGCCCCGGGCTCCCTCTTCCCAGTGATGGAGGTTATTAGTAATATCGGCCCTGGGCTCCCTCTTCCCAGTGATGGCGGTTATTAGTAATATCGGCCCCGGGCTCCCTCTTCCCAGTGATGGCGGTTATTAGTAATATCGGCCCTGGGCTCCCTCTTCCCAGTGATGGCGGTTATTAGTAATATCGGCCCTGGGCTCCCTCTTCCCAGTGATGGCGGTTATTAGTAATATCGGCCCCGGGCTCCCTCTTCCCAGTGATGGCGGTTATTAGTAATATCGGCCCCGGGCTCCCTCTTCCCAGTGATGGCGGTTATTAGTAATATCGGCCCCGGGCTCCCTCTTCCCAGTGATGGCGGTTATTAGTAATATCGGCCCCGGGCTCCCTCTTCCCAGTGATGGCGGTTATTAATAATATCGGCCCCGGGCTCCCTCTTCCCAGTGATGGCGGTTATTAGTAATATCGGCCCCGGGCTCCCTCTTCCCAGTGATGGCGATTACTAGTAATATCGGCCCTGTGCTCCCTCTTCTCAGTGATGGTGATTACTAGTAATATCGGCCCTGGGCTCCCTCTTCCCAGTGATGGTGATTACTAGTAATATCGGCCCTGTGCTCCCTCTTCTCAGTGATCGCCCTGCTCCCATTTACATCTAAACTCCTCGAGCGCCTAGTCTACACCTGCCTATGCTCTCACCTCAACGACAACAACCTCCTCGATCCCCTACAATCTGGCTTCCGCCCCCTACACTCCACCGAAACTGCCTTACTCAAACTCTCCAACGACCTGCTAACCGCCAAAGCTAATGGCCACTATTCAGTGCTCCTACTCCTTGACCTCTCTGCGGCCTTCGACACAGTCGACCACCCCCTCCTCCTCCTCAAAAAACTACACTCCCTCGGCCTCAGAGATTCTGCTCTCTCCTGGCTCTCATCCTACCTGTCACAATGCTCCTTCAGTGTTACCTATAATGCTACCACCTCCCCCTCACTCCCCCTCTCTGTTGGGGTCCCTCAAGGCTCTGTCCTTGGGCCCCTTCTCTTCTCCATCTACACCTCCTCCCTTGGCCAACTCATACACTCTCACGGCTTTAACTACCACCTCTATGCCGACGACACACAAATTTATCTCTCTACCCCCCACCTCACCCCCTCGGTCTCCGCCCGAATCACACACCTGCTGAGCGACATATCAGACTGGATGTCGCTCCACGTCCTTAAACTGAACCTCTCTAAAACCGAGTTTCTTGTCTTCCCCCCAGCCCGGACACCACCCCCCATTGACTTCTACATCACATCCAACAACGCTACCATCAAACCCGCCCCGCAGGCCAAAGTACTTGGTGTCATTCTGGACTCCAACCTATCCTTCCAGCCCCAAGTCCAATCTTTAACAAACTCGTGCAGACTCCACCTCCGCAACATCGCCAAAATCCGCACGTTCCTAATTCCAGAAACCACTAAACAGCTCATCCACTCCCTCATCATATCACGACTCGACTACTGCAACTCCCTCCTCACTGGCCTGCCTCGCCGCTGGCTATCCCCGCTTCAGTCGATCCTGAATACGGCTGCCAGACTCATTCACCTTTCTAACCGCTCCGTCTCCGCCACCCCCCTCTGCCAATCCCTCCACTGGCTTCCGATTGCGCAACGGATCAAATTCAAAATCCTAACACTGACGTACAAAGCTGTTCACCATACTGCCCCGAACTACATCACTGGCCTAATATCCAAGTACCGCCCAGCACGCACACTCTGCTCCTCACAAGACCTCCTTCTCTCTAGTTCCCTGGTCTCCTCCTCCCATGCCCGCCTCCAGGACTTCTCCAGGGTGTCACCCATCCTCTGGAACTCCCTGCCCCAACCCATCAGATTATCACCTACTCTCCTCTCCTTTAGGCGCACCCTGAAAACCCATCTCTTCAGGGAAGCCTACCCCACCCCCTGCTAACTTGCCGACCTCCTCCACTCTTCCTACCACTCCATCCCCCACAGCTATCTCCTCCTGTGCCACCATCCCCTCCCTCCTAGATTGTAAGCTCGAAAGAGCAGGGCCCTCAATCCCCTCATGTTTTGCATTGTATTGGTATTGTTCTGTCACATGTTCTGTCCCCCTTTGTAATGTACAGCGCTGAGCGAACTATTGGCACTTTATAAATACTGTATAATAATAATAATATCAGCCCTGAGCTCGCTCTTCCCATTGATGGTTATTATTAGTTATATCAGCCCTGGGATCCCTCTTCGCAGTGATGGCGATTATTAGTAATATCGGCCCCGGGATCCCTGTTCCCAGTGATGGTGATTATTAGTTATATCAGCCCTGGGCTCCCTCTTCCCATTGATGGTGATTATTAGTTATATCAGCCCTGGGCTCCCTCTCAGATCAATTACAACTGGGGAAGTCACTTACATTGCTCACAGCTGCTCTCCAGCGCTCATTAGCGTTCAAAGATAGTATCGTTGTGAGGAGACTTCAAGAAAATGGCGGCTGAAGCGGGGACATGAATTTTGATCACTAGGGGACGCACGCAGCGTTTGCACGGCGCGGTTTTCAAACGTCCCGGAAGTGAAGTGCCTATTCTTCTTATGGGTTTTCCCTGACGGGTCTTATTGTGGGCAGCTGATAGGTGACCGTTCAGCTGGGCTGAGAGGAGAGTTCGGAGGGTGAGTTACAGGGGCGGCTTGGAGATAGACTGTTCTGCCTGACACCGTGTTATGTGGAGGAGGGGTGAGTCCTTATGGGTGTATCCTGTACAGAGGGGTGACTTGGTCTGTGCACTCTCAATGTCATTTTAAAAGCTTGCTGATAGGCGGGGAGTTTATAGCAGAAGGAACCCTGACTGTGTCATGTGCTGGAAAGGCTGTCATGTACACCGAGCCATGCACAGTGCAGTGTACTGTCCCCAATGGGGACCACCATGATGTGACTCCTGTACGCAGGCGGCAGTGTTGTCATTCAAGTGGCCAAAGAGACGGAGCCTGGAATGAAGCGTGGGTGATGATGGAAGTACCTAGGACCCTGAGGATTGGTCAGCTCAGTGCTGGAGGGATCCTGGACAGCTCAGTCCGCCATAATGTGTTCATGTGTGGTGCACACTAGAATATTCTGGCAATAACCTACCTGAGGACCCTGAGAAAAATAAATAACTGTTTACTATTGCTTTAAAGCGGACCTTCACTCCAATAATACATTTAATGGAATCTTCCCTTCCTCTGCTATCTAAGCATGACAATTTTTTTTCTTTAAAGGATAAAGCAGAGCTCCACCCAAAAGGGGAAGTCCCGCTTTAAGGACTGGCCCCCCAATCCCGATTAAGGATTGGCACCTTTGGGGAGCGAGTACCTGAATTTGACAGGTACCAGCTCTCACTCCGCTGCATTCGCCTTGGCGATCAGAAGTTGTCCTCCCTGTAGTCTTCTGAGACACTTGACAGGTCCCAGGAGACTACGGGGCCATTCACAAAGCACAGCACTTCTCATACATGCGCAGTGAGCACCCAGCTATGAAGCCACTAGCTGTCACAGACAGGTGCCTGAAGATGCAAGGACTGAGAACACAGGGCGGCCAGTAAAACGGGGGGGGGGACATCAAGGGACAGGGGTCTACAGTTTTTTAGTTGCTGACTTTTTTAAATTTTTTTTTATTTTCACTGGAACTCCACTACAAGTCCACTTAAAAAAAAAAAATATATAATTTTTTTTTGCAGGGAATGTATTAAGGTAAAAAAATGTTTAGGCTTTACAACCACTCTACAACGAATACTTCCTGGGTCTAGTGATGAGCTACTCCCTCTGTACTCCATATGAGATGTAGGAAAGTCCCACCTGTGTCAAAACTGCAACTAGACAAGCTGTCAACACGTACATCCAAACAGGCAAAGGTCGGCGCACAGGTGGGTTAAGACTAGATGCTGATGCTTTTCCACTCTTACAGTCCTTAGTTGTCACTACAACTAAGGCCTGTAAGGGCGGGAACACATCAGCCTCTATTGTGTAAAGGATCCCTTTGTATACCTATGGATATGGAATTGTAGTGTATTGCGGGTGTAACCCAAATAAAACTTTTTATCTGCATTGAACACCTGAGTGAGGACCTTTTGCTTTTGGATGTCTATTCTTAACCCACCTGAGCAAGCCCACCAGAAGCCTGTACTGGACCACCCAGGGATGTTGAATTTATATCGCCCGACGCCTGGGACATGTAGTGCCGTGCAGGTATTTTTTTTTTAACCTTCAGTTTCCCCGCAGCAGGGCTCACCTGTCAGTTGGAAGCATTTGGGTGGCAGCACTGCCACCGATTGCTTCCACACAGTGCCAGCCTCTCCATCCCCCCATCTCCCGGGCTCTGCTTGTCCATCTGTGGGGCCGGGATGGGCTCACTGCCGTTGGCTAGAGGGGAGGAGAGCGGACACGTCCACTCCCCTCCCCTTCTTGTCTTGACCCGGAAGTGACGTTATGATGTTACTTCCGGGTCCCCTTTGAATGACTCCCGGCCATCGAGGCCGGGAGAGAATGTAATGCGGTGCGAGGTCTTCAAGTTTTCAGTTTTACTCAAATTTAGTTGATGCAAAAATGAATACATCCCACAACAAAAACTACTACATCTAGTATTTTGTATGACCTCCATGATTTGTAAGGACAGCACCAAGTCTTCTAGGCATGAAATTAACAAGTTGCCGACATATTGCAACATCTATCTTTTTCCATTCTTCAAGAATAATTTCTTTTCCAGCCTGGATGCTGGATGGAGAGTGATGCTCATCTTGTAACTTCAGAATTCCCCATAGGTGTTCGATTGGGTTCAGATCAGGAGACATACTTGGCCACTGAATCACTTGCACCCTGTTCTTCAGAATTGCAACAGTGGCCTTAGATGTGTGTTTTGGATCATTGTCATGTTGGAAAAGTGTACGACGACCAAGGGCACGGAGTGATGGTAGCATCTTCTCTTTAAATATAGAGCAGTACATCTGTGAATTCATGATACCATCAATGAAATGCAGCTCCCTGACACCTGCAGCACTTATGCAGTCCCACAGAAGAACACTTCCACCACTGTAGGCACCGTGCATTTTTATTTCTACTTCTCACCTTTGCCACGCCTTACAGCTTTGAAGCCATCAGTTCCAACAACATTTATCTTGGTCTTATCACTCCAGAGTCCCAGTAGTCTTCCTTTTTTTTTCCAGCATGAGCCCTGGCAAATTCTAGGTGGGCTTTTTTCTGCATGCGCTTTAGGAGAGGCTTCCTTCATGGATGACATCCATTCATGCCATTCCTCTGCAGTGTACGCCGTATTGTGTCATGGGAAACAGTCACCCCAGTTTGGCTTTCTACTACTTTAGCTTACTGTAGTGAACTTGTTTGGTGATTTTCCTCTGCCCTTCCCTTCAAAAGATGCTTCTATCGAGGTGTTAACTTCCGTGGATGACCTGGACGTCTCTGTGAGATGGCTGCAGTTCCATCTTTGTTAAATTTTTGTATCACTTTTGCTACAGTATTCTGACTGATAAGTAAGCTTTGCTCATCTTCTTGTAGCCTTCACCTTTCTTGTGTAAAGAAATTTTCTTTCTCAGACCTTGTGACATTTCTCTTGCCCTTTTATAATCAACTGTCTGCTGGACAACTGTTTAAGGAATATTTAGAATCCCCTGTAGTTGAGTTCTTGGTAATTAGGATTTTTTTGTCTAAAATTTTAGCTTTGCTCCTAAGACTTTCATTGGGGTGTATTCATTTTTGCAACATTGTATTGAATGAATGTGTTAGGAAAAATACTTTTTTGTGTGTGCAAATTAACAAATCTTGTTTGCAATCAATGGACCACTTTTGAGTATAGTGTCCCATAGAAAATGTTGATTCTGAAAGGAAAGTGAAGATTTTCTGATAAATCTGTTGGGGTGTACTCATTTATATGTGTGTGTGTGTGTGTATATATATATGTATGTGTTTACATATGCCTCAAACGGTTTGTTTTTGGGTTTAGATGTACTCGGAACATTTAAGTTCTGTAAAACTATAAAATGTATTGTGTGTATTATTTATTTATTTTTTTTAAACTAGTTACAACTTTTCTTTTCTCCTTTTTTAGAACGCAACAAAAATATGACCTCTAAAATCCTGACTAACAAGCTGGGCCTAAAGTCTCCTGTACCAAAATGTGACAACAATTTGGAGAAGCTCAAGAGAGAAAATGCTGCTTTGAAAAAGAAACTGGAGGATTCCAAATCAAAGATGTCTGATGCAGAGAGGAACAGACTGTTGGAGGTAATACATCACTGATGCATGTGGTCGCATCATTACAAAACGAGTGTTGGATGTTGCTGTGGCTTTGAGTAGAGTAGGGGGTTAAAATGAAACACTAGGCACATGTTAAAAACAAAAAAAAAAAGGCTAATGAATGCAGGTATTTTTGAAAACCAATCACTAAATGCTTTTTAAATGTAGCTGGTGTAAATACTTTTTTACTTTTTTAGCCTCTTCAATTCCCATGTACAGCAACCACCCAGAAGTACTTGAGTCCAGTCAGCTGTCCTTCATTCCCTTGTGCTGGCAGGAGGCAAGAGCGTAGAGCACTGTTGTTTGACTCCAGGAAAGTCATGCCATTGTGTTGGCTGCGATGTGCTACAGTACTCTGTAGGTTTCAGGGCAGGATTTACTGAAAGACACATCCTTTGGTATGCAAGACAGCTCCTTGTGTTGTATACCAACTCTATTAATCTGTGGGCATGGTTCAGCTTTAGTGATATGAAGATGTAAATGACTAATTTGTAAATGATGATACTTTGAAGGCTAAAGTAGATGAGCGAGGGTACACTTCTGGTACTGGGTAATTTAACTTCACACCACCAACCACAACATTATTAGCAAACTGATTTCAGTGTGTTTTAAAATGAAGTGATTTTAAATGAGGGGTAAAATCATGATTGCATTGAATTGTGTCCTTGTAGAAAATACTTGACCTTGAAACACAGATGGTGAAAAACAGTCAGAATCTTGAAATTATACAAAATCGTAATGATGCACTGAATGCCAAGAATAAAGAGCTGGTCCTAGAAGCAAATGAGGAAGCCAAGCGCATAGAGAACATTTCCAGTGAGATTCGCAAGCAGATGCCAGAGGTTCTACCACGTATAGTTCAGCCCAAGACCAGCATGTCACAGACTGGCCAGGTACTGTCAGATGTTTCCCAAAACAAAGCCTCTTTTATGAGATCAGGGTTTCCTATTGATTGTAATTCTGAAATGGTGCACAACTTTTGGAGACATTTTACATTTAGTGATCTTCATATAAACCTGTATTCTGCATTTTAGTCACATTCAAAATAAATGCTGCCTTTACATATTTCGGCCTTTAAAAAAATTACATTCCAGAATTGCTATCTGTCAGTCTGTTTTTAGATATTTTTTGCATTTTGTTGTAAAGTAGTGCATTTTGAAGCAGCCATATTGGCTTCCCTGCATTGTACATAATATAACTATATATAGGTTACTTCCTGATTTTTCTTTTTACATCTTCATCTTGTGAGGCATAGCATATACACACAGGAATGTCTTCTCCAAAGGATTTCTATGAGCATGAAGACTTGAGTTAGCCAGGGGATATTGTAATACAGATGACAGTGTTAGACTGTCGCTATAAACAGCAAGTTGGCTACATGAGTGCAAGAGGAAGGAGAACAAATTGGTGAGTACAAATTGGTTTTCACTATCTGCATGCCTGTCCCAAGCCCAGCAATTCTGGAGGATTGAGAAAGGACCTGGCAATGTAATGCATTAAAAAAAAAAAAAAAAGTAAATTCTATGAAAGACTTTGTTACCAAAAGAGCTTTATTGAAAGAATACTTTTTACAAAGCTGATATATGGTATAACCATAAAATGACACCAATGCAGCTAATGAAACCTCTGCCCTTGAAGGGCTAGAAAGGGAAAAAATTATTTCAGGAGGGGGATCTGTTCTGCAGGGGTCAAAGGTGAAGTAGTCCTGTTGTGAAGCAAGAGATAGGTTAGTAGTCCAACCTGGGTTGCCATATAGAGAGAAACTTATGTTTGTCTTCCAATATTGGCATTCGTTTTTCATTAACTAGAAAACCTTGGATTCCGGATTTAACTTCCTCGAATTAAAGATCTGGTGTCCTCCATGCACAAGCTATGGTGTGTTTTGTTGCCATAAAATGAATGCAATTAAAGCTCGAGAGCGCTGGGGAGCCTCTAATCGGTTTTTGAATCTCCTAGATTTTTCTGTGAGTTAAGCTGTGTGACCAAATAGATCATGTTATAAATGCGTGCGTATCCGCAATCGCTGGGCCTCCGGACAAGGCCTTCATACATGGTACATAGTGCCTTTTGGCCTTACATCTTCTGAAACAAGAGGCATCATAGCCGGGGACATAGTTTGCTGTACGTGGTGGGGGTGAAATACCATCGGTAGAGGACCTTTTTTATAAGAGTTTTCAAGGACCTATATATTATGGGAGCATTTTGCAACTGTTTGCCAAACTGGCACCCAGTCTTCTAGTGTTCGTTTCTTGTAAGTCTTTTTCCCATTGGGTGTAGTACGTGGGTAGGGATTCAGAAACATGGTTTCGAAGAGCTTTCTAAATAAGACAGGGCTCCCCTGGTAGTAGCAGATGATTTACAAAGAGGTTCAAAACTGGTCAGAGTTCTCGAAGAGGTGGAATTGCATATTAGATAAAGTGACATATCTGTAGGTAGTGAAATGACTCATTGGAGGATGTCTTAGTGTTGTTGAAATTGTGCAAATGCATACCTTTCGCAGCCAGCATTGAGCATAAGATGGTGAAACTGTGGGCAAGCCACCATCCAAAAGCGGCCTTACTCGACTCCCCTGGGGGAAACATAGGGCAGTCAAATATCTGTAACAGTTGCAGGTAGGGAGATATGAGGCTGGCTGAGTAGTTACAAGAGTCCCATATCTTAAATGTATATGGGTCAGAATTGGATTAAGTGGTTTAGATCATGAAAGTGGAGGGAGCCAAATGATGGAGGAATGAAAGACTTTCAAGTATTTTCAGACATGGTACCCAGAGAGGTAACCCACAGAATCAATGAGAGTCAGATACATCTGACTAAATACATAGTTAGGGCTATATATATATATATATATATATATATATATATATATATATATATATATATAATTTATTTTTTTGGGCACAGTTTTTTTTAGTTTTTTTTTTTTTTTTTTTTTTTTTTTTCCCCCAGGTATTTGCCAAAATATATTCAAGCTATAGTTATACAATGGATAGGAGCTGAAAGTGCACTTTCTCAGGTTTAATTTCAGGGTATGTACATCTAAATTGGAGGAAGGGTTTAGGAATTACAGCTCTTAAGAGTAGCCATCCCTCCTTTTTTCAAGGGACCAAAAGTAATTGGACAATTGAATGAAAAGCTGTTTCATGGCCAGGTGTGGGCTACTCCTTCGTTATTTCTTCATCAATCAGGAAAAAGGTCTGGAGTTGAGTCTAGTGTGGTATTTGCATTTGGAATCTATTGCTGTGAACCTACATCATGTTTTCAAAGGAGCTGTCTATGCAAGTGAAACAGGCCTTTGTAAGGCTTCAAAGATGAAACAAATCCATCAGAGATCGAGATCGCAGCAACATTAGGAGTGGCCAGATCAACAGTTTGGTACATTCCGAGGGAAGAAGAACGCACTGGTGAGCTCTGCAACATAAAAAGGCATTGAGGTCCACGGAAGACAACAGTGGTGGATGATCGCAGGATCCTCTCTATGGTAAAGAAAAACCCATTCACAACATCCAGACAAGTGAAGGACACTCTCCAGGAGGTGGGCATATTATTTTTAAAGTTCACAATCAAGAGAAGACTTCACGAGAGCAAATACAGAGGATTCACCACAAGGAGCAAACCATTCATAAGCCTGAAGAATAGAAAAGCCAGATTAGACTTTTCTAAAAAAAAATCTAAAAAAGCCAGACCAGTTCTGGAAAAGCATTCTTTGGATGGATAAAACTAAGATTAATCTGTATCAGAATGACGGGAAGAAAAAAGTGTGGAGAAGGCTTGGAACACCTCATGATCCAAAGCACACAATGTCATCTGTAAAACATGGTGGAGGCAGTGTGATGGCATGGACATGCATGGCTTCCAGTGGCACTGGGTCATTGGTGTTTATTGATGTGACAGAAGACAGAAGCAGCCAGATGAATTCTGCAGTGTTTAGAGATACTGTCAGTGAAATGCAGCAAAGTTGATTGGACAGCGCTTCACAGTACAGATGGACAATGATTCAAAACACACTGCAAAAGCAACCCAGGAGCTTTTGAAGGAAATGAAGTGGAATACTCTGCAATGGCCAAGTCAGTTACCTGATCTCAACCCAATTCAGCATGCATTTCACTTGCTGAAGGCAAACCTAAAGGCAGAAAGACCCACAAACAAAGAACAACCGAAGACAGCTGCAGTTAAGGCCTGATAAAGCATCAAGAGGAAACCCAGTCTTCGGTAATGTCCATGGGTTCCAGACTTCACACAGTCATTGCCAGTTAAGGATTCTCAACAAAATATTAAAAATGAACATTTTATTTATGATTATATTCAATTGTCCAATTACATTTGAGCCCCTGAAAATGGAAGGACTGTGTATAAAAAATGGTTGCAGTTCCTAAAATTTGTACTTGATAATTTTCAACCCCTTGAATTAAAGCTGAAAGTCTACACTTCAAATTAATTTGGATTGTTTCGTTTTAATTTATTGTGGTGGCATACAGAGCCAAAAGTATGAAAATTGTGCTTGTCTAAATATATATGGACGTGTGTGTGTGTGTGTGTGTGTGTGTGTGTATATATGTATGTGTGTATATATAGGACAGTGGCTTATTGTGTACTGCTGTGATCTAAAGAGATGCTGACGAGAATGATAGGCGAGCAGAAATCATTGGAGGCAGTGACACAGTTTTTCATTATATTTCACCTGTGATCTCTAGGCTTGTTCTTGAGACATTATAGTATTACAGTAAAGGCTGACCCTTCCTGACAACCAGTTAGAAAACACTTGGTGTGTGTCTGTCTCCAACATGCACTTTTGTATATATTCTCATTAACTCAAGGCTAGTATGGTAATGCTTTGATCTTGGCTGCATTTGTTACCTCAGAACATATTTCCTCCTGAGTGGTCCCAGTTAGCTAGAAGATATTTTTTTGTTTCCCTTAGAACCAAAACTTTGCATTCTTTTGGAATGAGTACGTTTGGCTGTTTTTATACTTGACTTTGCCTCTTTAAGAGTATTTATTTTAAATATTGACACTGGTAATATAAAATAGTTTGACAGATTCTGCATTTTTTTTGTTGTACAATGAATTGTTAATCTATAGCCATTGTTAGTCTGTGTCCATGCACACATCCAGTAGGTGTTTAGTCATAATTAGGAGTGATTACAAATTGAAAAAATAACCATCAAAAGCGCATTTAGGAGAGGAGCTTTTGAGCAGAAGAACACTTGATGTGCCTAAATGCGTGTAAATGCTAGACGTGTTTATGAGCGTTTTGAATTGTAATGTAATCCATTAATGCTGAAGCTTGATGAGATTAACTTCACGTGCAATGTACAGCTTTAGTTGTGATGATTTTTTTTTTTTTTTTTTTTTTTTTAAAGACGCATGCATTCGGCTTTAAAGAGTAACTCCGTTCTTGCTGACAAATATTCCTCTCTGGGTGATCTATGTATATTGCAAAGATTTTAACAAACTTGGTTGCAGATTCCTACCTTTTTTTTGTTGTTCTGAAAATATAGCTTTTTCGTTTTGTGTCCATGTGCAGAGTGAATCTGTATGGGAGTGATTTCATAATTCTCAATCAGCTTCTGCACCTGCAGAGCTCTGAGGAAAGTAGCAGGGCCTGCATCCCTTTCGACGTATTTTTCCCTCTGGAAGTATCTAAAAAAATGACTTTTGTGCTCAAAATCTTAATGCAGACTTTTGGGAAAATCAGTGAGCCAATCACTCAAGTAGAAAATGACATTTCTGGGGGGGTGGTCTGTACACTATCTGTGTACAGAAGGCCTCTGGGCATCCATATTGCACTTTACAGAAAATTATAAGGAAAGGTAATTTTTAGTTACAATGTGACTTGTATCACAATTGTATATGCTATATTAGGTTTTTTTAGTTTGCTAATTTTTTTTCCCACGAAGGTGGAGTTACCCTTTAAAGTGCCAAATGCAAAAATAGTGAGGAGTTTCAGTGGTTGGGGCTTGGTGGGTATCAGTTTGGGATGTGAGTGGTTGAGGGTAGGTGGATGTCAGTCTGGGGTGTCAGTGGATGGAGGGTAGACAGACAAGGGCCCGTTTACACCACAGTTTTGGCATTCCGATGCATTGATGCATTTATTTATGCGTTCTGATGCGTTTCTTCATCTCAATTCAGGACATTTTAGTTCATTTCTGATGCGATTACATGTGTTTTCAATGTCTTCCAGTTACTTTTTCTTTTCTTCATTTCAATTCAGGACATGCACTTTCTGGTGCGTTTATATGCATTACAGTGCAGTTTTTGTGTTCCAGTGCGTTTTGATGCTTCCTGGTGTTTTTTTTTTCTCCCTTATCTCAATTCAGGACGTGCATTTCTGATGCGTTTGCATGTGATCGCATGCGTTTCGAAGTCTTCCAGTGCATTTTTGATGCTCTCTTGTGCGTTGTGTGTTTTTTTTTTTCTTGTTTTTTTTTTTTCAGTTCAGGACAGAAAATCTGGGTTCTGGTGTGTTTTCATGAGTTCTGGTGCATTTTCTATGTGTTCATGCTGATGAATCATAAGATGCATGTGACATGAACCAGCCCAAGCAACACAGAACGCTGGCTCTTTTCTGACACATTGACACAGAATATGTCACGTGAGAGAAAATAGGGCTATAAAGTGTATCTAAAATCAGATTAGATAACCCCTGTCAGGTTGCTGTATATTGTGACACTTCTGGAATTATTCCTGCACACACATTTACTGACAGGTCCACTTTATATCCTCCAAACCCTCTCTGTCCAGTCCTGTCATTGTCACAGCTTTATCTGAACACACTGCCTGTTTGACCAGCTGAAATCTCCCTTCATATTTTTTTTTAATGTTTTGTTGCATACTAAAAGGTTAGATGTGTTCTATAACACGAGAGCTTCATTATTCAATACCAAAAATCTTCAAAGTAAAAAAGTTCATCATATAATGCAGGGCTCTCCAAACCTTTCAAACAAAGGGCCAATTTTATGACCTTTTGGCTTTAGGAGGGGGCCAGACTGTGGCCAATGCAAGTAAACCACGCCCCATCCTTGCTTCTTATGGGAAGAATATTGCCCCATTGTTGGTGTCAGTGGAAGGAATATTGTCTCAAGGGTCACATCTGGCCCCATGGTCACAATTTGCAGATCACTGATCTAGAGAAACAGTAGTAGCCAAAGTGATATTCTATACCATACTGTACTTATACTCTTAATCCTGACCGGATCATTGTCAGTACTGCCAGTAAAGTCATCGCTGGAGTTGGGAGCGCTATATCTGTGTGTGATTCACAGCTAATAGAAGGAAATATAAGAATTATAGAGAGAAATATGGGGCTGCCATTGCTCACCTCCTGGGAAGTAAGTGTGTGTGTGTGTGTGTGTGTGTGTGTGTGTGTGTGTCGATTTTTATCAGGCAAAAATAGGGTTAACTGCATTTTTGCTGATAGAAAAAAAATTTAAGTGCTGATAATTGACTTCAATGCAGAAACTCCCCCTGTTGACTTTAATACAAAAACGCCTCTAAGTTTAATTTGATATATATTTAATTTTCTGTCCAATTTTTGTGTGTCACTCTCAAGTTATTTTATGTTACTGAATTGTATTTTTTAAATTCATGATATTAATTAAAAATTTTAATCTAATACAAATATATATAAAAATGGTGTGTTGTGGTGTGTGTGTGGGTTGTTTTTTTTTTTTTTTTATAAACTCCATTTCATTTTTGCTTTTTGGCCAAGTGCATCCTGAAGTTTCAGTCCAGAATTTTCATTTTGGTGCACCACTGTATAACAATCTCTTGATAATCCTTTTTAATAGCTCCTGGTTGATGTAGTTTCCATTGTTTCCACCAGATGGTGATATTTGGCCATAGCAGATTTTGTAGGTTCCACATGAGGACTAGAGAGCAGTGAATGGGAAGAAGGCTGGGTTAGCTCAGTATTTCATACCTGTTCTGCCCTGTAAACCATTGCTGTGTTTTATTTATTGATTTTTTACCCAGTTAATTAGAATGTTATTTCTGTTGATTCGTACTTGCAGTTTAGAATGTTACTTATGTTATTTGATTCATATTTGTAATGTTGATTTATACTTCTACATGTAGTTAGTTGTGTAAGGATGGCCATGCACTATAAAATTTGATTGTACAATCATCTTTAGAATTTCCACAAATCTGTTATGTAATAGGGGGGCACCCCTAAGGGCCAGTTCACACCACAAAAACGCACTCCAGATGCATTCCAGATACGTTTTTGCTTACAGTTCATACCACACTCCATTCCGGTGCAGTTTTGATGCGGTTTGCCATGTTCCAGTACAGTTCTGTGCAGAAAAATGCAGCATGTTCCTTTTTTTTTTTTTTTTTTTTTCCCCGCATCAGAACCAACTGCACTGGTGTGAACTAGGCCATTGGAATACATGTAAAACGCTGTGCATGCATTTTTGATGCAAAAACAAAAAACCAAACTGGACTGCATCTGCTGTGAACTAGCCTTAACACTTCTGATTTGTACTAAATCAGGCAGGCTCTTGTGGTATATAGTTGATGGTGGATCTAAAGATTATACAATCGGATGGTCAGACTTCATAAAAGTGACAAATTGCAGAAGAAATGTGCACTTTTGCTGCTTTCATCCTCGCACATAAGAGAGAATTTTGGTTACTATAATGTTAAACCCGGGAGTCCGTGATCCGTGTGTCACCCTGACACAGCATATTACATTACTGCTGTGTCTGGGAGATCACATGACATTTTACCATGTGATTGCTGTGTCCATTCACAGCAATCGCATAGTAAACATACCAAACCTAAAGTAAATATCAGTCCTCTTTGTTCTCTCACAAATGAGCTGTGAGAGAAGAGAGAACCCTTGCTGCAGCCTGTGAGTGTACAGCAGCCTGTCACAGTGCATGTACACTCAGCCTGCAATGCTAGCCAGCACCAGTGTCCCTGATCGCTGCCCCAGTTTATCAATATTAGACAATGCAACCAGCCCCTATAGCCTGTCACAAGTGCTAGCAATAACAGGGCCATACACTGTAACAGCGTCCTGCACTGCATTACATTCAGGGGAGACATGCAGGGTCTCAAAAAAGAGAACCTGTCACCAAAAATCATCACATTGGGGTCTTTGTCCCCTATGTAATGGAAAAATAAATTCAGTAAAAAGTATTTTGTTTTTTATTAACGTGACCCCCAACCCCCCCCCCCGCCTACACATGAAAACAATGACTGCGATACACATGTTACATTCCGTTGCGCATGTCAAAATGCGAGCAATAATTCTAGCACCAGACCTCCCGTAATACTAAACTGATGACCTATAAGGGGCTTCAAAAGAAAAAATTGGATAATTTATTGCTTTTGTGCCCTAGAAATTTTTTTTTATTAGGACAAGTAGATTGTCATGAGGACCAAATAGATTGGGGCACAGATTTAGTCCCTGAACAAGTAGTTTTTTCAAAAATTTCCACACCCCTGCTAGATGCTTGATTTTATATTCCTGTTGCATGAGCTCGTGAAATGGCGATGAATGTCCGTGCCCTATATTTTCTATAGGCAACACTTTTAAACCCCTTTTTATAGGTCATCAGTATAATGTTACAGAGGATGTTTCATGCTAGAATAAATGCTCTCATTCTGGCGTGTGCGGCGATAGGAATCTGCAGCACAGTTTGTTCAAATCCCTGCAATGATAACCCAGAGGGAATTATTGTGTTGTGTTTTTTTTTTTTTTTTTTTTTTTTTTTTTTTTTAAATCAACAAAAATGAAGTTACTCTTTAAAAGAGACAGCATTTACTGACATCTTTAAAGTGTAACTAAAGACAAAACTTTTTTTATTTATTTTGGATTGTGTGGAAAGGGCTTAGAACACCTGTTGGGTTTTTATTGGCATCTGTGTCCCTATGTGGGAGATCTACACTTTGTATTTGTCCTGTTTACCTTTAGCACCGAGACTGAAAGTAAAAGAAAACCAGAATAGAGAGGAAATCTTTCAATGCAGACACTAGTTCTGGTGACAACCAGGAATTCTCTCACTTTGGATGGGGTTGCCTCTCACTTCCTGTTTTGGCTATGTGACAGGAAGCGAAGAAAAATCTTTCCAATGGAACACAGATGGCAAAAAAGGACTCTGTCTGAAGTTTTGCCTTTGGTTCTACTTTATCCTGGGTTCACATATATGCGGTGCAGTATATCGCATGTGATTCGCACAGGAGCCACACTGCATTCTTTTGCAAATCACATGCGATTTGTGTGCGGTGCAATTAGAGCCATACATTTTGTATGGCTCTAATCGCACCCGCACCAAAAAGGTGCAGGACCCTTTTTTTTTCTTTGGTCCGCACTAGAATTGGATCGCATGGGTATTCACACCTGTGTGATCCAATTCTGCACATCACACCGTGTTTTGCGAACCACTTTTGGGGTGTTGTTAACATACACACCTGCAGCGGTTCCAGTGATGTGCTCACCCGCACCATCTCTTCTCTGCCTCTTCTATCCCCGGCTCCAGCATCACAACTGTAGGCACCAGGCTGTGACAGCTTGCGGCTGTGAGTCACGCTGCGCACTCTCATTAGTCCGGTAGTCTTCTGGGTCCTGTGAAGGTTTCCCCCCCCCCCCCAAAAAAAGGGGGGGCAGGCAAATAAGCGGAGCTTCTGCATTTTGAGTGGACCTCCACTTTAAGTTCATAAGGTCTGTGCCCTAACAGTGCTGAACCTGTAAGTACAGAGATAAGAAAAGTATCACTGACCTTAAGGGCACAATTGTCATCACTCAAATGCACACACATGTGAATAGGGCTTTGTTTAGGCAATCAAGCTAAATCTGCAATCTAGGACCTACCATGAAACCTTTTATATCTGTTCTCACCTTTTTGATTTGTCAGTTGTGGGACTTACACTACTGTGCTTCTCTATAGGACACACCTAAAGAGGCAACTGTCAGTAATGTTCAGATTCTGGAAGCACAGCTGAGAGATGTGAGTATATCAGTCCTCCATAGTTCAGTATTCCTACATGTGATGATAATAGAAACAAATTGTGTGTAAGGTAGCAGATGATATGGTAATCATTTCTAAAGACATCTAAACATACCTTTTCCAGATGTGGCTGTAATCCGTCTCTATTTCACTTATGGTGAAATGTGGCAACTATTCTGAATAAATAAGTAGCAGCAATCCTTAATTGCAAGACCGTCTGCTCCAGACTGAGACAAAGAAAAATGAACTTGCTGTTCAAATATTTGATTGCTTTCCTAGCTGTTTTTAGCCGGAGAAGGATTTCTAATGGGCAAAACTCTGCTTAGACATTACGTGAAATAGAACAAATTGGACATAAAGTAGTTGTAAACCCTGACATATACCCAGTGAAGTGACCGGCTGCAGGTGATTCAGAGGTGAACCTAATTTTCTTAAGTTAGTTGTACCTGTTTATCCGCAGTTCTGTCCCCTTTATCTATTTAAAGTGCAAACTTTGCACAGTATCTCTCAGCTCTGAAAAGCAGGGGGCGGGTAGCCAAAGTTACTGATTGAGGGATGATTGGCGAGAAGGGACACATCCCCCTTTACACAGGAACAGAGCTGAGGCTGTCAATCTGCTGGAGGTCCCTCCCTGTCACCATTTTTCTGTTGGTGTCAGGAAAACTCATCAGAAGTGACTCATGTTGTTTCAGGGGCTACTTCGATACCCATCCAAGTTATTTGGTCACATCAAACTAACCGTGACAGTGGCTAGTTCTCAAATGAAAAAAAAATAAAGTAAGGTATGATGACTTTATAAATACATGAAAAGTGTTCCATTTCCATTGGTTTATTGAGAATGGTGTGTTTAGGTTAGTTAAGTAACCTGAGTAGTGTTTCATACAATGTAACCAAAGCTGGCCATACACTAATAGATTTTTTTTCTGACTGAATGGAAAAATCCTTACAGATGCCCCATCCACTCTAACATTGTAGATGCATGAATCCCCCCTGTCAGGCTATTGTATTCTGAAAGCAGATGTAGGTGGTTGTCAGAATACCTGAACTGCTGGATGATTGGATGCAGTCGCTGCTCAACCGACAATCCACTGCCATGATCTGTGCTAATAGCCTCTATATTTGAGTGCTAAATGTCACCATGTTAGATACTTTAATCCATCCCACACATGGATCATACTAAATGTAGCAGTTTTGTCAGATTCATAGGTTGCCACATTAGTCATACCTCTTATTCTATGATTATATATATTTTTTTTTTGTCCTATACCTAAAATACATCTAAATTTCTGTTATAAATGTCTATTTCCAATTCCTGTGTTTTCAGGCTCTTGAAAAGAACCAGCAGTGGTTGGTGTACGACCAACAGCGTGAGACCTACGTCCAGGGACTGATGGCTCAAATTTTCAATCTGGAGCAGCAGGTGGCCAGCACTAATCAAAACAAACAGCAGACAAAGGAGATCAGCTGTGATGGTGCAATGCTTTATTTCTGGATGTATTCCTAAAAACAGTAGCAATTTTACCACTTTTCAGCCTGTTATACCCCTTTATTACCAGGCCAATTTCAGTTTTCACGGATATGATAGTTTGACTAACAATTACTCTGTTATACAACACTGTGCCCAAATGAGTTTTAACTTTTTTTTTTTTTTTTTTTAAGAGCGCTTTTCTTTTGGCAGTATTTAATAATCCCTGTTTGTTTGTTTTTTTTATACTATTTTTTTGTTTCCCTTTCTGTTAAATTACAAATGCTAGAATAGTACAAAGCCCCCCAAAATGACCCTTTTTTGGAAACTAGATACCTCAAGATGACTTAATGTTTTTACACAAATTTTTGAAAATGCAGAAACATGCCAGTACTGGGGGAAAACATGGAGCTTGAGAATGGTGCACCAAATACATTAATGTCCTACATGGGGAGGAGGAAGTGAAGGGGTTAGTGTACTGGTTGGTCACATACAGTGGAAGGATGGTGATTTTCCTTGAGGTTTTTTTTATACTTCCCCCAACAAATGTGCAGAATTAATGAATGTTTATTACATTTGTTAACCTACTATTGATGCCTAACTCTTTCAGTCTTTCTTAAGTAATCCGTACCTGGAACAGAGGACCATTAGAGCTTGATTGTGTGCTGTCCAGCCACTGCTAACATTGTTTAAAGGTGCAGGTTTTGGGGCTGCTGGTCATGATCCTGGCATCACTATCTTGACGTTCAGTAACCTGGGACATGCATGTGGTCATGAAGTCTGAACTCCTGTCCTTCATTCTTGTTCCATGTCAGTGGCTGTCAAACTGGTGAAGACACTCTCAGTACCACTACCTGTTTTACAAAAAAAAAAAACCCCCCAAAAAAACAAAAATGGACGCTACCATATTTTTTTTTTTTTTTTTTTCCTTTTCGCAGCTAAACAATGGTAGGTTAACCCTGGTGACAGATTACTAGCACATAAAGTGTACATCATATTAGATTTTTTTTTTTTTTTTGTAACGTGGTCATGAGCACTAAGTTTATAAGAACACAACATGCTAGGGCCACAGACCGCATCCCAGCAGGATTTTAAAGCAAGCAAATGCCCCTTAGCATTAACTCTAAAACTGCTTTACAAACTAAATTTTTTTTTTCCAGTGCCAGCAGGAGCCATAATTCTGCCTTCGCACTGTAGAGCTCCATCCAAAAAGTTCCCAGTTCATCTGTCCGGTTTATATTGCTCTCTAAGTCCCCTTGGTCACTAGGGCAAGAATTGATTGGAAATCTCTCACTAGGTTTAAACCCAAAACAATGTTTTGGCTTTCTTTTTAGCTACAGAAAATGTAATGAATATTCATTTTGTAAAATATTATCCTTTTTAGCTAAAGAGGATGATAAACAGAAATATTATGACCGGCTTCTTCTTGCTGCCAGAAAAGATCTTGAAGGAGAACGTCAGATCACAGAGCAGTTAAATTCAGAACTCTCTGAAATGAGAATCAAACTTGAGGAGAAGACGAAAGAGGCTGCAGACTTGTCAATCGCCTTGAAATCCCTAACTGAGAGTGAACGGCAGCAGCGGGATGATGACCGCAGATATCTAAAGGACAAGATGCAGAGACTGAGGAGAGAACTGGATGTGTACCGGGAAATGTATGAAGAAGAGAAGAGGAAAAACTCTGAACTCTCTTCTCAGGTATACATACTTTATTTTTACACTTTTCTAGCTGGAAAAATAGGAGATGCTGAATGTTATAACTTTTGAGCTTTTGTTTGACTCTACAGACTACATCTGCTCAGTTATTACTTTTCTGTGCAGAGAAAAAACTGTATAGAATGCCATCATTTTGTAGGTATTTGACCCTTTGTGCTTCCATTTATCTGGACAAACATGGCTCCCATCCTGGCAACACAGGGCACATGCAGTAGGGGTTCTTATAAATAAACATTTACACCCCCCCCCACTTGCTATGTAAATTCACTGCTAGTCTGGGTGGTGTTTTGTTCATTTGAAGTGTTACTAAACCCACAACTGTAAAATCAGTCTGTATATGCAGTAAAGCATGTTGGTTATATCTCACTGTGGTACCTAAGGGGTAAGCCTCTGCATTATGTAAAAATGCTGTTTGATCCTGGCTTCTCTGATCATCCCCTTCTTCCAGTGTCTTCCTCTTATCTTCTGATAAGACACATATCGTGTAGAGACACTACATGCTCAGTTTGGTGTGTATAGCTAGAGAGGGTTTTTTTTTTTTCTTGGGAGAGTATATGTGATCAGCACAGGTCCAATCAGCACTGTCCAGGCAGAGGTCAGGGGGTTTGTATCCTCCTCGAGCAGAATTAAATCTCCTCCTACAAGCTGTAACCAGTGCCACTGATAGAAATCACAAGACTGCTATATACTGCTGATGAGAGAAGGCATTTATCAGTTTATATTTAATAAAATGATTGCATTTCTGTGTACTGTGGGAGACCAGGTATAGTGAATGCAGGGTCCTGGGTTTACTAACACTTCAAATTTTCATTCATCCTGCAGAGTACTGTAAGCACGGATCTTCCATCATTGAAATGTCTGGTGAAAGTGCAGTGATGATTGCTCGCGTTGTAACTTCCTCTCCCCTTGTCCCTTCACAAAAACAGGGTAGAAGCCATTATTGGACAAAAAGATTGTGACATTCATCTGCCCCTCGCATTGTCAGTACATCCGTACGGCAAGCAGATATACTGACAGATCTGCAGGAGACCTGCATGGCACCAGCAGTTTACCAGTGCATCAGTTTACCTGCAAAAAAAGTGTATTTATTTTTTTGTGTGTGGTTTTGTTTTTTTCTCTTTTTAAGATAGTGAAGATGGATTAGAACACATATTAGGTTTTTATTACTGTCTTTATCTGCATTTAGGGAGATTCACTCTCTCTATTTGTCCTGTTTACCATTTGAAAATGAAAGTAAGAGAAATCCCAGAAATGTAATGAAGGAGAAATCTTCTAATGGGGACACTAGTTCTGGTGATCTTGGGGGGGGTCAAGGGATTCCCTCAATTTTCAGTGATTTCCTCCCACTTCCTGTTTTGGCTATGGGACAGGGAAATCTCACCAATGTGACACAGATGGCAAAAAATAAAACCTAAAAGAGGTCCAAACACCCCCCCCCCCCCCCCATTTGTGAGGTCAGGCACTGATGTCGGACGAGAATGCCTGGCTCACAGTCTCTGCTCTAATTCATCCCAAAAGTGTTCTATGGGGTTGAGGTCAGGATTCTGTGCAGGCCAATCAAATTCCTCCAACCCAAACTCGCTCATCCTTGTCTTTATGGACCTTGCTTTGTGCACTGGTGCGCAGTCTTGTTGGGATAGGAAGGGGCCATCCCCAAACTGTTCCCACGAAGATGGGAGCATGAAATTGTCCAAAATGTCATGGTATGCTAGCGCCTTAAGAGTTCCCTTCATTGGAACTAAGGGGCCCATCCCAACCCCACATCATGATCCCCGTCCACCAAATTTGACCTGAACATCTGAATCCAATGATTCCGAGGGCTGTCCCAATACTTTTGGCAATATAGTGTATATTTCTACCATCATAAAAACTTGCACTCAGCTGATTTGGAGAGCTCTTGTTTAGGGGGGGTGTCAGATCTCTGCAAAAAGACCACTACTTGCCACAGAGGGCAAGGGTTCTTCTCTACAACATGTTGGCAGAGGACAGGCCTTTCTATTCAATATTCAGGTTGTAAGAAAACTGTAGGACCTTGGGCCTAAACACTGGCTTGTATAAACACCTCTCAAGGCACAGGGAAGAAAAGAGCCTCAAACCAGAACTCTAACCTCAAAGTTACTAACATTACTGGCATCTCTGTGATATTGGAATGTGGGAGTCTTTCTACAGGAATCTCAATTACCATTGAGAGCTTGTACTATGGTCAGAATTGGTTGTGGGCAGGAACTATGGTCAGGGAAAAGGAAATTTGGATTTGGTGTACCTTGCAGTTCAGTAGTTCACATATATGCGGCCCGTGTTTTGCATGGCCACGAGAGCCCATTCATTTGAATGGACGCCCGTGACACGCAGGAAAGAAGTCCCTGCACTTTTGAAAATGCAGCCTGCACGGGAACCTAAGTTCCCAGTACAGTTACGTTTTCCAGTGCAGGCGGCGTGCCATTAGAACTAATGGCACCCGCCCGTGGGTTTGCATTTCTCTGTGCGGGTTTGGTGCGGCACCACCCGCACAGATGTGAACCTAGGGTCACATGACCAAGAGGTTCTGATTATTACATTGTACCCAATCACTTTGTAGATGTACTAATGAAAAAAAAGTGAAGACCTACTGATTCGAATGGCTCTGGTCACAAAGGTGCAATGATGGCATTTGTGTATCCAATAATGAGCATTTCTCTTAGGTTCATTGATTGACACAGCAGCTTTTTTAACCTTAATGAAGCAGGGTTTTATATCTCCACCTACAGAAGTAGGACACTAGGCAGAAAAAAAGACTTGGTGCCTCCTGTGCGCATTCCTCTCTGTGTAAACCCTCCTCTTTGCTATAGGTCTCCCATCTTTTCTGCCTAGGGTCTCGGGAGTATGGATGTGAAGTTTTGCTGGGACTTGTGGCCCCACAACTTTTCCTTTTTTTTTTTTTTTTTTCCTGGACTTTTGTGTTCCTGCAGAGATCTTCTATCAACAGTCAGGCTGGGCGATGGGCTGGATAATCTAAATCCAGTGGTCATCTCAGTCTGACCAGTGAACAAGTGCAGACCACCAGCTCCAAGCTCACGACTATGCCCCATGGACCAGGGTGACCAGCGAGTTAAATGCCTCGCGGGGACACATATATGACCGGGTGCTTTTAGTGTCCCCATGGGAGGTTCACCCATGCACTTTGCTGGATTGGAAAGTAGTGCCCCCCCCCCTCTCCTGTCCAGGACAGAGTGCGGGTGTGGTTGTCCCCTGGGGTGATCGGTCCTGTGGGGTCCCCTCTCACCCAAAACATCCCACCCCCCTCCCCCCCCCCTTTCATACACCTACGCCTTGGAAAGGGTGTGGACTTAGCCCATGTACCTCATTCCTGGCTGGAACCTGGTAGTGCGTGCTTCCTCTCCTTCCCTCTGTGGTCTGGGACTGGAGGGGGCCTTGTCCTGCTGTGGGGGGAGGTGTCCAATATGATTTGCAGGTCTGCCTGGATCGGGGGGTGCAGGGCGTGCTGTATGTGGCTGGGATGGCCGACAGCCATGTTATTATAGCCGTGGTGGCCAATTTCTTGGAGGTTTTTGGCCTCCGGCCTCTAATGCCAGACAGGGCGGCCATTTTTATTTTTTTTTAGATCTTCAGTCGGTGGCCATTTTTTGGGGGGGTCTGAGTGGCTATCAAGTGATGGAAGCCACCTGGGAGAAATCCTTGGCGGCCATTTTCCCATCGTCAGTGGCGAGGATTCCCTCAGGTACCTTGAGCTTGTGGAGGCAGGGCTCAACACACTGTGCGGGACATGTGGGCACCTTGGCAGCTCCTGGCGGTGGTTGTGGGTCCTCCCTGGGGGTCGGTCTTTCTCCTTTATGGGGTGTCTTCTGTACTGGGAGCGTCCAGGTCCCCCTCTTGCTCCAGTGTCTAGCTGGGGGGACTAGACCCATGGTCCCTTGGTTCCCCCTAGATGCATTGTTGGCCATCCTGGAGACATTTGTGTCCCATGTGGAGGTGGCAGTTGGCCACAAGGTGAGCAAGAAGCGCCCCTGCCACCATCCTCGGACGATTCTGAGACTGAACCAGATCCCACCACCGTGAGTTCCGCATTTACTGCAGATCCTGAGGGCGCATCCCCTGTTTCCCCTGATGAGGACGACTGGCCCTCTGCCTCTGTTGCCGCATAGGAGAAGGCATTGGTAGCGGCACTTTATGATTTGGTTCTTGAAACACTAAAGATTGATGACCCTGCGAGGTGAGCTGATGTGATACCTGTTCCTTTTGGTACGCACAAGCTGGTTTTGACTGCTAAGGTGTTTTCTTACCCCGAATATTTTGACAGATCTGTTTAGAAGGATTGGAGTAAGCCAAATGGTCCGTTTGTGCTTCCCAAACGCTTTGTGGTGCATTATCCTTTTGAGGAGGCCCTGCTGAAGAAGTAGATATCTCCGACAGTGGTTGATCCTTCCATCACCAGGCTTAACAAGACCACATTGATTCCTGTGGAGGAATCCACCTCATTTAAGGACCCTGCAATCCACAGGGCGGAGGCCGGATAGACACTTAGGCGCAGGCTACGGCCTCTGTCTCCCAGACACTGACGGAAGTCCAAGGCTCTACAACAAGGCTTGACTTCTAATCAGTAGTTCTAAGAGTATGTGGAGCTGGCGGACCAGTTAGTCCAGGGTGTTTGTGATGCCACCCTTGATGCAGCTCCTCTTTTTTTCCAAACTTACCATCTCGGCCGTTGTGCTTCAAGTCCTTTTGGCTCAAGTGTTGGTTGGCAGACCAGGCCTCCAGGAAGGCCCTGGCGGACCTGCCCTCTCTGAACGACCGACTTTTTGGTGCTACCCTGGATGACAAAAAGAACCTTACTGGGGGCAGGAGTACCTTCCTCCCTCAGGCCACGAAGGGGAAGGAACCTTGTCGGAAGTCAGGGCCAATGTTTACGGCAGATAAACACATTTTTCGCCCGTCCAGCTCCACAGCCAAGGGCTTCAGGCCTTTTAAGGCCCCCCCCCGCAGGTGGGACCAAGTGTCCTTGGCCTCAAAAGACCTCCAAACTTGCGGATAAGTCTCCCTCAGCATGAAGGTTTGGAAGCGGGTGGGGGGATGCGTTTTCGAAAGGTTTCCGGGCCTGTGGACCTCCCTCATTCACGACAAGTGGGTTCACGAAATCATTCTATCAGGATACAAGATAGTTTCATTCCCTTACACTGGACAGATTTTTTTTTTTTTTCCCCCTCCAATCTGTGGCTTAAGCCAGGTCACCTGCAAGCCCTGTATGGGGCTGTGCAGGAATTGCTGCTCCATGGAGTGGTCGTCCCAGTACCTGATTCAGAGCATTTTTGCAGCTTTTACTCCAACCTGTTCACTGTTCCCAAGGTGGACAGGTTTTTCCCAGTCCTGAACCTCAAGGCCCTGAATGTCTTCATGCAGGTTCACGAATTCAAGATGGAATCTATCCACTCAGTGGTGGCCTCCCTCTACCAGGAAGATTTCCGGGCCTCCTTGGACAACAAGGACGCTTACCTGCACATCACCATTTGCGAGGGACATCAGCGCTTCTTTCGTTTTGGCATTGAGGACGTGCACTATCAATTCATGGCGTTGCCCTTTGGTCTCGTCTCCGCAGCTGGGGTGTTTACCAAGTTCCTAGCCCCAGTCCTGGCCTTATTGAGACTACCTAAATAATTTGCTCCTGTGTGCAGAGAGTCGCACATCGCTATTAGTGTGGAGATCACCATGGGACTACGGGACTTCAGGTGGATCCTGAACCTCAGGAAGTTGCTGTTGACTCTCTGTCCAGGTGCCTGGGGCTGATTCCCGATTCGGAGAAGGCCAAGGTACTCCTTCCATCAGAGAAATTGTTGAAGCTTCGGTCGTCAGTTCGGCAACTCTGTCTTTGCATGTGGGTGTTAAGCTTGATGGTGTCTACCTTTTTTTTTTTTTTTTTTTTTTTTTTTTTTTTTTTTTTTTTTTTTTTAAGCAGTTCCGTATGCCCAGTTTCATACGAGAACACTACAGAGGAATAGCCTATCGTAATGGAACAGGGCTTCCGCCTCCTTGGATCTTCTGATTCACCTGGAACGGTTGCTGAGGGCCTACCTTCTTTGGTGGATGAGGTCCCCAGCTCTACGGAATTGGAAGTCTTTCTTTCCCGTTCGCTAGACTGTGGTCCTGACAGATGCCAGTCTGTTGGGCTGGGGAGGAGTCCTGTGAGCAGACTCTGCTCAGGGTCGATTGATTCTGGGGGAAGCTCGCTTACCCATCAATATCCTGGAGCTTTGGGTGATCAGGTTGTCACTGACTCATTCGATGGACCATCTGTCAGGTCTGCTGACCAGGATTCAATCTGACATTGCCACTGTGGTGGCGTATGTGAATCATCAGAGGGGACACAAGAAGTGCAGCAGCGTCGCTGGAGGCATCTCACATTTTACATTGGGCAGAGAGGTTTGTACCGGCTCTGTCCATCGTATACATTCCAGGCGTCTCAAACTGGCAAGCGGATTATCTCAGCCGTCAGGCTCCGGATCAGGGAGAGTGGTCCCTACATCCGGAAGTGTTCCTTCAGCTCTGCATTTGCTGGGGGACTCTGGACATGGATCTTCTCGCTTCCCGCCTCAATTGGAAAGTTCCACTGTTCGTGGCATGATCTTTGGATCTCCTGGCAGAAGCAGCGAATGTGCTGGTTTGCACCATGGGATCAGTACACTCTCGTCTACGCCTTCCCTTTCCTTTAACTGATTCCTCGCCTGCTACAAAGGATAGAGGCTGAAGGGATTCCAGTCATCCTTATTTCTCCGGACTGGCCTCGTTGTCTGTGGTATGCCGACGGGGTGGATACTCCCTGTAGATTGCCTCTTAGGAAAGACCTTCTCTCTCAAGGGTCGGTCTTCCACCTTGCTTTACCGTTGCTGGCTTGACGGTGTGGCTATTGAAAACCAGGTTCTGAAGGACAGGGGGTTTTCTGGCTTGGTGATTCTGACTGTTGAAGGCCTGTAAGTACCTCCCTGGAAGATTTATTATCGCACCTGGAGAGCCTATATTGGTTGGTGTGAAGCCTTGGGGTTCCATCCATGTTCCTTGGTTGCTGCTTGGGTGCCTTCCTCCAATGGGGTGTGAATCAAAGGCTTGCGTTGAGTACAATCAAGGGTCAAGTCTCTGCTCTGACAGTTTTCTCTCAGCGGCCCTTAGCTACGCATTTTTTGGTCTATACTTTAAATTGGGGGGGTTCATTACGTGGTCCCTCCTGTGCACTCCCCTTTTGTCACTGTGGGATTTGAATTTGGTGCTGTTGGCTCTTTTAGAGGCCTCCATTTGAGGCCATTCAGGAAATCCCCTTGCTTACACTTTCACAAAAGGTTGCTTTTCTTGTCACTATCACTTTGGCTCAGAGGGTGTTGAAGTTGGCAGATTTGTCCTGTAAGTCGCCTTATATGGTTTTACACAAGAACAAGATGGTGCTTTGGCCTTCTTCCTTTCTCCTGAAGGTGGTGTCGGATTTTCATTTGAGTATATTCTTCTCTCACTGTGTCCATGACCAACTCACCCTAAAGAGGTGGCTCTACATTCCCTGGATGTGGTCTTTGTGGATTGCTGCCTTTCGGGGGTCAGATGGTCTGAAGAAGTGCCTGGAGGCATCTTCTGCCATTATTTTTCTCGTTGGATTTGACAGACGATTGTTCAGGCGTATGCTGTTAAAGGGCAGGAGCCTCCCTTCCCGGTTATGGCGCACTCTACTAGGGTGGTTAGTGCCTCCTGGGTGTTCTGACATCAGGAGTCTGTTTTTCAGGTTTGCAAGGCGGTGACCTGGTCATCTGTGCACGTTTACGAAGTTCTATAAAGTTGTGTTTGCATCCTTTGATGCCAGTTTTGGCTGCAAAATGTTGCAGGTGGCTGTTTAGGGCTCCTGGGCCTCCCATTTTTGGGGTTGTTTGGAGTGTTGGCTTGTTGCCCTGGGGGATCTTTCTTTTTACATTGTATGGTTGCCCTCCCCTCATTCTGGCACAGCTTGGGGACATCCCTGCTTCCTTAAGGTTAAAGAAGCCGCTGTGTCCATCAATGAATATAAGAGAAAACGGGATTCTTTTTTTTTTGTACTCACCGTAAAATCCCTTTCTCTGAGTTCATTGATGGACACAGCACCCACCCCTCTAGGGAGATCTCTCCTTTGACACTGCTTGTGACTGACTGGAGACCTATAGCAGAGAGGGGATTTTATACCCAGAGAGGACTGCCCATAGGAGGTGCCAAGTCTTTTTTTCTGCCTAGTGTCCTCCTCCTGTAGGTGGGGCTATAAAACCCTGCTTCATTAAGGTTAAAGAAGAAGCCACTGTGTCCGTCAATGGTAGGATGAGTACAAAAAATCCTGTGTTTGCATGCAAAAAGACCCTTCCCAACCTAACTTTAAAATACAAGAAACTGCAGATTAGGAACTGCTGATAGGACCGTTTTGATAAATGTCCCTCTGTGTAAGTTGGGTATTATTGCATAGCTTACATTTTTCACATCTCCCCCACTTTGGATCACTATAATAAATATTTCCTTATCTTTGGTTTTTTGACTGAAGAGAGATTTAACAGAAATTACTGTTTCCTAGATTGAGAAGATGCAAAGATCGCTGTTGAGGCAGCAAGAGGACCAGCAAAATGTGGCAGCTTTGGAGCAACAGGTGAAAGATAATTTTTCTGCTTTCTTATTGCTACTCTGTAGTTTGTCGGGGAATATACAGTATGTAATGCGTACGTACACACGTGTCCATTTTGTATTGGACCTACTGGGTGCAAACTCTTCCCCAGACCTGTTATGGAGCTAGAGGAAGTAAGAAGTGCAGTGGTGTCACTGCATTTGTGCTTTATTGAAATCCACGAGTCCCTATGCTGTAGTGGCAGATGAGGTGTATTCTTTCTATTTGTAAATGGATCTGTGATTGGATGACATGGCTGTGCGGACAGAGGCACAACTAATTCAAAACAAAAAATATACTGTATGTATGGGGAGAAGACTTCCCCATAATTCAGGTAAGTGTTTGTGTGGGGGGGGGGGGGGCTGTTGAATGTGACCATGCTTCATGTTACACCCTAAATATGAATGTAACTGGAAACATGGTCAGAGAAGTCCGTTATACTTTTAAACTGCAGAGGAAGGAGAGAGGAGAGGAGTCAGTGGGCGGACTTATCCGCTTGTGTGCATAAATGTGAGCTATTGCGAACTGCTGTTTCTTATGTGATTTAGATCCGGAAGTGCACCTCTGACTTGGAAAATGAGAAGATTGACAGGCATAATGTTCAGCACCAACTTTATAAAGTTCTAAAGGAATTGCGTAAGACACAGGACCAGATAACAAAGCTGGAGCCGGGGGTAAGTCTAGATTTATTTATTTATTTATTTTTATTCCTTTTTCTATCACGTACATACATACAGCTAAAACATGCAAAATTACTAGCCTGCATTTTTTAACCACTTTACAACTGCGCTACAGCGCTGTTGTCCAGTTC
Organism: Staurois parvus; assembly: GCF_062004578.1. NCBI lineage: Eukaryota > Metazoa > Chordata > Amphibia > Anura > Ranidae > Staurois > Staurois parvus. Next base: position 8,826,837 of record NW_028318321.1, read on the forward strand.
TGGGAGGGCGTCGTATGACGTCCTCCCAGAATGCACCCCCTGTGCTGTCAGTGATCGCTGTGTCCTACGGATACAGCTGATCACACGACTGGGTAAAAGGCCAATCATGGTGGCTTTTTACCACATGATCAGCTGTTTCCAATGAAACAGCAGATCACAAAGTAAATATAGTTGCCGGTTATCGACAGTACTTTCCTCACGCTGTCGAATCGTGAGAAAAGTACTGCTGATAACCGGCAAATGTCATGATCAGTGCCCTGATCATCAGTATCCAGCAGTGCTACCCATCAGTGCCCATTATTGCTGCATATCAGTGCAGCCTCATCAATGCCCACCAGTGCCACCTATCGGTGTCCATCAGTGTAGCCTCATCAACGAACATCAGTAAAGGAGAAAAATTGCCTGTTTGTAAAATTTTATAATAGAAACAGACTTTTTTTTTCAAAATGTTTTGCTCTTTTTTTGTTTATAGTGCAAAAACATAAACACCCCAGTTGCAATTAAATACCACCAAAAGAAAGCTCTATTTGTATCCATATGAAATTTTTATAATTTTTTTCACACCGTGCTGCATAACCGCGCAATTGTCATTCAAAGTGCTACACCACTGAAAGGTGAAAATTGGCCTGGGCAGGAAGGGGGTGAAACATAACCATCACTGAGCTTCAATTGAGGTATGTTTTAACTGATTCCTGACTGCCCCAGGGCGGTGCAAAAGCATGTGTGTGTGTATATATACATGATTTTGCATTTCTGGGTAGGGCATGCGTGCCGCCATTGGCTGCTACAGCTGTCGATCACCAGATCCAGGCCGGAGATTTCCCTGCTGACACCCGATGATCGCCGAGTATCACTGACATGGGAGAGATCTGTGTGTAAACAACACAGGTCACTCTCCTGCCAGCAGTAACATGCTGCTGTGTATTTGCAGAGAAATGCACAGCAGTATGTTTCTCTAGTAAAGCACACAGTAAAACAGCACACAGTTAACCCTTTAATCGCCCCAGATGTTAACCCCTTCCTGCCCAGTGTCATTAGTACAGTGACAGTGCTTTTTATTGGCACTGATGACTGTATTCGTGTCATTGGGATGTCAGTGGCAGTTACGTCCCCCCCCCCTCCAGTGTCAATGCCCAACGCAGTCCCACTATCAGTCGCTAATCGCCACCATTACTAGTATAAAAAAGTAAAAAGCAGCCTATCTACTTCTTTATCTGTTAACCACTTCCTGTCCGGACACTTTTACCCCCTTCCTGTCCAGGGCAATTTTCAGCTTTCAGCGCTATCACACTTTGAATGACAATTGCGCGGTCCCATCTGAATTTTTTACCATTTTTTTGAGACCGATAAAGCTTTATTTTGGTGGTATTTATTCACCGCTGGGATTTTTATTTTTTTTACTATGTAAATGAAAAAGTCCAAAAATTTTGACAGTGTTTTTTTTTTTTTTTATAAAATTTTGCAAATTAAATAATATTTCATCATAAATCTTGGCCAAAATATATTCCGTTATTTTTTTAGTAAAAAAAAAAAATCCAAATTAGTTTATAACCAAAAATTATAATTTTTAAACATTTTGTTTTACATTTTTATTTTATTTTTTTATTTTTTATTTTTTTTTTTTTACATACTGTCACCCTAGCAGTACAGTGTCACCATGGTGACACTGTACTACTTGTGGGGGGTGATGAAGATTTTTTTTTTTTTTTTTTTTTTTACACTGATTGCTTTTACACCCATATAGGATGTAAAAGCAATCATTTCTCTTTCTCTCTGTCTGCATTCTTGCAGTCATTGAGAAATACTGAGTGAGCTGTGATTGGTCACAGCTTGTCACATGATACAAGGCTGTTGTGAATAGCCTTGTACCATGTGACCTCTGTGATCATTCACAGATTTCACACGTAGTAAGCAATGATGTCACAAGTGACATCTTGCTTACTACTTTGCATGTGATCACTGATTCGCCAGTCAGTGATCACATGATCGGGACCTCGTACAGAGGTCCCGTCCGACGATCGGTGTTTCACTGTGTCCAGAGGACACAGTGGGCACCGGATCGCGGTGGTGCGCGCTCCCAGGGAGCGCGCACAGCTAGAAAAGGTGGGTGCCGTTTAGGAACGGCAACCCGCCCCTGGACTGCCACCGCCCTGCCGTTTATAAACAGGCGGACGGCAAGAGGTTAAGTTGAAGTCTAATTGGTGACTGCAGGGCAACAAACTTGAGCTGTCTTTGTTGCCTGTTCCTGACAATTCCTTGAAACACTCTGAGGTATACAGCGCTACACTACTTCTTTCCATGAGGTATAAAACTTTTAAAAGAACATTATTTAGCATAAGTCATCCACAAATCTCATAATCCATTTTAATTTTTGGGTCTCTCTCACAGAAACGTGACATTTATTTTGTCGATTCAACTAGCAACTTTGTGTCTGATTTTGACAAACTGTCCACAAGAGAGAAATACCCATCTCCAAAACCTAAAACTCTTCTTGATGAAAGTTTTCTAGAATGCCCACGATGTCAAGTTATGTACCCTACCAGCCAGCACCGTGAACTCCTTGCCCACATTGATGTCTGTACCAGCTGAGCAACTGACTGATGCTTTATATCTCTGTCAAAGGGATTGACTGTATTACACTCCTTTTTATTCATATAACGGTGATTTTTATACGCTTTGTTTTTATGTATATGTAACGTACGATTCATGTAGATTTTATGTATATGTAGACTACGATACTGTTTCTATGATTCATCAAAATGTTATGGCAATGAACAAACCAGAATAAAGGCCACAAATGTGGCATACTGTATACCTTAAAGCGGAGTTCCAGCCATTTTTGTGTTTATTAAAAGCCAGCAGCTACAAAAACTGTAGCTGCTGACTTTTAATAAACACACACTTACCTGTCCCAGGGTCCAGTGATGTCCTCACCCTGTCCCTTGCTTGCGGCTTCACAGCCTGGTGCCAACTGCAATGGCACTTGTCGCTCTGCTCTTCCTGATTGGCCCAGCAGTCTTCTGGGACCTGTGAAAGTTCCCAGGAGACTGCGGGAGGAAGGAGGGGGCCGAACTTCCGGCTCACTTCGCCGCGGTGAACTGAGCCAGAAGTGGGAGGTGGGTACCTGTCAAAACCAGGTACCCGCTCCCCCCCCAAAAGGTACCAAATATGGCAGTGGACGGGGGGAGGAAGCAAACAAGCGGAGCTTCCACTTTTAAGTGGAACTCCGCTTTAATACATTCGATAGGGGTTTTTTGATTGTGTACTCTTGACATAGAACTACTTATTGACCTGACTTTGTACAGGAATCAGACTTTCCTCGTATTCCTTTACCTTTTATTTGTGTTTGAATGCTTGTGAAAATGGATTAAAGAGCTGTTAAGTATTAGCCAGCTAGAGGAATTGGGGAAGGGGGTGCACAAAATATGTGTAAATAGCATTTCTGTTGCCCATTCAACTACTCTACTAGCTTTTTCGTTTCGGCTTTAGAACGCCTGCAGGTATATCAGGGAGTGGAGGCAGAATTCCTGCTGAGCAACTGCTGAGAGAAATTCATTTACTGCATGAGCTAACTGTAAACATCAGAGGACCCTAAAGGGTGCAGGCAAGAGGTGACCCTACAAAAGGTCTTGTCTCTTTTTTGTGTGTGTGTGTGTGTGTGTGTCTGTTTAAAACTACAGTCTTTTATCCAAATTTTAGAGAGGAATCTACTGGACTCTCAGAACTTTTATAGAGATGTTATCAAGTCTTCTTTTACTATATAATATTATATTTAACAACTGACAGGCCCTGAAGCTGCATTTGCCATTGTTGGGGTGAGTTATCAGGGTTAAAAAGATGCTATGATTATTTTGTAAATGTTACGTGTGGAAAATGATTGATTGTGTTCTTGCAGTGCACTGATTTTAAAAAGTAACTCCACGCTGGTTTTCAGTGGGGGAATGATTCTGCTGTAGTTGTGTTACTTACTGTATGATATGCTTGTCGAACTCTAGAAAGGCCATTGCTGTTGCTTTGTTTGCATGTTGGGCATTTCCTATATTACTTTATTCCATAAAGTGCAGTAGTGTGTAGCAAACAATCAGAATTCATCGTGCTTAAGCCAGACAAATACAAGGGTTCTGATTTGGTTGCTGTGGGTTACTTCACTTAAGAATAAGTGAAGTAACAGGACCCATAGATTTGAATTTGATTTGAAAATAAAGCAGAGGTTTACACTTACATAGGAGAAGCACAGGCAAACACTCCTAGCCACCCTGAAACCTTCTCCTATGCTCTGTGCCTGTCTGCTCATTCGTTTCTATGGAACTCTCATTCTCTGACCTTGTAAACAGTCATACTACCAGTGTTATTGAGTGACAACTGATTTGGCATGGAGTAAGCAGCAGCTAAAAAGTAGGGAAATATAAAAGGCAAATTCTATTCTGGGATGGATCTCTGTGGGATACCATGGCTTCTTTTGCCCCTGCAGGAAGAATGAGCCAGTAATTACTGTTACTGAACTGTGGAAAAGGAGAAAAGTATGGAATGAACATGACCTAGCCTAAAAAGTACTAACAGTGCTGAAGTACCTACACACTTTGTGCTACCCGCAGGTACCTGCATTCATTTTAAACTAATTCCTACAGAGTTCCCTGGATTGAAGGCCAAGGCCCTACACAGGACATAAACACGTTGATACAATGAATCCCATTGCTTGCTTTTTTTTCCCCAACTTTTTATTAAAGTGTCACAAAAAGGTACTTCATTTACTTTATGCACTAAAGGGCATTGCGACACAGCACAGTCACATGCAGTCAGCTGCAGTGCATGGTTTTTTGATGTAGCACACTGTAACCCATCAGTGCAATGCTATCTTGTGAACAGACACACAGAAAATATTTGAGCCTGTGTTTGACACCATGCCCATTGAGCTGTATTGGTCAATGAGTCCCCAGTCTTGACTTGCAGAAAACTACAATCCTGGACCTAAAATTTAAGGGGGTTTCACTTGTACTATTCCTAAGTCTAAAGCTAGCATACATGACTAGACTTTTCTTCATCCTGCGGACTGAATCTGAGAAATGAGTAGATTTCCCCATCCATGCTTACCAGGGTGGATGGGTGGCATCTGTGCTGCTACCTACTGTATGCCGACACCTGCAGCTGCCTGAATACCCAAACAGTAATTTCATCTGACTGAATGCAGCCACTGTTCAGCCGACAAATTTTCATCCGGCTCCTTTTGATTTCTCAGTCGACTTTTGTAGAGCTATTTGGTACTGCCAGGACAACCTACAGCTTGAATATTTGTCCGATTTTAAGCAGACATCACCCAAAAATTAGATCTGTTTATGGCTGACCAAACAAAATTACATGCGTACACTTTTAAGACCTGGTCAGGTTCACATCATTACTTACGATTTACATTCACTCTAATAAAACTGCAGATTTCCCCCTTAATCTTGCGTTTTGCCACAACACTGGGCCAGTGTTTCTAGGAGTGGAATGGCTTTAATTTTTTTTTCTTTTAAACATTTTATTTAAGGCCCCTGTGATCCAATGTTTTCCTCTACAGAAACTTGAACATGCTGTTTACCTCGGGATTGTGCAACTTTGTCATTCTAACATCTTAGGAACCAAGTCCCAGCTTGTCTCCATCAGCAGCTGGAGGGCCACAGGGTGTCTTAACTTATCAAATTGCACTTTGTTAACTCTTTGTTTCATGGCTTGTAGATTTTGTTTGTTTTTATATTTTTTTTATCAGAGCCAGTAATATATTTGAAATGTCAAGTCCGTGTCCTTTAAAAATATTGATTTGTTTTTCTGTACAAGAAAAGGGAATTGAATAAAATAAAAGCTCTATATAAACCATCTTGTGTGTTTTTTGTTTTGTTTTGCAATGCAGACATTGGTGCTGATTTACTAAAGCAGGCAGTTCACTTGACAAATTGAATGTTGGTGAATAAGCTGAAGCTGTGTTCATTTTGAATAGTCAGTTATGCGCTATACAAAAAAAAATTAATTTCTCTTAACTATGATTGGGTATTTAAAGTTAAAGCAGAGTTCCAGCTGAAAAAAAAAGTCAGCAGCTACAAAAACTGTAGCTGCTGACTTTTAAAATACAGCCACTTACCTGTCCCTCAGTCCAGCGGTGTCCTCTCCACGGCTTCTCTTCCTGGCGCCAGCATCTTCAGTGTGGGCACAGCTTAAAGCTTCACAGCCGGGTGCCCACTGCGCATGCGCATGTGTCCCAGAAGACTACGTGGGGGTGGGGAGGACAACTCACAGCGGAAGTGGCAGCGGGTACCCCCCCCCACTCCCCAAAGGTGCCAATCCTTAATGGGGAGCGGGGGACAAAGACCTAAAGTGGAACTTCCCCTTTTGGGTGGAGTTCCGCTTTAACATAATCTACTCCTTTTAGTAAATGAATCCATTGTGTGAGTGCGCCTGTTGCATACAGTAGAATTGCACCAGCTAACACTAAACAAATGTGGTCCCTAGGGTTTGTATCTTAATTAGATGCAGTCGTAGAGTCGTTCAGCTCATAAAATAGTCTTCCTAGTCTGATCCTCATATTGTCCAATTTACCTAAATATGGACCCATACATGGCACACTGTAGTACAGATCAATTTGATTTGGGATAAGATTTCTGCCATCAATACCCAGTCTTGTATATAGATGTCAAAACCAATGTTGCTTGCTATGTGATAATACTATGGATTTTGCTTGTACAACCTTTTGGCACATAAACTCTCAAAACCACTGTTTTCTTGTGGAATGCCACATTTTGTTTTTTTGGTTTTTTTTGGGGGGGGGGGGGGTTGTAGGAAACCTGTTTTGAGAATTGATTAAATTCTCATTTTGAAAATTCTAGTTGCGGAGTGGTTATGATCCAAAAGTATTTGATGCTTGGAAGCACTGACATGGAGAGAGTATATAGTTCTAACTTTATTGGCTGCATGTGTGTTCCAGATCAGCAAGCACTGGAGTAGATCACAACAATAAAGCAAAAACAGGCCACCAAAAATGACACAAATTAGCGGTGTCATTAGCATATCTCCGACTCACTTGTATAAGTGTGGATACAAAAAACCCAAAAACTACATACTAAACAATATGGTAGTGTGACAAGAACACCCCTACCTAAAAAAGCAGGTTACTAGATGATCCACGCGGAGTAATATGAATTCAAAAGAATTTTTAACAATACTTTATTTGATCACATAGATCATAGGGAGGTTAAACATAAGCACGGTGTACATATGAAAAAAACTCCTTCTAGAAGAATGCCTAATATCAGGGAAAATAAATGGCTAAGTACTTTTCTAGACCTAGTACATGATGACCTTGGAAAAATAGATTGGACAATGAGGAACGCTGATAACCTCACTAGAGGTGAAAGAATAGCACTTAGGGAACTTAAAAATGCTAAAAACATTGTGATTAAAAAGAGTGATAAAGGGGGGAATGTAGTACTACTAGAGAGTGTGGAATATGAGAAGGAGGTGCTTCGACAGCTGAAGAGTCTGGATACATATCGTAAACTACATAACAATCCGTTCCCAAAACTTGTGGTTGATTTAAATAAAAAAGTGGGACTGGCACGTGAAGCAAACTTATTAACCAAACGGGAATGTGATATGTTGTTAGTTGATACATATAATATTCCCACCTTCTATGTAATCCCAAAAATACATAAAAATCCCTCTCAACCACCGGGACGCCCTATAGTATCTGCTATTGGTGGCCCCCTGGAACCAATAGGCAAATTTGTAGACGACTTAATCAAGGATCTGGTCTTGGAACTCAGATCCTATGTAAGGGATACGGGAGATGTACTTAAAAAGATTGTAAATGTAAAAGTACCAAAAGGCGTACTCCTGGTGGGTATCGATGTGGAATCATTGTATACCTCCATCCCACATGTATGGGGACAGAAAGCGGTGGCCCATTTTCTGGAGACCTACTTTCCCGAAATGGAGGCTCAAAATGAATTTATATTGGATTTGCTGGAGTTTATGCTGACCCATAACTGCTTTCAGTTCCTGGGTTCCTTCTATCAGCAAATATGTGGCACCTCCATGGGAGCACCCTGGGCTCCGGCATTCGCGTGTTTACATCTAGGTCTGTGGGAAGAGGAGTTAGTATATCCCTCCACTTCCTATAAACAATACGCAATAACTTGGTTGCGATACATTGATGATGTGCTGATGGTCTGGGATGGAGGTATCGATGAGCTTAAAAGATTTATGGAATCTTTGAACAAGAATGATAGAAATATCAAACTTACTTACACAGTGGATAGAGAGGTGATAACCTTCTTGGATTTGTCAATCTCTGTCCACGGAGATGAATTGGTCACCAAAACATTTAGAAAGGAAACAGCGGCCAATACACTTCTACATGCTAATAGCTATCACCCAAGGAGTTTAAAACAGGGAATTCCTATTGGTCAGTTTCAGAGAATAAAAAGAAACTGTACAGAAGATTTAGAGTATAGACATGAATCTATCCAACTCTATAAGAGGTTCAGAGAGAGGGGCTATTCACATAGATCCCTAAGAAGAGCAAAAAGAAGAGCCCTCAGTAAAACAAGAGAGGAACTTATTAATAAACCAAAATTAAAGGTAACTGCGAACACTGTAAATCAACCGGTAAGATTTATAACTAAATTTGGACAACAATGGGGTGAAGTCAAGAAGGCCCTGGACTCCCATTGGCATCTACTAACTCAAAATCCGCAGATAGCGAGATTGGTAGGTGAGAGCCCCCACATGGTAGCAAATTGAACTCGGAACCTAAATGATATACTAGTACAATCAGAATTTCAGAGGGCACCACAAAGAAACTGGCTAACTAGGAGGACTGGCGTATATGGTATGTTTCCATGTGGCCACTGTCAGATTTGTCCATTTGTACATAAGTCCAATCAGTTCTTCAATAATGATAACTCTAGGATATTTCAAATACGAAGCTTTATTAACTGCTCTAGTAGTAAAATGATATACATGATAGAATGTCCATGCAAAAAGATATATATAGGTAAAACAAAAAGAAGCCTCAGGACTAGGATTGGCGAACATCTGAGAGATATTAGAAATGAAAATAGGAATGCAAGAAAGGGAGAAAAAGAGAACCCACTGGCACAACACTTTAAAGAAGTACACGGAGGCAAAACAGATGGTCTGAAAGTGAAAGGGATCTTCCTGCTGAATATTTCGGCTCGTCGGGGTGACTTTGACAAAGTCCTCCTACAAAAAGAAAAATTTTGGATTTATACCCTGGGGGCACTTGTCCCATTTGGACTAAATACAGAACTCAACTTTGGGGTGTTTTTGAAATAAATTCCCCTGAACTCTTCATATACCCTGAGCTATAATCTATATTGGGATAACATATATATGAATTAAATATGGACCTCTGTGGACAAAATATGAATCTAACTATGTAATCTTCTCTATTCCTTTTGGGTGGTGAGCATGATAATAATAGGACTGATATTCGAGATCCTGGTGGCTGGACCTGGTCTTGATGTTTCCCAGTGTGAACAAGAAATATGTTTATAATAATCTCCTCTTTATTATCCTCTTAGAGGATGATTTGATCTATAGCAATTAGGCTCCTCTTGTATATCCAGCAATCATTCTTTTAAAATTCAAGATATGTGTTTTAATTCACTTTGGATATTCTCAGTGTAGTGATATTCTTTCAACACAAGATGGCGAGGTGGAGACTATTTGGTATGCAATTAGTGCACCATATAAGGCGAAGGATTGAAGTCCCCTCCCAGTTCTGACGAAGTCTGCGGTGATTGTCGGACGAAACGCGTCAACGTATTGACGTCACTACGCTCGGCGTCTTCACTGGGTGCGGCGCCCACGAGGCGGGAAGGAACGGCGGTGTCACAGCTCCCTGCTAGGAAGGCCCAAGACCCTCTGAGAACTACCACTGGGCTACTATTACAGCGGTTCGCAAAACGGCAATCCCTCAGGGAAACATACCTTCCACCGGTGGCAAGTTATTTAAAGCTTACGGCTGTTGAGATTTATAGAGCCTATATGGTGGCAATAGGGCATGTTTTATGGGCCTAATTTACCCTGTATACTCGGGGAATTTTTTGGAAACCCTCTTTGGAGGATAATCTACATGTATATATATATATATATATATATATATATATATACACTATCCTATTCAGGCAATTTTTGCTGTGACATAGCCACATCCTTATAAAACCGCAATAACCTTCTCTAATTGAGCAATTTTTGGAAACCCTGCATTGGGTATATTAAACTCAGGTATCTACGGCCTGCTATATGTTACATACACACTATATATGTGTTTGGAATCCACGCACTGTGACTACCTGGCTCCTCACCCCCATATGCATTTTTGAAAAAGCATCAAGGACCTGATCCTATTTCAAGTTGACAGGAGTCTCCTTGATCTTTATTGATGGTAATATATCCACATTTTGTGTGTGTTTTGTTTTCGGGGTCACTTGATGCCTATGATCTATATATTTATCATTTTTCTCTCTATATATCCTCAGAATCATTTGGTACTGTGGACCTTGTTTTACTTGGGGTGGCTATCCAGGAAATCCCTACATTTGAGAAGCGGGCATGATAGTCTCATTATTGAGAAGGTAATAGTAGTATCCATTGACTAATGTGGAGGGAGGCCTGGTGATTTTTGGATGTGAATTGGTTTTCATATTCCTATACATACAATATGTATTTTTGTGTTCCAGCTCTTACATTCCAGGAGGTCCCTGACACATATGGGGAACATATCTGTTGAACACATGGTTTACTCGAATTTAAGTGGGAAACCCACGGAAATCCAGGATAACTATCGCATCATTACACAACTCTGCCTTATATGGTGCTCTATTTGCTAAGATGACCCTAAATTGAAGACGCTAAGTGTTTTTTAACATGATTTTATTTTTTTCATATGTACACCGTGCTTATGTTTAACCTCCCTATGATCTATGTGATCAAATAAAGTATTGTTAAAAATTCTTTTGAATTCATATTACTCCGCGTGGATCATCTAGTAACCTGCTTTTTTAGGTAGGGGTGTTCTTGTCACACTACCATATTGTTAAGCACTGGAGTAGACCTGAACGATTTGCAGCCACCGTATTACTTTTAATATTTTCTTAGATGAATTTTAAAATAGCACCTCCGTTTGTCCTGAATTGGCCCCTGTATCGTCGTCTTGCCTCAGTTTTTTTCTGTTTGGGATCTGGTCTCTTCTTCCTGCTCGCACATTTAAAGTGGAATTCACATCAATACCTAACTAACACGAAACCTACTCCCACACCCATTCTAACTGTAAAGAAAAGATCACTATACTTACCTATTCTGAAGCCACTCCGGTCTCCAGCTGTGGCTTCTGTGCAGCCAACAACGGCTGAGAAAATGCCTAGGAGAGGACGTCATCCATAAACTTATAATGGGGCATCTGTTGTCGGCTGCCTTTCCTGCACACAGAAGCCACAGCTGACAGCTTGGTTTAGGACTTGACCAGAGCGTCTTCAGGATAGGTAAGTGTAGGGATCTTTTCTTTACAGGGTTAGATAGAATAGCTTTAGAATGGGGGTGGGAGTAGGTTTAGCGTTTTGGTAAATACTGGAATACCACTTTAATTTGCTCCACTTTTCTGATGGAGTGGGATGGTCCTGGACCAAAAGATATTTTAACTGCAGTTGAGGAAAGTAAGGTGAGTAACCTGGCTGTATTGTCTGGCATGGTTGCATGAATGTCAAATCTGGCTGAACAGAATTATAAATTAGTTGCAAGTTAGACTGTTCACATGTGGTTATTAAAGGATACATTCACCTTTTTAAAGGAGCTCCTTTGCAGGTTAAAAAAAAAGTGCATTTTTTTTTTTTTTGTCTACAGGAGCCTGGAAAGCATTGCACCAGCAATCAGTAGATTGCTGATGCTATGCAGGTCTCCTGCAGACCTGTCAGAACATCTGCTTGCCGTACGGGATGTACAAGCAAGCAGATATTTTGGCAGGAAGCATCAGTGATCTACCATGGCACTCCACAGCACTGTCGGAACTTGCAGTTCATTAATTCACGGAACTCCGTGAATGGATGATGAGCCCCTGTGGGTGGAGCCCCGCACATCCGCGCTGTTTTCAAATTTGAAATAGTACAGGGAGACTTCTCCCTGTACTATCTGTCAGAGGGAGAGGGGGTGGCAGCGACGACTATGGGAACTTGTTACATGTTCCCAAAGGTGAACTTATGCTTTAACTGTAAACTTAGTTTTTTGCCTGACGTTTCACCTTAAAATACCAAATGGGGTGGAGCCTTAAACAAACCAGTTAAATTGATTTCTAAAGTACTGCAGAGCTCCTTTAGCTCCTGATATGTGCCTACTGTACCATGTCTTTGTATGGGGGAAAAAAGTATCCTGTTTCTTTGTATTGCTTTTACTTCCTTTATGTGAAATCCCTGGTCTTCTTGCCAGTCCCTCTGCTTTCCTATTAAAAAAAAAAAAACAACTGAATAAACTAGGTATGAGTGCACATTGTAGTCGGTCCTCTAGCTTTCTCTCCTCCAATAATCAGACTTCTGCTCTCATGCCCCTCTCCACTCCCCCTGCACAGCCATTCTTTGGGAAGTTCAGTGTTCTGCTTCTTCTCCTCCCCCAGCTCTCTGTTCTCAGCTGCATAAGATACCTAGAGGGTATGTGATCATAGCTAAAACGGAGGAAAAAAAAGATATTTATAATATTTTTAGTTTTTTTTATATGTATGCACAAATGTTTTTTGCGTTTCATTTCTTTTTTTAAACTGATTGGGTGGTTTTACAAGGTGAGGGTTTATGCATATGAGGGGTCTTCAAAAAGTGTGTGTGTATGTATATATATTCACTCACTGGCCACTTTATTAGGTACACCTTGCTAGTGCCAAGAAAATATCCCCGACCAACAGCATTACCCCACCAGCCTGAACTGTTAATACAAGGCAGAATCGATCCAAGCTTTTAATTTGTTTATACCAAATTCTGACCCTACCATCTGAATGTCGCAGCAACCAGTCTGCCCATTCTCCTCTGACATCAACAAGGCATTTTCGTCCACACGATGACTGAACGTCATCCCCGCCCAGCCAACAACTGCGGCCAGCGATCGACACCCAGAAGCCGTCCCACCTGAAGATGTCAGTGGCTGGGCGGGTAGCAGCAGGATTGAGTATGGTTCTGCTTTGATTACCACACAAAAGCCACAAAGCATATAAATCCACTTTTTGTGCACAAAATGCCTTTGAAATCCCAGATATCCTCCCTCCTAGATTGTAAGCTCCAAAGAGCAGGGCCCTTAATCCCCTCATGTTTTGCATTGTATTGGTATTGTTCTGTCACATGTTCTGTCCCCCTTTGTAATGTACAGCGCTGAGCGAACTATTGGCGCTTTATAAATACTGTATAATAATAATGTAACCTTTTTGATGACATCACCACTAGGCTGGCCATAGTGTGGAGGGTAGAGCTGTGGAAGGAACTCAGGCTCCACCCACTACAGGCTGCCTACAGAAAATTACGGGGGGGGGGTAAGGACAAGACCAGTCACTCTGCACAAGGAGAGAGCAGCAGTGACTGGTCTTTATTACAGGAAGCTCCTGCACAAATGAAAGGTTTCACACTGGATTACTACGCAGATCTGGAAGAAATACACAAAGCAAATTAGTGCTTTAAGCTGAAGTGTCTCTACCTGCAAGAAAACACACACACACACACACCTTTTCTGTGAATCATACAAAGTGCTTTGTGTGTGTTTGCATTGTTTAAAGGATAAGTTCACCTTTGGGAACATGTTACATCCATTTTTAGGATGTAACATGTTCCTGATCCTGCAGCTGTCGCCCAACAGCCCTCCCCTTGACAGCAGTACAGGAAGTTCCCCGTTCTAGCTGTCACTTTTTAAAAACAGTGCGGCCGTGCGGGGCTTCTCCCACATAGCCGCATCATTCATTCACAGTGTTCTGTTCTGTGAATGAATGGACTGCAAGTCCTGAAAACCTTAGCAGCTGTCGACTTGTAGTTCTCAATGAACTACCCCGGTGCTGTGAGCGTTGTGGTAGTTCATTGAGTCTTCCTGTCAGAAGTATCGGCTTGCCTGTACGGGATGTATGAGCAAGCAGATAAAGGAACAGGTATGCAAGAGACCTGAATGGCTTCAGTGGTCTGCTGATCATTGGTGCACTACTTTACAGACTCCTACTACAAAAAATAATAAATACACATTTTTTTTTAACTTGCAGATGTGGATTGTGCGTTTATTTTTTAAAGGGAAACATACAAATGAGCGCAGAGAGGCCACTCCAGGTGGAAACAGTTGATCACGAGCTCACCACTGCTGCCTTGTTAATCATTTGTATGATGAAGAGAACGGAAAAGAATAGGTGCTGTGTCAAGTTTTATTATAACAAAGGACTGCAGCAAATCTAAACTACCAATCAAATCTAAAGTTTACTGGGATCACAAAAACGATGAATTCTAACTGGCTGCCCTGAGTCATTAAAAGGATAAGTTCCCTTTTCTACAAAAAATAATAAATTAAGAGCATATTTATGGAGGTCTGACCAATCCCAGGTCGGAGGTCTGACCAATCCCAGGTCGGAGGCCTGGCAGTGTGGCAGACTGGCCCATAAATATTAGCCTGGCCTGCAGGGGCGTTGTGTGGAAGATAGGGTGCTGCTGTGTAGCCTGGCAGGGGGCCCTGGTGGAGGGGAGTTCTGCCTCCAGGCTGGAAGTCGGAAGGACGCTGGCAGGGAACTCTACTGCCTTACAGTCTACCAAGGAAGGACAGCCTGTTAGCCTGGAAGGAAACCAGCCCAGCAGCAACGCCTGACAGCAGTTCATCCAAAGCTACAGGAGACAAGTACCTCTACACCCCCAGGCTCTACAGGAGAGAGAGCTGCTAGGTGCTATACCCAACCTGTTCTCCCTGGGTCAGTGCTGCAGGCCTGTTCTGGAATCCCTTGATCTGGGATGCTCTTCAAAAGACAGCCAGGTGGATGGGTAGTTTCTAGCTGAGGTCTGACGAGGTTTACCTAGAGGGACCAAGAGCTTCTCACACAGACTTTGTTACCTGTCTGTGAAAAGACTGTTGCCACTCCAGAGGGAGTAAAAAGTTCAGGATCCTACATTTTGTGAAGTTTGTCCTCAGAGGTTTGGTTGGGCATCCCATATACCCCTAGGCCCAATCTAAGTTGTTTATCTCCAAATAAAACAACAAAAACGAACTCATGCACTGGTTACTGACTCTGATTGAAAGTTGTAAAATGCATGTTGCCTGGCTGTGCAGGAAAATAAGGGGACCCAAAACCAGTGGCTCTCAAGGGGGTAGCGCTACATGTGTATTCTAGGTATGTATTCAGAAGGATTTTTCGTCAATACATTTTTATTGAGTTTTGAATTAAAGTGTTACTAAACCCACAACCGTAAAATCAGTCTGTATATGCAGTAAAGCATGCTTGTTATACTCACTGTGGCGCCTAAGGGGTAATCCTCTGCAGCGTGTAAAACAGCTGTTTGATCTTGACTTCTCTGATTCTCCCCTTCTTCTAGTGTCCCCCTTTTTGTGTGGAGTCACTGCACATGCTCAGTTTGGTGTGTATTGCTAGAGAGTTTTTTTTTCCCCTTGGAAGAGTGTATGTGATAAGCACAGGTCCAATCAGCACTGTCCAGACAAAGGCCAGTGGTTCTGCATCCTCCTAGAACAAAATAACTCCTCCTGCAAGCTTTAACCAGTGCTCTGCTGGACACTGATAGAAGTCACAAGACTGCTCTAACTGCTGATGAGAAAAGGTATTTAACAGTTTATATTTACTAAAATAATTGCACTTCCATATTCTGTGTACTGTGGGAGACTAGATATAGTGAATGCAGGGTCCTGGGTTTAGTAACACTTTAAGCAAGCAAAGCCATTACAGAAAATAATGGTACAAGAGAGTCACTGTTTGTGGCCAATAGTGGTACAGCAAAATGTACAACAGTCTACATACAAAGAAGTCTGGCCGTTGGTAGAGGAATATAGCAGGGGACAACAGTCTAGATACAGATGTGCCCTATAGCCCGGAAGGCAAGAAATAAATTAAATGTTGCTGTGGGGAAAAGGGGACCTTGAAATATGATACATCCCTTGCTGACAATCCAGGGAGCCCCCTCACCCAAGGAATAAAAAAGAAATGGCAAAAAAAGGGGGAGGTGGGCAAGAAGGGAGGAGGAGTAGGGAAAAAGGTGGTAATATTCCCACAAGCTCCAGGAGTTTTCTCACTTTCAATCTCTATATAAGCAACTACTCAGCATCAAAGGAGGGTTGCATGCAGGACTCAATACATGGTTCCTATAATGTACAAAATGATGCCATCTGATTCATTTGTCATTTTCTCAAAGACCATTACTTGTGAAACTTAGTGCTTGACAGCAGCAAAGGGGAGGGTCGGGGTGCGCCATGTCCGCACTATAACCTTCTTTGCTGCCAATATCAATTTAACGTTGGTGCACTCCTCAGGTTGTCGCCCAGGGAAAATATAATTCATGTTACAACAGAGCTGGCTGTACTGCCCTATCGGTGGCCTTGGCTGCACCCTAGGCAGCTGCCTAGTTGTAGCACCGGCCCTGCCAATGGTAACTTGTCCCTTTGTGTTTTTCACAAGCAATCTCCACATGGTCCCCTAAGTGTCATAGGGGTCCGTAGGAAAGGATTTAGAAATGATAGTATAGAGCAGGGGTGTCACACTGGCGCCCCTCCAGCTGTTTCAAAACTACAACTCCCATCATGCCTCTGCCTTTGGGAATCATGCTTGTAACTATCATCATTCTCTCCATTCATTATCTTCTTTCTTGTTAAGAACAACATAACAAGAGAGAAGATAATGAACGGAGAGAACGATGATCGTAGTGTTGCACTTTATTCTCTGGCTCGTTACTAATGAGCTCCTAAGATGGAGAGATTCCTGTTTTTTTTCTGCGTTTGATCCGGTGGTCTATAAGTTCTGAGGAGATGTCCCTGGATGCTGAGAGGGTCCTGTGAGAGAGGTCTGAAGTTGCCTTGTAAGCCGACCGTGTGCCAGATGATTTCCACCATCCTTATCCACACCCAGATGACCACAACGGGATAATACATACACAAATGCTCTTTTAATTTGCACTTCTGGTGAGTGCAATCACATTATCAGTTCCAGTCACGGAATTACCGACACGGATCACCTAATTGCTGGACTTTATTTATATGACAATATTTCAACAAATCACTCAAGTTACTTTATATTTATTTATTTATTTGTTCTCACTTTGCTGATATGTCATCATTGGACGATCCACGTCATATTCATTGTTCACCTATAGCTCTATAAAGCGCTCACACCAGTCACTTTAAACTTGTTTTCAATGCTGCTTATCTATCTATCTATATATATATATATATATATATATATATATATATATACACAGTTGTGTTCAAAATAATAGCAGTGTGTTGAAAAAAGTGAATAAAGCTCAAAATCCTTCTAATAGCTTTTCTTTCCATACACACAAATGCATTGGGAATACTACACATTCTATTCCAAATCAAAACATGAAGAAAAATATATAAAATTTGTGTTGTTCCTCTAAAACAAATGAAGAAAAGTGAATATTAGACTGTTCAAAAAAATAGCAGTGTTTGTATTCTTCTTTACAAACTCAAACATTCACTATATAAACTGAAAAATGTTTGAAGATTTTGCTTTCCTTTGAATCACTTAGTTAATATTTAGTTGTATAAGCACTGTTTCTGAGAACTGCTGTACATCTGTGTTGCATGGAGTCAACCAACTTCTGGCACCTGTGAACAGGTATTCCAGCCCAGGATGATTGGACTACATTCCACAGTTCTTCTCTATTTCTTGGTTTTGCCTCAAAAACTGCATTTTTGATGTCACCCCACAAGTTTTCTATTGGATTAAGATCCAGGGATTGGGCTGTCCACTCCATAACGTCAATCTTGTTGGTCTGGAACCAAGATGTTGCATGTTTACTGGTGTGTTTGGGGTCATTGTCTTGTTGGAACACCCATTTCAAGGGCATTTCCTCTTCAGCATAAGGCAGCATGACCTCTTCAAGTATTCTGATGTATTCAAACTGATCCATGATCCCTGGTATGCGATAAATAGGCCCAACACTGTAGTATGAGAAACATCCCAATATCATGATGCTTGCGCAACCATGCCTCACTGTCTTCACAGTGTACTGTGGCTTGAATTCAGTGTTTGGGGGTCGTCTGACAAACTGTCTCCGGCCACTAGACCCAAAAAGAACAATCTTACTTTCATCAATCCACAAAATGTTGCGCCATTTCTCTTTAGGCCAGTCAATGTGCTCTTTGGCAAATTGTTACCTCTTCAGCACCTGTCTTTTTTTCAACTGTAGGACTTTGCGGGGGCTTCTTGCAGATAGCTTGGCTTCACATAGGAGTCTTCTAATTGTGACAGTACTCGCAGGTCACTTTAAACCTTCTTTGATCTTCCTGGAGCTTATTGTTGGCTGAGTCCTTGCCATTTTGGCTATTCTTCTATCCATTCGAATGGTAGTTTTTCGCTTTCTTCCACGTCTTTCAGGTTTTGGTTGCCATTTTAAAGAATTTGCGATCATTTTAGCTGAGCAGCCTATCATTTTCTGCACATTAAACTGCCCAGGAAAGCTCTTCCTCTTGGAGCTGAGGAAGCTGAGGAGAGCACATCTGCTGCATACTGACCAGATTGCTGAGAGGCCTGACCAGAGGATTCACCTGAGGCAGCGCAGCACAGACCGCGGCACTTGCATCTGCACTGTAGCCTCAGGGAGACCAGAGCATCCTCTCACCCTCTGCTTCCACTGCTGAATCTCCAGAAGACTGAGAGGGCTCTCCCTTTCTACAACGAGAGGTCACTGAAGTTTCCCGGGACTGGTGGGAGGGCTATTCATCCATTGCTGATACTGCTAGCAAGGACAGAGCTTTTACCACACCAAACCTGCACCAAAAATGCAACGAACAGGACTTTGAAAAATGCAGCAAACCCGTAACTGATCAGTGTGAAGAGTTCCATAGGAATACATGGTCACACGTTTTTCTTCTTTGTTTTAACAAAAATGTGGAAGAAACAATGGAACAGTGAGAAAGCAGTCTAACTGATTACATCAACTGTAGTGGGACAGCAAGTCACAGCATATCCTCATATTATGTTCCTGAAGACTTTCATTCCCTTCTGATTGGCCCAGGTTAGGTTCCAGGGGAAAAAGTGTGCTAAAGAGAACGATCATGAGATATGTAGTGCCTTCACCACCAAGTGGAACCGCTCTCTATTGGGAAAAAAAACTACAGTTCCCAGGATCCCTGCAGCTGAAAAGAAGGGGGGAAGAGAACTTTTACAAAGCTGCCTGGGAAAACCAGGGGCACTTGGCACCAGACCGGGAAGGGAGACAGAAGTGGGGACAGTGTGTTGAGTCTGTAGCATCTGTGTGCCCCTGTGACCTATCTTCAGCGGTCCAGAGACACCAAGCCGAATCACCAACCTGTCTTCAGCTGTACCAGAGGCACAGAGTGGGCTGCTGGTACAACTGCAGCTATACTAAAGAACAGAGCAGAATCCACAGCCTATCTCCCTGCATTCCAGAGGCACAGAACTAGTGGGTCTGCCCCAGCTGTTCAGAAGTGGATTAGCTGGAGGTCATCACATCAGAGCATGAGGGGCCCCTCCACTGCCAGAACCTACTGATGATGTATCAGAGTTGGTGAGAGGGTTGTTAACCCATTCTTTGCAATGATCAGCTAATAATGACGCTCTAGTTCACTATTGTTTAACTATACCACCCCTTTAAAAGTCATCCAGCCCAATGATACCATCTGCAAGGCTGTTGTCCTCCCCCCTTTGCCCCAGTATATGTATAATTCATTTTCTCCTCCCACCTTGAACTTGTTAAACGTTTGCAATTGACTTGAGTTTCTCTGGGTTAAACCCTATACATTTCCTTCTGTTCCAATTGCCCTAATGACTCTAAGTAGGCAAGGATCATTGAGCTCCATCAATTGTGCACCAGTGTAAGGCCCCAACCAAGCCAACAAGACATAATAGTTTTCCTCCTTTGTTTTTGTTTTGGTTTTTTTTTTAGGGAACTGCATAATTTTGGTAACTATATACCCATCTTCACAAACTTTACCATCCAAGTCTTACTCTTTTATGCGATAATTGCTTAACGGGTATATTGTGAGGTCCTGCAGGTAGACTTGAACATAACTAGTTCAATTTAGAGGGACTTGAGGGTGACATAGTCTATAGAGGTTTTGCTACTATATTTCTAGCTGCCATCACTGCACCCTTTGATCCTTTGTTCCAGTTTAGGCTGATCTAAGCATATGGCCTTTTAGTACACTGCCATATTTACATAGAAGGTCTCTGTATAGTGCTAAGGGTTATTGCATGCTTTTTGCCATTTGACTGTGTTACTTTATTCTTAATTAAGCTGACATTAATAGAACCACAGCTTTACTTAATTTGGTCTCCCCTAATTCATTTTCAGGAGTGTGTCAGAGTGGTTAAAGTAATAATATTAGTGAACCCTGACACAGTGGCTCTTTCAGGTTGTGGCCTACATACATTCAACCTGGTGGGCCAGAGGTTCTTGAGAAGGTCAAAGAACAAAGGATCCATCATATCCAGTGTCTCCTACATGTAAATGGATAGAACTGCAATTTTGTATATTTATTACATATATAGCATGCAGAGCTGTGCAAAAGTGCTCTTCCCATCCTTCAGGACCTGGAAGATCTGCAAATGTGGAGGTGCAGCGTGCTTAAGAAGGTACAGGACCAGGGGTGGACTGACAACTCAGGGGGCTCCCAGGCAATAGGGGATCATGGGGCCAAAATGTCCTTGCCCAAACTCAAAAAAGCCTATGAAAAAGGTACCAGGGGCATCTCATGGGGCCCCGTACTGACCCTGGGCCCTTGGGCAGTGCCCGAGTTTCCAAATGGTCAGTCCGCCCCTGTACAGGACTTTGTTGGGTCTGTGCACATGCACAAAGGGCTGTACCTTTCTAATCACACTGTGTTCACGTGGACACACCCACAGCACATGCACGTGGATGACAAAGGTCTCTGCCAGGTACTGAAGGCCAGACAGGGCCCTTCAGCACATCTATGCATGTGTGGATTGGGCTCAACATAATTCTCGCCTAGGCAGGAAAGGTGTAAATTCATCAGCACAAAGTAAAAAAATATATCCAGTTGTGGGAGAGGGAGGGGAACTATGCCAACTGGGTTACTTTAAAAGTTGACAGTTATGTTGAAGTTAAAGGTTAGGTTTAGGGCCTCGGTTTTTCATTAAAAGGTAGGTTGGGGGGGGGGATTCAGTTAGAGGTAAGAAGGGATAAGGTTACGTTCTACTTAGGGGTGAAGTGGAAGTAGAACTCATATACAATATGTTTTTGTCTCTGATAAATTTGTTTTTCTGGTGAACAGTGTGTGCTAAAATATCAACTGTGGTATAGATGTTGTCAGATATGCATGGATGATAAAACCTGACTCATGTACAGTGAAGCATTTAAATATTCCATTTCACGTGAAAAAATATTATGCAATGTGAAAAACCACTTCAGAAACAATTCTCAGAAAATACTATTAATAAAGATTAGCCAAGACCAAGATTAATAAAACACTCAGAATCTGAGCCTGAATATGCTGTCTTAGGCCCTATGTACACGGGACACTTCTGAACGATGGAAACTGCCTGCTGGGAAACGTAGGTTAAAAACATCTGTTTAGCCATATTTGCATAACGCGTTTATGTGCATTTGCATTTAGCAGAGTTTTTTAAAGATAAGCACAGAAGAACCTCCCAAATGCCCAGAATGCACTTAAAAGTGGTAAATTATTAACTATTTCAGAGAAATACAGAGAGTAGAAGCAGAGACAGCAGTATGTGTTGACATTAGCTTAGGTGGGAGTTGCTTTTGTTTTCAAGGGTGGGAAAGGTGTCTGGTGGAGTGAGTCATTAAGGCCACCTGGCAGGAAGTCTTCGTGAGGAATTTGAGGTGTGAATGGTCATTAACATATCTTTTGTTTCCAAGGGTGTGAATTGGTCATTACCATGTGTGACAAGCTTTGTAGGAACATCCTGTTTTCAGTGTTTTGTCCATTGGAGTACCTTGACAACGCTTTACATGCATTTATCATGATGAAAAAAGGCTGTCGAGAACTGTAAGAGTTAAAAAAATTTCAGACGCAAACACTTCTAAACGAGATTTGCTGCATGTACAAGCATTTTGCGTTTGAAACGCTGATAAAATCGGCTGCTGAATGCAAGTTTTCTGCGTAAAAAAAAATGACTGTAAACTCAAATGCCTGTAAATGAAGATGTGTACATGGACACATAGGAAAACATTAGGGAGAGTTCAGGGGCTGCTGAAAAAAACACTGAACATCTCCTAAATGTGAGTTTATCAGCTGCAGTGTACATGAGCCCTTAGGTACTCCCAGCTGTCATGTTTGCAGGACTTTTAAAATTTAATACATAAAAATAAAATTTTCAAATAAATCTAAAATCAAAACCTTTTTTTACAATTTGGAACGTGTAAAGAATGGGTAAATCCCCCAAGTTTTTTTTCCATTAGTGTTCCTTTCAAGAGATTTTCCTTCACCTTTTGTCTTGTAGACACTAACCGGAATTAAGAGTAAATCTCTGCAGTGTGAGGAAAATCGCCTACTGGGGATCATTCATATGTACAGCAGCCCATTCAGTAAAGAGGCAACATATTGCCTGGTATGACCCTGAAAATGCCGACCTATCATGCCACAAATACGTGCACGATTGCAGGGCTGTTGCGGCACAGCCCCATTCATTTGAATTGGTCCTGTTTGGCAGCAGTACTGCCTGCATATGTGAAATACCATTTCATTTTTGCCACAAAGCATCAGACGCAGCATGTGTACAGCCCTGAGCGGCTGCATGTCCTTGTTTAGGTGGGCTGTCAGGGAAAGGGGTGGGGTGTAAAGCTGAAACGTAGCCACTTGCTTTTACTGTCCCCTGGCTAACTGTGTGTCAGGAAAGTCATGCTCAAGCTTGTGTTCAAAGGAATGCTTGTGCTCAAAGGAATGTGCATGTGCAGTCCATAGAACTGTGCAACATTAGGACCCTCGGCACATCTACACGAGCACGCGTAGGTGAGCTTTAGTGTTCTGCACGTGCTCATTCTTGCAAGTTGCTTGTTTGATGGACTTTGGTGCCAATTGGCCTATTTAACTGCTTCCCAACCTCCCTATAGCAGAAGTACTGCTACAGGGCGTCAGGGATGTGCAAAATCACTTAAATATGCGTGATTTTGTATTTCCTGGTCCCTACCCACATTGCTATTGGCACCTCGGCATGACAATCACCGGGTCCCGCATGCCGATTCTTGCCCAAGACTTGGTGATCGTCGGCAGAGCTGACAGGGAAGAGGTCTGCATGTTAGCAATACAGATCTCTCCCCTGTCAGCACAAACAGGCTGCTTTGTTTTGCTCTGCACAGCAAAGCAATACAAAGTAGCTTGTCTACACAGTAAAACACACACAGCACACTATGTAAAACACACACGGCACACAGTTAACCCTTTGATCTCCCAGATCTTAACCCCTTCCTTCCCAGTGCCATTAAACGGTGTCTGTGCTTTTTATTAGCACTGATCACTGTTTTAGTGTCACTGGAGATATCAATGGTAGTATGTCTGTTCCCACCGAGTGTAATAATGCTCGCCACAATAAGTCGCTGATTGCATAGGTCCCGCAACAAGTTGTTGATCGCTGCCATTATTAGAAAAAAAAATTCCAGTATACTGTATATACCACCATTTGTAGACGCTATAACTTTCACGTAAACCAATTAATTTATACGTATTGGGATTTTTTTCAGCAAAGACGTAGCAGAATACATTTTGGCCTAAATTTATGATGAAATTAGATTTTTTTAATTTTTTTATTGGACATGTTTAATAGCAAAAAGTCAAAAATATAGTTTTTTTTCCAAAATTGCCAGGTTTTTTTTTTTTTGTTTATAGCGCAAAAAATAAAAACCGCACAGGTGATCAAATACCTCAGAAAGAAAGCTCTATTTGCGTGAAAAAGGACATAAATTTAATTTATGTACAACGTTGCATGACCGCGCAATTGTCAGTTAAAGTAACACAGCGCCTTATCGCAAAAAATGACCTGCTCAGGAAGGGGGGTAAATCCTCTGGAGAGCAAGTGGTTAAAGCCTTAAAGGACTCAGTTTCATTGCTGAGTGGTCACCAGCTACTTCTGCTCGTGACCTGATCCTGTGCTCATCTGTATCCTGACCTGGCTTGCAGATCCTGCTTGTTCCTGAACCCCTGTTGTTGACTTGTGACCTGACCCTGCTTCCTGCCTGCTGTTCTGGTACATCTGCTCACTTGACTCTGACCTTGGCCTGGCTCTGACGCCTGGTTCCTGACTGTACTCCTGCTGCCTGGTTGTTTCTGTACTCTACCCATCTGACTATGTATCAAGATCCATTATCTGACTGCTGTCTGCTGGTCTGCTTGAGCTTTGCGCCTGCTACCAAGATACCCATGTCACTCTATGCCCTGGTATACCCTCTCATCATTCTCAGGGGAAACATGGAAAGAGTTGTATGGGCAGCCCTCTTGTCAACTTGGCCTCGATCAGGTATGTAACAGTGCGAACGAGCCCTTACACAGTTTTCATTGTTTCAAGTGTACCCATTGGAAGATCTTGCCTGCAATCCTGTTCTGGCGAAAACTCCAAATTTAGGATTCTCCCTCAATTTCAGTCCTAGTGACAAACGAAGAGAGTGGATCTCCCTAGCAGAGACACAGACAGCGATAAAAAAAACCTGAGAAAGGATCTAACCACTTTGTCCAAATTTAAAAGGTTTAAATTTAAAGGTTTACTTTTAGAGACAGTATAAGGAATATGTCCAAAACATAACAAACATTTTGGAATCCCTCAGGGGACCAAATACATGTAATTCACATTCTGATCTGTCCTGTGGTTTCTGAGTAGCATGGCTGGACAGTTCACCCGCCCCTTTTTCTCCAAAGCTGTTGGACCACACTGTTCACAAAAAGATATGTAACTAATTAGGTCTGACTAATAATGCTCAGCAGGCTGATCGGGGAAAAAAAACAAAAAAAAAACTGATCCCCCCCCCCCCGATGGGGGAATTCTACCCACTGCACTAGTGCGTTCTCATAGTGGGGACTCCTCCATTGTCAGAATATACTGACCAGTGTTGCAGCCACTGATTAAATAACATTTTTCCAACATTTCCATTTGACAGAAATCAGTCGTTAGACTTTGTTAGAGTTCTGTGGAGCAAGAACGGTCATAGATGGAATGAAATTCTGACGATTCCTGCTGAACCAGCCAAATTTTGATCAATCTATGGCTAGCTTAAGTTTTTTTACAATGTGTGAGTACTTCTGTAATGACCCCAGAGGGTCAGGAAAGCAAATGGCATAGATTGCACACAAAGGTTAGGCATTTGTCCCTCACTTCTAGAATACAGTATTGAAGCTATTAAAGAAAAATAATTGTTTATGGTAATTCTCTACGGTAAATTATTTTTTGTACAGGAAAGCTGTCATTTGACTCTCCCTGTCAGTCAAGGACTGCTCAGTCAAAATTTATTTCAGTAGTCAATGAACCGTCTAAAAATGTTTTGACGGCAAAATCTCAATCATGTGATTTTTTTTTGTGATATGAATGGAACATCGTGACACTGTTTAACATATAAAAAAAAGATATGATCTCATCACTCTTAGCATTTATCAGGAACATACAAAATAACAGTACAGGAAACACAGTATCACTTCATCTTAAAAGTAGTCATATTACTGAAACACAAGGCAGTTTATTTGCACTCTGCAAATATTTCCAATTTTATAAGGCAATTAAACATTTCTATTATTTTGTAGTGGAAGTGGATGCATCATAAAAACACAACACCTTCATCTTTGTTTTAGCTGGGTGGATATTTACAAGAATGCCGTGTGACTTCCTTGTTTCAAATCAGTAAGTAGATGGATTTCTCTGCTGCTGGCTGAATCACACCATGCAGAGCCTAGCTACAGCAATTAAGGACATCTTTGGTGGATCTTTGCAGGTGCTGATGTTTGACATAAGAGGCATTCTCTTGATTTGTTCTGCCATTTGGACATACCTGGTCTTAACATGTTAAGTTGCTGATAATAGAATCTAGAAGATAATGGGGCAGCTGATTATTTCATTCCAGGATACACAGTATGGTAACCATACCCAATTCACTTTCTACTCTGAATTTAACAAAACATTGCAGGTGAAAGTGGTGGAGACAGTTTTCTTGTGTTTGGTCTTCATATTCTCTTGGCTTACAAATGTCTGTGCCATAGTGTTGCTGATCCGAAAAAAGAGACTGGTCACCTCCAACTGTTTTGTTTTAAACCTTTTCTGCTCCAATTTGCTCTTCATCAGCATGATTCCTTTCATCTTGGTCACCCGCTGGACAGAGAACTGGATCCTAGGGGAGTTTGTATGCCACCTTTTATTTTATGTAATTTGCCTCAGTGGTTGTGTCATCCTGATTTCTTTGTCTGCTGTCAGCCTGGAGAGGATGATCTGTATCATGAAGATGACACAGACAACCACTTGTAATGTGAAGGTGGTTGTGATGGGACTGGTGACAATCTGGGGGTTCTCCGCCATGACTGCCTTACCTCTGTGCCTATTCTTTAAGGTGATTGAAATCTCTGACAATGACAAGGTGAGTCGGTTTTATTCTGCATTATTTGACATATTAAAGAAGAATTATCACAATTGTTTATATATTTAATTTCCCTGTGCCCTAGGTGCCATGTAATGCTAGCTGCAATGTTGGACAGGGTGTATTGTCTTGGCAAATGGCTACCCAACACTTTAGCTAGCAAGGAGATGGCTACTTTGCTAGAGAACATCTGTCTCTGGCTCTCAACAGTTGCCTGAGGCAATAACCAACACTCAACTCCCTTTGCATTCTTCTTGCTAGTGCTTGCCTTCAAGTGTGGGGAGCTGGAGACAGGCACTCTCTATCAAAGCAGCTGTCTCCTTGCTAGCTGAGGTGTGGGGCAGCCAGTGACTAAAGTGTTTGCATTGGTGTAATGTTGCATTGGGAGTAATGGGGGTGCTTTTATTTTATTTTTTATTTACTTTATAATTATAAATAACTATTATAATTTTTTTATTTAATTTTATTATAATTTTTTAACACTTTTTTTTTTGTCACATTACAATATGTGATTGCATGTGACAGGTCCATGAGACCCCCAATGTCTCTGCCCTGCTCTCCACTGCATCTAATGAAGCACAGATCATGCTTGCTTTAACCACTTGAGTACCAGGAAGTTTATAAATGTACCTTGGCAGACAAGGAGGTTAAGTGGTATCAAACACACAAACAAAAATATAATATATCACAAATACCAATCCTCAAGCGTGGTGTCTGCATTCAATTATTAAGGCTTTTTTTTCTTTATTTTCACCTGGTGATCCAGCCAGTAAAATGACTTGTCTTAGGGCAGTGTTTCTCAATTCCAGTCCTCATGGACCCCCAACAGGTCATGTTTTCAGGATTTCCATTATTTTGCACAGGTGATTTGATCAGTTTCACTGCCTTAGTAATTACCACAGCTGTTTCATCTGAGGGAAATCCTGAAAACATGACCTGTTGGGGGTCCATGAGGACTGGAGTTGAGAAACACTGTCTTAGGGTGTCTCCACTCTGGATGGAGGAACAACTGAGACACCTTTGGACAGTTTGGGGAGAGGGAAGTTTTAGATGTACCAGCAGATTTAGATGAACTTGACAACAAACTAATGGGGGGTACACACTATGGGCCGGTCCACACCATAGACATGCATTCCGGATGCATTTCTGTATGCGCATTTTTGACGCTTTTTTTTATGTGTTCTGGTTCATTTTTCCCCCTCTCTTTTTCTTCAACTTAAATAAGGACATATGCATTTTGGTGTGTTTTGGTGCATTCCGGTGCATTTTTGGTGCGTTTTACTGCGTTCCAGTACAGTTCAGTGCAGAAAACATGCGGCATGTTCTACTTTTTTTATTTTTGGAACTGTAACACACTGGAATTGCACTGGTGTCAACTATGCCATTGGAAACCATATAACCTACTCTCGAAGCGTTTTTGATGCAGAAAAAAACGCACTAGACTGCATGTGGTATGAAATGGCCCTAAAAGAAAATCGGACAAAAGATTGTCCAGTATTCCTAGATTGTTGGCAGCAAGTTGAATCCAAGGATGATACTAATTGTATGACAATTCTCGAACGACATAGGCATTATTTGCCTTGACATAGGAACGTTGTAGCATAGATTAGGAAGTGGTATAATGTACGTGTAATCCTGTAGTTTTGTTCACTAATGAGAAAAAATTTGAAGTTTGCCCCTTCAGATATTTTTGTCTGGAAGGTCTGAATCGGCTGGTGAAAGTTATGTGCAAACGATCGTTTGAAATATGGAATTTTCTGTTTGATTTTCATATAGTTAAAAGAAAAGAAAGGAAAATAGGCTACACACCCATAAGGCTATTCCTCATATAAACTATTTTTAAGTAAAAATACAATGCATCACAGATATGTTGCAAACCCTGCCACACTGTCCCCTAGGATCCCCTCCAAAACAAGATGGCCAATCCCACCCCAACCTGAGACAGGCTGATTTTCATATAATGTGTGGCCCCCATAAAGCTGAACTCCAGGGCCCTCGTAACCCTCTTGTATTGAAATGTATTGTTGCTGTATTGTCTCCATTTATTTTGTAAAGCGCTGAGTACACTGTTGGCGCTATATAAATCCTGCATAATAATAATATAATAATTCCAGCTAATACATTTTAACCCACGGTTTACACTATGTAGGCTGGTTGCAGGAATCACATCTGTTCCCTCACCCACAACCATTCACAGTCGAATCACGCTCCCCTTACAAGATACGCTGGGCTGCTAGCCCTCAGCACATTTGCGGGTGCAGCAACCGCAGGGAAAACGCATTTTCAAAATGGTGCATGCATCTTTTTTGTGCAGAAACGCAGGCACAGCAGGGCACAGTAGTGTAAACCAAGGATTAGCAGATACAGCAAGAGTGTTTTTGTTTCTTTTGGAATAAAGGTTTTAAAAGCTGACTATTATAAGCACCCTTGTCAGTATTGAATGGTTTGTCTCAACCCACAAACAGCCACTTTTGCTGGCCAGCATGGTCTGTTAAAGGAAGATAAAAAAAATAACAGACTTAATGGCTGTATCACCAGGTGAAAATAAAGGGAAAATCCTTAAAAAGAGAAATAATGCAGACACCACATCTAAGAATTGGTGAGCACCAATATAATACATTTTTCTTTTGAGGTTTAAAGGTAGATTGAGTCCTTTAATTGGTTTCTCTTACTTTTGGAGGACTTATGCGGTCAAATTCCTGTGCCTAAAGTTTAGTAAGCCTGCTGTGGCCATTACGAAGTGTCCCATTTTCCATGCTGAATCCCCAATTCATTTTTTACTATACAGGAGGAGAGAGAAGACTGTAACAGTGACGTCAGTGTAACAATCTCTCGGTGTCTGTGATATCCTTAAAAATATTACACGTGCTCCCAAAATGTAATCCACCTTCATGGAGATATTTCTTTTAATCCGTGAAAACCTCACAAAAAGAAAACTCAATATAGTGCATTATCCCACATAAATATACAAAATATCATATAATCACCCTGTGGTTAATCCGTGAAAACCTCAAAAAAAGAAAACTCAATATAGTGCATTATCCCACATAAATATACAAAATATCATATAATCACCCTGTGGTTACTGACGTGTCACCCCACTTAGTGTCCACATCTAAATGGCTGTATAAAACACCCTTACCCTATCAAAACTTGTCTCTAGCTCTCAATATCATATACTCCAAAAACCGTGCTCCAATCCGTCCTTTTCGTTCTTCAATTTTTCCTCCAAAAAAACAATAATAATGCAATATCCTTTCGGATACAAAAAAAGTGCTTCCCTAATATTCACGGTACAAATGTAAATGTGAAATGCACTCCTCGTCACCTTACACATGATGCACCTTACCGGACTAAACACTTTCTTAAGCATAAAAGGCTCTCCTCATCCGACCATCCCTGCTCTGTTCACTCTTCATGTGGTAGCATAATGAGGGTCAAAACAAAATCTTTATAGTGTAGTATGTCATAATAAAAGGGATTTAGTTTAATAAAGTTATGCTTACAATAAACAAATGCAAAAACAACTTTTTTACTCCTCCTTTATAGGGAAAAATGAATCCTCTGAAAAATGTCAATCAGTGAATGAAAAAACCTTAGTCAACCCAGTTTTTACGTCTATGCCCGACGTCACCTCCTTGACGTGCCCCGTCACCCCCGACCTTCTCACAAAGGTTGTGATATTGCACTATTATTGTTTTTTTTTTTGGAGGAAAAATTGAAGAAAGAAAAGGACGGATTGGAGCACGGTTTTTGGAGTATATGATATTGAGAGCTAGAGACAAGTTTTGATAGGGTAAGGGTGTTTGATAGGGTAAGGGTGTTTTATACAGCCATTTAGATGTGGACACTAAGTGGGGCGACATGTCAGTAACCACAGGGTGATTATATGATATTTTGTATATTTATGTGGGATAATGCACTATATTGAGTTTTCTTTTTTTGAGGTTTTCACGGATTAAAAGAAATATCTCCATGAAGGTGGATTACATTTTGGGAGCACGTATAATATTTTTGAGGAAATCACAGACGCCGAGAGATTGTTACACTGACTTTTTGAACTTTCAGGGGAGAAAGTGGAACTTTTCGTGTCTAGGGAGATTCAGAAATATTTGGAGTGATTATTGTTAGGTTAATCGCATTTGTGTGATTGTAACAGTGATGGGACTATGTCAGACTGTAAGGTGGGCAGGAAAAGAACTGGAAACTATTAACAGGAAAATCTCACCCCTTGACAGGAGATAAAGAGAGCCAGAAGGTGACTTGAGTCCATCTAATGCTGAACCATCCTTTTGAGGTTGACTAACCCTTTAACTAAAACCTTTTCCCATCATAATACTGTAAGGGTTAAAATTATCAGTGCATGAAATGGCTTGGATGTGCATGTAAGTAATCAGGAAACAAGACACATGGACTGATAGGAGCACGCACTAAATACTTCTGATTGTGCCAAATCACACATAGCTTGGGGTTCTCCTTTTCAGATCTGTTTGCTCTCTAAGCAGTTGCCGTCCCAGTACATACTTCACATAAATCCATTTACTGGTCTGCAATGTTAGCGTGACTCATACAAAATGTGTTGGCTTTGGGCTCATTCATTGTACACATTTGTCACAAAGCTCTCTAGATTTCACAATGTCTGGTAACGCCAATACACTAGGTGTACTGTGTCCGAGCCATTTACATCTCTTAATCAGTTCCCTCCTAACTAGAGCGATAACATCTTCTGTATAAATCAATTGAAAAGTCACATCGCATGGGAAAGGATCATAAAATGGAAAATAAACATTTGCCTACTTACACAAATCGTTACTTTGCCTGAAATGGGAATTACAAATGTGTAAGTGTAGGTCCCTCTTTAATAGCACCTTGTCACCTAACCATTCATTTCAACTAAAAGCTTACCATGAGATTAGACGTATGTTTAAAATGGGCCTTCACTCAAAAACTCATTGTATCCTTGCAACACTCCACAATCTAAACAATCTTTGTAATTTACCCTTTATCCTGTTCTTCCTCCAGCCCACCAAGGGTAGGGTGACCAGAAATCACAGGTTTCCAGGGACAGTTGCCAATTTTAAGGGGCTGTCCCCAGGAAAAAAAAAATCCTGATTTCATCCCCCATTAAAATAATGCGTCTTTTGAGCTTTAATAATAGCGTCCCCAGCTCAAGGGGCTGCAGTGTAAACCATCTTAGCATAATTTCTGTGATTGACCTGGAGGCAAGAGAGGGGTGTGCTTACTCCTGGCTGTGTCCAAGGTTGCTGATGATGTCACATGCTAATGTCACATGGTCTTCCCAGTCCCTCCCCTCTTGGCTTATGCAGACTTTGATACTCGTGGCTATGGATGTGGATTATTTGCTGCCTTGCCTTTGCTTTTAACAGTGACCTGCAGTGCACAGCTGGGTCTGCACTCTTGACATACAGCAAAGTAGGCTTGGTGTTATTAAACAATATCCCTTTAAGCCACTCCCACTGTCCGCACAATTTGACCACACCCATTATTTTATGTGGCATGCTTTGCTCCACCTGCTCCACCCCTGTCCCACCCACAATAAAAGTGGGCATGGTCAGTAAGGTATCATTTTGAAAATCTGGTCACCTTAGCCGAGGCAAGAATGACTCTCCTGAAGCCTCCACAGGATATGCACAACATATATTCCAGAGGCAGCTTCTGCACTGCAGCTGGAGGAGGATGGGCCTGATGGCTCATCATCATGGAACAGCTGCAACAACCAGCTACAGACATCTGGCTCCTGACATAAGGAAGAAAAGCACAGGAACTGGAAGTGGAGTGGTGGGTTACTGCAGGACAATGCTGGTTTCTCTGAGCATGGGAGTATGTTTATTGTGGGTAACCACACCAAAAAATGTAAGTGGGGATCTGCTATTGGTATATATTGCCTGGACACAGGATCACATGGTGTTTTACCATGTGATTGCTGTGTCCAATCACAGCAATCACATAGTAAAAAAACAGAAAGTGAAACTAAAGATCGCTTGTCTCTGTCAGTGTGAGAGCAGAGAGAAGCGATCCTGCAGCCTGTGAGTGTACAGCAGCCTGTCAGGTTGCTTGTACACTCACAAACTGCAGTGCCAGCCTGCTACAGTGTCCCTAATCAGTGCCCCTTTGTCTCTGATCACTACCCCAGTGTAGGGACAATAAATAATGTAGCCAGCCCTGTCACCTGTCCCAGTGCGCACAAATACACCACTGTACACCATACCTGCCATACCCCAAACCAAAGCCCTGACCACCACCATATGCCATACCAACACCCTGATCACAGCCATATGCCATACCAGCACCCCGATCACTGCCCTATCCAAAAACCAGCATTCTGATCACCGCTATACCCTATACCAGCATCGTGATAGCTGCAGTGCCCCACACCAGGACCCTGATCACTGCCATTCCCCATACCAGTATCCTGATTATCCTATATGACAAACCAGCATCCTGATCACCGTCACACCCCATACCAGTGTCGTGATCACCTCCATATCCCATATCAATGTCTTGATCACCACCATACGCCATACAACCGTTCTGATCATCGCCATACCCCATACCAGCATCCTGATCACCTCCATACCCCATACCAGCTTTCTGATTACCACCATACACCATACCAGTGTACTGATCACCGCTATACCCCATACCAGCATCCTGATCATCACCATACCCCATACCAGCTTCCTGATCACCCCCATACCACATACCAGCGTCCTGATCACCCCCATACTACATACCAGCGTTCTGATCACCTCCACACCACATACCGGTGTCCTGATCACCCCCATACTACATACCAGTATCCTGATCACCACCATATCAGTGTCCTGATCACTGCCATACCCCTTGCCAATATCCTGATCACCGCCATACCCCAAACCAGTGTCCTGATCAATGCCATCTGGAAATTTAGGGTCTAAACTGATCAATTTTCAAATACTTCGTATATCCCGTAGCTTGTAGACTCTATAGCGTTCACACAGACTAAATAATATACAGTTTTGGGTTATTTACCCCAACAATGTAGCAGAATACATTTTGGCCTAAATTTAGGAAGAAAAATTATTTATTTGCAAAATTTTATAACAAAAACGAAGGAAAAAATTATTTATTTATTTATTACTATTTTGAAGCAGAGCTAAGCTCTACAAATAACGCTTTTTCCATAATCCATCATCTGCAAGGTCACTCGTCAGAGCTGACATCTCATCCCCAGCTGCTGGAATTTAGGCCGTCTTGATTTGCAAGCGTAGGATGACGTAACTCCCAAATATGCGCAAGAGTTTATTCATCCCAGCAACAACCACTGTGCCAAGAAAGTACCCTAAACTGTGCATGTGTGGCTCAGTGTACATTCTACAGAAGACTGAGCAGGCAGGTACGCTTGTCTTATTGCAGAAGAGACATAGTAATAAAGTGCCTGATCGTAAATTTTATTCACACCTTAGTTACACTTTAAAGGGTTCCTCCACTTTCATGGGAAAAAAATTAGAAAATAAAACAAAAATGATTTTATATATATATATATATATATATCTCAAATAATATAATAACAATTGTAATTGAGTGTTGGTAAAAATTACCTTTCCTCTTCTATCTGCAGCGCTGTAATTTTCTGTAAAATTCATTGTCATATGGCTACCTGGAGACGTTCTATACACAGTTGGTATACGAAACCCCTCCATATATGTAATTTCCTGCTTGTGTGATTGGCTCACTGATTTTCCCTCAAGTCTGCACTAAGATACAAGTTAGATTTTAGGCATCCACTGCTACAAACATTTCACTTTTGGTGAGAAACTCCCAAAACATTTCTAAAAGTGATGCCGACACTGAAACTTTCCTGATTAGAAGACTGCAAGTGCATCAGCTGAGTAATAATAAAAAAGCCACCCCCATTCAGAATTAGAATCCAAAGACACAAAGTAGAACAAACAAAGCAGAAACAGGTAGGAATCTGCAACTAAGTTTGTTAATATTCC
Organism: Staurois parvus; assembly: GCF_062004578.1. Lineage (NCBI taxonomy): Eukaryota > Metazoa > Chordata > Amphibia > Anura > Ranidae > Staurois > Staurois parvus. Next base: position 8,861,623 of record NW_028318321.1, read on the forward strand.
TGCAATGTACAGTACAATGATCACCCAGATGGTATTGTTTTTTTCTCAACAAAAGTGCAGTTACTCTTTAGTAAGAGTTTAATTTTTCTGAATTCCTGTTTTCCATTCATGCGTAGACAGTCATTACAGACAGATTGCGTTCTCTTTCCTGTCTTGGGTTATAGCTTGACCTCCTACCACTTTCAGCCTATATCTCAACCTAAGTCCATTAGTAAACAAGCCTTATGCCCAGATATTACCTGGAATTATGAAGGGATTATACTGATGAAGACATAAAATAGAAACAATGATGTACTTATAAAGAGATTACCTTTCCCTTTCTATTTTATTCATATGTGATAAGCTCTCTGAATTTGAGTATATGTCAAAAATAGGGCAAATATGTCCCATGCTCCATATTGTATTTGTGATATGGTTAGCTGCATAAGCCCTGGTTCACACGGGATCCGACCTTGAAATCGTGCAACTTCACTTGAAGTTGCACGATTTCAAAGTCGGATGGCGATCGCATGCACAGATGTCTATGCAAGGTGCACCCTAAATCGGAGTAAAGTAGTGCAGGAATTACTATTCTAATCAGTGCGACTCTGGCGAAGTCGGAGTCACACAGATTAGAACAGTTCCATTGCCAATTATTGCATGCAATTTGTCATGTGACTTGTATGGTTAAATCACATGACAAGTTGCATCAGTGCGAATGGGGGCTTAGAGTCAGATATTTGTCTTTTTTCATTGTTTTCTACAAATAACTATCAGAATTTCCATTAAAGCGCTATATAAACAGATATTTTTACAGAAGTCATGTCTTGTGGTTACCTTGTGCCTAAGCAAAACTGCTGGTACTCAGTGCGATCTCCACAATACTGCACAGTCACAAGGATCAGTTTATGGTCTTTACGCACAAGTCCCCAGGACAGATGCCACCTTGCAACTTCCTTCGGTAACAGACCCTCAGGCTCTGGAACCCACCTGGGGAGAAGGAACCCAACTCTCCAGTGCCTAAGACTATTTATCACCTTTCCAGTCCCCTTCTGGATATTCCTCTCTAGGGATTGGCTGGAGGAGGATACATATTCAGGATGGTTATTTGAATCTCTTGCCCTAAGCTCTGGAAGCCTCTCCCAGAGGCAGGGGGAAGTAAGCAAACTCCCAGCCCTTGAGACCCTTGTCAGGCCAGAACAAATGATTACTGCTTCTTTGATTACAGAAGCAGCCAAAAACTAGATTTACCTATCATCCTATGCTAGGAGGATGCTACATCAACATCCTTTTTTGTCAGCAGTGTAAAAAGTAAAAGTACATAGGGAAGTATGTATTACTTACAACCTGTGCTGAAAAAACTGACTAAAAATAGTACTTTGGTCTTTATTCAGATGAGATTTAGCAAATTACATATTGAAGCATCTTTTAAACATCTGTTTCTGGAATAATTTAAAATTAGCAACAAGAAAATGAGGAAAGGGAACTAGTGCATTTATTAGCAGTGGTTGGTGAATCAGTCATATTCCGAATGAGTCAAATGAATGTTTGTTTTTTGGCTATGTTTGTTATTAGGGCTTTGTGAACATTGCTAGTCGAATTACTTATAAAAAAAAGTTTTGGGTTTCAGCAAACACACTATAACCACAACACATGGGAATATCTGCACGGCTCCTAGCAATCAGCCTGCTATTCATTTACCTTTCTTTCCCGTAAACACATTATTAGTGTTGGCACTTTCTTGTTCTAGAGTTCCAGACCACAATGACAGCCAGTGGAGAGACTTAAAATATACACATAATTCCAAAAATATTAAACATTTTTTGGGTTTGTTTGCCTGATGGTGGTGAAGAACATCTAGAACAATACAACGGGCTTCAATCATTTCTTCTTTTGTGGATGTAGTGATCTCTAGCTCCATCGAGGCCATTTTTCAATTTTCCCTGTATTGGGTGGAAAAGCATAAGGACTATGTTAAAATGAGTTGCATTTACCTGGCCTCCAGAGGGTTAGTTGAAGTCTAAGTTTTGTTAGTTTTTTTTTTTTTTAAATCAGCACAAAGGATGTTACTGTTACATTTGATATGAAGTGTCCCTTGTGCTGTTGGCTGGTCCCTTAGTTAAAGTCTCTGCTTTACCTGCATTATTACCAAAAAAAAGAAAGGTCAAACCCATTATTAAGGGTTAGATTATAGAAGTGCACCCCTTCCAGCAAAAAAAGAAATGATCCTTTTAAAAAAGAAAAATAAAGTGGTACCAATGGCAGGTGTCCATTCTCTTCAGATCCTGGTCAGTCTGCTGTTTTATAGAGACACTGAGGTTGATTTACTAAAGGCCAATAAGCTGCTCACCCTTAAATGCTTTCACATGGAGGGAGTCACATGAACATTTCCCATACCCCAAATGCCCACTTCATTGGAGCAAAGGAATTAGGACTTCTGAAATGAAAGCTTGCTCTGGATTGGATGGAGATCACCTTTGGTAATACAACACAACAGTGGCTACAGAAATGCATGAATTGTAAACCTTTCATAATTTTGCTATCACATGTTAATGTATTGGTTTCTATCCACTAGGAGATGAAGATCTGTACACTTATTTGGCCTACACTTGCAGAAGAACTCTCATGGGATATCTCATTTATTCTTCTGGATTTTCTGATCCCTGGTTTGAGTATTGTTGTCAGCTATACCAAAATCTATAAGGTACTTAGCTATAAAGAGTCTATCATGTTCTTTTACTATTTGCGGAAGCTTAAGTAAGACAACTTTACTATTTCATGTATTGCTAAAACAGCAGAAAGGACTTCTAACAGTACTCTAAAGTGCTGAACAAGTCCCAGCCACTTCCCCTTTAATTGTTGCACACACTTCTTAGCTAATTGGTGGACATGTAGTCATTCCTCCACAAAAGCATCAGTGATAATGTAAGCAGCCAGTTGATTTTTAAAAACATTAAAGTTAGACAGACCACAGGAACATTTTAGTTTATGAGGAAACAAATTCAGCATTTAAAGAGGAACTTCAGTCCCCATTTTTGTTGGCTCAGGCCCCCATCCATTACTGCTATTATGGCGTGTGTACAGATATGCTGATGGCCTCTGCCCAGATGTCAGGTTCTGACAGAGCCCTCTGGCACATCAGAGCTTGTGCAGGATTTCCCCGTACATGTGCAAAGACAGCAAAGTTTTGGGATTTCAGTAATAACCATCTTTGCTTATGTGCAGGGGAAAGGTGTGCGTGTGCAGACGTACGAAGGAAGTTGCCTGTGGACTGATATGCCAAGGGGTTCTCAGGACCTGAAGCCCTTATGACACATCTGCACACACGCAGAACTATGGGGAGGGGGGATGCAGATGTCATTCTTGCCTAGGTAAGAATTGCGGAAGTGATGCTCAGCAGCACAATAAATTATAAAAAACTATATCCAATTAGAAGAGGGGAGAGGGGGAGGAGCAGGGCAAGATAAGATTAGGTTTAGGGTGAAGCTTCATTTTAAATTGCCGAATTAATAGGCAAGCAAGGTGTGACGGAAGCATAGGCAGGACAGAACACACAAAGATGGTAAACACACAACGCTTTATTGAACTATGCAAGGCACTCAATCAGGGTAGGAAGGTAGCATCCAGGTACCCAAAAAGGGAAAGAGCCCAAAATAATTGTAATCCGGCCCACGATAGGGCAATCTAGGTAGTGATGGCCTGAGCACTCGGGGGGGGGGGGGGGGGAGGGGGCAGTCCAGGTAGCTACAATACTCCAGACACACAATAGGCAGTCCAAGCAAGTATTAATCCCAGCGCACAATAGGGGCAGTTCAGGCAGGACTGATCCGGGCATTCAATGGGGCTATTCAGCTGGCAATAATCCGGGCACTCAATGTGGCAGTTCAGGTAAGGGTAATCTGGGCACACAATAGGGGCAGTTCAGGGCACTCCGCAACATGCAGCTTGTAGGGACACTCTCGGTAGGCGGCTTGCAGACACTCAGCAGCAGGCAGCTTCCAGGGACACCCGATCAGCAGACAAGGGGCAGCTTTCCAGGGACAAAGCAGTCAGCAGACAGGGATCCTCATGGGCTCAGCTTTCCAGGGACAACAGCAGGCTCACGGGGACTCAGCAGGGTCTTGGCTGTGGGGTCTGACCTCAGCTCAGACCTCACACAGCTTTCCAGGGACAAAGCGGTCAGCAGACAGGGATCCTCACGGGCTCAGCTTTCCAGCGACAACAGCAGGCTCACGGGAACTCAGAGGGGTCTTGACTGTGGGGTCTGACCTCAGCTCAGACCTCACACAGCTTGCCAGGGACAACAGCAGGCTCACGGAGACTCAGCGGGGTCTTGGCTGGGGAGTCTGACCTCAGCTCAGAACTCACACAGCTTTCCAGGGACAAAGCGGTTAGCAGACAGGGATCCTCATGGGCTCAGCTTTCCAGGGACAACAGCAGGCTCACAGGGACTCAGCGGAGTCTTGGCTGTGGGGTCTGACCTCAGCTCAGACCTCACACAGCTTTCCAGGGACAAAGCAGTCAGCAGACAGGGATCCTCACGTGCTCACCCTTCTAGGGACACAGCGATCAGCTCCCCAGGGACACATCGATCAGCGGACACTCAGCAGGGTCTGGGCTGTGGGGTCTGGCCTCGGCTCAGACCTCCCAACAGCTGTTCTCTCTCTCTCTCTCGTGCAGGGGACCAACACAGCGGTCAGCTTGTCAGGGACACAGCAGGCTTGCAGGGATTCGGCAGGGTCTTGTCTGTGGGTTCTGGCCTCAGCTCAGACCCCACACAGCACCCTGTCCCGAGCGGGGGACAAACCACAAGCTGGGTCCCGTGTCGGCCTTCTTAAGCCGGCGCAGGATGCTTCCTGGTTGCCCCGGCCGGCCCAGCATCGGGTTGCCGGGGTAATGAGGCACGCCCCCCTCACTCGGGCTGTGCTCAGGGAGCGCGGGCTATATCTCTGCCGGGGGGGGGGGGGGCGGCAGGTCGGTGGCTCTGCGCCGGATTCCCCTGGTGGGGGGGGGTCACCCCTCTTCCGGTTATATGGCCGGGAGGGGTGTGATTACCGCCACAGGGGTCACTTTCCTCCCATCCTGCGCAGCCTGTCTTCAGAGGCTGCGGCAGGATGAGAGGACCTGACAAGGGGGGGGGGAGGTGACACCTCTCATCCTGCACAGCCGGTCTTCAAAGGCTGTGGCAGGATGAGAGGACTTGACAAGGATCTGACAAGGGGGGGGGATGAGGTGACACGGAGGGGATAGCAGGCACAAGGCGGGTGGGGGGGAAGCACTGCACTCCGTGAAACAAGGCCATTTACAATATTGAATTTTAAACAAAGCTCCAGGTATACTTTAAAACCTTCTTTACCAGTTGGCTAGTCAAGAGGATTAAAGTAATAATAAAGGTACAATTAAAAAAAAAATAGCAAACATGTCATACTTGTGCAGTGGTTTTACACAGAGCAGCCCTGATCCTCCTCTTCTCAGGTCCTCCACCGGAACTTCTGGCTTCACCCCCTTGACCAAAGCCTCTAATACCAATGGGGACACTGGTGCATGGTTGTTCCCAAGCCCCACTCTATGCGTCCAAAAGACATATAGGGGGAGATTTACTACAGCTAATGCACTCAGAATCTGGTGCAACTGTAAATGGTAGCCAATCAACTTCTAACTTCAGCTTGTCCAGTTGAACTTTGACAATTAAATCTGGAAGCTGATTGGTTTTTATGCACCAAATTTTGCACTCTCCAGTTTTAGAAAATCCCAACATGGAGTTGTGGCTCAGCCAAACCTTTAGCCTTTACAATCACTTTAAAAGTAGGTGGACATCTTTTCAATGTAAATGCAGATGAAACTTGAAAGATGTTCTAATTCTTCACCTCTTTATCCAGATAATAGCACCCAACTGTCCCTGATTTGGAGGGAATGTCCCTCTTCTGGAACAAAATCCCCTGTCCCTCTTTCCTCCACAGTTGTCCCCCTTTTTGGTCTGATGTATAACCTCTAAAAATAATATACTTATAAAGGGGGACTAAGATTGGGCAGGTGTTGGTGCCAAACTATACAAGTCCCCATCCCGCTTCTTCTTGAATAGAACAGCTACCCACATGTTTATGGGTTAACCTTCCACCAAATGTGTCAGCCAGCCATCCCCTGGCTGAGGCCTGGTTATTTGAGAATAAAGGAATATCCTCACACAAATACATTGCCTACATTTTTCTGTAGCTTTTCCATGACATATCTCATTTACATACTAGCAGAATAGCTGGATATGGAACACCAGGAGGTTAGAAATCCAGTCATTTCAGCGCAGAGCGCAAAAACACATCTTTTCTGCCATTTTCCCCTTTACACCTCCATTCATATCCTCGAGAGCACCACAGAGGTGGTACTACTTCCCCAAGCATAGTAAGTCCACTGCATTAAGCTTCCATTACTAAGTCACAGGACCCAAAGGAGAGGGTGAAGGGGATCAAGGTGCTCTCATTATTATACCAGTCTTTTTCAATGTCCCTTCTATAGCTCTGCGTTTGCTCTTAGATGACACACTCACTCCAGGCTTCCACCATTACTCACGTCAGGAAACTCTAGCCTGGCCTTCAAGGCCTTAAGCACCCTGCTGCAGGACCTGCAGAAGAAGGTCAGGGGAGACAGGGTGACTACAATAATTCTTGCCATGCTCTATAATACCTTGCCTGGGACTTCAGCCCTGCAAAAAGCCCCTTTGTTCAAAACTGTAAAAGACAATCTTGACAGCTTTGGGGAGTGTGGCTCCAATGCCCCATCTACCCTGGGCTCCACCACCAATGGCATATATGTGTGCACTAACCCCAACTATTAAATCACTGAAAGAGGGATTACTCTAAAAGGGGAGGTAACATTCAATTACAACTTTCCCTTTACCAGAATATATTAGGATCAGAGCCATCTAGTAACAGGCAGGCTAACTGCACATGCCAAAATACTATTTATCAAAAGTGTTTTACTGTGCTAAACCTTTCATCTAAATTCTAAATTATTGCATTTGTTAATTTAAAAAAATCAGTATAAAGGAATAGTAGTGGTAAAAAAGCACTTGTGGGTTCAACCAAAGATTTTATGTGCATTCTCCATATAATGGCGAGAGTGGCAGGGTGTTGCTTTTGCTTAAATACTTTTTGCTGATAGGTGTCTCTCTTTGGGGAATTTCATTTAAACTGAATTCACCGTTTCTACTCTGCTTTGTACTGATCTTTACAGATAACAAAGGATATAAGGCAGAGGATGATCAGCAGTACAGCATATTCTGAAAACCACCAAATCCGAGTCTCCCAGCGTGACTACAAACTTTTTCGAACTCTCTTCATTCTGATGGTCTCCTTCTTTGTCATGTGGACTCCTGTGTTCATCATCGTCCTGCTCCTCCTTGTACAGAACCTGCACATAGACTTTCATCTTTCACCTACATGCTTCTTTTGGATTTCTTTATTCACATTCTGTAACTCAATAGTCAACCCAATTCTGTACAACCTTAATTTATTCCGGCAGAAATGGTGGCAAATTATATTCTGCTGTAGCTCAGAGGAAACCATAGATACAGAGACCACAACCAAAAAGAATGAAAATCAAAATTGTACAGCAGAGATAAAATAGCAGGATATTATTTCCAGAGACAAATGTCAATTAGTTGACAATGAAGTTGGAAAGAGAATAACATGAAACATCACTGGTGGGCATATTTTTGCTTTGCCAAATGACAACTTTTTTGCAAGTTTTACAATGGTTTCCTTTTTTCAGTGACATAAAGTACAGCATTATGAATAATAATCTATGCAATCCAGCTGACTGTAAAAGGGATGAACCTAAAGTATACGTATTGGCCATCATAGCCAATAGGAAAGAGCAAGAAAACCTGCAGATTAAAATTCCATGGGTTTCAGGGATTACTGGACACAACTGCAGAGGGTTGAACACATGGGCACCTTTTAGGCCTGCACAATTTGCATGTTTTTTTGTTTTTCCCACAGTAATACATTAACTTTCAGCCAGAACCCTACCACTTAACTCTTACCACATAAGTGAACTCTTAAAGCTGAATGTCAGCCTTAACTTCAGTCTTGCATGGTTGCACAGGCTTCACTCTTGAACTCAAAATACTTACACTGATTTTAGTGCACACCTTGAGCTTTCCTCTTTTTGGGACAGCAAAGCCCTGTGCGCCAGAGAGCTTAAAGGGCTACTTTGCTCATTTCATATACATGGGATGGTCACTGGTCATATGAATTGTAAAGAGACACTTATGTCTGCTATGAAAGATAGTAGTTTACTAGGGGAACATGGAGAAGAAGGAAGGGGTCTAGCTAAAGTTTTAAACTAACTAGCCCCAACAGGAATGGGAGCTAGGTTATACCATTAACAAATACAGAAATAACAAGTTGTAGTAACACTGAATTGGTGCTAGGCATCAGCATCAAGAAATTAATACATACATAATGAAATCCAATGCAACAGTAATGGATACATGATATGTGTTCCTGAACAAAAAGCTTGTATATTTATTACCTGTCCAGGGGACTCTCCAAGAGCTTGGTGCATGTGTTTTCCTGCATTAAGCTAATAGAGATATTTACACCTTTTTGGGTGTGTTGAATACCTGTGCTCCCCTCCATATGCTGTGGTTCTTTCTGCCAACTTCCATGTCTTGTGGTGATGTATGAGCTGTTAGGAGGAACCACAGTGTGGACTATATCCAGACCTGGAAGTGTGGAATATATCCTGCATCTGGGGAGCAGTAAAGTACTGAATTTAGTAACTGCACATGCTATTATTTACAGCCCAGTTCTCTTTCACAAGTGACTCTGTGACACCTTCAGGTTTCTGGTTGAGTCAGATATGTTTATGGTGGTGTCTGTTGAAGTCTACAGAGTATTTTGTGGTACAAGGATAGTGTCAAATGTGTTCAGTGTGTACTGTGAGTAGGATCATACTCTAACCATGCCCCACTATACCACTCCCAATGTGCATCATTTTGTAGCCAAGACCAATTTTCACCTTTCATGCAGTATAGTGGCCCTTTTTTCTTTTCCCCATGGGCTCCAGAGTTCCAGGCCCAGACAACACAAACTACCATAATTTATTTTTGTAAAGTTTCACAATTAAAAATTCAATATTCATTTAATCAGAACTTAAGTAATTACTATTTTTTAATATTCCAGAAATTAGGACGTTTTTGTCACTTGTAATTAATATGCAGCTGATTGTATATTGTATTATGTTGTGACAGTAAAAAGGTTTATTTTTTGGAGCCATTTAGAATAGTCATCTAGGAAATCCATTTTGTTTGATAAAAAACAACGTTGTCATCAAGAGCATAACTATACTGGACAGAGCTGGGAACCGTCTGAAGAGTAAGATCCTAGGTATGGAAAACGCAGGTTACTGTCTGCACGGGCTCTGAGCGCCACACTATGAGTTCCAAAGGGCCACAAGTCAGCTAGGCACCAGGGTTCTAAACAATTGCTATGAAAGAAAACAATAATATATACTGCTAGAAGTATAGCTTTTACAATGTCACTAAACCCACATCATCATAAATGCTGTATTAAATGCTGTTCATACTCACTCATTCGCTATGGGATTTATTTTTTGTATTCTGCAAAAAAACTGGTTGATCGTGCTGTTCTCTATTTCCCCCTACTGTCCATTTCCCCAATGCAGTTGGGGATTTTGCATAGCAGTGTTGGAAGCTACTGCACATGCTCAGTTTTTAGTGAGTGTCTGCTGAGCATTTCCTTCCTATCACATTTGAGTGGCCCATGTGACTACGGAGTCGCATATTTAGGTGTATACACAGTGGAAAATGACAGCCCACTTTCTCCCTCTTCCTCCATGCACACTAACCAGCTAAACACAATAGGGGTGGGATATTACAACTTGATTGATTGAGGCTTCACATCCCTGTTATTCTAAGACACAGGCTGGAGTGGCATGACACGGCCTTTGATAGGCAGAAAACCGCAAACACCATGTTATTGCCAAAAAATAATAAAGATTTGATTTCAAATACTGTATATAGTTGTATGACAATTTACATCAGTTTATTGATATTAATTATTTTTTACTCTGTATCCCAAAGATTGTTTTTGTTTATTTTAAACATGTAACCAGCAGCACATTTTTAAAATACAGGCTGAGAAAGGTCTGGGTCATGTGAAAGCTGTATATTGATTAGGAAAAAGGTACCTAGATGTTAATTACAGTGCCATCATCAACATACAGAAAGAGAAGGGGTAATGTACACCCTGTTCCAAATTATTATGCAAATGATATTTTTATTATTTACCTAAATAATTGATGTAAGTAACAGTCAGCATAATTCTCATGTTATCAACTATTAAGAGTACAATTCACATTTTATTGAACAAACCTCCTAATGATAACAGTATTTTTTTTAAACATAAAAAACTTACAATGCACTGTTCTAAATTATTACGCACAGTAAGTTTCAAAACACTTTATAGGTTGTAAAGAACTGAAAATTGTCATTTGTTGTGTTTGCAGCATATTTACTGAAATCAAAAGCTATTTCATTCAAACTTTTAACAACATTTTAACTTTTTAAACATTTTAACAGGTCACGTTACATTGTAACATAGGACCCCTTATTTGATAGCAGCTTCACAAGTCTTGCATCCATTGAACTTGTGAGTTTTTGGACAGTTTCTGCTTGAATTTGTTTGCAAGATGTCAGAATAGCCTCCCAGAGCTGCTGTTTGGATGTAAACTGCCTCCCACCCTCATAGATCTTTTGCTTGAGGATGCTCCAAAGGTTCTCAATAGGATTGAGGTCAGGGGAGGATGGATGCCACACCATGACTTTCTCTCCTTTTATCCCCATAGCAGCCATTGATGCAGAGGTATTCTTTGCAGCATGAGATGGTGCATTGTCATGCATGAAGATGATTTTATTACGGAAAGCATAGTTCTTCCTTCTGTACCAGGGAAGAAAGTGGTCAGTCGTAAACTCCACATACTTTGCAGAGGTCATCTTTACACTTTCAGGGACCCTAAAGGGGCTGACCAGCTCTGTTCCCATGATTCCGGCCCAAGACATGACTCCACCACTGCCTTGCTGAGGTCGCAGCCTTGTTGGAACAGGGTGTCCGTCCACCAACCATCCACTACTCCATCCATCTGGACCATTCAGGGTTGCACGGCACTCATCAGTGAACAGGACTGTTTGAAAATTAGTCTTCATGTATTTTTCTGCCCAATGCAGCCGTTTCTGCTTGTGAGTATTTGTTAGTGGTGGCCGAATAGAAGGTTTATGCACAGTTGCAAGACTCTGGAGAACTCTACACTTTGATGTCTGTGGGACTCCAGAGGCAACAGCAGCTTCAAATATCTGTTTGCTGCTATGTAATGGTATTTTTGCAGCTGCTCTCTTGATCCGATGCATGGATCTGGTAGAAATCTTCCTCAATGTGCCTTTATCTGCACGAACCCGTCTGTGCTCTGAATCAGCCACAAATCTCTTAATAGTGCAATGATCACGCTTAAGTTTTTGTGAAATATCTAATGTTTTCATAACTCATCCAAGGCATTGAACTATTTCACTCCTTTCGGCAGCAGAGAGATCCTTTTTCTTCCCCATATTGCTTGAAAATGGTGCTCTGCTTAATAATGTGGAACACCCTCCTTTAGTAGTTTTTCCTTAAATTGGGCTCACCCGCCAATCTAATTATCACAGGTGTCCGAGATTGTTTTCAGTGATCAAAAGAGCCCTGACACACAATGCCATCCATGAGTTAAACTGAAAAACAAAATATTTAATCTTTGTGACACTTAAATAGAATTTGCATAATAATTTGGAACAGGATGTATATTACCATTGTGTGTTTACTATCACTTTAAGATGTTGAGGGGCCCTTAATATTTTGCTATGGAACCCTATGACACATAATCATGCCACTGCATAATAAGGAGCTGAAATGTCTTTTCTTTGTGATAAATATATATATGTAGCATCTAGAATGAATGTATATCCTTATAGACAGACTCCAATAAGCAGATTTGCATCTAAAAAGCCATCTTACTGGAAATATCCTATCCTATCTTGCCTGTGCTTTATTAGCTGCACTGCTATTGCTGGGATTGTAGGCGAGAGAGAAGGTATTAGTTCTAGTTTCATTACTTAGTGAATCCCTGACCCCTGGGATTTACCCCCCTTCCTGACCAGGCCAGTTTTTGCGTTACGGCACTTGCACTCGCACTTGTTACTTGCACTTTGAAAAAAAAAAAGACCAACAATTTTGAGAAAAAAAGAATATTTTTTACTTTTTGCTATTAAACACGTTCAGTAAAAAAATTTTAAAAATCAAATTTTGTCGTAAATTTAGGTCAAAATGTATTCTGCTACATGTCTTTGCTAAACAAAATCTCAATACGTGTAAATGAATTGGTTTACGTGAAAGTTATAGTGTTTACAAATGGCGGTATAGATATTGCAATTTTTTTTTATACTAGTAATGGCTGCAATCAGTGACTTATAGCGGGACTGTGGGACTGCGGCAGGCATTCTGACACTTTGGGGAACTGACTTGGTGTCACTGACATCCCCAGTGACACCAATACAGTGATCAGTGCTAAAAAAAAAAAGCACTGACACTGTACTAATGGCACTGGGCAAGAAAAGGGTTAACATGAGGGGTGATCAAAGGGTTAACTGTGTGCTGTATGCTGTTTTACATTGGGCTGTATCTGTGTGTTTCACTGTAAGCTCACTGCTTTGCATGGCTGTGCTGTGCACAGCCTTCCACAGCAGTGTGCATGAGCTTGCAGGGAGGAAAGCTGTTTTGTTTACAAACAGTTCTCCTCCCCATTGGAGATGCTCAGCAATCACCGGGTGCTGGCAAGTCATCACCAGCTGGGACCTGGTGATTAACAGAAGCGACCGTGAATGGCAGTGCGGGTATGGCGCACGTGCTCCCCATGTGTGCCTCCTACCGGGAAATTAAAAATCACGTATATATACTTGATTTTGCGCACCTGTGCCGTCCTGTAGCAGTATATCTGCTATAGGGCAGTCGGGAAGCGGTTAAAGAGGCCCTTTCACCAGATAATTCATTTAAAGAATAAGCTCACCTTTAAAACATGTTACATGCTCCACATGTATTTAGGGTGGAACGTGTAACATGTTCCATCTTCTCTCCCCCCAAACCGCCCCCCCCATGTGATAGCGGATGGGGTATCCTCTCCCCGCCCCCGCTGTCACAATTTAAAACAAATGTGGCCATGCTGAGCTCAGTCCACCTGGCCACATCATTCATTCACAGTGTTCTTTGAATGAATAAATGAAATGAATAAACTACAATTACTGTTGGCCAATAGTACTTCGAAGGTGCTGGTTAGTGTTCTAGTAGTTAATTGATTCTTCCTGCCATTCAGTAACTACCTGCCCATATGGGAGGTATGGGCAGACAGTACTGAGAGTCTGCCAGATTCTGGCATTTCATCCACAATCTGTGGATTTTGCACATTTGCATAATCTACACTTTTTTTTTACCTGCAAAAAGATGTGCATTTATTATTTCTTTTTTTTTGGTAAAAAAAAGGCGACCTTATGCTTTAAACCAAATCTTCCCATAATATTACTTTATGTACATTTAACAAATTCTGCACATTATTTACCTGTAAAAGCTTCTTTTGTGCAGACATCCAAAAGCCCCATGAATGTGGCTGGGTGCCGCCCTCTTGGATGTGATGTCAGCAGTCTCAGCCCACTCCAGTGACACACTATAGTATTCCCCTTCACTCCTTCCCTGGCAGCCACAGCATATATAGTATGGAAAACACTCAATTTTTTTTTCTGTGCTTTTATTTGCAATTTATAAATTTGGTGACAGGGCTTCTTGAGTTGTTTATCTGTAATTACATACTGTATGTACATGCTGGCAGCCATATTTGTTTAAACAACATGAAGACCCTGTTTTCTTTGCAGCACTACTTTACTGCTCCTTCTCACAATGCGCATCTATGGGTCAGCTGACTCATTGGAAACAATGCACCCGCTTGCAGTGGTGTATTTAGGTTTTGTGCTGCCGTAGGACGCCCCCCGAGAGAGCCTTCCACTAACAACCCCCCCCATCAGCAACTCTGGCCATCCCCAGGAACAACAGCTGGGCTCTGAATACACCACTAAGCAGCCCACAGCCTCTCTCAGATCTCCATGCCACTTATGTCCCTTCTTCCAGGGGGCAGTGCTGCCCCCCCTAAAAAATACCGCCCTGGGCAAATGCCTTGTTTGCCTTGTGGTAAATACACACCTGCCCCCTGGTATGTGTTGCTAGGGGTGAGACTTTAGGGTTAGCCTGTTTCTTAGCCCTGCATGAGCAAAATCTAGGTTTGCTTTAACCTGCAGTATTCAAATTGTATGAAGTCAGACTCCTACTTTATCTTACAGATAATGTTACCAGTTTAAAGTGTAAGTTCACCTCAAGCAAGATTTCCCTGAAATCCCCAATATGCATTGCCACAAGCAGACAAATCACTTTTATATAGATAACAAAGCCATTTTGCTAAGTTTTGACAGTCGTAGAGGATATATCATATGTATAAAAAAAAAAGGACTGGCACTTACAAACAGCCAGCCATTTATTAAAAACAAGGTATCCAAAGATGAACTCGGGAACCATGGGGAGGATTTTTTTTGTAATACGCATGTAAGATATTTTATGTACTACTTATGATGTTGTTCATACGATTGTAGATTTCTCACTTCTTTCATGTTCTCCTGAAGAAATGGACTTTGGTTCATGAAACATGTTGAGAAGTTCCATCAACTTGGTGGAATACAGTGGAGAGACGTTTCCACCTATCTGGTGGTTTTTAACTGTTCATTAATGTAAACTTTGTATAGAAAACAAGATGTTGATGTATATTTGAGCACCAAACTAATATTTTTCATGGTATAGTACAGTCAGATTTTTGTTTAACTGTTTTTAGTAAATATGACTTTTTAGGCTGATGTGTCAATAAAAGGTTCCTTTTTATATGTATGTATCTATTGGGTGCCTTTGTGTACCCACAATTTGGTTACTGTCCTTTTCGCTCCCAAAAACTCTAAAAAACTATATTATTTCTGCTACTAAATGCCGAAGCTAAAATAGTGTGCATGGACACATAGCATAACACTAATTTACTTCTAGGAACAGGAAAAAGCTGATAGCTTCTAGGAGCTTAAAAAAACTCAGTGTGCATGGAGCCTTATACAGGCCAGGCTACACCAACACCCACTGCACATGTGAGGAGCTCCCTGGAAGCTGTCTGCATTGCTTTATAAAGCACTCAGATTATTTGGCATGTGATCAGCTTTTTAGCAACGTTTCCGTACAGTGAAGGAAATAAGTATTTGATCCCCTGCTGATTTTGAATGTTTTCCCACTCACAAAGAAATGATCAGTCTAAAAATCGAATGGTAGGTGTATTGTAATACTGAAAGACAGAATAGCAGCAAAAAATTCAAAAGAAATGCATGTCTAACAAATGATGCACTAATTTGCATGTTCATGAGGGAAATAAGTATTTGATCCCCTATCATTCAGCAGGATTTCTGGCTACCAGGTGTCTTACATACAGGTAACAAGCTGAGATTAGAAGCAGTCTCTTAAAGGGAGTGCTGCTAATCTCATTTTGTTAGCTGTATAAATGACACCTGTCCACATCAGCATTCAAACAGTCAGATTCCAAACTCTCCACCATGGCAAAGACCAAAGAGCTGTCCAAGGATCTCAGGGACAAGATTGTAGACCTACATAAGGCTGGACTGGGCTACCAAACTATCGCCAAGCAGCTTGGTGAGAAGGTGACGACAGTTGGTACAATCATTTGCAAATGGAAGAAACACAAAACAACTGTTAGTCTCCCTAGGTCTGGTGAACCATGCAAGATCTCACCTTGTGAAGTGTCAATGATCATGAGAACAGCGAGGAATCATCCCAGAACTACACATGAGGATCTTGTCAATGATCTCCAGGCAGCTGGGACCACAGTCACCAAGAAAACAATTGGTAACACACTACGCTGACAAGGATTGAAATCCTGCAGTGCCTGCGAGGTCCCTCTGCTCAAGAAAGCACATGTCCAGGCCACAGTCACCAAGAAAACAATTGGTAACACACTACGTGACAAGGATTGAAATCCTGCAGTGCCTGCAAGGTCCCTCTGCTCAAGAAAGCACATGTCCAGGCCCGTCTGAAGTTTGCCACTGAACATCTGAATGATGCAGAGGAGGACTGGTTGAAAGTGTTGTGGTCAGATGAGACCAAAATCAAGCTCTTTGGCATCAATTCAACACGCCGTGTTTGGAGAAGGAGGAATGCTGCCTATGACCCCAAGAACACCATCCCAACTGTCAAACATGGTGATGGAAACATTCTGCTTTGGGGGTGTTTTTCTGCTAAGGGGAGAGGACAACTACACCGCATCAAAGGGACGATGGACGGGGCAATGTACCATCAAATCTTGGGTGAGAACCTTCTTCCCTCAGCCAGGGCATTGAAAATGGGTCGTGAATGGGTGTTCCAGCATGACAATGACCCAAAACACACGGCCAAGGCAACAAAGGAGTGGCTCAAGAAGAAGCACATTAAGGTCCTAGAGTAGCCTAGCCAGTACTAAGTCATGTTTTGTGAAGGGGATAAAATACTTATTTCCCTCATGGACATGCAAATCAGTGCATAATTTGTTAGACATGCATTTCTTTTGAATTTGTTGTTGCTATTCTGTCTCTCAGTTTTACAATACACCTACCATTCAATTTTTAGACTGATCATTTCCTTCACTGTGTGTGCTTAATAGGATTTACAGTAATTACTAGCTGTTGGTTGAAAATCTTTGAGCTGTTGGTGAAATTTTATATAATGCCCCACTACTGTACTAGAAAACAGTTCCTATTCAGTCATATCAAATATCATTTTAAAGTGCATACATGAATAATCTACCGGAATAAAGGAATCAATCAATCATGTGGCATTAGTATGTATGTGTATATTTATTGCTCCATTCCTGGAAACCTAAATCACAGACATAATGAAAGGTGCCCACAAATTGCTTTCTGAAGTGCTATGAACATCATACAATTAAACTTTCTATAAAATATGTACATTGGTGCTATAATTCATCCATTGGGTGCCTCAGATCCAAGGTCTATTAAACTTTCATTGATATAAAATAAGATGTTTTAGTGACTTTCTTCTTGTAGATGGCAAATCACCAGCTGTCATTGCAGATACCTGTAATTAGACAAGATAGGCAGGTCAACCACAGAATATAGGTAGGTCCCTTATGTGTTTGGTAGATGGCTACTTACAACTGGCCCTAATTTTTAGTGAATGTTTGAAAGGGCTCTTACACACTGGCGGCAGTGTCTACTGCCTCCTGAAAAAGGATGTATGGTGGGTCACCTTTTAGAAGTGGGCAGAACAGTGGCTGCCAGGCATTCAGGAGGTAGTCTTGCTGATCTTGTTGTTTTTCTTTTAAATCTGAGGGATTTTGTATTAAAGTTCTGCACCACAACCATAAGCCATTCACTTCAATGGATGAGTTTACCAGACAGTGCCACATGTCAAACATGCAGGCCTTGTTGAATTTGCTGTGGCATGTGTACAGCTCCATCCATCTGTAATGTTAGTTCTGATTTTACTGTCCCCTAGCTGTTTGTGTGAAGGAGCCCTAATGCTGCAAAGAAAACAAAGTAGCTTCTCTGTCTTCTCAGAGCCAGGTACAGATAAATGGATAGGGCAGTTCTCCTACATATCAAACGGATTTTGCAGAAAGATCACATCACAAAAGAACAAGAGCCATACTAAAAACACAGTGAGCTTCTCACCCTCAGAGTGAATGTGTCATGACCATAGTGCCATACTAAAAGTGAAGTGAGCTTCTCACCCTCAGAGTGAATGTGCCATGACCATAGTGCCATACTATAAGTGAAGTGAGCTTCTCACCCACAGTGTGAATGTGCCATGACCATAGGGTCATACTTAAAGTGAACTGAGCTTCTCACCCACAGTGTGAATGTGCCATGACCATAGGGTCATACTTAAAGTGAACTGAGCTTCTCACCCTCAGTGTGAATGTGCCATGACCATAGGGCCATACTAAAAGTTAAGTGAGCTTCTCACCTTCAGTGTGAATGTGCCATGACCATAGGGTCCTACTAAAAGTGAACTGAGCTTCTCACCCTCAGTGTGAATGTGCCATGACCATATGGCCATACTAAAAGTGAACTGAGCTTCTCACCTTCAGTGTGAATGTACCATGACCATAGGGCCATACTAAAAGTTAAGTGAGCTTCTCACCTTCAGTGTGAATGTGCCATGGCCATAGGGTCATACTAAAAGTGAACTGAGCTTCTCACCTTCAGTGTGAATGTGCCATGACCATAGGGTCCTACTAAAAGTGAACTGAGCTTCTCACCCTCAGTGTGAATGCGCCTTGACCATAGTGCCATACTAAAAGTGAAGTGAGCTTCTCACCCTCAGAGTGAATGTGTCATGAACATAGGGCCATGCTAAAAGTGAAGTGAGCTTCTCACCCTCAGTGTGAATGTGCCATGGTCATAGGGTCATACTAAAAGTGAACTGAGCTTCTCACCCTCAGTGTGAATGTGCCATGACCATAGTGCCATACTAAAAGTGAAGTGAGCTCCTCACCCTCAGTGTGAATGTGCCATGACCAAAGTGCTATACCAAAAGCAGAGTGAGCTTCTCACCTTCAGAGTGAATGTGTCATAGTACCATATTAAGGACACAGTGAGCTTATCTCCCAGAGTGTGAATATACCATGGCCATAGTGCCATACTAAGAACGCAGTGAGCTTCTCACCGTCAATGTGAATTTGGGCTGCCACCCCAGGGGCACAATCACCACAGGCTCTTTTCTCCCACAGCCCCTGAAAAGACCAGGTAGACCTATCCTGTGCAGGAGGTGCTGGGCTACAAGAGTTCTGGCCTATTGCGCCAGGTGAGATTCAACTCAGGAGTAAAGGATATCCACAGTGCACCCCTCTTACCACATATTACTCCTTTCCATACCCTTCATAGACAGAGAGAATAAAGAGTCTCTGATAACAACATATACTATACTTTATCTTATCTAAAAGGCCAAGAAGTGTTTCTTTTTCTCAGCAAAACAGTTAGGATTAGCCTGGACAATAAATAAATGAAGCATGGAGCTCAATCATATGGCTACAAATTATAAATACAAAATATTTCCATGAAGATTTTATATTACCTGATTTAAAGACCATTTTTTTTGTAAATGTTGGTGGTTAAATTATTCTTACCATTATGGGGGACAATTCTGTATTTTCTGTCCAAGCACAATTCAGACTGCTTTCTTCGGACAATTCTCTGTGCTTCTGGAGTAAGTCCGTTTTGATTTCGAGAGAAGATAAAGGAGTAATCATCCAAACACTCTCCGTTGTCACCCATCTCGCGACATGAGTAGACGATGGCATAGTTATCGTAATCTGTGGCTATCACCCAATGTTGATCAACTGCACACAAAACAAATTTGATGTACGGTTCATTTTACACGCAATGTTAACACAATCATGTAAATTCTGCTGCCTGCTCAGGGTTTAGAGTATTCACAAATGTCTGACACAGATTAGCCTCCCACTGCTGCCTCTCACCTTCTGACCTGCTGTATAATTGCAATGCTGCAGTCTGATCACTGGGACACAGGAGAATAAGGCCCTGTTCACACCTGAATGATGCTGCCGCATTGTGTTTTTCATGTGTTGTTATGCATGTTTTTGTGATGTGTTTTTGGAGCAGCACCATTCATTTTGAATGAGCGTCCCTCTGCTCCAAAAATGCGTGATAGAACCAAATTTTGGCACTGAGCCAGATGCATTTGGCGCTGCATGTCTTGCCATGGTTTTGCCACATGACAAAATTGCGTCACGTTTGGGGTACTATTATGAAATAACTGGCACAGCAAGCATGTTGCACATTTTGCCACAGTTCTGGAATTGTGGGCAGAATCGCACAATTCTGCTTGTGATTCCAGTACACTTAGGTGTGAACGGGGCTTAAGGAAATGCTTCCCCCTGCCTGCAACATATTGATGATGTCATCTCAGCCTTGGCAAAACCACAGGACCAGAGCCCACAGGATGCCTTGTAATGATAAAAGGTACAGAGTTTTTGAAAGTGTATAGAGTTTCTGTATATTGTGACATGTCAAGACTATTAGTGCAGACAAAAGCAAAGTTTTGTCTGGCAAGGCAAAGTTTTTGAAAACTTTGGAAGCTGTGGAAGCTTTGGCAAGAATGTAACTATATGTATAATGCCCAGTAATAAGTCCCTGGAATTCATAAAGACTGGCACAGACAAATTTTGCAAAAGTGTCTCAAATGTGTTCTAAAAGTGACGCAGTGTGTGCCAAATTCATGTACCTATCTAGACCTCGCACCTGATTTTGGCACACGCTACACCACTTTTAGAATGCCAGCAAGACGGTGAGAGTAAGAGCTGTGAAAATGTGGAATAGAATCCCTCAAGAGTTGGTTCTGGCCAGCTCAGTGGATTGCTTTGCCTGGATTTGTTCTTAGATAAACAGAATATAACTGGATATAACATTTATAGGTAGAGTTGATCCAGGGAATATCTGATTGCCTCTTGGGGGATCAGGAAGGAATTTTTCCCCTGCAGGAGCAAATTGGCTCATGCTTTGCTGGTTTTTTTGCCTTCCTCTGGATCAACTGTGGGTATAGGATTATAACTTCTTTTTTTAATGGTTGAACTGGATGGACGTTTGTCCAGACTAACTATGTAACTACATGTAAGACATTTTTGCACATTCTGTGTGCGCCAGGGTCTCTCATAAGATATGAACTGTCAGTATTTTATTATGAATTTGGTACAGACATTGCGCCACGATGTAAAAGTGGCCCATTGCAGAACTACCTTAATTTGGCCCACAAGTTGCTGTCATAACCAAAAGTATCACAGATACCTCATGAGTTTGGTGCAACACATTAACAAGAGGGATTAACACCAGAAAAGTGGCACAGCAACTTTACTGAAACCGCCCCCAGTGTGTCTGGCATAATAATTACTCAGGTACAGGGCTTTTTTCAGCGGAAATGCAGGGGAGTGCAGTTCCGGCACCTCCAGCACTGAATATATGTAATGGCAAGGGGTGCTGGGGTGTGCTGGAGGATCTGTTATATTGCTGGGGGATTTATTGTCACTGAATGGGATCTATTTTTGTGTGGTGGTCTATTGTTGCTAGTGGGGGATTTATTGTTGTGGGGGTCAATTTTTGCTGGAAGGGATTTACTGTTGAGGGAGGGGTCTATTGTTTACTGTTGCTGGCTACTGGAGAGTCTATTGATGCTGGATGTTGGGAGATCTGTTGCAGCTGCTAGGGGTCTATTGTTGCTGGGGTGGTATTTTGTTTTGGGGGCCCATTGTTGCTGGAGGAATCTATTGTTGCTGGGGTTATCTATTTTTCTTCTTTTCTTGTTACCATTAACAAACTTCATACAAATGATTTAGCACCACAAAATTATATTTGGCTCTGTATTGTCTAAAAGGAGAGGTACTGGGAGGTGGGTAGGGGGTGGAACCAAGTGACGGAGCTCAGAGGTGGGTAGGGGGCGGAGACAAGAGGTGACTAAGAAAGGTGGATTTCCTGTACCTATTTTTTGAGAAAAAAAGCCCTGCCCAGGTAGCATATGCATTTAGCAAACCACTTGGAATAAAATACACATAAATACTGTATAGACACCTCGATTGAAATGCATTGGATGTAGTTTTATAATGCAACATTAGTTATTATTATAGAATGTCAGAAAGTAAAATGAGTGTGCCCAACAAAGATTTTACTATGGGTTTCCATCACAAATATGTCCCTGGGCTTTGGGGTCCTAGAACAAAAGGGAGATGAGTTTTGGGTCCCTGAGCCCGGGTTCACACTTGTGCGGTGCGGAATATCACATGTGATTCGCACAGGAATGGCACCTCATTCCTGTGCAAATCACATGCAAATTCTTTGCGGTGAGATTTGAGCCATACATTTTATATTGCTCAAATCGCAATGCACCCGCACCAAAAAGGTGCAGGACCCTTTATTTGGTCCACACTAGAATCGGATCGCAAGGGTATTCACACCGATGCGATCTGATTCTGCACATCGCACCGCATTTTGCGGACCAATTTCGGGGTGTTGTTAACATAGGTTAACATAGGTGCGATTGTGATGCGGTGTGTAATTCGCACAGAAACTGCTTCGAATTCCACACCGCATTAGTGTGAACCCAGGCTTAAAGTGGAACTCCACCCATAAGGGGAAGTTCCGCTTTAAAGACTGCTCCCCATTAAGGATTGGCACCTTTGGGGGGCGGGTACTAGAATTTGACAGGTACCCGCTCCCATTTCCGGGCGATCGGAAATGGAAGGTGTCCTCCCTCCCTTCCTGTAGTCTTTTGGGACACGTGACAGGTCCCAGAAGACCACAGGACCATTCATGAAGCACAGTGCTACTCTCGCATGCGCAATGGGTGCCCAGCTGTGAAGCCGCAAGCTATCACAGCCGGGTCCCCACACTGAAGATGATGACCTGGAATACAGGATGGCCGGTGAAACGGCCTGCGGGAGACACACCACGGGACCGAGGGACAGGTAAGTGGCTGTTTTTTAAAAGTCAGCAGCTACAGTTTTTGTAGCCGCTGACTTTCATTTTTTGACAGGTAAGTAGAACTCCGCTTTAATGATAGATCACTGAATTCTAAAGTTAGTATATTGGCACTGAATGTTTTACCTCTTGCCTACTACATATGGCATACTAGGGGGATTCAATAAAGCTGCTGTAAATTTTATGGCGTTAATTGCTCTTGTTAACGTATTGTACCTAATTCAAAAACATCTGCGACAGTTTTGGTTCTGCCAGCGACTCACACACCAATCTCAGGTAGTTCTAAGATGCTCCACTTCAACATTGTGGCACAACATCTGCACCAAATTCAAAATAAAATACTGGTAGTTTGTATGTTATGAAAGTGGAGCTAATTAGGACCAGCATTCGTCTGGCATACAGAGGCAGATTTTGTTAAGCTTCTTCACATGCATTCTACAGTAAAAGTAGCACAACATGCACTTAATGGACATTTTTTCCCCTGGGTCCGGAAATAATGAGTTGTTTTTCTGCACCCAGACTACAACAATTGTTCCACTGTTTTGCTTACCTCCTTTTTCAAGAAAAGCTGCAGCTCCAAAGTACTTCATAGTGAATTTGCCAGGCTCATCTGTGTCCTGGAACAGTCCCACCATATCAGCGCATACTTCAATAGTGCTACAAACAAAGCACAAGTATATCTAAAGTTACATCATTAAACCTGAAATCCAGTCAACCAAATAAATACACCCGTGAAATACATATGGTATGCGGGTGCGGCTTTACCTGCGAAAAGATTTGTATTTCTGTTCATCCACTCCTAAGATTTACACAACCTTGCCACATAGTACAGCCCTATCTGGTAAGGTTGGAGATCTGATTTTTCTTGCAGTTAAATAACACTTCTCCCCACCTTCAACTTTTGAACAGTGAAGTAGAAGCAGTAGACGATGGACGAACATCATCATCATCAACTTAGCATATAGACACTGCAGCACAAATGACTGGCTCTTTGTGCTGTTTCTTCTCTGCTGTACTCCTGGGCAGGGGCATAGTTACCACAAGGCAAACAAGGGATTTGCCTAGGGCGGCATTTTTCAGGGGGGGAAGCTGCATTTTTGAGGGGGGCAGCGCCGCCCCCTGAAAGAAGGGATGGAAGAAGGGACACACGTAGCGTGGGGACCAGGTGGGATCTGAGAGAGGCTGAGGGCTGCTTGATGGTGTATACCGAGCCTGACACTTGTTCCCGGCGATGTCAGGAGCTGTGAAGATGAGCGTCTTTTCTCTCGCCAGTGTGGGGGGGTTGCCAGTGTATGGGGGGGTGGTAGTGGAAGGCTCTCTCGGGTGGGGGCTGGGGTGTTGTTGATCAATGTCAGGCTCTCCTCTTGGGGGAGAGGGGGTGTTGGTCGGTCTCAGGGTCTCCCCGTGGGAGAGGGGGGGGGTGTTGGTCGGTGACAGGGTCTCTTTGTGGGGGTGGTGGGGAGGTTGGGCGGTGTCAGGGTCTCTGTGGGGGGGGGGGGCGATTTTTGTGTTGCCTAGGGCAGCACGGAACCTAAAAACACCACTGCTCCTGGGTCCTTCTCAACTGTTATTCTCCCACAATTGTCAAGTCCTCTTCCTGCTGTGTCAGTTTTGCAAATAGCATGAAACATAGAAATGTTCAACTACTATATTTTTACATTTACAGGTCAAACTCAGCATGCTCTCCTCCAATGATCAGACTTGTCCTGACACCCCCCAAATGCACAGCCACTCACTGGGAGGACCAGTTTCTCCTCCCCTACCTCTCTTAGGCTCCATGCACGCGGGGCGTTTTAATAATGCTGGTAACGTTAGCTGTGTAAAGTCACGTTAAAAATGTGAGTTTTTCAGCGTTTTTGCATTAGCGTTTAGCTGCGTTTTGCTGCTTTATTAATAAAAGGGGAAAAAAAGGTATTGATAATGTTTTTTTATATCTATACACAAACGTTTTGCCTTTCATTACTATTTTAAACTGTATGGGTTGTTTTACAATGGGAGGGTTTACATATACTTTAGGTATCAGGTATACATAATTTAGTAATTTGGGGCAGCACAGAGGCTAAATGGTTAGCACTTCCGCCTGGCAGTACTAGGGTCGTTAGTTCAAATCCCAGCCACAGCACCACCTGCCTGGAGTTTGCATGTTCTCCCTGTGCCTGCGTGGGTTTCCTCCGAGTACTCTGGTTTCCTCCCATACTCCAAAGACATGCTGGTAGGTTAATTGAATCCTGTCTAAATTGGCCCTAGTATGTGTATGTATGAATGTAAGTTAGGGACCTTAGATTGTACACCCCTTGAGGGTTAGGGACTGATGTGAATGTACAATATATATGTAAAGTGCTGCGTAAATTGACGGCGCTATATAAGTACCTGAAATAAATAATAAAAATGAACAAAATAAATTTAGTATGTGCGTAAAAAATGATCTGGCAGCAACAGGGTTACATAGTAACCCAACACAAAAGGTAGATGCAGGTAAATGACTTTAAAATTGCATATTAAAACATATTTGTGTGTTTTGCCTGGTGTTCTAATTTAACGTGTATCCCATTCTGAAATTTGACCTTATTTGGTCAAGACCACACCCCTTTCACCAAGCCCCACCCATCAACATTTCCACATAAAATCAAACCTACAAAATTAGGATTACTGGACAGTATAATGTTGGTTAAAGTGGCAGCATTATAAGAGGGGACAGATATCTTACCCCATTAAAAAGACTCTTCCTCTGGCTGTGGCTGTCATTTTTCCGTCCTCATCAACACTGAAGGTGGCCACAATGTTATCATAAAGGAAAAGTCCTTTTGGGTCCTTCTTGGCTGCTGCATACCAGGTTCCAGTATACTGGAAAAATACAGTTACATGAATACAGGATGCAATAAAGCTCTAGAATAGACGTTATTTCAAGAAATAGTGCAATAAAAATATTACAAAAAATGGTACATACAAAAGTGCTGATACATGGTGAATCCAAAAACAAGGGCCTGGCCTGGAAATATTGTTAATCACTGGAACAGCAGAATTAATTGTCATGAAAGTGGCTTTGGATATTATCTCAAATAGGTTATATCTAAGTTGATGCCTAATTATTCCTAAAAAGTGTAGTAATCCACCACAACCAACTAGAATGTATCTTTTTATTGATGTGTTCTTAGTTAATTAACAGCTTTTGTGGCGCCCTATAGCAGAAAAACTGCTACAGGGCGGCACGGGTGCGCAAAATCACATGTATATATGTGATTTTGCAGTTCCAGGTTTCGCCATTCGGGGGCCTCAGCTGTCAATCACTGGGTCACAGCCGGTAATTCCCCGCTGGCACCCTGCAATTACCAACAGGGGGAAACCTGTTTGTAAACTATACAGATCTCTCCCCTGTCAGCTCCTCCACACTGCTTTGTATGGCTCTGCATAGCAGAGTCATACAAAGCAGTGTGCTTTCTGTGAAACACACATGTCATAGCAGTGACAACAAGTCAGCTCCCCTTCGTGTCAGAATGCCCGCCGCAGTCCCGCTATAAGTCACTGATCGCCGCCATTACTAGTAAAAAAAAATTCCAGTATATATACCGCCATTTGTAAACGCTATAACTTTCACGTTAACCAATTAATTTACCTGTATTGGGATTGTATTGGGATTTTTTTTAGCAAAGACATGTAGCAGAATACATTTTGGCCTAAATTTATTATTAAATTTGATTTTTAAATTTTTTTACTGGACATATTTAATAGCAAAAAGTCAAAACTATAGGTTTTTTTCAAAATTGTTGTTTTTTTTTGTTTATAGCGCAAAAAATAAAAACCACAGAGGCAATCAAATACCATAGAAAGAAAGCTCCATTTTTGGGAGAAAAAGGACGTAAATTTGGGTGCAGCATTGCATGACTGCGCATTTGTAAGTTAAAATAGCGCAGCTCTGTATCGCAAAAAAAAAAAAAAAGGCCTGGTCAGGAAGGGGGGTAAATCCTCTGGAGGGTAAGTGGTTAATAAAACATGAAATTACCAATATGTCCGTATTCTGCTCCTTCTTTTTGTTTTTCTATTTACTCAGGCTGAAATGAAATACTGCATATGAATTTATTACAACTACCACTTAGAGGCAGTAGGTGGCAAGCTCTCAAATTTAAATGGAATTTGAGGAGCAATCATTTTAGGGGAGATCAGATTACACAAGCTGCTAGACGACTAATAGGATGGAAATGCCTCCTCCCTCTCTCCTGGAAGTTCATTATCCACAGGCTTTGCTAGGATGCTCTATAAACTGAGCTTTATTGTTTTCCCTCTGTATTAAAGTGTATGCCTTGGAAAATCATCTTTGCAATACATGTATATTTGTCTGAATTTTGACCCTTAAAAACACTGAATGAACAGAAAGATAACTGCTGATCTCCTAAATTGCTCCAGTGAGCTCACAGCGCTGCCTCTGCTGCACTAAAATCACTGGCAGTGTTGAAAGCCTTACCCAACACCTCCCTGCTGGACTACAGAGCACCTTCCCCTTTCTCATCTCTATAACAGAGAGCGTTCCCAGTAGTACAAACGAGCTTGAATGCAACAGAGACAACATTGTTATCCCTTTACAGGTTGTTAGAAGCTCTCTGGATTTCAGGCAGAAACCATAGGTATCTTTATGTACTTACAGCATCATAATTAAAGGAGAATTCTGGGCAAATTTTTCTTTTTCCTGTACAGTGGCGCTGTTCCCACACTGCATGGGTTAACTGATTGTTATGCTGTAGGGGAGAGAACAGCAGAGATATACTCACCTGACCCGCTGATCCTCCCAGCACAAGACCAGTTGCATCAGCTCCTGTCCCCCCCGCAGTCTAGTGGTCTTGTAAATGGACTGTTTCTGACGTCAGCATACTTAAAGCATGCTCCACAGACAGGAACCATCCACTGTTGAACCGTGGGGGAGCGCAGTTTTCCGGAGGATTGGCGGGCCAGGTGAGTATACATTTTGTGCTCACCCCTAGAAAAAAGAGCAGCTGATCTTGATCAGTGGGGACACAGCTTCACTGCATAGTGAAAATACATTTTTGACCGCAGTTCTGCTTTAAATTAGGCGGATAAAAAATTTGAGAGCCTCGGGACTTTTGTAAACAAGGTAGTAAATATGTAAATCCATGCAGATATAGTTCAAATTTCAACTGCTTGAGGCACTGCTTTATCTGTCTGTGAACAATTTGCTAACTTCAAAAGCTCAGTTACACCAGCAACTAACGAACAACTATTGATAGAAAATATAAAAATAAATTAGTTAGGTACCTATCTCACAGGCCATTTGTAATGTTGTAGAGATAAAAATGCTTAAAAAAACATAAAATAATATTCTTTTTTATTTTAATATATTTAAAACAAGATAGCATACCCGTTGTTTGTCAAAATTTTCCACGGTTTTGAAGGTGCTCACACGACAGTCTCTCTCTGCCGAAGAGATGCAGAACAGGGCAATAAAAAGCCCAAAGATTCTGAGGTCCATCTTTCAGTGCACAACCAGCTCTAGAAAAACTGTCAAATACATCGAAAAATATAAAGCAAATAGTTTATCAAATCCTATAACTGTATTATTAACATAAAAAATAATATATATATATATACATTAAAAATATATATATATAATAGTAGCAATAAAATATAAGTAATAGAAAAGAAATATAAACTGGGCGTTTTATAAAAAGTCTGGAATGTAAAATACAGTCTTGATGTGGAAAGTACAATAACCCATAGCAACAAATTAGATCACCATTTAGAACAATAAATTTTGCTAGCAGATAAAGTCGAGTTAGTTGCTATGGGTTACTACACTTGCACCGTCATCATGATTTGCTCATATTTAGTAAGTCTAGAAGTATTTACAAACATCCTGTACACAAAGGTTCCACATATACAACATTACCACTACTAATACTAAAAACATAAATATCAGCAAGTACAATAAAATACTATGAAACAATACCAATCAATGGTTTTATCCATATCTTACATTTTCAAAAATTATTTAAAAAATATTACCACTAAGAATAATAACATTTTCAAAAATTATTTAAAAAATATTACCACTAAGAATAATAGCCAAAGCAGTAACATAATCACGATTATCATTAGTAATAATTGTAACAAAAATGAACATTATTTATATGTTACATAACCTAGTAATAAAGCAAGGATAAAACATTTCATCCTAATTAATAATAATAGCAATAAACAGGCTTCGTTATATTGGAAAACGAATACATTTTTGCTATCCTGCCTTTAGATATTTATTCTAATTTAGATAATAATTTCTAATATAAAATCCAAACGTCAGATGTTAATGATCGTGGAACAAGCCAGTTCAGCTAGCTGAAGTAGTTCCAGAGAGAAGTTAATAGAAAGGACGATCGTCTTACGGAAAATCCAGCTGCTCCCAGATGTAAGAAACCCAGAAATGCTGTGCCTGGGAGCCTTATATACAGCTCTGCAGTCACACAGTTTCGTAACTCCAGCAGGAAGGTAAAAGACCTATATTTAAGCTGCCAATATATCCAGTCCCAACTGGATAGTGGCCCACTTCAACAAACTTGCATAACATCAAACCGTGCACTTTAACCCATAGCCCATCATTCTGTGAAAACCCCCCACAGCAATCTCAGGAGGAAAGAAAATATGACTCTGTGTACAGCGAGAGGTGGGGATTTGCCATAGGATATTTGCGATTTTAGGAGCTTCGTCTGTGGTTTGGAGGGATCTGGCTAAAGGCCAACTCTTCAGGAGGGCACACACACTCAATTCATGTACAGTCCTGTTCAAGCATTTCAGTGTTTTTCTTGAAACATATACAAGAACAAAACTGAGGATTATACCTATGTTTCATCTTTTCATGTCAAAATTCCCATTATTTACATGTATGTTGATATTAACATCACTGCACATAACACATACATGCCAACATCTTTCAATGTTTTAGGGATGTCCCAAAAATACATTAAAGAATATGTAAACCCAAAATTTCATATTCCTGATATATGCCTGCTGTACCATGTACTTGAATGAGAGTATCCTGTTCGCTGTGTATTTCTTCCTTTGTGTGAAATCCCTGGTGTTCTTGCCAGTCCCTCCGCTTTCCAATTAAAAACTGACTACACTAGCCATGATTGCACATTGTGGTCAGTTTTCTGGCTGAGATGGGAACTCAGTGTGCTCTCCACCAATGAACAGACATTTGCTGATATGCCCCCCCCCGCACAGCCATTCACTGGGAAGACCAACGTGCTACTGTTTCTCCTCAGCTGCGAACAGAAGGAAAAAAGGAATAAAAAGGTATTTATAACTTTTTTTTTACATCTATACAAAAATGTTTTACCTTTCATTTATATTTCAAACTGAATAGGTTGTTTTACAAGGTGAGGGTTTACATATCCTTTAAGGAACTAGAAGGTTGATTTGCTAAAGGCAAAGAGACTGTTCACTTTTCAAGTGAAGTTGCCCCCTGCGAGGGAATTTTCCATTAGCTTAGTGAATGAGTTGCCCTGCTGACTGCCATTATCCATTCATGTGCAAGCACTATTTTTTTTCCTTGCATGTGATTGGGTATTCGTCACCACATTCAAATTCCCTTGATAAGTGAGCAGCCTATTTGCCTTTAGTTAATCAACCTCTAATAGTAGCTTTATTTTTTCTTGTTCAATATTTTTATTGATTTTAACACCAAAAGGAGGAGCATCCCACCCGACCGTCAATCTACTGTAGGCCAGACAGGACGCTCCTCCTTCTGAGTGGACACCATATGACGTCCTTTCAAAAAGCGCCACACCCACGACCACGGGGCTCGGGCGCAATCTGTCAGCATCAGTGGTGCAATCTGTCACAGGCTGTGTTCCCCGGACACAGCCAATGACTGATCACTAAACCGGCAAGCTGCCAGTGTCATGTGATTGCTGTGGCAAATCACAGCAAATCACATGAAAATTGTAAACATTGGGTGGCTTCCTTTCATGCCATCCATTGTATACAATTGTGTTGATACCAGCAATCACAGCCCATCTGTACCATGTGATGAGCTGTGGCCAATCACAGCTAATCACAACAAAAGACAATGAATGAATTAGTTTCATTCAGTACAAATGGTTGCTAATATCAGTGAAACGCATTGGTATGAGCAACTATAATGTGTAAAAAAATCCTTATCACTTCCCCAGAGTAGTACAATGTTACTATAGTAACACTGTATTGCTCTGGTCACAGTGTGCTGAAAAAAATTGTAAAAAAATGGAAAAAATGTAATAAAAATGTAGTACAGAAAACAAAAAAGAAAAAGAAAGACAAATTATTATTTTAATTTTTTTTTTACATACTGTCACCGCCACACCAATTATATGATAACACTGGACTGGACTGGTGACAATACGTAATAAAAAAAAAATTGTGACAGGTTTGTGGAAAATTTGTGACAGGTACGTGGAAAATGGAAACAGACTATATAGGTAGCACTAAAATGGGGATGTGGCTTTATTTTTTAATGTTTCACTGAAGTGAGACTGTACAAGGAATAATATGCAGCCTTGCATAGGCAAGGTGATAGCATCTCTTAAAACAGATTTATATTCTAATGACATTTTATTTGATAAAGCACTGTGAACCATAATCAATTGCCTTTTTTTGTAACAAAATACTTGTTTTTACTGTTTTCCATTCTTTTACCATGTCAGGACTGCTGGTCTCCTGAAGCCTTTCTGCAGCCACTTCATGTCCACAACTGCTGGTCTCCTGAAGCCTTTCTGAAGCCACTTCATGTCCACAACAACCCCAGCAATGATTGCATGGCATTTGTCATGGCAGCTGATGGAGACAACAGTTCTCCATGCCTGCATAATGTGTGTTTAAACAGCCTCTTTTATTCTCGGAAACCTGTGTGACAAGGTGCAAGAAAGCAGGAACAAAGCATTTGTTACCCTACAACCGGAAGTGTCTAAAGTAGGTGGGTAATTGCACAAATGATCAGAAAGGCCGTAGTTGTAACTTGCAATGTACTGTGCCAAGTTAGAGGCAATAATGTGTAACACTGCCCCTTGGGACAAGCTGGAATATATTATGGGTCCTGCGCTCAATAGATCCAACCCTAAGCAAACTCAATCCCTCTGGCACAACTGGTAATGAATAGCAAATACCCCGCCAAGAAATTTGCTGACACAGGGTTAAATGAAACAAGAACAATTTTATGGAGAATGAAATGCAGTGTAGAGGGGTGGGGTTCCCCTTTCAACTTCAAAAATTACTTTTCTTCTTTTATGCAATGCAGTAAATTTGGTCTGCCACTAGAGGGCTTCACAGCCAAGAGTCTCCGGATGGCAGAGTCGCACTTTAAGCAGAATTCAACTGATATCAATCAAATAAACTTACTTATACTCTATCAATGAAACGTATTACCCACACCGGTGTATGATTCTGCTTCTGAGGGGCGTTAGCCAAAAATCACCTCAGAGTCAGAACAGAATGCAATAAAGAGGTACCTCTAATAAAGCTACCAAGCCAGATTCCCCCACTTCAGTCCTTGTAACGGTGGAGCTCTAGTTGGTGCACGTTTAGTCCTTACAATGAAGTAAATAGCAGCTGAAGGCTTCTTTGGAGTTTCAGCTGGTGTGGGTTACATCAGATTTCACTAGGTTTCTGGGCTGAGAGAATCCAATCTCAGTGTCTAGAGCAACACAAAGCACCCCAAGACCAGGGGCAGTCGCAGGATGCAATCTCCCAGTATGTGTCAGTCCCCGGGGCAGACAGTCTCAATTACACTGGTGGTGAGGGGCAAAGCAGGCAGGGGGATCTGTGGCTTGCACAGGGCCCCAGATGGGTGAGATCCCAGCAGTGGGGTGCGGATGTCCCAGTCTATATGCAAAGTGTAAATGGTGTGTCTTACTCTCTCCAGTGGGACAGCTCACCAGACTCTGAACACACAGCAGGGTCCCTCTATCCGCGCTGGGTGCTGTAGTGCCTCCTCCTCTGCTTGGACGGGCTCCACATGTCCTTGTCTTTTCTCCAGCCTCGTGTCTCTCTGTTCTCCCCCTTCACTTCCTCCCCCTCCCAGCGTTCTTTGCTGTGTAGTGGATGAGTCATGAACTTGGCAGAATGCCCAGGTTTTACAAATAGGAGAGAGAGAGAAAAGACTGACTGCTGAACATGCGATTCCTTCTGAATCCTCTTGTACAAGGAGCCTGCTACAAATGCATAAAAAGTTTAGGACTGCAAAAAATATGCATACACTGCAGAACAATGAAAGTGGCACAATCATATGAAAGCTGCACAGATATGGACTTTTCATAGCAATGTCTCTGTCATTCAAACAGGTAAAATGTGGCTCCACAGAATATTTTCTGCTGAACATGCGATTCCTTCTGAATCCTCTTGTACAAGGAGCCTGCTACACACTCCCCCCACCAGAGAAGCTTTGGTCCTCCAAAGACAGCAATAAAAGCAACCTGTTACATGCTTTTTTATATACACGCGGAGAAAAAGCAAAGTTAGTACACACAGGAAATTAAATTATTCACACTTGCATAAGAATCTGGCAGAGGAACCTCCCACCATGTAGCAGAGTGAGGGTTGTCCTGCCCATAGGCCACACTAATGGGAATGGCCCAACCAGATGTGCCAGGGGGTGAGTTGGGGCTGTTCTCTACCGAAACTGCTGCAGGAGAACCAGGCGTCACGAGATTCCTTTGAGAAGCATGTACTACTTCCTCAGAGTTTTCACCCAACACATCATATGTCAGTCTCTTTGGGGGTTGAATAACTCTACGTTCTCTCTGTTCTCTGGGCTCTAGCAATGGTTCTGGCGTTGCTTCCGATGTTGGTTCTGACACTACTGACTCATCAACCCACGCTTCTTGCTCGACGCTCTCTGTCTCTCCCAGTTCAGCTCCCTCATCATCTTCTCCCTCATCAACAATGGACCACCAGTCTTCAGGTTCTTGCAAGTCTTCTGCAGGTTGGGCCTGAGGCACAAATTCAGGAGCCTCTGGCCTAAGAGGAACTACGTCAGTCACTCCAGTGGAAGAAGGAATGCTGGGTTCGGAAATGTCAGATGGCCACAGCAAATCTGTCCCTACCTCCTCACTCTCACTGTCCTCTTCATCTGCAGGAGTTGGTGTGGGTTGTGACCTGGTCACAGGTCTAGTCCTCTGAGAAGTTGAGGGGGTAGACTGTGGATCAGATTGTGATGGTAGACGGACTGCATCTGACAAAGGCAAAAGGTGGTTGCGGTGCCAGGTTTTGAGTGGGCCAACACCCTTTTCCGGTCGAATCTGGTAAACTGGCAATCCAGGCAATTGTTTGCAGATGACATAGGGCTCTGATCGCCACCTATCCGCCAACTTGTGTTTTCCAGGGATACCCAGATTTCTCAGTAAGACTCTGTCTCCAGATTGTAAGTCCTGTACTCGCACTCTGAGATCAAAGTTCTCTTTGTTTCTCTGTCCCCTGGCGTCTGAGGTGGCTTGAGCCTTCTCATAAGCAATCTTCAGGCTTTTCCTTAGGCGGTCTACATATCCTCTATGGGAAGCTGCAGAGGTATGGTCTACAGAGGTTCCAAAAGCCAAGTCTGCTGGCAGTCGGGCTTCCCGGCCGAACATCAGCCGGTAAGGAGAGTATCCTGTAGCATCGTTGGCAGTGCTATTGTAGGCATGTACGATGGCTGCTACATGCTTACTCCAGTGTTGCTTTTGCACTGAAGTCAAAGTCCCGAGCATATTCAGGAGGGTACGATTGAATCTCTCTGGCTGAGGATCTCCCTGAGGATGGTATGGAGTAGTCCTTGACTTTTGGATGCCTAGTAGACTCAAGAGTCTCTTGATGAGATTGCTCTCGAAATCTCTCCCTTGGTCTGAGTGGATACGTTGTGGTAGTCCGCAATGCACAAAGAACCTTTCTACTAAAATCTTTGCCACAGTTGATGCTAACTGATCTCTAGCAGGAAAAGCCTGGGCATACCTGGTAAAATGGTCAGTCACTACCAGAATATTTCCCTGTCCACTCTGATCCGACTCCAGGCACAGGAAGTCAATGCACACCAACTCCATGGGTCCCTGACTTTGAAGGTGGCCCATTGGGGCAGCTCGTTGAGGCAGAGTCTTCCTCTGAATACATCGGATGCAGGAGTGACAGTAACTTTCAACTTCTGTCTGCATGCAGGGCCAGTAGAAGCGGTCTCTTACCAAACAAAAAGTTCTTTCTGGTCCCAGATGGCCATGGTCATCATGGAGAGCGGCCAGCACCATTTCTCTGTGTTTTGCGGGCAAAAATAGCTGCCATTTCTCTTCAGGATCATCAGAGGGGCCCCTTCGGTAGACCACTCCGTGGCATAACTGTAGCCGATCCCACTCACGATGTAGCCGCCGGGCCTCCCTTGACGATGTAAGAAGCAAATCAGGGCTTTTGCTTTCTAAAGCCTTCAATAATAGGCCGCAGAGGGGGTCTTCCAACTGATCTCTTCGCAGATCCTTCCTGGAAAGCTTGGGCAGGCCTTCACCCCCAACCTGGGTGACATTGCAATAACACCTGGGAACGCCAGACGCCGAAATCCCAATGTCTTCTGCCCTGGACCCACCTCTTGTTCGGTGTTCCACTCCTTGGCATAAGGCTCGTACCCCTTCAGAGGGCACCTGAGTCCACTCTTCTGGGGAATCCTTGGAACAGTGAGGTCTTCGGGATTCTCTGATGATGCCTGTCCTCTTCAACTCTGCCAATTGCTCACGCAGGTCTTCCAAATCTCCCAATGGAACTCGTCGAACCCTTTCCCTGAATGGGGCGTCTTCTCTAAGCCGGATCCGATGATGGGCACTCTCTGCACAACCCACATCGAACTCACTTCTGGAGAATGCAGCCCGCCACCTTAGGAGCTGATTCTTCGCTCTCTCTCTCCATTCCGGGGAAAGGGGGGTGTTCCTTGGGTAAAACGCATCGACAGGGATTTCTTTCTCTCTTCCGTCCCCTAGCTCAGTGGGCAAGATTGGGGTTGCAGGATCCACATGTCCTAACAGCACCCGAGCTGGGATTTTCACTGGGGCAGCAGTTGGATTATGAACACTGACCGAAACCTTTCCGTGGCTCCTCCGTAGCGCTTTTGTTGACACTACCTCCGGGAGGATCTCCACTCCTGTGTTCTCTTCACAGCCACCAGCCTCAAGGACAATGAAGGGGCCTGGCTGCTTCCAGGTCAATTTGACTGATGCCTGTAAACACGCCACCTCTCCGGGTTGTAGCACCTTCTCATGTTGATCCAGGCGCCATATCTTCCCTATTCTTTCCGCTGGGGCTCTCCTCTCTTGTACCAGGCGCTGATATGCTTGCCTCAGCATGGGATGTACAGAAGTGGGTTGATCATTGGGCTCTTCGACCAATGGCGCCAACAGCCTTCTGACAAGATTGGTGTTGGTCCCTATGATTAGGGGACTCCTATTGGCCCCAGGCGGCCGGGGACAGATGACGGCTAAGGCTTCAAAAGTCTCAGCCTTCCCTGTCATGGAAGGATCAAAAGTTAGTCTGACCGATAGGTAACCATCATAGGGAAACTTCTGGGTTCCTATGCCCCATATTTCCAGATCTTCCAGCTTCTGCAAGGGCAAATGCTTCAGATGCTTGTCGTAGAAGTCTCTGTACAGAAGGGTTACTTGGGCTCCGGTGTCCAGAAGAGCCCTGGTATAAATCCCTTCTACCTGAATCGGGACAACAGGGGAGGGTCCCACTAAATTCTCAGGGAGTGGTGAACAGGTAGCCGTCTTCTTCTGTTCTGCAGTTCTTATCCTTACTCCCCTCCTGGGGGAGTTTTGGCTCAGCCTAGCCGTGGTTGACTCCCAGGTTGGAGGTGTGCACTGACTCCCTGAGGTGAAGTGGCATTTTCCCTAGGCTGTTTGTAAGGGATGGTGGGGTCCTTCTGGATAGGACCAGATTTTCTCCTCGCCCCCCTTTTACTTGGTTGAGTGGAGCTAGCTGCGGTGGTGGGGTCCCTGGGTTGCTCCTTCACCAGGGCCCTCTGAAGTTTATCGCCGTTTTTTTGGCGCCTAGCTTCAGGCTTCCTGGGGCTCGGACAGACTCTCCTGACATGTCCGGTCCCTCCACAATTAAAGCAGGTCATTTGAATGGTGGGACTAGTTGCTTGCGTTGGGGCAACTCCTGACAGGTTTTCAGAAACTGCTCTCGTCTCTCTCGCTAAACCCGACGGTCCCGCCATTAGTAAGGTCACCATCTCCATTAGTTGGGACACCTGAGTCTTAAGGAGTTCAACTTCAGGGGTGTCACCTCCCACATTGACTACCCGGACCCCTACAACAGAGTCTGACTGTCTCTCTTTGTCATCCAACATGGCTTCCTCCTCTCTCACAGTCCGGATCAAGTCTGGATAGTTCAGGAGGCCACCATCTCGCCGAGTTCGTAATAGAATGGCAATGGGGTCTAGGGGCCTGGCTCCCCGTAGGACTTGTTGCGCCTGAACCTCATCTACTCTTTCAGGGCCTATTCCCCTTTTTAGCAGAATTTGGTATATTATCTTGTCTAGACGTCCCATGTAACTGGAGAGTTTCTCCCCTTCATTTTGGTAGGTATGCTCTAGCTGATAGATGAGGTCTGAAGCCTTTTCAGTACGCCCAAATACATCTTGTAAAATATCTAGATAGCCCTGAGCAGTGCAATCCTGTTTGCTAAGTTTTAGGTTGCGAATGGCCTCCAATGCAGGGCCCCTTAGGCTCTCCATAATCCTCTGTTTCTTGTGGGCCTCAGGAATGTCCCATTCACTTAGTGCTTGCATGGCTTGGTCTAGCCACTCTTCAAAGCCATCCTCCTCGGTAGGTATTGGTTGCCTACCCGAGAAGAATTGGAGCTTCCGATACATCCCTGTGTATGGAGAGGGGTCTTTGCGGCATTTTAACATGAAGTTCCCAAATGCAGTGAGGAATTCCGGGCCTATGGTGGCTAGAGGTGTCTGGGACAGGGGTTCTTCCCTCTCAGGTTTTGCACAACTAGGCCCGGGGGTGTTCAACTGAAGTAACTGGAGCCTTGTCCCATCCTCTATTTGGATATTGGCTCCTTGGAAACTGTCAGGGATCCCCTTCTTCCACTCTAGCAGGGCATATGCCAGGGTGGTGTCTGAGGCGGGTATCACATCTATCACCCATGTTTTCTTTCCCTCTGTGGGTAGTGCATTCACTATCTTGTTAATCTGTTCTTCGGTCCCCATTTCTCTGGGGAACTCGACCACTACACTCCGTTCTGGGCAAGCATTTTCCGTGCTGCACCACTTGGTCGCGGCTGCGACGTCCATCTTAGGAGTTGGTATAGGGCACTGCTTGAGTGGTTGTTGGGTAATTGAGCAGCAAGAATCCCGGACGAGCCCCCACGTGTAGCACTGCCCCTTGGGACAAGCTGGAATATATTATGGGTCCTGCGCTCAATAGATCCAACCCTAAGCAAACTCAATCCCTCTGGCACAACTGGTAATGAATAGCAAATACCCCGCCAAGAAATTTGCTGACACAGGGTTAAATGAAACAAGAACAATTTTATGGAGAATGAAATGCAGTGTAGAGGGGTGGGGTTCCCCTTTCAACTTCAAAAATTACTTTTCTTCTTTTATGCAATGCAGTAAATTTGGTCTGCCACTAGAGGGCTTCACAGCCAAGAGTCTCCGGATGGCAGAGCCGCACTTTAAGCAGAATACAACTGATATCAAACAAATAAACTTACTTATACTGTATCAATGAAACGTATTACCCACACCGGTGTATGATTCTGCTTCTGAGGGGCGTTAGCCAAAAATCACCTCAGAGTCAGAACAGAATGCAATAAAGAGGTACCTCTAATAAAGCTACTAAGCCAGATTCCCCCACTTCAGTCCTTGTAACGGTGGAGCTCTAGTTGGTGCACGTTTAGTCCTTACAATGAAGTAAATAGCAGCTGAAGGCTTCTTTGGAGTTTCAGCTGGTGTGGGTTACATCAGATTTCACTAGGTTTCTGGGCTGAGAGAATCCAATCTCAGTGTCTAGAGCAACACAAAGCACCCCAAGACCAGGGACAGTCGCAGGATGCAATCTCCCAGTATGTGTCAGTCCCCGGGGCAGACAGTCTCAATTACACTGGTGGTGAGGGGCAAAGCAGGCAGAGGGATCTGTGGCTTGCACAGGGCCCCGGATGGGTGAGATCCCAGCAGTGGGGTGTGGATGTCCCAGTCTATATGCAAAGTGTAAATGGTGTGTCTTACTCTCTCCAGTGGGACAGCTCACCAGACTCTGAACACACAGCAGGGTCCCTCTATCCGCGCTGAGTGCTGTAGTGCCTCCTCCTCTGCTTGGACGGGCTCCACATGTCCCTGTCTTTTCTCCAGCCTCGTGTCTCTCTGTTCTCCCCTTCACTTCCTCCTTCCTCTCCCTCCCAGCGTTCTTTGCTGTCTAGTGGATGAGTCATGAACTTGGCAGAATGCCCAGGTTTTACAAATAGGAGAGAGAGAGAAAAGACTGACTGCTGAACATGCGATTCCTTCTGAATCCTCTTGTACAAGGAGCCTGCTACAAATGCATAAAAAGTTTAGGACTGCAAAAAATATGCATACACTGCAGAACAATGAAAGTGGCACAATCATATGAAAGCTGCACAGATATGGACTTTTCATAGCAATGTCTCTGTCATTCAAACAGGTAAAATGTGGCTCCACAGAATATTTTCTATAAAGCCCCATACACACTGGCTGAATATTGACCGGCATTTGCTGGTTCAATAGAAACTGGCCGACATTCGGCCCATGTGTACACCAGCCTGTCTGACAGAAGCCAACCGAACGTCCGGCTTCTGTCAAACAGGCGTGCTGGAAAACCAGCATCTGATCATCATCCGATCAGTGTTGGCAGCCAATGGCTGTGAGCACTGACCAGTGTGTTCTGGTGGGGGTTGCAGAACACAGTAGCTCAGCAGGGAGATTGCTGTACTAACATTGGATAGTTAGTACAGTGAGCTCCTCTCAAGCTCTTCAGTTTTTTTTTCATTCAGCCCGCTGAAAAAACTGATAGTGTGCACCAGGCATAAGACTTTATAAGGGCAAAGAGTCAAGCTGAGAATCATTACTTCAGTCTATGAGGTTTTTATCCTAATAGACAAAACAGACCGCGTCACTCGCAGTGAAGTCTGGGTAGCTCCGGTAACACAGGTGAACAGCTGGAGGAATCCAAAACTCAAGGACATGGGGGGAGCATCCCACTGGAACTGGAAGCAATCAGGGAAGAGCTCCCCAAAATAGCTGTGTGCTATTAGGCTCCTGCCTGTCTGTCTGTCTGTCTGCAGTCCTGTTCTGACAGTGGAGGGCCTCTCACTTGCCTACAGATCATTTGCCATGCTACCTTTACCTTGTCAGGTGTGACCTATCTGAGCTGTTCTTCTCTGGGCATGGAAGTCAGGGACCCAGGGAGTTGAGGGAAAAGGAGTTAAAAGAGCCTGTGCCTCCATCTTAGCATGGTGAGTAAATGGGAACTCTGCTACAGGACCCTCATGGCAAGATCACAGGTATTTTTTTTTTAATCTGCAGATTTAAATAAATTGAAAACAACATTTATATGAGATTTTAGTCATTGAGTGTATACTGAAAGTATATGTATTGCCAAAACTTTTTTTTTGCTTTGGCTAGAGGAGGTAAAGCTTAAAACCTCTGCCAGGTTATTGTTTTCCTGCCTGTGTCCCCTTGGAGAAATCCCCTTCACTTCCTTTGCAAAGACGTAACAGAAAGTGACGGAAATTCCCCTATTAGTTGATCCTTGAACAAGGTGTCCCCATTAGAAGATTTCCTCTCACTTTGTGTGCTGGGAACAACTCAAATTTTGGGTTTCCCCTAATTTTTAGTCTCTGTGCCAATAGTCGCCAGTATAAATCAAGGGGTGAATCTCCCCATTGGGTACACAGACAGCCATACAAACTAAATAGAGAGTCTAACCCTTCCCAAGTCTATAAGAAACTAAAAAAAAGGGTTTGGCCTAGAGGCACATCTTAAATGTTCAAATATACTATGGACAGTATATTGTAAAAAAAAGCTGCAAATACCAAGTGCAATGAGGTTCCAGGGGATGTGTAGATAATCACAGTATGGGCAGCTCCAACAACTCATCCGACCAGCAATGAGACATGAGAATAAAACAACAAATAAAAGAGCGCTCCCAACCCTGTGTAAGTCAAAAAAAGTCACAAGCCCAAGAATAGATAAAATCAAAATTTACTTTAATATTGGGTTAAAAAACATGACATGTAGGAGTGCCCAGATTGATACATCACCAGCCAGTGGAGAGGAGAAACACATATTCCCGGAAGTTGGAGGATGACTCATGATCCTAGACCCAACAGTAGTTTGCTCGGACCAGGAGACACAGGACAGTGGGAAGGGTATGTGAATGGCGTCCGCTGAGATCACGAAGATGGCGCGTCTGCCTGAAGTCATGTGTCCCAGACCCTGATGTAATTTCATACACCTGGTGAGAGACTGCCTGAACAAGGGCTGGTGAGGGCAAACTAGAAGCCTAGGGGAGCACTCCAACCATGTCAAACCAAAGGAGAGTAGCTGGTTGTCATGATAACATGTTTCAGGGACTTTCCCCTTCCTCAGATCAGCAACAGTATCTTGTAAGACTGCACCATATTGCTGCTCTGTATTATAAAACTCTGGTTTACATGGTATGTTGTAAGAAGGCTCTAGAACAATGTTACTGAAGCCCATTTAGGATTCTGAATAAAAATAAAATGTTTGGCTAATAGCCCAGACACCTCATGGTGCCTCAATGTCAATATTTGCTTCTCTGTTTCATCACACTCTCAACTGTTCCTCTGCTTTTGGTTAAACATTTTCCAAAAAATGTGTGTTAAAATGTTCCCAGAGGGGATGCAAAGATCATCCCTCATCACTATCACCTACATATGACTAACCTTGCATAATATGGACCTTGCTAAAATCATTTTGCTGCTTATATTTTCCCACTTCATTTTCAGAAACAGTCTGTGAAAACTGTGCCAATCTCAGGATATGTCTAGAAGCAAACAAAGGTCAAGCCCACCAAGTGTCTGGGGTACTTTAGAGTCCTCCAAAATAATAATTTAATAGCGTACTCCACATGAAACTGAAAACTAAACATCAAAATGAAGGTACAGCTTAGCTTAGCCTTACCTAGCCAAGGTTCTGTGAAATCCTAGGGTTTTACCTGAGGTTGCTAGAGATTCATGGAGCAATGAGCAATGGTGAATTGATCTCCCACCTACACTGATCACCAATTTTCCAAAAAACCACCAATGTAAGGGGTCACTTTTATATTGACCACTAATGATAGGTTATGCCACAATTTTTTCATTGTACGAGCAGAGGGCGGTAAAAATGTATCTACCATGGGTGTCAAATACAGTGGGTAAGCTACAATTCTTTATTCTTTTATTCAAAATTTTCTGCAACATGTAGGTTGTGCTAATGTACCATAAAGTGTAGATTTACTCATTTTTAACACAGATCCTCAAGACCTGGAAGTTATTTTAAGGTTTCCTCCAAGGTAAAGAGGTTGAGAGGCCGGTTTAGCTGTTTCACTCTGTTTCCCATCCAACAATTGCTATAGTATTTTAATACACATACTCCCTTTTGTTGGAAATCTGAATATCTGGAGATACCTCCAGGGGCGGACTGACAACTCATAGGCCCCCAAGCAATAGGGGATCATGGGGCCCCTGTGTCTTCGCCCACACTCAAACCACACCCAAAAAAGCCTATGAAAGGTACCAGGGGCATCTCATGGGGCCCTCTTCTGACCCCGGGCCCTCAGGCAGTGCCCGAGTGGTCAGTCCACCCCTGGATACCTCTTAATGTAGTGGAGGTATTACCAAACACACTGGGGTCGATGTACTAAAACTGGTGCACTCAGAATTCCTCTTCTCTCTTACAGAGCAAAGATTAAAACAGTCGCATCACTTAATAACAGTAGTTATTAAGTAGTGCCCTGAAAGTAGTGCACACTTTACACTTGTTTGGCACAAAGTTAACCCTTAGATTTCCCCTAGATGTTACCCCTTCCCAGCCAGTGTCATTAGTACAGTGACAGTGTATAGTATCAGCACTGATCACTTTATTAGTGTCACCAGAGATGTCAGTGTCATTTAGTCAGTTCCCATAAAGTGTCAGTTAGTGTCAGATTGCCTGCTGCACTATCACAGTCCCAGTATAAGTCACTGATGACCACCATTACTAGTATGAAAAAAAAATAAAGAAATTTTAAAAAGTATATATGTAGAAAAGAAAAAAATATATATATAGTATGTACTATACCATAGTTTGTAGATGCTATAAATGTCACGCAAACCAAGTAAAATTATCTAATTGCATTTTTTTTATTAAAGACATGTAGCAGAATGCATTGCGGCCTAAATTCATGAAGAAATTAGATTTTTTACATTTTTTTTTGGATATGTTTTATAGCAAAAAGTAAAAAATATTTTTTTTCAAAATGTCTGGTCTTTTTTGGTTTGTATGAAAAAAAATTAAAACCCCAGCGATGATCAAATACTACCAAAACAAAGCTCTATTTGTATGGAAAAAATATGTCAATTTCATTTGGGTAGAGCATTACATGAATGCACAATCACCAGTTAAAGTACACTATATTGCCAAAGGTATTGGGAAACCCCTCCAAATCATTCGATTCAGTTGTTACAATCACCTCCATGGCCACAAGTGTATAAAATCAAGCACATAGCCATGCATACTGCTTCTGCAAACATTTGTGAAAGAATGAGTCTCTCTCAGGAGCTCAGTGAATTCAAGCGCGGTACCGTGATAGGTTGCCACCTGTGCAATAAGTCCATCCATGAAATTTCCTTGCTACTAAATATTCCAGGATCAACTGTTAGTGGTATTATAACAAAGTGGAAGCAACTGGGAACAACAGCAACCCGGCACTGAAGTGGCAGGCCACGTAAAATGACAGAGGAGGGTCAGCACATGCTGAAGTACCCAGTGAACAGAAGTCACCAACTGTCTGCAGAGTCAATAGCTAAAGATCTCCAAACTTCATGTGGCCTTCAGATTAGCACAACAACAGTGCATAGAGAGCTTCATGGAATGGGTTTCCATGGCTGAACAGCTGCATCCAAGCCTTACATCACCAAGTGCAATGCAAAGCGTTGGATGCAGTGGTGTAAAGCATGCCACCATTGGACTCTAGAGCAGTGGAGACGTGGTCTCTGGAGTGACAAATCATGCTTCTCTGTCTGGCAATCCGATGGACGTCTCTAGGTTTGGTGGTTGCCAGTAAAACGGTACTTACCTGACTGCATTGTGTCCTGTAAAGTTTGGTGGAGGGGGATTATGGTGAAGGGTTGCTTTTCAAGGGTTGGGCTTGGCCCCTTAGTTCCAATGGCACACCAAGCCATTTTGGACAATTTCATTCCCCCAACTTTGTAGAAACAGTTTGGGGATGGCCCCTTCCTCTTCCAACATGACTGTGCACTAGTACACAAAGCAAGGTCCATAAAGACATGGATTTGTCAATTTGGGGTGGAGGAACTTGACTGGCCTGCACAGAGCCCTGACCTCAACCCGATAGAATACCTTTGGGATGAATTAGTGCAGAGACTGCAGACCAAGCCTTCTCGTCCGACATCAGTGCATGGCCTCACAAAAAACGCTTCTGTAAGAATGGTCAAACATTCCCATAGACACACACCTAAACCTTGTGGACAGCATTCCCCGAAGAGTTGAAGCTGTTATAGCTGCAAAGGGTGGGCCAACTAAACATTGAATCCTACGGACTAAGACTGGGATGCCCTGAAAGTTCATGTGCGTGTAAAGGCAGGCGTCCCAATACATTTGGCAATATAGTGTATCTCAGTGCTAAATAGCAAAAAATGCCTTGGTCATGAAGGGGGTAAAATCTTCTGGAGCTTAAGTGGTTAAGTGACTTAAAGGATGAGTTCACCTTTGGG
Organism: Staurois parvus; assembly: GCF_062004578.1. Classification (NCBI taxonomy): domain Eukaryota; kingdom Metazoa; phylum Chordata; class Amphibia; order Anura; family Ranidae; genus Staurois; species Staurois parvus. The sequence goes on from NW_028318321.1 coordinate 8,906,225, forward strand.
AACATTACATGTTGCACCCATTTTTAGGGTGCAACATGTACCCCATGCTGCAGCCGCTGCACAATCTGTCCCTTCTCCCTTGTGACACCAATATGGGGAGAAATTCCCCGTACTAGCTGTCAGTTTTTTAAAACAGCGTGGCCATGCGGGACTCTGCCCACATGGCCATGCTATTCATTCACAGAGTTCTGTGAATGAATGAACTACAAGTACGGACATCCTTTCTGGATGTCGGCTTGTAGTTCTCAATGAACAACCATGTAGCTGTGTAATTCATTGATTCTTCTTGTCAGTGTACCTGCTTGCCCGTATGGGATGTACGGACAAGCAGAGATACTGACAGGTCTGCAGGAGACCTGCATGGCACCAGTGATCTGCTGATTGCTGGTGCTCTGCTTTACAGGCCTTTTACCTGTAAAAAAATGTGAATTTATTATTTTTTGTCAAAAGGTGAACAAATCTTTTAAAGCTGTATGTGGTTTTACCAAAATGGTATGATTTTCATTGACAGTCTCAATGAGAGTGTATACAGGCAGTGCATATTTGTATGTGGAATTCATTTTTCTTAACTGTACATTAAAGGACACAGACACTTTTGATTTTACAATTTTTGTCCTTTTTTTCTCAAGACATCCTTGTAGCATGATTCTTTTTCTCCTACATAGCTATTGTGGCTCTGCTAGGAAAGAGATGCAGTGCACTGGATCCTACCTTGGATATTTATCTAGGCACACGGTGTAATGAAGTGCAAGTCAGCTGCAGGGTGCTATTTAGGTTCAGGGCCGTGGTCCATCTGCCAGTGGAAACCTGTCCCTGAATACTGCTTAAAGGGTATACCCCCCAGGGAGGGCAAAAAGTTGGTTCCCCATATTCCCTTTGGCTGACTCTAAATGAAACTACAGACATTGGGGGTAAGTCAGGGCTCTGTCCTGTTTGGAATCCAGTGTGCTGTCCCTCTATTTCCTCATTCCTGAAGGGCTAACATGCAGAGCTCTGGCTGCAAAACATTCAGTTGCAGCCAGAGGTGGGAGCTGTTTGGTCATACCACTTGTTAAACAAATTTGGCTCCCCATTTTTCCTCAGGTCATTGGGGCTCAAGTTGATACAGCTACTGCGCTTGCAAAGCCTCTTTCTCATCAGGCATACTGCTCATATGCACTATTTTTGGTACACTTTGTGAACCCTGGGTATCCCGCTCCCTACTTTTCTTTTTTTTATTTTATTTTTATTAATTTTATATTACAAAACCAACTTCATATCAAACATTACAACACACATTTTCACACAAAATTTTTCCTATTCCCTTCCCTCCCACCTATTTACCCCCATTTCTCTCACCATTTTCTTTTACTTCTTGTTCCTCTAATACTCTTTCCATCTATCTTCACGCCTCCCCGTCTTCCTCTCTCTTTCACTCCTACAAAGACCCTCAGTCCTTTCATTTATCTCTCCCTGTTCTTTGTACTCCGACCAATTCTAGGTATCTCTTTGATATTTTAAAATCACATCATCTTTCAATTTTTTTAATTTTTTTTTTCGATTTTATCCTCTCCAATATGGTATAGTTCCTCCATCCTGTATCTATACTCCACTCCAATCTTTTAATTTTGGGGTCTCCTGTGCCTGCAAAAATTTGGGGATAAGTTCTTTGGCCGCATTTATTAAGTGAAACAATATCATATTCTTATATTGTTTCACTGTATTCTCAGACTTATGGAATAAGCAAACCCAAGGGTCTTTCAGTATACTAATCTCCAATATCTCCTGTAGATGTTGAATTATTACTTGCCAAAACTCCTATATTTTAGGGCAATCCTGCCATATATGTGCCATTGTTCCCTTAATCCCACACCCCCTCCCACACAAAGATTAAATCTCTGGTCGTTGTTTATGTGCCACACTAGGTGTAATATACCATCTACTAAACATTTATAATTCATTTCTACTTACATTTTTTTGTTGCTTGTTCAATTTTGTTCCAAGCTGCTTTTCCCACTTTTCCAAGATTGGTGGGGACTCAGATCCAGATATTGTAGTAAGGATCCTATAAATACTGGAAGTAACATGTTTTCATATTAAATTTGAACTAAACATTTCTTGAAATGGATACATCTTCCACTGTCCTTAATGGCTGTGGGAGCCCTGCAACAAAATTTCCTAATTGATAATAGCACCATTCGTGTAGTATAAAAATAATTCCTTTTTACTTTTTAAATCTTGAAAAGAACATAATTCCCCTCTTTCTGTAATATCTTTTAAATGTGCATTTCTATCTTTTATCCATTTTCCTGAAATATTATCTTTCCCTGGGCTGCTCCCTACCTTTCTGCCTTCATAAAGCACAGCAGTCCTCTGGATGTACATTGATGTCCACTGCTCACAGTGACTGATCTTAAAATGCTTAACCCTTACTGATCTGCAACAATGGATTTGAGTACCTCTGGTGGAATATCCATTACTATACATGACAGATCACAGATGCAAGGGAAGTTAGACAGTGGGCCATGCAAGCTCTCACTCACCAAATAACTCAGGGGGGTCCTACAACACTTCCCCTAAGGAACCTCATTCCGATAACCCACTGTCCCCCATCTGAGTTACTACCCTCCTCTGAGACCGAGATTGCCCTCCCTAACACTCTTGTTTGTCCAGAGAAGAGTTCTCAGCCCCTATTATTGAAATTATGGGTGGACTGCTAGCCTTCTTGGAAAACTTGGACTGCAGGGGCTGCAGGCAGTCTCCTTTATCCCCCGCATCATAGTCCATATCTGAATCTTTTCTGACTGCTTCTACACTTCTTGAAGAGGAGGATGGAGATAGTTTCTCAACTGGTTCTGTGGATTTGGCACAGGAAGAAGGCCAATCCACCGATGTTTATCCCAAACTTGAAGATACTATTGATGTCCGTATTGATGCAATGCGCATGTGCCTTCTCCCTAGAGCAGTCTACATCAGCTTAAACCAAGGTCACCAGCCTGCTCAGAAATGCCTCGGGCTACAAAAGTTTTACTGGTTCACTAGCTTATGCGGGCTGTGTTATACGTTGACAGGCCCCACACTGAAAAAAAATTTCCCTTTGACATTTTGCTTGGCAATGTCCTATTGAGGAAGGGTTTTTGAAGAAGTGGGCTTTCTTGATATCACGTACCTGGTGATGGAGGCCAATGGAGAGAGGTCTTCCCTTGCGGCTAAGTTCCGGACTCCCCTGAGAGTGGGACAGCGGGAGTCAGGCCCAAAGTTGTACAGGTCGCCTGTAGGAGTGCTGGTTGGTGGTCCACTCAGAAGCACAGCTGCTGGTGCATGGAGATAGGTCTGTAGACAGGAGGCGCCAGTGCATGGTATGCAAGCCCTTCCGGGATTTAGATGTTTACTGGGTAGTCGGTTCAAGGCAAGGTCAGGTACCAGGTGGGAATCAGAGCAGACGTAGTCAGATGGGATAGCCGAGGTCATATACAGTGGAGCGAGACAGAGAGTATCCGTAAGCCAAGCCGAGGTCAGATCAGGGGTAAATCAGAGTAGACAGGTCCAGGAGTAAGCCGAGTTGGTATCAGGAAATCACAGGTCACAATCACAAGAAACAGGAACAAGGCACGGGGAGCTAGAGATCATCCAGCAACTTGAGGAAGTGATGAGCCTCCTTATAAAGGCCATCTGGCACCAAACGGAGGCTGATGCGTGCTTCTGCGGTCATGCAGGGTACTGGCAGAAATGCCAGATCTTCCAGAACTTCTGCCGTGGAGAGGACCCTGACACTTGGTGGTGGACTCAGCCATCACTTATCTTAACAAGACCCTCATGGTTCCAGTGGAGGATGTCCATGAATTCAAAGATCCTGTGGACCAGAGGTTAGGGGGCCTTTCCTCTCACAGCACATTCCATCAGATCGGTTAGTGTTTGGCTTTTCAGCATATGGCATCTGTCCTAGAATTGTTAGGCAGAAATAAAAAAAGCAGAAAAAGGGTTGATTGGCCAAAGAGCTAGAATTAAAGTACAGTTTGTTGAGCCTACTCTCTCCCTATGCAGTTTATCAGCTTTCCCTTTCCTTTCTCTACAGCAGCTGCCAAAACAATATGGCTGTTCTGTCCCCCTTTTTATAATGGAGGGAATGGTTTATCCAAAAGTCCCCTATTTGTTCCTCTAAGCCTGCTGGCCATAGTTCAAAGGCCATTTGGTGCATTCTGGTTAAAAAAAACTATTTTTAAAAAACAAGCTGCACAATAATTTGCCTCAAATTTCGAATCCTCTTGCAGCCTCCTTGGATAATTCACATCACTCACCCCAAGCGATTGCAGAGAAATAAGTGCCAAAGTATTGTGAAATGCCATACCTGCATGGAATCTCATGGAGTGTCCTGCAGCCCAGTTTCACAGATTCTGTAGAAAAGCTTTGTTGAATTCATAGGCTGAATTGCAGGATTTCACTGTTTGACAGGGAGCATTTAAACTACATTTCCCAGAAGAGCTAGCTAATGGGCGGGGGCAGATAAATACAGGAGCATGGGAACCAGAGGACAGGAAGTGGACAGAAAGAGAGCTGGAGAGCAGGTGTGAAGAGAGGACCGTGCAGGACACCAGAGGTCTCTGTGGGCCAGACCACAGAGAGCGGAGGAGAGAGGAAGACTTGCTGACTGCTGACACGGCTGACAAGTTGGGCTGAAAGCCCTGAGAGCAGGCAAGCTGGAGTGTTGCTATCCTGAGTGATCTTTGAAGGAGAAGCCACAAAGAAACGGGGGCCCCTGTCTACAGAGAGACTTTCTACCACCTGACCGAGACCACGGACTGGGTGACAGAATTCTATATTCAAGCCATCTAAGTTGAACATGACATTACCAAGTTCACTCCTTCTCTACTGCTTGATTGCTATCGTTCCTCATGTTAAATGTGTTAAAACCTAAGTTGTTTAGCCTACTAGTCATTACAGTTCCAGCATATTCCAGCATTTCAGCAGGGGTTGAGCTTCCAGAGTGGGGTCAAGACAGAAAGGGAACCCAAAAATTACTCAGCGGCCCCTGAAGGGGTACTACTACATTGACCTTCAGCCTTCTAAGTGACGTGAATTTTCCAAGAGGTTGTGGGCATTTGTAGGTATATCACCAGATAAAGATTTCTTCCATTTTATTGAGAAAAAAACATTGCCCTTTGAGTGATCAATGTACATTGCAGGGATTTTACCAAACTCTGTAGCAGATTCCTACCGTTTGTTGCACTGAAGAAATTGCTGTTGCACCATGTTCTGTGGAGGTTGAATCTGAATGGGAGGGTATAGTTCATTATAATCACCTGGTGTACTCTAGGTATTCTAAGAAAATAAATTCCTTCCTGATCCCCCGAGAGGCAATCGGATATTCCCTGGATCAACTTTACCTATAAATGTTAGTGTGACGTAAGTCACTTTGGATGGGGGGCCCATGGAGCCCAGCTCACTTTGGTGAGGTGGGGAGACCCCTGTCTCAGCTCCCCATATCCCTCTTATGTGTAAATCACCCTGTGCCTGTTAGGGGTACAGGGTGATCTGTCCTAATATTGTGTGGGCTTTGTCTCAGACTGTGTAGACATGTTTAGGAGATAGGTGGGATGGGGGTTGTTGTTGTTTAATGTTATGTGGCTACATCCCATTGTTCTATTGTTTGTCTGGCTTGGGAACAAAGTATTGTGGGATGTATGTGTTTATGTGTATTAGCTTAGTAGGGGTGTCTCCAGCAGCTCTCCCTTCTAATGGGACTGTCTGCTGGTGTGAAGTTTGAATACCAGTGTCTCTTGTTAATAAATGTAGATTGCCCCGCCCTGTGTTATTATGCAGGGAGGGGGGATTGTCCCCTAAGTGTATATATCTTGTATCTGTGTTCAAATAAAGTAGTCTACCTCTAGTTTACTTCAAATCGGGTGTCGTCTGGATCTTGGGGTAACAATAGCCAGATTCACTGGTCTAGTGTTCCAGAGACTGAGAAGCAGCTTCTTGTTGGAGATACCCAGTCATGGGTGTCCGGGGTCCATTACAGTTAGTATCCAGTTAATTCTGTGTATCTAAGAAAGAATCTAGGCCCTTTTTTAAGCAATCCACTGAACTGGCCAGAACCAACTCTCGAGGGAGTCTATTCCACATTTTCACAGCTCTCTCTGTGAAACAAAACTTTCCGTGTTTGGAGATTAAATTTCTTTTCCTCCAGATGTAAAGACAGCCCACTTGTCCTCTGTGATGACCTCAGGGTGAATAGCTCTACATCGAGTTCACTATAGGAACCACTGATGTATTTATACATGTTGATCATATTCCCCCTTAATCTCCTCTTCTCAAGAGAGAATAAATTCAGTTCCTCTAATCTTTCCTCATAACTGATCTCCTCCATGCCTCATATCAGTTTGGTTGCCCTTCTCTGTACTGTCTCTAGCTCCCCAATGTTCTTTTTGTGAATTGGTGCCCAAAACTGAACTGCATATTCCAGATGAGGTGTTACTAATGATTTGTACAGGGGTAAAATGATATCTCTCTCTCTGGAGTCTATACCTCTTTTAATACAAGAGAGGATTTTGCTCGCTTTAGAAACCGCAGCTTGGCATTGCATGCCATTATTAAACTTGTGATCTACCAGAACTCCCAGATCCTTCTCCACCATTGATTCCCCCAGTTGTACTCCCCCTAGTATGTATGTTGCATGCATATTCTTAGCCCCCAAGTGCATAACCTTACATTTATCAACATTAAACCTCATTTGCCATATAGTTGCCCAATTAAACAGTGTATTGAGGTCGGCTTGTAAGTTGAAGACATCCTATATGGACGTTAAAGATTTTGACCCCTTAAGGTGTTCTAAGGAGAAAATCTGCAGGGTCTGTATCTTTTTAGAAGTATTTAACCCTTGGGGAGTATCTCACCCAAATGGAAATTTCTATTGCAGAGGAAACCTATAATCTAACTTGTTTCCTAGTGTAGACTCCTAGGAAAATCAACGAGGCAATCACACAAGCAGGAAATGACATTTCTTGGGGGTTATGTATGCCAATGTTTTACAGGATGCCTCCAGGTTGCCATATTGGACTACATTTTACAGAAAATTACAGCAGCTGCAGACTGAAAAGGAAACTGTGGAGCAATTGTATATGCTGTATTAATTTTTTATTTTGCTATATTTTTCCCACAAAAGTGGTGTTACCCTTTAAGTTTACTGTGTATTTTTACCCCTCTTAAATCACAGCTTCATGTAAACATTTTTTTTCTGTGAAATTAAAATTTAGTGACTCCTTACAGCTCATATATATGACTAGAGATGAGCGAATTATTCAAAAATTCGATTCGACTGATTCGGCGAATTCGTGAAAAAATTTCGATTCGAGTCGAATATATTCGCTGCGAATTTAACTTATAAAAGGGTGTTTCTAGGCTTCAGAGAGCCTTTATATTAGTGCAGAACACTGTACCTTTAATTTAAATACACTTGGAGTCTGCTGGGGAAGAGAAATAATACTGACAGTCAGTATGACATGCAGATGAGTGCCGTCGATCTTAGAATCACCGCACACTTCACTCATTTGGGCAGTCACGGGGCCAAAACCAGAGTGTGGAGCCACAGTGTGGCGGTGGAGGCAGCAGCAATGGGAGGCCATACAGCACCCTATGACAAAAATGGAAACCACCAGCAGTGTGAGGAGACCTGAAAGTGGCACATGGCAGAGTGTGGCGATGGAGACAGCAGCAATGGGAGGCCGTACAGGGACCCATGACACACTCTGGACCTGGCAGCAGCATGAGGAGGCGGTACAGAAGCCCATGACAGATTACGGGCCTGGCAGCAGCATGAGGAGTTGGTACGGGGGCCTATGGCAGATTACGGGCCTGGCAGCAGCAATGGGAGGCCGTACAGGGACCCATGACACACTCTGGACCTGGCAGCAGCATGAGGAGGCGGTACAGGGGCCCATGACAGATTACGGGCCTGGCAGCAGCATGAGGAGTCGGTACGGGGGCCCATGACACACTCTGGACCTGGCAGCAGCATGAGGAGGCGGTACAGGGGCGCATGACAGATTACGAGCCTGGCAGCAGCAACTTGGACAGGAGGACGTTCAGCTTCTGCACCGTCGGGTGCGTGCTCGCAAACTGTTGTCTCTTGGAAACGGATTCCAAGAAAGACTGCTGACGGAATCCGTGAAGAGGAGTAGCAGGAGAAGGAGCATCTGAACGAGCGGAATATGCCAACAAGCGACAACAGGGGCCCATGACAGATTACGGGCCTGGCAGCAGCATGAGGAGTCGGTACGGGGGCCCATGGCAGATTACGGGCCTGGCAGCAGCATGAGGAGGCGGTACTGGGGCCCATAGCAGATTTAGGGCCTGGCAGCAGCAATGGGAGGCCCGTAATCTGCCAGCACCCTATGACAAAAAATGTAACACACCAGCAGTGTGAGGAGACCTGAAAGTGGCACATGGCAGAGTGTGGCGATGGAGACAGCAGCAATGGGAGGCCGTACAGGGACCCATGACACACTCTGGACCTGGCAGCAGCATGAGGAGGCGGTACAGGGGCCCATGGCAGATTACGGGCCTGGCAGCAGCAATGGGAGGCCCGTAATCTGCCAGCACCCTATGACAAAAAATGGAACACACCAGCAGTGTGAGGAGACCTGAAAGTGGCACATGTTTGGGGCATGATTCATGGCGGATTCAGTCAGTTGTGTCAGGAACTGTTGGTTTGAAATCCAGACTAATCCATGCCTGATTCATTTTTACAAACGTGAGTCTCTCCACACTTTGGGTGGACAGTCGTGTCCTCCGCGGAGTTACAATACCTCCTGCCGCACTAAACACGCGCTCCGATGCCACGCTACTGGCCGGGCATGACAGCCTTTCAAGGGCAAATTCAGCTAGTTGGGGCCAAAGGTCAAGTTTCGTTGCCCAGTAGTCAAAGGGATTGTCTACCTCGGTTGGCAGGGTGCTGTCCAAGTAGGCCTAAGCCTGTTGTTTGAGGTCCTGCTCCAGGTCCACCTGATGCTGCTGCTGCTGCGGCTGGTTAGTAGTTTCCTCACTGCGCTGGTGAAGAAAGCTACTCATCATCGACTGCAGACTGAGGCAGCCGCTGCTGGTGGAGCTGCCACTGCTCCTACCACCCCACCCCTCCCCTGCTGCCATGGCAGCGGAAAGCGAGCGCACAGGGCCCACAGTGTCTGAGGATGGACGTTGGCGCAGAAAGGCATAGACCAGCTGACTACATAGGTGGTTTTTATAGTACGTTATTTTGGCCTCCCTCTCAGCAGGTGTGAAAAAGGCCACCATTTTTGAACGGTAGCGAGGGTCCAACAAGGTGGACAGCCAAAAGTCATCCCTCTGTCTGATGGTTATTATTCGGCTGTCGCTATGCAAGCAAGCGAGCATGCTATGGGCCATTTGTGCCAAGGAATGCGAGGGACTCCCTGCCTCCATCTCCACAGCATACTGCCACGGTGCGTCTGGGTCCTCTGTCTCCTCCTCCTCCTCCTCTACCAGATGCTCCTGCTCCTCCACTCCTGTCCGCTGAGTGGAAAAACCACCCATTTCACTCAATAATTCTTGAGCACCAATGTCCTCCTCTACCTCCTCCTCTTCTTCCTGTCCTGCCCCCACAGGGGTCATGTGGCGTTGAGATCTGTGCGCCACGTCTACCGCACCCTGACCAGCCATTGTTAACAGCATTTGTTCCAGGACGTGCAACAGAGGAATGACGTCGTTCATCCCATAGTCCTGCCGACTCACGAATAGCGTGGCCTCCTCAAAGGGCCTGAGCAAGCGCAGGTGTCACGCATGAGCTGCCAATGGCTGACATCTAAGTTACACAGGGAGTACCTTTATCCGCTTGTAACATCAGGAAATCGGTGATGGCCTTTCGCTGTTCGTAAAGGCGGTCTAACATATGTAGGGTTGAATTCCACCTTGTTGCAACGTCACAGCATGAGGAGTCGGTACGGGGGCCCATGGCAGATTACGGGCCTGGCAGCAGCAATGGGAGGCCCGTAATCTGCCAGCACCCTATGACAAAAAATGTAACACACCAGCAGTGTGAGGAGATCTGAAAGTGGCACATGGCAGAGTGTGGCGATGGAGACAGCAGCAATGGGAGGCCGTACAGGGACCCATGAGAGAGTCTGGACCTGGCAGCAGCATGAGAAGGCGGTATAGGGGCCCATGGCAGATTAGGGGCCTGGCAGCAGCTATAGGAGGCCCGTAATCTGCCAGCACCCTATGACAAAAAATGGAACACACCAGCAGTGTAAGGAGACCTGAAAGTGGCACATGGCATGAGACACTGTGGACCTGGCAGCAGCATGAGGAGGCGGTACAGGGGCCCATGGCAGATTAGGGGCCTGGCAGCAGCTATGGGAGGCCCGTAATCTGCCAGCACCCTATGACAAAAAATGGAACACACCAGCAGTGTGAGGAGACCTGAAAGTGGCACATGGCAGAGTGTGGCGATGGAGACAGCAGCAATGGGAGGCCGTACAGGGACCCATGAGAGACTCTGGACCTGGCAGCAGCATGAGGAGGCGGTATAGGGGCCCATGGCAGATTAGGGGCCTGGCAGCAGCTATGGGAGGCCCGTAATCTGCCAGCACCCTATGACAAAAAATGGAACACACCAGCAGTGTGAGGAGACCTGAAAGTGGCACATGGCAGAGTGTGGCGATGGAGACAGCAGCAATGGGAGGCCGTAGTGGGACCCATGAGAGACTCTGGACCTGGCAGCAGCATGAGGAGGCGGTATAGGGGCCCATGGCAGATTAGGGGCCTGGCAGCAGCTATGGGAGGCCCGTAATCTGCCAGCACCCTATGACAAAAAATGGAACACACCAGCAGTGTGAGGAGACCTGAAAGTGGCACATGGCATGAGACACTGTGGACCTGGCAGCAGCATGAGGAGGCGGTACAGGGGCCCATGGCAGATTAGGGGCCTGGCAGCAGCTATGGGAGGCCCATAATCTGCCAGCACCCTATGACAAAAAATGGAAAACACCAGCAGTGTGTGAGGAGACCTGAAAGTGGCACATGGCAGAGTGTGGCGATGGAGACAGCAGCAATGGGAGGCCGTACAGGGACCCATGAGAGACTCTGGACCTGGCAGCAGCATGAGGAGGCGGTATAGGGGCCCATGGCAGATTAGGGGCCTGGCAGCAGCTATGGGAGGCCCGTAATCTGCCAGCACCCTATGACAAAAAATGGAACACACCAGCAGTGTGAGGAGACCTGAAAGTGGCACATGGCAGAGTGTGGCGATGGAGACAGCAGCAATGGGAGGCCGTACAGGGACCCATGAGAGACTCTGGACCTGGCAGCAGCATGAGGAGGCGGTATAGGGGCCCATGGCAGATTAGGGGCCTGGCAGCAGCTATGGGAGGCCCGTAATCTGCCAGCACCCTATGACAAAAAATGGAACACACCAGCAGTGTGAGGAGACCTGAAAGTGGCACATGGCATGAGACACTGTGGACCTGGCAGCAGCATGAGGAGGCGGTACAGGGGCCCATGGCAGATTAGGGGCCTGGCAGCAGCTATGGGAGGCCCGTAATCTGCCAGCACCCTATGACAAAATGGAACCCTGGGCTGGGGCAGGCAGAACCGCCGTATCTTTATCGCGGTTTTCCCAGGCCACCAAATGGCGACGCTGCATATGCTGCCGCAACGCTGTAGTCCCAACATGGGCCCCCTGGCCACGCTTGACTTTCTGGCCACATAGTCGACATACGGCTACGTTTACTTCCTCGGGCGGCTTGACAAAAAATTGCCACACCGCCGAGTAGGAAACTTTGCCCCCGATACTCCTCACTGGCTGACTGCTGCTTCCTCCGTGCACACCGGCACCACTACTGGCCGTGGTGGTAGGCTGCAGTGGAGCTGGTGCTGTACTCCGTGGCCGTTTGCCTCCACTGACACTGCTGCGACCCTGCTGCCTCCTGGGCAACCCACCGACTGTTTTGCTCGCTGCCAAGCTGCCACCCTCTTCTCCTGATGATGCGGAAGCAATAGCCTGATGACGACGAGGCTGCCAAGTGCGATCAGCCTCATCATCATCAATTAGGGTCTCCGCCTCACTACTAGCCCCCTCGGCTGCGTGTGGGTCAGGAGACAGACCTGTCTCTAGACCGGCTACCGAGCCACTCTCCTCGCCACTACTTCTTCGCCTGGCTGCTGAAGAGGCGGATGTCTCCCCCCGTTCCTGACCGCCCTCTGTTAGCTCTTCCTCACTGTACAGTGGGGCTGAGCCCACAGCATACGATACTTCGCTTGGTGAGGGAACACCAAAGGACAGGGGCAGGTCGAGGACACGTGATTTCAGTGGGCTTGCTCCCGGGCCATGCCAACTAACGGTTGTGTCTGACGTACCCACCGACCGTTGGCTGTAGGTGTCAGAGGTGACCTGGGAAGAGGAAGACGACCGAGCCAACCAATCGATGACGGCAGGGTTGTCGGTGGAGACACGACCGCTGGATGACACCGGGAGCACTGGCCTCTGGCTGCGACTAGTGCTGCCTCGACCCCTTCCTCTGCTGCCACGTCTGCTCGCTCCTAAAACATTGCCTCCTCTGCCACTCCTATGCATGTTGTCTGACATACTCTTTAATTAAACGATTCTGTGTCCCTGAGTAACAATTCTGTGTCTGTCCCTGAGTAACAATTCTGTGTCCCTGAGTAACAATTCTGTGTCCCTCAGTAACAATTCTGTGTCCCTGAGTAACAATTCTGTGTCCCTCAGTAACAATTCTGTGTCCCTCAGTAACAATTCTGTGTCCCTCAGTAACAATTCTGTGTCCCTGAGTAACAATTCTGTGTCCCTCAGTAACAATTCTGTGTCCCTCAGTAACAATTCTGTGTCTGTCCCTGAGTAACAATTCTGTGTCTGTTGCTGAGTAACAATTCTGTGTCCCTCAGTAACAATTCTGTGTCCCTGAGTAACAATTCTGTGTCCCTGAGTAACAATTCTGTGTCCCTCAGTAACAATTCTGTGTCTGTCCCTGAGTAACAATTCTGTGTCTGTCCCTGAGTAACAATTCTGTGTCTGTCGCTGAGTAACAATTCTGTGTCCCTGAGTAACAATTCTGTGTCCCTCAGTAACAATTCTGTGTCTGTCCCTGAGTAACAATTCTGTGTCTGTCCCTGAGTAACAATTCTGTGTCCCTCAGTAACAATTCTGTGTCCCTCAGTAACAATTCTGTGTCCCTGAGTAACAATTCTGTGTCCCTCAGTAACAATTATGTGTCCCTCAGTAACAATTCTGTGTCCCTCAGTAACAATTCTGTGTCCCTGAGTAACAATTCTGTGTCCCTCAGTAACAATTCTGTGTCCCTGAGTAACAATTCTGTGTCCCTCAGTAACAATTCTGTGTCCCTCAGTAACAATTCTGTGTCCCTCAGTAACAATTCTGTGTCTGTCCCTGAGTAACAATTCTGTGTCTGTCCCTGAGTAACAATTCTGTGTCCCTAAGTAACGTTTCTGTGGCCCTAAGTAACGGTTCTGTGGCCCTCAGTAACAAATCTGTGTCCCTCAGTAACAATTCTGTGTCCCTCAGTAACAATTCTGTGTCCCTCAGTAACAATTCTGTGTCTGTCCCTGAGTAACAATTCTGTGTCTGTCCCTGAGTAACAATTCTGTGTCCCTCAGTAACAATTCTGTGTCCCTGAGTAACAATTCTGTGTCCCTCAGTAACAATTCTGTGTCCCTCAGTAACAATTCTGTGTCCCTGAGTAACAATTCTGTGTCTGTCCCTGAGTAACAATTCTGTGTCTGTCGCTGAGTAAAAATTCTGTGTCCCTCAGTAACAATTCTGTGTCCCTCAGTAACAATTCTGTGTCCCTGAGTAACAATTCTGTGTCCCTCAGTAACAATTCTGTGTCCCTCAGTAACAATTCTGTGTCTGTCCCTGAGTAACAATTCTGTGTCTGTCCCTGAGTAACAATTCTGTGTCCCTCAGTAACAATTCTGTATCCCTCAGTAACAATTCTGTGTCTGTCCCTGAGTAACAATTCTGTGTCCCTCAGTAACAATTCTGTGTCTGTCCCTGAGTAACAATTCTGTGTCCCTAAGTAACGTTTCTGTGGCCCTAAGTAATGGTTCTGTGGCCCTCAGTAACAAATCTGTGTCCCTCAGTAACAATTCTGTGTCTGTCCCTAAGTAACAATTCTGTGGCCCTAAGTAACGTTTCTGTGGCCCTAAGTAACGATTCTGTGGCCCTAAGTAACAATTCTGTGGCCCTAAGTAACGTTTCTGTAGCCCTAAGTAACGTTTCTGTGGCCCTAAGTAATGTTTCTGTGGCCCTCAGTAACAATTCTGTGTCCCTCAGTAACAATTCTGTGTCTGTCCCTAAGTAACAATTCTGTGGCCCTAAGTAACGTTTCTGTGGCCCTAAGTAACAGTTCTGTGGCCCTCAGTAACAATTCTGTGTCCCTCAGTAACAATTCTTTGTCTGTCCCTAAGTAACAATTCTGTGGCCCTAAGTAACGTTTCTGTGTCCCTAAGTAACAGTTCTGTGGCCCTCAGTAACAATTCTGTGTCCCTCAGTAACAATTCTGTGTCTGTCCCTAAGTAACAATTCTGTGGCCCTAAGTAACGTTTCTGTGGCCCTAAGTAACGTTTCTGTGGCCCTAAGTAACGATTCTGTGTCCCTCAGTAACAATTCTGTGTCTGTCCCTAAGTAACAATTCTGTGTCTGTCCCTGAGTAACAATTCTGTGTCCCTAAGTAATGTTTCGGTGGCCCTAAGTAACAGTTCTGTGGCCCTCAGTAACAATTCTGTGTCCCTCAGTAACAATTCTGTGTCTGTCCCTAAGCAACAATTCTGTGGCCCTAAGTAACGTTTCTGTGGCCCTAAGTAACAGTTCTGTGGCCCTCAGTAACAATTCTGTGTCCCTCAGTAACAATTCTGTGTCTGTCCCTAAGTAACAATTCTGTGGCCCTAAGTAACGTTTCTGTGGCCCTAAGTAACAGTTCTGTGGCCCTCAGTAACAATTCTGTGACCCTCAGTAACAATTCTGTGTCTGTCCCTAAGTAACAATTCTGTGGCCCTAAGTAACGTTTCTGTGGCCCTAAGTAACAGTTCTGTGGCCCTCAGTAACAATTCTGTGTCCCTCAGTAACAATTCTGTGTCTGTCCCTAAGTAACAATTCTGTGGCCCTAAGTAACGTTTCTGTGGCCCTAAGTAACGTTTCTGTGGCCCTAAGTAACGATTCTGTGTCCCTCAGTAACAATTCTGTGTCTGTCCCTAAGTAACAATTCTGTGTCTGTCCCTGAGTAACAATTCTGTGTCCCTAAGTAACGTTTCTGTGGCCCTAAGTAACAGTTCTGTGGCCCTCAGTAACAATTCTGTGTCTGTCCCTAAGTAACAATTCTGTGGCCCTAAGTAACGTTTCTGTGGCCCTAAGTAACAATTCTGTGGCCCTCAGTAACAATTCTGTGTCCCTCAGTAACAATTCTGTGTCTGTCCCTAAGTAACAATTCTGTGGCCCTAAGTAACGTTTCTGTGGCCCTAAGTAACAGTTCTGTGGCCCTCAGTAACAATTCTGTGTCTGTCCCTAAGTAACAATTCTGTGGCCCTAAGTAACGTTTCTGTGGCCCTAAGTAACGTTTCTGTGGCCCTAAGTAAGGATTCTGTGGCCCTAAGTAATGTTTCTGTGGCCCTAAGTAACAGTTCTGTGGCCCTCAGTAACAATTCTGTGTCCCTCAGTAACAATTCTTTGTCTGTCCCTAAGTAACAATTCTGTGGCCCTAAGTAACGTTTCTGTGGCCCTAAGTAACAGTTCTGTGGCCCTCAGTAGCAATTCTGTGTCTGTCCCTAAGTAACAATTCTGTGGCCCTAAGTAACGTTTCTGTGGCCCTAAGTAACGTTTCTGTGGCCCTAAGTAACGATTCTGTGTCCCTCAGTAACAATTCTGTGTCTGTCCCTAAGTAACAATTCTGTGTCTGTCCCTGAGTAACAATTCTGTGTCCCTAAGTAATGTTTCGGTGGCCCTAAGTAACAGTTCTGTGGCCCTCAGTAACAATTCTGTGTCCCTCAGTAACAATTCTGTGTCTGTCCCTAAGCAACAATTCTGTGGCCCTAAGTAACGTTTCTGTGGCCCTAAGTAACAGTTCTGTGGCCCTCAGTAACAATTCTGTGTCCCTCAGTAACAATTCTGTGTCTGTCCCTAAGTAACAATTCTGTGGCCCTAAGTAACGTTTCTGTGGCCCTAAGTAACAGTTCTGTGGCCCTCAGTAACAATTCTGTGTCCCTCAGTAACAATTCTGTGTCTGTCCCTAAGTAACAATTCTGTGGCCCTAAGTAACGTTTCTGTGGCCCTAAGTAACGTTTCTGTGGCCCTAAGTAACGATTCTGTGTCCCTCAGTAACAATTCTGTGTCTGTCCCTAAGTAACAATTCTGTGTCTGTCCCTGAGTAACAATTCTGTGTCCCTAAGTAACGTTTCTGTGGCCCTAAGTAACAGTTCTGTGGCCCTCAGTAACAATTCTGTGTCTGTCCCTAAGTAACAATTCTGTGGCCCTAAGTAACGTTTCTGTGGCCCTAAGTAACAGTTCTGTGGCCCTCAGTAACACTTCTGTGTCCCTCAGTAACAATTCTGTGTCTGTCCCTAAGTAACAATTCTGTGGCCCTAAGTAACGTTTCTGTGGCCCTAAGTAACAGTTCTGTGGCCCTCAGTAACAATTCTGTGTCCCTCAGTAACAATTCTGTGTCTGTCCCTAAGTAACAATTCTGTGGCCCTAAGTAACGTTTCTGTGGCCCTAAGTAACGTTTCTGTGGCCCTAAGTAATGATTCTGTGGCCCTAAGTAACGATTCTGTGGCCCTAAGTAACGTTTCTGTGGCCCTAAGTAACGATTCTGTGGCCCTAAGTAACGTTTCTGTGTCTCTAAGTAACGTTTCTGTGGCCCTAAGTAACAGTTCTGTGGCCCTCAGTAACAATTCTGTGTCCCTCAGTAACAATTCTGTGTCTGTCCCTAAGTAACAATTCTGTGGCCCTAAGTAACGTTTCTGTGGCCCTAAGTAACGTTTCTGTGGCCCTAAGTAACGATTCTGTGTCCCTCAGTAACAATTCTGTGTCTGTCCCTCAGTAACAATTCTGTGTCTGTCCCTGAGTAACAATTCTGTGTCCCTAAGTAACGTTTCTGTGGCCCTAAGTAACAGTTCTGTGGCCCTCAGTAACAATTCTGTGTCTGTCCCTAAGTAACAATTCTGTGGCCCTAAGTAACGTTTCTGTGGCCCTAAGTAACAGTTCTGTGGCCCTCAGTAACAATTCTGTGTCCCTCAGTAACAATTCTGTGTCTGTCCCTAAGTAACAATTCTGTGGCCCTAAGTAACGTTTCTGTGGCCCTAAGTAACAGTTCTGTGGCCCTCAGTAACAATTCTGTGTCCCTCAGTAACAATTCTGTGTCTGTCCCTAAGTAACAATTCTGTGGCCCTAAGTAACGTTTCTGTGGCCCTAAGTAACGTTTCTGTGGCCCTAAGTAACGATTCTGTGGCCCTAAGTAACGATTCTGTGGCCCTAAGTAACGTTTCTGTGGCCCTAAGTAACGATTCTGTGGCCCTAAGTAACGTTTCTGTGTCCCTAAGTAACGTTTCTGTGTCCCTAAGTAAAGTTTCTGTGGCCCTAAGTAACGTTTCTGTGTCCCTAAGTAACGTTTCTGTGGCCCTAAGTAACGTTTCTGTGGCCCTAACTAACGTTTCTATGTCCCTAACTCTCTCCCTGAATACAGCCAGGTCTGCCTCTTTTGAATGACTGGAGGCAAATGGAGAATTCTAAAATGGCCGCCATTTATAGCTCGACCATTACACAGTGCTGGCTGGCTGGCTGCTGATTGGCTAATGAGATCACATGTCATGAATGAATGCATTATGGGTCAGCGCGCCTTGTCTGCGCGCCTTCCCTGACATCCCCGCTCCGTCGCCGCACATGTCGCCGCCATTTTAGGAAAAATTTCTAATATTCGAAGCGAATTCCACTTCGCCTACTTCGATTCGCTCATCTCTATATATGACTATCACAGGACATAAAAGTAAGAGCAATGAATACAATTTACATAAAGCCACTATTTTAAAAGAGAACTAAAGCTAAAGTACAAGCTAGGGTAAAAATACATTGTCGTTTACTTCCCTGTGACACTTCTATATGATTGATTGCATGTGACCTGCAGCAGTGCCTGACCTGAAAGTTTCTCACAGCTCAGTGCTTGTTCCTAATAACCGCACTCTGAGGATGGTAATATGTGGTGGTGGATGACACAGTTGCTTAGTGGTAAATTCTCTTGATTTACAATCTTGGCTCTTAGGTTTGAAACAGTATACAGTAAGTGTGAAACTTTTTGTTTTCTCTCTGTGCTTCTCTGGGTTTAGACTCAAAAATGAACTGGTGGATAAATTAGCATCTGACTGTAGAAATCAACAAAAGCTAAAAGTTAACTTTCTAGATGAAAACATAGATGCTGCCATTGCTGACCCTCTTCTGAAAATTCTAGTTGTCTGTCTGCTATATGCTGAGCCTTATCATAGCACTGACCTGAAACATATGCAGATTGTAAAAATTAGACATTCCTATTTATTTGCATGTTTTAGGTTAGTGGCTCACAGCAGTGAAAGCCAGATGGAAGTCATAATACAACCCCAATTCCTAAAAAGTTGGGACGTTGTGTAAAATCTGCAGGTATTGAACATCATTCATCACCCACAACCCCAGCAACTAGTCTCCTTCATTTACTGACATTTACAGAATGTTGTTGAAAGACAGGAGGATGCTACACCATGGTAAATGGTGGCCCTATCCCAACTTTTTTTGGAATTGGAGTTGTACTTTTCCAGCTTTTTGTTGACCTGTCCCAACTTTTTTGAGAAGTGTTGCTGCCATCAATTTCAAAATTACCTTATTTTTTTCTTAAAATGGTACCGTTTCTTAGTATAAACATTTTATATGTTTTCTATTGTGAATAAAATATGGGTTTATGAGATTTGCAAATCATTTTATTCTGTTTTTTTGTAGATTTTACACAGCGCCCCAACTTTTTTGGAATTTAGGTTGTAGATATGAAGTCAGATAATGTACAAACCACCATAATTTTCATAGACTTACAGCAATTGTATATGATTTCTAACTATAATTGTGCAGACTACTAGGCACCTAGTTAGACCCAGTGCTCCCAGTAACAGACCTGTTCTTATACACTCCTTATCTTATTCGGCAATACAATTCTGTGTGAGGACAGTTGTGATGAGGATTGTGGCTGTTACTCAGCTCTGTCAGCAAAGAGCACTGGAGTGTGAGACTGGAAGCTGTATTTTCACTGAGTGAAAAATCAATTTTATCACTTTTCTAAGCAAAAATGTGTCACATACCATAACATGCTATGCTGTATGGGCCCTAAAGTGGTTCTAAAGGTGAAACATTTTTTCTTTACCCTAATGAAAACCTGCATTTAAGGTAAAAACGTTTTCCAACTTTTTGTGCTCTACTACCTTCCTAAACACTTGCCTCAATCGATCCAACACTGTCCCCTATTGCATCTCTTCTCTCCCCTCTTCTCACGAGGACAGAGGCAGCAGCAGGAGTCCTTGTAAATCAAATGCTGTGAGGAAGGAGCATGGGCGGGTTGAGCCACGGTGCGTGTTTATGGAAGCCCACGGCTTGGCTCGGGATTGAGAGTACATGCCTGCCCCATAGCAAGTAGTTTGCTATGGGGGCAGACAGAGAAGAGGAGGAGGAGTGGACAGTGCTGGTGGAGGCCCCAGAAAAGGAGGATCAGGGCTGCTCTGTGCATCATAAATGTACAGAGCAGGTAAGTGTAAAATGTTTCTTATTTTAACTTAAAAAAATTCACTTTAGAAACACTTTAAACTTGGCTTGTAGCCATAGGACCAGCATGATGGCCAAACAACAAGTATTAGCAAATTGTATAGGCAGCAATGATCACTCCATACTTCTCTCAGGAAAGGTTTACTTTGAAAGACAAAAACATATAGCTGCATCATGGACAGGTAAGTTACTTTACTGCTAACATTTGTGTCTTGTCCACAGTCTGCCTAAACTATTTCAACAGTCAAATTGGAAGTACAGTGATGGTACACACATATGGTAGATGTGGGTAAACCAATGGCCTTGTACAAAGGAAATGTAGGTCTTAATGATCAATTAACCTCCTTCTGTTAAAGGATTTGGCTTTCTAATATGTGATTACGTCTTCCATTCACAAATACCTAAGTCAGCTGTGGGACCCACCTACTGTAACTCATGAATTAAACAATGGCTGAAAACAAGATGCACGTTTTACATGATAACCTTACACAGTAGCAGAATTGTGATCTAAATACAGATTGCTCTGTCTAAAATCATTCTTCTGGGATTTAAGAGCTAAAAGCACACCAGGGGTTTAGTGTTCTGACATCTGTTCAATTAGCCATCTTCAGAATCCTGCACTAAGAAGACACTAAGCCAGTGCCTTCTGTCAGACTTCAAGAGGCTTGGCCAGTTTTTTTTTAAGCTCTCAAAGATACACAAGTGTATAGAAGATAATGGACAGAATGACCAATATGCTATGAAGTTTGTGGTCGGTAGTTAAACATTTTAATTGTAAATAAAAGCCATGCTTTGTTGAGAATCAATCAAGAAGAAGATGGGGGATTTAAAGAAAGAAGATGTTGAAAAATACTTGGAAAATAATCCTCAGTTTGCCAAGGAATATTTTGATAGGAAATTGAGAAGTGAGGCTGTGTCATCGTTGTTTAACCACAAACAGCAGGACCTCAAAGATGGAGTTTCATTCCAAGAGCTGGCAAAACTGGAAGAAGCCGACATGCTGATGGAGGTGTTGAGGGAGACAGAAGATATCAGCAATGTGGAGAAAGCTATTCATAAAGTCCTCCAAAGGCTGGCACTTCTCCTTCAGGCTAGCTACTGTAGTTTTTTCATATACAGAGCTCGGAACGGGATTCCAGAGTTGGCTACTAGGCTCTTCAATGTCACTAAGAACTCAAAATATGAAGATAATTTGGTGACTCCAGAGGGTGAAATGGTTTTTCCTTTAGACATTGGTATTGTGGGATGGGTGGCTCACACAAAGAAGACCTTGAATGTACCTGATGTGAAAAAGGTGGGTGGTCAGTCTAAGACAAACACAGAATTTGATTAGAAAGCAGCTTTTTTAGATGTTTTATATTTTTATATAATGAAGGGATGTGTTTGTTCATAAAACTTGTTCACAGTGAATATCCTGTAAAAGGTATGAAAGAACCATGTTTTAGGTCTGGATTGATTCAGTAAGTTATGTCTAAGGCAGGTCTTCAATGACCTGATATTTGTTATGAGTTTGTTGATCTAAGAATTGCATTTTAACATGTAAGGAAAGTGTTTTCACATAATTATTTATTTTTCTAGAAATGGGACAAATCCTACTCTATGGGGATATTAAGATATCAAGAATGTACATATCTCTGTACTGTTCCTACATTTTTGTTTGTAACTGAGCCAAGGGGGTAACTATCCTAGCATGCATTTACCCCTGAGCAGAGTGTATTCCCGGTGATTTTTTTCAAGCATATTACATGTCTATTATAGGAATTTGTGCACTTGAATCAAGCTTCAGGAGTTTGTTTCCTTGCTGGAGGAGGAGAACAGTGCCATAGGAACAGAGACATTCTTCAGAAATAAAAATGAGCAAATATGTGTGAAAACTCATGTAAAGTGCATTAACAGGCAACCTTTTTGAAGTCAATGGGACCAAAAAAAGACTGAACATGCTAAAAAAGCTTATGTACTTTTTTGAGCTTAGTGAGTAGGGTGCAGGGCGACTGAGCTTACAAGTGTGAACAGGGACAATTAGAAAGAATGGGATTCTGAGTAATCAGGTGTAGTAAGGTGTAGTCAGGTAAAGGAAAACAAGCAGCAAAACGCTCAAGTGTGAATGAGGGTTTAAGATTTAGACAGGCAAAATGCAGATCTTTATAATAACATAGCTACATTTCTGTGAGCACCAATGCAATATTTAAATCACAGTGCCACACCATATACAATACATGTAGTGCATTCAATTATAACAGCTGTGACTTTGAAATGTTTAATTCCATAATGATCCTTCCATTGGCAGAGCATAGGTAACAAAGATTTCTTAAACAGTAATCAGAACTGCTCCAAAAGAGCTATGGACTCAGTAGTAGTTGTCAATTCAGCTACCTACTTGCTACGCTATTGGCTTTTATCATCTTATTCATGTATCAGATCACAGGCACCAGAGTTAAAATGTTTTCCCTATCATCTTAAATTTTTTTTAACAAGTCAGTTAGAGCAATAGGACACTTGGCTAACACAACCTTAAACTAAGTTACATAAGGTATTTTAGGCTACATTCACACTAGCCTTGTTTGCAAGCAGCAGACAGGTGTTTGGGAAGCGTTTTTACCGTTTACCAAACGCCTGTGAAAATTCTGCACATTGCAGCACATGGTGCTGTTCACACGGGAGCGTCGCGTTGCGTCGCGTCAAAACGGACGCCTCTGGTCGAGTCAGGAGGAGTTGAAGCCTCCTATTCAAGTCTATGGTGCCGCTCCGCAAACACCCGGCGGTTCGGTTGCGACGCGATTATGGGGCGTTTGCGGAGCGTTAACACCATTTGAACTTCATTATAGGCGTTTGTGGGGCGTTTTTAACACTTGGCAAACACCTAGCAACCGCCGGTAAACCGCGCAAGCGGCGTTTGCGGAGCGTTAAAAAACGCTACGCAAACGCCGGACCAACGCTTGTCAGTTTGACAAGAGTTGGAAAACAGTCAAGTGTGAACAAGCCCTAACAACTTAACTTCACTGAATATGGCCTTTTAATAACTGCAGGTTCATGTCATAATGTGAATTATGGGTCCATTGATTAATAATGAATGTATTATTCATTTTAATGTTTATTCAGATGATTTGGAAAGGTCATCAGCCCAGAGCAACTATTTTAAAACAATTGTAATTTAAGATTTGGATGTTGGCTATTGGTCACTACACTGTGAACAGTCTCACTGCACTACAATATTAGGTAACTCTGATTAATCATGTATTCTCAATATATAATGTGTTGGCAGCAGATTAGATTGTGAAATGGCATCACTCACATACCTTGTCTGGCATCTATCTTGGTAAGACCCAGGGCTTTTATTATAGCGGCATCACCAGAAGTACAAAGATGTTAACTGTTTTAGGGCCCAAGTATATTGCTACTGCTTGTTCACCAGCTATGCAATCATGTTAAAACCTGCATAGACTACAACAGAATTTGTATTTCCTTCATGACAGCTTTTTTTTGTTCTTTAATCTGCTCTTGGAGCTTGTAAAAAATGCAAATGTACCCAATTTTAATAAATATGCTTCAAGCCTCAAGAGCTAAATGAAGCAATTGAAGGATCTTATATGAGATTTTAAGGGGCCCTGGTTTCAGCACTGCACTTGGGCACTATGGTTTATAGTCATACCTTTGGGACGCTCTTGTTGACAGTCTGTCACAAAATGTTCACATCGATTAGATGTGATCTACATTTCAGAGTACTAAGGGTGTTATGAGGACAGAGATATCTTTGTACTGCATTCACTGCCAAGAAAACATGTGCTCGTCACCCATAATGTCAATGGGGAAGAAGGAGGAGATCAAACATAACTAAGATGAGAAAAAAGTCAACATAACATACATGATATAAACAAGTATATGTAGCAAGCAAACAATCAAAAGTACTTCTTAGCACTTCCTTTAAAACCCATACCTTTCAATTCAACTAGTGGGAAATTTACCTTTATATCAGGTTGACACACAGTATCTGGAACCTGAAATCAGACTTTTAGTAGGAAAGCTGGCTCTATGAATTGAGGAGTAGGAGGAGACAGTGCTTAGATGGGCTTAAAGGAAGGCTCATGTTGGGCAGTTTCCAGTTTGGTGAGCGTCATTGGTAGTCCAAAGAGCAGGCAAAGATTTGCACAGAAGCAAAGAATTTGCAGGTGTCACCATTATCATGCCATACACATATATAGCCAGTTATAATGATAATTTTGCATTGGAATCAGTAAATAACTGAATAATGGATAGAGATGATAGCTTTGGAAGCTTATGATTGAGTAAGTATGAAAGCATCTGAAAAAATTACTGTCTGGGTTGCCATGATCAAATAATCAAGGGCTTCCTTTGATAGTTCTAAAATATAAAAAGGAGGGATGAGGGTCTCTTTTTCATTTTTATATACATGACCTAGTATGTTATACAGAGAAGTACAATTTGTGAGTAAGGATTTCATGGGAGAGGGGAATAATTCCTTTTACAAATAAGGTCTGGTTGTCAGCAACTCTTATGTATATATTTTCAATGTATGCAATAGCTAGGCCATGAAGGAAGTAACAAAGATAAAGAACATTTTAACAGAGGAAGTGCTTGTGTTCTCAACTACAGAGGTTTAGATATGATAAAAAAAGAAATGTCTGCGGTCACTCAATGCTGTTTTCAACAAAGAAAAAGGGAATAACATAATCACCTCCTAAAGTGAGGTTTTCAAGCAAAACCTACCCTGTACAGGAAGACAGTAGATACTCATCTTTTCTGCTGCTCGGTTTGTGAGGAATGGTCCCCCAAAGTCAGCTTGTAAACCGCCACTTGATCTCCTGCACCTCGCACAGTTTTTACTGGCTCTGCCTGCTTACCTTCATGGCATTGAAGGAGACAGTAGTGTCATGGAGGCCAGCAGCAGTGAGAACTGTGGGGGATCTCCGAGAACCACAGTTCCAGAAATGTCAGTTTCCCAGCAAATTTCAGGGATCATTCCTCAAAAACAGAGCAACATTCAGTTTTGTGGGCCATAGTGGAAGTATGTATACTCTTTCTTCCTTTACAGGATATGCTCAGAAAATGTACTATAGTGAGTTTAACCACTTATACCCCCTTCCTGCCCAGGCCAATTTTCAGCTTTCAGTGCTGTTGCACTTTGAATGACAATTGCGCGGTCATGCAACACTGTACCCATATAAACATTTTTTTCACACAAATAGAGCTTTCTTTTGGTGGTATTTACTCGCCGCTGGGTGCTTTATTTTTTGCACTATAAACAAAAAAAGAGCAAAACATTTCGGGAAAAAAAGTTTTTCTTTGTTTCTAGTATAACATTTTGCAAACAGGTAATTCTTCTTCACTGATGTGCATTGATGAGGCTGCACTGATAGGCAGCACTGATGGGCACTGATAGGCGGCACTGATGGGCACGGACAGGCAGCACTAATGGGCACTGATAGGCGGCACTGATGAGGTGGCACAGATAGGCAGCACTGATGGGCACTGATAGGCAGCACTGATAGGCGGCACTGGTGAGTTGGCACTGATGAGGTTGCACTGATATGCAACTATGATGGGCACTGATAGGCAGCACTGCTGGGCACTGATAGGTGGCACTGATGGGCAGAACTGATGGGCACTGACGGGTGGCACTGACGGATGGCACTGACTGGTGGCACTGACTGATGGCACTGACTGGCGGCACTGCTGGGCATTGACTGGCGGCACTGCTGGGCATTGATGGGTGGCACTGCTGGGCAGCACTGATGGGGGCACTGGTGGGTGGCACTGCTGGGCACAGGTGGTTGGCACTGCTGGGCACTGATGGACACAGGTGGGCTGCACTGGTGAGTGGCACTGATGATCGGTGCCGATTCGTCCTCTGACAATTGCCAATTATCGGCAGTACTTTCCTCACGCTGTGACCGCGTGAGGAAAGTGCAGCCCATAACCAGCAACTGCATTTACCGGTGATCTGCTGTGTCATTGGACACAGCTGATCACATGATGTGGTAAAAGGCCAATCACAGCGGCCTTTTACTACGTGATCAGCTATGTCCATAGGACACAGCGATCACGGAGATCGCCGGGGGCGTGCGGGAGGGCGCATTCTGGCAGGACGTCATATGACGACCTACCAGAACAAAACAACCACACTGTAGCCGTCATTCGGCTATAGCGCGGTTGGCAAGTGGTTAAAGTCAAAACCTTTGCATATAGTTCTGGACAGAGTGAAGACAAGTTAGAACCCCTGTCAGGTTTTTATTCCTATCTATGCCCCATTTAGGAGATTTAATCTCTCAGTTTGTCCTACTGACCATTGTCATTGGAAGAGAAAGTGATGGGAACAGGAGATGACTTGTAATCTTCCAACAGACACCCTTTCTGGACACAATTAAGAGGAGAGTTCCCTCACTTTAGAGAAATGTCCATCACTTCCTGCTGTATCTCCAAGTCAGGAAGAAAAGGGAAACTCTCTACATGGATACCACACAGCAAAAAGGACAAAGAATGTTTTGTTTTTAGATACAGGGTGTGCACATTAAAATTAAAATGAACAATCTCTATACAATCTCTATTAGATTTACCAAGTAAGAATGCCTACCCAAATATTCATTCAATGTGTATCCAATCAGGCAGGTCCTTTTTACTACATAGCTGTAAGAAGTTCTAAATTAGATTGTTCAATCAGATTTTACTATGTATGGTCAACTATACCACCTGTAATTTCTAGTGAGAGATTTACCCATGTTTTGGCTTTACTGATAACTGATACATAATATACCTATTCATGTTCCAATTTGATTGGCATGGTCTCCCTTTGGTTTATCAACAACTGCTGTTTGGCGTGAGGGCCTACTCAATTGGATCTAGGTCACAGAGTCTGTAAATGCAGTTGTGTTGTTAGAGCTTAGTAGTTGATCACCATCTTTGCATTCTTACTTGGTCCCCTGTGTTTAGCACCTTCCAAGGCTGTTCTTAGGATCTAACTGACCCAGATAAACAGCTAGTGAGAACTAACTGTAATTTTCTAGGACAAGAATACCCTGAAAGAGGATAAAGCTGTTGAACCATCACTACTAGCCACATCTGCTGTGACATGGAATTAACATCAAAGTAACCAGTTGAAGGCCCAGCAATTATTACATTGAAGAGCAGTGACATGGTTATACAATGTGCTATGATGTGTTGACATTTTAGGTGGACCATCTCTGCTATTGTACTAAGACCGTATTTAATACAGTGGATAAGAGTCTTGGCATAGGACAGCATGAATTAATTTTCATGACTTTACTTAAACAAGCTGCTTGTACATTTTTAAACATGTTCACCTTGAATGCTAGGGGGAAAAATGATGCAACAGGCTGAAACAAGTTTTTGTTCTAGGAGGCTTACAATTATATATAAAGAAGTAGTTCAGTGAATGATAGCAGAAAATAAATATTCATATATACCACTGTTGCCAGCATGCCAGCAATATGCAAGTAAATCAATGGATTGACAGCACATTTGGCACAACCAGCCCACATAATTATTGAACAGGCCTGAAGGGGAGAGACACTTTGCTGGACTGATTTCATACAACCACAGGGGTCCTTAGGTAGTCTAGTCAGTGTTCTGTGTCCAATGCACCACACACATGATAATTGTTAGGCAGATGTGGGAGCGTTGGCTCCATTGTCCACTGCCCTACAAGGGTGGCATAATTGTTTCTCCAGATACCAAAGGATACTAGGTTCTTACCCTCTAGAGAGGCCACACGTTTGGGGAAATTGGTCAGTGCTAATAATCTGCATAGAAGCATGTTCAGGGTTAAGCTGGCTGTACACTAGTAGGATTTTGATTGAAATGTTTCATTTTAAGAACGTTGATTTGATCTTCAAATCATTAGTGAGGTCAATCTGATATTCATTTTCAACCACAGTGACAAGAAAATTTGAAGGAGCGGGATGGAAAAATTTGGTTGAACAAGCAAATTTCTAATACTGTATACAGGTTTTCATTCAGTAGAGTCCATTCATTCCAAAGTTTAAAGTTAAAAACAAAGGACATTTTGAAGTACTTTCGAATGACATTTGTCAAGCTGTTGAATGTACTAAGAATTTTCATATTGTTTTTTTACAAAAATACTAGTGTAAACTAGTGTAAATCATTAGTGTTATTAAAAAGAATTCTCCTATATTATATGATTCACAGATTCATGAATTGCTTAAAAAAAGGTGGCTGATGTGTTATTTGCAGAGCCCCTAAACTGGGCTGTATTATGTTCCTTTCTCTGTTTATCAATCCTAAAGTCAACAGTAAGAAAGTGACTTGGCTGTCAGTCAAGGTTCTTCTTACAAATATAGTCTATCCACATACAGATACTGTGGTTTCCACAAAACAGTTAAGGACATCCACTCTGTTGTTTCAGATGACAGATCTCCTATTAAATAATTTATCAAATGCGGAACAAAAATTATATTTATTTCATTTCCTGTTTGTAGTGTAACATTCAATGTGTAGGGTGTACTATGAGACACCTCCAGTAGGATCTGGGAGCTCTATCGTGGGAATCTAGGTATACTTACTTCCACTGTTGGTAACTTCTTTGCTTCTTAATTGATCATGTTTGTTTTTAACATAGTGGTTCTCACTTGCCAGTGGGATAATTAGGTTTATTATGGGGGTGATACATAAGTTCTCTTGGTTCAATCAAAAATCTTATTTTGATAAATGTAAAATGAAGGCACCATGGTTTGGCCAGCCATGTGTTCTTTGACCAAGCTAACTTCTTGGGGCAAATATTTAATTTTCCAGCCTGCAAACAGGAGCAAACACCTTGTACAAGCATCTAAGGCTCCAGAGTATGCATACTGCAAAAAAACAAGGAACGTTCCCTGTGGAAAGTTATATATATATATTGTATATTCAAAACGGACAAATGTGTATACTCTCCAGGGCCACCTATATGCTTTTTTCTATATATCATATATTACCCATTTTGTTTTGTTTTTATGTCATCCTACATTCTGGAACCTTAATTCTTGACCCGGTGGAAATAGTACATTAGGTCTAACTTTCCAAAGAACAGGAACCTGAAAGTAAACCTGTCCTTTTTTATTGCAGGGCAAAGCAAAAGGTTCATTTTAATGTTCCCTTTCCAAGCTTTCCCTTCCCTCATGCTCCTTTAAACTTCAAGGAATAGTAGCCTGTTTGAGCTCCATGACACTCTAGTCAGAGCTTGCACAGGGCTGAGGACTCTCTCCATGCCCTATGTGTCAGAACTGGGCCAGTCACTAAGCACAAAATGTTACATTAGAGGAAGGGGAGTAAGTCTGATGCTCTTCCATACCTGAAAGTACTGGGTATTTTTCTTTGCTCCTAGTGGCTGAATAAAAAAGGTGAGTATATGTAGCTGGGGAGGGGGCAGGGACGGACTGACCATTCAAGCACTCGGGTAGTGCCCGAGGGCTCGGGCTCAGTAGGGGGCCCCATAAGATGCCTCTGGTACCTTTCATTGGCTTTTTCATAGGCGTTTTTGGGTGTGGGTGAGGAAAGAGGGGCCCCATGATCCCCTATTGCCCGGGGGCCCCATGAGTTGTCAGTCCACCCCTGGGAGGGGGCATTAAAAAAAAATCTGGTTCTTTGCCTTCTGTGGGCAAAGCATTGATTTGTGTTAAGGGTATAGTGTTAATTGAGTGAACACATGAGGACACTTTTGCTCCATAGCATAATTCACTCTCTCCAGTACCTAGAACTTATATACTTACCAACAACGATCAGGCACTAGGTGATAAGGGTAAAGGATGTTTTAACACCTTCTAAAGACTGTTGTAATCGTATGTGACCATCCAAAGTTTGTGGAATTCTGGCATGGTGAATGTCTTTGTACTTAGCAGGAGTGGTGGTGTGTGACCAATATTATATTAGTATTAAAAAAGTACCCAAATGGTTCATTAATTTGGCATTGGCCCTCTGACAGGTTTTCCAAATGCTCTAGGGCTTATGGTGAGTGAATCCACTTATCCTTTAGACTGAAGGCATGCAGCAGAGGTGTTTGGCCACTTTATATTGACGTCACTTGTGAGGATCCCTGTAGGAAGTTGCTTAATTGCCATGCACTGATCTGATAAGGTTCACCATCTGCACTTGGGCATATGACATGGGTGGCTCAGTTCTTGCACTCTAGGAAACACTAGACTAGAAAGTCTTGTACATTGTTTTGATTGTCAGGCAAGGGGAAGTCAGTGTTATTACAAAACCCTTACTAGATTAAGGAACTAAAAAATGATTATATATAAAACCAGCACCAGTTCAATACAGTTGGGGACATTGTATCTTTAAGGGATGGGAACTCTTTCTATGAAAAAAATAGTAGGAATTGCTAGATAAAAGATATCTCCTAGACTGTAAGCTCGAAAGGGCAGGGCCCTCTAACCCTCGTGTATCGTGTATTGTTTTGCTACTGTATTGTCTCATGTCTTGTCCCCCATTCTAATGTACAGCGCTAAGCAAACCCTTTGGCGCTATATAAATATTCTATAATAATAATAATAATAATATTGGTAGAGCAGGGGCACTTAGCTCTTCTTGGGAAGGCCTCCCCATGATGCTGGCTCTGGACTGCTTTGTGTACCATATGTTACTGATATGCTGTATTTTATACTACATGATAATAGCATCCTGGAGTTGTTGGTAATGGCACTGATAAACAATATGTAAGTACACTAATATAGAGCAATCTCACAGAATTGACATAAATGCTTTGCTATAATTTATTTTATTACTGAACAGGTAAGGTTGCTGCATTCAGTGAATAATCTTGAAACATCTTCTAATGTTTATCAAAAACTCATGGACCTCTATTCAAAACTGATACCATGACACAAAAATAAGTGACATGCCCTTACCTATAGAGACCAACTTCCAAGAGTTACATGTGGTCAATTCAGTGTCACACTCCTTGACAAAAAACTATGAATAAAATATAACGTCAGAGTATTTCTCTTGATGTGATAAGTAAAGAAGTTCCTACTTAACAGGCATCAGAATTCATTATATTTACTTACCTTCACAATCCCTCCAAACATAATAGTCCAATGTAAGCTCATTCTACTTTACCAAGCCCTGATCAAGGTGGCCACATGAGCCCACAAAATGCGCTGACTTTTTATGGTGCAAGATTCAAAATGAAATCAAATCTGGGCTTTTTACATTTTGTCTTTAGCACTTTCCTTCCCTCTCACCAAACAATGAATAGAGCTTTGGACCCCTCACCACTCAATGTTGTTTTTAATGCATACAGTTTTGTCAGCAAAAACCTGTTAAGGAGCCCAGAATTGTATGATTATTGACTGGTTATGTGGTGCATTTTGTTATGTTATGAAAGAAAACATCAGGTAGTGCCATGGAAAGAAAAGGGGTGTGGCTATTTGTTTTTTCAAGCGAGTACCTTTCATTATGGATAAACTAATCAGAGACCGAGAAGGTAGGTTTCTTCTCGTTAGGGGTATGCGAGAAGATTCCCTGGTCGCCATACTTTCTTATTACACACCCAATACAGGCCAACTTCTGTTTTTACCCAATCTACTTCACACTTTTTTTTGGAAAGTAAAGGCATAGTCCAGCAATTCCAATGTAGCATTGGACTCGATTTTGGATAAATCAAAACGTGCTCCACGCAATACTAGTTACATCCCAAAAATGGGCACTAAATTCGCCAAGATGTTATATTACCACAGCCTTATAGATTACATTGGGGGAACTGAACATTTCCAAAAAAGACTACATTCACTATTCTCATGCACAGGGAACATACTCCCACATAGAACATCTCTTCACCACCTCTTCTAATGTCCAAGTATTTTGATCAAGCAAAATTATTGATGTAGTCTGGTCTGATCATTTTCTTGTCACTGCAATTTGTACCGTCAGGCCGTGGCCAGGAGCACTATCATTAAACTTGCATCTAGACTGGAAAAGGTCTCAGAGGTACAAATCAAACAGAAATCCTGCAGGACCTTCTAGAAGCACACAAGAAAAGCCCCCATCTAGATTTATGAGACAAGATAGATGCTGCTAGGATAGAACTTAATGCATGTCTAACCACCAAGGCAGAGAAAAGCCTTCACTGGTCTCGCATGAAATTTTATATGCAGGCAGATCGCCCAGGCACATTACTAGCCAGGACACTGACTCCTCAGCCCTGTTATGTGAGCATCCACAAATTACGGAGGCCAGTTTCACCCAAAACCCTCAAATGATATTACAATTGTTCCATGTTTACTATTTGAAACTGTATAGCGCCCTGGACTCTGACCTTGACAGCAGAAGGACAACTCTTTTAAGCAGTATCTTGATTCCCATGCTCTCTGTCTCCCATCGAGACCTTCTCAAGAGGGAGATTACTGTAGCGGAACTTTTGCAGGCCATCAAACTGGCCCAGCCATTTAAAGACCGGGGCTCTGATGGATTCTATTTATTATATTATAAGAAATTTGAATCTGTCCTAATCCCCCACTTGGAAAAATATTATAAGGCCTTGCATGACGACCACTTGATGCTCAATTTAACAAAGTTACGATTTGCATGTTATCTAAACCGAACAAAGACCACAGTAACGTAACAAATTACTAGCCAATTTCTCTGATAAATAATGATCTAAAGTTATTAACAAAAATCTATGCTAATAAAATCACTCAGTTTATGGAACACTACATCCACACAGACCAAGTGGGATTCGTGCTGAGACGTGGGATGGCGTGGGACCCAGACAGTGAATGTTACTTTCTCTAGTCCTGGTCCTATCTCCTTGATGTACTACAGCACTGAAATTTCCTTCGTTTACTACACACCCTATATTAGAATCACATGGCCATCATAACTATTAGTGGCTATAAATCCAATCCAGTTACAGTACAAACAGGCACTCGACAGGGTTTTCCGCTATCACCCTTACTATTTGAAATCGCTATTGAAATATTGGCTATTGCAATACGACAGAACCCTGACACATTAGGTGTACAGAGGTGCTGGCATAGAACACAAATGCACATTATTTGTGGATGATCTTTTGTTATTTTCGACTTCAACAATCACCACTCTCCTTGATCTTCTACAACTTTTATAAGACTTAGGTTCAATATCTGGTTTCTGCATTTATCCATCTAAACAGAAGCCCTTAATGTCAATCTTCCAGACCAGATTTTAGTATCACTCCAGGATTTCTACCCTTTCATCTGGCAACCCAGGCCTGCCCTACTTAGGTATGAAACTCACATCAGAGATCACTTCCCTATATCAAGCTAACTACACTCCATTAGTCACATCTCTGAAGGAGGAAATGAAGTTGTTGGCTATCCATGAAGTTTGTGGATAGGTAGGATAGCAGTGGTTAAAATTAATCTATTGCCCAGAGTATTATATTTTTTCCACACACTGCCCATTTCTTTTCCCTCCTCACAACTGAAGAAAATCCAGTCTAGAATCTTTAAATTAATTTGAGGACCTGGGGGTTGCAGGGCATCCAGGGTATTATGCCAATAAATCCTCAAGGGGTTTGGGCATACCTCACGCCACAATGCAACAGAGCGGCTCAATTAGCTCAACTGTTCCAAATATATGCATCTTCCTACAATCCTGACTGGGTCAGGATAGAATCAAAAGCAGGGTCCCCCCAACCCATAGATGCCCTCATGTGGCTGCCTTCCAAACACAGCAGAGCAATACTGTGCCCTATCCTCTCCTATTCCCTTTGTATCTGGCACATGACATGCAATTTATCCTCACTTAAGTCTAATCATATAACAGTCATTCCCATTTTTAATAATCCTTTGTTCCAACTGGGATTTACCCGCAACCCTTCTCATGGTGGACCAATAAGGGATTATATTGAATCAATCATTTGTTGGACCACAAATGTGTTATAAACACAGATTTTCAAACATTTCATCTACCACACTCAGAGGTGTTTCACTTACATCAAATACTAAATTTTGTCTGTAGCCTCAAAAGTCGCACAGACGATGAAAATGATGATTGCCAAGGCTTGGAAGAACTCAGTGGTTCAAGTGACTGCCACCAAGAACAAACTCTCATAGATTATGATCCGAAAGAAATTAGCCAGCATCCATTTAGATAAACAATCAAAATTTTAGAAGATCTGGGGACCTTGACATCGATATCTACAATGTACAGACTAATACAGTAAGGGTGGCGGGACTTGGGGCCCAGTCCTGAAGGAGGGTCTACCAATGGGGACACACCTTTTCTGCTCTATATGCTTCTGCTCTTCCTCTCTTTCTTCTTTATTCCTCCCCCCCCTTTTATCTTCCCTATCTTTTCCTCTGAGTTTTCTTTTGACGGGTGGCATCTTTGGTTTACAGAAGTCATAACACTCTTTCTTGTTTACTTTGTGGTGCTGTTATCAAGAACATGGTTTATGCCCCATTCGAATGAATAGACTGTATGTAATGCTATGGGGCTGTGGAAATTGTAATTTGCATAACCTGAGGTCGTGTGACACTTTTATACATGCGGCTCATGTTGTATGTTGCCTTATTCATAACTATGTCTTCCTTGTATGTCTGTACTTTGTGCTTTTTCAAAGCAATAAAAATGATAGAAACAGAAAATATATGGTAGCTATGGTATGACATTCAATATAAAAAGATGCAAAGATTTTGAATCCATTTTGGATTTAAAGTTATTCTAAAGGCTTAAGGTTTTTTACCCTAATGCATTCTCTGCATTAAGGTAAAAAACCTTTTGTAATGAGGATCCCCCCAGCCCCCCTTAATACTTACCTGAGCCCAATCTCGAACCAGCACTGTGACTGCTAGCAGCATCTCTCTCTGATCGCTCATTCCTCACAGGGCAGATTGAAAGCAGTAGTAGCCATTGGCTCTTGCTACTGTCAATCAAATCCTGTGATAAGGCAGCCCAGGGTGGGGCTGAGCCACATATGTCTATAGATGCAGGCAGTAGGGCTTGGGATCAAGCCTGCACAAGTGCCCTCATGGGAAGCAGCATCCTATGGGGGCACATGCTGAAGAGGAGGAGTCAGAAGCGCTGGTGGGGGACCCCAGAAGAATAGGATCAGGGTTGTTCTGTGCAAAACCAAGTATACATCTAAGTAAACCATCTTTATTATTTAAAAAAAACATTTTATTTTCACTTTAATATTTATAGTTTACGGCAGACACTAGAAAAATGGTCTGAAAGCAGACTGAAAACTGCATAAAAATGCAAGAATTGTCTAAATAAGGAATTAAAAATGAATGAAAATCTGAACAGACAAGGACAAAAAGTGCAGTAGTATAACTCTTAGTTTTTTCCTGCTTTTAATGAAGATGCCCATGCACACATACTCTTTTAATGAAAGGTTGTATTCATTGTGGATGGAAGTCCTTGTCTTATTCAGACCTGCCAGCCTATGGTGATCTGCAGATAATCCTGCTAAGTGCATAAGGCTGATTACAGGGGTAAAGATCAAGTATAATCTGTGTACTGCATAATGTCAATCAGTAATATTCACTCAGGGCTGAAATACACTTTGCAATCAGGTGCGTTACCAAAATGCACATTATGTGTGTTAGAAAATTGCAATGCCATTAATTTTGAATGGGATCCCAATACATTAAGGCAACGCAGCTTGGATGCCTATATTACATTATATATTATATTATACTACCGTACATTGTGGCGTACTGCACTTGGAAACAAATTCCATAAATTGGTCTATTCCTATGCGTTGGCAACCAATTTTGATGATTAACTGGCCTCAATACAGCGCATGTTAACATATGACACAACGTGTGTTAACATGCGTGTGTAAGCAAGTTAGCTAGCCTGAAACTCGGTGGCTCTGTCTCAAAATAGTGAGGTAATAGGAAATTTTGTAATTGGGTGTTAGGTTCCCTTATAGACAAGGCCTTACTGTAATGATGTAATGGGTGGTGTTAATACCTATATTATACCTCCCAACTTTTTAAGATGTGAACGAGGGACACCCATTAGCAAAAGTATTTAGGCTTAGGTCACACCCCCTGCCACGCCCCCTTAAAAAAGAATTAAAGTCAAAAATGACTAATTAACCCACAAGTGCTTTTTTTTTACCACTACTGTTCCTTTATACTGGCTTTTGATGTTTACAAATGCAGCAATTTAGAACTTGGATGAAAGGTTTAGCACTGTGAAACACTTTTTGAAAGATAAATAATGCCTTTTATATACAGATCAGACCAAAATGAGGGACAAAGAAGGAGGAAAGAGGGACAGAGGGACTTTGTTTTAAATCAGGGACAGTCCCTCGAAATCAGGGACAGTTGGGAGCTATGCCTATATATATGTACCAAGTTGGGAGGAACCTAGTGCAGTTAGGGCATGGGAGCCAAACACCCCAGAGATCTGCAGATCTATTCAACTGTTTTAAAGGCCTTGGACAGTGCAGAAAGCCTCAGGTGAAATAGTTCAATACTCAGTACAGCCAGCTGTAGTTGTCCTGTCTCATGAAACAGAGTTTATGTGGACTAGGAACATGGTCTAACTGGACTGGGATCGAGATGCAAAGGGCCTTTTAGGCCAGGCTAATGTTCCCTGATGTAAGCACTAATGGGCCTAGGACTTCTAATGACATCTGGGAGAAGTGTATAGAATCCAGAGGTATCCCTACAGCAGTCCTTTAATGACCATGGGAGTGAGAGTAACTTCAGGGAGCGTACCCAGCTGGGTAGAACTATGGAGTGAGACACAGAAAGACAGTGTGTGTGTGTATGTATATATATATATATATATATATATATTTCATTATTTAGTGGTATACTATAGAAGGCACCTTGTTAATCTTACCTGACAGGGCAGGATGCCAAGGGAAAATAGCTTTTTAGTGATGTGCAATGTGCGGCATTCATAATTGATGGTCCGTCCACTATATGTGATTGGCGAAGTATGCCAAGAGACACCAGTTAGTATGTCTATGTGATGTAATGTGTCACTGTCATCTTGGGGAACAACAGTAAAGTGTGGAAACCATAAGTTTGTGTGGACATTCGTTGTGAACATAAAAGCTAAAGGCCGGGGGTTTCATGAGAAGGCCTATGGTAAGGTTAAGAACTACCAGCAGAGGGTTGTAGTCCTATCCAAGAAGAAGCAGGGTGGGAGCTTGAGTGATTTGACACCAACAGTCAGCCAATCAGAAGCCCCCTTAAATAAATCGATGTATCAGTAATTGGAGAAGTGTGAATGGACTATCTATGGGGAACTTGATGGTCTGCAACTAGGAAACTACAACTCACAGCTGTGCTATTAATTGCTGAATCTACTGGGAATTGGCTTCTGGCCTTATGCATACAGCTGTATAGAGACTGCAAAGTCCTCTAGTGTAAAGTTCCAGGTGCTTTCACATGTCTATGACACAGCAGATGTTGTGTACAGCCACCCATATAGGTGATTGGCTGTACATATTTGTATAAGCACTAGTGGCTTGTGTATCTGCATTTAACCACACATACAGCATATTTTCCCAAACATGAAAGAGGCATGTTGTAGGAAGTACACCATACACGTGTAGCACTACCCCCTTAGGGATTGCTGATGAATTGGGCCCCCTATAGTCCTGCACAGTCAGACATTTAGCATTTTCCACACAAGATTGCATCAAAGTCAGAAAAGCAGTCCTTGAGCTTTGGTTTTGTTATTTATTGAGGGGATTAGAAGGGAACCGATGAACTAGAACTATTCACAAGCTTCTATTCTGTAACACAGTCTCTGTTGGAGTGCTAGCCAGTATCTCCTAGTTGTACCACCCCAGACCTTAAATGAACTCCTCTTCACCCAGCAATCTGGAGACTTTTCCTGAGCAGGGGATCTTGCTCCTGTCCCTTTATATGGTGAACAATCACTAGTAGGGGGCTAATCTGGTTTCCCACCAGAGTGCTCCGTCCCCTATCTGCCCAGAGGGTGCAGGTGTACTCGCTCAGATCCTGTCCTGTACTGCTTGAGGGTTGGCCTCTGCTACCAGGCCTATCAGCTGGGCTGCTCCTTCCCTGCCATACAGGTGGTCCTTGCTCAGGGGGCCAGTGATTCCCGCGTTTTCCTCCTCTCCAGCTCCAGGCTCGCAGGCAGGCCCCATCCAAATAGTCTTCTTCCTCCACCCTCCACCAACTCACTACACCTCTCCTACCACCACACTCCTGCTATTGAGCAAGCTTCTACACTTTAAGGGTGTCCAGCCCCCGGCTAAGCCTTCTGTTGAGGATTGGCTAGGACCTCTCAAGAGTGCAACCAGCCACTCCTCAGATCTACCCACTGCCTCCAAGGCCCTCTTTCGAAAGCCTCAGAGTAGGGGGAAATTCCAGAGGGGCTGTCCTGCAGTCTCTCAGTCCTAACCACAATTTGACCCCTCTGACTATCACACCTGAGCTGCTAACCAGCTCCTGACTAACCATTGGGATCTAGCTCCCCTAGCTAAACTAGAAGGGTGTTACACATGTATGCACAGGTAAATGATTATGCACAAGCCATTGTGTTTACATGAGTCCAGTCGTGCACAGCCTTTTCTTGTAGCGGGAGCTGTACACAGCACCTGAAGTTCCCTGGGCGTGTGAACATGCCAGTGATTTTACACTAGAGGAATCTGTGGCCTCTAGATATCCATGTGCATGAAGCCAAAATGTTGTATTTGTCATTTAGTTTATCCTGGACACACAAAAAAGGATCTCTCCTAGATAGGCTCTATCACTTTTGCACATGTTCAAGTCATCTGGCTATTATGGAAACGTAAAATCAGGATGTGGTTTTTGCAGCAAATATTCCAAATTTATCCAAGGCAGATCCATTAGATGCAGAAATAGAAATGATAGCAACAACACTTGCAATTTCTCTCTGCTGTCCCTCAATTCCCCTCTTCTCCAAGGGATACAGAGCTAGATTGCAAAGCAAATAAATCAAGTTCTGTTAGTCAGTTTCTCTTGGAACTTCAGAACTACTCAGGAAAGGAATACTTTTGAACTAAGAATGATAATTCTGTTTGACACAAACATCAGCTTGGGTGAAAATTTAAGACACTTATCCGATACTCGGAATGCATTTTAACTAATACTATGCTAAACAGATTTTAAATATCTCCTATCCTGTGTGGTACCTTCTTTGTACCTTATGTTCTACTCTACATCCCCCCAGTTTTGAGCCCCTCCTTCTGAAATCATCATCCTTTTGGCTTACATATTTTGAATTTCACATTCCCTGCAATGCATAACCCCTCTTTGAAGGGTTTGTGAAAATGTCTTATAAACCATCTCATAATTATCAGAATCTCAGTAACCTGCAAGGGACAGAAATCTATTAGTGGGATATCTAGAAAAAATTCTTATTCTCATGGATTGAAACCGCTTTTTTAGGATTTTTAGATGACTGAAACCCCTGGGGCACATGTTGCTGTGCAGACTTATTGTATCTCTGAATAATTGTGAGTGAGTCAAAGGGATATGTTTTTATTCTCCTCCGATTACATTGCAAGAACCCCGGATGGGGGTTCGCTGCATGAGGCAGCCCTATTGAATGCAATAGGAAACTGCTGGCTCTTGCAGCTAATCAGATCCATTCATATGTAACAGTTCATGCAGCAATCACATGCAAGTTATCTGCCATGGACGCCTGGATCTATAGATCGACTTCTGCACAACCACCCCTTTTGAAAACATCCAATCGATCAGCTCCACCGCAACGTTCATCAATGTATTCTGATGGCAAGGAAGTCTCCCCGGTGTCAGAATACAAAGGCACAGTGAGAGGATTTCCCCATCCACACATTTGAGAATGAAGTAATTTGTTTTTCATTCATTCCGATGGTTGAACCAAAAAAAATTGGTCATCTATGGGCTACTTTAGTCTTAAAATCATTAAGAACCCTCTGAAATTTCCTTTGATTATCTTCCCTAGCTACTTTATCTACTCTACTAATCTTATCTTGCGCCAATTTAAACCGGCCATAGACGATTCTAATCTTGGTCGATTCAGCAGGGACCAGCCGAGGTCCGAACCATGTATGGACAGGCTAAATGTACCCAAGTTGATCGATTGATCAGCTTGGATACAACCAGCGTGTTGGACTTCACATGTGATTATTGCTAGCGACTATTGTAGCCACTAGCAGTAATTACTGTGTTCTCCCGGAAGGGATGGCTTCCCCCACGCCCTCCCCACTGGGAGTACACAACGGCTCCGTGCGAGGGATTCCCTCATCAACACTGTTTGTGTTGATGGGGTAATTGAGTGATTTCCTTCCTGCAACCACTCCATCCACTCCACCTATGGCCGGCTTTAGGGCATTGATGATATTCCTCCATTCCCCGACATGATAGCAGCTTCTCTTTTAAGATTTAACTTTTTGCCTCAAACTGTATTTGCTTCCTTTTTCTCATTCTATGCAGAGCCAGCAATTCTCTCCTACAGAAGTTGAAAAAGAGAAGACGTTTTGTAGCTTATCTAAGTCACTACTTTAGTTCTAATGAGTGCCAGGAAAATACCCCAGCATTTATATCAACACAAGTAACACAGATACTTTAATCCATTCCCTATGGAAAGGCAAAAGTTATTGTCTAAGAACAGGATAGGCGAAATGAAAGCTGTGGAACCACCCTGTTCTACTTACATAATTCCATCCCTGGTGTCAAGAAGGCTTCATAGGTGTTAATCCATCACTTTATATAGCTAAAGGTGTAAATTGCTGTCAAAGTGTATTATCTTCATGGATGTTCACAAATACATTAGCCAACTGAAGATTAAAAAGTATTTCTGATTAAGCTTAGTATCAAACACTAAAGCTAATCCCTTGCCACACCAACTAAATTACATTTCATCAGGTTTGAGGAATTGTTCCCTTTGTAGCACTGCAACTGGTAATAATTTTTTGGAAACGTTTAAAAGGTTTGTATTGGATTATATAACAGATGTCAAATTTGTTAAAATAAGCAATTCCCCATTTATAAAATCAGGAAAAGATACATCATAAAGGAGAAAAGATATATTTATATGTCCAGCAGACAAGGGGGGAGGGGTTGTTAATTTAGACAAAGAAGACTAGGGAAAATGAACAGTTCATTATCATATAATCCTACAACAGAAAAGTATAAAACAAAGAGATGCCGGTTCTTGTTGATAAACGCCACAAGAAGGGCAAGATATATCCTCTACTAGCAAAATCTCTGCTATCTGCCCTAAGTGCATAAGAGTTTGATATATCCCCCTGGAAGACCCAGGGGGTGAGTAGGTGAATTTTTTTCTGCAGGTGTTGGTAACACATAATAAATCTTACAACATAGACACTAAACATGTCATACAATTACTAAATTAGTTATAATATAATCAAGATTATACTGTATACTGTGCTCAACAGATGTGGCTTCATTTTATACAATAATTTCTCACACAAAGGGATTACAAGTGGTAATGAGTTTTTTAGGAAAGGATGTTTATATTCTACAGTTACAGCAGGAATTTGTTTTAGAATGCTTGAGATTCTCTTTACAGCACACTTTTTTATGGTTTAATGAGATGACTGTAACGGGTGGAAAATATACACCAAGTTTAGAAAATCTTTGCATGGCTTTTTGGGAGGACAGTGTAATTTCTGCAGGAACTCCACTGAAGCTGTTTTGGATAATAGATGACATTCTCTTCATCTGGTAAGAAGATGTGATCTCTTTTGCTTCGATTTCTTTATTCTCTGAAAAAAGTAAATAATTATATTAATAAATATTAAAAACAATAAATATGGAATAAACTTTTGCAAGCGTAAGGAGTCCATTAATGTTTGGGATTTATCTATTTTCTTAATTTGTACAAAAATAATTTTTCAAAGGGTCTGACAGAAATGATTTATTTCCCAATTTTAATTTTCGCCATGCATGGTGAATTAATGAAATACCATGCAGGCAACGCAGTAGATTTAGAACAAAATGAAAGACAAGGTCATATGATCATTGTTGCCCAAAAATATAAGGGTTATATAAAAATGTTGCTGAAATTAATGTTGACTCCTATTGTTGTGGATCCACCAAATAATAACTTCTTCAATGGAAAAGGGTTTTACAGATGTGACAGGTGTCTAGCCTGTAAACATCAAGGAACCCTGTCTAGTTAAAAACTGCTGAAATTTGTTTCCACAGTTAATGGAAGACCATTTAGTATAAATACATTTATTTCATGTAAAACTACT
The DNA here is from genome assembly GCF_062004578.1 of Staurois parvus. NCBI lineage: Eukaryota > Metazoa > Chordata > Amphibia > Anura > Ranidae > Staurois > Staurois parvus. Next base: position 8,948,194 of record NW_028318321.1, read on the forward strand.
CCTGTCATGTATGTACTAGAATGTCAATGCGGGCTCCAATATATTGGTCATACAACCCAAACTTTTGAGACACACGGGGGAACATTTGTGTGATATTAAAAAGGTTCTTAAGACAAACAATTTGCATTGCATGTTTCGAAATATCATAATAAGGAACCAAGTGGTCTTAAGTTTCATAGTATTGATACCATAGATTAATCCTGGAAGGGACCTAATTTAACTAAGGGGATTTCACAGAATAAAACAAAGGGGACATATGTTCTGGATATGCTTGCCCCAAAAGTTTGAATATAAAATTGGATATAATCTGTTTCATTAGTAACTTTTAAGTGGACTGTTTTTTGTACATTATGTTTATTGTTATATATTTTCAAATGTTATTATTTTGCATCTGTGCAATTTGCTTGATATAAGTTTCAAACTCATATGTTGCATGTATCATATGTTTGTAACATGAGTTTCATACACCCCACATTATAATATTGAGAAATCTATTTTATAAAATATTTATATTATTTTTTAATATATATATATATTGAGATACATCCAGGTATACAAAGTTTGATGATGTCCTTCTTGAATATGTCATCATACATGAGGCTTCTATGCCATTAGGAAGCCTGCGGCAAGTGTTGTGAGCCAGGAGAATATTGAATTGCAATTATACATAGTGCTTATGTGAGTTCATATATGGTTTTAATATGCATTTTTTTTTTTAAAGAAAACAGAATTATGCTATGAGATTATCTTGTGTATTATACTTGCAAATGCAGCTTTTGCCAGAGCACGTGGAAGCAGATGAGGTTTTAAACCCATGTTGGTGGATATCGTTTGATGGATATTGATAAGCACTCTTGACCTTTTTATATTAAGAGGTTCAACTCTTTGGTGAGTTTGTTTTTCAGGTGGTGGAAGAACCCATAGATTGTTGCACTAAAGAGAAGCTCATTGCCTGCTGCAAATATGTTTTTGTAATACATTGTACCCTATAGTGAATGCATTGTGTGACAATGATCCCTATAAAAAGACTGTGTTATATGTAGAAATGTTTTTGAAAGTTTTGCATTTAACAGGGTGGTGATTTAAGGGAATTATAAATGTATGTGTATGTGCCTATTTATTAGCAAACAGTATTTTGCATTTTGTTTTCTTTTCTTGTTTCTGTTTATGTGCAGAATGGATAGATATATCTGAGCATTGTTTTTATGTGACTGTTTTCTTAATCACAGTCCATCATCAGCACCTCTTCTGGGAGTGGAGACCATTTGTCCACCACTTCATTCTTTTCCTGCACAACAATCATGACATTGTCATAAGGCTGCCGTTTTCAGGATCCTGACCCCAGAGAGCCAATAGAAGATTACACATAATCCAGGCAGTGACAAGGGCACTCAAAAAATAACCCTCCCACTGTATATGAACCCAACAGAGGTTCCAAGAAAAAAAAAAAAAAAAAACTTTTTTTTACATTTAAACTTCGTTCAGTAAATAATCCATAATGAAGAACTGTCATTACACTTGTTAAATTGTTCTGCGCCCCCCCCCCCATAGAAAAAAAGTACTATGTACTTTCTCCCATGTTGCTTGGTGATTCATAAGTCTAGTTATGAGGTCCGATCCATCTACCTTTCCCCCAACAACAGCTAGGAAGGCCATATATTCATCATAATGGCAGGTTGTCTTGGCTTACAGCACTTTCTCCAGACAAGATGTGGCAAGAGGAATGCAGAGGAACAGGAGACTGATACACTCCCTCTCCCTCTGCATTTCTCTGGTCTAGGGAAAGTGCTCTGAGCTGAGACAAGCTGCTGTTATGATGGATCAATCTCCTTGATAACTGTTGTTGGGGAAGGGGGGTGGGTTAGATCTAATAATTATACTTAGGAAATATTGTTCTTCTTTAACCAGTACAGTACTGCCCTCTAGCAGAAATACTGCTACAGGGTGGCACGGGTGCGCAAAATCACATATATATATGTGATCTTGTAGCTCCGGGTGCGCGTGCACCCTACCCGCGCTGCCATTCGTGGCCTCGGCTGTCAATTACCTGGTCCTGACCGGTGATTACTAGCCGGCACCTGGTGATCACCTAGTACCTCCGATGGGGAAGATACCTGTATGTAAACAATACAGCTTTTTACCCTGTCGGCTCCTGCACAGTGCTTTGTATGGCTCTGCTTAGTGTCGCATCTGCATAGCACAGCCATACAAAGCAGTGTGTCAGTGTTTCTTAGTACTTTTTAAAACTTGTTCTAGTAGGCAGTTACTTATATTTCAGCAGCCTGATTCTTCAGTACTTTTGCACATTTACTTTGTGATGCAATATAATATATGTTTACATTATATAACAACTCTCTTTATTGGATGTTTTTACAATGTATATAACTTGAATCTTTTAGCATTCAAATGAGCCAACTGAAGTTCATGTGATAAATCTGCTGTTATTATGTGATGTTCTAGATTTTGTGGTATATACCATATTTTTCGCTCCATAAGACGCACCTGACCATGCGTCTAGGTTTTAGAGGTGAAAGCAAGAAAAAAAACATTCTGAACCAATGCACTGCAGACACAGTACAGGAGATGACCAGAGACGGTGGACATAGTACAAGGGATGACCAGAGACTGCAGACGTAGTACAGGATATGACCAGAGACTGCGGACACAGTACAGGAGATGACCAGAGACTGCGGACACAGTACAGGAGATGACCAGAGACTGCGGACACAGTACAGGAAATGACCAGAGACTGCGGACACAGTACAGGAGATGACCAGAGACTGAAGACACAGTACAGGATATGACCAGAGACTGTGGACATAGTACAGGATATGACCAGAGACTGCGGACAGTACAGGGGATGACCAGAGACTGCAGACAGCACAGGGGATGACCAGAGACTGTAGACAGTACAGGGGATGACCAAGAGACTGCAGACAGTACATGGGATGACCAGAGACTGCAGACAGTACAGGGGATGACCAAGAGACTGCAGACAGAACAGGGGATGACCAAGAGACTGCAGACAGTACAGGGGATGACCAGAGACTGCAGGCAGTACAGGGGATGACCAAGAGTCTGTGGACCTTTGGGGAGGGAGGGGGAATGGGTACCTGAATTTGACAGGTACCTGCTCCCACTTCCACTGAGTTCTCCTCCCTTTAGTGTGGGCACCCGGCTGACAGCCGTGTGCCCACTGCGCATGCACGAGAAGCACTGCTCTTTGTGAATGGCCCGGCGTCTTCTGGGACCTGTCATGTGTCACAGCCCACACTAAAGATGCCGGGAAGACTGTACAGCGCTGGACTGAGGAACAGGTAAGGTCCTGTTGCAGAGAAGAGCTGAGCGGCCGGCCCGGTATTCTGACATGGTGACGACGGCGGAAATACCGGACCGGCCGCTCCATATTCGCTACATAAGACGCACTGACATTTTCCCCCATTTTTTTGGGGGAAAAAAGTGCGTCTTATGGAGCGAAAAATACGGTACTTGTAGCCCCAGACAGGATATTGTGCTAAATCTGTAGGTAAACAAGAGAACAGAACCTTTGCGAAGTGAAGGAGTGGGTTTGATGATTAAGTTGGCAGTGCGTTCACCCAGGACATGGCCTCTGTGAGCAGAGGGGATTCCCTTCTTGGGAAATCAACCAGTATATTGTGAAGCGCTGCACAAACTTATGCTATATAAATCCTGTATAATAATAATCCAATTAAAGTAATTAGAAAAGAGGAGAAGAGGAACTATTGCAGCCAGCATATAACATTAACCATAAGTATATAGATAAACTCCAGTATGGAAATAAAACAAGCCTATTATAGAAAAAGTTCAATAATAGTACATACATCCAATATATAAACAGGTTTTATCAGCAAACTGCCCAATAGAAGACCTGTTGGAATTGTGCACATATACCCAGGTGAATACGGTTAATAATAAAAATACCTCCAGATGAATGTTGCAGCAAAGTCCAATTGCAGGGGCTGTACTCATGTTTACCATCATAAAGACTGGGCCCCAACACTAGCCGCCTGAAGAACTAGGGCCAAAGACTGCTCACTCAAATAGCTGCTTCACAAGAACTGTGTCTGTTGTCCATAGTAAGAGGTACCTCTTTTAGGAGTTTTACATTTCATGGCTGCCATTCATATAGAGTGTACTCTTTAGTGGATATAACTTATTGTTTACAAAGGAGTTATCGCAATATTCATATAATTGCTGTTACTGTTTTCTAATGCAATTACATATTGTTGATTTTGTGGATTACGTTTACTTTAGCTGCATAGATCTCCATTCTATGCTACTACAGTCATGGCCAAACGTTTTGGGAATCACACAAATATAAATTTTCACAAAGTCTGCTGCTTCATAGTTTTTTGTCAGATGTTACTATGACATACTGAAGTATAATTACAAGCATTTCATAAGTGTCAAAGGCTTTTATTGACAATTACATTAAGTATAGAGTCTATATTTGCGGTTTTGACCGTTCTTTTTCAAGACCTCTGCAATTCACCGTGGCATGCTGTCAGTCAACTTCTGGGCCACATGCTGACTGATGGCAGCATATTCTTGCATAATCAATACTTGGAGTTTGTAAAAATTTGTGTTTTATTTTTTGTTCACCCGCCTCTTGAGAATTACCAACAGGTTCTCAAAGGGACTAAAGTCTGGGAGTTTCCTGGCTATGGACCTACAATTTTGATGTTTTGTTCCCCAAGCCTCCCTCCTAGATTGTAAGCTCGAAAGAGTAGGGCCCTCTTACCCCTTGTGTGCTGTTTGATGTTACTGTACTGTTTCATGTATTGTCCCCCCTCTATTGTACAGCGCTGAGCAAACCCTTTGGCGCTATATAAACTCGATAAATAAATAAATAAATAAATAATAAGCCACTTAGTTATCACTTTTTGCAAACTGTTCTTGGATAGTTGGGAGAAGTTGCTCTCGGAGAATGTTTTTGTGTCACTCTTTATTCATGGTTGTGTTCGTAGGCAAAATTATGAGTGAGCCCACTCCCTTGGCTGAGAAGCAACCCCACACATGAATGGTCTCTGGATACTTTACTGTTGGCACGACACAGGACTGATGGTAGCACTCACCTTTTCTTCTCCAGACAAGGTTTTTTCCAGATGCTTCAAACAATCAGAAAGGGGACTTATCAGAGGATAGGACTTTACCCCAGTCCTCAGCAGTCCAATCCCTGTGCCTTTTGCAGAATATCAGTCCGTCCATGATGTTTTTCCTGAAGAAGTGGCTTCTTTGTTGCCTTTCTTGACACCAGGCCATCCTCCAAAATTTTTCACCTCACTGTGCGTGCAGATGCACTCACATCTGCCTTCTGCAATTCCTGAGCAAGCTCTACACTGGTGGTGCCCTGATCCTACAGCTGAATCAACTGTCAGAGACGGTCCTTGCGCTTGCTGGACCTTCTTGGGAACCCTCAAGCCTTCTTCACAACAATTGAACCTCTCTCCTTGAAGTTCTTGATGATCCGATAAATGGTTGAATTAGGTGGAATCTTAGTGCAGCAATATCCCTGCTTGAGAATCCCTTTTTGTGCAAAGCAATGATTACTGCACATGTTTCCTTGCAGGTTACCATGATTAACAGAGGAAGAACAATCATTTCAAGCATCACCCTCCTTTTAAAGCTTCCAGTCTGTTATTCGAACTCAACCAGCATGACAGTGTGATCTCCAGCCTTGTCCTTGTCAATACTGACAGCTGTGTTAACAAGAGAATCACTGACATGATGTCAGCTGGTCCTTTTGTGGCAGGGCTGAAATGCAGTGGAATTATTTTTTTTGGACTAAGTTAATTTCATGGCAAAGAGGGATTTTACAATTAATTGGAGTTTATCTGATCACTCTTTATAACATTCTGGAGTATGTGCGAATTGCCATAATAAAAAATAAGGCAGCAGACTTTGTGAAATATAATATTTGTGTAATTCTCAAAACGTTTGGCCAGGCCTGTATAGCCTAGTGAACATATTGTCTAGTGAACTGTGACTGATCTCATCCTTATTACTTATACAGTATATGCGCATACTGCTTTTTACTGCAACCTGTGAAAATATATTGGGTTCATCTTCCACTAACCAGTCTGATGTTTGTTTTTAGATACTGAACCCTAATTGTGTGCAAGGTATCTATACTTGTGCTCCCAGTAGCAATGCAGTATCCATTTGCTTAACCTGGTGTTTTAGCTGTACTTACTTTTAGCTAAGCCAGACAATTTATCTGGAACATTAGTGTGTCAGATGTCATCTGAAGTCTGACAGATACTGCTCTGTCTTTAAACTGCTGAGATTACGCAAGGAGTGTTCAGAAACAAAGCCATGTGGTAGTTCACATTTCTCTTAACTACCAGGTTCTATTATTTAACATTGTTATGCAGTCTCATGTGTGAGATAAGACAGTTGGTACGGTTGTGGACTTCAAGGTAGCCCTGACCCCCTGGCACTCTAGATACGATATCAGGCTAATGCAAAGTAAGTAAATCTAAACATGGGAATGCAAATAATTTATAGGCAAGCCTGCATAGTTATACTATTTTAAAATGGATATTCAGATGTCTGCATAGGTCCAAGTGTTACTGGTTCTGAGCTGCCCTCGAGGCCAATGGCCGATTTAAAGTGTTACTAAACCCGGACCCTACATTCACTATATCTGGTCTCCCACAGTACACAGAACATGGAAATGCAATTATTTTAGTAAATATAAACTGCTAAATACCTCTTCTCATCAGCACTATATAGCAGTCTTGTGACTTCTATCAGTGTCCAGCTGAGCACTGGTTAATCTTGTAGGAGGAATTTTCATTCTGCTCTGACTGTCCTTTGAGGCTGCATGACCCCTGACCTTCTGTCTAGATAGTGCTGATTGGCCCTGTGCTGATCACATGCACCCTCACAGTGAAAAAAAACTCTCTGGCAATACAAACTAAATTGAGCATGTGCAGAGTGACTCCTAGAGCTCTGTACTATCAGTAGATGGATTGGGGACAGTAGGAGAAGGGGAGGATCAGAGAAGACAGGATCAAACAGCCTTTTTACACAATGCGGAGCATTAACCTCTTAGGTCCACAGTGAGTATAACTAGCATGCTTTACTGCATACACAGACTAATTTTACTGTTGTGAGTTTAGTAACACTTTAACTTAGTTTTCCATTATCCTCCTACACAATCCAAAATCATATTACAATTGTGTTAATTTGCAAGGGAATTCCTTCCCCCTTAATATGGTGTGTTACAACTTATATTCATACATGCCACTTCCCCTTTTTCACAATGCCTACATCCCCTTACCATGAACACATTTCTAAAAGAAAATTGAGGGGACTTTTTTGTACCACCGACACATTAGACTATATTTTTATTTTAAAAAGGGAAAAACTTTGCTGCTTCTATTTTGTCCATCAAACTTTAGAACAGCATGTTTAAAAAATGTTTGCTTTGCACAGAAACCCATCTACATTCTGGTATTAAGCCATTATTTCTCATTTTTTTTTTACTGAAATACATTTCAGCATCACATAAATATCAACCATTATGAAATATCTTAACAGTAATGATGAATGTTCTCTTTCTAGTCTCTCAGGGCATATACTGGACATTTTGACATGTTTCACAGAATTAAGTCTCCTTCCTCAAGGAAAGTGATTCATAGGGCTATATCACATATTAACAATATGCAGACTTACCACATACAAGCTACAGAAAATATGGTCTTGGCTTTCTGGCTGGTGACTCAAAACAGCAAAAATACAAATACCTGTCCAGTTGTTTCTTTACTAACTGCTGGCATTTTAAGTCCTGATGAAAAAGTATTTGTGAGCCCTAAAACATGCTGGATTTACTTTGTTGTCATGTACAGTAACAACCTACTGGAATATTAGTTTTCAGAGTGATCTGGGGAACCTCGAGGACACCCAATTTTCTAGAAAGCTGCCTTCTGAGTTCTAATCTCAAGCCCTATTCTTTTTCAAGCCTCTGGTCCAGCTCTCCACTAACAAGTTTTCTCCAACCTGGGATATGAATATAAAAAAAATATAATAACCTGAGATAGCCCAATCCTTCTTAAAAGGTACAGCAACAAGAAGCCAAGACTCTGGGAAACTGAAGAAGTGTTTAGCTGTTCCCCCAACCAGCTTTACAACAGCCAAAGCTTAGTATTGGCATTGATGTGCTTGTGGCCAGCACACATTTATTGATATGATCACTCAATTGATCCCTCATTGCAACTAAACTGGTTAAATTGGATAAAACTAAAGGTCATCTATTTAGTGAGTTTTTGACTGATTTTGACAAGTTGATCGGCCATGGTCAAATTTTGTCAATTGCTGCTGATAGATTGAATAACTATCTGCGTGTTTGTTGAAGAACCAATCACATATAATCGATCATATTTTCGCAAAGTATGAATCAAGTATGAATCAATAAAGTATTTGTTGCATTGTTCAATTTACAATTGATTTATCGTCTGTTTACAATTGCTTGTACCTAAATTAAACACAAATTGCAAAGGGAACCTTCAACTTTTGGTCAGTATGTATTGCAAATACAAAAGATCCTTCCTTAAACAAAAGGTGTCTACATGTCTCACTTCTGTTCCTTCCAGCCCACATTACCATATCCTGTCTATGTTTACTGCTTTGTATGTGCTGCAAGGGAACCTATGTTGTTAGGCTCACAGTTATTGTGGAAACAAAAGAACACAGCACCTCTAAGTGTAAACTGTGTGACAATATTTAATAAGAAGGTAAATGTAATAACTCACATCTTGGATAATAAAAACAGACTCATAGGGAACTGGTGCAAAACATCTGTCTGGTTGCCTGATGAAAGAGAGTGTCGGCCGACGCTGATCCCGCACATGCTCAGAAATGTGTCGCATCTCGATGATGTCAGATGCCCAACGTGACTAACTCCGGACATTTGGAGACCCAGCCAGGCTTCACCATCTATGCCTTACTTGATGCAGCACCTCCTGCTAGCCGACCAGCTCACATGGAAGAAAAATATATTTTAAATATATTTTAAAAATATGCTTCCCAAATATATTGACATATATTTGAAATAGTACATTTTGGCCGTATTCAATATATAAATATATATACATACATATATACAGTCAGGTCCATAAATATTGGGACATCGACACAATTCTAACATTTTTGGCTCTATACACCACCACAATGGATTTGAAATGAAACGAACAAGATGTGATTTAACTGCAGACTGTCAGCTTTAATTTGAGGGTATTTACATCCAAATCAGGTAAATGGTGTAGGAATTACAACAGTTTGCATATGTGCCTCCCACTTGTTAAGGGACCAAAAGTAATGGGACAATTGGCTTCTCAGCTGTTCCATGGCCAGGTGTGTGTTATTCCCTCATTATCCCAATTACAATGAGCAGATAAAAGGTCCAGACTTCATTTCAAGTGTGCTATTTGCATTTGGAATCTGTTGCTGTCAACTTTCAAGATGAGATCCAAAGAGCTGTCACTATCAGTGAAGCAAGCCATCATTAGGCTGAAAAAACAAAACAAACCCATCAGAGAGATAGCAAAAAGATTAGGCATGGCCAAAACAACTGTTTGGAACATTCTTAAAAAGAAGGAATGCACTGGTGAGCTCAGCAACACCAAAAGACCCGGAAGACCACGGAAAACAACTGTGGTGGATGACCGAAGAATTCTTTCCCTGGTGAAGAAAACACCTTTCACAACAGTTGGCCAGATCAAGAACACTCTCCAGGAGGTAGGTGTATGTGTGTCAAAGTCAACAATCAAGAGAAGACTTCACCAGAGTGAATACAGAGTGTTCACCACAAGATGTAAACCATTGGTGAGCCTCAAAAACAGGAAGGCCAGATTAGAGTTTGCCAAACGACATCTAAAAAAGCCTTCACAGTTCTGGAACAACATCCTATGCACAGATAAGACCAAGATCAACTTGTACCAGAGTAATGGGAAGAGAAGAGTATGGAGAAGGAAAGGAACTGCTCATGATCCTAAGCATACCACCTCATCAGTGAAGCATGGTGGTGGTAGTGTCATGGCGTGGGCATGTATGGCTGCCAATGGAACTGGTTCTCCTGTATTTATTGATGATGTGACTGCTGACAAAAGCAGCAGGATGAATTTTGAAGTGTTTCGGGCAATATTATCTGCTCATATTCAGCCAAATGCTTCAGAACTCATTGGACGCCACTTCACAGTGCAGATGGACAATGACCCAAAGCATACTGTAAAAGCAACCAAAGAGTTTTTTAAGGGAAAGAAGTGGAATGTTATGCAATGGCCAAGTCAATCACCTGACCTGAATCCGATTGAGCATGCATTTCACTTGCTGAAGACAAAACTGATGGGAAAATGCCCCAAGAACAAGCAGGAACTGAAGACAGTTCCTGGCAGAGCATCACCAGGGATGAAACCCAGCGTCTGGTGATGTCTATGCATTCCAGACTTCAGGCTGTAATTGACTGCAAAGGATTTGCAACCAAGTATTAAAAAGTGAAAGTTTGAGTTATGATTATTTTTCTGTCCCATTACTTTTGGTCCCTTAACAAGTGGGAGACACATATGCAAACTGTTGTAATTCCTACACCGTTCACCTGATTTGGATGTAAATACCCTCAAATTAAAGCGGACAGTCTGCAGTTAAATCACATCTTGTTCGTTTCATTTCAAATCCATTGTGGTGGTGTATAGAGCCAAAAATGTTAGAATTGTGTCGATGTCCCAATATTTATGGACCTGACTGTATATATATATATATATATATATATATATATACTGTATGTTGAAATGCGTTTTTTATATTTTACAAAATATATGAAAAATATTTTTAAAAATATTTATTTTTTTACCATATACAAAAGTCATATTAACATATGTTTTCACATATATTTGTAAGTGAATTCCAAAAATGGAGATTAAGTGTATTTTTAAAGGCATACAGTATATTTGAAAATGTATTTTTAAAAATATTTTTCATATATTCTGTAATATATAAAAAAAGCATTTCAACATACAGTATATATATATATATATATATATATATATATATATATATATATATTTATTGTTTTTTATTTTATGTGTTTAAAGATATTTTTAAATTTATTGAATACGCCCAAAATTGTAGTATTTCAAATATGTCAATATATTTAGGAAGAATATTTTAAAAATATATTTCAAATATATTTTTCTTCCATGTGGGAGGGTTCATTGCTCTCCAGATTATCCATTTACATCTGGCGACAGACGTTTTACACCACTTCCCTATGAGCCTGTTTTTATTATCCAAGATGTGAGTTGTTAAACTTATCTTCTTATTAAATATTGTCACACAGTTTACACTTAGAGGAGCTGTGTTCTTTTGTTTCTTCTACTGCAGGGTTCGCTTCGCTCCATCGCAGTCTGTCCTTAGTGCTTACTGGATTACCTCTGCACATATTGGAACTTCATTTGTCTACATATACATGGACTGCTGAACCATGCTTCTGTCAATCTCTTTTCACAGTTATTGTGGCACTACAGCTTCTAGAAAAAGTCTGCAGCATGCCTGTGTATGTTCTAACCCAGGGCAAACAGTCTGTATGCACTGTAATTGGTAATCCATCTCTATAAATTGCGTGGTTTTCAGCTTTGTGACTAAATTATTATTTCTCAAAAATGTAATTCCACCTTTGCAGTCAAATATATATTTATACATTCGTTTGTGTTACCATTCATACAGCATACCCCAAAAAAATAATTAAAAAAATATTTCTTACCTTTTCTAATTGTTTCTTTGGAGCATTTTTTTGTACATATGGCTCCATAGGCTGCTTTAGTTGTTCAGAATAGCTCACAACATGCACTTAGGGGACAGATGTAGGGACAGATTTGTTTAAAGGTGCATTAACTTACAATGTACCAACCAGGGGAGGACTGACCATTCAAGCGCTCGGGTACTGCTGGAGGGCCTGGGCTCAGTAGGGGCCCCCATGAGATGCCCCTGGTACCTTTCACTGGCTTTTTCATAGGCTTTTTTGGGTGTGGGCGAGGACACAAGGGCTCCATGATCCCCTATTGCCCAGGGGCCCCATGAGTTGTCAGTCCGCCCCTGGTACCAACCAAGCCTTGAGATCTTTAACCCTTCGGTAAGACAGAACATGTGCACATCTAGTTTACAACTGATAACTAAGATCTACCAACTGAGTACAGACTGTGTTAATTATGTTAAACATAATTCTCCAGCTGGAACTACACTGTATCTGAGCACCACAAACCAAAAATGCTTTTTAATTCATTTTTAATATTCAAAGCAAACTCCCCATCCATCCATATCTCCATGCTTTATTTTGCTGAGAAATCATTTTGAAAAACACCCCCTAGCATTTCTGATTGTGTCCATCTTGAGTAAGGGCAGATGATTCATGCATCATTTACTTCCCGAAATCTATCTACCCTTAGCTTAGGCATAGCCTGAGCTGAGAACCCTCCCGGATGACATAATTTGCCTAGGCATGAAAACCAGGAAGTAACTGAAGAGATGTAAAACAAAGTTTAAAACAAGTAAATATGATATACTCGCCTATCTATTTACTAATGCTAGTAGCATAAGGATTAAAAATAGTCAATGTTGATTGAGAGACTGAAGTTCCACTTTAACATTACATAGAAGGGGAAGATACATAGGATTTGTCAAGTAAAAAGGTAAGCAGCAGTGTTTAAATATTTGTTTAATGTTATGCTATGTGAATGGGAACATGTAACTGTATAAAGTAAGTGTTAGTCCAATTTGGCTGCAAATACTTGAAGGGTCTACCCACTTGATCAAGGCAATTGTAGCAAATTGTACATTTGACAAGATAACTTCTTGTTATAATGACTTCCTTCAATAATTTTGAAAGTTGCTAAGCACATCAAGTGTATTTCCACCTGTACACTATTATTGTGGAGCTGAGCAGAAAGTGTTAAATTCCCCTCCCCTTCATCCAATAGGAATGTGCAGCAAAAGAGAATTGTGTGAGGTTTAGTTCTGGACAAACTGAGCTGGTTTGGTGGGCTGGAAGGAGAGAATGGAAGATCCCAGGAAATGAGGCACAAAGGACAGGTTTTTTTCTGTTGCTTTTCCTTGGCAGAGGAGAAGTGTGGGGGTTGCTCAAAGGGAATGAACTCACATCAGGCTATTAGCAAACCGCTCACCACTGCACCTGAGAGGGAGAGATGCACATTGGCGGACATTCTGGGATATTGGAAAGTGACATGTATACTAATGGAGCCCGCTGCCTGAGCAAGGGGAAGGATGCTATAGACACCGATCAACTGTATTGCCCACAGTAAAGAGAAGGAAATCAACTGCTAATACAGGAGTTGGCGAGAAGTGAGAAGTGTTGCTGCAAATATCAAAGAGCCAGTGCCTTTATCAGTGCTTAAAGGGACCAGAGCTTGTGCCATTATCAGTGCTTAAAAGGACATTATCCTGAGCTCTCCAACATAAGAGTTGGGCCCCAACGAGCTGGTCAGCATAAGAGAGAGGGAGAGTACATTACAGATTGCTGGATTGTCAGGGTGACACAGCTCTGCTTAGTTAAGACTGCCCCAGTATAGGGTTTAGGAGGAGTTGCTTTCTAAACCCATTGTTTGTTTTTTACAGTGTATTTCTTTCTATTGTTCACCTATTTGCAATATATTTTTCTTGCATAATTTAACTGTTTGCTGTATTGTTGCTGTTGTTTCATATCTCTTTTGACATTGGAAACATCTTTCTGACAACTGCAACATCTACAGTAAATTTTCCCCACCCGGCCAGGCGTGTTAGAGTCCACGGTCCTGATATTTTGGCCATTTACTGGTACAGTATATGAAGTGCATACAGCAAGTAGTTGTTATATTGCTTGAAGAAGACCTTAATCCAATCACTAAAATCTCATATACACTTAAATATGATAATGTCATTTCAAAAACAGTTTTATTTAAATCTGCAGCTTTCATAAATGGAATACTTGGTGATCAGCAGCACTGAGATGCAAAAAAGGATGAAAGAAAATGTAAAACTATTTTATGAAAATGAAAAATGTAATTTGCCTTAGCTAACTAAATATCATCCAGTTATGGTGTAGAGCAAATATACTATGTATTATTAAGAGGAATCAACTTTCTTTTTGTCCTACACAGAACACACACTACTCTGACTTTGCAGACAAGCAAACGGGCTACTGTACAAACAATCTACTGGCCACACCTGTCTTATATGGAAAAGAGGTCCTAGCGGTTATAATGGCCGTCAACAAACAGAACGAACCAGCCTTTACCAAACAGGACGAAGAGGTAACAGTGTATAAACAACATACATTTCAACATGTTAATATGGCCTGCAAATGTAATTCTTGCGTACATTTTCCAGGTACTTACCAAATATCTGAATTTTGTATCCATGGTCCTTAAACAAAATCATATCAACTACCTTTACAACATCGAATTAAGAAAAAGTCAGGTAAGATCTTTATTATAAAAATCAAACTATGTATTAAAATGTAATAGCAGGGGTATGTTGCACTTTGCTGAATTGAAAAATACGTTTTCTCAAAATAGACTTCATAGTATTGAATGGACATCAGTGCTAGAAATCAAATTTTTAGATGTTCTTGGGACTGTGGGTTTAATTATCACTTTCAAATGTTTTATCTACATTCCTGAAGCTATGAAAAAGGTTTCTGAATCTTGACACTACTCTAGTGTTAATCATTTACAATAACACAACCAACCAATGGGACATGATGCACTTTTTTCGCTTTAAATTGGCCATAATCAAAGGCAGAGTGGAAGATGGTTAGGATGGTTTTCCATCAGAAAGCCTGAGAAAAAAGTCATAGGTGATTCCACCAATCTATGATGTTTGGATCTGAAACCTCAGTCTGTGTTTGGCTTATCCTTTATATAATTCTCGTAGTCATATTCAGCAGGACTTTGTAGAACCACCCTGTTATAATTACACAAAATGGTTTAAGTGTTCACAAAATAGGACCTTGTGTTAGAAAGTGTCTGAACCTGTGGGAAGTCCGCAAGTCCTGCATCAAATGAGGCTCTCTCTTTAACTCAGGTTGCAAGATTAAAGAGCCAGCCCAGGGAATGTGTAAAATGATCTTCCATTTGCTATTGAGAAATTATTTCAACTGTGCTCAGTTATAGTGTTTCCTCAACCTTTCAATAAGATTCACAAGGCAACCTTCTCAGGATCAACTGCTTGTGGCTGAGCAAATGCCAAACATAAAAAGAAGCCACAGCACAGATTAATACCCTTATGTTTGTTTTAAAGAATGAGTTCACCACTTAATTTATATAATATATTGCCCAAAGTATGGGAATGCCTGCCTTTACAAGCACATGAACTTTAATGGCAATCCCTAGTCCATAGGATTCAATACTGAGTTGGCCCACCCTCTCTCCTCCATGTCTTTATAGACCTTGCTTTGTGCACTGGTGCACAGTCATGTCAGAACAGGAAGGGGCCATCCCCAAACTGAACTCACTGAGCTCCCGAGAGTGACCCATTCTTTCACAAATGTTTATAAAAGCAGTCTTAGGGCTGGTTCACACTGGATGCAACTTGGCATGCGATTTCAAAAGTAGTATATGTACTACTTTTGTGATTTGCATACACATCCTGCAAATCGCAAGGAAATCGGCATCTAACCCGATTTTGAAATTGTGCGACTTCACTGTAAGTCGCATGATTTCAAAATTGGATTTGATGTGTACGGAGCCTTAATGCCTAGGTGCTTGATTTTATACACCTGTGGCCATGGAGGTGATTGGAACACCTGAATCCAATGATTTGGAGGCGTGTCCTAAGACTTTTGTCAATATAGCGTATATATCTACCTATACCGTGTATGAGCAGGCAGTTACTTCAATCCAGAAAGAATCAATGAACTACAAGGATGCTCATCATTGCAAAGGCTGACGGCACTTGTAGTCTATTCTTTCACAGAATTCTGTAAATAAATGAATGATGTATCCGTTGGGACAGCGGGTGCGGGGAGAAGATCCATGGCCTGCTGTCACAATGAGAATGGGGATTGGGAGGAGAGGTGCAGGAGCAGCAACATTTTACATGTTCCACTCTAAAAATGGGTTTTTTGCTCTACAAGAGCTCTTTTTTTGCTTTTGCACTACAACTAAGCTCTTTTTGAGAATAACATGTAATATGGTTATTACTATAGAATGTGGCTTCCTTCTTGTATTTGGTATTTGCTATGCACAACTAATGAGATGTCAATTAATAGATGAGTTGAGAGCAGCACCTGAATGACCGAGGGGACATGTTTCTGGAGTGATCCTAGAAGAACCCTCTGCACACTGCTAAATACCTTTTCCAGCAAACAGTTACTGTAGACAGAATGCCAACATGGGGCAAACAGACACAAAGTGGGGGTTTAGGTCTGGCTACTGACCTGCAATGCAACAGAAAGATGATATAACTGTGCTCAATTCTTTATGACTGTTTGCCCCATATTGGCATTGTGTCCACAGTAGCATTTGCGTAGGCAGAGCAGAGTAGGACTGGCCAAATGGTATTACTTTGCCTTAGTTGGCCAGCTTAAACATGTATTGCAATATGTATGAACTAAAAATCCCTATTTTCCATTGCAAAGTTTGCTGGAAAGGGTATATAGCGGTGTGCAGAGGGTTCTTCAAGGATATCTAGTGTTAACAAGTGGTTACGCCCGTTTAGCACCTGATAGATAAATGCATGCACAAGCTATTGGGATTTGAGCACAGGTATATCTTGTTTATGTTTCTGGAGTGGAACACGCATCTGTTTTCACCTGTGTTGTTGAGGATGCAGTGGGACCACAGTTAATACCTTTCTAAACCTAAAAACAAAAATGGAATGCATTGCAGTTTACCAGTCCTAAGATGTGGTAGCTGCATTAGATAGAATTTTTCAACAAGCGTAGAAAATACCTGTTGATTTTGCCAGAAATGTTGTATCCTTGTCACTTCCTCTGAGTTAAAAGGCAGTACATACATCCTTATCTTTACTGTGTAAACTATTAGCCTTATCAACCCATTATGTAATGGATGTGAACATATGCAGACAGCCATGACTCCTTCCATATATACAATGGAGATATGAGTGCAGACATGAAGGGACAGGACGTGTGTTGTTTACAGGGTCAGCAGGTGAAAAGAAAAGTAAAGATCCCATGCAGAAGCCATATCTAAGGATTGGTAAAAAATTACATTTTGGCTTTGGGCTTAGATATGTTTTAAATTGGACGTTTGCTCTGCAAATGTAGGTTCACTAAAACTGAGCTCATGATATTCCCTCCAGCCCGTGCCCCCTCCCCTGACTTCCCTATCAAGATCAAAAATACAACTATCAGTCCCTCCCCTCATGTCAGGATACTAGGTGTAATCCTGGACTCCTATCCTTTCAGGCCCAAATCCAATCACTGTCCAAATCTTTTAGACTTCGCCTTTGTAACATCTCCAAAATATGCCCCTTTTTAACCATTGAAACCACTAAGCAACTTATTCACTCCCTAGTTATCTCTCACCTTGACTATTGCAACTCTCTCCTCATTAGCCTACCTAATCGGAGGCTATCCCCTCTCCAGTCTATCATGAATGCTGCTGCCAGACTCATCTACCTTACCAACTGTTCCATGCCTGCCATCCCTCTCTGCCAATCCCTCCACTGGCTTCCCATTACCCAACAAATAAAATTCAAAACATTAACAATAACATGACAAAACACTGGGACTGCGCACATGAACATGGAGTCACGCCGTGTGGCGTCATGTACTAGACAGACAGTGGCCATCTTGTTGGTTGGAAACATCACTATTGACATGCTGGTTTATACTGATAAGATGGGCAATTGTATGGGTAAACTTCATTTTATCAATTTACTACTCTATGAGCTGGCATTTTTCCCTTATATGGTGTCTGTTGCCTGGTGAGAGATTTGCCATTTAAAATCCTGTTATCTGGAGAAGTGCTTCATTGATTGGACCATTTGAGGAGTCTTACCTAGGAGTCTGCGTTTTATCGTATGGGCAAGGTAACTGCGTTATGTGACCAATCCTTTGGGTGGTCACATTATCTGGTAAGAGGCTTTGATTTTGGGTGGACGGTGAAGGTCTCTTTTCTGGTTATGGTTTTCTCACCAACAATTGCAGACTTATGTGGACTCAATGCGGATTATCATTTAATTTGTGTGTTGTGTTGCACCTTCTTTACTAATTTTATACATGGTTTTTCTATGTTTATAATATGCTGTTAGCGCTGCACTAATCTGATACTATAATAACATATAAAGCCATTCACAACTCTGCCCCAAATTACATCACTAATCTTGTCTCCAAATATCACCCAAACCGTCGTCTCCGCTCCACTCAAGACCTCCTGCTCTCTAGCTCCTTTGTCTCCTCCTCGCATGATTGTCTCCATGACTTCCATGACTTCTCCAGAGCCTCCTCTATCCTCTGGAACTCTCTACCCCAATCTGTCTGACTATCCCCTACTCTGTCCTCTTTTAAGCGATCACTGAAAATATATCTCTTCAAGGAAGCCTATCCTACCTTCAGCTAAAAACTAAATCTTCTATTTCTCCCAGCAGTTCATCCCCACAAGTGTTACCTTTTGTGCCACCAGCCCCTCCCTATTAGATTATAAGCTCCCAGGAGCAGGACCCTCCTAACCCTCTTGTATTGAACTGTATCGTTGCTGTATTGTCTCTCTTTATATTGTAAAGCATTGAGCAACCTGTTGGCGCTATATAAATCCTGTATAACAATAATAATGGAGATCATGTAACTTAACTTTGCTCGCTGTTAGATGGAACATGAACAAGTAAACAAATGCATTTATCCATGTTTTGCTTCAGGGATATTCACAAGTCTACAACTACATAGATATAGCTGACTATATATCCGAGGATGGAAAATATGGCCAAAGTAATACAGCCACCAATAAAGTCTTGTTGGGTTGTAATAAATAGAATGGTCAGTTGCTGTGGGCAACCTTTTTCTTTCAGATGCTTTTATATATAACAAATGGGCAGCTTCAAAAACTAAACTTTTATTTAAGGGCTCATTTACACTTGTGGTTGTCGTGAAAAGCGACACACAGTGGATGCACAGCCAATATATACAGTTTAAAAATGTGTTTGCTAAAAATAAAAGTTGTTGTTTGGCTTGTTTTCCACCATAACATGGCAATTTCCTCTTTACAGATACTGCTTTGGAGCGCTAACAAGGTTTTTGAAGAACTAACAGACATCGAGCGTCAGTTTCACAAGGCTCTGTATACTGTCAGGATTTACTTGAATTGTGAACGCTATTCTGTGGGGTTGTTGGACATGACAAAAGAAAAGGTGATTGTCTTGTGTCACGGTCACTTCAAGTAACACAAATGTGTGAAGAACAGCAGACAGAAAAGAGGAAATCTGTAAAACCAGCCTGCTACGAAAACTGAAAAGTATAACAAAAATGAATATACTGACTATATACCTAAAGCAATTTAAAGGAATGTTCCATTGTGGCTAAAAAATATATAGGATCAGAATTGCTGGAACAAGGCCCTCTGGCACTCAAATGGAAGTAATAATGTACACGGTCTCCCCACAGAGTTTTTCTGGTTCTTGGGGGGCTCTGGTGATCAGACAGGTTAGAAAACCTTGTCTGATTACTTCTTTCACAATTGTAAAAAAAAAATAAAAAAAAAACATTTTTTGTAATGCACCTTTCTCTATAGGGCTTATACAGGAATGGCTAGCTGAGGTGACCATTCATTTTTCAGAAAAGCTACACAAGTGTGATTTAGTGCTAATGTGCATAGTAAAAAAAAAAACAGGTTTTCGTTAAAGGAGATGTTTGGGGTTATTAAAAAAAAACAAACATCCATATTCACCTCCATGCTGCAGCATCGATCTGATGCTGCAGCTGTCCCCTTCTGAGCCCAAGAACTGAGCAATCACATGACTGTTGATTGCTCAGTTTGTGGTCAGCTCTGAGCAGAGAATGCTGACTTCCAGCACCAGAAGGGACGAAATTGGCTGACTTAAGCTGTCAGCAGCACACTAAATGGCTGATCCAGCTGCCAATCAAGCATCTGGGTGGTTCCCGACAATATGGTCAGGATTCTGCCAGAGGCTAGGGTGGCATGTGACATCAGCTGACAGCGGGCTTTACCATATATGGACAGATGTCTCTTGTTTATTCCATCTCATGTTTAATCTATAGATTCCTACAGCCATGCTAAACAGCACAAATGGATGAATCTCCAGCTGCCAACTAATTTTTTGTGGCAACCATGGCTGTTAGAACACCTGTTCAGTGACTGGCTTCTTTTATTGGAAGTTTGTTGAGATGGGTGGCAGGATCACCCACAGCTCAAATTTTGTCCAATTCACTAAGCTTGAAGCCAGTAGCTTAAACTACTTACAAATGTTTTTAAATGGCATTATAAAACTGAACAATAGAAATTGTGAAAAGCAAAAACTTTTACATATGAACAGTTAAAAAAAAAATTACAAAATATAACTAAAGCAAGGTGGATTGGAAGGAGCTAATAAGAAATAATACAGACTAATGAAGGGTTAATCAGTGATGACCTCTAATTTGAAAAATGTTTGCCATAACTGTTATGTGTAGATTAAAGGACAAGTTTTTGATTTACACATAAGCACTAACCTAAATGTAATTCAAATGCAATATTATTACAGTGCATTTATGAATGAAGCCTGCACTTTCATTATGTTACAATAAAGGGAGAATCTGGTTTGTTCTATAAGCAATATGAACAGTCCTTCCCTCAAACATATGTGGGATCCCACTCTTCTGCTTGTAGTCATTACTGCAGATGTATACAAATACTTCCCCTCATAGTTTCATGAGTATGACTGGGATCGTTATCTGTAAATACAGACCATATAGCAGGCCTTGAAATTTCCACTCGCCTGCTCGCCAATGGCGAGTGGAAATTATGGTGGGGGTGAGTGTGTCCCCCAGGGCCGTCTTGCTGAGCAGGCTCAGAGCTCAGGCCGGATCTGTCATTGGCACTGGGAGCTGTCAGACTGCTCAACAGCTGAGTGCAGTGAAAGCAAAGGAAGGAGTGTGTGCTGTGCTCTCTGCCTCCCCCTAGAGTGCAGTACCCGGCTTTGTGAGTGAACAACAAAGTACTGCAACTATTTATAGGGGTGTGTGGATATGCATGTACATGTGTCTGTGTGTATGTACATGTGTGTATCTGTACATGTGTCTGTGTGTATGTACATATATGTGTGTGCAGGGACGGACTGACCAATTGGAAACTCGGGCACTGCCCGAGGGCCCGGGGTCAGTAGGGGGCCCCATGAGATGCCCCTGGTACCTTTTTCATAGGCATTTTTGAGTTTGGGCAAGGACACAGGGGCCCCATGATCCCCTATTGCCCGGGGGCCCCATGAGTTGTCAGTCCGCCCCTGTGTGTGTGTGTACATGTGTCTGTGTGTGTGTGCATGTACATGTGTCTGTGTATGTATGTACATGTGTCTGTGTATGTATGTACATGTGTGTATCTGTACATGTGTCGCCGTGTATGTTCATATATGTGTGTGTGTACATGTGTCTGTGTGTGTGTGCATGTACATGTGTGTGTGTGTATTTCTGTGTATGTACATGTATCTGTGTGTATGCATGTGTCTGTGTGTGTACATGTGTCTCTGTGCGTGTGTGTACATATTTCTGTGTGTGTATGTGTGTATGTACATGTATCTGTGTGTATGCGTCTGTACGTGCCTGTGTGTGTATACATGTGTCTGTATGTGTGTGTGTGTACATGTGTCTCTGTGCGTGTGTGTACATATTTCTGTGGGTGTATGTGTGTATGTACATGTCTGTGTACAGGTGTCTCTGTTTATGTGTGTTTGGTGGTGGCGAATAACTCTTAAGGCCTGGCTAGTAGCTCAGGACTTGAAATTTTAGGTACTCTTAATATGGACCTTAATCTTTTATTCCCTCCTTCCCTGTTGTTTAGGAGTTCTATGAAGAATGGCCAATCAAGCTTGGAGAAGTACCGCCTTACAAAGGACCAAAGACACCAGATGGAAGGGTTTGTAAGGCCTTCCTTGGACATTTGAATATTTTTTTATACATGTGTGAAATGCTTTCCATTTTGGATTTTGTTAAAGAGGTTTTCCAGTTTAACCAAATTAATATGAGGCATTCACAAAGTCATAAGATATGGCTTCTTCTGCAGGTTCTTGGGGCAGACAACCTAGTCTCAGACTGCATTCACCAGCTAGTGAAAACAAGCTAGGGTTCATTTACTGAGACACAAGAATGTGAAGGATCACAACACATCAACTACATGTACTAGTAAAGCCCATTACAGCCAATCCCTGTTGTGTTTTTTCAGTCACTGGCAATAAGTTACAGTAACAATAATATAGGGGGACTGAAAAATGTGCCAATGAGAAAATTTCTTATTGGTTTTAGCAACCAATCAGCTTCCACTTGTTATTTCTGTTCATTTCTGTGTGATAAAGATTGGGAAATGAATCAAATATTGGTTGCTATGAGCAACAAAGAATGTTATTATAAGTGGGTACATCCATTGAGAAAGCTAAAAACTAGATGAAAGTGGTTGTAAAGCCTAATTTATTTTTCCAAAAATAAAAAAGATGGTATACTGATCTGCGGCCCCTTACGTTCTCTTCTGGGGTCCCCCACCAGCGCTCTGCACTCTTCCTCTTTTCCATGTGCCCCCATAGG
Organism: Staurois parvus; assembly: GCF_062004578.1. Classification (NCBI taxonomy): domain Eukaryota; kingdom Metazoa; phylum Chordata; class Amphibia; order Anura; family Ranidae; genus Staurois; species Staurois parvus. The sequence goes on from NW_028318321.1 coordinate 8,970,953, forward strand.
AAGCTGCCTGTTATAGGGGCACTTAGGCAGGTGTGCTCCCAAGAAGGCCTGTGTGTGTCCATAGACACACACAGTGTGGCTCAGCCCCGCCCCCTTCTCCCTCATCACAGGATTTGATTGATCACAGGATTTGATTGTCAAAACCTCCTGTAAATGCAGGAAGAAGGGTGAAGCACTGTTGCAGACAGGACAGAGCTGGATTGAGAAAAGAGACAGGTAAGTGTTTAAAGGGGAAGCTGCTATTGAAAGGTTTTTTTCATCTTAATGCAGAGAATGCATTAAGGTAAAAACCTTTTGCCTTTAGAACCACTTGAAGTAACAGCCTAGTCTATTGGTGAGAGAGGAACAGGAGAGTCCTCTCATTAGTGCTTACATATCTTGTCACCTCTCTTCACCAGTGCAGAACCACCTGGATAACTGTAATTCACATTACCAACAATCCCCGCTACTCATAAAAATGATGTGCCCATTAGCAATATAGTTATTGTTCATTGATCACATAAAATAAAAGATATATTGTTTATAGGAAGCAATTCATTTAAAGACCATACACTCAACATTGACAAATTGCTTCATGTGTATCATGGAGTATCTGATCACTCACCAGCTTCTAAGAAAAGTTTAAATAAAGATCTAGCCAAAAAGTTATTTTCTACTGTGGATAGATGTTTGAAGGGCTAGATCCTCTATCAGTTTTTTATTGTGGTGTCAGAGAGATTTCCCTTTACTTCCTGTCAAGGTGGTCATAGGACAGGAAGTGAGAGAAAATCCCTCCAACTGGCAATTACATTTTTGTTTTTTGTGGTTGTCTTTGTCAATTTCCCATCACTTATTATCCTTCTGTCATCTATTGCTGAGGGTAAATTCCTCCAACCCAGAGAGTACACGACCAGCAATGAAAACCTGATGGCAGTTTTACCCTTCTTCTCTCTGCCCAAAGTCACGCATAACAGTTTAACCTAAGATCCAGATATTTCCCATGAGATTGTTGGTCCATGAAGCTTATGATAAGCTTTTACATAACAGATCCAGCCAGCACAAATATAAAATATCTGTTTAGCCCCAGTATTACTTCCAAAGCTCAGCATCCCAACAAAATGTTAGATTAGAATGTCAAATATTTTAGAAGCATAGGTTTTCTTAAGATAATTGTTAGAGAATTTGTGTAAAGTGTTCTTATAGCCACAACTTCTTTGTCCGTTTTGAATATAGAAGAGAATCGTTAAAACCCCTGCTGTTTTTTGTTTGTTTTTGCTGTTTGTGCACAATTGGGTACATTTACTTTCACTTCCTGTCCCAGAAAGGGAACAGGAAATTAGAGGAAATCTCCCAAAGTGAGGTGAATTACCATGTTAGACAGTTGTCCCTGGAACAGGTGTCTGCATGGAAACATTTACCCTCACCCCCTGAAAGGTTTGGCCCAGAGATACATTTTGAATAATTTAGTTATCTGTTATGGCGTTAAGAAGTATTAACAACTGTCTTCTTCTTTTGTTCAGGAAGTTATTTTTTACAAGATCATTGATTATATTTTGCTTGGGAAAGAAGAAATTAAAGTTATCCCGTAAGATATGTATAGTGATTGTGTCAACAGTGTTAAATGAATAATAGTTGTTTGGTTTCTCCAGCTTAATTTGCTTTGTGTTGTGTACATAGCACACCTCCTGAAGACCACTGGTCCCTTGTGAGTGGGCTGCCCACGTACGTCGCCGAGAATGGATTTGTATGTTCATTATTTATTTATTTGTTAAGAATACCTGCATTCCTTTAAAATATAGTGTTTGTCCCCTTTTAACACAGTATGTCCATTTAATCTAATGAATCTTGTTGGGTTAATGTAATCCCTGTGTTTTATATAATTTTCTTCACATCCACTTCAGATTTGCAACATGATGAATGCCCCAGCAGATGAATACTTCAAATTTCAGGTGACATTTATGTTTATGTTTATCGAGATTTTAAAGCACTTTCTTTAGCTAACCCAGTGATTAACAGTAGAAAACTTGTCATGCCAACATTTCACCTTGGATTCCTATTGTGACTGTAGAAAGAAGCGGTGGATGAGACAGGATGGTGTTTAAAAAATGTCCTCTCGCTGCCTATTGTCAACAAGAAGGAAGAGATTATGGGAGTGGCCACCTTTTACAACAGGAAAGATGGGAGGCCGTTTGATGAATATGATGAGCAAATCACAGAAGTAAGAATGTGCTTCAAATGGTTAAAAAAATTATATATATATATATATATATATATATATAATGATTAATCATGATTGGCTGGATTCCCAAACTGTAGTTCTTTGTAGATAAGATGGATCTACATCACAGGAGGGCTAGGAATCTTTGGCCACAACCAATTGGCCTTTTTATAGTAGAGAGAAAAGTATTCCATAATCAACTTTCTTTGTGGCTCTTAGAATGTGGTCATATGAAATTTCAGAGCCAAAAACTGAAGTTTAGGACAGTAAGACTTCAATTTTGTAGCCACTATGATTGTAGTTCTAAACATGGAGCAGGTAGCTCTATAATGCCCAGCAGCTTTTCAACAACCATAATAAACAAAAGTGGGACTTTTTAGGTACTTATTATGCACAAATATTATATACGAAATTTGATAAGTTTATATGTTTTCCATAAAACATGATACTTTAAAATACTAGGGCTAGTACAGATGTGGTTATCACATAATATACTGTATATTTGTTGCATCCCCTACATCCATTTTCCCTCCTCCATTCAAACATATATGGTGGGCATATAACACAAATATCCATAAATCTGTTGTGTCAGCAGTTGAGGGGGGAGACAGCAATTCATTATCAACGTTTTTCATGGACTACATATGTCACTTCCTCAGGATACTCGTAGGGTATGTCTAATACATAGGGTAACATCAGCATTTAACCAGGCATGTTAAAAAAAAAATACATGGTGTAAGCCGAAAAGGATATGCACCCAAATCGCCCACAATTGGCCATTATCCCCAGGGTCAGTCTGTGTCATTAAAATCCTATATGGTGTTGAAATTCTTCAAGAAGGTTAGCAATGGTAATATAGATTTCTTCTTTCTTGACAAATTTTCATACATCTAATATAAGTCCTCTTTTGATAGATCACATCTCTCAGTATACATCTCATTTTGCTATTTCCCACCACTAAGATTCCCTTTTAATTCTTGTCTTAGAGACTCAGATAGATCTAAAGATAAATAGAATTCAAGTGAGGAGATATCCTTTCTTGCATTTAGGTTTCTTCATTGCAAGGTTTTCCCTCAGCTCCTGTTCCTGTAACAGTCTAAACATTTTGGATTTGCCATTACTTTCTGTACGAGTGACAATGTTTACCGGGATAAATAGAGGTAGTTAATCTCACCAGTAGGGACAGAGATAAAAACATGACAGAGATTCTATCCCTTCCACACTTCTAAAACTTAAGAAAAAAAATAAGTTTTGGTTTTATATTCACTTTAATATACTGTAACTAAATGTGCAGCACTAAAGTGTCATTTAACAAAAAAGAAAGTATAATAAACACACACAATATCACATAAAGAAATCTCATTAAAGTGATGGTGTATATCACAGAAATAGTTCCATACACAAAAATCTTAAAAAGCGTATGTGACCATCCTTGTACAGGAGGTCTTACTATTTGGTAAGGTGTCTGGTGGAGGCTTTTTCTCTTCTCAGATTGGTGGAAGATTTGGAATGGAAATAAGTAAAAAATTTGTCTCCTGCACCGCTAGATATACTAGTACTACTAAGCAGCCAGCACTAAGGGTGCCACAATCTCAACACCAACCGTATTCAGAAGATTATTTAAATATATAAAACAGTGCGGCGCTAAAACAGTGAATATAAATACACCATCAGATTATATACTTTTGTATTATTTCTTACACCACCATGTATTATATAGCCCAGACATCCATAATACATATAAGGAATAAAAATATAGGCTGGTGGTGTTACACACTCAGACAAAGATCTCATGCACTATAGTGACTTAAACACAATTTAGTGAGTAGTGTCCATGCGCATAATATAAAATTTCATGTGGATGTGAACTACAAGTGCCAATCCTCAAATAGGTGGAGTGCCCCCTCACCTTCCTGCCCAGGCCCCTAAGGACCAATGAGCCTTTTATTATATAGTGGTTCTTTCTCCTGGAGTTGGATGGATCCTTCAGATAATGATGGTGGGACTCCCCTCCTCTTGTCTCTATCTCGGATCGTTGGTGGTATAGGTATATGCCCCTCCAGAGTAGTCACCAGTAAGGCAAGAAAGACTTACATAGTGTAAAACCGCTTTATTAGGCAAATGATACAAAGGAACAGAATCCTACTCACATGCTCCTTCAGCAAAAACAAGCCTTCACACCACTCAATGGGTGTACTGCATTCAGGAAAAGGAGCACCAAGATGGCGCCCACGCCGGATATGACGTCAGGTCGTCAGTCGCTTAAGCTCCTCCCACTGGCGTATCTACGCGTTACGTCACTTTGGTCACGTGACTTCATATTCTGGGCAGGAAGGTGAGGGGGCATTCCACCTATTTGAGGATTGGCACTTGCAGTTCACATCCGCATGAAATTTTATATTATGCACATGGACACTACTCACTAAATTGTGTTTAAGTCACTATAGTGCATGAGATCTTTGTCTGAGTGTGTAACACCACCAGCCTATATTTTTATTCCTTATATGTGTTATGGATGTCTGGGCTATAAAATACATGGTGGTGTAAGAAATAATACAAGAGTATATAATCTGATGGTGTATTTATATTCACTGTTTGAGCGCCGCACTGTTTTATATATTTAAATAATCTTCTAGATTTGGAATGGAGTCTACTACTTCCCAGCTGTACCTATTCATCACACCAAAATATTTTTTGTTTTGGCTTTATTTCACGAACATTGGTGTTGGATATTTTGTATTGTTTTTGTGTATGGGACTATTTCAGTGATATACACCATCACTTTAATGAGATTTCTTTAAGGAATTTAGTGTGTGTTTAGTGCTTTACCGCCACACATTTAGTTACATTATTTTTTGGGAATTGGTATCATATCCTTTGTGCTGGTTGCTTTTCTAAACGTTTTTTACCTAGGCGCTGCGTGTTTTCACATTTTATATACAGTTGCAAGAAAAAGTATGTGAACCCCTTGGGATTACGTGGAGTTTTGCATGAATTGGGTATAAAATGTGCTCTGAACGTCATCTAAGTCACAACAATAGAAGAACACAGCCTGCTGAACATAATACTACACAAACATTAGATGTTGCCATGGTTTAATTGCAGATAACATGTAAACATTCACAGTGCAGGGAGGAAAAAGTATGTGAACCTTTGGACTTAATAACTGGTTGACCCTCCTTTGGCAGCAATATCCTCAACCAAACGTTTCCTGTAGTTGCAGATCAGACCTGCACAACAATCTGGAGTAATTTTGGACCACTCCTCTTCACAAAACTGTTTCAGTGTAGCAATATTCTTGGGATGTCTGGTGTGAATCACTCTCTTAAGGTCATGCCACAGCATTTCAATCGGGTTGAGGTCAGGACTCTGACTGGGTCACACCAGAAGGCATATTCTGTGCTGTTGCAGCCATTGTTTTGTTGAATTACTTGTATGCTTTGGGTCATTGTCCTGTTGCATCAGCCATCCTCTGCGGAGCTTCAGTTGGCGGACAGATGGTCGTACATTTTCCTGCAAAATGTCTTGATAAACTCTGGAATTCATTTTCCCATCAATGACAACAATCCATCCAGGCCCTGAGGCAGCAAAGCAGCCCCAAACCACGATGCTCCCTCCGCCATGTTTTACAGTGGGGATGACGTTTTGATGTTGGTGTGTTGTGCCTTGTTTTCTCCACACATAGTGTTGTGTGTTCTTCCCAAACAACTCAATCTTGGTTTCATCTGTCCACAGTATACTTTGCCAGTAGTGCTGTGGAACATCCAGGTGCTCTTTTGCAAACTTCAAACGTGCTGCAATATTCTTTTTGGACAGCAATGGCTTCCTCCGTGGTATCCTCCCATGTACTCCATTCTTGTTTAATGTTTTCCTTATTGTAGATGTGTCAACAAAAATGTTAGCATGTGCCAGAGATTTCTGTAGGTCTTTAGCTGACACTCTGGGATTCTTCTTTACCTCATGCAGCATTCTGCGCTGTGCTCTTGCAGTCATTTTTACAGGACGACCACGCCTAGGGAGAGTAGCAACAGTGCTAAACTTTCTCCATTTGTAGACAGTCTGTCTTACCGTGGACACATGAACATCAAGGCTTTTGGAGATACTTTTGTAGCCCTTTCCAGCTTCATGCAAGTCAACAATTCTTGATTGTAGGTCTTCTGAGAGCTCTTTTCTGCGAGGCATGGTTCACATCAGACAGTGCTTCTTGAAAGCAGTAAACCCAAAACAGGTGTGTGTTTTTTAAGGGCAGGACAGCTGTCAGCAACACATCCAATATAATCACACTGATTGGAGTCAAGGTTGGCTCACTCCTGGCTCCAATTAGCTCTGGGAGAAGTCATTAAGCTAGGTCCTCACATACTTTTTCCTTCCTGCACTGTGAATGTTTACATGTTATGCACAATTAAACCATGGCAACATCTAATGTTTGTGTAGTATTATGTTCAGCAGACTGTGTTCTTCCATTTTGTGACTTAGATGACGTTCAGAGCACATTTTATGCCCAATTCATGCAAAACTCCACGTAATCCCAAGGGGTTCACATACTTTTTCTTGCAACTGTATACTTTAACTCTGTTATTGGCTGCCTCAATTGTCTTTTAGCTAAAACAGCCTATCACTAAAGAAAATACATAATCGGCATCACGGAAATGGTTGTCAAGGCCCAATCCCAATGTCAAGAACTATGTAGCTGGAAATAAAGTATTTTCCAGCTCAATGGAGAAAACGTTTAACTGCTACAGTGGGGATCGAAAGTTTGGGCACCCCAGCTAAAAATTTGTTTTAATGTGCATAAAGAGACCAAGGAAAGATGGAAAAATCTCCAAAATGCATCAAATTACAGATTAGACATTCTTATAATATGTCAACAAAAGTTAGATTTTATTTCCATCATTTACACTTTCAAAATAACAGAAAGCAAAAGTTTGGGCACCCTGCAGAGTTAATATCTTGCACTGCCTCCTTTGGCAAGTATCACAGCTTGTAAACGCTTTTTGTAGCCAGCCAAGAGTCTTTCAATTCTTGTTTGAGGTATCTTTGCCCATTCTTCCTTACAAAAGTCTTCCAGTTCTTTGAGATTTCTGGGCTGTCTGTCACGCACTGCTCTTTTAAGGTCTATCCATAGATTTTCAATTATGTTGAGGTCAGGAGATTGTGAAGACCATGGCAAAACCTTCAGTTTACGCCTCTTGATGTAATCCCCCGTGGACTTCGAGGTGTGTTTAGGATCATTATCCATTTGTAGAAGCCATCCTCTCTTTAACTTCAACTTTTTCACAGATGGCATCAAGTTACCATCCAAAATTTGCTTAAATTTTATTGAATCCATTTGTCCTTCTACTCGTGAGATGTTCCCTGTGCCACTGGCTGCAACACAACCCCAAAGCATGATTGATCCAACCCCATGCTTAACAGTTGGACAGAGGTTCTTTTCATTAAATTCTGTGCCCCTTCTTCTCCAAACGTACCTTTGCTCATTCCGGCCAAAAAGTTCAATTTTAACCTCATCGGTCCACAGAACTTGTTTCCAAAATGCATCAGGCTTGTCTATATGTTCATTTGCAAAGTTCAAACGATGATTTTTGTGGTGAGGACGTAGAAGAGGTTTTCTTCTGATGACTCTTCCATGAAGACCATATTTGTACAAGTATCTCTTTATAGTGGAATAGTGTACCACAACTCCAGTGTCTGCCAGATCTTTCTGGAGGGATCGTGCAGTCAAACGTGGGTTTTGAATTGTTTTTCTCACAATCCTGCGAGCTGTTCTGTCTGATATTTTTCTTGGTCTTCCAGATCTTGCTTTAACTTCCACTGTTCCTGATGACTGCCATTTCTTAATTACATTCCGAACAGAGGATATTGACATCTGAAAACGCTTTGCTATCTCCTTTAGCCTTCTCCAGCTTTGTGAGCGTCAACTATTTTCAGTTTCAGTTTTCTAGACAACTGCTTAGAAGAACCCATGGTGCTGATTGTTGGGGCAAGGTCAGATGAGTCTGGGCATTTAAAACCTTTGAGATTGACATCACCCGGTCTTCCCAGACGATGATTGAGAACAATCCATGACACTGGCAGGTCTCAGCTTGGCAAAGGGGGCAGTGCATGCTATAAATTCTGCAGGGTGCCCAAACTTTTGCAGACGCCATTTTTTTGTTTTCTGTTATTTTGAAAGTGTAAATGATGGAAATAAAATCTAACTTTTGTTGACATATTATAAGAATGTCTAATCTGTAATTTGATGCCTTTTGGAGATTTTTCCATCTTTCCTTGGTTTCTTTATGCACATTAATACAAATTTTTAGCTGGGGTGCCCAAACTTTCGATCCCCACTGTATATGACCAACACTACATCTATACCAGGAAGCTGGGCTGTTGCAAAAATAATGCTCCTTTAGGTTTTGGAGCCCAAAGTTGTGAAAACAAAGTTGGACTGAAATACAACATAGAACATCCATCGACATCCTTTGGGCCTGCCTACTTGTCTCCAAAAATGGTTGTATATGTATACTGGGTCCTGAGACCTGACCATATGTGGCATCACCTTTCACTCTGTTCCAGGCCCTGACACAATTCCTCGGCTGGTCTGTTCTTAACACTGACACATATGAGAAAATGAACAAACTTCAGAATCGAAGGGACATTGCCCAAGAGATGCTGATGAACCAAATGAAATGCTCACCGAAGGAGCTGCAGAGTATCTTGGTAAATTTTGTATTTTTCATACAGGTACATGACTGCCATGCTATAGCTAACCAAATTCTCTTCTCCATGTTGTTTATTTAGAAAACCAAGGAAAAGTTAAACAAAAATTTAGATGACTGCGAGGAATCGGATCTCGTAAAAATATTGGTATGTATAATACTTTAAAAGAAATATAAGTTTTTGGATTTAAAGAAAACATATGTAACATTTTTTAATTGAGTGTTGCTGGAGTCTGATGAGCTGAGGTAAGATGAAATTTGGTTTCTAGAGAAACATCATAAATTTAATATAACTTAATATATCATTAAAAAACAGAATTGATACTGTATACACACACACTATTGCATTTACCTGTGATATTTTTGAACTATAGCAACCATTTTTCAGACCAGGAGTGTTCCCTTGTCCCCAAGTGCCCACGGGACATTTCCTGTGGCCATTTGATTGGTTCAAATATTTTACATTGCACCTTTTCCAATAACTCATTAGACATGCAGAGCTCTTTGTACCTGACCAAAAGGAAACTCTCAGTTCAGTAAACCTAAAGGGAACTCTAAAGATGACACATTAAATTTCATTTCAAAAGCTTCCTGCGATTTAAAAGCATATCTAAACCCAAAAACAAAAATGTAATATTCTACCCGTTTTTAAATGTAATGGCTGCATTTGTATATTTTTTCTATTATTTTCACTTGATGAACCTGCCAACATCGCACTTCACTTCCTGTCCTAGGATGACTTACTGCATTGTATCTATCAAGAAACAGTGTTGTCACCTTAGAATGCTCTCCTGATTTGGATTACACAACTCTCCTTCTTTACTTATCTCTTTTGTAGATCACAGAAGGTAGCTGGGGAAACTGATATCAACATTTGACATATTTCAGAGCACAGGATGTTACAAGTATATTGGGTTTTTACCAAATTAAACTAAAGCAGACATTACATCTAAAGAGTTTAAGCTGCTACATATTAAATTTTTTGTTTTGGGGTTTAGATCCTTTAAGCTCTATGAAAATTTCTGACAGAACCAGCAAAACAACTGATAAAAGAATTTCAGGAATTCAGGGAAACCCAGTCTACAATATGTTTGCAATTGTCATGGTTGCAAGGAAGAGAAATTGTATTTTTTATAGCAATCATAGAAATGATGGTTGAGTAAAATGGAAAAATAATGTTTTAGTTGTATCTCGCAAATAATTTACTAGCAGGTGTAGTAGAGTAATAGAAATCCAATAGACCCAACAGTCATGACATGCATGCTGCTCATTCTGTGTAATTGAATCACTAATTGAAAGGGGCATGTTCAAAATAATAGCAGTGTGGAGTTCTATTAGTGAGGTCATTCATTCTTTGAAAAACAGGTGGCAATTATTGCCCTTATTTAAGGAAGGAAGGCAGTAAATGTTGTACGTGCTGCTTACAGTGCATTTCTCTCTGAAATTCTGAGGAAAATGGGTTGTTCCAGACATTGTTCAGAAGAACAGCGTACCTTGATTAAAAAGTTGATTGGAGAGGGGAAAACATATAAAGAAGTGCAGAAAATGATAGGCTGCTTAGCTAAAATGATCGCTAATGCTTTAAAATGGCAACCAAAATCTGAAAGATGTGGAAGAAAGCTAAAAACTACCATTCAAATGGATAGAAGAATAGCCAAAATGGCAAGGACTCAGCCAACAATCAGCTCCAGGAAGATCAAAGAAGGTCTAAAGTTACCTGTGAGTACTGTTACAATTAGAAGACGCCTATGTGAAGCCAAGCTATCTGCAACAAGCCCCCGTAAAGTCCCACTGTTGAAAAAAAGACATGTGCTGAAGAGGTTACAATTTGCCAAAGAGCACATTGACTGGCCTAAAGAGAAATGGCGCAACATTTTGTGAACTGATGAAAGTAAGATTGTTCTTTTTGGGTCTAGTGGCCGGAGACAGTTTGTCAGACGTCCTCCAAACACTGAATTCAAGCCACAGTACACTGTGAAGACAGTGAAGCATGGTTGCGCAAGCATCATGATGTGGGGATGTTTCTCATACTACGGTGTTGGGCCTATTTATCGCATACCAGGGATCATGGATCAGTTTGAATACATCAGAATACTTGAGGGGTCATGCTGCCTTATGCTGAAGAGGAAATGCCCTTGAAATGGGTGTTCCAACAAGACAACGACCCCAAACACACCAGTAAACGTGCAACATCTTGGTTCCAGACCAACAAGATTGTCGTTATGGAGTGGCCAGCCCAATCCCTGGATCTTAATCCAATAGAAAACTTGTGGGATAACCTCAAAAATGCAGTTTCTGAGGCAAAACCAAGAAATAGAGAAGAACTGTGGAATGTAGTCCAATCATCCTGGGCTGGAATACCTGTTCACAGGTGCCAGAAGTTAGTTGACTCCATGCAACACAGATGTAGAGCAGTTCTCAGAAACAGTGCTTAAACAAATAAATATTAATTAAGTGATTCAAAGGAAAGCAAAATCTTCAAACATTTTTCAGTTTATATAGTGAATGTTTGAGTTTGTAAAGAAGAATACAAACACTGCTATTTTTTTCAACAGTCTAATATTCACTTTTCTTCAATTGTTTTAGAGGAACAACACAAATTTGATATATTTTTCTTCATGTTTTGATTTGGAATAGAATGTGTAGTGTTCCCAATGCATTTGTGTGTATGGAAATTAAAGCTATTAGAAGGATTTTGAGCTTTATTCACTTTTTTCAACACACTGCTATTATTTTGAACACAACTGTATATCATTGTATACACAATATTTGAACATTGAACAATGTTTTGAACTAGGAATATGACATATCTTTCTGTCTTTCTTTCACAGAAAGAGGAACTGCCAGACCCAGGCGCACTAGAACTCTATGAATTCCGTTTCAGCGACCTCCCTGTGACAGAACATGAGCTGATTAAGAGTGGTATCAAAATGTTTGTTGAACTAAAAGTCATTGAAAAGTTCAAGGTGCCTGTGGATGTAAGTACTTCCATATCAATGTAGGTTTTGCTAAGCTAGTGATGGATATTTGCCCGTTTTTAATTTTAAATGTTGTTTTTTAATTTTGGTACAGGATAAATGGTTACATTTATTTTTTATAAGTAAAATAACTATACAAACATGATCTTAACAGCCATAATAAGTAATAAGAATATATTTCAAAAGCAACGTAAGTCAACTCTCTCACCAGAAAAAAAATAAAAGTCACCCACATAAGGAGATATAAAGCTTACGAGATGCTACACCACCACTGCAGAGCTGTAGTGACATAGTGGCCGGTGAGTGGAACTACAGTGTACAGACCATGTTAGATTCTGAAGATCTTTTGACCGGAGTAGCTCTGCAAGAGAACAAAGATCTGAGTCACCAGCTGCTGGGCTGATAACTTCTTTTGCAAGTTGCTTTTTACCTTTTTGGCAACACAACAGCTTAAAAAGGTTAAACAGATAACTGAAACTCATATATGGTAAATGTTGTAATCATCAAAAGCATTGTAAAGTCATATTCTCTAGTAGTTTATCCACCCTGTTGAGCTACACAAATGTAGTGCTACCCCCATAGGAGCCGATGAGTTCTTAGCCCTCTCCTTTGTAGGCCCAGGGGGTGTAGAGGTACTCACACTGTTCTGTTCCTGTAGCTGTAAAGGTGAAGCTGTTTTCAGGCCTTATGCTGGGCTTGCTTTTTTCCCTGCTGACAGGCTGTCCTTACCTGTAGACTATAAAACAGTGGCGGTCCCTCTTTCCAGCTCCCAACCTGTAGGTAGATCCTGCTTCTCCAGGGCCCTCTTCCAGGCTCCTCACCAGTAGCACTTCCTCACTCCATCTGCCACCCGTCTCTCCTGCTGGACAGGCTCTCTCATATTTATGGGCTGATCTCCCACAATGCCAGGCGTCCTGCCTGGGATTGATCAGACTCCCATAAATATGCAGATCAGCCCCTGCTCACCTCTGCCTACTGGCTTCTAGAAACTTCTCCAAGTTTCTAGAGCAGGGGGAGGTACCAGAGGGCTGACCTGTAAAGCCCTCCAGCCCTAACCTAAAGTAACCTTGCTGACTCACTCCTAGGCTGACTCACACCCAGGTTTCTAGCAATCCTCTAACTATACACAAAAAATCCTATCTACACTAGAGGGCGTTACACATAGTAGGTGAAATCATACTGTAGCACTTGCTGGAGTTCTGTAGATTTCATGCTATTGTCCCACTTGGCTTTCTCTTAAATTTGTGCTGCGGACTTGAGTTCTTTCCCTGTGGTACCTCTTTGTACCTCTGCCTTCTGACTTTATAAAGGCAGATTTCAGGTATCTGACACAACTAAAAAATATTTCTTGATTTTTGAGGAAAAAAAACATGTGAACCAAGTTGGTTTATATGGTTTAATAGAGTTACTTCATAGGTGTAAAAATGGAAACACCCTGATGTGCACCAACCTGTTCTTACTTTAATTAAATGAAAGAGAAGCCATTCCGCTTTCAAGTTAGGTTAATGATACAGCAGTGGGTTCAGAGAAGCAGACCCCAATTGTTGAAAAGTGGAATATCCCTTGGAAACACAAAACTCTGTAATCTGACTCAAATGATTATGTTCAATGCTACTATGGTTTTAGGATTTTTACAGGTTGTTCCACATATATTTGTGATGCTTTCCACCATTTTTTTCAGGAAAAAGTTGCAACTCTTTTCTTTAAAACCAGTTTCCTAGACAGTTTTTTAAAATGATTTATTTACTACAGGTACTTATATAGAACCATCAATTTATGCAGCGCTTTACATATACATTCACATTGGTCCCTAACTCTTAAGGGGTGTACAATCTAAGGTCCCTAACTTACATTCATACATACACATACTAGGGCCAATTTAGACAGGAGCCAATTCACCTACTAGCATGTCTTTGGAGTGTGGGAGGAAACCGGAGTACCTGGAGGAAACCCACACAAGCACAGGGAGAACATGCAAACTCCAGGCAGGTGGTGCCATAGTTGGGATAGTACTGCCAGGTGGAAGTGCTAACCATTTAGCTACTGTGCTTCCCTATATTTTGCTTGTTGTCTCCAGTTGTCCTTCTCCATTGACAGATACACAATATTGCCAGAAGTATTGGGACACCCTTCCGAATCACTGGATTCAGGTGTTCCAATCACCTTCATGGCCACAGGTGTATAAAATCAAGCACCTAGACATGCAGACTGTTTTAGCAAACATTTGTGAAAAAATGGGTCGCTCTTTGAAGCTTAGTGAATGAAAGCGTAGTACCGTGATAGGTTGCCATCCATGAAATTTCCTTGCTACTAAATATTCCACAGTCAACTATTAATGGTATTATAACAAAGTGGAAGCACCTGGGAACAACAGCAACTCAGCTACCTTAAAGGCCACATAAAATTACAAAGCGGGGTCAGCGCATGCTTAAAAGCACAGTGCGCAGAAGTCGCCAACTGTGTGCAGTCAATAGCTAAAGACCTCCAAACTTCATGTGGCTTTCAGATTAACACAACAGTGCATAGAGATCTTCATGTAATGGGTTTCCATGGCCGAGCAGCTGCATCCATGTCTTACATCACCAAGTGCAATGCAACGTGTTGGATGCAGTGGCGTAAAGCACACCGCCACTAGACTCTAGAGCAGTGGAGATGTGTTCTCCAGAGTGACAAATCATGCTTCTCTGTCTGGCAATCTGATGGACGTGTCTGGGTTTGGCAGTTGCCAGGAGAAGGGTACTTGACTAACTGCCATGTGCCAAGTGTAAAGTTTGGTGGAGGGGGACTATGGTGTGAGGTTGTGTTTCAGGGGTTGGGTTTGGCTCCTTAGTTACAGTGAAGGGAACTCTTAAGGCTTCAGCATACCAAGCCATTTTGGACAATTTCATGCTCCTAACTTTGCGGGAACAGTTTGGGGATGGCCCCTTCCTGTTCCAACATGACTGCACACCAGTGCACAAAGCAAGGCCCATGGATGAGCAAGTTTGGGGTGTAGGAACTTGACTGGCCTGCACAGAGTCCTGACCTCAACCCAATAGAACACCTTTGGTATGAATTAGAGTGGAGACTAGTTGTCTGACATCAGTCCCTGACCTCACAAATGCGCTTCTGGAAGAATCGTCAAGCATTCCCACAGACACACTCGTAAACCTTGTGGACAGCTTTCCCAGAAGAGTTGAAGCTGTTATAACTGCAAAGGATGGGACAGCTCAGTATTGAACCCTACGGACTAAAACTAGGATGCCATTAAAGTTCATGCGCGTGTAAAGGCAGGCGTCCCAATACTTTTGGCAATATAATGTATAATACGTATATGTAATAGGAACCACAAACCAGTAAGGAAAATAGGATTTAAGGGAACTGCATTAGTGAAAGTATTTTTTTAGAGACAACATGCAATTATTTTAAGACACAACTGGCTTTATGACAGTATAATTTGCTGGGCAGAAAATAAACAAATTTCTTACATGTAAGTTCTGGTATATTTTTTGCCCTTATATATAACATCAACCTATTCAGCAATTTTTCACAGAGTACATGTGTGCACTCACATCAGTCCCTTACTCACAGTGTTACACCAATAATAAACCTTTTAGAGTTAGTGGTCTCAGAAAGCAGTTAATCTTGCAGTATGTTTTTGGAATGTGGAACAGAATGAGTCGCAAGAGTTCATGGTCCATGAAAACAATGCACTTGGGATACCAGCACTATGACTCTGCCATGCTAACTGCTGTTATTGGTTTGCTTAATTTAGATGCAGAAAGATGTGATCATAAATGCAAATGGAACCAACCATGAAAGTTACATAGAAAGCTCATCTTGGATGTACATTTCTATTATTAGGTTTTAACAAGATGGATGTATACAGTGAGGAAAGGGTATCGGGACATTACTTATCACAACTGGCGACATGGGTTTAATGTTGGACAAACCATGTTCACACTGCTAATGGTATGTAATGTTTTAATTACAGAAGATTTGCTGTTATAAAACCTTTTTTTGCCCGAAAATGAAAAAGGGCATTTTCTGATTTATGCTTGTGATTAACAATGACAACATAGATGTATAGTTGGTCATAAAAAAATAATAACCAAGGATTTGCTCACAATGTGTGATTACTAATGAATACAGAAAAAGGTTCATCACAGGCTGAGTTGGGTGTATACGCACAGATACCCCACTGTCAGTATCATTACTGTTCCCAAGCTCATCCTCTACAGTGCGGACAACTATATATACCATTTTCACTGTTGGCCCACTCTGGCATTGTTCTGTAAATGGACAAGGTACTGTACCTTTTCAAGGTCAATAAACTACCTAAAGATACACTTTAGTTAAAGCGGAACTTTACCCACAACAGTCTGATACCAATTAATGCTTTTTAGCAAAAGAACATACACTCCACATTAATAATTATGCTACAATAATTAGTGTGTGCTGTAAATTGCCTCCAGCATTGTTCTTGTTTTTTCCTGCTGGTGGCTGCCATTTTGTTGAAGCCCAGAGCAGTCATTTCCTTATTAGAATCTCTCCCCCTCTACTTGGTCTCAAAAACTATATGTCACTTTCTTCAGTTAAAAAATGTACATTTCCAGTCTTGAGTGCTGACATTCAAGGATGCCCATGAGGTAGAAAGGAGAGAATATCAGGGAAATAACATAAGACACTATCCTTGTGAGTTTAACTCTTTTGTGGCTCCCTGGCAGCAGGGTTTGCCCTGTCACCTCTCCTGCTTTTCTTTTCTCCCACCCAAATCTCTGTTCCCTTAGCACAGTGTGCCACTCCTGTTGTTTCTTCTCCCTTCAGTAACAGTATATCTTAAAGCTGTCAGATGATCAGCCTCTAGTGGCTCTGATTTTAGGCACAGTGCTGAGAATAGAGAGCAACTAAGCATGTGCAGAGCAGGGTGAGATAGTGTATTACTGGATTTTAAACAGTATAGACCCTTATTTTTATTGTTTTACATAGCTATACCTGTAAAAGGGGCTGAAGTGATCTAGCATGACCTAATTTTCTGACTAAAGTTCCACTTTAAATCTGAAATTCAGTGGCATACAGAAAACACAGCCTACTTGGCCAGGTACTCTGGTTTTAATTCAGGCACAATAATAATAAACTGTGCTGCTCTGTTGCCTAAAATCCAATACTAGTTAAAATGTTTTTTTATTGGATAGTAAAGATTAAATACTTCTTTCAAGTTTATTTTTTGCTGCCTGTGACCTCATTAGAGAGATTTCATCAACCTACTGGTCTTCTTATCACTTGCTTTCCCAAAAGCAAATGAGGTGAAATAGGGGTTCTATTACGTTTTGACTGGAGCTGGGTTTTAAAAGGCTCTAGTGATATGGTACTTGGGTGCATCACTTCCTCACCCATGTAGAAATGCTAGAAAGGAAGATGTATAGCATAGACATGAGTAGACATTGTACAACCTGGCAGTTTAGAGCTAAATTTGTCAATTATCCCATAGGGGCATTGTCAGGCATCCCATTGAAAGGTCTTAGGGGGTTATTGCTGTGGGAATGATAACTATTGCTCCCTCCTTGCTAAGCTGGCACTATAAGTTTCTTGCAGAATGTCCCCCTCTCCTCCCCATAGTATAAACTTGAATGGGTTACAAAGCCAAGTATGCAAGGATCAACTGAAGCCTAACTGTAATCAAATCATGCATGCAAGCTTAGCTGACCATAGGCCTGAAACTGTTTCTCTAACATGCTTAATGAAATATCCATTAATTTTCCAAAGACAGGTAAACTCAAGAAATATTATTCAGATTTGGAAGCCTTTGCCATGGTGGCTGCTGCTTTCTGTCATGATATTGACCACCGAGGGACCAACAATTTGTACCAAATGAAGTAAGTGATCAGGTTCTCATATTTTTGTGGGCCATTAGTTACACAATGCATATTGTATATAACATGTACATTTGTTTCCAGATCCCAGGCTCCTCTAGCTAGGCTACATGGGTCTTCAATCCTAGAGAGACACCACTTAGAGTTCAGCAAGTCACTCTTAGAAGATGAGGTGAGTGTGTACTGTTGTTGTCCTCTGAGTTGTCCACAGTCAAGAATTTAAGAGATTTACAATATCCAGATGTACAGGCACAGCTGAAATGCTCATTTTTGTACTATTATTAACTTTAAAAATAAAAATAAAAAAGAGGATGTTAGAACATATTTTTATAGAAAGGGATAAATTAAAAGTAGCTGTAAGGGCTCACATTTTTTCCCCTTAAAGTAGTTCTTCACTTTAGAACAAAAAAATTAAAAGTCATCAGCTACAAAACCTGTAGCTGATGACTTTTAGTAAAAGGACACTCACCTTCTCCATTGGTGTCACTCCCTCACTTCCTAAACTAGAGAGATGATTTTGTCCCTGTTCCTTCACTGGCAATCAAAGTTCTACACCATTTGGGCTAAAGGAGAGGCACATTCTTTTAGAAAAATTATCAGCTGCATGCTGCCTAGGTGCCACCACTGGTAGAATTGGCAGTGTAACATGCACCTAAAACAACCATTTTTTTGTCTTTCAGAGTTTAAACATCTTTCAGAATCTAAACAAGAGACAGTTTGAAAATGTTATCCATTTGTTTGAAGTGGCGATCATAGCAACGGACCTGGCATTGTATTTTAAGTAAGTACATGTCATTACACATGTAAAATTTCAGATACCAGTCACGGGCTGGCAGATTTGCTGGTAGGTTAATTTGACCTAGTATGGTATTCTACTGAGAGCACCTAAGAGAAAAGTAAAATAGAAATGTAAACAATTAATACATGGACATAAAGGAATGATTTGCATGACTCCATCCACTATAAAAGTTAACCACTTATCTTTTGGATCTGTGCTGTAACCTTCTATTTTAAGAAAGCTCTAGAGGGATTCTTTAAAAGATCCTTATTAGACAACAAAAACATTTAGGCCCCTTTCACACACGGCAGACTCCGATTTGATCAGCAGGAGATCTGTCTGTTGATCAGAGCAGAGCGGGCAGGTGAAAGGTCCATACCCACTCAGTTTATGCAGAGCAGACACGGACAGAGCCCACTCTGCTCTATGGGCGGCTAGGTGTAAATGGACTATGCTCTCCGTTAACACCCGACTGCTATCCGATCTGCTCAGATGGAAAGGAATAGATCCCCTTCCATTTTTTTTGAGAGGAAAGGATCGGATTGGAGGTACGCAGCTGTAAACCGTCACAAGTCTGTTTAAACCTACCAATACATAGACTGAAAAACTGACAGGCGGACCTGATCATATCGCCTATGTGAAAGGGGCCTTAAGGCCCATTCACACACGTGCGCTGCAATAATATGCACAACAAGGTAGTAGAGACTTCTGTCAAACAACAAAAAAGAAAAATTCCCAGCTCAACTTGCCAGCCAGCCTTCAAACAAACTGAATCAACCTGTCTAACACTATGCGTTAAAAACAGGGGTTTAGTTAGCACTCATTTGCAAATACATGTGTAAGCTACAGAGCCTCATCACGGCACCCCAGTATTCTGTAGTTCCTAACTCTACAAATTTAAGAACCCCCATAGTAGAGGCACATGTATTTAATGGATAGACCAAGGGCAGGTTGACTTGAGGGAGCCCACCCCTCCTTAAAGATACAGGAGTGTACTGGACACCCAGCATGTAGCACAATGGCAGCTAAGGTGTCCAATGCACCCCCCCAACCAACAATTCAACAATTTAAAAAATGGCCACTGCCCCAGTCTATAACTGGCCTTCACAGCAAGGAGCACATGGAAAGGCGATGTATGTCAAACAACAAAAAAGAAAAATTCCCTGCTTGCCAGCCAGCCTGCAAACAAACCGAATTAACCTGTCTAACAGTATGCATTAAAAACGGGTTTAGTTAGCACACATTTGCAAATACATGTGTAAGCTACAGAGCCTCATCATGGCACCCCAGTATTCTGTAGTTCTAATTCTATTCGGTTTGTTTGCAGGCTGTCTGGCAAGTTGAGCTGGGAATTTTTCTTTTTTGTTGTTTGACATGCGTCACCTTTCCATTTTTGCTTGCTGTGAAGGCCAGTTATAGACTGGGGCAGTGGCCATTTTTTGCATTGTTGAATTGATGGTCGAGGGGGTACACTGGACACCTTAGCTGCCATTGTGCTACATGCTGGGTGTCCAGTGTGCTCCTGTACCTCTAAGGAGGGGTGGGCTCCCTCAGGTCCACCTGCCTTTGGTCTATCCATTAAATACATGTGCATCTACTACGGGGGCTCTTAAGCTTTGTAGAGTAGAGACTTCTGCCCAGTGTAGAATATTGTCCTTGTGAGACTCAGGAGTTATGTTTAAAACCCTTTACAATAGAACCCATTATAGAACCCAACAATCTTATAAACTTTAAAATCCAGTTATATACTGTATATGCATTTAGAAACACATCCAGCCTCTTTTAAACAATCCACAGAGTTGGCTAAAACTAGCTCTTGTGGAAGTCTATTCCACATTTTCACAGATCTCACTGTGAAGAGGCCTTTCTCTATGCTGATGTTAAATCCCTATTACACACAGCGCAAAAGAGTGCCCCCTTGTTATTTGCATTAATCTGTGAATAACTATGCACCAAGGTTGTTAGATGGACCATTCATATATATACTGTATACAAGCTGATCATATCCTCTCTTAAATGCCTTTTCTAAAGGGAGAATAAATGCAGTTAAGTTAATATTTACTAATAGCTGGGGTCTTCCATGCCTGTAAATTAGTTGCCTCTTTCTTCATTCTCTTCAGTTCTGTAAAATTGTATGGCATCTTTAAAATAAGGTCTCACTAGTTCTTTGTTCCGGAGTTATGGTATCTCTCTCTGTCTGAAGTCTATACCTGTTTTAAAAGAAGTTCTGCTAGGTCTTTTATTCTCTGCTTGTTCTCTTTGCTTTCCATACACTATTACTTTTCTTTTTCATTCAGCCAATTCATTTATCCTACCACATAAACAAGGTGGATGGAGGAATCCCCCCCTCCTTTCTCTCTGCTGGGAAATTGTATTCTGACAGCAGGACTGACTGATGTCAGAATACACTGATCAGCACCTGCAGCTGCTGATCAACAAATGTTCTCCAGCAGAGATGCCCTCACACTGATCTAAATTCAGCCAGTCCCTGATGAATCGGCCGAATTGTGATCAGTGTATGGCCAGCTCCTTCTCCTCCTTTCCCTCAATTTTATTTGGTTCCTTTCACTTGTTAAAGTTCTTGGAAGAGTCTCCTAACTTCCTCAGGGGGATTGTGAAGTTGTGTGGGCTGTGACGAAATATGTTGGGGTGGGGCCTTGGATGATGTGACAATGTTCTACTGGGTAAACGATTGTGTTTACCGAATCAGCAGTAGAGGCGGCACTGCAGAGGAATGCCAATCTTTCTCAGCTGACACGTTTACATTTGGCGCGATTGGGCACCAGATTAGAGATGAGCGAATCGAACTAGGCGAACCGGAATTCGAGTCGAATTTCAGGAAATATTCGATTCGTGTCGAAACCGAAATTTTGCCTACTTCGGGTGCGCGAATCGAACATTTCCCGATCAGCCGGCAAAAGTGTCCCTGCAGTGAGCTCCGCTATTTCTGACAGTTCTCTGACAGAAGGAACACATGTTTAGCGGTTGAAACATTGTATCTATTAGTTTACATTTAGGATACAGATGTTTCAACCACTGTACATGTGAAGAAGTTGTGAGAGAACTGTCAGAAATAGAGGAACTCTGCACATACACTTTTTGCCGGCTTGGAATTATTCTTCTTTTCATCCTACTTCTTCTTCTTCTTCATCCTCAGAAGAAGAGGATGAGGATGAGGATGAAGAAGAAGAAGAAGAAGAAGAAGAAGTAGGATGAAAAGAAGAATAATTCCAAGCCGGCAAAAAGTGTATGTGCAGAGTTCCTCTATTTCTGACAGTTCTCTCACAGCTTCTTCACATGTACAGCGGTTGAAACATCTGTATCCTAAATGGAAACTAATAGATACAATTTGTATCTATTAGTTTCCATTTAGGATACAGATATTTCAACCGCTGTACATGTGAAGAAGCTGTGAGAGAACTGTCAGAAATAGAGGAACTCTGCACATACACTTTTTGCCGGCTTGGAATTATTCTTCTTTTCATTCTTCTTCTTCTTCCTCATCCTCATCCTCATCCTCTTCTTCTGAGGATGAGGATGAAGAAGAAGAAGAAGAAGAAGTAGGATGAAAAGAAGAATAATTCCAAGCCGGCAAAAAGTGTATGTGCAGAGTTCCTCTATTCTGCAGATACACTTAGAGGAGCTCTGCAGATACACTTAGAGGAGCTCTGCACATACACTTTTTGCCGGCTTGGAATTAATCTTATTTTCATCCTACTTCTTCTTCTTCTTCTTCTTCTTCTTCATCCTCATCCTCAGAAGAAGAAGAGGATGAGGATGAGGATGAAGAAGAAGAAGAAGAAGTAGGATGAAAATAAGAATAATTCCAAACCGGAAAAAAGTGTATGTGCAGAGCTCCTCTAAGTGTATCTGCAGAGCTCCTCTAAGTGTATCTGCAGAATAGAGGAACTCTGCACATACACTTTTTGCCGGAAACCGCTGTATGGAGTGAATGTCCCAGAACTGTCAGAAATAGACTATTTATGACAGTTCTGGGACATTCACTGCATACAGCTGTTTTAACCGCTGTATGGAGGGAATGTCATGGAACTGTCAGAAATAGACTATTAATGACAGTTCTGGGACTGTCCTTCAATGCAGCGGTTGAAACATTGTATGTATTTGTTTCCATAAATGGATCCATTTATGGAAACAAATACATACAATGTTTCAACCGCTGCATGGAAGGACAGTCCCAGAACTGTCATTAATAGTCTATTTCTGACAGTTCCATGACATTCCCTCCATACAGCGGTTAAAACAGCTGTATGGAGTGAATGTCCCAGATCTATCAGAAATAGACTATTTATGACAGTTCTGGGACATTCACTGCATACAGCTGTTTTAACCGCTGTATGGAGGGAATGTCATGGAACTGTCAGAAATAGACTATTAATGACAGTTCTGGGACTGTCCTTCCATGCAGCGGTTGAAACATTGTATGTATTTGTTTCCATAAATGGATCCATTTATGGAAACAAATACATACAATGTTTCAACCGCTGCATGGAAGGACAGTCCCAGAACTGTCATTAATAGTCTATTTCTGACAGTTCCATGACATTCCCTCCATACAGCGGTTAAAACAGCTGTATGGAGTGAATGTCCCAGATCTATCAGAAATAGACTATTTATGACAGTTCTGGGACATTCACTGCATACAGCTGTTTTAACCGCTGTATGGAGGGAATGTCATGGAACTGTCAGAAATAGACTATTAATGACAGTTCTGGGACTGTCCTTCCATGCAGCGGTTGAAACATTGTATGTATTTGTTTCCATAAATGGATCCATTTATGGAAACAAATACATACAATGTTTCAACCGCTGTATGGAAGGACAGTCCCACAACTGTCATTAATAGTCTATTTCTGACAGTTCCATGACATTCCCTCCATACAGCGGTTAAAACAGCTGTATGGAGTGAATGTCCCAGATCTATCAGAAATAGACTATTTATGACAGTTCTGGGACATTCACTGCATACAGCTGTTTTAACCGCTGTATGGAGGGAATGTCATGGAACTGTCAGAAATAGACTATTAATGACAGTTCTGGGACTGTCCTTCAATGCAGCGGTTGAAACATTGTATGTATTTGTTTCCATAAATGGATCCATTTATGGAAACAAATACATACAATGTTTCAACCGCTGCATGGAAGGACAGTCCCAGAACTGTCATTAATAGTCTATTTCTGACAGTTCCATGACATTCCCTCCATACAGCGGTTAAAACAGCTGTATGCAGTGAATGTCCCAGATCTATCAGAAATAGACTATTTATGACAGTTCTGGGACATTCACTGCATACAGCTGTTTTAACCGCTGTATGGAGGGAATGTCATGGAACTGTCAGAAATAGACTATTAATGACAGTTCTGGGACTGTCCTTCAATGCAGCGGTTGAAACATTGTATGTATTTGTTTCCATAAATGGATCCATTTATGGAAACAAATACATACAATGTTTCAACCGCTGTATGGAAGGACAGTCCCACAACTGTCATTAATAGTCTATTTCTGACAGTTCCATGACATTCCCTCCATACAGCGGTTAAAACAGCTGTATGGAGTGAATGTCCCAGATCTATCAGAAATAGACTATTTATGACAGTTCTGGGACATTCACTGCATACAGCTGTTTTAACCGCTGTATGGAGGGAATGTCATGGAACTGTCAGAAATAGACTATTAATGACAGTTCTGGGACTGTCCTTCAATGCAGCGGTTGAAACATTGCAATGCAGCGGTTGAAACAAATACATACAATGTTTCAACCGCTGCATGGAAGGACAGTCCCAGAACTGTCATTAATAGTCTATTTCTGACAGTTCCATGACATTCCCTCCATACAGCGGTTAAAACAGCTGTATGGAGTGAATGTCCCAGATCTATCAGAAATAGACTATTTATGACAGTTCTGGGACATTCACTGCATACAGCTGTTTTAACCGCTGTATGGAGGGAATGTCATGGAACTGTCAGAAATAGACTATTAATGACAGTTCTGGGACTGTCAGTCCCAGAACTGTCATTAATAGTCTATTTCTGACAGTTCCATGACATTCCCTCCATACAGCGGTTAAAACAGCTGTATGGAGTGAATGTCCCAGATCTATCAGAAATAGACTATTTATGACAGTTCTGGGACATTCACTGCATACAGCTGTCTTAACCGCTGTATGGAGGGAATGTCATGGAACTGTCAGAAATAGACTATTAATGACAGTTCTGGGACTGTCCTTCCATGCAGCGGTTGAAACATTGTATGTATTTGTTTCCATAAATGGATCCATTTATGGAAACAAATACATACAATGTTTCAACCGCTGCATGGAAGGACAGTCCCAGAACTGTCATTAATAGTCTATTTCTGACAGTTCTATGACATTCCCTCCATACAGCGGTTGAAACCGCTGTATGGAGTGAATGTCCCAGAACTGTCAGAAATAGACAGAAACTGTCACAGAACTGTCCTTCTTCTCATCCTTCTCCTTCTTCTCATCCTTCTTCTCATCCTTCTTCTCATCCTTCTCCTTCTTCTCATCCTTCTCCTTCTTCTCATCCTTCTCCTTCTGCTCATCCTTCTTCTCATCCTTCTCCTTCTTCTCATCCTTCTCCTTCTCCTTCTTCTCATCCTTCTCCTTCTCCTTCTTCTCATCCTTCTCCTTCTCATCCTTCTCCTTCTCCTTCTCATCCTTCTCCTTCTTCTCATCCTTCTCCTTCTTCTCATCCTTCTCCTTCTCCTTCTTCTCATCCTTCTCCTTCTCCTTCTCATCCTTCTCCTTCTTCTCATCCTTCTCCTTCTCCTCATCCTTTTTCTTCTCATCCTTCTCCTTCTCCTTCTTCTCATCCTTCTCCTTCTTCTCATCCTTCTCCTTCTTCTCATCCTTCTCCTTCTTCTCATCCTTCTCCTTCTTCTCCTTCTTCTCATCCTTCTCCTTCTTCTCATCCTTCTCCTTCTTCTCATCCTTCTCCTTCTTCTCCTTCTTCTCATCATTCTCCTTCTTCTCATCCTTCTCCTTCTTCTCATCCTTCTCATCCTTCTTCTCATCCTTCTTCTTCTCATCCTTCTCCTTCTTCTCATCCTTCTCCTTCTCCTTCTTCTCATCCTTCTCCTTCTTCTCATCCTTCTCCTTCTTCTCATCCTTCTCCTTCTCATCCTTCTCCTTCTCCTTCTTCTCTTCCTTCTCCTTCTTCTCATCCTTCTCCTTCTTCTCATCCTTCTTCTTCTCATCCTTCTCCTCCTTCTTCTCATCCTTCTTCTCATCCTTCTTCTTCTCATCCTTCTCCTTCTTCTCATCCTTCTCCTTCTCCTTCTTCTCATCCTTCTCCTTCTTCTCATCCTTCTCCTTCTTCTCATCCTTCTCCTTCTTCTCATCCTTCTCCTTCTTCTCATCCTTCTCCTTCTCCTTCTTCTCTTCCTTCTCCTTCTTATCATCCTTCTCCTTCTTCTCATCATTCTCCTTCTTCTCATCCTTCTCCTTCTTCTCATCCTTCTTCTTCTCATCCTTTTCCTTCTTCTCATCCTTCTTCTTCTCATCCTTCTTCTTCTCATCCTTCTCCTTCTCATCCTTCTCTTTCTTCTCATCCTTCTCCTTCTCCTTCTTCTCATCCTTCTCCTTCTTCTCATCCTTCTCCTTCTCCTTCTTCTCATCCTTCTCCTTATTCTCAGCCTTCTTCTTCTCATCCTTCTCCTTCTCATCCTTCTCCTTCTCATCCTTCTCCTTCTTCTCATCCTTCTCCTTCTTCTCATCCTTCTCCTTCTCCTTCTTCTCATCCTTCTCCTTCTCCTTCTTCTCATCCTTCTCCTTCTTCTCATCCTTCTCCTTCTTCTCATCCTTCTCCTTCTTCTCATCCTTCTCCTTCTCCTTCTTCTCATCCTTCTCCTTCTCCTCATCCTTTTTCTTCTCATCCTTCTCCTTCTCCTTCTTCTCATCCTTCTCCTTCTTCTCATCCTTCTCCTTCTTCTCATCCTTCTCCTTCTTCTCATCCTTCTCCTTCTTCTCATCCTTCTCCTTCTCCTTCTTCTCTTCCTTCTCCTTCTTATCATCCTTCTCCTTCTTCTCATCATTCTCCTTCTTCTCATCCTTCTTCTTCTTCTCATCCTTCTTCTTCTCATCCTTTTCCTTCTTCTCATCCTTCTTCTTCTCATCCTTCTTCTTCTCATCCTTCTCCTTCTCATCCTTCTCTTTCTTCTCATCCTTCTCCTTCTCCTTCTTCTCATCCTTCTCCTTCTTCTCATCCTTCTCCTTCTTCTCATCCTTCTCCTTATTCTCAGCCTTCTTCTTCTCATCCTTCTCCTTCTCATCCTTCTCCTTCTCATCCTTCTCCTTCTTCTCATCCTTCTCCTTCTTCTCATCCTTCTCCTTCTCCTTCTTCTCATCCTTCTCCTTCTCCTTCTTCTCATCCTTCTCCTTCTCCTTCTTCTCATCCTTCTCCTTCTTCTCATCCTTCTCCTTCTTCTCATCCTTCTCCTTCTCCTTCTTCTCATCCTTCTCCTTCTCCTCATCCTTTTTCTTCTCATCCTTCTCCTTCTCCTTCTTCTCATCCTTCTCCTTCTTCTCATCCTTCTCCTTCTTCTCATCCTTCTCCTTCTTCTCCTTCTTCTCATCATTCTCCTTCTTCTCATCCTTCTCCTTCTTCTCATCCTTCTCATCCTTCTTCTCATCCTTCTCCTTCTCATCCTTCTCCTTCTTCTCATCCTTCTCCTTCTCCTTCTTCTCATCCTTCTCCTTCTTCTCATCCTTCTCCTTCTCATCCTTCTCCTTCTCCTTCTTCTCTTCCTTCTCCTTCTTCTCATCCTTCTCCTTCTTCTCATCCTTCTTCTTCTCATCCTTCTCCTCCTTCTTCTCATCCTTCTTCTCATCCTTCTTCTTCTCATCCTTCTCCTTCTTCTCATCCTTCTCCTTCTCCTTCTTCTCATCCTTCTCCTTCTTCTCATCCTTCTCCTTCTTCTCATCCTTCTCCTTCTTCTCATCCTTCTCCTTCTTCTCATCCTTCTCCTTCTCCTTCTTCTCTTCCTTGTCCTTCTTATCATCCTTCTCCTTCTTCTCATCATTCTCCTTCTTCTCATCCTTCTCCTTCTTCTCATCCTTCTTCTTCTCATCCTTTTCCTTCTTCTCATCCTTCTTCTTCTCATCCTTCTTCTTCTCATCCTTCTCCTTCTCATCCTTCTCTTTCTTCTCATCCTTCTCCTTCTCCTTCTTCTCATCCTTCTCCTTCTTCTCATCCTTCTCCTTCTCCTTCTTCTCATCCTTCTCCTTATTCTCAGCCTTCTTCTTCTCATCCTTCTCCTTCTCATCCTTCTCCTTCTCATCCTTCTCCTTCTTCTCATCCTTCTCCTTCTTCTCATCCTTCTCCTTCTCCTTCTTCTCATCCTTCTCCTTCTCTTTCTTCTCATCCTTCTCCTTCTCCTTCTTCTCATCCTTCTCCTTCTTCTCATCCTTCTCCTTCTTCTCACCCTTCTCCTTCTCCTTCTTCTCATCCTTCTCCTTCTCCTTCTTCTCATCCTTCTCCTTCTCCTTCTCCTTCCTCATCTCCAAGGGCATTTAAATTAAAGGTACAGTGTTCTGCACTAATTTAAAGGCTCTCTGAAGCCTAGAAACCCTTTAAATAAGTCATCTTCGTAGCGGAGAAATTCGCATCGAATCGAATTTCACACTGGAATTCGCCGAATCAGCCGAATCGAATTTTTCATTTCTTCGCTCATCTCTACACCAGATACAAGTGGGTGCAAATATTATATTTTAAAACACATATAAAAACTTTTTAAGGATAAAACACTATGTCAAGTGTGTATGAGGTGGAGTGGTGAATGGAAGGAGACTAAACGGAAGCTGTGGAGATCCGAGCCTGCGTAGGAAATCCACATGTTCGATTGAGGGACAAAAGGCATATATTGACCAAATATTAAATTGTGAGGTTATATATTTGAGGTGAGCAGACATATAATGGTGATGGTGTTTTTAGGCACAAAGTTGGATTAAGCACTAATGGTGTCCCAGCGTGTGTTTTTCATCCACTGAAGTTAACAGACTCTTCCAAGCACTTTTACAGATATCATTTATATGATGTGGGAGTTTTGTTAATGGTGTCAGGGCTCCCGGGTATGACCAGAGGTGTGTGACTGACGCAGGGAAACGCAGACTTCAGATATGTTATAAACAATGTAATTTATTAACACTAACCATACAAACATAAACGCAGTGCAATACTAAAACATAACACAGTGCAAACAAACCAACCAACCACCCACAGATAACAGTACATACAATGCAAGCGTCGTCAGGCAGGCCGGGTCAATATCAGTCGGGCAGGTAGGTACAGGGGGAGCAAGCGGAGAATGGTCGGGGTCACAGGCCAGGTTCAGCAGGTAGCGGGCAGCGTGGTACAGAGGGTCAGGCAGAGGAGAATGGTCAGACAAGCCAGGGATCAGAGCAGGGTCAGCAGAGAATCAGACAGGAACAGAGAGCAGGAACAGGATACAGGGCCCAAGAGAAACACAACACCAAGGCAGAGTCTGCAGGTCTGAATGTCCCTTAAATACACCAGTATAATTAGTTCCAGGTGTTTGACTGGCTGCAAGGTTGAGTCTCTGATTGCTGGGAGCACCCGCTGGCCAGCCCTGGTACTGCAGCTCATAAGGCAGCCGAGTCCCACTATTGCTGGCCAATCCATTCCTGACAGTACCCCCCCCTCAAGGAGCGGCCTCAGGACGCTCCAAACAGTCCTAGCTGGGCAAAATGTTCCACCGCCCGGGTCTGGTAACTGGCGGAATATCAAAGACTGGCACACCAGGCAGGACTCCGGGCAGCGGCACACCGGGCAGAGGCACATCGGGCAGGACTCCGGGCAGAGGCACATCGGGCAGAGGCACACCGGGCTGGACTCCTGGCAGAGGCACATCGGGCAGGACTCCGGGCAGAGGCACATCGGATTACCAGGCGAAGCAGCAGGCAGCGGGCCCCCAGGCGGGGCAGCAGGCACCGGGCCCCCAGGCGGGGCAGCAGGCAGCGGGCCCCCAGGCGGGGCAGCAGGCAGCGGGCCCCCGGGCAGAGCAGCAGGCACCGGGCCCCCGGGCGGGGCAACAGGCATCGGGCCCCCGGGCGGGGCGACCGGCATCGGGTCCGCAGGCGGGGCGGCGGGCCCCCAGGAGGGGCAACAGGCGTCGGGCCCCCAGGCGGGGTGACAGGCGTCGGGCCCCCAGGCGGGGAGACAGGCATCGGGCCCCCAGGCGGGGCGACAGGCGTCGGGCCCCCCGATGGAGCGACAGGTCTCGGGCCCTCAGGCGGAGCGGCGGGCGCCGGACCCCCAGGTGGAGCGACAGGTCTCGGGCCCTCAGGCGGAGCGGCGGGCGCTGGACCCCCAGGTGGAGCGACAGGTCTCGGGCCCTCAGGCGGAGCGGCGGGCGCCGGACCCCCAGGTGGAGCGACAGGTCTTGGGCCCTCAGGCGGAGCGGCGGGCACCGGGCCCCCAGGCGGAGCGACAGGTCTCGGGCCCCCAGGCGGAGCGACAGGTCTTGGGCCCCCAGGCGGAGCGGCGGGCGCCGGGCCCCCAGGCGGAGCGACAGGTCTCGGGCTCTCAGGCGGAGCGGCGAGCGCCGGACCCCCAGGCGGAGCGACAGGTCTCGGGCCCTCAGGCGGAGCGGCGGGCGCCGGACCCCCAGGCACGACAGTGGGCTCCGAGTCAACTGGCATGACCGCTGCCACTGGGTCAGACATTGGATCGTCTGGCTGGACAGCGGGCATCGGGTCACCAGGCATCAGGTCATTTGGCTCGACAGCGGGCACCGCGTCATCTGGCAAGGCAGTGGGCTCCGAGTCAACTGGTATGACCGCGGGCACTGGGTCAGACATTGGATCGTCTGACTGGACAGCGGGCATCGGGTCACCAGGTATGACAGCGGGCACTGGGTCACCAGGCATCAGGTCATTTGGCTTGCCAGCGGGCACCGCGTCATCTGGCAAGGCAGTGGGCACCGGGTCACCAGGCATTGGATCGTCTGGCTCGACAGCGGGCATCGGGTCACCAGGTATGACAGCGGGCACTGGGTCACCAGGCATCAGGTCATTCGACTTGCCAGCGGGCACCGCGTCATCTGGCAAGGCAGTGGGCACCAGGTCACCAGGCATTGGATCGTCTGGCTCGACAGTGGGCATCGGGTCACCAGGTATGACAGCGGGCACTGGGTCACCAGGCATCAGGTCATTTGGCTCGCCAGCGGGCACCGCGTCATCTGGCAAGGCAGTGGGCACCGAGTCATCAGGTACGACAGCGGGCTCTGAGTCAATTGGCACGACAGCGGGCACCGGATCAGGTACCGGATCATCTGGATCAACAGCGGGCATCGAGTCAACTGGCCTAATAGGATCGTCAGGCTGGATCAGTTCATCATGCTGGGTAGAGGCATCAGGCTGAATGTCGGCGTCCGGCTGAGTAGAGGCTTCAGGCTGAGTAGAGGCTTCAGGCCGAGTAGAGGCTTCAGGCCGAGTAGAGGCATCAGGCCGAGTAGAGGCATCAGGCCGAGTAGAGGCTTCAGGCCGAGTAGAGGCTTCAGGCCGAGTAGAGGCTTCAGGCCGAGTAGAGGCATCAGGCCGAATAGAGGCTTCAGGCCGAGTAGAGGCTTCAGGCTGAAGAGAGGCATCAGGCTGCGTACAGGCATGAGGCCGAGTAGAGGCATCAGGCTGCGTACAGGCATCAGGCTGAGTACAGGCATCAGGCTGAGTAGAGGATTCAGGCTGAGTAGAGGCTTCAGGCTGAGTAGAGGCTTCAGGCTGAACCACGGAAGGCAGGCTCACCAGTTTGGATACTGGCAGGATGGTATTGGTTGGAAAGAATTTTCGCTTTTTTCTGGTTTTAACTACTGGAGCACTGCAAGTAAACGCAGGTCTGCAAACGAATGGAGCAGCTGGAGACAGAGAAGAACTGGAGGATGGAACAGGAGAGGGAGCAGTTGCTACAGAGGGCTTTTTTACAGGGTTAAAGGCAGGATAGGTGCATCGAGTGGGAACAGGGTACTGACATGCGGTAGATAGCAGGGCAGGAGGAGCTGTTGGGAATGCAGGAATAGAGTTTTGAGGAAATAGATTAGAAGCAGGACTGGGTTTTTGTAGGCTGACTGAGGCTGGGTGCAACAAGTCTGTCCATGTCTGCAGTATGGGTTGAACAAAGCTGAGCTTACACAAAGCCTGTCTGACCAAAGACTGCACTGCGTTTATACAATCTCTTAGTGTCTGTGGTGAACATGTGGAATAACGCTCCAGAAAGTAACCCACATCATCCTCTAATAACCACACCAGGGACTCTACCTGGTCTGCACTAAATGGTGGCAAAAATTCATCCCTGCATTCGGGGGTACCAGATGAAACCAACTCAGCACAAACCTCAATCAAAGGCTGCACCTCAGAGAACTCTGTGCCCTGATCTACTAGAACATGAGCGAGCCGTATACATTCTAGCAGTTCATCCCGGGTATACTCCTTCAGAGTTTGATAAGCATACTCCCTGTCATCAAACACTAGCAGATATAAATACGCAACCTCATCCAGATCCATCCTTCCCATCAACAAGCCAAGATGGCTTCCCTGTGCAGCCACTTCTGGTCAGGATTGGCCTTGGTGTAATGTCAGGGCTCCCGGGTATGACCAGAGGTGTGTGACTGACGCAGGGAAACGCAGACTTCAGATATGTTATAAACAATGTAATTTATTAACACTAACCATACAAACATAAACGCAGTGCAATACTAAAACATAACACAGTGCAAACAAACCAACCAACCACCCACAGATAACAGTACATACAATGCAAGCGTCGTCAGGCAGGCCGGGTCAATATCAGTCGGGCAGGTAGGTACAGGGGGAGCAAGCGGAGAATGGTCGGGGTCACAGGCCAGGTTCAGCAGGTAGCGGGCAGCGTGGTACAGAGGGTCAGGCAGAGGAGAATGGTCAGACAAGCCAGGGATCAGAGCAGGGTCAGCAGAGAATCAGACAGGAACAGAGAGCAGGAACAGGATACAGGGCCCAAGAGAAACACAACACCAAGGCAGAGTCTGCAGGTCTGAATGTCCCTTAAATACACCAGTATAATTAGTTCCAGGTGTTTGACTGGCTGCAAGGTTGAGTCTCTGATTGCTGGGAGCACCCGCTGGCCAGCCCTGGTACTGCAGCTCATAAGGCAGCTGAGTCCCACTATTGCTGGCCAGTCCATTCCTGACAAATGGTACTGATATTTATGTTTTAATGTATACTAAGTGCTGCACTAATTGGTTATTTAATGTTGTTATGCCTAATTGCCTGAGATATGCAGTAGGTGCATCGCTGCTGGTAAAGGGAGATAGCATTGTTCACAGCCTTTATATAGGCTTTTGGATTTCATTGTTTTTTTAAATTGCACTAGTTAAACTTTTGTACATTTATTTTAGCAGCGTTTTATTGTTTTTTGGTTCTTTTGTTTGGTTTCGTGCACACCACTTCTGCCTTCTGTATCTCTGTAGGTAGAGTTCCCCTTTTTCTCCTTCTGTTAATGATCCAGGTTGGCTTTTTGGCAGCGACCTTGTGGCATGTCTGTGGATTTTTTCTCATGTTTACTGGCATGTTTTCACTATTACTCAAGTAACAAAATGTAGCTCTTTGTGTCTTACAATACTACGATCAATTATCATATGCTTCTGTCCATGACAACTAATCTGTCACTGCAGGCATTCTGATTCAATGTACTATATTCGCAGCTCCTAAACTCGTATTGTATGCCTTTGTTTTCATCTGAAGAAAATCTTTGGGTAACAGAAACTACTGCTAGGCCTACATTATACAAGATATGAACTATGAGGAGGGGTGACTTCAGGGTATCCTATAGCTTTATTCAGTGGCCTTTGATAAAATGTGCTTTTAAAGCTTTTAGTTTGGGAAAAGGAGGGAGCAAGTGCACTAAAGCAATGCAACAGTCTGAATCCAACCTTTAACCTCTTGGCGCCGGCCACATGCAAATGTGCGGTCTCCCGACATCTGGGCCTTGCGTGCAATTAAGAAAAACATATGTACTGAGAGCACGCACCCTGCGCGCATGTCCGGTACTCACGGAAAGGTCCCAATCTCCTCTTTCGATTGGGACCTTTCCCGATCATATGACCGCCGTGATAGTGAATCACGGTGTTCACATGACTCTAAAACCCCGTCCCTCCTCCTGGCTTCTGAAACCCTTAAAGGGCCGGGAGGTGCCGGCGCCGAGGGGTTAAGGGGGGTTTAAAGAACGAAAAATGGGATTTAAAGAACTAAAACTGCATATACTTTACAGCCAAAGAAGCTGTCATCTGCTGCCCCCCCACCATGACAGACGTAGCTGTCAGTTTTCAAAAACAGCTTTGTCCCCACGACCACATCATTAATTCACAAGGTTCTATTAACCACTTCAAGTCCGGACACTTTCACCCCCTTCCTGTCCAGGCCAATTTTCAGCTTTCAGTGCTATCACACTTTGAATGACAATTGCGCGGTCATGCAACACTGTACCCATATGAATTTTTTAGCATTTTTTTGAGACAGATAAAAATTTATTTTGGTGGTATCTATTCACCACTGGGATTTTTATTTTTTTTTGCTATATAAATAAAAAAGTCAAAAAATTTTGAAAAAAAAAGTGTTTTTCTTATAAAATTTTGCAAATAAATAATCTTTCTTCATAAATCTTGGCCAAAATTTATTCAGCTATCTTTTTAGTAAAAAAAAAATAACCCAAATTAGTTTATAACAAAAAATTATAATTTTGCTAAATTTTAATTTTACATTTTTATTTTATTTGTATATATTATTTTTTTTAACATAGTGTCACCCTAGCAGTAGTGTAACCATAGTGACACTGTACTATTTGTGGGAGTGATGAAGAATAGTTTTTTTTGTTTTTACACTGATTGCTTTTACACTTATAAAGGCTGTAAAAGCAATAATTTCTCCTTCTCTCTAACTGCATTTTTGCAGCCATTGAGAAATACTGTGAGAGCTGTGATTGGTCACAGCTTGTCACATGGTACAAGGCTGTTGTGAATAGCCTTGTACCATGTGACCTCTGTGATCATTCACAGATTTCACTAATAGTAAGCAATGATGTCAGCAAGTGACATCTTGCTTACTACTATTCATGTGATCACTGATTGGCCAATCAGTGATCACATGATTGTGACCTCACACAGAGGTCTCATACACCGATCGGTGTTCTGCTGTGTCCTTCGGACACAGTGGGCACCGGATCGCGGTGCCACACGCTCCAAGGGAGCACGCGCAGGCTGTGAGTGCGGGCACCGTTTATAAACAGCAGCCTGCTCCTGTACTGCTCCCATCTGCCCATTTATGTACATGGGTTGGATGGGAAGTGGTTAAGCCTTAGTGGCTGTAGCAGGGATGGACTGACCATTTGGGAACTCAGGCACTGCCCGAAGGCCTGGAGTCAGTAGGAGGCCCCATGAGATGCCCCTGGTACCTTTTTTATAGGCTTTTTTGAGTTTGGGCAAGGACACAGGGGCCCCATGATCCCCTATTGCCTGGGGGCCCCATGAGTTGTCAGTCCGCCCCTGGGCTGTAGGCTTGTAGTCCTCAGTGAACTATCATGGCACTGTGAGCACTGTGGTAATTCTCTGAGTCTTCCTGTCAGCAAGGATCGACTTGCCCATACGGGATGTACGAGCAAGCAGATACACTGACAGTCTACAGGAGATCTGCATGGCACCAGCGATCTGCTGATCGCTGGTGCAATGTTTTACAGATTCCTAGAAAAAAAAAATTAAATGCACATTTTTTCATCTGCAAAAAAATGCATTTATTATTTTTTGTGGAAAGGTGAATTTATCCTTTAATCTCTGTTTGATTTCCAAGGTGCTGCACATGTGATCAGCTATGATGCCAGCAAGTTGATGGCTTGACAGTTCAGTTGAGAACACAAGCAACTGTGACAGTTATCATTTACAGTATGCCTTGAATGCATCTGTTTTGGGACACTGTTAGATCCATGGGTTTAGTTCCATTTTAAACCATGCTCCCTTTGTGGGCCAGCAGAGCTCAGTTCTGCGAAATTTCTCTTCAGATTTTCTCTTGCAACATACGCATTGAAATCCATTACTATAATTATTAATACGTCCAGAGTAAACAATACCACTGCAAGGACATATAAATAAGACAGGGACACTGAATATTTGATACCCAGAATACTTACATCAAAAAAGGGAGATCAGCTTTCGCTGAGTAAACTGGAAATTACCCCTAATACATAGAGAAGTTGCACTTTATATACAGGAGTCATTTTTAGCCTTTCTAGATATTCATCTATCCTCTGCAATTTAGGTTGAATGTTATGACACTCCAGTCTGTTTGTCTCACAGGAAAAGGACTATGTTTCAAAAAATTGTTGATACGGCTGAGCAGATGCAATCAGAAGCAGATGTGATAAAATATATTATTGCTGACCCAACGAAAAAAGAGATAATCATGTGAGTTCAACAATCAAACAGCCATGATAAAAAGGATCATTCAGCTCTGTAGCTCGTATAAGAATTTCATGTATTTGTTTTACTGCAGGGCCATGATGATGACAGGATGCGACTTGTCTGCTATCACTAAGCCATGGGAGGTGCAGAGTCAGGTGTGTTGAGTAAGACACCTTCATGCAGAAGTTAAATGAGGAAAAGCTTCAATACAGACAAATATTTTGGCATCTTGTGAAAATCTTGCCAGCTAATTGGAACACTATATATAAATAACTCTAATTACTGCATTTTTTCTCTGTTTCTGTACAATGCATATTTTTGCCTTATTTAAAAGGTACATCCATACTCACAGCGCCACCCTGCGCGGCCATCCTCAAAATGCTTCAAATACATTTTTTTTACAAGAGATTACCCAAACCATGCTTATAGTCCAACAAACGTGCTCTGTGTCCATATGATACAGTCTCTGCTATGAAGTGCTGGTGCTTGAAATACAAATCTTGTGCAGTCTTCCAAATACTTTGTGCTGATATGCAGATCACTCCACTGCTTCACATGCATCAAACTCTGTGCCATGCCCCCCTCAAGTGCCCCCATACTCGCCAGAACGTTTGGACTTTATGCTAAAGCATTAAAAGACATAAGCACTTTTTTTTGCACATGGCAGGAAGGTGCGCAAATATTCACAAGAATTGAGCAAACCTTATTAAGAAGAATCTATATATTATACAAGGACTCTCTTTGTTATATGGGATCTTTATGTCACAAATTGTTTATGTATGCACTGTGATGTTTATATACGCTCTGTATAGCCACTGTTTAGCCACTGCTTCACATGCATCAAACTCTGTGCTGAGCCCCCCTCAAGTGCCCCCATACTCACCAAAATATATGGACTTTATGCTAAAGCATTAAAAGCCATAAGCACTTTTTTTTTTATTGCACATGGCAAGAAGATGTGCAAATATTCTCAAGAATTAAGCAAACCTTATTAAGAAGAATCTATATATTATACAAGGACTCTCTTTGTTATATGGGATCTTTATGTCACAAATTGTTTATGTATGCACTGTGATGTTTATATACGCTTTGTATAGCCACTGTTTAGCCACAGCTTCTCATGCATCAAACTCTGTGCCGTGCCCCCCTCAAGTGCCCCCATACTCGCCAGAATGTATGGACTTTATGCTAAAGCATTAAGAGTCATAAGTGCTGGTGCTGCAGGCCTCACTGGTATGTAGGTACACTCATTTGTGGACTTCTTATTTCAAATCGGGTGAAGGGTGTTGGGAAGAGTTAACTGGTGACATCACATGTGACCTGTGGAGCGCAGACCGTGGCGGCGCTTATCATCTGTTACATACATCTCTTT
Organism: Staurois parvus; assembly: GCF_062004578.1. Classification (NCBI taxonomy): domain Eukaryota; kingdom Metazoa; phylum Chordata; class Amphibia; order Anura; family Ranidae; genus Staurois; species Staurois parvus. The sequence continues at coordinate 9,008,308 of NW_028318321.1, forward strand.
TAAGTGAGTGTTATCCCATTTTTGTGCTTTTATAATAAAGTGAAGTTATGCTATGGGGGGCCTCCCATGTTTGTCCTGTGCATGGTGAGAGTCGCATCAGGTGAGCAGTGCTATTGAGCCCAATTACTGCACTGAAGGAGTGGTGGAAGATGGAAAGAAATAAGAAGTCCACAACTGGCAGTGAAGCCTGCTAAACAAATGCTTATGGTAAATACTTTGGGAATCAGTGCCACGCAATATAAATAATACAATTTATACCATATGTAGCACTAGCCTCTCCCTCCTAGATTGTAAGCTCCAAGGAGCAGGGCCCTCCTAACCCTCTTGTATTAAACTGTATTGTTGCTGTATTGTCTCCCGTAATATTGAAAAGATCTGAGCAAACTGTTGGCGCTATATAAATCCAGTATAATAATAATAATCCTCATAATAAAGTGCCTATGCAGTTACCCATATAACTTCTTACAAAGCATGTTGCTTTAGCATAAAGTCCATACGTTTTGGCGAGTATGGGGGCACTTGAGGGGGGCATAGCACAGAGTTTGATGCATGTGAAACAGTGGCTAAACAGTGGCATCACAGTGCATATAGTAACAATTTGTGACATAAAGATCCCATATAACAAAGAGAGTCCTTGTATAATATATAGATTCGTCTTAATAAGGTTTGCTCAATTCTTCTGAATATTTGCGCACCTTTCTGCCATGTGCCAAAAAAAAAAAGAAAAAAGTGCTTATGGCTTTTAAAGTCCATACGTTCTGGCGAGTATGGGGGCACTTGAGGGTTACACGGCACAGAGTTTGATGCATGTGAAGCAGTGGCTAAACAGTGGCTATACAAAGCGTATATAAACATCACAGTGCATACATAAACAAATGTGTGACATAAAGATCTCAGATAACAAAAATGTGCAAAAAAAAAAAAGGTGCTTATGGCTTTTAATGCTTTAGCATAAAGTCCATACGTTCTGGAGAGTGTGAGAGCACTTGAGGGGGGCACAGCACCGAGTTTGATGCATGTGAAGCAGTGGAGTGATTTGCACATCAGCACAAAGTATTTGGAAGACTGCACAAAATTTTTTAATTCAAACATCAGCACTTTATAGCAGAAACTGTACAGTTTGGACACTTTTGTTGGACTCTACGCACTTTAATGATTTGGATGATATTTCTGTAAAAAAAAAAATATTCTGAGCATTTTGAGGTTGGTTGCACAGGGTAGCGCTATGAATTTGGATGTACCTTGTATTTAAAATTATAGAAACTTCATAACAGCAACAATCCTTAGTATATGACATATAATACTTTTACACACTAGTATGTTTTGTTCATATCTGAGTGCGGGTTATCAGCAAATTTACTTATTTAAAGGGTAACTCCACTTTTATGGGGGGGAAAATTAGAAAATAAAAAATACACTATATGCAATTGCTGCACACGCCATATTGTAGTTGAATGCTATTAAAAATTATCTTTCCTTTTCAATCAGCAGTATTGTAATTTTCTATAACATTCAATGCAATATAGCAGCCTGGAGGTGTTCTATACACCTCAGTGGGTTCATTACTTCTAAAATGCAGACACTGCAGCTTTCCTCAGAACACTGCAAGTGCATCAGCTGATTAATAACGAAAAAGTCACTCCCATTCAGATTCACTCTGCACATAACAAACTGCTGTTTCTTCAGAGCAGAAAGGTAGGAATCTGCCAACAACCTTTGTTAAAATCCTTGCAATGTACATTGATCACCCAGAGGGGATTTTGTTTTTTTCAACAAACATGGAGTTACTCTTTAAAGCTGATCTCTGGGGAGATTTCAAAACTGTCTTCGCAGTTGAATCCTCCTTGCATTGCAAGGGGTAAATGCTCGTCTTTGTGCAATACCATTGCACAGAGCAGGTAAGGATGACATATTTGTTATTTTTAAAACAAAAATTATGAACCATTAGTATCAATTTAATATTTTCCTACTGAAAAGGTTTTCTTTAAAGTATAGTATATCTAAACCCAAAAACAAAAATGTAATATGTTGCAGCTTACAAGTCTTTAGATGTAGTGGCTGCGATGGTTTTCTTTTTTTTTTTTTCAGGCCAAGTACCATTTCCTATTTCCTACTGATTCTGCACAAATCCAGTGTCCATGTAGTTTCCTGTGCAGAGAACCAAAAATGTCAAACAATCAACCTTCACAGCTATCTTCTGTGAACTACAAAAAACATCCCTTTATTTAATAGGGATGAGGAAAGAGGGCAGTGACTGTAGTTCAAATTAGGAGAACAGCCTAGGGTGACAACGCTGCTCCTCCACAGATACAGTAGAATGAGAGTTGTCACCCTAGAACAATGTGTGTTACTGGCAGAATTAGCAGGTGAAAATGAAAAAAAAAAGCCTGAAAAAATGCAGCCACCACAGCTAACTGGTAGGCTCCAATATACAGTATTACATTTGTGCTTTTAGGTCTATGCATGCTTACACTGAGAAATCATACTGTGGGATCAGTTTCATTCAGCATTAACTTGAACCACTACCAGATCATTGCGGGGGAGTAAAAACAGGCTTGAAGTAAACAACAGGTCAAGCCAAAACCCTTTTTTTAGTTATGGATGGAGTAGGAAAGCTCTGTCAGGTTGTTTCTGCTACCTGGGGCTCCATTGCAGAAATTTACCCTCATTTCCTGTCCTGCAGACAATGGCTTCACCAGACAGGAAGTATGGCAGAAATCTGGTACAGGGACGCAGACAGAAATAAAAATCTTAACTGTTCTATCCCTTTACAAAGAAAAGCATTTTAGTTCTGTCTGTGATGCTGTTGGAGAGAACTTTACTGCCTGGCAAAACATTGTCAACAAAGCAGGAAGTGAAAAGAAATCTCACAAGCGGAGCCCCAGATGCAGTATAAACCAACAAAGGTTCTAACCCTTACCCACTCTTTTCAGAACAAAGAAAAACATTTTGGGCTGGAAATATGTTTTAACTGAAGTTCTCCATATTGTGCATAGAAAGCATACTGTCTTCCCATATGTACAGACCAGGGGCGGACTGACCATTTGGAAACTCGGGCACTGCCCGAGGGCCCGGGGTCAGTAGGGGGCCCCATGAGATGCCCCTGGTACCTTTTTCATAGGCTTTTTTGAGTTTGGGCAAGGACACAGGGGCCCCATGATCTCGTATTGCCCAGGGGCCCCATGAGTTGTCAGTCCGCCCCTGGTACAGCCTCACATGCTGACTTTTTGTACACATGGGGGATTTACTAAACTGGAACACACAGAATCTGGTGCAGCTGTGCATAGTAACCAATGAGCTTCTAGGTTTTATTGTCAAAGTTTAAAGTGGTTGCAAAGAATGAAGATTTTTTGCCTTCATGCATTCTATTCATGAAGGTAAAAAGCCTTCTTTGTGCTACTTCCCGCACAGCCCCCCCTAATACTCACCTGAGCCCCCTCTCGATCCAGCACAACAATTCTAGGAGTCCCTCTCCTTTTTGGCTGAGATGGATGCATAGAGCAGGATTCGGGAGTGAGCACGCAGCAGTGCCCGTATAGCAAGCAGCTTGCTATTGGGGGCACTAGTCAAGTAGGAAGTGCCAGGAGCGCCGGCGGGGGGACCCAAGAAGAAGATCTGGGCTGTTTTATGCAAAACCACTGCACAGAGCAGGTAACCATGACATTTTTTTTAATTGAACCTTTACTATCACTTTAATTGAACAAGCTTGTTAGTGACCGACGGTCTTCATCTTGTGTGTGGCGACAGCTGGCAGACGGAGCACCCCTAACAGAGACTAACCTTTCAAGCACATTAGACCATGTCCTGTAGCAATCACTCTTTCTCTGTGCAGGTGGTGGTTGGAGAACAGACCCTCTATTGGCCCTCCTGGTTATGCGGCTTTACACCCTCACCCCCAGGGGTATCCAGACCCTGGCCCACCTATTCCCGGGGCTTGACAGTCAGGTGACATCACCGACACTCTTGTTCTTTATCTCCACATCTATGGCGATACCTGAAGAACTGCACACTGAGGTCGCACATAGATCAGTTTCTTTACTTGAGACAGTAAAGTGGGAATACAGCCATTCCGGGTCTCAGACCCCAAAACATTCTAATTTCCCTTCATGTAAACGTCACAACTCTCTTGAAGCTGATGATGCATCACTGTGTCCATATCAAGGGAACCTCCTCCAAGGAAAAGAAAGATTAAAGTCACTGTCCCTTAGGTGCTTAACTCACATGGCAACCCTTCCCGTGGCCAGAGCTCTCCCTCTACAGTAAGCTCCTCCCATCATACTTAAGGGGATCCTGCCAGGAAGGAAATTAACTCACCCTCCTTGCTGTAAGGATTTGAAGGAGCCATTATAATACATTTACGAAAATTTTAATTGTGATGTATACTGTATATATACTAAGGCACCCTCAAGGTCCCATGTATGATTGGTTCTATAGTTTCCATAATTTGAGAGATGTTGGGGCCCAACTATACAATTCAGACAATATACATACATAGTTTTGTGACATTGTACTGCTGCTTGCATGCCTGATGGAGCGATTGAGCGTCCTATGCCTGTGGCTACACAAAAATAGAAGGGAAATTGCCCTAGCAGAGATACAGGTAGAAATAAAAAAGTATTCTGGTTTGCTATTTTTATATATTTTGATGAACTGCTAACCATGTTTTGTGTTTAGGTGGCTCTTATGGTTGCTAATGAATTCTGGGAGCAAGGAGACTTGGAGAGGACGGTCCTTCAGCAGCAGCCTATTGTAAGCCAATCATATTTTAATGTACTTTGTGTATAGCACTCTATGAAGGCTGTTCGGGGATAGGGAACCCCAGATAGATCGATGGACTAGTATTTCAGCACAGGGTGGAATGCTTGACCCTGGATGGAAGAAATTGGTCACCAGTCAGATAGTTTAACAGATTTTATTAAATGACCAATAACCTCAGGGAGGGAAGTATTAGAGTACAGGATGCCAGGAAAAGGACCAACCTTCTCTAATCACAGTTCAGTAAGACCTTTAAGCCAGTACGGTACTCTGTCCTACTGTAGAGCAGCTTCTATTGAATACACCTATCCCTTGGTTGAGCCATCAAAATGTCCTGCAAAGTACACAGCTTTAACCAGCTCCTTTGGATACTCTTCAGCAGACAAAGTTTTACCAGTAGGACAACAGGAAGCTTCAGGCCTCAGGTCTCTCCGAAGCACAGCACCCCCTCCCCAGACAGCAGGCCTTGGATGCAAGAAAAAGTCCAGAACTAACCCTTCTCAGGCAAAGCATGGGGGGCTAGAGCACTTTCCAAGGCTACTCCAAATATTTATATGCTTCTTCAGCATGAGCCAATGGCAATAAACCTTCCAGTGGTTGGTCAGGAAGATATACATTTTGAAAACACAGAACCAAACAATAACATTAAGTTTAGGGAAGACTTGAAGAAAGCAGCACTGTCAATTAGAGCTAAGGCTGACAACAGCCCAGGATAACTGAACTTAGGCTAGGGACACTACTGTTTAAGGCAGGGATCCTACATGTGTAATATGAGTTCTGGATGGAACGAGCTTTGCATGTCAGGAATAAAAAATTGATACAAGCTATCTTCAGTGATCTCACCCAAAACACAATTCATCTGTGGGACCACACGGTCTCTACCCTTAGCTTGTCTAAATATATACACCATATTGCCAAAAGTATTGGGACACCCCTTCAAATCATTCGATTCAGGCATTCCAATCATCTCCATGGCCACAGTTGTATAAAAATCAAGCACCTAGGCATGCAGACTGCTTCTACAAACATTTGTGAAAGAAGGGGTCACTTGTGAAAGAATGAGTCACTTTCAGGAGCTCAGTGAATTCAAGCGTGGTACCGTGATAGGTTGCCACTTATGCAATAAGTCCATCCTTGAAATTTCCTTAATACTAAATATTCCATGGTCAACTGTTAGTGGTATTATAACAAAAGTGGAAGACAACTGGGAATAACAGCAACTCAGCCGAGAAGTGGTAGGCCACGTAAAATGATAGAGCGGGGTTAGTGCATGCTGAAACGCACAGTGCACAGACGTCATCAACTGTCTGCAGAGTGAATACCTAAATACATCCAAACTTCTTGTGGCCTTCAAATTAGCACAACAGAGCGTAGAAAACGTCATGGAATGGGTTTCCATAGCTGAGCAGCTGCATCCAAGCCTTACATCACCAAGTGCAATGCAAAGCGTTGGATGCAGTGGCCTAAAGCACACCGCCACTGGACTCTAGAGCAGTGGAGACATGTTCTCTGGAGAGACCAATCACACTTCTCTGTCAGGCAATCTGATAGACGTGTCTGGTTTTGGCGGTTGCCAGGAGAACGGTACTTGCCTGACTGCATTGTGACAAGTGTAAAGTTTGATGGAGGGGGGATTATGGTATGGGGTTGTTTTTCAAGGATTTCCCCTCCATAAAAAGATTCTGGCAATAAATATTCGACTTATACTGTAAATTGATGGTGACCTCTACTTAAGCTTACCCCAGGATAGCCTTCCTGTCCATGCTCCCTGGACCTTTTAGATCCACGAAAAGAGGGCAGTCATTCCCCGCCACTGGAAATCAACTACTATACCTTCCCTTAGGGAATGGGCTTATGAGGTGGACTCTATAAGGGACCTAGAACAACTGTTGGCATGGGAAGAAGGAAAGGAAGAACAGATTTTTATTACTTACCAAACTCCGTACTTGCCATTTGTTTGTACCTATGATTTAAAATTCAATTAAATCAAATTGAACAAAAAAAAAAATTGATACGTTGGGTTTCAGATCCAGTGTAGATTAGCAAAATTATAGTTGAGAGGTTCCAGCCAATAATTCATAATCTCTCAGATGATATTTTTCACTTTCACTTTTTAAGATAAAGTTGCCCAGGAGGTTAGGTCAGCAATTTTACCCCTACCCTTACTAGTACACCTGACATAAGGGAAGAACACGCATATACCACTTTTTAAACAGCTTCAGTCCAATAAAGTCTTTTATATTCCTATTTCAGTATTTGGCCTCTTTTTCATTAAAACCACCTTTTTTATTATTGAAGTGTATGTAAGCCCAAAATCTATTTATTAGTATGTTCAACATCAGGCCTCACTGTATACAACTTTTCAAAAGCAGACCTTTCACTATTCATTGTACTTTTTGCCATTCCCTACCTCCTTGCTATCACACAATTGCTAAAAAATGTACATTTTTTTATGATCTGTAAATAGGGTAATATAGCCTCTTCATCCTCCCACTTCCTCAATTCCTGCCTAGGTGAGAGTGGCACACTTTCAGCTGCCTGTGGCAGAGGCAATGAATGGTAAAAGGACGGCTTTAAGCATTTTTTTTTATCTGTTTCAAAGTTTCTAACCTGGTGATCCTGCCAGAAACATCACTTTCTGTTGCAGGATAAAAACTGTAAGCCACTGCCTGACAATTAGCAGCAGTGTTGTCAGACTGCCATGTGCATTCCTACAGTTGGCCATTGAGCTATATATGAGGTCTATCAGATAGGCAGCTCAACAGCCAACTTAAGGAGCTAACAAGTCATGCTTGCAACTATTTTTTCTTTTACATTTGGCTGTTAATCCCAGGTATCACCAAGATGGGGGTAGGCTCTCCAATGGGAATTCAATAAATGCAGTTTTAGGAGAGAAGAAAGATTGGAACCCTTGTCAGGTTTTTATTGCCTTCTTTGTATGCATTGGGTAACTTTAACCACATCTTTTTAAGATGTGTGTCCAACTGGAGAGATTTCCCTTCACTTTCTGATCCACAGACACAACAGGAAGTGACAGGGAATATCTCCAAATCTCTCCTCCTAGATAGAGGCTGAGCAGTTAGTGATAAAGAGGTGTCCCCACTGGAAGATTTCTCCTCCACTCCTGTTTGAGGCAACTGTAGCATTTTGAATTACCGATTACTTTATGATTTAGTGACTATGCTCATCTAGACAAATCAAGAGGGTAAATATCCTTAGCAGGGACACAGTAATAAAAACCTGATGGGTTTCAACAATAGCCCACTCTATAAGGATGGTGTACTCTCTACATATTTTTATTTTTCTCTTTCAGCCAATGATGGACAGGAACAAAGCAGAAGAACTCCCTAAACTTCAAGTTGGCTTTATTGACTTTGTATGTACATTTGTGTATAAGGTGAGTTCTTTAAAATACAATACGTTAAAAAAATTTGATGCGACAATTTAGTGCAAACTTATTACTAGTAACACAATACATTTAGAAATCTTGTGGTCAAGAAGATCAAAGAAAGAATTGGAAGTAAAAAAAAATTAGCACCCATGAGAAGGAGAAAGTGCTGAAGATGAAGAACAAATCTATTAATCTACTAACCTCAGTGGTAAAGTGCCTAGTCTGCTGCTTTTTTGGCCTGTACTTTATCCCTAACCTGATGGTCCCCTTAACACATTTAAATAATTTTCCATGATGGATAAAAAGTGTAAGTTCATTAAAGAGTCAGTTCATCCAAAAAAATCATCTTAAGGCCCATTACCCCACTTCTTATGCATCAAAACATTCACAGACATGCTTTTTTTTAGTGTTTTTATACGTGTTGTGTTAAGGCAGGGGTGGGCAACTGTGGCCCTCCAGCTGTTGTAGAACTACAAGTCCCATGAGGCATTGCAAAACTGACAGTTACAAGCATGACTCCCAAAGGCAGAGGCATGATGGGACTTGTAGTTCACCAACAGCTGGAGGGCCACAGTTGCCCACCCTTGTGTTAAGGTATCCTATGCACTCAGTGGGGTAGATTTACTAAAACTGGAGCACTCAGAATCTGGTGTGGCTGTGCATGGTAGCTAATCAACTTTTAACTTCAGCTCATTGAATTAGGCTTTGGAAATAAACCTGGAAGCTGATTGGTTTCTATGCAGAATTGCACCAGATTTTGCACCCTCCAGTTTTAGTAAATAACCTTTTAACATAAATGTATTTTATTGGGATTTGATGTGATAGACCAACACAAAGTGGCACATAATTGTGAAGTAAAAGAAAAATGATAAATGTTTTTCAAAGATTTTTACAAATAAATATCTATAAGTGTGGCGTGCATTTGTATTCTGCTCCCTTTACTCTGATACCCCTAACTAAAATCTAGTGGAACCAATTGCCTTCAGATGTCATCTAATTAGTAAATAGAGTCCACCTGTGTGTAATCTATTCTCAGTATAAATACAGCTGTCCTGTGGAGCCCTAAGAGGTTTGTTAGAGAACATTAGTGAATAAACAGCATCATGAAGGCCAAGGAACACACTAGACAGGTCAGAGATAAAGTTGTGGAGAAGTTTAAAGCAGGGTTATGTTATGAAAAAATATCCCTAGCTTTGAACATCTCACGGAATACTGTTCAATCCAACTTCCAAAAATGGAAAGAGTATGGTACAACTGCAAACCTACCAAGACATGGCCATCCACCTAAACTTACAGGCCAGGCAAGGAGAGAATTAATCAGAGAAGCATACCATCCCCACCGTGAAACATGGTTGTGGCAGCATCATGTTGTGGCGATGCTTTTCTTCAGCAGGGACAGGGAATCTGGTCAGAGCTGATAGGAAGATGGATGGAGCCAAATACACGGCAATCTAAGAAGAAAACCTGTTTGAGTCTGCTAAAGACTTGAGACTGGGTCGGAGGTTCACTTTCCAGCAGGACAACGACCCTAAACAAACAGCCAGAGCTACAATGGAATGGTTTAGATCAAAGCATATTCATGTGATAGAATGGCCCAGTCAAAGTTCAGACCTAAATCCAATTGAGAATCTGTGGCAAGACTTGAAAATTGCTGTTCACTGACACCCTCCATTCAATCTGACAGAGCTTGAGCTATTTCGCAAAGAAGAATGGGAAAAATTTAATTCTCTAGAGACATACCCAAAAAGACTTGCAGCTGTAATTGCAGTGAAAGGTGATTCTACAAAGTATTGACTCAGGGGGGCTGAATACAATTTTCAGATATTTGTAAAAAATTTTGAAAACCATTTATCATTTTCCTTCCACTTCACAATTATGTGTCACTTTGTGTTGGTCTATCACATAAAATCCCAATAAAATACATTTACATTTTTGGTTGTAACATGACAAAATGTGGAAAATTTCAAGGGATATGAATACTTTTTCAAGGCACTGTAAGCATTTGCAATGCACGCCAACTATACTCGCTGAATTGTTAAAATAATTTACAGTAAGAAAAGTACAACAGCGCAGCAGGGGGAACACGTGAGAAGAATCTTGACTTAGCAGGAGGAATTAGTATGCAAGAAACACAGAACAGAACCAAAACCAATAACAGCTATTAGAATTAACTTGTAGCTATAAGACAAAGAATGAATCAACTCACCAGACTCCAAAGTATCACCTTTGAACAGACTGGCCATCTAAATGTAAACTTTCATACCGCATGTCCCTTGGTTTTTAGTATAGGTATGGGTAATGGCAGTGCCACCTCAATATCATCATGGGCCCATGGGCTAAGAAATGCACTGGGGCCCTTACCAGGGTGATAGTGGGATGGTGAACAGTGGGTGTGGCTAAATTAGGCTACATATTGGGCATATCTTTTTAGTTTGATTAGAAGTTTTAGTTTTTAATGTAAGCTTTTTTATGATTTTTTAAATTTTTTTATGTTTTTGGGGCTCTTTGGTGAGATATCATGGGTCTAAACAGACCGCTGAAGTCTCACTTTGAGACAGAAAAAGGGACTGAGTTCCTTTCTGCAGCCTCTGCTGCACTGCAGATGAATGAACAGGAGACAGAGGCTCCTGTTCATTCATAAACATATACAGTTTACTATGCTTTAGCTATGAATGAACACAGTGAGTGATCAGTACTGATCATTCACTGTGTTCATTTTTAAAAGGAAGGGGCCAGTAAATTACATATTTTACCGGCCCCTTCCCCCACTCTCCATTGTAAAGATCCCCCTAGGCAGCAAGGGACAGGCGGAGGTGATCAGTGTGGTGGGTGGAGCAAACAACTGGAACTGATCTTTTGTGGTTCACCCTGCAGCAGCTGAAAGCTGGCAGGAGGGAGGAGGATATGCTGGCTTTAAGCTGCTGCAGTGAGAGATACACAGATTATTGCCATTTATTTCCCCCACCTGTGCACTGATCACCTGCTCTGTTCACATGCAATTCCCCCTGGTGGGGGGGGGGGGGCTGCAGGGGCCCTCCTATGCACCTGGGGCCCTTGCAAAGTGCCTAGGGATGCCTGTGTAGTAAGACGACCCTGGGTAAGGGGAACTTGTGCATTATATCTATAGTTTAAGGGATATTTGAGCTCTAGGCAAGATAGCAGCTTTGTCTATCTAATCTCCTCAAATTAACATTGATAAGGACTGCAACACAGAAAAGTTGACCTATTTCCATTGTCTGTACTGGCATGACCTCAATAGATACTAAAGCTGGCCATACATGAATCGAAATTCTATCCATTTGTGGATGTGACTATTCAACAGAAGAGCTTTTTGGAAAATGTTTCTCAATAAGCTAGCTGCAGCTACTGATAAGCGTATTCTGACAGAGGAGAGTCCTGCTGTCAAAAACACTGTCCCAGCAGGGAAGACTCCTCCATCCACCTCACATGTGTGGATAAAGGATGAATCAGCTATGGCCAACTTAACAATCTTAAGTACATCTTCTCTTGTGCTATGACTGGTGTGTGCATAGCTTTGGCCAAGTGAACAATTCCCCTGGCTTACTATAGGAGCAGGAAGGTTGTAGCTGGGCCCTTGGACATCCACCACACTCTGGCTTCTACACAGAACGCCTTGTTGGTGGTCATGCTCTGGTGAAATCCATCTTTTGAGTCTTAAATCTTCGCAAATCCTTTAAAAAGTTTATATAGTGAAGTTGATGGACAACAATTTACAGAATTTATTTTGGATTTATAATATATCTATTTATGTAGTTCATGCTGGGGAAATATTTCTGTTCCAAAATCCAACCCTTTGCACTACTGCATTTTTGTATATGCTTGTATTATTTCATTATTGGTGTTAGCTTTGACCACAATATATAATGATGATGATGTTATTGTTAGGAATTTTCACGGTTTCATAAAGAAATTACGCCAATGTTTGACGGACTTACAAATAACAGAGTTCAATGGAAGTCACAAGCTGATGTTTACGAAGAAAAGATGAAAGCTTTGGAGGAACTGAACAAACAACAAGAAAATGACGTGGGAGGAAAGAAAGGTACTATATCACAAATGTTTTGGACCAGGGTGGTAATAAAGTAGTACAAGCTAGAACCTAACCTTTGGGGGATTCGTTTGATTGATCTCAAAATGTGGTTGTAATTGTAGCACTTTCGCAATGCAGACAGGTCATTTGTGGTGTACCATAAGGTTCTGTACAAGGCCCTTTTCTATTTATTCTATTTAAATGTGATATGATTGGTCAAAGCAGTGGAAACTGCAGTTCAGTGTTTCTAAATGCAAAATAATGCACTTAGGGAAAAGGAATCCTCTGAGTACAGTTTTGGAGATACAGTGTTGGCCAGAACTACAGTGGATAAAGATTTCAAATTATTGCAAAATGAGCGAACGTCACTCCTGCACATGCACGCGGGAGTCACAGCCACAGCACAGAGGTCAGAAAGAACGGCACGGGTATGATGTTCCTTCACAGCGCATGCACCAGTGATGTCATCGGATGCAGGGACACTGAATATCTCCGAAACGGTGTATGTTTAGGAGATACAGGTAAGCTTTAATATAAGCTTACCTGTAGGTACAACTGTCCAGTGGGATTTTACCTCCACTTTAAGGAAAAAAAGGAAATGGGGACATGATTGAAACTTTTAAATACATTAAGACCGCATTCACATGGCCGATAAGAGCCATACACCTCCAAAAATTGGATTTTTTTCTACATATTTACCTGTAAAACCCATTTCTTGGAGTACATCACGGGACACAGAGCAGGCTATTCATGACTATGTGGGTTTAATGCCACCTATAGGTGAATGGACACTGGCCAACCAATCAGAGAAGAGTCCTCCCCTATGTAACCCCACCTATACAGGAAGTACCTCAGTTTTGCAGCAAGCAATGAAATTACAGAAAGAGGGGGGACCTCTGTGTCCCGTGATGTACTCCAAGAAATGGATTTTACAGTAAAGTAAGTAGAAAAAAAAATCTGATTTTCTTTATCGTACATCACAGGACACAGAGCAGGCTATTCATGATTATGTGAGATGTCCCAAAGCAATAAAGACATTTTGAGGGGAGGGTGACACCATGATAGTCACCAACAACAATCCGACAAAAAACCTACTCAGACATTTGCAAGACACTGTAACCAAAGGCAGAGTCCTCTACGGCACTAACATTCACCTGGTAGAACCCTGTGAACGTGTGAACCGAAGCCTATGTAGCGGCCTTGCAAATCTTAGCAACTGACACCTGATGGCAGATTGCCCAAGATGTCCCCACATTCCAGGTAGAGTGTGCTCTTACCCGAAAGGGTGGGACTTTACACTTCAAACCATAGGCTTGAATGATCAACTGGTGGATCAAATGTGAAACAGTCGCCTTGACTGCCCATTCCTGGGGCCGTCAGACAGTGCAAAAAGAGCATCCAACTTCCTGACCTGCACCATCATCTTCAGGAAGACCCTTATAGTGCGTACCACATCCAAGGTATGCAAGGATCTCTCCCTTGTCGACTGTGGCCTAGGAAAAAATATGTCCTGATTGAGATGAAAACAGAAACTACCTTTGGTAAAAAAGATGGTTAAGGTCGCAATACCAACCTATCCTGATGTAAAATCAGATAAGGTTCTTTACAAGAAAGAGCTGCCAGCTCCAACACCCTTCTTGCAGAAGTGATTGCCACTAGGAACAAAACGTTTCGGGTTAACAGGACTAATAGAATCTCCCTAGTAGGCTCATATGGCGGTCTCTGCAAAACCTCTAAGACCAAGTTCAAAATCCATGGACATAAACGGTAGCATAACAGGCGGAGCTAAACGCATTACTTATCAATGCAAATGCAAAAAGTTTGAACTAGAGAGTGAAATTCAATGGGCCTCAGGAAGAAAATAGCAAACGCTGAAACCTGGTCTTTCATAGCACCAACAGCCAATTTCCTCTCACACCTGATTGCAGAAACGACAGGATCCTAAAAATCACATATTTCTGTGGATGCCATTTCGAGACCTCACACCAGGCAATGTAAGCTTACCAAGTTCTGTAATAAATGTTCCTAGAAACCATCTTTCTAGTGCTTAACATAATGGAATGACAGAATCCTAGCCATGCCGTCAAGTTTAGCGACCGTAAAGCTGGGTGCAATATAGAACCTTGAGACAGCAGGTTTGGCCTGAATGACAGGGACAAAGGCCATCCACTGCCAGTCTCACTATGTTTGCATACCAGGCTCTCCTGGGCCAGGCTGAGGCGATCTGGATTACTGGAACCTACTCCTTTCGAATCCTGCGTAGGAGACGTGGCAACAGCTGAAGTGGAGGAAAAGCATAGATTAGGAAAAACTGACTCCAAGGAATCACTATAGCATCCACCCTTGCCGCATGAGAGTTCCTCATTCTGGACACAAATAGGTCAACCTTGTTGTTAAACCTGGATGCCAAGAGATCTACATCTGGCCAACCCCATCTCTGGCAGATTGCCGAGAAAACCTTGGGGTGCAGAGTCCATTCCCCTGAGATAATCCGCCTGCCAATTTTCTATGCCCACAATGAATACCGCTGACAAACTTGGCACATAACTTTCTGCCCAAGTCAGAATGTAATTCACCTCTTCTTGAGCCCTCCGGCTCCTGGTGGTTGATGTATGCCACTGCTGTGGCATTGTCGGACTGAATCCTTACTAGCCAGCCCCGAAGTCTGAATGTCCGAAACCTCATAGCAAGTCTCACTGCCCAAAGTCCTAGGGCATTGATGGATAGAACCCTTTCTCTTGCATGCCATGTTCTCTGAACAATGGCCTTCTCCAGGGCAGCCCCCCATCCTGAGAGGCTGGCATCGGTAGTAACCACCTTTCACACCACTGGTCGAAAGGATATACCTTTTTCCAAATTCTGAGCCACCAACCACCAACTCAGGCTCTGCAGTACCTCGGGAGACAGAGACATATGGAAATCCAGGGCTGGAATCTTTTTGTTCCAAACAGACAGAATGTTCTTTTGCAGCAGTCTGGAGTGGAATTGCGCATAGGGCACAGTCTTGAATGGGGACACTGTCTTCCCCAGCAATCTCATACAGAGGCAAATTGAAGGATACCTCTTGGCGCTTAAACTGCAGACCTGGTCTCTCAGGGTGCAATATTTCCCTGGAGGCAGAAATACCTTTGCCTGAACCATGTCTAGGATCATCCCCAACTATTTCAGGCTCTGTACTGGCTCCAGGGCTACTGAACCATAAGAGCCATATCCTGCTCTAGACCTGGTACCGCCTGACCTCTGAGCAACAGATGATCTAGATAATGTATGACTGATACACCTCGAGTTCTGAGCAACTCCAATACCAGAACCTTTGTAAACACTTGAGGAGCTGTGGCCAGCCCAAACAGCAGAGCTATAAATTGGAAATGCCAAACCCCTACTGCAAAACACAGACATTTTTGGTGAGAATTGAATATTGGCACATGCAGGTATGCGTCCTTGATATCTATGGACACTAAAATATCTCCTTCCTGCAACAAGGCCATTACTGACCGGACAGATTCCATATGAAAGGAATGAACTTTTAAAAATCAATTTAGAGTCTCAAGGTCCAAAATGGGCCTTAGATCCCCATTTGACTTTAGACTTATGAATAGGTTTGAATAAAACCCTTGAAACTTCCTGTCCATTGGAACTTCTGTGATCACCCCCTGAGACAACATGTAATCGAGTGCTTGCAACAGCCCTTTTTTCTGTATTCGTAGTACATTTGACTATAGGAACCAGGGAGGAGGGAACCCCTGAAACTCTAGTCATATACCCCAGATAAATCATAGAAATGACCCACCTGTCCTGGATAAGAGTCTTAAAGGCAGTTGCAAAATTCAACAGCCTACCCTCCACCCGAACGTTTGAGGGCGCTAATTCATAAGGAGGCGGACTCAGGACATGTCTTGGCTGATTTTTGCATCCAAGGTCTCCTTGGGTTCTGACCTTGTGTCCTACCCCTAGAGGCTGGGGCTTGCACGCGACAAAATGACTGTCTGGTAGATGAGGGACCAGCCGCCAAATCCCCTGATCCCTTAAAGAAGTGCACTTGGATTTCCTTTTAAAAGGCAACAGATAACTCTTTGCTTCTGAAATCGTTTGGATACATTTATCCAAATCCTCCCCAAAGAGTCGCTCCTCATGAAAGGGAAAACCTGACAATTTCTTGCATGGCAATTCCGCCAACCAATTCTTCAGCCACAAAACCCTGTGCAACTGATAAGAGGGCCATGCAAAACATCTGCTGAATCAAATCCTTAAGGGTCCTTTCACACGGGTGTTCCATTATGAAAAACGGACATACTAAACGCCCGTGTGAAAGAGCCTTAAGAGCATCCACAAAAAATAAAGCACGTGCAACATCCTCCAAATCCTCAGCCGAGCATACTCCCTGCACTGATGGCCCTTCCAGCAGCTGATTAAACAGTCCAGAAAGACACTGGAAGATACCAATAGCTGCTGCTGCTGGCTGCGTGGCCAACCCTGCCAAAGAGAAGGAGGCCTTAAGTAGAGAGTCCAGCTTCTTATCTGCTGGATCCTTGAAAACCTGGAAGTTATATACACGACATGTAATGACCTATTCAGGGATGAAACAGCTGCATCATCTACAGGCATGCCCCATTTCTTAACACACTTCTCTTCCATAAGAGAGAAAATCTTTTTGGCGGGATGAAACTCCTATCCGGGTGATCCCAATCAGCATATATAATTTGTTCCAAGACAGAATGCACTGGAAATGCCTGAATACTCTGCTGAGGCCTTAAAGAACCCAGGGAAGAGTACGTAACCTCAGAGGACTCAATGGGGGGGTAACCTGAATCATGAACGGACCATATCAGTAAGGTCCTGAATTAATGACCTTTGAGCCTGAGAAGCTGAAACTGCCTTCTTCTCCTCAGGCTGAGACCCTTCAGATACAGAAACTACTGCCTGATCTTTTTCCAGGTCCTCTAATGCCCCCTCATCCTCTAGTTCCATCCATTCCTGTTCAAGGACCAGTGGATCCGGTGAACGGGATCTCTCCCACTTCTTATTCACCTGAGAAACTGATGCAATCATTCCTGCAATTATATCTTCTAAACCTACTAAGGCTGAAGCAAGATCGTCTTTGGCTACATATGCTGAAGTGGATGCCCTAGTAGTAGCCACAATGCCAGACAAACGTAGTAGTTCAGACTGCCTAGAGGCTCCTGGCCTTCCAGGAGAGGATAACACAGCAGAACTTCTACTAGGTACTTCTAGATCTGACAGTGGTGCACATGTGCCCTTTATTGCTGTGCCTCCCCCACCCTGCTTTCTGGAAGACATCCATTCCTACAGTGCTCAATTTGAATTAAATACAGATAGAAATACAGAGATTCCAGAATACAGCCATGCCAGGTAGTGTGACAAAAACACTCACTGCAACTGTTGATTTTGATGGAACATCAAAAAAGTACAGCCTCCAGTCTGAACTGGCCAATGTTTGCCACCCCCAGGGGAGTACTCTTGTGCCCACTGAATAGCCTGCTCTGTGTCCTGGCCACCTCCAGCTGCAGAAACCCCATGTGTGCCCAGTTCAAACAGTGGTGCAGGAATGGATGGGAGCCCGGATTGCTGGGTGTATTGCGAGACATCGCCTGTCTGCTTGGGATATTTTTTTATAACCTATCCCTTCTTTAAACTGCTGCACAACTTTTTCCTTGACCTGCCTGGTATGTTCCTTGGCCTTCATGATACTGTTTGTTCACTAATGTTCTCTAACAAACCTCTGAGGGCTTCACAGAACATCTGTATTTATACTGAGATTAAATTACACACAGGTGGACTCTACTAATTAAGTGACTTCTGAAGGCAATTGGTTCCACTAGATTATAGTTAGGGGTATCAGAGCAAAGGGGGCTAAGTACAAATGTATGCCACAGTTTTCATATATTTATTTGTAAAAAATTTTGAAATCCATGTATCATTTTCTCTCCACTTCACAATTATGCGCCAATTTCTGTCTGGCTATCACATATAATCCCAATAAAATACATTTACATTTTTGTTTGTAACATGACAAAATGTGGAAAATTTCAAGGTGCATGAATACTTTTTAAGTCACTGTGTGTGTATATATATATATATATATATATATATATACACACACATACACACACACACACACACACACACACACTATTGCTTGCCCAAGAGAAGGAAAATCCCCAATTCGGTCTGCGAAGGATATAAACACACACACACACTACGCTTTTGGTTGTAACATGACAAAATGTGGAACATTTCAAGGGGTATGAATACTTTTTCAAGGCATTGTACAGTATATATAATGTTTAACTTTACTTTGCTCCTTCGCCACTTTGTTTAGCTTTCATGAATGAAAGTAAAGCTGTGTCTGGGCTACGAGTAGCAGGAGTCGTAGCTCATAGACACGGTTGAGGACAACTGTGTGACAGTGCTGATTGAACTACATTCTCATCCATACCCAGAAGTACTGGGTATTTTCTTTGGCTCCTGCTAAACAAAGTGGTGGAGGTGTGTTATAAAGATAAGTACAGTTGTGTTCAAAATAATAGCAGTGTGTTTAAAAAAGTGAATAAAGCTCAAAATCCTTCTAATAGCTTTTTCTAATAGCTTTTATTTCCATACACACAAATGCATTGGGAACACTACACATTCTATTCCAAATCAAAACATGAAGAAAAATATATCAAATTTGTGTTGTTCCTCTAAAAAAATTGAAGAAAAGTGAATATTAGACTGTTCAAAAAAATAGCAGTGTTTGTATTCTTCTTTGCAAACTCAAACATTCACTATATAAACTGAAAAATGTTTGAAGATTTTGCTTTCCTTTGAATCACTTAATTAATATTTAGTTGTATAAGCACTGTTTCTGGGAACTGCTGTACATCTGTGTTGCATGGAGTCAACCAACTTCTGGCACCTGTGATCAGGTATTCCAGCCCAGGATGATTGGACTACATTCCACAGTTCTTCTCTATTTCTTGGTTTTGCCTCAGAAACTGCATTTTTTATGTCACCCCACAAGTTTTCTATTGGATTAAGATCCGGGGATTGGACTGGCCACTCCATATAGTCAATCTTGTTGGTCTGGAACCAAGATGTTGCACGTTTATTGGTGTTTGGGGTTGTTGTCTTTTTGGAACACCCATTTCAAGGGCATTTCCTCTTCAGCATAAGGCAGCATGACCTCTTCAAGTATTCTGATGTATTCAAACTGATCCATGATCCCTGGTGTGCGATAAATAGACCCAACACCGTAGTATGAGAAACATCCCCATATCATGATGCTTGCACAACCATGCCTCACTGTCTTCACAGTGTACTGTGGCTTGAATTCAGTGTTTGGGGGTCGTCTGACAAACTGTCTCCGGCCACTAGACCCAAAAAGAACAATCTTACTTTCATCAGTCCACAAAATGTTGCGCCATTTCTCTCTAGGCCAGTCAATGTGCTCTTTGGCAAATTGTAACCTCTTCAGCACGTCTTTTTGTCAACAGTGGGACTTTGCGGGGGCTTCTTGCAGATAGCTTGGCTTCACATAGACGTCTTCTAATTGTAACAGTACTCACAGGTAACTTTAGACCTTCTCTGATCTTCCTGGAGCTTATTGTGGGCTGAGTCCTTGCCATTTTGGCTATTCTTCTATCCATTCGAATTTTTAGTTTTTCGCTTTCTTCCACGTCTTTCAGGTTTTGGTTGCCATTTTAAAGCATTTGCGATCATTTTAGCTGAGCAGCTAAAATTTTCTGCACTTCTGTATATGTTTTCCCCTCTCCAATCAACTTTTTAACCCCTTTGCGCCGGCCGCACACAAATGCGCGGCCTCCCGGCGCCTGGGCCTAGACGCCGAGCGGCCGCACATTTGCGTCCATGTAACTAAATACATATGTGCTGAGAGCGCGCGCCCTGCACGCTCCCAGCACACGTGTGGTACTCACGGAAAGGTCCCGGTCCGCTCTTTCGAACGGGACCTTTCCCGATCATGTGACCGCCGTGACGCGTCATCACGGTGGTCACATGATTCCTAAACCACGCCCCAACCGCCCCGCCTCCCGGCGTCTGAATCTGTTAAAGGGCCGGGAGGCGTCGGCGGGAAGGGGTTAAGCAAGGTACTCTGTTCTTCTGAACAATGTCTGGAACGACCCATTTTCCTCAGAATTTCAGAGAGAAATGCACTGTAACCAGCATGCACAACATTTGCTGCCTTCCTTCCTTAAATAAGGGCAATAATTGCCATTTGTTTTTCAAAGAATGAATGACCTCACTAATAGAACTCCACACTGCTATTATTTTGAACATGCCCCTTTCAATTAGTGATTCAATTACACAGATTCAGCAGCATGCATGTCATGACTGTTGCGTCTGTTGGATTTCTATTACTCTACTACACCTGCTAGTAAATTATTTGCCATGTAGAAATATCATTTCTACCAAAAACAGTGATTGATCAGGTTAGTGATGTCTGACTGCTATTATTTTGAACACAACTGTATGTGCTATGGGAGTTAATGAGATGGGAGTAGGGGTTAAACTAAATCTCTTACTTTGCCCTGAATGGACTTTTAAAACCACTGATATGCTTTAACTTACTCCTGCTGCAGCATGCCATTGGGGTACCTTCAAAATCCAAAATTTGGGTATGAGAAGAGTACACATGTGCACTCACAACTCCCAGAAGGCAGCGTCTAAACAATCACGACTAATAGGCACTGTGAAAAAGAGGGTGAACTAAAGCCTATGCAAATATCGACTTTAGGAAAGTTGGTATTTGCATTGGATGTGCAGGGGTTCCATTGGCACTCTGAGGGGAAAAGAAAGTGAAAGGTGGCATGGTGAATTAAAGAAAATATGTATTTGCCCCTATGTTTGAAAAATAACAGGTTCCCTTTTCTCAGTGAAGCTACAATCCCATCAGGTTTTCTGTGATCCAGAATTCCTTATACTCCATTGAATAAAGTTTCACATTGCTGAGAAAAGCAAAACTGTTACAGAGGAGGTGTACAGTCACCCATGTTATGAGTTAAGACCTGCTGATTGCCTGCTTGGGCAAATTAAAGGGTAGTAATTGAAAGGTAAGGACATGCTGCTTATTCTCAGTACAAAGAATAAATCAGATCTGTTATTTTGCTGAACATGCTGAGTAGCTTATGATGCCCTCTCTTTAACACTACCCTAACTTTGTATTATAGGCATTGAATACAGGTATATATATACATTTTAAGTGAGTTTGCCAATTAACTAAAACAGATCCACATTATAAGCAATCTGGTTTATGTTTGATAGATGTTTGTGTAATTGCTATGTGTAAAGGAAACTGAGCTCCATCATTACGAGAGATAGTGAGATTTGATCAGTTAGGTAACTGGCAGCATAAACTAAGGTCACCTCATCAAAGCAAATCAAAGTCCAGAGTGCTGCTGTTACATTTGTTTTCATACAGTGATTAGATGCCAGATAACAGTGGCAAAACACTGCCATACCTCTGAAAGAGTCCAAGAAATGCCTCATGTGCACGATGTTGCTTATATACTCCCAAAGCCTTCATCCAAGGAAAGATTTAATATTGACTTGTTTGTCAAATGATGGATTTTTTTCAAAGCCTTATGATTTGGAGCTTTGAGGACAATTTTATGGTCAAACAACTATTTTCTAGCTTTCATTACAGAGTACAAATAAAAACGTCTGGCTCTGAAAGCGAACCGGCTCTGCATACCCCAAAGTTTAAGAAACTGCAGTTTATAGACTTTGCCCGCTCCCAATATGTTCCATATAACTCCTATATTGAAACTGCTTAGTTCTGTTGTTTAATTATAGGTTTATTGCAGAGAAAGTATCCACAGCTATACAGACATCAACAAGCGAGTTTGGATATACTTACCAACATTTCAGTCCCGATCCCTGGTATAAATGATATCCCGAGGTAGCCCAATGGGCAAAATGTGGGGATTCATTACACAGTATAAATATGGTGTTTGGAACTATCATCTATGAGACCTACTGAATATATATCTTTCAATATTGTTATTAAGCAAGTTCATTTTGTATTTTAATTTGATATATGTAATAAAAAACTTCAGTGGTCTTCTCTTGAAATCTGAGTAGTGTTGGATGACCTTGCACCTATAAAGTCCTAAACTTGAAGGAGTGATAGTCTCTCCTTTTTCTCTGTACGTAAATATAAGGACGTGGTGCTGCGGTTCCTTCTTTGACTTTAATATTTGTGAAATCCCTGGTATACAGTTAGCTCCACCCACAGTGTGCCTCGGGTCCATCCAGACCCCTCCCCCTTACTAAAATGCCCAGCCCAAAATCTGCCTCTAAGTATGTGGGGACCACCCATTCACTGCCCCCCAGTCACTGTGATGAATTCCTTATTCAGATACTGCACATGCGCAATACCTCTAATAAGGGTGACACTGTGATTCTGGGAACATCACCCAGGATACAGCATCACTGGGACTGAGGTCCAAGATGCAGGACCGTCCTAGCAAATCTGGGACTGTTTGCATCTATTGCATAAAGACCTCTTTATGATTAAGCACTTTGTCAAAACACATGAAGACTCCCCTGTTGATGTCTGTATATCTCTTGTAGGGATCCAAGGGGTAAACAGGCTTCTGGGAGACAGATCGTTAAACATAAAGTCTGCTTTATGCAGCAGCAAACAGACAAAATGTCAGTCTTTGTCTTCAGATTCAGTTTACACATGGCCGGTAAATCTTCCTATCAGTGTTCCAGCCACAGCACATACAGTATAGAAAATCTCAGTTACAGGCCAGCTCACCCAGCAGGTCAAAGTCCACTTATGAAGCCTTCCAGACAGCATTCCGGTCTCTTCACCACTGAAAGCAAAACAGCCATTAACCAACCTCTCTGACCAGCTGATTAACTATCCTTTGCGCCAATGGTACGCAAATATGCGGCCTCTCAGTGACGGACCCTTGATGGTCGAGAGGCCACATCTTTGAATACCCAATGTGAACAAATGTACCAAGAGAGCACCCGGCACATTTACCAGCACCTCATGGAAAGCTCGATCGGGAATTTTCTGATCATGTGGCTGCCGTGACAGCCAATCACGGTGGTCACATGACCCTAAACCCCACCCTGCTTCTCGGCATCACAAACCCCTTCAAGGGCTGGGAGGCACCAGCGCCAAGGGGTTAATAAACAAGCCTAAAAGGGAAGTCCCTATTCACACCTAAGCGTTTTGCAGAAATGCACTACAGTCCATTTAACATGATTTCCTATGGGACATGTTGGCATCACAAACTCCTTCAAGGGCTGGGAGGCACCAGCGCCAAGGGGTTAATAAACAGGCCTAAAAGGGAAGTCCCTGTTCACACCTAAGCATTTTGCAGAAATGCACTACAGTCCATTTAACATGATTTCCTATGGGACATGTTCTTACCTATGTGTTTTGAACTGGTGCATTTTTTGGAAGGGTCAGGGACTTTTTTTCGTGCAAAAAGTTGCGTTTTTGATTCTACAGTATAGACTTCAATGGAGACGCTACAGAAAAGCATGTAGTGAGTTTTTGCTGCGTTTATGCCACGTTTTGCATTTTAAATCTGCCTAGCAATAAGAGAAAAAAAAAAACCCACAACACATCAAAACGTGGCAAAACACATAAAATATGCAGGTGCCAAAACGCAATGCACAAACAAGTCAAACGCAAACCTATTTTACAATAAACCTATGGTCAAGCAAAAGAACAAAGCAGTTTCATTGTTGGAGTTGTGTTTCTGTACAGTGTGCTACAGATTTTTCCCTCTCATATATATCCAGTGAGTAAGGTAGTCAATTAGTTATAAATTCCTCCTTCATTTCAAGAGGCATGATTGTAAATATAATGCATGTACATATCTCCTTGGGCATATGTGTAATGTCTCAGTTGCTGCAATAAAGTCCCATTGGGGGGTCTTTCTGTATATGCATCTATTAGGGAAGAGCAGCTAGATACTCAACCTTTTTGGTTATGCTTGTAAATATAAAAGATTCGCTGTAAACCTGGGTAACTAACCAAACTGCTGCTTTCCTCCTAAAGAGCCTTCTTGTGACATTATACTATAATTTGACTGCTGTACATTTTTATTGACCCTTCTGAACAGAGAAGGATCCACCTTTAAACAATTATTCATCCAAGTCAATGAAATTTTGTAGAAGACTTGTACTATTCATACAGCAAAAACAACAATATATCAGGGTAGTGTTGGCAAATATGACTTTTATATTGCAAATAAAAATAAATTTGGCCTGATGTATTAATACAGGAAAGCAGGAGATGAGTCTGCTAGGGAGCAGAAACAGGAGGGAGAAGAAAAATATTAAACAAGACAGGATTGTTTTATAAAATATCCCTAAAGCAACCCTATTCAGTAAATGTCAATGGGAAGTCCTTGTGACATAATAAGCATAACATTTTTCCAAATGTGAAATTAGTAATTTGACAATTCTGGGAGTGTTGGATTGCTTGCGTTGCTCGCCATTTACCATGATTCTTTCCTTCAATTTTGCATGCTGGATCCTCTAGTAAAGTAGGGGTCAGAGGAACAAACCACAACACGTGGCAGGGGACTCAGACATTTGACACTCTCATAAGTGTTTTCTCAAGAGATTTATTGCATTTTTCAATTTCAAAAATAGTATACAGCAAATGGTAGCATAAGATATGATATATGTGTACAATGTCACCAGAGAAGGTAAAAATACAAAACATTATATGCAAGGTGTAAGGAATATAAAGAAAACACCTCTTTTGAGAATATTCTGATACACATTGGGGTTGATTTACTAAAGGCAAATGTACAGTGCACTGCAAGTGCAGTTGCTCCAGAGCTTAGTAAATGAGGTAAAGCTTCTCTATGCAAAGAATACCCAATCACATGAATAGAAAGAAAACAAAAAACAGCATTTTTGCTTGCCCGTGATTGGATGATAGAAATCAGCAGAGCTTCCCCTGTCTGTGCACAGACAGAATCAACCCCATTGTGTTAAAAAACAAAAACTCTGGAAGGTCCTCCCGAGCAAAGGCCAAAGAATGTCCCAGTCTGGGAGGGAGAAGAGGAGCTCGCATATGACCAAATTTACTTCACTTCAGATCCCACTCAGGATCTATTCACTTTTGTACCATACTTTTCAGTAATGGTTCACATATTTTTGCTATTACCATCATTGTGGTGGTTTAGTATTCACTTTGTTCACGTCTGGATCCGTTGAGGATCAGGTCACAGTTAGACATCTGAAGATCCCAGGAGGATCAGGTCACATTTATGTTCCTTGCACGTTGTGTCACTTTATATATTGCCTTCACATTTATTTATATTATGTATATATTAGGTTATAATATGTGATTTATAGCTTTGGAGTAACGGTGCATCATTTCCTTCTTATCCGATTTTAAACTTGTACCTACAGGTAAGCTTATAACAACATGTGGTACCTGTTATGCAGTGCATACTAGCTCATTATGGCATAATACTGCAGGAGAACCTTTAAAAAAAATTGAAGTTTGCTACGGCTTCAAGATTCTTCAGCAATCTTGGCTCTTCAAGAAAGTGAAAACAAGCAGCACAGCAGCTGCTTTAGATGTTTTGGGGGTGGGGGGGCCAACAACTAAATGCACACAGCATATGTTTACTTTTTAACCTGACAAATGACAGGTAATTTTGTCAGCGTTTCTTGGCTGGTAGTCAGTCAGTTCACTCTGATTCTCCCTGGTTTAGCATGATTGCTTCCTGGGCCAGTTTGACTGACTCTTCAGTAAACTTCCTGATCACTGGACAGAAATACTGCTGGCTCACTGTTCAACAGGGAAGCAGAGAGAAGACAGAAAAATGACATAGGAAACCGATTTGCTGAACTAAGAAATGCGTGTAACATCTGTCAGGCTGTGCAGTGTGTGTAAATAACATTACTGACCACACAGAGTACAATTCCTATTGCAGATAAAACTGTAAATGTATATGTATTTCAAATGTGTCATTAGCTGTTTGCCCAGAGTTTGACATAAAGTGTATTTCCACTTTTGAAGCCAAATTGGGATAACTGTTAATTTACTGTATATCCATATTCAGACAGGGGAGAGACATGTCCTTAGGATGTTTCAAAACAGAACAAAGTGGGAAGGTTAGTATCCTGGTTGAGGTGTATGGAGGAAACCACCTAAGGGAGAAGAAAGGCCTTAGGACAGTCGTCTCCTTGTGTAACACCTGAAAAGGCTCTTTACAGGCTAAGGCTACTAACTCAAAGACCCTCCATGCAGGGGTGATAGCAGTGAAAAAGGCTACCTTGTGAGTAAAGTCAAATAAGGGAATATCCCTATTAGGATCAAAGGACAGCCTCTGAAGGCCTGAAAGAACCAGGTTGGTTTCCATGCAGACACAGAGCAATGTACGGGGGGGAGTGACAACCTTCGCGAATGCTTTATGTGAGGAATGAGAGGTCATCAGTCTTTGAAAGAGAATGACTAAAGCAGAAATTTGCCGTTTGATGGTGCTCAAGGCCAGATGCTAATCTAGACTGCAGAACAAGATGTGTCCCACAAAGTACTTTCTAGAATAAAATTGTCTGGTCTTGCATCATGCAAAATGGGCTTTCCAGGTGCAATGGTAGCCTGCAAGTTGTTGCCTTGCTATCGTTCCAAAGGGTAGGGATGGCCAAATCAGAAAGGCCCGTGTCCCTTAAGACATAGGCTTCAACTGCTTTGTCGTTAAAGTCAGCGAATGAGAAACAGGATGGTGCGTTGGCCCATAGGACAGAAAGTCTGGGCAATACAGAAGAAAAGTGTGCCAGGAGTCTGAGTATGGAATGGAATAAGAATCACCGGAACGCTCTCCAGCTTGATCCATGTAAGTTAGAAGCTGGAAATGAGGTAAGGCATAGGATCAGGTGGAATTAATCTCAAGTGGGCTTGCTACACCTCTAGACAGAGCCCATTTCCCTGAATCTATACACAGATGACCGATAAAGTCCACCTGCCAATTTTCTATAAAAGGAGCCAGAATCTGCTGATGCAGACCAAGCAAAGCATGCCCAAAAGGAATAAAATTGTGCACACATGCACAATGAAGCATCTGAAAGCAAGGCCAAATATAAACCCGCTCCATGGATGAAGAGTAGTTTTAGCAACCAATCACTATTTTGCAGCTCCACCCTCTATCCAGACCTGCTGGGCCTCCTGCCTTCCAATTTGTCCGTGTAAGGTAGGACAGTGGGGGGGGTGGGGGGGGGAGGGGCAAAGTTAAAGGGGCTGAGGACTGAGGACACTGTTGTGAAGGTTGGCTGATGTAAAAAGGAGCTGAGGACTGAATGTGGGGGAATGTTGTTGGAACCTGAGTGTCAGGAATGGACTCAGCACTGGTGGTGGGACTCGCCTGCCGTGTGGGCTGCAGTACCGGAGCTGACCAGCGGGTGCTCTCAGCAATGGACTCAGCACTGGTGGTGGGACTCACCTGCCGTGTGGGCTGCAGTACCAGAGCTGACCAGCGGGTGCTCTTAGCAGCCAGAAGCTCACAATCAGCCAAACCTGGGGCTGATTACAGAAAGGTGTATATAAGGCATGACCAGGCCTGTGCTCTGGGCCTTGGTGTATGTTTTCCCATGAGCCTCTGTACCTGTATCCTGTGTTCCTGCTTCGTTGCTGACCCGGCTTGATCCTGATCTCTGTTGACCGTCTCCTGTTCTGGCTACTGGCTCATCCCTGACTATTCTTCTGCCTACTCCTATGCTGTTTGACCTCCTGTTGCTGTACCTTGGCTTGTGACCCGTTTACTCTTTGCCTGCTGCTCTGTACTGATCTGCCTCCACCGTTACCGACCCAGCTTGTCTGACCACGCTAACTACTCTGCCATCCATCCATCCTGCACGGATCCAGCCGTACCTGCACATACCTCTGGCGGATCCCTCTACCACTAGCAGGTGTACTCAGGGGCCGCGACCTGGTCTCAGTCCTGCGCCAAGTCCATCCCCACCATCAGGGGCTCTGGTGAAAAGGCAGACTGGGACTTAGACTCCGCGCCCTGGGGAATCCTGCCCTGAGGACTGCTAGAGGTACCACCAGGCAGTCGTTACAGAACCCTACGGCCGGCCTGACCATTCCACCTCTCCAGCCCTGACTACGCCTGTGTTCCTGCACCTCCTAAGATTAGTGGAAGGTTAGTTTGTTCACTGTGCGTTTATATATATATATATATATATATATATATATATATATATATATATATATATATATATATATATATATATCTCTGGGTGGCTAATAATAAACTGTATTATATTGTACCTGAGACCTGCGTTTCCCTGTGTCAGTCCACACCTTTCTGGTCACTCCTAGATTACTGACATCACACCAAGGCCCAGAGCACAGGCCTGGTCATGCCTTATATACACCTTTCTGTAATCAGCCCCAGGTTTGGCTGATTGTGAGCTTCTGGCTGCTAAGAGCACCCGCTGGTCAGCTCTGGTACTGCAGCCCACACGGCAGGTGAGTCCCACCACCAGTGCTGAGTCCATTGCTGAGAGCACCCGCTGGTCAGCTCTGGTACTGCAACCCACACGGCAGGCGAGTCCCACCACCAGTGCTGAGTCCATTCCTGACACTGAGGTGGGTAATGTGGGGGGAGGCTGAGTACATTAAAGGGGGGGTGCTGTAAACCAAATGGCATCTGTATTGTACAATGCTGTCAATATAACACAGAAAGCTTGCTTATTGGACGAAAGAGACCTCATCGATCTTCAGCTACTTCCTGAACGTCCAATCATAGGCTGGGACACTCTGTGAATAAACTTTAATGTTCTAGCTGCAATGAAATAAAGCAAGGTCATCATGCCCTGGCAGGGGTTAATGAATCAGAAAACTGAGAAAGCATAAGCACAAATCCGTCAACAAGTAAAACTGTTCCAAGGTTTTTGCTGTGTATTTAGTTCCTTGTAAATAATTATGCTTGAAAAATTTGTAAAGAACAGGTATGATCACAGATATATTAGGTAATGGTTTTGCACTTCCAACCTTGTGGCAAGTTTATGGAAGGCCCTTTTCTGAACCAGCATGACTGTGCCCCTACGTATGAAGCCTGATCCATGAAGACATAGTTTGAGAGTTTGTCATTGAGGAACTATAGCGAGTCCTGACCTCTGCCTTACTGAGCATATTCGGGATGAACTGGAACGATTGTGAGCTATCTCTTCTCATCCAATCTCATCAATGAACCTGACATTAAAAATGCTTTAAAGCAACTGTGTAATAGAATAAAGTCATCATAATAGGTTACTGGTTAAGAGTAAAGATCTATATATCTATGCAAAAGCTATTTTGAAAGGTGTATAATGTTCTTTTAACACACCAGCTGTCTTTTTTGTTGCACAGTCAAGCTGACCAGGTCACTTTAACCTCAATATACCAGTTTCTGGCAGAGCATAACCATGATAAACAGTGCCACACAGTATCATGGGTTACTAACAGAGATCAATTACTCAGCTTTCTGTAAATTTTATTGTATAAATTTACAAAGGTATTGTCTTGGATGGTAGCAGATGCGGTCTGAGGCCTAGAAGGCTATCCATAGACTTGTGCACCTTCACCCAATTGTTTGGCTCCTGCAATACTTCTATTCAGGAAAGATTTCCAGTGGAAAAGTTTTGTGAGCCATTACGGTAGAAAGTTTGGATTGTAAGTGATATGCCCTATTGGCTCACTCTTTGAATGTTACAAAGCATATCACTCTCTTCAAAAGCTATGGCCTTCTGGAGCGTCTTTGCCATCTGCCACTCCCTTCTTTCTCCAAGAATCTTCCGTATCTGAAGCTTTCAGGTGTTTCAGATGCCTTCATCCCCCACCACTTGCTGTGGTTTTATCTGCCTGCCCCTATGCCACTGCAAGTAGAAGTAGGAGTATAGGGAAGAAACATAGTACTCAGAGGGGACAGGCCTCAGGAAGTATCGAATATGAAGATTCTTCCAGAGACCTTAGTTTTTGAAGAGAGTAAAGGAAAGACTTGCTCAAGGTAAAAGGTATCACTTAAACACTGATTGCTATAGAATTAAAAGGCAGTTATGGTCCATAAACTAGATATATTACCTCCCAGAAAGGCCTCAGTGGAAGTGTCAGGCCACCAGAGACAGAACTTTCAAATCTTTGTACCTACCAAATATACAGAAAGCGAGAGATTGGAAAAGAATGTTGTGTGGGTTTTTTCATTTAATGAATATAAAGATGTGGAAAGGTATGGAGTTTTGGTGCATGGAAACCAAACAGAAAAACACCAGTCTACATAATATCACATATATTTTTGTTGCTGTTCATTTAATTTTAGACACCAAGTGCTATGACAAATTATCTCACTCTCGGTGTATCCTCCTTTTCAGAGATTTGTGCTATCCTAATTTCAATAATTCTATTACATTACAGCAAAAGTTCACTAATAATGGACTTCTCCTTTGGTACACAAGGACCTAAATTATCTAATATGCCTGCACACCTTTGAGCATTTTGTAAACTCCAGCCATCTTAGAAGAATTAATTAAAACAATGGACTTAAGATGCTTTTTTTCTAGTGCACGTTAGACACATACAGTCAGGTCCATAAATATTGGGACATCGACACAATTCTAACGTTTTTGGCTCTATACACCACCACAATGGATTTGAAATAAAACGAACAAGATGTGCTTTAATTGCAGACTGTCAGCTTTAATTTGAGGGTATTTACATCCAAATCAGGTGAATGGTGTAGGAATTACAACAGTTTGCATATGTGCCTCTCACTTGTTAAGGGACCAAAAGTAATGGGACAATTGGCTTCTCAGCTGTTCCATGGCCAGGTGTGTGTTATTCCCTCATTATCCCAATTACAGTGAGCAGATAAAAGGTCCAGAGTTCATTTCAAGTGTGCTATTTGCATTTGGAATCTGTTGCTGTCAACTCTCAAGATGAGGTCCAAAGAGCTGTCACTATCAGTGAAGCAAGCCATCATTAGGCTGAAAAAACAAAACAAACCCATCAGAGAGATAGCAAAAAACATTAGGCGTGTCCAAAACAACTGTTTGGAACATTCTTAAAAAGAAGGAACGCACCAGTGAGCTCAGCAACACCAAAAGACCCGGAAGACCACGGAAAACTGTGGTGGATGACCAGAGAATTCTTTCCCTGGTGAAGAAAACACCCTTCACAACAGTTGGCCAGATCAAGAACACTCTCCAGGAGGTAGGTGTATGTGTGTCAAAGTCAACAATCAAGAGAAGACTTCACCAGAGTGAATACAAAGGGTTCACCACAAGATGTAAACCATTGGTGAGCCTCAAAAACAGGAAGGCCAGATTAGAGTTTGCCAAACGACATCTAAAAAAGCCTTCACAGTTCTGGAACAACATCCTATGGACAGATGAGACCAAGATCAACTTGTACCAGAGTGATGTGAAGAGACGAGTATGGAGATGGAAAGGAACTGCTCATGATCCTAAGCATACCACCTCATCAGTGAAGCATGGTGGTGGTAGTGTCATGGCGTGGGCATGTATGGCTGCCAATGGAACTGGTTCTCTTGTATTTATTGATGATGTGACTGCTGACAAAAGCAGCAGGATGAATTCTGAAGTGTTTTGGGCAATATTATCTGCTCATATTCAGCCAAATGCTTCAGAACTCATTGGACGCCGCTTCACAGTGCAGATGGACAATGACCCAAAGCATACTGCAAAAGCAACCAAAGAGTTTTTTAAGGGAAAGAAGTGGAATGTTATGCAATGGCCAAGTCAATCACCTGACCTGAATCCAATTGAGCATGCATTTCACTTGCTGAAGACAAAACTGAAGGGAAAGTGCTCCAAGAACTGAAGACAGTTGCAGTAGAAGCCTGGCAGAGCATCACCAGGGATGAAACCCAGCGTCTGGTGATGTCTATGCGTTCCAGACTTCAGGCTGTAATTGACTGCAAAGGATTTGCAACCATGTATTAAAAAGTGAAAGTTTGATTTATGATTATTATTCTGTCCCATTACTTTTGGTCCCTTAACAAGTGGGAGGCACATATGCAAACTGTTGTAATTCCTACACCGTTCACCTGATTTGGATGTAAATACCCTCAAATTAAAGCTGACAGTCTGCAGTTAAAGCACATCTTGTTCGTTTCATTTCAAATCCATTGTGGTGGTATATAGAGCCAAAAATGTTAGAATTGTGTCGATGTCCCAATATTTATGGACCTGACTGTATGTGACTTTGCATAGAGTACTGTTAATGTTATAATATCTAAAGGCATTTTAGACTATTTTGTGCTTCCACCCTTGTGGTAAGTTTGCGGAAGCCCCTTGACCGTGAACCTGTGCACAAAGCCAGATCCATAAATACATAGTTGAGGGGTTTGGTGTTGAGGAACTAGTATGGCTGGCACAGAGCACCAACCTCATCCCTACTTTGAGCATCTTTAGAATGAAATGAACCACCGGTTGTGAGCCAGATGCTTTCATTCAACATCAAAATCCAATCTCAAAAATGCTCTTTTTGGCTGAATAGGCAAATATTCTCTTGCGCACACTCCAAAATATGTGGAAGTCTTGTTAAAAGTGTGGAAGCCGGTATAGTCACATGACAGTATAGGGGGTATTACAGCCACAACTTTATAAAATAGTAGAGGTGTGATGATCATGTGTTCACCAACTTTTGGCCATACAGTATATATTTGATTACTTGGTACAAAATTTCAGAAAATGCTGAGAGAAATACTAACACTAAGAACAGAGATCTCTCTCACAAATCAACAAGCACAGCGTGTATCCCCCCTTTTTAACATTCATCTTGTCTTTTTTTTTTTTTACTAGATCACCAGGTTAATGGAGAGGCTGGAGACCAAAACAAATCTAAAACATGTACAGTTTTGTAGAAAAACAACCTGAGCAAGAGGAATATGATTGAAGACTGAAGCTATGGAACACTATCCTGACCCCAAACAAAAGGAATTAGAATAGAGCATAGTGGCAAAGAGCCAATTTGATCTATTGGATGTCAAAGCTAATAAAACTTGGCTATAAACACAGGTGCTGGTCAATGGAAGTAATATGATCTGCTTGAAGTGCAAATTCCTGTTAAAAGATTTTAACATCCACAGTTAACAAGGTAAAAATGTCAGGAGCAGCCTGTAGCTAAAGATATTTGAAAAAAATTATCTTTATTTACTTCCTTTATACCTAAATACCATCAAATGAAAATTCATAAACCGCTGAGGGCCACAAAAGTGCCAAATGCAGCCAAAAATACCAGTTTGCTATGCCTGTCCTATGGTCTGTTTGTTGAAGATTCAATCAACTTATTAGTATTTTTCAGGTGTCGTAGAAAACACAGAAAGGGTCCTTTCACACAGGCATTCTGTTTTTTTTTTCATCAGTTCAGGCACGTTTTTTCAAAGAAACTAAAAGGACCAGTTTACATAATTTTTTTGTCCGTTTACATCCATTTTTCGTGCGTTCTGGGTTTTATTTTTTAACCTCCTTGGCGGTATGATTCTTTCCGATTTTTAGTGCTGAGAGCGGTACCATTTTTTTGCATGGAAATATGTATTTTTTTATTGTAGGCTGTAATTTGTAGGAATAACTCACTGAAATCTGTCCGAACAAGAGTCTAGTAAACATCCCGGGTAGGATAAAATTTGAAACACGTAATCATAAATTATAATTTAATAATCATAAAAAATAATATAATAATAATACATTTAATTCAATAATATAATCAAACCAAAAACAGTGAAATTTGAAATATAGCGCCAAGTTAGTACATTGCTGAGCAAAGTCGCAAAATCGTTTTCAGTGTCTGATGACGAATTTCCCCACGAATCATTATCACTCATTTCTGCAAGTGGTTCTGATTTACTATCGCTGTTCTCCTAGCTGATCTAAACCGCTTTTGACCTAAAGGGACACTTTTTGGACGCCATGGACATTTCTCAGTTTCCAGGCAGAAAGAACAAAATGCAGGCAGGGCGCAGGACAAAGCATTAGGGACAAGATGTATGTGAAATTGGTTGAGACAGCAATGTTTTACTATGTAAAAAAAAAAAGACATTTTTTAAAATTTTTAAATTTCCCGCCGCCAGCGGCGCCCGTACGTCTCGACGTCACAGGGACAGGACACAGAAGCCGGATGCCGGCATCGGCCGGAGGAGATGGCCGGGGACGCTGCAGGGGACACATCGTGGGAGCGCAGGGTAAGGTAAGTGAAGAACAAATGCCGGAGCAGTGCCACATGGTATTCCCGAGTGTAGCTCGGGGTTACCGTTTGTGGTACTGAAATGTTACCCCGAGCTACACTCGGGAATACCGCCAAGGAGGTTAATGGAAGAAAAATTGGGTTTTCTTCCATTCAAAAAAATGGTTGTTAACGGATACGGACATTAACGGATGTAAACGAATGATCATCCATTTACATCCGCTAGTCTATAGAAATATATGGGTGTTTGTTTTTCATCCGTAAACGGACAAATTAAAAATGGACATATGGAACGCCCATGTGAAAGAGGCCAAACCCTGCGCAGATAGTATCTAAGATAGAGTTTTAGACCATGAATCTTCAGCTGCATTCAAGCTTATGCAGTTTCAAGCCAAAGGCACGTTCCATAGGAATGAATAGTAACACATGTAAAATGTACCTAAAACATACTCCATAAAATGAAGCTGGGTCAATGGATCCTTAGAGATGCAAGGCAAGCAGGTTAATCACTTTATTTGCACTAGTAAGAGAGCTTTTAGGGGCTTTTGAAGGAAACTACTAAACTACTTGTCATAGTACTAGCAAAAATCTATAGAAATAAATCAACAAAGTGAGATGTCATGGCTACCAGGCCACTGCACGAATGTTAGTGTTGTACACAATACCCAAGCAGATTGGTGCTGTTTATTTTCTAGTGCTGACTACAGAATGAAAGTGGACTGATGGAACAGATAGGCTCTGCCATTTGCCCTAGTCCTCAGGATTCAATCTCACAGTAGAGTCGATTAAAGAAAAGGAATATGAAGGCAACAGCTGTAATCATATTCCAGCTATTCTTTTTAATATAACCATTTAGGAAAGAGAAGCCTAGCTGCCTTCGTTTTTTGTTTTTTACAAAATTAGGTTCAATGTGACTTTATAGAATCCAGGCAAATGAAAGATGAATGGCTGCTCTAGGTTCTCACGTGAAATAAAGGTACTTACCAAGAGAACTGCAATGCAAAATTTTGGTGCACTTATTGTAAAGGAAAGAAACAAATCTTGTGGAAAGCAATAACATCAGTTAAAGTGTATCTATGGTCAAAATGTAAAATCATATATTCATTCCCACATTTATTTCAATTATTTCTAACCTACTCCTAATAATCTGAATGATCTTAAAGTTTGTAAACTTACTATGTTAAGACCACTATACATTTACTGCCTTGAATTCTGTGACAAGTATTCACTATGCCCTGTGATTAGGCTCTGCTGTGTCACAGAATTCACAGAGCCTGCCTTCCAAACTACAGAGGTGCTTACGAGAAGAGTCTCAGGACGTGAAGTCAGACAGGCAGCAAGGTACCAGGGGATATGAAGTCTTTACAAATCAAAAGCATAGAAGGAGGTCCTGCAAAGCCTGCAGAGAATCCAGGAAGATGTGGAAAGAGATGACCAGCAGACAGGCAGCACTCAGAACATGAAAGGTGATTTTTCAAGTAAGCTTATAGTGGATTGTCAAATCAACTTTTGTTTGTATTGATATTACAATGCTGATGTAATAAATGAAAGTATATGTGGTGACAATAGAACTCATAAAAGGTCTTAAAAAAATATTAAATGTCTGTGGACCACCCCACCTGCTAGTTACTGTCTCCATACATGTCCAGTTGCCATAACACAATCACATCCTCAGCTGCATGCAACGATCTGAAATTCCGAAATGTCATAATAAATTCAATCAGGAAGACAGATTGCGCCAAAAGCAACTTGAGCCGCCATTTTTGGTGTGGTCTGCATTGTTGATGCCTCATACTATGTGAGACTGTGTGGTCCGAATCAACAGATCAGTGTTTGTCTTTACAGATGTGGTTAACATGCAATAACTATGCTACTCAGTGACTGCAATAATGAAAAAATGAAGATAAAGCAAAAGCAATGAACATAGAAAAATCTTACCATTTTGCTTTTTTTTTTCTTTTACACAACTTTGGGAATGGCTTATTTTTCTCACATAAAATATAACCATGTATTACATCAGTGAGGAGAATCTTCAACATTTGAGTTTTGCACTTGGAAGAGACTGCCCATGGAGGAGCTGGACCAGACAACTTACATAAACATAAGCTGCTTTTTGTATATTGGATTTGGCTTTTCACAGAGCTTTCAAGATGTAAAAGAATTAACCTCAAGTTCTCCTGAAGTGGATGCTTGTTGCTTGTTGTCTGTGTCACACAGTAACCTACATATTGCAGTCTGATAGAAGCGTGTGTGAAGACCCGTTTGAAGAAAAAAGTGTCACTCAAGAAAAAGTATTGATTTAGGGTCCATGCACACTTGCTTAAAAGAAAAAAACCGCTGCTCCTAGAGAAGTTTAGCATTTTGCCTGTAGAAGCAACTATATTTGTTCATGCACATTAGGTCCTTTCGAGGCATATTTGAAGTCCAGTGTTTAGAGGTAGAAAAATAAAACACTTCTGTTTTGCATTTTTGAGAGTGGTTTTCTGGTAAGAAAAAAACACACTAAATGCTAGTACAAAAAAAAAAAAGAAGCTCAAATTAGTGTTTTTATGCCAAGATCACTGGTGTTTTTTAAGCCAGTGCGCATGGACCCTTAAAATAGAGTTCCTGAGATAAAGGAACACCTACTCTACTACTAACTGTGGAATGAACAATATGCATATTGATCTTAAGGTGTGCAGTGCATCCAGAAAGTATTCACAGCCCTTAACTTTTACCACATTGTATTATGTTACAGCCTTATTCCAAAATGGATTAAATTCATTTTTTTCCTCAACATTCTACAAACAATACCCCATAATGGCAACGTGAAAGAAGTTCATTTTGAAATCTTTGCAATTTATTAAAAATAAAAAAATGGAAAAAAAACACGTACATAAGTATTCACAGCCTTTGCCATGACACTCAAAATTGAGCTCTGGTGCATCCTGTTCCCACTGATCAACCGTGAGATGTTTCCACAACTTGATTGGAGTCCACCTGTGGGAAATTAAGTTGATTTGACATGATTAGGAAAGGCATAAACCTGTCTATATAAGGTTCCACAGTTAACAGTGTGTGTCAGAGCACAAACCAAGCCATGAAGTCCGTAGACCTCCGAGACAGGATTGTATCAAGGCACAAATCTGGGGAAGGGTACAGAAACATTTTTGCAGCATTGAAGGTCCCAATGAGCACAGTGGCCTCTTTCATCCGTAAATGGAAGATTGGAACCACCAGGAATCTTCCTAGAGCAGGCTGCCCGACCAAAATGAACGATCGAGGGAGAAGAGCCTCAGCCAGGGAGGTAACCAAGCACTCGATGGTCACTCTGAAAGAGCTCCAGCGTTTCTCTGTGGAGAGAGGAGAACCTTCCAGAAGAACAACCATCTCTGCAGCACTCCACCAATCAGGCCTATATGGTAGAGTGGCCAGACGGAAGCCACTCCTCAGTATAAGGCAAATGGCAGCCCTCCTGGAGTTTGCCAAAAGGCACCTGAAACAAAGATTGAGCTCTTTGGCCTGAATGCCAAACGTCATGTCTGGAGGAAACCAGGCACTGCCCACCACCTGGACAATACCATCCCTACAGTGAAGCATGGTGGTGGCAGCATCATGCTGTGTGGATGTTTTTCAGCAGAAGGAACTGGGAGACTAGTCAGGATCGAAGGAAAGATGAATGCAGCAATGTACAGAGACATTCTTGATGAAAACCTGTTCCAGAGCGCTCTGGACCTTAGACTGGGGCGACGGTTCATCTTTCAACAGGACAACAACCCTAAGCACACAGCCAACAAAGGAGTGGCTACGGGCCAACTCTGTGACTGTCCTGGAGTAGCCCAGCCAGAGCGCAGTGGCCCAGCTAGAGCTTGAACCCAATCGAACACCTCTGGAGAGATCTGAAAACGGCTGTGCACCGACGCTCCCCATCCAACCTCATGGAGCTGGAAAGGTACTGCAAAGAAGAATGGGAGAAATTGCCAAAAAATAAGTGTGCCAAGCTTGTAGCATCATACTCAAAACGACTTGAGGCTGTAATTGGTGGTAAAGGTGCTTCAACAAAGTATTGAGCAAATGCTGTGAATACTTCTGTACATGTGTTTTTTTTTCGTTTTTTAATTTTAATAAATTGCAAAGATTTCAAAACAAACTTCTTTAACGTTGTCATTATGGGGTATTGTTTGTAGAATGTTGAGGAAAAAAAATGAATTTAATCCATTTTGGAATAAGGCTGTAACATAACACAATGTGGCAAAAGTTAAGCGCTGTGAATACGTTCTGGATGCACTGTACATCTCCTGATACGATATACCCATACTGTATGTGTCTTTGTATTTCCTTTTGTCCCTTCACATACTAACTGATAATACAACTCAGGCTGCAGCATACCTGACAACGTTCTCACTGCAAATTGTAGTAAAGTGATTTTCTCTTTTTTTTTTTGGGACTACCCAGTATAGTCCAATTCAGAGATGTGTGCTGCATTGGGGTAAGGCAGCCTATTTACTTTGAAAAGACAATCGATGCCCTGAAATGTACAAGTAACCAATTCCATTGGCTCCGTTCACTTCCTAGCACTGACCGCAGAAAGAAAAAAGTGGAAAAAGGTAGGTTCTACCATTTGCACTGGTCCTCAGGAATCAATCTTACAGCAGAGATGACCATAGAAAATGAATATGGAGGCAACTACTGCAACCAAAAATAGCTTCTTTTTACAATGTTTTGGGAAAGAAAAAAGAATATTTGCCTAGATGGCTTACAGTTTTTATAAACTGGGTCCAATGGGGGTATATTACAGAATCCAGGCAGATGACAGACGACTGGCTGCACTTGGCTCTCCAATGAAATAAATGGACTAAACAAGAGAACAGCAAAATGTCTGTGCAGTTACTGTAAAGGAAATATTCAAATCTTGTTAAAAACCAAAACAGCTAAAGCATCTAAAAACATTTAAATGGGAGTGGCCCATCCTACTCGCTAGTTATTGTCCCCATTTTAAAAAAGGCCGCCAACACAGTGCAATTGTCATTTTAAGACACCTGCATCATTGTTCTAATCTAGCAATGGGCAAACTACGGCCCGCGGGCCGTATACGGCCCGGCGGACCTTTTAATCCGGCCCGCGGAGCGTGATACTGTCAGGATGGCTGTCAGGATGTGTGTAGGCGGGGCAGCGTGACGAACGCGAGGGGAGCTAGGCTCCTCTCACAGTCCGCCCTGAAGACCGGTGTAGCATGAAAATCTGTCTCCTATGAGGATCTGTCCCCCTCGACGTATCTGCGCATGTGCCGGAGATCGCCAATCGGCTGCTAATGCCTGAAACTGGCACATGCGCAGATACGTTGAGGGGGACAGATCCTCATAGGAGACAGATTTTCATGCTACACCGGAACGGCGCGGGAACACGGCGAGAGGAACGCGCGGAGAAAAGGTAAGTGAATTGACACAGGGGGGACTTAATATGGGGGATGAATTAATATGGGGAATGAATTACTATAGGGAGGATGAATTACTATATGGGGGATGAATTACTATGGGAGATGAATTACTATATGGGGGATGAATTACTATGGAGGATGAATTACTATATGGGGGATGAATTACTATATGGGGGATTAATTACTATGCTTACTATGGGGGAATATTACTATACTTACTATGGATGACACATACACATCATTCATCTACTCTTGGTCCGGCCCCCGGGTCCAATATATCAACCCATTGCGGCCCTCAAGTCAAAAAGTTTGCCCACCCCTGTTCTAATCTGTCACATCAAATGCACTAAAACATGAGTTGCTTTGCAAAATATGGGTGTAACATATGATAGGCCTTCGTCTCTTTTGTCATTTCACCTGTATAAACAGAGAAAGGTTTGTGGGTAAAACTCCACAAATTCTGTCCTGCTGACCCTTACAATTAGAACAACAAAGTAGACAATTCTAGAAAAAAATACAATTTAATACAATTCTTGGACGTCATTTACAGAAACATATCTTGAAAATATTCATCAAACTCTTCTTCCCTGAAAGAGAAAATAAATATATTAAAATAGTCCAGTTATATATAAATGTGTAAAATTAAAGTGGAATTCCAGCTTACACCTAACTAGTCTTAAAACTCCTTTCTCTCCTAACACCTATACCAACTAACCTGTGTAAGAAAGATTCATATACTTACGTATTTTTAAGGCACTCTGGTCCAGTCACGTGATCCAGCTCCCGTGTCAGCCAGTATGGCTGCAGGGAAGAGGAGGGAGCGTGGAAAACGGATTGACCATTGAAGCCTATGGGCGATGTTACCACTTCAGGCCTTACTAGACATTGTCAGAGCATTCTAGCCTGCTGCCGCTGCTTTCTGACAATGGGGATCGTGTGACTGGACCAAAGTGGCCTGACAAGAGGTACGTATATACATCTCTTTGACACAAGTTAGTTAGCATAGGTGTTAGGAGGGGTATGGGATAGTTTTAAGGCTAGTTAGGTGTATACTGGAATTCCACTCAAAAGAGTAGCGATAGCCTTCATTTTGAATAATCAGCTAACATTGCAGTAATGTCAGTCAATATTGGCTCCTGAGATTTCCCAGCCCTAATTATATATTAGTTTAACAATTGTAAAAAAAAAA
Organism: Staurois parvus; assembly: GCF_062004578.1. Classification (NCBI taxonomy): domain Eukaryota; kingdom Metazoa; phylum Chordata; class Amphibia; order Anura; family Ranidae; genus Staurois; species Staurois parvus. Next base: position 9,049,302 of record NW_028318321.1, read on the forward strand.
TACCAGTATCTTCATAATTTATGATGACTGACCGTGTTTTTTCATCTGGTTCTTGTTGAGGACCTTTCCAGAAATCGCTATTGGCTGTTTCATCATTGCCATCTTCCTGATCATTATCTGTATCTGCAGAGCAAAGCGTGTAAATATATAAACAAAAAGTATAAAAAGAGGAGATTCATCGCAACCCTGGTTAAATTTTAAGCTTCCTTGTTGGCAGTGAAGTGAATCCTTTAATCTTTCAGACAATGACCTATGAGGTAACTGAGAGCTCGGGCCTATGTCAATCATAAAAAAGAAAAAACAAACAGCAAGCAGAACTCTACATTGTGCATCTGTCCGCTATACCAACACCACCATTTACACCCATTTCAATATTTCTCTGTACAGGAATAGGCACAGTTTGACTAGCCTAGAAACATGTAACCTGAATGTTCAGTACAGTCACTATATTACATCTGTATAATCACTGATGTTTGCCTAGTCCAGGGTGACACAGGTTTTACATATGTATTTCTACAATAAAGGGAGGTCTCCATTGAACCATTCTAAAGCCAGCATAGATGGATCGTATTTCGGCTGGTTCACAGGGGTCGGCAGACATTAGATACATCTATGGGCAGGCCGTTGTACCCAAAATTGATCCATTAATTGACTTTGGTACAGCTAGCCTGTCAGATTTTTTTCCTTTTTTGCAGATTCTTTTTTTTAAGAAGTACAGTATCTAGCTAACCATACAAAGACAGAAGTAATGATCAAACAGACTACTACACAAAGGCCACACATAGTAGATATCAACATATCTAAACAGATATAGATACAAAGTACATTGCAACAGTAATGAATGGGTAGGTGAACAGGGAGATAGCCGTGTGGGTGATCAGTCTTAAAGCAAAGAGGATAGTGGTCTTTTATACATAACGTACCCTACACCTTCATGTCACCATGATGGTAACAATGGTAGGATACTGCAGTTTAATTTTAACAGGGGGGATAATTAACAGTAAGGGAGTCAAAGAGAATAAAATAGAAAGAAAAAAAAAAAAGGCATGGTAAGGAGGAAACAAGGGTAAAGAGTCAATATCCGCTATGATGAGTTTCAAAGAGAATTGCCATCATATGATATGATAAACATTCCAATGAAGCCAGGTTTTGGAATACAGCTCAAGTTTGTTTTGAGCGGAAAGGTCAAGGTCCTCCATTTTGTTTATCCATAAATGTTAATCCACAGCAAGGTAGAAGAAGGTTATGGGTCTTTCCATCTCAGGGAGATGCATGACTTGGCGGCTCTAAGAAGATGGCGCAAGATAGATTTCTTATAAGTTTTGGCGGGAATCTCCGAAACATGCAGAAAGCAGAATCTGCCTGGCGGCTATAGCCACTACCAGCAATCATTGTATTCTGCTGGATAGGAAGACTCCCTACCTGCAGAACACAATAGCTCTGCAGGAGGCATTCCCCAACAACACTGACTATGGTTGCAGGAAAGAAAATGGAGTCATTTATGGTTTGCCTAAGAGTAGTAGAACAGTAGGCGAGGCCTAGCCGGTGACATCACATGTATGCCAAGACCGGGATCTCTGCATTTGTATCTGCTGTGCGCTTTTATTCCTGTTCATTTTATAAGTACCTGTCTGTTTTAATAAAATACGTTTTTAAGTTATAACACTATTTGCGGTTGCTTTGGCTTCTCTTTGGAGGGATACTCTACCGTGGAAGCTGTGTGAGAAATAAGGTCACCTCAGAAGGTTGATGATAGCATGGCCAGAGTTGCTTAAAAGCATATATTCAAGAGCATATTGATCTCTATATCAGGATCAATCTATTTGGTAAGAGGCTGATTATCTGTGGTAGTGGATTCACTTAGATCACATTTTTATGGTGGGAGATATTTGGATATTTATGAACTGAGCACTTTCACTTTGAACACAGTTTTGACTTTTATGTATAGACATATATTTGTATTGAAATTGATGCACTGTGCATTCAGTAAGAAGGAGTATGTGACCTTCTCTCCTTCCTCTTAGACTGCATTTTTGGGTTTGAGTGCACAATCTGTGTATGCTCTAACACAGAATTTGCACAGGCAACTCTACAGCGTCCTTGTTTAACACCATCATTAATTGGACAGTGATTACAATGATTTATTGCCCAGGATGGAGGCAAGGAGATGACAGAGGAAGCTGCACTGCTGAACCAGGAAATAGGCATGCCAGCGAGTAAGTCAGATGTGTGTATATAGCAAGACTGGAAATGAAATGGGGGAGGAATTAAATATATATGACACTACCTGCCTGGAGTTTGTATGTTCTCCCTGTGCCTGCATGGGTTTCCTCCAGGTACTCTGGTTTCCTACCACACTCCAAAGACATGCTGGTAGCTTAATTGGATCCTGTCTAAATTGGCCCTAGTATGTGTATGTATAAATATGAATTAGAGACCTTAGGGCTGTAAGCTCCTCGAAGGCAGGAACTGAGGTGAATGTACAATATACAGTTAGGTCCATATATATTTAGACACAAGCACAATTTTCATACTTTTGGCTCTGTATGCCACCAGAATAAATTAAAACGAAACAATCCAAATGAATTTGAAGTGCAGACTTTCAGCTTTAATTCAAGGGGTTGAACATACATATCAAGTACAAATTTTAGGAACTGCAACCATTTTTATACACAGTTTCTCCATTTTCAGGGACTCAAATGTAATTGGACAAATGAATATAATCATAAATAAAATATTCATTTTTAATATTTTGTTGAGAATTCTTTACTGGCAATGACTGCCTGAAGTCTGGAACCCATGGACATTACCAAAGACTGGGTTTCCTCCTTTCAGGCTCTAACTGCAGCTGTCTTCAGTTGTTCTTTGTTTGTGGGTCTTTCTGCCTTTCGTTTTGCCTTTAGCAAGTGAAATGCATGCTCAATTGGGTTGAGATCAGGTGGTTGACTCGGCCATTGCATAATATTCCAATTCTTTTCCTTCAAAAGCTTTCTGGGTTGCTTTTGCAGTGTGTTTTGAATCATTGTCCATCTGTACTGTGAAGCGCTGTCCAATCAACTTTGCTGCATTTGGCTGAATCTGGGCTGACAGTATATCTCTAAACACTGCAGAATTCATCCGGCTGCTTCTGTCTTCTGTGACATCAATAAACACCAATGACCCAGTGCCACTGGAAGCCATGCATGCCCATGCCATCACATTTCCTCCACCATGTTTTACAGATGACGTTGTGTGCTTTGGATCATGAGCTGTTCCAAGCCTTCTCCACACTTTTTTCTTCCCATCATTCTGGTACAGATTTATTTTAGTTTCATCCGTCCAAAGAATGCTTTTCCAGAACTGGTCTGGCTTTTTTAGATGTTTTTTGGCAAAGTCTAATCTGGCTTTTCTATTCTTCAGGCTTATGAATGGTTTGCACCTTGTGGTGAACCCTCTGTATTTGCTCTCCTGACGTCTTCTCTTGATTGTAAACTTTGACAATGATACGCCTACCTCCTGGAGAGTGTCCTTAAATTTGTCTGGATGTTGTGAAAGGGTTTTTCTTTACCACAGAGAGGATCCTGCATTCGTCCACCACTGTCTTCCATGGACGTCCATGCCTTTCTATGTTGCTGAGCTCACCAGTGCGTTCTTCTTTCCTCAGAATGTACCAAACTGTTCATTTGGCCACTCCTAATGTTGCTGCCATCTCTATGATGGATTTGTTTAGTTTTGAAGCCTTACAACGGCCTGTTTCAATTGCATGGACAACTCTTTGAACGCATGATGTAGGTTCACAGCAATAGATCCCAAATGCAAATACCATACTTAGAATCAACTCCAGACCTTTTACCTGCTTAATTGATGAAGAAATAATGGAGTAGACGAATATAAAATTACCTATGAGCCACTTGGAGTATGCACTAAATTTCAAATTATGGTTCGCAGGCTCCCTTTTACATCCTCATATATATGTATAATAAAGTGATACAACTAAAAATTGGGTGCCGCGCCCTATGAGAAATAACTAAATATTAAATATTATAAATTGGATATAGATGTGTGATCTGAAGTACCCACATTTAAGCTTACATAATACTGAACGACATGAATTACACTAAATAACTAAATATAATACAAATGGTGGATATAAGTGATAAATGAAAATAAATAAGACGTGCAATTGCAAATAATAATTAAGTGGGTGTCCAAATGGTGAAAAGTGTCCAACCAATATATAAGTCCAGCAAAGTATAAAGTCCAGTATTTAATGTTTCTGTAAATGAGACATAATCTGTTTGGTACTAATGAGGGATAACAACTTGTAATATTCACACCTTCCGGACAATCTGTGAGCAAATCTACCTGGCTGTGAGTAAACAAAACTGTGATATGGTCCTCTGTGTTGTGTGCTGAATGGGTTAACTTCCTCTTTGTTCCTGAGTGTACTGCTGTTACCAGACTCGGGATATAGAATCTCCCCTCCACGGACTGCTTGATCCTTCTCCCTGATGTTCCTCGTTTATACCAGGAAGGAAAGAGAAATCGATAGTGCCTTATCGTTGGTTAAAAATTGATGTTTATTGTGTGCCCATCAATCACATCCCTCGGACAAAGCCACGTGACCCTGTGGCGCAATGCGTTGGGGAGGGGCACTGACGTCACCACGTACCTGACTTCTGGATACGGCGAGTATAGACAGTGTGAGTTCACACACTGCTCAGGCTGGTCACATTCATCAACAACGGCATTTGATTACACAAAGCGCATTATATTTTAACAAATGTGAGTGCAATATGGGCACACAATAAACATCAATTTTTAATCAACGATAAGGCACTATCGATTTCTCTTTCGTTCCCGGTATAAACGAGGAACATCAGGGAGAAGGATCAAGCAGTCTGTGGAGGGGAGATTCTATATCCCAAGTCTGGTAACAGCAGTACACTCAGGAAGAAAGAGGAGGTTAACCCATTCAGCATACAACAGAGGACCATGTCACAGTTTTGTTTCCTCACAGCCAGGTAGATTTACTCACAGATTGTCCGGAAGGTGTGAGTATTACAAGTTGTTATCCCTCATTAGTACCAAACAGATTATGCCTCATTTACAGGAACATTAAATACTGGACTTTATACTTTGCTGGACTTATTTATTGGTTGGACACTTTTCACTGTTTGGACACCCACTTAATTATTGTTTGGAATTGCACATCTTATTTATTTTCATTTATCACTTATATCCACCATTTGTATTATATTTAGTGCAATTCATGACGTTCAGTATTATGTAAGCTTCAATTTGGGTACTTCAGATCACACATCTATAGCCACTTTATAATAATTAATATTTAGTTATTTCTCATAGGGCGCGGCACCCAATTTTTAGTTGTATCACTTTATTATACATATAAATGAAGGAGTAGCCCACATCTGGCCATGAAACAGCTTTTGATTCAATTGTCCAATTATTTTTGGTCCCTTGAAAAAGGGGGGATGGCTACTCTTAAAAGCTGTAATTCCTAAACCCTTCCTCCAATTTGGATGAGAGTGTGCACTTTCAGTCCATATCCATTATATAACTATAGCTTGAATATGTTTTAGTAAATACCTGAAAAAATCTAAAATTGTGCCTGTGTCCAAATATATATGGACCTAACTGTATGTGTAGATTGATGCATAGTAATATATTTTTGGGTGACAAATGAAGGCACTGAGAATTGCCTTAGCCCCCTAAAGACTTTCTTGACCAAGAACTCCTATGCTATGCTCTTCAACAAGGGGGGAAACAAAGTCTCTACGGGGAAACTCTGTCTCACTCCTTGATCAAACTTAAACACTGAATCAAACTGCACCCACCTTGCCCCACTACTGCTAAAATTATAACCGTTTACCTTCTTCACTGGAATCCTCATGTCTGTGTGTGGATTTGTCTGGAAGAAAAGACATAATATCAGAATTTTTTCTAAGTAAATAACTTTAAGTAAATGGCAAATCCCATATTTCTGGCAAGGTAGGGAATTCATTAAAATAATTTTACTGATCTTCTTCCCATGGAGCAGTACAGGTTCTTGAAGGATTCTGTGCACTTAATGAGAAATGTTCAATATGTACTTGTTACCTTATTTGAAACATAGGTATATGTGATGATGGGTTTATGCGGGTATCCCAAAAGTTGGCTCCATACTTATTCTTTTCCATACAATATATGTTTTGGGTACATTTTAACACGTATTGCATTGACAGTGCATGAAAACACAGGCAACATGGGTCCCTCAACATATGTTGACCTGATAAAACATGTTGTTGTAGAACAATTCTCTACAATGCATTGTTGTGAACTAGCCAGACCCGAACTGGCCATAGGGCACACTGGGCATTTGACCGGTGGGCCGGGGGCGCCTGGATAGGAGAGGTGGCCGGGCGGCACATAGAGGACCAGACATTTCCCTGTTCCTCTATGTTCTGCCCGGCCCCCTCTCCTATCCATCTCCTGCAGGTTGCATGCCCTGGGCTCTTATATGCTCTCCCCCGCAGCCGGCCCCCCCTCATCCCCTGGAACACTGCGGGGGATCTGTCAGCATATGCCATCCTGAGTGCCGACAGTTCCCCCTCCCCACCACAGATGGGAGAGGAGAGAAAAAGCTGTCCCTCCTCCCGCCCTCTCCCTCCTGTGTCTGCCCCGCCCACACTCCTAGCCAGCTTTGTGTCTTCTCTCCCCTCTTCTCTTTCTTTCTGTACCTTTCTCTCTCAGTCTCCTGTTTCTTTCCTTTATTTCCTTCTCTCTCTCCCTCTCTCTCCTGTGTTCCTCCTTCCTTCTTTCCCTTCTTCCTTCCCTCTCTTTCCATCCTTCCTTTTTTCTTTCCCCCCTTCCTTCTTTCCTTCCCTTCTTCCTTTTTCCCTCCTTTCCTTCCCTTCCTTCTTTTTTCCCCTCTTTCCTTCCCTCCTTCGTCTCTCTTTCTTTCTCTCACTTTGTCTCCTGTGCCTTTCCTTTCTGTCTCTCTCTCTTTCTTTCCCTACTTCTATAAGTCTTTTTTTCTCTCTCTCTCTCTGTGTCTCCTGTTTCCCTCCTTCCTTCTTTCTCTCTTTCTTTCCCTCCTTCCTTCTTTCCCCCTTTCCCTCCTTCCTTCTATATCTCTCTTTCTTTCTCTCTCTCTCTCTGTCTCCAGTTTCTCTCCTTTCTTTCTTACTCTTTCTTTCCCTCCTTCTGTATGTCTCTCTCTCGCTCTCTGTCTCCTGTTTCCCTCCTTCCTTTTTCCTTCTCTCCTTCTATACGTCTCTCTCTCTCTGTCTCCTGTTTCCCTCCTTCCTTCTTTCCCTTCTTCTTTATTTCAATCTCTCCTTCTTTCCCTCCTTCCTTCCTACAAAAAAAATAATAAAAATAAAAAATTGTAAAAAATTAAATAAAAACCTACTGACAATAGTGGCAAAACTACCAGGGTTTCAAAGGTCGCTTTTGCGACTGGGCAATGGCGTTCTGCCACCGGGCTCCGAGGAAAGGGTTCCTGGGCTTTGGGCTGCTCAGTCCCAGAGACCCTTGCCTGGGCCTATTTTTTGTCCCAGTCTGGGCCTGGAACTAGCCCTTTTGAAAACAATTTGGGGTTCATTTACTAAAACTGGAGAGTAAAAAACTGGTGCAGCTTTGCTTGGTAGCCAATCAGCTTCTAACTTAAGCTTGTTCAGTTAAGATTTGACAAAAAATAAAAAATAAATAGAAGCTGATTCTATGAAGACCTGCACCAGATTTTGCACTCTCCAGTCTTCGTAAATCACTCCCTTTGTGTCTGTTCGCATAGGCATGATTGAGCCCTAAGGCAATTCTAAATAATGAAGCGGCAATGTCTACAGGTCCTCCAGCAGCAACAAGCACAACTTAAAAATTTCTACTGGCCAAAGTGGATACATTTGGAGGTAACAAATTTACTTTACAGCAACGAACCAAACAATTCATGAGTTACACATCATACAACAATGTTGTAAAATAACCAAAATTAGGCCTATTTGAATTTATAAAAATAAGGTAGAGCGATTACATTTTATTAGGATCTCAAATTCGTTTCCTACCCCCATTAAATAAGCAAAATAGTGATACAAATAATCTCCCACCTAAAGCTGAAAATTGACATATATATATATATATACACACACACACACACACACACACACACACACACACACACAGTTGTGTTCAAAATAATAGCAGTGTGTTGAAAAAAGTGAATAAAGCTCAAAATCCTTCTAATAGCTTTTATTTCCATACACACAAATGCATTGGGAACACTACACATTCTATTCCAAATCAAAACGTGAAGAAAAGTATATAAAATTTGTGTTGTTCCTCTAAAAAAATTGAAGAAAAGCGAATATTAGACTGTTCAAAAAAATAGCAGTGTTTGTATTCTTCTTTACAAACTCAAACATTCACTATATAAACTGAAAAATGTTTGAAGATTTTGCTTTCCTTTGAATCACTTAATTATTATTTAGTTGTATAAGCACTGTTTCTGAGAACTGCTGTACATCTGTGTTGCATGGAGTCAACCAACTTCTGGCACCTGTGAACAGGTATTCCAGCCCAGGATGATTGGACTACATCCCACAGTTCTTCTCTATTTCTTGGTTTTGCCTCAGAAACTGCATTTTTGATGTCACCCCACAAGTTTTCTATTGGATTAAGATCCGGGGATTGGGCTGGCCACTCCATAACGTCAATCTTGTTGGTCTGGAACCAAGATGTTGTACGTTTACTGGAGTGTTTGTCTTGTTGGAACACCCATTTCAAGGGCATTTCCTCTTCAGCATAAGGCAGCATGACCTCTTCAAGTATTCTGATGTATTCAAACTGATCCATTATCCCTGGTATGCGATAAATAGGCCCAACACCGTAGTATGAGAAACATCCCCATATCATGATGCTTGCGCAACCATGCTTCACTGTCTTCACAGTGTACTGTGGCTTGAATTCAGTGTTTGGGGGTCGTCTGACAAACTGTCTCCGGCCACTAGACCCAAAAAGAACAATCTTACTTTCATCAGTCCACAAAATGTTGCGCCATTTCTCTTTAGGCCAGTCAATGTGCTCTTTGGCAAATTGAAACCTCTTCAGCACGTGTCTTTTTTTCAACAGTGGGACTTTGCGGGGGCTTCTTGCAGATAGCTTGGCTTCACATAGACATCTTCTAATTGTAACAGTACTCACAGGTAACTTTAGACCTTCTTTGATCTTCCTGGAGCTGATTGTTGGCTGAGTCCTTGCCATTTTGGCTATTCTTCTATCCATTCGAATGGTAGTTTTCGCTTTATTCCACGTCTTTCAGGTTTTGATTGCCATTTTAAAGCATTTGCGATCATTTTAGCTGAGCAGCCTATCATTTTCTGCACTTCTTTATATGTTTTCCCCTCTCCAATCAACTTTTTAATCAAGGTACGCTGTTCTTCTGAACAATGTCTAGAACGACCCATTTTCCTCAGAATTTCAGAAAGAAATGCACTGTAACCAGCATGTACAACATTTGCTGCCTTCCTTCCTTAGTAAGGGCAATAATTGCCACCTGTTTTTCAAAGAATGAATGACCTCACTAATAGAACTCCACACTGCTATTATTTTGAACATGTCCCTTTCAATTAGTGATTCAATTACACAGAATCAGCAGCATGCATGTCATGACTGTTGGGTCTGTTGGATTTCTATTACTCTACTACACCTGCTAGTAAATTATTTGCCATGTAGAAATATCATTTCTACCAAAAACAGTGGTTGATCAGGTTAGTGATGTCTGACTGCTATTATTTTGAACACAACTGTATATAAATACTGTATATCAAACGTTTTTTGCCTGCTGTAAGATTTCTAATTCTGTAAGCCAGTTCTGTGACCAAGTTACTCCTGCACAACAGCACAGCCAGGTCTTTGACCTCCACTGCACATATTGGTAAAAAAAAAAATATATATATAACACGACACAACCAGCTGCTGACTGCACACTAAAGCTTTATGCACATAGGAAAAAAAACACTGAATGAAAAAAACTGGTAGTAGCATTTTTATGCCAGCTTGTAGTTGAGTTTTAGTAAAAGATGTTTAGTGAGCGCTACCTTAAAACAAAAGTGAAAAAAATGTGTATAAATATGTATACACAACAAAGTTAATAAGCAGCTGATACACCGAAAAGGTAACCAAAAGAAAACCTCCAATAATACATGTATATCCAGATAAGATGGTGCAGCGCTAAATAATAATACATTATTAATACACACAATATACTAGTGCAAACTTATGCGCATGCGTGATGTCACTCAGATGGTGATCAATATATATTCAAAAGTTCAATATGATGGTGCGGATCATAGAGAGATCCTAATTCCAGGTGAGTGGACGTCCTGATCCAAGGTGTGATAATAGGTGCAAACCACACAAATAGGTGAAAAACGCACTCACCAGATGTGCGTTTAAAATACGCAATATATAATCCTGCGTCACCAGGCCATAGATCGGTCATCAAATCTCGGATCGGGTTACCCACAGATCACCATCCCGGTTCCACAGAGGTAAGGTCACCAGAAACTGCTACCAGGTATCACCACCAGGGTCATGGTTCCTCCAGATGGGCACTGCGAATGATAGCACTCACACAGAGTGCCCAATGAGAGACCACATAGCATGATACTGCTTAAGGTACCTTTATTCAGGGTTGGTTGGTGTGGGGTACATAAAAAGATTTGCAAAAGAAGTTACTGACCATACATTCCAGGGTGTCCACCAGCGGTGGTTAGATGTCCTGTTGCTGCTGCCCCCCGGCGCGTTTCGTGCGATGCACGTATTCATAGGGATAAGGGCTTTGCAAGCAGGACATCCACTTAGGTGCTATTTATATTTGTGAATGACAATCCTGCTTAATGCGCCCACCATTTTGTCGGCTATCGGCGCCATCTTACCGGACCACGGCGCATGCGCGAGTGATCGGCACCATTTTGTCGTGGATCGCGGTTGCGATCTATAATCTACAGAGAGTCACCAACAGTGCGGCGCTATCTTATTGGCAGTATTAGGAGATGGTGAGGCACAACTTAATTAATCGATCCAGGTTGTGCGGCCAAAACGTCCTGTGGCGCATCAAAAAGGGGGGAAACAAGTCTCCCCTGCAAACCATGATAAAGATCTCATCTGGTACACATAAAAATTATTTTTACATTTTAAAAGATATTTTTACATTTTAAAGACATGGGAGTTGATTATAATATATTTGTGATCATATACTAGTATGCGAAACCTATCCTGTTATATATAAATTCAAAACAGGATAGGATCATGTTTAGCATTGTATATAATATGAATATATAACTTAATGGTTCCCGATAAGTATGTAAATATAAATAGCACGCAAAGTTTATGGTCAGATAAAAAATACAAAATATACATAAAATTTGAATTTACAAGGAATGTATATAAATATATATGGAAATATATGGTCAGGACCTAAAATATCAGTTAGAAATATAAAATACAAAATCATAAAAACTAATAATAAAAACACATGATGCAGAATGCTGAAACGGTCATTAACAATAAAGCACAATAAAAAGCAATAAGAGCGATGACGAGGAATATATATATTAACGCCAAAAGTCACTTAATATATATGGTGATGTCCTATATGTGATTTTATTCACAATAATTGGTGATTATTCCTATAACACTCGAATAAAAGAATGTGTTAAAAGAACATGTATGAAACAGAGAAGAACAAACACTGGTATACGTCCTCCTTATACTATCTGTTGTCCAAAAAACAATTTAGATCGAAATCTATATTCAATCCCCTGGGGTATAAAGAGCCTAGTTCGTAGATCCACCTCGATTCGAGCTGCGACACTGCTCGCTTTCTATTTGTTCCTCGCCAATGGGCATTTACAATGCCTATGCCCATAAATCTGAGTGACGAGGGATCCTTATTATGATGGATCTTGTAATGATGTGACAAGGAGTGGTCCTTATACCCCTTTTTAATATTATTGACATGCTCCTTCAGTATATCCTTTGTTTATAATGGATATAAGTTCTTTTTTATATTCTCTAAGCGGATTTTTTGGTAAAAGGGAGTATGTTTCTTTATTGTCCAGAATATTGTACACTTCCTTAATATAATCAGATTTATTTAACAAACTAATATAGTGGATCCATCCAAAAGTATAACTATGTTTACCAGCCTAAAAGGGTTTCACCCTTGTAAAAAATGTGTCATCTGCCGATGCAGTAAACATACTGATAAAAGTAATTATTTTACATCTACAACAAGGGGCAAACGTTATGACATTGATGATTTTATAACTTGCACAAGTAGATTCGTGGTATACTTGCTCTAATGTCCGTGCAACCTTCAATATGTTGGGCGCACTACCAGACGCCTTAGAAACAGACTAAAGGAGCATGTCAATAATATTAAAAAGGGGTATAAGGACCACTCCTTGTCACATCATTACAAGATCCATCATAATAAGGATCTCTCGTCACTCAGATTTATGGGCATAGGCATTGTAAATGCCCATTGGCGAGGAACAAATAGAAAGTGAGCAGTGTCGCAGCTCGAATCGAGGTGGATCTACAAACTATATGTATTCAAATAAGTTGGTGCAGCGCTAAATGGTAATACATTTTAATATACATAATGCCATGCCATGCCATTTCAAATAAATGTGGATAAGTGGTATCACCTTAAGGTGATTAATCGTGATATAATTAGTTCAATATAATTGTGTGGATCAAGCAAAGATCACAATTCCAAGTGTGTGGACGTCCTGATCCGGGAGTGACAACAGGTGCAAGCCAAACGAATGGATAAAAAACGCACTCACCAGACGTGCGTTTAAAATGCACAATAATAAATCCTGCGTCATCAGGTTTTAGATAGGTCATCAGGTCTCAGGTCAGGTTACCATACGAATCACCATCCCAGCTCCACAGAAAAGGTCACCAGAAACCGCTACCAGGTATCACCATCAGGGTCATCTTTCCTCCAAATGGGCACTGAGAATGATGACACTCACACAGAGTGCCCAATAAGAGACCACATAGCGTGATATTGCTTAAGGTACCTTTTTTATTCAAGGATAATGGGTGCAATGGTAAATATCAGATTTTCAAAAAGTTCCAAAAATTACTGACCATGTATTCAGGGTATGCTGTGGCTAGATGTCCAGTTGCTGCTGCCCCCTTGACGCGTTTCGTGCGATGCACATAGTCATAGGGATAAGGGCTTACAGAATGGGCACCGATGTTAGTGCTATTTATATTCTGCAGTGGCAAAATCGATTTGAAGCGCCTGCCATCTTGCCGGCTATCGGCGCATGCGCAGATCATCGGCGCCATCTTGCCAACTTACGGCGCATGTGCGGATCATCGGCGTCATTTTGTCGTGGATCGTATATGTGATCCTTAGTTGAAAAACAGTCTCCCTTGGTGCGGTGCGGCCATTTTACCGGCGGTAATAAAGAATGCTGAGGGAAAGCACAATTCATCATCATGAATTGTGCATATAATGGGAAGAGAGACTCCATATAAAAAAATATATATTATTAGAGATGGGGACCTTTATAGGACCGTGGGGGTCATAAGGTGTTTAATGGTAATCCCTTATGTGCACAATAATGTGCAGAGCCCACCCTATTTACACATAAATACCAATCATGGTTATATTATACATTATGTGTAATTAGATAAATATATAAGTCCAGGTCTTATTTCTTCCCATTAAATTGATAAGAATAGATAAAAATAGAAATACCGTATATACTCGAGTATAAGCCGACCCGAATATAAGCCGAGGTACCTAATTTTACCACAAAAAACTGGGAAAAACTATTGACTCGAGTATAAGCCGAGGGGGGAGGAATAGTGCCCCATCGTTGGGGTCAGTGGGGGGAGGAATAGTGCCCCATCGTTGGTGTCAGTGGGGGGAGGAATAGTGCCCCATCGTTGGTGTCAGTGGGGGGAGGAATAGTGCCCCATCGTTGGTGTCAGTGGGGGGAGGAATAGTGCCCCATCGTTGGTGTCAGTGGGGGGAGGAATAGTGCCCCATCGTTGGTGTCAGTGGGGGGAGGAATAGTGCCCCATCGTTGGTGTCAGTGGGGGGAGGAATAGTGCCCCATCGTTGGTGTCAGTGGGGGGAGGAATAGTGCCCCATCGTTGGTGTCAGTGGGGGGAGGAATAGTGCCCCATCGTTGGTGTCAGTGGGGGGAGGAATAGTGCCCCATCGTTGGTGTCAGTGGGGGGAGGAATAGTGCCCCATCGTTGGTGTCAGTGGGGGGAGGAATAGTGCCCCATCGTTGGTGTCAGTGGGGGGAGGAATAGTGCCCCATCGTTGGTGTCAGTGGGGGGAGGAATAGTGCCCCATCGTTGGTGTCAGTGGGGGGAGGAATAGTGCCCCATCGTTGGTGTCAGTGGGGGGAGGAATAGTGCCCCATCGTTGGTGTCAGTGGGGGGAGGAATAGTGCCCCATCGTTGGTGTCAGTGGGGGGAGGAATAGTGCCCCATCGTTGGTGCCAGTGGGGGGAGGAATAGTGCCCCATCGTTGGTGCCAGTGGGGGGAGGAATAGTGCCCCATTGTTGGTGCCAGTGGGGGGAGGAATAGTGCCCCATCGTTGGTGCCAGTGGGGGGAGGAATAGTGCCCCATCGTTGGTGTCAGTGGGGGGAGGAATAGTGCCCCATCGTTGGTGTCAGTGGGGGGAGGAATAGTGCCGCATCGTTGGTGTCAGTGGGGGGAGGAATAGTGCCCCATCGTTGGTGTCAGTGGGGGGAGGAATAGTGCCCCATCGTTGGTGTCAGTGGGGGGAGGAATAGTGCCCCATCGTTGGTGTCAGTGGGGGGAGGAATAGTGCCCCATCGTTGGTGTCAGTGGGGGGAGGAATAGTGCCCCATCGTTGGTGTCAGTGGGGGGAGGAATAGTGCCCCATCGTTGGTGTCAGTGGGGATAGGAATAGTGCCCCATCGTTGGTGACCCCTGCTCCAGCCTGGGCTCGCTTGCTCCCTCCCTCTCCCATGGTACACACTTACCGGTCAGATGTCTTCCTTCTCCGGCCGCTCTCCTCCTCTTCACTCGCTCGATCTTCGCGGTGCCGCTCGGCTCCTCCTCTCCAAGCTCCACCTCCTCGCCGATGATTGGGTGCCTGTGTGCCTCTCCTGAGCTACAGTTACAGCGGCCAATCACCGGCGAGGATTGATCCCGGGGGGGTGTCCAGATGACAGGGACGGCATGTCATCTGCAGACGTTGACTCGAGTATAAGCCGAGGGGGCCGTTTTTCAGCACAAAAAATGTGCTGAAAAACTCGGCTTATACTCGAGTATATACGGTATAAATAGCACAATTAATGAAATACATATAGATATAAATAAAATACAAATACATGGTCAGGTAAAAATATGCATAAAACTACAATCATCAAATGTACATAAAACTGAAATACAAGGTCAAGAAATAAAACATCAGGTTAAAATTACATCAGGTTAAAATACATCAGGTTAAAAATACACAATCCGGATTAGAATACAAAATTCAAATTAAGAGATGATAAAACAATAAAAGCGATGACGAGGAGTACACAATATTAACGCCAAATATAACTAATTGGATACGGTGATATCATATAGGTTAGATAATCATTAATCATAATTAAAATATAGAAAATCTCATACATATGTATAAAGAAGAAGAATAAATACTATTATATGCCCTACTCATCCTAGCTGTTGTCCAGAAAGCAGTTTAGATCGAAATCTATATTCAATCCTCTGGGGTGTAGGGAGCCTAATTCGTAGATCCATCTCGATTCGAGCTGTGACACTGCTCGTTTTTTATTTGTTCCTCGCCAGTGGGCATTGATAATGCCTATGCCCATAAATCTGAGAGACGATGGATCTTTGTTGTGATGGACCTTGTAGTGATGCGACAGAGAATGTTCCCTATACCCCTTTTTTATGTTATTGACGTGCTCCTTTAATCTGTCCCTGAGGCGCCTAGTAGTGCGTCCAACATATTGAAGGTTGCATGGACATTGGAGCAAGTACACTACGAATCTGCTTGTGCAGGTAATAAAATCCTCAATATCATGATGTTTGCCCCTTGCTGTAGATAAAAAATGATTACTTTTATTCGTATATTTACTACATCGACAGATGACACATTTTTTGCATGGGTAAAAGCCTTTTAGGTTAGTAATCATAGTTATACTTTTCGGAGGATCTACTATATTGGGGGCAATTTTATTTCAAAGTGATGTCGCTTTCCGGAAAATGATTTCCGGTTTCTCTGGCAATATAGTACTCAGAATCGGATCAGTCATCAAAATCTTCCAGTTATTATTAATAATACTGGCTATCTTTTTATATTGTGTGGAATAGTTAGTGATGAAAGGGCATATTCGCTTTTGCTTTTGTGTAGAAATGTTGTTCAACATCAACTCTCTGTCAGATTTTCCTATGATGCCAATGGTATGGTTCAGGGTGGATTCATCATACCCTTTTTCAACAAACTTATCTTTGATGATTACTGCTTGCTTATAATATGCGTCTACATTGGTACAATTGCGTTTAATTCTGGAAAACTGCCCCTTTGGAATATTGTGTAACCAAGCGGGGTCGTGGCAGCTGTCTGTTGAAATGTAACCATTTCTGTTTGTTGGTTTGAAGTAAGTATGCCCTTTCATCACTAACTATTCCACACAATATAAAAAGATAGCCAGTATTATTAATAATAACTGGAAGATTTTGATGACTGATCCGATTCTGAGTACTATATTGCCAGAGAAACCGGAAATCATTTTCCGGAAAGCGACATCACTTTGAAATAAAATTGCCCCCAATATAGTAGATCCTCCGAAAAGTATAACTATGATTACTAACCTAAAAGGCTTTTACCCATGCAAAAAATATGTCATCTGTCGATGTAGTAAATATACGAATAAAAATAATCATTTTTTATCTACAACAAGGAGCAAACATCATGCTATTGAGGATTTTATTACCTGCACAAGCAGATTCGTATTGTACTTGCTCCAATGTCCATGCAACCTTCAATATGTTGGACGCACTACTAGGCGCCTCAGGGACAGATTAAAGGAGCACGTAAATAACATAAAAAAGAGGTATAGGGAACATTCTCTGTCGCATCACTACAAGGTCCATCATAACAAAGATCCATCGTCTCTCAGATTTATGGGCATAGGCATTATCAATGCCCACTGGCGAGGAACAAATAAAAAACGAGCAGTGTCACAGCTCGAATCGAGATGGATCTACGAATTAGGCTCCCTACACCCCAGAGGATTGAATATAGATTTCGATCTAAACTGCTTTTTGGACAACAGCTAGGATGAGTAGGGCATATAATAGTATTTATTCTTCTTCTTTATACATATGTATGAGATTTTCTATATTTTAATTATGATTAATGATTATCTAACCTATATGATATCACCGTATCCAATTAGTTATATTTGGCGTTAATATTGTGTACTCCTCGTCATCTCTTTTATTGTTTTATCATCTCTTAATTTGAATTTTGTATTCTAATCCGGATTGTGTATTTTTAACCTGATGTATTTTAACCTGATGTAATTTTAACCTGATGTTTTATTTCTTGACCTTGTATTTCAGTTTTATGTACATTTGATGATTGTAGTTTTATGCATATTTTTACCTGACCATGTATTTGTATTTTATTTATATCTATATGTATTTCAATAATTGTGCTATTTATATTTCTATTTTTATCTATTCTTATCAATTTAATGGGAAGAAATAAGACGTGGACTTATATATTTATCTAATTACACATAATGTATAATATAACCATGATTGGTATTTATGTGTAAATAGGGTGGGCTCTGCACATTATTGTGCACATAAGGGATTACCATTAAACACCTTATGACCCCCACGGTCCTATAAAGGTCCCCATCTCTAATAATATATTTTTCTTTTTATATGGAGTCTCTCTTCCCATTATATGCACAATTCATGATGATGAATTGTGCTTTCCCTCAGCATTCTTTATTACCGCAGGTAAAATGGCCGCACCGCACCAAGGGAGACTGTTTTTCAACTAAGGATCGCATATACGATCCACGACAAAATGGCGCCGATGATCCGCGCATGCGCCGTAAGTTGGCAAGATGGCGCCGATGATCTGCGCATGCGCCGATAGCCGGCAAGATGGCGGGCGCTTCAAATCGATTTTGCCACTGCAGAATACAAATAGCACTAACATAGGTGCCCATGCTGTAAGCCCTTATCCCTATGACTATGTGCATCGCACGAAACGCGTCAAGGGGGCAGCAGCAACTGGACATCTAGCCACAGCATACCCTGAATACATGGTCAGTAATTTTTGGAACTTTTTGAAAATCTGATATTTACCATTGCAACCATTATCCTTGAATAAAAAAGGTACCTTAAGCAATATCACGCTATGTGGTCTCTTATTGGGCACTCTGTGTGAGTGTCATCAGTCACAGTGCCCATTTGGAGGAAAGATGACCCTGATGGTGATACCTGGTAGCGGTTTCTGGTGACCTTTTCTGTGGAGCTGGGATGAGGATTCGTATGGTAACCTGACCCGAGACCTGATGACCTATCTATAACCTGATGACGCAGGATTTATTATTGTGCATTTTAAACGCACGTCTGGTGAGTGCGTTTTTTATCCATTCGTTTGGCTTGCACCTGTTGTCACTCCCGGATCAGGACGTCCACACACTTGGAATTGTGATCTTTGCTTGATCCACACAATTATATTGAACTAATTATATCACGATTAATCACCTTAAGGTGATACCACTTATCCACATTTATTTGAAATGGCATGGCATGGCATTATGTATATTAAAATGTATTACCATTTAGCGCTGCACCAACTTATTTGAATACATATAGTTCGTAGATCCACCTCGATTCGAGCTGCGACACTGCTCGCTTTCTATTTGTTCCTCGCCAATGGGCATTTACAATGCCTATGCCCACAAATCTGAGTGACGAGAGATCCTTATTATGATGGATCTTGTAATGATGTGACAAGGAGTGGTCCTTATACCCCTTTTTAATATTATTGACATGCTCCTTTAGTCTGTTTCTAAGGCGTCTGGTAGTGCGCCCAACATATTGAAGGTTGCACGGACATTGGAGCAAGTATACCACGAATCTACTTGTGCAAGTTATAAAATCATCAATGTCATAACGTTTGCCCCTTGTTGTAGATGTAAAATAATTACTTTTATCAGTATGTTTACTGCATCGGCAGATGACGCATTTTTTACAAGGGTGAAACCCTTTTAGGCTGGTAAACATAGTTATACTTTTGGATGGATCCACTATATTAGTTTGTTAAATAAATCTGATTATATTAAGGAAGTGTACAATATTCTGGACGATAAAGAAACATACTCCCTTTTACCAACAAATCCGCTTAGAGAATATAAAAAAGAACTTATATCCATTATAAACAAAGGATATACTGAAGGAGCATGTCAATAATATTAAAAAGGGGTATAAGGACCACTCCTTGTCACATCATTACAAGATCCATCATAATAAGGATCCCTCGTCACTCAGATTTATGGGCATAGGCATTGTAAATCCCATTGGCGAGGAACAAATAGAAAGCGAGCAGTGTCGCAGCTCGAATCGAGGTGGATCTACGAACTAGGCTCTTTATACCCCAGGGGATTGAATATAGATTTCGATCTAAATTGTTTTTTGGACAACAGATAGTATAAGGAGGACGTATACCAGTGTTTGTTCTTCTCTGTTTCATACATGTTTTTTTAACACATTCTTTTATTCGAGTGTTATAGGAATAATCAATTATTGTGAAAAAAATCACATATATGACATCACCATATATATTAAGTGACTTTTGGCGTTAATATATATTCCTCGTCATCGTTCTTATTGCTTTTTATTGTGCTTTATTGTTAATGACCGTTTCAGCATTCTGCATCATGTGTTTTTATGATTTTGTATTTTATATTTCTAACTGATATTTTAGGTCCTGACCATATATTTCCATATATATTTATATACATTCCTTGTAAATTCAAATTTTATGTATATTTTGTATTTTTTATCTGACCATAAACTTTGCGTGCTATTTATATTTACATACTTATCGGGAACCATTAAGTTATATATTCATATTATCTACAATGCTAAACATGATCCTATCCTGTTTTGAATTTATATATAACAGGATAGGTTTCGCATACTAGTATATGATCACAAATATATTATAATCAACTCCCATGTCTTTAAAATGTAAAAATATCTTTTAAAATGTAAAAATAATTTTTATGTGTACCAGATGAGATCTTTATCATGGTTTGCAGGGGAGACTTGTTTCCCCCCTTTTTGATGCGCCACAGGACGTTTTGGCCGCACAACCTGGATCGATTAATTAAGTTGTGCCTCACCATCTCCTAATACTGCCAATAAGATAGCGCCGCACTGTTGGTGACTCTCTGTAGATTATAGATCGCAACCGCGATCCACGACAAAATGGCGCCGATCACTCGCGCATGCGCCGTGGTCCGGTAAGATGGCGCCGATAGCCGACAAAATGGCGGGCGCATTAAGCAGGATTGTCATTCACAAATATAAATAGCACCTAAGTGGATGTCCTGCTTGCAAAGCCCTTATCCCTATGAATACGTGCATCACACGAAATGCGTCGGGGGGGCAGCAGCAACAGGACATCTAACCACCGCTGGTGGACACCCTGGAATGTATGGTCAGTAACTTCTTTTGCAAATCTTTTTATGTACCCCACACCAACCAACCCTGAATAAAGGTACCTTAAGCAGTATCACGCTATGTGGTCTCTCATTGGGCACTCTGTGTGAGTGCTATCATTCGCAGTGCCCATCTGGAGGAACCATGACCCTGGTGGTGATACCTGGTAGCAGTTTCTGGTGACCTTGCCTCTGTGGAACCGGGATGGTGATCTGTGGGTAACCCGATCCGAGATTTGATGACCGATCTATGGCCTGGTGACGCAGGATTATATATTGCGTATTTTAAACGCACATCTGGTGAGTGCGTTTTTCACCTATTTGTGTGGTTTGCACCTATTATCACACCTTGGATCAGGACGTCCACTCACCTGGAATTAGGATCTCTCTATGATCCGCACCATCATATTGAACTTTTTAATATTTATTGATCACCATCTGAGTGACATCACGCATGCGCATAAGTTTGCACTAGTATATTGTGTGTATTAATCGTGTATTATTATTTAGCGCTGCACCATCTTATCTGAATATACATGTAGTTGAGTTTTAGTAGCATTTGGGAAATTTAGTGTTTTTATCAGCAGTTTTAATCTCTTGCCCTCCAGAGGATTTACCCACCTTCCTGACCAGGCCATTTTTTGCGATATGGTGCTGCACTACTTTAAATGATAATTGTAACGTCATGCAACGCTGTACATAAATGAAATTTATGTCATTTTATTTCCACAAATAGAGCTTTCTTTCGGTGGTATTTCATCACTTCTGTGGTTTTTATTTTTTGCGCTATAAACAAAAAAACCCGACAATTTTGGAAAACACAAATATTTTTGACTTTTTAACTATAAAACATATCCAACGAAAAATTTTAAACATCAAATTTCTTCATAAATTTAGGCCAAAATGTATTCTGCTACATGTCTTTGCTAAAAAAAAAATCCCAATATGTGTAAATTAATTGGTTTATGTGAAAGTTATATTGTCTACAAATGACAGTATATATACTTGAATTTTTATTTGTAATTTTTTTTATACTAGTAATGACGGCGATCAGCAACTTATAGCGGGACTGCAGCGGGCATTCTGACACTGGGTGGCAGTGACACTAAAACAGTGATCAGTGCTAATAAAAAGCACTGACACTGTACTAATGACACTGGGCAGGAAAAGGTTAACATCTGGGGTGATTAAAGGGTTAACAGTGTGTGGTGTGTGTTTTACTGTGTGCACTGCGTTGTGTTTTACTAGGGAGGCATGCTGTTTTGTGTCTCTCTGCTGTGCAGAGAGACACAAAGCAGCATATCCATGCTGACAGGAGAGAGTCCTTTGTTGTTTATACACAGGTCTCTGTCAGCTTTGCCTGACGATCGCCGAGTGCCAGCCAGGAATCGCCGGGTGAGACTGGTGATTGACATATCTAGCCCTAATAGCAACGTGCTCGCTCCCTACCTGGAAATGCAAATCATGTGTATATACGTAATTTTGCACAGCCCTGATGCTCTTCAGAAGTGCTTCTTCTATAGGGAGGAGGGCAAGTGGTTAAAGTACATGAAGAAACAAACAAAAAAAAGCTCAAAAAGCTGTTAAGAGCGTTTTAGAAGCATTCAGCATTTTTTTTCTGCTGGAAAAACGCTCCAAAAAATTCTACAAAAACATTTTTTCTTCTAGGTGTCCATACACACTATATTTATATCCCCTCCCTCTTAGATTGTAAGCTCCGAGGAGCAGGACCCTCCTAACCCTCTTGTATTGAACTGTATTATTGCTGTATTGTCTCCCTTTATATTGTAAAGCGCTGAGCAAACTGTTGGCGCTATATAAATCCTTTATAACAATAACAATAATTTTATGCTAGAAGTGTTTTTCAAGCTTCAGCGTTTAGGAGCAGAAAAAAATGTTTTTTTATGGGGTTTTGGGAGCATTTTTCCAGCTGTAACAAGAAAAAACTCCAAACAACGCTGAATGTTCCTAAATGCTACTACCAAAACACTTCTAACAGCTTTTTGGGTTTTTTTCCCCCTAGATGCTTAGAAAAATGCTAGTGTGCATGGAGCCTAAAGAAGTGGCAGCACCTAAAAAAGTCTTATAGTTTCCTTCTGTTGGGATCAATATGCAAGCAGCAGAACCTGTTGCCACCCCTCCCTCTCCTAGTTTCCTGGCTGCAGTAAGAAGATAAAAGCAGGCTGATGTTAACAGTCAGGTACTTAAAATCACCACAGATGGCTTGAATTTTGGGCGAAACTTGAGCAAAACTTGTGGCCTTGCAAGCATAGATTCAAAAAACCACTGAGCTTCATGAAGAATTACCAGCCGAACAGTGACTGCATCCCATCAGACTATTGCTGGCTGTATGAGTTCAATAGCCAGCAGTGGAGATTTCTCCATCCACTCGGTTAGTGTGGATAGGGTAACAGATTGCACTTGAGGAACTCAAATAATAATGGCACCCTTTACAATAGCTGCTTTTAAAATACAATTATGATTTATAAAAGAATTTTTACTGTAGATCTACTCTATTTTTTTTAAAACCTGCCTGATGTCCAGTTTTAAACCATTCAGAGATAAATGTCAAGCTCCTTCCTAATCAAGAAGAATAAAATGAGTGTTAGGGATACATTTAAAAAGCAGTTTTAAAAAAGAGAAAGTGCTGAAATCAAATAGAACGATGAACACTTCATTTTCTTGCAATGATAAGCAGCTAATATGAAGTTCAATATGCAATAACTAGCTTTCTATTTGTCAGTGTCCACCCCTACTAATGTAGTAATAGGCATATGAAGTAAAGAGCTGTTTACCATATGTGCTTTTTGGTAGTGGATACACTGTTTAGAAGGAGGAATAACCCTTCATAAAGTAGTGGGCCTGCAGCAAGTAATAAAACCCGTTTCTGCTTCTGTGACATCTGAACAACATAACAACCAATAGCTGCAAGACAAGAAAATCCAATGAAGTGCTGAATCGTGCCGGCAGCTTTACAGACACCATTAGGACTTCGCAACATATAAAACAGTTTTTTTCAGCTATAACAATCAGGCTGCAGGAGATACAACAGGGTAATGGGTTTTTGCTGTCACTAAGCTGAGAGAAGATGAAAAGCTCCCCTGGAGATATGAGGCTCTGTCTGTCTGTGGAGCCACAGTAGGACTAGTATGGCCTGAAGCTACAACCTGCACTAGATATGTAGAAGTAAACACACAGCTGTACAGGGATCCAGAGCTTGGCAATGATTCCTTTAAAAGGATCACATGACCTCAGATCCACACTGCTCTGATATACAAAGTTTTGCCAACTCTGCAGCTCACTTAGGAGGAATACAGCAAAGTAAAAACAGGGCTCCTTTTCTAACATCACTAGTGCACAGCATCCATTCATCAATATACGTACCAAAATGCTCTAGCAGCTAAACTTTACTTCGCTGACTTAGGTGGAGACTTTTATTCCCAAACTGTGATGGCATTTGTACCCAACCTCCCCTCTTTTTTTGTGCACTTTTCCTACTTGACCTCAAGTTTTCACCCAAGGTATCTCAGTGGGTGGATAATATTCATTTAGGAGTAGCCTAATTTCCATACTGATACTATCAATCCTTTAGTTCTACACATTCTGAAGACCTAAGAACTTCCTCCGATATGGCAGCAAACCAACCAAACTCCTTTATGAACTTCATTGAGCTGGCTTTGTTTTATTTACCAGCTAAGGAATGTTACCTCTGCACAAAAACCAGCTAACGTTAATCATTTCACAATTCTTTTACCTTTTCTCTTCTTGTGAGAGTGGGAATGCTTAGACTTCTTTCTACAAGGTTCTCCTGTATCTTCTGAAGCCTTCTTTTTCTTAGCCTTTGGCTGGACCTCTCTTCTCCTGTGAGGCAAATAATGAGATAACGATGACACAAAAATTTTCCTTAAAAAATTAGCCTACTGCTAAACTAGGTATAACGTGTAACAGGGATAGCAACACAATGTCAAGGAACTGCTTGAGTTCAACCAGGAAGGTGTAAGGCAACACTAGAGATCTTCAGGGCTAATCCACATTTCTGTGCTATAAAAGGTTTGAGTTCCTTTTAATGACACTGGAGCAGTCTTCTAACATTGCAACAAAAGCTGAGGTGTCTGGGTGTGATGGGCAGCAGCTTCACCACTGCTCCAGTTTATAATCAGTCTGAAAGTGGTTACAATGATTACACTTGTGCACCAAGTCGGCTTTGGAAATTTTACACTAAAAAAAACAAAAAGCAAAAAAAACAAAAAAACAAATACACCACCAATAAAACTTGTATTCTCAAGCAGTTTTACAGTGAACAAAGCTAAACATTAATGGTATGTTCAGCAAACCTGCTTGCCTATGATATTAAAAATTTGCCATCCAATCCCCCTGGAAATCTCCTAGAACAACCTGGATTACAACTTGTCATTGCCTCAGTGACAATTTCTTCTCTAAGTAACCGCTGACTGAAAGTTCTTTCATACTTTCGGCCAGTATAGCAGCAGTCAGATTCTAGGGGACCACCATCTAGCAGACACGTAAGTATTTGGGGGCTTGAACTGCCAATTGTTTAAAGTCCAACTGAACCATCAATTTATGTTCGCTTAGTACATCCCAGGTGCATCAAAATAAAAAGGTGTTTAATGTCTTCCAGATCGTTGTTTTTCTAAAGTAGCCACAGCTTGAGTAGAAAAGCCTGTTTTGTGCCAGTTTACTTCAGAGTGGAACCCTGGCTCTCAGTGTGAAAACAGCAATTCCTCTGCTGGGGTTCCCCATGCTCCCGGATGAGTTACAGCCAGAATTCTCCAATCACCAAGGAGCATTAGATTTGCTGATTTCAAAGATATAGGTCTGACTCAACAGGGGACATGTTGGATCTCTTCAATATTACTACTGACTCTCACAGAGAGGGGAAAAAAGGTCTCAACTCTGCAATTGGTGGTACGGGAAAGGTTTTTCTACTCAGTCTGTGGCCAATTTAGAAAGATAGCAAACTGGAAAACAATGAAAACCTTTTGTTTTGATGCACCTTGAATGCATTTAGGGTTCAATTGGGCTTTATCCCTTTCCTACCGGCTTTCCCTTAATAAGGTATGCATGCACGGAGGGCAGATCATGTGACCACTGTGACTTGCTGTCACATGACTGGTAGCCGGTCTGGCTGGCTACCAATCGTTAGTAAGGATAGAGAGCGGTCTTTGACAGCTGTCTCTGTGCCGGGAATGTGTGCTAAGCATGCACTCGGAGCAGAGAAATCAGCCAACAAGTGACACAAATGTGCTGCGTGTGGGCATTAAAGCCCACCCTTTTGCCACTGCTGCACATATGTGTTGAGCAGGTGCCAACAGGTTAAAGAAAGAAGCCACCTGGACTGTTTAATCTCAATATTTGACTTCTAATAAAGCCTTGTGTTACATAATCCGTACTACAGCTTCTATTAATGAAATGTAATCTATGAATGGAGGAGCTGGACAGGAAGGGCGGGCATAGTTGTGGACACTGCATCAGTGCCTGTCATTGTGCTCTCAGCTCTGTTAACCCACACTACATTGGAAGATTACAGCGTTGGGGTGCATATATATTTTAGGTCTCCTGAAATACACATTTTAGGTCACCTGCATACACATTTTAGGTCGCTGTAGTCAACTGAAGCCAGGGTCAGCTTGGGAACATATTTTTTCTTTTTAGAAGGAAAGACCGGTAAGGGCGACATCCAGGATTCCTTCATTACAGGTTACTTTATGTATATTAACCCATAGCAGCCAATCAGAATATATCTTGCATCAGTGTTCATTGAGCAGAATTCATTGTCATTGTTTTCTATGAGCATTCAAAATACTAATTATTGAACAAAGTCCTTTATGTTTAAGCATTACAAACTTAGGACACCCTGTGACATAGGATTGAAATACTACAACAGAGGCATCACTGCTTACATTTAACTTAATGAATAAATTATATGGGTTACTTACTTGTGATGAAAATTCAGTTTGTAGGAGCATTCTGGGCACAACCCTATAAGAAAAGCATTTAAATGTATCAGTCATAACATATTATAAAGAGAGAGTCAACTTCCTGTGCCTGCTACCAATTTGTCTTAGTAGTGAGGAAATTACAGTATTTTACAAGTATCTTTTGTAAAAATGTCATTTCTATTAATAAAGCGCGAGCGTGTGCGTGTGAGAGAATATGAGCTAGGCCACTCATAGTCACTGTACCTTAAAGTGCTTACAATCTGATATCCCCAGCACAATCATACATGAACTGTTATACAAGAACCCATTTGTATTTGAACTCCTTGCCTGTTGTGCAGCTATTCTGAAATATTTCAGATAGTAGCCAATTGGTTAATTTCTTTACAAAAACAAACAAAAAGTACCTCTTCTTATCATTAAATGATCCTTTTCCTGATTTGTCACAGGAGGTGTAGAAGGACTACCCATTGCAACATATAGTACACTGAAGGCAAGATTAGGAACTGGCTTTAACTGGTAGATAGAAGAGTACATATATGTGCCGAAGAATCAGTAAACGAAAGCACTCAGCATGTTTCTCTCTATACTCCTGTACTTGGCATAACAGGTAGAATGGGCAATGCATGTATTTTTTGTCAAGGAGTATAACTTGAGAGCACAAACAGCAGAAAATGCACCAAGGATAGGATGAATTGGCAGGGGAGGACTAAGAACATTTGGCCTGGAGGACAAGCTCTTTCATAGTAGAGACAGTTTCCTGTGACTAAATAAAGTATACCATACAAAAAATGTATATGCAAATTAGTGCAAAAAATGTGTCTATAACAACACATAAACAAGTGAATATAGAAAACAAATATAGTCCCATTCAGTGAAAATCTGTGTATCAGTGATACTATGCAACACAGCAAAAAGTGTCCAATTCCACAGTGTCAGGGTATCCAGTGAATACTCCGCCACCATTATGCACTCACCAGAATGCTACTGGTAATGGAGAAATGATCGAAGATCAATCAATAAATTCACTCTTCAGAATCCATAGGACAAATGACCTCCTAGAAAAAAAACTCGCTACAGGGAGCCCAGAAAGCGATTCATAGTTCCTATCTGTAGGTTTAAAGTAGGATTTGGTAACAATTTTAGTGCCATCATTAATTAGAGTTAGATCGAGAAAGTTAATTTCTTTCTAGCTATATGAATGGGTTGAATTGATGTTTAAATAGTTATTATTCAGGGTACCAATAAAATTGCTCAATGATTCCTCATCCCCTTGCCATAAAAATATGACATCATCGATGTATCAACGATAAAATGTTAATTCAGGCCAGTCTCTAGAATAAATTTGGTCCTCCTCCCATCTAGCCATAAAAAGATTGGCCAGGCTGGGAGCAAATTTAGCTTCCATTGCAACCCTTCTAATCTGTAAATAAAACCTTTTGTTAAACCAAAAATAATTGCGAGACATAGTAAAATCAAGGAGTTTTAGTATAAATGACTTATGCATATCGTTGGTTTTCTCTGCTTCAGTGCGATAATATTCTGCTGCCTCCATCCCATCACTATGTCTGATGTTACTGTATAAAGGGGCAACATCAGCCATTACTAAAAATGTAGCACGAGCAGTAGTGATATTCTTGATTTCTTGTAAGACTTGTTTAGTATCTTTCAAAAAAGCTGGGGTTTCCGTAATGAAAGGTTGTAAGTAGACATCAATATATTCACCAGCTCTAGAAAGTAAAGAACAACTCCCACTAATAAAAGGGTGTCCAGGGGGATGGACTGGATCTTTATGGCTTTTCGGCAGACAATACAGAACAGGTAATCTAGGAGTTGAGGGGCATAAAAAGTCCCTTTCTCTTTTGGTAATGACACCATCATTGTAACCAACTCTAATGAGCCTCTTAAGGTCTTTCTTATATATTAATGTAGGGTCTTTGGATAGAATTGTCCGTGAAACATGGTGGTGGTAGCATCATGTTGTGAGGATGATTTTCTTTAGCAGGAACAGGGAAGCTGGTCAGAGTTGATGGGAAGATGGATGGAGCCAAATACAGGGCAATTTTAGAGGAAAACCTGTCAGGGTCTGCAAAAGACTTGAGACTGGGGCGGAGGATCACCTTCCAGCAGGACAACTACCCTAAACATACAACCAGAGCTACAATTAAATGGTTTAGATCAAAGCATATTCATGTGTTAGAATGGCCCAGTCAAAGTTCAGACCTAAATCCAATTGAGATTCTGTGGCATGACTTGAAAAGTGCTGTTCAATGACACTCTCCATTCAATCCGACAGAGCTTGAGCTATTTTGCAAAGAAGTATGATCACTCTCTAGATGTGCAAAGCTGGTAAAGACATACCCAAAAAGACTTGCAGCTGTAATTGCAGGAAAGGTGGTTCCACAAAGTATTGACTCAGGGGGCTGAATACAAATGCACACCACACTTTTCAGATATTTATTTGTAAAAAAGTTTGAAAACAATTTATCATTTTCCTTCCACTTCACCATTATGTGCCACTTTGTGTTGGTTTATCACATAAAATCCCAATAAAATACATTTACGTTTTTAGTTGTAACATGTCAAAATGTGGAAAATTTCAAGGGGTATGAATACTTTTTCAAGGCACTGTATGACTACAATGAACCCATTTTCTGATGGCTTCTTCCAGCAGGATAATGCACCATGTCACAAAGCTCTAATCATCTCAAACTGGTTTCTTGAACATGACATTGAGTTCACTGTACTCCAATGGCCTCCACATTCACTAGACCTTAATCCAACAGAGCACCTTTGGAATGTGGTGGAATGGAAGATTCGCATCATGGATGTGCAGCCAACAAATCTGCAGCAACTGCGTGACGCTATCATGTCAATATGGACCAAAATCTCTGAAGAATGTTTCCAAAACCTTGTTGAATTTATGCCATGAAAAACGTAGGCAGTTCTGAAGGCAAAAGGGGGTCCAACCCGGTATTAGCAAGTTGTACCTAATAAAGTGGCCGGTGAGTGTATATCAAATTAAAGTCCAGTGCAGCATTCACCAGATAAATTAAGTGAAAATATTAGTGCAATTTGTAAAGTGCAAATGTGCAAACACTTTCCAGGCTGCAGCAACCACAGTGCTATGGTCCCCTTCAATATTCCCCCACTCACCAATGACCCTTAAGCTAAGCAATAAGAGTCAAAATAGGCTTGGATAAGAGTATCTTAGGCTTAGGCTCTGTTTCTCTCAACACCGTCCAAACACCGACAACAGACACCACAGCCAACCATACAACACTAGATGACACCATTCTTGAAGTAAACCAGAAGGAAGACTAGTTTATTTGAAGACTGATGCAAGATATATACACTCAGGGGACAGTCCCCACTCCCTGCATAATGACACAGGGCTGGGGCAATCTACATTTAGTAACAAGAGACACACAGGTATTCCAACTTCACACCAGCAGACAGTCCCATCAGGAGGGAGGGCTGCTGGAGACACCCCCAACTAAGCTAATACACATAAACACATACATCCCATAATAGTTTGCTCCCAAGCCAGACAGACAATAGAACAATGGGATGCAGCCACATAACAGTAAACAATCAACAACCCCCCACCCCAATATTAGGACAGATCACCCTGTACCCCTAACAGGCACAGGGTGATTTACACATAAGAGAGATACGGGGAGCTGAGACAGGGGTCTCCCCACCTCTCCAAAGTAAGCTGGGTTCCATGGGCCCCCCACCCAAAGTGACACCTATCACAAGATCTACATAGCATAATTTCATTTTTGTTATGATCAAACCTTAAAAACAAGTTACACTCTCAAAAACAGATGTATGAAAGGCAGAAAATGCTGGAGTGTAAATGCTGCCATGGTGTGCGTTCCACCGGTCGATCATGACATCACTGGAAGTCCCCACTTAAAGCATTTCACCCCTCCCACAGGGCATCTTCAGAGGGGCGAAACGCATTAGTGGGGACTTCCAGTGAAGCCACGTTGGGGCAGTGCAATGCAGGCCACGGGAGTGTTTCCAGTCTGCCGTTTCCTGCCTTTCATGGGGAGTGTAACTTGTTTTTAAGATCGGATTAAAAAATAGAATTATGCCATTTAGATTTCTTTTGCTATCCTCTCTACATGTAATGAGTAATATTCACAAGAGAGACCATAGCACAGGTATATAGAAAGCACTGAATATCCACCAGCTGTCACTGACTAGGAGTCCTGCTTGCTCTAATTGATGTTTGGATGGTGAAGTATTTCCACATATTCTTTTAGTACTGCCCTTTGTCCCCGAGCCTTATACAGTGAGACCTCTGTACATTCAATCCCAATCAACAGCTAATGTTCAAGATTGGGTGATCTTTTTTGACAAAATGGTAATGGATTCAAAAAGAAAGTGAAGCAAGGTAGTCTCAAACAATTTGAGGCATAGCAATATGCTAGAGAGCTGAAATACAACTAATGGGTCTCAAAAAAAACTGTTAAATAACTCATGAAGAAAGCATTACAAGCAGCTAGATGAGACTAAAGTGCACTTGGCATAAAATTCAGGTTCTTCATAGTTATGAAATAATTAATGTTATTAATATAGTAAAATACCCATTGTGTTCCTGTCAACCCAGGAGAGGCTAAAGGCGTAGGAATCTAATAGTTACGATGTCTGCTGTTCACAATGACCTAGGATGAAAGCAAAATTGTTATTTTTGGGTCTAGGGGGTCTCAAACAGTTTGTCAGACAACCCCAAAAAACTTAATTTAAGCCACAGTGCACTGTGAAGACAGTGAAGCATGGTGGCGCAAGCATCATGATATGGGGATGTTTCCCATACTATAGTGTTGGGCCTATTTATCGCATACCAGGGATCATGGATCAGTTTGAATACATCAAAATACTTGAAGAGGTCATGTTGCTTTATACCGAAGAGGAAATGCCCTTGAATTGGGTGTTTCAACAAGACAACGACCCCAAACACACCAATAAGGGAAGAGCATCTTGTTTCCAGACCAACAAGATTAACGTTATGGAGAAGCCAACCCCATCCCCAGACCTTAATCCAATAGAAAACTTGTGGGATGACTTAAAAAATGCAGTTTCTGAGGTAAAACCAAGAAATACAGAGGAATTGTGGAATGTAGTGCAATTGTCCTGGGCTGGAATACAAGTGCCAGAAGTTGGTTGACTCCATTCAACACTGATGTGAAGCAGTTCTCTGAAACAGTGGGTATACAAATAAATATTAGTTCAGTGATTCACAGAAAAGCTAAATTTTCAAGCCTTTTTCAGTTTATACAGTTAGGGTTTGAGTTTGTAAAGAAAAATGCAGACACTGCTATTTTTTTGAACAGCCTAATATTCCTTTTTCTTCACTTTCTGTAAAGTAATAACAAATGTGAAACATTTTTCTTCATGTTTTGATTTGGAATAGATCTTGCAGTGTTCCCATTGCATTTGCATGTATAGAAATAAAAGCTATTATAAGGGTTTTGAGCTTTATTCGCTTTTTTAAACACACTGCTATTATTTTTAACACAACTGTATTTGTCATTGGAAATCCTGCTCTCCTAAACTTATATCTACTCTCTATGCACAGTTGAAGTTGAATAACCTCCAACATCCTATTAGCCACATTTCTGTTTCCAAATGGAAAAGGGATCTTAAAAGTAATAAGGATAGGGGCTGCTGGTTGCAAATTTGACTACATTGACTTCCTGCTCCATCAATATTCTCACCATTGAATCAGCCTTTAAAACTATCACAAGACTGTAACTGGTCCTGTCCCATCTGGCACATCTTCACTCATCTGCCCCCAGCACCTGCTTCAGGGGTTGCTCTACTCCGGGAGACGTCCTCCATATTTAATGGACATGATATGCTTTCCCAGTTCTGGACAAAAGTCATTAAACTCCTCCAATCATTACTAACCTGCCCCTTCCCGAGAGATCCGTGGCATGTCCTCTTACACCTGAAACCTCCAGGCCTCACCAATTACCAATTCAAACTGGCTACTTATGTACTGTTGGCAGCAAAACAAGCAAAAGCCTGGAAACAACAGTTCATTTGCAGAAGTTCGCCGCTGCTTAGACTTCTTTTTCATTAACGAAAAGCTCTCTAGCATCCTCTCAGATAAACACTAGAAATTTGTTTAACTATGGACCCCATGGATCCAACATGCTCACCTTTCTATATCAACAGCCAATTATACATCATTATGAGCACAGAGATCCTAGGGCTCAAGTTCCAGTGCTCTTGATGTCCCTTTCCCTCTCTCGCTTCTCTCTCCCATCTTCCTTTTTTTTCTCCTATTTTTCCAGGCTCTTACATTGGGACGATTTGTTCTTATGTACTCCTTTGCTTTGTTTTTGCATAGTGAAGTGTTAAACACTGATATCTCATCCACCAACACCTGATCCCATGGTAAAGGCATAGGTATTTTCTCCTATTCCCCATAATGTTTTCTTGTTATAACTTGATTAATGTGCCTTTTGACATATCAATTGTTTTGTCATTTGCTATAGTTCTTTAGTAGCTGTAAGACTGCTTTGACTTTTGATTTTATGCTTCTGTCTGTAAACATGATAGTGGTCACAAGCTGTATCCCTTTAAAATTGTTCAATAAAACTGTACTGAAAGTGAAAAATTCATGTCAGTTGTTAGGGATACACAGTACCTAGCAATATAATGTCATATAACTTGTGTTTTGATTTAATTTTACATATATATATATATATGTGTGTCTATACTAAGCATTTGCTCAAATTGTACTGCAAAGAATCACATATGATTTGAACAGGAATGCGGTGCAAATCCTGTCTGAATCACGTGGTTTCCCGCACCGCTTCTGTGTGAACCCAGACTGAAGTCACTATGACAAACCTGGGTTCACACAGGAGCGATGCAGAAAAATGAATGTGATTCAGACAGGAATCGCCCTGCATTACTGTTCAAATCACATGCTATTCTTTGCAGTGCGATTTCAGCCATTGATTTTGTGTAGCTCAAAGCACACTGCACCGACAGGGAAACCACATGTGATTCGCACAGGAATCACATAGCATTCCAGTTCAAATCACGTGATATTCATTGCAGTGCGATTTGAGCCATTGATTTTGTATAGCTCAGAGCACACTGCACCCACAGGGAAACCACATGTGATTCGCACAGGAATCACATAGCATTCCAGTTCAAATCACGTGATATTCATTGCAGTGCGATTTGAGCCCTTTCATTTGCATGGGCTCAAATCGCACTGCAAAGTTATCGCTAATCAGTATTGGCAAGTACATGAGTACAAGCATCGGTACTTGTACTGGCCTATAAAAAAAACATATTAGTGCAACCCTAAGATAAATATATTTATTTTTGGTTTGTAAATGTAAACTTACATTCTAATGACTGTGGGGCAGAAGAATAGGCACCCCACAGATTTTGGATGAATGCCCATCTACATTTTATTAGAAAGGATCGGAGGAACAGCAGGGGAACAAATATCCCAAGGGCCATCTTATTTTAACAGGTGAAGGACAGTTTAGTGGGAGCAGATGGCTTCTCTATTGCTGCAGTGTATACATTTTATGCATCTAGGAGTCCAGTGTAGACAAATCAAGCAGTCACACAGTTTAATCCCATTACAGAGAAAGAGTAAAAAAAAATAAAAAATAATTTAATTGTCTTTTCCATGTTTATCATACAACTGCTGACTCTTAACACAACAGTCATCTATATCCCCTTCTGATTCCCTCATTTTTAAAAACGGCCCTACAAAGGCTTTATTGTGTTCTTGATTTATTATAAAGAAGATGAATGTCACATGTTAAAAGGAAAATTCCACTTTGTTAAAAAAAAAACAAATTTGACTTAGCATTGTACAATAAATTTTGCTTCTTTTTATGCCCCAGAATTCCTATGCCCTCACAAATCATGTGACTAGAGCCCTGTAATTGAAGACATGTACCTTTGTATGGACCATCAGCTACAGAAAGAGTGCAGGAGTCTATGTATTGCACCCATGACCATTATTGCTCGAACGCTTTGCAGGCTTCAATGCACAAAAAAAAAAATAAAAACACACTTTTTTTCCCTGCAAATATTGGTGCATTTATAATTCTTTTTTTGGAAAAAGGTGGACTAAAGCTGGCCATAAACTGATTGAAATTCAACCAGTTTATAAGATACCAGACAAATTTTGATCAGTGTGTGACTATCGTCAAAAGGGCATGCTGAAAAAAGTTTGTCAATCAGTGGCTGCAGCAGCTACTTAGTGTATCCTAATAATGCCCCGATGGGGAGGATTTCTTCATCCACCTCATTTGTGTTGATGGAGGAAAGTTTTTTTTTTTCGTTCAGCCGACTGGCTAAAGAAAAAAAAAAAAAAAAAAAAAAAAAATCAACTACTGGTCTATGGCCAGCCTAAACCTTTAATCTGCTGGATTGTTTGGGTAGGTCCTCAATTGCAATCATCAGACAAGAGCCGAATGTTGTGCCCTGATACAGAAGTGCCTAGACAAGGACCTTAAACTGTCATTAAACCCCAAAAAACTTTTAACTGTCTATGCCATTGAAAGTGTTATTTGTACCTTACAGCAGAAGCTTTTCATCATTACATCTGGTCAGAAGTACCATACAACAACATATAAGTTAAAGTGTTACTTAACCCGCAACAGTAAATTCAGTCTGTATATGCAGTAAAGCATGCTTGTTATACTCACTGTGGAACCTAAGGGGTTAATCCTCTGCATTGTGTAAAAAGGCTGTTTGATCTTTTCTTCTCTGCCCCTCCCCTTTCAATGCCCAGGCTAAGACAGACAGAACCGTGCCCTTCTGCACATGCTCAGTTTAGTGTGTATTGCTAGAGAGGTTTTTTTTTTTTCCTTGGGGAGTGCATGTGATCAGCACAGGACCAATAAGCATTGTCCAGACAGAGGATTTCCATCCTCCTAGAGAAAACTCCTCCTATAAGCTTTAACCAGTGCTCAGCTGAAGTCACAAGACTGCTCTAACTGCTGATGAAGAAAAGGTATTTAACAGTTTATATTTACTAAAATAATTGTACTTCCATGTTCTGTGTACTGTGGGAGACCAGATATAGTGAATGCAGGGTCCTGGGTTTAGTAAGACTTTAAGGTAAGTGTTTCTTCCTATTCTAAATCCCCTAGACAAAATACATATTTAAAGCGGAGTTCCACTCAAAAGTGGAAGCCCCACTTATTTGCCTCCTCCTCCCTCCATTGCCATATTTGGCACCTTTTGGGGGAGGGGGAAGCGGGTACCTTGTTTTGACAGGTACCTGCTTCCACTTCCAGCTCAGTTCTCCACGGCAAAGTGAGCCAAAAGTTTGGCCCCCTCCTCCCTCCCGCAGTCTCCTGGGACCTTTCACAGGTCCCAGGAGACTGCCGGATCAATCAGGATGTGCAGCGTGACTCACACATGTGCAGTGGGCATCAGGCTGTGAAGCCACAAGCTGGCACAGCCTAGTGCCCACAGTTGAGATGCCGGTGCCGTGGAGGAAAGAAGAGGAGAAGGGACTGTGTGGGTGAGAATATCGCTGGACTCTGGGACAGGTAAGTGTGTGTTTATTAAAAGGGGTTAATCATCCCTATTGTGTAAAAAGACTGCTTGATCCCGTCTTCTTTTATCCTCCCCTTTTTTCCACTGTCCCCAATTCATCTGCTGATCGTGCAGAGCCTAGCACATGCCCAGTTTGGTGTGTATTGCTAGAGAGGTTTTTTTTTGGGGGGGGGGGGGGTTGGTGCATGTGATCAGCACAGGGTCAATCATTACTGTCCACACAGAGAGTCAGGGATCATGCAGCCTCATAGGACAATCAGAGAAGAATGAAAACTCCTCTTACAAACTTTATCAGTGCTCAGAAGTACACTGATAGAAGTCACATGACTGCTATATACTGCAGATGTGAAAAGGTATTTAGCAGTTTACATTAACTAAAATAATTGCATTTCCATGTTCTGTGTACTGTAATAGACAAGATATAGTGAATGAAGGTTTAGTAACACTTTAAATTACAACATATAAGTAAAAACAGAACTGTGGGATACCAAAAAACAAACATACATACTCACCTAGATGGCTGCAGCTGTCCCCTGCTAGCTCTACGCTGAGAAACAAGCGATTAAAGACTGCTGATTCGTCAGTTCTTGGGTCCGCTCTGTTCTCTGCCCTTCCAGTGCTTACTGGAGAGCCGGACTGAGGACAGAGGGTGTGAGAGGCTGGCTCAGGCTCTCAGCGGTACGCTGAGAGGCTGAGCTAGCTGCCAATCAGGCATCTGGGCAGATCCTGACATTATTTTTGGGATCCCTGCAGAGCCTGGACCGGCTCTGTGACATCAGCCAACAGTGGGCTTTAGCCCACTGTCAGCTGAATCTGGGTCATAGGAGTGCAGAACTAAATGCACTCCTGTGACCCACAGGAGAAGTATGGCCAAAAAATCTTTGGCCGTACATCTTCAGGAAGGAAACGCTGCAGTGTGGCAAGCTTTAGTAGTTTCAATATATTAGACCTGGCAACAAATGGATAGGGTAACTTACTTAGCTTTACAAGAGCGTTCTTCTTCTCTCCATGTTCAATATAACCAAAATTGACCTCCCAGCTTTTCAGGCTTTCCTT
Source organism: Staurois parvus (assembly GCF_062004578.1). Classification (NCBI taxonomy): domain Eukaryota; kingdom Metazoa; phylum Chordata; class Amphibia; order Anura; family Ranidae; genus Staurois; species Staurois parvus. Next base: position 9,086,634 of record NW_028318321.1, read on the forward strand.
CTCATCACAGCGCTTGTTCCCACAAGAGAACTGACCTTAACAAAGAAGGGGAAAATAAAAAGAAAAAAAGTTTTACCAATGTAGGTGTGTGGAATTTTCATTAATTTCAAACCAAGACAAAAAAAAAGTAATACATTGCAGTTTACCATTCTTTTAGATTTGGTGACTGCATATCATTTTTTGGGGTTTTCTTTCTTTTACTTCTGCTTGTGACCTGGCCAGTAACACTTCCTGTCGTAGGATAACAATCCTGGTGCATAAAATCAATTAGGGTCTTGCATACCTTAAAATATTTGTATATATAAGCAATAATGGGTGCTCTCGAATCAAACAGGGTGTCATCCTAAAACCCCAAATACAGAAATGAAGTAGTATACAGAATAAGTGCAACTCATCAAAGTACAAACATTTCCTAAAAAGGCACAACTATACAAAAAAAACTATTGTCATGTACATCCCAGAAGTATACAATTGCAGTGCAGCCTATATGAGCCCGATGGGCACAAACATATGTACTGCCGTTGTTCAGGTGTGGTCAATTACAGCGACAGATTCATCCATATACGCTGTATAGCGCGGATGAAGGAACTGGTTAGTTTTATAGACTGTATTTGATTACACAGTTGTCTTTAGTTGCATCTAAAATTATGTATTGACCCTGTCCTCCTCGTAATAGATCTTATTCCTTCTATAGTTATCAAATTTAATTAAGGGGTTTGATCTTTGGTCTGAATATGAGTAATATTCCCATAACATACCCAGATGCCTCTGCTTCCTCCCACTTCCTAGACTCTACTATCAAGTACCAATTCTGTCTGATATGCTCTCATCTGGTGTGCCTCATGCCTCTTGTGCCTGTGCTAGACCATCATATTGGGATTGGCAGCCCCAGGCTGCTTTACCCTGTGTATATACATGGCTGCAGGGCAGAGAATGCCCCAGCCCCTTATGACTGATAGTCCTCAGTGACCGCTTCCTGGCAGGATAGCTCAGGTGGGTTCAGAGTAGTATTTAATCACATCTGAGCTGATGCCTGATTACAGATGTTATTGGAATCTTTAAAGGGGTTATAAAGCCTAAACCTTTTAACCTTAACACATTCCTTGTTTTAAAGTAAAAAAAAAAAAAAAAAAAAAAAACAACATTTAGCCATTAGTATCCCCCTCTCCCTCCCTTTTTACTTACCTGAGCCCTCATTCAATCCAGAGCTGTGCTCGTCTGCAGCTCCTCTCTCCCCTCATTTCCTGGTCTCATTGACTTCTTCTACTGTCAATCAAAGCCAGTGACGAGAGAGTGGGGGGGGGAGGGAACAAGGGGGGGTTCAGGGCCAAGCCTGCTGTCTGTGTCAATAGAGGCTTAGGAGCAAGCCTACATGAGTGTCCCCATAGAAAGTAGTTTTCTATGGGGGCATTCAGCAGAGGGGAGGAGAGCCAGGAGCGCTGGCAGTAGACCTGAGAAGAGGGGGTTTGGAGCGATTGGCAAGTATAAACTTAGATGTAATGCAATAAATCCTTTGCACCTTTGGAGAACAGTTTTGCAAAGTGAAGTACTGTACACCTATTTTCCAAATAGAAAATAGTATATCAGTGCAAATTAAAAAATAAACTTGGTGCAGAGCTTTAAAACAAAAACATAAATTATTATTATACAGGATTTATATAGAGCCAACAGTTTACACAGCGCTTTACAACAAAAGGGAAGACAGGACAATTACAAAACAATTAAATACAGGAGGGATCAGAGGGATCTGCTTGTTAGAGCTTGAAATCTAAGAGGGAGGGCCAAGAGATAACAAAGGTATTAACTGAGGGAGATGGATTGATGGAGAAAATATATGTACAGTTGTTGGGGGGGGGGGGGGGGGGGGCAGGATAGGCCTTTCTGGAGAGATGAGTTTTCAGGGATCGTCTAAAGGTGGACAGAGTAGGAGATAGTAGGACACATTGGGGAAGGGAGTTCCAGAGGATGGGAGAAACTCTAGAGAAGTCCTGGAGACGAGAATGAGAGGAGGGGACAAGGGAGCTAGAGAGTAGGTGGTCTTGGGAGGAACGAAGAGAACGATTTGATTGGTATTTTGAGAGATGGTTACTGATGTAACTGGGAGCTGAGTTGTGGATGGCTTTATAAGCTGTTGTATCTTGAATTTAATTTGTTGGGTGAGCGGAAGCCAGTGCAGGGATTGGCAGAGAGAGGTGGCAGACACTGAACGGTTGGTAAGGTGGATGAGCCTGGCAGGAGCATTCATGATGGACTGAAGTGGGGACAGCCTATGTAAAGGTAAGCAAGTGAGGAGGGAGTTGCTGTAGTCAAGGCGGTAGATGACCAGGGAGTGAGTTAGAGGCTTTGTGGTATCATTGGTTAGGATGGGGCATATCTTGGAGATGTTGCAGAGGTTGAGGTGGCAAGCTTTGGACAGTGATTGGATGAGGGTCCGAAAGGATAGTTCAGAGTCCATGATTACACCTAGAACCTTGGCATGTGGGAACAGGGTTGATGGTTGAGCTGTTGATTTTGAGAGAATTCATTGGAAAGGGCACTTGGGGGAGGAAATATTATGAGCTTGGTTTTGGATAGATTGATTTTCAGGAACTGGTGTGACATCCAGGCTGATATGTCCGTTAGTAGATTAGCGATGCGCGAGGAGGGATAGGTAGAATGAGAACCAGCGAAGAGTACAGTTGTGAAGGTGTGGAGTTATTTTGAGGAGGGAGTGGTCCACTGTGTCAAAGGCAACACAGAGATCCAGGAGTGAAGAATAGTGTCCATTGGTTTTAGCAATTAGTAGATCGTTTGTGAGTTTAAGGAGAGCAGTTTCTATGGAGTGTTGAGGGGGACATCTGGATTGAAGGGGATTAAGAAGGTTGTTGTCAGTGAGATGGTTGCTCAGTTTGTTATAGACCAGGCATTTAAGGAGCTTGGAAGAAAAGGGAAGTAAGGAGATTGGTTGTAGGTTACGATTGATGGGTTCTAGTGAGGGCTTTTTAAGCATGGGGGTGACCAGTGAATGCTTTAGAGAGTTGAGGAAGATGTCGGAAGAGAGGCAGAGATTGAAGATGTGACTTAGAGAGCGTAGAATAGAGCCAGAGGGTGACCATAGTATTTACGAAGGAACAGGGTCCGGGGGCAGGTAGTTAGGTGGGCATTACAAAAAAGTTTAGCAACCTTTTCTATAGTAGTGGGGTTGAATATGGGAAGTAGTGATTGTACCTGTGGACATTGAGTGTTAAGTGGGGGAGGTATTTGTGCATCGGAGATCTCCTCATGAATTTCATCAATCTTCTTTTTGAAGTGATTGGCGATCTCCTGGGCAGTGAGCGAGTTAGTGGGTGGAGACAATGGAGGATGAAGAAGAAAGTTGAAGGTGGAGAAGAGATGATGAGGACTGGATGAGAAGGAGTTAAACTGAACTCAAATAAAGACAAAATTAAATTGAATATCCATGGCTGAGTTATACTCCAAACAAGTGGTTGCCAGCTATTACCTTGTAAAATGTAAATGTGAACTGTTGACTCCATTACAATGATATGTGAAACAAATAAAAATAAAAGTGAAAAACTTGTGCATTTGCTACTTGTACACAAATAATTTTCTGCAGACGTCAGCTATTATGTTGTAAAACTGAAAATTTCATAAATATGCCATAAATATATATATTAGCTTCAAATGACAATATGAATGTAAATTTGTGCAGTGTTACTACACCAAACTACATCTCAGCTTCCACCAGTCCTTTTCTATAAAGTGGTCAGGCTGTGTTAAAAACTTCTCAATGCCCAATATAGAACAAGCTCAGATAAAGTGCTTCCTATAATAGTATTCTTCCACGATGCAAAAAGCGCTCTCCATCTCTCCCTTACGAAAAGCCACTCGCCAGATCCTTATGACCTGCTATATCAACAGTGCTTTATTAACTCCCTTTATTTCCTCCAGTGTGGCTCCATATGGCACCTTCTCTGGCTCCTTCACAATTAATCTAATTTGTACTGCTTTACTTTGTGTAGAAAATGTGGATCTTGTCAGATATTCTTGTATGACCGATTGTGAATATCAGTCAGCGCACTCCATCCCCAGGGCCACACACAGTCACATGATGGGGACACCAATCAGTAGATCGGGCTGTGCTACCCCCTTCTAGCACTTGGCCTCTTCTGCAGACCCCAAGACGGAGCAGGTGTTCAGTGCGGACATTCATATTGTCTATGTGTGTTAACTACCAATTTTGTAGGTTATGCTTTCATTCACTCCTCTGTACCTATGCAGCAGTAGTATTGTCGTAGAAGCATGCTGGCACTAAAGAACACCTTCCCGTCTCCATAGGAGAGAGGGAGGTGTTCTGTAGTCCAGAGAGAACTGGGAACAAAGTAAGCTAAGGATACAGTACAGGAAGAGAACTCAGGCAGTTATATACTCACTGGAATTCTGGAAGGAACAATAGGTATTTTTTTGCATTTGGTAACCAAAAAAAAAAAAAAAAGCTTTCAATGTTTAAATTAAATTTATTCAACTGACCAAAAGGCAGCTATGAAGACAGGCTTTTATGTTTACAGTATGTACATTAATAGCTCCTAAGCAGATCACTCGTCTTCTTGAAATAGAAAAACCATAATTTACAATGTAATCACTAAATAGAAACAGATTCATATTTCCAAAGCAGCTAATCTGAGGAACTGTGAGGAAGAATATTATTTTAATGTCGTCTTTTCCTTATTGTAAAACAACCCACTTCATTTTGAAGATACCTAAATAAAAGCTAACTGTTTAAGGGAAAAACATTTATTTACAATGTTTCTTTTCAAGGAGGAGGAAACAGACTGCCTAGCACATATACCGTGGCTACAAGTAAATTGAACTAGAGTTTGAAATGTATTTAGTTTGTTAGTAATAGAACATTCAGTTTTGTAATAGATACCAAGAAGAACATAGATGTTTTCAACCCAACATAAGAGCACTGCAGGCACGGCACATATGAGCACTCAGTGAGCGTCACTACCAGGTATTTGTCAGCTGCTAGATCCACATCCTGCGTTAAAAGAGGAGAAATCACAGTGCTTTCTGGAAGATTAACCCGAAAGTGCTCCGGCTTAAGCAGCTAACAGGTAGCTCTGCAAGAACCCCCGCAAGCTTTACGTCTGCAGCATATGCTAGCCTGTAATACCATATGATCACACACGGCATGAGTCACATGACTGTCTATGACACCACAAAGTACAGATTTCACAGCAAGTCTTTTCGTTTTAAAAAGGTGGTGGAGTTCATCCTTGATACCTCAAACTCTGACGCAGTCTGGGTAATACTGGCACAAATACGCACACAAGATCCTGTAACAGCATGCCAGACCATAGTACATCTCTGCAAAGGAATAACCTCTTCATTGATATCGTCATACATCTGATCCCATTAGTTACACCAGCCCTATGTGCGCAGGTGTCTAATCAGCTGAGTGTCAGTCTGTGAGCGAGAGCTGAAACACTTCTTCCACTAATAGGGGGGGGGACTCATTCACAAAAACAAGCCTGTGACACTAATAGTAACCGATAATATTCTGGATCTAATTTTTCTAGAGGAGGATAGAAAGTTAAAAAAGTATGAAAAAAATATCACTAATATTCTTGTATAATAATCAGATTTATTTGCTCTCCATGTTTGCTGGGATAGCTGCAGTAGTACCAGCACTAAATTTGGAAATCCCTTCACAGCAGCTGGTTGCAATTTTGAAGAGAGTGGGTTCCCTTTGGATCAGATTGTTGGGCAATATGATCTTTTAGGGTTTGTTCACACTATGTGTGGTGACTTGTATTTTTCTGCATTGAATACATGCAGGTCACTGCTAGGGCACATAGAAAACTATTTTTTCTTCTGTGACCTGTTAAATATCACAATGGTGTTGTAATGTGCGGTATGTTGCAGAGCGGAAAAATGCAGCATGTCTGATTTTTCCTGCAATTCATTGGATGGCAGTGCATGTCACTACACAGCAATGAACAGTGCTGCTATGCATAGACATGAATTAAGTGACACTTCAAAATAAATTTGGATAAGGGGGAAAAAAAAAAAAAAAAAAAAAAAAGAGCAGTGACCTCAGATCATCTAGTGGAGGAAAATGCAGGTCAAGACTTGTTCACACCATATGCAGTGACCTGCGTTTTTCCACACAGGATCAATGCAAGTCACTGCAAGAGCACAGAGAAAACACTGGTTTTCTATGTGCCTTGTTTGCACCACAGTATTGTGTACATGTGCCTTGCAGTGTGTTACTTCAAAATGCACTTTCATAAATATGATATGCTACCGAGGAGGAGTGACCACATGCAGGGCCTAGTTTTAATTCCCTCACGTGACTGATTATGAGGGGCATGGGGACCCCATAAACAAGAAGTTTGTTTTCCACCTAAAGGGCTACTGTGTTGCTGACATTGTATCAGAGTTTTGTTGTCAGTTCAGAATTCAATGGTGATCAAGCTGCGATATAGCGTTGTGCATTTACCAGCCTAGCCTAAGCTTTCCAACACTGTGCAACTGTACGTGAAGACTGTCTAATCTGATTATACAAGAAAGACACTTATCCTGTTTAACGTTTGACTTTTAACTACCACCTGATAATGTCAACCAAGATTATCAAAGGGGGTTGGGAGGGCAATGTAACAAAGCCAATGACTTCCAAGGATAATGAATAGGAACACCCAGAGGAAAGATGACAAATGACGCAGCACGGACAATCTGTATAAATGCAGAACAAAGGGTTAAATTACAGAGGCTTTCCTCTACCTCTAATGACACATCCTCCCCAACCACTTCAGCACAGGTTGAATGTAACTAGGTGATGGTGCTCTGAGTGCACGGATTTAAACCTACGCATGGTGCACAAATGCAACACAGGGCAATTGGGTAGAACAACCCTTCCACCATGCTTTGCTTAAAAAAAAAAAAAAAGCCATGCTTCCTATAAGCAACCCTACTGGGCTGTGTCACCCTAGTTACAGTAATGGCCAAAGATATTGGCACCCCTGCATTTCTGTCAAATAATGCACCACTTTGCCTAGAAAACTGTTGCATTTACAAATGTTTGGGCATTCTCATGTTTATTTCTTTTGTTTGTATTGGTATGACACAAAAAAGTGGAGAAACAAAAAGCCAAATCTGACACATTCCACGCAAACCCTCAAAAACGGACTGAACAAAATTATTGGCACCTTTGCAAAATTGTACCAAATAATTGCATTCCAAGTTTGTGATGCTCCTTTAATTTTAATTAAACTCACCTGTATCAATGAACAAGTGCTGACAAAACAGAAATCACACCGGCAACCAGCTAAAAAGGAGAAAAATTGATTCAATCTTTCTGTCGTGCATGTCTTTGTGCCACATGGAGCATGGAGAAGAGAAAAAACAGCAAAGAATTGTCTGAGGATTTGAGAACAAAAATTGTGGAAAAGCATGGACAATCTCAAGGTTACAAGTCCATCTTCAGAGATCTTAATGTTCCTGTGTCCGCTGTGCACAACATTGTCAAGAGGTTTACAGCCCATTGCACTGTAGCTAATCTTCCTGGATGTGAACAAAAGAGAAAAACTGATCAAAGATTGCAACAAAGGAATGTTCGAATGGTGGATAAAGAACCTCGATCAACTTCCAGACAAATTCAAGTTGACCTTCAGGCACAAGGTACAACTGTCAGCTCGCACTATACACTGCTGAATGTAAAGGGGCGCTATAGTAGGAGACCCAGGAGGACCCCACAGCTGACAGAAATATAAAAAAAGCCAGATTAGACTTTGCCAAAATTTACCTGAGAAACCCAAAATTCTTTGTGGAGAATATGCTGCGGACAGATGAAACAAAATTACAGCTTTTTGGTAAAGCTCATCATTCTACTGTTTTCAGAAAAAAAAATGAGGCCTTTAAAGAAAAAAAATACAGTCCCTACAGTCAGACATGGTGGAGGTTCACTGATGGTTTGGGGTTGCTTTGCTGCTTTAGGCACTGGATGTCTTGACCATGTGTATGGAATTATGAAATCTGAAGACTACCAAAGAATTCTGGGGTACATTGTAGGGCCCAATGTCAGAAAATGAGGTCTCCGTCAGAGGTCATGAGTCTTACAGCAGGGCAATGACCCAAAGCACATGTAAAAAAAAAAGGACCCAGAAATGGTTTAAGACAAAACTCTGGAGAGTACTGAACTGGCCAGCAATAAGTCCAGATCTCAATCCCATAGAGCACCTGTGGAGAGATCTAAAAACAGCAGTTGGGAAAAGGAACCCTTCCAATCTGACAGACCTGAAGCATTTGACAAAAGAAGAGTGGTCCAAAATTCCAGTAGAGAGGTGTAAGAAACTCATTGATGGTTACAGGAAGCGATTGATTTCAAATATTTTTTTCTAAGGGCTGTGCTACCAAATATTAAATTGAGGGTGTCAATAATTTTGTCCACTCCATTTTGGGGGGTTTGTTTGGAATGTGTCAGATTTGGATTTTTGTTTCTCCACTTTTTTGTGTCATACCAATACAAACAAAAGAAATAAACATGAGAATGCCTAAACATTTCTAATTGCAACAATTTTCTGGCCGAAGTGGTGCATTATCTGACAGAAATGCAGGGGTGCCAATTTTTTTGGCCATTACTGTGTGTGCTACAGGCAAAGAGCCCTCCTCTGGGACTACCATTAACACTGGACTAACATTTTTTCAGTTCTGCATAGAGTAGAGAAGGGTTAAATCTCCTGTCAGATCATTTTCATTATCTGTGTTTTACTGAAGAGATTTCTTATAACCTTACGTCCTGGAGATATGACAGGAAGTGAAAGGAAATCTCTATAAAATGAAAAGGAATTTTCCTCTATGATAGTTTTCACCAGAAAAGGTGTTCCCATTGGATGATTTGCCTGCATCTCTTACTCTGGTGACAACTGTAACATTTTGGATTTCTCATAACTTTTTGTTTCTGTGACAAGGGTCACCAGGACAAATTGTATGAACCTAGCCAGTAGTGACACATACAATACAAAATTGCCCAGGGAATTTATATACAAATATCAACAGGATCTAGGTCAAGATAAGTTTAGATCTGCATACGAATTCAGCTGCCTACATCTCTGGATCTACTAATCTTGTGTCAAGATTTTCACTAAATTTAATGCCTACTTACGTATTTCTACATCATTTGATTAGATTGACTTGTCCACAGTTATGACAAGTTTAGATTAAAGCTGGACTCATGAAATCTGTAAAAGTTCATCTTGCAGGGGTTGAAGCTGAGTTCCAGAAGTTTTTGTGTTTATTAAAAGTCAGCAGCTACAAAAACTGTAACTGCTGACTTTTAATAAACACACACTTACCTGTCCCAGAGTCCAGCGATGTTCTCACTCACACTGTCCCTTCTCCCCTTCTTTCCTCCACGGCACCGGCATCTCAACTGTGGGCACCAGGCTGTGCCAGCTTGTGGCTTCACAGCCTGATGCCCACTGAGCATCTTGATTGATCCGGCAGTCTCCTGGGACCTGTGAAAGTTCCCAGGAGACTACGGGAGGGAGGAGGGGGCCAAACTTTCAGCTCACTTTGCTGTGGAGAACTGAGGTGGAAGTGGGAGCGGGTACCTGTCAAAACCAGGTACCCACTTCCCCCTCCCCCCCAAAAGGTGCCAAATATGGCAATGGAGGGAGGAGGAGGCAAATAAGCGGGGCTTCCACTTTTGCGTGGAGCTCCGCTTTAAATATGTATTTTGTCTATGGGATTTAGAATAGGAAGAAACACGTACCCTAAAGTGTTACTAAACCCAGGACCCTGTATTCACTATATCAGGTGTCCAACAGTACACAGAACATGGAAGTGCAATTATTTTAGTAAATATAAACTGCTAAATACCTTTTCTCATCAGCAGTTAGAGCAGTCTTGTGACTTCAGTTGAGCACTGGTTAAAGCTTATAGGAGTAGTTTTCTCTAGGAGGATGGAAATCCTCTGTCTGGACAATGCTTATTGGTCCTGTGCTGATCACATGCACTCCCCAAGAAAAAAAAACCTCTCTAGCAATACACACTAAACTGAGCATGTGCAGAAGGGCACGGTTCAGTCTGTCTTATCAGCGTGGGCATTTCAACAAGGGGAGGGGCAGAGAAAAAAAGATCAAACAGCCTTTTTACACAATCCAGAGGATTAACCCCTTAGGTTCCACAGTGAGTATAACAAGCATGATTTACTGCATATACAGACTGATTTTACTGTTGTGGGTTTAGTAACACTTTAAGCCAGCCATACATGGATAGAAATTCAGCCGGGTCAGCAGGGACCGGCTGAATTTTGATTCTTGTATGGGCACCCTGAATGTACACATGTTGATCTATTGATCGGCTTGTGTACAACCAGCATTTTGAGTTTATGCCAAAAGATTAGCACTGCCAGCTAAGCCTGCAAAACTATTTATTGTTTTCTGCCAGCAGGGAAGGCTCCACGCCGGTAGTACACAATAGTGTTGCGGGAGGGATTCCCCCATCACTGACTGTGTTGATGATGGAATCAAGCATTTTTCTTTCCTTCCATCATAGGTGGAATAATATATGGCTGGCTTTATTCCGTGAACCTTCAGGCTCTCTCCTCACTGTACAATGGGACCCAAAGCCGCTTCTATTCATAAGCCCTGTTCAATTGCACACTATCTGATGTCATCCCATACAGTGGAGGACTAGTGATCCTGCATTGTACATGGGAACATTGACGGTCCATTCACATAGGTAGGTATTGTGCTTATTCCAATCACCATGGACAAAATAAGCAATTAACTTTTCTAGCGCAAAGGGGAAAGGGGGGCCTGTCTGCAAGGCAGGTTTTTTTTTTTTTAACAGATTTACAGAGTTCAGTTTTAGAAAGACACTACCGCTGTTCCCAATCAGGGCGCTTGTGTTTCCTAATGCCAGGGAGTATTATGTGTCATAAATCACTTCCCATATTTTCAAAGCTCTACTGGGCAAGTTTACACAGAAGAATAGTAAAACACTAAAGGACACATAACAGGTGAAACACTAAGGGCTCGTTGAAATGTGTGGCCAGGTAGCAGTGAAAGAAAGTGATTGAGCCAAGATTTTACTCCCCCCACCCACCCCGAATGCCCACCTGAACAAGGACATGCAGTCACTCAGAACTGTACACATGCCATGACCACAACAATTTGCTTCACAGCAAAAATGTATCCCCCCTGTTGTATTTGGTTGGCAGTACCACCACCAAACATGACACACTCATATTAAGGGGTCACAGAAGAGGGACAGCAAGGCCTGACGCATGTCTGAATGAGCTCTTCTAAAGCAAAACTGTGAGACGCACACTTTTCTTAAATCCAGCATGTCACCGTAGGATGTAACTAGTGTATAAGTTCATTTGAAAGCAATATGTTCTATACTAGCAGCTCCCTCTACTGCTCATAATCAATATAACATATAGAATTATATAGAGAACAATGAATGCCAGAAAATGAAAAAATGTTACATTTAAAAGTTTTGCTTTCAGAGGCAATAGCCACCAGATATTCCTGTGTTCAAAAATTGTGGTCTTGTTGGTCACTGAGACAGGGGATGTCAGTTGACAGGGCTTAGCGATAAAGTCAAGCCTTTAGTAACAATATGAACCAGATGCAAACATTTATTATCAGCATTATTTTTAGCTACTCCCCGACAACTAGCTTGGTACCAGTGGGATTAAAGGCCAATGTGGTACCTATATTTTAAAAGGTATCAAAGTTTTTACTCGGTAACTATAGGTCTGTAAATTTAATGCCTTTAGTAGGGAATATATTTGAAGCTTAGATAAAAGGATCATGTATAAGAATATCTGCTATAAAACAAAACCTTGTCAATATAAGAATACTCTTTTCAGAATTATATAAAAAATATCAGCTTTATTTCTCCTTAGTTTTTGGTGAACAAAAAGATACAAAAGAACATCCTCTGTAACCAAGGAAGCTGGGTGAAAAATGTACCCCTGCAGTCATAAATCTAAAAAAACAAGAACAGTACTAATACCTTTTCCAGAGATGACTTCTTTTTCCACTCTCCATCGAAATCCAAACTAACAAAATGCAAAAAAAAACAAAACATAATAATTGTTGAGAAATCTGTGCTAATATTTGGCACCTATATAATAAGGCAAAGAGCCTTGAAAACACTGCAGCGATCAAAAGAAACCAGTCAGTGATTATTTTTTATTCTGGCACTGCTAATCTGATGAAAGGTGAAATATAGTTGCTATGAATAACATGACAAATGCCACCAAGACAAATGGAGAGTGTAAATCTCAGCTGTGTCCTCTCATTTCCTGTCCTAAAGACACAACAGGAATTAAGAAATATTCTTCCCGAAGTGAGGGGAGTGCACCTTTTGACAGTAGTAACCAAAACAGTTATCTCTATTAGGAGCTTTACCTTCTACTCTTGGTCCAGGAACAACAGTATAACAATCAACCACAGAAAGTGAGAATGAATCGGGGACACAGACAGCAATAAAAAACTTGATGGGTATTACACATTCACACTCTACTCAAAACGAAGAAAAAATAGCTTTAAATAAACGTATATGGATTAGTTCACCTTTTCAGAAAAAATGATCCGGTGATCGAACACTAAACCCTACTCACTTCCCTGGTCCCCAGTGTACACAACTCTGTGGGTGAGGAACTGTCATTGCCCTACACAGCTGGCATAGCAGTCCGTGGATTTGGATCCCTGCTCTTCTCCTCCTTTCTGCAAGGCTTCTGGGACAGATCAGAACAGTGCTCTGTGCTGGTGCTGCCCAATCAGAATCACTCTGATCAGCCCTGGAACCCCACATAAAAAAAAGAAGTGGAAGAGATTTTAAATCCCCAAACTGCAAGGGCACTGACAGCTAATCATCCACAGAGCTAAGTACAGTGGGTAGTGGGGACTAGAGAGGGGGGAGGTGGGTATAGGGTGAAGGACATTCGCCCACCTTTTAATTTCTTCTGAAAAGCGAACTTACATTTTAAAGGAAGAGCATGAGCCTATATGAAAGCAACAACAGGTACAGCAAGAATTTACAAAGATTAATTCAGCTTTGTTAAAATCTTTAACAGGTTAGTTCACCTTTACAGGAAAAAAAATGCAAAAGGTGAACTAACATTGGACACCCTCCCCAACCCCCTGGGTCCCAGCTGTACTTACCTCCAGCGATCCTGAGCTGTCAGGGCTCCCACAGCCAGTCCAGTGTTCTGATTAATGTGATGGCGCTGATCAATCAGAATTTATCTGCTCAATCCTGGAAGCACAGACAGAGAAGAGGCAGAACAGCGGGAATTTCAAAGCAGCTTGCAATGGGGGCACTCAAAGAAGAGAGAAAACAGGGAGTCCCGGTAGGGAACCCGAGAAGAGGAGGTTCAGGGCCACTCTGTGCACCACTGCACAGAGCAGGTAAGTAGAAACCTGTAAACAACTGGGTTTACAACTGCTTTAAAGCAACCTTTAGCTGCAGTTTTGGGATGCTCAACACAGATCTTAGTGAAAGTACTGACTATCAATTTAAACAAAGTAATTTCTAAACCTACTGAAGCCCTGTGGGCAACTTCTTTAGGGGCCATTTCACATGGGTGTCATCAGTTCAGTCACATTTATTACAAAGAAACAATTGATAATTACTACTTTTATTAAAAACAAAAAAAGAAGAAGCCACTAAGCAATTGTGATACCAATAGCTAAAATATAATTAAAAAACAAAAAGCAGTGCTAAATCACATAAATATCAAGTGTAGCCACATGTGATCATGTCATCATGCATGCTAGCCTGGAGCCTGGGACGGTAACCCAGCCTGCTGCTTTGGAAGCTACTGCAATTTATCTACCGTATGCGGTTTTTAATTTATTTGCTGCCCATGCATATGTTTTATTGTATATTGCCATTGGTGATTTTGTTGTGGCATTTTTACATAAATTTGTTTTTTTTTCTACATACTACACTATAGGCATGCACCGTTTCTCTTTTTTTGGTTAAACCCCAATAATGAAGGAGAGATCCTGATGGTGGACGGTCTATATGCCTGGAGAATCGTTGGCTGTAAGATATAACCAAGTGCTTATGACCATTATAGCCTAATGTTCCACACCATCTGGTAAGAGGCTCCCTAATGGTGTTACTTGGTAGTAGATAAGCAGTTTGTCCAACAGGAATTTGAAGTGTGGGGACACTCTTCATAAAATTTGGATTGTGAAAGGATTTTTTCTTAAATTTTGTTCACTTTGGGGCTTTATTTTTCACTATTATATGGATTAAATTCTTTGGTGTATACGGTATTATATTCACATATAGGATGTTAAAGTGTTCCTAAACCCACAACAGTAAAATCAGTCTGTATATGCAGTAAAGTATACTTGTTATACTCACTGTGGAACAGTTCTCTGCATTGTGTAAAAAGGATGTTTGATCCGGTATTCTCTGATCCTCCCCTTCTACTACAGTTCCCAATCTGCTGATAGAACAGAGCCCTGGGGCCAAGCTGCACATGTTCAGTTTGGTGTATATTGCTAGAGTTTTCTTTTTTTGCTTGGGACAGTGCATGTAATCAGCACAGGGCCAATCAGTGCTATCCAGACAGAAAGTCAGGGGTCCTGCAGCCTCATAGGACAGTCAGGGGAGAATGAAAACTCCTCCTACAAGCTTTAACCAGTGCTCTGCTGGACACTGATAGAAATCAAAAGACTGCTATATACTGTCAATGAGAAAAGGTATTTAGATTTATATTTACTAAAATAATTGCATTTCCATGTTCTGTGTACTGTGGGAGACCAGATATAGTGAATGCAGGCTCCCGGGTTTAGAAACACTTTAATTATGTACACTATTTAGGACTGCTTTTTGGTTTTATTTAACTTATGAATACTGTTTGAGGTTACATCTGTTTACATATCTGTCTTCAGTTTAAATCTGTTTTTGCATCCATTTTCTACATGTCCATTTTTTTAGTTCTTGAAGAAACGAGATAAAAGTAACAAATAAAATAAATATTTCTTGTGTAAAAGGGGAAGTGAATAAACAACATCCATTTACAGCAGGAGTTGGCAAGCCGTCCACTGTGGGGAGCCATCAGGTTGATTGTGACCGCGGTTCAGCCTCCCCTCAGCCTACACCGCTCTCATGTTATAGGCAGAGAGGAGAGCAGGAGGCAGAAGAGTCCTGGATGGAGAGCAGGGACAGGGGAGGAAGATGCTCAGCGATTGATTGGTTGCTAGGCTGTCCTAGCAACCAATCACCAGCTTGGTATTATGAACTCCGGCAGCTCCTGCTCCTGCCATCCACCTAGCATTGTGTTTTCTTCTGATCTCCACTCTGCTCTACACACACTGACATGTAGGCAGTACTACCTGTATGTGTGTGATATGAAGGGGACACAGGAGGCACTATGGAGGGGACACAGGAGACTCTATGGGAGGAGGCAGCTTAGGAGACTCTGTGTGGAGGGGGGCTTAGGAGACACTGTGTGGGTGGAGGGGGAATTTGAGGAGAAAAGGACAGGGGACACTGCGTGAGGATGGGGAGGCAGAGGACACTGATATGGGGGCAGGGTAGAGGACACTACACAGTGGGGGGGTGATGATGTGAAGGGGGGCAGAGGACACTGGTTTGGGGGGTACAGGACACTACTGGGGGGAAGGGCGCTGAGGATACGACAGTGGGGGGGGGGGATGTGGTGCGAAGGGGGGCAGAGGACACTGCTTTGGGAAGGGGGGGTACAGGACACACTACTGTGGGGGGAGGGGGGCAAAGGACACTACAGTGAGGGGGGGGGGGGGGTGATGAAAAGGGGGTAGTGGACACTGCATTGGGCGGTGATGTTAAGGGGAACAGAGGACACTACTGTGGGGGTTGATGCATTCTTTTTTTCTTTGTTTTTGTTTTTTAAGGGTGCTGCCTAGTAAATCCCCCCCTCCAGGGGATCTTTGCTTTACGCCATGTTCTCCAGGTAGACCTCAATCTCCGAAAGGTTACCTACCGCTGATTTACATTATGTCCACAAAAAGGATGCAGGCCTTTTCTGTTTCTTCTGCAAACATTGACTGATTTGGATGCAAACGGATGTAAACAGATATTCCTCCATTTACATCCATCTGCCCAAAAACATACATTGTGGTTCAGTCTGGAGCCAGATAAAAAAACTGATAGATCCAGACTGAACGCCATGTGAATGGGTCCTAGATCTTCAGGCAGCACTCCAGTTAAGAACTGTGTTTAGCATCCCAAAACTGCAGCTGAAGCGTGGTTTAAGGCCAGGTTCATATGTATGTGGCCAGCGATTTGCGCGGACACGAGAGCCCATTCATTAGAATGGTCTCCCATGCCCCGTAACACACAGGGAGGAAGTCCCTGCACTTCTTCGGAAATCGCAGCACGCACGGGAACCGAGGTTCCCGGTAAAGTTGCGATTTCCAGTGCGGGCAGCGTGCCACTAGAATAATGGCACCCGCATTCATCTGTGTGAGTGGTGCGGCTGCAGGTATCTGTGCGGGTCCCGCAGCGGCACCACCCGCACAAATGTGAACCAAGTCTAAAGGTTTCAATAAAGCGGCCTGAAACCTGAAACAAATATTTAGTGAAAGTTTGCTGTACACCATATTGGTTGATGCACTTGTGTTTAAGGTCCATGTTTGTTCTTGTATGTGACAAGGGTACTTGGTTTAAATGATGCTATGGGAACTTACCAAATGTCACATGTGTTTTTTAATATGTTTGGCAATAACTTGATAAAGCTAGCTGTGTAACCCATTTCTTCAAAAGCATACAAAAGTCAAGAATAAATGCTTCTTGAATGCTTCCCAAAAGCCTGTTCAGCATTTGGGAAGCTTACCCATGAACTTCTATTATGTGTGCCACGAAGTGGCCATAGGCTACAACACAAGTCGAACATTGCTTGCAGAATCTAAACCAAGCAGAGCAGGCAGAAGGAAGGTTTGCAAGATTTAAGAGTATGTAAATATTTACCCCCGGATGACTTAGAAGCCCTATTACGTGAAGATGGCCTAGCTAAGCCTTTGGTTTACAAGGCTTTCTTGCCATCAGTTCATGCTGGTTCCGAGTCCTTGCAATCAAAGTGGTGGGTGGAGGTGCCAGAATTGGATAAAGAAGATTAGGAGGATGTTTGGGACTGCCACTTTACTCACTTGGTAGGTACAAGGGATAGCCTAATACAAATGAACAATTTATATGGCCTACCTTACACCACAGTGCCTCCATAGAAAGTCTCCCACAACAGAACCGAATTGTTGGAGGTGTGGGGATGCACCTGCAGACTTTCTCATGCGTTTTGGTCCTGTCCTTGCATACACATTTTGGATTCATGTCCTCCAATCATTTGTTCATTTACTAAAATTCCTGCCCCCCCCCCCCCCCCAACGGTGGCCATTTGTCTTCTAGGCCTGGTTAACCAACTAGAATTTTCTCAAATACTTCTAAGCTTACTACTGTTTTATGCTAGGAAAGCCATTGTGTTAGCATAGAAATCAGACAGACCCCCCACCTTGGAATGTTGAAAGAAATTAGTTAATGTAGTAGTTCCTCTTTACAAAATGACATATCTTTCTCACAGCTGTACTAAAAAATGTTCATAAAGTTTGAGAATGCTATCTCGAATTCCTCTCTACTACTAATGCCAGAGATGACACTGTGACTATTTGAATTGAAGTTAAATGTATCTTAAGTACCTCTGTACAGGAGGGGGTTCTGTAGGGGTAGACTGGAATCAGTCCCTCTCATGTCTCTTCTCTATTTTACCCTTTATCTCCCTTGGGGGTAAAATTGCACTATGCTTGTATTGTTATTGCTTGGTTTCTTTGACCATTGTGCTCCAATATGTGCCTAACCTTTGTTATGATGCTAATTTTTTATGTACTGTATGCTTATCCTCATATGTAGTAGTGTTGTATATCTTCAGCCAGCTCTCTTTTGTAATTTGCTATTATTTAAAAACCAATAAATACAATTTATGAAAAAAAAAAGCATGTAAAGTTGCAACTTTTTAAAATTTTGGATAGAATAAGTAGATCTTCTTTCGGGTTTTTATTGCTGTCTATGTCCTGGAAAAATTCACTCTCTCTACCACTGTCACTGGGACTGAAAGTGAGAGAGAATGAAAAATGAAAACATCCTTCCATCTGAAAATCAAGGGAGCCAGGCAGAATATTGTTGGCCAGTTGCAACCCATTAGATGCAGCCACTGTTTGTGTATTCTAACAGCCATGGGTGCTGGCTATCAGAATATGAATCTAATAGGTAGGAGTACCACCATAACAAGCGGGGTAGCATTTGTACAGCTCTCTGACTCATCGAAAAATAAGGTGTGGGTGTCAACCTAAAGAATCCAAGAAGAAAAACAAAGCAGCTGTGGAGAACAGACTACCAAAGCAGATAATGAATCAACAATGCAAAGTAGTTTTTATGAAACAGTATAACAGGAGACTCTGTGGGGGCGAGGGGGGACACAGGAGACTCTGTGGGAGGGAAGGGGGGGTTTGGAGAATTTGTGGCAGGGGGAACACAGGAGACTCTGTGGGAGGGGGGGGCTTAGGAGACACTGTGGGAAAGGGGGGGGGGTTGGAGAATTTGTGGGAGGGGGAACACAGGAGACTCTGTGGGAGGGGGGCTTAGGAGACACTGTGGGAAGGGGGTTTAGGAGACACTGTAGGAGGGGGGGTAGTAAACTACCATGGGGGGGGAATTTTGATGAGAAAAGGACAGAGAACACTGCTTCAGGGGATGGGGAGGCAGAGGACACTGGTATGGGGGCAGGGTAAAAGCCAATAGGTTGTCACCTGGGTGCGGCAATCCGGATTGTCTTTTATATGGCGTTTTATTAGGTGGTTAGGTAGGATATTCACGACTGGAAGATATAATCTTTTTTTATCTGTGATCATTAATAAAGATTTGTTATACTGTTTCATATAAGCTACTTTGCATGGGTGATTAATTACCTACTTTGGCAATCTGTTCTCCACAGCTGCTTTGTTTTTCTTATCAGAATACAAAAGCCTGCAGGAGAGATTTTTCCATCAGTGCTGCTTAGCGTGGATGAAGGAATGAATAGAATTTTCAAGCTCAGACCGTAGAGCTGAACAACAGAAATCTTACAGTGTGTGCCAGCTTAACTTTGGAGACATGTCCTCTTACCTGTTGTGTCTATGGGACAGAAAGTGAAAGTAATCTTACTAAGGGAACACAGACCGTAAAGAAAAAAAAACCTTCTAGGAGGTACAGGTGAAAGGCCCTGGATACAAACATTGCGCTGGATTCCAGTTTCATGCAAACATACTATAATCAAGGCGTATAATCTCTCTAATGAGGCTGTACCAAATTGTCACCAAGGAACATGTCAGACAGAACCCTCAAAGACAAGGAAGAAGTTCCAAACAATTTGATTGAGGCCAGAGCATTATGTGGCCTCCAAATGCATCTGCAATCAGGGCTTTGGTAACTAATACAAGGTATAAAGAAAGAGGACTCCTAAAGTGGTAGTAAACTTGCTTTAAAAAACAAAACAAACAACATGGGCTCCGGGTGCTTTAAGCCATAATGTGCTATTATGCTCTGAATACTAGCAGATTATGGCATATTTGCCCTATAATGAAGCCCTCCAGCAGCGCGCTGTCACCGTTCACAGGGCTTCCGTCTTCACCCAGTTGCCTGAATGACCGAGGCACAATGACGTGACTCCCGTACATGCGTGCAGGAGTCACGGTCACGGCACAGAGCTCTGAAGGGACGGCATGAGTATGCAATCTCTTCAGAGCGCATGCAACAGTGATGTCACCAGCTGCATCCAGTGTGAATATCTTCTAAACACCGCACGTTTAAGAGATATTCACTGTACCTACAGGTAAGCCTTATTATAGACTTACCTGTAAGAACAGGTTCAAAAGCACAGTTTACTACTGCTTTAATTGTTAGAAACAACTTGACAAGCTTTTACATTCTGGTATAAACACTCTCTGGGGCATTCAATAGAGTCTTAGTAACACTTATGGCCTGTAACAGATTCAAAAATCTTTGCTGCCCATTCTGGTAGCTTTACCAACACATCTGTTTACAGGAGGTACAGGGATTTGTCGCCCACACTAACATTTGTAGTGTGGAGGCATGTTGGAATTCTAAAGAGTACCTTAGATTGTATGCCTCTTGAGGGTTAAGGACTGATATGAATGTACAATATATATGTAAAGCGCTGCGTAAATTGACGGCGCTATATAAGTACCTGTAATAAATAAATAAAATAAAGAGAGTGCCCATTTTCAAATTTTACGTGTCATTTGATACAATACGCACTATCATTTAGATGTCCTCTTGCTTCATAATCTCTGCAATTACCAAAGTGCTAATGAAAGGTGATTTGGAAGCTCCTGAAATGCAATGGCTTGTATCATAGGAAGAAAAAAAAACCCTTTTTGATTTTTAATAGCTGGTCGCTCCATCCTTTGTTGGATGCATCTGACAGGGATTTTAACCATGCCTTGGTTTTAGAAGCATTTTAAACGCTTGTGAAATGCTTGCTGATAACAACTTAAAATGCCTGCTAGCGACTTAGTATTTTATTAGTTTTTCCTTCCTTGTCAGTGGATGATGAGTAAAAACACAAAACACACAAAGCAAAGCATGCATCCCATAGCAAGCAAACATTTTTTTTTTTCTCCTACATTTGACTTTTTGACAATTGAATTTCTACATTTGAATTTTAACTAATTCCACAAACCTTGTTCTCCTTGTATCTGCTGAGATCGGCTATGCAATATTCTTTAAATAATTTATCGTAATATTTCTTTGCAAGTTTCTTCTCCCTGTCAGCACAGAATACAGAAATTTCCTTTATTTCGCTGAGATACGACAATTTTCCCATCCGCTTTTGCATTGAAAATACATTTATATGGCATTAACGTTGTACAGGAAAAACGTTAAGTACGAAAAATCATGAATTTTTAATGAAAGCGATTAGATTTCTGTCTTTTTTTTTTTAAGTCTAGGATGCAGTATGTTCTGTTGGGTCAGCATGAAAAAAAATTAAACCCAATCTTTTCCTTTTAGTTAACTGAAAAAAGAATTGTTGACTAAGTTGATTGAATTACTCCTGCTGTGTATTGGATCAAATATGGATTCTGGTCAAAATGACAAATAGGAAGGGGCGGGGGTTGTCACAGTGGCCCAAGCTGCTGTTAAGCCCCAAAGAAACAAGAATATACTGTTCAGCTTCTAAACCTGGGCTTCTAGGCTTAGATCAAAATTAAAATTCAAGGATAACATGCAGCAAAATAATATTACATCCCAATATAATAAAATTATTTAAAAAAAACAAATAGAAATAGAAATTTAGTCACATGACGTTAGACTTCAAAGCTGAAGACTTGTCATAGGTACCAGTCACTTTAACAATGGCTGACTTATATCCGTACAGTATGTGTGTATAGTTGTTTAATAAAGATAATTACATCAGAAACTAAAACCACTCACTGGTCTCTGCTTATCTTCATACATTTTGGGGTTTTTTTGTTTTTGTTTTTTTTAACTATGTGCCTTTTGCTGTGATCCAATGTACCACTGTGGGTGTATTCTTGAGATTAAAAGACAGTAGGTAAAATGCAACTCCTTTTCCTGTGCTAAATATATAGTTGCCTTTAGTCTTGTTTACAACACTAGGAAGCAAAAGAATGGTCTACAGGTAACAACATATATGAAATTCCCAGAAGACATATATAGCCCTGTCGGCCCAGGTAATATGCTCATCTCTCTTTTTAGTGAAGCATACAATATATGCAATAGATTAGGTACTAGTCTTATTAATAGTGTCAGAAAAGGAAATGTATAAACTGGTGTTTCTAACAGCAAGTAAGAATAAGTTTCTACATTTACTCCACGTCATTGAGGGACAATGTTCTGCAACGACTGCAACACTGTTGCAGTTACCGCAACACTGGACACGTACATAAAATATTTTGTGTTTAGCTGCCATAGAGAAGTCAGACATAGTGTTTGAAATGTCATGCAACACTACATGAGTCTATGCTAGCTAGTCACTCTTATCTGCTTGCTTCAGTACACTACGACCAGGAACACATATGGACCTCTGACTCTTCTCGCACTACACGATTTGAATATTTCTTGCAGGTCTGTGACCCAAAGTAGTGAAGCCATAGGATCAGGATAAAAAGGTAGGCCAGTAAAATTATCAGGTCAGAAATAGTAGCCTGCACACATCTCTCACAAAAGGTTTACTTTAGGTATTTTGGGACTGTGCATTCTCTGCACTCACATTCTGTTCAGTGCAGGGTAAACAGACCTTTGCAACCAAACAATATACAGGGCTATGTTAATGTCCCTGGTGGCACATGAGTGTTGATTAGAGAAGAGACCATGATGAGAAATGTCAGTGCACGCAATAGTCAGAGAAATATAAAAGTACACACTCTCTCCAAATACTCAGAAAATCTATGTCTGGTTCTCACCCCGGATAAACACATGTTGCGGCCAGTATATTTTTAGACATCTATATTTTAACACTGACATTAGGGTTAATTTACCAAGTCATTTCCTCTTCATCTTCCTCCTGCCAAAGGAATCTGTGGTTTTCTCGAATGACATCCAGGTCTGTTTTACGGTCTCCTCTGCCAACAGAAAGGGCACATCATGAACAAAGCAGCCAAAACTATTATCCTCTGCAAACACCACTAATAGAGTACTTATAAGAGCCCATACATATCCATTTATGGTACAAAGAGTGCAGATCAGAATACAGGACTAAAAGGTTAAACTGTCTGCAGGGTATCGTTTGACCTTTTATCAAAAGCTACTGTGTCACCAGGTGACACACTGCAGAATGACTATATAATTAGAATGTATAAAAGTAGCACCCATTCAAGCTCCTATTAGCTTGCTAATTCAGTGCTCCATGTGCCAATAAGTCTCTTCAACCTCCGACCCTTCTGGGAGTGTCAGGGGCATTCTTAACTAGAGATAAGCTTGAGCATCCTCTGAACCAATCCCTAGTCAAATTCTAAACTTGCTCTCTTTTTCTATTAATCGGTCATTTCCGTCCCACAGCTCACTGAAACAAAGGGGCAGGCTGCAGGGTGAGACTCACCTGGCCCGCAGTTCATTGGAGTTAAAAGAGAAAAGCAAGTTCGGCTGTAGATGAGTTTGGAGGATGTCTAAGCGCAGCTCTATTCTCCACAGCAGCAGCTCCTCCAACCCATGATGTAAAATTTCTGGAAATTTTGAAGCCATGGGAAAAAAAAGTTTTACATAAAGTCTCCGAGATACTTTGAGTTCTTTGTGTTACATAATTTGAATATTGTGTCATAAATATATTATCGTTGGAAAATAACATATTCCACACTTTTTTTCCCCAATGTTTCCTGGGAAAAAAAACAAAAAAACAGTTTTTTCCAAATGTTTCAGTTTTTTTTTCCCAGCCCTTTCCTTCTCTACTCCAACCCTCTGCCTCAGACATAACTTAGGCTGTTGGCCCCTGCCTGGGGAGGCCTTGTGCTTTGTAGAGCAGAGCTTGAGTGTAGAGGCTGTCCCAATGATCAGAGTGTAAACAAATTCAGTGCTTAACACAAGCAAAGATTTCAACTTTTGTGTGCTACAGCGTACAAACATACTACTTTCATACATAATGATATATTCAACCTGCAATGTGTCAAAAAGTATTTCAATTTGGTTGCTCACTTGGAGCTTAACCCAAATATGCGAGGCAGTGTAGCTATGAACGTTTATACTGTATATAGTGGTTACATAAATTAGTGGACTTACTTTGGAAGTTTGAAGTCTTCTAGTTTACCTCCATAATACAATATGTAATCATTGACAAACTTTTGATGTCTGGCAAACTGCAATGTTTGTAGTTAACTTAAATAACAAATTTTTAATTGAATTTATCTGGGAGAAAATAGCACAACATTGAAGTAAGCAACACATAAATAAATAGAGATGATCCATGAATGTTCTAGAAGCTGGATTACTCTTTATGCTATAAAAAAACTAACAAATATATATGTATACATGCCCATTGGGAACTATAAACTAGCTGATCAGCTTTCCATTTCAAGGTATACCGATTTATGCATAGAGTCAAAAAGTCTCAGAATGCATTGGACATGGCTATAAATTACCTGAGCACACAAACACTGTCCAAAAAAGTATGGGATTTGCAACAATACAAATAACATAGGTATTAGACTGGATTTTGGTGTGGATTACTATGGAATAATTTAAAACCAGTGATTTTAATTAAACAAATGCTGTGCCCATGGAGTATTTAACTGATGCAGGGCTCGTGCTCATGGAAAAGAATTGGCTGCTCCCATGATGCTTTAGGCCCCATTCACACTTGCGAATGGGGCCATTTGTGATCACCCGTGGGAGACTTAGTTGGGTTTCTTGCGACTAGCTGTGGACATGAAGCACCGTTAAAACCAAAGGAAGCCTGACAACACCTTCAAATATTGGCAGGTGTTTGCATGTAATTGCTCATGCAGCAATAACCTGCACATGATCGGCCATGGACGCAGACTGGTTATCCCTGGACGCGCATGCAGCAGTAACTTGTGTATGATCAGCCTGGAACAATTATCTCTGATGATCAGCCTTGGACACAGTTTTTCTGCATCCAGGGATGATCGTCCACAGATTATCACTGCATGAACGATTACGTGCACACATTAATACACACCAATATTTGAAGGTGCTGTCAGGCTCCCATTGCTTTTGTTAGGGCTTCATGCCCACAGCTAATCGCAGATAATCTGCCTGAGTCTCCCACAGGTGATCGCAAGTGATCCTATCTGCAAGTGTGAATGGGTCCTTAAGTGTATCATTATATACTGTAAGTAGTATATTTCAATGTGTATTAAATGCAGCTCAGTTATTTTTTGTTCTTTAAGGTAATCAATTTAAACTGCTTTGCAGAGATCTGTTTTCACTTTGGCATGTACAAGTCTATTTCTCTTGATTAGTGGAAAAATAAATGAAAGCAAAAAAAAAAATCAAATCCATTGTGATTCAAACTTTTTATGACAATAAAAAATGAAAACCTCTATGAGGGTGAATACTTTTTACAAGAAGTTTACATTTTGTGGTACATTAGGCTTTGTGATATCTAACACATTGTTGATTATATATTACACAGGTTTTTTCGCACCAATAAAATAATTGACCTCTCACCTTACAGTGAATCTATGCCTTACCTATACAGAAGAAAGAAATCAGTTCACTTTAATTTAGCCCTCCTCATATACAAACATTCACCTACCTTCCTTTTGTACCCTTGCCACACAGTTCACCCCCTCAGGAGCTAAAGATAAACCCACATAAGAGAAGTTGTTGAGCTATAGCACACACAGGGCTGCACGTCAATGCTGACAATTTACTGAGTGAGCAAAGCACAGATTTACTTTAAAGTGTTACTAAACCCACAACAATAAAATCAGTCTGTATATGCAGTAACGCATGCTTCTTATACTCACTGTGGAACCTAAGGAGTTACTCTTGTTGAAATGTCTACCTGATACAAACTGAATCTGTAGTAACATGCACATGCTCAGTTTGGTGTGTGTTGCTAGACAGGTTTTTTTTTTCTTGGGAGGGTGCATGTGATCAGCACAGGGCCAATCAGCACTGTCCAGAGGTTCAGGGGTCATGCAGCCTCCTAGAGCAGAAAGAAAACTTCTCCTACAAGCTTTAACCAGTGGTCAGCTGAAGTCTCTAGAATGCTGATGAGAAAAGGTATTTAGCAGTTTATATTTACTAAAATATTTGCACTTCCATGTTCTGTGTACTGTGGAAGACCAGATATAGTGAATGCAGGGTCCTGGGTTTAGTAACACTTTAACCCGTAGACTGACCCTGAACTTGAAAACCTAATGTAACCCCTAAAAGTGACCCGCAACATTTTACCTCCCCCTAACACTTGAGCCGCAGGCCGAATAAAAGGAAAATCAATAGAATCTCTCATTTACGATAACAGCGTAAATGGAGGAATCTCCGTTGCTGGCAATTGTATTCAGACAGCTGTAGCTGCCCTAATGCAGTGGTGTAGTTGAACAATGACTGCATGTGATAGGATGTGGTCACTGTCTGATCACAAATTTTCCACCCAGCTCAGTTAAATTTGTAGGTTTTTAGTCTGTAGGGCTTCTCAATTTAGAAAAAGACAGAAAGCTGGATGAACCTTCTGAACTTTATCATTTTTGCATTAAAATGTGAGATTTGCCAAAAGCAGCTTGTTTATTTGGATGTGAAGACGAAGAATGGTTATCCGATCCCAGGGCTTGGTGAGCTCATCATGATCTGGACAACATTATTTAATAACAGGATATGATGACATCTTTATTTTACAAATCAGGAACACATTTTATGGCTATATTTACATTTCATATTGCTAAAAAAAAATAAAAACTGCTTTCAGATTTCTTCCAACTGACATCAAAACTCAAACCCTAATGAAAAATAGGTTATTATTGGCCTACATATGCAGACATAAAAACTACCACGTCAGGGGATTTGTTGGAAATGAATAGTAATAAAAAGAGTTTAGGTTCATGGGAGATTGCAGGAACTGAATACTAAATGTTTATAGTGCCACCCTAATGTCAGGGTCTCAATTCCCTGCAAATCATAAAGATTGAATTAAGGAAGATAAAGCTGTTAAGCAGAACAAGTGATCAAACTAAGCATCAAATTACTAATGCTATCCAGCAAATGCAGCATTAATACAGTGTATGTAAAGGCAATGTTTTTATGCCTAAACTCCACGGGCAGGGCAAAACATGTTGGTGGGCTTGCTCTGGTTGGAGTTAGTCTGAGGCTGCTGGGGTTCCATGGTGTGCGGTGGCTAAGATTATGCTCCTTGTTCTCTGGAACATTTTGTTAGTGTTGGATATTATGGCAGGATTGCTATTACTATACTATCAATACTTTTCAGCACTGAAAAAAACCCCATAACCCCAATACACAAACATACACGTGTTAATGCATTCATTTTACTGCCAAACATTTTCTCAGAAGATTCTACAGCATTTTGTTACTGTTCATTATAGTAAAAAAAAATTTTCTCTAAATTCCTAAAATGTCTACAGGCATGCAGTTTGTTCTCTCTACATCCTAAATAAGGCTTCCCAGAATAAATAACAATTACATTTCACGTCAAAACACCACCAGCGGAGGGTTTAATGATGGCGCTGGAACTAACAATTATTTGACTGGATGTTACAGCAGACAAAGGATACAGCATCCATTGATATTAGATGAAATCGCCAATTTCGCGCCTCCTCCCTGTTTGGATGAAAAGCAGAAAACATGTTAGTTTGTACAGTGCAGGTTATAATTACAGCATTAAATAAAGGTAATTCTATGGTGTTCTGTACCTGTCACATTCCTCTGCTGCAACCCTCTTGTGTGCCACCTTCCCATGTCTCTCTTTCTGGAATGGCTTCTTAATCAAAGCTTCATCTTCTTTACTGCTATAATGGCACAAACAGGGAAAGGTTAGTACTGAATGATTTAGGGGCAAAGGCTAACATGTAAAAAATAAATAAAATAAAAACCTGCCATGGCACTGGACAGATATTATATATTATAATGATATATTATAGACCACAGAAAAGTTGTGTATAGAAGAATACAATTTTTCCTTTCTTTAAGCCTAGCCACAGGTGGAAAGACATCTTCCTATCCTATGTATGCACTGGAACATGTCCCACTTTCTTGTGCAACTCGCTTGAAAAAGGGTACTGACAAATCCAAAGATTAATAGCTGGAAAATGCCTAAATAACAGAGTGATTCCCATTTTGAAAGTGCTGATTATTTCCTCCAGGGGTATTGCTAAGACGGCACCATTCTCTCTTTGGACCATTGTCTTGGGCTGTTTATTAAAATTTAAAATTACCAGTAAACATTATCTGGGAAAAAACAAAACTCAATTAACATAGCCACAGGCAAGGGAGATCACTGGCCTGCCTACTGTCATGCACAATTTTGCTGGACTCTAACACTGAGTAATATTGAACAGTAATATCCCACGTACACTGACCATCAGTGTAAGGAACAATTTTACCCTGATCTTCAAGGGGACACGCTCTACCAAATAATAGTGTAAAGGGACACAGGTGGGGGGGGATTTACACAGACTAGTTTTATTTCACACAGTTATGTACCAATAAGAGCCAATCCAGTGCAACATCCATATCTTTATACCACAGTAAACCTCAATTTACATTTTGACTTTACAGATAATATTCAGGGATAAATACAGATATAAAAAATCACTTGATTTTTTTGTATGATACGAAAAATACAAACACAAGACATTAAAAGGTTAGTGCTGATATATTATTGTAGTCTTTGTACATTTAATTTAATTCCATACGGTATGGCTAACCCCATTGCCCAAATATATATATATACAGTTACATCTTTTTATCATAACTATACAATCTACTGTATGAGTAACAAATATGACAACTGGTAGACTGGTGTCCCCTCTGACACATTTTGCAGATTTAATCTCACTTCTTCAAGAGGAAATGACAGTTTCGTAGTGCCAAGTGTACATACTATATATCATAAATTAACTTTCTTTAAAAACCACTACCCCAAGAGGACAAGTGTATATACTGTAGATGCAGGACAAGTGTATATACTGTAGATGCAGATGGTGGCTAAAGATTTCGCACAGACGTGGTATGTACCCTTAGTGGTTACTAGGCTATACCCTAGTCTTGTTTCATTACTTTAGTGACTGAAAGGTTGGGTCTACTCCTATAGCCACTATTCTATGGAGGACAGTGCAAACCAAGTTCCGGGGGTATAAGGACCATTCACATCTACAGCAATCTGAAAAACATCCCATAATACTCCATTGGAAATAAAAGAGGAGTCCTTCAGCCCTCATATGAAAACTTATAAATTGGGGTTTAGTTTGGTATTTTCAGACAAACAGTCATTATAATTTGTTTCATGATTTTTATCATAATATAACTTTTTCATATAGAGTTACCATTGTACATATTGGTGGCAAAAAAAGAGAATGCCACCCTTACAGACAGTTAAAAAGATTACTGATGTCATTGCACAGGCTCTGTCAGAGGATATTGGTCCCAGAACTATGCAGACACCATCCAATGGGAAGCCAAATTGGCCATAGCTCAAGTAACCCCTAAGAAACCTCTGGAAGAACCCTAGCATTCCACAGAACCCTTGTTTGAGAATAGCTGCTGTAAGGTGCAAAGGTTTAGAAAGGCTGGATTAGATAATCAAATGAGCAGCACACAAGCTTTGATGGCCTCCTTTCATTCTGGCGGATACCAGCCTTCAAGCTACATCTTCAAATCTGGTATTTTCTTTCCATAATTAGAAAGCAGATTTAAATTTTCTGACTGAATAAACATATTAATGTAATTGACGGACACAATAAGCAAAAATTATTTATGAGGCTTTCAGAGAAGCGAGCTGAAAGATCTCCAAGGTGCATTAGAAACCACAAACCTAATTATGAAATCTTCAGGGACCTGACGCCACAAAAGGTCCAAATCACATTCATGTATACAGTCTGTCCTTAAAGGGACCACTGTCCTCTCCTCCTTTCTGGTCTTTTTCATTTTCCGAGAATACATTTTTCAAAGTGTGGTAATTATAGTGTTATCAAGTCAGCTTACCATACTATCCATTGTGTGCTCTTAAAGCATTTTTTAAACCCGTATCCAATAATACACTATATTGCCAAAAGTATTGGGATGCCTGCCTTTACACGCGCATGAACATTAATGGCATCCCAGTCTTAGTCTGTAGGGTTCAATATTGAGTTGGCCCACCCTTTGCAGCTAAAATTATTATTATTATACAGGATTTATATAGCGCCAACAGTTTGCTCAGCGCTTTACAATATAACGGGAGACAATACAGCAACAGTACAGTTCAATACAAGGGGGATTAGGAGGGCCCTGCTCCTCTGAGCTTACAATCTAGGAGATTCAGCTATAAGCTATTCAACTCTTCTGGAAAGGCTGTCCACAAGGTTTAAAAGTGCGTCTATGGGAATGTTTGACAATTCTTCCAGACGTACATTTGTGATGTCAGTCGAGAAGACCTGGCTCACAGTCTTCACTCTAATTAATCCCAAAGGTGTTCTATTGGGTCAGGACTCTGTGCAGGTCAGTCCAGTTCCTCCACCCCAAAGTTGCTCATCCATGTCTTTATGGGCCTTGCTTTGTGCACTGGTGCGCAGTCATGTTGGAAGGGCCCATCCCCAAACTGTTCCCACAAAGTTGGGAGCATGAAATTGTCTTGGTAAGCTGGCGCCTTAAGAGTTCCCTGGAACTAAGGAGCCAAGCCCAACCCCACCAAACCTTCTACTTGGCTTGATTTTATACACCTGAATCCAATGATTTGGAGGAGTTTCCCAATACCTTTGGCAATATAGTGTATGTGCTTACAGCAGTGGTGTCCAACTGTTCAATATTCCTACACAGATTAGACAATAAGATCTATTCTCTACCAGGCGTGAAAGAAATGGTAAACTCTGTATATACACATGTATTTAATTGTCTATCTTTGTCTTGTTTTCTCCACTGCAGCCAAAATCCTTGGCATCATAATAACTCTTCTGCCACATAATCACATTCCTTAGACTCTGATAAGAGACTAGCCTGCACTGTTTCAGTTACTTCCCTTGTCATCCTGAGAGAGGTTCACATCAGAATCACACAGGAGCTCACAGGTTACATTTGCAGGGGTGAAAATGGAACCTCTAACAACCAAGTGATAAACATACAGCATACAGTGAAGACATATAAAGATATCATCCAGCAATAAGAAAAAAGGACCTCTCAATGACCCTGACATCATATTCCTACCAAGCAATGTAAACACCACAGTGTGCAAATACAGAAATCTTATACATAACAATATTTCTGTATTTGCACACTGGTGTTGTTTATATACACAAGCACTAGATGTATACCCATACACGGGTGACGTGATACAAAGAATGCAAATACACAATTTGTTTCAAATAATATTGCAGAGACATGCGACTCTTTTCTGGATGAATGCACAAGCGTAACTCACAATCAAACTGTGGCCCTCATGCTGGATTTGGTCTTTTGCTTGCCTTTATACAGCCCTTTGGGCACTACTGCTGCCATTGACGCAAGGCGCTATTCCTCCCACTGACACCAATTATGAGGCACCATTCATTTTAGAGAACCCAACAGTGAGGCAAAATTCCTCCCATTGACACCAAGGACCCCGTATGATTCCTACCAATGACATCAACATTGGGGCACTATTCCTCCCACTGACACTAACAAACAATGGGGCACTATTCCTCTCAGGGACACCAACAATGGGGCACCATTCTTCTTACTGACATCAACCATGTGGCAAAATTCCTCTCACTGATTGAAAGTGATAAAACACTTTTTCTTCCACTAACACAAAAGATGGGGCACTATTCCTCCCCTTGACATCAGTGATGGGGCACCATTCCTTTCAATGACACAAAAGATTGGGCACTATTCTTCCTACTAACACCAACGATGGGGCACTATTACGTTCACAAGAACCAATGATGGGGCATAATTCTTCCCAGTAACACCAATGATAAGGCACTATTCCTCCTTCTACTGACCACAGATGCTATAAAATCTTTTTACACCTACTGATGACCAAGCCTGAGAAATTGTCCATTTGCTGGGGTATTTTCTACTCCTACTGGTCACAATCTGGCCCCCCTAAAGTCTGAAGGACAGTGAACTGCTTAGAAAGTTTGGAGACCCCCTGGACTAGTACATCCAGCTCATCTGGACATACGTGCACGGGATTGCCGAGTCAAGCAATAAAAAAAAGAGCTCTGCGCTTAGATTCAAACTAAAATGGCGACATATTATTATTATTATTATTATTATACAGGATTTATATAGCCCAACAGTTTTCTCAGCGCTTTACAATATAACGGGAGACAGTACAGCAACAATACAGTTCAATACAAGAGGGATAGGATGGCCCTGCTCCTAGGAGCTTACAATCTCTATGTTATGTACTGTGACCAGGTCAAGAGTCATTGCAGCAGAATTTTAACCACGTGCTAGATTATGTTAAGATGTGCAACAAACACATTCCATGTCTTTTATGAACAGAGGTCAATGATGTCTAGATTCCCAGACCAAATTCAGCAACATTGGTAAACTTTACTCATTCACCCAAGCAGCATTGGCTAATAACTTCATGTGTTTTGATTTTAGTTTAAACCAATATGCTGCAATGGTGTGCACTGAAAAAAAAGCATATTAAATTTTTGTTCAGCAGGTCTGATGCACTGCAGTGCATAGTATTACCAATGAAAAAAAAAAAAACGCACTGCAGAACAGCACAGCACAATTCAAAATGCATATCGGCAGACGTGTTACCATGACTAATTTGCCAACCAAAACAATTCTTACCTTTCTTTCTACACAGCATGGATGCTGCGGCTGTCTGAAGACGAGAACTGAATGAGAGAAATCTATGAATGTATGGCCAGCCTTAGGCCTAGTTCACATGTCTCTGCTTTTAAATGTTTATCTAAAGATCAATGGGGTTGACTAACTAAAGACAAATAAACTCTTCATGTTGCAAGGGAAGTTGCATTTTGGAGGGGAATTATGCCCAGAGCTTATTGAATTAGTTGAAGCTTCATCATTCAATCATGTGCAAGCAAAAATGCTTTTTTTTCCCCTTGCACATGGTTAGGTATTCTTTGCAAAGTGAAATTTCCCCACATTCACTAAGCTCTGGGGAAAATTCCCTTGCAAAGTTTGGATGTTGCAGGCTACAACTCTTTCAGAGTCACCGACAGAGAACAAGCATGCAGCAAGTGAGCATGAAGTCAAAGCTCTGATCTACATTCTTCTTCTGGGTCAACAATTTAGAAAGCATAGAAGCTGAATGATGCGCAGAATAAGCCCGGCAGCTAGCATTTTTACAAAAGATTAGGATTTAACCCATAAAAGCTAGTCAGGAATGTAATGTGTCAGGTTGCCATGGCAGCTCGCTTTTCCTTTCTGGCACATTTCATAAACGAGACTCATTGTACAGTCACAATAAATTATACCCATATGTTGTACTGAGCAGCTCTGAAAAAAACTAAGCAAAAATATTCTGTTTTTAATAGTGTACTCTTCCCTCTAAGTGATGACAGAATCCTGTGATGAATTATATGTGGATGAGAGATCTAATGAGTGATGCTGGGAACAGATGGAATAAAAGTCTGTATGGACTCAGCTCCAAATATTTAACACAAGCTGACAGTAAAACACAACTGAGGACCAAGCTAAACCCATTAGGCCTGTTTTTCATCTCTCATTTGTGTTACATGTTTCCAAGGGATCCATTTATATAACCATATTAAATAAAGGCTTGGCTTCTTTAATCTTAATACAGAAAGATAGGTTTAGCCATCTCTCCATTTGCATTTGTAGTAAAGGAGGTGTTCAACAAACTCAGGTTCCCCCCCCCCCCCCATTCCTGTTTTCCTCTCCTCTTATGTTAGGAAAAATCTCTCAATTTCATGAAATTTCACACACTAACATGATGTGAATATAAGTTTGACTGAGAACAAGAGACATTGCTGTAAGCACATCTGCTTTTCTATACAGGCATCTCTGCATACATCGCTAAGACATTTATGTCACATCCGAAGCACTTTCATTCCATGGTTAGTAGATCGTCCGAAGTGGAGTATTCTGTTAAAGTTTCCACTAAAGTCAAGAGGAAAAAACGGAAGTTTAACCCCAAAAGAGGCTGTTGAGTTGTGGAGGGAAAAAAAAGAAGAACATTTAGAGGTAATACACTTCTGGAAACAAGCATTACCCAGCTCCATTCTTTTTTATTTTAGGGTCTATGAGACCTATCTTGACAAAAATATAAATAAGTGAAATAGCTTTTAACCTTTAAAGAAATGAGATGTTAAAATATACACAGATGATCCTATACTACGACCTAAAATGAAGAACACAAAACAAAGTGAATTCCAAGTGGGGTGGAAGGGTTGCCTACACAACTGATCTCAAATGATCCTCTTAATCTGTGCCAGCGCCTGATGTCTCTCTATCTGAAGATTAGAATTAAAAGTCCCTAAAACCCAATTGAACCCTCTTAAATTATTACTGTAATGCAGTCATATTGCATTTGCAGCAATAAACATGGCTCTTCTATTATTTTTTTTTATTTCCCCTGCAGTCCGACAGGCTCCAATGAACACTGTGTTAATCAACATCACTCCCCGAGTAGTGCTGCTGATTCGGCAGTGTTCAGGGAACCATGTGGGAGATCTAGGCTGGTTTTTTTTCGGTGTGAGAGTCTATTTGCTGTTAGTCAAAGGGTTTTTAGTCTATTGTATTCCATGCAGCGAATTTACTCTGTTAATTTACTAGCCAAGTCTCTCTCTTTTCTGCAGACAAGAGTATCTCTACCTGCACTGAGACTCCCAGCAGAAGCCTTCAGACTGAAGAAATAATTCCAAATAAACAATAGACATCTTGGAACTTGTTACCGTCTTTTCTTTGCATTTCTGTCCAGTTCTTCATCCTCATCGCTAAAATCTGATTCGTAGTCTCGGTAGCCATGTGCCTGTATAAAAAAATAAATAATAAAATGTAAGCTTCTCAACTGTGACAGGTACCAGCTTCCCCCCTTTACAATGAGTAACTTCAAGGATAAATTTACACTTATGTCTTCCCATATACAGTGGATATAAAAAGCCTGCACAACCCTGTTAAAATGTCAGGTTTCTGTGATGTAAAAAAATGAGACAAAGATAAATCATTTCAGAACTTTTTCCACTTTTAATGTAACCTATAAACTGTACAACTCAGTTGAACAACAAACTGAAATCTTTTAAGTGGAGGGAAGCAAAAATAAAAAACTAAAATAATATGGTTGCATAAGTGTGCACACCCTTAAACCAATACTTTGTTGAAGCACCTTTTGATTTGATTCCAGCACTCAGTCTTTTTGGGGATGAGTCTATCAGCATGGCACATCTTGACTTGGCAATATTTGCCCACTCTTCCTTGCAAAAACACTCCAAATCTGTCAGATTGCGAGGGCATCTCCTGTGCACAGCCCTCTTCAGATCACCCCACATATTTTCGATCGGACTCAGGTCTGGGCTCTGACTGGGCCTTTCCAAAACTTTAATCTTCTTCTGGTGAAGCCATTCCTTTGTTGATTTGGATGTATGCTTTGGGTCGTTGTCATGCTGAAAGATGAAGTTCCTCTTCATGTTCAGCTTTCTAGCAGAAGCCTGAAGGTTTTGTGCCAATATTGACTGGTATTTGGAACTGTTCATAATTCCCTCTACCTTGACTAAGGCCCCAGATCCAGCTGAAGAAAAACAGCCCCAAAGCATGATTCTGCCACCACGCTTCATTGTAGGTATGGTGTTCTTTTGGTGATGTGCAGTGTTATTTTTGCACTAAACATATCTTTTGGAATTACATTTGGAATAAAAGTTCAACCTTGGTTTCATCAGACCAGAACACATTTTCCCATATGCTTCTGGGAGACTTCAGATGTGTTTTTGCAAAATGTAGCCGGACTTGGATGTTTTCTTCGCAAGAAAAGGTTTCCATCTTGCTGCTCTACCCCATAGCCCAGACATATGAATACAGGAGATTGTTGTCACATGTACCACACAGCCAGTACTTGCCAGATATTCCTGCAGCTCCTGCAATGTTGCTGTAGGCCTCTTTGTAGCCTCCCAAACCAGTTTTCTTCTTGTCTTTTCATAAATTTTAGAGGGACGTCCAGTTCTTGGTAATGTCACTGTTGAACCATATTTCTCCACTTGATGATGACTGTCTTCTCTGTGTTCCATGGTATATCTAATGCCTTGGAAATTCTTTGTACCCTTCTCTTGACTGGTATCTTTTAATAATGAGATCCCTCTGATGTTTTGTAAGCTTTCTGCAGACCATGGCTTTTGCTGTAGGATGTGACTAAGGAAATGTCAAGAAAGACATAGAACAGCTGAACTTTATGTGGGTTTAATCATAGGCACCTTAAAATGATGGCAGGTGTGTGCTGACTCCTATTTAACATGATTGTGAATGTAATTGCTTAATTCTGAACAGGGTGGATTTGATTTAAATCACGATTTAAATCACTAGTCTTCTACATAGACTAATTCTTGCTGGTATAACTTTAATATGCAAGTAGCTGAAGATTTTTAGAATAACAACTTTTCATATTAGTTTTTTTATCCCCAGTTTAATAGGTTAATCATTCATATTTGGACAACTTTTCTGTTGTACTTAGGAAGGAGAAAAATAATCATTACCTTAATAATAACAATTTAAATAGATTTATTCAACTGAAACAATAACATTCCAGCATATGTTATTTGCTTAAACATCCATGTTTGTTAACTAATTTGGCTAAACAAAATATATATATTTTAAGAAACTTAGACTGTCAGCCCCTTCCTCCTCACACTTAGTTTCACTTTCTTCTTGTGCAGATCTATTCCACTCCAAACAATCAGAAAAATATTGTTTCTATTCTATTCACTGAACTTCTTGAAACTTAGCACTGAAGGGGTTGATTCTGTATTCATAGGTTTGTAGAAGTTAGGATGAAGGTCTTTTTCTTAACTCTGTTCATGTTACAACATTTTTGCTGTGAAGAAGAGGCATGTGATCAAATTCAGTTTTGAGAACTGCAAAAGTAAACCAAACATCTGTGATAATATCTTGTAGGCAGAGAAACTGCCCAATAATCTTACAAAAACCTCTGGAAGAGCATGACATTGTGAATGGATTCATGGAATTTATTTACCAAAAAGATTAAACATATACAGCCTTATTCTACATAATTAAAAAACTAATCTTTATTTCATGATGGAATAACCTTTGGATGGTAATATATTTTCCTCAAAAAGCATTTTATTCAAAAAAATCCGATTTAAATAAAAAAAAATCCGACTTAAATAAAAAAAATCCGATTTAAATTAAAAAAAATCCGATTTTTAAAAAAAAATCATTGATTTTTATCCACCATTATTTTAGTTTTTAATGTTTACTTCCCCCCTAAAAGATTTCAGCTTGTTGTTCTACTGAGTTGTACAGTTTATAGGTCACATTAAATGTGGAAAAAGTTCTGAAATGATTTATCTTTGTCTCATTTTTTTACATCACAGAAACCTGCCATTTTAACAGGGGTGTGTAGACTTTTTATATCCACTGTAGTGTATTAACACACTCGCACTAATGGGTGCTGTATTACGGCAGTCCTAGTACAGGGGGAAATAAAATGTGCAATCATAGTTTTTATAGTGCATCAGGCCAAGATGCATGGTGTAGGTGACCACCACTGTAAAGAGCATTGAGGTGTCATCACAACATACCACAGCTGCCCAGTTTTGACTTTTGTTATATCAGCACGGCTTGGGACCCAACCACCACATGCATGCATAGCTGCCTCATTAGCACCCAGCTTGTTACATGAGACACCTGAAGGAGGGAGAAGCTGGCATGGCCAGCAGGGACTGCCAGAAGAGGAGGAAAGTCACATTTCTGTGCAATAAAATAAACAATTTACCTTTAGTATCCCCTTAAACTTTAAATTGAACATTGAAAACATTCAATGCACTCTGCCTGTTCTGCCCTCATCAGTTACATTGTTCTCAGCTATCTCTGTAAACAGCAAAACACCCCCTGGAGATGAGAGAAGAATGGGGTACTTAGTACAGTGAGTGTCCTCAGCCTAAGACAGGTAGTGTATTATGTATTACTCTCTGGATCACTGGGTGAAAATGATGGGAACATGCCACTGTACCTAAGGATTGTAAGCTGTGACATCATGGGGTTTATATACTAAAGGCAAATAGACTGTGTACTTGAAAGTAGTTGCACTAATTTTCCCCAGAGCATAGTGAATGAGGTAAAGCTCTGATGATTTCCATGATCCAATCACATGCAAGCAAAAATGCGTCTCATTTTCCTTGCACCCAATTGGGTATTCAAAGTGAAGCTTCACAACATTCACTTCAAGTGCAGTCTATTTACCTTCAGTAAATCCTTCCCAATGTGTTTTTGTTCTTGTATTTATATACAATTTAAGGCACCAAAACATGGAGAAATGTACATATGATGGAGAGCTAGGCTGAATATGTGCAATGCTAGGATTTTCTGGTCCATCTGTAACAGTACAGAGACTTTTCAAAAATATTGCCACCATACACAAAAGCTTATACTACCATATATTTTATTTAGAGACAATTGCACACACATACATAAGTGATAAAAACATTAAAAGTGACAACTAAATGCATTGTACTTCGAATAAATAGATCATTGTAATGGTGTATTTTAACATGGCTATCTATATTATCAAGTTGAATGGGTTATAATTCATATCATGATTACATTACTGTGAGCTCATCAAGGAGATTTCCTTTTATGCTGTGATATATACAGTGCCTTGAAAAAGTATTCATACCCCTTGAAATTTTCCACATTTTGTCATGTTACAACTAAAAATGTAAATATATTTTATTGGGATTTTATGTGATAGACCAACACAAAGTGGCAGATCATTGTGAAGTGGAAGGAAAATGATAAATGGTTTAAAAAAAAAGTGTGGCATGCATTTGTATTCAGCCCCCACCCCTAACTAAAATCTAGTGGAACCAATTGCCTTCAGAAGTCACCTAATTAGTAGAGTCCATCTGTGTGTAATTTAATCTCAGTATAAATACAGCTGTTCTGTGAAGCCCTCAGAGGTTTGCTAGAGAACATTAGTGAACAAACAGCATCATGAAGGCCGAGGAACACACTAGACAGGTCAGGGATAAAGTTGTGAAGTTTAAAGCAGGGTTAGGTTAGAAAAAAAATATCCCACGCTTTGAACATCTCATGGAGCACTGTTCAATCTATCTGCAGAGAATGTTGACACCATTTTTTTTTTTTTTTTTACAAACTAGATTCCCAGTGTATATTGTTTTCATTTAGGAAATTCCATTCATTTCAAAATGGAAAATTAAAAGCAAACGAAATTTTGAAAAACATATACAGGCGTGCCTTGTGAGCTGCTAGGATATACTATTAACCTAAAATGATTTCTTTACTACTGAGCAGTTCTCACCTGGTCACACTCTCATATGTATGCGATTAAAACAGTTTCTACTCAAATGGTGCAGCGCTTCCACTATTTTCATACAATGTGTCTGCAAACTCAACCGCAATATCAATCCACTAAAACAAAATCAAATAGTGCTGCCTGTTTGCGAGCACCATGACATCATATAGTAAGCCCTGCCCCTACATGTTTCATCACAGGGTCACGCCCCACCCCTATGTGTTTCGACACAGGGTCACGTGATTTCCCCCTGATGAAGCCACGTGACCCTGTGACAAAAAACGTAGAGGCGGGGCTTACGTGATGACTTGCAAATAGCGGAGGATCGGTAATATATTGAGGAAAACACATTTATGTAAAGAAATAGTGCTGTAGACACACGCTGGCTATGTTTGGCACAGTATAGCCCCCTGATAATGTGAGTGGCATTCTGTATAAGTATTTGGGAGTGAATAAATGATGTATAAATAATCAGTCTTCATGCACACTGGACGTTTTGATAACGCTGGTAACGTTAGCGGTGTAAAGTCATGTTAAAAATTTGAGTTTTTCAGCTTTTGGTAACAAAAAAAAAGTCCAAAAAAGCCGTTTTGTGGCGTTTTACAGCGTTTTTCAGCGCTAGAGTGTTTTTACAGCTAAAAAAATGTTGATTACAATCTATGTGTGCATGGACACATAGGATAACATGCTGGGGGGTTTACTAGCTGTAGAAAAAAACCCGCCAAAAGCCAAAAACAGCCGCTGTAAAAACGTCAAGTGTGCATGAGGACTCAAGCACAATGTAGTCTTTTTCCTTATGCATGCTGAGCGGTGGAGACGGTCTTTAAGGTTGCAGTGTTGAATAACCCTGAGGAGGATTAGATATATATACAAAAAGCCAAGAGAGTGAGACCATCACCAGAGCAAGTTACCTACGAGGCCACAGAGTTATTATATGTCCAACTGAGGGACACAAGCTAGGCTTGACCTTAAAGTATATGTAAGGTCATGGAGGCCAGGTGAGAGCACAACTGATGGAGGTGTCACAAGAGTGGAGGACAAAGGAGCAAAAGTAAGAGAAAGCAGCCGATCACAAAGTATATGTGCCTTTAGTAAATCAACCCCGCTGTATGGGATATAGTGAAAACGAAGTTGGGAAGTACTTTTGAATGACATTCTTGTAGTCACCAAATGTACAGAGAACTTTCCTTCAAATGTTCCTACGACTGTTCATTCAAATATCTACTAGCGTATAGCCAGCTTTAGTGGTGTATTTTAATGTGGTCCTTAATGTGCACCTTTACAGGAAGAAAAGGAAAGGTGAAGTAACACTGGACACCTTAAAGTGGAACTGCAATACACTTGAGTACCACAAACAAAAAATGCTACTTAATTTATTGTTTATAAACTCCCCCATCCATCCATGTCTCCATGCTTTATTTTGCTTAGAAATCATTTTAAAAAAACACCCCTTGGCATTTTTGGCAGTAGCCATCTAGAGTAAGGGCAGATGACTTATATAGCATTTACTTCCTGGAACTCATCTGTCCTTAGCTAATGCATTGACTGAGCTGAGAATCTTCCCTCCCCTCCTGAAGAGTCCTGGGATATATGACATCATTTGACCTAGGCAGGAAACCAGGAAGTAACTGAAGAAATGTAAAAACAAAAAAAAAAAGTTTAAAACAAGTAATCACCCTTTCCTATCCATCTACTAATGCTAGCAGCATAAGGATTAAAAATAGACAATATCGATTGACAGAGTGAAGTTCCACTTTAAGACCAGCCCACCTCCCCCCCCCCCCCCCCCCCCCGTTCCTGTGTACTTACCTCAATAATCAATCAACCATCGGGGCCCATACAGCTGATTTAGTGGTCCAAGGATCTGAAATCCTCGCTCTTCTGTGTGGGGCTTCTAGGATGGATCAGATTCATGCTCTGTGCCTGTGCTGACTAATCAGAATCTCTCTCATCCATCCCAGAAGCACCGCACAGAGGAGAGGGAGAAGAGTGGGGATTTCAGATCGCTGGACCACTACATTGGCTGTGTGGCCACTGACAACTCAGCATCCCCAGAGGTAAGCACAGCAGGGACCAGGGAAGGGGGTGGGGAAGGTGTGCAATGCTAGTTCACATTTTCATTTTTTTCAAT
The DNA here is from genome assembly GCF_062004578.1 of Staurois parvus. NCBI lineage: Eukaryota > Metazoa > Chordata > Amphibia > Anura > Ranidae > Staurois > Staurois parvus. Next base: position 9,127,904 of record NW_028318321.1, read on the forward strand.
AACATTGAACTAACCCTATCACTCCAAACTCCAGACAAATATTTTGTGCAGAATACAGAGGGGAAGCATGCTGGGATTTATAGTCCTCCTAGAGGGACCTTTACTGCCATGCAATCGTCCTGGAGGAGCCTGATCAACTGTGTGCACTGCCAGGAAAACCATGCTGGGACATGTAGTTCTCTTGGAGGCATTTACTACTATGTACACTTTCATACAGGAAATGCTGGGACTAATAATGCTGTCAGCAAAGCATGCTGGGACTTGTAGTGCTCCTAAGGGGACCTCCACTGCCTGAGGGTAAAGCTGGGACATGTAGTCCTCGTGGACGTGTTTGCTGAGCTCTGTATACTGCCATGTAGGGAATGCTGGGAAATGTAGTCCTCGTGGACAGGTTTGCTGAGCTCTGTATACTGCCACGCAGGGAATGCTGGGACATGTAGTCCTCGTGGACGTGCGTGCTGAGCTCTGTATACTGCCACGCAGGGAATGCTGGGACATGTAGTCCTCGTGGACAGGTTTGCTAAGCTCTGTATACTGCCACGCAGAGAATGCTGGGACATGTAGTCCTCGTGGACGTGTTTGCTGAGCTCTGTATACTGCCACGCAGAGAATGCTGGGACATGTAGTCCTCGTGGACGTGTTTGCTGAGCTCTGTATACTGCCATGTAGGGAATGCTGGGAAATGTAGTCCTCGTGGACAGGTTTGCTGAGCTCTGTATACTGCCACGCAGGGAATGCTGGGACATGTAGTCCTCGTGGACGTGCGTGCTGAGCTCTGTATACTGCCGAGCTCTGTATACTGCCACGCAGGGAATGCTGGGACATGTAGTCCTCGTGGACAGGTTTGCTAAGCTCTGTATACTGCCACGCAGAGAATGCTGGGACATGTAGTCCTCGTGGACGTGTTTGCTGAGCTCTGTATACTGCCACGCAGGGAATGCTGGGACATGTAGTCCTCGTGGACAGGTTTGCTGAGCTCTGTATACTGCCGAGCTCTGTATACTGCCACGCAGGGAATGCTGGGACATGTAGTCCTCGTGGACAGGTTTGCTGAGCTCTGTATACTGCCACGCAGAGAATGCTGGGACATGTAGTCCTCGTGGACGTGTTTGCTGAGCTCTGTATACTGCCACGCAGGGAATGCTGGGACATGTAGTCCTCGTGGACAGGTTTGCTGAGCTCTGTATACTGCCACGCAGAGAATGCTGGGACATGTAGTCCTCGTGGACGTGTTTGCTGAGCTCTGTATACTGCCACGCAGAGAATGCTGGGACATGTAGTCCTCGTGGACGTGTTTGCTGAGCTCTGTATACTGCCACGCAGAGAATGCTGGGACATGTAGTCCTCGTGGACGTGTTTGCTGAGCTCTGTATACTGCCACGCAGGGAATGCTGGGACATGTAGTCCTCGTGGACAGGTTTGCTGAGCTCTGTATACTGCCACGCAGGGAATGCTGGGACATGTAGTCCTCGTGGCCGTGTTTGCTGAGCCCTGTATACTGCCACGTAGGGAATGCTGGGACATGTAGTCCTCGTGGACATGTTTGCTGAGCCCTGTATACTGCCACGCAGGGAATGCTGGGACATGTAACCTCACCAGTGCAGAGCTCCAGCCTCTATCCGTATGACTTCCCCCCCATCCCCGCTCAGCTCCAGACACAGGCACACATATACTTACATAGTTGGCCGTCATTTTTATTGCTGTGTTATTCCCCCCTCTTCATACACAGCACACTGGGTGCTACAACATAAACAGTCCGATGGGAAACATTACATGTCGGCGCTTGGTTCCGGGATCTGCAGTACCGACACACGGACAGCAGGGGGCGGGATGAGGAGCCAGTGAGGTGGGGAATGCAGCACAGGGTGGACGAGCCGAGAAAAGAGCCAATCAGGTGCTGCCCAGGAGCAACTTGGTGCAATTTGCTCGCTAATAGGGGGAATTGGGCCGCAATTTAGGCGCTAAGAAGGCGTAGCTCAGGCGCTACTAAACCTTGTGCGCTAAGAAGGTGCAATTTAGGCGCTAAGAAGGCGTAACTCAGGCGCTACTAAACGGAACTTGTGTGCTAAGAAGGTGCAATGTAGGCGCTGAGTGTATATTAGGAATGGTGGTGAGAGATGATATTCAGTGAATCCTGTTATGAGAGAATTCTATAAGCTGCCATTGCTGACTGGTGTGTGAAATGCCAGTTTCCTGGCTGTAATTCTGCTTCAGTACTTCCTGAGGCAGCAGAATAATACGGGGGAAGGGTCTAGGCTTCAAACTGACTTCACTTGCTGCATGCTTGTTCAGCATGTGTGTATGAGACACTGGTGAAGGTGTGGATCTCCACGGTAGGGGGAATTGTCCCTGAGCGGGGGAGGGTCTCATGTTTGTATGAAGAGGGGAGCAGCTCAGAGGTGAGCACAGGCCGTCTACGTCGCCATCACATGAGAAAAAGTTTCTACAATTTCACCAAATTTTGTATCTAAACCACCAAACTTTCTGCTCACACCTCTACAGCCGCACAGAAGGTTCTGGATTCAGGCCTCACTCATCCGCTTGTTACTTTGGCAGACGTGACAACCACCATAGGAACGGCCCATCCCCCACCCTGTCCACACAGCCCAGAAATCCCTGGAGACTGGCATCACTTCTGAAGATGGTGTTTGCCTGGCAATAATAATACATTAAGACAACAATCCAATCCCATACTAATACATCCAACTGTCACTGTTGTCTCCAATCACATTTAGTTTTCTTTACCCCCTTCGTAACCAGGCCATTTTTTGCGTTACGGTACTGCGTTACTTTGCCTGACAATTGTGCGGTCATGCAATGCTGCACCCAAATGAAATTTATGTCTTTTTTTTCCCACAAATTGAGCTTTCTTTCGGTGGTATTTGATCGCCTGTGCGCTTTTTATTTTTTGCGCTATAAAAAAAGGACCGACAATTTTGAGAAAAAAACTATATTTTGTACTTTTTGCTATAAAACGTCCAGTAAAAAAATTAAAAAATCAAGTTTAGTTATAAATTTAGGCCAAAATGTATTCTGCGACATGTCTTTGCTAAAAAAAAATCCCAATACGTGTAAATTAATTTTACGTGCAAGTTATAGATTCTACAAAGGGAATATATACTGAATTTTTTTTTATACTAATGTGGCGATTAGCGACTTATGGCGGGACTGCTGCAGACATTCTGACACTGGGGGGGGGAACTGACTTGGGGTCACTGACATCTCCAGTGACACCAATACAGTGATCAGTGCAAAAAAGAGCACTGACACTGTACTAATGGCACTGAGGAGGAAGGGGTTAACATTTGGAGGCAATCAAAGGGTTAACTGTGTGATGGGAGTGTTTTCCTAGGGGGCAGGGGGGTGTGCTTCATTGTAGGCACACTGATCGGGATGCCTGTGCTCAGCCATCCCGATCAGTGTGCCCAAACTGACAGAGAGGAGGGCTGCATTATAAACAGTTTGCCAGTAATCACCAGGACCCGGTGATTGACACCCATTACCGCAATGTGCGGCGCAGGTAGGGCAGTCACGCCTCGCACGGCCCCCCTACCCCGAAATGCTAAATCGTGTATATATATGTGATTTTGTGCAGCGGTGCCGCCCTGCCGCAGTGAAAGTACTGTGGCTGGTCGGCAACCGGTTAAACATGTCCAATAAAAATCTTTTTAAAAATTACATTTCGGCATAAATTTAGGGCACAATGTATTCTGCGACATGTCTTTGCTAAAAAAAAATCCCAATACGTGTAAATGAATTGGTTTACAAGAAATATATAGCATTTACATATGGCAGTATATATACTGGAATTTTGCGGGATTGTGGTGGGCATTCTGACACTGGGGAGAACTAACTTGGTGTCACTGACACCACCAGTGACACCAATACAGTGGTCAGTGCTAGTAAAAAGCACTGACACTGTACTAATGGCACTGGGCAGGAAGGGGTTAACATCTGGGGCAATCAAAGGGTTAGCTGTGTGTGTTTTACTATGAGGCTGTGTGTGCTTTTCACTGTAAGCACACACAGCAGGAGCTGACAGCCAGTAATACTCGGCAATCACTGGGTGCTGGCGAGTAATCACCTTCCGGGACCCGGTGATTGATAGCCGAGGCCGTGCACGCCCCATACCCAGAAATGCAAAATCACATATATTTGTGATTTTGCGCATCTGTGCCCCCCTGTAGAAGTATTTCTGCTATAGGCCAGACGGGAAGCGGTTAATGAAAGTGCATCGAAGTTGCAGCATGCTGGACTTTTTTTTTTTTTTTTTTTTTAAGTGCACCTCACTTAAAACATACTGGTGTGAATGAGGCCTGACGCCCCTCTTCACTATAGTGGGGGGGACATGTCTGCTGACTAAGAGGGAGAGCACTGAGTTACTTCCTATGAGTTGCGCAGTTTCACAGTAAAGCTACTGTCACTGTCGCATGTCATAAATGCGGTACAAATATGCATTTTTAGTGCATTTTCTGGGTGCCTATTACCCACCAAACATTTCTTTGTATTGATTGTCACTTGATGGTGGGGACTCCTGCAGGAGTTTCTGTCCAGTGCAGGCAGGTCTCAGTGAGGTGCAGGTGGACTGTGCGCTGAATCAGGAAGACAACACTGCCTTGCATAAAGTCTTACTAAGGGGTTGATTTACTAAAGGTAAATATACTGTGCAGTGTAAGTGCCGTTGCTTTATACCCAAGGGGAAGCTCTGAAATGAGGCAAAGCTCTGCTGTTTTTTTTCATCCGATCGTGTGCAAGCAAAAATGCTGTTTTTTTTTTTAAATTTTCCTTGCAAGTTCCCCTCAGTTCTAGAGCAACTGCACTTTTAGTGCACTTGCAGTGCACAGCCTATTTGCCTTTAGTAAATCAACCCCAAGTGAGCATTGTCATCCTATGGCAAGAAGTCCATTAGAGGACTCAGGGCTCATTGATAAGGGCGAGTAACTTCGGCACCGGTAAGAAATGTCTGAACCTGGACACAGACAGTTTGGGGTTTATTTACTAAAGCTGGAGAGTCCAAAATCAGACTCCCTTCTGCATAGAAACCAATCAGCTTCCAGGTTTCATTGCCAAAGCTTCATTGAACAAGCTGAGGTTAGAAGCTGATTGGTTTCTATGCAGAAGGGAGTCTGATTTTGGACTCTCCAGCTTTAGTAAATAAACCCCTTTGCGTCCAAAGCCGGAAATTCTGGATGCATCCACACTGGCCGCAGCTAATCATCCAATGTGTATGTGGCCATAGCATAGATTGCTGCTGTGTGCATCTGAACACAGCAGCCTAATTGCACATATTAGGCTCCATTCACACTTATGTGACTTGTCCAAAGTCGCCCCCCATGTTTCCCTATGGGTACCATTCATATCTGAGCTACTTCAAAATTGCTCCTCCACTGCTTTGTTCCAACTTCCATGCGACTTGAGGGCCATAGACTACATAGAAACCCTCCAAAGTCGCATGAAAGTTGCACCTGAATGTTGTACATGCAACATTTGTGCGACTGTGTGCAGCAGAAACAATTATCCTTAGTCAAAGTCGCACCAAAGTTGCACTCATCCAAAGTCACATCAGGTTGCAATGGAAATCGCACGGGTTTGAAGTCGTACAAGCGTGATGGGAGCCTGAACAAGCCCTTACTAGCAGGATCCCCAGGTACAAATACAGGCATTGCTATCTTCAAGAAGAAAGGCCTTGGCATCTGTAATGGAGAGTGAGCTGATATACTTTATATTTTCACTGTGGGTTTATGTATACATTAAAACTCTTCTTCCTTTTAAGTTTGCTGTACTGCCCTTCTCCCTGAAGCCCCATCATTTTTTTAATTCCTATTATACATACGTTTTTTCCTGCAGTCTTTTGGCCAGTCCATTGATGTCACATGACCTTCTCCTCCCTCCTGGATAGCATGGTGTGTGAAAGCATGCTGTTCCAAGAGTACAACAAGCCCAGTCTGTCAGAATGATGTGCCCCCATGGGTCATGTCTGTGATGACGTGGGCTCACAAGAAGTGGGTTTAATAACGCTAGGCATCATTTGACCTGAATGTGGAGCATGAAGCTGAAGCCTGAGCTGTTATTTTTTTATATATATTACATCAGCGAAGCCATGAATTTATTTCAGAAACTTGTGGTTGGGCTTTAATGGTGAGAACAAGTGCTAAAATAGTTACTATATGTTACTAATTTGAACAGACAGGCAAAATGCATGTGCATGCCAAAAGTTAAGTTCTTCATAATAAGCTACAGCAGAGGGATTGCATTTCCAGGAATTTGTCGGACAATCCATAGAAAAGTTGGCGCTGCACCTGTAGTGAACGCATTCTTGATTCTGTTTCATTAATGTGTTTAACTCTCAGTCTGCTGAGAACACATTATTATCTCCATTGTATTGGTATTGAACTAGTAAGGCATCATGCACATGGGGCACATGGGGCATTTAGTTTAGGTGCGGGCTAAAGGCACAGACGCAGTCTGCATTCTGAGCATTTGTTCCTGGGTGCATCAGTACCGCTTGGTGCACCACCCAGGCACAGGCACTTTCAGCCTCTCTTGGGGCTCATTTACACATGCGTAAGCCCTCTAAAGAGTGATGCACAGTGAATCACTCTTTAGAGTGTGTTTAACAGTGGTGAGGAGGCTTTATGTTAACTCCTCACAGCCTTTTTAACCCTAATAAATTGCACCCCCATGCCACAGCTGTGTGCATTGCATAATCAGTGTGATGAGTTGTGGTAACATGGCTTTAAAGGAAAAGTATAAGCAAAGCCTTTTCGGCTGTACTTCTATGGATCACAGGAGTGCAATTCATTCTGCTCTCCTGTGACCTCATTTCAACTGACAGCAGGCTGAAGCCCTCTGTTGCTGATGTCATAGAGCCGGTCCAGGCTCTGAAAGGATCTTGCCCATATGGTCAGAATTGGCCCCGGCAGCTGGCTTGGTCTCTCAGAATGCTGTTGAGAGAAAGAACCTGCCCCTACTGTCCTCTCCACAGCCTGGCACTCCAGTGAGTACTAGAGGGGCGGAGCAGAGAGCCCATGACTAAAGCCTGGTACACACTACTAGTTGTTTTTTTTTTCATTCAACCCAGCAGGCTGAGCAAAAAAAAAAAGTGCCAGCTCAGGAGGAGCTATGCAATGTTAGTACAATGATCTTTCCTGCTATACTATTGTGTTCCAATGGCTGAAAGCGCTGATCGGGAGCCAATCGTCAGACCTTTGTTGGTCATACCCCTTCGACAGATGCTGCCCGAAAAGCCGGCTTCTGTCGGATCGGCTGCTGTACACACGGGCCGAATTTTAACCAGTTTCTATTTAATCGGTCAATGCTGCCTGATATTTGGCCTGTGTATGCTAGGCTTTACAGTCATCGGCTCTCTATTCACTGAAGACCGAGAACAGAACAACCAGGAGTCTGTGATTGCTCAGTTTTCAGCCTTCGAAGGGGGGGGGGGAGACTGAAACCTATACTTCTCTTTTAACTTCCAGTCTCAGTAGCTTGGCAGACAGTGACTCTATCCAACTGACATCCTGCGGAGCGTAGAAAGCTTTAATCCTACAACTTGTGCAGATCATAACAGATGAACATCAGATAGGTCAAAAAATCATAGTGTGTCTATCTCCAGCAGAATGCAGTACATGTGATGAATGGAGCCTAAGCAAAAAGAAGGATGGGACTAACTATATAGAGTATCCCTTAACTACAGAGTGAGGTAGGGACAAAATTATTTAACCATTTGCCGCCCGGCCAATGGCTGTTTGGCGGCCGCAAAAATGCACTAGCTTTCCGGGTGGACGCCATTTGACGTCCTCCCATACATGCGCAGTTTTGTGCTTGCAGAGCCGCGCAGCGGTGCGATCTGTCACCGTCCGTGTACCTCGGACACGGCCGATGACAGATCTGAGTATCGGCCCCGTTGCCCGTACCATGTGACCTGCTGTGACCAATCACAGCAGCTCACATGACAGTTGTATACAATGGATGGCTTCATTCATGCCATCCATTGTATACTAGTGTCTAGCTGTGAATGGTCACAGCGATCACATGCACATGTCATGTGATTAGCTGTGACCAAATCACAGCTAAGCACACAAAAAAAAAAAAAAACCTTGAATGAATCGATGTCATTCAGGTAAATGCTTGCTTATAGCAAAGTAATTCTTTGCTATAAGCAAATTGTGTAAAAAAAAAAAAATACTGATCACTTCTCCAAAGTAGTACAATGTTACTATGGTAATGTACTACTGTAGTCATAGTAAAATATGAAAAAAAATCTTTAAAAAAAATGTAAGAAAAAATTAAAAATAATAAAAAAATATATATATATTTTTTTTTACAGTACTGTCACCAGTCAGTGTCCCTGATCACTGCCATGCCAGTTATATGATGATCCTGTACTGCACTGGTGACAGTATGTAAAAAAAAAAATAGTGAAAATAATTTTTTTTATTTTTTTATTTTCCAAAAAATTATGACAAAAAAATACAACTTCAAAAAACTCGCCATTCCTCTTAAGTACGTTGAACTGTCTGCTTTACAAAAAGGGGTCATTTGGGGGATATCTGTACTGTTCTGACATTCTTGGACCTCAAGAAATTAGATTGGCTGTCAGTACTTCAGGATTGATCAATATTCAGATCTATACCATAGTTTGTGAACTCTATAACTTTCCTACAAACTAAAAAATACATCCTAATTTGGGTTATTTTCACCAAAGACATGTAGCAGAATACATCTTGGCCTAAATTTATGAAGAACAATTATTTATTTGTAAACTTTTATAACAGAAACAAAGAAAAACGTGTTTTATTTTCAAAATTTTTGGTCTTTTTTTGTTAATTTAGCAAAAAATAAAAACCCCAGTGATGATTAAATACCACCAAAAGAAAGCTCTAGTTGTGTAAAGAAAATGATAACATTTTAGTTTGGGTACAATGTTGTATGACCGCGCAATTGTCACTCAAAGTGTGAGAGCGCTGAAACCTGAAAAATGGCCTGGGCAGGAAGGTGTAAAATTGCCCGATATTGAAACGGTTAAAGGCAAACATACAATGCATGTGTAACATAATCCCGTTCGCTGTCTTTGCAGCTTAAAGTGGAGTTCTGGCCCCCTGAGCCCCCTGCCAAAAAAAATTAGAAGTCAGCAGCTACAAATACTGTAGCTGCTGACTTTTAATATTAAGGCACTTACCTGTCCAGGGATCCAGCGGTGTCCTCAACCCGAGCCAATTCTTCAATCAGCTGTCCCCACCATCTTGACTAAGAGAAACCAGCAGTGAAGCCTTGCGGCTTCACAGCCAGTTTCCTGCTCTACATGCATGAAGCACGCCGCGCTTTGTGAATGGACCGCAGTTGTCTGGGACCTGTGGAGTGTCCCAGAGGGCTGCGGGGGGTGGGGTTATGGCAAACTTCTGGCTCAGTTTGCCACAGTGAACTGAGCCAGAAGTGGGAGTAGGTACCTGTCAAAACCAGGAAAGCTGTGTGAATCTTTATCTGACGCTCGATGTCAGATTCCTTTAAGTCTGACTAAGGGGCTTGTTTTGGTCTTTTGCGGAATTTAGGGTTTTCGGTCAATTTGGAAACTCTTTCCATTATTGTAAAGCTTTAATCCAGCCAAATTAATTTTTTTATTCTGTTTTCAGTGGCAAAGGGTTTTAACCTTTGTTATGACAGCTGTCTGTGTCACTCCTCAAATATTATACAGGAAGGTGGGGAACATTTTAGAAGAATCTGATGTTGATTTTCTGTGATTTTTTGAGGAATGGTTCACAGCGCTTGCTGAACACATCACAAATGAGTGTCAACCTTGTATAAACACATGGGGATTTAGTAATCTCTGATAATGGCACTGGAATCAAATGTTGGTGTGAAATAGCTTCTAATGTTTATGTTTAAAAATAGAAATGTTATCTAAATAGTAAAAAAAAAAAAAAAAAAAAAAAAAAAACTTAAATGTTAACTCCACTTTTTTTTGAAAAATAGGCAAATTAAAAAAATTAATAATATAGCATAAACAGGAATTTAAAAAAAAATGGCATATACAATTGCTACACAAGCCGTGTTGTAATTTAATGTTATTAAAAATTACCTTTTCTTTTCAATCTACGACATTGTAATTATCTGTAAAAATTGAATACAATATGACAACCTGGAGGTGTTCTGTGCACAGCTGGTGTACAGAAATTCCCCAGAAATGTAATTTCCTAACTGCATGAGTAACTGTCTGAATTTCCCAGAAGTCTGCACTAACATACAAGTCATATTTTAGGGATTCTCTGCAATAGGCTTTATATTTTTGGTGACATGCTCTCTAAGGCCTGGTTCACACCAGTGCTTTTGATGTGTTTTTGCTAAGGGTTAAGTAATTCTAAAGGGATACAGATACTGCAACTTTCTCATATTAGAATACTGACATTGCACCTGTAATCTTCTGATCACATGTGCAATGTTTTGCAGGCTTGTCAGAAAAAAAAATAACAAAAGCACATTATTCCTTTAAAAATATGTGCATTTATCCTATTTTCTTAAAGGTAAATGTAGCCTTTAACAACAGAAACAGGTAGGATTGCAAGATTCTTGGAAAGACCATCACCAGTACATGACTGTAGGTTTTAGTTACAGTTCTAAGTAGGTTTTACTGTTAGGTTTAGTCTGGTGTGCTGAGTCAGCCTTGGCTTCTTATATATTGGATGCTCCAACAATGAGACCCCCCTGCTATATGTAGAAGTTTTGGGTGTAGGGTAGGGAGAGTGGGACCCCTTGTGTTATAGCCACAGTAGATGAGCAGACCCAGGAACTCAAATGCTGAAATCTCACCAATAAATTTCTGTAGAGCAAATGGCAGCATCTACCAAAAATGGAAATATTGTTTTAGTAGCATTGACCCTTTAATTAAATGTACTGTAGTAACTGTCTCAGCTCAATAAAAACTTCCCTTGTAAATTCACAATTTACATTAGTAGGTACCTTATAATTTAATGTTAAAAATTGTCCAACAAAGTGGCAAGCTGGCAAGAACCTTAGCAGTGCAGGACTGTGGTCCTGAATTTAATGTGTGTTGGGACTTCTTCTGTATGGAGTTTGTATGTTTCCTCTGAGCGCCCTGTTTCCCTGGCACAATTCTAACATATTTGTTTTTCAAGCTCTTTCCTTATTTTCCAAAATTGGCCTTAATGTGTTTATTTGCAACACTATGGCACTCTATATATGAGTAAAATAAATGTTGTTCATGGAAGTACACCTTTAGGAGATTTTAGGAATAACTGTACAAAAGGGGTTTAAACCCAAAACTTCAAACAGAAATGCATAGCAAACAATCTGAATTCAGCTTTCAGAAGTATGATGACATTAAAATGGTAAAACTTGATTTCTAATAGGTTGCTATAGGTTACTGTACTTCATTGTTATTGTAAATGAACCAGTGAGCAAGAAACAGCAGCTAATAATAAAGAATGCTTGCAGCAGCCTTCCAGATGGCACTGCCAATCACATAGTTAAAATATCCATGTTGTTATACATTACCTTGACAACCATTAACAACAACAGAAAGATAAAATAAGTAAGGTGACAGGTCACATGGATAGGATGAATACAAAGTGACTGGAAGATTGCTTAAAAATATGACATCTCGGTAAGATATAAATGTAAAAAAATAAAACCTTTAAAAAAGACTGTAAAACAAAAATACAATATAATAACTTTAATAAATCTATAGATATTAATGCAAAATTACAATAAAATACCATTCATAAATATGCAGGTAACAAAGAAAAATACAGTAGAACAAAATTCATAAATATGTCTGTACCAAAGCAAAAATACATTGCACCAAAATTCATAAATATGCAGATAATAGCAAAAATACAGTATAAAAAATTCATAAATATGCAGGTAACAAAGTAAAAATACAGTACACAAAAACTGTAAATATGCAGGAAACAAAACAAAAATACAGTATAACAAAATTCATAAATATGCAGGTAACAAAGCAAAAATACAGTACACAAAAACTGTAAATATGCAGGAAACAAAGCAAAAATACAGTACACCAAAATTCATAAATATGCAGATAATAGCAAAAATACAGTATAACAAAATTCATAAATATGCATGTAACAAAGCAAAAATACAGTACACAAAAACTGTAAATATGCAGGAAACAAAGCAAAGATACAATGTAACAAAATTCATAAATACACAGGTTGCAAAGTAAAAATACAGAATAACATTCATAAATACACAGGTAACACTGCAAGAATTCAGTAACAAAACAAAAATACAGTTTAATAACATTCATTAACATGCAGGTAACAAAACATACCTGCAAATGAAGTTTCTAACTTTTAAAACAATTAAATATGTATGTAGGAATTTAGGCTGTTTTATATAACCGTTTGTGTCATTTATTACATTTGAATATAACTACACTTTTAAACAACTAAATGTTCACACCTTTCCCCATTCTACTTGGCATGCATGCATGGCTTATTCTCTGTAGGCTGTAATGAAAAATGAATCCACTTGAAGACAGTTTTTTCGCACAGCCCAGGCTATATGATGACACTAGTCTAGTGGGTGTGTCCATGATAGCCTAGGTGATAAAACTAGTGTCAAAAGCAGCATTTCAAAGGCGCTATCAATCCATTGCTGATGCTAGCTATTGATTCAGATACTAACTATCCGTTGTTTGGTCACCCAATTAGCAGTGGTCTACTGCCCTATGAGGTTCACCTGAATATATACTGCATGACAGCCTAGACTCATAGGAAGTGGTTGAATAAAGTTGGGCATTGTCAAAGACCCAGAAGTGCAGTGGCAGCCAAAGGAGCATGAGGATATCAGTGCTGGAGCATGGAGAGGGTGAGCAGTGCTTTACAAATTTTGTTTTGTGTGTGTAAACAAGAGTAAACAAGAGGGGGGGGGGTGGGAACAATATGGTTTTCTTAAAATAGATAAATAAACTAAAGTTCAGCTTTAAAAGACAACTGAACCTTGGGCACAAGTTGTTCTTTGACACATGGCTGAACCCACCTGGATAAATTCTTGCCTTTGTCCTTGATCCCGTGATTTTCAATGTATGGCCCTATCTGGACTTGCCCATTCTCCCTTCATAAAGTGTCCCAACCGAGTCCTCTTGATCCTGAACATATGCACTATAGTCCTTTTCATTCCTATGGTAAGCCGTATTTATAGCAGCCTTCAACAGTCGTATTGAATACTGCTGATAACATAGGAATGAATGGGGCCACAGTGCATATGCGCAGAATCAAAAGGACTTGGGGGACATGCTTTCTGAAGAAAGGCTTTGTGGTTCAAGGCAGGGCCACACAGTGAAGTCTGAAGACAAAAATAAGTATTTCTCAGGGTGGGCTGCACTTAGGGGGTCAGGCCAGTGCTTACAACTTGTACCAAAGGTACAGTTGTACTTTTGGCGCAATTAGACTAAAAACAATAGACTCTCTTTCCTTTATTTTAGCAGATGCTAGGCAAAGTTGGCATCTGCATTCCTAAAATACAAATAGCCATTAGAGGGAATATGTAGAAAACTATACAGGGTGGACTAAAGGGAGACACACACTACTAATCACAACAGTTTATAGTAGGTTCATCTAGCGCTACCCCCACAGGTGCCACTGATCAGGATAGGTCCTCTGTTCTTTGCCTCGACCTCCTTAAGAACATCAGCCCCTTTGACACACTAGGTGTGTACAAAACATACAATATTACAGAAAATCACTGAAAGTAATACTTTGTACCCAGTAGTCAAGTAGAGAAACTTAATATATTGTCATCTGAAATTTTTGGTAAGGAAGCAGACATAGAAAAGAATGAACAATTGCAGTAATACAATCTAGCATACAGGGTGATTAAGGAATAGGCATAAGGTGGCACTTTGTGGTATTTTAAGGACTAGGTATAAGATGACATTTTGTGTCCACATCAACATAAACAGTAGCAAGGTCACATAAAGAACACCAGTAAGCAGTAATAAGGATTAACCACTTGGTAACCGCGCTATAGCCGAATGATGACTACAGCGTGGTTACCCAGTTCTGGGAGGACGTCATATGTTGTCCTAGAATGCGCCGATGACTGGCAGTTGTCACAGAGGAGATCGGCACAGATCATAAGTGCACTGATGATCAGTGCCCTGCAGTGCCCCTTCAGCAGTTGTGCCCATAAGCGCCCATCAGTTTCCAGCAGTGCCACCAATCAGTTCCATCAGCCAGGGCTGTCAATCAGTGCCATCAGTCAGTGCTGCCTATCAGTGCCTATCATTGCTGCATATCAGTGCAGCATCAAAAGTGCCTCCTCATCAATGGCCACCAGTGCCTCCTCATCAGTGCAGCCTATCAGTGTCCATCAGTGCAGCTTCATCAACGCACATCAGTGAAGGAGAAAAATTACCTGTTTCAAAATTTTATAATAGAAACAGAGAAAAAGTTTTTCTTTTCAAATTTTTTGCTATTTTTTTTAGTGCAAAAAATAAAACACGCAGTGGCTATTAAATAACACCAAAAGAAAGCTCTATTTTTGTGAAAAAAAATGATAAAAATTTCATATGGGTACAATGTTGCTTGACCGCACAATTGTCATTCAAAGTGCAACAGTGCTGAAAACTGAAAATTGCCCTGGGCACGAACGGGTATAAGTGCCTAGTAGGCAAGTAGCTAAACAAGTGTTGTGCTGTTAAAAATATTAATTCAACAAAGCGTATAAATATAGCAGTAATTCATAACGATAATAAAATTCACAATACTCAATAGTAAAACAAATAATTATTTAATGCATGAAGGTAAAAAACCTTCAGCCTTTACAATCACATTAAATATAGAAGGAAGTTACTTTTTATTGAGCTTGGTAGGTCATTAAAGTGTTACTAAACCCAGGACCCTGCATTCACTATATCTGGTCTCCACCAGGACACAGAACATGGAAGTGCAATTATTTTAGTAAATATGAACTGATATATACCGTTTCTCATCAGCAGTTAGAGCAGTCTTGTGACTTCTATCAATGTCCAGCCAGATGTTAAAGCTTGTAGGAGGAGTTTTCATTATGCTCGTAAGAAAAAAAAAAAACCTCTCTAGTAATATACACCAAACTGAGCATGTGCAGAGTGACTCCACACAATATGTCTTGTGTCAAGTGAGCTGTCAGCATGAAGTGCTTATTAGTGACCTACCAAGCTCAATAAAAAGTAACTTCCTTCTATACTTAATGGTCTGCTGATTGATCTGCCTCTAAATGTTGGTTGCCACCTATTTGCGTAGTTGTGAGTGGGGTTCATATTAATCATACCAAAGGCTGACTGTCACCAGAGCTTCAAGTGCTGATCCATCTATCTGGGATTGGGTTTTTTTTTTTGCTGGACCTTGATTCAGAGGTCCCAGCTTCTGGGAAGTGGCTTGTATTTCTCTGGGTGGCACACATGGCAGTGAGGATAGCAAGCACAAGTCACTTTTGTTTTTATTTGATGCACTGAGCACAGTTTTGTTTACACTATCTTATATATATTTATTTATGTTACTATTGAGTATTGTGAATTTTATTATCGTTATGAATTACTGCTATATTTATACACTTTATTGAAGTATATGTATGCACTTTATTGAACTAATATCTTTAACAGTGCAATACAATTGTTTAATTTATTTTACTTGTGTATTTTGTTGAGAAGACACAGTGAGTGCAGCTGTTTGATTAATTTTTAATGCACATAGCGCAGATTAGTATTTTTACAGTAATAAGGATTGATTTACTGAAAACACAGGAACTATACTGCCAAAGCGCATTGATGGCGACTGTGCTAGGCCTAGACCGACTGCGTGTGCACTGTCCATAAAAATGAAGAAAATGGGTGAAGCGAACAAAGGGGACTCGCATGATGATTTATAAGGGAGGGGCAGTCCTTTATGTTGTTCTTCTGCCAGTGATCATTGGGGCCCATTAAGAAACATTGGTGCACTCAACAACAGTTTTAGTACACCAACATGTAGTATAGGTGCGGTAAAGGTGCAGTAAAGATCGCAGTAAATGCCCTTCCTCCAGTAACTCAGTCCCTGCTAGCAGTGTGAACAATGGGCAGTGACCTCTCACCAGTCCCTGTGGTGTGGCTGTGAATTCTCACTGTAGAAAGGGGGGCCCCCTCAGTTTCTCCACAGAATGCCTCTAGGAATTCAGCAGTGGGAAGTAGAGGATGAAAGGCTGCTCTAGTTTCCCTTTTGTCAACAGCACAGATGCTGTTGTTGCAGTCTGTGCTGTGCTGCCTTGGGCATATCTGCTGGTCTGCAGTATTAATTTTTATGTCAAAATTCGATTTAGTTTTACTCATAGTCTTTTGACTAAATTGCCAGTTTACTTTTAGTCGTATTTTAGACATCTGAATTTTTAACATTTTATTTGTATTTTTGTCGACTAAAATCTCCAGTACATTATAGTTGACTAAAATCTCCAGTACATTTTAGTCAACTAAAAGCTAATGGGTTTAGTTAAATTGTAATGCATTATTAAAGTATCTCTCTAGATTTGCCAAACTCATTATATACTCCTGGAGCAAAAATCTAATAACATATTTATGGTAATAAAGTTTGAACATGCACTGCAGACACAGATTTAGCCACTGTGAAATATAACGTCTTTATCAATAAATCCAAGTTTCATAAACAAACAAAAATATTGTTAAGCAAAGGATGGATCCAATGAAGCCGCACATCTATGCAGACCTGCTGGTATTGCAATGAATGGCAGTCTCAGCCTTGGCTCCCAACAGGTTCACACTTCCATGGGGGTGTGGCCTGGCAGGAGATCAAACAGAGACTGCCATTTGTTCCAAGCCAGCGGGTCTGCATAGATGTGTGGCTTCATGGGATCCATCTTTTGCTTAACAGTTGTTTGGAGCTGCAACAAGCTCCTTCCCTGGCCTGCACTCACAGTGGTGGACACTGGATTGCTTTCCCTTGTAGCCTGAATGTCACACAATTTCCATTTCCGGTAAAAAGAAATATTGCTTTTTGACAAACAGAAGTGCAACTTTAACCACTTTCGAGCCGCCCTATAGCAGAAATACTGCTACAGGGCTGCACGGAAACACACACACACACACACACACACACACACACACACACACACACACATATATATATACACAGTTAGGTCCATATATATTTGGACACAGGCACAATTTTAGTTTTTTCAGGTATTTATCAACACATATTCAAGCTATAGTTATATAATGGATATGGGCTGAAAGTGCACACTCTCAGGTTTAACTTGAGGGTATGTACATCCAAATTGGAAGAAGGGTTTAGGAATTACAGCTCTTAAAATTAGCCACCCCCCTTTTTCAAGGGACCAAAAGTAATTGGACAATTAAATGAAAAGCTGTTTCCTGGCCAGGCGTGGGCTATTCCTTTGTTATTTCTTCATCAATGCAGCAGGTAAAAGGTCTGGAGTTGATTCTAAGGTGTGGTATTTGCATTTGGAATCTATTGCTGTGAACCTACATCATGCATAAAAAGGAGTTGTCCATGCAAGTGAAACAGGCCATTGTAAGGCTTTAAAAATGAAACATCCATCAGAGAGTAAGCAGCAATATTAGGCGTGGCCAAATCAATAGTTTGGTACATTCTGAGGAAAGAAGAATGCACTGGTGAGCTCAGCAACATAAAAAGGCATGGAGGTCCACAGTGGTGGATGATTGCAGGATCCTCTCTATGGTAAAGAAAAACCCATTCACAACATCCAGACAAGTGAAAGACACTCTCCAGGAGGTGGGCATATCATTGTCAAAGTCTACAATCAAGAGAAGACTTCACGAGAGCAAACTCAGAGGGTTCACCACAAGGTGCAAACCATTCATAAGACTGAAGAAGAGAAAAGCCAGATTAGACTTTGCCACAACACATCTAAAAAAGCCAGACCAGTTCTGGAAAAGCATTCTTTGGATGGATGAAACTAAGATTAATCTGTACCAGAATGACGGGAAGAAAAAAGTGTGGAGAAGGCTTGGAACAGCTCATGATCCAAAGCGCACAACGTCGTGTAAAACATGGTGGAGGCAGTCTGATGGCATGGGCATACATGGCTTCCAGTGGCACTGGGTCATTGGTGTTTATTGATGAAGTGACAGAAGACAGAATTAGCCGGATGAATTCTGCAGTGTTTAGAGATATACTGTCAGCCCAGATTCAGCCAAATGCAGCAAAGTTGATTGGACGGTGCTTCACAGTACAGATGGACAATGATCCAAAACACACTGCTAAAGCAACCCAGGAGCTTTTGAAGGAAAAGAAGTGGCATATTCTGCAAAGGCCGAGTCAATCACCTGATCTCAACCCAATTGAGCATACAATTCACTTGCTGAAGGCAAAACTAAAGGAAGAAACACCCACAAAGAACAACTGAAGACAGCTGCAGTTAGAGCCTGGCAAAGCATCAGAAAGTAGGAAACCCAGTCTTTGGTAATGTCCATGAGTTCCAGACTTCAGGCAGTCATTGTCAGTAAAGGATTCTCAACAAAATATTAAAAATTAACATGTTATTTATGATTATATTCAATTGTCCAATTACTTTGGGCCCTTGAAAAGGGGGGATGGATACTCTTAAGAGCTGTAATTCCTAAACTATTCCTCCAGTTTGGATGTACATACCCTCAAATTAAACCTGAGAGTGTGCACTTTCAGCCCATATCCATTATATAACTATAGCTTGAATATGTGTTGGTAAATACCTGAAAAAACTACAATTGTGCCTGTGTCCAAATATATATGGACCTAACTGTGTATATATACAGTATATGATTTTGCAGTTCCAGGTAGGGGCCGTGTACACGCCCTACCCACGCCGTCATTCGCGGCTTCGGCTGTCAATCACTGGGTCCCGGCAGGTGATTCCCCACCAGCACCCAGCAATCTCCGAGGATTTCCGACAAGGGAGAGACCTGTATGTAAACAATACAGATCTCTCCCCTGTCAGCTCCTGCACACTGCTTTGTATGGCTCCGCATAGCAGAGCCATACATAGCATTGTGCTTACAGTGAAACACACACACAGCCCCCATAGTAAAACAGCACACAGCGCACAGTTATCCCTTTGATCGCCCCTCACGTTAACCCCTTCCTGCCCAGTGCCATTAGTACAGTGTCAGTGCTTTTTATTAGCACTGGTTACTGTATTGTTGTCACTGGGGATTTCAGTGACACCAAGTCAGTTCCCCCCAGTGTCAGAATGCCCGCTGCAGTCCCGCTATAAGTCACTGATCACTACTATTACTAGTAAAAATAAAATAAAAATTTCAGTATATATACCGCCATTTGTAAACGCTATAACTTTCATGTAAACCAATTAATTCACATGTACTGGGATTTTTTTTAGCAAAGACATGGAGCAGAATACATTTTGGCCTAAATTTATGACGAAATTAGATTTTTAAAAATTTTTTCCTGGACATGTTTAATAACAAAAAGTAAAAAATATTGGGGGTTTTTTTCAAAATTGTTGCTCTTTTTTCGTTTATAGCGCAAAAAATAAAAACTGCACAGGCGATCAAATGCCACCGAAAGAAAGCTCCATTTGTGGGAAAAAAAGATGTAAATTTCATTTGGGTGCAGCGGTGCATGACTGCACAATTGTCAGTTAAAGTAACACAGCGCCGTATCACAAAAAATGGCCTGGTCAGGAAGGGGGGTAAATCCTCTGGAGGGCAAGAGGTTAAAATATAAACCCCCCCTTCCAAAAAAAAAAACTCTATTGACTGTAATACCATTAAATATTAACAAAAAATAAAAGCCTTTTTCTTAATTTTTTTTCTTTTAGCCCCCCACTTATTCTTATGCGGTAGTCCAGTGTTAATTGTGACGTCAAATTTCGATTCAGTTTTTGTCATACTCATTTGACTAAAATGCCATTTTAGTTTTAGTTGTATTTTAGTCATCTGAATTGTTTTAGTCAATTAAAATAGTGTTCATTTTGTCGACGAAAATATTTTAGTCAACAAAATTAACACTGCTGGTCTGATCACTCACCAGTCTGGTTAGTATGAAGCAGATTCCCTCTCATTGGTTCCCTCAGTGCTAAGTGATAGAACCTAGCTGCACAGTCTCAGAAAAGCAGCTCCACTGCTTCTCCTTGTCCCAGTGTCTCTTGGGAATTTTAGTGCAAAGGGTCCATAAGGGCCACAATATGGCTTACTTCCTGGACTTCAAATCCCATGATCCTCCCCATTCTCCATAGGAATTCGTAGGTTTCCTGGCTATAGTATCCCTCTGCTGACTGGAGGGAATAGGCAACACAATATTCAGCATATTAGCAGAAAGCGAAAGTAAACTGATCCATGTTTCTGTAGTCTAGCACCTGGTTACGTACACATTACTTGGATCATGAAATTTTATTTTAATTTTATTGTTTTTTGTTTTGTTTTTCTTTTACACTACAGGTACTGACAAAGATATGCCAAAAGGAAGTATACAGTACTGAACATGTCCTGTTTAGTCTCTTAGGTGCAAAATCCTTGGAACCTGTCCCTGACACTGTGACACTCTTTAGTCTCTTAGGTGCTGGAACTGTCCTCCATCAACGTGCAGCTTCCCTGGATCCTGTTCCCAACACACGGTAACACACAAGTTCTGGTTAGCATCAATGTCCATAAATGCTTGTGAGAT
The DNA here is from genome assembly GCF_062004578.1 of Staurois parvus. Taxonomy (NCBI): domain Eukaryota; kingdom Metazoa; phylum Chordata; class Amphibia; order Anura; family Ranidae; genus Staurois; species Staurois parvus. Next base: position 9,148,555 of record NW_028318321.1, read on the forward strand.
AAACTCCTTCAGTTCATCCACTGTGCGGGGCTTGCTCTCAAAAGCTATATCCCTTATCTACCCTCAAAAAAAGAAGTGCATAAATATCAGGTCAGATTGACATGGCGGACAGTCAATGCTACCATGTTAATATAAATAAAAGTGCAGCGCTAAGTAATAAATCTGAAAATTGTCCACTGTAAGTCCAGTTCATATAAACGTGCCAGGTGACAAATAGAAATCCACAATGGTGATCCGTGAGGAAGTAGCAGAAATGCGCACTCACCAGAAGGCGGATATACATAAGCAGTATATATCAAAAGCCCATGGATCCTCGGTCAGGAAGAAACAGGTCTGGTCAGCGTGGATTGGCCTTTCCTTTCCTTAAGGGTGCAGAGCAAAAATTCTTCCTCCTCTTAGGTGGATGCTTGGATTTCTAATAAGGACTCTGCAAAGAGGTACTCCTGCTCCCAGGGTTCAGCAAAGTTCCGATTTACTTCTTCTGTCATGCCTCTTCCCGATCGTAGAGATGACCACCGACAACACACACACACCTAGCGATCAGGATGCAGCTATAGATCGGAGATCCTTTGCATGCGATCGGGTTCAGCGATCCTGTGTAGCTAGAAGCATGCGATCCTACACAGCCAGGGGCATGCGATCAGGTCCAGCGATCCTATAAAGCCCGGAGCATGCGATCAGGTCCAGCAATCCTATACAGCCAGAGGCACACGATCAGGTCCAGCGGCTCCCCTGCAGGCAGGTTACATGCGATCAGGTCCAGTGTAGGTATGCAATCAGCACCAGATGAACAATGCTCCCAGCTCAGCTCCTCTCTAGCTGCATCCCCATGCACTCAGCCCTCTCCGATCTACCATGTTGCCTGATCCAGTGCTGCAGGAAGATGTTGTGAAGGTTACTCAGTACCGACCAAACAAAACGAGGAGGTGCCCCATCTGGTTGAAAGAAGGAACCGTTCAGTAATGTATGCCTACTTTTGGCCCACCCTGTATATGCAATATAGTCATAAAATATGGAGCAATAAGTAGGCAAAAATCCAAAGATTCATATTATTCCCTGAAAATTCAGTTTCATGGCCGAACAGGACCTGTCTTTTTAAAGCAGAGCCCCGTGGTTTTTGTTGCTCTCCCCACAAGAGGTTTGCATGGAGTGGATTTCCATTTACACTGGAAACCCTTTTAATTTATATTCGCTCCAATTAAAATTCCTGTTCCATTGCACATGCAGAAATTTAAAATCTTCAGTTATTTTACACCATGCTGTTATAGTAATGAGAAGCAGCAATAAAATGGAGTCGGAGATCTCAATAAAAACACTTCACATCCATCCAAATAACTGCTGTTTGTTTGCCTGCGACCAGTCGGCAATGTCATGATAAAAGAAATTCAAGCTCGACTCCAGAAATTGATTCACAGCACAGTGGTCCCCGGGTTGCCATGGAAACTTGAGTAAGACTGCTGAGAAATGGAACACAATTCTCAGTTTGTGATAATTGATGTTCTACTCCTGGCAGCCAGTGGAAGCACACTGTGTATAGATAAAAAAAAAAAGTGAATAAAGAGACCAGACAAGAGGATTTGGTTGAATTTCTAAACAAAAAAAGCACTTTATTAACTTCATTTCCCTTTGGTGGGTGATGTCATAGAGCTGGGTAACGGAAGACTTGGCAGGAAGAGAAGAACACAAAAGCTGTACTAGGAGTGATGTGATTAGACCACTAATAAGGCTGCTAGAGAACTCGGTCGTTTCTAAGTGCAATTTCCTTTTCACATCGGCTCTTGTGCCTAGAAGATTTAAGATATTGGTATCTTATTTAACTAGTTTAGATTTTATTTAAGCAGGTTTGATGTTCCTATCCCATCTTAGAGTTTTTAATTGCAACAGCTAGTTTGAGGTTAAGAAGAAAGTATAATTTTTAATCTTATTTTCCATATTCACTTTAAAGTGTATCTAAATCCAATTTTTTATGGTATAAGCTAAAGTAAAGCAGCACACTAATGATGCCTTTAGAGGCAAAACTTCAATCAGTCAAAAAGCTTCAGGACATGGCCCTACCCTCAAGTCCATTCCTGTGACATGTTTCATCCGAAAGGCATAATCATAAAGAATCCTCTTGATGAAGCCCATTGGGTGAACCATGTCAGAGAGGAGTGGTCCTATGGGCAGGACAATGTGCTGAAGCTTGTCAGCCGATTGAAGTTTTGCCTGTGAAGACATCACTCTTGTCCTTTGGATAATACTCAGCTATGTGTGGTAGAATAATGGACTCCAAGTCAGGATCTGATTCCAGCCTATGAAGAAAATGCTTTAAGGGTTGGAGTCATGCATAATTATTTGACTCCCTTCTAGGGAAGTTGGCCCTACTGTTTGCCCTGGGGACCATAGCCGCTGGGACTGAAAGTGAGCAGAAATCAAAAATGTTACTATACTTAGTAAAGTTGAATGAGGACATCAGTCCATATAGTTCAACTTCTGTGGGTTGTGTGTACATACTGATGTCAATACCATTTGCCAAACCCCTTTATATTGCATTCACTAAGATGCCCATGTAAGAGTTTTTGAAACTATCAACACTTCCTGCTGGCACCACTGATTGTGGAAGGGAGTTCCACATCCTTACTGCTCTAACAGTAACAAACCCCCTATGCAATTTAAGGTTTAACCACTTCACCTCCAGTTTCATTGAGTGGCCGCGCGTCTTCTTAAGCTCCCTGAAGCCGAATATTTTTTCCCTATGCTAGAATCACTGTTGAGGTATCTGTATGTTGCTATCATATCTTCTCTCAACCGTCTCTTCTCCAGGGAGAATAATTTTAATGTTTGTGGTCATTCCTCATAAGCAGAGGTCCTCCAGCCCCCTTGTTAACTTTGTTTCCCTTCTCTGGACTCTCTCCAGTTCCAGCAGATCCTTTCTGAGCAAAGGTAGCTAGGACTTGATGGCATACTCAAGATGTGGCTGAACCAGAGTTTTGTAAAGTGGGTAGAATTATAGTTTAATCCTTCGAGTAAATACCTTTTTTAATGCATGCTAATATGCTGCTTGCTTTGCTTGCTCAGCTTGGCATTGCATGCCATTGCTGAGCCTGCTACTAGAACCCCCAGATCTTTTTATCTTTTTCCATCCTGGATTCCCCAATAGTGTTTCCTCTAGCAAGTAACCTCATATTTTTAGCCCTCAAGTGCATTACTTTACATTTTTCAACAGTAAACCTCATTTGCCATGTAGTTGCCCACCCATTAATTTTATTTAGGTCTTGTAAAGTTTCTATAGCCTGCTGAAGAGTTATTGCCCTGCTTAGCTTTGTATCGTCAGCAAACACTGAGATTGATCTATTTATAACAACCTCTATGTCATTTACGAATAAATTAAAACAGAGTTTTGAAGTACCCCACTTACCACTCCAGACCATTCTGAGTAAACGCTATTTATCGCCACACTTTGGACGCACCCCTGTAACTAATTTTTTATCCAGGTACATACCCTGCGGTCTAAGCCAACAGACCTCAATTTATGAATTAAGTGTTTATGGGGAACTGTATCGAAATTCCTTTGCAAAATCCAGATATACCACATCCACAGACCTTCCTTCATCTAGATGGCAGCTCACTTCCCAGTAGAATATTAGCAGATTGGTCTGGCAAGTATGACACTTTCATAAATCCATGCTGATTACTATTAATGCTACTCTTTTCATGCCCAAATTCTTGGATATAGTCCCTTCTCATCCCCTCCAATAGTTTACAAATTATCTATTCTAGACTTACTGGTCTGTAATCTCCAGGTATGTATCTCTTGCCCTTTTTTTTTTAAATATTTTTAGTTGTCACTGGAACAAGAATAGAGAAAAGTCTTATGGGCACACTTCTTTTAGTGACAAATGGCTGGGAGAGGATTTCCCTTACATTTGGAGAGAGCTCCTCTCATGTCCTATTGTCAAAGAAAGTGATGAAAAGTCTCCCCAATGGCACACAAACAACAACAAAGCTACAAGAACCATGTTGTGCAATTATTTATTTATTATTACAGGTAGTTATATAGCACTGTCAATTTACGCAGCGCTTCACATGTATTGTACATTCACATCATTATTAGGTGTCCAACATTGTGCTGGGTAAACATACACACAATGCAGGGAGTACAGCCTCTCCCTAGTTAGAGTATGAGGAAAAGAGATCTTGCACTCTCATTGTATCTACCTGGCTGGGCTTAGGGCACCCAAAAAACTCTAATGGTAGAAAAGATAAAACCTATCCAATGCTGTAAGCACCATGGACAGTTCACATGATACTGCTTCTTATCATTCACTCCAACCTTAACTTATTTTTTTTTTATTTTGAATAGAGTTATAAAGGGTTAGAACCCTGATTAGGTGTTAAATGCCAGTGTTATTTATAGTGTTATTTGTTAATAGGGAGAGTACTGATCCAGTACATGTGCATTATATGTTAGGATAATGTGACTGACTTGTTTGGTGCTTGACTTTGGTACATGTCTTATTGCTGTCATCTATATCCTTGATTTACTACTTAAAGAGAATCTTCAGTTAACCCCCCCCCAAAAAAAAAAACAAAACTAAAGGTTACAAATACTGTAGGTCAATTTGTGGAGGTGAGTGTGCTTGCCTGGTGGTGGTCACACAGTGGTGTACCAAGGGAAGGATCGTCAATCACTTTTATGTGATTGAATGTTTAGTTGGACTTTTCGCTGTCATGTGGGACTGTCACTTTGTACAGATCACTGTGTTATATTGTTCACTTTAAATTTGTTGATTTATTATTGTATTTTTATTCTTTATGTAAGGCAAAATATTGAGACTTACATGTCGGCTGGGTGTTTACTTATTGCTTTTCACCCTTAATGATTTTATTATATATTTTTATACACTTATGGTTTGAACACAGTTCCTATCGATTACACAATATTTACACTGGTGGAATATTGCATTTGTAGCCTGCCGAGCAAGGCTGTGTCGGGTGTATATTATTTTATATTGTTTGTCATCTTTCTAATACATTAGAGTGTAGATGGGTGGGTTTATTTTGCATTTTGTGGCACTTGTTAGTTTATAGTACAGCGCAATATCTCAGTATAAATCCCTCCCCATTAATGAAAAAAAAAAGACAGCACTAATGAGCACACTCACCTCCAAGCATAAATTCTGTCTGCAAGCCAAAATTCTCTCCAAACAAATGTGCAAAGTTCCCCCTCCTCCAAGGTTCAATTCCCCCCACACACACACACAAATCTATACCCCTCTATCTTGCCTCCCAGCCTAAATTTCACCCGATTTCCCCCCCCCCCCACAAATCTCCATCACCCAAAACAAAATCACCTCTCCTAGTACACATACTCTTTCTTCTCAAATGTCCCATCCTAGCACAAATCCTCTCCCCTAAATTCCCTCTCCCAGTGTAAATCTCCCACATCCCCCCTCCTAGCACAATCCCCCCAATCCCTTCTCCTAGCACAAATCCCCCCAATCACCTTGGTAGCCCAAATTCTGCCACCCCCTCCTAGCACAAAATCCCCCCACCCCCCTTCCAGCACAGATCCTCTACCTCTAATCCCCCCATTTAGGACAAATTCGCCTAAATTCTTCCTCCTAGCACAACCCCCTCCAAATTATTCTTTGCAACACAATTCCTATTTTCCTACCCAAATCGCCCCCAATCCCCCTTCTTAACACAGAAATTCCCCCCTCCACTTTCCAGCACAAAAATTCCCCCAAATTCCCCCTCCTGCCTCAAATCCTCCTCAAACCTCCTTCCTAGCACATATCCCCCCATTCTTACTCCTAGCACAAATCTCCCTATCCCCATTACCCTTCCCAGTACAAATAGCTCCCCCATTCCCCCCTCCTCCACAAATATACCAAACACAAAGGATTGTTCTCTCCCCCCACCCCTTTATTGTGTACAGTTCCTCGTATTGTGTACAATTGGCCTGTAACACCACCACCTTACAGGAGGAAAACTGCTACAGAGCTGGGAGGAGGTGCGAGCTGTGCTGTGCTCTCCCCTACAGTCAGAACAGCACTCCTCCATGAGGCAGATGACACAGGATCTCTCTTACATTGGTTTGTACACACACAGTTTTATTACCTACCCCCTATCCACATGTCCTGCTGCCAGGAGATGGTCAGCCATTGGATGATATACGAGGTGGGTAATTGTGTGTGCACAGCCCGATGGAAGAGTGATCATGTCACACAGAGGAGTGGTGTCCTGACAGGAGGGGAGAGCACAGCATAGCCCGCACCTGCTCCCAGCTCTTTCCTCTCTGCCACTTCCACGTTCAGGACTTCACTGCTCCAAGCTGCCTTTCCCTTGTCCAGGAGTGCGGGATGGGGGGGAAGGAGCTCAGCGCCCAGGCAAAACATCTATGGGAAGGCCGGCCTGGGGAGAGACAACTGAAATCTGGGGGGCAGAGCCCAACATAGTACCCCTCCTAGATCTGGCCATGATGTATGCTCGCCTCTCTGCTGCAGCATCGGTCCAATGATGCAACTGTCCCCCCGCTGACTCTAAGCCTGAGAACTGAGCAGCCACATAACTACTGATTGCTCAGTGCTCAATCCACTCTGAGCAGAGAGTGGTGACTGTCACTGGGCTGGGGAGACGGCAGGAGTGGCTGGCTTAGGCTTAGGATCCTGATATTATTGTTAGGATATTTCCAGAGCCTGGAGCAGCTATGTGATGTCTAAAGCCCGCTACCAACTGATTCTGGGTCATAGGAGAGCATACGTTAGTGCACTTATGTGACTTACAAAGGAAGCATGGCCAAAAAAAGCTTTGGCCATACTTCTTTTTTAAAGCCCAGCTCCAGGCTTTCCTCACTGCACTCCCCCTTCTCTTTACTGAGGCTCCATATACATGTTGTATGCTTTTTTTTTTTATAGTATACTTTATACTTACCTTTTTTCCAGTGTCTTCTGTCCGGTCACATGGCACACACTTCTTATTCTGATCTTCTCCAGCACCAGTTGATCCTTGAAAATGCAGAAAGCAGCATGATGATATTGGTAGATCACAGGTGCAATGTCAGACTCCTGTCTATTTTGCACCCCACAGGGGTTCTCCACCATACTGGAAGCAGACAGAATACAACTATGCCCAAAACCAACCAAGAAAAACAGAGGATGCAGAGGAGGTCAGAGGAGAAAAAAGGAAAAGTGAGATTTAGCTAACGTTATCTTTAATTTAAGTGATGCCACATTCTCACCAGAGGAAATGGAAGTATTAAACTTAGGCCTCAAATATGCCCCACCCAAAAATATATATACATTTAAGGTTTATATGGATCTGCAGAAGTTTATAAGAAAATTGAATCTCAAAAAGTTTTTTATTGGGAAAGGAGTACATGTGACCCTAGAGGAAGCTTATTATACACATAGTGGGTTGAGGAATCAATCCACGTTTAACCCTAAATCTATCAGTAATCAGTGTTTGGATGTATTTAAGATAATGTTGGAACAAGAAATAGATAAAATAGAAGTTAACCCTATTAGGGGGACCAAAAATATTAATGAAGGGATTAGTGATCTGGAAAAAAGAAAAAAACATCATCAGACCGGCCGATCAGGTAGGGGGTTTAGTTGTTCTCAACAAGCACAACTACATGAGTGAACTAAACCAATTGGTTCAGGATAAAGAGACCTATGAGAGATTGGTAGGAGACCCTAGAAACAAACCAAAATCCAAATTAAAGAAAATAGTCAAACAGGCACAAAATGAGGGTATTTTGAATAAAAAAGAAACCAAATATATCGTTCCCAAAGCACCAAAAATGCCTATCATTTACCAAGTGCCCAAAAATCCATAAAAGCATTAAGGATCCAGCAGGGGAACCTATAATCAATGGTGTGGAGTCACTCTTCTCTAGGGTAGGAGAGTATTTTGACCACTTTTTGCAGCCCATAGCACAGAGCTACCCATCATATCTCAAAGATAGTAAAGATTTAATTAATTTGTTAAGAAATAAAAAAATTAATGACAACTGTATACTAGCTAGCATAGACGTCAACTCATTGTATACTAACATTAAACAAAAGGATACTCTGACAGCTATAGAGTGGGCTCTAAATAGAGACACTTCAATTAAACACAAATAGCCTTTATGCTGGATCTTTTGGAATTGGCTATAGAGAGCAACTATTTCTGGCATGAGGGACATTTCTATGCACAGACGAAAGAAGTAGCCATGGGCGCTAAGTATGCATCCACTGTAGCAAACATCTTCATGAGCAAATGGGAAGCAGAGTCCATCTACCCCCATAATAGGAAAGAATTGTTGTTGTACAAAAGATACATTGATGATATTTTAGAGGTGTGGGAAGGAACAGAAGAAACTTTATTGGAATTTTTAGAAGAGATAAATAAGAATAAATACGGCATTTCATTCATGGCGACACATAGGAAAACATCAGTGAACTATCTGAATTTGGTAATTGTGAACAAGGGAGATAAACGTCATACCCGTACGTTCTTTAAAGACATGGACCAAAACAACTATATCCTCAGAAACAGTGGACATCACGCCAGGTGGCTGGGAGCTACTCCCAAAGGCCAGATGATGAGAATTATAAGAAATTGTGATCTAGAAGCTGACTTTGAGATGCAGGTAGATGTTCTGATAGATAGATTTAGACAGAGGGTCAACCAGATGGAAAGAGGAGAATTACTAAAGACGTCCAGTAAGCAAAAAATAGACTTTAGTATGACCTTTTGTACCATGTATAACAGACACTATAAACTAGTTGAAAGGGTGTTGAACAAACATTGGCCTATTCTGATGAAGGATCAAACCTTAGGTAAGGTTCTCCCGAAACGTCCACAGGTTGTTATAAATGTCTACCCACATTGAGAGACATCACAGTTAGAAGTGCTCCTGATACACCCATTAAAAGGGTTACCTTCTTGGACCAAACAGGTTTCTTCAAATGTGGCAAATGTGTTATATGTAGAACCTACAAAACGGACCACAGAGAGACCACCCATTTCCAATCTAATATCTCAGGAAGGAGATATGAAATAAAAAAGTTTATTACATGTAGTACTACACGTTACATATCTCCTTGAATGCAGCTGTGGACTTCAATATGTGGGTAGGACCACTAGAGAACTCAGAGTCAGACTTAGAGAACATGTTAGCAACATCAAAAACATCGCCATCATAGCCTATCCAACCATTTTAGAATACATCACAACAGGGATCCCACGTCACCTAAATTTTGTGGTATAGATATGGTTGAGAAACATTGGTGTGGAACAAATATGAGGCAAGCCGGGGTGCACAGAGCCTTTATCACCTTCTGGATGTGAAAGGAATTTTTTTTACACTTGTTGATTTCACATTGAGGACTTTACTTCACAATCAAATATTATGTGTTTTATTATTTAAATGTATTTGTTTTTTGTTATATAACATATATTGAGGCAGCACTCCTCTCACTTTTTGTATAACGTCAGACTCCTGCAGACACTCCTGACAGCTGTCTGCATGTACCTCCATACTCAGCTGCAGGAAGTGTCAATAAACTACCAGTCAGCTGCCATGGTGGCAGGCAGGACTTCTAGTTCATTCATTCACAGATCACTGTGAATGAATGACATGGCTGTGTGGGAGAAGGCACTGTTTTTAAATTGTGACGGTGCAGGGGAGAGGATCCCCTGCCCACTGTCACAGGAGGGTGTGTGTGTGGGGAGGGGGTATAAGGCTGCTGCATTAGTAACAGAAAATTAATGAAGGGATTAGTGATCTGGAAAAAAGAAAAAAACATCATCATCAGACCGGCCGATCAGGTAGGGGGTTTAGTTGTTCTCAACAAGCATAACTACATGAGTGAACTAAACCGATTGGTTCAGGATAAAGATACCTATGAGAGATTGGAAGGAGACCCTAGAAACAAACCAAAATCCAAATTAAAGAAAATAGTCAAACAGGCACAAAATGAGGGTATTTTGAATAAAAAAGAAGCCAAATATATCGTTCCCAAAGCACCAAAAATGCCCAATGCTTATCCTTTGATTTCTTTTCTTTTGCATGTGTTTCGGGTGTTGTTTGAAAAGTAAAATTTCACCACATTCACTAAGCTCTGGGGAAAATTCCTTTAGTCAGTGCAACTTCCCTTGAAAAGTACACAGTGTATTTGTCTTTAGTAAATCAACCCCAACTAGAAAAGCTACAATTTCTGGGGAAATTGTGTGAAGTGTTCTTGCCTCCATCAGTAGTCTACAAATAGAGTGGGCGGAGTAACTGTGTGGAGTGGGCAGAGTAACTGTGTGGAGTGTTTGGAGTGAGTAAAGATAGTAAACATTACACTAACCAATTGATTGATCACATTTAAAAAGTGCACATGGCAAGCTTGATAGAGTGAGAAATGCATTTCAACTTTTAATTATTTATATAGCTCATTTAATTGCAATGTTGTTGCCCAAAGTGCTTCACAGTTACATTAAAACATACATTTATAAAAACATTAGCAGCATTATCATCTCAAATACTCTCTACTGTAAAAACTTATTTCCACTTTATGGGGATGCTGACTTCATTTTCCAGCAGGACCTGGCACCTGCCCACACTGCCAAAAGCACCAAAACCTGGTTCAATGACTGTGGGGTTACTGTGCTTGATTGGCCAGCAAACTCGCCTGACCTGAACTCCATAGAGAATCTATGGGGCATTGCCAAGAGAAAGATGAGAGACATGAGATCGAACGATGCAGAAGAGCTGAAGGCCGCTATTGAAGCATCCTGGTCTTCCATAACACCTCAGCAGTGCCACAGGCTGATAGCTTCTATACTACGCCGCATTGAGGTGGTAATTGCGGAAAAAGGAGCCTAAAGAAAGTACTGAGTACATATGCATGCTTATACTTTTCAGAGGTCCGATATTGTTCTATGTACAATCCTTGTGTTATTGATTGCATATAATATTCTAATTTTCTGAGATTGTGGATTTGGGGTTTTCATGAGCTGTAAGCCATAATCATCACAATTATGACAAATCACAGCTTGAACTATCTTGCTTTGCATGCAATGAGTCTATCTCATATCATAGTTTCACCTTTTAAGTTGCATTACTGAAATAAATAACATAAAAAAAATATCTATAGATGCATAAGGGATGATTTACAAAAGACAAACAGACTGTCTACTTTGCTAGATAAGTTGCATTTTGAAAGGGAATTTGCCCCAGAGCATAGTGAATGAGGTATAACTAACAGCTTAAAATCATGTGCAAGCAACAATGTGTTTATTTTTCCTTGCAAGTGATTGAGTATTATTTGCATAGGAAACCTTCCCAACTCATTCACTAAGCACTTGGGCAACGTCCCTTGCAAACTGAATAGCCTATTTTCCTTTACTAAATCAACCCCATAATATCTATCCATTTGCATACAAATATACACAACTTTTGAAGCCTGGCTTTCACTAGTGGACAATATCCTAATCTTTTTGTCGCTTATACATTTTTCCTGATGATTCTGTTGTTTAGAAATGCTCATTTTTAATCTATTTCTTTATTTTTGTTTGTTTACTGATTTTGTATATGACTGCTGGAAGCCATCAGGCAAGTTTTGGTGACTATGCAGTGTCAGCAGCTGTGTAAATGTAAAATCAATTTAATTTCAGTGTGATGGATATTCTTAATCCCCATTTTCAATACACACTGGTCAATAGCAAAGGCTAGTTACACAATCTCAACAATAAACCATTTTATATTGATATGTCAGCCTAAAGTGGGCTCATAGATAACATGCTTATGTATTAGTTGTGCGGTTTTTTTTTTTCTCTCTTTTTTAAAATTTTTTTTACTGCAGATACAAGGCACTGACGCAGCCCAGCCTGTCTTCTGTAGTAGGTATCTGAATCATTTTCTAACTTAAAGTGGTTCTAAAGGTTTGTTTTTTTTCTTCAACCACCTCAATACAGGACTCTTTTACCCCTTTTCCTGCACAGACCAATTTTCAGCTTTCAGAGCTCTCACACTTTGAATGATAATTACAGCTTCATAAAACTTGCCATTTACTAAATACCTTGGGTTGGCTGCTTTCCAAAAATGTGTCATTTGGGTGATATTTGTACTTTCCTGGCATTTTTGGGCCTCAAGAAATGATATAGACCATGAGTACATAAGGATTGATCGATTTTCAGATATACTGTATACCATAGTTTGTGGACTCTATAACTTTCCTACAGACTAAATTATATACACTGATTTGGGTTATTTTCACCAAAGAAATGTAGAATAATGCATTTTGACCTAAATTTATGAAGAAAGATTAATTTATACAAAAGTTTATAACATGAAGAAAACCCCTTTTTATTTTTTTCAAAATGTTTGGTCTTTTTTCATTTATTTAGCGAAAAATAAAAAACCCAGTGATTAAATACCACCAAAAGAAAGCTCTATTTGTGTGAAAAAAAATTTCATGTGGGTACAGTGTTGCATGATCATTCATGTCACTCAAACTGTGACAGCACTGCACACTAAAAAATTGGCCTGGGCAGGAAGGGGGTAAAAGTGTCCAGTATTGAAGTGGTTAAAGTACATTCTCTGCCTATAATGGCTTGCTGGACACACAAGGAGAAAGGTGTCCCTGAAATTCTTTTTTAACCATTTCAATACCGGGCACTTTTACCCCTTCCTGCCCAGGCCATTTTTCAGGTTTCAGCGCTCTCACACTTTGAATGACAATTGCACGGTCATGCAACACTGTACCCTAACTAAAATTGTATCATTTTCTTTGCACAACTAGAGCTTTCTTTTGGTGGTATTTAATCACTGCCAGGGTTTTTATTGTTTGCTAAATTAACAAAAAAAGACCGAAAATTAAAAAAAAAAACACGTTTTTCTTTGTTTCTGTTATAAAAGTTTGCAAATAAATAATTGTTCTTCATAAATTTAGGCCGAGATGTATTCTGCTACATGTCTTTGGTGAAAATAACCCAAATTAGTATTTAATATTTAGTTTGTAGGAAAGTTATTGAGTTCACAAACTATGGTATAGATCTGAATATTGATCAATCCTGAAGTACTGACGGCCAATCTAATTTCTTGAGGTCCAAGAATGTCAGAACAGTACAGATATCCCCCAAATGACCCCTTTTTGCAAAGTAGACAGTCCAACGTACTTCATAAGAGGCATGGCGAGATTTTTGAAGTTGTATTTTTTTGTCATAATTTTTCGTAAAATGAAAAAAATTATTTTCACAATTTTTTTTTACATGCTGTCACCAGTGCAGTACAGCGTCATCATATAACTGGCATGGCGGTGATCAGGGACACTGACTGATGACAGTATGGAAAAAAATTTTTTTTTAAATTTCTTTTATTTTTAATTTCTTATTACTTTTTTTTCTTTTTTTTTAAGATTTTTTTTCATATTTCACTATGTTCAAAGTAGTACAATGTTACCATAGTAACATTGCACTACTTTGGGGAAGTGATCAGTATTTTGTTTTCTTTTTTTTACACAATTTGCTTATAGCAAAGAATTATTTTGCAATAAGCAAGCATTTACCTGAATGACATTGAATCATTCAGGGTTTTTATTTTTTTTTATTTTTTTTATTTTTTTTTGTGCTTAGCTGTGATTTGGCCACAGCTAATCACATGACATGTGCATGTGATCGCTGTGACCATTCACAGCTAGACACTAGTATACAGTGGATGACAGGAATGAAGCCATCCGTTGTATACAACTGTCATATGACCTGCTGTGATTGGTCACAGCAGGTCACATGGTACCGGCAACGGGGGGCCGGTACTCAGATCTGTCATCTGTACCTCGGATCCTAGGGCTTAGCAACATACAGTATATACATGCAGAATTGCAAATAGCGAAATAGGGTATGCTTTTTCTGGCTTGTTTTCCTGGCCTGGAACAAGAGGGCAAGCAGTAAATTCTGAAAGAGTTTCCCACTCTTTCAACCCTCTCAGCTCTCTTATTCCCTTGTTGTCATTGCATGTGGACCCTGACAAAGTGCCCCGGCTTCCTTTCTGCCATCTCTAGATGTCTCAGAGACCACCATTCAAGCTTATTTGAGGAGATTTACTAAAACTAGTTCACTCAGAATCTGGTACAACTCTGCTTGGTAGCCGGTCAGCTCCTAACTTTGGCTTGTTCAATTAAGCTTTGGCGATAAAACCTGGAAGCTGATTGGTTTCTATGCAAAGCTGCTCCAGATTTTGCACCATGCAGTTTTAATAAATAACCCCCATTGGCTTAAAGATCAGGTTCCACCCTTTGCTCTTCTAGATCCATGAGTGCTTCTTGAGGTTCTCTGCATTAGGCATCTATTTTTCAGTTTTGCAAGGCTTCCACTTGTTCTTCCCTTCACACATTTTCTACAATTCTTCCAGATAGATGTTCAGGCCTCATCTGATGTCAGCTTCAGAACGTGAGATCTGTCAGGTGGCTCTTTTGCAGGAAGTCCTCAGCTTGGTTATTTTCTTGGGCCTGTTACCTTTTGTTTCCCGTGTCGCCCACCTCTCAGTTGGACTGTTTCTGCACAACCAAAAATTTAAAATCTCCATGTGTTCCTCTGTGGACAAGAAAGAAAAATAGAATTTGTTAAAATTATTTAAAATAAAATCCTGTTGTTTGAGTCTACGGAGGGACACAGTCGTCCCCCCCGTGCTTAAGATCTCTTGGTTCTGCTTTGCTGTATAACTGATGCATACTGGTAGAGGTAAAGGTTACCATGGACTGATCTACAGTTGTTTTGTTTTCAGTGCCCAATCCTCCTCAGGTCAGCAGTATAATTCAAAGGATAAAGACTTTCTGTAGCTTTTAATGGACCCAGGAAAAGGATGGTACAGTGAGTACAAAAATCCTTTTTTTCTTGGGATGACTGGTTGGCATGGGTTGTTGCTCTTTACATGTCATCAAGGCTGCTTGGAGTATGACTTTTGGCCTGTATGCTTCTATTTTTTCTACACTTCAAACAATATTACACCACTAGTAATTACTAGTGAAAACAGTTAAAATTATAGCAATTTTTAAATAACAAGCATGTTATACTTACCTGCTCTGTGTAATGGTATTGCACAGAGTGGCCCTGACCCTCCTCTTCTGGGGTTTGGCACCGGCATGCTCCGTTCCTCCTTTTGCCTCAGTTTACCACTTCCTATGGTGGAAAAAGTGCGGGTTCGATCACGTGCCGTGCTGTGTGCATCTTTTGACACACATAGTGTGTCTCGGTCCCGCCTCCTGCTCCCTCCTGAAAGGTTTTGATTGAGAGCAACTGGGAACAATAGCAACTCAGCCATGAAGCTGCCTCTATGTCTTGTGGGGAGAGAGAGTACTGCTGCTCTTGGGCATAGTGCGGGATCGAGATCAGGCTCAGGTAAGTATTTAGGGGGGAGCTGAACGTGAAAGGTGTATTTATTTTACCTTGATGCTGAGAATGCATTAAAGCGGAGCTCCACCCAAAAGGGGAAGTTTCACTTTAATGCTTTGTCCCCTGCTCCCCGTTAAGGATTGGCACCTTTGGGGAGCATGGGGGTGTACCCGAATTAGACAGGTAGCTGATCCCACTTCCACTGTGATCGCCTAGACGATCAGAAGTGGAAGTTGTCCTCCCCCTCTCCCTCCTTGTAGTCTTCTAGGACAAGTGGCAAGTCTCAGAAGACTATGGGACCATTCACAAAGCGCAGCGCTACTCGCACATGCGCAGTGGGCACTTGGAGCTGCAAGCTGTCACATCCAGGTGCCCACACTAAAGATGCCGGTGCCAAGGAGACAGGATGGTCAACCCGGCTGGTGTGAGGACACCGCAGAATCGTGGGACAGGTGAGTGTCCACAACTACAGTTTTTGTAGCTGCTGACTTTTATTTTATAATTCCGACTCCGCTTTAAAGTAAAAAACCTTTAGCCTTTACAACCACTTTAAACTAAGTGTCATCATTCACATTAACATCATAGGTCTAATACTGCACAAATTACAACTATGTCAAATTTATCGCAGTTGTTTAAAGATAAAGACTTTTAACGTAATGTGTGATAACAATTATATTTTTCCAATTATTTTGACTCCTAAGGAAAGCAGCATATGGTTCCAGAGCCGGAAAGACCCAAGCAAATAGGTTTTCTTTTCTTACAATGATTTAAGGGGTAGGAAAGTATTGAGAAATGTGTTCCAAAGTGTCAAGATTATTGTGTGGTAAAGAAATAAGAAACCTGGCCACTGCAGGGATGGATATGGGAATAGCACTGACCACCCCGAGTGAGTGGCCCTCTAAAATCCCCAGCTGCTTAGACATCTGTTACTGTGGTCTTGAACTTGGTCATTTTTGCAAACATGAGTTCTAAAGTTTCTGGCGCCTGAAGGGATTTCCTCCTAACACCTCACAGATGTATCTACTATTTACATTTATATGTGGATCCCACCACAGCCCCCAACCTAACTTCCCAGAAGGTCTTAGTTTCCAGTAGTAATCCTTCCATCTGGGTAATTCTAGAAGATTACTGTCTTTATAGTCAGTATTGCTTTATTATTTGTAGCACTTTACAATAAACATACTTATTTAAGCATGCAGAACAAAAAATAAAAGGTACAATAAAAAGAAGAAATGCTGTCACACATTTGAAAAACTGCAGGTAAACAAAGAATGTTTAAAAGCTTATTTGCAGTGTTTTTTCTTTCCTTTAAATAATTTTTTTTTTTAACTTGCAATGTGCGTTTGAACTTGCAAGAAAATTAGAGTACTCCAGGGAGAGTCAATTCCCTATCACAACCCCCCTCTATCTTTGCATGTTACAGTCCTATCCTCTTCTGGGTGTGTCTAATTACTCTATGTTGACCTAGCTCCCCTGTCCCTACCTTCACCTCACCAACCTCTGCTGGGTGAGGATCGAAGGAGAATACTATAGAGTGGCTCTTGAGTGGCAGCTCTGAGTCTGCTGAGGCTGCTCACATCACATCTAGGGTGGCAGTACCAAGCAAGAGTTTCAGGGCTTTTGGATGACACAAGAAAGGTAGTTATAGGTAAATACAGGCATGAAATACCTTAAATACACATTTAATTTTTTGGGAATTTTTTTGTTGAAATCTTTGGTCTGGCAACAGGGTCACATGCTCATTGATAAAAAGTATCTGAAAAAAGAACTATATTTCTCTTAACAACCAAACATTTACGTAATTTCCTTTTCTAATCTGTCTTGGAGACATCAACGGAAGAAGCCAAGAGAAAGAAGAGTAAACATTTGAAATAATCTGTCATTTTATAGACATTAATAACATGAATAAAATCCAAAGGAGTATGAATTAACCTTTTACATTTTTTCTCCTGTTGTAAAGTAGCCAAGGTTTATTTTGAGAAGGTCAGCAATAGGAGCCTTTGTATTTCCTTCATGACAAATGTCCATACTGAAAAACAAAAAGACACAAAATGTAAAAGAAGGTTGTTTATACTCACCTGTCCTGCTGACCATTCCTTACTATGCCGGGAGCTACCAGCTCTGGCAGTCTTCATATCCAACAGCCTTCTGGGTGTGCTGTATATGTAGTCAACTGCTGTACAGAATTGAGGTAGAGGTAAGCAGAGAAAACCACGCTGTGTGGCAAATCCAACACTCTTAAGTGCCAGATTTGAAGATTTTGCCAGTGTTCATAACAGAGCAAAGTTTTGAGAAATGGGAAACCAGACGTGAGTATAAAAAAAAACATATTTTGCAGGTACAGTTTTTTTTATTTTGTGCTATATTACTGTACTATGCATTCTTACTTATAGTGACAAAGTCAGGAGCTGTCTCTCCTCCTCTCCTGCCTTCCACATCTTACTACTGCTCCATCATTGCAATGGGTGGCAGTTCTGACCAATAGTAAAATATAGGAGAAAGCATGCCAATTTGTTACTTTACTAGCAGAAGGCAGAATTTGCATATGCCCTCAGGGTGCCTACAATGTATTAGCATTACCCTTATATAAACATCCTTTATACCTCATCCAGGACTGCTGGGTCATCACAGGTGCCATGTACAAATTAGCCATTCATCCATCTTGTAAACAGATGTTTAAGGCTTCTTAGATACTGTCAGTGGAAGACACACACAAATACTACAGCCTTTAAAAATGAAAGTCTCACTAAACTGGACAGGTGGACCAGAAGACACCAAAAAGCCTTCCGTTAAAAAACTGTAAACCACTACATTGCCTTCATATAATATGAATCAGTTATTTTTTTCCTCTCCAACTAGAAAAAAAGGAGTTATTTTCTTTCATATAATATGGAAGCAAATTCTTACTATATTTGAGCTGTATCTGTGCTAAATGCAGGAGAGTGGAATGCAAGGTTAGCCTCTGAGTCCCGGTCCACGTATATGCGGTTTGGACCGCATCCAATTCGCATGATATGTGAAATAACAACGCTTCCTATGGTGCCTGTTCACATACACTATATTGCCAAAAGTATTTGGATGCTTGCCTTTATACACACATGAACTTTAATGGCATCCCAGTCTTAGTTCGTAGGGTTCAATATTGAGTTGTCCCACCCTTTTGCAGCTATAACAGCTTCATCTCTTCTGAGAAGGCTGTCCACAAGGTTTAGGAATGTGTCTATGGGAATGTTTGACTATTCTTCCAGAAGCGCATTTGTAAGGTCAGGTACTGATGTCAGATGTGAAGGCCTGGCTCGCAGTCTTTGTTGTAATTTATCCCAAAGGTGTTCTGTCAGGTTGAGATCAGGACTCTGTGCAGGCCAGTCAAGTTTATCCACCCCAAACTCACTCATCCTTGTCTTTATGGACCTTGCTTTGTGCACTGGTGTGCAGTCATGTTGGAACAGGAGGGGGCCATCCCCAAACTGTTCCAACAAAGTTGGGAGCATGAAATTGCCCAAAATGTCTTGGTATGCTGACGCCTTTAGAGTTCCCTTCACTGGAACTAAGGGACCAAGCCCAACCACTGAAAACCCCACACCATAATCCCCCCTCCACCAAACTTTACACTTGGCACAATGCCAAGTCAGGCAAGTACCATTCTCCTGGCAACTGCCAAACCCAGACATGTCCATCAGATTGCCAGACAGAAAAGCGTGATTCTTCACTCCAGAGAACGTCTCCACTGCTCTAGAGTCCAGTGGTGGCATGCTTTACACCACTGCATCCATTGCTTTTTATTGCACTTGGTGATGTAAGGCTTGGATGCAGTTGCTTGGCCCTGGAAACCATTTCCATGAAGCTCTCTACACACTGTTGTTGTGCTAATCTGAAGGACACACAAAGTTTGGAGGTCTTTAGCAATTCGCTCTGCAGACACATGGCGACTTTTGTGCACTGTGCGCTTCAGCATGCGCCAACCCCGCTTTGTAATTTTTCGTGGATGAGTTGCTGTTGTTCCCAGTTGCTTCCACTTTGTTATAATACCACTAACAGTTGACCGTGAAATATTTAGTAGCATGGAAATTTCATGGATGGAATTATTTCACAGGTGGCAACCTATCACCGTGCCACATTTGAATTCACTGAGCCCCTGTGAGCGACCCTTTCTTTCACAAATGTTTGTAGAAGCAGTCTGCACGCCTAGGTGCTTGATTTTATATGAATACATTTTAGGGAAAGAACCCTAATAAAAGAAGGTAACTTACGTGATCCAAATAGTTTGACTATGTAACAAATTTTATTAAAGAACAATAAAGTAATAAACAGAATGTGACAATTCATCATACAAAAATATAGATGCCTCCACCCATCACCATTAAAAATCTGACAATGTCATTTTAAAACCAGGGAGTCTGGACTATAAATGACTTAGGAGCGATGTCTGACCATCAGCAGTTCTATGTTTTAGGTTTCATAGACCTCCGCTCAAATCTGAGCATGAAGGATTGAACAATGTATCCACTGAGAAGGAGGGAAATGACAAGACATAATGCTGAGGATGGCAGCTCCCATGCAACACTGTATACACCTAAATCTAATTGCTGCAAAGCAACTTGTGTGATATATCCAAACCATGATAATGCAAAGGCAGGATTTGAGAATTGCAGGAGCAGGATTGAAAGCTGAGTGAATGTGCATGATAGATTACTGCTGACTAATTAATGGTATCAAGCCAGCACAAATAATATTGCAGTGGATTTTGCCCACATGCAGCACGGTGGATAACTTTTGAATTTTAAGCACACACAATAAATGTCTCTGTAATCCAATATAAGATGAAGCAGTTCCATGAATTATTTTGGAGTATAATACTCTCGGCAGTGTAGACCCAGATTGGGGAGGCAGTGGATAGGCCTTTATAAGTGATTACCACAAAACAGCCCACTGACTGCAGATTCAGAGTAGAGTTGCCTCCTCATCCCTTTAAAACCAAACACATATTAATTAGGTTCTGAGGCTAATTTAATGCACATAAGGTACTAGGTGAGTTTAATTACCACCTTAATCAGCCACAGAACCTATGTAATTATTACTTTATGGTTCTTTAACCACTTGCCCTCCTGAGGATTTACCCCCCTTCCTGACCAGGCCTTTTTTTTTTGCTATTCGACGCTGCACTATTTCAACTGGTAATTGCGCGGTCATTCAATGCTGTACCCAAATTAAATTTACATCCTTTTTTCATACAAATAGAGCTTTCTTTCGATGGTATTTGATCACCTGTGTGCTTTTTTTTTGCGCTATAAACAAAAAAAGACCAAAAATTTTGAAAAAAAAAGCTATTTTTTTACTTTCGGCTTTAAAAAATATATAGTAAACTCAAAGTTAGTCATAAATTTAGGCCAAAATGTATTTTGTGTGAAAGTTATAGCATCTGTAAACTATGGTATAGATACTGCAATTTACGCCATTTTTGCTATACAGCACTGCACTAGTTTAACTAACAATTGCATGATCATGCAATACTGTATATAATTGAAATGTATGTCCTTTTTTTCACACAAATAGAGCTTTCTATCTGTGGTATATGATAACCTGTGTGCTTTTTATTTTTCGTGCTATAAACAAAAAAAACCAAACATTTTGAAAAAAATTGATATTCTTTCATTTCTGTCATGAAAAATATAAAAAAACTCAAATTTCGTCATAAATTTAGGCCAAAATATATTCTGCTACATGTTTTTGATAAAAAAAATCCCAATAAGTGTATATTGATTGTTTTGTGTGAAAGTTATAGCATCTACAAACTGTGGTATACAGTAGATAATGGAATTTACACAGCTTTTACTTTCTGACTGCCTATCACATATCTTTAGGTGCTAAAATACCAGGACAGTTCAAACACCCCCAAATGACCCCTTTTCGGAAAGTAGAAACCCTAAGCTATCTGCTGAGAGGCATATAAAGTCCATGGAAGATTTTTTTTTTGCACAAGTTTTTGGAAAATTACAAAAACATTTTTTGGTTTTTTTTTTACACAAAGTTGTCAATTAATGATATATTGCTCACTCAAGCCATTGGTATATGTGGAATTATACCCCAAAATACATTCTGCTACTTCTACTGAGTGTGGAGATACCACATGTGTGAGACTTTTTGGGAGCCTAGCCACATACAGGTGCTTGAAATCCAATGACCAGTTTCAAAGCCTGAAGGTGTGTAATTTCCTCATATCACTTCCTCACTACCTATCACAGATTAGGAGACCCTGAAATGCCAGGATAGCACCAAACCCCCCCAAATGACCCCTTTTTGGAAAGTAGACACCCCAAGGAATTTAAAAAGAGGCATGGTAAGTATTTTTCTCACAAGGTTTGAAATATAAAAAAAGAAAAGAAAAAATATGTTTTTGTTTTCTTTCTTCATTTTCCAGAAACTTGTGGCAACAAACAAGATCTGTAAAATACTCACCATGCTTCTTCTCTAATTCCTTGGGGTGTCTACTTTACAAAAAGGGGTCATTTGGGGGGGGTTAGGTGCTATCCTGGCATTTCAGGGCCTCCGAAACTTTGATAGGTAGTGAGGAAGTGTAATGAGGAAATAAAGCCCTTTAACCACTTGCCTACTGGGCACTTCTACCCAGTGGTGTATTTAGGTTTTGTTCTGCCCTAGGCAACACCAAAAAATCGCCCCCTCCAAACGGAGAGACCCTGACACTGACAAACACCCCCCTCCCCCACTATAAGAGCCTGACATTGACTAACAGCAAACCCCCCAGCCCCACCCCCACCCCCACCCAAGAGAGCCTTCCACTACCGCTGCCCCATACACACTGGCAACCCCCTTCCCTGGCGGGAGAGAAGACACTCACCTTCGCAGCTCTGGACATCCCCGGGAACAAGAGTCAGGCTCTTCATACACTATCAAGCAGCCTGCAGCCTCTCTAATATCCCACCTGGTCCCCGTGCTGCGTGTGTCCTTTCTACCATCCCTTCTTTTCTTTACCATCCCTTCTGAAAAATGCTGCTGCCCCCTGAAAAAATGCCACCCTAGGTAAATGCCTTGTTTGCCTTGTGGTCATGCAACATTGTACCCATATGAAATTTTTAGCATTTTTTTTCACACAAATAGAGCTTTCTTTTGGTGGTATTTACTCAACCACAGTGGTTTTTTTTATTTTTTGCACTATAAACAAAAAAAGAGCAAAAAATTAAAAAAAAAAAAGTTTTTCTTTGTTTCTGTTATAAAATTTTGCAAACAGGTAATTATTCTTCTTTGCTGATGTGCATTGATGAGGCAGCACTGATGGGCACTGATAGTCAGCACTGATGGGCACTGATGAGGTGGCATGGATAGGCGGCACTGATGAGCTGACACTGATGATGCTGCACTGATAGGCGGCACTGCTGGGCAGCACTGATGGATGGCACTGCTGGGCAGCACTGATGGGTGGCACTGCAGGGCACAGGTGGGTGGCACTGCAGGGCACAGGTGGGTGGCACTGCTAGGCACAGGCGGGTGGCACTGATGGGCACAGGTGGACGGCACAGGTGGGCGGTACTGCTGGGCACTGATCAGGCCACTGATCATCTGTGGGGCTTAACACTGACACTGTACTAACGGCACTGGGCAGGAAGGGGTTAATATGAGGGGCGATCAAAGGGTTAACTGTATGCTGGGAGTGTTTTACTAGGGGCTGGATGGGGTGTGCTTCACTGTAAGCACACTGCTCTGGATGGCTGTGCACAGCCATCCAGAGCAGTGTGCTTGAGCCGACAGGGAGGAGGACTGTTAGTAAACAAAGCAGCCCTCCTCCCCGTCGGTGGTCGGCGGTAATCACCAGGCGCCGACGGGTAATAACCGGCCAGGACCTGTGATTGACAGCCGCAAATGGAGGCACAGGTAGGGCGCACGCCCCCTACCCGTAAAAGCGAAATCCTGTGTGTATATATATATATATATATGTGATTTTGCGCACCCTTGCCGCCCTGTAGCAGTATTTCTGCTATAGGGCGGCGCAGAAGCAGTTAATAAAATGTATTACATAGGTAAACTATTTGGATCACGTAAGTTACCTTCTTTTATTAGGGTTCCTTCCCTAAAATGTATTAATGTTGCTATGTCTTGGGTACTGTGATCCACATCTTATATGATGTATTAGTGGGCTTGAACTTTGCTCCTTTGTCCTTTTTATTGCTGGGTCAACAGCATTATCCTAAAAAATGTGTATTGATATAGCTTGATTTTATACACCTGTGGCCATGGAGGTGATTGGAACACCTGAATCAAATGATACCAATACGTTTGGCAATATAGTGTATGTCTGGTGCACTGGCAGTGCAGATTCAGTGCGGATTGAAAAATAGTCATGTCCAATTTCTGAGCAATGTTGTCCGGTTCAGGTGTGGATTACATGCTATTGACTTCTATGGGAACCGTTTCTAAACCACACATTTCATCAGTGGTGAACAGGATAAAATCCTGACCTGAACCTGATCTAAACCTGATCTGAACTGCTGAACAACTACTGTATCAATTAGCGGTGAAACCTGAGCTTCAACCTGCACCGCACATGTTTGAATCAGCAGTGAAGCATAAAGAAATGATCTTCGTGGCTCTTTAAAGGGTTGGTTCACACCAGAACACGATGTAGGTTCCACACTTGTTTCCTGCACCATGTTCAAAACACACTGCAGTTGCAATAGGCAGCTGGTGGTATTGTTAACTTACTGACACCCCGAATACAGGTCATAAATGCAGTAGCTGTGCGTTTTATGAATTAGTGTGTAGCACCCTCCTAGATTAGGTGCTAGAAGTGAGGCAAATTTAGTTTTGGCAAATATAAATGAAGAAAATCAGCGAGCGCTAACAAAAACAGGAGCTGCTAGCACCAAAAAAGGAACTACAAGTCCTCTCAATAAGATCAAATAAAACAAGAAAAAGTGCAGTGCATGTGATAAAACTGATAAGTGATAAATATCTAAAAACAACCAGAACTCAATAAAAAAACACATATAAGTCCCATTGATCAGCTCTTGTGAAGGTGCTATTCAAAATGAAATCCCAGCAGGCTGTGCGTAAATATTCTGGGAATCAGAAATATACCATAAAGTGAGAAATGGTGATCTTCCGGTGGTGTGCGACAGATTAGTGGGATTGCAAACTCACCAGAAGCGCAATCTTAGTGCGCATTGGTTATAAACATCAGCCTGGAGATCTCCCCTCAGTGGAAACTGGTCTGGTCTCAAGTTCTCCCCCTCTGATGGTAAAGGCGTTTAAGTGATGTCAATCAGAGGTCCCTCTTATGGGTTGTATAATGAGGTCTGGTCATAGGGAATAACAATCCTTCCTCCGGGCTGGGTGAGACCTGGGTCCTGAAGGTTTAAGTGCTCATGGTAGAGCAAAAAATAGGGGATCCCATAGTGTAGTAAACTTGTAATTTATTGAGAAATTAATCAAGGGTAAAAAAATGGTGTACACACATGTAAATCATCAAAATACAATCCGGCAAATGGTTAAAAGTTATCAAGGTTGCTAAAAAGCTTGATCACTTTTGACCATTTCATTTTGAATAGCACCTTCATGCCATAAGAGCTAATCAATGGGACTTATATGTGTTTTTTTATTGATTTCTGGTTGTTTTTAGATATTTATCAGACACCTATCAGTTTTATCACATGCGCTGCACTTTTTCTTGTTTTATTCGATTTTAAATTTAGTTTTGAGTTTTTGCTGTTTTTCCTACTCTAGGTTTTGCAGCTGCAGCCTTACCTGTCTCCCCCTGTCTTTCCTGAATCTTCTAGAAACATAGTGAGGGAAAGAGAGGGTAGAGTCTGAGCTGGCTCTTTATACACTCTCAGCCAATCCCTGGTCAAGACAAGTGACCACTAGAGGGCTGAGAGTGGTATACAGTGCCTTGAAAACGTATTCATATCCCTTGAAATTTTCCACATTTTCTCATGTTACAACCACAAACGTAAATGTATTTTATTGGGATTTTATGTGATAGACCAATACAAAGTGTCACATAATTGTGAAATGGAAGGAAAATGATAAATGGTTTTCAAAATGTATTACAAATAACAAAGTGTGGCATGCATTTGTATTCAGCCCCCGAGTCAA
Source organism: Staurois parvus (assembly GCF_062004578.1). Taxonomy (NCBI): domain Eukaryota; kingdom Metazoa; phylum Chordata; class Amphibia; order Anura; family Ranidae; genus Staurois; species Staurois parvus. The sequence goes on from NW_028318321.1 coordinate 9,174,010, forward strand.
TACTTTGTAGAACCACCTTTTGCTGCAATTAGAGCTGCAAGTCTTTTTGGTGATGTCTCTACCAGCTTTGCACATTTAGAGAGTGACATTTTTGCCCATTCTTCTTTGCAAAATAATTCAGGCTCTGTCAGATTGAATGGAGAGCACCTGTGAACAGCAATTTTCAAGTCTTGACACAGATTCTCATTTAAATTTAGGTCTGGACTTTGACTGGGCCATTCTAACACACGAATATGTTTTGATCTAAACCATTCCATTGTAGCTCTGGCTGTATGTTTAGGGTCATTGTCCTGCTGGAAGGTGAACCTCCATTCCAGTCTCAAATCTTTTGCAGGCTCTAACAGGTTTTCTTCTAAGATTGCCCTGTATTTGGCTCCATCCATCTTCCCATCAACTCTGACCAGCTTCCCTGTCTCTGCTGAAGAAAAGCATCCCCACAACATGATGCTGCAACCACCATGTTTCATGGTGGGGATGGTGTGTTCAGGGTGATGTGCAGTGTTAGTTTTCCGCCGCACATAGCGTTTTGTTTTTATGCCAAAAAGTTCAATTTTGTTCTCATCTGACCAGAGCACCTTCTTCCACATGTTTGCTGTGTGTCAAGGACCCAGATATGACCAGAGATGTGTGGACTGACACAGGGAATAGCAGGCTTCAGGAGTGATGTAATATTATAATTTATTAAGAGTTACACAAGTATACAAAAACGCACAGTGCAAACAAAAACCAAACCTTCAACTAATATCTATATGTTCAGAAACACAGGCGTAGTCAGGGCTGGAGAGGTAGAGTGGTCAGGCAGGCCGGGTCAGGAACAATCGGGCAGATCTGGTACAAAGGGGTAGGCAAACGGATAGTCAAAAAGGAGAGCTAGGTCGGTGCAGGCAGAGTTCAATCGTGGTCAGAATCGAGCAGGAGAATCAAGCAGGTATATGACAGGATACAGGTACAGGACAACAAGGGCTCATGGGAAAACAAACACCAAGGCACTGATTGCAGGCCTGGTTACTGCTTAAATACACCTCCTGTAATTAGCCTCAGGTGATGGCTTGATTGCAGGAGGTGAGAGCCTGGCTGCTGAAAAGCACTCGCTGGTAAGAACTGGTACTGCAGCCCATAGAGCAGGTGAGCCCCAGCACCACCAGCAGTAAGTCCTTTCCTGACACTGTGTCTCCCACATGGCTTCTCACAAACTGCAAACGGGACTTCTTATGGCTTTCTTTCAACAATGGCTTTTTTTTGTCACTCTTCCATAAAGGCCAGATTTGTGGAGTGCATGACTAATAGTTATCCTGTCGACAGATTGTTCCACCTGAGCTCTGGATCTCTGTACCATCATTATCTCAGTTACCATGGGCCTCTTGGCTGCTTATCTGATTAATGCTCTTCTTGCCCAGCCTGTCAGTTTAGGTGGACAGCCATCTCTTGGTAGGTTTGCAGTTGTGCCATATTCTTTCCATTTTTGGATGATGGTTTGAACAGTGCTCCGTGAGATGTTCAAAGCTTGCAATATTTTTTCATAACCTAACCTTGCTTTAAACTTGACCACAACTTTATCCCTGACCTGTCTAGTGTGTTCCTTGGCCTTCGTGATACTGTTTGTTCACTAATGTTCTATAACAAACCTCTGAGGGCTTTGCAGAACAGCTGTATTTATACTGAGATTAAATTACACACAGGTGGACTCTACTAATTAGGTGACTTCTGAAGGCAACTGGTTCCACTAGATTTTAGGTGTAGGGGTTTCAGAGTAAAGGGGGCTGAATACAAATGCAAGCCACACTTTTCAGATATTTATTTGTAAGAAATTTTGAAAACTATTTATCATTTTCCTTCCATTTCACAATTATGTTGTAACATGACAAAATGTGGAAAATTTCAAAGGGTATGAATACATTTTCAAGGCACTGCATAAGGGTAAGAGCAGGGAATATCAGGGTCCGTTGCCGGCAGGAGATTGACCCAGCCTGGAAAAGCTATCAAACCTTCCTAGGCCTCGGAAAGGCCTAAAGAAACCCCAGATGTCTCTAGCTAACCAAGGAGCAGAAGAGTCATCCTATTGAAGTCACAGAAACGCCAGAGCAAAGGCCGGAGTGGATCTTTCTGGGATACCTAGTGACACGGATCACAGTGAGAGAGTGACTGTTGCTTGTGCACCTGGACAGAGGGACCATTCCAGACCTAGTTGCCGGGGCTGCACCGTAGAGGAAGCCCCCTTTTCTGAAAACTGTTGCTACCCTTTTGTGGAGGAAAACTCTGCCTTGTATTGTTCTATTATTTCAAGATAATGTCCTAGGCAATTTCCCTTGTTTCGGGCATCCCAAAGCTTTTCCCAATCCCTATCCCATTTCTACTAAAACAAATAAAACAGCAAAAAAATACCAACCTCTGCCTCGTTACTGTCTAAAGATTAAGTGAGATTTGATGCCCCTAGACAGAAATACCTTGTGCCTGGCTACTTGTACACTTAGGGGACCAGAACTTTGGATTAAATATTGCGGGACCGATCTGATAGGTTCGCTACATGTGGGAGCTCGTCAGTGGGATCCCTGGATACAACTGGATGTTACTACTTGCAACCGTGCAGAAGATTGCAGCTAGTTACGTGTGCACGGTCTGTGAGTTCAGTGATTGTGAAGTGTTCTAGTGCAGAGCATCCATACTATGAGGATTAGTCTGCAGTTAGTGGATGAATGCATGCAGTGACTGTGTTGCTATGGGATATTATTGCCTACTGTCCAAAGTGCCACAGACATGCAAATGGAAGAGTTAAGGGTGATAAAGTGCTTTAAAGACAGTGTGGCTGTCACTACTTTGTAGAGCCAAGTGGAGTTTGTGATTCGCCGAAGGCAAGTGCTTGACTGATACAGGTCTGAGGCTGGTGCTGTGGGGCAAGCTAGCTCTCATTACCGCCAGGGGGGGCGAACAACCATGTATAGCCTGCGCTGAGTGCATGAAGCTGACGGCAGGGATCCGATTTTGGAGCCGGTATGAACACTGTGGAAAGCAGCTGTTTCTGCTACTTACACAGTGAACTAGGACACTGGCTTCTGTGTGGAAGATGCTGAACCAGAAGAACCAGCATTCAAAGTAAGTGAGGCTACTACCAACACATCCCCTGTAAGGCAGACTGTGTCAAAACTACTCCTAAGGCTAGGGAGGTTTACACGTGGGGTATGTCTATAGCTACCATAAGGGATCCATCCCGAGAATAGTGGGTAGGGACCCCTTGAGAAGCAAGTTGTCAGTGAAGAGACAGGAGAAAAGCCAGCAGCTGAGGCACCTGTACCTGTCTCCACTGAGGAAAACAGTGAGGTGTCTGACCCAGACTCCCCTAAGTTCTAAAGAGAAAACCTTTGCCAAATGCTAAAAAGGTAGTGCCAGCAACCGAGTGTGAGTTGGAGGAAGAGGAGAAACACATCATCCAAATACAAATGCAGTTGGCTGCCAGCTTACAGTTGAGTAAAGAGTACCAGGAGAGATGCTCTGATATGTCACTTCCCACGCACCTGGGCTAGGGCTCTAGCCCAAAGCACGGCCACCACCAGTTAGGGGCACTAACCCTTTCATTCTGCCAGGAAGAGGAGTGAAAGACAAGTTGCCACGATTTTCCTGGATGCAGAGTATTGTTCAGAAAAGAGTAGCATTGGGCTATGGATTTGAATACCTGTATATGTCTGCAGAAGTCATGGATGAAGTGGAGGCTCTTAAGAGAAAAATGGTGTGAAACTGAAATTTGGGAGTTCATGCATGTACCCAAGTACCATTGCCACACAGATGACACAGGTACTGAGTACAGTTGGAGCTGGGGCAGGTTCATCTTTAAAGACAGAGTGCTAACAAAGAAGCGGGACAGACCTAATCAAGTGAAATATGTGAATATCTGGGGTCCAAACAATAAGATGGTCCCGGACCCCACCCTGACTTTTGTTTGTAGGTCAGAGGAAGCCTGGCCATTTACCTTACAAGCTTTATTCCTTTAGTTGCTGCATGGAATTGTTGCTGTGTGTGGGCAGGAACTACCCACATTCATTTCAGAATCTACTGATCTTGAGGAATTTATACTTCTGCTACGTGTAAATATGCTTGGTATTACCCATCGTTTTGCCAGATTCTTCTGCTCTGTGAGGATGCATATCCTTGCCACTTGTGAATACCTTTTGCATGGACTCCAGCTGTGTAGCTGTCTAGGGGTGTTGTGGATCCTGGCTTATGCTGCTGCCTGTTGTTTGTAAGCGTCATTGGGTGAGCCTTTGAACCAGTGGGCTGTCCTTTACTTCAGCAAGAATCCAGACCATACAGCACCTCAACCCTTGAGTCTTTATGGAAAACAAATACTTGTTACTGGCAGTCATTAGCCTGGATTGGCTGCCCATCTACTTTGGGCTCTTTAATCTTAGAACCTGTTCTGCTAAGAGGTTGCAGTAGAAGTCCTCCTGCAGTTCATCAGTCTGCTGAAAGGAGATCCTTGTGTGTTTATTATGATCTTCTTTCCTATTGGTATGGACGTCCACATGATCTTATACCCTTGCTGGATTACATGGACTCTGCTGCAGAGCCTGGCTCAGAAAATATAATTGCAGATACTTTTGGCCTTACAACCCCTGGATAGGAACAGTCAACTGTTGCTAAGGAATAATGTATAGTGTAGATAGGTATGTAGATAGCTAGGATGTTGTTTTTGTGTTCTCTTTCAGTGCTCAGAGAGACATTGAGCCAAGAGAAGGGGGCTATCTTTGCACTACTGATTTGATGCAAAGATTAATGCTACTATTCTAGGTTATTTTGCTTGTGGAGGGTCACCTCTTAGGAGAGGATGCTCCCACTGAAGTATAGACAGGATCTTTACTTTGTTGTATGGATTCTTTCTTTCCTGCAGGACTGCAAGAAAACACCATACCTCGGCTGAAGTACCTCACTGTTGTATTGCTGAAGTTGCCTTTGAAATGTACATTACTAGATATAATAGGATTGTAGTTAGCTGGTAGGAATGATAAATGTATTTAATGTTGATACTTGTTTTCAAGAGGGGTCCCCTTTACACAGGCCAGGTGTGAGTCTCCCTTTATGTAATATACCAGGGGCGTTTAAGTCAAACCGGGACTTGAAATGTTACAGGTATAAAAAGAGATGCTAGTGTGGCGGCACTACACTGTCAAGAGTCAGCAGCTGAGATGACCAAATCTGTGTAGCTACACCAAGAAACTGGGACCAAACCAGGGGCGGACTGACCATTTGGAAACTCGGGCACTGCCCGAGACCCCGGGGTCAGTAGGGGGTCCCATGAGATGCCCCTGGTACCTTTTTCATAGGCTTTTTTGAGTTTGGGCAAGGATACAGGGGCCCCATGATCCCCTATTACCCGGGGGCCCCATGAGTTGTCAGTCCGCCCCTGGACCAAACCATGTATATATATTTTTAAAGTGAGATTTATTTACAGTGAAACAAAAGTTAACTACACACCAGCAAGCAATATACATGAGATTGAATGAGAATCAAGAAAACAAATGACAAAATGCCTAAGTAACAGAAACCTAATTTACTATATACAATATGCACAAAATTTAAGCAAGTTGGGAAGCATGGGCAACATGAGAATATCAGCAATGCAAGGAAAAGGGGAGAATCATGACTAGGTACAAGGCAGAAGTAAGGGTGCAGGATGCAAGGCTAGAGCAGGATAAACAGGCATGAAGATCTGGCAGCAAGGAAGGCAATGAAAACACTGACACAAGAAACAATAGCAGAGATGGAACATAAGCATCCTCCCAGCAGCTGAGGCCAAGTGGAACTGATTGCAGGAATCTCTGGGCTGCTGGGAGACACCCGCTGGTGGTCACTGGAACTGCAGCTATCAGCCCAGAGAACCACAGTGCCATCAGCAGGTGAACTCGCACCTAACATACATACAGTAGTAAGTGGCCAGTGTATCCTTTTACTGATAGGCAGCCCACATGTCACAGGCCAGTCCAGAGATGGTTAATCAAGATGATAGACAACAGTGTTAGTGTGTGCATGGAACAGCGTGTGGTATATGAAGCTTCTTGAGAACTGAGGCGGATATCTATAGAAGACTTTAAGCACAGTACGGTGATGAGACGCTCAGCCACATTTAAGCATTTGAATGCTGTAAATGTTTCAAAGATGGACAACTGTGACAATCCCGACTGTGGTGGTTCCCAGCCTACAGCAGTCATTCCTGTGAACATTCAGTGAGTGGAACACCTGATCCTGGATAATCGACACATAACCTGTTTTGGAATTGCACAAGAGACAAATCTTTCTGTGGAACCAGTGAACACAATGATGTTGAAGTGAAGCAGGATGTCCCAGGATGGTTCAGGCGTACTAAAAAATCTTTCTATGCTGAAGCTTTCCAGGCATTAGTTAAACGCTAGGATAAGTGTATAAATATAACCGGGGAGTATGTAAAAAAAATAAATGCAGTTTCTACTTTTTGGAATTTGTTCTTTTATTATATAAACTCAAAAGTCCCGGTTTGTCTTGAACACCCCTCGTATATAATGTAATTATTTGTACAGAGAGCTTTATTTTTGTACTGCCATGTGTAACGCCACACGTGACTTGTACACAATTAATTCCCTCAACCACCTCCCAGTTAGTTTTGGGATGCCACACTCCTGGGCTCAAGAGCAATGATTTTTAGCCGGCCCATGAGGACAGTGCCTCTTTTGGAGGGGGGTGAGTGTAGCACCCTCCTAGATTAGGTGCTAGATTAGGTGCTAGAAGTGACGCAAGTTTATTTATTTTTTTGGTTCTGCTGTTAGAAGTAGAGACATAATTGTGTTTTGCCTATTCTGAGTTCTGCAGCTGCAGGCTTACCTGTCTCCCCGTCTTTCCTGAATCTTCTGGAAACAGTGAGGGAGAGGGTAGAGCAGCAATGGGCAAACTACGGCCCACGGGCCGTATACGGCCCAGCAGACCTTTTAATCCGGCCCGCGGAGCGTGATAGAAAAAAAAACAGCCAGGGCAGGCAAACATTGGCTGTCAGGATGTGTGTAGCAGCGTGACGAACGTGAGGGGAGCTAGGCTCCTCTCACAGTCCACCCTAAAGACCGGAACGGCGCGGGAACACGGCGAGAGGAACGCGCGGAGCAAAGGTAAGTAAATTGACACAGGGGGGACTTGGCTTACTACTTGGGGGGGAATAGTACTATGGGGGATGAAATACTATATGAGGGATGAATTAATATGGGGGGTGAATTAATATGGGGAATTAATTACTATATGGGGGATGAATTACTATGGGGGATGAATTACTATATGGGGGATTAATTACTATGCTTACTATGGGGGAATTTACTATACTTACTATGGATGGCATGGTAGTGGCTGGGCCGGCCAGCAGCTAGTGGGGGGCATAAAAGTTTTGTAAAATAACTCTTTTTATGCTTTTCTACCTTAAATTAATCTAAACATTTAATGTTACAAATTTTAATTTAATTTATATTATTTCACACATACACATCATTCATCTACTCTTGGTCCGGCCCCCGGGTCCAATATATGAACCCATTGCGGCCCTCAAGTCAAAAAGTTTGCCCACCCCTGGGGTAGAGTCTGAGCTGGCTCTGTATACACACTCAGCCAATTCCTGTTTAAGACTAGTGACCACTAGAGGGCTGAGATTGGTATATAACAAGAACAGAGAGTAGCAGGGTGAGATTTGATACCCCTAGACGGAAATACCTTGTGCCTGGCTACTTGTACACTTAAGAGATCAGAACCTGGGATCAAATATAATGGGACCAATCTGGTAGGTCTGCTACAATTTCATGCACTACTTTTGATGCTGGATCAATTTCAGCCCATTAATTTAAATGTGCACTGCACCTGGATCACATGTGAATCACACAGGAACACACAGCAGGGTCCTGCGTGATTCATGGTTTGAACCGGTCCTAAAAGATGGGCTACCATCAGGGTCTGTGCACACTAATACTCTCCTAACTGCTTTTCTTCTGGCAGGAGAAAAGTAGCTGAAAAGATGAGCCTAAGCCACGTTTTTGTAAACCCATCTTCACGGGTGTTTACTTTGATTGAATGTATGGTGTCTTACACCAATTTGGACATTTATGTATTTACACGTTTTTGTACGCAATTTTAGTGACATGCGTTGTTTTTAGTGATCATCGATTTTTCACGTCATGTGATTTAATATATGCACTTTATGCATGCGGTTAGGTATGTGTTTGTCTGTAAACACTGTTTTGATTATTCATTTGAATTGTTTTTTCTGTTGTAAGGGAGTATTTTTTGATCCATGACATTTCATGCGTTTCTCATTATTTGTTTCTTTTGGAGCACGGTTGATATTGTAGTCCCATTTGGACTAGTTGGATGGTTCACTATCACTTATAGATCCTATTAGGATCAATTGGGCACATTAGTCCCGATTGTGGATGTTTCTGGACTTTTCACCTCTATAGATATATCTTTATTTATGTGCACACACACATTTGTGTGAATATTTTTTGACCACTTTTTGTGTATATTTCCTATTTATTCTTTTCACTTTTTCTGATCTTATATAGATCATATTCACTTTGTAGACAGCACTTGGGAGGTTTATTATATATTATTTATTATTCATGTTAATTTTGATATATTTTATGCGGTTTTATATCTTCCAAATATACGTATGTAATATTGCACATACTATATTTTTAGTAGCACCACATAATTTCTCTCTCTCTCTCTCTCTCTATATATATATATATATATATATACATATATACACACACACATCACCCCCAGTTAGGGTTGCCAAGTACAGGGTTGAGGTAGAGTTGTGTTCCTTAACAAATATTGTTTCTACAGCATATTACTCTTCTTGTTTAATTGTCACAGTATATTTCTCTTCCTATTTAACCATTGCAGTAAAATTCTCTTACCATTTATTCATTACAGTATATTTCTCCTTTGTTTACCCTGTTGCAATATACTACGTGCTGTTACTTAGCCAACTGTGTTGTTCCTGGTGTCTTTGCACTTTGAGCCTTTGGGGTGAATATACTGTTACCTGCAATAAACATTCACCACCCTGGGAAAGACTACTGATGAAACTGGTGAGCTATATTCGCTGTGGATGCTGCCACCAATGTCTTTTAATGCTGTTTACATATTACTTGAGGTGCTTTTTTCATGAGTTTACCTACTGAGGAGCTTTTTAATAAAAGAGTACTGTAGAAAGAGCACTATTTTTGGTGAAAAGACAAAGGACAGGAGCTCCATTTCCCATGGCCCCAGATGCCTAAAAGCCCATGGTGGGGCAAGCACATTGAGACCTTGATTCATATTGAGGTCAAATAAAGAAGGTGAGCGTATTGGATGCACATGGGGAGGATGCATGTATCACTTGGAGTGTGGAGGAACTTCCCATTACAGCACATTGGTTATGGATTTTTGCTTATGTCTTTATATAATTGTTCACATAGCACTTAGGGTGCTTGGTTTATGTGGGTTTATTTATTGAGAAGTCTTGTTTATAAAAACAGTTCTGTACAGAGAGCACTATTTTCGGTTCCGTTTTATTTTACCTACATACCTACCTGAGGTGGAGGAGAGTTGGTGGAGAGTCAGAGGAAAACAGGAGTATCACTCCCTATGGCCACAGATAACTAAAAGCCCATGGTGGGGAAGCAAGTGCATTGAGACCTTGATTTATATTGAAGTCAGATAAAGAAGGTGAGCGTATAGGATGCGTATGGGGTGGATGCATGCATCACCTAGAGTCTGGAGGAATTGAAGAGATTATTACTAGAGATGAGCGAATCGAAGTATCCGAAGTGGAATTCGAGTCGAATATCGGAAAAATTTCGATTCGTGCCGAATCCGAAAAACAGCCTAATTCGGACGCGCGAATCGAAATTTTTCCGAAAATGGCGGCTGACATGTGCGGCGACGGAGCGGGGATGTCGGGGAAGGCGCGCAGACAAGGCGCGCTGCCCCATAATGCATTCCTCAACGACATGTGATCGCATCAGCCAATCAGCAGCCAGCCAGCCAGCACTGTGTAATGGTCGAGGTATATATAGCGGCCATTTTGGAAATCTTCATTTGCCTGCAGTCATTGAACAGAGGCAGACCGCTCTGTACTAGGGACAGGGACAGAGTTAGGGCCACAGAAACGAGAATTGGGGACAGAGAGAAGTTACTTAGGGACAGAGAACCATTACTCAGGGACACAGACTTGTTAATGAGGGCCACAGAATCGTTATTTAGGGACAAAGAAACGCTAGTTAGGGCCACAGAATTCATACTCAGGGACAGACAGAATTTTCACTCAGTGCCAGAGAATTGTTACTTAGGGCCACAGAAACGTTATTAGGGCCACAGAATTTTTACTCAGGGACAGACAGAATTGTTACTGAGTGCCAGAGAATTGTTACTCAGGGACAGACAGAATTGTTACTGAGTGCCAGAGAATTCTTACTCAGGGCCACAGAATTCATTCTCAGGGACAGACAGAATTGTTACTCAGGGACAGACAGAATTGTTACTGAGTGCCAGAGAATTGTTACTCAGGGACAGACAGAATTGTTACTGAGTGCCAGAGAATTGTTACTCAGGGACAGACAGAATTGTTACTGAGTGCCAGAGAATTGTTACTCAGGGACAGACAGAATTGTTACTGAGTGCCAGAGAATTGTTACTCTCACAGACACAAAATTGTTACTTGCACAGACACAGAATTGTTACTTGCACAGACACACAATTGTTACTCAGGGCCACAGAATTCATACTCAGGGACAGACAGAATTGTTACTGAGTGCCAGAGAATTCTTACTCAGGGCCACAGAATTCATACTCAGGGACAGACAGAATTGTTACTCAGGGACAGACAGAATTGTTACTGAGTGCCAGAGAATTGTTACTCAGGGACAGACAGAATTGTTACTGAGTGCCAGAGAATTCTTACTCAGGGACAGACAGAATTGTTACTGAGTGCCAGAGAATTGTTACTCTCACAGACACAAAATTGTTACTTGCACAGACACAGAATTGTTACTCGCACAGAGACAGAATTGTTACTCAGGGCCACAGAATTCATACTCAGGGACAGACAGAATTGTTACTGAGTGCCAGAGAATTGTTACTCAGGGACAGACAGAATTGTTACTGAGTGCCAGAGAATTGTTACTCTCACAGACACAAAATTGTTACTTGCACAGACACAGAATTGTTACTTGCACAGACACACAATTGTTACTCAGGGCCACAGAATTCATACTCAGGGACAGACAGAATTGTTACTGAGTGCCAGAGAATTCTTACTCAGGGCCACAGAATTCATACTCAGGGACAGACAGAATTGTTACTCAGGGACAGACAGAATTGTTACTGAGTGCCAGAGAATTGTTACTCAGGGACAGACAGAATTGTTACTGAGTGCCAGAGAATTGTTACTCTCACAGACACAAAATTGTTACTTGCACAGACACAGAATTGTTACTTGCACAGACACACAATTGTTACTCAGGGCCACAGAATTCATACTCAGGGACAGACAGAATTGTTACTGAGTGCCAGAGAATTGTTACTCAGGGACAGACAGAATTGTTACTGAGTGCCAGAGAATTCTTACTCAGGGCCACAGAATTCATTCTCAGGGACAGACAGAATTGTTACTCAGGGACAGACAGAATTGTTACTGAGTGCCAGAGAATTGTTACTCAGGGACAGACAGAATTGTTACTGAGTGCCAGAGAATTGTTACTCAGGGACAGACAGAATTGTTACTGAGTGCCAGAGAATTGTTACTCAGGGACAGACAGAATTGTTACTGAGTGCCAGAGAATTGTTACTCTCACAGACACAAAATTGTTACTTGCACAGACACAGAATTGTTACTTGCACAGACACACAATTGTTACTCAGGGCCACAGAATTCATACTCAGGGACAGACAGAATTGTTACTGAGTGCCAGAGAATTCTTACTCAGGGCCACAGAATTCATACTCAGGGACAGACAGAATTGTTACTCAGGGACAGACAGAATTGTTACTGAGTGCCAGAGAATTGTTACTCAGGGACAGACAGAATTGTTACTGAGTGCCAGAGAATTCTTACTCAGGGACAGACAGAATTGTTACTGAGTGCCAGAGAATTGTTACTCTCACAGACACAAAATTGTTACTTGCACAGACACAGAATTGTTACTCGCACAGAGACAGAATTGTTACTCAGGGCCACAGAATTCATACTCAGGGACAGACAGAATTGTTACTGAGTGCCAGAGAATTGTTACTCAGGGACAGACAGAATTGTTACTGAGTGCCAGAGAATTGTTACTCTCACAGACACAAAATTGTTACTTGCACAGACACAGAATTGTTACTTGCACAGACACACAATTGTTACTCAGGGCCACAGAATTCATACTCAGGGACAGACAGAATTGTTACTGAGTGCCAGAGAATTGTTACTCAGGGACAGACAGAATTGTTACTGAGTGCCAGAGAATTCTTACTCAGGGCCACAGAATTCATTCTCAGGGACAGACAGAATTGTTACTCAGGGACAGACAGAATTGTTACTGAGTGCCAGAGAATTGTTACTCAGGGACAGACAGAATTGTTACTGAGTGCCAGAGAATTGTTACTCAGGGACAGACAGAATTGTTACTGAGTGCCAGAGAATTGTTACTCTCACAGACACAAAATTGTTACTTGCACAGACACAGAATTGTTACTTGCACAGACACACAATTGTTACTCAGGGCCACAGAATTCATACTCAGGGACAGACAGAATTGTTACTGAGTGCCAGAGAATTGTTACTCAGGGACAGACAGAATTGTTACTGAGTGCCAGAGAATTCTTACTCAGGGCCACAGAATTCATTCTCAGGGACAGACAGAATTGTTACTCAGGGACAGACAGAATTGTTACTGAGTGCCAGAGAATTGTTACTCAGGGACAGACAGAATTGTTACTGAGTGCCAGAGAATTGTTACTCAGGGACAGACAGAATTGTTACTGAGTGCCAGAGAATTGTTACTCAGGGACAGACAGAATTGTTACTGAGTGCCAGAGAATTGTTACTCTCACAGACACAAAATTGTTACTTGCACAGACACAGAATTGTTACTTGCACAGACACACAATTGTTACTCAGGGCCACAGAATTCATACTCAGGGACAGACAGAATTGTTACTGAGTGCCAGAGAATTCTTACTCAGGGCCACAGAATTCATACTCAGGGACAGACAGAATTGTTACTCAGGGACAGACAGAATTGTTACTGAGTGCCAGAGAATTGTTACTCAGGGACAGACAGAATTGTTACTGAGTGCCAGAGAATTCTTACTCAGGGACAGACAGAATTGTTACTGAGTGCCAGAGAATTGTTACTCTCACAGACACAAAATTGTTACTTGCACAGACACAGAATTGTTACTCGCACAGAGACAGAATTGTTACTCAGGGCCACAGAATTCATACTCAGGGACAGACAGAATTGTTACTGAGTGCCAGAGAATTGTTACTCAGGGACAGACAGAATTGTTACTGAGTGCCAGAGAATTGTTACTCTCACAGACACAAAATTGTTACTTGCACAGACACAGAATTGTTACTTGCACAGACACACAATTGTTACTCAGGGCCACAGAATTCATACTCAGGGACAGACAGAATTGTTACTGAGTGCCAGAGAATTCTTACTCAGGGCCACAGAATTCATACTCAGGGACAGACAGAATTGTTACTCAGGGACAGACAGAATTGTTACTGAGTGCCAGAGAATTGTTACTCAGGGACAGACAGAATTGTTACTGAGTGCCAGAGAATTGTTACTCTCACAGACACAAAATTGTTACTTGCACAGACACAGAATTGTTACTTGCACAGACACACAATTGTTACTCAGGGCCACAGAATTCATACTCAGGGACAGACAGAATTGTTACTGAGTGCCAGAGAATTGTTACTCAGGGACAGACAGAATTGTTACTGAGTGCCAGAGAATTGTTACTCTCACAGACACAAAATTGTTACTTGCACAGACACAGAATTGTTACTCGCACAGAGACAGAATTGTTACTCAGGGCCACAGAATTCATACTCAGGGACAGACAGAATTGTTACTGAGTGCCAGAGAATTGTTACTCAGGGAAGACAGAATTGTTACTGAGTGCCAGAGAATTGTTACTCAGGGACAGACAGAATTGTTACTGAGTGCCAGAGAATTGTTACTCTCACAGACACAAAATTGTTACTTGCACAGACACAGAATTGTTACTCGCACAGAGACAGAATTGTTACTCAGGGCCACAGAATTCATACTCAGGGACAGACAGAATTGTTACTGAGTGCCAGAGAATTGTTACTCAGGGACAGACAGAATTGTTACTGAGTGCCAGAGAATTGTTACTCTCACAGACACAAAATTGTTACTTGCACAGACACAGAATTGTTACTTGCACAGACACACAATTGTTACTGAGTGCCAGAGAATTGTTACTCAGGGACAGACAGAATTGTTACTGAGTGCCAGAGAATTGTTACTCAGGGACAGACAGAATTGTTACTGAGTGCCAGAGAATTGTTACTCAGGGACAGACAGAATTGTTACTGAGTGCCAGAGAATTGTTACTCGCACAGACACAAAATTGTTACTTGCACAGACACAAAATTGTTACTTGCACAGACACAGAATTGTTACTCGCGCAGACACAGAATTGTTACTCAGGGCCACAGAATTCATACTCAGGGACAGACAGAATTGTTACTGAGTGCCAGAGAATTGTTACTCAGGGACAGACAGAATTGTTACTGAGTGCCAGAGAATTGTTACTCAGGGACAGACAGAATTGTTACTGAGTGCCAGAGAATTGTTACTCAGGGACAGACAGAATTGTTACTGAGTGCCAGAGAATTGTTACTCGCACAGACACAAAATTGTTACTTGCACAGACACAGAATTGTTACTCGCACAGACACAGAATTGTTACTCGCACAGACACAGAATTGTTACTCAGGGCCACAGAATTCATACTCAGGGACAGACAGAATTGTTACTGAGTGCCAGAGAATTGTTACTCAGGGACACCTAATCGTTGAATTAAATAGTATGTCAGACAACATGCAGAGGAGTGGCAGAGGAGGCAATGTTTTAGGAGCGAGCAGACGTGGCAGCAGAGGAAGGGGTCGAGGCAGCAGTATTCGCAGCCAGAGGCCAGTGCTCCCGGTGTCATCCAGCGGTCGTGTCTCCACCGACAACCCTGCCGTCATTGATTGGTTGGCTCGGTCGTCTTCCTCTTCCCAGGTCACCTCTGACACCTACAGCCAACGGTCGGTGGGTACGTCAGACACAACCGTTAGTTGGCATGGCCCGGGACCAAGCCCACTGAAATCACGTGTCCTCTACCTGCCCCTGTCCTTTGCTGTTCCCTCACCAAGCGAAGTATCGCATGCTGTGGGCTCAGCCCCACTGTACAGTGAGGAAGAGCTAACAGAGGGCGGTCAGGAACGGGGGGAGACATCGGCCTTTTCAGCAGCCAAGCGAACAAGTACTGGCGAGGAGAGTGGCTCGGTAGCCGGTCTAGAGACAGGTCTGTCTCCTGACCCAGACGCAGCCGAGGGGGCTAGTAGTGAGGCGGAGACCCTACTTGATGATGAGGAGGTTGATCGCACTTGGCAGCCTCGTCGTCATCAGGCAATTTCTTCCGCATCATCAGGAGAAGAGGGTGGCAGCTTGGCAGCGAGCAAAACAGTCGGTGGGTTGCCCAGGAGACAGCAGCAGGGTCGCATCAGTGTCAGTGGAGCCAAACGTCCACGGAGTAGAGCACCAGCTCCACTGCAGCCTACCACCACGGCCAGTAGTGGTGCCGGTGCGCACGGAGGAAGTAGCAGTCAGCCAGTGAAGAGTAGCGGGGGCAAAGTTTCCTACTCGGTGGTGTGGCAATTTTTCCTCAAGCCGCCCGAGGAAGTAAATGTAGCCGTATGTCGACTATGTGGCCAGAAATGCAAGCGTGGCCAGGGGGCCCATGTTGGGACTACAGCGTTGCGTCAGCATATGCAGCGTCACCATTCGGTGGCCTGGGAAAACCGTGATAAACATACGGCGGTTCTGCCTGCCCCAGCCCCCGCTCCATCACCCGCTCCGTTACTTGCTCCGTCACCCGACGTCGTCAATCGCCCTCTATCAGCCAGTCAAGGCTCCAACACCTCTGCTGAGGGGAGTTGTCGCTCATTGGCATCTTCCGCTCGTTCAGATGCTCCTTCTCCTGCTACTCCTCTTCTCGGATTCCGTCAACAGTCTTTCTTGGAATCCGTATCCAAGAGACAACAGTTTGCGAGCACGCACCCGACGGTGCAAAAGCTGAACGTCCTCCTGTCCAAGTTGCTGGTGCTGCAGTCCCTCCCTTTCCAACTGGTGGACTCAGCACCTTTCCGAGAAATGATGGCTTGTGCCGCGCCGCGGTGGAGAGTGCCAAGCCGTCATTTCTTTGCCCAAAAGGCAGTGCCAGCCCTGCATTCACATGTAGAAGAGATGGTGGGCCAGTCTTTGAGCATGTCGGTCTCTGCCAAAGTGCACGGCAGCGCCGACGTGTGGAGCTGTAACTACGGTCAGGGACAGTACATGTCATTTACGGCCCACTGGGTGAACGTGGTGCCGGCACAGCCGCACCAGCAACTTGGACAGGTCACGACGCTTTTGCCTCCACGTTTGCACGTCCTTGGTCCAGCAAGCATGTCCGCCTCTACCACCTCTTTTTCCGCCGTGTCCTCAGCCGCCACCCCCGTGCCAAGTCCCATTACCCGACCGGCATATCACATGTGCAGGGCGCAACGGTGTCACGCTGTGCTGCACCTGGTATGCCTTGGCGAACGTAGTCACACAGGGGAGGAACTGCTGAGTGTAATGAACAGAGAAATCGACAGATGGCTGTCTCCGCGCAAACTAAAAATCGGAACCATGTTGACTGACAACGGAAAGAACATGGTGTCTGCTCTGCGTCAAGGAAGGTTGTGCCATGCGCCATGCATGGCTCACGTGTTCAATCTGGTTGTCAAGCGGTTCCTAAAATCCACCATCCCACTGCAAGACATCCTTAAAATGTCACGTAAACTGTGCATGCATTTCAGCCATTCCTACACCGCAAAGAACACCCTCATTGAGCTGCAGCGGCAGAACGGAATTCCACAGCATCGCCTGATCTGCGACGTTGCAACAAGGTGGAATTCAACCCTACACATGTTAGACCGCCTTTACGAGCAGCGAAAGGCCATCACCGATTTCCTGATGTTACAAGCGGATAAAGGTACTCCCCTGTGTAACTTAGATGTCAGCCATTGGCAGCTCATGCGTGACACCTGCCGCTTGCTCAGGCCCTTTGAGGAGGCCACGCTATTCGTGAGTCGGCAGGACTATGGGATGAACGACGTCATTCCTCTGTTGCACGTCCTGGAACAAATGCTGTTAACAATGGCTGGTCAGGGTGCGGTAGACGTGGCGCACAGATCTCAACGCCACATGACCCCTGTGGGGGCAGGACAGGAAGAAGAGGAGGAGGTAGAGGAGGACATTTGTGCTCAGGAATTATTGAGTGAAATGGGTGGTTTTTCCACTCAGCGGACAGGAGTGGAGGAGCAGGAGCATCTGGTAGAGGAGGAGGAGGAGGAGACAGAGGACCCAGACGCACCGTGGCAGTATGCTGTGGAGATGGAGGCAGGGAGTCCCTCGCATTCCTTGGCACAAATGGCCCATAGCATGCTCGGTTGCTTGCGTAGCGACAGCCGAATAATAACCATCAGACAGAGGGATGACTTTTGGCTGTCCACCTTGTTGGACCCTCGCTACCGGTCCAAAATGGTGGCCTTTTTCACACCTGCTGAGAGGGAGGCCAAAATTACGTACTATAAAAACCACCTATGTAGTCAGTTGGTCTCTGCCTTTGTGCGCCATCGTCCATCCTCAGACACTGTGGGCCCTGTGCGCTCGCGTTCCGCTGGCATGGCAGCAGGGGAGGGGTGGGGTGGTAGGAGCAGTGGCAGCTCCACCAGCAGCGGCTGCCTCAGTCTGCAGTCGATGATGAGTAGCTTTCTTCACCAGCGCAGTGAGGAAACTACTAACCAGCCGCAGCAGCAGCAGCAGCATCAGGTGGACCTGGAGCAGGAGCTCAAACAACAGGCTTGGGCCTACTTGGACAGCACCCTGCCAACCGAGGTAGACAATCCCCTTGACTACTGGGCAACGAAACTTGACCTTTGGCCCCAACTAGCTGAATTTGCCCTTGAAAGGCTGTCATGCCCGGCCAGTAGCGTGGCATCGGAGCGCGTGTTTAGTGCGGCAGGAGGTATTGTAACTCCGCGGAGGACACGACTGTCCACCCAAAGTGTGGAGAGACTCACGTTTGTGAAAATGAATCAGGCGTGGATTAGTCTGGATTTCAAACCACCAGTTCCTGACACAACTGACTAAATCCGCCATGAATCATGCCTCAAACATGTGCCACTTTCAGGTCTCCTCACACTGCTGGTGTGTTGAATTTTTTGACATAGGGTGCTGGCAGATTACGGGCCTCCTATAGCTGCTGCCAGGCCCCTAATCTGCCATAGGCCCCTATATACCACCTCCTCCTGCTGCTGCCAGGTCCAGAGTCTCTCATGGGTCCCTGTACGGCCTCCCATTGCTGCTGTCTCCATCGCCACACTCTGCTGCCATGTGCCACTTTCAGGTCTCTTCACACTGCTGGTGTGTTAAATTTTTTGACATAGGGTGCAGGCAGATTACGGGCCTCACATAGCTGCTGCCAGGCCCCTAATCTGCCATGGGCCCCTATATACCACCTCCTCCTGCTGCTGCCAGGTCCAGAGTCTCTCATGGGTCCCTGTACGGCCTCCCATTGCTGCTGTCTCCATCGCCACACTCTGCTGCCATGTGCCACTTTCAGGTCTCTTCACACTGCTGGTGTGTTAAATTTTTTGACATAGGGTGCAGGCAGATTACGGGCCTCACATAGCTGCTGCCAGGCCCCTAATCTGCCATGGGCCCCTATATACCACCTCCTCCTGCTGCTGCCAGGTCCAGAGTCTCTCATGGGTCCCTGTACGGCCTCCCATTGCTGCTGTCTCCATCGCCACACTCTGCTGCCATGTGCCACTTTCAGGTCTCTTCACACTGCTGGTGTGTTAAATTTTTTGACATAGGGTGCTGCAAGATAACGGGCCTCACATAGCTGCTGCCAGGCCCCTAATCAGCCATGGGCCCCTATACCGCCTCCTCCTGCTGCTGCCAGGTCCAGAGTCTCTCATGCCATGTGCCACTTTCAGGTCTCTTCACACTGCTGGTGTGTTAAATTTTTTGACATAGGGTGCAGGCAGATTACGGGCCTCACATAGCTGCTGCCAGGCCCCTAATCTGCCATGGGCCCCTATATACCACCTCCTCCTGCTGCTGCCAGGTCCAGAGTCTCTCATGGGTCCCTGTACGGCCTCCCATTGCTGCTGTCTCCATCGCCACACTCTGCTGCCATGTGCCACTTTCAGGTCTCTTCACACTGCTGGTGTGTTAAATTTTTTGACATAGGGTGCAGGCAGATTACGGGCCTCACATAGCTGCTGCCAGGCCCCTAATCTGCCATGGGCCCCTATATACCGCCTCCTCATGCTGCTGCCAAGTCCAGAGTCTGTCATGGTCCCTGTACGGCCTCCCATTGCTGCTGTCTCCATCGCCACACTCTGCTGCCATGTGCCACTTTCAGGTCTCTTCACACTGCTGGTGTGTTAAATTTTTTGACATAGGGTGCAGGCAGATTACGGGCCTCACATAGCTGCTGCCAGGCCCCTAATCTGCCATGGGCCCCTATATACCGCCTCCTCATGCTGCTGCCAAGTCCAGAGTCTGTCATGGTCCCTGTACGGCCTCCCATTGCTGCTGTCTCCATCGCCACACTCTGCTGCCATGTGCCACTTTCAGGTCTCTTCACACTGCTGGTGTGTTAAATTTTTTGACATAGGGTGCAGGCAGATTACGGGCCTCACATAGCTGCTGCCAGGCCCCTAATCTGCCATGGGCCCCTATATACCGCCTCCTCATGCTGCTGCCAAGTCCAGAGTCTGTCATGGTCCCTGTACGGCCTCCCATTGCTGCTGTCTCCATCGCCACACTCTGCCATGTGCCACTTTCAGGTCTCTTCACACTGCTGGTGTGTTTAATTTTTTGACATAGGGTGCAGGCAGATTACGGGCCTCACATAGCTGCTGCCAGGCCCCTAATCTGCCATGGGCCCCTATATACCGCCTCCTCATGCTGCTGCCAAGTCCAGAGTCTGTCATGGTCCCTGTACGGCCTCCCATTGCTGCTGTCTCCATCGCCACACTCTGCTGCCATGTGCCACTTTCAGGTCTCTTCACACTGCTGGTGTGTTAAATTTTTTGACATAGGGTGCTGCAAGATAACGGGCCTCACATAGCTGCTGCCAGGCCCCTAATCAGCCATGGGCCCCTATACCGCCTCCTCCTGCTGCTGCCAGGTCCAGAGTCTCTCATGCCATGTGCCACTTTCAGGTCTCTTCACACTGCTGGTGTGTTAAATTTTTTGACATAGGGTGCAGGCAGATTACGGGCCTCACATAGCTGCTGCCAGGCCCCTAATCTGCCATGGGCCCCTATATACCGCCTCCTCATGCTGCTGCCAAGTCCAGAGTCTGTCATGGTCCCTGTACGGCCTCCCATTGCTGCTGTCTCCATCGCCACACTCTGCTGCCATGTGCCACTTTCAGGTCTCTTCACACTGCTGGTGTGTTTAATTTTTTGACATAGGGTGCAGGCAGATTACGGGCCTCACATAGCTGCTGCCAGGCCCCTAATCTGCCATGGGCCCCTATATACCGCCTCCTCATGCTGCTGCCAAGTCCAGAGTCTGTCATGGTCCCTGTACGGCCTCCCATTGCTGCTGTCTCCATCGCCACACTCTGCTGCCATGTGCCACTTTCAGGTCTCTTCACACTGCTGGTGTGTTAAATTTTTTGACATAGGGTGCAGGCAGATTACGGGCCTCACATAGCTGCTGCCAGGCCCCTAATCTGCCATGGGCCCCTATATACCACCTCCTCCTGCTGCTGCCAGGTCCAGAGTCTCTCATGGGTCCCTGTACGGCCTCCCATTGCTGCTGTCTCCATCGCCACACTCTGCTGCCATGTGCCACTTTCAGGTCTCTTCACACTGCTGGTGTGTTAAATTTTTTGACATAGGGTGCTGCAAGATAACGGGCCTCACATAGCTGCTGCCAGGCCCCTAATCAGCCATGGGCCCCTATACCGCCTCCTCCTGCTGCTGCCAGGTCCAGAGTCTCTCATGCCATGTGCCACTTTCAGGTCTCTTCACACTGCTGGTGTGTTTAATTTTTTGACATAGGGTGCAGGCAGATTACGGGCCTCACATAGCTGCTGCCAGGCCCCTAATCTGCCATGGGCCCCTATATACCGCCTCCTCATGCTGCTGCCAAGTCCAGAGTCTGTCATGGTCCCTGTACGGCCTCCCATTGCTGCTGTCTCCATCGCCACACTCTGCTGCCATGTGCCACTTTCAGGTCTCTTCACACTGCTGGTGTGTTAAATTTTTTGACATAGGGTGCAGGCAGATTACGGGCCTCACATAGCTGCTGCCAGGCCCCTAATCTGCCATGGGCCCCTATATACCGCCTCCTCATGCTGCTGCCAAGTCCAGAGTCTGTCATGGTCCCTGTACGGCCTCCCATTGCTGCTGTCTCCATCGCCACACTCTGCTGCCATGTGCCACTTTCAGGTCTCTTCACACTGCTGGTGTGTTAAATTTTTTGACATAGGGTGCAGGCAGATTACGGGCCTCACATAGCTGCTGCCAGGCCCCTAATCTGCCATGGGCCCCTATATACCGCCTCCTCATGCTGCTGCCAAGTCCAGAGTCTGTCATGGTCCCTGTACGGCCTCCCATTGCTGCTGTCTCCATCGCCACACTCTGCTGCCATGTGCCACTTTCAGGTCTCTTCACACTGCTGGTGTGTTAAATTTTTTGACATAGGGTGCAGGCAGATTACGGGCCTCACATAGCTGCTGCCAGGCCCCTAATCTGCCATAGGCCCCTATATACCGCCTCCTCATGCTGCTGCCAAGTCCAGAGTCTGTCATGGTCCCTGTACGGCCTCCCATTGCTGCTGTCTCCATCGCCACACTCTGCTGCCATGTGCCACTTTCAGGTCTCTTCACACTGCTGGTGTGTTAAATTTTTTGACATAGGGTGCAGGCAGATTACGGGCCTCACATAGCTGCTGCCAGGCCCCTAATCTGCCATGGGCCCCTATATACCACCTCCTCCTGCTGCTGCCAGGTCCAGAGTCTCTCATGGGTCCCTGTACGGCCTCCCATTGCTGCTGTCTCCATCGCCACACTCTGCTGCCATGTGCCACTTTCAGGTCTCTTCACACTGCTGGTGTGTTAAATTTTTTGACATAGGGTGCTGCAAGATAACGGGCCTCACATAGCTGCTGCCAGGCCCCTAATCAGCCATGGGCCCCTATACCGCCTCCTCCTGCTGCTGCCAGGTCCAGAGTCTCTCATGCCATGTGCCACTTTCAGGTCTCTTCACACTGCTGGTGTGTTTAATTTTTTGACATAGGGTGCAGGCAGATTACGGGCCTCACATAGCTGCTGCCAGGCCCCTAATCTGCCATGGGCCCCTATATACCGCCTCCTCATGCTGCTGCCAAGTCCAGAGTCTGTCATGGTCCCTGTACGGCCTCCCATTGCTGCTGTCTCCATCGCCACACTCTGCTGCCATGTGCCACTTTCAGGTCTCTTCACACTGCTGGTGTGTTAAATTTTTTGACATAGGGTGCAGGCAGATTACGGGCCTCACATAGCTGCTGCCAGGCCCCTAATCTGCCATGGGCCCCTATATACCGCCTCCTCATGCTGCTGCCAAGTCCAGAGTCTGTCATGGTCCCTGTACGGCCTCCCATTGCTGCTGTCTCCATCGCCACACTCTGCTGCCATGTGCCACTTTCAGGTCTCTTCACACTGCTGGTGTGTTAAATTTTTTGACATAGGGTGCAGGCAGATTACGGGCCTCACATAGCTGCTGCCAGGCCCCTAATCTGCCATGGGCCCCTATATACCGCCTCCTCATGCTGCTGCCAAGTCCAGAGTCTGTCATGGTCCCTGTACGGCCTCCCATTGCTGCTGTCTCCATCGCCACACTCTGCTGCCATGTGCCACTTTCAGGTCTCTTCACACTGCTGGTGTGTTAAATTTTTTGACATAGGGTGCAGGCAGATTACGGGCCTCACATAGCTGCTGCCAGGCCCCTAATCTGCCATAGGCCCCTATATACCGCCTCCTCATGCTGCTGCCAAGTCCAGAGTCTGTCATGGTCCCTGTACGGCCTCCCATTGCTGCTGTCTCCATCGCCACACTCTGCTGCCATGTGCCACTTTCAGGTCTCTTCACACTGCTGGTGTGTTAAATTTTTTGACATAGGGTGCAGGCAGATTACGGGCCTCACATAGCTGCTGCCAGGCCCCTAATCTGCCATGGGCCCCTATATACCACCTCCTCCTGCTGCTGCCAGGTCCAGAGTCTCTCATGGGTCCCTGTACGGCCTCCCATTGCTGCTGTCTCCATCGCCACACTCTGCTGCCATGTGCCACTTTCAGGTCTCTTCACACTGCTGGTGTGTTAAATTTTTTGACATAGGGTGCTGCAAGATAACGGGCCTCACATAGCTGCTGCCAGGCCCCTAATCAGCCATGGGCCCCTATACCGCCTCCTCCTGCTGCTGCCAGGTCCAGAGTCTCTCATGCCATGTGCCACTTTCAGGTCTCTTCACACTGCTGGTGTGTTAAATTTTTTGACATAGGGTGCAGGCAGATTACGGGCCTCACATAGCTGCTGCCAGGCCCCTAATCTGCCATGGGCCCCTATATACCACCTCCTCCTGCTGCTGCCAGGTCCAGAGTCTCTCATGGGTCCCTGTACGGCCTCCCATTGCTGCTGTCTCCATCGCCACACTCTGCTGCCATGTGCCACTTTCAGGTCTCTTCACACTGCTGGTGTGTTAAATTTTTTGACATAGGGTGCAGGCAGATTACGGGCCTCACATAGCTGCTGCCAGGCCCCTAATCTGCCATGGGCCCCTATATACCGCCTCCTCATGCTGCTGCCAAGTCCAGAGTCTGTCATGGTCCCTGTACGGCCTCCCATTGCTGCTGTCTCCATCGCCACACTCTGCTGCCATGTGCCACTTTCAGGTCTCTTCACACTGCTGGTGTGTTAAATTTTTTGACATAGGGTGCAGGCAGATTACGGGCCTCACATAGCTGCTGCCAGGCCCCTAATCTGCCATGGGCCCCTATATACCACCTCCTCCTGCTGCTGCCAGGTCCAGAGTCTCTCATGGGTCCCTGTACGGCCTCCCATTGCTGCTGTCTCCATCGCCACACTCTGCTGCCATGTGCCACTTTCAGGTCTCTTCACACTGCTGGTGTGTTAAATTTTTTGACATAGGGTGCTGCAAGATAACGGGCCTCACATAGCTGCTGCCAGGCCCCTAATCAGCCATGGGCCCCTATACCGCCTCCTCCTGCTGCTGCCAGGTCCAGAGTCTCTCATGCCATGTGCCACTTTCAGGTCTCTTCACACTGCTGGTGTGTTAAATTTTTTGACATAGGGTGCAGGCAGATTACGGGCCTCACATAGCTGCTGCCAGGCCCCTAATCTGCCATGGGCCCCTATATACCGCCTCCTCATGCTGCTGCCAAGTCCAGAGTCTGTCATGGTCCCTGTACGGCCTCCCATTGCTGCTGTCTCCATCGCCACACTCTGCTGCCATGTGCCACTTTCAGGTCTCTTCACACTGCTGGTGTGTTAAATTTTTTGACATAGGGTGCAGGCAGATTACGGGCCTCACATAGCTGCTGCCAGGCCCCTAATCTGCCATGGGCCCCTATATACCGCCTCCTCATGCTGCTGCCAAGTCCAGAGTCTGTCATGGTCCCTGTACGGCCTCCCATTGCTGCTGTCTCCATCGCCACACTCTGCCATGTGCCACTTTCAGGTCTCTTCACACTGCTGGTGTGTTTAATTTTTTGACATAGGGTGCAGGCAGATTACGGGCCTCACATAGCTGCTGCCAGGCCCCTAATCTGCCATAGGCCCCTATATACCGCCTCCTCATGCTGCTGCCAGGTCCAGAGTCTCTCATGGGTCCCTGTACGGCCTCCCATTGCTGCTTTCTCCATCGCCACACTCTGCCATGTGCCACTTTCAGGTCTCCTCACACTGCTGGTGTGTTCCATTTTTTGTCATAGGGTGCTGGCAGATTATGGGCCTCCCATAACTGCTGCCAGGCCCCTAATCTGCCATGGGCCCCTATACCGACTCCTCATGCTGTGACGTTGCAACAAGGTGGAATTCAACCCTACATATGTTAGACCGCCTTTACGAACAGCAAAAGGCCATCACAGATTTCCTGATGTTAAAAGCAGATAAAGGTACTCCCTGTGTAACTTAGATGTCAGCCATTGGCAGCTCATGCGTGACACCTGCGCTTGCTCAGGCCCTTTGAGGAGGCCACGCTATTCGTGAGTCGGCAGGACTATGGGATGAACGACGTCATTCCTCTGTTGCACGTCCTGGAACAAATGCTGTTAACAATGGCTGGTCAGGGTGCGGTAGACGTGGCGCACAGATCTCAACGCCACATGGCCCCTGTGGGGGCAGGACTGGAAGAAGAGGAGGAGGTAGAGGAGGACATTGGTGCTCAGGAATTATTGAGTGAAATGGGTGGTTTTTCCACTCAGCGGACAGGAGTGGAGGAGCAGGAGCATCTGGTAGAGGAGGAGGAAGAGGAGACAGAGGACCTAGACGCACCGTGGCAGTATGCTGTGGAGATGGAGGCAGGGAGTCCCTCGCATTCCTTGGCACAAATGGCCCATAGCATGCTCGGTTGCTTGCGTAGCGACAGCCGAATAATAACCATCAGACAGAGGGATGACTTTTGGCTGTCCACCTTGTTGGACCCTCGCTACCGTTCAAAAATGGTGGCCTTTTTCACACCTGCTGAGAGGGAGGCCAAAATAACGTACTATAAAAAACACCTATGTAGTCAGCTGGTCTCTGCCTGTCTGCGCCAACGTCCATCCTCAGACACTGTGGGCCCTGTGCGCTCGTGTTCCGCTGCCATGGCAGCAGGGGAGGGGTGGGGTGGTAGGAGCAGTGGCAGCTCCACCAGCAGCGGCTGCCTCAGTCTGCAGTCGATGATGAGTAGCTTTCTTCACCAGCGCAGTGAGGAAACTACTAACCAGCCGCAGCAGCAGCAGCAGCATCAGGTGGACCTGGAGCAGGACCTCAAACAACAGGCTTAGGCCTACTTGGACAGCACCCTGCCAACCGAGGTAGACAATCCCCTTGACTACTGGGCAACGAAACTTGACCTTTGGCCCCAACTAGCTGAATTTGCCCTTGAAAGGCTGTCATGCCCGGCCAGTAGCGTGGCATCGGAGCGCGTGTTTAGTGCGGCAGGAGGTATTGCAACTCCGCGGAGGACACGACTGTCCACCCAAAGTGTGGAGAGACTCACGTTTGTGAAAATGAATCAGGCGTGGATTAGTCTGGATTTCAAACCACCAGTTCCTGACACAACTGACTAAATCCGCCATGAATCATGCCCCAAACATGTGCCACTTTCAGGTCTCCTCACACTGCTGGTGTGTTCCATTTTTTGTCATAGGGTGCTGGCAGATTACGGGCCTCCCATAGCTGCTGCCAGGCCCCTAATCTGCCATGGGCCCCTATACCGCCTCCTCATGCTGCTGCCAAGTCCAGAGTCTCTCATGGGTCCCTGTACGGCCTCCCATTGCTGCTGCCTCCATCGCCACACTCTGCCATGTGCCACTTTCAGGTCTCCTCACACTGCTGGTGTGTTCCATTTTTTGTCATAGGGTGCTGGCAGATTACGGGCCTCCCATAGCTGCTGCCAGGCCCCTAATCTGCCATGGGCCCCTATACCGCCTCCTCATGCTGCTGCCAGGTCCAGAGTCTCTCATGGGTCCCTGTACGGCCTCCCATTGCTGCTGTCTCCATCGCCACACTCTGCCATGTGCCACTTTCAGGTCTCCTCACACTGCTGGTGGGTTCCATTTTTTGTCATAGGGTGCTGGCAGATTACGGGCCTCCCATAGCTGCTGCCAGGCCCGTAATCTGCCATGGGCCCCCGTACCGACTCCTCATGCTGCTGCCAGGCCCGTAATCTGTCATGGGCCACTGTTGTCGCTTGTTGGCATATTCCGCTCGTTCAGATGCTCCTTCTCCTGCTACTCCTCTTCACGGATTCCGTCAGCAGTCTTTCTTGGAATCCGTTTCCAAGAGACAACAGTTTGCGAGCACGCACCCGACGGTGCAGAAGCTGAACGTCCTCCTGTCCAAGTTGCTGCTGCCAGGCTCGTAATCTGTCATGCGCCCCTGTACCGCCTCCTCATGCTGCTGCCAGGTCCAGAGTGTGTCATGGGCCCCCGTACCGACTCCTCATGCTGCTGCCAGGCCCGTAATCTGTCATGGGCCCCTGTACCGCCTCCCCATGCTGCTGCCAGGTCCAGAGTGTGTCATGGGTCCCTGTACGGCCTCCCATTGCTGCTGCCAGGCCCGTAATCTGCCATGGGCCCCTGTACCGACTCCTCATGCTGCTGCCAGGCCCGTAATCTGTCATGGGCCCCTGTACCGCCTCCTCATGCTGCTGCCAGGTCCAGAGTGTGTCATGGGTCCCTGTACGGCCTCCCATTGCTGCTGTCTCTATCGCCACACTCTGCCATGTGCCACTTTCAGGTCTCCTCACACTGCTGGTGGTTTCCATTTTTGTCATAGGGTGCTGTATGGCCTCCCATTGCTGCTGCCTCCACCGCCACACTGTGGCTCCACACTCTGGTTTTGGCCCCGTGACTGCCCAAATGAGTGAAGTGTGCGGTGATTCTAAGATCGACGGCACTCATCTGCATGTCATACTGACTGACAGTATTATTTCTCTTCCCCAGCAGACTCCAAGGGCATTTAAATTAAAGGTACAGTGTTCTGCACTAATATTAAGTCTCTCTGAAGCCTAGAAACACCCTTTTTTAAGTTAAATTCACAGCGAATTTATTCGACTCGAATCGAATATTGTCCACGAATTCGCCGAATCAGTCGAATCGAATTTTTCATTTCTTCGCTCATCTCTAATTATTACAGCACATTGGTGGTGGATTTTTATGGATGACTAAAAGGAGATTGTAGATGGGACTTTATGTTTTGTTGATTTTAATTCCTTTATGTTAATTTCTGTGATTGCGCTACATTTTACATATTGCATAGTTATCGAGAAGTGTAGTGAAAAGCACTGGGTAATGTCCTTGCAGCAATCTTTTTTTGGGTATCAACATAGGATTGCACTGATTGTTTTTTGAGTGCAAACTATGAAAATCAGGAGTTTTGATTTCCCTGGCCTCATATTTGTTTTGGATTTGAGATTCAAAAAGTACAGAGTAGCCAGCAGGTAGCATTTTGGTAAAGAGCTTCACAATGGTAGCCCACATACTGTATTTCCCTCCATATAGGTATCAGGCTTTCTACGTAAAACAGTTTAAAAAGCAGTGATGATATACAAAGTGAAGTAACCCATAGCAGCTATAGGCCCCTTTCACACAGTGCAAATTCTGTTCTGATCAGCAGGGGATTGGGAGCTGACACCCTGCTGATCGCAGCAGAGTAGGTGGTTGACACATCTGTGTCTGCAGAGTGGACATGGGCTGAGCCTAATCTGCCCCATTGGCAGTCGGCAGTAAAAGGACTCCACTCTCCATTTACATCCAGGCTGTCTGTGATCCACTCCACCTGAATAGAAGAGGATGGCATCCTCTCCCGTTTTTTTTTTTCTTTTTGCGGACCTGATTGGATCTGAAGGCAGCGGGTGTAAATGAACACAAGTCCATTTACACCCGCCTGTACATAGGGATGAATGGACCATCTGCTCAGGTCCACTTGAAAAACTGACAGGTGGGCCTGATTGTAATGCCTGTCTGAAAGGGGACAAACATCTCTAGACTCACATAAACTAAAAATGCAAATAAAATCAGTTGCTTCCTAATTGACACCACCCATTGCACGATATCCCTGATCTCTTCAGTGTCTTACTGGCTAAACCCTAATAATGCAATGTTTCTGATCTGTGATTCACTTAGCTGTGTGTTCCTATACAGGATAATAATATTATAAATGTAAACCAGGAGCCTGAAAATGAATTACAGCTAAAGTCTGATGAGTGATTTACTAAAAGCATTTACTAGTATACAGTCAATAATGGTATACCCTTGTCTCCAGGTACTAGCGTGCATAGTGATGACAATCCAGTTGTATAGCTTATGGCTCTGGCTGTAATATCCAGTAATGAATGCACTGGGGAGCTATAAATTGCTTTCTTTTTTAAAGCAAAACATCAGGCAGATATAAAAAAAAAACAAGTATTTCGCATTTATTCCAGATACGGATTCTTAAAAAATGTGACGTGTTTTAAATATGATTATTGTAAGTACCTGAAAATGTCTTAAAGCATATCTAAACCATAAAACATAATGTAATATACAGCAGGCAAAATACCGTATTTTTTTCTCTATAAGACGCACCTAGGTTTTAGAGGAGGAAAACAAGAAAAAAAATATTTTGAACCAATGGACTGCAGACATAGTACAGGAAATGACCAGAGACTGCGGATGTACTACAGGAGATGACCAGAGACTGCAGATATGGTACAGGAGATGACCAGAGACTGTGGACGTACTACCGGAGATGACCAGAGGCTGCAGACATAGTACAGGAGATGACCAGACACTGCGGACATAGTACAGGAGATGACCAGAGACTGCGGACATAGTACAGGAGATGACCAGAGACTGCAGACATAGTACAGGAGATGACCAGAGACTGTGGACGTACTACAGGAGATGACCAGAGACTGCAGACATAGTACAGGAGATGACCAGAGGCTGCAGACATAGTACAGGAGATGACAGAGACTGCGGACACAGTACAGGAGATGACCAGAGACTGCGGACACAGTACAGGAGATGACCAGAGACTGCGGACATAGTACAGGAGATGACCAGAGACTGCGGACACAGTACAGGAGATGACCAGAGACTGCGGACAGTACAGGTGCGGACAGTACAGATGACCAGAGACTGTGGACACAGTACAGGAGATGACCAGAGACTGCGGACAGTACAGGTGCGGACAGTACAGATGACCAGAGATTGCGGACACAGTACAGGTGCAGACAGTACAGATGACCAGAGACTGCGGACACAGTACAGGAGATGACAAAGACTGCGGACACAGTACAGGAGATGACCAGAGACTGTGGACGTACTACAGGAGATGACCAGAGACTGCAGACATAGTACAGGAGATGACCAGAGACTGCATACATAGTGCCACCTATCAGTGCCAGTCAGTGTCGCTTATCAGTGCGCATCAGTGCCGCCTATCAGTGCCAGTCAGTGCCATCTAACAGTGCCAATCATTGCCGCCTAACAGTGCCAATCATTGCTGCTTATCAGTGCCTCCTATCAGTGCCATATATCAGTGTCATGTATCAGTGCTGCCTTTCAGTGCCCATCAGTGATGCCTGTCAATGCCCATCAGTGCAACCTAACAGTGCCTCCCCATCAGTGCCACCTATCAGTGTCCATCAGTGCAGCCTATCAGTGCCCATCACTGCAGCCTCATTAGCGCACATCAGTGAAGGAGAAAAATCACTTATTTACAAAATTGTATAACAAAAACTAAGAAAAAACATTTTTTTTTCAAAATTTTCAGTGGTTTTTGGTTTGTTTAAGAATAAATAAAAATTCCAGAGGTGATTAAATACCACCAAAAGAAAGCTCTACCTGTCTCAAAAAAATGATACAAATTTCATATGGGTACAGTGTTGCATGACCGCGCAATTGTCATTCAAAGTGTGACAGCGCTGAAAGCTGGAAATTGGCCTGGGCAGGAAGGGGTTGAAAGTGCCCTGTAGGCTAGTGGTTAAAGAATTCAGGACTTTTGGAACATAATAAAATTGACCTTTAACAGCCTCCCGCCTGCCATATAAGGAAATGACGGGCGCAAAGCGGTTCTCTCGTTCTGGGACGACGTCATATGACGTCGTCCCACTCTGACCGTGCATGCGTTGCCGCGGGAGCGCGCCGTGCGGCGATCGCTGTTGATCTGTGTTCCTGGGACACAGATCATCATCGATCGTGGCAAGGAGCGGTTGGCTGCGGTTTTTCCCATGTGACAGGCTCTGATCAATCACAGCCTGTCATAAGTGTAAACACAGAGCGGTAACTCACTGTTACCAGTTTCCTCTCCTCACACACAGATCTTGTGTGAGGAGAGGAATCTTCTAATAGTGAGTTACCATTTTTTTACAGTGCATACAGAGATCACAGCCCCTGTCACAGTGCCCATCAGTGTATCTGTTGCCCATCAGTCTACCTGTCACCATCAGTGTACCTTTCATCTATCAGTGCACCTGTCACCCATCAGTGTCCACCAGTGCACCCGTCACCAATCAGTGCTCCTGTCGCCCATCAGTACCCATCAGTAGTGCTCCTGTCGCGCATCAGTACCCATCAGTAGTGCTCCTGTCGCCCATCAGTGCACCTGTCGCCAATCAGTGCCCATCAGTGCACCTGTCGCCTATCAGTGCCCATCAGTGCACCTGTCGCCTATCAGTGCCTATCAGTGTACCCGTCGCCCATTGGTGTACCTGTCGCCGAACCAGCAGTGTACCTGTCACCCATCAGTGTACCTGTTGCACATCAGTGCTCATCAGCAGCGCATCTGTCGCCCAGCAGTGCACCTGTCACCCAGCAGTGCACAGCAGTGTACCTGTCACCCATCAATGTACCTCTCGCACATCAGTGCACATCAGCACCACATCTGTCACCCAGCAGTGCACCTGTCGCACATCAGTGCTCATCAGCAGCGCATCTGTCACCCAGCAGTGCACCTGTCACCCATCAGCGTACCTGTCGCCCATCAGTGCCCATCAGCAGTACACCTGTTGTCCATCAGTGCCGCCATCAGCAGAGTACCGTCACACAGCCAACATCACCAGAGTATCCGTCCTACAGTCAACATCAGCACAGCAATCTACCTGTCCCAGTGCCATCAGAGCTAGCCATGTGAAAACAAGTTTACACTAGTGAGGAAGCATTCAAAATCCTTAGTATGAAAGATGAGAGCAGCAGGGAGCTCTCACCTTCCGATACTGATTCAGTGTACGAGCCCATAGAGAGTAGTGGGTCAGCGACTGAATCAGAGGAGGAAAGGGTCCCTCCTAAAAGGATACGGTGCTCTGAAAACGAGGCAGCCACCAGCAGCGCCATACACCCAAATGGTCAATTTGCAAATGCTAATGGCACTAGACCCATAGAGGAAAGACCCAGTACCAGCACTGTAATATTCCATCAACCCCCAAGAATCAGGGCCCAAACATACATCCCAGATGCTCTTGCCAACCCATTATGGCTGCCCTCCAACTCAGGATTAGCAAGCATTCCCCCTTTCACCGCACAGCCAAGTGTGCAGGCCAACACAGAGAATTTTTCAGCAATTGATTTTTTTAATTTATTTTTGCCCGACACTTTATTACAGTTTATTGTGGACAAGACAAACCTTTATGCCACCCAATTCATTTCTAACAACCCCAGTTCATCCTATGCCCATACGTTTGAATGGAGACCACTTACATTGGAGGAATTTAGGTTATTTTGGGGCCTCACCCTTAACATAGGGATTACAAAAAAAATGAAGGACATGCATACTGGTCCACACACCTAATCCACCACATGCCACTTTATTCTTCTATAATGCCCAGGTCACGCTACAAGATGATCATGTGTTTCCTTCATTTCAGTGACAATACCCAGTGCCCTCCCAGAGATCCCCCAAATTATGACAAATTATATAAAATTCGCCCACTTCTTAATTTTTTTTCCCAAAAATTTGCTGAACTTCTTGTCCCCAATAAAAATATATGTGTAGACAAATCCCTTGTCCACTTCACTGGCCAGCTTGGAATTAAGCAGTATATTCCAAGGAAGAGGGCAAGATATGGAGATCTGCAAGCTTTGTGATATTTATATACGGGATATTTATATGCATTCCCTATATATGAAAGTAAAGATTCCCAGCTCCATCCCCCTGAGTGCCCAACCTACATTGGAACAAGTGGGAAAATTGTCTGGGACCTGGCTTATCCACTTTTTCAAAAAGGTTATCACGTTTATATGGATAATTTCTACACCAGTCTGCCCCTTTTCTGACACCTGCACCGTGAGAAAACCCTGGCCTGCGGTACCTCCCGAAAAAACAAAGGGCTTCCCACAATTTTTAGTGAATACCAGGCTACAAAGGGGGGAATCCGCAAGCCTAAGAAATGACGAAGTGCTGGCCCTGAAGTGGAAGGATAAGAGAGACGTTTACGTCCTGTCCACCATCCACAACGTCACCTCGGTCGAAATTACTGGAAGACACGGTCCAATTCAAAAACTTGTGGTCATCCAAGATTATAATCTCTACATGGGGGGGGGGGGGGTGGATTTCAGTGATCAAATGTCGCAGCCCTATTTAGCAACAAGAAGGTCCCGTTTCTGGTATAAAAAAGTTGCAATCTATTTTATACATTTGGCTATATATAATGCGTATGTTACCTACACCAAATCCACAGAAAGACCCACTGCCCTCCTTAAATTTATAGAAGAAGTTGTCACGTCCCTTATCTATCAGCAAGGATCCCCCCCAGAAAGCATTCATTCCGATTCTGTGAGCAGACTTCATGAGCGCAACTTCCCTAAGAACATTCCACGAACAGAAGCAGGTCGAAGACGCCAAAAAAGATGTTGGGTATGCAGCAGAGGAGGAGTTAGAAAAGAAACAAGTTTTCACTGTCCCCAATGTCCCTCCCAATCAGGCCTGTGCATTGGAGACTGCTTTGAACGTTTTCACATGTTACTAAGATATTAGCCCATATTTCAAACTGCCTGCCATTTCCCCATTTCAATATTTCTGCTGATCAGTTGCCTGCTACCCCAACCAACCATGCTACTGCCTTCTACCTTATCCGACCCCGGCCTGTTTATCGACTATGCCTTTGCCTGCCGTTTGCAATGTTTATCCACCACGTTTCTGCCTTCCACATGAACTGACCCTGGCCTGTTTATTGACTATGCTTCTGCCTGACATCTGGATTATCAGCCATGTTTATGCCTTCTTCCTGGACTGACCTCGGCCTATTAATCGTTTATGTTTTTTGCCTGCCACTTGGATTGATATTTTGCCCTGCTACTGTAGTAGTAGGATTCAGAATAACACAGGGGTCTCACATATGTGAGGGGCTTCAGAGTAGAGTTCTGAGTAGAGTAAACCAGTTTTTGGTTTTCTCTGGGTTTTGTAATTCCCAGAACAGGGTCTGGTTGTCCGGAGGCTTTGAAGAGATTGGATGGGACAAAGCCTCTACCCCTGTGCCCTGGTCCTACCTGACCAAGGCCTAAGCCTGATGTTCCTGCCCGGACAAATACCTTGGCTGTGCTGACCATATCTCTGCCTGCTCCCTGTAATTGTGAGATGGGGAAACAGCTCTCATTGTTTGAACACTGTTTGTGTGGAGTAAATGAAATGTTCTGGACTGACATTCTGCGGTTTAGACACAAGATGCCACTGTTTTCCTAACACAGCCTCAGACTGCATAGATATTTCTATATTCATGAAGAGGTGGGGTTTTCTCTCAGAGTTTAGAGAACAGGAAGAGGAGAGAGGAGCCATGTTTGGATGATGGTGAATGAGGGAGCCGGGTGAGAAGAGAATCTGATGGCATCCAGGTGTGAGAGCATCCCTCAGTATCCAGAGCTTCAGCTAAGTGAAGCTGATCATGTCCAAGACCCTGATCCTGTTCAGAGAAAGGAAGGTTGCTGCCAGGAATGCTGATAAGAGCAGAGGAACAAAGCAACATACACTGCAATACCGCATGCTTGTTGGAGAGACATTTGTTCTGTTCAGAGTCACCAGCGAATACAAAGCAGACCCAGGTCGGTAAGATCGTGCACGCACCTCATTTCAGTGTTGGCGCCTAGAGACTGAGATCAGGCCTATAGTTAGTTAGTTAGGGTCTCTGTTTGTGTCAGGCCACAAGTGTTACTACTGATCATTGGAAGGACTTCATAACTTAAAGTGACATTTCACATTGGAGAGCTGATAAAATCCCACAAACTCAAGCCAGACTGGAGTTTTGCTGAGAAGGAATACTCAGGCACATGCTACAGGACCAGTTATGGGAGGGGGAATACTGTAGATTCTTGCAAGATTGTAAACTGTTGTGCTGCACCGCAGGCTAGCCCATACCATACACCCATACACTGATTCCTGCTCTTTTAGGGTAATAACGGGTAAGGTGCGGGAGCTTAGTTGTGCCCGCCAGTAGGTAAATTACTACTCTTTCTACCTTCATCCATCAGAAGGCACCATGCTGTGCAACACAAGGATCTCAGCCTTTGGGCTGGGTGTATGTAAATTTATTGTATGTTCTCAGCATTTGTGGTTGTGTTTATTTGCCACATCTAAGTAAAATTCTGTTGTGGCAAAAGCTGGTGTTGAGGTTGCTTTCCTTGTCCGTGACTTCACTGTATCCTGGGGAGCCCACCTCGGTACACGGCTTACATAATGACCCAGGACATTTTATGGACCATGTTCCGGCCTGCTGCCTTAACCATACTTTGGCTGTGCTGACCATATATCTGCCTGCTGCCTGTCCTGACCCAGGACTTTTTATGGACCTTGTTCCTGCCTGCTGCCTGGATGTCAGCCTGATGCCTCTGTACTGACCTAGACCAATGCTCTCCTCATACCACAGGTAATCTTTTGTTTACATTGTTTTCTATACAGTATTTGTTGATTTTTGTGGTACACTTGTTGCAATACTGGGCACATAATCTGTACAGACATTGAAAAAGTCTTGCACATGTGTTATCCCCATAATCAGGAGGAGTAGTAGAATGTATTTTGGGGTGTAATTCTTGGTATGTCCAAGCTGTTTTTTTTTTAGAAATATCTTATAGATTGACATATTTGTGTTAAAAAAATAAATTTTCATTTTCTTTCCACATTTTCCGAAAACTTGTGGAAAAAAAATGAACTGTTCAAAAGACTCATTATGCCTCTTAGAAAATACATTGTGGTGTTTTCTTTTCAAAATGGGGTCATTTTGTGGGTGTTTTCACTTCCCTGGTGCTCCAGGAGCTTCAAAAACATGATCGGTTGTCAGGAAATTAGATGTATAATTTTTGCCCCTAGAACACCTAAAGGTGCTTCTTGGATGTTGGCGCTCTCTATGTGGTTCAGGCTGTGGAAAAGTGTCACACATGTGGTATCGTCATATTCAGGAGAGGTAGCTGAATGTATTTTGGGGTGTAATTTTGGGTATGTACATACTATGTGTGAGAAATATCTTATCAATGGACAACTTGTTTTAAAAAAAATAAGTTTTCATTTTCTTTCCACATATTCTTAAAACTTGTGGAAAAAAAAGACATGTTCAAAAGACTCATTATGCCTTTCCAAAAATACGTTGGAGTATTTGCTTTCCAAAATGGGGTAATTTTGGGGGTGTTTCCACTGTCCTGGTGCTCCAGGGCCTTCAAAAACATGATAGGTTGTCAAGAAATTAGATGTGTAAAATTTTGCCCCTAGAAGGCCTAAAGGTGCTACTTGGATGTTGGGGCTCTCTAGGTGGCCAGGCTGTGGAAAAGACTCACACATGTGGTATCCCCATACTCATGAGGAGTAGCAGAATGTATTTTGGGGTGTAATTTTTGGTATGTACATGCTATGTGTGAGAAATATTTTATAAATGGACAACATCGTGTAAAAAAAAATACGTTTTCATTTTCTTTCCACATTTTCCGAAAGCTTGTGGAAAAAAGTGACATGTTCAAAAGACTCATTATGCCTCACAAAAAATACGTTTGAGTATTTGCTTTCCAAAATGGGGTAATTTTGTGGGTGTTTCTACTGTCCTGATGTTCCAGGGCCTTCAAAAACATGATAGGTTGTTAAGAAATTAGATGTGTAATTTTTGCCCCTAGAAGGCCTAAAGGTGCTACTTGGATGTTGGGGCTCTCTATGTGGCCAGGCTGTAGAAAAGTCTCACACATGTGGTATCCCCATACTCAGCAGGAGTAGCACAATGTATTATGGGGTGTAATTTTTGGTATGTACATGCTATGTGTGAGAAATATCTTATAAATGGACAACTTTGTGTAAAAAAAAAATAAGTTTTCATTTTCTTTCCACATTTTACGAAAACTTGTGGAAAAAAGTGACATGTTCAAAAGACTCATTATGCCACACAAAAAATAGGTTCTAGTGTTTGCTTTCCAAAATGGGGTAATTTTGTGGGTGTTTCCTCTGTCCTGGTGCTCCGGGGCCTTCAAAAACATGATAGGTTGTCAAGAAATTAGATGTGTAATTTTTGCCCCTAGAAGGCCTAAATGTGCTACTTGGATTTTGGGGCTCTCTATGTGGTCAGGCTGTAGAAAAGTCTCATACATGTGGCATCCCCATACTCAGGTGGAGTAGCTGAATGTATTTTGGGGTGTAATTGTTGGTATGTACATGCTATGTGTGAGAAATTTCTTATAAATGGACAACATTGTGTAAAAAAAAAAAAAATTTTCATTTTCTTTCCACATTTTCTGAAAACGTGGAAAAAAATGACATGTTCACAAGACTCACTATGCCTCACAGAATATACGTTGGGGTGTTTGCTTCTCAAAATGGGGTAATTTTGTGGGTAATTCCATTGTCCTGGTGTTCCCGGGCCTTCAAAAGTTTAATAGGTAGTCAGGAAATGAAATGTGTAATTTATACCCCTGCGTGTTGGGCCTCTGTATGTGGCCAGACTGTGAAAAAGTCTCACACATGTGGTATCCCCATACTCAGGAGGAGTAGCAGAATGTGTTTTTGGGTTGTAGTTGCAGGTATGCAATCTTCATTTTCAATAGAATTGTGGGAAAACTTCACAAAATTCACTATGCCTCTGACTAAATACCTTGGGATGTCTACTTTCCAAAAAGGGGTCATTTGGGGGGTATTTGTACTGTCCTGGCTTGTTAGTGTCTCAAGAAATGAGAGAGGACATCGGTACATCAGGTGTGATCAATTTTCAATGATTGCTACCATAGCTTGTAGACTCTATAAGGGCTCGTTCACACTTGGCTGTTTTACCAACGCTTGCCAAACGCCCCTATAGCGTTTGGCAAGCGTTGGTCCGGCGTTTGCGGAGCGTTTTTAACTCTCGGCAAACGCTCCGCAAACGCCGCATGCGCGGTTTAGCGGCGGTTGCTAGGCGTTTGCCGAGCGTTAACAACGCCCCACAAACGCCTATAATGCAGCCACGTCACCGCATCACAACCGCACCGCAAACGTCGGCTGGGCATTTGCGGAGCGGCACCATAGATGAGAATAGGAGGCTTCAAAGCCTCCTGACTCGACCAGAGGCGTCCGTTTTGCCGCGATGCGACGCAAACACTCCCGTTAGAACAGCACCATGTGCTGTAATGTGCAGAATTGGCAGAGGTAAAAACGCCTCTCTGCCGCCTGCACACAACGCTAGTGTGAACGTAGCCTAACTTTCACAAAGACCAAATAATATACTGGTGAAACTTGAAAAATTAGAATATCGTGCAAAAGTTCATTTATTTCAGTAATGCAACTTAAAAGGTGAAACTAATATAAGAGATAGACTCATTACATGCAAATCAAGATAGTTCAAGCTGTGATTTGTCATAATTGTGATGATTATGGCTTACAGCTCATGAAAACCCCAAATCTACAATCTCAGAAAATTAGAATATTACATGCAATCAATAAAAAAAGGATTGAACATAGAACAATATAGGACCTCTGAAAATTACAGGTGAAACTCAAAAAATTAGAATATCGTGCAAAAGTTCATTTATTTCAGTAATGCAACTTAAAATGTGAAACTAATACTGTATATGAGGTAGACTCATTACATGCAAAGCAAGATAGTTCAAGCCATGATTTGTCAAAATTGTGATGATTATGGCTTACAGCTCATGAAAACCCCAAATCCACAATCTCAGAAAATTTGAATATTGTGAAAAGGTGCAATATTCTAGGCTCAAAGTGTCCCACTCTAATCAGCTAATTAAGCCATAACACCTGCAAAGGGTTCCTGAGCCTTTAAATGGTCTCTCAGTCTGGTTCAGTAGGAATCACAATCATGGGAAAGACTGCTGAACTGACAGTTTTGCAGAAAACCATCATTGACACCCTCCATAATGAGGGAAAGCCTCAAAAGGTAATTGCAAAAGAAGTTGTATGTTCCCAAAGTGCTGTATCAAAGCACATTAATAGAAAGTTATGTGGAAGGGGAACGTGTGGAAGAAAAAGGTGCACAAGCAGCAGGGATGACTGCATCCTGGAGAGGATTGTCAGGAAAAGGCCATTCAAAAGTGTTGGGGACTTTCACAAGGAGAGGACTGAGGCTGGAGTCAGTATATCAAGAGCTACCACACACAGATGGATCCTGGACATGGGCTTCAAATGTCGTATTCCTATTGTCAAGCCTCACCTGAACAACAAACAACATCAGAATCGTCTTACCTGGGCTAAAGAAAAACAGACCTGGTCTGTTGCTCAGTGGTCCAAAGTCCTCTTTTCTGATGAGAGCAACTTTTGCATCTCATTTGGAAACGAAGGACCCAGAGTATGGAGGAAGAATGGAGAGGCACACACTGCAAGATGCTTGAAGTCCAGTGTGAAGTTTCCACAGTCTGTGTTGATTTGGGGAGCCATGTCATCTGCTGGTGTTGGTCCACTGTGCTTCATTAAGTCCAGGGTCAATGCAGCCGTCTACCAGGAGATTTTGGAGCACTTTATGCTTCCTTCCGCAGACTAGCTTTATGGGGATGCTGACTTCATTTTCCAGCAGGACTTGGCACCTGCCCACACTGCCAAAAGCACCAAAACCTGGTTCAATGACCGTGGGATTACTGTGCTTGATTGGCCAGCAAACTCGCCTGACCTAAACCCCATAAAGAATCTATGGGGCATTGCCAAGAGAAAGATGAGAGACATGAGACCGAACAATGCAGAAGAGCTGAAAGCCGCTATTGAAGCATCCTGGTCTTCCATAACACCTCAGCAGTGCCACAGGCTGATAGCTTCCATGCCACGCCGCATTGAGGCAGAAATTGCTGCAAAAGGGGCCCAAACCAAGTACTGAGAGACCATTTAAAGGCTCAGGAACCCTTTGCAGGTGTTATGGCTTAATTTGCTGATTAGAGTAGGACACTTTGAGCCGAGAATATTGCACCTTTTCACAATATTCTAATTGTCTGAGATTGTGGATTTGGGGTTTTCATGAGCTGTAAGCCATATTCATCACAATTTTGACAAATCACAGTTTGAACTATCTTGCTTTGCATGCAATGAGTCTATCTCATATATTAGTTTCACCTTTTAAGTTGCATTACTGAAATAAATGAACTTTTGTATGATATTCTAATTTTTTGAGTTTCACCTGTATGCAGAGCTGCACCAGATTTTGCACTCTCCAGTTTTAGAAAGATGAACCCCTTTGTGACTAAAGGAGATAGATCATCAGAGATGCAACAATAAATGAAAAAAGGCAACAATATGTATTGCATTTTTTAAAAAATGGCAATTGTTTATGATACACAGTGATTTAGCAAACTAAATTTAACTCAGGTATGTAAATGGTTTCATCTACATCAGTAATAACTGTAAGTGGTAATACATGTAATGATGGCATTCGGGGTATCTGTTCTTTTATTTCCAATGTCTTTATTTATATATTTACCCCCATTTATATGCAGACCAAACTGTCCATCAGTAGTGGCAGTGACAGGGCTGGAGACAAACTATAAGACCTCACACACACTGTGCGTCTACCCACTATGGAGGTGTGGACTGAAGAAGCTTACAGCTGCTGTAGTTGGATAGTGCACCAAGCAGCACTAAGGTTTATGGCAATATGCGCCTACGGTTTAATGCCAAGAAATCAAGAAGTCTGTGTCCGTCCCTGGATGCTTACTGCTCTAAATGTTAGTAGCACTTGGTACATTATAAAGCCACAGCAGCATTCAACCTCTCATAAAGTTTTTCAGGCTGCTGGCTGCGGGGCTTGATGGTGCACCTGTGCCTTCCATCCACACCTAAAAGCCAGGGTCTCTGGTGCCAGGGCTAAATGCCAGTGTGTATAGGGCCTAACACTGCCAGGGTGCTGATGCAGTTGCAGCAACTTTTATTTAAATCACTTAAAAGTGAGTATTGTGAGCATGAATGTTATAGATTGTGTCTGCTTTGTGTACAACCTTTCCATGGTAGTTTTAAATTTCTATTAAACTTTGCTTTCTCTGTAAATTTATTTTATTTTTTTTTGAAGGATGAAGGATAATTTGTCATGATGCACTCATGAGTCGGATGTGTGGGACAATTCAGTTTAGCTGATGTACTTAAAAAAATAGAGAAAAACAGCGCAAACATAGACCTCTAAATAAACTCAATATACAAAGTGCAAACATAAATAAAAAATTGATCAATAGTGAAGTCCATCAAGATAAACCAAAGTTCAAAAAATATCAAAAAATATTTGTGCAAAAAGAAATATTTTTCAAATTCTTCTTCTATTATAAAGGAACTTCCACCTTCCACCCGTGAAAACCAATATCAAATACACTCACCAGATAAAGGTGAATAAAACGCCTCTTAGGAATTTATGGGATCCTAAACCCTCTTTCATATCCACTCTCTAGGAATCCTCCTCTCCAGCATAGGCTCCACCATCCGACCAGGGAGAAAAAAATCTCAGATAGTGTAATATTGTAAGACACCATTCATAAGTGAAATCAAGGATTAAGGCCACTCACATTAAATTCACTTTAAAAAGGCATATTTATTAGGACCAGCTTCTTTCAGATGAACAGTAGATGCAAGGCAACCTCCCACGGAATCTCACATCACAGCTCCAGGTTACAGCAGAAGCTCTACAGAGACACCGCATATACAGATCCCAAAAGATGGCCGCTGGAACGCACCGCTCAGTGTGCG
The DNA here is from genome assembly GCF_062004578.1 of Staurois parvus. Lineage (NCBI taxonomy): Eukaryota > Metazoa > Chordata > Amphibia > Anura > Ranidae > Staurois > Staurois parvus. The sequence continues at coordinate 9,216,184 of NW_028318321.1, forward strand.
CTCCACTCACCGGAAGTGACGTCAGACGTACGGAATAGAAACCGGAAATGCGTCAACGCGTTTCGCCCCTCCCATCGGGCGTTCTCAAGACGTTCATTTCCTGTCTGAAGCTCCCTTATATACCCAGCAGGGACCCACCCCTCCGTTCCAATTGGTCAAAACCCTCCCCGGGATTATCAAAAAAACCACTCCTCCTGTAATGTGACGTGAGAGTCCTTTACAGATGAGGCATATGCCTACACAATTAGAAATCCTTTTTCAAGTTATTCCCAACACTGTTGAATTATCTCCCAGAAGCGACATGTATATTACCACATGTCCCCAGTGGGAAAAACACGAACAAAGTATTAGACAATGCCTCACTATTACAAAAACTTTCTTTAATATATGAGCAATGAATAACATCACTACTAAATAGCAATAAAATTTAAAATATTTTATTTAAATGAAAAATAAATGAAAATAAATAAAAAATAATAAAAATAAAAATGAAAAATAAAAAATAAAAATGAAAATAAAAATAATAAAAATAAAAATAAAAAATGAAAATAATGTGTGAAATAAAAATAGAAATAAAAATAAAAATAAATATAAAAATAAAAATATAAATAAAAATAATAAAAATAAAAATAAAAATAATAAAATTAAAAATAAAATATATATAATGCAAAATTGCATTAAAATATATAAAAACTTTTAATAAGACACCTTTTTAATAAGAAATTGTCTGTGCTCTTACCAATTAGACAAAAAACAATTAATGTCTATGTCCGAATTCAACCCTTTAGGGTACAAAGATCCCAATTGAAAGATCCATTTTGTTTCATTCTGCGAGATACTCGTAACCATATCTCCTCCCCTCCAATGGGAAAAGATCCGATCAATCCCGCAGAATTTCAAACACGATGGATCCCTATTATGACACATTCTGAAATGATAGGAAAGACTATGATATTTATATCCTTTTTTAATATTTCTAATGTGTTCACCCAATCTCACCGACAATTTCCTAGAGGTTCTACCTACGTATTGAAGGTGACAAGAACATTCCAACAAATACGTAACAAAGGAACTGTCACAAGATATAAAATTATTTATTTTATAAGAGGAACCCGTAGAGCAAGAATGAAACGAATCATATCTCCTCTTAGTATCTCCTCTCATATTTCTACATGCCATACACCTATTACATTTATAAAACCCCACAGTATCCAAAAAAGTTGCCTTTTTCTTCGGAATATCTGGGATATTTTTTGCTAACTTCATTCTCAATGTGGGTGGTTTTCTGTAAATGAATGAAGGTTTCTCAGGTATTAAATCATGGAGAACCTCATCCCTCTTCAGAATCGACCAGTGTTTCCTTATGATATTTTCAATAACCTTATGTTGATTAGAGTAACCCGTAATAAAAGCCAGCTCACCTACTTTCTTCTTATTCTTTCTATTAATTAATAATTCATCTCTATTAATCATCCTCACTTTCTATTTTTATTTCACACATTATTTTCATTTTTTATTTTTATTTTTATTATTTTTATTTTCATTTTTATTTTTTATTTTTCATTTTTATTTTTATTTTTATTATTTTTTATTTATTTTCATTTATTTTTCATTTAAATAAAATATTTTAAATTTTATTGCTATTTAGTAGTGATGTTATTCATTGCTCATATATTAAAGAAAGTTTTTGTAATAGTGAGGCATTGTCTAATACTTTGTTCGTGTTTTTCCCACTGGGGACATGTGGTAATATACATGTCGCTTCTGGGAGATAATTCAACAGTGTTGGGAATAACTTGAAAAAGGATTTCTAATTGTGTAGGCATATGCCTCATCTGTAAAGGACTCTCACGTCACATTACAGGAGGAGTGTTTTTTTTGATAATCCCGGGGAGGGTTTTGACCAATTGGAACGGAGGGGTGGGTCCCTGCTGGGTATATAAGGGAGCTTCAGACAGGAAATGAACGTCTTGAGAACGCCCGATGGGAGGGGCGAAACGCGTTGACGCATTTCCGGTTTCTATTCCGTACGTCTGACGTCACTTCCGGTGAGTGGAGCGCACGCTGAGCGGTGCGTTCCAGCGGCCATCTTTTGGGATCTGTATATGCGGTGTCTCTGTAGAGCTTCTGCTGTAACCTGGAGCTGTGATGTGAGATTCCGTGGGAGGTTGTCTTGCATCTACTGTTCATCTGAAAGAAGCTGGTCCTAATAAATATGCCTTTTTAAAGTGAATTTAATGTGAGTGGCCTTAATCCTTGATTTCACTTATGAATGGTGTCTTACAATATTACACTATCTGAGATTTTTTTCTCCCTGGTCGGATGGTGGAGCCTATGCTGGAGAGGAGGATTCCTAGAGAGTGGATACGAAAGAGGGTTTAGGATCCCATAAATTCCTAAGAGGCGTTTTATTCACCTTTATCTGGTGAGTGTATTTGATATTGGTTTTCACGGGTGGAAGGTGGAAGTTCCTTTATAATAGAAGAAGAATTTGAAAAATATTTCTTTTTGCACAAATATTTTTTGATATTTTTTGAACTTTGGTTTATCTTGATGGACTTCACTATTGATCAATTTTTTATTTATGTTTGCACTTTGTATATTGAGTTTATTTAGAGGTCTATGTTTGCGCTGTTTTTCTCTATTTTTTCATTATTTGTGTTGATCACAGTGCACAGCAGCAGGATAGAACCTGTAGTAGAGTGTTTCACTAGGCGCAGGAAGAATTTTTAGTTTAGCTGATGTACTTGCCTTAGGACATTGATCATTGAATGTTTGAGCCTATGTGATGTCCATACACAGCAAACCAATGTGTTCACAGCACATACTGTACATACCTTCCTTCCACTTCCCTGATGCTTCTTTCAAGTGGCAGAAGCAAGGAAACAAAGGCCTATGTAAGCTCTGAGTCACTTTATTCAGGGTTTCAGCACTTTATTCACCAGTGCTGGCCCAAAAATGGGAGTGTGTCACATGCTCATCCATACCTGGAAGTACCATGTATTTCTCTTTGCTTTGAGCTGCATTGAATAGTCACTTTGTGTACCTTATATAAAGTTGACAAAAAAAAAAAGGAAACCATGTGAGGCACTAAAATGCGCATCACACCACCCCCTCACCGCGGCTAATTACAGCCAAAACTGACAGTTGCCAGCACAATAAACCGCTCCAGTTTAGTGTGCAGGTCGTGTGAACAGGTCTTACAGGAGGAGTCCCCATTCCCGATCTCCCTGCCCATGGTAGAAAAAGAGTCCAGTGGTTTAAAAAATCCAAACCCTTTTTGCATTTGGCATAATTGGGGGAGTTAAAGTGGTTGTAATGGCTGAAGGTTTTCTTACCTTCTTACATTCTTTGCATGAAGGTAAAAAAACTTTCTTTGTGCTCCTTCCACAATACTTACCTGATCTTGATCCAGCCAGGGGCGGACTGACCATTCAAGCACTTGGGCACTGCCCGAGGGCCCAGGGTCAGTAGGGGGCCCCATGAAATGCCCCTGATACCTTTTCATAGGCTTTTTTGGGTGTGCTTTGAGTGTGAGCAAGGACACAGGGGCCCCATGATCCCCTATTGCCCAGGGGCCCCATGAGTTGTCAGTCCGCCCTGGATCCAGCAATGTGCATGGACTGGCTCTCTTCCTCCTCATTGGCTCAGACACAGGAGTGGGAGCCACTGGCTGTCAATCACAGCCAGTGAGGGAGGGGGAAGGGCTGAACCCCGTTCTGTGTGTCAATCTCTAGAGAAAGCACGCACAAGTGCACCCCATAGCAAGTGGCTTGTTATGGGGGCACTCAGCAGGGGGGAGGGGCAGGAGCCCTGGCAAAAACATTGCACAGAGCAGGTAAGTATGACATGTTAATTATTTTAAAAAAAAAATAAAAACTGAGCTATTAATGTCACTTTAAATTGGTCTTTAGAGGAAATGGTGTCTATTCCTTATATGGGTACCAAGGGATCCTTTTCTCTAACATTTTTCTGACTGGTCTCTCAAAGTGAAATTTTCCTTCTGATGACTCTCATGCACTTTAGTTATCCAGCGCTGCTAAGTAGATGGTTATGGTTTTTTCCACAGCGCGGGTATACATGGTTTAGCGGTGTTGATGTATAGGTAGGGAATTCTTATAATTTTTGATGGACAGGGGCACGTAGTGAAGTAGGGATACTGTGGGTTTGTTTGCAAACCGATAGTGAATGATTTAACCACTAGCCTACAGGGCACTTATACCCCCTTCCTGCCCAGACCAATTTTCAGCTTTCAGCACTGTCAAACTTTGACTGATAATTACTCAGTCATGCAACACTGTACCTATATGAAATGTTTGCCTTTTTTTTCCACACAAATCTTTCTTTTGGTGGTATTTAATCAGCACTGGATTTTTTATTTTTTGCGCTATAAATGAAAAAAAACGACCAAAAAATATGAAAAAAACTAATTTTTCTTTGTTTCTGTTATAAAATTTTGAAAATAAGTTATTTTTCTTCATAAAGTTTGGCCAAAATTTATACTGCTACATTTCTTTGGTAAAAATAACTTAAATCTATGTGTAGAAACCAACCAGCTTCCACTTTATTTTTGTTAAAGCTTAATTGAACAAGCTGAAGTTAGAATCTGATTGGCTACAATGCACAGCTGCACCAGATTTAGCATTTTCCAGTTTTAGTAAATCAACCCCATACTGTCTACTTATATGTACTTCAGCAATGACTGCATGGCATTTTTTAGAAAGGATTTCCTGATGATGACAAAAGTGAACCATTGCTGCAGTGGAAGCCCTAGTGCTGTTGACAACATTAAGCAGTTAGTAGACAAAGACAGCATTGTCACCCTATAAAAGGAATTACCTGAACAAGGACCTTTATGGCAGGTGTTATTTTAATGAAAGCTGCAGTTTAAAATATTGAAAACAACTTTAGAATCTGAATGAACGCATGAAAGCTTATATGAGATTTTAGTTATAGATTTTACATATACTTTATGCAGACTGCTTATATATATATTCTCAAATTTCACAAATATTTTTTAAGGGTAAAACTGTAGTTTGTTATTACATTTCTTTGCCAGGTGCATTTGTGTATTTCATTATTTTTATTGTGCACAAGGATAATGGCTAATTATTCATTGTACTATTGATTGGCATACATGACAGTTGATGGGCATTTGTCCTGTATCTGTGGGAACCTTTAAGCAGAGACTACCTCCTTCTTCTCTGCTCTGCTCAATGTCCTGCAATATATAAGACAAGGTTCCCATAGGATTTCACCGTGAAGGGATTCAGTGAAAATGATGAATTCCCTCCCCTCCTCTCAGCCCCGGCAAGACATAATGCTGTACTATTTTTGGTTCACAAGGAAAGGGCCTCCCTTTGAAATCAGCAGGCTGTGCATTTTCTAAATGACATCACTTGGCATTCTGCTGCTGTGTGAGCTTGATATTTACATGGCAATGCATGTGTCCCTTGTTCTTGCTCCTATTGCAAGGCAGTGGGACATTCCCCATCAGACAGCACAGCTCTAGTCTTCCCACTGCCCCCTGTGCGCACACACACATACACACACTGCTTTCTGATAAAGCTGCAGGTCTTTCGCAGCAAGCCAGTAGCTAAGGAGAGGAAGACAGCAAAAGAAGAAGGAGATCCTTGCACTGGCCTTAGTATAGTTGCTGTTCATGGTTTGGGCTATCCGTCTTACTGGCTGCAGTCACCGAATACCTAGAGGATGGGGAATGGTAGAAGACCACCTAGAAGGATTGCCATCTTCCTTTGCATCTCCTTTGCTCTTTTGTTAATAAACAAGACTGAAGGGAGAAAACCAATCAAGTCAAAATGCCCAACCTGGTGTACTTGTACCAAAGACAATGCCTTATGTGAAAATGCCAAGACTATCCCTCGCACCTTCCTTCCTGATGTTATCTCACTGTAAGGGGCAGTAAGCATTTACTACTTCACTGTATTATTTTTTGTACTACTGTCAAGCCTTGACTTTCAGGTTAACATTACATGCATGATGTGTTATTACATTGCTTAACGGAACGTCTTCTATGTGGATTTATTAGCTATATGGTTTTGTTTAGTAGCTTTATGTGTAATTCTTTTACAAAATGTAAAGGTTGGAATTTCACCATAGACAGGATTCTTCATTGTGTGTGCCATAACAGAGCTTCGGGCAAGTTGGTAAGGGGAGTTGTGATAGATGCCAATGGTGGATGATCTAGAGGTGGACGGGTCTTTCACTACCTGTCATTCTTGTTAAAGATTTGCTCAGCTATAAGAATCCTAGAAAATTCTTCTGAAGGTAACGAAGAAGATTTCAGCAAAGAGCATTGGTGGTGTCCAAAGTAGAGTAACGCCGAGCAACTAGATTTCATCAAAACTGAACATTGCTGCTGTTGCTTACTGCACATCATTCTTTACTGAATAAGCCTGACTGTTGTATTTTATACATCTAACTGTTTAAGACACCAAATTAAGATAATACATTTTACTTTTTGATTTTTTATGCATTTCTACATTTCTTTATTTTGCAGGTCCTTTGTGAGATCTGAATTTACAGAAATCCCAGAGGGAAGTTTTTTGCACATCCCATCTCTGCAGCTGCTGTAAGCAAGCAAGCTTTGTTTTTTAACATAGGGCTCTATGTGTCTTCAAGCAGAAGCTATTAGAGTGTATTGTCTGAATGAAGTCACCTGTGTAATATGCACTCTTGTCCTTCTAGAAAATGGCACTGCTGCAAAGTGCCTGAGACCCTGACCGCTTGCATAATCAGAGGCACATATAATTAAATTGAGTGCATCAGCTACACAAGGCTCTGCAGCTCCCTAGGCTGGTGAAGGAGGTGCTCTGGCATTCAGTGTATTAGCTGTTAGTAGCAGAATAGGCTGAGCAATGCAGCACTCAGATTTATATAACTCTTGAAACACAGCTCAATGCATCTTATTATATCTTATAAAAGGTGAGATAGGGTGCATTTGGTAATTAATGACTTTGGGTTTATTTATTTAGGAAAAGTGCAGTAAATCACAGAAACCATGGAGCTATTATTTTTTGTATTTTCAGTGTCTCAAATGGAAAGGTATAATTTGGTCATTGTTTTTTGCAAGCTTCTTGCTTTTTGCTGTGTACTTATATAGAAATGGTCAATTAGAGTGGACAAAGCCAATCTCATACCTGTAACTGATGCAGCTGACACTATTGGTCAGTGTGGGGTTGTCTACAATGGCTCTGGACCATCAAAAGTTCTTGTTGTCACACACACAGATTTCTCAGCGTATTGGAAAAATATCTGTGTGACTGATTCCAAAATTTCCTTTATTGTGTAGGAAAAATAATGAACCTCTCATTATACCCATGTAGAGATGGGGGAAGCTTGTGGAAGGGCTAATACAAACCAGGACAATGTCCTGCCTGTGTATGTTAGATTATTGTCGCTTGGTTTTTCTGGTTGTTTGGGTAGTAGGTGTGTTTAGGTTTCCATGGTTTGCAGCTTACACTATTGACTTTTAAATCTTTAGATGAGAATTCTGTATTGAATGTAGTTTGCAGTGCACACAAACTTGTGTATTTGTGCTATACAGTCATATGTAGCTATGTGCCTGATGGCTGGCCAAGCCATAACGCATTGGTTGGATTGGTCCATTGCCTTTGGATGTAGTGTGTATGATACTCTGAGTGTGTGTGCCTTATTTATGTGGTAAATGTGTACATTTCCAGCTAAATAGTTTAAGTTTTGTAGTCAAGACAGGAATGATTTTTGCATAATAAAAAGCTAAACAGTAGCTGGATTTTTCATAGATGAATTGTCTAATCAAAATATATGGACCTCAGAATTATGTTCATCTGTTTGTGTTTTCTGAATAATCAGATTTGTATATGCTTATATTCTGCATAAATCTCGTAAAATGGCAAAGGTCGTAAAGTTCAATTAAACGTATAATCTGCCCAAAACATTTAAACTGATGCCCCTCCACTAACAGTAGACAGCTGGAAGCCGTATGTAAATTCTCCCCCTATTCATGGAACTGCCATATCCTACTGAAAAACCTAAATTGTGGGCAAGTAGGCATACACCACCGCCTCTGTGACCTCTCAGCAGTACTAGCAGATAGGGAAGTCAGTGTTTGCATAGGAACCTGTGAGGGGTGCAACAAAGAGGGGGAGGTACCTAAGGGGGCTTATTTTCAAAGTTTACTGCAGTATAAAGCCTTAATGTTTACTATTATTCAAATTTTGTACACAGCCATATACCACAATCTACTTAACTTGGAATTTCACAAAATGCAGAAAAATCAGATAACCACTACTAAGATACAAGCTTTGCAAACATCACTTTTTCTCTTACAGTATTTAATTCCCACTAGAACAAGGTACAGACACTACTTTGTCCCATCTTCCTAGGCATCTGCAATGCTGTCTGCAAATTTGGACAGCACCTCCACCTTGGCAAACAGCTGCGATACACCAAGGCTACAAAGGAGCTGGCTGCTTTTTGGTAGCAAGATCTGGCAAGAGTAAAGCATGTCAGCCTCACTTCCCTCTGCATTGCTTGTGCCAGTGTTTCCCACAGGCAAGTGCAGGAAGCCTAAGACAGACACTCACTACCAAAATTCTCCTTGCTATCTACAGTGTCGGGCAGCCATGAGCCGATAGTCATGGCCATGTCCAATATTACAGCTACCATTATATGGCACCCAGGAAGATGGGACAAAGTACTACATGTACTTCACAAACTGAATACTGTGAACAAGATACTTCTTTAATTAACCTAGCCTAGGCTGCTGAGAGCTGATTTTTTAATTCTTTGCTATAGGTTATAGCATGTTATTACAATTTCTACTGTAGTATTTTCACCCCTTAAATTTGTCTAAACCAGTACTACCAGCTGTATTTATTTGTTCTATATTAAAGTATACCTAAAGTCCAAACATTTTTTTTAAATTTTTAATGTAGTAGGGGAGGGATTAAAATCATGTACATTTTTTCTTATTTGTGTCTCATTAGAGGGATTTGTCTTTACTTCCTATTCTGTAGACTCAACAGAAAGTGAACTTTCCAGGGATATCTGCACTAATGCCTGCCATAAATGACTCGAATGTTGGAAAAGTCATGCTGAATCAATCACAATTTAAGCCCTGGGTGGCCTTGTGGGCACTATATGGCTTGACTAGCTTTATTTGTAAAAATTCAAGGAGCCAGGTGGAATCACTCACCTTAGACATTTGTCACAAGAACAAGTGTCCCCAGTGGAAGATTTACCCTCTATTCCTATTCTGGTGGCAACTCACAATTTTGGATTTACTCTCACTTTTATTCCCAGTGATATCGGTGATCAGAACAATTAGAAAGAGGGAGTCTCCCTAATGGGGACACAGACAGCAATAAATAGCAGAAAGTGGTTCTAGCCCCTCACCATTAGATCCTAATATTAAAACAAAAGTTTTGACTTAAGTTAAATTTGTATTTCTTTACTCCTGCTCCAGCTTTTTAGTTCTATTATTTTAAGTTCTATTAGTTTCATTATTGATTTGTTGATAGTTAATATGTATACAGAAAACTTGTTAAAACATAAACTACAACATTTTAACTTTGTCTATAAGCAATAAATTGATGATGGTGGTCTGTCTGTAGTAGGACTGGAGAACCCTTCAGTTTACAAAAGTAGACGTTCACCATAGAATTTCTCTGTTAACATTAAAGAGCCATACAAAACATGTACCTCATCAAAAACATAGTACTAGGTTTGACTTCTGTCCATGTTGAGGTTGTCCAGCAATCAGCACTGGAAATTGCCAGCCATTCAAGCACAGCACCATGAAAATGATAGTGTCACTTAGTCACCTTTCTTAGTCTGGCTTTGCAATCTCAATACATAGATGGCATGGTGGGTTGGAGAGGTGGGCTGAGTTACACCATGAGTTGCATGGATTCCCTGATAAATGGTTGGCAGTTTTCAATGCTGATCACTGGAGCATCAGATCATGGATAGAAATTAAACCTGGTGCCATGCATTTATCAATATACATTTGTTAAATGGATATACGTTCAGGGATCATTTCTATAGATTTTGATTGTTAAAATGTGCTCTAAACTGTACATGTGTTAAGTAGATGTTTAATGTACAAACAGTAATTCTAGTGTGAATTTCCACTTAAGTGACTACAAGTCCCAGTGTGCTCTGCCTGTCATGAACTGCTTTGCCTGGTCTAGTCTGACCTGTGCATAATTTCTTGTGCTTTAGGGTCTATTTACATTAATGCAGCATGGCAATGTACACAGCATGCACTACTGCATTGTGGTTGCATTAATTTTGAATGGCACCCCAATGCACCAAGGCAATGCACCTGTCTTGTTTTGTACAAAAAAAAGAAAAAGAAAAAATAAGGCCACTTTAACAGGGGCATTCCGTTTGTCCATTGATGGATGAAAAATAGACATCTCTATAGAAAAACGAATCTAAACGGATGTTCATCCGCATCCGTCAACATCCATTTTTTGGAACAGATCCTATTTTTGTTAAAAAATCAGAACGGATGAAAAACAGATGTAAACGGACAAACGTTCCATTTTTGCATTGGTAGTGGATGTAAAAAACTGATGTAAAAACTGATCTTTTTTTCTTTGAAAAAACTTGACTGAACTCATGAAAAAAGTGGAACATGCATGTGAAAGGACCCTAAATAAAAGGATCATGTGCGATTTTTAGCATGTTAGGGTGAGTTGGCAGCTTATTCATTTCAATGGGCTGTCTTAACACAATGCATATTAATGCACAAAAATGTGTATTAATGCACCCCAATGAAGATAATGGTCTAAGTGTTCACAAAGGCAGATGCTCGAGGAATGTTTTCAAAATGACAAAAAATACAGATAGATTAATTATACATTGCAAAACCACAAACCACAGAAGGTATTACATGTTTTATGAAAGGAGGCCAAAGGTTTTATTTAAATAGATTCTGTCCTGACCCCCCCCCCCCCCCCCATTCCCCTAAAAGGGCACTTTGACTCTCAAAGGTTCTCTGTTTAGGGCAGGGGTAGGCAACTTTAAATAGGTGGAGATCTACATGAACAACACGGGAGATGTCAAAGATCACCGGGCACAGTGTCGACCAGTGGCACCTCTTCACACCTGATTTAAACCTCTAATTGTTGTAGTACTGTGTCACTACTGTATCACAATCACATACATTGCATTGAAATCATGGGTTTAAATCAGGTGGGGAGGAGGCAACATATCGCCTGCACACCACCTGTCAAACACACTCAGATCACTTTGCAAAGTGGCAGCAGTGCCTGCTGCACTTGTGAATGAAGCTCTGGTTGTATCTGAAAGCAGCCTTGGGGCTCGTTCACAAGTAAAGTTGGGGGGTAAAACCCTGCAGGTTGAGTCACGGTTGTAATGCCCCAATCTCTACCCTCTTTAGCTGCTGAGGCAGCAGCCAAAGGTGTACACATGCTGGAGCAGGAATTACACCCCCTGTTGCTTTTGGTGGGTGCTACCGCCTGTCATTCGAGACCCATTCAAGTAAATGGGGTCACTCTGCAAGCACCCAATGACTGCATGCTTCTGCAGGGTCCAATGGGGTTAAAGCAGGTGGTTAGGAAGCAACACACCACGGCCTGTTTAACCCCTTGTTTGCTGTACTGCACAAGGTTGCAGGGTACTTTCAGAGCGACCTCATTGACTTGAATGGGCCATGCTTGGCAGGTGCTATACCCACCCGCCATGACAAGTTGTAGGAGCCAGCACTACATAGGAGACTTCAACTTATGTGGCTCTTGCTCCTTACTACAGCTCCAACTTTACAAGTTATCCTTCTGCATTGCACTCTGTTTGATGCTCTGGGATGGCGGGTCAGCAAGCCTTGACTGGGGTCCTCCAGTCACATGGCTGAGATGTACTGGTTGCTGACCCCTGGTTTAGGGAATGTACCATGCAACATTCAACAGGTCTCTGTAGGTAGGTGTCTTTTTCCATATTTAAAGTGTATATAAAGGGAAACAACTTTTTTTTTGTTTTGTTTTGGATACAGTGACAAGGGGTTAGATCCCTTGTCAAGTTTTGTAGTGCTGCCTGTGTCCCTCCTAGGAAGATTTACCCTCTCTGTTTGCCCAGTGATCATTGTCACTGAGACTGAAACTGATCTAAAAACAGAATAGGAAGAGTGGGGGGAATCTTCCAATGGTGGCACTTGTTCCTGTGACAACTAAGAACAATTTACAGGGATTGTCTCTCACTTCCTACATGTCTCCAAGAAAGGAAGTTAAAGGAAACCTCTTGAATGGGACACAGATAGCAGAAAAAACTGACAGGGATTCTTCTATTTGCTACTCTACCTAAAATTAACAAAAGGAAAATCAAATATACTTTAAATTTAGCATTGGTGCAAATGTGTTGAATGATTACCTGCAGTGTCCAGGCACATAGCCTGATACAGTGTTGGAGTTTTGTTAGTAGGCATCAAAACACCAGATTTTTCTCTGCTGATTGGCAATGGCACATACATGTAAAAAGTAAAGTATGTTTTCTGAATTCCTGTTCTGAATCATGTTAGAACACAAGTATCAGAAGAATGATAGTGAATGAGCATGTAGACACACCTCCTACAGAAATCGCCATCCATGGCCATTCACAGTGGTCCACCCTGGGTGAGGATACTATGACATGTCTATTAAGTCAGTCTGTTGAGTTCCAATACCTACCTGTTTGTTCATGTCACTGTGCGGCTTGTTCTACAGGACTATGGTCTTGTTTTCTACATATTGGGGAAAAAGCAGTCCCTGTACACAAGTAATGCTCAGATATGCGTGTGTTGGCATACAGATGTTGTGTATTTCAGCCATTAATTTTGACAGCCTGCTGGCAGTGTGCTGCACCTGTGACTCCTGGGTAAACAGAAATTCCAGAATAAAGCTGTAAGGTCCTCTTATGGCCAGGTGCATGAAGCCTAAGGGCTCATTTACAATAGCATTGCCCACTGAATAGCGATCTTTGTGTTGGATCACTTTTCAGAGGACACTTGACAGGTGGGGCTATGTAGCGACCTCACTGCCTGTTTCAACCCCTAAAAGCACCCATGGAACTGTGCATTGCTTGCTTTTGCTTGGTAGTTGCAACATGGCCTGATGAACACTGCACGGAGTATACTTCTTGCCTCACTGTGAAGCAAAGTATCACAGCCTCAGTAAGTATACAACTCCATCCGGCTGCTTTTGCAGTTAAAGGGATGCTAAAAATGTAGCTCAACTGCCTGTTTTTACTGCTCACTTACCACAAGTGTAAACTTAGCCTAAGAGAAGACAAACCATCTGTGTTTGCCCAGAGATAAGCAATAAACATTGAATGTTACTAATTTTTTTCCATCAGCAAAAGGAAAAAATTTGCACCTGGAAGCAATTGCAATGATCTAATCCACATAAACTAGAAAAGTAAATTGCACAGAAGATAAATCACAGAGATACTCTAACATCACATGACAACCATAGCGGATTGATGTTTGATGGCCTGCTGCATTAATGAGTACAGCTGGTCAAAATGCTTTAAAGAGAAAGCCTAGGCTAAGAGCAGATATTCTTAGGTATGTGCATTGTTTAACTCAAGGTTATTTTTGATGTGACTTTTGTATTTTTAAAGCTTGCTCTCCCGTATTTTTCTTCCTGATTTACAGCTGAACTCCAATGAACTGAGGAAACTACACTAGCAGTGGGGCTCCACTGACGCTGAAAGGCTTAAATAATCATTTTTGCCCAGGGCACCCATAAAAAGGACTTTTACTTACTTTATCCATTGCTTCTTCTATGCAGTGCTCTTTGGTGCTCTGGCCAGTGGTTACAGCTGTGAGGTCACCATGTACATTGTAGTTCCAACAGCCCTGCTTTGTAAGTTGTCAGTGGTTACTTATCTGGGAGGCAGAAATTGCTCATTGCACAAGGAACCCCTGGAAGAACCCTAGGACTCCATGGAGCCCTGGGTAAGAAAGGCTGGCCTAGAGGGCTCTGTGAAAAAATTCTGTCCTGTTTGCATGGGATACCAAACAGTACTGTTTTTTCTTTCAGCTGACTAATAGACTAAAGCTGGCCACAGTTATTAGAATTTTGATCAGTGTGGCCATCCCTGCTTAACAGAAATCAATCGTTTCACTGACTTATGTCGAAAGGATGTGTTGGAAAATTTGTATTGATCAGCAGCTGCTGATCACTGGTGGGTTCCGCTGCCAGAATACATTGTCCTGGTGGAAGGATTTCTCCACCCAACTTGTTTGTGTGGATGGAGGAATCTGATAATATTTTCCATTCAGCCCGCTGGCTGAATGACAAGAAAACTGACCATTTATAGCTAGCTTTACTTTGTAAGGAGGAGGAATTATACACAACAGCTGTGAAGCAGTAAGAGGCAGAACCTGCATATACTGTATAATGAGAAAATAAAGCTGCCCAGTACACATCTATATCTACTAATTATGCATAGGCACAAATATTTTAACCATTAACATATTGCTACAGATATTTAATGTACCTTAATTAATCAACCTAATGTATTTCAAAGGATACTGTTAAACATTTTTTAAATGCTTTACATTTTCTTTGGAACTTCCTGACTCCTATTCTACTTAAATTATTTAAATATTCTATCTATTAATAGGTCAATAGCTAAGGTCTAGCAACTTCTATCTTCTATGTTTACCCTCTACATGATTTACTACAAGCAGTAGAATATTGAATGGACAGGTTGAACTTTCATTTCATTACTAGGAGACGCTAATACCATCTGTCCCTTGTTACGCAGTATAAATGCACATTTAAAGGGTCCTAATGGGTTGACTTTTTCTACATGAACGATTAGAAGTCAGCATGACTGGATGCTTGAAATAAGTCCTAATAAGCAATATAATTATTGTACTGATAGTAACATAGTCAGGTTGAAAAAAGACCTTCAAATTTAACCAATAATGGAAATCCTCCATAAACAGAACCCTGTACCTATATTTGATCCAGAGAAAAAGAAAAAAAAAACCTTTTAGATCATTGTCCAATTTGCTCCAACAGTTGGAAAATATTTTTCCTTTTCGATCCTCCAAGACAATTGGATGTTCCATGGTTCAACAGTTTCTGGTACTCAGATATACACTATGTTTTGTAACAGTAATGACTGCTGGCAGTGATGAGTAAACCGGGATACCTTTAAAGGTAGGAAATGTCTTGATTTGTAAGTGGTGTCCTTCCATAATCTGTTTAGTGGGAAGATAAAGCTGGCCAGTAGGCCACGTGGAACGATATGGCATGGTTAGACCCTGGAGAGATTGCCAATTCCCCCAAAATATACATCTACATATTCATGGCATGTCCTGAGATCTCATATTTTTTGTGTGTGTATTACTGGACAATACTCATGGAATTGACAGAAATGGAGAGCAAACCAAAAATATTTACTGACCTTCAAACCATGAATCCTTTTTACAGACAGCTTTCAGATTTGAAAGGATGAAAATAAAGCTAAGAAGGACCTTATTTGCAGTTACTGAACCAATTCCATTGTTCTTTGTATTATCCAAAATTTTGACTAGGCTGTAAACTGTATAGATCATGTAGATTAGAGTAGTCACTAGTGTCACCAGGGGCCTTGTATGGACAGGATTTTACCATTAGTAAACATGCCATTATCATCACCTTTTGTGTTGATTATCCTGCGTACCGCACATTAAAAAGCTGATTCAATCAACAGGTATCAGTCCAAAATACAGGCCAGTTTTGGCTGGTGTTGACCTTTAAATAATTGTGCTGTTTCATATTTAAGCTTTTATACCTATACATATTTATGAGGGAGCAGGTTTAATAAGTGGTTTGATACCTATAGGATGGTAAAGGATTCTGTGTATGGTTTGTACAGTCTTCATATGTGTATGCCAGTTGATGGTTTACAATTCAAGAAGGCTTGGGAAGCCTGGCAGATGGCTGTAAGCAAAACAGCTTGCTATTATTATTATTATACAGTATTTATAAAGCGCCAATAGTTCGCTCAGCGCTGTACATTACAAAGGGGGACAGAACATGTGACAGAACAAAAACAATACAATGCAAAACATGAGGGGATCGAGGGCCCTGCTCTTTCAAGCTTACAATCTAGGAGCTATGCTTTTAATGCATTTTATACAGACTGCCAAACCAGTGAATGGATATCTAAGATTGCAGTGTAGAGTCTGCTCTAATACAGCATGTGTCTGATGGTTTTCTAGCAAACACTTGGGCATATTTAATAAGATAATGATTGGTTGCTATGGATTAAGGCACACTATACTCTTTACATTATTAAAGAATTTGTTGCTGGCAAGCTGTACTTGTAAAATTCCTTTCTCATGAAAACAATGACAAAGAAATGTAATTTTAAATAAATAATAAGATAATTTTAGTGTTTTAGCAAAGAATCCTTGCACAATTATAATATTTGTGTATTAAAGTTAAGCCAGCCAGAGACATCTGAGGGTGGTCGGATTCTCAAACATGTTCCAACTACCTTCTGGGTTTCATCTCATACAGTTCTATCAATAGGTGAAACTGTAGAATCATTCCAACTGGAACAATGGTTAAATTATATGTCTAAAAATACACTCCTCCAAGTTATTTCATTCATGTATTTCCATTAAAGTGTAGTGTTGAACTGACAAACTCTGGTTTAAAAAAAAAAAAAAAATTCTTAACTCAAAAAACCTTCTATTGCTCTCAACTTTCTCCAGATCTACAAATTCCTTATTTTTGCTGCTGTCATCTCATTTCCAAATAGAGGGTGGCTATGTTCATTCTTCATGGTCCCACCGTATGTGTGAATGTAGCTACCCTCTCTTGCTTGCTCCCAAGATGGACTATGGACTATGGGAATTGTAGTGTGCCTAGAGCAATACACGTGACCATAATGTACACGCACTACTAGTTACAAAAGTTGTGGTTCAAAAACTTGCGGAGACTTTTACAAGGAAGCAGTAAAACAGTAATGAACAATTTTATGAAAAATAGATTACAGGGCCAATAAGTAGTGGATGGATTATTTTTGGAGAATAAGGATATCGTTTAGTGTCATTTTAGGGCTACAGCATGCAGACGCAGTTTAGTCAACTGTGTTATTTCAATTATGGTAACAGTTTGGGGAAGGCCCTTTTCTGGTCCTGCATGACTGTGCCCTTGCATACAAAAACAAGTCTAATAGACATGGTTTGATAAGCTTGATGTGGAGGAACTCGAGTGACCTGTACAAAACTCTGACCTTATCCCTACTGAGCAGCTTTGGGATAAATTGGAATTCATTCAAAAGTCAGATCTTTGTATCTAACATTAGTACCTAATCTCACAAATGTTAATTTTGCTCAGTGAGCACAAACTCTTGTAGAAATCTTTTGCAGCATACTGAAGGCTATTACAGTAGATTCACACATGTACAGTGTGGATTGAAGCTCAGGTTTCACAGCTAATTGATAGAGTAGTTGTTCAGCAGTTCAGGTCGGTTTTCCAGCAGGTTCAGGACAGGTTTAGATCAGGATCAGGTCCTGTTCACAACTGATGACATGTGCAGTTTAGAAACAGTTCCCATAACAGTCAGTAGCCTGTAATCCGTGCCTGAACCGGGCCCCACTGCTCAGAAATCGTACATGACTCTTTTTCAATCCACACTGAATCCACACTGCCAGTGCACCGGACATACAGTTGTGTTCAAAATAATAGCACTAACCTGATCATTCACTGTTTTTGGTAGAAATGATATTTCTACATGGCAAATAATTTACTAGCAGGTGTAGCAGAGTAATAGAAATCCAACAGACCCAACAGTCATGACATGCATGCTGCAGATTCTGTGTAATTGAATCACTAATTGAAAGGGGCATGTTCAAAATAATAGCAGTGTGGAGTTCTATTAGTGAGGTCATTCATTCTTTGAAAAACAGGTGGCAATTATTGCCCTTATTTAAGGAAGGAAGACAGCAAATGTTGTACATGCTGGTTACAGTGCATTTCTCTCTGAAATTCTGAGGAAAATGGGTCGTTCCAGACATTGTTCAGAAGAACAGCGTACCTTGATTAAAAAGTTTATTGGAGAGGGGAAAACATATAAAGAAGTGCAGAAAATGATAGGTTGCTCAGCTAAAATGATCGCAAATACTATAAAATGGCAACCAAAACCTGAAAGACGTGGAAGAAAGTGAAAAACTACCATTCGAATAGATAGAAGAATAACCAAAATGGCAAGAACGCAGCCAACAATCAGCTCCAGGAAGATCAAAGAAGGTCTAAAGTTACCTGTGAGTACTGTTACAATTAGAAGGCACCTATGTGAAGCCAAGCTATCTGCAAGAAGCCCCCGCAAAGTCCCACTGTTGAAAAAAAGACGTGCTGAAGAGGTTACAATTTGCCAAAGAGCACATTGACTGGCCTAAAGAGAAATGGCGCAACATTTTGTGGACTGATGAAAGTAAGATTGTTCTTTTTGGGTCTAGTGGCCGGAGACAGTTTGTCAGACGATCCTCAAACACTGAATTCAAGCCACAGTACACTGTGAAGACAATGAAGCATAGTTGCGCAAGCATCATGATATGGGGATGTTTCTCATACTACGGTGTTGGGCCTATTTATCGCATACCAGGGATCATGGATCAGTTTGAATACATCAGAATACTTGAAGAGGTCATGCTGCCTTATGCTGAAGAGAAAATGCCCTTGAAATGGGTGTTCCAAGAAGACAATGACCCCAAACACACTAGTAAACGTGCAACATCTTGGTTCCAGACCAACAAGATTGACGTTATGGAGTGACCAGCCCAATCCCCGGATCTTAATCTAATAGAAAACTTGTGGGGTGACATCAAAAATGCAGTTTCTGAGGCAAAACCAAGCAATAGAGAAGAACTGTGGAATGTAGTCCAATCATCCTGGGCTGGAATACCTGTTCACAGGTGCCAGAAGTTGGTTGACTCCATGCAACACAGATGTACAGCAGTTTTCAGAAACAGTGCTTATACAACGAAATATTAATTAAGTGATTCAAAGGAAAGCAAAATCTTCAAACATTTTTCAGTTTATATAGTGAATGTTTGAGTGTGTAAAGAAGAATACAAACACTGTTATTTTTTTTAACAGTCTAATATTCACTTTTCTTAAATTTTTTTAGAGGAACAACACAAATTTGATATATTTTTCTTCATGTTTTGATTTGGAATAGAATGTGTAGTGTTCCCAATGCATTTGTGTGTATGGAAATAAAAGCTATTAGAAGAATTTTGAGCTTTATTCACTTTTTTCAACACACTGCTATTATTTTGAACACAACTGTATGTGAACAGGCACCATAGAAGCAATAATATTTCAGGTGTCCTACAGATTGGATGCGGTTCAAACCACATCCAATATCCATATATGTGAACCGGCACTTATAGCTGCAAAGGTGGTTGGGGGTGAACTCAATAGTACAGTACTAGGAATTGCTAAAATAAACAGGGTTTAAAATGCTGTGTCCCCCCTGCTTATACATATCCTGCATACTGTTGGCAAACAAAATATCAGCCTAAATACCTTTATTACTGTTGTTTGGTGCAGTCACACAGCTTCAGATCCCCTATGTAGCTGTGTGAGCCCAACAACATGGCTGAATTCAGAGAGTCCTGATGTTACCTGCTGGCTTTCAATGCAGTATTCAATGTCAGCTTGTCTTTCCACCAGCTGCACAAGCTGGTCACTGACACAGGGGATCCAAAGCTGT
Source organism: Staurois parvus (assembly GCF_062004578.1). Lineage (NCBI taxonomy): Eukaryota > Metazoa > Chordata > Amphibia > Anura > Ranidae > Staurois > Staurois parvus. The sequence continues at coordinate 9,235,912 of NW_028318321.1, forward strand.
GCAACCACAAGACCGCACCAAAGAAGAGTAAAAAAAAAGTGTTTTTTTATGTATGTTGTTATTTTTCCTTTTCTACCAACATGTGCATAAGCAGCAGGGACACAACATTTTATACCGTTTGTTTTAGCCTTTCCTACTACTACTGTTTTTGTATTTTTTGCACACATGTTTAGAAAATCATGTAAGGCCTGATAGACCCATGGAGGATAAAATGGTGATAGGTTAAATTTTTTTTTGTCACACAATATTAGCGCAATAGTTTGTCAAATGCAAAATATCAGTAAAAGGTACATGAACATGATATATTACCCATTTTTGTATAAAACAAAATATTAGGTTGCCTCAAGTAAATAGCCAACATGACAAGTCTTAAAATAGCGTGCACCTATGAAATGGAAACAAACTTGAGTAACGTAATTTCTCCATAGACAATGCTTTAAAATCCCAAACAGGTCATCAGTTTAGAGTTAACCATGAACAATGGCCCTAGAATTTTTGCTCTCACCCTGGCATGCCTATATGTAACATGTTTTCTGATGTAAGCATACCCCAACGTGTGTGTTTACATTTGTATGTGGGGGGGGGGTGTCAAAAAAATTTTTAAAGGAAGGTTTAAATGCTTGGGTATAACTTTATTTTTTTACTTTTTTTTTATTGCACAGGAAACCAAAAGTCCCCAAGTGATACTATTCTGCTGTTACTGGTTCTGTTTAGTGACCCTCATGTCTCACCTGCCCTCCATTGACACTAATGGATAGCAGATCAGGCTTCATTATCTTCTTGCAGCAAAAAAGGAGCGTGAAAAGAGATTCACAAAAAAGTGGTTACATTATGGACAGAATGCGATACTCAAAAGTAATTAAAAAAATGATGCTTTATTACACAATACACATGTTCACCATCACCTCAGTATAAGAAAATACATCAAAATTGACCTAAAATCACTTAAAAACAGACGTCATGACCAGTCAAAGTAATGAAGCGCTGCAGATATAGTGACAATAGGTCTAATACATATGCAGCACTGACACAATGGTTACACCGCCAAGCAGGGGGTGTTTCAAAAAATTGTACCAAACATGGCAGAGCAAATAATGCAGTATATGGCTGATCATGTGTACCAGGTAGCAGATATAATTGCCCAATAAACCTTAGCAGGTGTATATAGACTGTAGAAAAATATATATAGAGACAATCTGCCTCCACAACCACTAACTGGGTAATAACCAGAACAGATAGTAGTTACGGTAGGTATATGTAGCAAGAGTAGGTGGTGAGATATCAAACAGGAGTAGTCATGTCCATAATATTAAATTAGATGAACTTGATAGCCACAGTTCTGTCACTATATGACTTCCATAGTATTGTAGAAATGGCAGAGCCCTGCCATAAGGGGGTTCTTCACCGCAACATGCGGGCTGCACACCTCCTTAATGGTAATGTTGTAATATGAAATACAGGATCATCCGTGCCTTGTAGTAAACATAGGGTGCGATGCACCTTCAGATAATGTGACATGATGTCCCCATCCTGAAATAAATAGGTGACATGTGGGAAGTCAATAGGTGAGTCACTTAAACTGGATATGTAATGGCGTACATGCGCCGTATTCCCGTTTATATGTGCTGCACATCACTCACCACCCATGCCTTAGGTGATACTCTCGCAGAATTTCCTTCATAAGGATAACCGCCCATGGTCCCGGAGGCACCCGCCACCATCGGAACTACAAGTAAACGGGCCCCGCTCCCATCTTGGTACTTGCGCAGCCTAGCACCGCTCGTAGCCAACGTGTATTGCTGCCTCCCCTGGAGGACTGCATGTGTGGCGCCAATGCGTCCGACTGGAAGTGACGTATCTGACGTCAACTCATTTCGCCGATGGGCGTATCTCACTCAGCCAGGGGCGGACTGACCATTTGGAAACTCGGGCACTGCCTGAGGGCCCGGGGTCAGTAGGGGGCCCCATGAGATGCTCTTGGTACCTTTTTCATAGGCTTTTTTGAGTTTGGGCAAGGACACAGGGGCCCCATGATCCCCTATTGAGGGCCCGGGGTTAGTAGGGGGCCCCATGAGATGCCCCTGGTACCTTTTTCATAGGCTTTTTTGAGTTTGGGCAAGGACACAGGGGCCCCATGATCCCCTATTGCCTGGGGGCCCCATGAGTTGTCAGTTCGCCCCTGCACTCAGCTTTGTCAGGACCAATGAAATGCCTACCTTACATGCATTATTTATAATGGGCTTGTTACTGCCCATATATGTAAATCAGCTGGTGGCAATTAAACTCAATGGAAAAAAGAACTAAAATAATTAGCAAATAACTGGTCATATAACACAAATAGATATACAGGCTACACAGTGGGAAGAAAATGTTCTTACATTCATACAATGTCATTGATGAGGCACTATTCCTCCAACTAATATCAATGATGGGGCACTATTCCTCCCATTGATACCAATGATGGAACACTATTCCTCCCACTAATACCAATGATGGGGCACTATTCCTCCCATTGATACCAATGATGGGGCAATATTCTTCCCAGTGATACCAATGACTTGACACTATTCCTTCTTCCCTGACCACAGTGGCTGAGGAGCATGACAGTGAAACTCGGAACTGTTTTAATGCTTGTTGCTTCCTATTTTTGTTTTCTTTTCTTACTTGTCTCCCCCCTCTCTATGGCACCCTCCAAGTGGGGAGCACTACAGGGGCACATGGAAGTGATTAAGTGGCTGTACAGCCATATTATCATTTGCAACTAGCAGTTGCAACAGTCGACTTGTCAGATTTGCCATATGCAATATGATGGTGGCAGCGAAACGGTTAAAGTGCCTGGTTTTGTAATGGGATTTCCAGTAAGTACCTACAGGTGTGAGGGTCAGGTGTCCACAAACTTCTGGCCATTTAGAGATCATAATTTTGGTTGTCCAAAGGAAGGAGAACAGAAGCAGGACCCTGCTTGTGATGTTGCCCCTGGATATAGCATTGATTGGATTCATATTGACGAATGTCACTTTGAAAGCTTTAAGGCCATTGGTTCAGCTGGCCATTGACATAAAAGGGAAAATGCATTCAAAATACTACCTTTTCTGGAAAATCTGCCTCTCTCTGGTTATTGGTGTGATGAACGCAGACACTGCTAGCTTGTGCTTTGATTTAGATATTCAGCAATAAATAAATGAAAAGGAAAACCCTTTTGCTTGGAATTTCTTATCACAAAGGCCAGAAAGTAGCCTGACTAAGAAAGAGTTAATCACAAGCCCTTATTCATTAAATCATGCTCACGTGATGCAGTATTAACTTTAACGACCCTAATAACCGTCATCACCCATGTGTTTATCTCTTAAATGGAAGCCATGCTATTAATATATTGAAAGGTATAAATTCCATACAAATCATCGGGTCCTGTGTATAGCGACTTTAGGATAACATCTCCGTTGTGCTGTAAATGTCCTAACATTTATAGACTGTTGCTAGGCAGCTGCGGGAGTGATAGGAAAACACCATCTGTAAGCACACTTGCACAGGCAGGAATCCTGGAAGAAGGAATACTGAATGTGATCTGCTTTACTAAAGAGAGATTTAACCATGGAAACATTCATACTTTTTTTTTTTTGTAGCATTTGGACAAATTGGAAAAACAGATTGTCATCATTACAATGCAAGGTCACATTCGTACTTGCTATTGGTAAACAGCATAATTCAATCTAATTCTACATGTGGAAGCTGTATGGAAATATGCATGGCTGCTCTAGGCCAAGTCTCAGTTGTACAAATTGGTTGGCATGAATGGTAAAGGAACAGTGGTCTCAGAGGTTGGGATTTTGACTGGATAGGAAAGGGCCCACATTGTGCATAGTGATAAAGCCTTAAAGTGTGTGCAGCCCCCCAATACTAATCTGAGTCCAATCCAGCGATGTGCACAAGAGCAGAAGCTTTCCCAGGTCTCTGCCTCCTCACTGGCTGAGAAACCGTCAGTGAGGAGGGAACAAGGGGGTGAGGCTGAGCTGCACTCTGTGTGTGGCACAACAGCTTGCGCTTGGCTACTCAGTGGGGGGAAGGGGGCTGGAGTCCAGCGAGGACCCCGAGAAGAGGAGAATCGGAGCTGCTCTGTGCAAAACCATTGCACAAAGCAAGGAAGTATGACATGTTTGTTATTTTAAAGGAAAAAAAATCAGAACCTATACAATCACTTTAAAGTGGTTGTAAAGGCTGAAGGTTTTTACCTTAATGCAATCTATGCATTAAGATAAAAAACCCTTTTATTGTCCCTCGGATACTTACCTAAGCCTGATCTTGATCCAGCGCTGTTTCCCATAGCAACGGCACTGCTATCTTTCCTGCTTCTGTCAATCAGATCCAGTGATGAGGGGGGGGGGGGGGGCTGAGCCGCATTGTGTGTTTCTATAAATACACAAAACCTGGCTTGGGATCAAACCTGCATGTGTGCCACCATAGGAAGCAGCTTCCTATGGTGGCGCACGGAGAAGAGGAGGACCCAGGAGCGGGACCTGAGAAGAGAACAATTGGTGATGCTCTGTGTAAAACTTTACAATCATTTTAAGGCAAAAATCCAGATTAAGGGCCCTTTCACATGGGCGGACTGTTCCGGTGCTCCTATCCGTTTTTCAGGCAGACATGATTGGACCACCCGTTGTTCTCTATGGGGAGGCAGATGCAAATGGACATGTGTCTGCTTACACCAGCATGCTTCCGATTTGCCCATCCTCATTACCTGCTCAGCCGATGAGGGAAGAGGAAGGCAGCGCAAGCAGAGAGAGTGATCAGAACTTCAGGCAGAGCTCACCCCCCCCCCCCATGTCCTTAATGTCAGGTGACAAGTAACCCCATCTTAATTACAATTACTGTGTATAGTATATCCAGTAAATAAATTAACCAAAATATTTATCATTTTATGAAATAAAGATAAAAATGTCATCACATCAAAGCGAGCAGTCCATCAATGTCCATCCACCATAGCAAATAACCACCATAATTAATAAACATGCACATACTTAAAAGATGCTACAAATATTTCTAGTCCTGTACTCTAATGCTTGCTTTCATCAATCCCTAGAACATGTCCAGTGGTCACACGCACTCACCAGATGGGTAGAACCTTTATTTAAAAGAGGGTACATAAGAAAAAGGAAGGCTCATCACATGGAGAAGTTTCACTTTATTAAAACAAAAGTAGAAGCATTGCACAGAATAAAAGTGCTTTATCCAGCATTTAAGCATAAACTGCATACAGACTTTCTGGGACACTGCACTACCAATACTCCTCCCGTCCTCCCAAACATTATGAGCTTATCTTTCTCCTATGTAGCTCCTGGGTTCACCAAGAGATTTCAAGTGAGGATCCATATCTGCAGCTGGGTTAATTTATTCCAGTGGTCTCCAAACTGTGGCCCGTGGGCCGAATGTGGCCCTTTGCTTGCCTCTATCTGGCCATCGGGGGCACCATTTCTTCCACTAGCACCAGCCATGGGGCATTTTTCCTTCCACTGACACCAATGATGGGGTACAATTCCTCCTACTGATATAAACAATTAGGTACTATTCCTTCAACTAATACCAAGTATGGAGCACTATTGCTCCCCCTGACACCAAGGATGGGGCACTATTTCTCCTCTCGTGACCAATGATGGGGCACTATTCCTTCCCCTTCCACCAATGATGGGGCACTATTCCTCCCACTGTCACCAATGATGGGGCACTAGTGATCCCACTGACACCAATGATGGGGCACTAGTCCTCCCTCTAATACCAATGATGAGGCACTATTCATCCAACTAATATCAATGATGGGACACTATTCCTCCCATTGATACCAATGATGGGGCAATATTCCTCCCACTAATACCAATGACTTGACACTATTCCTCCTTCCACTGACTACAAGCACTATGTCATCTTTTTTTACTCCTACTGACACTAGGACATTTTCTACACTCACTGGGCCCTCCGGCCCTCCTAAAGTCTGAAGGACAGTAAACCAGCTCTTTGTTTAGTAAGTTTGGAGACCCCTGATTTATTCAAATGCACTTTAGACTTTCTTTTAAATAAAGGGTCTACCAATCTGGTGAGTGCATGTGGTCACTCTGGGTGTTCTCAGGATTACTGTGAGCAAGCACTAGTGCACAGGAAGACTAGGATTACATGTAACATCGTTTAAGCATTGGTACTATCAATTATTTAACACTGATTGAACTGCTTCTGAGCTGCCCTATAGCACAAATACTGCTACAGGGTGGCACGGGTGCGCAATATCACGTATATATACATAATTTTGCAGTTCCGGGTAAGGGGCACACCTTATCCACGCCGCCATTCACTGCCTTAGCTGCCAATCACCAGGTCTGGGTCAGTGATTACTTGCCGGAACCCGGTGATTGCCGAGTATCTCCAACGGTGGAGAGACCTGTGCATAAACAACACAGATCTCTCCCCTGTCAGCTCCTGCACACTGCTTTGTATGGCTCTGCCATTACTAGTAAAAAAAAAAAATTCCAGTATATATACCGCCATTTGTAGATGCTATAACTTTCATGTAAACCAATTAATTTATACATATTGGGATTTCTTTTAGCAAAGAAATGTAGCAGAATACATTTATGATGAAATTAGATTTTTTACTGGACATGTTTAATGGCAAAAAGTCAAAAATATTGTTTTTTTTGTTTATAGCGCAAAAAATTAAAAACGCACAGGCAAACCACAGAAAGAAAGCTCTATTTGTGGGGAAAAAGAACGTAAATTTCATTTAGGTGCAGCGTTGCATGACCACGCAATTGTCAGTTGAAACAATGCAGCACCAAATCGCAAAAAATGGCCTGGTCAGGAAGGGGGGTAAATTGGTTAATGTGGTTTTTTATTGTTGTGGATGGACATTTACGGACTGCACATTTTGAATTAATTACATTTTTTTTTTATCTATGACTTGTTGATCAAATGGTAAATAGTTTTATTAATTTATTGATTGGATATAAGCAGTAATTGTGATTAAATAGGGATTACCTGGCACTTGACATTGAGGACACGGGGGGGCAAGCACTGCTATTGATGTTACTATATATATCTTGCATATACAGTATCTTGCATATCTTATCTATTACATCCTGGGCAAAGCAGGTAACCATTTATACATACAGGTGAAACTTGAAAAATTAGAATACTGTGCAAAAGTTCATTTATTTCAGTAATACAACTTAAAAGGTGAAACTAATATATGAGATACACTCATTGCATGCAAAGCAAGATAGTTCAAGCTGTGATTTGTCATAATTGTGATGATTATGGCTATCAGCTCATGAAAACCCCAAATCCACAATCTCAGAAAATTAGAATATTACACGCAATCAATAAAACAAGGATTGTACATAGAACAATATCAGACCTCTGAAAAGTATAAGCATGCATATGTACTCAGTACTTGGTTTGGGCCCCTTTTGCAGCAATTACTGCCTCAATGCGGCGTGGCATGGAAGCTATCAGCCTGTGGCACTGCTGAGGTGTTATGGAAGACCAGGATGCTTCAATAGCGGCCTTCAGCTCGTCTGCATTGTTCGGTCTCATGTCTCTCATCTTTCTCTTGGCAATGCCCCATAGATTCTCTATGGGGTTCATGTCAGGCGAGTTTGCTGGCCAATCAAGCACAGTAATCCCACGGTCATTGAACCAGGTTTTGGTGCTTTTGGAAGTGTGGACAGGTGCCAAGTCCTGCTGGAAAATGAAGTCAGCATCCCCATAAAGCTCGTCTGCGGAAGGAAACATGAAGTGCTCCAAAATCTCCTGGTAGACAGCTGCGTTGACCCTGGACTTAATGAAGCACAGTGGACCAACACCAGCAGATGACAGGGCTCCCCAAATCAACACAGACTGTGGAAACTTCACACTGGACTTCAAGCATCTTACAGTGTGTGCCTCTCCATTCTTCCTCCATACTCTGGGTCCTTGGTTTCCAAATGAGATGCAAAAGTTGCTCTCACCAGAAAAGAGGACTTTGAACCACTGAGCAACACACCAGGTCTGTTTTTGTTTAGCCCAGGTAAGACGCTTCTGACGTTTGTTGTTCAGGAGTGGCTTGACAAGAGGAATACGACATTTGAAGCCCGTGTCCAGGATCCGTCTGTGTGTGGTGGCTCTTGATGCACTGATTCCAGCCTCAGTCCTCTCCTTGTGAAAGTCCCCAACACTTTTGAATGGCCTTTTCCTGACAATCCTCTCCAGGCTGTGGTCATCCTTGCTGCTTGTGCACCTTTTTCTTCCACACTTTTCCCTTCCACATAACTTTCTATTAATGTGCTTTGATACAGCACTTTGGGAACATCCAACTTCTTTTGCAATTACCTTTTGAGGCTTTCCCTCCTTATGGAGGGTGTCAATGATGGTTTTCTGCACAACTGTCAGTTCAGCAGTCTTTCCCATGATTGTGATTCCTACTGAACCAGACTGAGAGACCATTTAGGCTCAGGAACCCTTTCCTGGTGTTATGGCTTAATTAGCTGATTAGAGTGGGACACTTTGAGCCTAGAATATTGCACCTTTTCACAATATTCTAATTTTCTGAGATTGTGGATTTGGGGTTTTCATGAGCTGTTAGCCATAATCATCACAATTATGACAAATCACAGCGTGAACTATCTTGCTTTGCATGTAATGAGTCTATCTCATATATTAGTTTTACCTTTTAAGTTGCATTACTGAAATAAATGAACTTTTGCACGATATACAGGTGAAACTCAAAAAATTTGAATAAATAAAATCACTTCAAAGATGCAGAACTATCATGTTTTTTTTAGAATTTTCATATGCAGCTGATGACTGGCTGAAGAGAAACTACCACATCTAGAGACGCATTAATGTGGAATGGGGCTCTAGGCAAAGTAGCACTTCAACCCCCTGATACATCCTTTAAATAACAATGATAAGGCCCTTGATTAGCACAGAGCTCCATCTGCATTTGATGTCAGAGAGGATATGCTGTTACACAGTTAATATTTATGTTAATGTACATGAGAATTCATATAGTTTATTCTTTGTACCATTTCCTATGGACATTTCTATAGTTAGTTATGCTGCCATCCAGTGGCCTTATTTGGTAATGCATTTGTTTTATATTACCTTTCTGAGATCTATGACACAGTTCCTTTGTATATAAAGCTCCTCCCTTCTTCTTGAGTTCAGCACTTCCTGTGTCATGGAGGCAGCTAACAGTCCACATGTAACAGGGACACATGTATTCTGCATAGTACGCTACAGAAAGTATCATCTTTTGACTGCATAATACTGGAAACCATTCATTCTGCTGTATCCTGTTGTCACATGTACAGAATAAAGCAACTTCTGGATGAACACAGTATTGGTGAGTTCAAGCTATCTGATAAGGATTGCCCACAGTGATTATATCTGCTTATACAGGCTAGGCAGAGAGGTCTCACAAGGGATAAATCGCTATCACAACAATCTGAGTCAGAATAGAGGAAGACGGTGGCACACGACCTGGGCTGCAGCAGCCAAAGAGCAGATCACAGCAGGACAACCCTGGATTTGCTGAATGTGTCAATTCAGAATTACCCAACAAACCAGATAAGAGGGATAAAAGAAAATTATTACAGGGAGACGCTCCTCCTTAAATGCAGGTGCACAGTTTTAACCAATTGTGCTATCCCTCTAGTTTACTACAGGAACATGACGGTTGTAGCTGGGCCCCCTGTACATCCACCAGGCCCTAGGTTTCTGCATAGATTGTGTTGTGGATAATCCAGCTCCACTCACACCATTCACAGTCAAAGTATGTCAGGAGTTTTCCACGGAATGTTCAAAAACCCTTTTAAAAAAACCAGCAGTAATTAAAAAATAACCAGAGGGGACTTTCCAACACTTCTGAAAAAGTCTTCACGGGTTCTTCTGTTTGGTAGTAGTCTCCCATTTATTTTAGCTAGCCATGAGGAACCATATATGCAGTTTTTTTGCAGATGTTTCCATATTTTCTGACTTGCATGTAACCTTGCGCACATGTGTTGTATCTGCAGGTTGCACAGACTTTGTTTCTGCCAAACAGTAGCATATTACGTATCCTTGATTATTATGTCTTCTGGCTATTGTCATAAACAGCTTAAACTGTCATCACATATGCTGAAAATGGTGGAACAGTATTAACTGAACATAAGTATATTGGAAAAAAAAATCTGGTTTATTTTATTTTACTCACATTTTCTGTTCTGTGGTTAATTAGATGCTAGCAGTCACCTCAACAGCTAATAATAGTACTTTAATTCACACGTGAGAAGAGCTTATTCCTACTGAATGAGAAGGTTTTTTCAGGCATTTTTAAAGCTTGTGCAGCTGTTTTTGTATGTGAATCAAGCTTCAGGAATATGTTTCCTAGGCTGGGCAAGGGGAGGAGAGCAATTCTAGAGAAGGATAGGAGTTTTTCAGGAGTAACAAAATCGTAAACTCATGTGTTTTGTGTTTACAAGCACACCACTTGAAGTCTATGGGGGTAAAAATGACTGAATACTCCAAGAAAAATCCACTGTACTTATTTGAGCATAGGGTGGGTGAGCATATAAATGTGAACAGAGGCAATTAGAAAGAATGGGATTCCACATGTTGAGCATAGTCAGGTATTGGGAAACATGCTGAGAAATGTGAATGGAGCAAAAGCAGCTCCAGTTAAACATGCAAGCTATGGCATTTAAAGGATAAGTTCACCTTTTTATAAATGCACATTTTTTTGCAGGTTTCTGGAGCCTGTAAAGCATTGCACCAGCGATCAGCAGATTGCTAGTGCCATGCAGGTCTTCTGCAGACCTGTCAGTGTATCTGTTTGCCTGTACACCTTGTATGGGCAAACAGATACTGATTGACAGGAAGACTCAATGAAATATCATGGCGCTCCACAATGCCTTGGTAGTTCATTGAGAACTACAAGCCAACAGCCGCAAAAGCCGCTGGAACTTGTAGTGCTCTCATTCATAGACTACTGTGAATGAATGACGCAGCTGCTAGTGACAGCTAGCGGGAGGGAGAAGATCCCCCTTATCTATCACAACGGGGGGGGGGTGCATATGACTATGGGTGTAACATGTTACGAAAGGTGAACTTATCCTTGAACGCGTAATTCTGGTCCAGCTGTTAAGTAGAATTAAAAAATATAAATGTGATCTTTTCACCTACCAGTATGTGGGGTATGGGTGAGGCATGGTGCGACGGCAGTGAACACTAAAATCGGTGCACTCAGAATCTGGTGCAGCTATGCATGGTAGCCAATCAGCTTCTAACTTCAGTTTGTTGAGTTAAGCTTTAACAATAAAACCTAGCAGCTCATTCTATGCAGAGTTGCACCAGCTTTTTCACTCTCCAGTTTTTAGTAAATAACCACCTCTGAGTTCAGTTGCAATTAACAAACTTGTATTGAAAGAATGGCTCAAAGATAGAAACAGCCCAGCGAGAAGGCTCCTGGCTGGGAACATTCACAGTTATGTGCCAAAAATGTAGTGCGGAGCAGGTTTGGATGCAACAACTGTATCTGTCTCCGAGGGTGGAATGTGGCCTGGCCAGTCTGAGCCCAATGGGGGAGGATTCCTAGGAAGGATAGCATGTCCCTTTGCTGTCCCTACTTGTTTGGAACCTTTCTCTACCTTTGTTTACTTTCCCTGACAGACAAGTAACATGTCCCTACCCTGTCCACTAGCAAAATGCGTGCCAAGCTCGGGAGCCAGGGTCTTAAATAGACTCTTCCTGGCCCAAGATGGCCACCAGAGTCAAATGGGGTGGCAGCATCCAACTGGATCATTTCCCCAGTGACCAGGAAACTGTAGAGGAATACCTTGCACTTGACTTCCTCTCCCTCTGCAGTGCTGCTGCAGTTGAGCGCCACCTGCAGTAGAGAAAAGAGAATGTACCTGCCTACACATATTTTTCAAAATATTAAATTGCTAACCTTTGCGACACTTCCTGTCTTTTCTTATTCACTGGGTTGTAAGATTATCTTCATCCTGCTGAGGTCCTCCCTGGTTTCTCCTTCTGTATGCCTGCTAAATATTTCCCCTCATCATCTTTCAGCATTTAAAGCCATGCTGACAGCATTGTGCAATGTATCAGAGCCCTGCTGTGGGAAGATAATATAAATACAGACTTTTTCAAGTTAAATTAGGAGTACTTTAAATAGATGTAATAATTTATATTGTATATATAAGGCTGTGTTGTCCTATTTTATTTATTTTATTTATTTATTTATCGAGTTTATATAGCGCCAAAGGGTTTGCTCAGCGCTGTACAATAGAGGGGGGACAATACATGAAACAGTACAGTAACATCAAACAGCACACAAGGGGTAAGAGGGCCCTACTCTTTCGAGCTTACAATCTAGGAGGGAGGGGGTAGAGGTACAGGAGGAAATGGCTGTGGGGGATGGAGTGGAAGGAGGAGGGAAGGGCAGCGGCTGTTAGGTGAGGGTGGGGTAGGCTTCCCTGAAGAGGTGGGTTTTCAGGGAGCGCCTGAAGGTGAGGAGGGAAGGTGACAGTCTGATGGGTTGGGGTAGTGAGTTCCAGAGGATGGGGGAGGACCTGGAGAAGTCTTGCAGTCGTGCGTGGGAGGAGGAGACCAGGGAGCAAGATAGAAGGAGGTCCTGTGAAGAGCGAAGGGTACGGGTAGGGTGGTATCTGGGAATCAGGTCGGTGAGGTAGTTAGGGGCAGTGTTGTGAATGGCTTTATAGGTCAGAGTGAGCAGTTTGAATTTAATGCGTTGGGCAATGGGGAGCCAGTGGAGGGAGAGGCAGAGGGGGGTGGCAGAGGTGGAGCGGCTGGTGAGGTGGATGAGTCTGGCAGCTGAGTTCAGGATGGTCTGAAGCGGGGTGAGTTTGCACTGGGGTAGGCCGGTGAGGAGGGAGTTGCAGTAGTCAAGGCGTGAGATAATCAGGGAGTGAACGAGTAGTTTAGTGGTGTCTGGGGTAAGGAAGGAGCGTATCTTGGAGATGTTCCGGAGGTGGAGCCTGCATGAGTTTGTGAGAGATTTGATATGAGGTTGAAAGGAAAGGTTTGAGTCCAGAATGACGCCAAGGACCTTGGCTTGCGGGGCGGGATTGATGGTGGTGTTGTTGGTAGTGATGGAAAGGATGGGGGGGGGGGCACGGGAAGGGGGAAAGACGAGAAGCTCGGTTTTGGAGAGGTTGAGTTTGAGGAAATGGAGCGACATCCAGTCAGAGATGTCGTTTAGGAGGTGAGTGATGCGGGCGGAGAATGTGGGGGTGAGGTGAGGGGTGGATAGGTAGATTTGAGTATCATCAGCATAGAGGTGGTAGTTGAAGCCGTGGGAGTGTATGAGTTTGCCAAGGGAGGAGGTGTAGATGGAGAAGAGAAGGGGTCCAAGGACAGAGCCCTGGGGGACCCCAACAGAGAGGGGGAGGGAAGAGGAGGTGGCGCCGTTGTAGCAAACGCTGAAGGAGCGTTGGGATAGGTAGGAGGAGAACCAGGAGAGAGCGGTGTCTCTGATGCCAAGGGAGAGTAGTTTATTAAGGAGGAGGGGGTGGTCGACTGTGTCAAAGGCCGCAGAGAGGTCTAGGAGAAGGAGGACAGAGTAGTCGCCTTTGGCTTTGGCGGTTAGTAGATCGTTGGTGATTTTGAGGAGGGCAGTTTCGGTGGAGTGTAGGGGACGGAAGCCGGACTGTAGTGGGTCAAGGAGGTTGTTGTCAGTTAGGTGGGCGCTTAGGCGATCGTAGACCAAGCGCTCAAGGAGCTTGGACGTGAGTGGCAGTAGGGAAATTGGTCTGAGGTTGTTGAGGTCAGTGGAGTCCAGGGAGGGCTTTTTGAGTATGGGGGTGATGTGCGCATGTTTTAGGGGGGAGGGGAAGACGCCAGTAGCGAGGGAGAGATTGAAGATGTGGGTAAGGGAGCGGATGAGGGAAGAGGGGGGTGACCGGAGGAGTTGAGAGGGGATAGGGTCCAGGGGGCAGGTAGTGAGGCGGGCTTCTGAGAAGACTCTGGTGACTTCCTCAGTGGTAGTAGGGCTGAAGGAGTGCAGTGATGGGGGGGTTACGGTAGGCAGGGCCTTGGGTGTGGTGGGGGGCAGTGCCGTTGCAAGGTCAGAGGAGGGGAGAGATGAGAGGGTGATGGAAGGGGGGAGGCTAGATGGGGAGGTAGACTGCAAGTTGACTATGTCCTTGCGGATTGCGTCAATCTTGCTATGGAGATGAGTGGCAATCTCGTGGGCGGTAAGTGAGGTACTGAGTGGAGGAGGGGGGGGAGAGAGCAGGGAGTTGAAGGTGGAGAAGAGTCGGCGAGGGCAGTTAGAGAGGGTGTTGATCAGGTCAACGAAGTAGGCCTGCTTGGCGGCGTGGAGGGAGGAGGTATTTTCCCTGGACATTTGCTTAAACTGACCCAAAGGACCTATCTTACCCACAAAATGTCTTAAATATTTATCCTGGCATCCACTATATGCACCTGGCATCCCTTGCTAAGTCCCTCTAGTTGCTGATATTTTCTTCGTCTGCTTGGCCCTGAATCAGAACCTGCTAACCGTGTGCCAGTAATTCAGCAAAAGGAATTTCTGTATGTATTTCTGTGCTGTGCTACCTGTGTTATGGGATGTCCATAAAATAGTGGGGTTGATTTACTAAAACTGGAGAGCGCAAAATCTGGTGCAGCTGTTCATGGTAGCCAATCAGCTTCTAACTTCAGCATGTTCAATTAAGCCTTACAAAAAAAACCTGGAAGCTGATTGGTTTCTATGCCGAGCTGCACCAGATTTTGCATTCTCCAGTTTTAGTAAATCAACTTGAGTGTATTGCAGTGTATTCCTACTCAGGTCTCAAGTAGTGTAGAGAGAATTGTTACCTTTTGGTGGCACTGCCAGCAGTGGTGGCTGAAGGTCAGCTCTTAACTCAAGAACTAGAAATATAAAAGGAAAGCAGCAGAACCAGAATAAAAAGTCCAAATGTATTTATTTATTTTTTATAATCTTGTTTTATAAAAGGACAGCATGCTTTAGAAGTTAAAAAGACTCCCTTTGTCATGGCTTGACAGTGTGGTTACGGAAGATGTACTGGACTTATATAATAGGATGGATCCTGTTGGGTATAAGTATGATCCCTCCAGATGCTGATTGTGCAGCTGCGATAGACCCCTCAGGATCTGTCTTATTATACAGGTCCAGTACACCTTCCTAAACTCTATCAAGCCCTGATCAAGGGGGTCATTTAAGCCCCCAAAATGTGTTAAATTTTTATGATAAATAAGTCTAAACAAAATGAAATCTACTCTTTGTAAACTTTGGTTGTGGCACTTTTATCTTTTAACATTTAGTACCAAGAGCTAGTCATTTTCAAGTCACTTTTTCCTTTGCACACAGGAAGCTGATTCTTTCATATTTACATCAGGTACTGAAAGCTTAGGTAGACTGTCAGCACAGGCCTGCATTCTACAGCGCCACTCCAGAAAGTGCTGAAATGGCATCAACATTTGGGCCCATGAAGCCCGGCTGCTAATGTGTGACCGCATTATATTTTTGCACAGAATAATGCAGCATTTATCTTCTCCATGCAGCTGATCATTTAACTTGTTATCTGCTGTGTAAGCCTCTAATGGGCTATAATAATTTAAATAAGGTGACTTTATAATCCATTTTATGAAAAAATGATATCTCAAGTGCTGAATGGAACATTCAAAGTTTCTTTTTTCAAATGAGATATAAAGGGGCCTCAGTATAAAAAACATTGTGGCCTTTAGTTACAGTTATTCTGAGCAAACTGTCTGAATTTCCATACTGACTTGCCATTTGTGATGGATCGCCTGGCACCCCACTTGAGTGCCTCCATCAGAAAACTGCTTCCTTGCCGCTGGGACACAGGACCAAGGTATTATAGCTGGGGATTGCACCCAAGAACTAGACGACACTAGCTTAAGTCCAACTGGAACTCTTTTATTGAACAGAAATACAGTTTTTATACACTTCAGAAATAGGGCCAGTCCCAAATCCAAAAGTGAGGTCAAGTTGACACAAGACTTATCCCATCATGTAGGAACCTCCAGGAGGACTATCCTACAGACAGAAACAATAGGTAACAAAGACACAATAAACACATCACACCTTAATAAACAGATTACAGTACTCAGCATCAGGTTGTTTTAAGTTGATTATATTAACATCTGCTCTGAATCTCTGAGTCTAAGGTGGAGAAACAAAAAGCCAAATCTAACACATTCCACGCAAAACCCCCAAAGTGGACTGGAAATAATTATTGGCACCCTCAATTTAATAATTGTTAGCACATCCCTTGATAATAATGACTGAAATCATTCACTTCTTGTAACCATCAATGAGTTTCTTACACTTCTCTACTAGAATTTTGGACCACTCTTCTTTCACCAACTGCTCCAGGTCTCTCAGATCGGAAGGGTTCCTTTTCCCAACTGTTGTTTTGAGATCCCTCCACAGGCATTCTATGGGATTGAGATCTGGACTCATTGCTGGCCAGTTCATTATTCTCCATCTCTTTCTCTGAAACCATTTCTGGGTGCTTTTTGTCATTTGGGTCATTGTCCTGCTGTAAGACCCATGACCTCTGATGGAGACCCAACTTTCTGACACTGGGCCCTACATTGCACCCCAGAATCCTTTGGCAGTCTTCAGATTTCATAATGCCATGCACATGGTCAAGGCATGTAGTGTGTGAAGCAGCAAAGCAACCCAAAAACATCAGTGAACCTCCACCATGTCTGACTGTAGGGACTGTACTCTTTTCTTTAAAGGCCTCATTTCTTTTTCTGAAAACAGTAGAATGATGGGCTTTGCCAAAAAGCTGTACTTTTTTCATCTGTCCGCAGAACATTGTCCCAGAAGGATTTTGGCTTCCTTGGGTACGTTTTGGCAAACTAAAAAAAAAAAAAATGTACAGAAGCACCTCTAAATGCAGACTGTAAGCAGTTTTATTCCAGAAGAGTGTGTATTATCAACTCATGTGTAAAAAGTTAAAGGCAGGCACATAGTAAGATCTGTCACTGGTGAAGCAGTAAAGATCCCTCACGCTGGCTGCGTCCTGTGCTGTTCGGTACACTGCTGGTATCACTACAGGAGGTGGCTGAGTAAGGATGAGGATCAGGAAGGAGGGCTGGAACACGTGCAACACGACGTAGAGTTTGATGACGTCACCAAGCATATTGCAACATGTGTTTCTGAGCATGCACACTGAGAATAACCTGTCAGGTGCGCTCCTTTGTCAAGCTATGTGAAACAAATCTATAGTGCCCCTTATAAAGAGAGCTGATTGGTGGTGAAAGATGGGAACATATTATGGGGCAATTAGTTGCAGAGGAAAAAAAAGAAGTATAGTGCTGTCTAGTGGTGGGCAGGGGAAATTATGTATAAATGCAAAGCATAAAAACAGTGATAAAAACATACGGAATATCTAAAAGCAATAGTAGGTAATAAAACATGACCATTATGTGGTAAGAATTGTCATAATGATACATAAAAAATACCATAAGAAAATTTTTGGATTTGGAAGGATATACAGCAATAAAACATAAGTGTGTATATGCCTAATTAAGCTAAAATGGAGCAGATTATTGAATGGGAGACATGAAAAGGCTTGTATTATAAGAATAATTCATGATATACCGGTATATGGAAAGTATGTATTGTCCAATATGGAAAGGAGTATGATATATTATATATGTGGGAGCTTCCTGGGATGGCTGATCGGGTGATTATTTCAGTATATATAGAAATGGCACATCATAGGTGATCATTCTGTAATATAATATCTATTAGGTGCATATAGTATATGGAGTTTTTAATGTTTCAACCAGTATGTTATCGGATGTCAGCCGCAGACCTGGATCAACATCTTGAAAGCATATTGGGTTAGAGGTACATCATATTATCAGGAGACTGAAAAAAAAACATTTTTAAAAATTGCATAAAAGTGACTAAATTATTTAACTATGTGTTATACTTACTGAAGAGAAGAGACCACACACTAACAATATATAGTCTAAGCCACCCAACCAGTAATGTAGAGGATCCTGTAAAACAATGAAAAGGGATATGAATAATATGTTGTGATGGAATTCTATTATAGAAGCTATTTCCAATTCTTCATTGAGTCCAGCAGGGGAAAGTGAGTCTAGGGTGTAGATCCAGTATGTCTCCCTTTCACAGAGCCTGTGGAATCGCTCTTCCTCAGGGAGACAAATTGGTATCTATTCTATGACCCAGAAACAAAAAAAATTTGCCCTCAGAAACCTCATGGACAATGATGATCTCATCAAGACAGCTGATGAAGGTTGTGGAATTGTTATCCAGGACAAAAATGACTATCTCACTGAAGCATATAGATTTCTCTGTGATGTATCTACTTACACAAAATTAAGTAAAGATCCCTTACCTTAATACAAAACAGGCCCAACTCATCATAAAAAAAGCCTTGGATAGTGGCATAATCAATATATATGAAGCCTCTTTCCTTAATAGAGAGTTCTATTGAACCCCCTACGTCTACCACTTACCTAAGATACACAAAAATCAAGAAACCCCACAGGCCAACCCATTGCTGCTGCCATGGAGAGCATAACTACTGGTTTCTCCGTCTATATTTTGTCTTGCTCATAATTACTTCAGTTTCAATGGAGACTTTTACCTGCAAATAAAAGGGACAGCCATAGGCGCAAATTTTGCACCATCTTATGCAAACTTGGCCATGTGGTACTGGGAATTCCAGTACATATGACATACCAACCCATTTGCAGCCACTCTAAATGACTTTGGTAGAAACATAGATGACATCATCGTCATCCGGAATAGTCCTTAAAGCATAGTGAACGAGTTCGTACACCACTGTAATGATAACCCCTCTGGACTCTCATTCATCTATGTCCAAAGTACAGACAAACTCACCTTCCTTGATCTCGAAGTAATGAGAGTATTATCATCCAAGCAAAAAGTATACTAAACCAGCTGCAGGGAATGCCTTTTTACACTTCAAAAGCTGTCACTATCCCAAATGAACCCAAAATGTCCCATTAGGACATTTCTGCTGCTTACAACAGAATTGACAGTGGACTATATAGCATTAAGCTCCCCCTTAAAAAAGAAGTACATAGAGAAGGGATATGCAGAATCCTTAACAAATCAAGCCTACATGTCCTATCTAAATTAGAAACTCAAAAAAATAAATAAAGATGCAGGTACCTTTGACAACTCCATCTGTTTTACCACCAGGTTCCATAACCAATATCGGAAAATGGAAAACATTTTAAAAAAAACACTGGAATATTCTCTTGAATGACCCACACCTTAAACCCATCCTCCCAGCGAGACCACATACAGAAGGGTTCCTAACTTTCACACTAAAATTGCTCCTAGTAAATGAAAATCCAAAACTACACCTCTGCCTTCAAAACTCTGTTTAATTCCACTTAATGGTATGTATCAATGCAAAAAAACATTGTGTAAGACATCTTTTGTAAAACATGGCAAAAAAGAGTTTGATACAAAAGGAAAGACCTACAAAGTGGGAGTATTTTGCAGTTGCTCCTCTGAATTTGTTATATATTGTCTAATCTGTCCCTGCAAACTTCTTTATGTAGGCCAAGCCATACGTACCCTTAGGAAGCGATTTGGAGAATATCGCTATTTAGTAGAAGAAGGGAAAGATAAACACAGTATCCCTCGTCACTTTGCGGAATTCTACCAAAAGTCCACAGTAGGCCTGGAAGTCTGGGTCATAGAATAGATACCAATTTGTCTCCCTGAGGCTGAGCGATTCCACAGGCTCTGAGAAAGGGAGACATACTGGATCTACACCCTAGACTCACTTTCCCCTGCTGGACTCAATGAAGAATTGGAAATAGCTGCTATAATAGAATTCCATCACAACATATTAATCATATCCCTTTTCATTGTTTTACAGGATACTGTTTGGGTGGCTTGTAGTCTATACATTGTTAGTGGGGGGTCTCTTCAGTAAGTATGACACATAGTTTAATAAATTAGTCATTTTTATATAATCTTTTTAAATGTTTTTTCTGTCTCCTGATAACACAATGTACCTCTAACCCAATATGCTTTAGAGATATCGAGCCAGGTCAGCGGCTGACATCCGATACCATACTGGTTGAAACATCAAAAACTCCATATACTGTACAGTGCTTTGAAAAATTATTCATACCCCTTGAAATTTTCCACATTTTGTCTAGTTACAACCAAAAATGTCAATGTATTTTATGTGATAGACTAACACTAAGTGCCACATAATTGTGAAGTGGAAAGAAAATGAGAAATGGTCTTAAAAATTTTTGTGTGGCGTGCATTTGTATTCAGCCCCCCTGAGTCAATACTTTGTAGAACCACCTTTCATTGCATTTACAGCTGAAAGTCTTTTTGGGTATGTCTCTACCAGCTTTCTACATATTGAGTGACATTTTTGCCAATTCTTCTTTGCAAAATAGCTCAAGCTCTGTCAGATTGGATGAAGAGCATCTGTGAACAGCGATTTTCAAGCCTTGCCACAGATTCTCATTTGGATTTAGGTCTGCACTTTGACTGGGCCATTCTAACACATGCATATTATTTGATCTAAACCATTCCATTGTAGCTCTGGCTGTATGTTTAGGGTCATTGTCCTGCTGGAAGGTGATCCTCCACCCCAATCTCAAGTCTTTTGCAGACTCTAACAGGTTTTCTTCTAAGATTGCCCTGTATTTGGCTCCATCCATCTTCCCATCAACTCTGACCAGCTTCCCTGTCCCTGCTGAAGAAAAGCATTCCCACAACATGATGCTGCCACCACCATGTTTCACAGTGGAGATTGTGTTTAGGATTTAGGTTTTTGGTTGTAACATGACAAAATGTGGAAAATTTCAAGGGGTATAAATAATTTTTCAAGGCACTGTATGCAACTAATAGATATTATATTACAGGATGATCACCTATGATGTGCCATTTTTATATATACACACTTAATCACCTAATATGCCATCCCAGGAAGCTCCCACAGATATACCATAATTCTTTCCATATTGGCCAATATCTACTTTCCATATATATCATGAATTATTTTAATTCCTCTTATAATACAAGCCTTTTATATTCTTCAATTCAATAATCCCCTTCATTTTAGCTTAATTAGGCATATACACATTTATATGCTTTATTGCTGTATATCTTTCCAAATAATCCAATAATTCTCTTAGGCTATATTTGATGTATCATTATGAAAATTCTTTTATTTCTTATATACTGTATTATTATGATAATTCCCCATATGTCTTTAAGAGACACATTCAAAGATTTTTGTATAAGTGTATTAGAATGTTACCACATAATGTTCATGTTTTATTACCTACTATTGCTTTTAGATATTCCGTATGTTTTTATGCTTTGCATTTATACGTAATTTCCCCTGCGCAAAACTAGACAGAAACTGTACTTCTTTTTTTCCCATCTTTCACCACCAATCAGCTCTCTTTATAAGGGGCACTATAGATTTGTTTCACATAGCTTGACAAAGGAGCGCACCTGACAGGTCATTCTCAATGCGCATGCTCGGAAACACATGTCACAATACACTTGGTGAAGTCATCACACCCTACACCGTGTTCCAGTCCTCTTCCCTGATTCATCTCCTTACTCAGTTGGCTCCTGAAGTGAGATGAGCGGGGGACCGAATGGCACAGGACATGGCCAGCGTGAGGGATCTTCCCTACTTCACCAGCGACAGATCTCACTATGTGCCTGCCTTTTACCTTTTACATGTGAGTAGATAATACACACTTTTCTGGAATAAAACTGCTTACAGTCTGCACTTAGAGGCACTTCTGTACTTTTTTTGTCTTTCATGTACTATATGGAGATCGCTTCCACTCCAAGCAGAGGCTTGCCCTAGGCTGCAAACAGCCCTCTTTATTTGGGTGACTCCATTCTACCTTCGGATGGACTCTTATAATACACCTATATGGACTACTAATTTAAGAGTCAGACTTTTTGTGCCTTTATCTCTCTCCCTTTATGAAGTTTTGGCAAACCCCAATCTATGTTTTTGTATCAGCAGTGGGGTCCTCTTGGGTCTCCTACCATGGCATCCCATTTTCATTCATATTGGGATGTATAGTGCAAGCTGACACAGTTGTACCCTGTGCCTGAAGGTCAGCTTGAATTTGTCTGGAAGTTGATCAAGGTTTTTAATCCACCATTTGAACAATCCTTCGTTGTAATCTTTGATCAAGTTTCTCTCTTTTGTCCATGTCCAGGGAGATTAGCTACAGTGCCATGGGCTATAAATTCTTGACAATGTTGCGCTCAGTGAACACAGGAACATTGAGATCTGTTAATTGTTACAGGTGAGTTTAATTAAAAATGACAGGACCATCACAAACTTGGAATGCAATTATTTCTTACAATTTTGAGAAGGTGCCAATAATTTTGTCCAGTCCATTTTTGGGGTTTTGTGTGGAATGTGTCAGATTTGGCTTTATGTTTCTCCACTTTTTTGTGTCATACCAATACAAACAAAAGAAATAAACACGAGAATACCTAAACAATTGTAATTGCAACAATTGTGAAGTGGTGCATTATCTGACAGAAATGCAGGAGTGCCAATATTTTTGGCCATGACCCTATATGCCTTCCCTCCCACTGTGTTCTGTAACACTCCAGAAGTCAGGGGGAAGTAATAATCTAGCAACCTATAAAGCTCTGCACAGCCTCCTCCAATTAAAGTGGTAGAACCACCCAAAAAAGAAACCAAATAATGGGCCCCCTGCAGGTTTAGGTCATAATGTACTAGTATGCACCACATACTAGTTCATTATGGGAAACTTAACTGTACATGGAGCCCTCCAGCGTAGCGCTGTCACTGCTCCCCGGTGCCGCCATCTTCACCCAGTCTTTCTTCTGGGTTCGTGGGCTCCAGAAGTATAAATGGCTGGAGCTGTGATGACGTCACTGCCGTACATGCACGGGAGCCCTCGACTGTGGCACAGAGCTGTGAGGTCTGGCACACTGTACCATCCCTTCAGAGTGCATGCACCAGCAACATCACCAGCTGCATGCTGTGCGAATATAGCCTAAATGGTGCAAGTTTAAGATATATTTACTGTACCTACTTATATATATACCTATTGTACCTTATTATAGGCTTACCTGTAGGTACAACTTACAAAGTGGACTTTGCTTCCACTTTAACCCCTGCTCTTCTGCCTATAGAGGAGCTAAACTGAATTTACGTACACCCTAGAATCCTAGGGAGTGCTACATTTTGAATAGAGTGGTAAGATGTTTGGAATCACTGTCAGGTTTTAATAGCTGTCTGCGTCCTCATTAAGGAGATTTACCTTCTCTATCTGCCCTGGTGCCCACTGAATAAGAGAAAAAACTACATTTTAAGTTGTCTGCCACCATAAAGTAGTTCCGAATCTGTCATACTAATTAGGTAGTACCATAGTGTTGTACATCTGATGGAACAAAATATATATACTTTTAAATGTGTTGCCATTGCCAAGCTACCAGCAGTGAAATATCATTGGTTTTGGAAACTTTTATTTAAATCTGATGCCTTTGAAAAAAGCTGCATAGATATGGAGCTCTGAGCATTGCTTTGTTTGGGGGTGCTGCAGGTTTTCAGTCAACATAGTTGCACCCAGGGTGTTATTTCAGAGGGTCAATTCACTAAACTGCAAATTATATTAGCGGTGTTCCTTTAGTTTTTCCCAACACCATTTTTTGCATCAAAATGTTCAGTCCACAACCATAAATATACTATTTACTGCTGTCCCCAACTGACACCTCAGAGACCCCCCGCAGACCAAGCCTGAGTTCACAGAAACGTGGTTGGGAAACATCAGCCATCATTCAACCTGGAAGAGGAGCACCACCTACAGTGCCTTGAAAAAGTATTCATACCCTTTGAAATTTTCCACTTTTTTCATGTTACAACCAAAAACATAAATGTATTTTATTGGGATTTTATGTGATAGACCAACACAAAGTGGCACACAATTGTGAAGTGGAAGGAAAATGATAAATGGTTTTCAACATTTTTACAAATAAATATCTGAAAAGTTTGGCATGCATTTGTATTCAGCCCCCTTTATACTGATACCCCTAACTAAAATCAAGTAGGACCTATTGCCTTCAGAAGACACCTAATTAGGAAATAGAGTCCATCTGTGTGTAATTTAATCTTAGAATAAATACAGCTGTTCTGTGAAGCCCTCAGAGGTTTGTTAGAGAACATTAGTGAACAAACAGCATCATGAAAGCCAAGGAACACACCAGACAGGTCAGGGATACATTTGTGGAGAAGTTTAAAGCAGGGTTAGGCTATAAAAAAAATATCCCAAGCTTTGAACATCTCACGGAGCACTGTTCAATCCTTCATCTGAGAATGGAAAGAGTATGGCACAACTGCAAACCCACCAAGACATGGCCATCCACCAAAACTGACAGGCTGGGCAAGGAGAGCATTAATTAGAGAAGCAGCCAAGAGGCCCATGGTAACTCTGGAGGAGCTGCAAAAATCCACAGCTCAGGTGGGAGAATTTGTCCACAGGACAACTATTAGTCATGCACTCCACAAATTTGGCCTTTATGAAAGAGTGGCAAGAAGAAAGCCATTGTTGAAAGAAAGTCCTGTTTTTAGTTTGTGAGAAGCCATGTAGGGAACACAGCAAACATCTGGTGCTCTGGTCAGATGAGACCAAGCTTGAACTTTTTGGCCTAAAAGCAAAACGCTATGTGTGGCAGAAAACTAGCACTGCATATCACCCTGAACACACCATGAAACGTGGTGGCAGCATCATGTTGTAGGGATGCTTTTCTTCAACAGGGACAGGGAAGCTGGTCAGAGTTGATAGGAAGATGGATGGAGCCAAATACAGGGCAATCTTAGAAGAAAAACTGTTAGAGTCTGCAAAAGACTTAAGAGGTTCACCTTCCAGCAGGACAATGACCCTAAACATACAGCCAGAATTACAATGGAATGGTTTAGATCAGGGGTGGGCAACTGTGGCCCTCCAGCTCTTGTAGAACTACAAATCCCATGAGGCATTGCAAAACTGACAGTTACAAGCATGACTCCCAAAGGCATAGGCATGATGGGACTTGTAGTTCATCAACAGCTGGAGGGCCGCAGTTGCCCACCCCTGGTTTAGATCAAAACATATTTATGTGTTAGAATGGCCCAGTCAAAGTCCAGACCTAATTCCAATTGAGAATCTGTGGCAAGAAAATTGCTGTTCACAGATGCTCTCCATCCAATCTGACAGAGCTTGAGCTATTTTGCAAAGAATGGGCAAAAATTTCACTATGTAGATGTTCAAAACTGGCAGAGACATGCACAAAAAGATTTGCAGCTGTAATTGCAGCGAAAGGTGGTTCTATGAAGAATTGTAAAGAATACAAATACAAGCCACACTTTTTAAAAACCATGTATCATTTTCCTTCCACTCCACAATTATGTGCCACTTTGTGTTGGTCTATCACATAAAATACATTTACGCTTTTGGTTGTAACATGACAAAATGTGAAAAATTTCAAGGGGTATGGATACCTTTTCAAGGCACTATAGCAGTTCATTGGACTCTCTGTGTGGAACAGAGCTGGATTAAAGGTGAGTATTGCTGTACAAACTGAATTTTTAAGTTTATTACATTCATGGCAATTGATTAAACAGATAGCATGGAATTCTGCATTAATGCCAATCAGGAGCTAGAGATTTTTCAAAGAGCAATCATTTTTGTAAATTGTTTTGTACCTGCAAAAAAAATATGGAACAATAGATAAAACAGCATGCATGTAGCACCTTGCAATAAAAACTTTAAAGAATTGAAAGCACAATTTTTTAAAAGTAAAATGAACAAACAATCCATGGTAATGAAAATCCTGTATTTGTTAGGCTTTGGTTACTGTCTAATAGACTCAGACTCCTTTTATTGAATTGATGGTCAGTATTATGTGGCAGTTAGATATTTGTGATCCCAAAAGCTGTATAGACATGACAAGAGCAATTGCCTCAGTGTGGTCCATTCATTATGTGCTACCCAAGATCCCCCATCATCAGAGATATAACATGTGCTCTAATTCTTGCTTTTAACATGGTCGCCCTACTCTCAATAACACATTTTTTTTTACTATAAACTCCTATTAAATAGATTAATTTCTTCATTCATAAACCAGTCACTTTCTCTTCCTTGTCCTAATTGTTGTGTGTTATACTTATGCAGACTATTCACTTCAAACACTTTTGATGCAATCAGTGATGATGCATTTTCTGGTCTTCCTCACCTAGAGTACTTGTAAGTATGAGCACCGAGCCATTACCATTCTTATAACTCATATATACAGCACTATGTATTTACCAAGACAGCAGCCAGGCTGCTTCCACTGTTCATGTCTTATTCATGGCTGCTTTTTCATTCTTAATGCAGACGATAGAATATGCAGCTAGTAAATCGATCACAGTGGAGATTCAGAATGTTCAGTTAATAGTTGAAATTGAAGATTTTGTTCTTATATGTTCAAATTCTTAACAAAATGGGGTCTCATGCATAAAAACTGCAGAGAAGGAACGTGTCATGCACAGAGCAAATGACATCATCGTAGATGCAGTTTAATGATGTCATCACACTACTCACTGGGGAGTTTCAGCTGTAAGAATGCAATTCACCCATCTATACGTAAAGGTGGGAAAGCATTTTGCACCTACTGCAACATTACATGTTAAGGGTTGGACAGGTTTCCCAGGTGTAACACATACAAACCGCCTCGCCTGGGTTTAACGCTAGCCACAAACAGTCAAAATCACTTTTCATTTTGGGCCAAAGATGAAAACTATTTGAGAAAACACAAAGTAAAACAATATAGCCATTTAAGTTTCTGGAAAAGCATTTTTTTCTTTAAATATTTTCTAGCATACAAATATTAAACAAAAATTTAGGACCACCAGAATGATATTGCATAATGTATTTTATTCAATAAGGTAATATTTTGCCATTTTTAAAAAAAAGAAAATAGCCAGCTGCTCTTCAGACTAACTCAAATGAGAAATTAGCCAACCTGGCAACCTTGGGTTGAGCTTAGTACAAAGACGTGGATTTATGGTACCACATCTTGGCATATGCTTGACTTGCTACCAAAATCTGAGCATGCTTGATGTGCTAATATGTTGACTGTAGGAACAGAGCAATCTAGTGAGACAAATACATATAAAGTAAGGTTGAAGTGCACAGTCTACAGTATATTGACTATGAATGTCAAATATTAAACTTTTAAACAGCTGTCCTTCAATTGCTTTTAGTTTTAATGCTGGGAATCTGGGGCATCCATATATTATTAGTACCATGTGGGCTTCACATAACCCACACTACAATTCCAGAGTTATTGAAATCCTCTCTATAAAAGTATAGAGGTCCGGCTTCCCTCTAGCATAAACAAGGCTTTATTTTCCTTGCAGGCTGGAGTGCAACATTAAGAAAATGAGTGTTACTATGGTTACCACTTTTTCTTTACTACAGTTTCTATACATGAGGTCCATAATGTCCCAGAATTCAGTGCTCTTATTTGAGTTATGTAGTTGATACTGGTGTGTCTTTAATTAAATGCATGCTGCCTTCTTTCCTGCTCCTTGCATGTTCCCCAAGCCTTTTAATGATTCTCTTGTCCCTTTTATACCCATTCAAACCAAAGCTGCTTTTGTATAAAACGAAAAAAAACAAAACAGAACAGGTCATCCAAACATAATGGAGACAGCCGGAATGCCAGAATGCAGTTCTCTAGGAGATACAAACATTGGTTTGGTACTTAGTGCCTCCCTGATGGTTCCAATCTCCGGGAGCTGACAGGCTGACTACTGGTTCAGTTTACAAATTGGCCTCCTCCATTGTGTGTGGGCAAATGATTCATTTTAATCATTGTAACTCATTTATCATCTCTGTAACTCAAAGCATATAAACCTTGATAAAATGTAAATGTTTAAGCTCTGTCAATAAATTAATTTTAAGATTATATAAAGAGATTTAAATGTCACATGTGGGTCGTAGAAGAAGTTGACCAGACTAGGATTTCATCTTTGGTTGGTACAGAATGGGTAAAGGCTACTGATAAGCCCTGAAGGGCATACCCTCTTTGGAACCCTCATGATATGATAGATAAGGGCTTACATTTGGGATTGTAATTTTTTTGTTAGCGTACTCAACAAAGCATAGACAGTGCGTATGACACTACATTTACTGGTGTCTGTTTTCAAGGTGTGTTTGGGGACCTTATAGTCTTAACTGGAACTTTTCTATGACCCTGAGAGTCTTCAGTATCAGATGTCATCCTAAGTAGTTACATATAGTATATAGATCAGTGATTGTATTAACTTTAAAAGTGCAGTTTGTAGTCACAACAAGGATTTGCAATATTTTGCTTTATATTTAATCAGTTTTCACTGAGTGATCTTAAATGTATATTCCCTGTAATACATCTGTATTTTTTGGGAGCTGTCATTATAACTGATAGCAAGCTAGTATAAAATCAAACATTATTTTTACTAAAAATGATATACACAATAAAGCAGATAAGTAAAAGACATAAAGTATAATGAAATCCCGAGGAAAATACTTTTGATTTGTAGAGCACTCTAACTAAAACATGATCACATTATTTTACAGTTCACTTGGTTTTGTTATTGTTTCCCTTTGTTGAGCACATGCTGAAACACTTTGCATGATCTTCTGTGGAGGTGTGCATGCTCCATCAGTTGTTGTCACAGTCTCAGTTCAGTGGGGAGCAGTAAAGGGTGGCAATGCCACAGCTGAACTGATTAAGCATTGTTATCCTAGAAGGAAGTACTTGTGGACATACAGTTCTTTGCTAGAAGGATCACTTGGTATGATTAAAATGAAAACATGAAGCCTAAAATTCTTTTTAAACAATACAGGAATATGAGTAACAGCATATTGGTTTAGGCGTTTGTTTCACTTTACGTCCAGTTTAGACGTAAATTTGTGGAAAGACCTGGGCGTACTAAAATGGCTTACCTGCAATTTGGGGAGAAAACTTAGAAATTCCAAGTATATCTAAACTTTTGAGTCTGTGTCATATCCTGAGGGTTCCGAAGTATGCTTTTCAGCTACTACATTTCAGTTTCCTTCCAAACCTCTAGGAAACAGAAGCAACCACGTAACCACGCTTATCTAAGACAACAGTCATGTTTGTTAATCATTAAGTCTATATATTATTTCAGTCCAAACAGTAGTGATGTGCAAAGTGCAGTAGCCCATAGCAACCAGTCAGGTTTCTAGATCAGTAACAGATAATTCCAGATTGATTTCTATGGGTTATTGTACATATGTCATATTCTGCTTTCCTAAATAAGTTTACATGTGTTCTTTCCCTTTACAGACACTTAAAAAGATGCAACCTTGATATAATAATGTAAAATGATACATGCAGTTCTTTACCCAGTAATGTGAATGTTTCTATGGGAGAGGTATGGATTTGCAAATGCTTTAAAGTGACACTAAACTCTGGTTTTAAAAAAAAAAAATCAGTCTCCTCAAAATTACTATTTTTGCTGCTTTGATCAGACTTCCTGTTAGAGGGTGGCTACATTGCTTCTTAATGGTCCCACTGTAAGTAGGAATGTAGCCATTCCTCTAGCCATTCTGCAGATGGACTGTATACTATGGGATGTGTAGTGTCCAGAGAGCAATGCACATGACTGCAACTAATGTACATAGTGTGTTCCAAACAAATGGAAGTCAAGGGGATACAGAAAGGCTCAGGAGCCACAGAGAACATTGCAAGGGGGCAGAAAAACACAATAAAAAACGATTTCATGAAAATGGATTAAAAGTCCATTAAGTAGTGAATGTGTATGGAATATTTTTGGAGAATAAGGATATTGTTTAGTGTCACTTTAACTTGTACCACAGGCTGAGCACTAACAGCTTTCTGTCAGCAATTGTCATATAAACAATTTTCATATTTGTCTTTTAGGTTTATTGAGAACAACAAAATAAAATCCATTTCAAGAAATGCTTTTCGTGGACTGAAGTCTTTGATTCACCTGTAAGTATAAAGTTAAACAATTGTTAAATGTAGAAAAAAACCCTTTGGTCTGAAATGGTCAGTCTTCAGTTCATGTTATTTGCTTCAGAGGTGACGGCATACAAATGCAATCCTCTGTTTAAAGTGACCCTGTTATGATGGAAGTACACAATTTAGAACAGTGGTTCACAACCACCAGGCTATGTCCCACTGCTGGGCAGTAGCCTTCCCTGGCCCAGGCCTCCAGTCAGCTGCAGATTCCTTAACTTTCCAAAGTGCCTCCCAGCTCCCATATTGGCCCACATGGCCCCCAGATCCTCAGTGCCCTCAGCTTCCCCTGTGCCCCCAAACTTCCCACAGTGCCCCCATCCCCAGCCTGCTGCAGAGCCTCCAGCCCTCCAGAGTGCCTCAACATCCCACAGTGCTCTCCAGCCCCCTCTAGAAACTTTTTTCCCTACAGGGCCACCAAGCTTCTCCCTCACAATGACACCAGCACCATCCAGAGCCTTTCAGCGTTGACGTGTTTTACATTACCATATTTTTATTGTGCGAGTATACATTTTTTTATTTACTATTGGGGCATGGAAGGTGTAGGAAGAATTTATTTGGCCCTGGTCTCTTTAAAGTTGAGAAACACTAATGTAGAAGATATACAGGAGGAATCAAAACAATCCAATCAAAATTAACTAGTGTGGATATTCTCACCTTTGTGTGGTAGCTGTTAAAACATCTACAAGTAAAACAACAAACAAACAGAACTACAGCTCAGTGGACTCCAGGCTGCTCCCTTACGGTTCCATTTTAGGTTCACCAGTTTTTTCTTAATGAGACACAAAAGCCAGTCCAGCTCACAGATATTGACATTCAGAAGTGTGTAAAGAACTATCATTTGCCTTTATTTCTCATGTACAGTTGCTGGTGAACCTAAAATGGAACAATGAACAAGCAGTCTGGAGTCCACTGAGCTGTTGCTCAGCCACCACACAAGGTGAGGACATCCACACTCTTAGATGTGCTTATTCTTTGCTATATATCTGCTAGTTTGTGTCCTTTCCATGTTTATGGATTGCCTTGGATCAAGCACACTGGCAAACTGCCCTATATACACTCCAGCTAGACACATTAGAGTACCCTTGTTTTTGTAAGGTTGATCAATAATTTATTCTGTCTAGAAACTTTATGAGCGAAGTGCAGTGGCTGCAATCTCTGGCCTCCTTCTGGAAATGTTAGTTGCCTTGTGGTGTCAGACTTATAGCAAAACTAAACTTGCCTCCACTCCAGCAATGCAAAGTCTGTTAGCTCTCTCGCCAGTGCTGGCATCTTATGCTGGTCTTCTCCCAAGTTTGGCAACTCTAGCCATCTTGATTGGCTGGGCTGAGATGACAACTCCCGCACATACAAACTGAAATTAATTCATCCTGACACCGAGGCATGCTGAGAATATACACATGTATAGCTCAGTGTACATTCTACAGAAATAAAGTAAGCATTCCTACAGATAAGTAAGAGTGAGATGCTTTTATTGCAGAAAAAAACATAGTATGTCCTTCTGCTCTTCTGCAATAAAAAAATTCCTTCTCACAAATTAGTTTTTTTAAGCTAAAGCTCCTCATTAAGTATGTTAAGACAGAGACCTGGAATAAGCATGCTGTAATTGTCAGAAAAGTGACTGAATTCCTTATTTCCATGCATGTTCTGGGCCAGGGACTCAGACAGTTTTAAAGCCAATGCATCAGCATGACAGCCAAGTAACTAGGATTCTCAAAAGTAAAGTTTAGCAATGGCAGCTGCTCATTATTTTTACAAAGCATCAGCTTCCATTTACCCAACATACACATACACTTTCAGGGTTTGTTCAGTGAATGGTAGTCAGTGCAAATAGTTGCTACCCTTGTTGGCTTTAGTCTGCAAGTGCTACATTTCTGGTTGTCATGCCTTTAATGGTTTCTTTGCTTTACAAGCCATGTACCCAGAACATGCATGTAGATCAAGAGTAGGAATGAGCTCAGGTGTTTTCAGATCCTACTACAAACTCACCTGCGCGAACCTGCTAGGAAGCTGTCACTGTACTGAACCAATTATAATCAGCTGAAGCATTCCCAACCCCACAGTCACACACACATATATATATATATATATATATATATATATATATATATACGCTCCTTGGGTGGGAAATTCCTCAGACGATTATGATTGACCCAGTAAAGGTTACAGCTTCCTGACAGGCTTGCTCAGGTGGGTTTGAACTAGGAGCTCATTCCTAATCAAGAGTGCTGATTTTTTTGTTGCAAACTTTTGACTAAATTAGTCATTACAAAAAAACCTGTTAATACCTGTGGCTTACATCCAGACACCAAGCATAAGTAGGTCATCAAGTGCCAGTGCCCATATTTCACTTAGGGTTCCTTTAACCACTAGCTTATCTGTATTACCTCTGTAGTATCAGCAGAGACAAACAGAACATTGCACAACATTTTCCAGCCTTATGGGAAGTTGATACCAATAAAGTGGCACAACACCTCTCTCCATACATGACATTGAGACAAAATTATTCATTTTTGATCACAGTCTTTTCCAATCAGCGATTGTTCCCTTCCAGAGAAAATAGTTGTGTTTGCGCTACATGTGCTGCATTCTGTGTCAGCTGAATCAGGGATAAAGAATGTATCTTTTAAATAAAGCAGTGCATGATCTTAGAAATCCCTGGCCATCATTATCTGTGGTTTTGTGAAGATATACTGATTTTTTGGGGATCATATACGGCTTCTCTTGCAGTCTAATGCATAAAACTGTAGTGACAAATTAACAGCAGAAAGGCTGCTCTGGTAACTGCTAAGCACCTGCGTTACCAAGATATGTAAACCTGCTATGTGCTGAGCGGTGACAAGGTTACTTTAAAAAAGCAGAACAACTCGATGCTTTCAAACACATTGAAGCCCTGTGGTTTAATTTGTAATTTATTCGAATTGACTAATTGGATTTCTGTCATTATCTTGTTACAATCTCCAGCTATGAACAAAAACAAGTGCTTGTCGTTAACTCTGCTGGAACATGAAGAATGTTTTAGAGCCAGAAATGTCAGATTTCAAAGACAAAACAGCTTGTACTATTGTTGGCAACGCATTCAAGACCATGCTAGCTCATTTGCATGCCTAATAATGTAGTGAGTGAAGTTTTCTGGTGCAAACCACATCTAAGGTTTCTTCAACAAAGTGCACATATTTTTCAAAAGGCGTTTAGCTATGCGTGTGGGAGAAGATATATACTCCATATATAAGGCTTCCTTGTCTTACTTGCCTGCAGAGAGTTAGATGGGTGTATATAAAACAATAGAACTTTTATTATAGGTTTACAGGCCTAGAATGATACAGGATGAACAAAAAAGACGAGAAAACAACTGTAAGTCCTCCATAAACACAATGCTCTGAATCATCTGTTGGGGAAGCAGAGTACTCCACATAAAGGCCATGCACACAAAGACTGGGTCTGTTCAGTTTGATTCTGGTTCATACACTGGTGGCCAGATCAGTAGCTGATTTCATGATTTAGGTGAAAAAAAAGGCAGCAATCCAGATCTCTGGCGGCAAACATAATGCCTGCATACGTCTGCATTTGTAGCCACTTGTTGACCATATTTTCAATTTAATTTGAATAATATTTCAGATATTTAATACAACAGATGTACAATGACTTTTTATTATACAGTGTATATATATATATATATATATATATTTATATTGCTAAATGTCTTAAAATAGTCCACCAGGCAGTGTTACAACCGCAATACTCACCTTTCGTCTGGAGATGTCCCCCACAGTCCCCCTTCTTTGCCACAAGATGCCATCTTTCTTCTGGGTTGCATGACTCTCATTGTCAGTCAATCCGGAAGACTGTGAGTGAAGGGTGTCATAGCTCTGCCCCCTAAGGGGGCTTGGCTACATCACCCTTCATTCACAGTGTACTGGCACAGAGAGTGGTGCTGACATCATCACAACAGTGCCAATAAGTGTGCCTATAGTGCCACATGACTAGTCTGAAGATGTGGGAAAATGTAAGTAATAAACCCTGAAAGCATATAGTGCTGCCATTGTTGACAAGTGGTGGTGGGGGAATACAGAAACCGAAGTTGGGCTGATGGTGAAGGCAACAGGCAGTTTTTTATTATTTCATTAGAAAGACCTCATTACTTTTGTGATTTATATGCAGGCATTCAAGACCTTTACATATACATATAGGGTTATATTTATATTTAGTATCGCTTACTCAGCACAGGCACCATTCAGAAAACATGTTGCATTTTCTCTATGAATGCAAAGCGTTTTATAATTGGATGAGGTGGAGAGGCAGGGAGGTGACATCACAATACCCCCCTTTTTCAATCAGAGGATGCTTTGCATTCACTGAAAATATGCAATGTTCTCTAAATGGCAACTATGCTGAGCAAGTGAACGCCTGTGTTCACTAAGCATTAGGGCATCCTCATGGCACAGGATCCAGGAGCCAGTATCAGTCACTGTAATAGCAGTACCTGTTACAGTGATGTCCAGCTTCCACAGGGATTGGCCAGGTATGGCACATACATTCTTACATTTGTCCAAACTGGACCAAATGTAACTATGCAATACCAACCATACCTTGAATTCAGCTTTAATGTTATAAATATAACTTTTGATATATTCAGCATACTCTGAACTTGTCTTGCTGCTGGTTTTCACTTTAGTAATGTGGTCAGGATTCCAATTGAGGCCATGCTCCCTTTTTAACACTTCTGGTCTACCAGCTGGTTTTCAGGGTGCGCCTAAAGGTGAGGAGAGTAGGTGATAGTCTGATGGATTGGGGTAGGGAGTTCCAGAGGATGGGGGAAGCCCTGGAGAAGTCCTGGAGATGGACATGGGAGGAGGAGACCAGGGAACTAGAGAGTAGGAGGTCTTGTGAGGAGCAGAGAGTATGTTTTGGGTGGTATTTGGATACTAGATCGGTGATGTAGTTTGGGGCAGTATTATGAACAGCTTTATACGTCAATGTTAGCATTTTTAATTTTATGCGTTGGGCAATCGGAAGCCAGTGGAGGGATTGGCAGAGGGGGGTGGTGGATACGGAGCGGTTTGTAAGGTGGATGAGTCTGGCCGCAGCATTCAAGAAGCGGGGATAGCCTGCAGTGAGGTAAGCCAATGAGGAGGGAGTTACAGTAGTCAAGTCGTGAAATAATAAGGGAGTGAATGAGTTGCTTAGTGGTTTCCGGGGTTAGGAACGGATGTATTTTGGAGATGTTGCGGAGGTGAAGTCTACAGGAGTTTGTCAGCGATTGGACCTGGGGCTGGAAGGACAAATTGGAGTCTAGGATGACACCTAGTACTCTGGCTTGGGGGGTGGGACTGATGGTGGTGTTGTTGGTCTTGATGGAGAAGTCAGGGGCGGTGGCGTGGGGGGGAAATTAGGAGCTCAGTTATGGAAAGATTTAGTTTGAGGAAGTGGAGTGACATCCAATCCGATATGTCGCTCAGTAGGCTTGTGATACGGGTGGAGACTGAAGAGGTGAGGGGTAGAGAGATAGATTTGCGTGTCGTCAGCATAGAGATGGTAGTTGAAGCCATGAGAGTGTATCAATTGGCCAAGGGAGGAGGTGTAGATGGAAAAGAGAAGGGGCCCGAGGACAGAACCTTGAGGGACCCCAACAGAGAGGGGGAGTGAAGAGGAGGTGGCAGCCTTATAGGTAACACTGAAGGAGCACTGTGATAGATAGGAAGAGAGCCAGGAGAGGGCGGAGTCTCTGAGACCAAGAGAGTGTAGTTTTTTGAGGAGGATGGGGTGGTCAACCGTGTTGAAGGCCCCAGAGAGGTCAAGGAGTAGGAGCACTGAGTAGTGGCCATTAGCTTTGGCAGTTAGCAGGTCGTTGGTGAGTTTCAGTAGGGCAGTTTCGGTGGAGTGTAGGGGACGGAAGCCAGACTGTAGGGGATCAAGGAGGTTGTTGTCAGTGAGGTGGGAACTCAGGCGATTATAGACTAAGCGCTCTAGGAGTTTGGATGTAAATGGCAGCAGGGAGATGGGTCTAAGGTTGTTCAGGTCGGTGGGATCCAGGGAAGGTTTTTTAAGTATGGGAGTGATGTGCGCGTGCTTTAGAGGGGAGGGGAATGTGCCAGTAGAGAGGGAAAGATTAAAGATGTGAGTGAGGGAGCGTAGAATGGAGGAAGAGGGTGATCGTAGGAGTTGTGAGGGGATAGGGTCAAGGGGGCAGGTGGTGAGGCGGGCTTCAGAGAAGACCTTATTGACCTCTTCAATGGTAGCGAGGTCGAAGGAGTGGAGTGTTGAGGGGGTTTTAGTGTGAGGAATGATAGGTGGGGTGGGAGTCTGGGCAGTGGTTAGCACTGATCACAGTATTGGTGTCACTGGGATTGTCAGTGATACCAAGTCAGTTCCCCCCAGCGTCAGAATTCCCACTGCAGTCTCACAGTCCCGCTATAAGTCGCTGTTCTCCGCCATTACTAGTAAAAAAAAAATGTAGAAAAAGCTATAACTTTCACGTAAACCAATTAATTTACACGTATTGGGATTTTAATTTAGCAAAGACATATAGCAGAATACATTTTGACCTAAATTAATGATGAAATTAGATTTTTAAAATTTTTTTTACTGGACATGTTTAATAGCAAAAGGTCAAATATATTGTTTTTTTTTCTTAAAATTGTTGGTCTTTTTTTCGTTTATAGCACACAAAATAAAAAAAGCACAGGCGATTAAATACCACTGAAAGAAAGCTCTGTTTGTTGGGAAAAAAGACATAAATTTCATTTGGGTGCAGCGTTGCATGACCGCGCAATTATCAGTGAAAGTAACGCAGCGCTGTATCACAACAAATGGCCTGGTCAGGAAGGGGGGTAAATGTTCTGGAGGGCACACCTTGCATTGCAGTGTTTTCACAGTGACAGATTCATTGCCTCTACAGTAATCTTAAGTGAGTGTGTGTGCCCCCTCGTGTGGTTACTTGGTGAAATCACACTCAATGTCTCTGCCATGGATAATTATTATAGAAGAGCACTCATAATTGCTTTATAAAAGCACTAGCTTTATTAATCAAAGTATCCCTTTACATTTTCATAGAAGGCACTTTTTGTTTCACCGTGACCACACACCTCCTAACTAACAATACTGTGGTGGTGGTGTTAGCCCACTGTGCAAAAACACACACATGGCTGCAAACTTATTCAACTAATGGGGAGCTTAACTTCAGGGTCTAAGTGATGAGCTTACCACCACCTACCGCTCTAGTCAGTCAACAGAGTCACAGTTTATTTTTGGGGAATGCCTTCTTTTCTATTCTGACTGATGCCCAAAAACTCTTAAAACATGTTCTCGATGGATCATCAAAATTTACCCAAACTACGCCATCAAATATTAATTTTATGATCAGCTAGATGCCTTACGGAGTTTCAGTTCCCTCAGCCAGGTCCTGCCCCATCTTCCCCAATAACACTCTTTTATCTTCCCTCCCCCTTCTTTACACCACTTCTCCTCTCATCTTTTCCATACTTCTCTCTCCATGTCCATTGTTTTTCTGCACTACACATTGTAGCCCAAGCTTTGGACACTTCTTCATTGCTCTGTCCTATATTACCTGGGCTCTTTGCTCTTTTCAATCCTTGGGCACTTCTCCTACAAAACGCACTCAAACAATGATAGCAAATCAGCATACATCTCCAAGCCCTCTCCCTAAGGGTTGGTTCACACTATAGAAACGCAGTCCAGATGCGTTCCAGATGCGTTTCTGCTTTCATGTTTTTGATGCATTCCGGTGTGTTTTTTATGCTTTCTAGTTCTTTTTTTTCCCATCCTCTTCTTCAATTTAAATAGGAACATATCCATTCCAGTGCATTTTTGGTGTGTTTCAGTGCATCCCAGTGCATTATTTATGCGTTTTACCATGTTCCACTGCAGTTCTGTTCAGGAAAAATACAGTCTGTTCTGTTTTTGTTTCTGCAACTGGATCGTACTGGAACTGCAAGAACTGATGTGAACTATAACATTGACAACCTACTTTTTGTGCATTTTGGATGCAGAAAAAAAGCACTCTGAAGCGCATGTAGTGTGAACTGGCCCTAAGAGTTCCCAGAACCTCCCCACACTCTATTCCCCTCTTGTCTTCATGCAGCCACCCCCCCCCCTGCAATCCCCATTTGCCATTTATACACATTTATTAGATACCCCGTGATTCCCCATACAAGTGTTATCTTTGACAAAATATTTAGCCCTTTGTTTGAAAACCCCCCAAAAAAAAGAGACAAGGCCAATGCACATAACCTGATATTACGCATTCTTGTTAGTTTTATCATTACACTATATATTTAAAAAGGAAAAAAAATCTTGAACCTGCGGCAAATGATCTTTTATTGAAATGGATACAAATTTAAAGAATGTATTTTCCACTTATATACCGTATGTTATTTGTTGCCTTCAAATTGCTCTAACTATAAGATGTCATTGCAGAAAACAACTACAGTACATATGTAAATAGGGCACAGTGAAGATTTCTAAGAGTACCGTAGTCATTTTATTAGAGTAACTGGTATCAGCTATCAAATAAAATGAATTTCTATATGCATAATCATCTTAAATTTTTCCATTGCAGTTGTCAGAATGAGCTTTGGGTTGGTGCGACCTTTCCATGA
The DNA here is from genome assembly GCF_062004578.1 of Staurois parvus. Taxonomy (NCBI): domain Eukaryota; kingdom Metazoa; phylum Chordata; class Amphibia; order Anura; family Ranidae; genus Staurois; species Staurois parvus. The sequence goes on from NW_028318321.1 coordinate 9,274,618, forward strand.
TATTCTAATTCTGCTTGCTTTGCAGGAGCCTGGCCAATAACAATTTGCAGTCTCTTCCTAAAGATGTCTTCAAAGGCCTGGATTCACTGACCAATGTGTAAGAATTACATATCTTAAAAACATTGTGTTTTAAATGAACTGCAGAGAAGGGTATGGTATTACTCTCATTTCCTGTATGAGTATTTTGAATCTCAGTTATGCAGAATAAATTGGTCTAGACCAGGGGAAGGCAACCTGCGGCTCTCCAGCTGTTGCAAGAGTACAAGTTCCATCATGCCTCTGCAAGTCATAGCTGTCAATTTTGCAATGTCTCATGGGAAATGTAGTTCCACAACAGCTAGAGAGCCGCAGGTTGCCTACCCCTGGTCTAGACCAAGTTGATTGATTCCTAAAGGAAAAATGCACATTTTGCCTTTTGGTACAGCCTTCGATAGTTCCTGTTTATCTGATGTACCATTTATAGAGTAACTAAGAAATCTAGTGTGGGCAGGGGCGGACTGACAACTCATGGGGCCCCCGAGCAATAGGGGATCATGGGGCCCCTGTTTCCTCGCCCACACCCAAAAAAGCCTATGAAAAAGCCAATGAAAGGTACCAGGGGCATCTCATGGGGCCCCCTACTGACCCCGGGCCCTCGGGCAGTGCCCGAGTGCTCGAATGGTCAGTCCGCCCCTGAGTGTGGGTGAATGTTGCCATTTCTGGGCAGTCCTTAATATATATAGGAGTGACCTTCCACTAGTGATCGTGACAGCCCCAGCTTACCTTTACAGCACAGCGGTTAATGTCACCAACCTATGCATTCTGCATGAAGCACTCTAGGGAACATAACAAGTGCGCAATATTCTATTTGTTTGTACTTCACATTGCAGTGGTATCTCCACACAGATAAACTGCAAATTCAGTTGGCTGGATGACAAATCAGGGTTTGCCTGTCAGAAGAAATCAAGCGAGATCTCCCTGCCATGGTCTTAGACAACAGACCAACTGGTGTGATAGTCTCTGCCCCACTCCACCCAAAAATAGGTCAATATGTTTTTGATTTCTATATTCTTTAAAACTAAACTCCAGTAAAATATACTGTATACAGATACCAGGCTAATACTGGTATGGATTCACAATTAATAAATCATTAAATATATTTACATAGTCTAATGTAAGTACCTGAATATTACGTGATATACTGTATTCCCTTTGTTGTCCCCTGCACAGCAGTATTTCGATTCGAAAATGGAGGGGCAGCACTAGCAACCAATCAATACACTTATGCTGAAAAGTAACATTCTGATAGGATATTCTATTGCTGCTGCTTCATTTTCCAGTTACAGGCTGAGAGCCAGAAACTGACCAGGCTGTATTGTTTAACTGCAGCAGAAAGAAAGTCGGGTCCCAAGGTATCACGGTCAGAGGTCAGGCTTGGAGACCAGTGCTAGAACAGTAGAGTGGTTACCACAGACCAGTACACAAGCAGGTCACCCTGAAAGATGAGGCAGGCTTACCTGGGGTGCAGGGTCCAAGCACTACCCAGTTTTCACCAGAGCTCCTGATGATGAAGATGGGTTATGATGCATTTAGTACCAGGTTGAGGTGCTCAGGATTGCCCCACCAGATGGTGAGCAAGCCAGGGTCCAGTAGCAGATATAGCAGGTAGGGATCAAGCAGAAGTGTAGTCAGTAAACAAGTCAAAGGTCAGTAACAAGTGGTTACAGGTCAGGATCAAGCAGAAACATAGTCGAGGAAGAAGCTAAAGGTCAGTAACGAATGGTAGCAAAGATACAGATGGCAGCAGGAGTTACAAAAGCGAGATATAGGCTGGAGAGAGCAGAATAATCTAGCAAACAGTGCATAGCTTAAATAGGATATTCATGGGAGTAACAAAGGGTTCAAGATTCTAGAGAAACAAGGCAAAGTTGTCTAAAGAATTAGACAGGGAGCCGTCCAGCATCTCAGATGGCTCAGCAAGAAGAGGTTGAAGGTTCAGATCCAGGTCCTGAAATAAGGCTGTCTGTGCTGTCTGGAAAGACTGTACAAATCTCAAGATCGTACAGAAATACAAATCATTTGGCGGGTAACAAAATACGCATTTCAAATTCACACTATGTAGTGCATTTTTCATATGTACAGTATCACACTTTGTGCATAGGGCAGCCTATTCATTTCAGTGGGCTGCCCTACACTTGACAAACGCTGTAAAGAAGCTCAAATATCTTTTTCAACTTTGTGCATTTTGTAACCATGCATTTTGCTGAAATTTTTGCAGACTTTTTGCCTCAAAAATCACATCTTGCTTGCTGCATTTGGGGTGCCTTAAACAATGAATGGCACAGCAAATGTGGCATGCGTTTCTTGATTACTACATGAAATCATGAGATTTAGAACACTTTCACACGCTATGCAAATGTGAATGCAGAATTAGTGTTAGTTAAGTTATTGATATGAAAACATCTGGGGGAACATTTTCGGTAAAAAGAAAATCAGATGGGTTCCAGAAGTAATACTTTGCACATCAATAGTGCTGTTTGTGTTGACTTATTAAATATGACTGCAGATTGTGGGAAGACTTGTGTCTGTGAGAAAGACGCAGTAAATACAGTGTATCATATTATCTCCAGTATGTTTTGGTGCATTTAGAGGCTGGAAAATCCCATCTTCCTCTGACATTACCAATAATCCCCAGTTGATGCGGAATATTAAATTACACTTTTATATCATCCACAAACAGTTTTCTTTCAGACTTGTTTAACGGAAACCCTTAATTAATTTTGTGTCTGGAGAGTTACTGGAAGAGGAATTCACATGAGTAGTTGTGAGATGAGATAAATATGAGCAGTGAAGGGAAATGGACAGGTTGGTGGTTAGGATCCTGGTTTGTTCAAGTCCCTTGCTTCAACCTCAATGCACATATAGTTCAATTACACTTGTACACACTATACACATGTAGTACACAAGGTGCTATTTTACTTTGCTTTTAAAGCCAATCAATACATTCTTCCATATTGAAGTAAGCTATAAACCATGATTCCCTTCACCTAAAAAAAACCTGTACCATAAAATCTGAAACTTTTCATTCTAAAAATAATAGTTCCCTGGCTGTCATGCTGACACAGAGGTCTCAATACTTTTGGAATCACTGACCCAGATCAAATAGTGCCAAGTAGGAGTTCTGAATGTATCTTGTTGCGTACAAGTAAATATTGAGATCACATAGAGCCAGGCAGAAAGCATTGTTAGAAGGTGCTCAGTACAGGTTTCCTCGAATCTGATCTTGCTATAAGTTATTAAGCCTCCAACTAACAGATGCCCACCAAATTGGTTGTATAGGCAAAAACAACAGTAGTCTTACTCTGGCCATACACATGACTATCATTTAGTATAACAGCTGTTTTATGAAAGAACCTTCCAGAATTTAATATCATTATTATTATTGTTATTAATACACATGGCTTATAGAGTGCCAACAGTTTGCACAGTGCTTTACAATATAAATGGAGAAACTACATTTAAAATATAAACGGAGAAACTACATTTAAAATACAACTCAAAACAAAAGGGTGAAGATGACGCTAAACAATTGTTTGCATCTACAGATTATAAAAATGGATGATCCATTCTGCTAGAAAATCTCATCAGATTCAAACAACCTAATCGATCATTTTATGTAGCATTCAGTGAAAGATATGCAAAATCTGAGTTTATGATCGGTCATTTATTTATGGTTACATTTATGGCCAGTGTTAGTATAGCTATGTATTTTTCTCAGTACAGTATCCTGAAGTGGTATTAAAGTTTTGGCTTTTGAAAAAAAACCCAAAAGAAACAAACATGTCATACTTACCTGTTCTGTGCAGTGGATTTGCACAGAGCAGCCATTTCTTCTTCTCGGGTCCCCCGCCAGCGCTCCTGGCCCCCTCTTGACCAGTGCCCCTAATAACAAGTCGCTTGCTATGGGGGCACTGGTGTGTGCGTGTTCTTGAGCCTGATTCTTTGTCTCAATAAGACACAAAGAGCTGCGGCTCGGCCCTGCTCTCTCCTCATTGGCTCACTGGCTTTGATTGACAGCAGTGGGAGCCAACGGCTCCTGCTGCACTCTAAGCCAATGAGGAGAGGGAGTCCTGGGACAGCCGATGCTCTTGTGCTCATCGCTGGATCAAGAGGGGGCTCAGGTGAGTATTGGGGCCTCCCATACTGGGGGGGGGCTGTGGGGGTAGCAGCACACAGAACATTTTGCTATGGGGGCACTGGTGTGTGCTTGTTCTTGAGCCCGGTTCCATGTCTCAATAAGACACAAAGAGCTGCGGCTCGACCCTGCTCTCTCCTCATTGGCTCACTGGCTTTGATTGACAGCAGTGGGAGCCAACGGCTCCCGCTGCTATCTCAGCCAATGAGGAGAGGGAGTCCTGGGACAGCCGATGCTCTTGTGCTCATCGCTGGATCAAGAGGGGGCTCAGGTGAGTATTGGGGCCTCCCATACTGTGGGGGGGGGGCTGTGGGGGTAGCAGCACACAGAATGTTTTTTACCTTTATGCATAAAATGCATGAAGGTAAAAAACCTTCTGTCTTTACAACCACTTTAAATTGTTTTAATCATTTATCATGCTCGTCATTGTACTGACAGTTGCTGCAAGATAAAGTTTTTTGTTTTCCTTATCCCTGTGCATGTTGCCATCTACATAAAATTTATTGATGATTTTGCAAGGACATATTTTATCTAAGTGTCAGTATTTTCCCTGAACTGCCCTTGTGTTCATTTGGCTGTATATTGTGTTATTAAAATTAAATCAAGGTCATTTATGAAAGCAAACAAATGAAAAAAAATGTATTGTTCATAGTAACCAGTTAGATGATTGCTTTTTTTTGTCTAACTTTCACAAAATGATAGTCAGAATTTGACTGAATGCTGTGGAGAACACTTCCCCCCCCTTCTAAATGATGTTTCTACAGAAGTCTTCCACTTTTACATCTGATGGCTTGATGGCCTCTGACTGTCTCCTGCTTGTTTGTGCTTTTTTTAGAGACCTAAGAGGAAATGCCTTCCATTGTGACTGCAAATTGAAATGGCTGGTAGAATGGCTGGATAAAACCAATGCCACGGTGGAACAAATTTATTGTGAAAGCCCACCCGAATACAAAGGAAGAAAAATCAACAGCCTGTCTGCTAAAGACTTTGACTGTATAACCACAGGTACTTACAATATGTGCATTTAGGCACTTTTTTTTTGTGGTTTTACCTGCATTACTTTAGAGTTGGTGACGTGGTGGTCTCTTTACCCTCAAATTGTATGTAAATCCTAACATTGAACTTCTTTATGCTCCCTTTTGATCTATTAAATATACCATTGAAAGCATTTTGTTATAAAGTATCTGTTAAAGTGCTAAAAAATACCAGCTGATCATGTAAAAAATCCAGAACTTTCCTGTGTCCAGAGCTTACTTCTTGTGTTGTCTCAATAGGAGTAATTGTCACTCCCAGTCATTATCATGGAGCTACAGATTGATTAGCATTTATGTTGTAGAGATGGCAGAGTAGGTAGGTCGAAGTAGCTTGCTGCATAAGACTGATAACACAAAAAGCAGTATGTTGTCAGCTCACAGCAAGACTGAAGGATGAGTGCAGATTAACAGGTATTTTCTATTTATTTTTTTGTGATTGCAGGGTCTTTAAAGGGATACAACATGGAAAAATATGCAAGTATTGCAGAGATATACGGCATACGGTTTTTACATACACTTCAAGCGAGTAGTATGATTTTACATAGGGTCTTGCCAAATTGAACTTAAATATACAAGGGGTCTAAAGGATAGGTCCGTAGGCAATAATAACAATATACAGTATAAGCAACAAACCGACAATCGTGGCAATGTGAGAATAACAATTACACAATCTCATTTCTCTCTGGGCAATCACAGGGTTTTTAAAGTAATCAAACTAAAGTACAGATATTGATATCTCCCTTCTAAATCTTTTCCACGGTCCTCACAAATACACTCTATACAGTAACTGTAAAACCACAGAGCAAAAAACCTTTATTCAACTCAAAGGAGAATAGTAGCTGCTCAAGCCCTTTGGTCTTAAATATTCCACAATTAAGGTAAAAACTTGTGTATCACACCAATGTATCCTGCTTGATATATCTTGTAGAAGGTGATGTAGGCTTCTCTCTTGTACCAGTGGCTTCAGTGGTCAATCAGTCAACAGCTCTCCTCACTTTCTCTGTTGGGGAATTCCCTGCTACAGATAAAAGCCCCCTAACAGCTCCCTAAAGCACCAAGGTATACACATGGGGATACTCTACCTCTTCAGTCCCCTCAGGGTGCATACATACAGAGCCACCACAGCTTCATGGCTCCAGGAGATTCCCAATTCAGAGGCCAGTTCCTACTCGCACTACAGGCAGCCACGAAAAGGCAGTCCACACTGAAGTCTTAACTCCGCATCCTCTCTCTGTCTCCAAACTTTACAGCAACGAGTGCAGAATGTTCACACCATGCCTCCTTCCAGCTATGCTGAGGGCAGCTCCCTCCTTCCCCTGGTCCACTTTGCTCTTGCACAGCACCGCTCTCTTCCCTCCTGCTCTTCAGGCGCAACTTGCGTGACTCACGGAAATGACATCACACGTGCTGCAGATTTCCTGGTTCCAGTGGTGAACTGCAACAGGATCAATATTCCCTCAGTGCTTAGTCAATTCTGACAAGTTCTTAGGTATGCCCATCACAGGCAGAACCCCCTCACAATGTGCTGGTAGCCAACTCTTTCCCTCAATGTGCACATTGCTACGGTAACCCTCCTGTTGCTAGAGGTCAAAGTCTCCTATGTTGAGGCTTCAGATAGAGGCAGCCATTTTGGGTATAATAAAAAAAAAGGTCTATTGGTATGAGGTCACTATGTGGAGAAAAACATGTTAGAATTATTTAGCTGCTATAGACTATCTGAATATATAGAGGTGTATGCATAAGTAGTATTATTAGTTTATTACCGTATCTGTGGCAACTGAACAGCTGTTACACAGAAGATTTTATCCTCTTAGTGACTTCTCACTTATGCCTACACTTTTTTGTTCTACTTTAAATGGCTACTGCATGCCGAAGCCCCAGCATAGAAAACTTTGGACTTTGGGGAGATCCCCAGGTGAAAATAAAAGAAAGAAGCCTGAAAAAATGAAAACTAATGTAGCTACCACATTTAAGGAATTTGTAGTCAGTACAAATATATGTTACATTTTTGCTTTTGTTTAGATACACTTTAGCTTAACTGCTGAAAAAAGTCCTTAATTCTTATGGTTCATGCACACCAGTTGATGGAGACTGCTTTGGATGGCAATTCCAGTGCAGTCCCACCATATAACAAGGCAAAATGCTCTGTCTATGGTGTGCCCAGTTTACACTACTGCGTTGAGCTGGTGTGCAAGCAGTGTGTGTTGAAAAAAGAACTGCATGCAGTGTGAGAGACAATCCATCACTTTGCACAGCGCAGCCGACAGCTAAACTTAATGAAATGTCTGTATGACATCTCAATAAAGTTAAAAAAAAAGAAGAAGTGAACAGTGCGATGTGCCAAGATCATTGCATCGACACTACAGTGATCTCTCCAGACCGCACTGCACCAACCACACAGAGGCTTGTGTGAATTAGCCCTTAACCTTCCAGCAATAGGCAGTAACCTTGCCTTTAACACATTCACTTCCATCTTATCCCCACAAAGTTAGCCCTCAACATCTAAGCTCCCATTCACGTACATCTCCTGTGTTTTTATATTTATATGCAGGAAAAATGGATCTGGGCTGTATATTCAGACTTTATGCTTCCCTGATCTAGTTCTTCTACATTTAAATGTGCATGTGTTTACGTGCACTTAGACATGTTCAGGAGTATCTGATCTGTCCCTGAACTCACAGATTTCTATTTAGTTCTAAACACAGCTAAACTACATGCAACTGAAAGCAAATAGTAAAGGTACAGTGTGCATTGTACCATTTAAAATCATGTGGAGGCAGCGGACAGCATGGACGCACTGTCAGAGCGGCTGCAGACTGGCCAGATGCCGCTCAATAGTGTAGCAGAGTCTCCTTCCTGCTGAGGACTCATGATGGCTGTCGTTGCTTCCCTGCACTCTACTGAGGTCACTTCTGGTATGACGTGACGGCACTGCCGGTGTGTGATCCTCAGTGACACCGCGGAAGTCTTCCTGGTATCTCAAGTGGCATCTTACCAGGCTATTGGTTTATAGATACATTCCCCACCGTTTGCTGCCCTTCCACCATCTTACCATCTGTGGAGTTTATCATCTAGGCTTCCCACAGCCATGTTTACATAAAAGTAAGCCGCTCCCATTATTCTTTTTAGCATGTGACTTGTGCCAGTCATTTTACTTGTGCCATACTACCACATGGATTTCTTGGAATATGGTGATTATGGTTTTATCGATCTATTGAACATTTGAATAGGACATATTGACTGTTGGTTGTGTATGTCATTGCATAATCATTCTGGCTTTTACCACGAGCGCTCTGATTTTCTTGGTTTCATCGATCTATGATAATGAATGACACCTTCATAGAGGAACTGAAGTTTCTGACAGATCTGAACTGTTGGTGAATGATTTAACCCAGCACTGGCTACCGAAAGCTGACAGTAATTTAAAGCGCATCTTGTTTAATGATGAAAGGGCGTTATGTTTCTGCAAATAGATCAGCAAATTTGATATAATAGTGTGCTGTATGTTTGAGATGATATTAAAGAAATCTTCCTGATGACCCGGCTGGATTTTGAGCCTTGATTGACCCTGTCAGCACCCTTCTGCTCAACATCCTTCAATCTAGAAATCGAAAAAGCTAGGCAGAAAATTGTTGGCCGAACAGTGACTGTAGCCAGTTAGCAGGCTGTCAGAATGCTGTAGCCCCTTCCTTCGAGCTGTTTAATGTGGATTGGGGAATTGATAGATACACTCTTAGAAATCTAAAAGTGTATGGCCAGCCCTAATCTAAGAAGTGTTTACACAGACTGGGCAGCATTATACCTAGTTTTCAGTACGTGTTCACCGCCTATTAAACACTGATTGCCGACTTCCTTTGCCATGGCAATATCTGTTAATGTCTCTGAATGACTTTACTCTACATCTTTGTGTTCTAGAACTATTAACAACAGTACAATTCATATACCACGCATGTCAGGGATTAGGATTTGTGAATATATTGAATCTTGCATTATGCTCGTAACTGAAACATTCCAGATAATAGATACCATATTTATCTGAGCAAAAGCAAAGACTATATGCAGGCCAATAAATAAAAGTCATTAAAAGACAGTTGTTAATACATGTTTCCATGTATAGTAATCCATGTTTTCCTTTTCTTACAGAGTTTGCAATGTACAAATCTCTGCCGTATCAGTCTCTGTCTGTGGACACCTTCACTTATATGAATGATGAGTATGTTGTCATCGCTCAGCCCTTCACAGGGAAATGTGTTTTTCTGGAATGGGACCATGTTGAGATGTCATTCAGAAACTATGACAACATCACTGGTGAGAGCTTTGGGACCCTAGTGACCAGATATGCTACTTGTGACTTGTTAAACACAGCTCTGACTAAGCATAGTAATTCTTAGTTATTTTTATTTTCATTTTATAGATACTTATAAAGTGCCCTCAATTTACACAGCTCTTTACATATATATTGTACATACACATCGGTCCCTGCCCTAAAGAAGCTTACAATCTAAGGTTCCTAACTCCCATACACATACTAGGGCCAATTTATGCAGGAGCCAATTAACCTGCCAGCATGCCTTTGGAGAAGAGGAAACCGGATTACCTGGAGGAAACCCACACAGGCACAGGGAGAAGATGCAAACTCCAGGCATGTAGTGCTGTGGTTGGGATTCAAACCAACGACCCTAGTGCTGCTAGACAGAAGTGCTAACCACTTAGTCGCAGTTAGTAAGATAAGAGGAGCAGCTTATGCACCATACAGTGTACAACTGAGACTTATTGCTTTGGGACACTGATGTGCTGTCAGATAGTCATTGTATTAATAACCTGCAGTTGTAAACTCTTACCTCCACTTTACAGTCTAAAAGCACACCATAGTCAGCAACAGAACTGGCTGGATATGCCCCCTTCTCTTCTTTCTCTTCCTCTGCAATAATGTATATGTGAAGAAACTTGTGATGAAGGGAGTGGCTGTTGCACAGCTCTGCAAGCATAGAGTACTGTAGTGAGAGCAGGTAGAATCATTGTCACTAAGTGAAAAAATGTATTTTAAGGCATTTTCATTTAAATATCAATCACAAATCATAACATGCAGGGGTTCATGACTTTAAAGAGGTAAAATGTTGTAAGACTTCTAGTGGGCTTTCAAGCTACAGTACATCTTCCAAAATTTAGATTGTGATATGACAAATACCAAACAATATTGACATGTTTTATATGACACACCTGTAATACCTAGGTGAAAATTTTGAGTACAGCTAATCTACAGTTGATACTATTTGTTTTTTTACCAGGCACTTCAACTGTTGTCTGCAAGCCCATAGTGATTGAGAAGCAGCTCTATGTCATTGTAGCCCAGTTGTTTGGGGGCTCTCACATTTACAAAAGAGATATCTTTGCCAATAAATTTATCAAGATCCAAGACATTGAGGTCATCAAGATTCGGAAACCCAATGATATTGAGACATTCAGGGTAGACGACAACTGGTATTTTGTGGTTGCAGATAGCTCAAAAGCAGGTTGTACAACCATCTACAAGTGGAATGGCAATGGATTTTACTCCCACCAGTCTGTCCACATGTGGTATCGAGACACCGATGTGGAGTATGTAGAGATTGCCAACAAGCCCCACCTGATCCTGTCTAGCAGCTCCCAGCGTCCTATTATTTATCAGTGGAATAAGAAGTACAACAACTTCTCAAAGCAAGCAGAGATTCCAGATACAGAGGATGTGTATGCTGTCAAACACTTTTCTAACAAGGATGATGTCTACCTTTGTCTCACAAGGTTCATTGGGGATTCACGGGTTATCAAATGGGAAGGGGGAGCCATGATTACCGAAATACAAAGGATGCCCTCTCGTGGATCTATGGTTTTCCAGCCATTACAAATTGGTGACCACAAATATGCCATCTTGGGCAGTGATTATTCCTTCACCCAGGTATTCCACTGGGATAACGAGAAAGGGAAGTTTGTCAAATTCCAAGAGCTGAATATCCAGGCTCCCAGGTCCTTCACGCATGTGTCCATTGAAAAAAAACACAGTTTCCTGTTCGCTTCAAGTTTTAAGGGATCTACACAAATATACGAACATGTAATTATTGACTTGAGCGCATGACCTTCTGTTTTTGGTGACACAAAAGACTTAATGACAGGACAGTATGAACTAAATGCATGATAACGCTATCTTTTGACAAACACCTGGATAACCGGCTTTAGAAGCTGGGAGCTCCAGACCTGGAGCATTGCTTGTTTCTTGTTCATTAATTCGTCATGTATAGTGATTTTAAGAGTTGTACTTTTCTAAAAAAAAAAAAAAAAAAAACCTTGATAGTTGACTGGTCTTTGCATTAACAGTTTGTACATATTTGTTCATAGTGCATTTGTCCTTCGGAAGAGAGATCTATGAATAATGTTACTTTTTCCATTTATTATTTATTCACCTGAAAACTGCCAAATAAAATGTTTACATTTTCTGTCTTCCACGTTACAAACATATTCATTAAAGGGATTCTATTCTGTAAGACTTGAGTTTGATTATGTCTGGCCTAGGCATAAGGAACAGAAACAGTAGAGTTAAATGGCTTTGAGGGGAATCCTACTGAATGTAATTCACTGGAGAGGGATAAGGTGAGTATAGGTATGGTCATATGAAAATGAAAGGTAAAAGAAAAGCCCAAATTTGCTTTGTTGCCTGATCCTTAACAGTACCTACTGTACATCCCTTCCTTCTTCTGCTGCTGTGTTCAGCTGTTGGAAGGGAAGAAAATACAGTCATGTGAAAAATAAGTGCACCCAATAAAAATAGATGATTTTTCAACATATTTGAACAGGCAGAAACTACACTCATCGGCCATTTTATTAGGTACACCTGTTCAATTGCTTGGTAACACAAATTGTTCATTAACCAATCACATGGCAGCAACTCGATGCATTTAGGCATAGACATGGGGAAGGCGAATTACTGAAGTTCAAACCGAGCATCAGAATGAGGAAGAAAGGGGATAGAAATGACTTTGAACATGGCATGGTTGTTGGTGCCAGACGAGCTGGTCTGAGTATCTCAGAAATTGCTGATCTAGTGGGATTTTCACACACAACCATCTCTACAGAAATCGAGACTCCTCAGACCAGGCAACGTTTTTCCACTATTCTATTGTCCAATTTTGTTGAACCTGTGCAAATTCATGTGCCTCCTTTTCCTTTTCTTAGCTGACAGGAGAGGCAACCGGTGTGGTCTTTTGCTGCTGTAGCCCATCTGCTTCAAGGTTCAATGTGTTGTGCATTCAGAGATGGTATTCTGCATACCTTGGTTGTAACAAGTGGTTATTTGAGTTACTGTTGCCTTTCTATCATCCCGAACCAGCCTGCCTATTCTCCTCTGACCTTTGACATCAACAAGCTCTTTTCATCCACACAACTGCCACTCACTGGACATTTTTTCTGTTTAAGACCATGCTCTGTAAACCCTAGAGATGGTTGTGTGTGAAAATCCCAGTAGATCAGCAGTTTTTGAAATACGCATACCAGCCCATCTGGCACCAACAACCATGCCACATTAAAAGTTACTTAAATCCCCCTTCTTCCCCATTCTGATGCTCGGTTTGCACTTCAGCAAGTCATCTTCACCATGTCTAGATGCCTAAATGCATTCAGTTCCTGCCATGTGATTGGCTGATTAGCAATTTGTGTTACCAAGTAATTATTATTATTATTATTACACAGTATTTATATAGCGCCAACAGTTCACTCAGGGCTGTACATTACAATGGGAGACAATACACGAGACAGTACAATAACAATACAATGCGATACACGGGGGTTCGAGGACCCTGCTCCTTGGAGCTTACAATCTAGGAGGGAGGGGATAGTGGTACAGGAGGGATAGCTGTGGGGGATGGAGTGGTAGGAAGAGTGGAGGAGATTGGCAATTAGCTGAGGGCGGGTAGGCTTCCCTGAAGAGGTGGGTTTTCAGGGTACGCCTAAAGGAGAGGAGAGTAGGTGAAAGTCTGATGGATTAAGGGAGGGAGTTCCAGAGGATGGGGTAAGCCTTGGAGAAGTCCTGGAGGTGGGCATGGGAGGAGGAGACCAGGGAACTAGAGAGAAGGAGGTCTTGTGAGGATCGGAGAGTACGTTTTGGGTGGTATTTGGATATCAGGTCGGTGATGTAGATTGGAGCAGTGTTATGGACAGCTTTGTATGTCAGTGTTAGCATTTTGAATTTGATCTGTTGGGCAATCTGAAGCCAGTGGAGGGATTGGCAGAGGGGGGTGGCAGACACGGAGTGGTTGGTAAGGTGGATGAGTCTGGCTGCAGTATTCAGGATCGACTGAAGCGGGGATAGCCTGTGGTGAGGTAGGCCGGTGAGGAGGGAGTTACAGTAGTCAAGTCGTGCTATAAGGGAGTGAATGAGTTGCTTAGTAGTCTCTGGGGTTAGGAACGGACGTATTTTGGAGATGTTGCGGAGGTGGAGTCTACATGAGTTTGTCAGCGATTGGACCTGGGGCTGGAAGGGCAGATTGGAGTCTAGGATGACACCAAGTACCCTGACTTGCGGGGTGGGACTGATGGTGGCATTGTTGGTTGTGATGGAGACGTCGGGGGGGGGGGGGGGCACGGGCTGGGGGGAAAACTAGGAGCTCGGTTTTAGAAAGGTTCAGTTTGAGGAAGTGGAGTGACATCCAATCCCATATGTCGTTCAGTAGGCTAGTGATTCGGGCGGAAACTGAAGGGGTGAGGTGAGGGGTAGAGAGATAGTTTTGTGTGTCGTCAGCATAGAGATGGTAGTTGAAGCAGTGAGAGTGTATCAGTTGGCCAAGGGAGGAGGTGTAGATGGAGAAGAGAAGGGGCCCGAGGACAGAGCCTTGAGGGACTCCAACAGAGAGGGGGAGTGAGGGGGAGGTGGCAGCGTTGTAGGTAACACTGAAGGAGCGCTGTGATAGATAGGAAGAGAGCAAGGAGAGAGTGGAGTCTCTGAGGCCAAGAGAGTGTAGTTTTTTGAGGAGGAGGGGGTGGTCAACTGTCGAAAGCCGCGGAGAGGTCGAGGAGTAGGAGCACTGATAGTTGCCATTAGCTTTGGCGGTTACCAGGTCGTTGGTGAGTTTGAGTAGGGTAGTTTCAGTGGAGTGTAGGGGGCGGAAGCCAGACTGTAGGGGATCAAGCAGGTTGTTGTCGTTGAGGTGGGAGCGTAGGTGATTATAGACTAAGCGCTCAAGGAGTTTGGAAGTAAATGGCAGCAGGGAGATGGGTCTAAGGTTGTTCAGGTCGGTGGGATCCAGGGAGGGTTTTTTAAGTATGGGAGTGCTTCAGAGGGGAGGGGAATGTGCCAGTAGAGAGGGAGAGATTAAAGATGTGGGTGAGGGAGCGTAAGATGGAGATCGTAGGAGTTTTGAGGGGACAGGGTCGAGGGGGCAGGTGGTGAGGCGGGCTTCTGAGAAGACCTCTTCAGTGGTAGCAAGGTCGAAGGAGTGAAGCGTTGAGGCAGTTTCAGTGTGAGGGATGTTAGGTGGGGTGGAAGTCTGGACAGTGGTGAGGTCGAGGGAGAGGGGTGTTGAGGGGGTTTCCGTGTGAGGGGTGCTAGGTTGGGTGGGAGTCTGAACAGCGGTGATGTCCCTACGAATTGCGTCGATCTTGTTTTTGAAGTGATTGGCAATCTCGTGGGCGGTGAGTGAGGTACTGGGTGGAGGTGGAGGTGGGGGCGGAGAGTAGAGAGTAGAGAGTTAAAAGTAGAGAAGAGGCGGTGAGGACTGGAGGAGAGGGTATTGATGAGGGTCATAAAGTAGGCTTGCTTTGCAGCGTGGAGGGAGGAAGTGTAGCTGAGGAAGGCAGATTTATATCGGGGGAATGCCAGTTGGAATCTGCTTTTGCGCCATAGTCGCTCCAGCGCACGACTGCGTCATTTGAGATTTTTGGTATGATCAGTCTGCCAGGGCTGAAGCGGTCGGGGTCTAATGCTTCGTGTGGTTAGAGGCGCTAACGAGTCTAGGGCGGTTGATAGCGAGTTGTTATAAGCAGTAGTGGCCAGGTCAGGGCAGGACAGGGGAAGGATACAGTTGTAAAGTCGATCAGCTGCAGAGTGGAAGGGGGCAGGGTTCAGGTTACGGAGGTTTCGGCTGGTGATAGTTTGACATTTGGAGGGGTAGGTGTTTGAGGACAAGGAGACGGAGAAGGAGATAAGGTTGTGGTGAGAGAGAGGGAAGGGGGTGTTTGTGAGGTTGTAGGGAGTACATAGATGAGAGAAGACAAGGTGCAGGATGTTCCCGTCGGAGTGGGTGGTGGACTGTATACACTGTGCGAGTGCAAAAGAAGAGGTTAAGTGGAGGAGTTGGGATGTAGCCGGGTTATTGATGTTGATAGGGATGCTGAAGTTGTCAAGGATGATGGTGGGTAGCTCGGAGGAGAGAAAGAAGGGTAGCCAAGCAGGGAAGTCGTCGAGGAAGCGGGACACAGGACCGGGAGGCCGATAGATTACAGCAATCCTCAGGGGGGTTGGAGAGAATAGTCGGATGCAGTGGGCCTCAAAGGAGGAGAAGGATAGAGAGGGAGGGTTTTGGAGGACTTGGAAGGTGCTCAGCGGTGACAGGAGCATACCAACCCCACCACCTTTTCGACCAGTGGGTGAGTGGGTCCAGATGAGACCTCCATAGGAGAGGGGAGTTAGAGTCGGTGGCTTGGATCCAGGTTGCAGTGATCGCTAGGAGGTTGAGGGAGTGGGAAACAAAGAGGTCGTGGATGGCAGTGAGTTTGTTGCAAACCGATCGGGCGTTCAGGAGTGCACACGAAAACGGGGGGGTGGTTTTGGGGAGCAGAGGGACAGGTACTAGATTGAGGGGGTTGCGGCAGTTCGTGGAAGTGGGAGGGTGCCTTGTGGGTGAGCGAGGTTTGGAGGACCAGGGTTCGGGGAGATTTCCCCCGCGGTTAGGAGAAGAAGAAGGGTGAGAAAGGTGGCATGGGAGCGGGATGTACAAGAGTGCGTAAATCTACCAGTGGAGGTGTTCGGGTCAGTAGGAGAGTGGAGTATCAGGAGGAGGTGGTGAGAGCTGTAGAGGGGAGAAGGAAGCAGTGAGGGCGCAATGTACAGTTGTTAGGGAGGAGCAGAGGGATATAGAGAAGAGATTTTGGGAACGGAGGAGAGGAGTAGGGGGAGTAGAGGAGGCATTTTAGGAAGGTAAACGGAGTGGTGGACAGGTGTGGAGGGAAGTTTCTCAGGGTGCTTGGTTGAAGATAGTCTAGCGTGCAGTGTCGTATCTCATCGCTGTGTCTTCCAGTAGCTAGAGTTCTCGTGCCTAGGATCAGGATGGGTAGAGTTCAGGTCGATAGGTTGTGGCCAAGGGTAGTCAAGCAGCAAGTTCCAGTTTGTGTAAGTCCTAGTTTGAGGGGTGAGGTTTGGTTTGAGGAGATGAAGGGTGGACGTCAACAGTGGAGGTGTTTTCCAGGTGGTGGAGATGATTGAACAGGTGTATCTTATAAAGTGGTCGGTGAGTGTAGATCTTTATTCAAACAGTGCCTACAGATAGAAGTGATATACTTGAATAAGAACACCAGAAAAATTTGCCATTTCAATCTATTATTCAACAAAAATATCAATAGCTATAATGGCTTACTGTGAAAAAATTAAGCACACCCTTGGCATAAAAAATATTGCCCCTTTAGCAATAATGACTTAGTGTAGGCATTTTGAAAACCTATCCACCAGTCTTTTACATTTACCGTGAAATATTTGACTACTTCTGCATGCAAAATTCCTTCTGATGCAAGATGTTTTTGGGTTTCCTTGTATGAGCTGCTAATATCAAAATCTTCTGACAACATTTCCCATGGGAATCAAATCAGGGCTTTGACAAGGCCAGCCCATAACCATCTATTTCTTCTTTTCTGAGCCATTCCTTAGTGGATTTTAGGTTCAACCTCACTTTTTGGACAGATGGCCTCACATTCTCATCAAGCACACTTTGATATGATGCAAAATCTATAGTCAACTGGATGACTGTGAAAAGCCTAGGCCTTGAGGCATCAAAATAACCCCATACCATTGCATTTTCACCATCATTCTTCCAGTTGTGATGAGGTTCTTCTCCTTAAATATTTTCCTTGTTTTGTTGGAAACGTGTCTACTGTTACCAAACAACTTTATCTTTGTTTTTTTTTGTTTTTGTTCTACAAAAACGTTATTAAAGGTATGTGGGAACATGTACATAACAAAATCAGACTATTAATAGCCAAATTACAGACTACCCAATCAAAACACAAAGTTGGTACATAAACCTTCTTATATAAATGATCTACATCTCTGCAAAGGGGAACACGCCCCTGAGATTTGTAAAGAATCAAAAAACAAGATTGCACAATGGTGTAGGAGTAGTACCAAGAGGGAGTTGCTCAAGGATACATGTATTAGGAAGAAGCAGCAGTGTGTAAACATATCACCTCTAATAGCAAGGGTGTTGAGAGTCTAATTTCTGGAATGTATAGGGAGTACCATGAGTCAGCAAGGGATGAGCATTCAGGAGCAACGCTTGTAATTAATCAATGGCCCGCTGCTGGGAAGGAGGTTCACTTGGAGCAGATACATATGCCTCTCAAATGAAAAGTGAACAAGAAGGGGGGAAAGAAGAAAGGAAAAATTGAGGAAAGTAAAAAGGGAGAGGGGAGGTAGGAAAAAGGGAAGTAAGGGGGGATGGCAAACTGTTTAATGGCAAACTATAAACTGGCTCTAACATTCTTTTCTTAACATTTTTCATGCAAATTGAAGTGGTGCAATCTCATTCTTATTGTAGATGTATGCACCAAAACCATTGCAAGAGTTACCTGGACATGCCATGAGGAAAATGTGTGGATATCGGGCTTTTTTTTAAGATCAAATAGTCAGCTCTTGGATTAAATTTTCTGGACTAGCCAGTCCTGGACAATTTAGCATGTATTTGAAAGTTATACTCCTTGTAGATTATTTCTTTTTACCGTGGAATGATTTCTGTCAAATAAGTTGGTGATCTATTTAAATCTGTTGCCAGACTCGTGGGCATCCACAACCTTCTTTCTTGCTCTCATACAATACTATGTACTAGTGTAACTTGAGCTGATGTGAAAAGGGTCTGTGTTGAGTTCAAAGGTCTGATCACATGCAGGAGAAGCTTGTGTTTACCGTTGCTCTACACATGAGATGTGTAAAACGAACACTTTACATTTAGGTAAGTCATAACCTAAGGTTTCTATGTATAAAGCAGTGAATGTTTTTCACCTCCACCCCCTCATCATTCAATTGGCTGCAAAGTGTCATTGGTTGCTAGGACTCAGGCAGTCAGGTTGCACAGTGTAATTGGTTGCTGGGCAGTTGGGCTATGCAGCTGGACTGCATAGCATCATTGCCTATTAGGGCACAGGTGTCCAGGCTGCACAACATTCATTCAATGAGTCTGTTGCAGCCCACGGGCTGGACATACACAGGGATGAAGATGCTGTGAGAACAGGGTGTCTATTATGGACACTCTGGCCTCAGTGCCACCCCTCACCACGCCTCCATGGTTGCAGCCTGAAGCGGTTGCCTTAATTGGTCTCATGGGCGGCACAGACCTGTATGCCTCTTATATTAGGACTTGGGAAGCAATGTATCTGTGTGATTAGGCTCTGACGGAAGTAGCTATTCCCTGAATGATGGTTTGCAATCTAGTTAGAAACAGGTGTCACAGTGAACAGATTTCACTTCTCTGCCCTGGACCTAGTATGCAGCACCACAGTCAGGCAATAGCTGCTTCCATTGGAGCCTAGTCATACAGGGGTTTTGCTTTGTGTCAGATTTTACATAGTTGTTAAGACTCCATGCTTGTCAATGAAGGAGTTAATACACATATGGTTAGTATGTCATGTTCAGGAAATACTCCCAGCAGCAGAGCACGCCAGACAGCTGAGCCTGTTACACATTCCCAGCAGGGTTTACCTCTGAAAGTTCCTAGAATTACAAACACCATTTAGTGTTCATTTTCTTAAATACAGCTTTGCTACAGGAAGAGGACCATGTTACATAATGGTGAAACAAATGCTATGAGGTTATACTGGGACCTAGACAAACTAAGGCTTGTTTATGAGGCATTCAAGGCAGGAAATAATGAATTATGTTTCTTCACAGCAAAATCAATTGGTTTGCTATTCTTCATTTTTCAGTGTACCTGTTGGTGAAAAAAAACAAACTCCAGGTGCCTGCACATCAGCTGTAATCAGCTTTGGAGAACCAGTGCTCCTGGAAAGCCAGGGGCTCCAATATACCAATAGCTATTATTTTCTGAGGCCACTGGCTCTGTCCTGTCACACCCCACCTCATGTGCCTTAATATTATTGGCCCTTAATGGGATGCTCCAGGGTCAGAGCCCAAAGCAATACACCTGTGCTAGGCCCACCCTGTTTAACCAATTTAATACCCACTTTTACCCCCTTCCTACCCAGGCCAATTTTCAAATTTCAGTGCTGTCACACGTTGAATGACAATTACTGTCATGCAGCACAGTACCCAAATTAAATTTGTATAATTTTTTTATAAAGGTTTCATATATAATCACCACTGGGTTTTTATTTTTTGCTATATAAATGAAAAAAGACTGAAAATTAAAAAAAAAACAAACAGAAAATTTCCTTTCAAATACTTACCGTAATTTTGCTTTCCTGATGGACTCCATGGCAGCATATGTATGGATTTGCCCACCTTCTCCAATCCTATAGGACCAGACTCCCATAAATCTTAATTCCATAACTAGCCTACTCATGACATTGGGAGGTTACTCCTGCTGTCATGGAGTCCTTCTGGAAAGGGAAATTACAGTATGTACTTGACAGAAAATGTTCTGTTTTCCTGACAGACTCTATGGCAGTATACATATGGGAAATACAGTGGGGCAAAAAAAGTATTTAGTCAGCCACCAATTGTGCAAGTTCTCCCACTTAAATAGATGAGAGAGGCCTGTAATTGGCATCATAGGGAGACCTCAACTATGAGAGACTAAATGAGAAACAAAATCCAGACAATCACATTGGCTGGTTTGGAAAGAATTTATTTGCAAATTATGGTGGAAAATAAGTATTTGGTCACCTACAAACAAGCAAGATTTCTGGCTCTCACAGACCTGTACCTTCTTCCTTAAGAGGCTCCTCTGTCCTGCACTCATTACCTGTATCAATGGCACCTGTTTAAAATTATCAGTATAAAAGACACCTGTCCACAACCTCAAACAGTCACACTCCAAACTCCACTATGGTGAAGACCAAAGAGCTGTCGAAGGACACCAGAAACAAAATTGTAGACCTGCACCAGGCTGGGAAGACTGAATCTGCAATAGGCAAGCAGCTTGGTGTGAACAAATCAACTGTGGGAGCAATAAATAGAAAATGGAAGACATACAAGACCACTGATAATCTTTCTCGATCTGGGGCTCCACGCAAGATCTCACCCCGTGGGGTCAAAATGATCACAAGAACGGTGAGCAAAAATCCCAGGACCACACGGGGGGACCTAGTGAATGACCTGCAGAGAGCTGGGACCAATGTAACAAAGGCTACTATTAGTAACACACTACGCCGCCAGGGACTCAGATCCTGCAGTGCCAGACGTGTCCCCCTGCTTAAGCCAGTACATGTCCGGGCCCGTCTGAAGTTTGCTAGAGAGCATTTGGATGATCCAGAAGAGGATTGGGAGAATGTCATATGGTCAGATGAAACCAAAATAGAACTGTTTGGTAGAAACACAACTCGTCGTGTTTGGAGGAGAGAGAATGCTGAGTTGAATCCAAAGAACACCATACCTACTGTGAAGCATGGTGGTGGCAACATCATGCTTTGGGGCTGTTTCTCCACAAAGGGACCAGGACGACTGATCCATGTACAGGACAGAATGAATGGGGCCATGTATCGTGAAATTTTGAGTGCAAACCTCCTTTCATCAGCAAGGGCATTGAAGATGAAACGTGGCTGGGTCTTCCAACATGACAATGATCCCAAACATACCGCCCGGGCAATGAAGGAGTGGCTTCGTATGAAGCATTTCAAGGTCCTGGAGTGGCCTAGCCAGTCTCCAGATCTCAACCCCATAGAAAACCTTTGGAGGGAGTTGAAAGTCCGTGTTGCCCAGCGACAGCCCCAAAACATCACTGCTCTAGAGGAGATCTGCATAGAGGAATGGGCCAACATACCAGCAACAGTGTGTGCCAACCTTGTGAAGACTTACAGGAAACGTTTGACCTCTGTCATTGCCAACAAAGGATATATAACAAAGTATTGAGATGAACTTTTGATGTTGACCAAATACTTATTTTCCACCATAATTTGCAAATAAATTCTTTCCAAATCAGCCAATGTGATTGTCTGGATTTTTTTTCTCATTTTGTCTCTCATAGTTGAGGTCTACCTATGATGTCAATTACAGGCCTCTCTCATCTATTTAAGTGAGAGAACTTGCACAATTGGTGGCTGACTAAATACTTTTTTGCCCCACTGTAACTAGCCATACACACACTGGTGGGCAGTTGATTAAACAAAAGGTTTTAATTTGCACAGTCAATTGACACGACTTTCAAATTAAAATTAACAGAGGATAAGAAAGCAGGCTCTACACAGTAAAGAACCATAAAAGTGTTGATTGAGGACCACAAGGCCGCTCTGCAGATCATCTCAGGAGCGACATGCAACTACACTGCCCAGTATGTAGACACGCTTTTGGATGGCCTGGACAATCCAAGCGGCAATCATCCTGGAAGAAGCACGATCTCCCCTATTCTTTCCATGAAAGAGGACGAACAGACAGACTGTGGCTTGCAGGTACAGCTTTAGAGTTCCCCTCACATCCAGTGGGTGAATGTTGGTACTCCCAGAGGTTCTAAATGTTGGAAGAACAATCTTCTGGTTCTCATGGAAGACTGAGGTCACCTTGGGTTTTGAATCAAGCATAGGAATGAGAGCCACTCGATTCGGGAAGAACGTTAAGAACAGTTCCTTACATCTAGGCTTCCAACTTTGAAGACTTTCCTTGCCAATGTGACTGCCCCTAGGAAGGCAGGTTTAATGGAAAGCTTTATGTTTATTGATGACCCAGTTGGCTCTAAGCCAATTTCCAAGAAAAAATAAAGGACAAGCCAGTCCCAGTTAGGGAATCTCGGTTTTCTCTGGGTCCTCTGCTTTACCGCCCCTCTAAAGAACTGGTTGACAAGAGAGTGGTTGGCCCATTAAACTCCGGTGAAGGCCGAGACAGCTGAAACCTGTACCTTGAGGGAACCAATCAACCCTTGGATTACTGTATGATCCACCATTTCTTGAGACATAGTATACAAATTTCAACCAGAATCTTCCATTGACCCTGTTGGTACTCAGTCTTCTGGCATTCATCAGGGTAGTAATGACTTCAACAGGACGGCCTAGAGCCTCAAGTCTCCCCCTCTCAAGAACCAGACCCTTAGATGAAGCTGGGCTGGGCTGGGCAAGGGTGTAGGGTTACCCCTTGCAATAACAGGTCTGGCCTGAGAGGCAGAGGAACTGGATCCTGACAGCTGAGCTGTGCCAGTAAAGGGAACCACGGTCTCTTTGGCCAGTTTTGAATTATGGCTACTATTTCCACCTCTTCTGCTCTGAGTCTTCGAAGAAACCTGAGAATGACTGGAACCGGGTGAAAGGCATATGCTTTGCAAAATCTTCACTGATCCATCAGAACATATGTTACGCAACACAGTGCCCAACCCCTGCCCTTCTCACCAAATCGTGACAAAGGACCAGCCAATCTCACACCACGCTGTCACTTACGTAGCAATGCCACTCTCAGCTGCACCCTGCACAAAGATTTTCCAGCTTGCGGGACCACAATCTATGTGCCAACAGCCTGAGAGTGATTGCCACTAGGTTAGGTTAATTGCGCAATTAACCCTTCAAACTGCCACCACCACCTTTTTACAGAGAAGGAGGAAACTCACAAATCCTAGCAATAACACTATGATTCTAGCATAAACATCTGCAACACACACTGTCACCACAGACAGGGATATTCAGTGGATTATTATGTACAGTAGCACTCTTCAAGAGACAGGGATTCTTTAGTTTACATTAAAAGCTTTAGAGACAGTTTCAAAACTTTTCAAAATAGGATTTAGTACTAAAAAGGTCAAAATGGTACAATTTAAATATTTACAGAAAGGGATGTTACAAAGGTATAAACAGAACAATAAAGCAACAGAGAAATAAAAGAAATGACTTAAGAAGGCAGAATACTTGCAAAGTCCTGGTTTTAGCAGAGTCCAATTGTCTGAGCAAAAATGTTGCCTTGGCTCTCAAGTCCATTAAGATGTTTCTTGGTTGATGTTAAATGAGAGCGCTTACTAGATCCGGTCAGTCTCTTTTCTATGATATCAAAGGGGTGTCGCCTGAGAACAACTGACCAATCATCCAGTTTAGGGGATGGGTGTTAGAATGTCACCAAATTTATGACCAAGTCCCAACTACAGTTTTACAGTAATAATAATAACTTCCAGTATGTGCAGGTGGTATTCTAGCAACTGGCATATTATTATTCAGAATTCTATTCGAACAGAGGGATACCAAACACAGCATACCTTTGTCACCCAGGAAGGAGGAGACTGCTTTCCTCCTTTCTTATGTGCTAACATAGTCATGTATGACCTTGATTTATTTGGTATGATATTCCCTATTCAAATATATACCTAATATTAATGTGCCCTGTTCCTGTTGAATTCTATAAATTGTATATGGAATTGTTACATGTGGAATAGACATTTTATGGCACGATCTGCATTCCTAGAGCCTTAATGGCCTAACAGGTCATTTTTGACGGCTTGACTGAGTTATTATTTATAGTGTTTTTCATGGTTCCTGAACACAGACATCCTGCCAAGACTAATTAGCTGTTTACAGCTGGTATCCAGGCCTAGGGACTGATGTCTATTGTGTTTTTACCACTTGCCCTCCTGAGGATTTACCCCTCTTCCTAACCAGGCCATTTTTTGTGTTATTGCGCAGCGTTACTTTAACTAACAATTGTGTGGTCATGCAACGCTGCACCCAAATTAAATGTATGTATTTTTTTCCCACAAATTGAGCTTTCTTTTGGTGGTATTTGATCGCTTGTGTGGTTTTTATTTTTTGCACTATAAAAAAAAGACCAACAATTTTGAGAAAAAACAATATTTTTTACTTTTTGCTATTAAACATGTCCAGTAATTAATTAAAAAAATCAAATTGTGTCATAAATGTAGGCCAAAATGTATTCTGCTACATGTCTTTGCTAAAAAAAAAATCCCAAAACGTGCAAAATAATTGGTTTACGCGAAAGTTACTAGTAATGGCGGCGATCAGCGACTTAGAGCGGGACTGTGGTGGGCATTCTGACACTGGGGGGGAACTGACTTGGTGCCACTGACATCCCCAGTGACACCAATACAGTGATCAGTGTTAAAAAAAGCACTGACACTGTACTATGGCACTGGGCAGAAAGGGGTTAACATAAGGGGCGATCAAAGAGTTAACTGTGTGCTGGGAGTGTTTTACTAGGGGGCGGTGTGTTGGTGCTTCACTGTAAGCACACTGCTCTGGATGGTTGTGCTGTGCACAGCCTTCCAGAGCAGTGTGCCTGAGCAGACAGGGAGGAGGATTGTTAGTAATTAAAGCAGCCCTCCTCCCTGTCAGAGATCCTCAGTAATCACCGGCCGGGACCCGGTGCTTGACAGCCGTGGCCGCAAATGGCGGCGTGCGCCCCCTACCCGGAAATACAAAATCATGTATATTTATGTGATTTTACGCACCCTGACGCCCTGTAGCAGTATATCTGCTATAGGGTGGTCGGGAAGCAGTTAATTAAGATAAGAGGCTCTTTTGAAGTTCATTAACACTTACAGCTACAAATTCCAGTTTTCAGGAGGAGAGGAGAAAGATTATTGTTCATGAAATACAAAAATGGCTGAGACCTTAACAAGATGACTGACAGCTTCCATATCTCTATTGTGCATAATCGTTACAGCATCTGCCCCAAAGGCCTGGGAATAACAATTCCTCATGTAATACCTCTGTAGTTTGGTGTTACATGGAGAAGCAAACAGGTCGACTTCGACTGATTTCGAGGATAGAATCCACTTGAAGACTCCCGAATGGAGAGACCACTTGTTGTCTAGTTGAACTCTGGGAACATACAGCTCCGATGTATTGGAGATATTTTTCTGGGCCCAGGACATGATTTGCACTACCTCCCGTAAGAGCGACAGGCTGCGGGTCCCACCCTGACTCTCTATGTAGGAGACCACCATAGTATTGTCTAATCTTAGGAGGACTGACTTCCTCTGCATTAGGTGATGAAAGGCTCGAAGAGCGCAGAATGCCACTCAAAGTTCCAGGACATTTGACACAGACTTGTGAGCAGTGTTGATGGCTTCTGCTGTGATTTTGACCCAGGGAATGGGGGCAATTGAGTGGCAGTTGAGAAGATTCTTCCATTGTAGCCACCAGGGAAGGCTCTCCCTCATAGTCACAGTCATGTAGATAGCCTGGCCCATGTTCCCCAGACTCCACTGCTGAAGAAAACCCTTCTGGAAGGGTCGCATTCTCCACTGTGCACACTTTACCATGGGTGCTAAGGCCACCATGGTGCCGATGACTTTTAGGCACAAAGATGTGAGGAGGGCAGGGCAAGTAGAATCCTGCTCTGGATCATTGGAATCTTCTCTAAAGGTAAGGAGATGGTAGCCCTGACTGTGTCAAAATGATCCCCGAGAAACACTAGAGACTGCGTGGGCTGCAGATGGCTCTTCTCCATGTTCAGCAACTTGGGAAGAGTTGATATGACTTGGGCCCTGTGTTGCAGCAGCTGCTCTCTGTCCTGGGATAGTAGGAGCAAATTGTCTAGATAATGGTGCAGGCAAATGCTTCTTGTTCTGATCAGAGCCACTACAGCTAACAAGACATTTGAAAGCACACGAGGCAATGTCGAAAGCCCAAAGGAAAGACATGTGAATTGGAGATGCAGCTGATCTACAGCAAACTGAAGGAACCTCTGAAAACCTTCTGCTATGGGCACATGGAAATAGGTGTCTTTCAAGTCTATGGATAGGAGCCAGGCTGTATTGTAAGTTGATGTGTTAACAGAGTCTCAATTTGGAATTTTTCCTTTCTGATGAAGGAGTTCAGATATGTGAGATGCATAATGGGTCTCCATGAACTGTTTTTCTTCTGGACCATAAAGAGGGGTGAATACATGCCTTGAAATTTTTCACACTCCAGAACCAGCACGATAGCATCCTGTGCTAGTAGAGAATCTACATAAGACAGGAGGATTTGCCTCTTCTCCTCAGGTTGCAGTAGAGGCATGGGGAAGAACCTGAGATGAGGAGGAGTCTTGAATGTCCAACCATTTTGATGGTCCAGAAGTCCTGGATAGAAGCCGCCCAAACATGCTAAAAGTGGAGAAGGTGTGCCCCACCTGGCCTGCCTGAACAGGTCCACACTCAAAAGAATTTAATGGCCTCCCAGCCTCCCGAGGTTGAGTTCTTAGAAGACTTCTGAAAGGATGACTGACTTCTCTTGCAAGTTCTCTTAAACTCACGGCCTGGCTTGTAAAGGTGTACATTCTTTGTGCGTTCTGAGCCCTGTCTTCTGGGCTGTGTCCTCTTCTGGCCTAGCAAATGCCCGTCCTGGGGCAGAAAACCAGACTTCCCACCAGTAGCCCGGGCTATAATGCTGTCCAGTTTATTACCAAACAGAGAAGAACCCTCAAACAGAGAAGAACCCGATCCACCAGGTGGATAATGTCGATCGAGGCCAACTGCAGGAAAGCTGATGCCAGCCTCAATTCCTGAATAACTGAATTCCTGGCCACCTCTTCCAAAGTGCTCCTCAAAACTGTAGCCAAATCATCTGTCCACACTTCCATAGCTTTGGACATGGCTACGAGGGCGAGCGCTGGCTTTCAGGCCATACCTGCAGTTGTATAGATCAGCTTGAGATCAGAATTGATTCGCCTCTCCAGGTTGTCTTTAAAGTACACTGCATCCTCAAGAGTGACATGTTTTGCTAGCCTTATTAAGGCTGCATCTACCAGAGGGGCCGGCTCCAAGTGTTTGATGTCTTTAACGTTGAAAGGATAGAACTTGGCCACCTTGTTTAGTAAGGAGGTATTTCATCGACATTACTCCACTCATCAGTAATAATCTCCCCAAGTTCCTCCAGGAATGTAAAGTTCGGATGCTCTTTTTTTTAGATCAAATAAGAAATTTTTCTTGGGGGGGGACTCCATTGCTTGGGGGGGGGGCTCCATAGGTTCTTCCTATTTCAAGGCTTTGCAGATTGCCTTTACTAGAGGTGAGACTAAGTCGAAGTCAAAGCCTACACATGGGTCCGAGGCTTCGACTGATTGGTGGCTCAGCTGAGAGGGTTCCAGCCCGTCTTGGAAGCATTTGTTGGGGGAACACACTGCAGCTGAAGGGCTGTGGGTGCGACTAGTCCCCAGCTCCTTAACCGCCTCCCGCCCGCCATACAGTAAAATGACGGACGCAAGGCAGTTCTCTCGGTCTGGGAGGACATCATATGACGTCCTCCCATTCTAACCACGCATGCGCGGCTTCTGGAGCGCACAACGCGGTGATCGGCGGTGCACTGTGTCCCTCAGACACAGCGGCTCACCAATCCAGGGAAAGATCATGTGATCAGCTGTGTCCAATCACAGCTGATCACATGTAAACAGGGAAATGCCGCTTATCGGCATTTCTCTCCCCACGAACTGTCATGCTGACAGCTCGTGAGGAGAGGAGAGCCGGTAATCGGTATTCCTCAGAGGGGACATGTACACAGATCATCAGAGCACTGATGATCAGTGTGCCCTGATGATCTGTGTAGCCCCAGCAGCGCCACCTGTCAGTGTCTATCAGTGCTCATCCATGCCACCTGCCAGTGCCCATCAGTGGCACATTTCAGTGTCCATCAGTGCCACATATCAGTGCCCATCTGAGCTGCCTTTCAGTGTCACCCATCAGTGTCAGTCAGTGCCACCTATCAATGCCAGCCTGCCACCTATCAGTGCTGCCAACCAGTGCCGCCTATCAGTGTGCATCAGTGCCGCCTGTCAGTGCTACCTAACAGTGCCAGTCAGTGCCGCCTATCAGTGCCATTCAGTTCCACCTATCAGTGCCGCCTATCAGTGCCATATATGAATGCTGCCTTTCAGTGATGCCTGGCAGCCCATCAGTGCCACCTACCAGTGCCTCCTCATCAGTGCCACCTATCAGTGTCCATCAGTGCAGCCTATCAGTGCCCATCAGTGCAGCCTCATTAGCACACATCAGTGAAGGAGAAAAATTACTTATTTACAAAATTTGATAACACAAACTACGAAATAACTTTTTTTTTTTTAAAAATTTCAGTGGTTTACGGTTTAAGAAAAAATAAAAAACCCAGAGGTGATTAAATGCCACCAAAATAAAGCTCTGTCACAAAAAAATTATAACTATTTCATATAGGTACAGTGTTGCATGACCGCGCAATTGTCATTCAAAGTGCAACAGTGCTGAAAGCTGGAAATTGGCCTGGGCAGGAAGGTATAAGTGCCCTGTAGGCTAGTGGTTAAGGGATTCTTGAATGACCCGCCTAACCAGACACCACTTGTTGGCTGGTGCCTTCTCTTTCGCAGGCCTCCCGGGTAAAGCATGGGTCGCACAGCAACTTGCCCTCAGGAACCTGAGTCCCACACCCCCAGCACATTTTTTCCTCGGAAGGGGAATCAGAGCTTCTCCTGTGATGCCTGGATGCAGACCTGTGGCACCTGGATGTAGAGGAGTGATGGTGTTGTGACCTAGAGGAATACCTGTGGTCACATGCTGTATCATCACGTGCTGCCTGGAGGAGACTTGCTTCGTCCATTTGAGGGTGTTACATGGCCACCCACTATTAGCAGGCGATCCAGCCAAAATTGCTGCTTGCTTGCCATTGGCTGGGCCTTAGGCCTTCATGGCACTGGTATTCAACCACCCTTTTCCACACTGCTAAAAGATGGGGACTGCTGGAACTGATGAGGGATGCATCTGCTTGGCTCTTCCTGGCACCACGTCCACCTGCCCTGTCCACTACCCTACTATTAGCTGGGGAACAACAAGGGGCGTTTCTCCCAATGAGGTACGCCTTCTGAGCTACCAGGCCTTGGTCGTGGACGCTGACATCCTGCTTTCAGGAACAAGGTAAGATTTCAGACACCCTGGGTCCTAGGAAGAGGAAAAAAAAGGAACGCAGCCTCTGGTTCTGAGCAAAGATTTATGGGAGAGGGATCCAATAGGATTGGAGAGGGTGGGGCAAACCCATACATATGCTCCATGGAGTTTGTCAGGAAAGTTTTTCTTTGTTTCTGTTATAAAATTTTGAAATAATCTTTCTTCATAAATTTAGACCAAAAATGTATTCCACTACATTTCTTTGGTAACCCAAATCAGTGTATATTATTTAGTCTGTGTGAAAGTTACAAAATCTACAAATTATGGTGTACAGTATATACATCATATCTGAAAATTGATCAATCCTGATGTACTGATGACCTAGCTCATTTCTTGAGGCCCATAAATGACATGACAGTACAAATACTCCCCCAAATGATCCTTTTTGGAAAGTAGACACTCCAAGGTATTTAGTAAGAGGTATGGTGAGTTTTTTGAAATTGTAATTTTTGTTACAATTTTTTGGAAAATTAAGAAAATAACTATAAATTTGTTTTTTTCCTTTCACTTTTTTTTTTACATACTGTCACCAGAGCAGTGCAGTGTCATCATATAGCGGGTTTGTCAGTGATCATGACAGTATGTAAAAAGAAACTAAATTTTTTTTCTTCAATTTTTTTACATACAGGGATGATCACTGTTATAAGCAAGCATTTTTATGAATTACATCCATGTGCCATTATGTACAAATGTGATTGGGCACAGCTATCACATGGTACAGGTGCACTGTGATTGGCCCCATCTGTACCATGTGATCAATCACAGAGATCACAATGAATGGCTATTAATGAAAGCTATTCATTGTGTACATTTGACATGTGATCGCTGTGACTGGTCAGAGCGATCACATGGTACCAGGTCCAGCCCCGTACAGTGAGCTGTCATTTGCCGTGCACAGAGGACACAGCAGATGACAGATTAAGCCACAGTGCAGCTTATAGAGCACACAGAAGACGAGGACCTGGAGGAAGTCATATGGCATCCACCCTGAATTAGAAAGCTCCCACTCTGATGCCATTTGAATGTAGGCCGGGCGGATGACCATGTCCATTTGGGAATATGGGAATCACTGTAGTGGCCGATGCTATTACAGTGATAGCTGTGATTTTCCGGGTCCTGTGTTCCATTGCACATGGAGTACAGGGGGCATTCGCTTGGCACCTCCATCATTCATAGAGTAATTTTTTTTCCAATTAAAAACGAGGTGTTTACTGATTGGATGAGGAAGGGGTGGTGATGCCATGCCCTCTACCTCATTCAATCAGAGAATGCTTTGATTTTATTGAAAAAAAATTCAAGGCATTCTATGAATGGCAGTGATGCCATGCAAGCAATCACCTATGGTCAGTGTGAGAGGTTAAGCTTCTCACACAGAATCTAATCAGGACTTGGAAGATCACAACTATCACTGTAGTAGCACTGACTTTTACAGTGACTTCCAGTTTCCCCATGAGATACTGGACCAATATAGCTATGCAATAGAAATAACTATTGGGAGTTCAGCAGCACAACCCACTTTGCCACTACAGCACAGTAAGTTCTACATATCATAACCATTTGGAGGGCACCTTGCTTTCCTCTACATATAGGGCAGGAGGTGTGCATGATAGAGCCAGCAACCATAAAAGGCAGGTGCCATTTGCTTATCAGCGCTCCCATGCTTGCAAGTATACCTTGACCTCCAAAGAGAATTACAGCTTACATGCAGATACTAGCTATGGGTACATACTATATCATTTTATATATATATATATATATGTATATATATAAGATATTTATGCATTTGCTTTACAGTGGACCTGAAGCAAGCACACAAGGTTGCTGCATGAACCTGTAAATGGTCAGTGAGCATTTGAATCTATATCCACACATCAAAACTCAAAATTAGTTATCAATAAAGGTACAACCTATAAAGCAAATTTTGTGCTTGGATGCAGGGCTGTAGATAAGGGGGTACTACCAGTCCGTATTGGACATAGGCCAGCAGGGGGGCCTAGGCAGCCGCAAGCACACAATAGGATCCTTCAGGATGGGAAGTGGAAGAAGGGTCCGGTAAATATGTCACATTTACCAGCCCCTTCCTTTCCTGAATGAACATGAGTGATTGGTATCAAACAGCAGCCCTGCTTGGATGTTTAGGGGATATACCTGATCCAAACAAGAAAATAGTAGCATAAGAGGCCACCAGGCCCTTTAGTGGGCCATCCATGATCACAAAGAGCAAATCTGACCTCTGAAAGGAAGACATTGCGGATACACACAAACTGACCAGACCACATCCAACGAGTGAAGCTCAACCTCCTTAGAACGTGACGGTCAAGGACAAAAATGAAGGACAATGTCCTCACTCAGGTGGAAGTCAGACACCACCTTCAGAAGATAGAAAGGAAATGGATGGAGAACCACCTTGTCCTGTAAGCCTCCCTATTTTGGTTTTCCATAAGGATAAGGCTGCAAACTGACACTTGGCATGCAGAAGTGACAGCAACTAGAAAGGCAACCTTTTGGAAGAATGTGAGCAAAGGGAGTTCTCTAATGTTAACAAATGGAGGCTTCTGAAGAACTGAAAGAACCAGATTCAGGGCCCATGGCAGAAACAGAGTGCACAAGGAAAGCCACATGCCGAACTCCCTGAATAATAATAATAAAAAAAAGAAGTATGAACCAAAGTGCATAGCCAAGGGGTGTTGAAAGAAAATTGCATGAGTAGAGAGTATTGACTTGACCCTCAATAGTACTCAACAACCTGTTGAAAGGCTGGGACCTGAGATAGAAGGAGCATGGATGCAAACCCATAGCTTCACACCATGAAATGCAAGCCTTCCAGGTGTGATGAGAGATCTTCTGAGAAGTGGATTTACAAGTCTTCAACATAGCAGGATCACAGAACCCAGCAACCCTCTGTCCCTCAACACGTGGCTTTCAATAGCCAAGCCATCAAAGCCAGAGATGGTAAAGCAGGGTGGAAGACCAGTCCTCGTGCAACGCCACCACTATCCACCAGGAAGTCCAGTACAAGAGGACCACAAGAAAATGGCCGCCACCCAACCTCTGATACATGCCTATGCAGTCTCCCAGGCCTGGGAACTGCAACAAATACATGCCAAAATTGGCCAGCCCACGGACTCCACAAACATGGCAGCTTTAAAACAGCCAATCCCACCAAAGAAATGGCCACCACGACTACAAGATGGCCACCTGCCCAGCACATGGCAGGTATCGCTGAGAGGAAAAAAAAAAAAACAAACACAGGGGAACCTCGCATCAGGGAACCACACCACAGACTGGAAGAAGCTGCACAGGTGAGGTCAGGAAGCCACCCATAGTAAAAGAGGGGAGGGGGAGAAAGAGACCTGGCAAGTAGGGGAGGCCTGGGCTAGCTGGAAAGGAAATAAAGGAATGGCTGGCAGACAGGAAAGGCAGGTGGAACACAT
This sequence comes from Staurois parvus, assembly GCF_062004578.1. Taxonomy (NCBI): domain Eukaryota; kingdom Metazoa; phylum Chordata; class Amphibia; order Anura; family Ranidae; genus Staurois; species Staurois parvus. The sequence continues at coordinate 9,307,478 of NW_028318321.1, forward strand.
GCCTGGCAGGGAGACAGCACTGACAAAAGTTGGCAGGGGGCTGCTAAAAGAGCTCAGTACTGGAGGGGGGGGGGGGTAAGGCATGTACTTGCTAATCTAGCAGGAGTGGTGATTTACACACTCAAGACAGATCCACCTCCCACCGATGGGAGAGCCGTCAGTCATGGTGACACAGACATCAGGTGCCCAGTCATGTGTCCCTACAAGACGTTTAACTTGCCTTGGTCCAGTATGAGGCTCGTTGCAGCTGACAGTGCCAAGCTAAAAAGGTCTGCATGCTCATTGGCAAGGCTGGGGTGACAAGGATCTTTATTATCCAGTTGAAAAACAAAACCTCCTGCGCTCTAGGACTCAAAACAAGGGTGGAAAGGTGGAAGGATTCCTTGAAACAGTTCCACAAATGCATGGAAGATTGTGCAGCACTAAAACAAGGCAGGGGAAGCCCGACCAAAACTGAATTGAAGCAAAAAGAAAGCGCACCAACCTTGCACATTACCTCAGTAAACTATGAATTTATTAAATAAAAAGTATATACTAACAAACAAGGAATTATAACAAGCATAAACAGATCCTCAAAAGGAAATTGTAGTGTAGAGCCAGTGTGAGTCACATCGTGAGGGTAGACTCTCAAAGTGAGAGTGACGTGTTTCAAAGGGGGACCCTTCATCAGAGCTAACAGCTGCACTTGATCTCCATTTGCTAATGCCTTGATTTCACTATACATGGTCATTTAAAAACACAAAGATTTGCTGAATCAGCTATCGGTTTGACAGCCCATACATGGACAATCCAGGAATCTGCTTTTAGGCATGGTCATTACTACTAATTATGCATTCTGGATCAGGAGATACACCTCTGCAAAAGACTTGAGTTTAATGTATTATTAGCAACCGGATTTTCATTAATTTAATTATAAAATCTGTAACTTTTAATCATGTCTGCTAATTTTGTGTATAGCATTTTATGGCTGTGTCCCCTTTTTGATTGTACACAACGGTGAAATAAGGCATTATATGCATGCATTCATCATAATTTTTTACATTTGCATAAATATATATATATATATATATATATATACACACACACACACACACACACACACATATATATACACACACACACACACACACCGTTCCAAAATATTATGCAAATTCTATTTAAGTGTCACAAAGATTAAATATTTTGTTTTTCAGTTTAACTCATGGATGGCATTGTGTGTGTCAGGGCTCTTTTGATCACTGAAAACAATCTCAGACACCTGTGATAATTAGATTGGCAGGTGATCCCAATTTAAGGAAAAACTACTAAAGGAGGGTGTTCCACATTAAGCAGAGCACCATTTTCAAGCAATATGGAGAAGAAAAAAGGATCTCTCTGCTGCCAAAAAGAGTGAAATAGTTCAATGCCTTGGACGAGGTATGAAAACATTAGATATTTCACTAAAACGTAAGCGTGATAATCGCACTATTAAGAGATTTGTGGCATCAGAGCACAGACGGGTTCGTGCAGATAAGGCACATTGAGGAAGATTTCTGCCAGATCCATGCATTGGATCAAGAGAGCAGCTGCTAAAATACCATTACATAGCAGCAAACAGATATTTGAAGCTGCTGGTGCCTCTGGAGTCCCATGGACATCAAGGTATAGAGTCCTCCAGAGTCTTGCAACGGTGCATAAACCTTCTATTCGGCCACCACTAGCCAATGCTCACAAGCAGAAATGGCTGCATTGGGCAGAAAAAATACATGAAAACTAATTTTCAAACAGTCCTGTTCACTGAGTGCCGTGCAACCCTGGATGGTCTAGATGGATGGCACATTGGCTGGTTGGTGGACAGCCACCCTGTTCCAACAAGGCTGCGATGTCAGCAAGGCGGTGGTGGAGTCATGTTTTGGGTCGGAATCATGGGAACAGAGCTGGTCGGCCCCTTTAGGGTCCCCGAAGGTGTAAAGATGACCTCTGCAAAGTATGTGGCGTTTATGACTGACCACTTCCTTCCCTGGTACAGAAGGAAGAACTATGCTTTCTGTAATAAAATCATCTTCATGCATGACAATGCACCATCTCATGCTGCACAGAATACCTCTGCATCAAGGGCTGCTATGAGGATAAAAGGAGAGAAAGTCATGGTGTGGCCTCCATCCTCCCCTAACCTCAATCCTATTGAGAACCTTTGGAGCATCCTCAAGCAAAAGATCTATGAGGGTGGGAGGCAGTTTACATCCAAACAGCAGCTCTGGGAGGCTATTCTGACATCTTGCAAACAAATTCAAGCAGAAACTGTCCAAAAACTCACAAGTTCAATGGATGCAAGACTTGTGAAGCTGCTATCAAATAAGGGGTCCTATGTTAAAATGTAACGTGACCTGTTAATGTTTAAAAAAAGTTAAAATGTTGTTAAAAGTTTGATTGAAATAGCTTTTGATTTCAGTAAATATGCTGCAAACACAACAATTGACAATTTTCAGTTCTTTACAACCTATAAAGTGTTTTGAAACTTACTGTGCGGAATAATTTGGAACAGTGCATTGTAAGGTTTTTATGTTTAACAAAAATACTATCATTAGGTGGTTTGTTCAATAAAATTTGAATTGTACTCTTAATAGTTAATAACATGAGAATTATGCTGACTGTTATTTACATCAATTTAGGTAAATGAGAAAAATATTTGCATAATAATTTGGAACAGGAGATTATATATATATATATTTTTTTTTTCTTTCAGACTTGTAGTTTTGAGGACACCTATGCCCCTCCTCCTGGGTGGACACAGCCCTGCCCAGATGGGAGGGCCTACATTCATTCCCAAGGTATATATGGTGGAGGGCACTCATTGTGCTGTTAGCTCTGATGAAGAAGGGTCCCCCTTCGAAATGCGTCAGCCTCACTTTGAGAGTCTACCCTCATGATGTGACTCACACTGGCTCTACACTTCAATTTCCTTTATGCTTGTTATACTTCATTGTTTGGAAGTATATATACACTTTTTAATAAATTCATAGTTTACTGAGGTAATGCGCAAGGTCGTTGCTCTCTTTTTGCTTCACTTCACATCTTTATTATCCAGCCTGTCCCACAGCCCGGCTGTTGATAGAACATCTATGCAGAAGGAAAAAACACATAATAAATGGCTATGGAACCACAGCTAGGGAGCTAGGTTACTCTTTTTTTTAATGCCTAGTGTAAAAAAGTGTTATGCCAACAGCAGAGAGGGGAATTACTACCAGCTAGGACTGACATAGGCAGTGCTGTGCTTATTTTGTTTTGCCTCCTGCCCTACTACTGAAGGTGATGCTATAACCGTACGGTCAAGAATGTGAAGACTGTCAGTCAATGAATGAAAGAGAAATTAAGATTTTTTTACATGTGTGCAAAAAAAAAAAAAAAAAAACAAACAAAAAAAAAAAACCTATTTCAATGCCAAGCTAATTAAGCTTAAAAAAAGAGACAGAAACGGATTGACCTCCATGCACAACTGCTGCAGATCCTGGCTGCTTAGTAAATTCCCCTCAATATGCATATAACTTGCCCAGGCCAAAGATGGTAGCCTATTTCATCTGAAGAAAGGCCCAAAAGCAATAAAAACGTGTAAGAAACATGTAAAATGTTGTATACTGATGTCCACCACTGATGCCTGATGCACTGATGTCCACCTAAAAGTCTATACTCATCATGGCAAACGTCTGCTCTGGAAGTAAAAGGAATTTAAGGTTGGAAAAAAAAAACAAAAAAAAAAAAAAAAAAAACAGAAGAGATGCTGTGCAATAAGATGAAAACAAAAACTTTATTAAACATTCTTAAAATAACAAGCACATCAAGATTAGAACATTTATAGTAGGTTCATCTCCATCTCTGGGGAACAATGTGTCTTCGGATTATTAGTTACAGTTGTAAACACACTTTTTCATCCATTTTGTAGACTGGTTGGTATCACTCAGGGTATTCTAACTCAATTCAGAGATGACATTGGTAAGCCTCTGAATGCTTTGATTTTCCACATTTATTGGCTGATGGTAACCTCTGTGACTGACATATTATTGAAAATAAGACGTAAACTTTGAAATGTTAGCACTAAGTAGACCTAAGAAAACAGTGTTGTAAACCCAGTGCCAGCCACAATACGATTATGATAGTAAAATGCCCGGTCTTTGGTGGGAAACTACTCTGGGCTTTAGAGAATATGCCATAGCAGATAGCTACCAATCAAATCAATCTGATTACATTGTAAATATATCTGGGTGCCCCAAGCTATGGCAATTTACTAAACTGAAAGGTAGCCATTATAGGCTTAAGAACTGAGGCATTACAGGAAATTAAACACATGAAATGTACAACAAAAACACACTGAGCAAATATAAATATGTTCTTAAAGTGTATGTCACGCCAAAAAAAACTTTTTTTTTTTTTTTTTTTTTAGTTGGATAGAATGGGGAAGGGTGAAAACTCAGATTTTTACTGCTATCTGGGCCTCCACTAGAGAAATTTACCATCAGTTCCCATTCTGCCAAAAAGGAAGTGGGAGAGGATGTACATCAGGACCACAGAAAAAAAAAAAAAAAAAAAAAAAAAAAAAAAAATCTGTCAGGGGTTCTATCCCTCCCTACAAAACATTTATATCCTAATCAAAGGAAAGAAGAAATAAAAATATGTACATAGGCAACACATGGTCAGTTTTTACACCTTACACACAGGAAGAAGCCTTCTCAGCCCTTGTGCATACATTAATCCAACACTAGACATTTCCAAATATGCAAACGTCACTCTTGTAGGTCCAAGAAGCTGAGCAAGAGTTCTGAAGTATTCACATGTTGGCTTTTGTAGGTCCTAGAAGCACAATGATAGTGCTGGACGATGGTATTACTGATCAATGGTATTACTGGACAATGGTATTACTTGATGTAAAATGTAATATACTCCATCTACGAGACAAGAGTGACAAATTAGACATAATAGCAGTCATACAGATAATTACAGTAAATAGTACATTTTCCTACCCTCCCATTTTAATGAGAAACTTGTTTTTATACCCAGTATGTAACATGTATGAGGCACTCCGTCTACTATTTTACCATCACCAGAATTTAAATGCAGGATGGGGCTTAATGTCAGGAGGGAGTGGGGAATAAGGCCTAACTCTAGGCTTCCCCCCTTCCCCTGTGTGTATCCCCCTCCCAACCTGGGTCCCCAAAAATTACTCTTATGCCATGCAGGCTTTTCTTTTGCTCCCAATCTTCTCCAGTAGTGGACAGAGCAAAATACACCATCTATAAATACACTATAAAGGGCAGCAGGGTGATATCCCTACAAACATAAGAAAGTAGGCAGCTTTTGGCCATATAACATTTTCCTATTTACAACCTTCTGCACCTGCAAACCTGGGAAGCTAACAGATAGGATTTTCATTCAATATACACACAAAGTGCAACTGAACTCTGCTTTAATTAAAAGAAAAAAATTCTATTTAGTATGTATTCTTTATTGTTGCTGCAATCAGATTTCATTTATTATTCATGGTCCCACTATGTATGAATGTAGCCTACCTCTCTTGCTTGCTCCCATAATGGACTATGGGAATTGTAGTGTGCCTAGAGCAATACACATGACCATAACGAACACGTACTACTTGTTACAAAAGTAGTGGTTTGGTTACAAGGAAGCAGTAAACTGGTAATGAACAATTTTACTGTACATAGAGCAGTGCACATGTCCACAACCAACATGTACTGCTTGATCCAAACCAACGGAAATGAGGGAAAAAAAAAAAAGGAGAGGTTCCCTTCACCTAAGCTCCTCCCCACACGTATCACGAAGCACAACTTCATCCGGGGTCAATATGTGACGATACACATGGAGAAGAGCTTAGATGACAGGAGGGCCATTCACCAGAGACATCACAGGACGCTCTGCAAGGAATATCTGTTGTGTTTTAGCAGTTGTAACATCAGCATACATGCGAGTGCAGTTTTAATAAACCATTTGGATTTTATAAATGTACTACACCATGGCGGTTTCATTTTTACTTTGAGTGCCACCCTGCAGACCATCAGCAATGGGATCCCATAAACGTTCAGGGGCAGAGAGGAGAGCGTGAAACCAGATCAGACTTGGAGATATCTATATAGACCCCCAAGGAAAGGGTAGAGCCTAATTTGACCTGTTTAATAGGTTAACACCCTAAGGTGAGGGTCCATTTCAGAGACACGAGTGTGATGGTGCACTGAGAGTTTGTTTGCAACAGGGAAGCAGGTTCACTTACCAGCAGAAGGATCACAGAAGTGTGTCTTTATATTATTAACAACTGGATAATTTAATTTTGCACTTTGTGGATTGGCACACTGCAAGAGATTGTGTACAGATATGTGGACTCACGTGGTTATTGATTTGAATCTATTATATATATATATATCTTTTTTTTTTTTTTTTTTTTTATACAGCAGCCCAACACAAAACTTACCTGTTTATTTTGATTTATGATGAATTGACACTTCTAGTGATTGCGGCAGCTGGGTTTAAATTCTACTTATTTCGTTCAGTTATTCACACTATTTGACAGCGCACACATTTCCTTTAGTTCACAATGCCAGTACACTAAACCAGAATACTTTGGTGTGCGGGCAGCTGTCCAGTTCAGCTAAAGTGAGCCTCATTGAGGGAGCGGTGTGATGCACGTTTTGCCACATCACAGTTTCCTTTTTTTTTAAACTTTTTTTGAAGTGTATAACGTGAAACTTAATTTTTTTTGTCACTGCACACCATCGCAGTTCGCTGCACCACACCTCTGGGCTGCACTGTAGTGCGAACAGGGCACATAAATAACAATTCTTTTCCATGTGTCCTAGTGATGACTGGCATTTTTCCAGTGCACTAATGTGAATAAGCCCTTCTGACTTACTCGTTAGTTCGCTGGGTTGAGGGATCATCTCTGAACACGACGACAGATTTTGAGGCATCGCGTTAGCAGAAGCTTCTGGTGGATCCCTGGAAGAACTTGGAATGGCGACATAAACCGGAGAGGACAGCTTCTTGTTCTTAATATCAGGTCGAAATTCCCAATCTACACAAAGTGGCAAAAGGTTATGATGTATAATTGTGAAGGAGATAACAATTGTGTTAAAAAGAAGCAGAATCATCTATTATCCGTCAGGCACAATAAGCACACTGTCCAGACTGGATTTGCATTGTACATGCACAGATGAATTGGGATTATCCAATACTTAAGACTATGAATCTCAGGTAATACCCATTTCTGCAGATGTGAAGATCTATATATTTGGGATTATTGTACAATTATACACACACTTTGGAACGTATATGTAGGAAGCAATCTGCAGATTTGTACTAAAGCGACTCCATCTACAACTATGCTTGCTGCATGTATGTACACATTTAAAGTAGACATACTTTAATAACACTTTTTTAGCTGTGTGTTAAATGAAGCAGGTTTGGATTCCACATTGGGTCCTCACAGCTCAGTAAAACTCCACCAGGAACACACACACACACACACACACACACACACACACACACACGCACACACTAAACAGTGGATTCTCAATAGATTAATAAGGAGGACTTCACTAATGACGCCATAGGCTCAGCTAAGAAGCTGGCAGCAACTGTTAGGGCTTCTTTACACAAATGATCTGAGCTGGATCACTTTTCAAAGAACATTTGCAGGAGATAAGGGGGCATTATGCTGCCTTCTCACAGCCTGTTTTAGCCCCTGAAAATGGCACCACCGGCACGTATACACCCCTTTTGCTGCCTTTGCAGCTTAAGGGGGAGTGGATGGGGGGGCAGTAAAAAAACGCAGCTTAACTGTGCATTTTTACCGATGTTAGTCACAGAGGGAAATTTAGAAATGTAACCATAAAACAAGACAGAGGGCACACCGGCCTAGAGCATTATCCTTAAAACATGTATTTGTTAAAATAAGTATTATACTCACAAAACATCAGTTTTCACAAGCTCATCAAATAAACAAACATAGTTCCATCAAATCTACGATAAAGCGCGTCACCCAACAGGGCAGATAGCACCTCCAACAGGCTAACATGCTTCAAGGACTAGCCTCTTCCTTGGGCTCTGAGGAAGAGGCTAGTCCTCTAAACATGTTAGCCCACTGGAGGTCCTACCTGCCCTGCGGGGGTGATATAATGTATCATGGATTTGATGGAACTATGTTTATTTGATGAGCTTGTGAAAACCGCTGTTTTGTGAGTATAATACTTATTCTAACAAGAAATACACGTTTTAAAGGATAATGCACCAGGCCGGTGCGCCCTCTGTCTTGTTTTATAGTTACAGTGGTTTTAGACTTCCCCAGTCTTAAGAAGGCAGGAAGGATTGTGACATTCAAGCCAACAAGGATGAGATTGTAGCCAGTTGTCTCTTCTGGACCCACTCATGCGCAGGAGGATTGACGATTCAGAAATGTAGAAATGACAGTGAACCAGAAGAATAATTGTACAATAGTGGCAACAGAGTCATACCTATGATATATTGCATTTTGGGATTTGGATATGTGATAGGACATGCAAGGACCAGTGCATTAGAGCAGTGTTTCTCAACCTTTTTTCAGTCAAGGCACCCTTTAAAATTATGGACAGGCCTGAGTCCATTCTAATATAGGGTGCCTCAAAACGGTCCATAATTTTAAAAGGGCACCCCATTCTAAAATGTGAAAACTATTCTAATAGCATTATATAACGCAGCAACATCCCCACATGTAGGACACCCAACATTATTGGGTGATTTATTCCTACAAAGCAAATACACTTTTGCGTACTGACTAGTATTCCTGTGTTTCTCTTCTCCCTCAGTTTTTCTCCAACACTGAGCTAATGTGACTCCAGCACTGCCGGAGAGGGGCAGGGGACGGTCAAACGAGAATGCTGTGCAGGCAGCCAACATCCTCCTTATCAGCTGATGAGGTCATAGGTTGTCAGGATGCCGGCGGCTAGAAGGTCGTAAAGGTGCACAATAAAAACCTGTGGCTTTGTGTAACTAAAAAGGCAGGTTTGTTCTACCCGCTGACTTTTATACAAGTTTTGGGCAGTTTTCAGACATTTTGCTAAGGCACCCCTGACGTAACCTCAAGGCACCCTGGTTGAGAAAGGCTGCATTCGATAAATAAACTGACTTTTCTGTACTAATTTAAACTAGTTTTAATCCATAGGGAGTATGAACTCTGTAATGAGGGGCTTAAGGCCCTGAGGACTAAGAACCTGGATACTCCTGAGCGTGTTTTCTTTTAATCCGCTCTGCCTCGTCATAGTAGGGCTCTTTCTGCTCCTCTGTCAGTTTGGTCCATTCCTCTCCAAGCAGTGCACTTATGAGTGCAAATTTGGTGTTAGGATTGGCTCTGTTCAGAATTGGACGGTGAATTCGGGCCCAGATCATATATGCATTCATTGGGCGTTTAAGTCGTCCTTTCCTGTTCCAGGAGGAATCCACTTCAGATATTTCTAGAAGAAAGAAGAATTTAGTTATACCTGGGTTAGTCACAATTTACAGATTGCGCTACAAAAGTCAATAAGTAAACCTGATTTAAGCCTAAAAACAACAAAATACTGTACATATTTGTCAGCTTATCAGTACTTCAATATAGTGACTGCATTTCAAAATGTGAAATCGTACACGAGGAAGAACTTCCTCTCCACTGGCCTAGGTGAGCCAAGTGGAAATAGGAGCAGGTACCTGTCCAAACCAGGTACCGGCTCCCTGAAAAAAAAAAAAAAAAAAAAAAAAAAAAAAAAAAAACACGCCAACAAAACAAACCGTTTACATTAATGGCAGAGGAGGATAATAGGTGGAACGTCTGATGATTTCATGTGAAGTTCCACTATAAATGCTGGGCACAATGTTAGCGGAAGAATTTTTGTGAAAAAAAAATTACTAGATTTTTCAATTATGTAAAGCACTGTTGGCACTATAAAAAATAATATATCCCCGACAACCATGCTAGCAAGCAAATCAAACATTTTTATAAACCCGTATGTGAAAAGCAGTTGTGCTACAAATACATACATTGTTGCACACTTTTTTTAGTGTAAGGCTAGGTTTACACTAGCCAATGTTCTGAAAAGTGATCCACAATTTAGCCAATGACTCCCGCTGCTGCCTCCATGTCCAATGAGAAGGGAGTGAGGAGAGAGCCACTGTTCTCGGGCCCAGCGTGAATTGAATTCAGGCTCAGGTAAGCATTTAGGGGAGAGCAGGTGGGGGTAGCTGAACGCAGAAGGTTTTTTACAATAGTGCAGATAATACCTTCTGTCTTTACAACCACTTTAAATCTTCACTTAATTTTTGAAGCAATAGTTCATTCCCCCTTCCAAAAGAGGATATCTATGTGCCTCCCCTTGATCAGGTCCAAGGGAGTACCCTTATAGTGGATACTGTCATCCCAATACGCCATAAACTGATTGGCTAAACTTGGTGCATATTTCCTACCTATGGAGGCTCCAGCGGTTTGCAATATTAAGTGTCAGTTCACATAAATGCAGATTGGATGTGGTTTGAACCGCATCCAACCCGCTTGACATGTGAAATAACATTGCTTCCTATGGTGCCTGTCTACATATGTCTGGTGCACTGGCGGTGTGGATTCAGTGCAGTTTGAAAAAGAATAATGTCCGATTTCTGAGCAGTGTGGTCCAGTTCAGGAGCGGATTACAGGTTATTGACTTCTATGGGAACCATTTCTGAACCACATACGTGTGAACAGGATACAATCCTGACCTAATCTTGTCCTGAACCTGATATAAACCTGACATTAACCGCTGAACAAATACTGTGTCAATTAGCTGTGAAACCTGAGCTTCAATTCGCAACACACATGTGTGAATCAGCTCTTAACCAAGAGAAATTACACTTAAATGCCAAATCCACACATTCCTATATAAAATGTTACTGAATATCAAAACAAAAAGCTCTGCACTGCAATTTCCTTGTTCATGCGATAGAACCATGTACAGCAATTTGACATCAGCTATTCCCAAAAAGCAATTCTGAACTATTTTCTAGGTTATTTAGCTGTTGTATTACATATTTAGTGCATTTTATGTATGCACCCACCCTCCCCCCAGCCTGTGTCCGAATCTCTCCATTCTACTCTTCTCCCATCCATCTGCCCCTTTTCTTGCTCTGCCTGTCATCCTTCTGACCCTCCTCCCAGCCTTTTGTCCACTCTTCCATGCTCCTGTCCTTCCTAAAGTGTGTTCCCACATAATGAAATGACATTCTTCCCAGCCTCTTCCTCACCACCATTTTCTTCTCATCTCAGTCTATCAGGAATATTTTCCTGCTGCCTCAATGGTAGAACATAGTTGGCTGCTCCTTCCACATTCAACCCACAGGACTATTTTGACTATATGAAAGAAAGAGCTACCCCCTCACATCATTTTTCTGTCCTCAAACCTGCAGGATTATTGGAACACTAGCCCCTAGCTTCACCTACGTGGTGCTGCCATTCAAGTTAAGGCTCTCTTGAAAGGAGGTTGCACTACTAGGGCTGTTAAATGTGCTGAGTAGGGGGATCCACTTTTCCTGAGAATTATTTGGACCTTTGCATGGACTTTATGTTTTGTCTTAGCTGCAGCTTTATCCCCCCCCCCCCCCGTGCATACGTGGTAGCCAGCAGACGGGATGGCAGCCATCTTGATACTCTGGTCAGATGATTATTGCCCTTCTCTCTTTTGGGGGGGGGGGGGGCTGCAATGGCATCTCTTCATATCCTGGTGGTTGGCTGTCCTCTAGTACTGGTTTTAATACTGACTGCCCTCTGTACATAAGGAGTCTTTCCAGGGTAGGCATTTTTCCTTTTTCTGAGTGGCTGACAGTTTATGGGGTCTTAGCTTTAGCTCAGATGGTGTTGGTGCGAACAGGAAAAAGTACACAGGCTTCTATTCCCCAGTATTATTGGTAAGAAAGAAGACAGAAGGTTGGAGACCGGTACTAGATTCGAAAAGGCCAAATAGACTTATTCATCTAGATCGGTTCAAAATGGGAGATGTTTTATAAGGTCATTCTATTGATTCAGCCAGGAGACTGGATGGCCTCCATAGACCTTCAGGATACCTACCTCCCCAGTTCCAAGCCCAAGGATCAGGGTAGACAAGGGCCCACCTTCAGCTACAGTGTTTTCCCTTTGGCTTATCGACAGCACCGAGAACATACATGTACAGTGGGGATCGAACGTTTGGGCACCCCAGCTAAAAATTTGTATTAATGTGCATAAAGAAGCCAAGGAAAGATGGAAAAAATCTTCAAAAGGCATCAAATTACAGATTAGACCTTCTTATAATATGTCAACAAAAGTTAGATTTTATTTCCATCATTTACACTTTCAAAATAACAGAAAACAAAAAAATGGTGTCTGCAAAAGTTTGGGCACCCTGCAGAGTTAATATCTTGTACTGCCCCCTCTGGCAAGTATAACAGCTTGTAAACGCTTTTTGTAGCCAGCCAAGAGTCTTTCAATTCTTGTTTGAGGTATCTTTGCCCATTCTTCCTTACAAAAGTCTTCCAGTTCTTTGAGATTTCTGGGCTGTGTCACGCACTGCTCTTTTAAGGTCTATCCATAGATTTTCAATTATGTTGAGGTCAGGAGATTGTGAAGGCCATGGCAAAACCTCCAGTTTACGCCTCTTGATGTAATCCCCCGTGGATTTCGAGGTGTGTTTAGGATCATTATCCATTTGTAGAAGCCATCCTCTCTAACTTCAGCTTTTTCACAGATGGCATCAAGTTACCATCCAAAATTTGCTGAAATTTTATTGAATTCATTTTTCCTTCTACTCGTGAGATGTTCCCTGTGCCACTGGCTGCAACACAACCCCAAAGCATGATTGATCCAACCCCATGCTTAACAGTTGGACAGAGGTTCTTTTCAGTAAATTCTGTGCCCCTTTTCCAAACGTACCTTTGCTCATTCCGGCCAAAAAGTTCAATTTTAACCTCATCGGTCCACAGAACTTGTTTCCAAAATGCATCAGGCTTGTCTATATGTTCATTTGCAAAGTTCAAACAATGATTTTTGTGGTGAGAACGTAGAAGAGGTTTTCTTCTGATGACTCTTCCATGAAGACCATATTTGTACAAGTATCTCTTTATAGTGGAATAGTGTACCACAACTCCAGTGTCTGCCAGATCTTTCTGGAGGGATCGTGCAGTCAAACGTGGGTTTGGAATGGTTTTTCTCACAATCCTGCGAGCTGTTCTGTCTGATATTTTTCTTGGTCTTCCAGATCTTGCTTTAACTTCCACTGTTCCTGATGACTGACATTTCTTAATTACATTCCGAACAGAGGATACTGACATCTGAAAACGCTTTGCTATCTTCTTATAGCCTTCTCCAGCTTTGTGAGCGTCAACTATTTTCAGTTTCAGTTTTCTAGACAACTGCTTAGAAGAACCCATGGTGCTTATTGTTGGGGCAAGGTCAGATGAGTCTGGGCATTTAAAACCTTTGAGATTGACATCACCTGGTCTTCCCAGATGGAGAACAATCCATTACACTGGCAGGTCTCAGCTTTGCAAAGGGGGCAGCGCATGCTATAAATTCTGCAGGGTGCCCAAACGTTTGCAGACAACATTTTTTGTTTTCTGTTATTTTGAAAGTGTAAATGATGGAAATAAAATCTAACTTTTGTTGACATATGATAAGAATGTCTAATCTGTAATTTGATGCCTTTTGGAGATTTTTCCATCTTTCCTTGGCTTCTTTATGCACATTAATACAAATTTTTAGCTGGGGTGCCCAAACTTTCGATCCCCACTGTAGATGTTGGAGGCAGTCTTGACTCCAATGCAAGAAAATGGAATCAGAGTTCTGCATTATCTGGATGACATACTTATATTCTCTGCAGGGAGACACTATTGGTTTGGTTGGATAATCAACCAGGGCAATAGTCAGCTGGTGCACAGCCAAACAATTGTGTATTTGGGAACACTTTTCAATACACAGAGGCAACATTGTCTTCTCTCCAGAAAAGATTCCAATCAGATGGAAAGTGAGAAAAGCCTTAGAAATTCCATGCATGCCAGTGTCTCAACCTCCTGGGGACCTTTTCCTCAAGCATTTTGATGGTCAAGTATGGCATTTTCATCAGTGATTTCTGAGTCGAGAATGAGATCTTTCTCAAAGATTATTCATTACCCTGAAGATGTTCAGCTTTTGGTGGTTGACAAGGTTCAAAAATCTTCAAGATCACTACCATCTTGGCACCATCCCCTGGACCACTCTTACATCCAGTGAGAGTCAACTGGGTTGGGGTGGCCACTGCAAAGAGAATGGTTCAGGGGAAATGGCTTTTCAAGACTAAGGATCGTATCCAACATCCTGGAACACAGGGTAGTTCTTTTATAGCTTTAAAATAATGCTGTGGGTTGGACGTGGGTAGAGCAACCAACCATGTGTATACTGAAAAGGATAGGCACCAGTAAAGGAAAATTATGGAAAAGCAAGTATTCAATTTTCCATTTTTGTATATTTTAATTAATATTCAGGCCAGGTGTAATAATGCATATAGAATTATTAGTGTTGGGGAAACAGGAATGGGCAGACAGGTGTAAAACTCCTTCAATCAAGACAAGTTTCGCACAGCAACTTGGTCCTTTTAGAAATTAGCTTGTATTGAATCCCAGAACAGATGTCAAAATCCAGAGTACTTGCAAAATACACAATCAGAAGCCTTCAGACTCCCATTCAAAATACGCTTTTCTGGCACAGCCAGTATATGAACACGACATTCATCTAGCATACATGTCCAATCTATATTATGCATTTAAGTGGCTTCCATACATGCAATATATACTAGTGGTGCACCGAAATGAAAATTCTGAACCGAAACCGCAAATTCAGGATGCGCTTTGCTGAAAGCCAAAACGGACAGTTTTGTTTTGTTTTTTTAAATATATTTTTTATATTGTATTATATTTGATTTTTTAATCAATATCATGAATTTAAAAAATATAATCCAGTAACATAAAATAACGTATTGAAAGGAACACAAAAATTGGGCAGAAAATAAAATGAAATCAACACATAGTATAAAATTAAAAAACTTAAAGGCGTTTTGCGTTTATGCATTGAAGTCAATGGGACGCGATTTTGCATTGAAGCCAATTATTGGTAACCTTTATTTTCTATCTTCAAAATGCGGATAGCCCTATTTTCTGCCGATAAGTTTCAGCGGCCGGTCATCAAAAAGCATCACATAGGGGACTTTGTCCTCTACGTGATGAAGAAAAACAAAAAAGTAAAAAAACAATATATATAAATTAAAGTTACACCTATGCACATAACTACCCCTCCCCCCCAAAAAAAAGAAAGTTTTGAGGCCCCCCCACCCCCACATATACGCACGTACAATCGCAAAAGCACACGCCGGGGCACCTACGCATGAAAATGTTGATTGTGAAACACATATTACATATTGCCGAGCACGCCAGAGTGAGCAATAATTCTAGCATCAGACCTCCCCTGTAACACCTTTACGCCGGCCGCACACAAATGTGCGGCCCCCCGGCGTCTGGGCCTAGACGCTGAGCGGCCACACATTTGCGTTCATGTAAGAAAAAACATATGTGCTGAGAGTGCGCGCCCTGCACGCTCCCAGCACACATGTTCGGTACTCACGGAAAGGTCCCGGTCTGCTCTTTCGATGGGGACCTTTCCCGATCATGTGACACATGATACCTAAACCACGCCCCTCCCGGCGTCTGAAACTCTAAAAGGGCCGGGAGGTGCCGGCGGGAAGGGGTTAAGGGGCTTTAAAAGAGTCATCTATAGAAAATGTAAGGTTTACTCGGTGCAACCTCATCCTTTATATCTTACCCACCTCCCCAAAAAATAAAAAAGTAATTTATTGCAGTTTTGTTTTTAAGTGTATTTTTTTACTGAAATTTCACATTTCCTAGACCTTTGTGGTAATATTGTGTAACATAAATTGGAACTACCACCATTTTATTCTCTAGGGTCACAGAAAATATATAAACATTTTGGGGGTTTTATGTAATCTTCAGGCCTAAAATGATTTTTTGAAAGTGTGCAAAAAAATGCAAAAAGGGCAGCCCATGTTTACACACCTGTGTGACCACTGAATAAAGATTTGGGCCAGTTTGGTGTGCTGGAGATATACTTTAAGCTTTGAATATTTATGGTTTCCAGTTGATGGTCGCTGCAGCACCCACTGACACCCAACAGCCAATTCCAGAAACGCGTGTGTTGTAAACTATTTTCACACTGATCTGCCTCAAATGCACAGCAAAACGCATAGGCATTTTTACCATGCTTTTGCTGCACTTTGAGCATTTTTTTAAAGGACATGCGACTTAAAAACTGCAAAAAAAACGGTTCTCAGAGGTGTTTTTGAGGAGCTTTTCAGGCGTTTTACATTGATTTCAAATGGGAAGAGGCGTTTTTGGGGATTTTTTTTAACTCACCAAAGATACCCCAAAGATGGTGAAAGCAGGAGTTTTTACACCGCACTGCAATGCCTCAGTGTGAAAACATGCATAGATATACAATCACATACACAGGGAAGCTTTTTCTTGAGCTTTTCAGGCGCTTTTTAACCACTTTTTTAACCACTGATTGGCTTATCAGTGATCACATGCAGAGTAGTGAGCAAGAGGTCACTTCTGACATTGCTTACTACGTGTGAAATCTGTGAATGATCACAGAGGTCACATGGTACAAGGTTATTCACAACAGCCTTGTACCATGTGACAAGCTGTGACCAATCACAGCTCACACAGTATTTCTCAATGGCTACAAGAATGCAGCCAGAGAGAAGGAGAAATGATTGCTTTTACAGCCTTTATGGGTATAAAAGCGATCAGTGTAAAAAAAATAAATAAATCTTCATAATCCCCCACAAGTAGTACAGTGTCACCATGGTGACACTGTACTGCTAGGGTTACAGCATGTTAAAAAAAAAAAAAAAAAAATATATATATATATATATATATATATATATATATATATATATATATAATAAAAATGTAAAAAAACAAATTATAAAAATTATAATTTGTGGTTCTAAACTAATTTGGGTTATTTTGTTTGTTGCTAAAAAGACAACTGAATACATTTTGGCTAAGATTTATGAAGAAAGATTTGCAAAATTTTATAAAAAAAAAAAACAAAAAAAAAACAAAAAACACTTTTTTCAACATTTTTGGACATTTTCATTTATATAGCAAAAATACATAAAAATCCCAGTGGTGAATAAATACCACCAAAATAAAGTTTTATCTGTCTCAAAAAAAAATTTAAACTCATATGGGTAGTGTTGCATGACTACGCAATTGTCATTCAAAGTGTGACAGCGCTGAAAGCTGAAAATTGGCCTGGACAGAAAGGGGGTGAAAGTGTCCGGTATTGAAGTGGTTAAAGAATCCTGAATTATCTAGTATAGTAGGTTCCCGACCACTCATGGTAGCCAAGAGAGCAGCTAATCTGTCTGACCATTTGGTCCATTCAGAATTCTCTGGTTCTACTCCCTATACTTGGTTGACTTCTCTTCCCCCCCCCTTCGCGGGATGTATCTGTGCAGCCACTGCTCTGTGTGCAGGGTCGTTGACCGCACTGATATTTTTCGTGACTCCGGTGGAACGAAGATCTTTTCCATCAAGCATTTTGCCAATTGTGCAACTATGCGTGTAATATATATGTTGTCATGCAATAAGATATATATAGGCAAGACTAAAGCTTTTAGAACACGTATAGGGGAACACATTAGCAGTATATCCAACAATACAGACCGCACCCCTGTTGCAGAACATTTTGCCTTAGAGCACCAGTCATCTTCACTGGAGCTACGAGCTAAAGTTATCCATGTTTTAAAATTATCCCAAAGACGGGGAGCCTTTGACAACATTTTACTTCAAAAAGAGAAAGAATGGATTTTCAAGCTCGGCTCTATGTTTCCTCACGACCTCAACAATGAATTTAGTCTCCAGCCATTTTTAAAGCCCTAAAATATATAATTTTTTATTCCCCATCTATTCTAGGTACTCCTTTTGTTTTATTTTGGGATTTTTTCTTTATTTATAGCCAGCGGTTTCTGGAGATATACTGCTATACCACAATGCGATCTACTCCTAATCCTTTTCCTTTCATATAATTGTTATATTTGTTTATGTTTGCTAACTGACCTCTTTCTTTGCAGCCATGTTTGATACTCAATTAGCACACTATTGGCCAGCATCAGGCTCTGTATGGCTATATATGGACCCCATTAACATGGCTGCTGTCATCTGAAGAACCCCATGTGACCTAGTGGGCAAAACGCGTCAACGTCACTTCCTGGACACGCAGACGCGTGCGCAGTCCCTCGGTGTGGCCTGCTTCGAGTCACTGATTTCATATGCGCCCATCTTTGAGTGGCTCCCCAATTAATGTGCGCGAATGCCACATTTGGTTGCTCTAATGCACGACTGACCATCTGACTGGACACTTACCTTCATATCTGAGCGGTTTCTGAGATAAGAGCGCGGATGCCACACTCTACTGCTCTACCTGCCCTGATGGATATGGTTTGATTTTTCCACCATGTGGATACCTTTCATACTTGGGTTTGCCAATTGAAGGACTGATGCCTTATTATACTACACTGCATTCCAAGATGGAGGAATTCTGCCTACTATGTTATTTCACTGATTACAGTGTCTGTATATGTGCAGCTGAATGCATTGCTGTGACCCATCTATCATCGCTGTGGCTCACCTATTACTGCAGACCTGATATAGGTCCTCCACTCAGTCATATCATCATCATATTTGACTTTGTCCATCATCAAAACCTTCGTATACAACCCTTTTACCTCCATTATCCACCACAGTGGGCATTATGAGGAAGTTGTACCACTGATTATCTCCCTGTAAGGAGATCCATGCTTCCACTTTACTCTCTTCAAGCCACACTGCTTGTACCCTTGATTAGTGACCTGCTACATGCTTCATCATATCCCCTGAGTCCCCGTCAGAGGTTCCTTTTCTATTTGAGTTGATCCTATTATGCACGATCCTATTATGCACATTCATATGTGTTCCATGCATTTATTTATCATCTGTATATCATGGATTTTCATTTATTATTCACGTTTCATGTTTGGTCTCTTCCATTCATCCTTTGCCTTGCATTTTATTTGTCTCAGGTCTCTCTTTATCACCTTGGTATGGGACTTTCTGCATGCCTAGCGATGTCCAGGATCACTTTGTCAGTCTTTCTTCATTTTTTTTTCTTTGGTGGTGGTGAGGTCATTTGTAATTCATTGGTTTTTGATATTCTGGTCTTACTACATTCAATAAATTATGTTTTTTTTATCATTAGCGTTTGCAAGCTGCAGTCTGTCCCCATTCTGACCCCCATTACTTGAGGGTTCTCCACCCATTTTAGTTACCTTCCTTCCTTTCCCATACTATTAGGGCCTCGTGGACACCACATATAGAATTCTATGTGAGTCAGCATCGCTCAGTCATAGGTCTTGTTACCATATTCATATATTTTGACCTAGCACTGTGGAGATCCTGTTGCATTCCTATTTTTTATTCTGTTAAAGAATCCTATCCTGCTTGTAACTAGTAAACTGCCTTTTGTTTCCTCCATCAGCTCCTCCCCCACAGCTATTACCTTTTGTATCACTCAACCCTTCCTCCTAGATTGTAAGCTCCTAGGAGCAGGGCCCTGTTTCCTCTTGTACCAAATTGTATTGTAACTGTAATGTCTGCCTTCATTTGGAAAGCGCTGAGCAAACAATTGGCGCTATATAAATCCTGTATAATAATAATAGTTATAATATCTGGATATCATTATATAAATATACATTTAAATCATATGTTCACCTTTACCATTAGAAATCAAATTCCTTCAGATATCATGCCTTACATAGGTGACAATCCTAACGTGCCTGGTCATTCCTCTGTAAACACTGCTTACCTCGGTTTTCTGAAGCTCTCATTTTTTCAGTTGTTTTCAGAATGCACCACAGCGTCTCCTCCTACTTCCTGCTTCCTTCTGGCGCTGTAGTTCACTGAGCTATATAGAAACTACAAATCCCATGAATCATTGCGTTCTCTGTGTGCCTGTAATAGGAGGGGCAGGTCACACACATGAACGAGCTTGATCTCCACACTGTGACTGGGGAAGGGACAGCCAGAGAACAAGCAAGCAGTTGGCTCTTTAGTAACACAATAAAAGGAACAAGAATGGGGAGTTAAAACATAAAAAATAATACAAAGTCCCAGTATACATTGTACATACAGAATATACGTCTATATACCCACATGGAAGAAAAATATATTTGAAATATATTTTAAAAATATTCTTCCCAAATATATTGCCATATATTTGAAATACTACAATTTTGGCCATATTCAAACACGCACGCACGCACGCACACGTATAAATGCATTTTTATTACAAAATATATGTAAAATATTTTTACAAATACATTTCAAATACATTGTATGTCTTTAAAAATAAAAATCTACATTTTTGAAATGCATTTACAAATATATGTAAAAATATATGTTAAAATGACTTTTTTATATGATAGAAAAAATCTGAAGAAAAAAAAAATTATATATATATATATATACTGCATGTTGAAAAGCATTTTTATTACAAAATATATGTAAAACATTTTTTAAAATACATTTAAAATGTATGTCTTTAAAAATACAAATCTACATTTTTGAAATGCACTTACAAATATATGTGAAAATATATGTTAAAATGACTTTTTTATATGATAGAAAAAATCTGAAGAAAAAAAATTATATATATATATATATATATATATATATATATATACTGCATGTTTAAATGCATTTTTATTACAAAATATATGTAACACATTTTTTTAATTACATTTCAAATATATTGTATGTCTTTAAAAATACAAATCTACATTTTTGGAATGCATTTACAAATATATGTAAAAATATATGTTAAAATGACTTTTTTATGTTACAAAAAAATCTGAAGAATATATTTTTAAAAATATATATTTTTAAAATATATTCTTCAGATTTTTTTATATAGCGCTATCAATTTACTCAGTGCTTTACATATATATTGTACATTCACATCAGTCCCTAACCCCCAAGGGGCGTACAATCTAAAGTACCTAACACATTCATACATACATACATTCAGGATCCAATTCACCTACCAGCATGTCTTTAGAGTGTGGCAAGAAACCGGAGTACCCAGAGGAAACCCACGCAGGCACAGGGAGAACATGCAAACTCCAGGCAGGTGTTGCCATGGTTGGGGTTTGAACCAACGACTCTTTTTTTACATATATTTGTAAATGCATTCCAAAAATGTAGATTTTTATTTTTAAAGACATACAGTATATTTGAAATGTAATTTAAAAAATATTTTTCATATATTTTGTATTAAAAAAGCATTTTAACATGCAGTATATATAAACATATTTATTGAAATATATTTTGAAATATATTGATTTTGGCCAAAATTGTAGTATTTCAAATATATGGCAATATATTTGGGAAGAATATTTTTTTAAATATATTTCAAATATATTTTTCTTCCATATGGGAATATATATATCACAAAACCAATTTCTCCTTACTTTCCCTCTGTATATCTTTGTATCTCTAAGTCTAGGTTAACACCTATGCATTTGTTGTTGCGTTTTGCAGGAATGCACAGCATTTAACTTGATTTTCTATGGGGCAGGTTCACATCTCCGTGTTTTCACCCCGTGCATTTTTTGGAAAGGGTCAGGTACTTTTTTAAAAGCAAAACGTGTTTTGGTTCAATAGACTTCAATGGAGATGCTGCAGAAATGCATGTAGTGTGGTTTTGATGCATTTTTGACGTGTTTTTGATGTGATTTTGATGCATATTGCATTTTAATTTACCTAGCAACAAGTTGGAAAAAAGCACAAAACGCATCAAAAACACATGTGCAAAAACGCAAAACACACCGCAAAAAGCACTGCAGAAACAGATCAAATGCAAACTGCATAGGTGTGAACCTAGCCTCTTTCCCATGGGTGTCAAACTGGCGTCCCTCCAGCTGTTGCCAAACTACAAGTCCCATGAGGCATTGCAAGATTGACAGTTACAAGCATGACTCCCAAAGGCAGAGGCATAATGGGACTTGTAGTTTTGCAACAGCTGGAGGGCCGCCAGTTTAACACCCCTTCTTTTCTGTATCTCTCACTTCTCTGTCTCTCTACCACCCTCTCTTTGTATTTTTGTTTCTCCCCCTCCCTCCTATTTCTCTCTGTATAAAGATGTCTCTTTTGCTCTCTTTATTTCCTATACTATTTCTCCCCAATGCTCCTCTCTCTTTATTCCTTCTCTCTCTCTAATCTCCAGCTCCACCTCCCTGTACATACCTCTATCTATTGATCTCTATTTATTTTTATATATAGTGTGACAGTGTGGCGATCTGTCACCCTGGATTCTCAACAAGGCAGGTTGAGGGGCTCCAGGATAAAGGTTTGATATGGAGGAAAGTGGCTTTTCACTTTCCTCCTTTGTTTGTAAGGTCCATTTTGGGAGCTGGAGATTTCAAAGCGATTTGGGAGGGATGAAATCTCCAATCCTGGGACCAGGTTTTCGGAATGGCCAGGAGACTGATTGCACAGGTGTGTGCAGGCCTTTTCAGAAAGTCAGGATCAGAGTTCTGGGCTCCACCCCGGCAGATAGGAGTCAGGAGGGCTCTGCTTGGAAGACGGGAGGTCACTGCCTGGAAGTCAGGTGGGCTCCACCTAGGAGAGGTGGAAGCCAAAAGCAGCAAGGGGCTGCTAGAGTCTAGTTGTGTGCTAGTGGCCAGCTGTGTGCACGAGCCATAAGTCTTGAAGAAGTCTGCAGGAGACAGACATGAAGATTGTATATCTGAGAGAGCCAGGAGGCTGAATTTTGTTTTGTGGATGATCGATACCCCTGTGTGGGAAACTTCTGTTTGAACTTTCTTGTAAATAAAAGTGGGCTAAAAAAGGCCTTGAAAAATAAGTGAGTAGCTGTGTGCGTTTAAAAGCTCTACCACGTTGAAGCGAGTTCCCACATATGGTGGCGGATGCAGTGGGCAGAATTGGAGATCCCGGCGATTGAAGTTCATCAGTTATATGAACTGTTGGGTGCATATGTCTGCACTAGCTGTGTGTGCAGGTGAGGAGAACCTGCTAAAGAAAAGGACTTTGCCTTTAAAGAGACAGTGTTCCATGGTGTTGCTGAACTGTGTAACACACTGCTGTGTGCATGACTGCAAAGATGGGGCGGTCAAAACAGAAAAAGGAGGCAATGTTTGCTGAAGCGAGAGAGAGAGCCCTGTGGCTAGGGGGTTATATACCGCATGCCCCAGCCAAGCCGGGAAATTTAGATGTGGGTGAGTCTGCTGTGGACTGGTGCAAGCGGCACCTGGCAGCATTGAACCAACCTAAAGAGGAAAGCAAGCCTATGCTATGTGCAAGGAGAGGGGCTGAGCAGAGGCCAGGACCAAGAGTGAAGGCCCATAGCAACACAGAGGAGGACAGTCAGGCTGTCTGTGTACAGGGGGCTGTGTCGTACAAGGATCATGGCAAGTGGCATCAAGAGGAGCCAATACAGCGTGTTGGAAAGAGCCAGCAAAGTTCTGCTTGGAGAGTGCAATCTCCCATGGCGACCGGAGAAAAAGTAGTGCCTGGAAGGAGGAGCTGCATTGAAGATGTGGCTCAGTGTCCCAACAAAGATAAGAGTGGAAATGTACCATGCCTGGAATGTGGTCAGTGGGGGCATGGGATCTTTTCCTGTCCTAGACTCTGGAATACCGCTGATACTGGGCAAATGTCTACAACATCAAGCCCAGATTCTTGTTTGAAAATGTTGGCAGCCGCCTCTGGCAACAGGGAGGAAGTTCCTGTTGGGCCTGCAGGGGGTGCCAGAGAGTCCATGGAGCCTATGATGGCGTCTGTTACTTCACCTTGGGGCAAGGGAAAAGTTGCCAAGGAAAGTGCAGTTGAGGATGCGTTTATGAGACGACGCACTCAAATGAAGATGGCAACACCTACTACTGTGGTGGGTAAGACTGTGTGTGTGATAAAACCATGGCTGGGACTGTCATGTTGAGAAGGACTGGTTATGAGACTGTCCATTCTGATGTAGGAGTGACCCCAGTTAGTTGGGCCACTGAATGTGCTTTTGAGAGTGACTTTTCCCTGTGCAGTGCCTTGTACAGTGGGGAGGTAGGAATTAAAGTAAAACCTGTGCATGGTTCTCAAAAAGCAAGTGATGTCACTAATGTGTGCCAGTCACAGGTTGGTAGTAGGCTAGTACAGCCCACAAGAGCTACAAATGCTGATGATGTTGTTGTGAAATGTACTGCTGTTGGGAAAACCCTGAGCTCTTGCAGTGCAAAAGCTGTAATTAAAGATGGGTCATTTCCCATAGCAACTGGTGGTAAGACAGCACAGGTGTCCTTAGACATCTCCAGGGGTCTCCGTGTATTGGAGCCGGAGGTTGCCCTGGACAACTGCGATGTCACTCTGGTGGAGCAGAGTGTAACTGCACCTTGTCATAGGAGTGTGTTGGTGCGGTCTAACAATACGAAAAGTGTTCAGGTGAACAGCAGGTTAATGCAGCCTGGCAAAAATGCAAATGTGTGTGTAATTCAGGAAGCACCACCAGAGGAAAGTGGTGGATGTGAGGTATTGCAACCTGCAGTTGGAAAACAGGTGTTACCCAAGTCTGACGTGATCCAGAGTGATTTGTGCAATGGATCTGCAACTAATCCCATCTATTCTTATGTGTCTCCTTGGGCGGATGGTTCGGTGCTGAGGAGCACTGACGAATTGAGCACATATACAATGGATTGGGATAGTTGGGGTAAAAGGCTAATCTCGTTGATAGATGAGGTTTTTATGCAAAAAAATAAGGTGGACACTGTTTCTGCTGTGCCAGCAGGAGGATCTATAGAACAGCCTATAGATAAGGGCGTGTATACAGCCGAGACTTTGTCTGTGACCCACAAAAGTGATGTTGGCATGGAGGGTCAAAATGATGTTGTCACTGGGAATGATCAGGGGCAGCTTGTGGATGCTGAGTCTGAGATGTTGAGAGTGAGCCCAGCACATGGCAGCGCTCTGGTGGAGCACCAGGCTGTGGTTATCTCCAGCTTGGAGAAGGTCCCTTTAAAAAATTTCAACTTCTCAAGTCTCAGCAGGTGAGTCTCTCAGCGTTCCCAGTGCCCTAAATATGGTCAGGAAGGTCTTAGGTTTAGAGTCAAGTGGTTGGGTTGTAACCAAAGTATTAAAGGAGATGCTTGAACTTTGGAATGTACAACCAATGTATACTGGGGTGTCTCCTCCACAGTCGGATGGTCTGGTACTGCGGAGTACCACTAGGTGGAGCACCGAATGGCTGGCTGTACAGATCAAAGGGAAACAAGAAAGTTGTTTGTTTCGGAATTTGTTGATGGTGTTAAAAGTTGTATCGGGGTATGCTGCTGGACTACCTGTAAATGTGATATATGAGAAATGTCTTGGAGTATTGGAAAATGAGTCAAAAAAAGTTTCACCTCCTAACAGCCAGGTGGGAAGCATTTCTGCTGCTATGGTCCAGGATGGTGCTGATCAGTTGTCAGTGAAGGGTGTGTTGACTGCACCATTGGACAAACCACATGAGATGGAAGGGCCGAGCATGGACCAGAGAACAGCAGAGATCCTGACCAAGGCTCAAATGGATGTGCATCAAGAAATCAGGGTCATTGGGCCAAAAAGAGATTTATGTAGCAGGTCTGATAAGACACCTGAAATACAGGGAGAAATGGTATGTGAAAACTGGCAAAATGGATCAAAAGAGAGCTCATCTGTACCGGGTTTGGATACAGATGTAAGTGGTGTAGGAAAAGCTAAAATGGTTGGACAGCTGCCTGCAGAGTGCATGACACCAGGTGAAGTGGCATTTTGTGAGGTTCACGTGGGTGATGGCTGCCCTATGGTGTGTGTGCCCTCTACAGACACTGTCCTAACAAATGCTGGAAAAGATATTGAGAGGTGTGATATTGACTGGAATATAACTGTTCATGGTAAACTGAATGCTGTGGTAATGAGTCATGCAGGTTGGATAGCTAAAGGTACAAGAAATCAGGGGGGTGGTCCTGGTACAAATACAGTAGAAATAGTTCCTCTACAGCCTTGGGACAGGAATACTGAGAGAGGTATTAGGAAACCTGAGCACCTGAAGCAAAGGGGCAGAAAGGTCGATAGAAAGGCCAGGGGGACCCCGTTAGGATTTCAAGAGAGAAAGTGTTTATGGAAGTGCACCCGGAAAAAGAATAGGGAAGGTCTGAGTAGAGCCCATAGCAGAGTGACAATGGGGCTTGGGGAGAGACACCAAAGGAGTCATTGGGTAGAGATCCCCTTTAGGAAAGGTATGGCTGGACCAGATTGGACCCCTGTAAGTGAGAGATGGCACAGAGGTGCCAGAAGGTATAAGTTGTGTGTTCTGCCCCCTACGGGATCAAAACAAAGGGGGGGGGGATATGTGACAGTGTGGCGACCTGTCACCCTGGATTCTCAACAAGGCAGGTTGAGGGGCTCCAGGATAAAGGTTTGATATGGAGGAAAGTGGCTTTTCACTTTCCTCCTTTGTTTGTAAGGTCCATTTTGGGAGCTGGAGCCTGGAGATTTCAAAGCGATTTGGGAGGGATGAAATCTCCAATCCTGGGACCAGGTTTTGGGAATGGCCAGGAGACTGATTGCACAGGTGTGTGCAGGCCTTTTCAGAAAGTCAGGATCAGAGTTCTGGGCTCCACCCCCGCAGATAGGAGTCAGGAGGGCTCTGCTTGGAAGACGGGAGGTCACTGCCTGGAAGTCAGGTGGGCTCCACCTAGGAGAGGTGGAAGCCAAAAGCAGCAAGGGGCTGCTAGAGTCTAGTTGTGTGCTAGTGGCCAGCTGTGTGCACGAGCCATAAGTCTTGAAGAAGTCTGCAGGAGACAGACAGGAAGATTGTATATCTGAGAGAGCCAGGAGGCTGAATTTTGTTTTGTGGATGATCGATACCCCTGTGTGGGAAACTTCTGTTTGAACTTTCTTGTAAATAAAAGTGGGCTAAAAAAGGCCTTGAAAAATAAGTGAGTAGCTGTGTGCGTTTAAAAGCTCTACCACGTTGAAGCGAGTTCCCACAATAGATACATATTACATATATCACTCTCTAATTCTCCATATCTCCCCTCTCTCATATATACAGTATACAGTGCTGTGCAAAAGTATTTGCCCCTTTCCAGATTTTTTGCAATATTTGTCACACTTAAATGATTCAGATCATCAAACAAATTTTAATATTACACAAAGAGAACCCATGTAAATACAAAATGCAGTTTTTAAATGATGATTTCATTTATTAAGGGAAAAAAGCTGTCCAAACCTACTTGACTCTATGTGAAAAAGTAATTGCCCCCTAAACCTAACAACTGGTTGTGCCACCATTGGCAGCAACAACTGCAATCAAGCGTTTGCGATAACTAGCAATGAGTCTTTCACATCACTGTGGAAATACTTTGGACCACACTCTTCTTTGCAGAATTGTTTTAATTGAGCCTCATTGGAGGGTTTTCGATCATGAATGACCTGTTTAACCACTAGCCTACCCCCTTTTTCTCCTTCACTGACGTGCGCTAATGAGGCTGCAGTGATGGGCACTAATAGGCTGCACTGATGGGCACTGATGAGGAGGCACTGGTAGGTTGCACTGATGGGCATTGACAGGCATCACTGATGGGCACTGAAAGGCAGCACTGATACATGACACTGGTAGGCAGCACTGACTGGCACTGATAGTTGGCACTGACTGGCACTGATAGTTGGCACTGACTGGCACTGATAGGCGGCACTGACTGGCACTGATAGGCGGCAGTTGTCACAGATCCACGGTCGCCGCCACCAACATGCGACAATCGCACGGCCGCGACTAACAGTAATACCTCACGCCCACAGCGTCAGACCCCAGGCCTTCTCACCAAACTCGTGACCGAAGGAACGGCTGATCAAAAACCGCGGTGTGACGCTCGTAACAAGGCCCCACCCAGCTGCACCCTGCACAGCGATTGTCCAGCTAATGGGCTACAATGAGTCTGCCCAATACAATATGTTGGGCAGGATGTCAGTGGACTCTCAGTTAAAACTAACAGCTTCATAATCCCTGACATGAAACATAGGGGAAAAAAACTTGAGAAATGTTCAACTTTCTTTCGAGCTACCTTATCTGTTTTATGATGGGTGAACCTACACAGTTTTGTGTCAGTGCTTCCAAGTTCTCTGAGAAATGCTGGCCTTATCAGAACGTAGGTGAGAAAGGTTACATTTTCCCCAGACTGCTGGCACTAAACCAGGGATGCTTAACCTGGGCTGACCCACACCATCTGTCAGGAGATAACGTTTGCCTCTCAGGACTGCAGGGGGGTAGAGAATGAGGCTGAGGAATCAGAAATAAAAAGAAAAAAAAGGGAAAAGGAGAACTCCGCGTCCAACTCTGATGAGCAAGTTTGCTACAGCACTGACTGGCACTGATAGGCGACACTGACTGGCACTGATAGGTGGCACTGATTGGCAGCACTGATAGGTGGCACTGATTGGCATTGATAAACTGCACTGACTGGCACTGATGGGTGACACTGAAAGGCAGCTCAGATGGGCACTGATATGTGGCATTGATGTGCACTGATATGCACTGATATGTGGCATTGATATGGCACTGATGGGCACTGGCATGTGGCACTGATGGGCACTGGCACGTGGCACTGATGAGCACTGACAGGTGGCACTTCTGGGGCCACACTGATCATCAGGGTACATTGATCATCAGTGCCCTGATGATCAGTGTACATGTCCCCTTCGCGAAAAACCGATTACCGGCTCTCCTCTCCTCTCGAGCTGTCAGTGTGACAGCTCGAGAGCAGAGAAATGCCGATAACCAGCATTTCCGTGTTTACATGTGATCAGCTGTGATTTGACACAGCTGATCACATGACCTAGCCGACATCTTCGGCTCTTTCCATGATCCGAGGGACACAGCGCACCGGCGATCGCCGCGCTGTGCGCTCCCTGAGCCGCGCATGCGCAGTGAGAATGGTAGTCCTATCAGAACGAGAGAACCACCTTGCGCCCATCATTGTACTATAGGGCGGGCGGAAGGTGGTTAAAGTCATACCACAGCATCTCAATCAGATTTAGGTCCAGACTTTGACTAGGCCACTAAAAAAACCTTAATTTTGTTTGTTTTTTGATTCATTCAGAGGTGGACTTGTTGGCGTGTTTCGGATCATAACCTGCTGCATAACTCAAGTGCACTTGAGCTTGAGGCCAGGAACAGATTGCCGGACATTCTCCTTCAGGCGCAGGATTCATGGTTACCTCAATTATGGCAAGTCGTCCTGGTCCTGAAGCTGCAAAGCAGCCCCAGACCATCACACTACCACCACATTTGACTGTTGCGATGATATTCTTTTATTAAATACTCTGTTCGTTTTAGTAGATGTAACGAGATGCACACCCTCCATAAAGTTCAACCTTTGTCTCATCAATCCACAGAATATTTGCCCAAAAGTCTTGGGGATAATCATGATATTTTTTTGGTAAATATGAGATGAGCCTTTGTGTTCTTTTTGGTCATTAGTGACTTTTGCCTTGGAACTCTTCCATGGATGCCATTTTGCCCAGTCCCTTATTGTTGAATCATGAACACTGACCATAACTGAGGCAAGTGAGACCTGCAGTTCTTTAGATTTGTTCTGGGTTCTTTTATGACGTCCTGGATGTCGTTTGTGCACTCTTGGAGTAATTTTGGTAGGCTGGCCACTCCTGGGAGGGTTCACCCCTGTTCCAAGTTTTCTGCATTTGTGGATAATTGCTCTCACCGTGGTTCGCTGGAGTTTCCAAAGCCTTCGAAATAGCTTTGTAACCCTTTCCAGACTGACACATGTCAATTACTTTGTTTCTTATGTGTTCTTGGATTTCTTTAGGGCATGGCACAATGTGTTGCTTTTTGAGATTTTATAGCATGCTCCACATTGTCAGACAGCTTCTATTTAAGTGATTTCTCGATTCAACAGTAATCTGGCAGTAATCACTGTTCATTCATGATGAACTGAAGGGGGGAATTACTTTTTCACTTAGGGTCTGGCAGGTTTGGACAACTTTTTTCCCTCAACAAATTAAATCATCATTTTAAAAACTGCATTTTGTATTTACTTGGGTTATCAGGAATATCAACAATCAGGAAGGGGGCAAATAGTTTTTCACAGCACTCTATCTATCTATCTATCTATCTATCTATCTATCTAGTATATACACCTTTCTCCCCTCCCTCTCTTTCCTCCTTTCCTTCTTTCTTCTCCTTCTCTCTCCTCTCTTTGCTCCCTCTTTCTTCTCTTCCTTCTCTCTTCCCCCTCCTCTTTCTCCCTTCTCTCTCTCTCTTCCCCCCTCCCTTATCTCTTGCTTACTTTTCCTATTTCTCTCCTCTCCCCTGCCCCACCTTCTCTTTTCTCTCTCATTTTTCTACTCTCTACTTTCTCTCTCTTAAAGAGTATGTTAACCCAATGTCAGGGTCCTGTGCACGGCAGAAGTTCTGGAAGATCTGGCATTTCTGCCAGTACTCTGCATGGCCGCAGAAGTACACATTAGCCTCAGTTTGGTGCCAGACAGCCTTTATAAGGAGGCTCATCATTTCCTCAAGTTGCTGGATGATCTCTAGCTCCCTGTGCCCTGTTACTGGTTCCTGTGATTCTGACCTGTGATTTCCTGTTACCGACTCGGCTTGCTCCTGGACCTGTCTACTCTGTTTTTCCCCTGATCTGACCTCGGCTTGGTTTACGGATACTATCTCTCTCGCTCCTCTGTGTATGACCTCGGCTATCCCATCTGACTATGTCTGCTCTGATTCCCACCTGGTACCTGACCTTGGCCCATAGTTCGGGCTATGTAATGCCCCTGCAACGTTTCAACATTTTGGGAACGACATCTTTAGAGAGTACCTTGACCTTTTTGTGATTGTCTACCTGGATGATATCCTAATTTTCTCTACCTCACTGGAACTCCATCATGATCACGTTAGGAAAGTGCTAAACACTCTAAGGATGCATGGCTTGTACGGCAAGGTGGAGAAGTGTGAGTTTGAGAAGCAGTCCATCCAGTTCCTGGGGCTCATAATTTCCATCGAGGGAATCTCCATGGACCCTCAGAAAGTATCTGCTATCCTGGATTGGCCTGCACCTTCAGACAGGAAAGTGGTCCAAAGATTCGTCGGTTTCGCCAACCTTTATCGGAAATTTATTAAGGGCTTTTCATTGCCCCTATTACTCAACTCATCCACCAGCATACACGATTTTGCTGGAGCCAGGAAGCTCAAAAAGCGTTTAGCAATTCACCTCCTCCTGTGTTACAGCATCCAGAGCCAACACTCCCCTTCATCCTGGAGGTGGATGCATCTGAAGTTGCTGCAGGAGCCGTACTCTCCCAGCGCCAGGGCCCAAAGGCTCTGCTTCACCCAATAGCCTTTTGTTCTAGAAAAATGAGCCAAGCCGAAAGGAACTATGATGTGGGTGATAGGGAACTTTTAGCGATTAAGATAGCCTTCGAAGAATGAAGATATCTCTTGGAAGGAGCCAGCCACCCAATTATGCTTTTCACAGATCATAAAAATCTGGAGTATCTAAGATCAGCCAAGCGCCTAAGATCTCGACAGGCAAGATGGGCTTTATAGTTCTCCAGGTTTAACTTCCACATAACCTACCACCCAGGATCCAAGAACGGGAAGGCAGATGCCCTTTCCCGCATGTTCCCGGACCCAGAGCAGCCTTCTCCCCCCAACACCATTTTGTTTTGTTGCTGATCCAACCCAGCCTAAAGTCTTCATTCATGCAGGCCTCTGCACTATGTTCTGAACCCGAACAAGATTTACTTAGAAGGCAGGATGGTCTTCTGTGGCACAAGAATAAAATCTTTGTACCTCAAGAAGTGAGGTCTCAAGTTTTCAGGGCTAATCCAGCGATCCTTCTGGTGGCCCAACTTGAATCAGGACTGTAGAGCTTATGTGAAGTCGTGCAGTGTGTCTGCGGAACAAGGGAGACAAAGCCAAGGCCTGGGGGTTGCTGAGGCCCCTGCCCATTCCTGATCGTCCCTGGGAGATGGTCACAATGGACTTCATTATGGATTTGCCGTCGGAGGGGTTTACTACCATTCTGGTAGTAGTGGATCGGCTATCCAAGATGGGCACTTTTTACCAATGGTGGGTACTCCATCCGCACCAGAGAATGCACTAACTTTCATCAAAGAGATTGTCAGGTTGCATGCTCTGCCCAGCAAAATCGTCTCAGACCGAGGGGTGCAGTTTACGTCCAGGTTCTGGAGAGCCCTCTGCAAGGCCCTGAAGGTGGAACTCTGCTTATCGTCTGCCTACCATCCCCAGAGTACCGGCAAACAGAGTGAACGAACCAGACTTTGGAGCAATATTTACGGTGCTTCTCTGCTTTTTCTCAGGATGACTTGGCATCCCTACTCCCATTGGCAGAATTTGCCTACAACAATTCAGTCCATTCTGCTACAAACCAGTCACCATTTTGGGCCAATTATGGATTCCACCCTTCCTCCATACCTGACACCATTCCGAAGCTTCGGTACCCGCAGTACAGGACAGACTCTCCATGCTACAGAACTGTAAAGTCCTCAGAGTCTATACTGAAATCCCAGGCTGATTATAATAAACACTACGACAGGAAACGGAGAGGAAACCCTCCTCTGAAGATTGGAAACAAAGTTTGGCTATCAACTGCCAATCTAAAACTGCCTTACCCGTCACGTAAGTTGGGTCCAAAGTACATTGGCCCTTTCCGGATCAAGAGGGAAATCAATCCAGTGGCGTTTGAGCTGTTCCTTCCAAAGTCATACAAGATCCACCCAGTTTTCCACGTCTCCCTACTCAAGCCAGCTGTTCCTGACCCTTTTCCAGGGAGAGTAGAACAACCTCCTCCGCCGATAACAGTTGGGGAGGAGACGGAATACGAGGCTGAAGCAATTCTGGACTGCAGAAGGTGCGGAAGACAAATCCAGTACCTGGTCAGATGGAAGGGGTACCCACCTAAAAGATCCTGGGAACCAAAAGGCAATGTACATGCCCCCAGGCTTCTCCAAGAATTTCATTCCAAGTATCCTGAAAAGATGGCCCAGGTGGGCATCCGGAGGCTGCCCTTTGGGGGGGGGGGAGCATTATCAGGGTCCTGTCCACGGCAGAAATTCTGGAAGATCTGGCATTTCTACCAGTACTCTGCATGGCCGCAGAAGTGCACATCAGCCTCAGTTTGGTGCCGGATGGCCTTTATAAGGAGGCTCATCACTTTCTCAAGTTGCTGGTTGATCTCTAGCTCCCCGTGCCCTGTTCCTGTTTCCTGTGATTCTGACCTGTGATTTCCTGTTGCCGACTCGGCTTGCTCCTGGACCTGTCTACTCTGCTTTACCCCTGATCTGACCTTGGCTTGGTTTACGAATACTCTCTCTCTCGCTCCTCTGTGTATGACCTCAGCTATCCCATCTGAATATGTCTGCTCTGATTCCCACCTGGTACCTGACCTTGGCTTGAACCGACTACCCAGTAAACATCTAAATCCCGGAAGGGCTTACATACCACGCACAGGCGCCTCCTGTCTGCAGACCTATCTTTGTGCACCAGCTGTGCTTCTGAGTGGACCACCAACCAGCACTCCTACAGGCGACCTGTGCAACTTTGGTCCAGACTCCCGCTGTCCCACTCTCAGGGGAGTCCGGAACTTAGCCGCAAGGGAAACCCTCTCTCCATTGGCCTCCATTACCAGGTACGTGATACCCAACATTTCATATTCCTGATATGTGCCTACTGTATCATGTACTTGTAAGAAAACATATCCTGTTCTCTTTGTAATGCTTCCTTTGTGTGAAATCCCTGTTGTCTCTGCCAGTCCCTCTGCTTTCCTATTACCGCTGACTACACCAGGCAAGAGAGCAGCGTGGTCAGTTTTCTGGCTGAGCTGGGAACTCAGTGTGCTCTCTTCCAATTATAAAACTTGTCCTGACACACCCCCTGCACAGAGTATGAAGTCAGTCTCGAGACGTTATTGCAGCATCGGAGTGGAGGAAGAGATTAGTTGCCATGGGTAACCAAAGGACTGGTGTAGAGTGAATAGCAGGCTGTCATGAAGCGTGGTACCTGGGAAGGGTGAGGTATATTCCGGTAGCAAGGGGGTTATTGCTCTGGCTCCCTCCCCAGTGGTCAGTTTCCCACAGCAACCAGAGACAAAGGCCTCTCTGCCTTGTACTGAAGAAAGAGTTAATCAAATGCATGCATGAGGTTTATGCTAGGTGCAGGGCGGAACTATCACTGGGAGTGAGGTGGCAGAAGTACACTGGATGAATGGAATGTGCATGGGTTCAGCGGTGTCCCTTTAAAATGCAACAGTTACAACCGGGTGTGTAGTGACACGGGCTGCAGCACTTCACAAAAAAACTCAGTTGATTGCTACACGTAGTGCATGGCTCATCTCTAAGTATGGGGACCACCTTAAGGTTGATATCACCTGAACGCGTCTTCCATCTCGTCCACCTTGATTAGCATGCACACAGGAAAACATACTAGGGTGAGTGACCCCACCCACACTGCCTGGTGTAGCCTCGGTAAGTAAGGACTACCTGCTGCCTGGCCTACAACTTGGCACCCAACATGGGGTTAAGTCTACCTTATGCACCGGAAGACTACCTCTAAAGAGATCATGGCTATAGCTAGTTAATTAGAACTTGTCCAGGCTTGCCCAGCAACAGTGCATGTGACAATCATAACAGACTCCGGATTGGCTCCTGAACAGGTGTCAGGGAATGAGAAGATCGCCTCGGCGATCGAATCTGCACATGCGTAGAATCCTGACAAGACATACAGGCAGGCAGGCACTAGGACCCAGGCGCGCCTGTCACCGATGACGGCGCCGGGCAGGCACTAGGACCCAGGAGCGCCTGTCAGGAGTTGGGTGGCCTATTTAAACCCAGCTCTTGCAATGCTCAAGTGCCGTATGGTCTTACCTGTTACCTGTGTTCCTGTTTGATCCAGTGTTCCTGAATACCTTGTTGCCGACCCAGCCTGTTCCTGATACTGCTGTCTTCTCCTGCTCTGATCCCTGGCTTGTCTGACCATTCTCCTGCTTAACCCTGCACGTTCTGATCTCCTGTTAACGAACCCGGCTTGTGACCAGTTTATTCCTCTGCCTGCTGACTTTGTACCACGCTGCCACCACTGTTACCGACCCAGCCTGCCTGACGCTGCTCTTGTGACCTCCTCACATCAGACTCTCACCTGCTATACACCTCCAACGGTGCTTCTACCACAGCTGGGTGAACTCAAGGGCCGCGACCTGGTCTCGGCCTGCTCCAAGTCCATCCCCACCATCAGGGGCCCTGGTGAACAAGCAGGTAGGGACTTAGATTCCGCGCCTTGGGGGAATCCGGTCTGTGGAGTGCTAGAGGCTACCGCTGTAGGATCCCTGACAACAGGCATTGTCACCAGATTGGCTGAAGCTTCGATTAGGGGCATATATAGCAACCAAACCCTGATGCATGCCCCAAAACTTCTACACATGCGGTGCTACTACCAGCTATAGCAAAGTAAACCTTGCCATGGAAGATAAGCCTAACTGTCTGCCCAATTGCTGGCTTGGCCCACTGCCACATGGATATCCACAATATCCTCCGAATGGTGTGCCCGAAATGTCGCAGGCTCTTGTCCCTGTTCATACCATGGGCATGATGCCTCGAATGTGGAGCCCTCCTTTTCCAGAGGCTGGAGGAATCTACCCAATCTATGGGTCACCACCACAACTGTTGGAACAGCACCGGTCTCTGCCAAGTATTCACCACCCAATTTGGGAATGCAGACTTCCCTACCATCCTCCCAAAAGGTCTGCAAACAGCAGCAAGATGCCATCTAGGTCAGCCTTCCCCACCAGAACCGGGGTTGAGCAGATGACCTCCACACCTGCACCAACACAGTCACCCCCCCCAGGGAGTCTTCACCACCACCACCTGACAGCTATCAGTGGCGGCTCCACCCAACGAGGAACTACTGAACAGTACCACCACCATTTTGTTGGTGATAATGGTGCATTCACATGGGCACAAACACACCAACAGAGTGTGTTATGTTCTCAGGGGGGATTAGTGTTCCATGCAGGCGTGAACAACAGCCTGGTAAAAGTCAATGGCAGGTATCTGGAAGTACAGGGATGGGCCTATATGGCTGAAGGCTAGAATAGTGGTATCCCAACCGCAATGACCGGTGCAGGTGCTCCAACCTCCATATTGAAGCAAGGGGAGGTATGTAGCAGTGCAAGGCCCTGTCACTAGGGACATGGATATAAGTATGAAACAGGATTTCATTCTTATATGATTCTCAGGGTTTGGCTTGTCAGTGTTCTCTGTGTTTTGTAATCCTAGATCGGGGCCTCGGGCTTCAAGGTTTTAAAAGGTCTGGGATGTACCCTTCTATCCCATGGCTGGGTGTTGCTGGTGACCTGAAGGCCGTGTGAGTGCACAAGTGTGCAGACTCACTGTAAGCCATGCCTAACCGTAGCTCAAGAATCCCATTTGGAGCCAGACTCCTGCCAAGACAGAGTGGTGTGCCCCAGCCAAAAGGGACATGTGTTCCTGCCAAGAAACTCCACCCCATGTTGGGGGGGATTCCTTGCCCACAGGACTGGTAGAGTCAGAACAGCTGCATGAGTCTGGGGAAACTGAGAACAGTGAGGTGTCTAGTGAGTGCAGGGAACTGGAGAAAGTCCATAAGACTCAGAAGAGTGAGAAAGGAGAACCCCTACTGAGAGGCCAGCAGTGTGCCCATTTAGCTGAAAGTTGTAATTAAAGGCTGAGTGAGCCAGGAAAACCCAGAGTGTCAGGTCTGAGAGACCACAGACAAGAATAGTGGTGCTGCTGGAAAGAGAGCCAGGTGGCTCAGCATTTTTGTTTGCATTTAACTGTGTGAAACTGAGAAGCCCTGCGTGGGAATGTGGACTTTTCTTCATTTTTTTCAAGAAAAGTGGGCTGGTAAGCCTTTAAAAACCACAGTGTGCATGGCATGTGGACAGTGATGTATTTTGGCCTTGTGCTGTCCTAGGCAAGAGTAAAATCGGGTACCCCCACCCCCACCATCTGAATTTGTCCCACGCCAGCCACGGTATACCATTTTGGCACCAAAAATGCGGTACCTAAAACTCTCCATAGGCAACATTTTAAAAGCCTTTACAAGTTACCAGTTTAGAGTTACACAGGAGGTCTGGTGCTAGAATTTTTGCTCTCACGCTGATGTTCATGGTAGTACATCACGTGTGTGAGGGACCTATGTGTGTGTTGCATGTGAGCACGGGGGAACGAGGGTGCTTTAATTTTGTTTTGATATTTTATTATTTCTTTATTTATTTATCTTTTTTAACACTGTACCTTTTTAACTTTCTTTTTTTTAGCAACTTTATTTCTATTACAAGGGATGAACAACATCCCTTGTGATAGCATGGGCCATGACAGGTCCTCTTTATGGAGAGGTCTGGGGTCTATAAGACCCTAAATCTCTCCTCTGGCCTTCAATGCATGCGATCAGCAGCCAGTGAAGCAACCGATCAGACTGATCTGTGTCTAACTGCCAGGCAGACAAAGAGCCAAAACAGGAAGTGACAAAATCCTTGTTGCTTCCTGTCTCTGACATCACACAGTGGGAGAAAAAATGTCCGTTCCTCCCACTGTCTGCCTAGAGCTGGATGTCGCTGGTCACATCCTTACGAGGCTCCCGACTGACCCCCTTGATCATTGCTGCAGTTGCAGCGATGACGGACATATCACCCTTCCCGTCCGAAGACATTTATAAATGTACAGCGGACGGGAAGTGGTTAAACGCCGGACACCTTGTTGGTCAGAACTGTCTATCTCTTACAATGTGAGTGATACTGAACAGAGGATAACGGAAGATAAAAGGTCTGATCTCTGATGCCTTCACTGTAGCTTCTGTTATCCTCTGTTCAGTATCACTCAAATTGTAAGAGAGAGAGACAGTGACCAAAGCATTTCATCACAGTTAAATTATTTGACAAGTAAAGCAGCACTTGGACATATAAAAACGTGAATAGGAAGGCGCTAAAACAACCGTGCATCAAAAAAATGAGTGCAAGTCAACTCTCAACATCATCTAACAAATATTAGTCCTATACCAAATATAATGATATGAGACTCTCAACAACATCTAACAAATGATATTCATCTAACAAATGATATTCCTATATCAGATGTAATAAATGGTGAACACAATATATATATATAGTGACAGTCCCGTGAAGATGTAATTCTGTAGACCAAAAAATGTGCACTTTAACTACGTGCAGATGAATAAGTGAATTTCTCACTCACCAAAAACAATTAACACCGATTAAAGTGGTCAAGTACATAAAATAAGTATTGAAGACCAGCAGCAGAGTCTCCTAGGTTAAACCTCCCGGTTCACCCGTAAATCACACTATATACTGTACGGTCCTAGTGCTTTACCTTTAAAAATTTGATTTATTTATAAATAGTAAAATACAAGAGAAATAAAATCAAATGGAAAGCATGTCACAAAGGATGAAATGTGGTCCAAAAATCCCTGAAGGTGGTCTGGTGGGGGACTGTAGACCTCTAGGTGGCTGGTGCATTTCGAGGTTGTACCTCTTCCTCAGAGCCAGGATAAAGGGGCACAGGATAAAGATGCAGAGCATGCACAGGGAGAGGGAGAGAACAAGAGTAAAGCATCATGGGAATGAGGCTGTTACACACAGGAGAATCTTATCCATCCTAAGAGAGATCAATACAGCTAAAGGCACTGTAATTGCGTCTTTTGAAATGGTGAAAAATAGAAGTAGCTGTTTTGCTGGGGGTGAGTGTAATGAAGGGAACCCTTTTTTTTTATTGTGTACAGTTCATTTTAGTGACATGGGCCCTTTTATAGGTGAACTAACTCTTTAAGCATCCTTTGCTATCCCACATATTGTAATTAAACTGATCACCATAAAGCCGTGCTAAGTCTGCTATGCCCATAATTTGCTTCTTTCTCACTCCTAGAGTGACATCTCTGGAAATTGTATAATCAGAGTGTAACAAGAGGAGTTGGAGCTATCCTTGAATCATGGTGGCATCCAGTCCATAGAGACTTTTCTTGTGCCAAGGGCTTTACATAAAGAACAGACCAGTTTCTCTGATATAACCACAGACATTTACACCCTGGGGGCTGTCACCATGGCAATAAGCCAAAAGTCCTTTTGGCATCATAAGGTTGTCCCTCAGGATGTAGCTGTAGGATCACTGCTTTTCCATGATAACGCCATCTGTTTTTGTTCCAGTTTGAGCTCATATAATTTTGAGGTCTAAACACTGCAAGGAAGGTATTAAAGTGTAAATATATCCTACTAGTCCTAGGTTAGGAAGATTTACCTAAATATATCTCTTTCTCTCCAACAGAGCCATACCAACCAACTCAGTCCTCCGTCCAAGCTGTAACATCATCTCATCCTTCAGCTCTAAAATATTGTTGCTGCTATTACTTATCTATTATATGACTATTGTAGCTATTATTACTGATCCTTTATCATAATTAAAAAAATAAAAGATTGTAAGAATCTGCTGCCCTCTACTGTCTGAATTTATAAATGCCTGTAAATATATTATGTATGCACTTGCTGTCCCTGGGTTGCTGGCTTTGAAAAGAGAGGGAGGGAGAGAGAGGGAGAGAGAGAGACCACATATCCACATACAGGAGATGCATTACTGCTATATAGTATGTTATCCAGGCGAGAAGCAGAGACTATTAGGTAATTGTTCATGTGTTCTGGCTGTGTAACGTTATGTTCACATCTAGCCATTCCTGCCTGCCTCATTTGTCTCAGTCAGTGAGGAGAGGAAGTCCCGGGATAGTTGAGTCTCCAGTTGCTGGATCAAGAGGGGCTTAGTTGAGGTGGGGGAGGAGCCTGAACATGGCGGCCAAGGAGAGCACGAGGCAGCAGCTTCCCGCTAGGCTCCGCTTCCTGACCTCCCCAGGGGCCCTCTAGATGCATGTTAAGGAGGGGCAGACTCACCGGAGTGCGGGGGGCATTGGTGGAGCAGTCGGAGGGTCAGTGATGTGAGGAGCGGTGAGGTGGAGAAGGAGATCGATCCCCCTGAGCTTCACGTAACAACGAGCCGGGTTGCCAGGAGACGAGGTGACGAGGCGGGACCACGTGGTAAGCCGCGGAGGATCACTGGGAGGAAAAGAAGCCGGCCGGCGTCCCAAGGAGAGCAGGAGGTGCCGGTTCGCTCCTGGCTTCGTTCCCCGGCTTGCTGTATGGGCTTAGACCCAGGAGACCCAGCTTGCTGTTAAAGGATGGACCCCAAATAGAAGTGGGCTATAAAAGAAAGGCCCAGGAGACCCGGAGGAATCCCCCTGTAGGACTGAGCATCTGAGGAAAGCCCTCCACCCGAAGAACATTGAAAGAGAAGGGTGAGTGAGAGCGGCTGGCGCTTACTGTATGCTGATATCCTTAGTGGTATAGAGGAGAAAAGGGTGAAGGAGAGGAGCGGGGGATTCCCAAGGGTCATGAAGAAGTAGTGAAGAGAAGAGGACCAAGGTGACTTAGAAAAATAAAGTAAAAGGAAAAATAGTAGGCAAGGCTGGGTCACAAAATATAGACATTTGGTATCTTCCTGTCTTGAACATATAGAAGAAAATAAGACCCATAGAGGACATGAATAATAAAGGAGTTAAAGGAAGTGGGCTCAAAGGGTCTCAAACGGGTACGATTAAGAAATATACATCCCAAGGAAACGTTACTCCAGAAAGGTCCCAAGGCGCAAGCGAAAAGAGTGAAATGGAAACTAGTCTGGGAAATAGCCCTAGATTATCATTGGGCATGAACAGTAGTTGCAGTCAACAAATGGCGAAAATTATGGAGAAAGAATCTGACAGTGAATTACAAGTACCAAATACAAAAGAGATGACAGAAATGTTTCAAAGTTTGGAGAAAATGATAAAGCAAGAAATGACAACTATTCGAAATGATTTAGGGCAGCTGTTATTGAGAGTGGAAGAAACGGAGGAGAAAGTTAAAAATCAGGCCCAAACCATAGTCAATTTAGAAAAGAAGATAACAAATTTGGGGAATGTTCAGAAAAAATTGCTTTATAGGATGGAAGTACAAGAAAATAAAGAAAAGAAGAGTAATCTCAGGGTACGAGGAATTCCAGAGACTGCAAAAGGGGAAGCATTGTATGAATTAGTTTGCAGCATTTTAAACTCCATAATGGACAGACCTGAACTAGACTTGATTAAATTGGACGGAGTTTTCAGAATAGAAAGGCTCAAACAGGTTACTGGGAGGGAGAGACCGAGAGATACAGTTGTCCAATTTCAAAAGTATGGGGATAAAGATGAGATCTGGAGGAAGATCAAAGGAAGAACAACAATTAAGTATGGAGAAATAGATATCCAGATTTTTGCGGACTTAACACCAGAGACCCTGTCGAGAAGGAGATCCCTGAGACCCTTGTTGGAGCAAATGAGAAAACAGAACATGCAGTATAGATGAGGAACCCCAGCGTGCCTAATTGGATGGAGAAATGGAGCTACAGCCTACCTAAGATTTCCGGAGGAATTGAGAGACTTTTGTGATAGACTGGACTTGCAAAGAATGGAAATAGTTGGGTGGGAAGAAGAAGAAGGAGTAATAGAAGCTATAAGAAGAGAGGACTGGCAGTGGGTCGGAGGGGGAGGGGGGAGAGAGGGAGGGAGAATTAAAGGAAAGGAATTTTTTTTTTTCTTCTTCTTCTCCCTCTATCTCTCTCTTCCTCTCCGTCCCCCATCTTAAGATATGATACCCCCTCCAGAGTTTCAGTTCTGGGGGGTTGGTGGAAATTTTCTGAGTCAATTGGATAGAGAGAGGGTAATTGGGGAGGTTGGAGGAGGGGAGAGATGTTCATGGGCGGAGGTCAACCCCAAAATCTTAAATCAAAGGTGGGATTAGGCCCACAAATGATTAGTAGGCAGTTTACAAGCTTAAAAAGGGGTGGGGGAGGGGATGGGGGTAGGGGCTTAGGTGGGGAGGTGGAGAGGGAGGGATTTTAGGGTCAACACTCTGCATGATAGAGCAAGGTATAAAAGCAAGGAAAGAGGAGGAGGAGGAGAGTTGGAGGAGAAGCAGAAAGAATTAAGAAGGAAGATGGAAGAAATACAGTTTATAACTTATAATATGAATCGGTTGAATTGTCCTGGGAAAAGATTTAGATTATTTAAAGAGTTACATCACAGAGCATCTTCAGTAGTATTTTTGCAGGAGACACATTTTGAGAGAGTCAAATGTGAAGTTAAAATCTAAATATTATCCAATATGGTATTACGCCGACTCCCCGATTAAAAGAGCAAAAGGGGTTGCAACAGGGTTGGCAAAGAATATAAGCTTCGAGCTGGAGGATAGAAAGACAGATCCGGAGGGGAGATTCTTGTTTTTAAAAGGTAAACTACAAGGAATCGAGTGCATATTAGCCAATATATATTGTCCTAATAAGAAGCCGGAGATGTTTTTGAAGGGTGCGTTGCAAAAACTGATGGACTTTAAAAAAGGCTGTTTGATAGTAGCGGGAGATTTCAATTTCTGTATGGACCCACAAAAGAATGCTACCTCTTCTGTGCAGAGGGAGGGGGGTAGGTCTCTGAGAGTTTTGAAAAAGGTGATTCATGAGTACCAACTGGTAGACATCTGGAGAATTATGCATATGAATGATAGAGACTATACCTTCTTCTCAAATGCACATGAGATATATTCGAGATTGGATTATATATTAGTAGACCACCAACTTATTGAATTTCTGGTTAAAGTAGAAATAGAAGCAAGGACACTCTCGGATCACGCACCTGTTATAATGAAAATGGGATGGGGAAGGCGGTGGACAGGAGGTTTAGGATGGAAGTTAAATGAGGCGCTTCTTCTGGATAAGGATACTGCTCAGAAGATTGGGGAAGAGATTAAGCTATATTTTAAGGAGAACGAGACCGAGGAAGTGTTGATAGCTACAGTGTGGGAGAGCCATAAGGTATATATAAGAGGAATCTTGATTGCGATTAGAACAAAAAAGAAAAAAGAGAGAAAATTAGTGGGCTTTTAAAAGAAATATTTGACCTGGAACAGATATACAAGAATAAAATAACAAAAGAAAGAAGGCAGAAGTTAATAATTAAGAAAGAAGAAAAAAAGACATTGATGGAAGAGGAGAAGAGTATATAATAAAGTATTAAGTGAGAGATACAGATGGGGAGATAGACCAGGAAAATATTTAATGAGAGCCCTGAGTAAAAAGAAAAACAGGAATTATATAGATAAAATAAAAAGCCCCAAGGGGGAGTCGATTCATTCAACTAAAGAGATTATTAAAGTGTTTACGGAGTACTATAGAAAGCTGTACAATATTAGTTCCCAAGTTTCTTCAAAAGACACTAAAGAGGTGAACATTGAAAAAAGGAAGATATTTCTAAAAAATGTGGGCCTGCCAAAATTAAGCGTAACACAATTGAACTCCCTGGATGCAGAAATTACCCAGGAAGAAATAAAAGCAGCACTAAAAAGTACAGGAGCAGGGAAAAGACCAGGACCAGACGGTTATACCGTGAGGTACTATAAAAGATATACTGAATTATTATTACCTAAGTTGAAGAAATATATGAATGCCTTGGGAAGTGGGATGGAGATGAGGAGAGAATCTTTACAGACCCATGTAGTTCTTATTCACAAGGAAGGAAAAGATGCTTCTCAGTGCTCCAGCTGTAGACCAATTTCATTACTGAACACTGATACTAAGCTGTACGCAAAGGTTTTAGCAAATAGGTTGAAAGATCTAATGCCTGAATGGATACATGGGGATCAGGTGGGCTTTGTCCCAGGGAGGGAGGGTAGAGATAACTGGTTGAGAACTCTGATGCTCATTCAGAAAAGCAGAAAAGGAAAAGCTCCGGTGGTAGTGCTGTCAATCGATGCCGAGAAGGCATTCGATAGAGTTGACTGGGGCTTTATGATGGAGACCCTGGAAGCCCTGGGGATTGGAGAGAAAATGCGAGAGTGGATAGGAAAATTATATAGGGAGCCCACCGCAATTATTACGGTAAATGGGGAGAGGTCGAAACCCATTGGGATGTCAA
The DNA here is from genome assembly GCF_062004578.1 of Staurois parvus. Lineage (NCBI taxonomy): Eukaryota > Metazoa > Chordata > Amphibia > Anura > Ranidae > Staurois > Staurois parvus. The sequence continues at coordinate 9,351,684 of NW_028318321.1, forward strand.
ATGGAACAAGACAGGGTTGCCCACTGTCCCCTTTGTTGTACGTTCTGTCATTGGAACCCCTGTTGTCAACAATAAGGAATAGTAGGGATGTAAAAGGAATTCAGAGAGAAACTACAGAACATAAAGTAGCAGCCTTTGCGGATGACTTGTTGCTGTATGTGGGGAACCCCAGGATAACACTTCCAAACTTAATGAAGGTACTGAAGGAATATGGAGAACTATCAAACTTAAAAATTAACCCAACAAAAACTGAGATTCTGAATATTAATATACGAAAGGGTGAAAAAGAAAAAATACAAAAGGAATTTCCCTTTATATGGAGAGAAAGAGATATAAAATATCTAGGAATAAAACTCACTGCTTCACATAAGTATTTGTATAAACTAAACTATATTTCAATGTTACATGAGATCAAGGAGGAATTAAAAACATTAGAAGGAGGAAACCCGTCATGGATAGGACACATAAACCTGATAAAAATGGTAATTGTACCCAAAATACTGTATAGATTTCAAACAATTCCAATCAAACTCCCAGAAGCTTTTTTTAGGACAATGAAAGAATGATAACAAGATATATATGGAGAAATAAAAAAACAAGAATATCCTATGAATCGTTAAGCAGGAGTAAAGAGAAGTGTGGATTGGGATTGCCAGATGTTAAAAGATATTACAAAGCAGTAATTTTAACAAGAATCTATGATTGGACATATAATTCAAAAGGGAAAAGTTGGGTGAAAATTGAGAATGAACTTAGTGGAACTAGTTTGAGTAAGGTTATATGGGTGCCAGCACAGTATAGAGGAATTAAAAGTAGTACAAGTTTTTACACTTTAAATGTTTTAAGGGTATGGGATAATTTGCACAAAAATATGAAGTGGGACTTCAATTCTATATTAATACCACTAGGAAACACCGAGTTTTTCCCTCAGGGCAGAGAAGAAATAACAGGGAAATGGTTTAAAAAGGAAGATGTTCAATTGAGAGATATATCGGGGCAGGGGGAATTGGGATCACTTAAAGATTTGGAAAAGAAAAAGGGATAGATGAGTGGAGATATCATCAATTAAAATGTTTTATTGGGAATCTCCCGAAACCTTTGAGATTAACCATTAGCCGCCCGGCCTATAGCCGTTTGGCGATGGCAAAAATGCTTCACCATTCCGGGAGCACGCCATTTGGCATCCTCCCGCACATGCGCAGTTCGCGCGGTTGCAGAGCCGCGCAGCGGCGCGATCTGTCACCGTACGTGTACCTCGGACACGGCCGATGACAGATCTGAGTACCGGCACCCGTTGCTGGTACCATGTGACCTGCTGTGACCAATCTCAGCAGGTCACATGACAGTTGTATACAATGGATGGCTTCATTCATGCCATCCATTGTATACTAGTGCCTAGCTGTGAATGGTCACAGCAGGTCACATGCACATGTCATGTTATTAGCTGTGGCCAAATCACAGCTAAGCACAAAAAAAAACTGAATGAATCGATTTCATTCTGGTAAATGCTTGCTTATAGCAAAGTAATTCTTTGCTATAAGCAAATTGTGTAAAAAAAAAAAATACTGATCACTTCCCCAAAGTAGTACAATGTAGCAGAATACATCTCGGCCTAAATTTATGAAGAACACTTATTTACAAACTTTTATAACAGAAACAAAGAAAAACATGTTTTATTTCAAAATTTTCGGTCTTTTTTTGTTATTTAGCAAAAAATAAAAACCCCAGCGGTGATTAAATACCACCAAAAGAAAGCTCTAGTTGTGTGAAGAAAAATATAAAATTTTAGTTTGGGTACAACGTTGTATGACCGCGCAATTGTCATTCAAAGTGTGAGAGCGCTGAAACGTGAAAAATGGCCTGGGCAGGAAGATGTAAAATTGTCCGGTATTGAATTGGTTAAAAAAGGATTGGAATTTGTTTGAAAGGATGTTGGAGTCACGAGGGGATGGGAAGCACAGTACAGCTAAAGTATATAGAATACTCACTGAATTAGACACGAACACAAAGTTAATTTATATAACTAAATGGGAAAGAGATATGGGGGTGGTTTTAGATGAGGATAAACAGAAAAAGATATATAGATTGACTCACGAGAATATAAGTATGAGAGAGGTGGAAATAAATTATAAGTGTTTGACAAGATGGCACATCACACCGAATGTTGAGCACAGGATGAGTGTGGAGAATTCAAAGTGGTGCTGGAGGGGATGTGGAGAGATTGGCACAGTGTTTCACATATGGTGGGAATGTCCGAAAATTCAAGTTTTTTGGAAGTTAATAGTTAAATTGATTAAGATAATAACTGGGATTGACATAGGGTTGGATCCAATGATTTGTCTATTACATAGCATTGAGCTATCGGTAAATAAATACAAAGAATCAGGTATATGGTACTATCTTAATGCTGCAAAAGGCTTGATACCCAGGTTTTGGTGAAAAACAGAGGTGCCGAAGGAGGAAGACTGGGTTAATAGAGTGAATCAGATCAATAGAATGGAAAAGCTTTATCATATGCAGGAAGACAAGATGGGGTTATATTATGCGAAATGGGAAAAATCTGGATTGAGAGTGAAATATAGGAAGTTATAACTTAGAATGATAGATAAGGTTCTCTTGCTTTAATAGAAAAGAGTGGGGGAGAAGGCAGAGGGGAAGGAGGGGGGTGGGGTTGGGGGGAGTGGGGGGGAGGAGGGAGGGAAGAGGTTTAGAGAGGAAAATGTAGAATGGTTTTAGATATTTAAAATGTGTTTATGATGGAATTTTGTGACATTATGAAAAATCAATAAATATTTAAATTAAAAAAAAAAAAGAGGGTCTTATGTGAGTATTAGGGGGGTATGCTGCACAGAGGTTTTTTACCTTCATGCATAGAGTGCTATGGAACCACTTTAACAAACCATCACATGTGTTTTATTATACCCATGTGAAAGAGCCCTAGTGACAAAAAATATTTTTTTGTTTTTTTTTTATTTTATTTTCGACCTCGTACACACATTCATGCATAAAACACGATGGAAAAAACATGTAGATTTGACATGCAGAAGATTTTATAGATGTTGACATATGCATTTTTTATGTACATTTTCAAAATATATCCTGTGACATCACTTCCTCTTCCCTTTTGTGGACTGAGATAAACTGTGAGTTTTGGGTCATATATGAATGTAAGGGAAGACCCAGCAAAAAGTAGAATGAAAGTATGGGGTTCCCCCTTAGTATCCATACCAAACCAGGGGCAGACTGACCATTTAGAAACTCGGGCGCTGCCCAAGGGCCCGGGGTCAGTAGGGGGCACCATGAGATACCCCTGGTACCTTTTTCATAGGCTTTTTTGAGTTTGGGCAAGGACACAGGGGCCCCATGATCCCCTATTGCCCAGGGGGCCCCATGACTTGTCAGTCCGCCCCTGTACCAAACCTTCATCCAGGATTAGGATCTGATATGAATAGGAAGAGGAATCCAGGTAAAAACATAAAAAAGTAGGGTTCCCCCAAAATATTAACCATGGACCCTTATCTGAGCACACAGGAGAACAAGTGTGCTGCCTCCCTCCCAAACCAAGCCGAGCCAGTGTCCTCAACATGGGGACCCCCGTGGCAAAGAATCTTGCAGCCTTGTTGATGAGGACAATGGCCTCTTCTCCACAGCCCTGGCCTAGTGGATGGGGGGGGGGGTCTACAAGTGGGGGGGGGGGTTATCGGAATTTGGAAGGTCCCTTTAACATAAGAGAACCTCCAGATATCTGCCCACTGTGTAAAGAACCCCTCAGTTACTCCCCCAAAAAAGATTAAAAAAATCCACAATTACTCCTTAGGCACCATTCACACCCAGGGGCGGACTGACAACTCATGGGGCCCCCGGGCAATAGGGGATCATGGGGCCCCTGTGTCCTTACCCAAACTCAAAAAAGCCTATGAAAAAGGTACCAGGGGCATCTCATGGGGCCCCCTACTGACCCCGGGCCCTCGGGCAGTGCCCAAATTTCCAAATGGTCAGTCCGCCCCTGTTCACACCTTTTCATCATCACGCTTAGGGCAGCCTGTTCGCTTAGTTAGGATGCAATATGCGTGAAAATCACACCAAAAGGAGAGCATTTTTTTAAAAATCTCACAGCAGAAAAACGCCTGCTACATTGTTGGCGTGTTTTGGCAGCAACTTTTCATGCACGTTAGCGCCTGCGAAATAAAAAAAACTGCACGTTTGGGAGGTATATGAATTTGCTTGTGTTCATTTAAACCCTCAGCATTCACAAGCCCCATTATGTGATTTCATTTCAGCTTTGTAAACATCCGATTGTATTATAATAACAGACAATAACACAGACAATACATGTTCTGCACACAGATCGGTGTACTGGGGACTCCCAGCCTGACAGTGATCAGAATGTCTCTGCTGTGGCTCCTGTCAATGTCACTGTCTAGCTCCGCCCAACTCTCAAGGTCTGCTCTCTGCTGCCACCTGTGGCCATTCATGAAACACACACACTACCAGTGCAATCAGATCCCCTGGCCGCCATGGGCTGCGAGGATCGGGATGTCAGCGAGGTAGACCCGGAGGTGCTGGAGCTGGAAGGACTGGACCGGACCCCCCTTCCAGAGAGGAATGGATGCATCCAGAAAGGCATATGGGAGGCCGACGGGCAGAGCGGAGCACTCCGAGAAGAGGGGGGGACGGGGGATCCAGGTGACCAGAGCCTTGTCACCTCTGACTGTCCCCGAGCTGTGGTCAGTCCGGAGGAGAAGAGCCGCTGTCCGCACTTGTCCTGTGTCCGACTGATGGTGACCGAGGAGGAGAGCGGTAAGAAGTTCGCTCCTTTCTATCCGGGGATTAGTGACACTTCTATATAACGATCCCTTCTCCTATCATATGTGACGTCATCATGGAGGACATCCCTGGCCATACACTGGTCACCATGGTACCTCCACTGTCATCACCTGTATCACCCCACGGGCACGTCACCTCACACTATGCTATGGAACGAAACACTATACAATGTAACAAAACTCCATGTAACAGAAGAATGCATAGAATGAAAAACGAAACACCATACAATGTTACATCATATACAATGTAATACTAAACACCATACAATGTAACATCATATACAATGTAATACTAAACACCATACAATGTAACATCATATACAATGTAATACTAAACACCATACAATGTTACATCATATACAATGTAATACTAAACACCATACAATGTAACATCATATACAATGTAATACTAAACACCATACAATGTAACATCATATACAATGTAATACTAAACACCATACAATGTAACATCATATACAATGTAATACTAAACACCATACAATGTAACATCATATACAATGTAATACTAAACACCATACAATGTAACATATACAATGTAATACTAAACACCATACAATGTAACATCATATACAATGTAATACTAAACACCATACAATGTAACATCATATACAATGTAATACTAAACACCATACAGTGTAACATCATATATAACGTAATACTAAACACCATACAATGTAACATCATATATAACGTAATACTAAACACCATACAGTGTAACATCATATATAACGTAATACTAAACACCATACAATGTAACATCATATACAATGTAATACTAAACACCATACAGTGTAACATCATATATAACGTAATACTAAACACCATACAGTGTAACATCATATATAACGTAATACTAAACACCATACAGTGTAACATCATATACAATGTAATACTAAACACCATACAATGTAACATCATATACAATGTAATACTAAACACCATACAATGTAACATCATATACAATGTAATACTAAACACCATACAATGTAACATATACAATGTAATACTAAACACCATACAATGTAACATCATATACAATGTAATACTAAACACCATACAATGTAACATATATAACGTAATACTAAACACCATACAGTGTAACATCATATACAATGTAATACTAAACAGTATACAGTGTAACAAAATCCCTATATGATGTAAGACTAAACACTATATAATGTAGCAAAATACTATACAATGTAAAACTAAACACAATGTAACTAAATACTAAACAATGTGAAACAAAACACTATACCATTTAACAAAATTCTATAAAATGTAAAATTAAACACTATACCAGTGGTCTCCAAACTGCTGCCCTTTGCTTGCCTTTATCCGACCCTTGGGGCACTATTTCATTCACCAACAATTGGGCACTGTTCCTGCCAATGACACCAGCAATGGGGCACAGTTCTTGCCAATGACACCAGCAATGGGGCACTATTCCTACCAATGACACCAATGATGGGGCACTATTCCTACCAATGACACCAATGATGGGGCACTATTCCTACCAATGACACCAACAGTGGGGCACTATTCCTACCAATGACACCAACAGTGGGGCCCAATACCACCAACGATGGGACACAGTTCCTCCCAATGACACCAAGGATCGGGCATTGTTTCTCCAACTGATGCTGGGACATTTTCTACTCCCGGTGGCCACATTGCAGCCCCTCTAAAGTCTGAAGGACAGTAAACTGGCTCTTTGTTTAAAAAGTTTGGAAACCCCTGCACTATACAAACGTAACAACACATACAATGTAAAACTAAACAGTATACAATGTAACAAAATTCTATACAATGTAAAACAAAACACTACAATGTAAAACTAAACACTATAAAGGGTATCCAAACTCAATGCAATGTAACTAAATACTTAACAATGTGAAACAAAACACTATACAATGTCACAAAATTCTATACAATGTAAAACGTGTTTCAGGTTTGAGTATTTTCTATAAAATAAAGAGAAGTTGCAGCACTAAACACAAAAATATTGAATAATGTCAATAAATAAATACCATCAAGTGCGAAAAAATAAAATTCACATAAAACATAAAATAATATACATAAGTCCTTTTGTGGACTGCGATAAACTGAATAGAATAGTCTCAATGTACACTGTATAATAAATCTTCACCCAGTGATCCAGGAACAACAGACGTGTCACCTCCACCAATGGCTAGAATGGAAACCAATGGCCAGAAGATGCTGCTGTTTAGAAAAACAGCAATAGCACTTGTGTGATAATAAATTCCCAAGGTACAATCCTTCAGTGTATCAGGAAACTTGATAGTCCTCCTCTATCCCGCTTCACCAGATGTCAGTACATGCACTTTCATCATAAGGTGCCACCAGACACTCGTAATGGCGGCACGACCTCCAGCAATAACGCCTAACAACACAACGCAGTTTCGCATGACAGCACATCCTCGGGGGTTCATAAACTAACAAATAACAGCGGCCATCAATATGTAGCCCATCTATACAGACAGTCTATACAGCCCATCTATACTCACCGTCTGTATAGATGGGCTACATATTGATGGTCGTTGTTATTTGTCAAAACAGTGAATTGGCCCTAACTAAGCTCCTGTACTTTTTTGAGTATTTTGTGACAAGCTGTGCAATGTTCAGGGGTAATGTGCCCATTGAGAATAATAAGATTTATCTATTCTCCATTCTCAACTGAGCGTATTGTTGTGCATTATTTAACATAGCGCTACCCCCACAGGGGTCGGTGATTCTCACTGGTTATTTCCCAGATGGCTCACAGGCTACCAAGCTCCCATGCAACAGTTCAGGCAAACAATCTAGAGGTTGTCATTTTGTAATTTACTGCTTGTAGAACTTGGGGCGGGAGAGGGATTGGGGACATGGAATACCCAAAAACGTGCAGCTCAAAGCAGTTGGAGGACATTCTTCTCCTTAAGCATGTTAAACAATCTAGAACCTCCATAGCTGAAGACCATGAGGAAATTTTCTGAATGGGTTGGAAACTAAATACATTTTCCCCAGTGCAAATACAACTGTTAGATGGAACCAGTCTATGAAGAATTATTTTTCCATGAATAATTCATCACAGACTGGTTCCATCTAACAGTTGTGTTTGCGATGGGGACAATTTATTTGGTTTTCTTCCATCTAGTCTCCTTTTGTATTTTACTCCTGCAGCACCTCCTCATACTAACAAGGTCAAGTTGACACAAGACTAATCCCATCATGTAAGAACCTCTAGGAGGACTAGCCAACAGACAGAAACAGTAGGTGACTCAATTAACAATGGGACAAAGACACAAGGGTAAACACATCACACCTTATTAAACAGATTACAGTAAGAGACTTCAGCATCAGGTTGTTTTGAGCTGATTATATTTACATCTGCTTAGAGCCTCTGAGTCTAGGAAGGGGGTTGAAGCAGTCAATGCTGGTCTGGTCCTCTAGTTCTCAGAGTCTGTACGGTTTGGGGAGACATGCATTTGAATCTGAAGTAAAACTACTCCAAAAGTTCCCCCCAGGCACACACCACCCAAAGAATAGAGCCCCCTCAAATGCCAGGGCCCATAGTCAGTAGGCAAGAGGCTAGCCTGCAGTCTCCTTCAAAAGACCCTGTCCTGGTTGGGTCTGTCACAGGGACTCTTTCTCATTATAAGAACTTTCCTTTAATAATTTTTTTTATTATATATGGTTTACAAAATTATATATGGTGTAGGGTTTGAGATAATTTTTGGTCCAAATTTGCTATCTTAGTCTCGGCGCCATCACCACTACTTTTTATTCTATCTGAATTGGTTACCTCTTCACAGCAATAGACCATGAACCAGTGTTATTTGACATACAGTGGTGAATACTGAACAATGTAAACTTTCACAGCTGAAGGTGATTCCTTGGCAAGCTAAGGCCTCACAGCTGAGGACCATAAGGTGATTCCTTGGCAGGCTAAGGCCTCACAGCTGAGGACCATAAGGTGATTCCTTGGCAGGCTAAGGCCTCACAGCTGAGGACCATGAGGCAAATTCCTTCAACAAATTCTTCTCCTTAGTACTCATTGAATGCTGAGCAGTCTAAGACCTCACAGCTGAAGTCCACAAGGCAAGTCTTTTGAGTGTCTGGGTACCTTGTGGAAAGCACAGTAGTCAGTAGCCAGTGCAGCTTCCTAACACACAGTCTCAAGGATCAACTTAGGGTTTCTACTCACAAGACCCCAGGACAGCTGCTGGCTTTCAGCTTCCCCCGGACACAACCCAGTGAGTGGGATGGAGCCTCTCGGGACCAAATCCCTTGTGGTGTGGTTCTGCAGTTGTTTTCTGAGTAAAGTCCATTTACTCCTGGGACTTCTGAGGCGTCCTAAAGCAATTGTGTGAATCATGGGCTGCTTGACAACAGCAGCCCTGCATCTCTGGAACCCTCCTGGGGAGAAGGAATTTCAATAGACAGTGGGCAGCACAGTGGCTAAATGGTTAGCACTTTCGCCTGGCAGTACTAGGGTCGTTGGCTCGAATCCCAGCCATGGCACCTCCTGCCTGGAGTTTGAATGTTCTCCCTGTGCCTGCGTGGGTTTCCTCCAGGTACTCTGGTTTCCCCCCACACTCCAAAGACATGCTGGTAGGTTAACTGGATCCTGTCTAAATTGGCCCTTGTATATGAATGTGAGTTAGGGACCTTAGATTGTACGCCCCTTGAGGGTTAGGGACTGAAGTGAATGTACAATATATATGTAAAGTGCTGCGTAAATTGACAGCGCTATATAAGTACCTGAAATAAATAAATAAATAGACACCTCTTAGAAACTCACATAGCTCTCAATATTATGTGTGATAATCTGTGTGGTATGTGTGGGTGACAGGCACTATAAAAGTAAGTTTAATCACTTCTGTACTGGGCACTTTCACCTCCTTCCTGCCCTGGCCTATTTTCAGCTTTCAGCATTGTCACACTTTGAATGCCAATTACTTAGTTGTGCAGTACTGTACCAATATGAAATTGTTAGCATTTTTTTCACCACTGGGGGTTTTTTTTGCTATATATTTGAAAAAAGACTGAGAACTTTGGGAAACAAGCATCTTTCTTAGTTTATGTTATAAAATGTTGCAAATAGATCATTGTTCTTTATAAATTTGGACAAAATTTGATCTGCTACATTTCTTTGGTAAAAATAACCCAAATCAGTGTATATTATTTAGTCTGTGTGAAAGTTACGGAGTCTACAAACTAAGGTACTACTTCCTCTTCTCTTCCTTTCTCTGTTGGGGTTCCCCAAGGTTCTGTTCTGGGACCCCCCCCCCCATTCTCAATCTACACCTCCTCTCTGGGTCAGTTGATTGCCTCTCATGGCTTTCAATACCATTTCTATGCTGATGACACCCAAATCTATCTCTATACTTCTTAGCTCACTTCATCAGTCTCCATATGCATCACTAATCTACTAACAGACATATCAGCCTGGATGTCACAACACTTCCTGAAAATTAATATATCCAAAATTGAGCTCATAATATTTCCTCCCCTACATGCCCCTTCCACTGCCTTCTCTGTCAAAATCAATGGCTCAACCATCAACCCGTCCCCACATGCCAGGGTGCTAGGTGTAATCCTGGACTCAGAACAATCCTTTCGACCCCACATCCAATTGCTGTCCAAAGCTTGCCGCTTCCACATCCGCAACATCTCCAAGATACTCCTCTTCCTAACCAATACCTTCTAACCTTCTAACTCACTCCCTGGTCATCTCCCGTCCTGACTACAGCAACTCCCTTCTTACTGGCTTATCTTTGCATAGGCTTACCCCCCTCCAGTCCATCATGAATGCTGCTGCTAGACTCATCCACCTTACCAACCGTTCAGTGTCTGCCACACCTCTTTGCCAATCCCTCCACTGGCACACACTCACCCAATGAATAAAATTGAAGATACTTACAACTTATAAAGCCATCCACAACTCAGCCCCTAGTTACATCACTAACCTGGTCTCAAAATACAAACCAAAGTGTTCTCCTCATTCCTCCAAAGACCCCCTGCTCTCTAGCTCCCTTTTCACCTCCTCCCATGCTCACCTCCAGGATTTCTCCAGAGCCGCTCTTATACTCTGGTACTCCCTTCCCCAATGTTTCTGACTATCTACAACTCTGTCCACTTTTAGACAATCCCTGAAAACTCTTCTCTTTAGGGAGGCTTATGCTGCCCCCACCCAACAACTGTACATGTATTTTGTCCATGAGCTCATCCCCTACAGTTATTACCTTTTTTATCTCTTGACCCTCCTTCTTAGATTGTAAGCTCTAGCAAGCAGGACCCTCTGAATCCTCCTGTATTCATTTGTATTGCAGTTGTATTGTCTGTCCCTATGTTGTAAAGCGCTGTTTAAACTGTTGGCGCTATATAAATACTGTATAATAATAAAAAAATAATGGTACACTATGTGTAAAATTATTAAGCAAGTGAGTATTTTGACCAAATCATAATTTGTATGCATATTGTTTAACTCCAAGCTGTATAAACTTGAATGCTTATTAGATTTAAGCATATCAGGTGATGTGTATTTGCATATTGATGGAGAGTGTGGCCTAAGAAGATCAACGCCCTATATCAAGGTGTGCATAATTTAATTTAATTTAATATAGGCAGTTTATTTTTCTCAGGCAAAATGGACCAAAAAAGATATTTAACTGACTCTGAGAAGTCAAACATTGTAAAAAGTCTTTCAGAGGGATGCAGCACTCTTGATTTGCTAAGATATTGGGGCGTGATCAAAGAACCATCAAACTTTTTGTTGCAAATAGTCAACAGGATCACAAGAAACCTGTTGAGAAAAAAGGACGTACATTAACTGCCACAGATTTGAGAATAATCAAACATGAAGCTACCAGGAACCCATTATCCTCCAGTGTCGTCATATTCCAGAACTGCAACCTACCTGGAGTGCCCAGAAGTACAAGGTGTTCAGTGCTCAGAGACAGGGCCAAGGTAAGGTGGGCTGAAACCCGACCACCACTGAACAGTACACATAAGTTGAAACATCAAGACTGGGCCAAGAAATATCTGAAGACAGATTTTTCAAACGTTTTATGGACTGATGAGATGAGAGTGACTCTTGATGGACCAGATAGATGGGATCATTGCTGGATCAGTAACGGGCACAAAGCTCCACTTCGACTCAGATGCCAACAAGGTGGAGGTGGGGTACTGATATGGGCTGGTATTATTAAAGACAAGCTAGTTGGACCTTTTCTGGTTGCAGATGAACTCAAAATCAACTCCCAAACCTACTGCCAGTTTTTAGAAGACACTTTCTTCAAGCAGCGGTACAGGAAAAAGTCTGCATCTTTCAAGAAGACCATGATATTTATGCAGGACAATGCTCCATTGCATGCATCAAAGTACTCCACTGCGTGGCTAGCTAGTAAAGGACGTAAGGATGAAAGAATGATGACATGGCCCCCTTCCTCACCTGACCTAAACCCTTTTGAGAACTTGTGGGCCCTTCTTAAATGGGAGATTTATGGTGAAGGAAAACAGTACACCTCTCTGAACGGTGTCTGGGTTGATCGTCAACAGTTTACAACTTGCCTAATAATTGTGCACACAGTGTGTATATATATATATATATATATATATATATATATATGAACATTGGTCAATCCTGATGTACTGAGGGCCTATCTCATTTCCTGAGGCCCTAAACTGCCAGAACAGTACGAATACCCCCCCAATATTGACTCCTTTTTGGAAAGTAGACATCCCAAAGAATTTAGTAAGAGGCATGGTGAATTTTTTGAAGTTGTAATTTTTTTCCCATTCTTTAGAAAATGAAAACAATAAATAAAATGTGTGTTTTTTTTCACAAAATTGTCATTTTAACAACTTATTTCTTACACTCGGCATACTTTCATTTACACCCCAAAGTACATTCTGCTACTCCTCTTGAGCATGGCTTTACTACATGTGTGAGATTTGTTTCATAGCCTAGCCACATAGAGGGACCTAAAATCCAAGAAGCATCTTTGGGCTTTCAAGGAGTATAAATGGCGCATCTAATTTCCTGACAACCTATCACACTTTGAATGCCCTGGAGCACCAGGACAATGGAAACACCCATAAAATGACAATTTTGGAAAGAAAACATCCCACATGTATTTTCTATAAGGCATAATGAGTCTTTTGAACATGTCACTTGTTGCCATAAGTTTTTGGAAAATGTGGAAAGAAAATGAAACCCTTTTTTTTTTTTAACACGTTTTTAATTCATAACATGTTTCTAACTCACGGGATGGACATGCTAAGAAATACTCCCCAAAATACATTCTGCTACTCCTCCTGAGTATGGTGATAGCACACCTAGCCACCTAAAGAGGCGCAATATCCAAGGAGCACCTTTAGGCGTTTTAGGAGAATAAATTACACAACTAATTTCCTATCACATTTTTAGAGGCCCTGAAGCACCAAGACGGTAGAAACACCCACAAAATGACCACATCTTGTAAAGCAAAGCACCCCAATGTATTTCTATGAGGCATAATGAATCTTTTCAACATGTCATTTTTTGCCACAAGTTTTTGGGAAATGTGAAAATGCATTTTTTTAAAGTTGTAAATTTCTAAGCTATTTCTAACACACAGTACAGGCATACTTAAAATACAGTTCAGAACACATTCTGCTACTCTTCCCAAGTATGGAGATACCACATGTGGTATGGGCCCTAGTTCTTTGTGGCAGACATGACACCCCACTACTACTACCTGGCTTTGGACACCGTGACAGATGTTGATGGTTCACTGGAGACACCGAGAGATGTTGATGGGCCACTGGGACACTGACAGATTTGACGGTCTACTAGGGACACTGACAGATGTTGACGTTCCACGGTGACACTGATAGGTGTTGACTGTCCACTAGGGACACTGACAGGTGTTGACAGTCCATTAGGGACACTGACAGGTGTTGACAGTCCATTAGGGACACTGACAAGTGTTGATGATCCACTAGGGACACTGACAAATGTTGATGGTCCACTAGGGACACCAACTGGGTTGCTTACAGGCTGAAGTAGGTGTTTGGAGGAAGGGGGAACAGTTTGTGGGGAGTTTTTTACCTCAATGCAGAGAATGTATTAAGGTAAAAAAAAACTCTTAGACTTTAGAGCTTCTTTAACCACTTCCTTACTGTGTTATAGCCAAAGATGGCTACAGTGCCTCCCCCGTTCTGCGCACATTGAGAGCTCCCTTTCACTGCTGTGTCCCTTGACTCTCTGACTGGCCCTTCTGATCATATGATGGCTATTTCCTATCACGCCATCACACAATGTAAACAGAGATACCTGCCTCTGTATAGGCTCAGTGAGAGCTCAGTGAGGAGTGGGAGAACAGATTGCTGAAGCCAGTCAGGGATCTGTGTGTATGTGTGTAACATCTGTGCCAATGTCCCATCTGTCACAGTGTACCAGTGCACATCGACATCTGTCACAGTGTGCCAGTGTCCCATCAACATCTGCCACAGTGTACCAGTGCACATCAACATCTGCAATAGTGAGCCATTGCAACATCAACATCTGTCGGTGTCACTAATGGACCATCAACATCTGTCAGTATCTCCAGTGGACTGTCAACATCTGTTGCACAAAAACATCTGTCACAGTGTACCAGTGTCCCATCAACATCATGCCTACAGTATAGGTGCAGGCTATTTACATACCTCACGAAGCCTGACTGGAAAACGCATATGATGTTGCTAATAGAGGCCCAGCTGTTACCGCTCACCTCCACCATCACAGGAGTGAACTCTCTGCCGAGTCCAGAGTTATTGCATCAATGGAGAGAGAATATGTGAAGGGATTGGAATAAGAAGAGTCTACTCTTGTGATGGTAAACAGTAACAGCTGTGCTTCTCTTAGCAACAGCCTCAGCAACATCCGGGGAGTTTTCCAGTAAGGCTTCATAAGGTAAGTAAATGGCTTACACCTACAGTATAATATTGGAATTTTCAATTTTGGACAAAATAACACAGAATGTTGTTATCAACAGACGTCCCTTATCCGCATAGACAGTTTTTAAGGAAAGGTGAGGTAAACTATGCCTTTAATTTACAGTGGAAGTTCGACTATTAACTCCCCCACTCCCTTCCACTTGAAGACCTGTAAAAGAAATGTGGGAATTCTGTATACAATTGTATTCTATTTTGTATGCTTTGTCTATGAATTGTACACTGCACTCATTGTTCACACGGCACTAATAATGTTTTCATTATGTTTGCATTCTATCAAGTCCTGATTAGAAATTAGCCTGCCTGTGTAACACCCCTTGTTACCATAAAAGTACAATTGTAATACTAATGTCATACCTATGTAGTTATGTATATAAAAAAACTTCAAATTTGCCGAATAAACAGAACAGTGAGTTGGAAAGATGCTGAGTGTATCTTTTTGTGTCTGTTCCCTACTGCAGTGGTTATTAATTTGGAACCACTAATCAATATGAGGATAGGAGTTGACTATCTATAACATTTTCAGTATTAATGTCAAGAACAGACCCATCGCACTTAAAACGACACAACTGTTATTTCAAAGGTTTTGCTGGTTCGTCCGATAACGTCACAGTTTATTCTTCTTCCCAGTCAGCAATGGTGGGCAGTTCTTGTTTCTTCAGTGCACTAATACTCTGATCCAAGGCTATGTTATGACGCATCCCAAGGGGGAAGGTCCATGATTGCCTGGGATCAAAGGAAGTGGGAATAATGATGCTGGTAGCCATTTAACCCGGAAGTCTATGGACATCTAGTGGCAGAAAGTAATTACTGCAGGGACAGCTTTTTATTATTTTTACCGTTTCTGGACTGTTGCGTTTATTAATTTATTTTTGTTGCCTTTCTTTTTCCTTTTTAAAACTGCATGCTCCAGGTCTGTGGTCCCAATCCTGCCATTATTATTTACAGAGCCATTAATGTGACAAAAACATGCCAGGCAAGATGCTGTTATCACTTAAAGCAGAAATTAAGACAAAAAGATCTTGGTCCCTATGACCTGTAGATAACAGTTCTTTGGGGGGATTCCCCCGTGCGGGTGTGCATGCTGACTGGAGAGGCTGCACTCACAATGGGGGGCACCATTTTACCTGACTGATGTGGGAGGAGAGAGTCAGGCTTTTGTGGTTAAAAAAGTAAAAAAAGGAACAAGAATGCAAAAATGACCATCTATATGCAAATCTTGTAAAAACATCAGATCAGTACTATGGACAGTGCAAACACTACACTTCTAATTCTTGTTTGGCAAGTAAAATAGCTCTTAGTTATTGTATATCTGTATAATTTACTGTAGCTATTTGCCTGAAGTTCAGGTTTAGCAATTCACCAGGTTTTTCCCCAGTGAGTGCAACAGTTATGAAATGTTTACTTCAAATGCATGTAAACTGATGCAGAAAGTATGTACAAAGATAAGATCAGTGTGGTTTGAGGAGATCAGCTGACACACACTAAAAAGTAGATGTGCTCCTCAAATGAGCTAAATATTGATTATTTGTAAACTGGTTGAACATTGACCAGCTTAGGACTAAATCATACTAGTATGAGAATGCCTTTTACTTTTCCTAGGGATTATGCACATGGAGGTATAGTTTTGTGTACATGCATGCATACAGCATATAATGCACCTGCCCCCTTAAGTACTTCATTTCTGGGATGCAGGTTGCTCCAGCTGCCTAGCATCATTCATTGTTAGGGTGCAGGTGTCTCTTGCTGCCTAATTTCATTTATTGCTAGGATGCAGGCAGCTCTTGCTGCTTAGAAGCCTTCAGCCTAGACTCCTTTGTTGATAGGACACAGGCTGCTCTTGCCATTTACTGTCCTTTTGTTACTAGGAAGCAAGCGGCTCTGCTACCTAGCTTTCTTTATTGCTAGGATGGAGGCAGCTCTTGCTGCCTAGCATCATTTGTTACTGGGATACAGAGGGCTCCTGCCACTAAACTTTCTTTGTTGCCAGGGAGCAGGCAACTCTTGCTACCTACTGTCCTATGTTGCTCGGACACAGGTGTGTTTGCTGCCTAGCATCTCGTTTCTAGGATGCAATTGGCTCTTGCTACTGTGCAGAAGACTCTTACCACCTAGCATCCTTTTTTACTAGGAAGTATGTGGCTTTTGTCGTTTAGCATCCTCTGTGGCTAGAACGTAGGCAGCTGTTGCCATCTAACATCATTTGTTGCTAGGGCACAGGCGTCTCTTGATGCCTAGATTTGTTTGTTCCTAGGATACAGGCAGCTCCTGTTGCCTAGTGTCGTTCGTTGCGGGACACAGGCAACTCCTTCCACCTAGTGTTCTTCTTTGATAGGATGCAGGAAACCATTCAGGGCAACATGTCAATAGAAAGTTATCAAACTAATTACTGAACACTGCACTAGTTTCCTGATGTTTACTCAAATGTGTGTATGCGCCCGTAGAAAACAATACACCTGTGTTAAACATATGTAAAAAAACAAAACGCTGTACTGTTTTTGTTTTATGATTGTTCTTTTACTGCGGAGTGGGAACATCACCTGACAGTCTGAGTAGCAGATGTGCTCATTAGATGAGAAGGCTATAGGTGTTCAGTCATACAGGTGCGATTTCAGGTGCGGTCTGCAAATTGAAACCTCATCTAATGAATGTTACATAGTTACATAGTTAGTCTGGCTGAAAAAAGACAAAAGTCCATCCAGTTCAACCATAAGAAAAAAAAAGTTATAATCCTATACCCACAGTTGATCCAGAGGAAGGAAAAACCCAGCAAAGCATGATCCAATTTGCTCCTGCAGTGGAAAAAAATTCCTTCCTGATCCCCCAAGAGGCAATTGAATATTCCCTGGATCCACTTTACCTATAAATGTTAGTATCCAGTTATATTCTGTGCATCCAAGAAAGAATCCAGGCCTTTTTTAAAGCAATCCACTGAGCAGGCCAGAACCAACTCTTGAGGGAGTCTATTACACATTTTCACAGCTCTTACTGTGAAGAAACCTTTCCATGTTTGGAGATTAAATTTCTTTTCCTCCAGACGTAGAGTGCCCCCTTGTCCTCTGTGATGACCTCAGGGCGAATAACTCTACACTGAGTTCACTATATGAACCACTGATGTGTATATATACATGTTTATCATATCCCCCCTTAATCTCCTCTTCTCAAGAGAGAATAAATTCAGTTCCTCTAATCTTTCCTCATAGCTGATCTCCTCCATGCATCTTATCAGTTTGGTTGCCCTTCTCTGTACTTTCTCTAGTTCCCCAATGTTCTTTTTGTGAATTGGTGCCCAAAACTGAACTGCATATTCCAGATGAGGTCTTACTAATGATTTGTACAGGGGTAAAATGATATCTCTCTCTGTAATCTATATCTCTTTTAATACAAGAGAGGATTTTGCTCGCTTTAGAAACCGCAGCTTGGCATTGCATGCCATTATTAAGCTTGTGATCTACCAGAACTCCCAGATCCCAGATGTGAATGTCAGTGTCACAACATGTGCGAATTACTGCAGCACGTTTTCTAAAGTAGTTCTTGCATTATTTTTTCTGCAGTTTTGTTGCAATTTCACATACATAGAGTATAATGGAAATCGCACTGCAAATTGCAAGAAATCATTGAAAATTTTATCAAGTAGCAATAAAATCTTTAAAAAACGAGCTGAAATTGCACACAAATCGCGTGAAACATTCGTTTGTTGGTCGAAATCATGGCCCACATTAACCAATCTAAAAAAATCATTCATTGTGCAATACATAGTGTTGACATCTTCCATACAAGTTGAAGTGATGCAGTGTGCGTGTGACCTTGTAGCCACGCCTTTCGGGCCAGAACAATCGATATACACAATTAACAGAAATGAGTATAATATAGTTTATTACATTACCTATATACATAAATAGTGATACATAAAATCTAATATGCAGAATTCTGGTTTCATTATCTCATTAGGACAATCTACTTTTAACATTTGGATTTTTTGTTTGTGTTTACGAATATTCCTTGGACATCCGCGTCATCTTCTATTTCCGCTCATGCATGATAGCGCTTGATAGATTTTTTTCGTACGACCGTCATAGAAAATCGGTTGTTCGTATGCAAAATGACAACATTTTTCACTGTTGTTCAACCTGATTTTTTCCTTTACAATATCGTTATCGGTTAAAACATCCTGCTCATTAATGAAGAGAAAATAGTTTGATCAGTGGTTCCGCTAAGTTCCGCTAAATTTCGTACGAATTTCTTATCATGTGTACGGGGCATTAGGCCATACATTATACAATTTTCTTGAGAATGTTGGTTTAGATTTACCAAAAACCATATATGAGATCAAACCTAAACACTTTCAATTTTATCCAATTAGGCAGGCCTATGCACTATATAGTTGATGGTAAATCTAAAGGAAATAGGGTAGAAATTGGACAGAAAATTGTATAGTGTGTGGCCTGCCTTAATTGCAGAATGCATATTGGTTTTCCTACTCATTTTGTCTACTATTTGGAAAGGGTAACAGATAAACTCAAAAAACACTCATTGTTTGCTGTCATCACATCCAGCATTAAGTCTGGTCTTCAGATCCTGCTTCCTATGAATGGCTATTATATTGTACAGACATCCCGGGCTGTGGGCGAGACTCACTAAAGTTCTAAGGAAAGTACCATCAGGATGACTTTGCATAAAAGCCTGATGCAATCACAGCTCAATCCCCATGGTATGATTCAGAAAATGTGTTCTGCATTCCAGAGCTGAGATTAATGTGGCGGTGTGATAAAGCTTGCTGATTAATCTCTGATCCCAGGTAGCAGTGCTGCCAGTATAACCCGAGTTTGATCAGTACAGTACATACCGGCACACACATGGGCACCAACAGAGCCGCCTTATTTACAGAAGGGTGCCGCTCGCTTATTGCTTGGGCTCTTGAGTTCTTGGCAACAACACCAGCAACTAGAGGAAAAGGGATTCTGGGTTTTACTGAATAGATTTTATCCTCTTTTCTGGCTATGTACTACAGTGTTGCACTAAGACACAGGTGTCAAACTGGCGGCCCTCCAGTTGTTGCCAAACTACAAGTCCCATGAGGCATTGCAAGATTGACAGTTACAAGCATGACTCCCAAAGGCAGAGGCATGATGGGACTTGTAGTTTCGCAACAGCTGGAGGGCCACCAGTTTGACACCCCTGCACTAAGTATAACTAAAGGCAAAATTTTTTTTTTAGTTTTGGATAGAGCTGAGAGGGATTAAAACACCTGTCTAGTTTGTATTGCTGTCTGTGCTGCCATTAGGGAGATTTACCCTCTATTTGACCTGTTTATCATTATCACCGAAGGTGAAAGTCAAAGAAAATCCCAAATTTTGGGTTGTCACCAGAACAGAAATAGTGGGGAAATGTCCCAATGGGGACACTAGTTCTGGTTTCCTTATTGACATTGCTTCACTTTGGAGGGATTTCCTCTCATTTCCTGTTTTGGCTATGGGACAGGAAATGAAGGGGAATCTCCCCAATGGGACGCAGAGGGCACGAAAAAAAAAACTGACGGGTTATAACCCTCCTTTACTCCATCCAAAATGAAAACAAAGTCTTGCCTTTCGTTCTGCTTTGTGTAACTTAAACTGCACCTGTCATTTATGGCATTGCAGAGGAAGTTTGACACTATCGTTTATCTCTCTCTTTAAAAATACACCCAAACCATTAGATCAATTAGTGTATTATTTTTTTCTTTTCACTTCTACTATAAGGTTTTATTGCAGTGAGTTTTTCGTGATCTCATGAGGGAGCTTTCTTCTGACTTCCTGTTCCTGTAAAACCAAGACAGGAAGTGAGGGGAATAGAGTCATCTGGACACTAAGGTCACATTCATACTTGTGAATGGGCCCAACACCGATTACATGTGAGAACCCTAGCAGCGTTCCTTACAAATAGCAAGAGGCATCCTCACTGAAAGCAATAGGAGGCTGCCGACTCCTGAAACTAATTGCAGTCGCTTGCATGTAATTGCACATACTGCAACTCATCAGCCCTGCACGTTTGTGGGCGGTGCCTACTTGCTCTGCACACCTTTTTCGTGTGTGTGTGCACATTCGTCAATGCCCGGGACCAGGCAGTACCGCGTTCATGTGGGATCAAATTTATGGCAGCACTGTTACTTAGCCTGGGTTTGCACTGATGCGTTGCGGAATTCGCAGTGTTTTCTGTGCGAATTCCATATCGCATCACATTCGCACCCCATTAATGCGAACAGCTGCGGGTGTATATGTTAACAACTGCCCAAAACGCAGTGCGATGTCCAGAATTGGATGTCATGGATGTGAACGCCCATGCAATCCAATTCTAGTGCAGACCAAAAAAAGGGCTCTGCACCTTTTTGGTGCGGATGCGGTGCGATTGGAGCCATACAAAATGTACGGCTCCAATCGCACCGTACAGAATTCACATGTGATTTGCACAGGAATGTGGTGCGGTTCCTGTGCGAATCACATGCGATATGCCGTACAGCAGAAGTGTGAACCCGGGCTTAGAGATGAACTGTACACCATATGCAGTAGGAAAACGTACAGAGTACCTCGTGAGTAAAACGCGCTAGTCCATGTTACTGCACACCTTGTCTGTGAATAGCTGCATTTAGGAGAGACACCCCTGAGCCTATGCCCACTCCACCTGTCCAACGTTCCTCTGTCACTTCACTCCTAGTGACAGAATGGGGTCCCGCCTTGCACTAGTGTGGACCTCATGTTAGGGTTGCCACCTCATCCCTTTATAACTGAACACATATTAATTACACAGGTTCTGATTAAGGTGGCAATTAAACTCACTTAGTGCCTTATTTGCATTAAATTAGCCCCAGAACCTATGTAATTAATATGTGTTCGGTTTTAAAAGGATGAGGAGGCAACCCTACCTCATGTTTGCACTTAGTTACCTCCTTCTGCTCTCCCGCACCATGTGTCTAGGCTATTGGGTCTCCACAATGTTGGTTCAGTCCCCAGATACGTTTGGGGGAGACCAACCACTAAGGAGGGAGTCAGGACACAGACCCCCCACTACTGGAGGGCCTGTCACAATGCCAGGTACCACGATTATTGATGGCAGCTGTTCTCCTCCTCCACACCTTCTGCCATGTTAACCCTCCATAGTGGCTTTGCTTCTGTACCCCAAGTGCAGAGAAGAGCAACCAAACTGATAAGAGGCATGGAGGAGCTCAGCTATGAGGAAAGATTAGAGGAACTGAAATTATTCTCTTTTGAGAAGAGGAGATTAAGGGGGGATATGATCAACATGTATATATACATCACTGCTTCATATAGTGAACTTGGTGTAGAGTTATTCACCCTGGAGATCATCACAGAGGACAAGGGGGAACTCTTCACGTCTGGAGGAAAAGAGATTTAATCTCCAAACATGGAAAGGTTTCTTCACAGTAAGAGATGTGAAAATGTGGAATAGACTCCCTCAAGAGTTGGTTCTGGCCAGCTCAGTGGATTGCTTTAAAAAAGGCCTGGATTCTTTCTTAGATACACAGAATATAACTGGATATAAACATTTATAGGTAAAGTTGATCCAGGGAATATCTGACTGCTTCTCAGGGGATCAGGAAGGAACTTTTTCCCCTGCAGGAGTAAATTGGATCATGAATTCATGGGATCTTTTTGCCTTCCTCTGGATCAACTGTGGGTATTGGATTATAGTTTTTTTTTTTCTTCCCTTTTATGATTGAACTAGATGGACTTGTGTCTTCTTTCAGCCAGCTTAACTATGTAACTATGTATTCTTTACAAGTCCTGTTCGTTCATAGGCCAGGTACCACCGTGCACCCTTTTAGAGTAACTTCAGTGCAGGCTTTAGAACAGTTAAAAAATGTACTCCATGTCATATAAAACACAAGTACAATGTAGTTCAACCCTAACTATTTTGTGACTGCCCAGGCATACCTGAAAAGTCCATAAATGGTGTCTTTCAAAACTGACAGATTCCTCCAAGAACTCTGGTATCTTTTAGGACTACATGACACAGCTGCCTTTTCTTTCAAGTCCCATGTGTTTGCTTCCCCCCTCAGGCCTAGCCTTTCTTCTATTTAGATATGGACCAGGAAAGAAGGCAGCAACCAAAAAGCCTGGGAACCCAGCATCCCAAAGCTTAATCCTTCCCAGCCGGGGCAGAATAACTAATTTAGTTGCACATAACATTCCCCCTTGTATTCACCTGAAAACACGCAGACTGTGTGGTGATGGGCTGTTACAATGTGCTTTTTCAGAGTATCACACTGTTTACATTTGTTTCTTTATAAAAGCAAAATTATACACACCTTCTCTCCAGTGCTGTGATGTCCTGGAACTCCCCACTAGTTGCTGACATCTTCAGCCTGGTGGCTTCTGGGTATCAATCACTTCCATTGGCCGGGCCAAGATGATGTCACTTCTGTGAATGCACGGGAGTTCAGTCATCTTGGAATTGCCGAAACTCTTGCATTGAGTTTTGCAGCTCAGTGTATGGGGGTGGACAGGCAGGTGAGTAAGTTTAATGCAGAAGAGATGCCTCCTCTGCCATACAAATTTTGCCTGTTTGCTATTTTGTTATAGGTAAAATTCCACTTTAAAAGTTATGTACCGCAGCTGAACTGAGCTGAGCAGTGCAGCGAAAAGCAGTGATACATCAGCATTTGCCTGTGTTGTGGTGTGAACCCTGGATCAGAGTTATGTGTTACTATGGTGCCATGACCATGGTGTAGACAAATTGGCTGCCATCACCATAGCAATGAATAATGCAGGGCATCTTGGTCGTAGTGCATCATTGGTTGTTATGGTGCTGGCAGCCCACCCACCCATGACATAGCAACTCATGATGCTAAACCAAGGCAAACTGGGGCCCACGCTCGTGGCACCACAGCAAAACTCAGGTGGCACCCAAGGATGCCCTGGCACACTGGTTGAGAGACACTGCTCTAGTGTACACTTATCAGTTATCTTTGCTTCTTTCTTCACCTTCTTTCTGACTTTCTATTTTCCTCCTTGGAAATGCATTCACATGGCAGGTTTAGTCAGTGTCAGGAGTTGTCACGTGACAGGGAACTCTGAAGCGTCACTATAGCAGCTGGTAGTGAAGGACACATTCATTGCTTCCTCATCATTTTCTTTAATAATTAACATCTGATTCTTTGTTCATTCCTCCAAGTGGACATTGATTGTAAGTCACTTGTATTAAGGTCGTATTAATAGCAGTTATTAACCACATTATGTAGAACAACAGGCTATGTATTTGGAATAATACATGAATCATGATAATTGCTCTACTGTTTATTAAAATTATATTTTCTTTAAAAACTACACTCATATTTAAAGTGATTCTGTGCAGTGGTTTTGCACAGAGCAGCCCCTTACCTCATCTTCTGGGGTTCCACACTGGCGCTCTCGGCTCTTCCTCTTCTCTGTGGCTTGCTATGGGGGGCGCTTTTGCGGGCTCAGTCCTGAGCCAGCACAGCACTGGATCGAGATTGGGCTCAGGTAAGTGTTTGAGGGGGTCTGCAGGAGGGGAGAAGCTTTTGAAAGGGTTTTTTTTTACCTTAATGCAGAGAATGCGTTAATGTAAAAAACCTCGCCTTAACCTTTTGCTTACGGGGTACTTTCACCCCTTTCCTGCCCAGGCCAATTTTCAGCTTTCAGCACTGTCGTACTTTGAGTGACAGTTGCACACTCATGCAACACTGTATCCAAACAAAATTTTTATCATTTTTTTAAAACAGATAGAGCTTTCTTTTGGTGGTATTTAATCACCGCTGGGGTTTTATTTTTTTTCTAAACAAATGAAAAAAGACCGAAAACATTGAAAAAAAAAGGTTTTCCTTAGCTTCTGTTATAAAATTTTGTAAATAAATGATTATTCTCCTTCACTGATGTGCGCTGATGTGGCTGCACTGATAGGCACCGATGAAGCTGCACTGATGAGGATGCACTGATGGGCACTGATGAGGATGCACTGATGAAGCTGCACTGATAGGCGGCACTGATGAGGATGCACTGATGAGGCTGCACTGATATGCAGCACTGAGGGGAACGGATATGTCACACTGATAGCTGGCACTGATGGGCACTGATAGGCGGCAGTGCTAGACAGCAGCGATCTGATGGGCACTGATAAATGGCACTGATGAGGCACTGATAGGTGGCATTGACAGGCATCAGGGATGAGCACTGATAGCCAGCACTGATGGGCACTGATAGCCAACACTGATGGGCACTGACAGGCATCACTGATGGGCACTGAAAGGTGGCACTGATGGGGTTACACTGCTATTCAGGGAACTGATTATCAGTGTAGATGTCCCCTGTGTAGATCGCCGCTTACCGTCTCTCCTCTCCAAACACTTTGTCGGTGTGAGGAGAAGACTGCCGATAAACAGCATTTCCTGTTTACGCTGTGATCAGCTGTGATTGGACGCCGCTGGTCACATAGTAAAGGGCCGCTCTGATTGGCCCTTTACCACGATCTGTGATCAGCTGTGTCCAAAGGACACAGCGATCACAGATTGCTCTCGATGCTCGCCCCAGGGGTGTGTGGTGCTGAGAGGATGTCCATGGACACCCTCCAAGTACTACTAGCTGTAGCTGTATTTTGGCTATAGCATGGTAAGCAAGTGGTTAAAGTTAGAATCCCTCCAGAGTCTGGACCACTGAATAACTTCAGGCCATTGTCGGCTGAATATGGGTCACAGGAGTACTAAAAGAAGTGCACTCCTGTGACCTACAGGAGAGGTAGGGCCAAAAGAGCTTTGTCAGTTTTGGGTTTAGATATGCTTTGAATGATTTGTCTCAACCCTCTAACTGTCGTTTTGGCAGGACAGCCTGGTCTGTTAAAGGAGTCTGAAAATAACAGAATTACTGGCAAAATCAACAGGTAATACATTATGTTACAAGGGAGACTGCTGTGTCAAGGAAAGGTGGGAGCAAGGTGCTGGATACAGATTCATAGCTTAGTAGTAAAAAGGACCATTGAATGAGCCCCATGGCTTGGGTTCATCTGTTTTCTACTAATGTAGTTATTTATTTATTTCAGGTACTTATATAACACCATCAGTTTATGCAGCACTTTACATATATATATTGTACATTCACATCAGTCCCTAACCCTCAAGGGGCGTACAATCTAAGGTCCATAACTTACATTCATGCATACACATACTAGGGCTAATTTAGACAGGATTTAATTAA
Source organism: Staurois parvus (assembly GCF_062004578.1). NCBI lineage: Eukaryota > Metazoa > Chordata > Amphibia > Anura > Ranidae > Staurois > Staurois parvus. Next base: position 9,377,713 of record NW_028318321.1, read on the forward strand.
CCTACCAGCATGACTTTGGGGTGTAGGAGGAAACCTGAGAACCCGGAGGAAACCCACGCAGGCAGAGGGAGAACATGCAAACTCCAGGCAGGTGGTGCCGTGATTGGAATTTGAACCAACGACCCTAGTACTGGGAGCTGGAAGTGCTAACCATTTAGCCACTGTGCTGCTCAAAAAGTTCAGCCAAAAGAAGTGCTAAACAAATGTTTTAGGAGTCCAGAAGTATTTTATTGATTCTGTAGTTGATAGAAAGCAGCCCATGCGTTTTGAAGGCTAAGCAATCCCCTTCATCAGTGTGTTATGCAGTTATCATTGTATCTAGAGGACTCAGAGTAAAGTCCCAGGAAAATAATCATTCGGTGAGTGCCTGTGTCATGCAGCATGTAATACTACTGACAGACTACATCATATAGGTCATCTTTGATTTTACCCAGAGTTCCACTTTAAGCAGATAGCTGCTCTATCTCCCTTTCCTCACAGGAGAGAGAACAGTCATCGCCCTGCCTAGGCTCTGCTCGGTATATGGTTTTCTTATATTTACAGTACATTGATTAGTTTGTAGAGAACTTTGTGACAGGGGACTGAGGCAAAAGGTATGCTCCACTTCTAGCATAGTCACTCTGGCGTACTCTTATCAGCATGGTGCTCCTGTGTTTTCACTGTAATGAGAAAACCTATAAGTGGCTTACTGATACAGTGTGTAATTATTAATCTGTATGGTTCATGTGTCACCCTCTTACAATCATACTGTAACGGAGATGGCAACTATGTGATGGGTATAAACTGCTTCTGTCACACAAACTTTACCTTGTTAAATTTCATTTAAAAGTCAATTTAATGTGTTATCAGATGTTTAACCACTTTCTGACCAGGCCATTTTTCGCCTTACGGCGCTATGTTACTTTAACTGACAATTGCGTGGTAATGCAATGCTGTACCCAAATGAAATTTCCCATGAACAGAGCTTTCTTTTGTTAGTATTTGATCGCCTGTGCGTCTTTTTTTTTTGCGCTATAAAAAAAAAGACTGACAATTTTGAGAAAAAAACAATATTTTTGACTTTTGGCTTTTAAACATGTCCAGTAAAAAAATTTTAAAAATCAAATTTTGTCATAAATTTAGGCCAAAATGTATTCTGCTACATGTCTTTGCTAAAAAAAAATCCCATTAGAGACTTTTCAAGGGAGGTTGCATACATTTGTTAAAATTGGTGATGTTACCAAAAATCCTGTATACTGTAGGTTTCACATGCTTCCAGTACATTTACCAGAGTCTTTCTTTGGGATAATAAAGAAGATGATACTCAGGTTTATATGGACAAATAAAAAAACAAGAATTAAATACTAGGTATTGTGTAAGGCAAAAAGGAAACCCCCTTTCCTAATTTTAGGAAATATTATTTATCAGTGATATTATCACAAATTGTAGATTGGACATATAATTCACAAGGGCAATGTTGGGTAAACATGAAAAAGGACTTTGAGTAAGACACAATTAGAGAAGATTATTTGGATACCACCTAAATTTTGTATATTGGATGCGAATATTAGTCAGTTGACAAGGAAAGTATTAAAAGTTTGGGATATAATACTGTATATAAGCAAAAGGGACGGAAATATAATTCAATATGGACTCACTTGGTGGGAACAGAGTATTGCCGGGAAATGGATTAACCCCTTGACGCCGACCGTACGCAAATATGCGGTCTCTCGGCAGCTGAGGTTTGATGCCGAACGGCCGCATATTTTGCGTACATATATGTGCTGAGAGCGCGTGCTCTGCGTGCTCCCAGCACATATGTCGGTGTCTCATGGAAAGGTCCCCAATCTCCCCTTGCGATCGAGACCTCTTCTGATCCTGTGACAACGAATCATGGTGGTCACATGACCCTAAAAGCCCACCCTGCCTCCTGGCGTCTGAAACCCCTTAAAGGGCCGGGAGGCGACGGCATGAAGAGGTTAAAGCGGAGTTCCACCCACCCTGAAAAAAAAAAAAAGTCAGCAGCTATAAAAACTGTAGCTGCTGACTTTTAAAAAACAGCCACTTACCTGTACCTCGGTCCCGCATTGTATCCCCCGTAGCTTGCGGCTTCACAGCCGGGTACCCACTGCGCATGTGCGAGTAACGCTGTGCTACATGAATAGTCCTGTAGTCTTCTGGGAACTGTCACGTGTCCCAAAAGAATACAGGAAGGGAGGGAAGACATCTTCCGTTTCCGATCGCCTAGGCGATTGGACCGGAAGTGGGAGCGGGTACCTGTCCCCCCCCCTCCCCCAAAGGTGCCAATCCTTAATGGGGAGCAGTCCTTAAAGCAGAACTTCCCCTTTTGGGTAAAGATAAAACTGCACGTTTGAAGGATATATTAGACAAAGGGAAATTTCACACTTTTCAAGATTTAAAGAAGAACAAAGCTTTTTTTTTTCACATTACAGTAGACGAGTTGTGGTACTGTCAATTTGGTGACTTTGTCTCAACGCTCCCACAACCACTGAGGACGTCTGAGGATCTATACCCACTTGAAAAATTGTTAAATATCAACACAGTTCCAAAACAAGCTATTTATAAGATCCTTATGGATATGGAAGGAGCTGATCCTCACGTTCTTGGAGAAATGTTTAAAGGAGCTTGGAACAAAGGTGAATGAGCAACAAAAGAATAGAATATTTAACTAGTAGCCGACCGCAGATAGCCGAATGACGGCTGCACTGCGGCCGGCCAGTTCTGAGTGGACGTCATATGACGTCCCCCCAGAACGCGCTCTCCTGCGCGCCCTAGGGGGCGCACCCTCGGCGATCTCCGTGATCGCTGTGTCCTACGGACACAGCTGATCACGTGATGTGGTAAAAGGCCGATCACAGCGGCCTTTTACCATGTGATCAGCGGTGTCCAATGACACGCTGATCACAGGAAAATGCAAGTGCCGGTTCTCGGCTGCACTTTCCTCACGCTGTCAGATCGTGAGGAAAGTACTGCCGAGAACCGGCAGTTGTCACAGCGGGGATCGGCACCGATCATCAGGGCACTGATGATCAGTGCCCTGATGATCGGTGCCCAGCAGTGACACCCGCAAGTTCCGCCCACCTGTGCCCAGCAGTGCGCCCACTAGCTCCGCCCACCTGTGCCCAGCAGATCACCCACCTGTGCCCAGCAGTGCACCCACCTGTGCCACTCTGCAGTGTCACACACCTGTGCCCAGAAGTGCCACCTACCTGTGCCCAGAAGTGCCACCCACCTGTGCCCACCCACCTGTGCCCACCAGTGCCACCCACCTGTGCCCACCCACCAGTGCCACCTACCAGTGCAGCCCAGCAGTGCTGCCAGTCAGTGCCACCAGTCAGTGCCCAGGGGTTGTGCCAGTCAGTGCTGCCAGTCAGTGCCCAGCAGTGATGCCAGTCAGTGCCGTCTATCAGTACCCATCATCAGTGTCACCTATCAGTGCCGCCTATCAGTGCTGCATATTAGTGCCGCCTATCCGTGACACCTCATTAGTGCTGTCTATCAGTGCCGCCTATCCGTGCCACCTCATTAGTACTGCCAATCAGTGCCCTTTAGTGCTGCCTATCAGTGCCCATCAGTGCCGCCTATCAGTGCCCATCAGTGCTGCCTCATCAACGCACATCAGTGAAGGAGAAAAAATACCTGTTTGAAAAATGTTATAATAGAAACAAAGAAACTTTTTTTTTCAAATTTTTTTCACTTTTTTTATTTATAGCGCAAAAAGTAAAGCGCCCAGTGGCGATTAAATACCACCAAAAGAAAGCTCTATTTGTGAGAAAAAAACGATCAAAATTTCATATGGGTACAATGTTGCATGACCGCGCAATTGTCAATCAAAATGCGGCAGCGCTGAAAGCTGAAAATTGGCCTGGTAAATAAGGGGGTATAAGTGCCTGGTAGGCAAGTGGTTAAACTAACACATGAGGTTATGAATATGAGCACAGTTGAAATGAACTACGAATGTTTGGTGAGATGGTACATTACACCGAGTGTGGCACATAAACAATTAGATGTTTCACCTTTATGTTGGAGGGGGTGTAGGAAAAAGGTCACAATGGCACATATATGGTAGGGAATACTGGCAAGAAATAATCCAGCATATTCAGGAGAAATGTGGGATCACTTTACAGAGGTACCCGTGGGTGTGTTTATTTTATAATTTTGAGTATTCGGTGAAACTGCATAAAAATAGGGTGTTGTATCATTTAATTTGTGTGGCTAAGGGTTTGTTTCCCAAGTTCTGGCAAGTCCCAGAGCCCCCAAGAATAAGTGACTGGATAAATAGAGTTGAAGAAATATACAGGATAGAGGAGTTGTATCATGAGGAGGAGGATAAAATGGAAACATTTAGGAAAGCCGGTCAGACTTTAAAACATCTAAAAGATATCTGGAATTGTTCAGAATTTAAGGTGAAAAGTCTAGTGAAATCATGATGGAGAAGTGGAAAGAGAAAGTGGAGGTGAAGGGACTCGGAGAGTGAGTGGAGGTGAAGGGACTCGGTTATAGGCAGAAATATATGGGAGGAAATAGAAACTAGGAAACGGGCTATGGACTTGGGTAGCTGGATGGGGAGGATGGTGGGAGGATGGGTGGGGTAGGGGATAAGGTTAATTAGAATGGAATTTGTGTTTATGTGCAGGGGCGGACTGACAACTCATTGGGCCCCCGGGCAATAGGGGATCATGGGGCCCCTGTGTCCTTGCCCAAACTCAAAAAAGCCTATGAAAAAGGTACCAGGGGCATCTTATGGGGCCCCCTACTGACCCTGGGCCCTTGGGCAGTTTCCAAATGGTCAGTCTGCCCCTGTTTATGTGTATTGTACAAGGCTGTTCTCTGTTTTTTTGTACTGAAAAAATTTAATAAAAGATTAAAAAAAAAACTCAATACATGTAAACTAATTGGTTTCCGTGAAAATGACAGCGTTTACAAATGGCGGTATATATACTGGGATTTTTTTGTTATATTTTTACTAGTAATGGCAGTGATCAGCGACTTATAGCGGGACTGCGGCAGGCATTCTGACACTGTGGGGAACTGACTTGGTGTCACTGACATCCCCAGGGACACCAATACAATGATCAGTGCTAATAAAAAGCACTGACACTGTACTAATGGCACTGGGCAGGAAGGGGTTAACGTGGGGTGATCAAAGGGTTAACTGTGTGCTGTCTGCTGTTTTACTATGTGCTGTGTGTGTGCAAAGCCATGCAAAGCAGTGTGCAGGAGCTGACACAGGAGAGAACTGTTTTGTTTACTTACAGTTCTCTCCCTCTGTCGGTAATGCTTCTCGATCACCAGGTGCCAGCAAGTAATGTACCGTCCGGGACCTGGTGATTGACAGTTAAGTCCGCAAATAGCGGTGCGGGTAGGGCGTGTGCGTGGCTCGCCCCCTACCCAGAAATGCAAAATCACGTATATATACTTGATTTTACACATCCGTGCCGCCCTGTAGAAGTATTACTGCTATAGGGCGGACGGGAAGTTGTTAATGATATATATTAAAGTGATATTCACTGCTTTAACCATTAGCCGCCCGGCCTATAGCCGTTTGGCGGACGCAAAAATGCTTCAGCTTTCCGGGTGCATGCCATTTGGCGTGCTACCGCACATGCGCAGTTCGCGCAGTTGCAGAGCAGCGCAGCGGCGCGATCTGTCACCGGCCGTGTACCTCGGACACGGCCGATGACAGATCTGAGTACCGGCCCCCGTTGTCGGTACCATGTGACCTGCTGTGGCCAATCACAGCAGGTCACATGACAGTTGTATACAATGGATGGCTTCATTCATGCCATCCATTGTATATTAGTGCCTAGCTGTGAATGGTCACAGCAGGTCACATGCACATGTCATGTGATTAGCTGTGGCCAAATCACAGCTAAGCACAAAAAAAAAAAAAAACCTGAATGAATCGATTTCATTCAGGTAAATGCTTGCTTATAGCAAAGTAATTCTTTGCTATAAGCAAATTGTGTAAAAAAAAAAAAAAATACTGATTACTTTGGTCATAGCAAAATATGAAAAAAAATCTTAAAAAAAATAAAAAAAAATTTAATAAAAAATTAAAAATAATAAAAAAAATATATATATATATATTTTTTTTTCATACTGTCACCAGTCAGTGTCCCTGTTCACCGCCATGCCAGTTATATGATGACTCTGTACTGCACTGGTGACAGTATGTAAAAAAAAAAAATAGCGAAAATAATTTTTTTAATTTTTTCATTTTCCGAAAAATTATGACAAAAAAAATACAACTTCAAAAAACTCGCCATTCCTCTTATGAAGTACGTTGAACTGTCTACTCTGCAAAAAGGGGTCATTTGGGGATATCTGTACTGTTCTGACATTCTTGGACCTCAAGAAATTAGATTGGCTGTCAGTACTTCAGGATTGATCAATATTCAGATCTATACCATAGTTTGTGAACTCTATAACTTTCCTACAAACTAAATAATACATCCTAATTTGGGTTATTTTCACCAAAGACATGTAGTAGAATACATCTCGGCCTAAATTTATGAAGAACAATTATTTATTTGTAAACTTTTATAACAGAAACAAAGAAAAACGTGTTTTTTTTCAAAGTTTTTGGTCTTTTTTTGTTAATTTAGCAAAAAATAAAAACCCCAGCGGTGATTAAATACCACCAAAAGAAAGCTCTAGTTGTGTGAAGAAAATGATAAAATTTTAGTTTGGGTACAATGTTGTATGACCGTGCAATTGTCATTCAAAGTGTGAGAGCGCTGAAACGTGAAAAATGGCCTGGGCAGGAAGGTGTAAAATTGCCCGATATTGAAATGGTTGAAAGCACACAAATGATCTGGATAACATTGATATACACTTAGGCCACACAGGCAGTAAACATACACTTGGGTGCTCTTGGTCACCTGAGGTAAAATGGCACATACTAGATAGGACCTGATAAGGATTGGTAATTATAAAGGGATATATAATGTAATAAAAGAGAAACTTTGGCAGTGCTGAGTGCTAAACTACTCTAGGAGAGGTCAAAGGCCTGCGTAAAGCTGCTTGAGAATAATGATGTGCTATTTATTTATGTTACTGTTATCTGTGGTTGGTTTAACATTTTGAGGTGGACTTCAAAGCCAAGGAGGCACAAGAAATGTATCAGTATTACAGTAGTTTTACATGACTGAAATAACTATAAGTCAGCACACACAAACACATAACATCCCTTAAAGTCGTATCATTATCCTTCCCCTGAAGTACCAGTGTACAATATATCAACCGACTTAAATGAACAAACTCAAAGTCCCAAAAGTAAAATGTCCAAAATTACAAATAAAACCCCAAAAAAAGTCTGTGATATCCAAATCTTAATGCATAAGTGCTCACTACTCCAAAATGAAGATGAAGATAAAACTCAGACGTTCTTCATATACCTCAAAAAAAACAAAATCTAGACATAGTGTATTATCTTAGGTACCACAAGTATAGTGCCACACGTGCAGCATGCAAAACACTATAGTGTCACAGCATTCGTGAAAAAGATACTCAATAGATATCACTGCAAACCATATAAAAAATGCATAATTACCCTAAATCAAAAAAATATCAGCATGTGATCAACCAGTGTGCATGGAAAATCCTCAAACTGGCATCCTCTTGTTCCTTTGGACCTCACAAACAGACCAGGGATCAGTATATGAAAAAATAATATATAAATTTTATTGTAGCCACTTACATTAAAATCTGGTAAAACTGGCTTTCTGCTCCTAGCGACAACTGAGTACCACCATTGTGATATCAAATGGGCTCCAGGGAGTCACACCGTCACACTCCTGCCCACCACTGTCACTTCAGCTCTGGGGGAGCGCCAGGAGTACACCGCGAGTCCCAGGAACGCCAAACACAAGCGCTCCAGAATCCAAAATGGCCGCCGGGACGTCAATACGTCACGTGCGTCACAGGATTTGGATCAAGATTTGGATATCACGTTGGACTTTTTTTGGGTTTTATTTGTAATTTTGGACATTTTACTTTTGGGACTTTGAGATTGTTCATTTAAGTCAGTTTTACATGACAGCTGATGAGCATAGGCCTGAATCCCAATTTATATCACCTTAACCTTGCCCCCATCCAAGAAAACACACGTAGAACAATTTAATGGAAAAAAGGGCACCCACAACAATAAAATCAGCCTGTATATGAAGTAAAGAATGCTTGTTATACTCACTGTGGAACCTAAGGGGTTAATCCCCTGCATTGTGTAAAAAGGCTGTTCAATCCTCTCTTCTCTGCCCCTCCTCTTGTTGAAATGTCCACCTGATACAGACTGAATCCGTAGTCCCATGCACATGCTCAGTTTGGTGTGTGTTGCTAGAGAGGTTTTTTTTTTTCTTGGGAGGGTGCATGTGGTCAGCACAGGGCCAATCAGCACTGTCCAGCAGAGAGTCAGGGGTCATGCAGCCTCCTAGAGCAGAAAGAAAACTCTTCCTACAAGCTTTAACCAGTGCTCTGCTGAAGTCACACGACTGATCTAACTGCTGATGAGAAAAGGTATTTAGCAGTTTATATTTACTAAAATAATTGCACTTCCATGTTGTGTGTACTGTGAGAGACCAGATATAGTGAATGTAGGGTCCTGGGTTTAGTTACACTTTAACATTAGGTTAAACAAATCTAAAGGGGCCTGCCCTTACCATAAGTGCTGGACAGACATTAGACCAATTCCAACATTCCAGTCAAGGGTATAGCCCTTTATGGCAACTTTATCACTGGCAAGGTCAAAAATCCGCTGAAGAAACTGTGACACACCAACAATAAAGCGGGCGGTTGGGCAACTCCTCAAAAATGCAGTTCTTCAAATGTCAAGATTTTACCTCAGAACAGCATTATAAATTAGTTCAGGCCCGACCCAGACAACTCAAGTCATCTGACCAATAGACTTCTGCCAATATACACAGAACGTGTAACCACGCCCAATTTCAAGTCCTGCCCCCATCAGTCAAGGCTCCCTTTCCCTATGAGGGTCAAGGAGCCCTCATGTTGTCAGCAAAGAAACCCCCATATTGCTGTATTTATTTTACATGTTATATGTGCTTTATTATTTTTTTTTACAGCTTCCACCATACTTTCATGCTTGTTTGGATGTGAGTTCCGCAGGCCTTGTAGACCCCAGTGCTATGGCTGCATCTCTTCCCACCTCTTCACTAGGCCATTCACAAAATGGAGCCTTGTAATGTATGTTTTGTGAATGGCCTGGAGAAGGAGGAGGGTGTGGAGGAGTTTTGATTGTATTGCCAGGGTCTACAAGGCCTGCAGAGTTTACTTGAAGCAGACGCAGAACTACAGCGGGAGCTGTGCATCTCCCAGCATGTAAATGGCATGTTTCTTTTATGCTAACGGAATGTATAACTGCTGTGATGCTGGTGATTTTTTTGTGCTTGCCGTTGGGTACAATGTATCTTTACATCATTATACATTCCTAGATATAGAATACATACAGTATATGGGATGAAATCCTCTGATTCTAAAAAGGAGAGGGAAGGGGGTGAGATGCACATGGCAGCAAAGTGTAGGTTGTGTGGTGCGCAATAGCTGAGGGAGTGCTATTTCAGAATTTTGGTTATTAAACATGTGTTTGTAGGTATGCAAGCTTCTGAAGAGACTTCTGAACAAAGTTTGCTGAGAGCAGCTCAGTGTGCAATCCATGCATCCATGAGGTGTCCGGATCAGGGGCGGACTGACAACTCATGGGGCCCCCGGGCAATAGGGGATCATGGGGCCCCTGTGTCCTTGCCCAAACTCAAAAAAGCCTATGAAAAAGGTACCAGGGGCATCTCATGGGGCCCCCTACTGACCTCGGGCAGTGCCCGAGTTTCCAAATAGTCAGTCCGCCCCTGGTCCGGATTGATAAATCCCTATGTGCATGCATGGCAGTTATATCATCCTGGGCCAGCCGCTCATTGTGGTTGAAGATGCTGGAAGAAGACCGGGCAAGGATGTTGGCACTGAGGAGGGAACTTGGAGACCTCACGTTCTGGAGGGGAGTATATATGAAGTTTTAGTTCTGCTTTAATGCTCAGACACTAAATATATAAAACCTCTCATGAAAGTAGTGTCCTCCCCCAATGTTCCCTTTCTCCAGGAATTTAACCCTGTGTAAGCTCAGTGTTGGATGATGTTGGAGTTTACAGAGGGTTGATGTTGTGATCCTCCTCACATGATTATATTGGGGTTATTTACTAAAACCGGAGAGTGCAAAATCTAGCGCAGGTCTGCATAGAAACCAATCAGCTTCCAGGTTTTATTGAAAGCTTAATTGAATAAGTTGAAGTTAAAAGCTGATTGGCTACCATGCACAGCTTCACCAGATTCTGAGCTCACCAGTTTTAGTAAATCTCCCCCTCTATGTCCAAGCACTGCATCATGGGAGGAGGTCAGATCATCGAGGAAGGTGGATCAGGACAAGGCAGGCTTTAAAGAGACCCTGTTACTTTGCTGTAAATGGGTGAAGTGACAGTTTCTTTTAATGTATAGTAGACGGTCAACTGGCCCTGGGCCACCATGTTTGTGTACTTTCCTGCAGATCAAAGTGTGTCAGAAAGGCACCAATAAGGTTCTGTCTTCTAAGAATACTTTCTGCTCAGAGCCTTGACCCTTAGGGAAGTCCACATCTGTGCATTTTTGGTGTGTTGCTTTGTAGGTGTGTTACTATGGACATCTATATAACATGCATTTTCATGAAAGTGCAACAAAAAATGTGCTTTCATCAAAGATGCAGCAAGCAAAAGTATCTTGATCACACCGCATCTAAAATGCACAGGTTTGAATGAGGTCCATGTTCCCAGATGGTGGTGGAGGACAGAGCACAGCCTGCTGTGCTCCCAGCTACCTTCTCCTCCAGCACAGTCAAATGAAGAAGTGCTGCTGACTTATGCTGGATATGCAAAGTTATTTTTTTTTGTTCATCTAACAGATTCCTCCATTCACAAATAAAAAGGTGGATGGAGAAATACCCCCCCCCCAGCCTAGTCACTGTATTCTGACAGCAGTACACGCCACTGTCAGAGTTAACTAATCAGTGGCTGCAGCCACTGATCAAGGAAAATTTTACATGTCCCTTCCACAGAAGTTGATCAAACAATTGACTTCTGTCAAATTCGAGCAGTGTATGGCCAGCTTTACTCATGACAGCAAACAGTGGACTGCATATTAGAGTGATAACATGCAGAAAAAAGTGTCCTTCAGAAATTCCTGACCTCTGGAGGAACCACTGTTTTGAGTCAACCCTGCACAGTTTGTTGTTGAACATACATGATGAACAAGGTGTGCCCGAGAAATGTTTTTTCCCTAAGGGAAGCACTTATACAGAATAGCTTGCAATCAGGAAATGAATAGTTTCCTCTTCATTTACAAAACAAAGAATGAGTACAAATCATATCTGATCTATCAACTATAACAGGAATCTCCAAACTTTCTTAAGAAAGGGCCAGTTTACAGACCCGCAGAGTTTAGAGGGGCTGGACTGTGGCCAGTGGGAGGTAACAATGACCTATCTTTAGTATTAGGGGGAGGAATAGTGCCCCATCATTGATGTGAGTGGGAAGAATAGTGCCCCATCGTTGGTGTCAGTTGGAAGAATAGTGCCCAATCGTTGGTGTCAGTGACAGGAATAGTGCCCCATCATTGATGTCAGTGGGAGGAATAGTGCCCCATCCTTGATGTCAGTGGGAGGAATAAAGCCCCATCCTTGGTGTCAGTCGGAGGAATAGTGCCCCATCCTTTGTGTCAGTGAGAGAAATAGTGCCCCATCCTTGATGTCCATGGGAGGAATAGTGCCCCATCCTTGATGTCCATGGAAGGAATAGTGCCCCATCCTTGGTGTCAGTGGGAGGAATAGTGCCCCATCCTTGGTGTCAGTGGGAGTTAACAATGCCCTATCTTTAGTATTAGGGGGAGGAATAGTGCCTTATCATTGATGTGAGTGGGAAGAATAGTGCCCCATCATTGGTGTCAGTGGGAGGAAAAGTGCCCCAATGATGGTATCAGTTGGAGGAATAGTGCCCAATCGTTGTTGTCAGTGAGAGGAATAGTTCCCCATCCTTGGTGTCCGTGGAAGGAATAGTGCCCCATCCTTGATGTCCATGGGAGGAATAGTGCCCCATCCTTGATGTCCGTGGGAGGAATAGTGCCCCATCATTGGTTTCCATGGAAGGAATAGTGCAACATCCTTGGTGTAAGTGGGAGGAATAGTGCCCCATCCTTGGTGCCAGTGGAAGGAATAATGTCCCAATCTTGGTGTCAGTGGGAGGAATAGTGCCCCATCCTTGGTTTCCATGGAAGGAATAGTGCCACATCCTTGGTGTCAGTGGGAGGAATAGTGCCCCATCCTTGGTGCCAGTGGGAGGAATAATGTCCCATCCTTGGTATCCGTGGGAGGAATAGTGCCCCATCCTTGGTGTCAGTGGGAGGAATAGTGCCCCATCCTTGGTGTCAGTGGGAGGAATAGTGCCCCATCCTTGGTATCCGTGGGAGGAATAGTGCCCCATCCTTGGTGTCAGTGGGAGGAATAGTGCCCCATCCTTGGTATCCGTGGGAGGAATAGTGCCCCATCCTTGGTGTCAGTGGGAGGAATAGTGCCCCATCATTGGTATCCGTGGGAGGAATAATGCCCCATCCTTGGTGTCAGTGGGAGGAATAGTGCCTCATTGTTTAACACAGGCGGTGAGGCCCCTTAGTGCATGAATGGGCCATGTGTTCATGTGACTTGAGCCAACAGGTGCTGCGTGTAGGTGGCCCATGAAAATGTATGGGGACGCAGCAGCTGAACAGATGCAGACGCTCATCACAATTTGACCGGCTGTGGGTGAATGGCCCTGACCACACACTGTATACATTCGGGTCAGCTCTCACAGCAGCTGCACTGACACAACCAATCATCCCCATACGCCTACATAGGCTGCCTGCACTCTGCTGTATAAACACACGACCATGCATGGACTAATGGACCTCAGTGTTCGTGTGAATGAGACCTAATGTAGAGTGAGTACTGACTGAATATTATGTGACATCCAGAAATATGTTCACCAAGATTTAATTGATGCTCATTCTGCTTCCATGTATTATTAGTTGAGTTGTTTTTGTTTTTCTGTCCCAAGAGCCTTGACATCAGACACAGATTAGAAGTTCCATGTCTCTCTTCATTCGCTGGCAACCTACCAGTTTAATTTCCACATTTTTCCAATATCTGCCGGAATCTTGCTCATGTGTATAAATGTATTTATTATATAAATACACTTGAAAGAGTGGAAAAGTGAGGAATTTTAAAGAAAAAGATGAACACACATGCTCTCAAACATACATTATCTAGGAGGATACAACATTGATTTGATGCTGCATCCCTCTCCTGATCGCTCAGTACTCAGTCTTCAGTGAGCAGAGAGTGGTGACTGTCAGTCACTGCTCTCTGCTCTGCTCCTCCAGTGCTCACTGGAGTGCCAGGCTGTGGAGGGGGTGTAGGTAGTTGGCTCAGGCTCTCAGTGGTGCACTGAGAGGCTAAACCAGCTGCCAGTCAGGCACCTGGGTAGATCCTGAAATTAATGTTGGGATCCCTCCAGAATATGGACCATCTGGGTGATGTCAGCCAACAGTAGACTTTACCCCACTCTTGGCGTAATACGGGTCACAGAGGTGCAAAACAAAGTGCACTGCTGTGATCTATAGATGAAGTAGGCCCAAAAGAGCTTTGGTCTTACTTCTCCTTTAAATATATGGATATATCCTCTGTGGAACTACAAGCCCCAGCAGTGCCTTTCCTGCTTGCACTGGATCTCTGCAGTGCAGGATCCTAGCACCTGATAATACACTGAACATGCTGTTAAAGCTGAACCCCAGACAAACAGTTAAATAGTCGAATACAACACATTTATGGGAACAGTTTTATCTGCAAAGGATTTGCAACCTATTCTTTACCTCATGGGACTTTGTATGGCAAAAAGTGGAAGGTAAAGAATAGGTTGTACTTGCATATATAGGGATGTTGGCAAAGTATAACTCCCATATAGATTCAATTTATCATCTGCCGAAGGATTTATATTTTATTTCTGCCAATCCAGTTCTTAGAATCACACAGCTCTGCCACACAGCGCTACCCTTTCTGGCAGGGCAGAAGACTTAACTTTTCTCTGGTATAGTTAACTGCTACCGTGCCACCCTATAGCAGAAATACTGCTACAGGGTGGCACGGGTGCGCAAAAACACACACACACACACACACACACACACACACACACACACACACACACACACACACACACACACACACACACACACACACACACACACACACACACACACACACACACACACACACACACACACACACACACACACACACACACACACACACACACACACACACACACACACACACACACACACCAGCACAGTGGCTAAATGGTTAGCACTTCTGCCTGGCAGTACTACGGGTGTTCGTTCGAATCCCAACCACGGCACCACCTGCCTGGAGTTTGCATGTTCTCCCTGTGCCTGCCTGGGTTTCCTCCGGGTACTCCGGTTTCCTCCCACACTCCAAAGACATGCAGGTAGGTTAATTGGATCCTGTCTAAATTGACCCTAGTATGTGTATGTATGAATGTGAGTTAGGGACCTTAGATTGTACACTCCTTGAGGGTTAGGGACTGATGTGAGTGTACAATATACAGTGATTTATTACAGATACTTATATAGCGCCATCAATTTACGCAGCGCTTTACATATACAGTGAGGAACAGAAGTATTTGAACACCCTGCGATTTTGCAAGTTCTCCCACTAAGAAATCATGGAGGGGTCTGAAATTCACATTGTAGGTGCATTCCCACTCTGAGAGACAGAATTTAAAAAAAGAATTCAGGAAATCACATTATATTATTTTTAAAGAATTTATTTGTCTTGCACTGCTGAACATGATTTTCTCAGGTGTTCAAATACTTATGTTCAGCAGTGCAAGACAAATACATTCTTTAAAAATCATACAATGTGATTTCCTGAATTTTTTTTTTTATTCTGTCTCTGAGTGGGAATGCACCTACAATGTGAATTTCAGACCCCTCCATGATTTCTAAGTGGGAGAACTTGCAAAATCGCAGGGTGTTCAAATACTTCTGTTCCTCACTGTATATGTAAAGCGCTGCGTAAATTGATGGCGCTATATAAGTATCTGTAATAAATATATATGATTTTGCATTTCGGGTAAGGGGCGTGTGCCCTACCCACGCCACCATTCACGGCCGCGGCTGTCAATCATTGGGTCCCGGCCGGTGATTTCCTCCCTGTCAGCTCGGGCACACTGCTTTAGATGCACAGCACAGCCATCCAAAGCAGTGTGCTTCAAGTGAAGCACACTGACATGGCCCCCTATATAAAACACTCTCAGCACACAGTTAACCCTTTGATTGCCCCTCATGTTAACCCCTTCCTTCCCAGTGCTATTAGTACAGTAGCAGTGATTTTTATTAGCACTGATCACTGTATTTTTGTCACTGGGGATGTCAGTGACACTACGTCAGTTCCCCCCAGTGTCAAAATGCCCGCTGCAGTCCCGCAGTCCCTCTATAAGTCGCTGATCACCGCCATTACTAGTAAAAATTAAAAAAAAAAATTCAAGTATCTATAACGCCATTTGTAGATGCTATAACTTTCACGTAAACCAATTAATTTACACATTTGGGATTTTTTCTTAGCAAAGACATGTCGCAGAATACATTTTGGCCTAAATTTATGACGAAATTTGATTTTTTAAAACTACACATGTTTAACAGCAAAAAGTCAAAAATATTGTTTTTTTTCAAAATTGTCTGCAAAAACCGCAAAAGGCAATAAAATACCACCGAAATAAAACTCAATTCGTGGGGAAAAAGGACGTAAATTTCATTTGGGTGCAGCATTGCATGACCGTACAATTGACAGTTAAAGTAACGCAGTGCTGTAACGCAAAATATGTCCCTTGTCAGGAAGGGGGGGAAATCCTCAAGAGGGCAAGTGGTTAAGGAACACTTATCTTGGTCACAGATATAACAAAACCTTTCTCTCTTCCAACCTGTGATTCAGCAGTGAAAGGAGAAAACAACAGACTAATAAGCTCATCTTTCTGTTACTCTGCTCTCTTCCCCTGTCAGCATGCTTCTTGTTAGCACATGAGCACTGCTAATGTATAAATGTCCAGAGCCGCATTAACATGAGTGTTTTACATATGCCTCAAGCTCCGTCTTAATAAGATGATACATTTGCTATAAAATACAGATACACATTCTGTTTACCCAGATACATTTTATAATTTATGCATTGTATTTATTTATGCCTTTTTTTTTAGTCAAATGTGTTACTGCCCACCAAGCTGAAATTCTGCTCTGCCATCACAGGGAAGAAGAAATGCACTTTCCCTGGGCTTGGAATCTTCTACACCATCCTGTCCACCCTATTTTTCTCATCAAGCGCTTTGCTGGTGAAGAAGATTGAAGACATACACTCTGTGCAGATCAGTGCTTTCCGGTGTATTTTCCAGATGTTGTTTGTGCTTCCTGGCCTCATTTATTACAAGTAAGTTTAAACACTAGAAACCATTAGAACCTCATGAAATGTAAGGTCTCCGCTCAGGCTCCTGTAAGACCACCCGGTGTTTCCTGCAATGGGTGGTGGCTGGATGGGGTCTGTCACATATTGTGCGTATGCATAGAGAAAGATCTCAAACACCGCACACCTAGCAAACCCATTAGTATACAGGTGAAAGCAGCCTCAGCCAGCGTCATCCAAAGCCCCAATGATTAAGCCCCATGGGTATGGTGAAACGCGTAGCTTTGGATGAAGCTGGCTGAGGCTGCTTTCACCTGTTTACTAATGGCTTTGCTAAGTATGTTGTGTTTGAGTTCTTTCTCTATGCATAGCAACTAGAAAACACTGGAAATTCTTCAGCTATTTATGAGATACGTCTCTATGTCTCTATCCAAGATGTATTTCTCGGTTCTGTCCCTGGGTAGGTCTTCTATAACTGCTGTTTGGGACCCAGCAGGGACATATTACCCCCTGCTCAGCAGATTAGACTTACAACTTGAGGTTATAGAGTAGCCATCCAATATGTGAAGCCTAAGGGTTTGTTCACGTTGCAGCCCTTCCTAACAGTTTTCTGATTCATGCTGTGTGGTCTTGTCCCTGCAAATGCTGGATATGTTATACCTACCTGCTCTGAGCAGCCCTGATCATCCCTCTTCTCCCATTGGTGCTCCTGGCTTTAACCCTTGCTGTGCAGCATGTCTGATGTGGGGGTGCAGTAAAAAATGTCAAGGGGGCAGAGGATGCAGGATCAGTGGGGCAATGTAAAGGAGTCAGTAGGGCAGTGTATGGGGGTCTGCTGGACGGAGGACAGGGGGTCAGTAGGGAAGTGTACAGGGGTCAGCAGGACGGAGGACAGGGTGTTAGCAGAATGGAGGACAGGGGGTCAGTAGGGCAGTGTGTAGGGGTCAGCAGGACAGAGAACATTGGGTCAGCAGGATAGAGGACTGGGGGTCAGCAGGACAGGGGATAGGGAGTCAGCAGGACGAAGGTCAGGGGGTCAGCAGGACAGAGGTCAGGGGGTCAAATCTCCCCATTTCCCCTCTTAACCAATATCCCACCAGCCTCTCCTAGCACAAATTACCCTCCCCCCATTCCTCCATGTAGCTGCAGAAATCCAACTCCCCCCCCCCCACCCCCTGAAATTGCCCTACCCAGCACAAATAGCCTCCCATCCACAAACCTTTTACTTGAAACCAAGCTGGTCCCAGTATAATTCCCCACCTGTGTGTTCCAACCACCCTCGAAAAAAAAAAAAATTACAATAAGGGAAAACGCTATAGAAGCGCAGGAGGTATGCTGTGCTGGGCTGTACTCTCCTGCTCCTGTCAGAACTGTCAGAACAGCGATTCTTCATGTAGCAGATGACACAGGAATCGCTCTTCATCGGGCTGTACGCACAGGTTTGATTAGCTTCCCCCTATGTCCTCCAAGGGCTGAACATCTCCCAGGAGTGGGAAATGTGGCTAGGGGGCACGTAATCAAACCTGTGTGTACAGCCCGATGAAAAGCGATCCTGTGTCACCTAGAAAAGGCACAAATAGGGATAAGTGAGCGCTAAAAGTCAATGAAGCTGCTAAACACCAAAAGGTACCAAAAACCTCCAAAATAACCATATAAAACCAGGGTGTAGTGCTAAAATCAACATACAAATGAATAATTCAAGGTATAAAATAGAGCCGGTAAAATCAAAATCATGCAATCACAGGTGACAATTGTAGATGATCAGTAGTGACTTAGTGATTCTATAAATAAAGTATTGCTCTCAACCGTTATGATAATATCATATAAAACATGAAATATGGCAAAATATTATATATAAGTGACACAAGTGATAAAGTGCTGGCGAATAAATAAAGTGATTGAATAGTGATTCACTCCGTCACTAAATAGTAACCAATGGTGTGAAAAGTGCTGCAAATGATGATCAGCATATAGTCCAATATAAGGTGCATAGGAGATCGTGATGATCTTCAATATTTGGTGATCTTATCCAGCAAAGTGGTGGTGTGGCCCAAATAGTGAAGACTGTGCACTCACCAGATGCGCAATCAAAAAGCGCATTTAGAGCTATCACCCTCAGAAACCTGGAGGTCCCTTTCAGGTCTGGACTGGTCAGGTGTCCCCCACATTCCAACATCTGCTGCTAGCAGTGGCTCAATCGTTCTGTAAGTGGTGTAAGCTCCTGTGCTGATTAATGAGCATACGGAAAGAAATTCTGCTTGTGTTGAATCTATCCAGGAAATACTGGATATTGCTACTGACAAATGGATCAAAGCCGTACTTCTCTTTGTATTCAATCACTCCTTGGGCCATGGTGGGGACCACATCATTTTGTCGTTTCTTCACTTGTTTGAGGACATTTAAAAAGTCATAAAGTACATCAGGATCATCTGGGCTCTTATTCTCATATTCTAAAAGTTCAAGAAAACTTTGCATGTACCAGGATCGTACTAGCTTGACTGATGGTCTTTGGAGTAAACTTTCAGGCAGCAGGTTGACCTCTTTCAGTGTATTGGCAAGTCATACTGGTAGTTCCTTCCTCAAGAAAAGGTATGAGGTTTTTTCACAAGCATTATTGCGACCTCATTTGCCCCTTCTCTCAAGGTCTTCCTGTTGGGTCTCGTCGAGGACCTGGCCCCTATCATAGCCAAGAGCTCTTGCTAGCTAGCTCTTGAGCCATTGCTAGCAGCGGATGTTGGAAAGTGGGGGACACCTGACCAGACCAGACCTTAAAGGGACCTCCAAGTTTCTGAGGGTGATATCTCTAAATGCGCTTATTGATTGCGCATCTGGTGAGTGCGCAGTCTTCACTATTTGACCACTTTGCTGGATAAGATCACCAAATATTGAAGATCATCACGATCTCCTATGCACCTTATATTGGACTATATGCTGATCATCATTTGCAGCACTTTACACACCATTGGTCACTATTTAGTGACGGAGTGAATCACTATTCAATCATTTTATTTATTTGCCAGCACTTTATCACTTGTGTCACTTATATATAACATTTTGCCATATTTCATGTTTTATATGATATTATCATAACGGTTGAGAGCAATACTTTATTTATAGAATCACTAAGTCACTATTGATCATCTACAAATGTCATCTGTGATTGCATGATTTTGATTTTACCAGCTCTATTTTATACCTTGAATTATTCATTTGTATGTTGATTTTAGCGCTACACCCTGGTTTTATATGATCCTGTTTCACCTGCTGCATAGATGATTGCTGTTCTGACAGGAGGAGAGCACAGACCGCACCTCCTCTCCACTATCACAGTGAATTCTCTAGGACCTTCCGATTTAGTGCCTGGGGTTGGGCGCAGCTCACCCCAGCACCCACTAGATCCGGCCATGCTGTGCAGGCACAAGGAGGGTTTTTACTTTTACTAGAGTTAGACATTAGATTGTGTGGGCTTTCACTGTTGCTGACCTTATATTTATTGCCATCATATTGAGGAATCAGCAGTATGTGATTAGATACTGTATTTTATTTTTACTGTCTTCTGTCTGATGTTGAATACCACTCCATGTACAATAAAGCATGCACTCCTCAAGTACAACACAGATGCTGGCATGTTTCCAGTGAAGTCTCACTTTTTAAATCCAAGGAACACTGCAAAAACTAGAATGCAATAAAACTTGTTTGTTTATTTGAAAGCTAGCAGGAACACACTGACACATTGCTTTGGACACATCCCTCATGCCCCGTGGCCTGTGTCTGAATGGCTGGTGATGTTGCCCAAATAGGCCTCCTGCCCTGTCCACCCAACAAGAAGAAGCATGAGGCATTTGGAATACAAATGCTTGGCAAGGGACATTTTAAAAGGAAGGAAGTTATAACAGGAAGGGCACTAAGGGTGCTTTCACACTGCTTTGTTGAAAAACGCTTTAAAAACGCATATGCATTTTTGATGTGTTTCCGGTGCATTTTCTGGTTGGCATGGTGCTGAGAAAGGATACAGTGTTTAGGATTTGGGACTCTAAATGTACCTCCTTGGGTATGATATCAGATTATAACAATTCATAAAAGCAATATTTTATTGTTATCATATACATGTATCACACAACAGACATTATAAAAGGCTTATAAAATCAATAGTATGGCTTGGAATGTAACCATATATCTGGATCCTAATTTAGAATGGCCGACGTGTTTCGTGGAAGTAAAAATAACATTTTAGTTAGGGGTATCAGAGTAAAGGGGGCAGAATATAAATGCATGCCACACTTTCCAGATATTTATTTGTAAAAAAATTTTGAAAACCTTTTTTAATTTTCCTTCCACTTCACAATTATGTGCCACTTTGTGTTGGTCTATCATATCAAATCCCAATAAAATACATTTACGTTTTTGGTTGTAACATGACAAAATGTGGAAAATTTCAAGGGGTACTTTTTCAGGGCACTCTTTTCTTTGTATTTTTAATGTTCATGCTTTGTAGCCCTGCTGAAGGGGGATTTTCTGAGCCCAAAATGCATTGTATGTCTTGTTTACCATTATAGAAATAATAAAGTTATCTGGACTCTCAAGACATTAAACTATATCCTTATTCTCCAAACATATTCCATACACAACCACTATTTAATGGCCCTGTAATCAATTTTTCATGAAATTGTTTCTTGCTGTGTTCTCTGCCTCCTTTTAACATCCTCCATGAGCTCCTGAACCTCTCCTTCCCCCCCCACCCCCCTCCGTTGCCATTGTTTGAAACAAGCAGTGCAGATTAGTTGTAATCATGGGCACTGGTCTGTACCCACTACAAATCCTATAGTCTATATTCCTTCTTGGGAGTGAAAAAGAGAGGTAACAACATTCCTACATATATAGCGGGAAGTCATATATATAGGAAGTCAGATCACAACAGCAAAAAAATTGAAATTTGGAGGTTTGGAGGGGCTCAGAGCAATATAAGTGTCCCTTTAACGTTTCCCTACTATATACAAGAAAGACAATGTTTTGGCTTTACATGCACTTTTTCTAGTTAAACTATATGCAAGTAACATTTTCAGTAGCTGGTTTGCTCACCTAGTGACATCTATTACAATTAAGTAGTGAGACCATATACAGTATGTCCTGTTTGAAGACATCAGTGTGTGTTCCCCTATAAAAATATATTTTCTTGTTCTTACAGGACTGGTTTTCTAGGTCCCAAGGATCAAAGGATTTTCCTTTTCCTGCGTGGATTCCTTGGTTCTGGTGCGATGATTCTCCTGTACTATGCGGTCCAGTCCATGCCGTTGGCGGATGCCACAGTCATCACTTTCAGCAGTCCTGCCTTCACCTGCATATTTGCCTGCATATGCCTGAAGGAGAAATGCACTGTGTGGGATATAGTCTTCATAGCCTTCACTATAACTGGCGTCATCCTTATAGCTCGTCCACCATTTCTGTTTGGGTCAAACAACAATGACCTCGAGGAAGATTACTCTCAGCATGTTAAAGGGACTATAGCTGCCATAGCAAGTGCAATCTGTGCCTCGCTAACCCTGGTGGTGTTAAGAAAAATGGGCAAGTCTGTGCACTACTTGCTCTCCATTTGGTATTACGCTGTGATCGGTCTCATTGAGTGCATCATTGCCCTGTCAATTATTGGTGAATGGCGTTTGCCTTACTGCGGACTAGACAGGTGGCTTCTGGTACTTATTGGGATCTTAGGTTTGGGAGGCCAAGCGTTTCTTGTTAAAGCTTTACAAATTGAAAAGGCTGGATTGGTAGCCATCATGAGGACAATGGATGTGGTCTTTGCTTTTATTTTCCAGGCCTTATTCCTCCACCACACTCCAACGTGGTGGACACTTGGAGGTGCCTTGTGCATTGTGGCCAGTACAGCTGGTGCTGCTGTTCTCAAATGGTACACAAGTTCAAAAAAGGCAAAAGAAAGCGAGTTATAGATAGAAAATGGCTGGAGATATGACAAAGTCCGTTCAGGCCATGGTTGATTCTCATAGGTTAAAAGGCCTTGATTTTTATGCAGACAGTTGAATCTACTGAACCATGATGAATATCTCTGCATTCTTTGCAGAAGTAGAGGATTATGGGAAAATGGCATTGGTGCAGCTGCTTGTCTTTGATTCTCCTATTATTCATGGTTATATTCCAGTGATTGAAGACCAGAAAACCAAGTCCAACTGCAGGCTCAGTCCCTAGAGACCCCTTTCCTGGAGATCCCCCCCCCCCCCCTTTCCTGGAGATTCCCCCAGCAGTATGATTCTATTTATTTATTTTTTAAATACTTACCTTTTAAAAATTCACTAGGCTGGTCCTGTTACTTCCTGTGTCATTTTCAGTCTTCCTCCAGCACTGCGCGGTCCTCTGATAATGCAAAATCTTTTGATTTGGGTGATGCTGGGTGTCAACGTCAAAGATTCAGAGCATCTGGTAATGAGAAGGAAGTAAATGCTCCAGGTTGGAGATTGGTATTGCAGCCTGTGTTGGTTTTTGATTTTAAGCTGCAGCTGGGGAACTATTTAAACCCAAAACCAAAAATGCTTATCAATCATTGGAAGTGGTGGATGCATTAGTTTTCTTTTCTATTCTTTCCCTCTCTGTTTTCACCTGATGATCTGGACAGAAACTCACATCCTGATTTTAGACGTGCCCCCACTCTGGATGAGATAGCACAGGAGGCACCTTTGAACAGCAGCATTGTCAGTCAAGAAGTGTTAGGTGGACTAGTAGATTTAAATACAGTAACAAATTGAAGCTAAACTCCATCTAACACTTTATAAGCAGTTACAGCAAACAGCTTTTCCTTTTGAGATAAAGGTTTTAAATAAAAAAAAGCTGATAATTGTATACACACCTGCTAGTGTTAAATGGTTTTTGCTCATCTCTGTAACTGATACATTCTGCTGGAGAGCTTGTTCTTTTGAAAAACAACCAACTTACTGGCTGGAGCACCAGATGAAAATAGAAAAAAGCCTAAAAATGAATGCAGTCATCACCTCTAAGAATTGGTAAGCTGCAGTATGATAAATGTTTTCTCTAGGGTTTAGTACCGCTTTCATTTTAAAAAAATGCTGAAAGTGTAGCTTTACATAGCTGAAGCACAAATATATGCTGATAGCAAAATAAAAGCTGAGGCAAATAGAGACTTGACATATTTTATTGGACAATAATATAGTTTTGTAATTCTTGAATACATTTTGATTGCAATATTTATATTTGCAAAATTGTTGAAACTGTAATCAAGTAATTTCCATTGACTTTTGATCTTAGCTATATACATATATTTATGTGATGTCCTGTTAAATTATATTTATTTATAATACAATGGTTCTCTATCTCATGGCTCCTAATCAGGAGAATAATGTACAGACAGTTTACATTTCATTGCCAATTACACTATGAGATTTATGTAATTTTCCTGTATACAGAAGGGGTAGGCAACCTTAAAGAGGTGGAGATCTACCTACTTCTCACACCTGACTTAAACCTCTAATTGCCATACAAGCATGTCACAATCGCGTGCATGGGTTTAAATCAGGTGGTTGTCAAACACACTTGGATCGCTTTTCAGAGGAGCAGAAGTGCTTGCTGCACTTGTGAATGAGCCCTTAGTTGCATTCAGTAGTGGCACCCTTAGGGCTCGTTCACACATACAGTTCAGGAGTGGTAAAACCCATGTGGTATCACTCTGCATGGGACAGGAACCAGTACTACAGAGGAGGCATTGGCTTATGCGGCTCTTGCTCCCTGCTATGACTCCAGCTTCACAATTAGCCCCTGCATTGCACTGTTTGGTGCTCTGGGATGGTGGGTTAGCAAGCCCATACCATGATCTGTCAGTCACTTGGCCACGATCTACTGGTAGATCGCAATCTACAGGTTGCTGACCCCCGGTATACAGTAATTCAAAAAACAGGGAAGTACTCAGCGATGACTTAAGCCTGCCATACATTAATTGAAAATCGTCTGTTTCAGCAGGGATAGGCCAAATTTTGATCTATGTATAGACACCCTGGTTGTATACAAGACAATCTATCAATCGACTTCTGTACAACCAGCCTGTCAGGTCTTTCCTGAACAATTAGTGCTGCTGGGCAACACTAATCATTGTGTTCTGCTGGTAGTAGGGGAGGGATTCCCCCATTAATACTCGATGGCGGAATAAAGCAATTTTCTTTTTCCACCCATGGTGGAAGGAAAGAAAATTGCATAATCTATGATTTGCCTTAGAGCACAAAGTAAGATGTCAGCTTTCATAGATGCGGTATTAGTTGTTATGGAACTTCTAGCAAAATATGCCATAATAAATTATCCTAATTGTCTGTAGTGCTCTGGATGGATAATGACAGGCATTGGTAGAACTACAAACCTAAGCAAAGCAATTAATCATTTGCATGTAATGCAAATATATAGCTGCTGTTACAATGAATATGTTTCCTAGTTTAGGGATAATTATTATCTAAATAATTTAGACATTGATTTTAAATTAACTTTATTTTTTATAGCGTTGTGACGTTAATATAGTTGCGTATGACCTTTTATGTACAATATAATATATATATATGTATATATATGTGTGTGTGTGTGTGTGTGAGTGTATATATATACAGTGGGTATAAAAAAGAATCACCCCCCTTTAAAATAATCACATTTTGTTGCTTTGCAGCCAGAAATGCTGTATTTACTCAGTGCAGATTAACATCACATCCAAGTGAAATATATAACACCAACATGTCAGAAACTAAAAAAAAAAAAAAAAATCAAAAACAGAATGACTAAACTGGAAAAAAAGGTCACCCCCTCCTAAAAATAACTTGTAAACTCAAGGTGTAGCTAATCACCTTCTCATTGGCACACAAAGCCATTTGACTTTCAAGTGTAATCAGCTGTGGTCATTTTATTAGCTCAGCATGAAAATAACTTTCCTGGAGCATTTTAGTCCATGGTGGTGCAACTGAAACAATCAACTATGGGGGGCAAGGCAAGTCAAAAGATCTCCTGGATAAAGTTGTGGACAGGCACAAGTCAGGAGAAATTTCAAAGGCTTTATTAATGCCTAGGAGCACACTGAAGTCTATTATGAAGAAGTGGTAAAACACAGATCCTCGCTGGATCAGGATGTCACTCCAAACTGGATGAAAGAGCCAGGAGGAAACTGATCAAAGAGGCTACCAAGAGGCCTACAGCAACTCTGAAGCAGTTGCAGGAATTTATGATAACGAGTGGCTATTGTGTGCATGTGACAACAGTATCACAAATTCTCCACAAATGCGGCTTGTATGGGAGAGTTGCAAGAAAAAAGCCACTTCTCATGAAAGACCACTTGCAGTCACCACTGAGCTTTGCCAAAACACACCTTGAAGATTCTGAGGCCACATGGAAAAAGGTGTTATGGTCAGATGAGACTAAAATTGAATTATTTGGCCTCAATACTAAACAATATGTCTGGAGGAAATCCAACACAGCTCATCATCCAAATAACATCATTCCTACAGTAAAGAATGGAGGTGGTAATATCCTGTTATGGGGATGTTTCTCTGCAGCAGGGACTGGAGCACTTGTCAGGATAGAAGGAAAAATGGATGGGGCAAAAACCCATCAATTCTTGAGGAAAATCTGCTGCCCTCTGCCAGAAAGTTGTCAATGGGAAGAGGGTTTACCTTCCAACCTGACAATGACCCAAATGGGTGATTGTCCTTACATGGCGTAGTCAGAGCCCAGACTTAAACCCCATTGAAAATCTGTGGAATGACTTGAAGACTGCAGTCCACAAATGGTCACCATCACATTTAACTGAACTTCAGCAGTTCTGCAAAGAAGAGTGGGCAAATATTGCAAAGTCTAGAAGTGCAAAGTTAGTAGAGACATATCCCAACAGACTAAAGGATGTAATTAAAGCAAAAGGTGGTTCAACAAATTAATGACTTAAGGGGTGATCCTTTTTCAATTTCAGTTATTCTGTTTTTGACTGTTTTTATTTTTTTGATATGTTGGTGTTATATCTTTCACTTGGATGTTACAAGTTGCAGATAGTAAATAGAGCTGGATAAAACAATAACTGTGTCTGCCTTCCTTTCAGGCTGCAAAGCAACAAAATGAGTTTATTTTAAAGGTGATTCTTTTCTACACCCACTGTGTGTGTGTGTGTATATATATATATATATATATATAGGCTAAAATCTCAGCCAGGGCACCACCTGCCTGGAGTTTGCATGTTCTCCCTATGCCTGCGTGGGTTTTCTCCCACACTCCAAAGACATGCTGGTAGGTTAATTGGCTCCTGTCTAAATTGGCCCTAGTATGTGTATGTATGAATGTGAGTTAGGATCCTTAGATTGTACGCTCCTTGACGGATAGGGACTGATGTGAATATACATATATGTAAAGCACTGCATAATTTGACGGCGCTATATAAGTACCTAAAAATAAATAAATTATTGAAAAAAATGTGTATATATATATATATCAGATATCCAACCAACCTTCCTCCCTCCCTTTCCCACGATCCCCTGTCCACCATGTGCTTATTGTAAGTTTCTAGAGAAACAACAGATTCACAGATACCCAAACGTTGCACAGGGATGGATGATGCACAGGGATGGATGATGCACAGGGATGGGTGATGTTTACAATCCCAGGTGCTCGTGTACTCCACAATGCTTAAGCTGGCTATAGACGGGTAGTTTTTTTTTTGTTTTGTTTTTTCATTTAGCCAGCAGGGACATTGTATTCTGGAAGCCTGGCACATGCAACAGTCTGTTTGCTTGGGCCACAGAGTATGCCCTATAGGGTACACAGAAGCCAAGCACTCTAAACAGTGTCTGGCATCACAGGGTATTGTCTTTTATATCTGTCTATGATGAGAATAGTATAGAGGTGGGTGGGAGCTGCTGTGTACTTTTGAAAGTAAATGTACAAGAATATAATGCCAAAAAAAATTCAGTCTTCATTAATCAAAGTGTACGACTGAAGAACTGTCTTAGCCAGATGGACAACCTGGTTATAGGCAGCACAGACTTTAAGCACCTTGATAAATAAGGCTTTTATTTAGGTGAGAGCTGCAGGCCTCATTTACCAGCAACCAGTCCGGCCTTCCGTATACCTGCATGTTATCTGTTGTTATGGAATGGTTTGTCAATTGTGATTGAGTAAATCGGTTATTTTGCTGTGTTCAGATGCTTCCACCAGGGGTCTAGTAAATGGGCGCATTAAAGCCCTAACTAGGTTACTCAGGGAGGCCTGGCTCCATCCTGGTAGGCAGGCTCTCCTCCCCTCAGCCATGGACAACCCATCTAGAAAGAAAATGCTGACAATTTAGGGTTCCTTCCCTGCATATACAGGCATTTGGTGATGGGAGAGTGGTTGCTTAGGATTTCCACTTCATTTATGGAAGCAAAATGCACTTTAGCAAGATATTCCCAGGCTGAGAGACTTGCTGTTTGGCTGTCCTGGTGTTTGCCTTAAGTTATTAGTAAGCTTTTTGTGTCATAAAGTGTGGCTCTAATCATTTTTTTATCTTCTTACAATGGTTTATTTCCAGACAGCAATAAAAACATTTCCAGAGGGTCTACTCTACTATGAATGTATTTTTAAGTGTCCTATAGGGAGAGATTTCCCATCTCTTCCTGTTATCACAGGAAGTGAGGGAAAAACATGCGAGTATGAACACACATGACACTTGCTTTTTCCTCCAGTATCCAAAACAAAAGATTTTTGCTGGGTTGTCAAGATTTTCTTGTTTAAGGCTCATAAGAGAATGCTTTGCTTTTTTGGATTTGTAGAGCATCATACATCTTTCTTCTTTATTTAGAAGTAAAAAGATTATTAATGTTGTGCTATGTATGAAAAAGTTCAATAAACATAAATACACATAATAAATGTGAAAACAACCATAAACTTAATAAGTGAACAAATTAGTGTATATAGACAGTGATATATAGTACATGTAGAGGGCAAAAAAGTCCACATGAATAATGAACTCCGCAATTAATTTGTGAAACAGATTCTCGTTCTTTAATTGGATGAAAAAGGATTTACATTATCAATATCATATTTAATCACCAATGTGTGCACCCCATCACCATGTGAATAAATGGAGGCTTACCAGATGAAAAGACCCCTTAACTATAGGGGGTCATTTCCAGCTTTCTGTAGATAAATTATCATCCAGACTTCCATAACCTGTCAGAACCCAAGATCTCTCAATTCATGTCAGGACCCAAAATCTGCATACATCAGTAAGTCATCCCCGGTGCGGTGTCAGGATAGTGTCATGGAAAATAAAGTATGCCTCTCAGAAATAAAAGCATTAAACAAAACTGCTTCCAAAATGGCTGACAGCGCGATGAGGGAGGCTCTGCCCCGGGCGTTTTTCTTTTAATGCTTTTATTTCTCCTAAACGCAAGTAGGATTTTATTTGCGCAAATAAATGTACATTGATCATATTGCAGTATGAGAGGCATGCTTTATTTTCCATGACACTATCCTGACACCGCGACAGGGATGACTTACTGATGTATGCAGATTTTGGGTTCTGACATGAATTGAGAGATCTTGGGTTCTGACAGGTTATGGAAGTCTGGATGATAATTTATCTACAGAAAGCTGGAAATGACCCCCTATAGTTAAGGGATCTTTTCATCTGGTAAGCCTCCATTTATTCACATGGTAGTGGTGTGCACACATTGGTGATTAATTGGATGAAAAAGGATTTACATTATCAACTTCACAGTTAAAGAACGAGAATCTGTTTCACAAATTAATTGCGGAGTTCATTATTCATGTGGACTTTTTTGCCCTCTACATGTATATATGTCACTGTCTATGTACACTAATTTGTTCACTTGTTTATGGTTGTTTTCACATTTATTACGTGTATTTATGTTTATTGAACTTTTTCATACAAAGCACAACATTAATAATCTTTTTACTGTTTATTGGAAGAGAGGATGTCCTCTTAAGTGTTTGCGGCTTTGTACATTGGTAAAGTGGGGAATTTGCACAGTTGATTTGTTTATTGTTTATTATTGTTATTCTTTATTTAGAACACTGACCTCTACACAGGAATGTTTCGGCCTACAGGTCCTTGTGGGTCTGGTAGTTTTGGGCCCTCTGTTAAGCCCCAGCCAATACCTGATGATGCCTAACTGGCTAAAAAAAGTCCTATCCGCAAGTAGACTTAGCAGAGGCAATGTGATGCCTTAAAAGGCGAAGTTGGGGGACATTCTAGTCCTGCCATGTAAAAATAGCATTCATCCAGAAGTCATTTTTCCTTTGTGAGAGATGTATTTGTATACCTTTCTTGAGGAGTATTGCACTACATGTTCATAGCACTTAAAGTGGAGCTCCACCCAAAAGGGGAAGTTCCGCTTTAAGGACTGCTCCCATTAAGGATTGGCACCTTTGGGGGGCAGGGGGGGGGATTGGGTAACCGGATTTGACAGGTACCCGCTCCCACTTCCGGTCCAGTCGCCTAGGCAATCAGAAGCTGAAGGTGTTCTCCCTCCCTCCCTTCCTGTAGTCTTTTGGGACACGTGACAGGTCAAAGAAGACTACAGGACCATTCATGAAGCGCAGCTCTACTCGTGCATGCGCAGTGGGTACCCGGCTGTAAAGTCACAAGCTATCACAGCCGGGTACCCACATGGAAGATGCTGGCCTCCTGGAATACAGGATAGCCAGTGAAACGGGCTGCAGGGGACACACCACGGAACCGAAGGACAGGTAATTGGCTGTTTATTAAAAGTCAGCAGCTACAGTTTTTGTAGCTGCTGACTTTTATTTTTTGACAGGGTGAGTGGAACTCCGCTTTAAGTGAAATTTGTCTCTTGCACTGGGTCTGTGGGCTCAGCACTGCAGCAGAAACTATTAGTGGGCCATACCATTTTCTAGACGTGATGATTTGGACCACAGAACATCTGTCTTTAAACTTTACAGGTTTAAAGCCATAACTTTCATACAGGGACAGGTGTATGAAGAGCACCTTTCTCTTGACCTAATAAAAACCTGCTCCGTTCCACCCAAAATAAAGAAAATATGTGGAATTCTACTTTATTCTCACTCACCTTTTGGGCCCTAATCCTCATTTTCGAAGTGCTAGCTCTCGAGCATTTTCAATTGAGACATGCTGTGTTTAGGAAAGATGTGTAGCTAGTAAAATCAGCTCTGGGTTTATATTGTAATTATAACAGTGTTGGTATCATGACAGTCTACTTGACACTTACTCTATCAATTTTGCTATTTGCGTCTCTGTCTCTTTGATCCTTTTAGCTTCTCAGGAGATCACCGGGTCCAATAAACCTAACTCTTTCTTGACCTAACTTCCTAGGCCTGTCATGCAGGGTTATTTTCTGGCTATAGTTCCAGCCTTTTCTTGCACTTTGATATACCTTTTAAGGACCCATTTATACTTCCTTGTACAGCGCCTAAACCTAAATAACTGTTTACTAGTACATTTCTTACCTGTTTGTTTCATGAGGTGGGGTATTTGCATGTTTGCTCTAGGTCAGAGGCTCAAATGTTTGAAGCCAAAATAATAGCATGACAGCCAAGCAATTATCATTTTCAGAATGAGACACCTGCGATTTTCTTTACTACACTGCAGATGTGTTTTTTAAGCACAGAAGTGTTAATGGACCCTTGGAAATAGAAGTAAACACACATCTGAAACACATCTCACTGGAGCGCTGGGTTTGAAAGGGGGAGGGAGTGGCTGGCTCAGGCTCTCAGTGGCTTGCTGGTAGGCCGAGCCAGGTACTGCTCCAGACTCTGAGTCTTTCCCCAGCCTAGACTGGCTGAGTGATGTCAGCCGACAGTAGGCTTCAGCCCGCTGTCAGATGAAAATGGGTCACAGGAGTTCAGAATGAACTACACTTCTGTGATCCACAGAAGCACAGCCAAAAGAGCTTTGGCTGTACTTCTCCTTATCCCTAGGTTTACATCTGTGCAGGTGGTGCTGCTGCGGATCCGCACGAAAATCCGTGCAGCCGCACCACCCACACAGAGAAATGCGGACCCGTAGGTGGGTGCCATTAGTTCTAATGGCACACCACCCGCACTGGAAAACGCAATCGTACTGGGAACTGTTTTCCAAAGAAGTGCAGGGACTTCTTCCCTGCGAGTCACAAATGAATGGGCTCTCCTGCCCGTGCAAAACATGGCCCGCATGGCCGCATATATGTGAACCGGGAGTTAATAGACCAAAAAAAAAGAGTTCATTGTTGGGGTTTACATACATTTTAAGTCAACTACAAAGTAATAGGTCATGTTTACCACTCAGTACTGTTCACAGATATTGGCAGCTTGTAGCTGAGGCCTTTATGTTGACAGTATAAACGTATACACTACATCAGGCCTAGATAATTTGTAGTTTGTTAGCATACAGGGTATTTTCACTGATAATACACCAGCTGGTTTGAAATACGCTCTTAGAACTTAACTGGGAGAGTTCGTTTTGTTCTCTCTATGAGAGTCAACTATTTTTGTGGTTCACTCCCTTTTCTATGCTTAATGGCCAACAGGTAGGCCTAGTGCTGAATTCTATATTTTAACCAGAAAACTATTTTTCTCTGTTAATTTAAAAGACGTGTAAAATGAAATGGTTGTGTTTTTACTATTTGTTTGATCTGTACTTTAATGTTTTGAAACAGCTTCTATTATTATGCATAAATTCATCTTATGCCTATTTTCTTATGTCTAGATACTTTTAATAAAGCCCTTAATTTCACCTTGGTTTTTAGTGTTCTTTGTGTTTGCCTTGTTTTCTTTTTGTATGCCTGTGCAAGCCATCTGAAAAGTAGGAATCATGTCATATAGCAAGTAACACATAGTGCCTTCTATTACCAGTGATAGTAAAAACAAACTCCCTTTTGGGGTCTCTCTGATGTTAGTTGTGCATTGACTAATGCATTGATTTTCCTAACTTCAAGATAAAGACTTGCCTATTCCTACCCCCCTTATTGGCCACTGAAGCACTGTCATTGCTGTAGGAAATTGAAGGATCAGGATTTAAAACCCAAATTCGGGCACAACAAACAATGAACCTTTGCAGTGCTTCCCAGCAAGAGTTAAATCCTCATTCGGTCTAGGGCAGTGGTCGGCAAGCCGCGGCTCGCGAGCCACATGCAGCTCTTTACACACTCTAATGCGGCTCTTCTGTGTGCCGGGCGCCCGCTCCCCTCCCTCCTCTCGGGCGGCCGCCCCAAAAGTCAGGACTCTGCAGCTAGCCCAGCAATGGGCAAACTACGGCCCACGGGCCGTATACGGCCCGGCGGACCTTTTAATCCAGCCCGCGGAGCGTGGCAAACATTGGCTGTCAGGATGTAGGCGGGGCAGCGTGACGAACTCCTCTCCTCTCACAGTCCGCCCTGAAGACCGGAACGACGCGGGAACACGGCGAGAGGAACGCGCGGAGCAAAGGTAAGTGAATTGACACAATATGGGGAATGAATTACTATAGGGGGGATGAATTACTATATGGGGGATGAATTACTATGGGGGATGAATTACTATATGGGGGATGAATTACTATATGGGGGATGAATTACTATATGGGGATGAATTACTATATGGGGGATGAATTACTATATGGGGGATGAATTACTATATGGGGGATGAATTACTATGGGGGATGAATTACTATGGGGGATGAATTACTATGGGGGATTAATTACTATGGGGGATGAATTACTATATGGGGGATGAATTACTATGGGGGGATGAATTACTATATGGGGGGATGAATTACTATGCGGGATGAATTACTATGGGGGATGAATTACTATATGGGGGATGAATTACTATATGGGGGATGAATTACTATATGGGGGATGAATTACTATGGGGGATGAATTACTATGGGGGATGAATTACTATATGGGGGATGTATTTTCAGTTTTAAAAATGTGGCTCTCAAAATAAATTTCAATCGTGGTTTTGGCGAGATTTGGCTCAGTTGAAAAAAAAGGTTGCCCACCACTGGTCTAGGGGGTTCCAGAATAGGCTGTCTTGCTTATCCTTGTTCAGCAGGTTCCCTTGATACGTGCGACTGTTCCCTGCAACCACCTCCGTAAGCTGCTCCTGGCTTAAGTCACATTCCTACCTTCACTAATACAATACAGGGTTAATAGCCATGCACCGTACATGATGATGTCAAGGCTTTGCCCACAGACTGGAGCTTTAGGTAAAACCGCGTCAGATCTGGCTGAAGCATGTGATCAGGTAACCGATACAGCCTCTTCTGCAAACCCTTAGACTTAAAGAGCATT
Source organism: Staurois parvus (assembly GCF_062004578.1). Taxonomy (NCBI): domain Eukaryota; kingdom Metazoa; phylum Chordata; class Amphibia; order Anura; family Ranidae; genus Staurois; species Staurois parvus. The sequence continues at coordinate 9,411,514 of NW_028318321.1, forward strand.
AAATCCTTGCAGTGGGGGAGCACTGTGAGAGTTTTTTTTCTGGCTCAATGATGAAGACTACTGAATCACGAGACCTGCCGATGGATTGGAAGGAACACTGGCTGATCTAAGATCAGTAATGGGGGTATTATGGGATGAGCAGGGAGGGGGGCCATTGGCTCCAGCTTGTTTAAAAGTACCAACTTTAAAAAAAAAACCCTGCTTGTTGTTTACAAGTGCAGTAGACTTTGTGCTTGTGTCAATGCTGAGAAATATAGGCAGATACTTATCTATTACACCAAGGAGGCATATGACTGGCCCCAAATGTATTCTGCAACAGGACAATGACCCCAAACTTACAGTCATTAAGAACTAGCTTCAGTGTTTAGAAGAACAGAACAAGGAGTCCTGGAAGTGATGGTTTGGCCCTCACAGAGCCCTGTTCGCAACATATGGAGTCTGTCTGGGATTACATGAAGAGACAGAAGGATTTGAGGCAGCCTACATCTACAGATGATCTGTGGTTAGTTCTCTAAAATATTTGGCAGAACCTACCTGCAGAGTTCCTTCAAAAACTGTGCAAGTGTACCTAGAAGAATTGATGCTGTTTTGAAGACAGGGTGGTCACACCAACTATTGATTTGGATTCCTCTTTTGTTCATTTTTTTTTTTTACTCATTTTGCTAATTGAGAAAAATAAACTATAAATACTTCAATTTCTGAAAGCATATTTTATTTACAGCATTTATTCACACCTGCTAAAACGTTTGCACAGCACTGTATGTTTGTGCCAAGCTCATTGAGTTCTACTCCTGAATCTTCGTGATGAGTTGTGACCACATTAGTGTTGCCATGTGGCCATATTACGTCCAGGGGCGGACTGACCATTTGGAAACTCGGGCACTTCCCGAGGGCCCGGGGTCAGTAGGGGGCCCATGACATGCCCCTGGTACCTTTTTCATAGGCTTTTTTGAGTTTGGGCAAGGACACAGGGGCCCCATGATCCCCTATTGCCCGGGGGCCCCATGAGTTGTCAGTCCACCCCTGATTACGTCCATGATGTCATAAACATCACTGCCCTTTTGTAACATCATCTGCAGCTCATCGCATCAAAAATGAAAGCTGGGTTTGCACCCAACTCCATTCTGAACAAACGCAAGCTCATCCCTACTGTTGAAACCCAATTCCAATTGTATCATTTAATATACCAAAGAGAAGATAAAAGCCTCAGCATATTCTGTAGTACAACACAGCAGGCTTTATTGCAATGCCCAAATAATACAAAAACATAAAACATTAAAAATACATGTGTGGTTTGTTAGTAAAACCGTAGACGTATTTAAGAAATGTTTAAATTGGTGTATTTCCTAAATGTTACATATAGTTTGCTGCTGTGCTGTAAAACTTATCATGGCGTACGAAAAGCTTAGGAAGAAAAAAAAAGAAAAAAAGTGAGTTGAGTAGGTGGCAACTGAGTGCAACTATAAAACAGAACCTAGATTAGGATTGAATCAAAAATATGTGATGTGAATAACAAGGATTTACAGACTGTCTGGACTACACGGATTTTAGCAATTGTGAGTTTATCATTGTGCTGTTGTCTAAACTCAAATTTATTAGCTTCATCTGCGTTGACAGTTTTGGCTGCAAGTTGTCTTTCTGTGCAAATATTGTTTCTTATGCATATCGAATGTCATCTGAAAATGAAAAAGATACAGTAGATTAGTTATAACATGGTGACACAACACAAGAGCATCCTTTCTGTTACTGTCCTCAGCAGCAGCTGTGATTCTCAGAATTGTACGGTGAAAACAAAACTGTAAAAAAAAAAAACCTTTTTGTGTCGAGAAGTCATAGTTGGCTAATTTGACAATAATTTGTACACCTAATTTTTATAACTTTTTTAAACATAAGGTTTTTATTTGGTACATAGTTTTAATCAAATTTACCCTATACATTTATTATAGAATGACAAATGCATACAAATATACACTGCTCAAAAAAATTAAAGGAACACTTTTTAATCAGAGTATAGCATCAAGTCAATTAAACTCCTGGGATATTGATGTGGTCAGATAAGTAGCAGAGAGAGCATTTTCAGCTGCTTTGGTGTTAAAGAAATTAACAGATGCACTAGATGGTTAACACTGAGACAACCCCCAAAACAGGAATGGTTTTACAGATGGAGGCCACTGGCATTCTTTTCTCTGTTCATATTTTCTGACTGTTTTTCACTAGTTTTGCATTTGTCTAGGGTCAGTGTCACTACTGGTAGCACGAAGCAATACCTAGACCCTACAGAGGTTGCGCAGGCAGTCCAACTCCTCCAGGATGGCACATCAATACATACCATTGCCAGAAGGTTTGCTGTGTCTCCCAGCACAGTCTCAAGAGCATGGAGGAGATTCCAGGAGACAGGCAGTTACTCTAGGAGAGCTGGACAGGGCCATAGAAGGTCCTTAACCCATCAGCAGGACTGGTATTTGCTCCTTTGTGCAAGGAGGAACAGGATGAGCACTGCCAGAGCGCTACAAAATGACCTCCAGCAGGCCATTGGTGTGAATGTCTCTGATCAAAAAATCAGAAACAGACTTCATGAGGGGGTCCTGAGGGCCCAATGTCCTCTAGTGGGACCTGTGCTCACTGCCTGGCACCATAGAACTCGATTGGCATTTTCCATTGAACCCCAGAATTGGCAGGTCCACCACTGGCACCCTGTGCTTTTCACTGATTTGAGCAGGTTCACCCTGAGCACATATGACAGACGTGAAAGGGTCTGGAGAAGATGTGGAGAACGTTATGCTGCCTGTAACATCGTTCAGTATGACCGCTTTGGTAGTGGGTCAGTGATGGTCTGGGGAGGCATATCCATGGAGGGATGCACAGACCTCTACAGGCTAGACAATGGCACCCTGACTGCCATTAGGTATCGGAATAAAATCCTTGGACTCCTTGTCAGATCATACGCTGGCACAGTGGTTCCTGGGTTCCTCCTGGTGCACGACAATGCCCAGCCTCATGTGGCGAGAGTATGCAGGCAGTTCCTGGAGGATGAAGGAATTGATATCATTGAATGGTCCCCACACTCGAGTGACCTAAATCCAATGGATCACCTCTGGGATATCATGTTTCAGTCCATCCGACGCCGCCAGGTTGTACCTCAGACTGTCCAGGAGCTCAGTGATGCCCTGGTCCAGATCTGGGAGGAAATCGGCCAGGACACCATCCGTCGTCTCATTAGGAGCATGCCCCGATGTTCTCAGGCATACATACAAGCACATGAGGGCCATACAGACTACTGAATACCATTTTGAGTTGCTGCCATGAAATTTCAGCAAAATGGACTAGCCTGCTGCCTCATTTTTTCACTTTGATTTTTGGGGTGTCTGAATTCAGTCCTCTGTAGGTTGATAATTTTCATTTCCATCAAATGCTGGGGCATCTTTACATTCCTAACACATTACCCAGTCCATATCAGTATAGATATCCAGCATGATATTTTTTCCCATTGAGATCTGATGTGTTTTCAAAGTGTTCCTTTCATTTGAGCAGAGTAAAAGAAGAATCTAAGGAAAAAATTCAATAATTACAGCATTAAACATACAGAAAAGCAGATTAACACTGCCACCAGAAGGCGGCAATGTTCATCTGCAGGTTGTAGGCATTGATTTTTATCAGTGAACCCTCCAGGCTGCATGTGATCACTATATCATAGCTGAAGTAGCTGAAGTAGCATCATATGATCTAAGCTATCAGTGTCAGCTGTAATTGATAACCATTAGCTGCATTAAATATCAGCTGGTGGCCCTCAAAGGGGTGAATGTTTATAATCCCGTCCCCACAATGAAGCATTGCACAGGGTATATTTTTATAATAATAAACTTTATTTTATATAGCACCTGTAAAGGTAGCGTCTCAAAGAAAACACAAGAAATACACAATAAAAAGCAATGGAAAAAAGAACAATTAAGTGAAAGCTTGTCTAAAAAAAAAAAGTTTTTAGATTTGATTTGAATGTGTCAGGGATCCGGGTATGACCAGAAATGTGTGGGAACACAGGCGTGGTCAGGGCTGGAGAGGTGGAATGATCAGGTAGGCCGTATGGGTCTGTAATGCACCGTCTGGCGGTACCTCTAGCAACCCACGGAATAAGATGCAGAGTCTAAGTCCCAGTCTGCTTGTTCACCAGGGCCCCTGATGGTGGGGATGGACTTGGAGCAGACAGAGCCCCTGAGTACACCCACCCGTGGTAGAGGGATCTGCCAAAGGTATATTCTGGAGGAGAGCCTGATGTGAAGAGGCGGATGGGTACGTGCAGGACGGATGGATGGCTGAGCAGAAGCATACCGGCCGACAGGCCGGGTCGGTAACGGTGGGGACAGCGCAGTACAAGGCAGCAGGCACAGAATAGTCGGGTCAGTAACAGGAGATCAGATCCAATGAGGGTATCCAAGAGAAGTCAGACAGGCCAGGGATCAGGGCAGGAGAAGTCAGCAGAGGTCAGGATCAAAACAGGGTCAGCAACAAATCAGATAGGCAGATATGCAGGAACACAGGATACCAGGTACAGGGGCTCATGAGAAACAACACCAAAGCACTGACTGCAGGTCTGGCCATTGCTTAAATACACCTCCTGCAATCAGCCTCAGGTGATGGCTTGATTGCAGGAGTGAGATTCTGGCTGCTGAGAGCACCCGCTGGCCAGCACTGGTACTGCAGCCCACAAGGCAGGTGAGTCCCACCACCAGTGGCGAGTCCATTCCTGACAGAATGAGTTTAGAGAAAATGACTCTCTGATGGTCCTTGGAAGTGAATTTCAGAGATTACAAAGAAGACCAGAATTTGAGGAGCAGAGGTAGGGGGGCAGTAAGTAGATACAAGTTCAGACAGATAATGGGATGCCAAGCCATGAAGAGTCTTAGGCTCCATGAACACGGGGCGTTTTAATAACGCTGGTAACGTTAGCTGTGTAAAGTCCTGTTAAAAACATGAGTTTTTAGTGTTTTTGTATTAGCGTTTAGTGGTGTAATGCCACGTTTGAGTTTTTAGCGTTTTTTAGAGGTTTTTTTTTACCAAAAAACGTTTGCCGCATTTTGCTGTGTTTTTCAGCGTTACAGTGTTTTTACAGCTAACAAACTCCTCTAGAAACCCATTAGTTCTGTTTTTTTTTTCCACTCAAAAAACGCCCCTGCCAAAAAACATTGATTACAGTCTGTGTGCATGGACACATAGAATAACATGCTGGGGAGTTTACTGGCTGTAGAAAAAAGCCAAAAACAGCTGCTGTAAAAAACGTCCAGTGTGCATGAGGACTTATAGGTGAGCAAGAGGATCTTATCCTAATGGTGGACAGTAGGGGATTAAACGAATAACTTTAAATGGGGAAGGCATAGTTTGTTTTTATTATATCGGCTATTATTCTAGTATTTACCCAAAAGTACTTTTTTATGCCATTGACATTTTTACATATTTTTAGTATTGCATTCAGTGTAGAGATTTGTAGATTTGCCACATTAGATAATCTACTACAATGACTTCCAGCTGTTTACAACTATTGAAATGAGACATCAGCCACACAGGGAGTGCTTTATTTTCAATAAGTTAGCTGATTAATAAGTTTGCATTGTGAGAAGAAGCAGTACAGCAAAACCACTGTGTAGTCTGCAAAGCAGAAAGCACAGCCTGCACATGCAATGATCATATATGGCTGCACTTCATGCCCACATAAAGTCACAAATTATATGTAAAAAAACAGTTTTTGAAACATGAACATATATTGATCAGACTATTTACATCAAGCTTATCTCTGTTACATGCCAGGACAGGGCTGACAAGTGGTGAATTTTCGATGGCAGAATCTTCCCCTTCGGCCCTCCCTATTATGTTCAGGTGTGAGTTCAGAGAGTGTATATTGGAGTAATAATTCAGAGAGGAAGAAGGCTCTCTATGGCTGATAAAAAGCAGGAGGACCAGATTAACAACAAGAGTAAGATGAGAATTACCTTGTCATGCTTAGGGGAGTGCAACTTTTTCTGTTGAGACTTTTATGCTTTATGAAAGAAGAAAGAGCAGGCTTTTCTTTTCTCAAGACTATTTCTGAAGCCTGTTTCCCCCCATCCCCACAATGCATATACAAAAAATGGTAAGATACTTTCCATTTAACATACAGTATAATTTACCACTGAAAAATGATTTCACATTCTGCAGTTGTTTCTAAAAGCTTCTCTTGAACCTCTCTCATCTCTTTCTTTGGGGCATATCATGTACAGTATTTTTGGTGTAATATCCCGTCATGCCACATGAACTTGTCCAGATGTATACATCATTCAGGATTCAAGAGGTTTGAAAAAGATATCATGTCTCCTGAATAGCATAGCAGACTGAGATATTTTCACCTTATTCTATTCCTCCCACTGATCGCTTGTTATGGATTCCATTCTTCCTACTGAGCACCAGTCATGGGCCTCCATTTGTCCGTCTAACTACCAGTCATGGATCTCCAATTCTCCCTCTAACCACCAGTCATGGGCCTCCATTTTTCCTACTAACTACCAGTCATGGATCTCCAATTCTCCCTCTAACCACCAGTCATGGGCCTCCATTTTTCCCACTAACTGCCAGTCATGGATCTCCATTTCTCCCTCTAACCACCAGTCATGGGTCTCCATTATTTCCACTGATCACCATTGATGGGGTGCTATATTCTGACCAGCAATGATGGGAAATCATTTCTCCCATTGACCTTTTGTTGCTGAGGTATTTATTACTCTTACTGACCACTGACACCATTGCATTTATTACTCCCATTGACCTATAAAGCCTGGGCATTTATTACTCCCATTGACCTATAAAGCCTGGGCATTTATTACTCCCATTGACCTATAAAGCCTGGGCATTTATTACTTCCACTGACCTGCTAAGCCTGGGCATTTATTACTTCCACTGACCTACTAAGCCTGGGCATTTATAACACCCACTGACCTCCGAAGTCTGGGCATTTATTAATCCCACTGTCCTCCAATACTGGCCAATTATTTATCCACTAACCACTAATGCTGGGGCATTCTTTACTTATACTGACCACTATGGCCAAGGCATATTTTAGTCCTAATAATGTCCAATATCAGGGTGTTCTTTATTATGCCTACTGGTCACAGTCTAGCCTTCAAGCAGTTTACTGGCCTTTTGTTTCAAAGGTTTGAGGACCCCTGATCTAGAGGTTCTAAAAACCTCTTACTTTTAATATCCTGGAGCTTTTATTGTAAGGTGAACTGTCTTGCCCAAGATGTCTGTTCGGTCTGAAGCCAATGATAAAAGCTATAAAATTTTAATAATTTAAACATTACCATCTCACGAGTGAGAAGCGTGTTAGAGCACCTTATCTCCAAATCATGTGTCATCACTTCAGAATCAGACTCATACCATTACTTGCATATCCTACATTTTTTGACAAGTAATATGATCTTACTCTTACACAAAACATGGGAATATAGCTTTTTTTTTTTAAATTTATTTTGTGTATGGAGGTACAATATCCAGGTTGCTATTGTCATGTCATACCTCTTGAACTGCAGGGGGCGCTATACTTTGTCACCGCAGAATCGCCTGAAAGAGAAATGCATATTGTATATCAAGTGTTTGTTTTCACCCTAATCCCCAGCTTGCCTATAATTAAGATAATATATTTAGATAGTAAAAATGAAGGATTTTTAGCTATATGAAGGGACTGTGTGTGATGCTAACACATGAATATGCTGGGAAGAGAATACAGGAGATAAATATGGGTGAGAACAGAAGGGAAGGTTTTGTAGGCTGTTCTGTTTCATGGCGTATCATTATACTAGGCTATTATACAATATGAACATACAGAATGCCTTATTACACACTAATCATTATTTTTGAGTGCATGCCGGCAGTGCATCACAATTGTTTTCCAGCAAAACCAATGCCATTAGGTGTTTACACATTCTGCAGAATTATAATATTAGAACCTTGAAGTGACTCCTTTAGATCTATGTCACATGGGCTTCAGTTTATATAAGAACAGTGTGAACAGCAAGCTTTCTTGAAGCTTTTGCAAAGCATTTGGCAAGCTTTAAGGAGCCTTCTCTTCTCTAAGCCTTTAAAGCACCATTCAGCTCATGTTTGGAAATGTTATAGAGAGATCGTAACGGGAATGCTGATTGTCACTTTAAACAAACTGCTAGCAGGCTTCAGCAGACTTTCAACAAACTTCAAGTAGTGCTGAAGCATGCTAGCAGCTCGTTAGGATCCCGTTAAGATCTTTGTTCAACATTTATAAACTGGAGCTGAATGGTACTTTTTAAAGCTTCAAAAAAGCTTGCTGAAAGCTCTGCAAATGCTTTATAAAAGCTTGATGTTCACACTGCTCTTATACAAGTTGAAGCATACGAGAAACGGGCCTCATCATCCCGGAGATCCCATCTTTGGAGAGAGCCGGAGCCTAAACACACCCTGAAAGCCCTGATACCTAATGTAATCTAAATCTCCTTTTGTGGAATGTGCAGAAGCCTAAAGTGTATGTCCAGCTCAAAGGTTTTCTAGATCAGTGAAGGATTAGAACCCTTGCTATTTGGGTTCTGTAAGAGTTAATGTTTTAATGGCATGCCAACACACCTTGCCAACAGAAGTGCACTGTAGTGCAACGGAATGCATGGTAAAACACTATAGTGGTTCACTGAATTTAAAAAAATAGTACCTGCACCTTTTTTGGTGTGTTTTTTAGGGAGCTCACTCAAATTAATAGACTGCCTTTACACAATGCACAGTAATGCAGCTTAATGCAGATGATTACTAGAATGCCATGTGTTGGCACCAGGGCTGTAGATAAGGGGGTACCACCAGTCCTCCTGTATGGGGCCCAGGCCAGCAGGGGGGCCCAGGCAGCTGGATAAACCGGGTGTGGGCAGGAAGCGTGATCGTCACAGCGGGGGGGCAATTACTGGAATCAATTCCTTGTATGGCAGCAGCTGAAAGCTGGATTCTTCTCCTCTCCCTTCTGCTGGCTTTCAGCAGCTACAGAGAGACCCATACAGGTGATCGGTTTTAGTAATTGCCCCCCGCTGCACCCATCACCCTCACTGTGCACCATACGTTTTCCCCTGCTGCCCAGGCTCCCCTGAGTGCCCCTATTCCTGCAGTGCAAGCACACAATGGGATCCTTCAGGATGAAGAGTGGGGGAAGGGTCCACTAAATATGTCGCATTTACCAGCCCCTTTCTTTCCTGAATGAACACACTGAATGATCGATACCGATCATTCACTGTGTTCATTCATAACAGAAGCACAGTAAACTATGTTTTTGGGGGGAGGCCCTGTCAGGTTGGCTGTATGGGGCCCTGTGGTTTCTAACAGCAAGCCCTGGTTGGCACAAAGTCCTATAGGTCCCATTAGAAAGAGCAGTTGTGCAAACAGACCATGCTAGTCCAGAACTGCTTTCATGCTTAGCGTGGTCAGGAAGCCCATAATACAAAGTGGGGACTGGCAGGATCCCTACATCTGTGACCCCCCCATGCAATTTCCTTAGTTCAGCAAACCCCAATTTCCACAAGTTAATCTGTGTATGGGTCATCTGGTAAAAGCATGCCGAGAAGAAGGGTACCTGGCTCATAGTAGTCAAAGATCCTGGCAGTGGCCGGCTGAAGATTGCTCACAGGAATATCCTGTTCAATGGAGAACTTAAAATTCTGTATGTCCTTGGTAAGCTGAGAACAAGAATGGGAAAATGTGTAAATGTCTTGAGGTCTGACCTGAAATATACAGTACATCCAGGTACACATCATATGTAGTTACATAGTTAGTCTGGCTGAAAAAAAACAAAAGTCCATCCAGTTCAACCATAGAAAAAAAAAAGTTATAATCCTATACCCACAGTTGATCATATTATATCAGATTTTCTTTTTAGAAATGTCACAAGGCCTGTTAGGTGACTACTATTGTACAACTTCAATTATTCCATTTCTATGACCTATAATTAATTGAACCCTAGGACTCATGAGCTTTGCTGAGTGGATTGGCCTAGCTTTGATTTAAAGGGGGCATGCCGCACCACAGCAGAGGGGGGCTCCCCTTGTTAAACTGCGACTGGAATGTTGTACGTTGTGTACAATAGGGTTCAATTGGACTTTATTAACAATGCAGTAAGGCACAGTGACCCATCAAAGATCAGGGTGGAATATCACCCATGAGAATTTGGAACGCATTAGTCTGACTTTTATAGGGCCTTTGTTAAAGGGCTTCTATTAGCTTCAAGCAGGATTTGCATTTCCATACAAGTTTAATGACAATGCAAAACCTGCCTGAAGCAGATAAAATGCAGATCAGAAGGAGGTCAACTGCAGTTTAAATGCACCTGTCAATGCAGTGGTGATCCTGCAGGGAAAGGGAGGTGGTCCACACCAGGTACCACCACTTGGAGAGAGAATGGCATTTCATGCTTATTAATGAAAATATTTGTAATGTTTGTGGGGAAGGGTGTTAAAAAAAGGTTAAGGTCCTACACTGCATTATTAAATTATGAATACAGAAGCACCTAAAACTGATGTCAAAATGGTGCCATCAACACAAACCCGGAACCCATACACACAAGCCCTTAAGCTAGTGGAAGCTGATTGGGTGTCATGGGTTGTAACAAAGCATTGCTCTTTAGACTATATTGCGTAGTTATACAAGCAGTAATTAAAGGCCAGCTTCGGTTAGTCTTCAGAAAATTAAAAACAGAAATTTTAAATGTGAGATTTATAAATACTGTATGTGACTCTTCTCTTCTGCTTGAAACTCATCATATAGACAGGAAGTGAGGAGCAATCTCCCAAATAGAGAAAATAAAAAGTTGACCGAGGTTTTAACCTTCCCATATTTTATCCAAACCAAAAGAAATCTTGGCTAGGGCTTGGATTTTACATAGAACACATTCTCCATAAGGCCCCATGCACACTGGGCATTTTAACCCCTTGCCTACAGAGCATTTATACCCCCTTCCTGCCCAAGCCAATTTCCAGCCTTCAGCGCTGTTGCACTTTGAATGAAAATTGCGCGGTCATGCAACACTGTACCCATATGAAATTTTTATTATTTTTTTTGTGACAGATAGAGCTTTATTTTGGTGGTATTTAATCAACTCTGGATTTTTTCATTTTTCTTAAACAAACCAAAAACCACTGAAAATTTTGAAAAAAAAAGTTTTCTTAGTTTTTGTTATAAAATTTTGTAAATAAGTGATTTTGCTTCTTCACTGATGTGCGCTAATGAGGCTGTAGTGATGGGCACGGATAGGCTGCACTGATGGACACTGATAGGTGGCACTGATGGGGAGGCACTGGTAGGTGGCACTGATGGGCATTGACAGGCATCACTGATATATGGCACTGATATATGGCACTGATAGGCGGTATTGATAGGCGGCACTGACGGGCACTGATAGGCGGCACTCATGCGCACTGGTAGGCGGCACTGAATTGCACTGATAGGCGGCAATGACTGGCACTGATAAATGGCAATGACTGGCACTGATAGGTGGCACTGATTGGCATTGATAGGTGGCACTGACTGGCACTGATGGGTGACACTGAAAGGCAGCTCAGATGGGCACTGATATGTGGCATTGATGTGCACTGGTAGGCACTGATACAGTATGTGGCATTGATGTGGCACTGATGGGCACTGGCACGTGGCACTGATGAGTACTGACAGCTGGCACTGATGGGCACTGACAGGTGGCACTGCTAGGGCTACACTGATCATCAGGGCACACTGATCATCAGTGCCCTGATGATCAGTGTACATGTCCCCTCCGCGGAATGCCGATTACCGGCTCCTCTCTTCTCCTCTGTCAGCGTGACAGCTCGAGAGGAGAGAAATGCCAATAACCGGCATTTCCCTGTTTACATGTGATCAGCTGTGATTGGACACAGTTGATCACATGGCCGAGCCGACCGAGGGACACAGCGCACCGCCGATTGCCGCACTGCACGCTCCCTGAGCTGCGCATGCGCGATGAGAATGGGAGGACGTCATGACGTCCTCCCAAAATGAGAGAACCACCTTGCGCCCATCATTTTACTATATGGCGGGTGGGAGGAGGTTAATAACGCTGGTAACGTTAGCTGTGTAAAGTCACATTAAAAATGTGAGTTTTACAGCATTTTTAGCGTTTTTGTATTAGCGTTTAGCAGCATTTTACCGTGTTTTTTCACATTTGTGTTTTTTAGATGTTTTAGTCAGAAGAAGTCCAAAAACGCTGGTTTGCCGCGATTTACTGCGTCTTACCACATTTTTCAGCGTTAGAGTGTTTGCACAGCTAAAAAACTCATCTAGTAACTCACTAGTCCTGTTTTTTTTTCCAGCCAAAAACGTCCCTGGCAAAAAATGCTGATTACAGTCTGTGTGCATGGACACATAGGATAACATGCTGAGGGGTTTACTGGCTGTAGAAAAAAACTTCAAAAGCCAAAAACTGACGCTGTAAAATCGTCCAGCGTGCATGAGGACTAAAACTGCAATAACCATTCTATTTATTCCTACTTATATAATATGTAATGTAGAGACTGAGGTTTTCACATTCTTTCAAGCAAATTTTACAGATGTAAAAGACTTCCAACCTTGTAGCAACAGTTTCAGAAGGCCCTCTTCTTTTCAGCCCCTGTGCACAAAGCTGGGTCAATAAAGACATGGCTTAAAGAGTTTGGTGTGGAGGTACTCAGTCCTGACCAACCCTATCAAACACCTTTAAGATGAATCAGAATAACTGCAAGCCAGGTCTTCACGTTCAATATCTGTGCCAGACCTTACAAATGCTCATTTTGCTGAATGGGTACAGATTTCTATATATACTCTCCAAAATCTTGTGTTATGCCTTTCCAGAGGAGGGGGGTATGCAATGTTTTTTAAGTTCATATCATAGGTGTGATGATAGCTGTCCACAACCTTTTGTCCATGTAGTGTATTTAATTGCCTTTTCACTACATTCTAAGTCCCTCTAGCCCACCCAAATACAATTTTTTTTCTCTTTTTGTGACAAAATGATAAGGCCGTCAGGAGTTGACTGTTTCAAAAATGTATATTCACTGCTGGCCACTATTTCACCAATTCCCCAACATAACCTGGCAATATCAGGAGAGGAGAGATAATCAAACACAATGCACCAACCCACAATGTAATCAATTTTCTGATCAGTGTTCATCTTTTGCTTTTCTTTGAAGCACTTCTTGGAATAAATACACTGCTCGAAGAAATTAAAGGGACACTTTTTAATCAGAGTATAGCATCAAGTTAATTAAACTCCTGGGATGTTGATCTGGTCAGGTAAGTAGCAGAGGAGGTTGTTAATCAGTTTCAGCTACACAGGCAGTCCAACTCCTCCAGGATGGCACATCAATTGCCAGAAGGTCTCAAGAACATGGAGGAAATTCCAGGAAACAGGCAGTTACTCCAGGAGAGCTGGACAGGGCCGTAGAAGGTTCCTAACCCATCAGCAAGACTGGTATCTGCTCCTTTGTGCAAGGAGGAACATCATCCTGAGCACTGCCAAAGCCCTACAGAATAACCTCCAGCAGGCCACTGGTATAAATGTCTCTGACCAAACAATCAGAAATAGATTTCATGAGGGTGGCCTGAGGGCCCGACATCCTCTAGTGGGACCTGTGTTCACTGTCCTACACCATAGAGATTGATTTGCCATTGGACACATGCTTTTCACAGATGAGAGCAGGTTCACCCTGAGCACATGTGACAGATGTGAAACGTTCTGGATAAGCTGTGGAGAATGTTATTCTGCTTGAAACATTGTTCAGCATGACCATTTTGGTGTTGGGTCAGTGATGGTATGGAGAGGAATATCCATGGAGTGATGCACAGACCTCTACAGGCTAGACAATGGCACCCTGACTGCTATTACGTATTGTAATGAAATCCTTGGACCCATTGTCAGACCCTACTCTGGTGCAGTGTGTCCTGGGTTCTTCCTGGTGCACGACAATGCCTGGCCTCATGTGGTGAGAGTATGCAGGCAGTTCCTGGAGGATGAATGAATTGATACCATTGAATGGCCCCCACACTCGCCTGACCTAAATCCAATAGAACACCTCTGGGATATCATGTTTCAGTCCATCCGAATCCAGCAGGTTGCACCTCAGACTGTCCAGGAGCTCAATAATGCCCTGGTCCAGATCTGAAAGCAAATACCCCAGGACAACATCTGTTGTCTCATTAGGAGCATGCCCCGATGTTGTCAGGCATGCATATAAGCCTGTGGAGGCCATACAAACTACTGAGTACTATTTTGAGTTGCTGCAATTAAATTTCAGCAAAATGGACAAGCCTGCTGCATCATTTTTTCACTTTGATTTTTGGGGTATCTTTGAATTCAGTCCTCTGTAGGTTGATAATTTTTATTTCCATCAAATGCTGGGGCATCCTTATGTAATATGTGTTATATAACACATTACCCAGTCCATATCAGTAAAGATATCCAGCATGATATTTTTCCCCATTGAGATCTGATGTGTTTTCAAAGTGTTCCTTTAATTTTTTTGAGCAGTGTATATTACTTACTATAGGAAACTGGGGTGGATAATCTTTTAGTTCGTTGTAAGTCAAAAGTGTGTTCAGTTAAGTTGTCTTCATGCTGTCATCCCGTCACTCCATATAGTCTGCTGCTTTTTTCTTAGCTTTGTATGCAGACCATGGAACAATCATGACAAATAGTTTTTCTCATGCAGATTTTTTAATTGTGTGTAGATATTGTGAAGCAATATATTCTAATGTCATATAATTCACTCATACTTTCTTACCAATCCTACACTCAGAAACTTGTTATAAAAATTACCTTTTCGAAGTAGACAATAACTTTGTTAGGATGGCTTTCTGTCTTCTTGATTATTCTGTTGATTGACAGCTGTAAAAAAAAAAGAAGCATGTGAAATGTCATGTTTTGTCATGGCAGGGCTGCCAACAAAAACCTATCAGTATGTTTACCTGTTTGACACTAGCCTTTATTGGGATGTACCCAGATGGCAGCTTTATTTCTGCTATCGCCATGTTGGAGTTCACACGACTGCCAGTGTAGCTGTAGGAAAAAAATGAATTCATTTTAAAGGAAATAGTGATTTTGTATACAATTTTATTGTTGTCAGGATTATATAAGTTGTAATTGTTTTTTTTGGGGGGGTTTGTCTTTTTTTTTTTTAGTGAGGTGAACTATTGCTCTCAGATCCTTTTCACATATTTGAATTTCAATTAATCTTTGACAAAAAAAAAAATGGAAGCTGTTTGGTTTTTATGCAAAGCTGCACTAGATTTTACACTCTCCAGTTTTAATAAATCAACCCCATTGTTTCAAGTAATTTTTGTTTCTTTTTAAATATCTTATTTACCTCTTTTTAAATATCTTAACAGTTATGAAAATGTATAATTGAAATAAGTATATAAGTAAAATGTATATTTTTACATACTAATAACTTATTAAGAACTAAAAAAAAAAAAAAACCTATTAAATTAAAACATTGTTTTCTCTTTAACAGAAATTGACTTTTACAATGAGTCAAGTCTTTTTTATTTTTCTGAATTGTGCTGGAAAACGACTGCTGAATGGCTTTCAAGGGCAAACCAGACAATGAATATATTCTATGACAAGTCATGTAAATCATGGTGCCACTACAGGTCTTGTTTGTGCTCACAAATGACCCAAACAGATCAGCCCACTGCTGCAGCCTCTTCTTTGCTACAAAGTTACAGTGTTCTGGGGAAAATGCTTTCTCCTGCCTGCAGCAGACAGATGAAATCATCTCAGTCTAAGCCAGGGGTCTCCAAACTTTCGAAACAAAGAGCTAGTTTACTGTCCTTCAAATAGTAGGTGGGCTGGATTGTTGCCAGTAGGAGTAAAATGCCCAGGCATCCATGGGAGTAAACAATTCCATAGGTTTGGTGGTAAGTGGGAGTAAAAAAAATTACATCATTGGTGTCAGTGGGAGGAATAGTACCCCATAATGGGTGTCAGTGGGAGAATTAGTCCCCCGTCTTTGGTGTCATTGGTTGGAATAGTATGCCATTGTTGGTGTCAATGGGGGGAATAGTGCCCTGCCTTTTGTGTCAGTGGAAGGAATAGTGCTGCAAGGGCTGGATAAAGGCAATCAAAGGGCCACATCTGGCCTTTGGACTGCAGTTTGGAGACCCCTAGTCTAGGCAAATTCACTTGACAGGAACTCGATGACTATTTTATTAAAGTGTACCTAACTCACAACAGTAAAATCAGTCTGTATATGCAGTAAAGCATGCTTGTTATACTCATTAAGGGGTTAATCCTCTTCATTGTGTAAAAACGCTGTTTGTTCCTGACTTCTATGATCCTCCCCTTTTTCCAGTGTCCCCCTCTTATCTTCTGATGAGACATATCATGTGGAGTCACTCTGCACATGCTCAGTTTGGTGTGTATTGTTAGGTTTTTTTTTCTTGGTAGAGTGCATGTGATCAGCACAGGGCCAATCAGCACTGACCAGACAGAGGTCAGGGGTTCTGCATCCTCCTACAGCAAAATGAAAACTCCTTCTACAAGCTTTAACCAGTGCTCAGCTGGACACTGATAGAAGTCACAAGACTGCTCTAACTGCTGAGGGGAGGTATTTAGCACTTTATATTCTCTAAAATAATTGCACTTCCATGTTCTATGTTCTGTGATAGACCAGATATAGTGAATGCAGGGTCCTGGGTTTATTAACACTTTAAGGATAAAATGTGTTGCTTTTGGAGGGGCGGAGCCTGAACATGGCAGTGGCGGAGAGCACGAGATAGAAGCTCTCCGCTAAAATTCCCCCACCCAGCCTCCCCAGGAACCCCATCCGAGTGGGGGATTTGTTGAGATAAGAGGTACCTGGAGCGTGGGGACCTCGACGGTAGTGCGGCGATCCGGAGACGGGGAGAGCGGGGAGCTGCTGGCCAATCAGGAGACCCGGTTCTCAGCAAGTGAGAGAGCCGGGAAGCCGGGTTTCCGTGGAGACAGGAGAGCGGCGTGACCACAAGGTCAGCCGCAAAGGAGCGCTGGGAAAGGAGGAAGCCGGCCGGCGTCCCACAAGGAGCGGAGAGGGACAAGGCGGCTTTTCTGAGTACCCCACTGTCTGGATATCCGGACCGGAGAGAGGCTGTGTGCTCTAAACATACCCAGGAACCACAGACACCCATATGGGAGAAGATTCAAGGAAGGAAGGAAATATAACTAAAGCTACCTTGTGGAATCCCCCAGGAAACCGCTCTGAAAACAGCAGCTGAAAGCCAACTAGCTGGATGGTAGCAAGCTGGAAACACACTGAAGAGAAGGAAGGGAGAATTGGGTGAGTGGAAGCATCTTGAATTGAACTAATGTTTTATTACACCCTATGTCTTGATTTTGAAATGGTATATAAGAACAGAAGATGAGAGAGATGAGGGGATTCCCAGGGGCTTTGAAGGAGAGATTAATTAAGCAATTAAAGAAGGAAATCTAGAGGACAACTCATCAGGCAAAGAAGGGACCCTGTCATAGAGTTATAATATCTAATATCTCATGAAAATTTAGAAGTGTCCCACAGAAGATATGAAGAATAAAAGTACCAAAGGAAGTGGGCTTAAAGGATCCCAAACGGGAACAATTAAAAAATACACGTCGCAGGGAAATATAACCCCAGAAAGGCTACAAGGAATAAATGGAAGAGAGGAAGGTGATATTAGACTTGTTAAATAGCCCTAGACTATCACTGGGCCTGAATGTTAGTAGAAGGAGGGAGGGAGAGATGGCGAGGGAGGGGGGGGAAGTTGGGGGGAGGGAAGGGGGGGAGGGAAACTGATAATAAGGTTAACACTCTGTAGGACTGAGAGAGGTATTAAAGCAAGGGAAAAGAGGAGGAGGGTAGTTATGCGACCCCCGGAAGGAAAGGATAAAGAGGATTTAAAAAAAGGATGGAAGAACTACAAGTCATCACTTATAACGTAAAGGGGCTGAATTGTCCTGGGAAGAGATTTAGGTTATTTAAGGAATTACATCATCAAGCAGTTTCGGTGGTTTTTTTGCAGGAGACACATCTTGAGATAGAATCCAAGGTTAAGTTAAAATCCAGAGATTACCCAACATGGTATTATGCAGATTCCCCGATTAGGAGAGCCAAAGCGGTAGCAATAGGGTTCAGAAAAAATGTAAGATTTGAATTGGAGGATAGAAAAGTGGACCCAGAGGGGAGATATTTGTTCTTGAAGGGTAAAATACAAGAGGTGGAGTGCACAGTAGCTAATATATATTGTCCAAATAAAAAACCAGAGAAGTATTTGAAGGGTGTGTTAATGAAATTGATGGATTTTAAAAAGGGTTGTTTGATATTGGCTGGAGATTTTAATTTCTGCATGGATCCACAAAAAGATACAACCTCTTCTGTGCAGTGAGAGGGGAGTAGATCTCTGAGACTATTAAAGAAGGTGATCCATGAGTTTCAATTGGTAGACTCATGGAGAATTTTGCATATGAAGGATAGAGACTACACATTTTTTTCAAATGCACACGAGACGTATTCAAGGTTGGATTATATACTGATAGAACATCAATTTATAGAGTCAATAGTTAAAGCAGATATAGGAGTAATGACCCTTTCAGACCATGCCCCTGTTGTATTGAGGATGGGATGGGGAAGGAGGAAAACAGATGGGGTAGGATGGAGGCTGAATGAAGCACTTCTCATGGATAAGGATATCGCACAGAAGATTGGGAAAGAAATTGAGAGATTCTTTAGAGAGAACGAGACAGAGGATGTGTCTAGGGCAACAGTGTGGGAGTCTCATAAGGCATATATAAGAGGAATCCTGATTACTATTGGGGCAAGAAAGAAAAGAGAAAGGAGAGAAAAAATTAGTGGGCTCTTAAAAGATATATCTGACCTGGAACAGATGCACAAAAATAGTATGGCAAAAGAAATGAAGCAGAAGATAAAAAAAAGAAAGAGGAGTTAGAGACTCTGATGGAAGAGGAGAGAAGGAGAGTTTATAACAAGGTGCTAAGTGAGAATTATAAATGGGGAGATAGGCCAGGAAAATATCTAATGAGAGCCTTAAGGAAAAAAAAAATAGGAATTATATAGATAAAATAAAAAGCCCCAAGGGAGAATTGGTCCACTCAAATAAGGAGATCGCAAAGGTGTTTGTGGATTATTACAGAAAGTTGTATAATATCAACCCATACGACGTAGCAAATAATATGGAAAAGGAAAATAGGGAAAAAAGGAAGATATATTTAAAAAATGAGGGACTACCAAAACTAAAAGAAGATCAACTAAATTCCCTTGAAGCAGAAATCACACAAGATGAGATAAAAGTAGCAGTAAAAATTATTTAGACGAGGAAAAGCCCAGGACCGGATGGCTACACAGCAGGGTACTATAAAAAATTTAGTGAAATATTGATTCCCAAATTGGAAAAATATATGAATGCCCTGGGAGGAGAGATGGACATGAGGGGAGAATCTTTACAGGCTCATATGGTACTGTTACATAAGGAAGGGAAAGATGCCTCGCAGTGTTCGAGTTATAGGCCAATTTCATTGCTGAATTTAGACACTAAGCTGTATGCAAAGGTCTTGGCAAATAGGCTGAAAGAGCTTATGCCTGAATGGATACATGGAGATCAGGTGGGTTTTGTCCCAGGAAGGGAGGGCAGGGACAATGGGTTGAGATCCCTGATGCTGATACAGAAAAGTAGAAAAGGGGAGAAACCGGTGGTGGTTCTTTCAATTGACGCCGAAAAGGCCTTTGATAGAGTAGACTGGGGCTTCATGATGGATACCTTAGAAGCCCTGGGAATTGGAGTTAGAATGAGGGAATGGATTGGAAAGCTGTACAGTAAGCCCTCCGCAGTGGTAATAGTAAATGGGGAAAAAACAGAGCCCATCGGGATGTCAAATGGAACAAGGCAGGGTTGCCCTCTGTCTCCCTTATTATATGTTATGTCACTAGAACCTCTTCTGTCAACAATAAGGAAGAATGGAGATATAAGGGGAATTCAGATAGGAGACGTAGAACATAAAGTGGCGGCCTTTGCAGATGATCTGCTGTTTTATGTGGGGAATCCCAGGATAACACTTCCAAACTTAATGAAATTGCTGAAGGAATACGGGGAACTATCAAATCTAAAAATCAACCCAACAAAAACTGAGATCTTAAATATAAATATCCCAAAAAGCGAAAAAGAGAAAATACAAAAAGAATTTCCCTTCATTTGGAAAGAAAGAGATATAAAATATTTGGGAGTAAGGCTTAGTGCGACGTATAAGAACTTGTATAAACTAAACTATATTTCATTATTAAATGAAGTGAAGGGGGAATTAAAAACTTTAGAAAGAGGATTTCCATCATGGTTAGGACGTATAAACCTGGTAAAAATGATAATCGTACCGAAAATTTTATATAGATTTCAAATGATCCCAATTAAACTCCCGGAAGCTTTTTTTAAAGTAATAAAAAGAATGATAACAAAATATATCTGGAGGAATAAAAAACCGAGGGTGTCCCATGAAATATTAAGTAGAGATAAAGGGAAGGGTGGTCTGAGAGCTCCAGATATTAAGAGATATTACAAAGCAGTAATTTTAGGGAGAATTTTTGACTGGACGTTCAATTTAGAGGGGAAAAGTTGGGGAAAAATTGAAAATACACTTAGTGGAACTAATTTGAATAGAATTATATGGTTACCGGCACAATATAGAGGATTGAAGGAGGATTTAAGTTTGTACACTGTAAATGTGTTAAAGGAATGGGATAAAATACACAAATATATGAAATGGGAATTTAACTCTATACTAATGCCACTAAGAAATACAGATTTTTTTTCCCCCAGTTAGAGAAGAGATAACAGGTAGATGGTTTATAAAGGAAGATGTCCAACTTAGAGACATAATGGGGGAAGGTAAATTGAAGACCTTTAAAGAGCTGGAAAAGGAAAAGGGAAATATTTTCACTAGGTTAGACGAGTGGCGTTATCACCAATTAAATTGTTTTTGGGGGAATCTCCCAAAACCCCTGAGAATGAAAAAGGATTGGAACTTGTTTGAAAGGTTGTTGGATGCACGGGGGGATAGGAAACACGGAACAGCTAAAATATATAGAATCCTCACAGATTTAGACACAAACACTAAACCAATGCACATAGTGAAATGGGAAAGAGATATAGGGGTGGTATTAGATGAAGAAAAACAGAAAAAAATAAACAGATTAGTTCACGAAAATGTAAGCTTAAGGGATGTAGAAACAAATTATAAATGTTTGACAAGATGGCACATTGTTCCGAGTGTAGAATGTAAGATAAGTGGGGAGAAATCACAGTGGTGTTGGCGAGAATGTGGGGAAGTGGGGACAGTGTATCATATTTGGTGGGAATGTCCAAAAATTCAAATATTCTGGAAAACAATAGTACATTTAATAGAGACCATTATAGGAATGAACATTGGGTTAGATCCTGGGATGTGCCTGTTATTTAGTTCAGAGTTATCAGTTAGCAAATTTAAGAAATTAGGTTTAGGGTACTATTTGAACGCGGCAAAAAGCCTGATCCCAAAGTATTGGAAGAAAAAAGAAATACCAAAAGAGAAGGAGTGGATAGAAAGAGTAAACTGGACTAGTAAAATGGAGAAATTATATTATATACAGGAAGATAAGTTGGAGGTATATTCCGCGAAATGGGAAAAATGGGAAAACTTTGTAGCAAATGAGAGAAAGTGAAAAGTAGAAAGTCATAGAATGGATAGATGAGTAGGATACGCTTGCTTTGGATAAAAGATAGTGAAAAATGCAGAGTGGGGAGGGGTTCTGGGGGGGGGGGTAATTTTTTTAAGAGGGGAAAAATAAAGTAATAAGAAATAAGTGTATATTTATTATGACTGAGATGAAAACGTTTTTGTTATTACTGTGAAAAACCAATAAATATTTAAATTAAAGAAAATGTGTTGCTTTTGAAAAGCAAACTGTTGGTGGACATTGTGAAAAGTCTAGAATTATCATGTAGATTAAAGGGTCATCTTTAAGTTATATCCACATTTTAACAAGCAGTCAGATTTTCATTTATGCATGGACAGTCACTGTGCTAGCAATCACTGGCCAAGGAATTTTTCAGAAATCATTAACTTAATTTGTCTGAATCTGTCTGCATGCCCAGCCTATGGAAGAGACTTCAGGACATGGTGAGCAGTGCATCACAAGGAATGGAATTGGTGTCACTGGATGGTAGTGATGAGATACTCTTGGATAAATTATAAATTATACATAGAGTAAGAGATCATCTTAAAAATATAGCCTTAAAATATAGAACACAATTTCAATGAGTAGAGATTTGGAGTCAGGGCTTAGCTACATAAGCATTTTTTAATCTTTTTAATCTATATCAAAAAAATTTTTTAGCTGTGGATAAAGAAGGGAAAGATTATCACCCAAGTCAGGTTTTTATTACTTTGTGGCTCACTCTCTGTCCTGGTGACCAATGTCACCAAATCAGATAGTGATGGAAACCTAAAATTTAACAGCTGGTACCAGTACAAGAAGTAAGGATAAATCTTCCAAAGGGGACACTTATTCTGGTCTAGGAGGGGAATTTTCTTCACTTTGTAGAACTTTCCTTTCACCTCTTGTTGAGTATCTAAATCGAGAAGTGAAGGAAATCTCCCCAGCAGGGTGAACCAACATGAGGACTGGTATTTGGACTCACCTTACATTGACCGAGATGCCAAAAGACTTGAAGGATTTGGGGCTACATGTCTTCGGTACTGTAGTTACTGTGATGGTAAATGGAGCTTCACCTTCAGGAGGAGGTATGTTGTATTTCAGAGTACTCTATAAAACAATTTGGCTTATTAATATTCATGATAAACACACATTTTGCAATAGGTCAACAGCAAACAAATAGATGCTTTTATTTCTAACACATTCTCATTTTGAAGCATATATGTTTATTTGACCAGTATCTGATTTGGAGAGGGCTGCCTTCTGCCACATACACCCTGGTCCCGGTGTCCCTTCCTGACAAGGCAGGATGGCACCTTGCTTTTAATGGCCATTTTCCATTGGACCTATAAATAAATAAGATCTAGAAGAGCATCAAAAGGAGCCCAACTGGACTGTACAACTTCCAGTTAGGAAAGTGTGGTCATTGTAATAAGACAAGCATAAATCATTAATAATCAACTCCACAACTCCTACATAGTACATTAATCACCCAAAGGGTTTTTTTTTCAACAAAAGTTGAGGAACTCTTTATTTATGCTGATCATAGAAAGCCAGTCTTCTCTGCTGAAAACTGGGCTTCTAGATGGCCAAAGTACCATCAGATTTGAGTTGTAAGGCACGGTAAAAAAGTTGTTCACAAAACTCATACATGGACAGTCACAAACAATAGGCTCAAAATATTTTGTTAAACTCATAATTTCAGTATCTGGGCAGTAAATTTTGTGTGCATGGGTACTAACCTGTATATAAACACAGCCAGGTCCATTGATGGAAACAGTGTATTCCCCAGGAATGTCAGGTAGCCGGACACTTTGCAGAAGCAGGCGGTTTGAGTCCTCTACATAGAGTTTGGAAACTGGAACTTCACCAAGGGTGACGGCTACTTCACGAGGACCATCGTGTTGGTGAGCAAAGTAGCCATACATGGCTAGGGCTTGAAGAGCAACTACTGTGTCCTGAGTATAACAGAGCATAAAATAAATGTTAGGGTAATTGATACTTATCTGTTTTAAACTTAAGGAGACCCTGTTGCCAGACTATTCTATTCGTTTCAACAATAATCTTCTCTTAAGGTTATCCAGTGGATATAAAAAGTCTACATACCCCTGTTAAAATCTTTGTCTAATTTTTTTATATCACAGAAACCTGACATTTTAACAGGGGTATGTAGACATTTTATAGCAACTGTATGTGCATTTAATGTATTTTATGCATGTTATTTACCTGTAAAACCCTCCCTTGTGTAGCCATCCCAAAGTCCTGGGAGTTCTGAATTATGCCACCACCTTAAATGTGATGTTAGTAGCCCTAGAAGACTCAAGTGACACTCTATAGTTTGCTTCCCTCCCTCCTCCTCACTGCTACTTTAAAGATTATGTATAGACACTCCTGGAAGAGAAGAACGTTAAGATATATGTAAGGAAGGACGGGGCTGTGCTTAGGAACTGACCTTTCCTGGAGTAGTCAAGTTTTCAGGCAGATTCAAAAGCACATTGCAAGTGAACAAATAGTTGTTTACAGAAAGGAAAAATGCTGCAAGTAAGAATTCAAAATACCTGAATTTCTGTGCTTTAAATTTCTTAATTTGGTATGGTTCTCTTTAACATTGGCTAGCAATTCTGACCCTTAGATCTTCCATATGACTTCATCCACTTGTAAGTAAGTACAACTTGCATTTATTTCTCAGTTTAAATCTGCTAAATACATTTCAGCTGTATCAAAGTGTAACACATTGAAATGTTACTGCTTACAATACATTAAAGTGGACGTTAGATGGTGATGGCCTGCTATTCAGGGTTACTCACATTGATGGAACATGATCTCTGAATAGCAGGACTTGGCTGATAGTGTCTAGGACTACATTTCCCAGGAGGTGTGATGATGGCTGAAGCGCTGAACTGGGCTGCGGAGCCAGGATTGGAGAGACAGCGGAAAGGACTCACTGACCGCCTGGCTTGCCACACTGCCAAGCGGGCCACTCTGATAGCAGGAGACAGAGCAGGGCACCAAGTATGAACCAGAGGGCCCCTGGACTGTCTCTCTCCATCAGGGAAGACAGATCGCGGCAATCCACCGAATCACATTGATCGGATGAGAGAGACCCATGCATCCACTAACAAAGTGAACATTGATAGTTTGTCACCTCAGTTATCTACCTGCACCAGTTTGTGGCCTAGTTATACCAGCGCCATTTTTGGAATATATCTGCAGTACCGTCTTCGTTCAAGCTGACTGCAGGACATACAGTTACAGACCAAGGTACAGCAGTGCCAACTGAATCAACAAGTCCATTTCCCTCTCTGCAGATCAGGATTCCTACTACTGTTCACCTTTTGATTTTCATGTTCAGAGGAAATTGTCTTTGTCCATAGACATTTATGCCAATTGTTGCTATTTACTACTTCAAGCTCAATTCATGGTTAGAGCTCTTAATGGGAACCTTGCACTAATTCCTTACCAACAATCAGGGAAGTTTTGAATCTTCTCCTTTTCCCTCTCTATCTTTGATGTGACAACCCTGAGGAACTGTCATCCACCCCTTGATGTAACGTCACACAAATTGGGCCCCACCAGGTGTACAGAAGACATTACAGAGCTCTTAAAGGGGACACTGACAATCATAACTGAGAATTCTCTTTATTTCACATCTAATCCTTGTTATCTAGTTCTGAGGACCCACAGTGAGCTTATCTGTTATTGATAGTCATTCTTGCTCACCGGGGATTCAAAAGTCTCCTCAGACTGGAGGCAGTGGATTATTTCTGAAAGCAGGCCTGCTAACAGACACTGTTGTTTTATTGTGAATTTTGTTGCTTTTGCTCACAGTTGCCAAGAGTGATCAAACTTGCTGCCAATACCAGTGTTATTTTGTTATTCTTGACTTTGTTACCTCCAATATAAACTTAATTTTGGTTTATACTACAGTAAGCTCTCGACTTATGAACATTCAAGTTGCGAACTTTCACAGATACGAATGGACCTCACATTACGAACATTCGGAGATGCGAACAAAGCACTGGAAGTAGCTCACGTGTCTGCTGGACATTGTCACAGCTGCGCTGCTGTGTGTTTACTGTACAGTACAGTGCGATAGTGTACTGTACAGAGCCTCGGATGTCTGGAAGCAAGAGGAAAAGCAGGTGTGATGTGGAGGGGACTGCTAGGAAGCGCAAAGCAATAACCATGGAAACAAAAGTGAAAATAATTGAGAGATTGGACCGAGGCGAAAAGATGGTAGACATCGCTCGTTCTTATAACATGAATTTTTCAACCATTGGCACAATTCTAAAGAACAAGGCCAAGATCATGGAACATGTGAAGTCTGCTGTGCCTATGAAGTCAACAATAATATCCAAAAAGCATGGTAAAGTGATAGAGGAGATGGAGAAACTTCTCAGTGTGTGGATGCAGGATCAGCTTCGAGTCCCAGTCAGCTTAACACTTATTCAAGAAAAAGCTAAAAGCCTGTTTGAAGACTTGAAGAAAAAACGGGGTGAACAGTGTCATTTAAGGCCAGCCATGGATGGTTTAACAGATTCAAGGCTAGAGCCAACCTTCACAAAGTAAAAGTAGATGGTGAGGCTGCGAGTGCAGATACCATAGCTGCCCAAGAATTTCCAGCAACACTTAGAGAAATGATTGACGAAGGTGCTTATTTAATCCAACAGGTTTTTAACGTCAATGAGACAGGACTGAACTGGAAGAGGATGCCAGAACGAAGTTATATCAGTAAAGAGGAAAAGGTGATGCCAGGCTTTAAAGCAGCAAAGGACAGACTTACTCTGTTTGGTGGAAATGCTTCCAGTGATATGAAACTAAAGCCTCTCTTAGTTTACCATTCAGAGAACCCAAGAGCCCTCCAAAACATAGCCAAGGGCTCACTACCTGTTGTGTGGAAGAGTAACTCCAAAGCTTTGGTTACATATGCCATTTTCCAGGACTGTTTTTTGCACACTTTATCCCCCGAAAAGGCCCCAAATGATTTAACTATATATCCCGGTAATTATACCTGCTATGCCAACTATGAGGGAGGAGGAAGGTTCCTGGGGAATTTCACAAAGGGATTCTGCGCTACTTATAGTACAGCCCGGTCGGATCAAACCCAGAACCAGGTCATATCACTGGGGGATATATTCTGAATCTGTGGTGATCAGAAGATTAGGACCCGACTGACAGGGAAGTGGAGAGGGGAATGTACCCTTGCCAAGGCCATAATGCCACTGCATATCCTCTCAGATCCATTACTTAAGGGGGCACCCAACCCCCCTTGTGCAACCAAGCAGAAACAAAGTGCCCCACAAGGGAGTTTTGACCCCCATGTCTATGTAGACGCAATAGGAGTCCCAAGGTGGGTACCCGATGAATTCAAGGCCAGAGACCAGGTGGCCGCAGGATTTGAATCCCTATTCCTCTTCATCACTGAGAACAAGAATGTAGATTGGATAAACTACATTTACTATAATCAACAACGGTTTGTAAATTATACACGAGATGCCCTAAAGGGGATAGCAGAGCAGTTGGAGGCTACTTCTAACATGGTTTTTCAAAATCGTATGACACTCGATATATTAGCAGAAAAAGTGGGGGTCTGTAAAATGATACCAAAGACCATGACCTGCTGTACGTATATCCCAGATAATACAGGCCCAAATGGGAAGGTGACACTGGCCATCAAGAGGTTGGAGGACCTATCAAATGAACTTAAGGAAAACTCAGGTATTACACATCCCTGGGATCAGTGGTTTGGATGGCTGAATGGCTGGCAGAAAGCCCTCGCCCAAGCAGGGGTGGTTATCCTGGGTATTATCATTCTAATGGCAGTAGTCGCCTGCTGTGTGATCCCTTGCATTAAGAGGCTAATAGGAAAAGCTGTGAACGAGATCTCCCCTACATTCCTGAACTATAACAATGTTGAACTCCCCCGTGAAGAAAGGGAATCCTATACTCCCTTACAGACTGTGGCCCCTGACCATCATATATCAGACTTATAAAAAAGAGGGAATGCTACAATTTCCCCCCTTAACAGACAACTACAAGCAGGGAAAGACAGTGTCTGACTGTGGCCTTCTCAGGACTCTAGGGATGGATTAGCCACTCAGGGACTCTATATGCGTCTTAAGAGAGTTCCAAGGGGAGGGCCACCAGGCAGTTAGGACATCAGACATAGGGACAGTCAGGAATAAAATAGCCATTTTAAGGGGAGATTGTAGTGGATTGTGATAGACAGTCCATGTTCTATTAGATAATCAGTAAAATGACAATTTTATAGTTTTGCTACTTTCTGCTTCTTGCTTTTTAAATTCCTTACTCTCTTAAGTAAACAATCAGATATAGGTTGACAGAACAATGATGATAATTAAGATGGGGCCTTCATCCGGAGTCTCACCCTAGGTGACTCATTAGGAGAAAAGTATCTTTTAATGTAAACAACCCCCTTAAAAGTGAATGAGTCTTTTTGGGGACAATGATTGGAAGATATCAACACGGATGGAAGAACATGCAGAAACCCAGTGGACTTTTCACCCAATCAATGTATATGCTTTGCCTGCATCATAAGCCCTATAAATGATACTGTTAGTTCCTCAATAAAAGAACAGAAAAAAAACCCAGAATTTTAGGAAGTTGGCAAACTGCAACAGTGTCAGT
The DNA here is from genome assembly GCF_062004578.1 of Staurois parvus. Taxonomy (NCBI): domain Eukaryota; kingdom Metazoa; phylum Chordata; class Amphibia; order Anura; family Ranidae; genus Staurois; species Staurois parvus. Next base: position 9,439,878 of record NW_028318321.1, read on the forward strand.
GTCTTGCTTCCACGTGCACGTAATTCTATATTAATTTGGCTCACTGGTAGATCATGGTAAATGGTCTGTAGGTGACCTAGTCCAAAACAGAGGCAAGATAAAGGAGATAACTGGTAACATGCTATATACCTGGGTAGATGAAAAACCACCAGTGGGATTCTGCTGCTTTACGATCCATGAGACCACCTTTGATGCATGTGTCATGTCCTCGTCATTGATCTTGGGTTTGGATAACATAGCCAGCAGGACATAGGAAGCCATCTCAACGTCCAGAGATGGGGCTCTGCGGTAAGGGTCTCTTACAATTGCAGAGTCTTCTGAGGATTCTGGCCGATGCCAGTGGATTGTACCATCTGGAATATTCATTTTTTTGTTAATGTTGACCATATTGGCAATTGATAAAGATTTGTAGAAATCTTTCTTGGGTCATGTGGTGTTTAATTCACTGAATATATTGGTATGGAAATCAAACCAACAAGGCATATGTTGTACAGGAATCATGATAAAGAGATTAGGCCAATAACCTGTTGGCACTTAGTGGTTTCTATCCATAAATTTCAACATCTTTAGGAGCACCAATGAGCAATGAAACCCCTGAGCATCTTTTCAGCAAAATCTGACACTTGCTAGAAGCAAATTGCTGGTTTGCCCTCCTCACTTTTTGTACCTCCCTAGTGGTCTTTCAAAATTTGGGCAACTCCTAGATATAAGCAGTAGGACAAGGAATAATGTACCCCTATGTAATATACAGTATACAATAATACAATATTACAAGGAGCTGCACAATCATTCCATATGCACAGGCTCACAGAATGCCTTTATGTTCCAACAAGAAAAATATAATACATTTACTAAAGGATCTGAAATATATTGAATTCAGCTAACAGTATGTGAATGTACACATTATGAAAGCATTCAATACATACAGGAGGCAGTACTGCCGAACATGATGAGGGGATAAAGCATTTTGACAGTGGATGTATACAATCCTTTCCAACCAATAAATTCTAACTGTGATGTTTTAAAGTAGGTTGCAAACTGAAAAGTTAGCGTTGGATTGGTTACCATATACGTATACAATATCGGTTGCTCATCTAAGATGATCTAACATGTAAAGCATAATCTTAGTTCTGAAACCACATGCTCGTACCTTGTTTAATGGCCTTGTCATCAAGGTCATGAAGGAGTCGGGAACGAAGTTCCAGTTTTTCAGCAAGTGTGAAAGCATACGCCATTAATGCTTCTGTGTAGAGGTCCATTTCCTTACCTATAGCCCTCTCCAGGCACAACAAGGCACCATTGACCACCAAGTGCTATGAAGACAGAATTTGTTTACAGGGTCATAAATGATCAAATAAGTCTATAATTAGCTATGTAAGATTTGGTTATATTTGTTCTACAAGCCATTAACTGTAAGTGGGTGGATTAAAGTGGAACAGTCCCTTTCATAAATACTGACTCAGTACGAAGATTTAAGTGTTGAGTACAAGAAATCAAAGTAGTTTTCAATATGTATTACTGATTGTACCATAACAAATGTTTTCATTTCTTCTGATATAAAGGCTTTATGTGTATCATTTTTAAAATTAAGCTTTGTTTTCGCAATTCACACAATCGATAGCTAGTTATAACAATCTGGCAGTCTTTTATATTAGTTCTTTCTATCCTCATACCGTAACAGGCAACTTGATTTCCAACAGTGTTATGGTAATGTAGGCAGCCAATGCTGTTTCATCACTCACTCCTCCCTGGAAAAAAACACAAGTATGTTGACAGTTAAAGTATATGTAAACGCTCGCCTTGTAAAACAACCCATTCAGTTTAAAATAGAAATGAAAGGCAAAACATGTATGTTTAACCATTTCAATACCGGGCAATTTTACACCTTCCTGCCCAGGCCATTTTTCACGTTTCAGCGCTCTCACACTTTGAATGACAATTGCGCGGTCATACAACATTGTACCCAAACTAAAATTTTATCATTTTCTTCACACAACTAGAGCTTTCTTTTGGTGGTATTTAATCACCACTGGGGTTTTTATTTTTTGCTAAATTAACAAAAAAATACCACAAATTGTGAAAAAAAAAACACTTTTTTCTTTGTTTCTGTTATAAAAGTTTACAAATAAATAATTGTTCTTCATAAATTTAGGCCAAGATGTATTCTGCTACATGTCTTTGGTGAAAATAACCCAAATTAGGATGTATTATTTAGTTTGTAGGAAAGTTATAGAGTTCACAAACTATGGTATAGATCTGAAAATTGATCAATCCTGAAGTACTGACAGCCAATCTAATTTCTTGAGGTCCAAGAATGTCAGAACAGTACAGATATCCCACAAATGACCCCTTTTTGCAGAGTAGACAGTCCGACATACTTCATAAGAGGAATGGCGAGTTTTTTGAAGTTGTATTTTTTTTGTCGTAGTTTTTCGGAAAATGAAAAAATTAAAAAAATTATTTTCACTATTTTTTTTTTTACATACTGTCACCAGTGCAGTACAGCGTCATCATATAACTGGCATGGCGGTGAACAGGGACACTGACTGGTGACAGTATGAAAAAAAATATATATATAATTTTTTTTTATTATTATTTTTAATTTTTTATTAAATTTTTTAATTTTTTTTCATATTTTACTATGACCAAAGTAGTACAATGTTACCATAGTAACATTGTACTACTTGGGGGAAGTGATCAGTATTTTATTTTTTTTTTACACAATTACTTTGCTATAAGCAAGCATTTACCTGAATTAAATCGATTCATTCAGGGTTTTTTTTTTTTTTTTGTGCTTAGCTGTGATTTGGCCACAGCTAATCACATGACATGTGCATGTGACCTGCTGTGACCATTCACAGCTAGGCACTAGTATACAATGGATGGCATGAATGAAGCCATCCATTGTATGAATGAAGCCATCCATGAATGAAGCCATCCATTGTATACAACTGTCATGTGACCTGCTGTGATTGGTCACAGCAGGTCACATGGTACCAGCAATGGGGGCCGGTACACGGATCTGTCATTGGCCGTGTCCGAGGTACACGGCCAGTGACAGATTGCGCCGCTGCGCGGCTCTGCAACCGCACGAACTGCGCATGTGCGGAAGGACGCCAAATGGCGTACACCCCAGAAAGCAAGAGCATTTTTGCAGCCGCCAAACGGCTATAGGCCGGGCGGCTAATGGTTAAAAACATTAAAAAATACCTTTTCCCTCTTTTTATAAGTGATCACATACCCTCTGTTCTCAGCTGCATAGAGAGGTGAGGGAGGAGAAACAGTAGTACACTGATCTTCCCAGTGAATGGCTGTGCAGAGGGGGTGTGTCAGCACAAGTCTGATCATTGGAGGAGAGCAGGCTGAGTTCCAGCACAGCTAGAGAGCTGACCACACTGTGCTCCCATACCTAGTGTGTTCAGTTGTTAATAGGAAAGCAGAAGGACTGGCAGGAACATCAATGATTTCACACAAAGGGAGCAAAACAAAGAAAAATATACTTTTGCATACAAGTATATGGTACAGCAGTCACATATCAAGAATATGAAATGTTGGGTTTACATATTCTTAAAAAGTATACAGAGCAGTTTTACCCCAGAATATGCGAACATGCTTTGGTTTCACTCTGATGTGATTTCCCGGTTTTGCAGTTATAATTTTTAAATAGCTGGCAGATTGATTATACTGACCACATTTATTATTGGATTCATGAAATATATATTTTTCTTTTATAAATGTTTATTGGGAAACAAAACAAGATAACATTGTTGACATTTAGATATATCAAACTGATGTGGACATATACACATTGGTCAACATTGTACAGAAGTAGCAATAATGTAATAATGTAATGACAAGATTAAGATATGTTAGGATAGGGGCCCATAGGATTAGTCAACTATATATTATATGTTGATGGAGGGACCCGGAGATCAGAATCTTGGTTTTCTTTCAGGTGTGACTAACAGGATAGAAAAACACAACCAAGACTGTGCAAATATTGTGTGGGGAGAAGGTTATTGACCTAAGGTGGATGTTGAGACTATGAAAAATAGAGGGATGAGTGGGGTTAAGAAAGAATAGAGAAAAATAATGTGGAGGGGAAGTACAAGAGGAATGCAGAGGGGTGGAGGAGAGAGAGTGCATTTTTGGAGCGTTTTTCTGCCCAAGTGAAAAAATGTAAGAAAATAATAGTAGATGAACAAATATATGTTAAATAAATAAAAAAAACACATAAAAATTATACATTTAAAAAAAAAAAAGATGTAAAAATTAAAAAAAAAAAACAAATAAAAATTATACATTTAAAAAAAAATTAAAACAAATTTATATATATATATATATATATATATATATATATATATATATATAATTTTTTTTTCATATGTATAATTTTTATGTGTTTTTTTTTCCTTTTTTTTACATTTTATTTTTTTTTAAATGTATAATTTTTATTTGTGTTTTTTTTATTTATTTAACATTTATTTGTTCATCTACTATTATTTTCTTACATTGTTTCATGGGGAAGGGTTCCCAGGGGTTTAGAGTTCTATAAAGTTAAAAGGACAATAGAGAATTCTTAAAGCATGAGGTTTTGGAATAGGATATCCAAGGCTGCCAAACGAGGAGCTATTTAGTGTGGGTTTTTTTTAGTTTATCATTATATGGGTCAATCTATTTTTTATGGCTTTGAAGCTTAGGGTTGGGGTCTTCCAGGCCCTGGCTATTTCAAGTCTGGTGTCTGTAAAGATATGAAACACCAACACCTTTTTTAATGCAAAAAAAGGCTAGGAATCAGTTTATTTTATTTAGAAGTGCTTCATAAGTGGGAGAATGAGATTGTAAACCTCTATCCAGAGTCTGCTCGCTAATGGGAGATAGATATTGTAACATGCAAGTGTAACATTTCCACGTATTTATTACATCTTAGTGCTCGCAGTATTCCCTCTGACAATGCATTTATCTGCATTTTCCTTCAGAATGAAGGAGACATACTCTCAGCCTAGGCAAATTCACCTGACTGGGAGTACAAGGACTATGTTAAGGTAAATTATGGAGGGTTTTTTTTTTTACATCATACAGTTGAATATTGTGACATGTCAGAAATGTATTTATACAGCAAAGTTCAGCTTAAAATAGAATGGTGGTATGGCTGCATACCATGTTGCTTCTTTAAAGGCAAATGTGTTTAAAAATCTTTTAGAGCATTTTAGGAACTAGCCTGTTATAAACATTTAGCAAAGATGTAATTTTACATATGCCAATGTAATACAAAGTACTGTATATTCAGGATAATGAGTCTGCAAATCGAGTACAGCACTGTTCAAACACTTAAAGCTGAATTCTAGGCAAATATAAAGGACAGGAATTAATGGAGCTAATAGTACCCAAATTTGACTATTGCAGTTCCTCTACAGCAGTGCTAGATTATGAGAGGAAGTAAGTGCACAATTAAACATACTGATAAAAAGTCAGAGTGACAGAGGGATGAGCTCATCACTGTGCTGCTTCTCCTTTCACTATTCAGTAACAGTCTGGAGGGGGTCCAGGAGGACCTAGATTTAGGAGGAGTGGGTTGAATGATGCTGGCTGTCATTCTTGAGACATGTAGCACAGAAAAAAAAACTACTGCAGCGAAAACCTTTGCATTGAAGGTTGTGGCAAAATCTGGTTTTGTTGTTTTATCTTTTATTAAGCTATTTGTTTGTTATTTTCTTATTTTTGGCTGGAGTTCTGCTTTAAAGAAGCATGCATTGGTATGAGCAAGCCCTAAAAACTGCAGCAAAATGCTGAAGACCACATCCTGTAGAAGCAAGCCCTAAAACCCACAGGTGAAGAATAACAGAACATGTAGTGGTATCAATTTATATAATCCTGCTATGATTTAAAAGCTAGAATTCAATTACTAATCTTTGCAAGCAGACCCTAAGTGGTGATAGCACTTGTGTTAATAATGAGGTCTGATGAGCTCCAAAATGAATATATATATATATATATAATTGTAACAGTACTCACAGGGAACTTTAGACCTTCTTTGATCTTCCTGGAGCTGATTGTTGGCTGAGTCCTTGCCATTTTGGCTATTCTTCTATCCATTCGAATGGTACTTTTTTGCTTTCTTCCACGTCTTTCAGGTTTTGGTTGCCATTTTAAAGCATTTGCGATCATTTTTGCTGAGCAGCCTATCATTTTCTGCACTTCTTTATATGTTTTCCCCTCCAATCAATTTTTTTTATCAAGGTACGTTGTTCTTTATCAAGGTACATTGTTTTTTATCAAGGTACAATGTCTGGAACGACCCATTTTCCTCAGAATTTCAGAGAGAAATGCACTGTAACCAGCATGTACAACATTTGCTGCCTTCCTTCCTTAAATAAGGGCAATAATTGGCACCTGTTTTTCAAAGAATGAATGACCTCACTAATAGAACTCCACACTGCTATTATTTTGAACATGCCCCTTTCAATGAGTGATTCAATTACACAGAATCAGCAGCATGCATGTCATGACTGTTGGGTCTGTTGGATTTCTATTACTCTACTACACCTGCTAGTAAATTATTTGCTATGTAGAAATATAATTTCTACCAAAAAAAATGATTGATCAGGTTAGTGATGTCTGACTGCTATTATTTTGAACACAACTGTATGTGTGTATATATATATGTATATATATATATATATATATATATATATATATATATATATATATACTGTATACACTGTGGCATATACAAAATGCACTTTATTAAATCAGAACACAAAGCGCATTTTTGGACATTTCTTGCAAATGAACATTCTGTCATATATATTTATTACCAGCACTACAGTGTACTCATGGCTGGGGCATGCAGATGAGCACTTTTTGTAACAGTGGATCATGAGGCAGTGGCTAAACTTCAATACAGGCTAACGCAGTCAAGTAGTTCAATTCATAAGCACATTGCCACAAACACTCGTCATATTGCCACTGTCGATGAGCTGGGTATTACGTGTTGCTTGTTTTGGTTTCTCCTATCCATCCTCATGTAGGAATTCCTGGCTGCAGGACTATTGGGACTAAGCTGATTATTGACTTCACAGGTTTAGCGCCTTGGTTCAGTTGCTAACTTTCAATGCTGCTGGCTCCTGCTTTTACATTGCAGCTTCTCTGAACTTCTGGTTTTCACAGGGAAGAGTTAGCAGTAGACAGTGAAGTCTCCAGCCAGTCCGTTAGCTTGGAGATGGAGGTCGGAGGGAGGAGCATGGAAGTGCCTTACCATCCTAGGCTATGGAGTTGTGTATTTCTGTTGATGCTCAAAATATAGAGAGACTAACATTAGTCCCTGCATGCAAGGGTGGCTCCATAGAATGCTCCAAGAGAAAGGAGTCACCCTGAAGCGGGAAACCTGAGCCATCAGACATAATACCTGTATAAACAGGAACATAGGTAAGGAGTAAAAGATAAAGAATCTGCATACTCGGTAAGTGAATTATTCAGCTGCTGAAAGTGCTTAAGGTGCAGAGGGTTTAACATCACTTTATGGCCAGAATCGCTACTGTAGATGCTTAAAAGGTGTGTTTTTCTGTTAAAAAAAATGGTGGCAATTATTGTTTGTGTGTAAAAAGGGTCAACTGTGGAGATAACCAACCCCAGTTACACCCTTAGTCTGGTAACACTTAAATTTTTTGTCCCACAAGCTGGAAAATCACAACCCCTATCAAATATGAAAAATAAAATAGCAAAACTGGTGCCATCTGTCAATTGGCACTCCAAACCTTGCACTACTAAGTCTTTTTTCTGCAACAACTCCCTCTTCCCCATTTCCACCCTTACCTTTAAAGCATTATTAAAGAGTTGTCCCATGTTATGAAAGCAGCCGTTGTCTTTCTGTCTCTGTAAAAGCCACTTCAAGCTGTCTGATATTTGTTTTGGGTCAATGTAAATGTGTGACTGAGCCTTGGAGAAGGATCTGAGAACAAACGTCGTTAGCCTGGAAGAAAAAAAAAAAAACAGTTATTCTGCTCTGTTCTCCTGTCAGCAAGCTTCCAGTGTTATATTGTCAACAGAGTAAATTGCATGGATCACTCAGCTGACTGGTTCACAGGTCTGGTCCTTCCAGCGTGAGTGCTGCCTCACGGGACTACAGAAAGCTAAAATAAAGACAGATTCTGGTACTTACTGTGTACCAGCTGCATTTCAAAATACATTAAGAATGTATAAGTGTGGTCTTTTATATTTTCCTGAAGTTCCCCTTTGAAAAAAACTGATAGAATTTCTCTATAACAGTACCTATTTTGTGTCCCCTATACCCAACTGTCCATACCAAGTGTTCCCTTCTCCAAACCGAGGTCCAAAAGCACTATATGAGCCATCAGAGTGTTTGTAAATCAGCTGCTTCTGATATCCTGTGAAACGATAAGAAAATAAATACTATCACATTGCATTGTCTCTATTTGAACCTTTAGCTTTAAAGTAGATCTAAAAGCACTTCACTATGACTATAAGGCAGTAATACAGCCTTTCTCAACAAGGGTTCCTCCAGAGGTTGCTAAGGGTTCCTTGAGCATTGACAGATTGACATCTTGCCTGATGGTGTCTTGCACCAATGTCATTCTGCAGACCCTGTGATCTGGGACCAGTGGAGCTTCTGGTTTACCACGGTCTCCAATGATCATGTTAACTGTCTGTAAGGGGAGCATTCTTTCCACTGTCCCCCTAGTATGGGGACACTAAACTGACCACCACAGTAATGGGTATTCTCACTGACCAGCAGTGCAACAGGACATGTTTTTCACTAAATACCAGTGTAAACCTAATGGAACTAAAGAGCCCTAACTACACTCCAAGCACATGGTTGCTTTGTTGCCCCATTGACTTGAACAGGTGAGTTTGACAGGCGGTGCCACCTGCAACTTGACATTCCGTGTTAAATTTGCAAACATCCTCCTCTAGCTGCATGGTAGGCTTTAGGAGGGAGGTCAGGGGGCAGATTTCCTGGTACGAAAAAAACGTTAATGGCTACAAGGTTGAGAAAGGTTGCTATAGGAAAATAGTCACATGAGAGAAAAAAGTACTTAATTAAATCCTTGTACAGAAACAATGGAATATTGGTCACATGGTCTCCACCAGAGATACTTGGTGAATGGATGTTCAAACAGAGCACCCAGGTTACAGTGAAGTGCTTTTGCTGTTAGACTATAGAACAACTTTAATGTTGCCTGTCCAGGATTCATTTCCCCCTGCTGTCCGCTAATAATGATTTTAGTGTATTCTGAATCAAATTATAATTTTCATTTTTTGGGGGGAGGGGGGTGCCCTGTCAGATAGGCTTGATAGGGCCCTGTTATTTCTAACAGCAGCCCTGTGTAAACCTATGCTCTTTAGTGAGTGGAAGCAATATTTCCTGTTTATAATCAGATTAAGATATTTGATCTGGGACTTTACAGTCCAGAGACTGCTGGTTAAAAAAAATATTATTATTCATACTATACATTATTCTACCAACATAACAGAAAGAAAAAGAGGTGTTCTAAGACAAGATATGGCCAATGGGCAAAAATAATATAACCATCCTTTAATATGGTTAATAAACATCCATATGTGTGTGTGTATGGGAAAGGGGAGACGGGGACTCAATAATTAAATAGGAACTCCAAGCTTATGGATAAATGGGATACTGATTTAATATGAGGAGCTGCTGAAATCACAGATAACTAAGTATGTAGTTCAGAATTTTATCCCCTAAAAAAAAAAAATCTGTGGCAAAGAAAGTTTTTTCTGCATCATGGGAGCTATGCCCTTTTTGTCTGGATCAAGCCAGTTAAAACGTGCTACTGAGTAAGGAGTGGGCACAATCAGAACCATGTTTATTGTTATCTTTTTTAATCTTCGTAGAAAGTGCTGTTTTTATATTGCCCTTGGTTGTGTTAGGTAGAGTCCTGCTTTAAGTTCCTTTTTCCCCACATGTTTTTACAAATAAAAATCAGACACAGGAAGGCAATACATTTTTTTTTGTAACAATTACAGAAAAAAAACAGAGGGATTAAACCGGCCATGCATGGGTCGAATTCCGAAAGAATTTTCTTTCGAAAATGTTTTCTAAGAATTTTTGTTCAAATTGTGCACCATTAGTGGGCCACATCAACGGATGATTTTTGAGCGACCATTGAATTTGAGTGATAGGGCATGTTGTAAATTTGTTGAAAAACAAACTATTTTCTAATTAACAATGGAAGAATCGTATGAGAAATGTAATTGAAAAATAAATGAGCATGAGCTGTGACCTGGAAAGAAAAGAAAATTCTTTTCCACAAAAATTCTTTTCTGTAGCAACATGATCCAAACTTAAAGGCTTGGTTGGTCGAATTTCGAAATCAATGGTGGCACCATCAAATTACAAAATCCACAAAATTTTCTAAAGAAAATTTGTTTGGAATTTGACCCATGTATGGCCTGCATATGTCATGTACTGAACCCAACGAGAAGCAATGTTATGAGGTGCTGCTTTCTCTCACCTGTGCTCAGGTAGCTCAAGGCTTTTGATTTGAGCTCTGGGGTCAGCTGACCGGTATTATTGAGATACTCCAATATGAAGATATTGGGGGTAAAAAGAGCGATATTCTGTTCCCCACATCCAGACGGCATCTTTAGCAGATTACCTAAATTCTGCATTGCTGTTCCCATGATATCACCTAAAAGAATTGATACAAAAAAACATAAGGCTATTTATTAATGTTATAAACCTTTACGCTGCACAATTTACAGCAGTTTTCCTAATACTGTTTTCTAGCAACTGTGACCGTAAACCATGCCTAGTTTACTCACCAATCGCAGAGAAGTAGGCACGTTGAGAACCTTCCACTATCTGGCTTGGGAGCTTCAGGGAAATTGTTTCTGCTATCGCAGTGCCTGTATATAAAGATTAATGGATATTAAACCCCAAATACATGAATAAATGTAGCTGCATATCTTGTACCATTGCTTGTCACCATTGCTTTCTGTTCCCAGTTTTGTGCAGTTGCTACAGCATTACCAGCCTATGAAGGTTTCCTCTGATGGAAGAATTTTATCCAAAACCACATCTTCTATTAATATATCCCATAATCCATTTAGTCTGCCAATGTTGAGTGGAAAAATTGGTGATAAAAGGACAAGAGATTTTGCTAACATTATCTTTGTCCTTTTCGGTTAAAAAGAGGATTTGTCTAAAGAACTCATTTCTCGTATTAATTTATCCATTTCATCTTCCTGATACCCTCTCTGTAAAAACCTATTCTTAAGAGTCTTACTTTGAGTAAAATAGTCTGATATATTAGTACAATTCATTCTCATCCTAATAAACTGACCTTTCGGAATCTTTTTTTTTAGTAGGATTGTGACAACTCATGAGAGGAATGTAACTATTTCTGTCAGTACTCTTAAAGAATGATTTTGTTTCAGTTGAATTCTCTACTGAGAGTTAAATCTAAGTTAACTTCTTTATCGCTGGAAGTATAGGTCAGTTGAATATTCTTTTGGTTATCATTTTAAAAAAAAATATGAAATCTAATAATGATCCTTCATCACCATTCCAGACTAAAAATATGTCATTGATATATCTTTTGTAAAAACTCAAACTCAGCCACTGTTTGCCAAAAATAACCTTTTCCTCCCATAAATAAATTGGCAAGACTGGGCGTGAATTTCGCACCCATCGCTATTCCCTTGGTTTGAAGAAAGAAATTTGTATCAAACCAAAAATAATTATGAGACATGGCAAAATTATTCAAATCTAGAATAAATATTTTTTGTTTGTCATAGATCCCATCAGTTCGATTTAGAAAAAAATGTATTGCCTCTAAACCATCATGATGTGAGATATTAGTGTACAGAGAGGTGGGATCTGCCATTACTAAGAATGCACCTGATTGTACCTTTAACCCACTGAGATCATTAATTAATTGTTTGGTGTCTTTGATATAAGGCAAGGTTTTAAAAACTACTGGCTGTAGAAAGAGGTCTATGTATTCTCCAAATCTGGGCAGTAACAAATCAATACCACTTATTATTGGTCTACCAGGAGGGATTGTTTGATTATTATGAATTTTAGGTAGATAGTAGATCACTGGGATCCTAGGAGAAGAAGGGATCAGATAGTCTTTTTCTCTTTTATTTAATATACTTCTTTTATATCCCTTTTTAATAATCCCCATTAATTCCTTCCTATATGATGAAGTAGGGTCCTTACTAAGTGGCATATAGTTCTCAGTATCATCCAAAATATTATACATTTCCTTCATGTAGTCATCTCTGTCCAAAAGGTCAATACCTCCTCCTTTATCTGCCGGGCGGATAATCAGTTCCTTTCTATTTAATAAACTTTTTATACCATGACTGATTTTAGCATCTTGCAAGGATGTATTTTTACCTGTATTTTTTCTAAATTTCTCAGAACCATTTCTTTAAAAATGGCAGTTTGAGGGTTAGAACTGCTAGAGGGGATAAATAAGAAGCATTTCTTAAATTAGTATGCACATACATAGGATTAGTGGTTGGTCTAGAAATAGGACTCTGCAAAAAATGTTTTTTAAGGGAGCCTGGTCTGGTAAATTTATGCAAGTCAATGAAAGTTTGTAACTTATTCAGCTTGGCATTGGGGTAAATTTAAGCCCATTATTTAAAGTATAAATCTCCTCTTCTTTTAGTTCTACCGTATTTAAATTAAAGATGCCTTTGGAAACTACATTTTTCTTTTTTTGTTGATGTCTGTTGATCTTTCTACCTCCCCGTTTCCCCCTCTTTTGGTGATGCTTCTTTTTCTGCCTGTTCTCTCTCCTAAAAACTGATTCTGATGCTTGGTTTGATAACAATTAGTGGGTGGGGCCTATTTGTATAGTACAAATATTGAGAGGGATTACCAGAGTGGTGATGATTAGTTCTCCCCTGAAAACTCACTCTTCCTCTATATAAATTGTGCGGTTGTTGATTGCCAGATCCAGATCTGTACCTACCACCATTGGATCTCTGCTGATGTCAGAAGGCAGGGTAGTTGGATGTATCATAGTCTTGCTTATAGGACGATAGGTCTGTAATATGTATTATTTGAAGGCCTGGGTGATCTATAGTTTTGCTACCAATAAACAACTCTATTAGGTGGTTGTTGAGAATATGAATTTTGTGGGTGTGTGTAAATATACCTATCACCCACATGTTCATCCTCCATTGAGTATAGGGGTTCATAGCGATTATGTACTGGAACTCCATAAGAATTGTCATCTTGTCCAGTAACATAATTATGAAACATCTTAGATTGCTTATTGCTATAAGCAAGAGCACTTTATGGTGGTGGATGGACACATTTTTAATTAATTTTGGTTTGCACCATTTTTTTTTTCACATGGACATTTGACATGAACTGTAGGGGGATACTGATGCTGTTCTGCTGCATTCCACTGCGTGGGTGCCCCATTCTGGGCACCATGCTGCCATTTTCTCCTCTAATGCCATCAGGAGCCCTAATGCCTGTTCCTGGTCCATGCAGGCATCCCCCCCAGTGACGCACACAAGCTCAGACCACTGCCTGCTGTGTGTCCCATCTCTTGCAGTCTACTGGGATATGTGGTGCAGATATCCCAGGAAGCTTTAGAGAGGAGAGCATGTGATTTACATTTAGGGGTGGGAGAGAGTGCAATGATGCCTAGTGTGTCAATTGAATGAAGGTCTACTTTAACGTAGTAAGGCTTTTTTCTATAAGTTCACTTTATTAGTTTGTACAAAAAAACATTGAGTGTCTCATATGAACTGGAATATTTACCTATAGAAATAATATAAAATATACCTTTACCGCAGACCATGGCTGAGTGTGTCTCCTCTTTTTCAAATCCTTCAGGCTACAAATTAAACACAAATCTATGTTATATTGCACTTATACTTTTGGAGCATGCTACTTGGTGGGAGAATATTTATAGGCATGTTTATAATCCAAAATTCCCACAATAGTCTTAAAAGCTCATGTATATTTTAGGGCCAACTCATGTAGATGCCAATTCATCTTTAGGGGTGGTGTTGGGAACCTAAAGTATCTTGAAAAAAACATAAAAACATGTGGGAAATAAACCCAGGACCACAACTCTGCACAGACACAGTGCTCTCTACAAGCATTAAAGTATAACTAAAGTCAAAACTTTTTTTTCAGTTTTGGATAGAGTGGAGAGGGATTAAAACACCTGTCAGGTTTTAATTGCTGTCTGTGCCCCCATTAGGGAGATTCACCTTCTCTACTGTATGTGTCCTGTTTACCAATATAATCAAAAGTGAAAGTAAAAGAAACCCCAAAATTTAAATTGTTCCAAGAAATGTAATAGAGGAAAAATATTTCCATGGGGACACTAGTTCTGGTGACCTGGGGGGTCCCCAAGGAATTCCCTTAATTTGCAGGGATTTTATCACTTCCTGGGACAAGGAGTGAAGGTTAATCTTCCTAATGGGACACAGATGGCAAAAACTAAACTGAAAGGGGTTATGTAAGGGAAAATGGAGCAGCCATTTCTAGATATAAATATGAAATACATTGGTATTGAATTAGATGGCCTAACAACCTATTTCCCTCTCCTGCTGGCTCAACATTTGGCACTTCACTTCTACTTCCAGTCTATTGTCTACAAGATTGTTGTCACAGCCTTTGAAGACCTGTCAAACATGATGGACATTTACATGTGAACAAATAATCACACCTCAATGAGATTACACCAAAGGACACTGGAAGTAACAATAACATGTGGACTATTCGCATCTCAATGAGTTACACCAAAGACACAGATGACTCTTCAAAGAAAGATCAGATAGCTAGGTACCACCCACTGTAGAGCATATAAATTGTATTAGAAAGCCCTAGTTAGACAGAGCATAACTTTGAATCCAACACCATGTATTGTTCTGCTCTCCCTGCATGGAGGTCTAGCTACATGCTTGTATAATAAACATCTACTTTTCAATCCGGCTTCAGCAGTCAAAATGTTACTGAAACCCATGTGTTTTGGGTTTCCCCATCAGGTTATAACTAGGGGTGTGGAAATTTTTGAAAAAACTACTTGTCCAAGGACTAAATCGGTGTCCCAAACTACTTGTCCCTCATGACAATCTACTTGTCCTGAGCCAGTCACAGGCCCCCAGATGGGCAAGCAGAGCCTGGAACATATAGCAGGTAGGGAGGAGAGGCTGACACTGTGGGCTGTGTGGAAGCAATCGGGTGGCAGCGCTGCTGCCCAAATGCTTCCACCTGACAGATGAGCCCTGCTGCTTGCCCACAGCAGGGCTGAAGGCAAAAAAAATTACCTGCTCGGCGCCTGGAACTACATGTCCCGGGCGTCGGGCAATAGGAATTGCACATCCCTGATAACCCTCCCTTATTCTATCCAAAATGAAAAAAAAAAGTTCTACTTTAATAAACTGGAAAAGGGCCTTCAGATGGTCCAGTAGTGAACACTATTAATGGTCAGACAACTTACCTTTTATTACATGGCCTGGGTTAAATACCACCTTACAGAAAATATAGTGCAAAATTCCCACCCAAAGTCACAGATAGTTTTATTAAGTAGTAGGGCTGAGGATTGGGATTTTTTTTATAGGTAAGTCACACAAATAATGAAGATATGCTGTCATATAGACATTGTACTGTCATCCTCCATTTTCATTTCCTGCACAGTAAATATTGTGATCTAATGACAAAATGGACTCACCTCCACAAGAATTTGTTTGGTGATTGTGTCCTTCCTCCCTTGTGTTGGGTTTACAATCTCATTTCCGCACATTCCTCCTCCTTGCAGAGTCTGAGCACTCACCGTAAAGTTCACTTCACCTGAGACAGAAAAGGGAAGATCTCTTAAAGTACACTGTCTACAGTAAGGGTATTGAATTAAAATCCAAGGAGGTACAGTCACTAAAATTTTCTTTCAGCCAAGGTCTAAATCTCAAGTTTGTGCTATGACATCAGAGTGCCCCCGTACATCAAGTATCCCCATCAGAGCACCCACTTACATCAGGATTCTGCGTCAGAAGGCTCCCTTACATCTGGTGTCTCCCATCGGTGTGCCCCTTTACATAGTTGTTTTCATTAGAGTGCCCCATTATATAAGGTTCCCCCATCACAGTGACACCTTACATAGGGGGTGCCCATCAGAGTGAACCCTTACATTATGTGTCACCAGAGTTCCCTCTTACATCACGTGTCTCCATCACATCCAGGTGTGCCCATCAGAGTGCTCCTTTACACCAGGTGTGACCATCAGGGTGTCCCTTTACTTCAGACGTCCCCATCACAGTGCCACCTTACATGTGGTATTCCCGTCAGAGTGCCCCCCTTATATCAGGTGTCTCCATTAGAGCACCTCTTTACATCAGTTATCCCCATCAGAGTGCCCCCCTACATTAAGTGTGCTCCTTTACATCAGTTGTCCCCATCAAAGTGCCCCCTTACATCAGATGTCCCCATCACAGTGCCACTGTACATCAGGTATTCCCATCAGAGTGCCCCCTTATATCAGGTGTCCCAATTAGAGCATCCCTTTACACCAGTTATCCCCATCAGAGTGCACAACAGAGTGCATTACATAAGGTTACCCCATTACAGTGCCCCCTTACAACAGGTGTCCCCAGTACATCAGGTGTGCCCATCAGAGTGCCCCTTTACATCAGGTGTTCCCATCAAAGTGCCCCTTTCCATCATATTCCCACATCAGAGTGCCCTTTTCCATCACATGTGCAATCAGAGTGCCCTTTTCCATTACATGTGCCCATGAGAGTGCCCCTTAACATAAAATGTGCCCATCAGCATGCCCCTTATTGTATGTTTAGGGGTACTCAGATGGGCACATTTTATGTTAACAGGGCACTCTGACGGGTACATTTTATGTTAAGAGGCACTCTGATAGGCACAACATAAAATGTGCCCCTTTATATCAGTTGTCTCCATTAGAGTGCCCCTTTACATCAGATGCCCCATCACAGTGCCACCTTACATCAGGTATTCCCATCAAAGTGCCCCCTTACATCAGGAGTCCCCACTAGAGTGCCCCTTTACATCAGTTATCCCCATCAGAGTGCACAACAGAGTGCATTACATAAGGTTCCCCTATCACAGAGACCACTTACATAAGGGTGTCCCCATCAGATTGCCCCCTTACAACAGGTGTCCCCATCACATCAGGTGTGCCCATCAGAGTGCCCCTTTACCTTAGTTGTCCCCAACAGAGTTCCCCTTTACATCAGGTGTCCCCATCAAAGTGCTCCTTTTCATCATATTCCCCCATCAGAGTGCTCCTCTTCATCATATGTGCCCAGCAGAGTGCCCCTTTCCATCACATGTGCAGTCAGAGTGCCCCTTTCCATCACATGTGCAGTCAGAGTGCCCCTTTCCATCACATGTGCAGTCAGAGTGCCCCTTTCCATCACATGTGACCATCAGCATGCCCCTTATTTTATGTTAAGGGGCATTCTGATGGGCATATTTTATGTTAAGGGGCACTCTAATAGGCTCAACATAAAATGTGCCCAACAGAGTTTCCATTAACATAAAATTTGCCCATCAGAGTGCCGTTTAATATAAAATTTGCCCATCAGAGTGCCGTTTAATATAAAATTTGCCCATCAGAGTGCCGTTTAACATAAAATTTGCCCATCAGAGTGCCGTTTAAAATAAAATTTGCCCATCAGAATACCCCTTGTCCATCGCCATGTCCCTGTAAGTACAAACACACCCTTCCTTGAAGACAGGCAGGGAACAAGAGCTAGCAAACATAGTGAGCTGCAGGGGGCTAGAGGGATCCACTGCACACAGCAGATAAAAATAGACATGTTTCTTAAAAAAAAAAAAATCACTAATCACTAACTGAAGTGTCCCCCTCTTATCTTATGATAAGACATATCATGTGGAGTCACTCTGCACATGCTCAGTTTAGTGTGTATTGGTAGAGAGGTTTTTTTTTTCTTGGGAGAGTGCATGTGATCAGCACAGGGCCAATCAGCACTGTCCAGGCAGAGGTCAGGGGTCCTGCATGCTCCTAGACCAGAATGAAAACTCCTCTTACAAGCTTTAACATGTGCTCTGTTGGACAATGATAGAAGTCACAAGACTGCTCTGACTGCTAAAGAGAAAGGTATTTCACAGTTTATATCTACTAAATCTTCCATGTTTTGTGTACTGTAGGAGACCAGATATAGTGGATGCAGGATCCTGGGTTTAGTAACACTTTAAATATGGTGGCTGTATCAGTTTTCCTTTTATTAGGCTTTTTTCCCTCTGTCTTCACCTGGTGATCAGTACCACACCTCCTGTATTAGAGTGCCTCAATTCTGATCGAAAGAACACAGAGACACATTCAGCACTGTCAGTCTGGGGGGAGGGGAGAGTTAGATGTTCCAGCAGATGTACTGCAAATACCCAAACAAACTGAAGCCAAGCTCCAGCTAATACTTTATAAGCAGTTACAGCAAACATTTTTTTTCCTTTTGGGATAAAGGTTTTACATAAATAAAAGTTGATTATTGCACTCATTTATTAAATGGTTTGTATCATCCCTGTAACTGATACATCTGCAAGAGAGCTTGTTCTTTTGAAAAACAGACTTACTGGATCACCAGATGATAACAGAAGAACGAAAGTCTAAAAAGGAAAACTAATGCAGCCATCATCTAAGAATTGGTAAGCCGCAATATGTTTGCTTTTGGGTATAATACTGCTTTAACAGCAGTGATGTCCAAAGGATGGATTTTTAAATTGCAGTCATAGTAAATCTGTCTCATAATCTGATTTACTGCTCCTGTTTTACACTGCCTTGCTGTGTCATACAATTGCCCAGTACCATGAGAAGTAACACAGGCACAGCTTGGCTATACAAATGCACTTGTTAACTTTAAGACCTTTATCTATGCAAGTCTACAGTTTCTTCATGGTAACAAGCAAATACTGAGCATTTTCTATTTGATGCAGCATGTTCAAGCACAATGGAGCAAAATAGCTAACAGTGGATTCTTACAAATTTGGTCTTCAATTTGTTAGTGAATGCCAGATCCTCTGTTCTAAATATAAGAAGGTATAAGCCCATTGTGTGGCAAGAGAAATGGCAATTAGCAATTGTATTAGAACAATGATCTCCAAACTGCGACCCAAGGGCCAGATGTGGCCCTTTGCTTGCCTTTGTCTGGCCCTTGAGGCACTATTCCTCCCACTGACACCAATGATGGGGCACTATTCCTCCCACTGACACCAACAATGGGGAACCATCCTTTCCACCGACACCCCAACGATGGGTCACTATTCCTCCCACTGACACCAACAGTGGGGAACCATTCTTCCCACCAACACCCCAATGATGGGTCACTATTCCTCCCACTGACACCAACAATGGGGCACCATTGCTCCCACTGACACCAATGATGGAGCACTATTCCTTCTACTGACACCAACAATGGAGCATTATTACTCCTCCTACTGACCACATGACCATCATCTCTGAGACATTGTGGATTCCCACTGATGCTGGGGCATTTTCTACTCCCAGAGTCTGGCCCTCCTAAAGTCTGAAGGACAGTAAACTGGCCCTTTGTTTACGAAGTTTGGAGACCCCTGTCTTAGAGTCTCAAAATACTGTATGTGGGGTGGGGTATATTTTACTTAGGGTACATTCTAATTTGCTAATCCTTAGCAAGCAGCATGTACAGGGATATGGAAAATGACAATGACATGAACACACACACTCCGGTTGAATTGGATGGACTGGTGTCTTTATTCAGCCTTACCAGCTATTTAAATCCAGTCCCACACTGGGTGTCCATAAACAGCAATAGGCAAGTCACCCAACAGTGTTGTACAGGCCATGCACATGCAGTGGTAAGTGAAGGGGATCTGTCTTTGCTTTTCCAATGGAGTAATAATTTATGGACTTTGCTTTGGTTTTTGCAACATACAGACTAAGAGGTGAACACAAGCCACATTGACTTTGTAAATTGTTGCATCTGTAAAACAATAGTCTCCTATAGGCATAATACTGAAATGTGTGGATTATTTGCTTTCTTTCTTTCAGTTGCAAATCCAACTGATTTGAACATCTCTTGTAATAATTTGACAGTTTGTGGTCCATTTCCAGAACATAAGAGGTAGATGGAAACCTCTGAACTGCTCTTTATCATTTAGACATTTTCCCACATCACTGAACCCTGCTCATTCATTATCACAAATGCCTTGATGAAGGGTGCTATGTGTCCTGGAAACATTGCATGCTTTATTATGTGATTCAAATGAAATGAAAGCAGTTTGCTATGAAGCACTCATTTTGGTGTGCAGACGACACAGCTATATAGTTACCTAGTTGGTCTGGTTGAAAAAAGACACAAGTCCATCCAGTTCAACCAACAGGAGAGAAAAAAATGTATATGTAATTGTAGAAATACATAACCCTATACCCACAGTTGATCCAGAGGAAGACAACCCCCCCTCCCCAATAAAGTATGATCCAATTTGTTATAGCAGGGAAAATAAATATTCCTTCCTGATCCCCCAAGAGGTAGTCGGATATACCCTGGATCAACTGTACCTATAAATAAGTGTATCCAGTTATATTTTGTGTATCTAGGAAAGAATCCAGGCCTTTTTTAAAACAATCCACTGAGCTGGCCAGAACCAGATCTTGAGGGAGTCTATTCCACATTTTCACAGCTCTCACTCTCTTACTGTGAAGAAGCCTATCCGTATTCCCTTTTCCTCCAGATGTAAAGAGTGCCCCCTTGTCCTCTTTGATGACCTTAAAGTGAATAACTCTAAACCAAGTTCACTATATGGACCACTTATGTAAAGTATTTATACATATTGATCATATCCCCCTTAATCTCCTCTTCTCAAGAGAGAATAAATTCAGTTTCTCTAATCTTTCCTCATAGCTGATCTCCTCCATGCCTTTTATAAGCTTGGTTGCCCTTCTCTGCACTTTCTCTAGTACCCTGATATCCTTTTTGTAAACTGGTGCCCAAAATTGAACAGCATATTCTAGATGAGGTGCTACTAATGATTTGTACAGGGGTAAAATTATGTCTCTTTCTCTGGAGTCTATACTTGTCTTGATACACAAAAAGATTTTGCTTGCTTGGCATTGGATTCTATTATTAAAGTGGTACTAAAGGTTCGACTTTAAAAAATAAAAAAAAAGTGTCATACTTACCTGCTTTGTGCAGTGGTTTTGCACAGAGCCGCCCCGATCCTTTTCTTTTTGGGTCCTCCGCCGGCGCTCTTGGCTCCTCCTCATTGACCAGTGCCCCCAGTAGCAAGCCACTTGCTATGTGGGCACTGATGCGTGTTCACTCCCCAGCCCGGCTCTATGTATCCATAAGACACATAGAGCCACAGCTCAGCCCTGCCCCTGCTCTCTCCTTATTGGCTCACTGGCTGTGATTGATCTCCCGCTGCTGTATCAGCCATTAAGGATTAGGAGTCCCGGGACAGCCAAGGCTCTCGGGCACATTGCTGGACTAGAGGGGGCTCAAGTAAGTATTAGGGAAGGGTGGGGGTCTGCTGCACACAAGTTTTTTACCCACATGCATAGAATGCATGAAGGTAAAAAGAAAATCTGCCGTTACAACCACTTTAAGCCTATGATCTACCAGAACACCCAGATCCTTCTCCTCCATTGACTCCCCCAGTTGTACTCCCCCTAATATATATGCTGCATGAGTGTTTTTAGCACCCAAGTGCAAATCTTTACATTTATCAACATTAAACCTCATTTGTCACATAGTTGCACAACCAATGACATCGGCTTGTGAGCTGGAGACATCCTGTAAGGATGGTATTCCACTGCACAGCTTGGTGTCATCTGCAAAGACTGAAATGGTACTTTGAAACCCAGACCCTATATTGTTTATAAATATATTGAAAAGTAAGGGTCCCAACACTGAACCTTGGGGTACACCACTAATAACCCTAGACCATTCAGAGTATGATCATTAACCACTGAATACGGTCTTTAGCCAGTTTTCTATCCATTTACAAACTGATTTTTCCAAGCCTGTAGACTTTACATTAGCTATATGTGGGGAACCTTGTCAAGCATGTTTGCAAAACCTAAGTATACAACATCCACAGCCACTCCTTTGTCTACGTTTTTGGTATACAAATGCCAATCTCTCCAGGAATTGAATCTATTAACATACACCAGTACTTAGATATTCCACTAAAAAATTCCACCAAAAATTCAAACAGAGCTGCTGTAAGAAGTGTCATACATGCACTTAAATATAACTCAAAACATTATACAGCACTATTGGTTATTGTGCATAAACCTATATATAAAATTCTAATCAAAGTGCAATATTATACAACAATGTTCAGAAATAATGTGTCCATGTGCATCCAAATTTTCTCAACAATTTCTGAGCTTATTACTCTCAAAGTGTCTGAACAATACAGGTGCCTTCTTCAAGCAAATTTTAAATGTTGTTCCTTTTGTGCCTTTAGTGCTTCTGTGATCCTCCACCACTAACACAGAGAAGTCACCAGATTTATATGACTACCTATCACAGATTAGTCATAGAGCACTTAGTAATAGGGATTTACACTATTCACTTCCCATTGGGGCCAACTGTATTTTATCCACTTATAAGAACTCATGCGGCATATAGGAAACGATAGACAAAAACTGCCATAGTGTAAAAATGTTTTAAAACTTTTAATATTTCATAAAACATTGCCTACTCACATACTCTTCTGTGGGGCATAGCAGGAAGTGACGTCATCCCGTAGAGCAAAACCGGAAGTATTGAATCTAGGAGCTGGAAGGGAGAAGGAAGAACACCCAGTACTTCTAATGTATTAGAACATATGCATACACCCAAATGCATAGTGATGCACCTGCTAATGTGAGTAGGTATTGTGGAAATGTTTTATGGAATAATAAAAGTTTTAAAAAGTTTTTACACTATGGCGGTCTTCCTCCATGATTTCATGCCGCATGGAGTGGAGAAAATACAGCTGGCCCTAATGAGAAGTAGATGGTTTAAATTCCTATTACTAAGTGCTCTGTGACTAACCTGTGATACGTAGTCATATAAATCTGGTGAGTTCTCTGTGTTAGTGGTGGAGGATCACAGACGTACTAAAGGCACAACATTTGTAATTTGTTTGAAGAAAGCACTTTTATTGCACGGACACTTTATTGAGAGTAATATGCTCGGTTTTGGGTTATCCAGGAATTGAAGCATAAAAGGCACATGCGCTATAGTTGTGGGTCCACGATCATGAGATGGGTAGAGGGGTCTCTCTGAAGGGATTTTCGGACTTTAGCATAAGAGCAGTATTTCTTGCAGCAGTTTACTGGTTGCTATTACTTGTGTGGTTTGATCTTTAAACATTAAAATATGATGTACACAGTTGTGGAAGAACCTTTTGCAGACCTACTCAAACAAATTCTTACCAAGAGACTGTAGGATCACTTCATATTCTACGGTCACTCTGCCGTTTGCTTGTATACACTGACCTTCCTCTTCTGTGTTCATGGTTTTAGCTGTGAATTTGTCCGATTTTTCCAAATTAATTACCACCTATCAATTAAAAAAGGTTAATGGACGTTAATAATGGCAATAATTTATGCATGTGTATGCATGTACAGTACACAGCAGGTACTACCACTGGGAATACTAACACAAATTCGGATGTGTGGAGCAAAATATTTTCCCATCTTTGCTCCATTATATCTTCATTTCTGATTAGATCCTGCACTATGAAATTTGCATGGGTGTGGTAATAGCTCTTTATTTCTGAAATTAATCTGCAAAACTAATTTGGAGATGCAATGTGCTTCTTTTTCTCATTACTAACACCTATTTAATATTATTATGATTTTTAATATTAGTTATACAAGTAATAATAATAATAATAATATTTTAAGTGGTTGTAAACCTCAGATATGAACAAAGCACCTCCTCTTATTGTGTGTACCTATCTCTATCCAAAGCACTGAGGGTCATTTCACTCTGCTGCCTAGTTCCTCTACCATCAGCATGAGTCTCATCTGATTTTTAGATTAGGTTTTTTTGACACTAGAGAAAAAAAGGTGACAGGGCAGGACAGCTCCAGCACAGAGCCTCATATCTTTAGCTGATATCCTTAGTTTTGCATGTTCTCCATGTACTGTGCGAAGGGGATATGTCCCTTTCCTCCATTCAGGTTTTAGAGCTGTTCTCACTGAGACTGGTGCCATGAGAGTTCAACTCCCCGCTCCCTGCTTTTCAGAACTGAGAGATCCTTTGTAAATTCTGGACTTTAAAAGGCTGTAGAGGACAGATGGTGGCAGATAAACAGGTACAACTTATGTAGGAGGATTTGTTTCATCTCTGTGTATCACCTGATGCTAGTAACTTCACTGGGTATATGTGAGGGTTTTCAACCACTGTAGGTGCCTACCTCCACCCTCTGCTGTGAATCCTGTTTGCCTGATAGTACATCTTAAGTACAACAGAATGGCAGATTTCCATACTGCAATGTCAGGGCACATTTTTTATTGATGCACCGATATATTGGCTGCCAAATATTATCGACTGAGAATAGGGTTACCGGCGTTTTGGTGATAGAAAAAAAAAGGTGCTGATAATGGTATTGACTTCAATGCAAAATCACGTCCCATTGACCTCAATGCACAATCACATCCCATTGACCTCAATGCAAAATCATGTCCCATTGACCTCAATGCAAAATCACGTTTTACTGACTTTGATGCAAAATCACGTCCCCATGACTTCGATGCAAAATCGTGTCCCATTGACGTCAATGCAAAATTACATCCCATTGACTTCAATGCAAAAACACCTCTATTTAAGATTTTTTTATTTAATATATATTGCATTTTATTTTCTGTCCAGTTTTTGTGTGTTACTTTTACAAAGTTATTGTACATTACTGGATTGTATTTTTTAAATTCATATTCATATACATTCATGATATTAGTTAAAAAGTCGAATATAATACAATAATATATAAAAAATATATTTTTTATTAAAAAAACTGCCTATTTCGGTTTACGGTCAAGTGCATTCTGAATTTTTGGTTTTGGTCCAGAATTTTCATTCTGCTGCGGTTCAAGTCCTCTAAGCTATGACTGAAGAGAGGGAGTGATCACACACAGGTCTAAATTTCTTGATATCGTCTACATGTACCAAACTGCTGGTGGCATGGAGACCACATAAACAGTATATTTTTTTTCTGGAACATAATGTGAGCGGTTCACTGTTCTACTTTAGATGGGACAAGCCTTTACACAGGACCTAGAAGTCATTTTATGATCACTTACCCTGATGGTTTGTGTCAGGTAGTTAAACACAGAAACTATTAATGTGAACTTCTCTCCTCGTACAGCGGAGTATGGCAGGGTGAGGTCCAGGAAGAAAGGTTGGAAAGTCACCATTGACACTGGTTCTGCAAGCCCAAAGCCTGCTTCCTCTGATGTACAGAACATCCCCATGTTCCATGTTGTTATGGTGTCTGGTACTGTCAGTTTCATGGCAGCTTGTCCAACATTACTGCAAGAGGAAAAGATCATGTCATTCTATACACCCCTCCAAACAGCACACAGTAATGCCCACAGAACGCCTATGATGCCCTCTAGCCTAAATATAAAAAATAATAAAAGCAAGCAGCTACAATGAATAATTGCATTTCCATGTTCTGTGTACTGTGGGAGACCAGATATAGTGAATGCAGGGTCCTGGGTTTGGTAACACTTAAAGTTCCTTTTCAAAGAATTTTGTTACAGATGATACTGAATTGCTCAAATTCAGCTATAACTATGCCATATAACTGGCTAACAGATTGTTACTTACTCTATTTCTACTAAGTCCCAAATCCACGTTTCAGGGAAAAACTTCCTGACAGTTTCCACTAACTGTTCTTCCACAGTCTGTGCTCCCACTCTCCTCATTGGAGCACCAGTCATCATGAATGCCATGCTTGGCTCAGCCATTGCTATGGGAGAAAAGGCAACATTGGACATATGTCTTTCTTGCTTAAACATACCTATGGCAATTTATTACAAAAAATAGGACCATTCAAAGAACAGCTTTTCCAAATTCTTATGGCATCTTAACTGACAGTTATCATTGTAGTGTTTACCTTCAAATAATTTTTAAAGTGGACCTGAACACAAAATCTGCTATGTTGTATAGTAACATTTGGAAATATTAGTGACTAAGTAGCACCCTGAAATATACCTTTTGTTTGAAAAACACCAATTATGTTAGTGTTGCCAGGCACTCCTGTGGCTACAGCTTCATAGCTGTATATCTGTAGTGTGAGATCTCAGGTACTGTCGCCTCTGACTGCAACTCTTTAGTAATGAGATTTAGTTATGTCACTACTGTGTGCTCATTGCTCTCCTTGCTAGAGGCTCTGAAATGAGGAAGAAAGCTCTGCCTGTACCAAGATGGCCGCCTGGATGCAGTGGCACAGTACAGGCATGGTAAGCCAGTTATGGGCACAGCTTTCAGAGTTCAGCTCTTTAGTGTAACCTTCAGATTTCTAGCCCAATGCACAATGGTATTAAATACAGATAAAGAGATACAGGTATGTAGATTAATCACTACAGGGAGCTATGATCAGCCTCATTCTTAAAGGATAAGTTCACTTTTTGACAAAAAATAATAAACGCACATTCTTTTCCAGGTAAAAAAATGTCCATTTATTATTTTTTGTTGCAGGAGCCTGTAAAGTATTAAACCAGCGATTAGCAGATCTCTGGTGCCATGCAGGTCCCCTGCGGAGCTGTCAGTATATCTGCTTGCCCGTACGGGATGTATGGGCAAGCAGATATACTGACCGGAAGCATCAATTAACTACCACGGTGCTCCACAACGCTGTGGTAGTTCATTGAAAGCTACAAATGGACAGACGCTAAGGCTGTTGGGGCTTGTAGTTCATTCACAGAACTCTGTGAATGAATGACATGGCCATGTGGGCGGAGCCCTGCACGGCCGCACTGTTTTTAAAAAGTGACAGTTTGTACAAGGAACTTCACCGCATACTGCTGTCACAGGGAGGGGGGGATCTGGCAAGGGCTGCAGCATTGGGAACATGGTACATGTTCCACCCTAAAAACAGGTGGAACATGTAACATGTTACACCCTAAAAATGGGTGGAACATGTAACATGTTCCCAAAGATTAACTTATCCTTTAACAGCTGTTGAGATGTCAGCCATACAGGAGCACAATGAGTTATCCAATAGATTTGTATTTTGAGTAGAAGCAGTAAAGTACAACTAGTCCAGGAAATCCGGAAACAGAAGATGATGGAAAGCAATAATAATTCAAACTAAGACTGTATATTTCCCCAAACTATATGGTGCCATTATGGTGAAATGCATTGAAGTCCCTGGAGAAGGTGAACTAAGGTGGTTTTGAAGGGCATGATAGGCTTTAGATGGCTTCTGGGGGTTACTGACGCTTTCACTACTCTGTACCTGATGTTGTGTCCAAAAAATGGCTTCTCATTAGCCTCATTTTTTCCTTTTTTCACAAAAAGATAAATAACGAAACGGTGGAAACATTTAAAAAAAAAAAATAAAAAACATACACAAAACACTAAAAGAAACAAACTAAACTATACTAACTCTACTACCCAAAAAAGCACACCCTCCTAAACAAAAAAACTAGTAGTTGTTTTTCTTTTGCAAACAATTTGGCCCCAAGCAGCTTGATGAGCAAAACTAAAAGTTTCTTCTTAGCAAAATCAATCATTTCACCTCAAAATAAATTTAGCTGAAATCATTCGACTCATTCCTACTAATAAGCAGATACAGCTGCTTCTATGTACATAGACATACAGTAGGTATAAATGTAAATTATAGACAGCAGTGATGTATTGGTACACATTGATGGCATTTTTTACATCAAACTGATCTCTTTTACATGTATATCTAGAAAAAAAAAGCATTACATTCCTTTAACACCCGACAGTTTGAAGTCAGCTCTGGGAGCTGTTTTTATTTTATTCATTTGTTTATTTATTTTACCATCTGAATATAGTAAAAAATACAAGGGCATAATTAGTTGTTCCTGGATGTCAGAAGGGAGCTGTGCCTCCAGACAGACAACACTACAAACTGCCAATCCACTTTTGAGGTAAAATATGTGTAGAATTATCTATGGTTAGAAAGGAAAATCTAACCTGGAGGTGTCTTCTATGCATCATACCAATAAATATAAAAAGTAACAATATATTCTAAAATTTTAGTTCCTGCCCACACTGTAATGTGTATTCTCTTGCCATCAGTAATGAACCAAAAGAGAGTGTTGCACAACCATCAAATCATAAATCACAATATCTACACTGTATTAATAAAAAAAAACGCACCTCCAAAACATGCGGCAATATTTCACCTAATTTGACCTTTTGAAAACCTTAATCAAATTATCCTCCTGATGTGCAATGTACAGTGGGGCAGATCTCCCTCGATCTGGGGCTCCACGTAAGAGCTCACCCCGTGGGGTCAAAATGATCACAAGAACGGTGAGCAAAAATCCCACGACCACACGGGAGGTCCTAGTGAATGACCTGCAGAGAGCTGGGACCAACGTAACAAAGGCTACCATCAGTAACACACTACGCCGCCAGGGACTCAGATCCTGCAGTGCCAGACGTGTCCCCCTGCTTAAGCCGGTACATGTCCGGGCCCGTCTGAAGTTTGCTAGAGAGCGTTTGGATGATCAGGAAGACGATTGGGAGAATGTCATATGGTCAGATGAAACCAAAATAGAACTGTTTGGTAGAAACACAACTTGTCGTGTTTGGAGGAGAGAGAATGCTGAGTTGCATCCAAAGAACACCATACCTACTGTGAAGCATGGGGGTGGCAACATCATGTTTTGGGACTGTTTCTCCGCAAAGGGACCAGGACGACTGATCCATGTACAGGACAGAATGAATGGGGCCATGTATCGTGAGATTTTGAGTGCAAACCTCCTTCCATCAGCAAGGGCATTGAAGATGAAACGTGGCTGGGTCTTCCAACATGACAATGATCCCAAACATAGCGCCTGGGCAACAAAGGAGTGGCTTCGTAGGAAGCATTTCAAGGTACTGGAGTGGCCTAGCCAGTCTCCAGATCTCAACCCCATAGAAAACCTTTGGAGGGAGTTGAAAGTCCGTGTTGCCCAGCGACAGCCCCAAAACATCACTGCTCTAGAGGAGATCTGCATGGAGGAATGGGCCAACATACCAGCAACAGTGTGTGCCAACCTTGTGAAGACTTACAGGAAACGTTTGACCTCTGTCATTGCCAACAAAGGA
The DNA here is from genome assembly GCF_062004578.1 of Staurois parvus. NCBI lineage: Eukaryota > Metazoa > Chordata > Amphibia > Anura > Ranidae > Staurois > Staurois parvus. The sequence goes on from NW_028318321.1 coordinate 9,469,158, forward strand.
TATATAACAAAGTATTGAGATGAACTTTTGATATTGACCAAATACTTATTTTCCACCATAATTTGCAAATAAATTCTTTCCAAATCAGCCAATGTGATTGTCTGGATTTTTTTTCTCATTTTGTCTCTCATAGTTGAGGTCTACCTATGATGCCAATTACAGGCCTCTCTCATCTTTTTTAGTGGGAGAACTTGCACAATTGGTGGCTGACTAAATACCTTTTTGCCCCACTGTATATTACATTACAAACAAATGAAGTAGAAAAATGAAGGTTCATAAAAAATGGTGACAAGAAAAATCTTATGATAAAGTCTCTTTAAATGTACTACATATGAAAGAATCTCTGTGGATAGAAAGTCCCACCACCTTTCACAATGTGCTCTCACCTTGCTGAGTGGACCTGTTTAGCTAAAAATAGGTTGCATGCGCTTTCCCCTTTGATAAAGTCACATGACTGTGACGAAACGGTGACAAAGCAAGCTGTCATGAAATCCCAATTGCTTGTATACAATGTAAAACAGCCACAATTGGGTTTTATGGAGATTTATATTGATCTGTACAAATAAAAAATGACATGTTTGTTTTGTAACACAGTTGTATCTAATTGCCTCTAAAGTCTCAAATAGAGTTTTTTTTTCTTTTTTTGATATTATCTATAGGGATGCTGACAATTTCAGAGCATTCTTATTAAATTCCTCACTCTATTTGAACATTTGCTTTTCGTGCTCTCTGTTTTTGATTTTACCTCATCTTATGTTCTAGACCAGGAACACTCAGGAACTGAGGGAAATCTCCCCAAAGGGGATATATAAAAAAGTAAAAAATGGAAATGGAAATGCCACACCACTGTCAAAAGGTCCATGACCTTATTTCAATAAAAGTAAGAGGGACAATCAACAGAGTAGGCAATGTGTTTTGAAGAACCAAAAAAAAGCCCCCTTCATCAAGGCTTGAGATTTACAATAATTTAAATGGACTAGAAGTAAACAGCACCTTTAATGGTATATGATTACAAGTATAGGTCTTGTCAGCACATTACACTACAAGCCAAGACTGTGAAGATCCTCTGGGGTGTAGAAGTCACTTGCCTACAAATTAGATCACATCAACTTCAGTACCTTAAAGCCCCGTACACACAATGAGAATATTGGATGGATAATTGTCAGTTTGTTCTTTTTGCATGCTAGTCTTATATCGAAAGTGAAGAGGTTACTAAAGTTTTTTTGTATTTTTATTTTATTTTTTGATTCATTTGGTGTTTTTCAAAACTCTTGGACATTTTATTATATGATTTTAGGTCTGCACTTTACACACATATGTTACTATCAGATTTATTGTCATTGTCTCTTGTGCTAGCTGCTTTTTGGTATACACAGCACTCGCCATTTATTATCTTGATACTTACAGGTAAGTAGTTTACTAAGTGTGTGATAGCATAACGCACAACTGTGTTCCAGAATCGTTTAATCTTGGGACATGCCCAGAAGGCATGGAATAAGTCTGCATCTAATTGTCCACATTTCAGGCAACAGGAAGAGGAGCTTAGGCTCATAAGATATGACCGATGTGGAGATATATAAGAATGATGGAAAAACCAAAGCATCATCTTGCGGTACATTGTAGCTTTAATTATTCCCCAAGAAAAACATAATGAAGTTGAGGGAAAGTAGTAGTGTAGGTATAGAATATAGGCAGGTGAATTCTCGGAACATCTTATAGATATGTTTGAGGTCACAGTGTTTAAGAAGTAGAAGGAGGACCTGTAAGATATAAAAAAGATTCGGAAAGGCTACCATTTTTATCAAGCTTATTCTGCCCACATAGGAGATATTGAAGCGTGTCCAAGCAGTGAGGGATGCTTTAATGGAGTGAAGCAAAGGAGGGATATTAACCTTGTATACATTATGGTGGTTTTTGGGTATGACTAGTTCAAGGTAAGAAATTTTTTCTTTACACCAAATAAAAGGGTAGAGATTTCTCCAAGGGGGCTTGTGACGGTTATTTAAATAGAGTGCCTTTGATTTATCCAAATTGATGGAGTAACCTGAGATTTTAGACCAAAGGATTTAATGAGAGACATTATGCTGGGAAGAGAGGACTCTGGGTGGGAAATGTATAGGAGCAGGTCGTCCGCAAAAATAGTGACTTTAATAGTTTTATGGCCTGTAGTTATAGCTTGGAAAGTAGTTTGGGATTCTAGAAGGTGAAGGAGGGGGTCCAGCGCGAGGTTAAAAATAATGGGGAAAGAGGGCATCCTTGCCTGGTGTCTCGAGACGTTGATATTGGAGAAGAAAGTTGGTTATAGATAATAAGCTTGGTACATGGGTTATGATAAATATATTGTATGAAGGAAGAAAAGACGTGTCCAAAAGCCCTAGTAGAAAGAATGTGATTCAGGAGTTACCAGTCAATTTTGTCAAAAGCCTCCTCTACATCAAGCTTCAAGAGTAGCAAGGGAGGGAGAGAAGAGGGATGTCGTTTAGCCTGGACTGTAGCTGAAATTGCAGTTCTGATGCCTATAGTAGAATGTTTATTGCGAAGGAAGTTTAACTGGAGAGGGGTAAACAATGTGGGGATGTGGGTTTGGATACGATCTGCCATGATTTTAGCTAATAATTTTAAAATTAAGGTTGTGTATGCCTCATTAAACTCTGGAAAGGGGGTATTATGGTCAAGGATTGAGTTATAAAAATCCATGAGTACTGGGGATATTTCTGCAGATAGGAGCTTGTAAAAGTCAGTTGGATAACCATCTGGTCCTGGGGCTCTATGGTTCATTGAGCATTTGATGGCCTGTTGTATTTGAGGTTACTAAAGTTATGAAAATTCTTGTATGACAGAATAAAAATTGTAGTGATGTGATGTATTTGTATTGTATTTTTGGATGAAACTGTACTGATTAAACCACTTGCCTACTGGGCACATATACCCCCTTCCTGCCCTGGCCAATTTTCAACTTTCAGCACTTTGAATGACAATTGCACGGTCATGCAACACTATACCCATTTGAAATTTTTATAGTTTTTTTTCACACAAATAGAGCTTTCTTTTAGTGTTATTTACTCGCCACTGGGTGTTTTATTTTTTACGCTATAAACAAAAAAAGAGCAAAAAATTAGAAAAAAAAAACATTTTGCAAACAGGTAATTTTTCTCCTTAACTGATGTGCGTTGATGAGGCTGCACTGATAGGCAGCACTGATTAGGTGGCATGGATAGGCAGCACTGATAGGCGGCACTGATGAGCTGGCACTGATGTGGCGGCACTGATGATGCTACACTGATATGCAACAATGATGGCCACTGATAGGCGGCACTGATGGGCAGCACCTATGGGCTCTGATGGGTGGCACTGACTGGTGGCACTGCTGGGCACTGATGGGTGGCACTGCTGGGCACAGGGGGGTGGCACTACTAGGCACTGATGGGCAGAGGTGGGTGGGACTGCTGGGCACTGCTAGGCACTTGTGTGCAGCACTGCTGGGCACAGGTGGGTGGCACTGCTGGGCACTGATCATCAGGGCACTGATCATAAGTGCCCTGATGATCGGTGCCGATCCATCCTCTGAACATTGCAGGTTATCGGCAGTACTTTCCTCACACTGAGGAAAGTGCAGCCGATAACCGGAAACTGCATTTACCCACTGATCTGCTGTGTCATTGGATACAGCTGATCACGTGTTAAAAGGCCAATCACAGCGGCCTTTTACCACGTGATCAGCTGTGTCCGTAGGACACAGTGATCATGGAGATCGCTGGCTGCACCCCCGGGGGCGCGCGGAAGGGCGCTTTCTGGGAGGACGTCATATGACTCCTTCCCAGAACTGGACAACTGCACTGTAGCCTCCATTCGACTATAGCACGTTTGGCAAGTGGTTAAACAAAAATTGTACCATTTGGTATCATACGAGATAAATGTTCGCGCTTCTCCCTTTGATTAATTTTGGACAAAAGCTATATGCTAACAATCAGATTATTGTGCGATCGATTTGAAATTGGTATTTTCCGTATGACTTTCTGATCGTGTGTACTAGGCTTAGGATAGCAATATCAATAAGATAATCTTACTGGTCCACTTTCCTTAGCTGTCAATAAAAAATTTACGGTTTCTTCCTACCTAGTGTCCAAAACAAAAAAAAAACTTGATTAATCTAGACTTTAAAACATATGGAAAGTGCATTCCTAAACATGATTAACATACATATAATGTCTGTTTCTCTGGATGTACCTAATCCTCCAACGGGGCTACTATAGGAAAAACCAGTAGCCCGGTTCCCACATAGTACTGGAATCCTGATGATGGTGTTTGTGGCAACCTTCAGCCCAAGATCCTGTGGAGAGAAACAGATTTACACAGTGGTATAAGAAGGACAAAGATCAAAGCAATGTACTGGTATTAATGAAAGATGTCGGTATAGGTAATGGAAAATGTAGAACATTTTTGTAAAGCTAAATTACCTGACAGAACATTTTTGTTTTTTTCTGAGACATTATTAAAAAAAGGTACCTGATTTATTTATTACAGGTACTTATATAGTGCCGTCAATTTACGCAGCGCTTTACACATATATTGTACATTCACATCAGTCCCTAACCCTCAAGGGGCATACAATCTAAGGTCCCTAACTTACATTCATACATACACATACTAGGGCCAATTTAGACAGGAGCCAATTAACCTACCAACATGTCTTTGGAGTGTGGGAGGAAACCCACGTAGGCACAGGGAGAACATGCAAACTCCAGGCAGGTGGTGCCATGGTTGGGATTCAAACCAACGAACCTAGTACTGCCAGGCGGAAGTGCTAACCATTTAGCCACTGTGCTGCCCATTATTTAAGTCATTAAAGAGAATCATGACTGACATGATCCTATCCAAATCTGACAGCAAAGAAGCAGTTCTTGGGTAAGGACTGAACAGGTTAGGGATACTTCAAGAACTAAACCGGTTAGGGATACTTCAGTGACTGAACTGGTTAGGGATAATTCAAGAATTTAACTGGGTAGAGATACTTCTAAGAAGCTCAAAACAAGCTTTTCTGATGATGGAAATGCTTGATTTTGCTCAGATTTTCCACTTTATAGATCTCAGAGAAACCTGCAGATGCTTTCATATTTACTGTGAGCAGAAGGAAGGACCATGTGCTGCTGTAATCTATCAGGCAGCCTACACAATTGACTTTGTTATTGCCTTGTAAACAAAATGGTAAGTCTTACTTTTGCTATAGTGAATGCATTCCTAGCTTAGTGAATACAATGAAGTTGTGCTCTATTTAACCATTTAATCGTGATCAAGAAAAAAATGTACTGCTGAGGGGTGGTGTGAACCATTGGTATAACACATTGCACTGTTTAATTTTTCTTTTTTTTTCATTTATATAACTTCTTGCCCCCCACACAACACAAATGTGTGGCGGTAAAGAGGATGGGCACACTGGTTATATGGGTCAATGGGCACCATAGCTTTCTGAGCTGAGAGCGCAGTCACTGAGTGCTCCCAGCACAGAGACCGAGCTGTCGAAGACAGCACTCATCTGTACTACTCATCGGGAGCTGGTGATCATATGATAACTGTTCCAGCCAATCACAGTGGCCATATGATTGGCTGATCCTTCCCTCCCCCTAGTTGTACAGGACCTATTAAAGGGATGCTGGGGCTGGGAGGGAAGGGGGTCACAAAATGACACCTTAATTCAACTCAATGCATTGCAGCTCATTGTGACATGCAGTTCCTTGGGTTGCACTGCATAACAAGGTATACATGTTTCTTCTTTATGCAGTACACACCACTGCACATATATGGTGAGAACAGGACATCTAGAAAACAATTATTTTCTATATGTCCTTGAAAATTTAGCCTGCATTGATCTATGCAGATCAACAGACATGGTGTGAGCAAGCTTGTAATAGCACTCTCAGATTGTGTTGCTAGTTTTGATCAGTTTAGGGGAGTAGCGGACCTTCATGATTTTGTAGGTGTCAGCGTCCCATGTAGGGACAGATGGATTGTAATATACTCCATTTAAAAAGATGGGCTCCACTTGCAGGCAGGGATCTTCACGTGGCTCCTCTAAGTTTAATCCCTCATGGTAGTAGCCTGAAAGGTCTGTAACTTGCAGCAGGTCATACACCTGAATAGGGAAAAACACAAAGAATCTTAAGTACTTGATTTTCACGTTTACTTCTTTTTATTGTCATCTGTGTCCCCACTGAGCAGAAAAAAGATGAAAGCATGCACTGAAAGCCGCTCAATTGCAAAAGTGACAGGAAGGCTGCAGCTCTATCCCCTCCCAGGAGGGGATGGAGCTGCAGCTTTCCTGTTAAAAACACACAAATGCACAAATGCTTAGTGCATTACCACCATAAAGAGTTATTGGATCCAAAAGGACAACTATATACTCACAAACATAATTAGGGACAAGCGTTTCAAATCACAACTCCAGCCGTGAGGCGATGGCGTCTAACCATGCATGACACAGTTGGAAAGTTGACGCGTTTCAGTTAATGTGTTCCCTTCTTCAGAGCTCTGAAAGACTGGGCATGTCCCCACAGGGGACACATCAGCTTTCCAACTGTGTCATACATGGTTAGACGCAGGGGCGGACTGACAACTCATGGGGCCCCCGGGCAATAGGGGATCATGGGGCCCCTGTGTCCTTGCCCAAACTCAAAAAAGCCTATGAAAAAGGTACCAGGGGCATCTCATGGGGCCCCCTACTGACCCCGGGCCCTCGGGCAGTGCCCGAGTTTCCAAATGGTCAGTCCGCCCCTGGTTAGACGCTATTGCCTCACGGCTGAAGTTGTGATTTGAAACACTTGTTCCCTGTTATTTCTCTGAATGTATAATTGTCTTTTTTGGATCCAATAATCATTAAGGTGGTAATGCACTAGGCGTTTGAGCCAACCTGTGAGTTTAAAGTTTATTGAAGATTTCCCAATCTAAGGAGGGCTGCATTGGGCGAAGCATTACGGTAACACCATTGGATGTAGTACTGTCTAAGCACTGGAGTGTTTGAATTTTCTGTACATCATACCGTATTTGCAGACAGTTCAGCTTCTGGTTTCAGCAACAATACACTGGAATCAACAGCCCGTAGTGCACACAGGGAGTTTGGCAGAGAGGAGAGGACAAGATTGGTGTTTGCACCTGGCAGAACTTGATTATCAGATAATGAAATCTTCACCTGGATCAAGAAAAAGATAACACAAGCTTTACAAATGAAGCATAAATTAACTCAATTTAGGAAATCTTAAATTAATTTCTAATCCCAGCTCAAAATGCTCCTTTGTCTGCTAGGTTCTTCACCACATGAGCCCAAAGTATGCAAGCAAAACGTCTGATGGCGTCTGAACCTCTTACGATAATGAGGCAGTGTACAGGTTAACAGATGAATGATAGTGTAACACTGTGCTATATTACTGTTATGCAGAACTTTAATTGTTCACAAAATGGCAGTGTTCTGCAACTTTGTTACCACACAACCCATACAAAAATGCTGGGGACTCTGGGACTTGTATGCTGTAAGCAGGATTCTTTCATTCAGATTAGCTGGGGCTGGACTATGCTGCCCAAGAGGACTGGCAAAGGGGCAGGTGCATTTAAGAAGATAAAAAAGCCTGGGAACACAAGGAGGTGGATGGAAGAGACAATGTTGGAGGCCAAACATGAGTGAGCAGAGTGGATCCATGCAGGGCCAGTCCATATCAAGGAGCCGGAAGGTTGAAGAACTGTCATAGAGGGAGAATGCTGATGCTCCTGTGTAGAGAGGTTTAGCGGAACCTGTGCGCAGGTGGATTGGGCCATTGCCAGCTACACAGTCTTATGGGAAGACCAGAAAAGCGAACCCCCCTCCCAACGGAGCTGTGAGACTGGGTGAGAGGGTTCTTATCCCAAAAATGCTGCTATTACCTTCAACTTTGTTGTTGCATTTAGTGCTAGAGTCCAGAACAGTTACAGGCCTATATGTTTAGGCACAGATGCTACCCATCCAGGGCTGTAGTCTAACCTACTTACTGTTTTTATCAACACTGCCTGTAAGAGAGCAGGATTCACCTCTTTGCTTCCCTGTGAGGCATGAATTCTACACCCACCCCACTTCAGACTTGAGCCATCCAACGACAAAATCAGTTGTTCAAGTTCTGGTTTCCGTTTAAAAGGACATATTTCAGCCAAAGATCTGCTTCCCTTTTATCTTCCAGAGAAATCTCTGTTACCATCTGATAGCTTTAAAGTGATTCTTCATCACACCCGTGCTTATTAAAGGGGAACTTTGTCAGCTGTTTTACCATCTCTTGGGTACATCTGTTTTCTTCAAAGAGACTACATCACTATAGAGCACTAGCATAAAGGCCCCAACTGGCCGACAGAAGAGTTCTAATGTGTTAGGGGGGGTTTCTGCAACAATTTGCTTGCCTAGACTTCTGAGAATTTAACCCTGACTCTTCTCACTGTGAGCCCACAAGTGAGCTGAGCTGTTTGTTCCTCCCTTCTCATCTTATTCCTTCACTTGGGGAAAATTTCTCAATGTGGGAGCTCACATTTAAATGTTCAGTCTTGCAGGATGGGTGGAAGTGGCTTAAAGCAGTACTGTATTGTATTGCATTTTTGTGAGGGTGTTTTGCCATTCTGAAAACTTGACCAATTGTTTTCCTTTGCCTGTTTTTTCATTTCTGTGACATTAATACAAGTTAAACATTTACCTCACCGGTGTGTACGTGTTTATCCTTTTTGTGACAGCCAGGGAGTCACCTGGCGAAGATATTTTGGTGGTGTCAGCAGAATACTCAGCGGCTCCTGAAAGGGTAGTGCTACAATAGCATGAGCATCAGAAATGTCCATATAACAAAGAATTCTTCATAAAACAGGCGTTAACCACTTGCCCACCAGAGGATTTACCCCCCTTCCTGACCAGACCATTTTTTGCGATACAGCTCTGCGTTACTTTAACTGAGAACTGCGCGGTCATGCAACACTGCACCCAAATTAAATTTATGTCCTTTTTTCCTACAAATAGAGATTTCTGTGGTATTTGACCGCCTCTGTGTTTTTTTATTTTTTGCACTATAAACAAAAAAAAAGGCCAACAATTTTAAGAAAAAAACTATATTTTTGACTTATTGCTATTAACCAATTCAATACCGGGCAATTTTACATCTTCCTGCCCAGGCCAGTTTTCAGGTTTCAGCGCTCTCACACTTTGAATGACAATTTCGCGGTCATGCAACATTGTACCCAAACTAAAAGTTTATCATTGTCTTCACACAACTAGAGCTTTCTTTTGGTGGTATTTAATCACCGCTGGGGTTTTTATTTTTTGCTAAATTAACAAAAAAAAGACCAAAAATTTTGAAATAACACACGTTTTTCTTTGTTTCTGTTAAAAAAGTTTGCAAATAAATAATTGTTCTTCATAAATTTAGGCCAAGATGTATTCTGCTACATGTCTTTGGTGAAAATAACCCAAACTAGGATGTATTTTTTAGTTTGTAGGAAAGTTATAGAGTTCACAAACTATGGTATAGATCTGATTATTGATCAACCTTGAAGTACTGACAGCCAATCTAATTTCTTGAGGTCCAAGAATGTCAGAACAGTACAGATATCCCCCAAATGACCCCTTTTTGCAAAGTAGACAGTCCGACGTACTTCATAAGAGGCATGGCGAGTTTTTTGAAGTTGTTTTTTTTTTGTCATCATTTTTTGGAAAAAAATTTGTTTCACTATTTTTTTTTTACATATTGTCACCAGTGCAGTACAGCGTCATCATAAAACTGGTGACAGTATGAAAAAAAAAATATATATATATATTTTTTTTTTTTATTACATTTTTTTTCTTTTTGTTAAGATTTTTTTTCATATTTCACTATGACCAAAGTAGTACAATGTTACCATAGTAACATTGTACTACTTTGGGGAAGTGATCAGTATCTTTTTTTTTTTTTTTATTACACAATTTGCTTATAGTAAAGAATTACTTTGCTATAAGCAAGCATTTACCTGAATGACATCGATTCATTCAGGGTTTTTTTTTTTTTTTTTTGTGCTTAGCTGTGATTTGGCCACAGCTAATCACATGACATGTGCATGTGATTAGCTGTGACCATTCACAGCTAGACACTAGTATACAATGGATGGCATGAATGAAGCCATCCATTGTATACAACTGTCATGTGACCTGCTGTGATTGGTCACAGCAGGTCACATGGTACCGGCAACGTGGGCCGATACTCAGATCTGTCATTGGCCGTGTCCGAGGTACACGGCCAGTGACAGATCGCGCCGCTGCGCGGCTCTGCAGGAGCGCAATCTGCGCATGTGCGGGAGGACGCCATATGGCGTCCACCCGGAACTCTGATGACATTTGCCGGCCGCCATTCGGCCATAGGGTGGGCGGCAAATGGTTAAACATGTCCAGCAAAAAAATTTAAATCAAATTTCGTCATAAATTTAGGCCAAAATGTATTCTGCTACATGTCTTTGCTAAAACAAAATCCCAATATTGTAAATTAATTGGTTTACATGAAAGTTATATATATATATTACGTGAAAGTTTATATTTTTACTAGGAATGGCGGCGATCAGCGACTTATAGTGGGACTTCGGTGAGCATTCTGACAATGGGTGGAACTGAAAAACTGTCACTGACATCCCCAGTGACACTAATACAGTGATCAGTGCTAATAAAAAGCTCTGACACTGTACTAATGACACTGGGCAGGAAGGGGTTAACATCTGGGTCGATCAAAGGATTAACTGTGTGCTGTTTTACTATTGTGCACGTGTTGTACTGTGTCAGCACATTGAGTGTTGTACTGTGTCAGCACATTGCTTTGTATTGTTCTGCTATGCATAGCAATACAAAGCAGTGTGCAGGAGCTTACAGGGAAGAGATCTGTATTGTTTACATACAGACCTCTCCCCCGCCAGTGATACTCGGCGATTGACGAGTGTCGGTGGGGAATCACCGGCCGGGATATGGTGATCGACAGGTGAGGCCACTAATGGCGACCCCAAAATGCAAGATCACATATATATATATATATATATATATATATATATATATATATATATGATTTTGCGCAGCCATGCTGCCCTGTAGCAGTATTTCTGCTATAGGGTGGTGGGTAAGCAGTTAAACAGTACAAAGACAAAAACAAAGACACCGTCTTTGCACTGTTTAAGGGACAATTAAATTATTGCACAAAGACATATGGACAGTGAGTTTTTTATCCTTTTTTCATAATGTTTTCCAGCAGCCAAAACTTGTGTAGCACCCTCCTAGTTTACCTACAGGGAACTAGACCCTGATGGTTAGTGAGGAGCTGATTATGATTAGGAGCTCAGGTGAGATAGCCAGAGTGGTCAAATTCTGGTCAGGACTGGGAGACTCTGCAAGCCAGCCCCTCTGGAATTACTCCCTGCTCTGAGGCTTTCGTAGATTGTCCTTGGGGAAAGTGGATGGATCTGAGGAGTGGCTGGCTACACTCTTCAGGGACCTCAGCCAATCCCCAACAGGAGGCTTGGCAATGGGCTGGGACTCCCTTTAAAAGTGGAAGAGCCTGCTCAGTAGCAGGAGAGTGGTGGGAGAGGAGTGTGGAACAGAACGATATGAGGCTGGAGGAGGAAGGCTGCCAGGAGGCCTAGTGGGATGGGGCCTGCCTGCGAAGTTGGAGCTGGAAAGGAGGAAAACTCAGGACTTTCTCCCTGAAAGAGGACCACCTATATGGCAGGGAAGGAGTAGTCTGAGATATTTGCTAGTTCACTTCTAGACTGGAGATGGTTGTGAATTGGTCTAAAGTGGTGAAATAGGTTGGGCGTCGAGGTGAGAGGTGCAGTAAGGAATATGTTGTCAGCAAATAAGTATAGCTGATGTTGATAGCCTTCCACATCAATGTCACATATATTGGTATTAGAGTGAATTAGGGTTGCCAGGGGCACTGTGGTGAACACAAAGAGAAGAGGAGACAGGGGGCATCCCTATCTCATTCCATGTGCTATTTTAAACTGATCTGACCTATAACTCGCACACTTTATGTAAGCCTGGGGCTTCAAACAGAGGGAAAGTATCCGATCCAAGAAGTTGGGGCCAAAACCCCATCTCTCAAGGACATAATGCAAATATGCCCACAAAAGCGTATCAAAGTGTACCATGAAAGCCAAAAGGGAGGCTCTGTGGACATTACCAGCTGCCTGTTGGTTTGGCATGAAACCCACTTGGTCCTTTTTTTTCAGCTAGTCAATGACAGAATTCAAGTGGATTGTAAGAACATTTCTTATAGTAAGAAGCCTTCAGACCGTATGGGTCGTTTGTGAGGTTTCAAGGTTTTGATAGCACCTAAGACTTCTTCAATGGAGATTGGTTGAGCAAGGGATTCACGTTGTTATACTATGCATTATCATATGAACATTTCAGTCCCACACCATTGTCTCTAAGTGTTTTGTTGTATGTGTTTTCTTTGATTTATGATATGCATTAAAAGTATATATGGATTGAGAACAATATTGTGTATGGGTGCCTATCTGTCCTACTGTAAGTCCCTTTTCTTTTTTAGATTATATACAATTTGAGTTGAGGAGAAGAGTCTTAGCCATGCTTTTATTTTTGATTTTATGCACTTGCTACTCAACCTGTTACTTGCATTTTGTAGATATACAGTATTAGAAGGATAGAGGACTTTGAAGACCTTTTTTATTGATTTGATATAGGAATTTACACATGCTCTAGCCATACTACCCTTATGCACAGCCAGTCAACATTTAGTCAGCATTGGCCATGTGACTCTGTAGAGATTATGCTCTTGTACTGGTGGTTGGAAGGAGACTGTTAGGTAAGTATCTTACAGCTTAGGATCTTAGAGTGAGAAGACAGTGGGGGGCTGTAGAAAGATGATTGATACAGGTCCACTTGAAGGGGTTTGTAACTATTCAGGATTATAACTTCAGAATTTTATTATCACGAGTACAGTTCACAGCACGTACAAAGACATTATGTAGATATAAGGCAACAGAATAAATGCAACTATCTGTACCTTGTTTCCAAAGCACTTTTCTACTTTGAAGCTGACGCTGTCTGCGATGACCTCACTACCATCCAGAATGAGATAGACCAGCACTTTGGCCAAGGGTGCTGTATTAACACTGACGGGAAGCTTAAATGTAAAATGTCCATGTGAAACTGCAATGAACAAAACAATCACATTAGCATATGCTTCTATCTAAAGCCAGAAACTATTTCAAAACTATTTTATAAAAAAAAAAGGATGAGTGCCGTACTTCTGAGCATGTGATTAATTTGATTCAAGATTTTAAATTGGCTAAAGCCCATTGATGCATTCACCTACTATGACATTTATATCTGCATTGTCAGCTTGACATGTCACAAACCTAGGCAATTGAAACTGAGAATATTATCAAAAAGCCTAAGTACAAGGTTCAATAAAAATTGCACGGTGAAATTATCAACAGATCAAGAGATACAGTATAGGCAGCTAAAATTATATGCAGATATACATTTTTCTCTTGTAAGAATCCCCTTACCTTCATCTAAGCTCCACTATTGGATGGTGAGGCCACCTATCGCATTATAGGACAATAGGTAGACTTGAGAAGTGTATGACCAACCCATTTTTATTTTACAGGAAAAGTCTAAAAAAACAATAAAGATTCAGCTTTCTATATCTCTGGATCCACTGATATAGAATGACATGTAACTTTCACTAAAACGTTGAGCTTGTCCCACCTCTTCCACCCCTTAAGCCTCTCTATTGGTCTGTTAATGTGATTAACAACTTTAGTAACCAGTAGAGTATCCTGGGAGGTGTGAGAGAATTTGTTCAAGCTCAGTTTATGTTAAAAAGTGATTTTCACTGCAGGTAATCTATACTTAAAGTGTTACTAAACCAATGACCATGCATTCACTATATCCAGTCTCCCACAGTACACATGTAGCACTACCCCCTTAAGGGTTGCTTGGTACTTTTTGGGTTCCCTGTCAATCTGCACTTCTGTCTGAAAGCACTTAACAAGGACAGATTTGAAATAGTAAAGTGTAACAGTTGGCAAAAGGTGTCTGTAAACAAGAACAACTCTCTCTCTGGGTGACAAGGGCCACAGGCAACAGTAGTAGAAATCCTGTTCAACTGAGAAAGGTAAATTGCTGTTTCGGTTGGTACTGCTGTATTCTGGCCTGCAGCTGTGTGTCCTGCGGTAAGCTTGGATGATGAGACTGTAATGCAAATGTGTTCCAACAGTGGAGGCTGGGAGATCTAGGCCACAAACTAGGGTAACTAAGTGTAATGTCCGCAACTATGTGCAGGTAGATAGCAAATGTGATGAAATTGTCAATGTTCTCTCAGTTAGTGAGTGTATGGGACTCTCTCACCCTATAAATGTTGTCCAGCAGGTCTTAGTGGTCTATCTTTCCCTGCAGATGGTGGCCCCCACAGACTCTCCGGTCTTGATTAAGCGTCCCAACTGGGTTCCTGCTTGCAGATTGGCTCACTGGGCAGCATGGAAAGACTAAAGATCAGCAGACTCCTTCTGATCCTCCTCCCTCTCTGACTCTGGCTCCATGGTCTGGTCCAATACTCCAGCCATCAGCACACTTCCTCCTCTCTTGATCTTTCCACTTTCACATCCTGGTCAGTCTCCCGGGCTTTGAGTTGTATATGCCTCTGCCCACACACAAACTCCTCTGAGAAATATAGCTCCCAGGTGCACTGTTCCTCAGTAAAGTCCTGCAATTCAGTATACAAGTTCCACATAGCTATTCTTCAACATGTGGCTGCTACTGTTCTACAGGACACTGCCTTCTTGTGTTGGCTTCAACATCCTGCATTAGACATTTATAGCAGGGTGTTACACACACAACATGGAAATGCAATTATTGTAGTAAATATAAACTGCTAAATACCTTTTCTTGTCAGCAGTTAGAGCAGTCTTGTGCCTTCTATCAGTGTCCGGCTGAGCACTGGTAATCTTGTATTTCAGTCTCCTCTGACTGTCTTATGAGGCTGCATGACCCCTGACCCTCTGTCTGGACAGTGTTGACTGACCCTGTGTTGATCACATGTACCCTCCCAAAAGAAAAAAAAAATACTCTCTAGCCATACATACCAAACTGAGCATGTGTAGAGTGACTCCTACAGCTGGATTGGGGACAGTAGAAGAAGGGGAGGATCAGAGAAGACAGGCTCAAACAGCCTTTTTTTACACAATGCAGAGGATTAACCCCTTAGGTTCCACAGTGAGTATAAGAAGCATGCTTTACTGCATGTATAGACTGATTTTACTGTTGTTGGTTAAGTAACACTTTAAAAATGACCTTATCTTCTACAAATATTTTCAAGCAGGCCATTCTTGTAAAAGAAGACAGGATATGCTGACCTTTCCTGTTGTCCACATCACAAAATCCCACTCCAGTGCTGAGAAACCTTCTGCTAAATTCTGCCTTGACAAAGACTCTTCAGTGTTAATCTCCAGGGTTTCCTGCAGCTCTCTTTGATGTATCTCTTTTGACCCTAACCCATTGCAGAATGCAGTAGTGCAGTATAAGTCACAGGACGGAACCAGTGGGAAATGTGGTGGACCCAGATTTACACTTCTGGAAATGTTGTCTTCAGCACAGGAGATTTCACAGCATCAGAGTTTGGCAGCATGGGCAGTGGGAATGACAAATGTGCACTTGTTGTGTAGGTGCAGCGTGATTTAGCGGGAAAGTCCCGAATTGCAAAAGGTGATGCATTGTAAAATCATCACAAAACAGTACAAACAATCCTGGTGGGGAGGCTGACCCAGCCAGGAACACTCACAGTACTGTAAGTAAAGCAAGGGTGGTAGGAAAACTCAACGATGCTGGCAGCATCTGCCACAAGAAGCTGAGTGCGGCCTGGCTAGTCCACCCAAAGGGGGAGCTTCCTGAGAACATAGACGTACTCCCTGCTCTTTCCCTACTCCAGAACCTTTCACTATTGCCAGCACTGTCTATAACAGAGGGGGAACTTGTCCCTGAGATAGCCACTCGCATAAAGCACACCAAAACCTTAAATAGACTCTGCTTGACTCAAGATAGCTGCCGGGTCACATGGGACCAGAGCATCCAACCGGATAACTGTCCTCTGTGACTGCGGAAGGCATAGAGAAACCCTGTCTCCTTTCACTTCTGCTCCCCTCCGCATTGCCGCTGCGGTCCAGCACCACCTGCAGTGCAGAATGTAAACTGCACCTGCATACACACTGTGTTTTTTCTAGGTTTGGTTTGCTTGAAAGACCTACAGTAGAGACAAGCAAATTTTTCTCTATAAATCTTATGTTAGATTTTCTATACAAAGTTACATTCAATAAATATATTGACATTTTTTTGAAATTGAGAAAATGACCCATGTGGTCTGGTTATTGTTTGTTTGTTTTTTTTTTCAAATTCCACAGGACGTACAGAATACGTAGAACCGTTCACATGACTTCCCACCCGCCAAGGCACTATACTTACACTGCATATAGCTTTTTTATAGTGTATTTACCTTGTTTTGCATTGAGTTCCACTTTATGATTTCCAGTATCAATAATTTTTCCCTTTGACATTACCTATACAGGAAGAAAAAAATCATATAACATAATTATTTTAAATATTTTTGTACATTAATTGTTGTAATTGGATCTTTTAAGGTGTAAATATTTTAAAATAGTGAACAACATGAAAAACCTTCTTTCCAATGGCTGTATTTACTTGTAGGCCAGCGCTTAGGGCAGCAATAATAATTTTGTTCTCTTCTGGGCATTTATTGATAAAGTTAGTAAAAAATTAAAAAGGGGAAATTATGTACAGAGGATGTTCAGTCGTCACAAGGATTATGTACAGAGGATGTTCAGTTCGACTCATTTATTGTTTAAAATGGCACTAAGCTATGCTTAAAAAATAAAATATATTCAGGTGTGTATTCCTAACTCCAAAAAGTGCTTTCTATTACTCTCAGCCTCCTTCAAATCTCCAAATTCCTTTTTATTGCTGCTGTGATCTGACTTGCGTTTATAGGGTGGCTATGTTTGTTCTTCATGGTCCCACTCTATGTAGGAACATAGCCACTCTTTCTTGCACCTGAGCTGGACTAGGGACTCTGGAATATGGGATGTGTAGTGTGCATAGAGCAGTGCAGATAACTGCAATTAACATGCATTGCCCATTCCAAACAACAGCAAGTGAAGATTAAAATGTGAGGTTCAGGAGCTCATAGAGGGCATTACAAGGCGCCAGAAAAACACTGTTAATACAGTTTTGTGAAAAACAGATGACAGGGCTATTAAGTAGTGGATGTGTATTGATTAGTTTTGGAGATTAAGGATATCTTTTAAGAAACATGAACCATCTCTTTTTTCCTCTTGTATGGGTCTGTACTGTAACTATAAGCCTCCTGTATTCTGACAATCTGCTTGGGAAACGAACATCTAGAATTAGTACTGACCCTTAAAACCTGTAAAAAAAAAAGGACCTGGAAAGACCTTGGCATGTACTCGCTACAAACATTGGAAGCAATTCTGTACATATTATATGGACATAGCCCATAGGGGAGGATGGCTGTGCCTATCCTCCTTGGTCAGAGCATATACCCCATTAATGATGCTGTATTCCTAATGGCCAATTTGAACAAAATATTATTATTATTATTATTGGTTGTGACGGACAGCAGAAATATTCTTTTATTTTTGTGTTGGTTTGTTAACACATGTGGCCAACAGTCAGCTTGTCTGCTTTGTTTATAATTTGGAATTCCTGTGCCCCGCAGGGGGTGGAAAATGGGATTGATCTCAGCAGGGAGCACAGACAGCATGGTGTTTTGTGGCTGTGAAAGGGCCATACTGTCTCTTATGAATGGGAGAGCTTGAGTCAGGATCTCGGAGCCACTCCTGGCTGAGCCCTAACTAGGAGATGCATGGAACTGTGCTTTGTTTTGTGCACTGCTGGAACTTGTGGTCCTATAATGCCTGTGTGGTCTTGAAGCTGTGGCCAAGACACACAGCTCTCTGAAGACTCGTGAGTAGGTAACGCCTATCTGCCTAGACTTCCTCTGCTGAGGCCACTGCTGGCTGGTGAGTCCCTGAACTGCTACCCTGTGAACAGCCCTCTGCTGTGTGCCTGGACTTACCTGTTGCCCGCCTGAACTGCCCCTCTGCTGTACCTGGATTATCTTTGCTTGCCAGCCTGCCCCTCTGTTGCACCCGGATTATCTTTGCCTGCCAGCCTGCCCCTCTGCTGTACCCGGATTATCTTTGCCTGCCAGCCTGCCTGCTGCTGAGTGACCCTGCCAGCCTGCCTGCTGCTGAGCGCCCCTGCACGCCTGCCTGCTGCTGAGTGCCCCTGCAGGCCTGCCCTCTGCTGAACTACCCCTCTGCTGTGTGCCCAGATTGCTCATTGCCTGCCAGCCTGCCCCTCTACTGTGCCCAGATTATCTTGTCTGCCAGCCTGTCCTTCTGCTGTGCCTGGATTACCTTTGCCTGAACTGCCCCTCTGCTGCGTGTCCGGACCTACCCATTGTCTGTCTGAACTGTCCTGTTGTAGCCTGGACTTTACCCATTACCTGCCTGAACTGTCCCTCTGCTGTGTGCCCCGGACTTAACCCTTGCTGCACTGATCAAGTGCCCCAAATCCCTCAATATAAACCTTGTGTGCCCACTGCTCTCCGCGTGTGTTCTGTCTCACTTACACTTCCGTCACATAATTATTATTATTATATAATAACAAAATAATTATATGATAATAAATTAGCCTTCACTGCCCACAAACTTCACTTTTTTGTATTCTCCATGCAACTGTGTTGTGCCTATTAAGTATTCATTTAAAGTCTGGGAATGATAGGAGGTAAAACCAAGGAAATCTGTATACTCACCAGGTGATGGAACACAGCATGGCTCATGTTTCTAACCCCTTCTGGAGTCAGTATGTAGTGCACTGTGGGGCTCTCATGCTCCCCACATTTCAGAGTGTGGAATATTGGCTGTATCTTTAGGTAACTTTTGCTTCTGGAGTAGAAATGGTTAATGGTTCTAGACTCCTCTTGATATGTGGGGAACAACGTAGAGTCACTGTAGCAGTGTTTATCTCTTGACTTGTGAGAGATCTGTGTTAAAATTGAAGAATATTCCCATTACTATTGTTAAACAAAATTTCTACTTTAAAGGGAGTTATTTTTTTAATACTTTCTCTATTGGTCCGTGCGACAATACAGAGGTCCAATGAACCTCAAATTGAGTAAAGAGTAGAGGAGTCCTACTGAATATAATGCCCCTTCATTTTTCAAAATTCACAAGTCAGTGACAAAATCATCAGATTCAACACTAATCTTCAGACACAAAGCAGGCTGTCATGAATCACATTACAACATTCCAGACATAGCAACCTTGACAGCACCCAGATTGTTAAACCCATTAACAGCATATCTCTTAAAGCCTAAGTTCAGTGTTTTTTTTCACAGTACACAGCATGGTACTTACATTCAATGAGAAGTCTCCATTGTGCTTGTGACTGTGGAAATCTGAAGTAACCTGTCATAAGCACTCATCAAGAGTGCTGACTATGCTTGCCCTTTCCGACCACCTCCTATATTCATGGAAGCTCTACTATAGCTTCCTTCAATAAAAAGAGGTGGCGGACCATTAATTTACCCCCATTCATCCTTCATTCATAATGCTGACATATTTTAAATTCTGTTACATTACTGTCTGTGTGGCTGTGAGCGTCACAGACATTTCCTAATGATCAAAATTGTTACAGCAGATAAAATGAAGATACAGAGAACAATTTCCTTTAAAACACGTGGCGGCTGCTCTTGTTTAGTATGCATAAAACCCTGCTTTTTAACTTTGTAAAGATAATCTTATCATAAATCCTACCTGTAGGTGCCTTGGAAATGTTCTAAACCTGCACCATTTAGTAGATATTCATATCGTCTGAGGCCAATAACCTCACTGGTGCATGCGCAGAACACTCTGCATTCACAGCTATCAATGGAGGGGGCAGACTTTTCCATCATCCACTCATCCTCCATTCATAGATCCTGGTACTCAAATAACTATCAAATATTTAAAAAAGAAAAAAAAAAGGAAAGGGTAAAAAACACAAATACAAAGAATACTAAATAAAATATACTAGCCCCTATCTTCGTAAAAAAACAAACAAACAAAAAAAACCTTCTAAATAACGAAACAGAGTAGGTTACTTTTTCCTTTTTTAAGCAAATTGCAAAAATCACCCAAGCAGCATAATGAGTGCAGCCAAGAGTTTTTGTTTCAGCAAAATCATTTTTGTCGTGAAATTTGTTCAGCCCATCCCTAGGCCCTTAGTCACTGCATTGTGAAATGAACAGCCTGCTACCAGTTGGCCAATAAGGTAGCACAGTTGTTTCGGATCAGCCATCTGTACAGATGAATGACTGACTGACGGATGCTGCAAACTGCAGCAAAATCGCTCAGTGAGCAAATACATGCAAACAGCCAAAGTGCCTGTCACTGATTTGTACAAGCTGCTGGCTGTGGCTGATTGCAAAGAACTGTACTACCCGCGAATTGCTGGTGGCTTATGGCCCTTATGCACCGTCTGAATGAGCCCTTAAAGTCACCTGTGCACACCCATATGGAAGAAAAATATATTTGAATATATTTTAAAAATATTCTTCCCAAATATATTTATATATATTTGAAATGCTACAATTTTGGCCATATTCAATATATTTCAAAATATATTTCAATAAAAAAAACAAATATATATATATTTAAAATATATTTTTCTTCCATGTGGGCACATCATACACACTGCAGTATTTTATAACCTGAACAAGTACAAGCACTTCAAAACAAGCCCTCATTTACTTTTGTAGCTGTAGGCATTATAAAGAAATCCATCTTCCAAGTTCACAACAGAGGCACTAATATCTTTTTTTTTTCCCTATAACTTTCTTTTGCACCGAAATCCTAGCAGCTCCCCGGCTTTCCTATGTAAACAAAGAGCATGTGTTTTATCTTTGAGGATTTTTGAGAATAGCTTTATATTATTAAAAAAATCTAAAGAGAGCAGGAATTGCTTCTTATAAACCTGTTTCACTGCTAGCAAAGAATGTGTAAATTTCATGTATGAAATGTGTAAAGAATGTGTAAAGTTCATAGTGTGGATATTATTATTAATATTATTATACATTATTATTATTAGCGCACTTTAACCCTACTAGAATACAGCCAGCACCCTCGTGGCTTTTTGTGTTCTCCTCTGCCTAGAGAAACATTCACTACAAAAAAAATGAGTATCTCTAAACATTCTAAATTGACTTCTAGCACCAAATTGACACTGTCAATCTGTAATCATAATTTATCATCTTGTCACAACTAATTTTTTTTTTTTAATAGGGATCTCGTTTTTAATTTCAGAACAAATATTCCAAGGCTGTGTCCCAGCTTGTTCTCACCGTTAGTGTTATGGAATTCTGATAGAATGGTGTGGTATCAATAGAGAAGTCTGCTGTTCCATCGGGCCCTGTGGTGTAGGTGTGGTTTGATCCATCGAAACCAATATACAGTACCACCGTCTCATTGGAAATAGGCTCTCCTGCAGCATCTTCTAGGAAGATCTGTGAAAAGCGAGAGATATTTTTATACAGCAATTATGGAAGTAGCAGGCAACAAGTGCTAGACAGCTCAAGTAATTCAAAAGAAAATTCTATGACATTGGCATCATGGGACAGTGGATAGCTGCAATTTTCCAAAGGCCTTTTCTCATCAGAATGTGCTTCTTTTTCTATACGAATCAATAGTAATGCAAATGCAGCTCAGACAAAGGTCAACTTGTAGGCAGGTTCAGTTTCTCCGCTGTAGGTGACTTCAACTGAGTGGCACTACAGTCTGGAGTGGAAGTTAAAGTGGTTGTAAACCCTTACATATACCCAGTGACGTGATTAGCCCCAGGTAATAATACACAGAGATGAAACACATTCTCCTACGTACAGTAAGTTGTACCTGTTTATCTAAAGCTACAGTATATACTCATATGGAAGAAAAATATATTTGAAATATATTTTAAAAATACTCTTCCCAAATATATTGACATATATTTGAAATACTACAATTTTGGCCATATTCAATATATTTAAAAAATAAAATAAAATAAATATATATATATATATATATATATAATATTTTTTGCAAAATATATGAAAAATGTTTTTATAAAAAAGTCATTTTAGCATATATTTTTACATATATTTGTAAATGCATTCCAAAATTGTAGATCTGTAATCTTTATAGACATACAGTATATTTGAAAATGTATTTTTAAAAATATTTTTCATACACATTTCAACATACAGTGTGTATATATGTGTATGTATATATATCTGTCTATGCAGGACAGAGGAGCCTCTTAAAGAAGAAGGTACAGGTCTGTGAGAGCCAGAAATCTTGCTTGTTTGTAGATGACCAAATACTTATTTTCCACCATAATTTGCAAATAAATTCTTTCCAAATCAGCCAATGTGATTGTCTGGATTTTTTTTCTCATTTTGTCTCTCATAGTTGAGGTCTACCTATGATGCCAATTACAGGCCTCTCTCATCTTTTTAAGTGGGAGAACTTGCACAATTGGTGGCTGACTAAATACTTTTTTGCCCCACTGTATATATATATATGGATATACTGTATATATATATATTTTTTTTTGTTAAATATATTTTGAAATATATTGAATATGGCCAAAATTGTAGTATTTCAAATATATGTCAATATATTTGGGAATATTTTTTTTAAAATACATTTCAAGTATATTTTTTCTCCATGTGGGTATGTCCTGTACATCCACTCAAAGTCCAGAATTTACATAGAATCTCTCAGCAATGAAAAGCAGGGGGCAGAGAGCTGCAGTTACAAACTATACAAGAGCTCTAAGAGTTGATTGGAGGGAAGGGATACCCCCTTCCCCCTTCACACAGCACACAGGAACAGAGCCGAGGCTGTCAATCTGCTGGAGGTCCCTCCCCGTAACCATTTTTCTCTTGGTGTCAGGAAAACTTGTCAGAAGTATTTCGTGCATATAGCAGAGGAATAAGGCAGCAGACATAAATGACACTTAGTGCTCTGGATTGAGATAAGTACACACTATAGAGGGATATGTTTTGTTCATATTTCATGAATGAGGTTTACAGCCACTTTAAGGGAAAACTGGTTTCTCTGTGGTTTCCTGGGTCATGGATCAGCATTCCCGGTTGGCTACACTGCATCTTTGTGACCCCCTGGTGGTCATCTTGGGTCAGCAGGGTCTTTATAAGTTCGTGCCCCCGAGTTTTGGCACACATTTTTTTGCAAAGTGGGTAGAGTAGGGAGAGAGACACCATCTGACAGGGAAAGGTTCCTGACGAGTAGAGACAGGCTAAGGATTCGCTATCCTCAAGGAAGCCTCCCCTTTGGGACTGAACCGCCTGGCCACACTCTTCCCTCTGAAACATTCGCTGTCAATGCATGTCATTCTGCTGCCCGAACTGGGGGTGTTTCTCCCAAGCGGCTCTCTCCCGCAGGGGTGTTTGTAGTTTGGCATTCTCTTCAACACAAGTTCCAAGTTTTACTCCAAGTAGACTCTGTGCCTTTGCTGCCACAGCACAAAGCTGCACATCTCCACAAACTGCTGGTCAAATGTCCCTGCCAATAAACTCTGACTGAATTTAGAAGTGTCTCAAACTGATCTCAATGCAAGTGGAATGGTCTATACAAGAAATATGAAGATCAATAGTTCTGGGCTGCGATGACAGAAAATAGCCAGGCAACTAGTGTTTTCAGAGGGAAGCAAAATCAACCCCCATATTAGTCACCACTGTTTTTCCTTGACTAACCGGAACAAGTCCTAAGAATTGTTTCTTTTACACTTCTAGTAAGTGGTTATCTCCCTGCTACACTTTATGTTGGGTTATCAGTATATCTGCTGAGCAGTTTGACATTTTGCTTTATCTTAGCTCACCTGTCCATACAAGGGCATGCTTCTCTTAAAGCGGGTGTCCAGCTGTCGGAACGACACTTTTTTGATTGTGTTTTTTATATCAGAGGAGGCCTCACCAGACATTTCCACACCTAATAGAGATGACTTTGTTAGCATATCAGTTGGCCCTTTGTCCTAGCTATTGTTTTTCAATGTTGCCTCCTATTACCTGTTCCATCTTCAGTTATCTTGGCGGTAGCAGTGAGTTTCCTTTCATAGCCAGTACGCCTTAACTGGAAAGGTTTTGTCTTTACCACTTCAGAAAAACAGCCTTTGTTATCGGTCTGAAAAAGAAAAGCATCTTTGAGATATTCTAATATTTCGTTCAGATAATGTCATACCAGCTGGTCTGTATATAACTAATTAAAGTGGACCTAGGTACAGGCCTATAGGTATTTTATGGTGAGCAATCCTATTAAAAGATATCTTCACAAGCTGAGAAGAGTGGTAGGGTCTATTTTCATCTATAGAAGAGCTTTGTCAAGTCTTCTTAGAGGTGAATCAAATATTATAAAATAGCTCATACTGTCTTCTCTGATAGCTATTCCCTTATTCATCTCCTGTACCACAAAGTGCCATGCATGTACTTATATCTTGAGAAAAGAATAAACTGTTATTATATAAAACAATTTAAAACTAAAAAGTAAAAAAATACAAATGTGGAACCGTACAGGTCTATTTTAAGTTCTTCATACAGACAGTAAGATGAAAGTGATTAGCTCATGGAAGAGTCACTGTCCTGAGTTTCAGTCCTTCGCTGATAATTCGATAATACTGTTTACTGTTACTTTAGTCATTCTTTTGTTTAAAGAGAATCAGATGTGAGTGAACAAACATATTCTGTCATAAGCAAGGCCGGTGCTTCCACTAGGCAAACTAGGCAGCTGCCTAGGCCAGCCCTCTCTCTGTGTGGCCTATGGACCTCTTGTATAAATTCTTAATTTCTCTACAGAGTTCCCCTTTCCTCATACACATAAAATGATGAGGGATAGATGGTATCTTTACTCTGCACAATTGTCTCAGCCTGTCCACACACATGACCATTTAGTATATATATATATATATATACACACATGACAGTATTCCATGTAGCAATGAAGTGTCATCTCCCCCTAGGATGGGAAATGATGACATTAGCTCAGGACCCCGGGTGGTCAGCAGTCTCTGATAGGAGGTTCGGTCCGTACATCTCTGGTACACACACTGGCACACAAGATCCTCCAGCTGTAACAGGGATCTGGCTAGTGACTGAGTGGGGCATGTCCAAAGCTGGCTCCCCCTTCTACATATTGGGAGCCAATAAATAGGTAGTGGTGTGCTCTGGTTGCAGGGTTAACCTTTTGTGAATAGGATGATCGGGGCCCGATGTGTATGAGAGGGAAACGGTGTAGTGCTAGGAGGCCGTCTGTCCTTAGTGAGAGCGAAAGCCTGGACTCCGCACCCCATCAGGAGACCTCAGAGGTGAGCCGAGCCTAGGAGGATAACGGGTCATGGAGGTGACAGGAGGAGGAGGGGGGCAGACAATGGTTGGGGTGAGGGGAGCAGATGCTGATTAATCGTGTGGGACAACACCACATCATGAATGATCCTTCAGCTGAGGGGAAGGGCTGCAGAGGGAGAAAGAAAAGATAGAGGAAGACACTGGGCGTCTGGGGCCAGTGTAGCAGCTGAGCTGCCACTCCTTCCAGTGTTCCTCTCAGACTTAGTCTCTTACTGCAAGCTGGTTGGCGGCTGCTGATCATTGTGGAGTTCTGTAACTCAGTCTCTTTTTTTTGTTTCTCTGTCTGATTGGTTAATTATCATTTATATTTGGTTAATATATATTTTTTCTTTTGTTAGGACAAATTGAGCTTTCAGTTGGTGGTAAATGGTAATGGATATCTCCTTATTTTTTTTATTATGAAAGGAAAACTGGCCCAAAATAGTAAAAAAAAATCATATTTGCTGTGTGTTTTTTGCTACTACCATAACCTAGCACCAAAGAACAACCCAAATTAAATTTTCCAGCTCTTGGAGATTGCAGCAATACCTTATACAGTCATGGCCGAAATTGTTGGCACCCTTGATATTTCTCCAGGAAATCATGTATTTCTCACGAAACGTATTGCATTAACACATGTTTTGCTATACACATGTTTATTCCCTTTGTGTGTATTGGGACAAAACAAAAAAAGGGAGGAAAGAAAGCAAATTCAACATAATGTCACACAAACCTCCAAAAATGGGCTGGACAAAAGTATTGGCACCCTTTCACAACTGCGGATAAATAAGAATGTTACAAGCATGTGATGCTCCTGTAAACTCACCTGGGGCAAGTAACAGGTGTGGGCAATATAGAAATCACACCTGAAAGCAGATAAAAAGGAGAGACGTTCACTTAACCTTTGCATTGTGTGTCTGTCTGTGCCACACTAAGCATGGACAACAGAAAGAGGAGACGAGAACTGTCTGAGGACCTGAGAACCAAAATTGTGGCAAAATATCAACAATCTCAAGGTTACAAGTCCATCTCCAGAGAACTAGATTTGCCTTTGTCCACAGTGCGCAACATTATCAAGAAGTTTGCAACCCATGGCACTGTAGCTAATCTCCCTGGTCGTGGACGGATGAGGAAAATTGATGAAAGATTGCAACGCAGAATAGTCCGGATGGTGGATAAGCAGCCCCAAACATGTTCCAAAGACATTCAAGCTGTCCTGCAGGCTCAGGGAGCATCAGTGTCAGCGCGAACTATCCGTCGACATTTAAATGAAATGAAACGCTATGGCAGGAGACCCAGGAGGACCCCACTGCTGACACAGAGACATAAAAAAGCAAGACTACAGTTTGCCAAAATGTACTTGAGTAAGCCAAAAGCCTTCTGGGAAAACGTCTTGTGGACAGATGAGACCAAGATAGAGCTTTTCGGTAAAGCACATCATTCTACTGTTTACCGAAAACGGAATGAGGCCTACAAAGAACAAAACACAGTACCTACGGTAAAATATGGTGGAGGTTCAATGATGTTTTGGGGTTGTTTTGCTGCCTCTGGCACTGGGTGCCTTGACTGTGTGCAAGGCATCATGAAATCTGAGGATTACCAAAGGATTTTGGGTCGCACTGTAGGGCCCAGTGTCAGAAAGCTGGGTTTGCGTCCAAGATCCTGGGTCTTCCAGCAGGACAATGACCCCAAACATACGTCAAAAAGCACTCAGAAATGGATGGCAAAGAAGCGCTGGAGAGTTCTGAAGTGGCCAGCAATGAGCCCAGATCTAAATCCCATTGAACACCTGTGGAGAGATCTTAAAATTGCTGTTGGGAAAAGGTGTCCTTCCAATAAGAGAGACCTGGAGCTGTTTGCAAAGGAAGAGTGGTCCAAAATTCCGGGTGAGAGGTGTCAGAAGCTTATTGATGGTTATAGGAAGCGACTGATTTCAGTTATGTTTTCCAAAGGGTGTGCAACCAAATATTAAGTTAAGGGTGCCAATACTTTTGTCCAGCCCATTTTTGGGGTTTTGTGTGACATTATGTCATATTTGCTTTTCTGCCTCTGTTTTATATTTGTTCCAATACATACAAAGGGAATAAACATGTGTATAGCAAAACATGTGTTAATGCAATACCTTTTTTGTGTGAAATACTTGATTTTCAGGAAAAATATCAAGGGTGCCAACAATTTCGGCCATGACTGTATGTGTATGTTATTTGTTGTTTGTGCCCACAGTACAGCCCAGAAGCAATAGTGCTCATTTTGTTTTTGTTTTGTTTTGTTTTTTTACCTAAAACACACTGACACTGACACTAACTGACACTGATGCCAATTTAAAAAGAAAAAAAATTCGGACTTTTGACCCTGACCTTTGACCTTGACATTTGACCCTGCCCTTGACCCAATTACTCACCCTGGCACTGAACTATATAAAACCTTGATCTAGGTATTTTTTCTTTATTTTTTATTTTATTTTTTAAATATGTATTTATTTAATTTTTTTTAAAAAACAGTTTTGTTTTTTTTTCTTTATGCAAGGAGAGAGATACAATGTATCTCTCTCCTCCATTCAGAAAGAAAACTAAGGGGGGCGGGCTGTACAGTGACTGATCAGAGGCTATCACAGCGATCATGTGACCTGGAATCGGGAGTCCTGGGTCCCGATCGTTAGAACGGGACCTGGGGCTCTTAGTGACACCACAGTCTTTCTTCTGGGAGCACACTGTGTGGCGCACTCCCAGCACAAAGACAGTTACGCAAATATGCGGCTCCATGGAAAAAAGCCCAGTTCTGTGAGGCTGCTTATTTGTGTTACGTTGGCGTGAAGGGGTTAATATTGGTGCTGCTGGCATCTTATGGAAATTTTGCAGTTTCATGTTTTGTTGATTTATTATTCTCTACTGTTTTTGAAATGTTGAATTTATTTTTATTTTTTTTTGGGTGGGGTGCAAGTAGTTGGTCTTGCCTAGGGCGCAAAATAGTCTAGCACCGGCCCTGGTCCTAAGTAGTATCTAAAGCTAATTTTTTTCATTTTCAAAAGAAATCAGGTTTGCAATCTGTGTCCCACTGGTGTGAACAAGCTTCACTTCTTGTTTCATAGACACATTAGGAAGTTATCGAAAAGCTCTCTAAAATCCACTCTTAGACTGTTGTCACTGTGGATTGGAAGACTTCCCCTCAATTTCTGTTCCAATAAGAACGCAAATTGCATTTTTTTCTCTTTACTTTCAGCCCTGGTAACAATGGTCAAGACGTCAGATAGTGTGAATTTCCCCTAATGTATTGGCTATTTCAATAAACACCATTTGCTTCCTCTTCCAGGTTTCAGCTGAAAGTCAGGTGAAGTTGGACATGGTCATGGTCTGTGACACTTTGAGGAAGGAAACCCTGCATAGCTCCAAAGCCTTGGCTATATGACATACAGTATATCCAAAGTAACTTCTCCGCTTGTGAACAGCCCTTGGTCAATCCAAATTGGCCAATGGGATCTATTATTCACTGACTGGTCCAGCATCGTCTTACAAAACTTCAGATGATTAGCAATACATTTCAGTAGTCATCCTACTCTGCTTTTACTGCTGTATCTGTATGCTTCCAAGCAGGTCCACCATCGGAGGGGGACAGTCCATACATATGTAGGGGGCTGGGCCCCAACCAGGGCCATCTTTAACATGGGGCAAAAGAGGAAGCTGCCCCAGGCCCAGTCATTGTTGAACCTGCGCTGCCTGAAAAGTTGCAACAATTTTGCTTAAGCTGTTCCCAAGATCCCAAGATGTTCCACTCTGAGTCATGAAAATAAGAGCTGCAGGTACAACAACAGCCCTGTCTGCTCTCTCTTCCAGCTGCTGCACCTTTCCCTACCGCTCTGTCTCTCTCCTGGCCCTTTCCAACATCCCCCCCACCACAATTCTCCACCTCCACAACAGTCTGTCCAATCGCGGGTGCATAGTGTGCCATCCGGACCCAGCCCCTTTGATGAGTCAGGCCAATAGACCCCAGTGGGGTGAGAGATTTTCAGTGGGAAGTTTGAGTTTGGAAATGTGATCCCTTAAAGCTATGTGTCTGGAGAAAGAGAGCTGAGCCCTGGGACCGAGGAGGGACCGTACACTGAGGTACATCACCTGGTTCAAGGCTGTAATGAGGGTGCAGGAGAGAAAGTAGGACTACAGAGTGGGGACACTGTGACTGAGGACCAACATACCGGGGAGATGAGACTGGAGAAGGAGGACATAGAATGGAGGAGAAGGACATGGAATGGAGGAGGAGAAGGACATGGAATGGAGGAGGATGACGATGACATAGAATGGAGTAGGAGGACACAGAATGGAGGAGGAGAAGGACATGGAATGGAGGAGGATGACGATGACATAGAATGGAGTAGGAGGACACAGAATGGAGTATGATGTGGAATGGAATGAAGGAGGACATGTGATGGGGAGGCCCAGGAGGAGGACAACATGTGATGGGGTAGATGAGACTGGAAGAAGAGGACGTGGGATGGGGGAGGTTACACTGGAAGAGGAGGATATGGGATGGGGAGATGGGACTGGAGGAGGAAATGGGATGGAGGAGATGGGACTGGAAGAGGAAGAGGACATGGGATGGAGGAGGAGAACATGAGATGAGGGAGTGAGACTGGAGATGATGAAGAGATGGGACTAGAGTAGGAGGGCAAGGATATGAATTGGAGGATATATTAAGTTGTAAGAGTGTTAAAATAAAAGTGGGTGCACTAAAAGACTTGGTGGGATAGCCAGTGGATGGATTCGGTGGGACAGCCAGTGGGCGGGCCCTAAGGAATGTTGGCGGTCAGGTCCAGGGGGGCTCTAGGCCTAAAGCTGTGTAAAGGGCCACAAAATTTCTGATGACTGCCCTGCTTCCAAGTGTTGAACTTATTAATTATAATGAAAGACCTTCTACCAAATATACAGTACAAGCATTCAAGGTGGAAGGTCTATAGGAAGTAACCGAGGAAACCACTGTTAATTTAACAGCTGGCTTTAAATCCTAATTGGTTGCTGTGTTCCAGCAACCTTTCTGCACACCAACCTTAAAGAATATGTTCCTACATGTGATTCGTGATATGTAAAGTCAGGGAGAGATGCAAACACATCAGTGGCTGGCTAGTAAGCCAAGATATAAATTTGCCCTCTGTTTAAAACAACTGGATCGTTCTAGTCTTAAAGGTAATGCACAGTTATTTTGTACATTTTCAATGTGTTTTGGTCAAGATAAAAAATATTTTTTTAAGTATATTCTTTTTTTAACTGGGTAAATATGAGACTTACATATCAGTGTTAGGCTCCTTCCACATCTCCTACACCTCTATCTGTTTTGCTAAAAAAAAAAAAATCAGCAGTTTACAGAACTCAGTAACTCGGGCTAAAATTGAGTCAAAGCAGTGACCCATCCTTCTCCCTCTTGCTGTGTGTAATGGCTCCATCCAAGGTTTCAGTTAAAGAGATGGAGCCTGAAGCAAACAGCTGCTGTTGTGATTTCCCTTTTTAAAAACACATGAATACTATGACATGGGTACAACCTGCATTAAATAAATAAATTGTACAATTAAAAAAGTTAAATAGTAAACCTAAATAGTAAAAAACAAATATAAAACATCAGCTTAAAATTATATTGGGTATATAAGCTCTAACGAGTAGGGCTCTCTGTTTCCTTTTGTACCAAATTGTATTGTACCTGTAATGTCTACCTCCATTTTGTAAAGCGCTGCACAAACTGTTGGCGCTATATAAATCCTGTATAATAATAATAATAATTCTAAAGGAATGACTTTAATATATGTTTTGCTATGGTACAGTGCAGTACTCACTTTACGTGACAGTTCTTCGCACACTTGATCTAGCGATTCTTCAGGACAGGAGTTATAAGAATAGGAAAACTTTCTGCAGACACGGACATCAATCCTCCCTACCACAGGTTTACCATATGTGTATCTGGAAAAAAAAAAGCGATATAGTCTAATTATAACCATATTTACATGCTTTTATTCTATATATATGGTATGTACTTACTTTTTCTTTAAAGTCTATGTAACCCCTTGTCTTCCACAAATGGAAACTGGTAGCTTACCTTCAATTGATGACTGCTGAGCAAGTTAAGGGGCTTGCTTTCACTCTGCAGGGTTTTATTTC
This sequence comes from Staurois parvus, assembly GCF_062004578.1. Classification (NCBI taxonomy): domain Eukaryota; kingdom Metazoa; phylum Chordata; class Amphibia; order Anura; family Ranidae; genus Staurois; species Staurois parvus. Next base: position 9,500,773 of record NW_028318321.1, read on the forward strand.
TTCTTATTTGACCTGTTGACCCTACCTGTAGACTAGATCTGTGCAAAAACAGGGTTATCACCCTTGGACATGCAGACTTCTGGTTGGCTTTGTGCTGGCCTGTGTGTGAGAGACACCTATTGGATAACCTCCAGCTTCTTTACGGCCCACCACTATGACATAGTTCAAGTTGCAGCACAGAGCCAAAGAGTTTTTCTTGTCTTTCCTTCACAAATATATTTTTGTTAATGTTAAATAAAAGCAATGTTTATTCCTAGAGCTTAGTTTATTCCCTTTCTATTTAGAATTTAGCTAAAGAAAAACCAATATGTCTCATTGTCCTTCTACATATATCATCAAGTTTGGTGTCCAAACCAGGAAGAGGAAAACAGAGAGAAGATTATCCACAAAAGTGAAGAGCCTCTTATTTGCTACCAAACTCCTTATTTAATGTTCCCAGGGATAACATTTGAAACCTGATTGGGCAATTCAATTTTGTGGGCAAATGTTTTTCTCCAGTATTTAAAAACAGGCCCCTATTCCTGGAGATGGCTGAGAGCCACAGACTAAGGAGCCAACCTTTTCGTCCCTTTGCCTGGCTAATGTTGTAATGAGTTTTCCAGGCCAAATGAGAACTATAATTCCACCAGCAAGTTTTGTATTGTCGTTTTTAAATTGGAAATGCCTGAGAGACATAAATATAAGTTGTCCAAAACACCTCTTGATAGAAAGTGTAACATAAATGTAAGAGTAGGGTAGTTGAGATGTGATGTGATCAGTAGAAATATGTAATTGTAGATCTAGTTTAATTCCTTGTTATTAGAGATAAGTATTCAGTCATAAACATATGATCACCAATTAGCATCTAATCTGTCACAGATCAAACGCACGCCCACGGGGACTAGCTAACTGAGGCATGGTCTGTGACTGGGGTAAAGAGGGAATGAAAGGGACTTACTTTGAGCATATAAGACTTGCCGTGAGCCACTTTCACAGCTTGCACTACCTTTGGCCACCACTAGAGGGAGACTCCACTCCAATCCAGCTAGCTAACCACACACAGGCAGATGGGAATCTTACATACATCTGGTGCACTCTAAGGGTTGGGGAGCAGTCTAGCAATTAGCACAACCTTCTAGAATTCCTCCAGATATCCTACAAGCTGGAACCACAGTGTTAATCACTTTTCCACTGTCCACACACCCCTACACCGGACACACAACAAACGGTAGCTTGCCATCATCTAACAGTTTGTCCGCAGACTGGTCTGCTGGGCCACCACACACACACAGATCTCCGTCTGGCAGATCTGCTACTTTACAATCTGCATGCAATCTGCCAACACGCAGTGCAATTGCATACAGTTTGGCAATGAACTTAGACCGAGCACACAGACACTTCAATACAACAATATCTCTGGGGATATGAGCCCAAGCTTAAGTACACAGAAGTCACTTATTAATTTTCTGATTTAATATCCCGAAAGTGACAGTGCATAAAATATGTACAAAGAAAAAAGAGTTACAGAAAATACAAAAAAGACAAAAAGACACACAATTGGCTATTCACTGTTAATTAAAAAGGCAATAAAAACAGAAATAAAACTTTTTTACCAAGATTTATCCTGCAACTGGAGCAAGTCAAAGAAAGTCCACGGTTTGCCAGTTATATGGAACCGGCTCCATACGAATCACACCGTCCGTATCTCAGGGTCCTCATATTATTGAAATATTGATGTGGCCTGGACTTTAGTCCTTGGCCAATCAACCCTGGGGGGTGTTCCTGTACCAGCCCACAGGACGTTCTGGGTTCTGAAGTGCCCAATCTTGATTGGGCCAGAAACTGTTTGGATCACTGGGTCAGGGATAGGATTTCCGACACCAGCACGTCAGTCTGATCGCGACAGTATCAATCATTGTTCGCAGTTGGCTCCATATGTGTGTTTCTCCGGGATTCTACAGAGGCTACCAATACAGTTTTACATGTAGGTGGAGCTTAAAATGTGTCCAATCAGAAGGAAGAATTTCCATCTCTCTGCAATTAATATTTTAGTTTTTATGAGAGATGAAACAGATTCCTCTGATCTATTGGTAAAATTCAAAGCTGGCAGACCTTTCGGAGCCCTCTCCTGGTCTCCTGCTAATTCGTGTAGCCGAAATGACTAGGATTCTTCTTTTAGGTTCAAGAAGGTAGAAAACTCTGGCTACATAGGTGAGAACATTTTATTGGTATCTAGGTGTCACCCCTAGCCTAGATGCTTGCTCTGTCCTTTCAGATGCTAATTGGTGAACATATGTCTATGACTGAATACTTATCGCTAATAACATGGAACTAAACTAGATCTACTTTTTTATATTTCTACTGATCACATCACATCTCAACTACCCTACTCTGAGGCTGAGTTCACACTGATGCGGTGCGGAATTTGCAGCTTTTTCTGTGCGAATTCCACACCGCATCAGAATTGCACCTCGTTTATATGAACTGCTGCGGGTGTGTATGTTAAGTTGACAACACCCCAAAATTGGTACCGCAAAACGCAGTGCGATGTGCAGAATTGGATTGCATAGGTGTGAATACCTATGCGATCCAATTCTAGTACGGACACAAAAAAGGGTCCTGCACATTTTTGGTGCGGGTGTGGTGCGATTTGAGCCATACAAAATGCATGGCTCTAATCGCACCGCATACAAATCACATGTGATTTGCACAGTAATGCGGTGCGGTTCCTGTGCGAATCACATGCGATGTACTGCACTGCATTAGTGTAAACCCAGCCTTACATTTATGTTACATAAAGGCACATTGATTTACTAGGTATTGAGCTGCGAATTGAGGGCGCATTCACACTAGAATGGATAGCTGCCAGAGAGGTACACCACCGCTGTTTCCTCCCTGGCAGCTGTTCATTTCGATTGCAGTAGGTGGCGGTGTGGTGCGCGATACAGTGCATCACACCGCTCCTTTTTTTTTTGTACAAACTTTATTTGAAGTGTACCAAAGTACACTTCATGTCACTGTACAGCAATTCAGTACACTGTGCTATTGCAGTTCTGTACAGTGTGCTATGATAAAATGCAGCGTGTCTCCATTTTATCACAGCAATCTGCAGAGAAGCTCCAGGCTGCGTAGCAGTGTGAATGGGATACATAGAAAACATTTGTTTTCCATGTGTCCTTAACTGCGACAGGTGTCTTACAATGCAGTAAAACGTCTGTCACTGCATTGTGTGAATTAGCCCTACTGAAAAAGGTTACTGCTGGCTCATATTTTAGTTTAATTATTATTTTCATTATTTTCCTCCAAACTATTAATTATTGAGCACAATCCAGGTGTCATGGTCAACTAATGACAAAGTATTTCATACAAAACTGAGGTCTGTAGCATATCATGCATCCCTATGTGATTTCTATTACAAAACCACTATTTTGCATGATTTCAGCTTCCCCCAGTAGGCATTACTCCGGCTACTGGGGCTAGAGAGCAATGAGTACATGAATAACTGAATAGAAAGATTAACGTATAACTAAAGGCAAAACTTTTATTATTACATTTTGGACAGAGTGGAGGAGGATTACAACACTTGTTCTTATTGCTGTCTGTGTGGGAGATTAGTCCTCTGTGTTTGTCCTATTTGCCATCGTCACAACAGTCAAAGTAAAAGAAAATACCGAATTTTGGGTTATCACCCGGAATAGAGAGGAAATTTTCCAATTGCGTCACTAGTTCTGGTGGCTCTGATGACAACTTGGAATTCCCTCTCTTTGGAGGGATTTCCTCTCACTTTCTCTTTTGGCTATGGGAACAGGATGTGAGGGGAAATCCCCCTAATGGGGACATAAATCGGAAAGAAGAAACCTGACACCTTCCCTTACTTTATCCGAAATGAAGAAAGGTTTCGCTTTTAGTTCTACTTTAAATAATTTCTTATTGTGTTTTTCCGCCTCCTTCTATTATCCTCTGTGAGCTCCTGAAACTACTTTTCCCCCACACTTCCATTTGTTTGGAACTAGCAGTACATATTCGTTGTGGTCATTTGCACTGCTCTATCCATAGACTATAGTCTGTGGACCTTTGTTCATCTCAGAGTGAGGGAAAGAGGGTGACTACATATCTACATAGAGTGGGGCCATGGAGATCAAACACAGCAACCCTCTAACAGGAATCTTGGATCACAGGAGCAAGAAAAAAAGGAAGAGCAATGGAATATATGTTTCTGAGTTAAAGTGTTACTAAACCCAGAACCCTGCATTCACTATATCTAGTCTCCCACAGAACATGGAAATACAATTATTTTAATAAATATAAACTGCTAAATACCTTTTCTCATCAGGAGTTAGAATGGTTTTGTGACTTCTATCAGTGTCCAGCAGAGCACTGCTTAAAGCTTGTAGGAGGAGTGTTCATTCTCCCCTGATTGTTCTATGAGGCTGCAGGACCCCTAACCCTCTGTCTGGACAGCGCTGATTGGCCCTGTGCTGATCACATGCACTCTTTCAAGAAAAAAAAAACTCTCTACCAATACACATTAAACTCAGCAAGTGCAGCTTGCCCCCAAGGCTCTGTTCTATCAGCAGATGGATTGGGGACAGTAGAAGAAGAGGAGGATCAGAGAAGACAGGATCAACAGCCTTTTTATACAATGCAGAGGATTAACCCCTTAGGTCCCACAGTGAGTATAACAAGCATGCTTTACTGCATATACAGACTGATTTTACTTTTGTGGGTTTAGTGACACTTTAAGAAAACATATTTGAATAGAATATATTTTTAAAACTAAAGTTTAATGTCAGTTTAACTCTGATAACATAGAAAGAAGCTATGATCAGTAGTACTATAATACTAGTTTCAGCGACAGTTTCAGCATTCAAAACTTACTTTCCACACACAGTAACTCTGACTTCTTCATCAAGGATGGTAATCACTGGGGCCATTTTCACCTGCACCTCATACTTGGGTAGCACTAAAAAGATGACAAACAACGAATCAGTTCTGTGTATATAAATCACTCAAATGCCTCAAGCTCTAATTAATGTAGTTTCAGTTCAGATAACCAAGGTCATTTCTTGACCAGCAGCAATGGCAGTCACTGAAGCTGAGGTTCAGGCAAAAAGCACAATCTTAAGATTTACATTATCTACCCTACATATATCTCCTGCCTTTCTTTTTTAGTTTTTAGTTGCAGGTATGTATACAGGTCAACACTGTTGTATAGCTCAACACTCTGCTTCCTTAGTTACATGTCCTTTGCCCAGGCTCAGACTAGGACAAAAAAATAGGCCAAGGCATTTTGGACTGAGTATCCCCAAGCCCAGGGACCTTTTCCTCGGAGTCCAGTGGCAGAACGTCAGGGCCCAGTTGCAAGAGCGACCTTTGCGACCCTGAAATATCTGAGCTCTCCTGCAGATCTCCTGCCTGTCTATGGATGGCGCTCATTACAAGAGTGCTGCCATCTGAGCGCCACGCCCCTGATTACGCCAGTTTGTGACAAAACGCGTTGGGCGGGACCTGTGACATATGACGTCAGCACACTGGACGCCGTGGGCATTTAGATGGTTTGTTTACAAGCGCTTTTCTACTGATAACCATGTGAATGCAATAAAGAACATATTTTGGAACATACTTCACTACAGGATTTTTTGCAATTATTTTATCTAAATCAGGTACATTCTTCTTGCTGTTACAGAGTGATATTTCTGGGCCACGTTATATGGAGTTCATTGTTTTTATATTATTATTTTATTGTGTTAATTTACACAAATGGAGGACTGCAGCAATAGGTTTATTTAGATATCAATTATACATTTTTTTAAAATAAGGCACACATCCATTAAGCGCATAAGCACCTTGTTTATTAGAAAAGAGCATTGCTAGTGCTTTGTTATTTCCTCCATACAAAATATATTGTTGTATTGCTTGTGTGCTAATAATGTCATAATAATTGTGTTTTCTCAAATTGTTGCTGTCTAAATACCTTGTTAAAATGCTCAAGGTGTGTCAGTAAGTGCTGGCTGAGCCAGGAGTGTCATCTCAAATTACACATTATATTATTAGCTAGCATTTATGTATCTCTACAGTAGCTGCCTGAAATTAAAGGCATTTTTTAAATAAAATAACAAACATGTTATACTTGCCTGCTCTGTGCAGTGGTTTTGTACAGAGAAGCCCCGATTTTCCTCTTCTAGGGTCCCCTGCCAGTGCTTCCGGCTCCTTTTTCCTGCCAAGTGCCCCCACAGCAAGCAGCTTGCTAGGGGACACCCAAGCAGACCCGCTCCCGAGCTGCTGCTATGTGTATCCATTCACCCCCACCCCCTCTCTCAGATACATGATGGTCCTCTGCCTACAGATCAGTGTTTTAGGGCAGTGGAATATCATCCATGGGTGTAGTGTGAGGAGTGATGGGACCCACTGTATTTTGACCCACATTGCACCCATGGAGGAGTCAAGTTTGCAACAGCAGCACCTGTCTAGGTGCTGTCACTGGATCTTGTCATGCTTGCCAATGCTGCTATGTAAACACAGCACCATTCTCTAAACACAGCCCCATTCTGTAACCACAGCACCATTCTGTAAACACAGCACCATTATGTAAACACAGCACCAATCTGTAAACAAAGCACCATTCAGTAAACACAGCCCCATTCTGTAAACACAGCACCATTCTGTAAACACAGCCCCATTCTGTAAACACAGCACCATTCTGTAAACACAGTACCAATCTGTAAACACAGCACCATTATGTAAACACAGCACCATTATGTAAACACAGCACCATTCTGTAAACACAGCCCCATTATGTAAACATAGCACCATTATGTAAATAGTCCCTGACTATTTTAACCAGTTGACACCAAGCGTATGCAAATATGCGGCCTCTCTGCGCCTGGGCCTTGATGCTGAGTGGCCGCATACTTGCGTACCATTTGAAAACACATATGTGCTGTGTCTCCCAGAAAGGTCCCGATCTCTCCTTGAGATCGTGACATTTTCCGATCATGTGACCGCGAATCATGGCGGTCACATGACCCTAAAACCCCGCCCGCCTCCCGGCATCTGAAACCTCTTGAAGGGCCGGGAGGTGCAGTGAAGAGGTTAAGGTAGGCTGAGATAACCTGTTAGCTCTCTTGTCTATTTTCAGTGTGCACAAAATCCTATGTCATGGCATAAAATAATTATTGTGCTGAGGTTTGTACATGTCTGTGTGTCTTGCGGGACAGAAATTTCAACATATTTTATGAGTATAAGAAGACTTTTGTTTTATTTACCATGTCCCTTTAAGCCCTTCCAACTCTTATTGCAATGCGGTCCCACCCACACACACCTGCAGTGCTGTTCTCTCTCTCCTCACAGGACATAGAGGCAGCAGCAGGAGCCATTGTCTCTTGATGTTGTCAATCAAATCTAATGAGGAGGGAGCAGGGGGGCAGGGCTGAGACAAGCTGTGTGTGACACAGGATCGAGCTGGCACGAGGACCCCTATAGGAAGCGGCTTGTTATGGGACGGACATAGAAGAGGAGGAGCCAGGAACTCCAGAAGGGGACCCCAGAAGAGGGTGATCGGGGCCACTCTGTGCAAAACCATTGCACAGAATAGGTAAATATAACATAATTTTTTAAGTATTTACAATCACTTTGAAAGCAAATAAAACCTCAAAAGCAACATTTTCCCTTTTAGTATATTATTTCGCCTTTGTTTCAGCCTTTTGCAACCTCCATCTAAACTTTTTCCCTTCTAAGCAACCTCCCATTTTAGCATATGAATAAACATATTTAAAATATATCTCTGAAATCTGACGTGATAGTTACAAAAGAATATGCGGATAAGTAGATGAAGAACTTACCATATTCCTCCACAGTAAAGGAATGTTTAATCTGAGAGCCCTTTTCTCTTTGTGCAACCATTTTATATGTCCCCAGCCTGGGTTCAGAGGTGAGAAGGAAGGATTCTTGAGCAATTCCTCTGTTTGTTTCTACATTCACCCACTGAAAGATGCGGTTTCCCTGAGGATCCTGAGAGGACACACTAAATCAGATACCTTCCATATTTGCATCTACTGTACTCTATGTTAAATCCTATCATGTCAATCATGCCTATCTCTTCTACACAAATATATGTACTGAAAATTGCTTTATAAATGATTGTTACAGACCACAAATTTGTAGACATGTGCTTGGCTAAGAAAGAGAGTGAGAGAAACACTAGCTGTGGCTGCTGTCCTAAGGTGCTGAACTGGCTGACAGCTACTGTATATCAGCAAGAGGAGAGAGCTGTTGAGCAGGAAGAGTTCAAAAGACTGAGTCAGGCAGCAATGCACTACAGGAACCAGGGGCGGACTGACCATTTGGAAACTCGGGCACTGCCGGAGGGCCCAGGGTCAGTAGGGGACCCCATGAGATGTCCCTGGTACCTTTTTCATAGGCTTTTTTGAGTTTTGGCAAGGACATAGGGGACCCATGATGCGCTCTTGCCCGGGGGCCTCATGAGTTGTCAGTCCGCCCCTGACAGGAACTGTAGTCCAGTAAAGAGACTCTACTGTGGTGATCAGAAGCTTTCAAACTACATTCCCCAAAAAGGAGATTGCTGGGAGGAAGCGAAAGAGCTGTATTTTCCTGAGCTGTACAGGATACAGCTTTCTCTTGCCATGAGGTAGACTGGAGAGTGCACATCGCTGTCCAGTTTACATCATCACTGCTGCATATTGGCTGCCTGTGTAGGATCAGGAGTGCTGAGTAATTTGGGTGCAAGGCAGAGAGTGGACTAATCGCTGTGTGCGACCGGATGCTGAGCTGCAATATCACTGGGATTGGTGAGCTGCTGCTGTGGGGATTTACTATCTTCTGCTAGACAGAGACACTGAGCCCTTTAGGAACTGACCGTACAGTCATCAAGTAGCCTTTTTTGCTTCCTGCAGGTGTGACTGGGACTGTACTCATGTGCATCAATTGTAAAACTGGGCCCCAACGTTAGCTCGCTGAAGAGTTAGGACTAAAGACTGCTACTTTACAGCTGCTACACAGAGACTTTTACCTACTACTTATGCTAAGAGATACCTCTCAGGAGATATTGCACTATATCCTAGCCATTCTCCTACAGTGCACTCTAAACTAGTTAAGGCTTATATGCATTGTTTATTCCTGACTTTGCTGATCCATGAGTTAATTCCAGTCTAGTGGTAAAGAACTCTATTCTAAGTTACCTTGGCATAGTGATTATACTGTCTAGTGGACTGTGTCTGAACGTACTGTAATGATATTGTGTACTGGGCACACGAAAAGGTTCACTTACACTGCTGGCCCCCAGCTCACCGGCTCAGTCAGAAGCATTACAGAGCTGTTGGCTGCTCAGTATACAATTTCCCGCCCACACATCTCCTTCTGCACAGTACGGACTGGATTAAGAGGAGAAGGTAGAGTAGATCTAGCCTGTCTCTCTCCTATTGGTGCGGAGGATGGGGGGGAGGGGCAGGGCACAGAGGAGCACACAGGGGAGCCCACAAAGAGAAACCTGAAGGATGGCAGGGGATGATCGGTGCAGTGGTGGACACAGTTACAAAAAGCGTATGGCTTTCAATGAAGCAGCTGGAAGCCGTGGGAGGGAGAGGAGAAGTAGCTTCCAGCATCTGATACATTAATATTATTTATATATTTGAATGGGGAAGAAAATACCAAACAAATTAAGGTCACACATGACTAGGCTATCGCATGCAGAAGACGAGATAGCTCTCTCCCACCTCCTGGGTGACAGACCTATCTGAGAGATATCACATTTAGTACCTCTGGAAAAGAAGTTCATTGCTGGACAATAATCTACCAGTTCCCAGAATGCAGCCTGTACATATTCAAAGATATTGATATCTGTATAAAACTGTTTGTAGGGAGTGGCCACTGTACGGTAGTAAACTTGTGACACCCCATCATCCACTCTTCAGCTGGTCAGACAATTTCTGTCAACACCTCCCTCAAGGTCCAGAAAAGATGGGCTGCAAACACACTTGGGAGCTCTCGTTTTACAATCAATAAGAAGGAATATCTGCAAGGACCTAAGAGCCACTTATCCATCTTGTTCTGCTGAACGCACAGAACCAAGGCATTGTTAAGTATTTCCCCCCCTAATTCCTGTCTATTTCTCTGCTGCATTATTGGACTCCATTCACAAAGTAGTTTGCATGCAATATTTAGGGGTCTGGACACATTTTCTGTAAATATTGCATGAAATCCTGAAAATGTCAATTCACTATATACCATTTTGCGGTATTTACCTTACAGCGCTCGGTAAATACAGAATGAAAAGACCTTAAAGTCGATTTCCAAAAGGAAATAAATAATTAAATAAATGCGGTAATTAACTAGTGGTCCAGTCATGCAGTATTTAAGAAATGTATATAATATAATATAACATAATAGGCAATTTTGAGTAGTAACTGCCGTTTAGGATCAGTTCTCTCAACAGTAGTGCATAGAAGCCTAAATATGAAAATCATTGGGTTTGATTTACTTAAAAAATAACTAAAGGATTTTTGAACTTCTGGATGGAATGGAGGTGGGTTAGGACACCTGCTAGGTTTTTATTTCAGTCTGTGTCCCCGTTAGGGAGATTCACCCTCTCTATTTGTCCATTTTACCATTAACATTGAAAGTGAAAGTAACAGAAAATTCCAAAATTTGTATTGTCCCCAGAAAAGTTATAAAGGGGACATCTTCAAATGGGGCACAGATGGCACAAAATACAGAAAAAAACTGTCAAGGGTTAGAACTCTCCCTTACTCTATCCAAAATGAAAAAAAAAAGTGTTGCCTATAGTTCTACTTTAAGGCAAACACACTGCAATTTGCAAATTGCTCCAGAGCTTAGTACATGAGGTAAAGCTTCAATTTACACAGAATACCCAATCACATGCAAGAGGAAAAAACACATTTTTGCTTGCACATGATTGGATGATGAAATTCAGAGCTCCCCCTCATTTACTAAGCTCTGGAGCAACTTCACTTGTAAAGTCCTCACTCTATGTAAATCAACCCCAAAGTGTCCCACTCTAATCAGCTAATTAAGCCATAACACCTGCAAAGGGTCCCTGAGCCTTTAAATGGTCTCCCAGTCTGGTTCAGTAGGAATCACAATCATGGGAAAGACTGCTGACCTGACAGTTGTGCAGAAAACCATCATTGACACCCTCCATAAGGAGGGAAAGCCTCAAAAGGTAATTGCAAAAGAAGTTGGATGTTCCCAAAGTGCTGTATCAAAGCACATTAATAGAAAGTTATGTGGAAGGGAAAAGCGTGGAAGAAAAAGGTGCACAAGTAGTAGGGATGACCGCAGTCTGGAGAGGATTGTCAGGAAAAGGCCATTCAAAAGTGTTGAGGATTTTCACAAGGAGTGGACTGAGGCTGGAGTCAGTGCATCAAGAGCCACTACACACAGATGGATCCTGGACATGGGCTTCAAATGTCGTATTCCTCTTGTCAAGCCTCTCCTAAAGAAAAACAGACCTGGTCTGTTGCTCAGTGGTCCAAAGTCCTCTATTTCTGATGACAGCAACTTTTGCATCTCATTTGGAAACCAAGGACCCAGAGTATGGAGGAAGAACGGAGAGGCACACACTGCAAGATGCTTGAAGTCCAGTGTGAAGTTTCCACAGTCTGTGTTGATTTGTGGAGCCATGTCATCTGCTGGTGTTGGTCCACTGTGCTTCATTAAGTCCAGGGTCAATGCAGCCGTCTACCAGGAGATTTTGGAGCACTTTATGCTTCCTTCTGCAGATGAGCTTTATGGGGATGCTGACTTCATTTTCCAGCAGGACTTGGCATCTGCCCACACTGCCAAAAGCACCAAAACCTGGTTCAATGACTGTGGGATTACTGTGCTTGATTGGCCAGCAAACTTGCCTGACCTGAACCCCATAGAGAATATATGGGGCATTGCCAAGAGAAAGATGTGAGACATGAGACCGAACAATGCAGAAGAGCTGAAGGCCGCTATTGAAGCATCCTGGTCTTCCATAACACCTCAGCAGTGCCACAGGCTGATAGCTTCCATGCCACGCCGCATTGAGGCAGTAATTGCTGGAAAAGGGGCCCAAACCAATTACTGAGTACATATGCATGCTTATACTTTTCAGAGGTCCGATATTGTTCTATGTACAATCCTTGTTTTTATTGATTGCATGTAATATTCTAATTTTCTGAGATTGTGGATTTGGGGTTTTCATGAGCTGTAAGCCATAACCATCACAATTATGACAAATCACGGCTTGAACTATCTTGCTTTGCATGTAATGAGTCTATCTCATATATTAGTTTCACCTTTTAAGTTGCATTACTGAAATAAATGAACTTTTGCACAATATTCTAATTTTTCGAGTTTCACATGTACTGTATATGCCATATACCTAGTGGGGATACTTTACTTTTTCACAATTCTTTTTATAGATACTGTATCTTCCCACTGAGAAGTTCCCACTGACATTATTGATCTTTTTATCTATCTATATGGAGGTAATTCTTCTGAGTGACTAAAAGTGTAAGAAGCATCCTTTCCACTGACCCCACTGACCTTCACACTAATGTATCATGAGTTGTAGGTATAGTAATTTTCAGCAGTGGTTTCCTGAAACTGAAAAAACATTTCAAGGGTTCTTCTGTGTTGAAAAGGTTGATAAAGACTGCTTGAAAGTGTAACTAAAGGCAAAACTTTCTTTTTCATTTTTTTGCTATCTGTGTCCTCATTGTCCCCTTTATCATTTTTCTAGGAAAAACACAAAATTTGGGATTTTCTTTTCATTTCATTTTCAATGGTAAACAGGACAAATAGAAAGGGTGAATCTCCCTAACGGGGCACAGTCAGCAATAATAACCTAACAGGTGTTTTTTTTTTTCTTTAGCTATAGTTTAGGTAAAAACAAAATATCTTTATAAATGTCAAATATTGAAAGAAAATAGTATATATATATAAAAAAAATAAATATATAAATATATATATATATATATATATATATATATATATATATATATATATATAAAACATGTGTGTGATTTTTTAATACTCTTTTCACTCAGTATTTGACATTTAGAAAGATATTTTGTATTAACTTAACTTAGTTGTTTTTTCCATATACCATATGTGTCCTGTGAAAGCAGCTTCCCTTTGACTGCTATTCTAGTCATCATTTTTTTTGTATTAATACATACTGCAGGGACCGCACTGACTTAATGAGTTGATATATTTCTACGGTTTAAACCATTTTACCTCTTTATTAGCAATAAAAAATTGCAGGGGTTCTAATTCCTCTCCACTGTATTCATACCACTGGATGTCGCATGAGATAAAATACCACATGGTAATCACATGGTACATACTGGGCCAATCACAGTCCATCTGTGTCATGTGATTAGCTGTGGTCAATCACAACTAATCACAACAAAACAAACTCAATTAATTGATTTTATTCTGTAAAATGCTTGCTTATAGCAATGGAATTTATTGCTATAAGCAATGATAATGTGTTAAAAAAAAAAATACTGATCACTTCCCCAGAGTAGTACAATGTTACTATGGTAACATATGTATAGGGCATCACAATGGCTAAATGGTTAGCACTTCCACTTGGCAGCAATAGGGTCATTAGTTCAAATTCCAACCACAGCACCAGCTGCCTGGAGTTCGCATGTTCTTCCTATGCTTGTGTGGGTTTCCTCCGGGTACTCAGGTCTTCTGCCACACTCCAAAGACATGCTGGTAGGTTATTTGGCCCTAGTATGTGTATGTATGAATGTGAGTTAGGGACCTTAGATTGTACGCTCCTTAAGGGTTAGGGACTGATGGGAATGTACAATATATATATATATATATATATATATATATATATATATATATATATGTAAAGCGCTATATAAGTACCTGTAATAAATAAATAAAAATATATTACTCTGGTCACAGGATGTTATAAAAGAAGTAATAAAAAAAAGTAAATGTTTTTTATTTTTTTGTACTGTCACCAGTCAATGTTCCTGTTCAGCGCCACACCAGTTATATGATGACGCTGCACAGGTGATAGTATGTAAAAAATGATTTTTTTTTTATTTCTTCATTTTCCCAAAAAATTACAACTTCAAAAAACTCACAATGTCTTACTAAATACATTAGACTGTCTGTTTTCCAAAGAAGGGTTCATTTGGGGGATATTTATACTATCCTAACATTTTTGGGCCTCAAGAAATGAGATAGGGAGTCAGTACATCAGGATTGATTTTCATAAACTGTATATACCATAGTTTGCGGACTCTATAACTTTCCTACGTACTAAATAATATACACTGATTTGGTTATATTCACCAAAGAAATGTAGCAGTATATAATTTGGCCTAAATTTATGGAGAAATATTATTTATTTGCAAACTTTTATAACAGAAACAAAGGAAAACATGTTTTTTTTTTTCAAAATGTCACTTTTGCATACAAGTGACAGCGCAGTGTGAGTTGACCAGCCATTTGTCACAAGTTGGTGCAGAGGGAGTGGCCTGACACCACATTTGTCACAGCTCCCGTTTGTTCATTTATGCTCAAACCACCATTTATTCCAACCCGTACCAATATATTGAGTTCATTTTCCACTAAATGGTCTTGTGTCTATTTCTTGGTACTAATTCTCTGCCAAGTTAAAAGTATCTATGCTCATGTTGCTTGCAGTAAGTGTATATGTGTGTGTGTATATATATATATATATATATATATATATATATATATATATATATATGTGTGTGTGTGTGTTTTAATGTATTGCTAGTATTTTTATTGCATACAATTAATTACATTAGGTTTGTGTAGATAGGAAGGAGTGTGCTATCTGTGCAAGTATTGTAATTAGTAACCTTTGCCTGGGTCTACTGAGCACATCAACTGTCCCTCTACATCACTGGTAGCACTGCACATACCAGATGCAACCACCAAGCCTCTTCAATGACACTGTGCTCGGTAACAGCACTGAGTAGAGCACTGCTGGTTGATTCATTATGTATTCTCCCTGCAACCCTTTGCAAAAGATCAAAGGAAAAAGATAAATATCAAAGGAGAAATAGGATGAAAAAAAAAACAGAAAAAAGTAAGATAGAGTGATTGAAATAAACCAAGCCATTTACCTACTACAAGCCAATGTAAAGAAAGCACCAAGGTAAGCAAAACACAGACTATTGTCTGCAGGGGCCCCAAGAGTCTCACAATAAGAGCAAAAGCGCCACATGTACCCCCGGGCCACAGTTTCAGAGCTCTACTGGGTTATACAGCATGTACTTATTAAGAAGTTTGTGAATTGCCCTCATGAATGACTAGTGGTGTAAAGGTGTCTAGTGTTTATTTAGAATGTATGATTGTTGCAGCCCTATAAAAACTTGGAAAAAAGTGTAAAGTTTTTGACTTATCTTCTGTACTTGACAAGTGTCTAACCTATGTAGACGGTAAGCAGCCATTATCACTGCTCATTTCATTGTAGCCAGCTACAAGAAAAGCCTTTAGTCCTTTACAAGTTCATTGATAGAAGAGCTGACTGTCAACCCATATTGGAAGTGTCCCTTAAGTATGCGTATGCCTGAAGGTATGTTTACCCAGGGACGTATTTGTCACAAGGCAAACAAGGCATTTGCCTAGGGTGGCATGTATAGGGGGACAGCATTTCCTTATGGAAGAAGGGACATATGCAGCATTTGGACCAGGTGGGATCCGAGATGGGCTTAACAAGATGATTTAACCTGTTATTTATCAGAATACAGAAGATGAAACTTTGGTTTTTTTAGGTCACTGCATCATTTTCCATATAGTTATTTTAACTTACAGCAGGGATATGAGAAAAACAGACCAAACTTGATATTTGGAAAAGTAAAAAAGAAAAAAAAAGAAAGAAATTGATATATGTATATGACTCTATAGGATTGATTTACTAAAAGCAAATAGACTGCTTACTTTGCAAGGGGATTTTCCCTTAGCTTAGTGAATGAGATGGAGCTCGGCTGACTTCCATCAGCCAATCATGTACAAGCAGATATACTAGTTGTTTCTATATTTTCCTCTCACGTGACTGGATATTTTTCACAAAATGAATGTTCACCACAGGGGCGGACTGACCATTTGGAAACTCGGGCACTGCCCGAGGGCCCGGGGTCAGTAGGGGGCCCCATGAGATGCCCCTGGTACCTTTTTCATAGGCTTTTTTGAGTTTGGGAAAGGACACAGGGGCCCCATGATCCCCTATTGCCTGGGGGCCCCATGAGTTGTCAGTTCCCCCCTGGTTTACCACATTCACTAACTAGGCACTAATTCCCTTGCCAAGTAAACAGCCTGTTTGCCTTTTGTAAATCAATCCCAACAAACCCCATGAAACAATTAATGAATTAATTGCAACTATGTTAAAGCAAAGTTCCACTCAAAAGCGGAATCTTTGCTTATTTGCCTCCCTCCCCCCTTCCTCCATTGCCATATTTGACACCTTTTGGGGGGGGGGGGAGAGCAGATACTTGCTCCCACTTCCAGCTCAGTTCGCCGCGAAGTGTGCCGGAAGTTCGGCCCTTCTCCTTCCTCCCGCAGTCTCCTGGGAACCTTCATAGGTCCCAGAAGACTGCCGGACCAATGAGAATGCGCAGCGTGACTCGCATATGTGCAGTGGGCACCTGGCTGTGAAGCCACAAGCTGTCACAGCCTGGTGCCCACAGTTGTGATGTCGGCACCAGGCAGAGAAGAGGCAGAGATGTAATGGCGCAGGTGAGCACATTGCTGGACCCCGGGACAGGTAAGTGTGTGTTTATTAAAAGTCAGCAGCTACAGTTTTTGTAGCTGCTGACTTTTAATAAACACAAAACTGACTGGAACTCCACTTTAATATATTTATATACAGCAAAAGCTTTAAATTAGTACTGTAATTAAAGTATAACTAAAGACAAAACTTTGTTTTGGATAGCTTGGAGATGGATTAGAACACCTGATGGGATTTTATTGCTGTCTGTGTCCTCCTTAGGATGATTGACCTTCTCTATTTTTCCTGTTTACTATTATCATTGAAAGTGAAAGGGTTGTCCCCATAAAGGGGATCTGTACCAATATAATGGGGACACTGGTTCTAGTGACCTGGGGTTCCCAAGGGATATCTTTAATTTGTAGGGATTTCCTTTCACTTCCTGTTTTGACTATGGGACGTGAAGTGAAAGTATGGGACAGGAAGTGAAACTATATCTTCCCCAATGGGACACAGAGGGCAAAAAATAAAATTTAATGAGGGTTCTCCCTTCCCTTACTCTATCCAAAAAAAAAACACAAAAAATTTTGCCTATAGTTCTGCTTAAACAAAACTGGAAATAGTAAAGAACTCTATTAAACAATATTAACTTAGGTAATTTGACCAAAAACACAGATTTATTTTCTTACCTCAACATAAATTACAGGAAACTAAAAAAGAAATGGAAAAAGATCAGGTGTTAAACAATATTAAAATAATGCAGCTTATAAATTAATTTCTACTATTAAAGTTTGTTAAAGTTATATTTGTATGATTCAAGTTAAAATAGAGCTTAATCCTAATTGAATAACACTTAGTTTGCTATTACCCTGCCCAACATACATTGTTATAGTTTTTTATATAATACTATCAATATAATAGGTTTTTTTTTCATCATTTTACACTGTGCTGCTGATCTCCACTAGCATTTTTCAGCTGCTACCTGTCTACATACATTTGATCCAGCATCAATGGCACATCATTGCTCATAGCAAGCTTTCTGAAGATATCCCATACCTTTGCAATGTGTGTCAGCTGTAGGTCTGTTAGTTATGGGACTCATTATACAGGGTAACAGCCATGGGGAGCCTAAAACCTTTGTAGAGAAAGTTGTTCTCTGCCACGTCTTCTACATGATGCTCTCTGTGTCACTCACTTGTGTGCATTAGACTACAACTTTTGATCTGAAGGATTTTCTATGACCTGAGTGGCTTGATTGCTGGGTACAAAATTAAAACAAGTATACATAGTGAATGATAATGTGGGGGTTGCAGTTAGTATTCTGTATCCCTTGAAGCAGAGCCATGCTGCCCATGAGGTCAGTTAAAGTGGTTGCCTTAGATCCCACTCACAGAGCCATGGTGGAGGGCAGCACTGCACATACCAGATGCAACCACTAAGCCTCTTCAATGACACTGTGCTCGGTAAGAGCACTGAGTAGAGCACTGTTGGCCACTTCTGCCTGCGTGATTGGCGCAGTCAACAGGCAGAAAACTCTGCTTAGTGATGCACACATACACAAGCAGCACTACTGCTCAAGACAGAGACCTATGCCAAGGGGAAGGGCTGCAAAATTGCCACCTTGGGTGGCATCTGACACAGCTCTTCCTAATGATGTAGGAGATGGGGGTGGAGGTTCTAACGGTTTTGTTAAAGGGCCCCCTCCCTCATTTTCTAATCTACATACATTTCATATTTAAACGTTTCACCCACATGTCATTCCAACCCACTATTGCTGCCTGCATAATTGGCTGTGTAGTCAGATTTCAGTCTTTTAGGGGGCCTAGCGCTGTCTGGCTACACAGCCAGACAGATGTGGGATGGGCTCCATAGCGGGTGCATGATTTGCTATGGCTTTAGTTCTGACTTACTAAGAAGGCTTAGTTTCCTACAGGCAGGTTGCTTTTTTCCATGGTACTGTTAAAGTGTATGCTACCCAAAAATGACAATGTATTATACTATAGTATTTTGAAAAAGTATTCATACCCCTTGAAATTTTCCACATTTTGTCATGTTACAACCAAAAACGTAAATGTATTTTATTGGGATTTGATATGATAGACCAACACAAAGTGGCACATAATTGTTAAGTGGAAGGAAAATAAGAAATGGTTTTCAAAATTGTTTACAAATAAATATCTGAAAAGTGTGGCGTGCATTTGTATTCAGCCCCCCTGAGTCAATACTTTATAGAACCACCTTTTGCAGCAATTACAGCTGCAAGTCTTTTTGGGGATGTCTCTATAAGCTTTGCACATCTAGAGAGTGACATTTTTGCCCATTCTATTTTGCAAAATCAACTGGATTTAGGTCTGGACTTTAACTGGACCATTCTAACACATGAATATGCTTTGATCTAAACCAGGCATGTCCAAAGTCCGGCCCGCGGGCCATTTACGGCCCGGGGGTTGGTTTAATACGGCCCTCCAACAGCCCTCCCTGCTCTGTGTAATGTGGCCCTCCCATGGCCCTCCCTTCTATGGCAGACAGTCTTCTGCTTGAGAGCAGAGGGCAGTGCGCATGGCTGACTGCGGCGCGTTCTCCCTGGTCTGTGTAAATGCAGCTGTCGCACGGCCCTCCCTTCTGTGGCAGACAGTCTTCTGCTTGAGAGCAGTGCGCATGCGTGACTGCGCCACACTGGGAGCGACAGAGGGCGGTGACGTCAGGGCCGGGCTTCCAGCGTGAAGTGTGTTTCTCTTCCCTTCCCGGCTGCCGAGCAGAGACTTCAGCTCCAGCTACCTTTTTCACCCTTCACATTAGTGCAGGTAAGTTTTTTTTAAATTTATTTTCAATACATTGTGAAAACTCAGCTGTCAGTTGATCTTAATGTTATGAAATGAAAAGTATGTCGTTTGCAATTAACTTGGCATAAAATAATTTATTTGCATTTAATTGTAATGGTTCAAAGAATGTTCGGAAAAATGTTCGGCCCTCCACCATGTTCACTTCATCCAATCTGGCCCTCTTTGAAAAAAGTTTGGACACCCCTGATCTAAACTATTCCATTGTAGCTTTGGCTATATGTTTAGGGTCGTTGTCCTGCTGGAAGGTGAAACGCAGCCCCAGTCTCAAGTCTTTTGCAGACTCTAACAAGTTTTCTTCTAAGATTGCCCTGTATTTGGCTCCATTCATTTTCCCATCAACTCTGACCAGCTTCCCTGTCCCTGCTGAAGAAAAGCATCCCCACTACATGATGCTGCCACCACCATGTTTTATGGTGGGGATGGTGTGTTCAGGGTGATGTGCAGTGTTAGTTTTCCGGGACACATAGCGTTTTGCTTTTAGGCCAAAAAGTTCAATTTCGATCTCATCTGACCAGAGCATCTTCTTCCACGTTTGTTGTGTTCCCCACATGGCTTCTCGCAAACTGCAAATGGGACTTCTTATGGCTTTCTTTCAACAATGCCTTTCTTCTTGCTACTCTTCCATAAAGGTCAGATTTGTGGAGTGCACAACTAATAGTTGTCCTGTGGACAGATTCTCCCACCTAAGTTGTGGATCTCTGCAGCTCCTCCAGAGTTACCATGGGCCTCTTGGCTGCTTCTCCTGATTAATGTTATCCTGGCCCGGATTGTCAGTTTAGGTGGACGGCCATGTCTTAATAGGTTTGCAGTTGTGCCATACTCTCTCCATTTTCAGATGATGGATTTAACAGTGCTCCATGAGATGTTCAAAGCTTGGGATATTTTTTTATAACCTAACCCTGAGTTAAACTTCTCCAAAACTTTATCCCTAATCTGTCTGGTGTGTTCCTTGGCCTTCATGATGCTGTTTGTTCACTAATGTTCTCTAACAAACCTCTGAGGGCTTCACAGAACAGCTGTATTTATACTGAGATTAAATACACACAGGTGGACTCTATTTACTAAATAGGTGACTTCTGAAGGCAACTGATTCCACTAGATTTTAGTTAGGAGTATCAGAGTACAGGGAGCTGAATACAAATGCACGCCACACTTTTCAGATATTTGTAAACAATTTTGAAAACCATTTTTAATTTTCCTTCCACTTCACAATTATATGCCACTTTGTGTTGGTCTATCACATAAAATAAATTTATTTTTTAGTTTGTAACATGACAAAATGTGGAAAATGTCAAGGGGTATGAATACTTTATTAAGGCACTGTATATAGCAGCTTACCAATCAATAGATAGGGTGACTGCTTTATTTTACTATTTTCGGCTATTTTCCTTTATTTTCCCCTGGTAATCCTGCAAATAACACACTTTCTGTCCCTTGATGGCTCTGCTTACTGACACCACTTTATGGAAATATCCTTGGTGGTCACCTAGGCTGGACTTCCTCTCTTTCCTCTGTTACATAGGGGGTGGGGGGATTAGTTGTATGCAGAAGGAAGATAACATTGCTTTGCTTTCATTTCGGCTCACAGGAAGGACACTGCATTTTGGAAAGATTTACTGGTATTTTCTGTAATTGCTAAAAATGTTCTTAGCCTTAAAAAAACTCTAACTAATGCAGCCACCATATCAAATAACTGGTAATCTGCAATTTATTACATTTTTGTTTTTTGAGTTGAGATGGTTTTTGTTTTGGTGTTTAGATATCCTTTAAAGGGCAATGAAACGTGACTTCCCTCATAATAAGTATAAAAATAGTCTGCACTAAGCTACACTGTAAGTGCAAACATACCATGAATTAGCTCCTTTCAGGGTATCCTAGCATACTCTAGATCAGCGGTTCTCAACCTGGGGGTCGCGACCCCTTTGGGGGTCGAACGACCATTTCCCAGGGGTCGCCTAAGACCATCGGAAAACACATATTTCCGATGGTCTTAGGAACCGAGACACCGCTGCTCTGTCTCGCGATCTGTGGGCGGGATGATATGCTGCCCCTGTAACCTGGCCACACCTCCGGGATCACTCAACAGCTCCGCCTCCTCGCCGCTGATTGGCCACCGGAACTGTAGCTCAGGAGAGGCACACAGGCGGCCAATCACCGGCGAGGAGGTGGAGCTTGGAGAGGAGGAGCCGAGCGGCAGAGCGCGCAGATCGAAGAAGATCGAGGGAGCTGCAGGACCGAGTGAAGAGGAGAGCAGCCAGAGAAGGAAGACAGCTGACAGGTAAGTGCAAATTTTGCTTCTGCAGGCTGTAGATGGGAGAGGGAGAGAGCGAGCCCAGGCTGGAGCAGGGGTCAGCAAGGTAAGTATCATTGGTGTCAGTGGGAGGAATAGTGCCCCATCATTTGTGTCACTAATACCAACGATGGGGCACTATTCCTCCCCCCACTGACACCAACGATGGGGCACTATTCCTCCCCCCACTGACACCAATGATAGGCACTATTCCTCCCCCCACTGACACCAACGATGGGGCACTATTCCTCCCACTGACACCAACGATGGGGCACTATTCCTCCCACTGACACCAACGATGGGGCACTATTCCTCCCCCCACTGACACCCAACGATGGGGCACTATTCCTCCCCCCACTGACACCAACGATGGGGCACTATTCCTCCCCCCACTGACACCAACGATGGGGCACTATTCCTCCCCCCACTGACACCAACGATGGGGCACTATTCCTCCCCCCACTGACACCAACGATGGGGCACTATTCCTCCCCCCACTGACACCAACGATGGGGCACTATTCCTCCCCCCACTGACACCAATGATAGGCACTATTCCTCCCCCCACGGACACCAACGATGGGGCACTATTCCTCCCACTGACACCAACGATGCGGCACTATTCCTCCCACTGACACCAACGATGGGGCACTATTCCTCCCACTGGCACCAATGATAGGCACTATTCCTCCCCCCACTGACACCAACGATAGGCACTATTCCTCCCCCCACTGACACCAACGATGGGGCACTATTCCTCCCCCCACTGACACCAACGATGGGGCACTATTCCTCCCCCCACTGACACCAACGATGGGGCACTATTCCTCCCCCCACTGACACCAACGATGGGGCACTATTCCTCCCCCCACTGACACCAACGATGGGGCACTATTCCTCCCCCCACTGACACCAACGATGGGGCACTATTCCTCCCCCCACTGACACCAACGATGGGGCACTATTCCTCCCCCCACTGACACCAACGATGGGGCACTATTCCTCCCCCCACTGACACCAATGATAGGCACTATTCCTCCCCCCACTGACACCAACGATGGGGCACTATTCCTCCCCCCACTGACACCAATGATGGGCACTATTCCTCCCACTGACACCAATGATGGGGCACTATTCCTCCCACTGATACCAATGATGGGGCACTATTCCTCCCACTGATACCAATGATGGGGCACTATTCCTCCCACTGACACCAATGATGGGGCACTATTCCTCCCACTGATACCAATGATGGGGCACTATTCCTCCCACTGACACCAATGATGGGGCACTATTCCTCCCACTGACACCAATGATGGGGCACTATTCCTCCCACTGACACCAATGATGGGACACTATTCCTCCCACTGATACCAATGATGGGGCACTATTCCTCCCACTGACACCAATGATGGGACACTATTCCTCCCACTGACACCAATGATGGGGCACTATTCCTCCCACTGACACCAATGATGGGGCACTATTCCTCCCACTGATACCAATGATGGGGCACTATTCCTCCCACTGACACCAATGATGGGGCACTATTCCTCCCACTGATACCGATGATGGAGCACTATTCCTCCCACTGACACCAACGATGGGGCACTATTCCTCCCACTGATACCAACGATGGGACACTATTCCTCCCACTGACATCAGTGATGGGGCGCTAGTCCTCCCACTGATACCAATGATGGGGCACTATTCCTCCCACTGACACCAATGATGGGGCACTATTCCTCCCACTGACACCAATGGCGGGACACTATTCCTCCCACTGATACCAATGATGGGACACTATTCCTCCCACTGATACCAACGATGGGACACTATTCCTCCCACTGACATCAGTGATGAGGCGCTAGTCCTCCCACTGATACCAATGATGGGACACTATTCCTCCCACTGATACCAATGATGGGACACTATTCCTCCCACTGATACCAACGATGGGACACTATTCCTCCCACTGACATCAGTGATGGGGCGCTAGTCCTCCCACTGATACCAATGATGGGGCACTATTCCTCCCACTGACACCAATGATGGGGCACTATTCCTCCCACTGCAAAATTACAGTTCTGAAGTAGCAACGAAAATAATTTTATGGTTGGGGGTCACCACAACATGAGGAACTGTATTAAGGGGTCGCGGCGTTAGAAAGGTTGAGAACCACTGCTCTAGATAGACATTAGGGTTTGTGCAAAGTGATTTGTGCCCTATGCTCAATGGGTCTTTTAAGCACGTTTAAATATCCAACATACCTTTTCATGGGTGGCATGAAATGTCTCATCCATGGTGGCAACACGGAACTGAACTACAAATGAGAGAAACAGAGATTCTATTTTATATACGCATATATACACTATTACACTAAAGAGTGCAAAATGTCAATGTGTATTTTGATTAATAATGTAAATACACATAATATGCATTGCCTGAGCTTCTCTAATTATGTAATATATATTACATACAGTACAATAACATGGTATGGAGGTGTTAGCATTGAATTGTAATTCACTGTTCCTGTTTCTGTCTCAGTTAGTTAAAAGTTCAAGCAGTTTACCTTTCTGCCCAGGTTTATAGATGGGTTTGTCAGTCTGGATGAACGCCAAGTTATATAGGCTCCTGATAAGGACACTTCTCTTTGACTTAAAATGCAATGAATCACCAACAGCATCAAGGGTGATGAATGCCATTTGTGAGCTCTCAACCTTTGGTGTCTAAAGGAACAGAAAATGAGAACCTCAACATTAGTAGAATCAGTTGGTGAAAAGGTACAAGTGATGAATGAAGGTTGATTCCATCTAAAACTGACCAAAACAATATTTCTCATTTATTTCAATGATGTCAAAATTTGGATTGATTTGACAACTGAGGAGTTTATTCAGCTTACACAGATCACCTAAATGCCAAAAGGTCTTAATTGCCCATTTTGGGCCTGTCAGAACAAATACAGGCTTCAAAAACAGATTTCAGTTCTATGTATTCAGATTCTGATTACTGGTTGTGAATCAGGAGCAGCTGGTGGTGGTAACTAATCACCTTCCAGATTTCATTTACAAGGCTTAACTGGTCAACCTGAAGGTTATTATGCACATCTGCTCCAGATTCTATCTGCTCCAATTTTAGTAAATTCCTCAACTGACTTTCATTGTAGAGATCAGACTACTTGCTTCATGAATGGAAAGTGAAAATGGATTGGTAGCTATGGGTACCTACTCAAATTATAACCATATACCCAGGGTTTCCTTACCTCAGTCTTTTAACTTCATCTCATTTGTGGGTGAGTATAACTTAAAGTGTCCGTAAAGGTAATTTTCTTTTTACCTTGTCTCTAAATACCAACCTAATCGTTCTCTTTGTTCCTCACAAGATCTCCTGCTCTCTAGCTCTCTTGTCACCTCCTCCCATGCTTGCCTTCAGAACTTCTCTCGAGCCTCTCCCATCGTCTGGAAGTCTCTAGCCCAATCTGTGTGACTATCTCATACTCTGTTCTCCTTTAGGTGATCCCTGAAAACCCTTCTCTTCAGAGAGACCTATCTTGCCCCCACCTAACAACTGTAATTTTATTATCTCCATCAGCTCATCCCAGACAATTATTACTTTTTGTATCTCTTAACCCTCCCTCTTAGATTGTAAGCTCTAGCGAGCAGGACTTTCTGATTCCTACTGTATTGAATTGTATTATGACTGTACTGTCTGCCCTCATGTTGTAAAGTGCTGCGTACACTATTGCCACTATACAGGGTTTCCCTAAAGTCTGGGCACATGCATAATTTCAATAAATTTCAATATGTTTTTCAACAACATTTTATTTCATCAGTCCCTCCCCTCATGCCAGGGTACTAGGTGTAATCCTGGACTTCCATCTGTCCTTTCAGCCACAAATCCAATCACTGTCCAAATCTTGTAGACTTCACCTCCGCATCATATCCAAGATACACCCTTTCTTAACCTCTGAAACCACTAAGCAATTTATTCACTCCCTTGTAACTCCCTCCTCATTGGCCTACCTCATCACAGGCTATCCCCTCTTTAGTCTATCATGAATGCTGCTGCCAGACTCATCCACCTTACTAACTGTTCCATATCTGCCATCCCTCTCTGCCAATCCCTCCACTGGCTTCCCATTGCCCAATGAATAAAATTCAAAACATTAACAATAACATATAAAGCCATTTATAACTCTGCCCCAAATTACATCAGCAATCCTATCTCCAAATATCACCCAAACCGTCCTCTCTGCTCCTCCCACGACCTCTTGCTCTCTAGCTCCCTTGTCTCCTCCTCCCATGCTCATCTCCATGACTTCTCCAGAGCCTCCCATCCTCTGGGACTCTCTACCCCAATCTATCCGACTATCGCCTACTCTGCCCACTTTTAGGCGATCTCTGAAAATCTATCTCTTCAGGGAAACCTATCCTGCCTTCAGCTAATAACGGAATCTTCTATTCCTCCTAGCAGTTCATCCCCCACAGTGATTACCTTTTGTACCACCAAACCCTCCCTCTTAGATTGTAAGCTCCAAGGGGCAGGGCCCTCCTAACCCTCTTGTATTGAACTGTATCGTTGCTGTATTGTCTCCCTTTATTTTGTAAAGCGCTGAGCAAACTGCTATATAACTCCTGTATAATAATAATAATAACAATAATAATTTAATTGGAATATTAATCAATAACATCTTCAATGTGATTTCCACCATTTGTGATACAAAATTCCATGCGATTCACATGAACCCGATTGCAGTAACTCCACATTTCTGTCAATTTGAGCACATCCATTCATGATGTGTTCCTTCAGGTGATATATATCTGTGATTTTCATTGAGTACACCTTCTCCTTTAGCATACCCCAAAAAAAGAAGTCAAGGGGGTTAGGGTCTGGTGAGCTTATATAGTGATATACATACATACACACATATAGTCATATTTCCAGACTTTAGGGACACCCTGCATAAATCCTGGATGATAATAATAATAATAATAATAATAATAATAAGAAATAACATGTTATACTTACCAAAATTGTGCAATGGTTTTGGACAGAGCAGCCCTGATCATTCTTTTCTGGGGCCCTAGCTTGCGTTACTGGCTCTTCTCTTCCAAGTGCCCCCATAGCAAGCAAGCTACGTGTGTTTATTGCCATACACAGTGCGGCTCCCTCCCACCCCATGCTCTCTCCTCACAGGCTGTGATTGACATCAGCAAGAGCCAATGGCTCTAACTGCTGCCTCCATATCCAGTGAGGAGAGGAGAGGAGAGAGCTACTGCTCTGGGGCACAGTGTTGGATTGAGATTGGGCTCAAGTAAGTATTTAGGGGGGGCAGCAACACTGTGTGTCTGTGTGTGTGTGTGTGTGTATATATATATATATATATATATATATATATATATATATACACACTATATTGCCAAAAGTATTGGGAAGCTTGCCTTTACACGCACATGAACTTTAATGACATTCCAGTCTTAGTGTGTAGGGTTCAATATTGATTTGGCCCACCCTTTGCAGCTATAACAGCTCTTCATCTCTAGCTATAACAGCTAGAGTCCAGTGGCGGTGCGCTTTACAACACTGCATCCAATGCTTTGAATTGCACTTGGTGATGTATGGCTTAGATGCAGCTGCTTGGCCATGGAAACCCATTCCATGAAGCTCTCTACACACCGTTGTTGTGTTGTTGTGTTGTCTTCATTCCTGTACGTGAAACACTAATCTGAGAGCCACATGAAGTTTGGAGGTCTTTAGCTATTGACTCTGCAGACAGTTGGCGATTTCTGCACACTGTGCGCTTCAGCATGTTCTGACCCCCGCTATGTCATTTTACATGGCCTACCAGTTGCTGTTGTTCCCAGTTGCTTCCACTTTGTTATAATACCACTAACAGTTGGTCATGGAATATTTAGTAGCAAGGAAATTTCAGGAATGGACTTATTGCACAGGTGGCAACCTATCACGGTACCACGCTTGAATTCACTGAGCTCCTGAGAGCGACCCATTCTTTCACAAATGTTTGTAGAAGTCTGCATGCCTAGGTGCTTGATTTTATACTCTTGTGGCCATGGAGGTGATTGGAAGGGTGTCCCAATACTTTTGGCAACATAGTTTGTATATATATAATAATCTGACCAAGATTTTCCCATTTTATGACAAAAAAAAGGTTTGTTCTAGATAAAGAGATCTCCGACCACTTCTTGCCCCCATCAGGTAGTGAGGAGAAATCCACCCAATGAAATACAATCAGCAATTAAAAACCTGATAGAGGTTCTACTATTGTCCAATTTGTAAAAATATTTTCCTGGATTACAATGAACCAAGAGAAATCAGTATGATAATCAGTGAAACTTGGACAAACTTAAGAAAGACAGGTTATTTGATGCCATTTTGCCAATATCCTACTATTTCTTACCTGGAATGAGAAGCAGTTGTCCTCTTCTTGCTCTGTGACATGTTTCTCCAGCAGTGTTGTGTTGTGCTGTGCCTCCAGGGACACCTTCACATTAACAGACTCATTAAGGTGGGATAGCTGCAAGCAGAATGTCTGTTCCTTTCCTGAATTTAATACAGTTGGCACCAACAGCATATATTGCCTGAAGAATAAAAAATGTAAAATCGATTCTGAATAAAACATAAAACAAAAGCACAGACACAACTATCAAATTAAAGTTATTGTTGGTTTCAGCAAACAGAATCCAACTTTATCTGGCCAGCATGTAGACTGAAAACCATTACATTTTGATGTGGTGTCAAGAATGGCTGGACAAAGCAGAAATAGTGCACTTTTATGCTGAAAAAGAAAACCTCTTCATTCTAGATACAGAAAAAATATAGACAGTTGCAAGTAGATTTACATATTTGCAATATTAAAAGAAAGCTAAAGATTCTGGTACTAAATATTCCAAATATAAATATTAATAGTCAGCATAGAATTAGAATGCAATATCTGCTGCATGGTAGCTGAATTTCATCCTCTGCCATGCTGTGCTGGGGTGCAGGTCGCAGTTGCTCACACAGCGTTACTCATAGAAGTTTAGTTCAGTGTTTATCATTGTAGCACCCCCTTACCTCCTAGGCAGTTTGGGATCCCCTGGTGGCTTGGTGGGCTAGCATTTCATCTCAGGATGGATTCCTTGACTCCTTGTGGGATAGGAAGGATTTGGAAGCCAGTCACTTTGAAAGTAAAACTATAGGCAAAACTTTTTTTCATTTTGGATAGAGCAAGGGAGGGTTAAAATCCCCGTCAGATTTTTTTTCACCATATGCGTCTAATTGCAGAGAGTTCCCTTCACTTCCTGTCCCATAGCCAAACAGGAAGTGAGAGGAAATCCCTGCAAATTAGGGGAATTCCTTGGGGACCCCCAGGTAAACAGAACTTGGATGATTCCCCCTCTATTACTTTTCTAGGGACAACCCAAAATTTGGGATTTTTTTTTATTTTGACTTTCAATGATAGGGTGAATCTCCCTAATGTAAACACTGATAGCAATAAAACCTGACAGATATTCTAATCCCTCTCCACTCGATCAAAAACCTAAAAATAAGTTTTTCCTGAAGTTATACTTTAAGACCTTTGAATCAATAAATTCCCGGGGATAGGGGTCAGGGTACAAGATTCCTAAAAAGAAGAAAATTGCAGAAGTCTGTATTTTCACAGTGAATCTGAACCCAGGACCTCTTCTGATCTGACAGTACCTCCACTTGTTGAGTCAGCTGAGATGCTGGACAGCTAACTGTCTGCTCTCTTAAGACAACCTTGCCTTGTGTCTTGTTTGTATTGAATCCTGTGCTCCTCCCATTAACATTCTATTAAAGCCATGACTTTGCACTTCCTGTTTGCCAAATTATTGTTCTCTCTCCAGCCAATATCTTGCTCTTGTCACTCCTGCTGCTGTCCATATCTTTGCTACCACTCGTTACCAATTTTTTGGCTTGTTTACTAACTACACTTCTGTTTAATCCCTAACTGCTATATCTGCTACTGGACCCCGGGTTGCTCGCCTCCTGGTGGGGTGATCCTGAGGACCGCAAGTTGGTACTAACATGCAGCAAAACCCATCTCCACCATCAGGAGCTCTTGTGAATACCAGTTAATATTTAGACCCTTCACCCATTGTCCCCGTTAGATGATTCCCCCTCTATTACTGTTCTGGTGTCAAACCAAAATTTGGAATTTCCTTTTAATATCACTTTTGATGATAACAGTAAACAGGACAAACAGAGAAGGTGTATCTCCCTAAAGGGGGCATAGACAGCAATAAACACTGACTGACAGATCCCTCTCCACTCTATCCAAAGCTAAAAGAAAAAAGTTTTTCTTTTAGTTATATTTTAATGTAAATGAGTCCACCATAAGGGCAGATTCCTTACGGCAGAAGTGTCAATATGGACTTTGCTGAGTGCTAGACACAACCTTTCCATAAGCTATTTTTTACTTCACTTATTTATTATTTATCTATTAATTATTATTTATTGTTTCTTTTTTACTTCACTTGCAATATGTCATTGAACTTGCTATGGAACTGACATTTGAGAAAGTGTCCTTTCCCTCCCTACATGTCATAGCCCTCTCCTCTTCTTGGAATGTCTAATTACTGTCTGTATGGCCCAGCTCCTCTGTCCCTCCTCTCACATAAACCCTTGTGTAGCAGCTGGGGAGGAGCACAGGGGAATATTATAGTGTCACTGGAGCACCTGTAATATGGTAAATATAATCCTATGGGAAGATTGTTGTTCAGATTATTGGTTTGGCAAAAGAGTCTCTTAGTCTCTTTAACAGGGACATGCATGATTCAACCACTTGCTAATGAGTATCATCACCCATCTCCATGCAGAGATCACTGGCCTTCCCATTGGACATGATGGCCTGACACATGAACATGTACCAAATGCAAAAGTGCAATACATCTGAATTTACAGTTTTCTCCTAGTCCCCCTTTAAAGTTCTACAAATACCTGTTGAGCCTGCCAATGAAGTCCACCTAATGCAGCTTCCTGTGGTGGTGTGACAACAATGTTGCACTGCTCCTGAATTCAGAGCAGAGTTTCTACTGTCACATAGGCTATGCTTGCATTTCACAGGGGGGATTGGCTATCACCATTTTCACTGCCGATTTCCAAGTCTGTTGACACGCTGTGGTCAATTTTCTTAATATAGGGAGTCTCAGTATGACCACTGACATTGCCAAAAAGCCCACGCATTATAATTAGTGAATGTACCGCTACAGAAAACTGTCAGAGACTACATACATACTACAGGAGATAGTCAACAAACATACCATAGGAGTTGTTGGAGACTGGCTCCTACATAGTATAGGAGCTTCAGGAGACACTAATGGACTGGAAAAACATTACATGAGAGGGATTTAGATCACTGCTACTACAGCCTCTTCACAATAAAAGATCCCCCATTTGTGCTTCTCATAGCCATCTTAAAAATTACTTGTGCCATATTTGATATTTCTATCAGCAAGATCTGTTACAAAAAAAAAGGGAAAAGGGGTTGACAGGCCAGAATAAAATAAGATAGTGAACAAAAAGTAAACCAAACCATTTACATACGCACCAGAACCTAGTATAAGTAAAATTTTTCTGTCCAGTGGCTTTGGAAGAAGCTAGATAATGAAAATGCAGACTACTGTGTGTTAGGGCCTTGAGGACCACGCAACAACTGACAAAGGACTGGAATTAGCACCTTGTCAACATAGTCACTGCCTTCTGGAGTGCGAGCACTGCCTCTGTTGATGAATCACACCCCACTGTGAGCTTGGAGTTTAGATTTTCCTATAGAAGCCTTAAAGATAGATTCCTATGGAATCATTAAAGATGAGCTTCAGTGTCCCCCCCAAAAAATTAAAAGTTGGCAGCTACAAATACTGTAGCTGCTGACTTTTAATATAAGGACACTTACCTGTCCAGGGATCCAGCAATGTCCTCACCTGAGCTGATTCTTCAGTCTGCTTCAGGTGCAGGAGCCAGCATCTTGGGTAAGGGAAACTGGCAGTGAAGCCTTCTAGCTTCACAGCCAGTATCCTACTGCACATGCGTGAGTCGTGCTGCAATCTGTGAAAGGTAACACAGCCTTCTGGGACCTGTGATGTATTCCAGAAGGCTGTAGAGGGAAGGAGGAGGGGCCCAATGTTGCCATGTCAATCTCACTGTCAAAACCAGGTATTCCCCCCCCCCCAAAAAAAAAGTGCCAACTGTGGCAGTGGAGGAGGGAAGATGAAAAGAAGCGGAGCTTCCCCTTCTGGGTGAAGATCCGCTTTAAACATCCAAATCCAATATAGTACTTTTTTCTATTATTTTACCCGTAACAGAGTACATTGACTGATTCCTCATTCCTAACCCCAGAAACCACTAAACAGCTCATCCACTCCCTCATCATATCATGACTCGTCTACTGCAACTCCCTCCTCACTGGCCTGCCTCGCTGCTGGCTATCCCCGCTTCAGTCGATCCTGAATACGGCTGCCAGACTCATTCACCTTTCCAACCGCTCCGTCCCCCCTCTGCCAATCCCTCCACTGGCTTCCGATTGCACAACGGATCAAATTTAAAATCCTAACACTGACGTACAAAGCTGTCCACCATACTGCCCCGAACTACATCACCGACCTAATATCCAAGTACCACCCAGCACGCACACTCCGCTCTTCACAAGACCTCCTTCTCTCTAGTTCCCTGGTCTCCTCCTCCCATGCCTGCCTCCAGGACTTCCCCAGGGTGTCACCCATCCTCTGGAACTCCCTTCCCCAACCCATCAGATTATCACCTACTCTCCTCTCCTTTAGGCACACCCTGAAAACCCATCTCTTCAGGGAAGCCTACCCCCTGCTAACTTGACCAACCTCCTCCACTCTTCCTACCACTCCATCCCCCACAGCTATCTCCTCCTGTACCACTATCCCCTCCCTCCTAGATTGTAAGCTCGAAAGAGCAGGGCCCTCAATCCCCTCATGTTTTGCATTGTATTGGTATTGTTCTGTCACATGTTCTGTCCCCCTTTGTAATGTACAGCGCTGAGTGAACTATTGGCGCTTTATAAATACTGTATAATAATAATAATAATAATCTGCAGTAAAAGGAGAACTGTATTTAGTGGGTTGCAGTTTTTCTGGTACCAAAAGAGCTTTACTGAAAACAATATTGTACAAATATAGCTCATAGAAATAAACCATAAGGTGTAACATAGGATTAGTAAATGAGACAGGTACATACAGTTTATAGTGGCAATAGTGGCGCACGCAGGGGCCAACATGGCTGTAATCATAATGTGTCGAACAGGAAAAGATCATAATTAGAGATGAGCGAAGTATTCAAAAATTCGATTCGGCTGATTCGGCGAATTCGAGGAATAAATTCGATTCGATGCAAATATATTCGCTGCGAATTTAACTTATAAAAGGGTGTTTCTAGGCTTCAGAGAGCCTTCATATTAGTGCAGAACACTGTACCTTTAATTTAAATGCCCTTGGAGTCTGCTGGGGAAGAGAAATAATACTGTCAGTCAGTATGACATGCAGATGAGTGCCGTCGATCTTAGAATCACCGCACACTTCACTCATTTGGGCAGTCACGGGGCCAAAACCAGAGTGTGGAGCCACAGTGTGGCGGTGGAGGCAGCAGCAATGGGAGGCCATACAGCACCCTATGACAAAAATGGAACCCACCAGCAGTGTGAGGAGACCTGAAAGTGGCACATGGCAGAGTGTGGCGATGGAGACAGCAGCAATGGGAGGCCGTACAGGGACCCATGAGAGACTCTGGACCAGGCAGCAGCATGAGGAGGCGGTACAGGGGCCCATGGCAGATTATGGGCCTGGCAGCAGCAATGGGAGGCCCGTAATCTGCCAGCACCCTATGACAAAAAATGGAACACACCAGCAGTGTGAGGAGACCTGAAAGTGGCACATGGCAGAGTGTGGCGATGGAGACAGCAGCAATGGGAGGCCGTACAGGGACCCATGAGACACTGTGAACCTGGCAGCAGCATGAGGAGGCGGTACAGGGGCCCATGGCAGATTACGGGCCTGGCAGCAGCAATGGGAGGCCCGTAATCTGCCAGCACCCTATGACAAAAAATGGAACACACCAGCAGTGTGAGGAGACCTGAAAGTGGCACATGGCAGAGTGTGGCGATGGAGACAGCAGCAATGGGAGGCCGTACAGGGACCCATGAGAGACTCTGGACCTGGCAGCAGCATGAGGAGGCGGTACTGGGGCCCATGGCAGATTACGGGCCTGGCAGCAGCAGTGGGAGGCCCGTAATCTGCCAGCACCCTATGACAAAAAATGGAACACACCAGCAGTGTGAGGAGACCTGAAAGTGGCACATGTTTGGGGCATGATTCATGGCGGATTTAGTCAGTTGTGTCAGGAAATGGTGGTTTGAAATCCAGACTAATCCACGCCTGATTCATTTTCACAAACGTGAGTCTCTCCACACTTTGGGTGGACAGTCGTGTCCTCCGCGGAGTTACAATACCTCCTGCCGCACTAAACAAGGGCAAATTCAGCTAGTTGGGGCCAAAGGTCAAGTTTCGTTGCCCAGTAGTCAAGGGGATTGTCTACCTCGGTTGGCAGGGTGCTGTCCAAGTAGGCCCAAGCCTGTTGTTTGAGGTCCTGCTCCAGGTCCACCTGATGCTGCTGCTGGTGAGGCTGGTTAGTAGTTTCCTCACTGCGCTGGTGAAGAAAGCTACTCATCATCGACTGCAGACTGAGGCAGCTGCTGCTGGTGGAGCTGCCACTGCTCCTACCACCCCACCCCTCCCCTGCTGCCATGGCAGCGGAACGCGAGCGCACAGGGCCCACAGTGTCTGAGGATGGACGTTGGCGCAGAAAGGCAGAGACCAACTGACTACATAGGTGGTTTTTATAGTACGTTATTTTGGCCTCCCTCTCAGCAGGTGTGAAAAAGGCCACCATTTTTGAACGGTAGCGAGGGTCCAACAAGGTGGACAGCCAAAAGTCATCCCTCTGTCTGATGGTTATTATTCGGCTGTCGCTACGCAAGCAACCGAGCATGCTATGGGCCATTTGTGCCAAGGAATGCGAGGGACTCCCTGCCTCCATCTCCACAGCATACTGCCACGGTGCGTCTGGGTCCTCTGTCTCCTCCTCCTCCTCCTCCTCTACCAGATGCTCCTGCTCCTCCACTCCTGTCCGCTGAGTGGGAATACCACCTATTTCCCTCAATAATTCCTGAGCACAAATGTCCTCCTCTACCTCCTCCTCTTCTTCCTGTCCTGCCCCCACAGGGGTCATGTGGCGTTGAGATCTGTGCGCCACGTCTACCGCACCCTGACCAGCCATTGTTAACAGCATTTGTTCCAGGACGTGCAACAGAGGAATGACGTCGTTCATCCCATAGTCCTGCCGACTCACGAATAGCGTGGCCTCCTCAAAGGGCCTGAGCAAGCGGCAGGTGTCACGCATGAGCTGCCAATGGCTGACATCTAAGTTACACAGGGGAGTACCTTTATCCGCTTGTAACATCAGGAAATCGGTGATGGCCTTTCGCTGTTCGTAAAGGCGGTCTAACATGTGTAGGGTTGAATTCCACCTTGTGGCAACGTCGCAGATCAGGCGATGCTGTGGAATTCCGTTCTGCCGCTGCAGCTCAAGGAGGGTGTGCTTTGCGGTGTAGGAATGGCTGAAATGCATGCAAAGTTTACGTGACATTTTAAGGATGTCTTGCAGTGGGATGGTGGATTTTAGGAACCGCTTGACAACCAGATTGAACACGTGAGCCATGCATGGCGCATGGCACAACCTTCCTTGACGCAGAGCAGACACCATGTTCTTTCCGTTGTCGGTCAACATGGTTCCGATTTTCAGTTTGCGCGGAGACAGCCATCTGTCGATTTCTCTGTTCATTACACTCAGAAGTTCCTCCCCTGTGTGACTACGTTCGCCAAGGCATACCAGGTGCAGCACAGCGTGACACCGTTGCGCCCTGCACATGTGATATGCCGGTCGGGTAATGGGACTTGGCACGGGGGTGGCGGCTGAGGACACGGCGGAAGAAGAGGTGGTAGAGGCGGACATCTTTTGTGGACCAAGGACGTGCAAACGTGGAGGCAAAAGCGGCGTGACCTGTCCAAGTTGCTGGTGCGGCTGTGCCGGCACCACGCTCACCCAGTGGGCCGTAAATGACATGTACTGTCCCTGACCGTAGTTACAGCTCCACACGTCGGCGCTGCCGTGCACTTTGGCAGAGACCGACATGCTCAAAGACTGGCCCACCATCTCTTCTACATGTGAATGCAGGGCTGGCACTGCCTTTTTGGTGAAGAAATGACGGCTTGGCACTCTCCACCGCGGCGCGGCACAAGCCATCATTTCTCGGAAAGGTGCTGAGTCCACCACTTGGAAAGGGAGGGACTGCAGCACCAGCAACTTGGACAGGAGGACGTTCAGCTTTTGCACCGTCGGGTGCGTGCTCGCAAACTGTTGTCTCTTGGAAACGGATTCCAAGAAAGACTGCTGCCGGAATCCGTGAAGAGGAGTAGCAGGAGAAGGAGCATCTGAACGAGCGGAAGATGCCAACGAGCGACAACTCCCCTCAGCAGAGGTGTTGGAGCCTTGACTGGCTGATAGAGGGCGATTGACATCGGGTGACGGAGCAAGTAACGGAGCGGGTGATGGAGCGGGGGCTGGGGCAGGCAGAACCGCCGTATCTTTATCACGGTTTTCCCAGGCCACCAAATGGCGACGCTGCATATGCTGACGCAACGCTGTAGTCCCAACATGGGCCCCCTGGCCACGCTTGACTTTCTGGCCACATAGTCGACATACGGCTACGTTTACTTCCTCGGGCGGCTTGACGAAAAATTGCCACACCGCCGAGTAGGAAACTTTGCCCCCGATACTCCTCACTGGCTGACTGCTACTTCCTCAGTGCACACCGGCACCACTACTGGCCGTGGTGGTAGGCTGCAGTGGAGCTGGTGCTCTACTCCGTGGCCGTTTGCCTCCACTGACACTGCTGCGACCCTGCTGCCTCCTGGGCAACCCACCGACTGTTTTGCTCGCTGCCAAGCTGCCACCCTCTTCTCCTGATGATGCGGAAGCAATAGCCTGATGACGACGAGGCTGCCAAGTGCGATCAGCCTCATCATCATCAATTAGGGTCTCCGCCTCACTACTAGCCCCCTCGGCTGCGTGTGGGTAAGGAGACAGACCTGTCTCTAGACCGGCTACCGAGCCACTCTCCTCGCCACTACTTCTTCGCCTGGCTGCTGAAGAGGCGGATGTCTCCCCCCGTTCCTGACCGTCCTCTGTTAGCTCTTCCTCACTGTACAGTGGGGCTGAGCCCACAGCATGCGATACTTCGCTTGGTGAGGGAACACCAAAGGACAGGGGCAGGTAGAGGACACGTGATTTCAGTGGGCATGCTCCCGGGCCATGCCAACTAACGGTTGTGTCTGACGTACCCACCGACCGTTGGCTGTAGGTGTCAGAGGTGACCTGGGAAGAGGAAGACGACCGAGCCAACCAATCGATGACGGCAGGGTTGTCGGTGGAGACACGACCGCTGGATGACACCGGGAGCACTGGCCTCTGGCTGCGACTAGTGCTGCCTTGACCCCTTCCTCTGCTGCCACGTCTGCTCGCTCCTAAAACATTGCCTCCTCTGCCACTCCTCTGCATGTTGTCTGACATACTCTTTAATTCAACGATTCTGTGTCCCTGAGTAACAATTCTGTGTCCCTGAGCAACAATTCTGTGTCTGTCCCTGAGTAACAATTCTGTGTCCCTCAGTAACAATTCTGTGTCCCTCAGTAACAATTCTGTGTCTGTCCCTGAGTAACAATTCTGTGTCTGTCCCTGAGTAACAATTCTGTGTCCCTCAGTAACAATTCTGTGTCCCTCAATAACAATTCTGTGTCTGTCCCTGAGTAACAATTCTGTGTCCCTGAGTAACAATTCTGTGTCCCTGAATAACAATTCTGTGTCCCTCAGTAACAATTCTGTGTCCCTCAGTAACAATTCTGTGTCCCTCAGTAACAATTCTGTGTCTCTCAGTAACAATTCTGTGTCTGTCCCTGAGTAACAATTCTGTGTCCCTGAGTAACAATTCTGTGTCCCTCAGTAACAATTCTGTGTCCCTCAGTAACAATTCTGTGTCTGTCCCTGAGTAACAATTCTGTGTCCCTAAGTAACAATTCTGTGTCCCTCAGTAACAATTCTGTGTCTGTCCCTGAGTAACAATTCTGTGTCCCTGAGTAACAATTCTGTGTCCCTGAGTAACAATTCTGTGTCCCTCAGTAACAATTCTGTGTCCCTCAGTAACAATTATGTGTCTGTCCCTGAGTAACAATTCTGTGTCCCTGAGTAACAATTCTGTGTCCCTAAGTAACAATTCTGTGTCTGTCCCTGAGTAACAATTCTGTGTCCCTCAGTAACAATTCTGTGTCCCTCAGTAACAATTCTGTGTCTGTCCCTGAGTAACAATTCTGTGTCCCTGAGTAACAATTCTGTGTCCCTCAGTGACAATTCTGTGTCCCTCAGTAACAATTCTGTGTCCCTCAGTAACAATTCTGTGTCTGTCCCTGAGTAACAATTCTGTGTCTGTCCCTGAGTAACAATTCTGTGTCCCTCAGTAACAATTCTGTGTCCCTCAGTAACAATTCTGTGTCTGTCCCTGAGTAACAATTCTGTGTCTGTCCCTGAGTAACAATTCTGTGTCCCTGAGTAACAATTCTGTGTCCCTGAGTAACAATTCTGTGTCCCTCAGTAACAATTCTGTGTCCCTGAGTAACAATTCTGTGTCCCTCAGTAACAATTCTGTGTCTGTCCCTGAGTAACAATTCTGTGTCCCTGAGTAACAATTCTGTGTCCCTCAGTAACAATTCTGTGTCTGTCCCTGAGTAACAATTCTGTGTCCCTGAGTAACAATTCTGTGTCCCTCAGTAACAATTCTGTGTCCCTGAGTAACAATTCTGTGTCCCTCAGTAACTATTCTGTGTCTGTCCATGAGTAACAATTCTGTGTCCCTCAGTAACAATTCTGTGTCCCTCAGTAACAATTCTGTGTCTGTCCCTGAGTAACAATTCTGTGTCCCTGAGTAACAATTCTGTGTCTGTCCCTGAGTAACAATTCTGTGTCCCTCAGTAACAATTCTGTGTCCCTCAGTAACAATTCTGTGTCCCTCAGTAACAATTCTGTGTCCCTGAGTAACAATTCTGTGTCCCTGAGTAACAATTCTGTGTCCCTCAGTAACAATTCTGTGTCCCTCAGTAACAATTCTGTGTCTGTCCCTGAGTAACAATTCTGTGTCCCTCAGTAACAATTCTGTGCCCCTCAGTAACAATTCTGTGTCCCTCAGTAACAATTCTGTGTCTGTCCCTGAGTAACAATTCTGTGTCCCTGAGTAACAATTCTGTGTCCCTCAGTAACAATTCTGTGTCCCTGAGTAACAATTCTGTGTCCCTCAGTAACAATTCTGTGTCTGTCCCTGAGTAACAATTCTGTGTCCCTCAGTAACAATTCTGTGTCCCTCAGTAACAATTCTGTGTCTGTCCCTGAGTAACAATTCTGTGTCCCTGAGTAACAATTCTGTGTCCCTGAGTAACAATTCTGTGTCCCTCAGTAACAATTCTGTGTCTGCCCCTGAGTAACAATTCTGTGTCCCTCAGTAACAATTCTGTGTCCCTCAGTAACAATTCTGTGTCCCTCAGTAACAATTCTGTGTCTGTCCCTGAGTAACAATTCTGTGTCCCTGAGTAACAATTCTGTGTCCCTGAGTAACAATTCTGTGTCCCTCAGTAACAATTCTGTGTCCCTCAGTAACAATTCTGTGTCTGTCCCTGAGTAACAATTCTGTGTCCCTCAGTAACAATTCTGTGCCCCTCAGTAACAATTCTGTGTCCCTCAGTAACAATTCTGTGTCTGTCCCTGAGTAACAATTCTGTGTCCCTGAGTAACAATTCTGTGTCCCTCAGTAACAATTCTGTGTCCCTGAGTAACAATTCTGTGTCCTTCAGTAACAATTCTGTGTCTGTCCCTGAGTAACAATTCTGTGTCCCTCAGTAACAATTCTGTGTCCCTCAGTAACAATTCTGTGTCTGTCCTTGAGTAACAATTCTGTGTCCCTGAGTAACAATTCTGTGTCCCTGAGTAACAATTCTGTGTCCCTCAGTAACAATTCTGTGTCTGTCCCTGAGTAACAATTCTGTGTCTGTCCCTGAGTAACAATTCTGTGTCTGTCCCTGAGTAACAATTCTGTGTCCCTCAGTAAAAATTCTGTGTCCCTCAGTAACAATTCTGTGTCCCTCAGTAACAATTCTGTGTCTGTCCCTGAGTAACAATTCTGTGTCTGTCCCTGAGTAACAATTCTGTGTCTGTCCCTGAGTAACAATTCTGTGTACCTGAGTAACAATTCTGTGTCCCTCAGTAACAATTCTGTGTCCCTGAGTAACAATTCTGTGTCCCTCAGTAACAATTCTGTGTCTGTCCCTGAGTAACAATTCTGTGTCTGTCCCTGAGTAACAATTCTGTGTCTGTCCCTGAGTAACAATTCTGTGTCTGTCCCTGAGTAACAATTCTGTGTCCCTCAGTAACAATTCTTTGTCCCTCAGTAACAATTCTGTGTCTGTCCCTGAGTAACAATTCTGTGTCTGTCCCTGAGTAACAATTCTGTGTCCCTCAGTAACAATTCTGTGTCCCTCAGTAACAATTCTGTGTCTGTCCCTGAGTAACAATTCTGTGTCCCTAAGTAACGTTTCTGTGGCCCTAAGTAACGGTTCTGTGTCCCTAAGTAACGATTCTGTGGCCCTAAGTAACGTTTCTGTGGCCCTAAGTAACGTTTCTGTGGCCCTAAGTAACGATTCTGTGGCCCTAAGTAACGTTTCTGTGGCCCTAAGTAACGTTTCTGTGGCCCTAAGTAACGATTCTGTGGCCCTAAGTAACGTTTCTGTGGCCCTAAGTAACGTTTCTGTGGCCCTAAGTAACGATTCTGTGGCCCTAAGTAACGTTTCTGTGGCCCTAAGTAACGTTTCTGTGGCCCTAAGTAACGTTTCTGTGGCCCTAAGTAACGATTCTGTGGCCCTAAGTAACGTTTCTGTGGCCCTAAGTAACGTTTCTGTGGCCCTAAGTAACGTTTCTGTGTCTCTAAGTAACGTTTCTGTGGCCCTAAGTAACGTTTCTGTGGCCCTAAGTAACGTTTCTGTGGCCCTAAGTAACATTTCTGTGGCCCTAAGTA
Organism: Staurois parvus; assembly: GCF_062004578.1. Classification (NCBI taxonomy): domain Eukaryota; kingdom Metazoa; phylum Chordata; class Amphibia; order Anura; family Ranidae; genus Staurois; species Staurois parvus. The sequence goes on from NW_028318321.1 coordinate 9,541,811, forward strand.
ACGATTCTGTGGCCCTAAGTAACGTTTCTGTGGCCCTAAGTAACGATTCTGTGGCCCTAAGTAACGATTCTGTGGCCCTAAGTAACGTTTCTGTGGCCCTAAGTAACGATTCTGTGGCCCTAAGTAACGATTCTGTGGCCCTAAGTAACGTTTCTGTGGCCCTAAGTAACGTTTCTGTGGCCCTAAGTAACGATTCTGTGGCCCTAAGTAACGTTTCTGTGGCCCTAAGTAACGTTTCTGTGTCTCTAAGTAACGTTTCTGTGTCCCTAAGTAACGATTCTGTGGCCCTAAGTAACATTTCTGTGGCCCTAAGTAACGTTTCTGTGTCCCTAAGTAACGTTTCTGTGTCCCTAAGTAACGTTTCTGTGTCCCTAAGTAACGATTCTGTGTCCCTAAGTAACGTTTCTCTGGCCCTAAGTAACGTTTCTGTGTCCCTAACTCTCTCCCTCAATACAGCCAGGTCTGCCTCTCTTGAATGACTGGAGGCAAATGGAGAATTCTAAAATGGCCGCAATTTATAGCTCGACCATTACACAGTGCTGGCTGGCTGGCTGCTAATTGGCTAATGCGATCACATGTCATGAATGAATGCATTATGGGTCAGCGCGCCTTGTCTGCGCGCCTTCCCAGAGATCCCCGCTCCGTCGCCGCACATGTCGCCGCCATTTTTGGAAAAATTTCGATTCGCGCATCCGAAGTCTGCTAATCTTCGGATTCGTCGCGAATCGAAATTTTCCTAATATTCGAAACGAATTCCACTTCGCCAAGTTCGATTCGCTCATCTCTAATCATAATCCATATATTGGTAAAACAATACAGAGCTAAGGGTGTACTGGTGCGGCACAGGAAAAAGAAGCATGCAACTTGGTCCCCCAAATGCACACCCACACATCTTGGTAGCAGTTGTATTGGGCGGGGCTTAAAAACGTTTTGGGTGTGGAAGCCTAATTATAAAGATGAAGCTGTTAAACAAAAGACTGAAAAATATTGTAAAGTTTTATCCATTTTCAATATGTGGGTTAAATGCATGTGGAGGAGTAGGGGTCCTTGAAATGGAAAACACAGGAGTCCCAGTATGGATCTTACCATACACTAGGACAAGAAAAATAGGAAAAACGAAAAAAAGGGGGGAAACACAGTAGGATGGAAAGGGGAGAGAGAGCAGAAAGAAGGGGGGAGGAGGGAGGGAATTTTGCCACGGGGTGTTAGCATACATCCTCCTGTCTCTTCAGAAACAGGAGAGGGAGGAAGGTAAAACTTGAGGGTGCAGGGATCATAGATGAAGTAAATGAGTTGTGAAGCGGGTTACCAGTTGGTAATCCAGCCAAAGCTGCCAGACAGAGAGAAATTGGCCATGTCTTCCAGTATGGCTGTTAGCTTTTCGTTAATTAAAAAGCCCTGACCTCTGGACTTGACCTCCTCAAATTGAGGACCTGGTGTCCTCCACATGCTCGCTATAGTCTGTTTTGTGACCATAAAAATAAACCTGATGAAGGCGTGGGAGTGCCAGGGAGCCCCTGCAATCCACTGGAATAGGAGGACCTCTCCTGAATTTTTCTGAAGATTGAGTTTTGTAACTGAGTGAATCATATTATAGACACATATCCATAGTCTCGGAGCCACCGGACAAGACCACCATATGTCTTATAGCCTCGGAAACAAAAAGCATCATAGCTGGGGATGCATTTTACTATACATGCAGGGGTGAAATACCAGCAGGAAAGGACCTTATAGGAATTCTCCAAGGCCTGTATGTTACGAGAGCATTTTGCAACTGATTGCCAAATTGGCACCCAATCCTTGATTATCAAAGTTTCCTGAAGGTATTTCTCCCATTGAGCACAGTAAGCGGGTAAAGATTCAGAGACATGGTTTCGGAGAGCTTTATAAATAGTGGATAAGGCTCCTTTCATATTGGCAGGTGATTTGCATAAAGATTCAAAGCTAGTTAAAGTTCTCGGGGCCATACTATTGTGTAGCAGCGGTCTAATAATAAAAGTTGTAAATAGCGAAACAGCTCATTAGAGGGAGTGTGGTAGTGTTCCTGAAATTGCAGGAAAAAACATGGGCCATTCACTGTCAACATTGAGTATATGGTTGTGAATCCCTGTGTGATCCACCACCTGAAGGCAGCCTTATCAGACTCCCCAGGGGGAAACAAAGGACAGTCAAATATCTGTAATAAGGGGAGATGAGGGGACATTAGTCCTGCCGAGTATTTGCAGGAATCCCATATTTTTAATGTATGAGTCAGGATGGGATTGAGAGATTTATGTCCGGATGGTGGGGGGAGACAGATAATGAAAGATAATTGGATCTGGTGAACCTCCAAGGTATCCAGCATAGTCCAGAGTGGAAGGCTGGGTCCCAAGAAATACTGTACAAGGGGTGTGATTTGAACAGCTATATAGTAGTGCTGGATATGTGGGATCCCTAACCCACCTCGAACTCTGGGGTAGAAGAGAAGATGGCGAGATAGCCTAGGATGTCCTAAGGCCCAAATGAAGTTCAAGATTTGTCTCTGCAGTATACGGAGAGTAGGGGATGGAATATGAATAGGAAGGATGCAGAAAGGGTAGAGCAATTTTGGTAGATATGAAATTTTAATAGTATGGGCCTGGCCAAACCAGGACAGAGACAATGAGTTCCAAGAAGAAAGTAGTGTTCTCTGCCAGCGAAGTAGTGGCAGAATGTTGGCTTGGTAGAGAGAGTCATAAGTGGGAGTGGGGACTACTCTTAAGTATGGCAATGTATGGGTCCATTGAAAAGGAAACTGAGACTGAATGCGAGCACGGGTCAGTGCATACAGGGAGACATTTAATGCCTTGGATTTTATAGGGTTCACGTGCATGCCCGAAAGTGTAGCGAACTGTGAAGGAAGCTTCTGTATGTTGGGGAGGGATATATGTGATGGGGTCAAATATAGCAAAATATCATCTGCGAAAAGGGCGGTTATGTGCTGGATTCTGGCTATTTCTAAGCCTTTAATATCAGGTTGAGATCAGTTTTGAGCGGCAAGGGGCTCGAGTGCTAATATAAAGAGAAGGGGGGAGAGAGAGGGCACCCAGAAAGGGCACCCCTGGTGGGTCCCTCCCCTTATGGGGAACAGGGTAGACTGCGCTACCAGATCGTGGCTGAAGGAACGCTATATAAGGCAGAAATTCACTTAAAAACTTCATCCCCCATACCCAAGTGCTGTAGGGCAGACATAAAGAGGTCCATGATAACGTGTTGAATGCTTTATTCATGTCCAATGAAAGAAGCATTAATTACTGGGAGTGTTGGTGGGCTAAATGGCTAAGCAAAAATGCATGGCATATGTTGTCGTCTGCTTGGCGGTGAGGCATGAAACCTACTTGTTCTTTGTGGATTACCTTTGTTATTATGTTGTTCAATCTGGTTGCCAGGGTCTTTGTCAAGGTCTTGATGTCTACGTTGAGTACCGAAAAAGGTTGGTAGTTTGTGTATCTTTACCAGGCTTAGGAAGCATCACTATGTGTGCTTTAAGCATGTCAGATGTAAGTTGGCCCTCATGCTTAAATTGATTAAAGGTCTAGGTTAGGAAGGGTGCCACTATGTCAGCAAACTTCTTATAGAACAGGGTCTGCATGTTTGTGTGTTTTCAGCTCCATAATTGTGCGTCTGATTTTAGTTTCCGTGAGGTCTGCTCCCAGGTTCGACTATTGGTCAGCTGTAATTTCCAGAAGGGGGTTTGCAATTCAAAGATCTCCTCCATAGGAGCATTCCTCTTGCCCACAGGTTGCAGTTTTTCAAATTATAGATGTTGTGAAATATTGATAAAGTAGTACTACACTACTTGCTGTCATCTATTGAATCTGATCATCGAGATACTGCTTGTTCTTTTAGATGGGAGCTCTGCATCCGGTATATACTTTAGAAACCTTGCTAGGGTAATGTTGAGAAAATCTGCATCTGGTATATACAGTACTTTAGAAACTTTGCTAGGATAATGCTGAGAAAGTCCATCAAAGTGTATCTTAACCCAAAAATTCTATAACAGGAAGTGCCCAAGCAAGGACCTTCATAGCAAAATTTGTAGGCATTATTTTAATGAAAGATGCAGACTTAAAAATATGAAAAATTGCTTTGGAAATGTTGTTCATTTATTATGACTTAAATTATATTTTTGTGATTAGGTTACCATATATTTTAAGTAATGTTCAATGGCTGGATCGAATTGTGAAGAACCAAAAAAGAAATGGTAAATCTTGGCACCTAACGGAATATAAGATTCTATAACACATAACTCATTGCCATATCTATCATTAAATAATCTTAAAAGGCCATATTCCCAGAAGGGGGTCAGGAGGAAGGTTTTCTTCTAGCACCACTTAACAAGGCACAAGGTGTACTTATTCACACACAAATCATAATTATCTTTCGCATGATTACATTTATACTAATGCCTACATGATTGTGGAGAGATTTAATAATGTGCTCTGAAAGCTTTACACAAATGATATAGGTTCTGGCTGTTGGACAACAATCTAAGACTTTAATTACACACTCCACTGGGGACATTTCCTCCCATGTGATAGTACAGTACACTTAACAAACATTTCTTTATTAAGAAAACAGCTTGACTGGAGGCACAGTTTTTGTTAAAGAAACACAAAAAGTTGTTAATTTAAATGCAGTTTCTTTAGACCTGTGGTTAGTTCAGAGAGTCGAAACATGGTGCTCATGAACATTACATTTCCTATGTTTTTACCCTGTCTATCTTATCCCACTGTTGATGTCAGTAGAAGGAATGATGCCTCATTATTAGTGTCATTAGGAGGAACAGTCCACCAAGGGCCGGACAAAGGCAAGCAAAGGACCATATCCAGCCTGTGCACCTCAGTTTGGAGACCACTGATCTAAGAGAAGTAAACTGACAAGGTTTTAGTGAGACTTATACTTAGGCCTGAATGCATAGCTCCCAACTGTCACTAAATTTGGAGGGACTGTCCCTCTTTTAGATCCAAATCCCTCTGTCCCCCTTTTTCTCCATTTGTCAATTTTTGTTCTGATGTATTTTGTTCTGATGTCCTTTACCTACAGAACTTATACTAAAAAGTGCCCCTCTTTTTCATCTAAGAAAGTTGGAGATATGTGATTGTATGCTTTTTACCCCTTATATGCTGGCAGACATATGAATAGATGTCATAGCCACCCAAGGCACGCCAAGGCTGGGGATACCAGGGCAGTGTGCCAGGCTATATCAGAACACTGAGAGCCATTGACTAGATGAGTAGGGTATACTATTGCCCTACTTTACTAGCCCTTGGCCACCCTACCAAATTAAGCCATGACAGTAATCTGTCCCATTTTTAACTGGCCTAAGGGATGCCAGGAATGCACTAGGGCTGATCTTGTACTGATTGCTGACAGATCCTTCGACTTAGCACACAGTTTGAAAAAGTTAGAAAAATGGTCTGTAGCACCTCAGTAAACACGAATTAGAAGCATGTAAGTGCAGAAGCAAGACTCCATTTATTTTGGTCAGTGACCATATGTAATATGGTCGCAACAATAGAATATTTGTCTTTTCCAGGCCTACTCCAAACATGGACACTCCTAAGTTTCACTACTAAGAATTGAAAATCAGTAATTTAGTTTCTGTTCCTATAGTATCTTTCAGGTGGTAGTCCCATTAGATCCCAAAATCTGTATACTGGGTATTCTGGATGACTGAATTGCAGAATCTGGTATATTCAGACCCCCCTCCCTCCCACAATACATAAAGAATGGCTAAATCAAATGAACAATACATAAAGACTCGTACACCTTCTTTTCCAAGAGGATATAAAAGGCAGATGTACTGATAGGGTATAGTATTAATAAAATGTAGCACATAACTGACCCCATACCCGCCTCATTTCATTTAAAGTCCTGCCTAAATATAACAAAATAAACAGCCTGTCCCATTCAGATATGTAATGTGCATACACTCATCCACGTGGCCATAAACCAAACCATAAATGGACAAGCCTCATATATCACCATATCCACAAAAAATTGCTATCTGGCTATGGGGATCAACATATTTGCACCAATGTATTCAATGATCCTTACCCCAGAAACATTTTGGGGAAGAATAACCATGTGTTCCCTTAGAATAAAAAAAAGTTCTCCCAAAATCAAGAAACTGAAACCCTACAAAAAATTATTTCAAATCACATGGTAAAGAAAAATGGTGGCTATTGTTTGTTTTTCTTCTATTTATAAACTAGCTGCCAGAATGGGCACCACACTGAGCATGTGCAGAAGTGACTGTGTTGTGACATCACGTGCATGATTACATCATAGCATCTTCAACTTATATATGGGGCTCGTCCATTATTGGTTTGGTTTTTGGCCACATGGATGAGTGTACCCTCATTACATACACTATATTGCCAAAAGTCACCATGATAGGTTTCCACCTGTGCAAAGTCCATCCCTGAAATTTCCTTGTTACTAAATATTCCACGGACAACTGTTAGTGGTATTATAACAAAGTGGAAGCAACTGGAAACAACAGCAACTCAACCACAAAGTGGTAGGCCACGTACAATGACAGAGCGGGGGGTCAGCGCATGCTGAAGCGCACAGTGCACAGAAGTCACCAACTGCCTGCAGAGTCAATAGCTAAAGACCTCCAAACTTCGTGTGGCCTTCAGAGTAGCACAACAGTGTGTAGAGAGCGTCATGGAATGGGTTCCATGGCCAAGGAGTTGTGTCCAAGCCTTACATCACCATGTGCAATGCAAAGCATCAGATGCAGTGGTGTAAAGCATGCTGCCACTGGACTCTAGAATAGTGGAGACGTGTTCTCTGAAGTGATGAATCACGCTTCTCTGTTTGGCAATCCGATGGACGTGTCTGGGTTTGGCGGTTGTCAGAAGAACGGTACTTGCCTGACTGCATTGTGCCAAGTGTAAAGTTTGCTGGAGGGGGGATTATGGTGTGGGGTGGTTTTTCAGGGGTTGGGCTTGGCCCCTTAGTTCCAGTGAAGGGAACTCTTAAGGCGTCAGCATACCAAGACATTTTGAACAATTTCATGCTCCCAACTTTGTGGGAACATTTTGTGGATGGCCCCTTCCTGTTCCAATATGACTGCTCACCAGTGCACAAAGCAAGGTCCATAAAGACATGAATGAGCGAGTTTGGGGTGGAGGAACTTGACTGGCCTGCACAGAGTCCTAACCTCAATTCGATAGTACAGCTTTGGGATGAATTAGAACAGAGACTGCGAGCCAGGCCTTCTTATCTGACATCAGTGCTCGACCTCACAAATGCTCTTTTAGAAGAATGGTCAAACATTCCCATAGACACACTCCTAAACCTTTTGGACAGTCTTCCCAGAAGAGTTGAAGCTGGTATAGCTGCAAAGGGTGGGCTAACTGAATATTTAATCCTACGGAGTAAGACTGGGATGCCATTAAAGTTCATGTGTGTGTAAAGGCAGGCATCCCAATACTTTTGGCAATATAGTGTATCTGAGTGAGACAGGCTGTTCATTTTGTCATATTTAAACAGGACTTTAAATTGAATGAGGCAGGTTTGAGACAGATACTTTTGTTGTTGGGTTGTACCAAATATTGGAAATTTGCAATCATTATTACCACCTTGTATGGGGTTGGTTATGTGTTACATTTTATTATCACTAATAAAATTAAATCAAAATATTACACACAGGAGAATCTCTCCTAGGACTTTATATCCACTTTCCACACTTTATATTCACTCTCCACACTTTGGAGTTTTTTTTTAACTATGAATATGCTTTTTAACCAATTTTCACTAGTAAATTCATTATAATACCTTATTTCTCTTAATGGTATAATGCGTCTTGGTCTCCCACTCTACTCTAGTGCTTTATGTTGGCATAGATGTGTGATGGGCACACCCCTCATGATAAGTGTTTTCTTGCAGACTTGTAATACAGAGGAAAGTGTGTCTGACCAGGTTTGTTAGATCATGGAGTGCACTGGGCAGTGTTTTCTAACCCTGGTGTCTGCTGGCCTGCACAGTCATGTTAAGACACAGTACACAACTGCTATAAGAACAAATCATGTGTAAGACTATAAAAATGCAGGTTGTAAGTACAATGTCTATCAGACTGAGCATCTGTTTTTTGTGACTTTAGTAGGTCTTTAAGCTCAACCTATCATTCAAGTGATGGGCTGCACAAGCCATAATGACTGCTTAGAGCCAAGAGCAGCTGGTTCCAATACCTTTGCTCTGCTCTTGGGGCAGAGGTACTATAGCTAGTGTAGTGAAGTCACACTAGTCAGCTCTTCATTAGGTCAGAAACACGCAGACTCAGTTCTTCTCCTGTCTCTTCCACTTTAGCCAGATCCACTTCTTTGATGTTATTGCCTGCTGGTGGACCATGGAAACCAACAGAAGAAAGGTCCATGGCTTATGGAATGGGTTACTTGTAACTGCTGGAGGGGGATACTGTAGTAACAGGGGAGAGAGGTGTTGCTCTAGGACAGAATATATTATAGGTACCAGAGGATGGGGTATACAGTGCAGAGTAGAAATATTTGTCAATGCTGGATGGTGTATATTCTGGCTTCTGGATGAATATATTGTGGTTGCAGTAAGACGTGCATGGCAGCTGAAGGAGAGAAGTGTATTGTGGCTGTTAAGTCTGGGAAGAAAGGCTTTTTGTGGTTGCTCTAGGGGTGTATTAACTCTTGTACAGGAGGGAGGTGACTGTTGGAGGCAGGTTTTGTGGTTGTCGAACAGAGTTATTGCATTGCTGCCATATATTCTAAAAATTATTAATCATATTCAGATATCCATATATTTTCCATCTGCTATTCAGCCAGGTGTTTGGTACTTTATGCTGCGTAATATGTTTTGATCTGTATTAAGCTAGTATTACACTTTTTATTTGGTGACAAGTTGGTACTTTGAGCAAACTTTTGGTTTTTGGTAGTAGTTTAATTTTAAATATAGAATTGACTTAGCAAACCATACCAATGGAGGAGTTTGAAACTTTTGTAAAGGTATCCTGCCCTCTGACTTCCAGTTTTCCTGCTGCTACCCAGACCAATGCCTGCATGCCTTCCCCGCCATAGAAAGAGGTACATGTTTCCTATATTCCCATTCTCTGACTTGGTTGTCACTCCTTAACATTTCAGTGATGTACATGCCATAGCTATTGATAACTGAGGACGCAGTAAAGCATGTATAAGTGTGTAGTACTCCATAGAGATTGGGTTTTAGGAATTTTGGCAACATTATTGTGACCATTCAATGCATACCCGTACAAATGATTCAGAGGTTTTTTTTTGGTGGGGGGCAGGGCATTGTTTTAAAATTCAACTCTGGAAAGAATCATCCCTGGTGTTTGGGTTGTGACCATAAAGACAGAGCAATCTTCAGCTGGCCATAGATTTATTTTTTTCATCAGCCAGCAGCTGATGGAAAAAACAAAACAAAAAAAAAACAAGCAGATTCCCCAGTCCACTTCTCTTGTGTGGATGGAGGAATCCTCCCCCCCATGCTATTGTATTTCTCCACTGTCAGAATACATTGATCAGCACTGCAGCCAATTGGCTGCATGCGCTGATCTAATGAAAATTTTCCAACATTCCCGTTTGAGAGAAATCAATCATTAGATTGACTTCTCATGAGTGGGAATAGCCATAGATGGATCAAAATTCGTCTGGTTTCTGCTGAAGTTGCCAAATTTTGTTCCATCTATGGCAAGTTTTGTAGCTTAAACTGTACTTACTGTCAAGAGGAGACCCAAAAATTCCCCTAGGCCACAGAAATCCCACAAAGAGAATTTAGCAGCCAAAGTGATGGCATTCTTATTTTGGGGAAAGATGACTGCTATTTAACAACTTCTAAAAAGTCTGACCATCACAGCAAGTTATATAACACTTTTAGAAAATTATGCAGGAGCTGATCTGTAAACAGCAAGAGAAACCATCTGCCTGACAAGTTTCAGCCATTAGATAGGCACAGTTCACACTGTTAATTCAGCCTAGAATATTATTTGTTTCCAAAATCAAAATAATGAAATATGGGGACAAACATTTCCAAACATTTCTGATGCAACATCTACTGACGACATCTATGGGGTGATTTACTAAGGATAAATAGACTGTTTACTTTGCATGGAAAGTTGTTCTTTGAAAGAGAATTTTCCCAGAGCTTAGTGAATGAAGGGAAGCTCTGCTGACTTCCATCATCCAATCAGATTCACAAGTAAGCAAAATTATGATTTTTTTTTATTTTCCTTGCACATGATTGGATTTTCTTTACAAAGTGAAACTTCAACACATTCACTCAGCTCCAGGGCAAATTTCCTTGCAAAGTGCATCTTCCCTTGCAAAATGAACGGGCTAGTTGCCTTTAGTAAATCAAGCTTTGCAACCCAACCATCTGAATTCAGTTTGCATAATATTTTGAGCAGCAGCATAAGAAGTCTGTAGCCCTAGGGGGAGTTAAATTGGAATAAATATCTGAACCATGCCTGTAACTCATTTTATTCTGTGCAAATCCTGATCAGCACACAGTTGTATCCTGTTTTTCAGCTACATTTTTCCGCATTGACTGACTGTGAAGTAAAAGTGTATATATGCTAAAGCACATTGAGAGTTAACATACATGAAATGATGGGGGACATATTCCTAACTAAAATGTAATATGCTTTAGAAACAATGGGGAAGATTTACTAAATCTGAAGCACTCAGAATCGGCTGCAGCTGTGCATGGTAGCCAATCAGCTTCTAACTTTAGCTTGTTCAATTAAACTTTGGCAATAAAACCTGGAAGCTGATTGGTTTTTATACAGAGCTGCACCATATTTTGCACTCTCAGTTTTAGTAAATAACCCCCAGCCTTCCCCTTTTTTTTTTTTTTTTTGTTACATAAATTATAGCCCGAAGCATAACATATAATGTAGGTTTATTATTAGAGAGAGCTAAGTAAGACAAATTGCAAACCTGTGACGGCATCTTTAAAAGCAATCAAATGAACAAAACTAAAAAAGAAATCTGCATAAAGCTCACAACTTAATAAAAAAATCTAAAATAAATTACATATTTTTAAAATAACTTCCCCAAATATAAGTATTAGCTTAGCAATGCAATAAATCACATTTTTATTGTAATAAACATGTTAATAATGGTAAAAATAATAAAGTTGTATTAATACAAATATAATTAATATTACTACAACTGGTAATCAGCACCTTCATTATTACCAATATTTTAGCATTAAAAACTTCTACAGTTACTGATTTTAATACCAACAAAGTTAACTAATAATTGTTATTTTATTAAATGGTATTTCTCCTGAGATAGTTATTATATAATCTAGCATTTAACAATGCAGTAAAAAAAAAACCCCAAAAAACCAAAACACTATTATTCTAATGACAAAAGCACAAATAAATAATAGTAAAGTAGTAATAACAATTACATTCTTATAGCAACAAGCCATAACTGTGTCATTTAACTCAGCATCCAGCATAAAAATAACAACAATACAAAAAAAAAAAAAGATAAATAAAACACACACACAGTATAAATGTTAATAAAAATAAAGTAAATTTATATTTGTTATTTCTTATTTTTCTAAAAATGCAACAATCTAGTGACCTACAATCTAACAACATAAAAGACAATTATTTTTTGATAATAATAGTAGTAACCAGGGGCAGACTGACCATTTGGAAACTCGGGCACTGCCCGAGGGCCCGAGGTCAGTAGGGGGCCCCATGAGATGCCCCTGGTACCTTTTTCATAGGCTTTTTTGAGTTTGGGCAAGGACTCAGGGGCCCCATGATCCCCTATTGCCCGGGGGCCCCATGAGTTGTCAGTCCACCCCTGGTAGTAACATTTAAATAAAAGAAGTATATAATATATTGCATGTAGTATATATATTAAAAAAAAGGAAAGCAAGTAATAATAAAATCATTATTTCAACTAGGAAATACAGTATAATATGAATATAGTATATTATGAATATAAAATATATAATAAAACCAAAAACATTAATGCAATTATTATAAGTAATAGTAATAAAAAACAGAATTTACATTTGCTCTGTTGTTATACTATTATAGTTAAACATATAACAATGGAGTAGAAAACAATATTTGTGTTTATAATAATAACTTTCAATAGCCACAGTAATCATTCTAAGACAACAATTATTATTTTAATAATTATTATTATTCCTGCAATTACTATTTAGTACAATATAAAAAAGCTAGTAGTAAAAAAATTATATTTATTAGCACTATCATCTGTAATACTGTAAAAAAAGGAATTTCTTACGGGTTGGAGTTGCTTGGTTCTCCTCCATGAAGGACGGTGAGAAGCAGGCACAGTACCAGTGCGGAGCTCCACATTCTGCAGCCCAGATTTGTTGGTCAGGAGGAAGAGCCCTGCAGAGACAAGGCTTTATAAAGCTCCATCTGTGTACAGCCCCTCTGGCAATCACACAAGAGTTACACACTCCACACAAACACTGACCCTTGCACAAGGCTGCTCTGTAAATGATGCAGTGTGTTTGCCTTGCCTTCTATCTATTTACAGAACTGTTTTTTTTTTTTAATCAGGTCTTTTTGCTAAACTTGTATAACCTCCTGCCCAGCAAGACAAAAGGAAATCTGAATTGTGTTAGGAATTACAATGAATAGTGAATGCCTGCTGCTGTCACAGTGGGGTCTAAACCTGATGACATTTTCAAATGAAAGCATGAGAAACAGATTTAGTTACAATCTGGCATAGAGATCCTCAGGTTGTATCAATTACCTGGCACAGAAACAGGGGTACACAAAGGTCTCCAGTGTGTATCACAGGCCTTCTCCTTTCACAGCATATAACAGAAAATCAGAGAGAGAGAAACCTTCTTTTCCTGTGCAGTCCAACAATACAGGCTGTGCAATCTCTTCATTCACTGGTCAGTTTTTAAGACCATGGCTTAATCCTTAGGCCACTCAGTTTACTTCTCACATGTGTGGGATTATTAAGAGGTTACTGGTTTTCATACTTTCTTTTTTCAATAGATTTTTCTTTATTTTAAGTTTGCGTGATCTCCTCCACAGCAGAGAACTTTACAGCCCATATTAATAAAAACTACAAATCAAAGCTCAACCCACGAAGTAAAGAATTAATTCACCCTCCACCTGCTTGTGTCACTGATCTTTGCAATCCTCATGGGTTATGCTGGATGAAAAATCTCCATCATCCACCACCTTTCTGAGTATCTACTGCATGGTCCCCCACTGTGATCTGTGGCTCTTTCTTCCAACCCCAACTTCACTAATGTGTCCTAGTGGCTGAAACAAAGAACCACAGCACTCAGAAGGGTCCAGGCATCTGGCCTGCCCAGAGGTTTTGAATGCTGCAGATGTAATTCAGTCAACATAACTTGAGAAGATAATGGAGACTTGTGGTATGGGCAGCGGAAGGGGATAGTATATCCCTTCCCTTTTCCAGGTTTGGCTTCAATTTTGAGGTGAGAATGGTGAGCACAAGGGAGACATTTGTCCCTTGGCTGATCACATCATATATTTGGGTTACCATCACCTTTCCCCTGACTAGGGACCTTTTATTATTGCACATCGTTGGTATGTGTATAATTCATGTCCTTTTAAATTCACTATTATTCTTTTAAGCGCTGCACTTTATAAATTTTATTGAGTCTCTAGCAATACACACTAAAAATGAGCATGTGCAGAGTATCTCCTAGAGCTCTGCATTATTAGCAGATGGATTGGGGATAGTAGAAGAAGGGGAGGATCAGAGAAGTCAGGATCAAGCAGCCTTTTTACACAATGCGGAGGAATAACTACTTAGGTTTCACAGTGAGTATAACAAGCATGCGTTACGGCATATACAGACTGATTTTACTGTTGTGCGTTTAGTAACACTTTAACCCCTTATTTTGGTATCCTTACACCTCATTAATGGTTGCCCATCATCAAGACAAAGGCCAGTCTTGATGATGGAAATAAGCTGGTTTTTGATGACTTTATAAGGGTGCAATTGGCTCTACATCACCGAGGGTGATGCTTGTGTCTACTAGCCTGTTCTTGTGCCAGAAAAACAACCCCTCATTAGCCTCATTATTTTATGATTTTTGTTTTTTTTATAAATTATTCTTATTATAGGAACACAAAAAATGTACATCAAAGAATGTTAAGCATACAAACAAGACACATATTACAAGTTTCAGATCTATCGCTTACTGCATGAGGTGGTCAGTAAAATAAACAGAAACAACTGGGACCTATGGTTTGTTTGCAGAAATTTCAGGTCCTGAATGGAACTTCTATGACTGTGTGAAGAAAAAGAAGAGGGGATCATTCAATTTTCTCATGTCTTATCCTTTATTGTTTTGCAGTATTGTAGTTGTGTCATCTGATTTCCTCATGTACACTAAGTGACCTTTTTTTCTGTATCAAAATCAAAGGAATATTGAACAAAAAAACAGAAGGGGGCAATCACATCCCTCTGGTTCATTTTCTCAGTATCGGGATGGGAAAAGGTGTGGGGGAGAAGTAGGTGAAGGGATTGGTGGATAATGAGTGGGCCAGGGAGGAAGGAGTAGAAATAAAGAAAAGAAAAAATGGGGTAACAGACGTAGGGAAAAGAGGCCAGATGAGGGTAATGCAGAGGTGAGAATGGCAGAGTCTAGAGGAATAAGAATAGGCTGTAGAGCGATGGGGAGAGGACTGGGTGGGGAACAGAGAGTTCTCACTACCTTGTGGTAGGAAGGAAACAACACATGCAATCTAGCCTAAGTATCAACCAGGGTCTTTCTTTTTTTTTTTTTTAATATTTTATTAAGAGATAAATTCTTATTAAGGCAGGGATGCCTAGACTCTCTGAAGAAAAATTAGAGGCCCTAGAGAGAATTATCACCCCGGAGGAAATTAATTTGGCCCTGGGTCATGAATGCAGTAGGAGAGGGGTTGGAAATGAGGGAAGAAGAACTGCAGGCATATATAACTATTATTCTTAAAGAAGGGAAGGATAACTCACAGTGCGCTAGTTACAGACCCATATCCCTACTAAACATCGATACAAAATTGAATGCGAAAGTACTGTCAACTAGACTGAAGGAGTTGATGCTGGAGTGGATACACCTGGATCAGGTGAGATTTATCCCTGGAAGAGAAGGGAGGAACAATGGCTTGAGATCATTCTTTCTTTTACAAAGAGCAAAGAGAGAAACAGCCTACAATATTCCTGTCAATTGATGCTGAAAAGGCTTCTGACAGGGTCGACTGGGGATTTATGTTTGTTACGTTAGAGGCCTTAGGAATAGGGCCTAAAATGTTAAAGTAAAATGTTAATGTATTTAGCCGAAAGATCCAAAAAGTTTAATTCTGTGACAATTTCTGGACTCTATTACCCCCTCTCCAGTGTCCTTCCACAGTGTCTATTCCACAAAATTTCAACAAACTCGGATCCGAATTGTGGAATTCCTTAAAGTGTCTAGAGACACTGTGATCTTTTTTACCTTTTATAATATAATAATAATATATAATAATAGAGTCCAGAAATTGTCACAGAACGAAACTTTTTGGATCTTTCGGCTAAATACATTAAAACCCAAGGGATTAAATATTGAGTTAGATTTAAATTGTTTTATTTCAGATAGATAAAAATATGGGGCCAAATAATTTTTATTGGAGTCTGAAGGAGTAGGTTTTATTCTATTTTATTTTATCTAATTTATCTTATTTTATTTTTATAGATATTTTATGGATTTTATTCTGAATATATATGAGTACAGGAGTGGTGGTTATATTAATAAGGGCATCTGTCAGTAATAAATTGCTGTAGTGTTTGGGTTTTTGGAGGTGTTTTTGTGAGTAGATTGGTATATTTTAATGTGTATGATAAAAAGGATCAGTATTGTAATGTTGTAGAAAGGGTTATATTTAGAAGGACCAGTAGAGGGAGTATTTAGTAGATTTGATATATTTGATGTACTTAGTATGATTAATATATTTATATATTTAATAATTATGTTTGAAAGGATATTTTAATTATGCAAGAATTTTATTTATGATATTTATTTGGAGATATATCTAGTTATGAAATAAATATATTAGTATTGTGTATGGGCTAAGAAGATAGGTTCGTTATATCAAAGTGTATAGGCTAGATGGGTTTATATTTAGAGAGGTGGGGAGTGTATATTAATCATGTGTGTAGAGTTTAAAATGAATTGTAAGAAGATATCCGGTATTTGCGGGTCTGTAGTGAGTAGGATGGGGTTTTGCGATATTTTCCCTCATCCAAAATGGCGGAGATGGCTTCATCCCATTGAGAGACATTAGGATTAAAAGGAGAGGCCAATGGGACGTCGGTATCCCTTCAGATGAAGTCCGGAAATGACGAAACGCGTTAGGGAGTGACGTCATCACGCACGCACGCTTACCGGAAGTGTCGCCGCGGCCATTTTGTTGGTTGGAAACATATGGTTTTCAACCTAGGACTAGAGAGATCAGTGCTGGAAGCTGGATATCCCTGTTTTATATGTAAGTTATTATTAAAATCTGTTCCTTTTTATGGATCCTGCCTAAAGAGCCTTTCTTTACTTCTATGGAAAATACCCCTGAAAATGAAGGATTGAGAAATACGGGTTTTCTATGTCAGCTTATGCCTGAAAACAGTGGAAGAGGGTAATAGTACTTGGTATCACTTTTGGCTGGAGTTTAAAGGGTACTAGTACTTAGTATCACTATTCACTTGTGGTTGGAGTGATCACGATTTTTCACGTTTTGGGGTTTTTCATTCGTTGTTTTATTTGGATGGTTATATAACTAATTCAATCTGCACAATTTTGATGTGTTTTGTGTTGCGCACTGAGTGAAGTATATAAATTTATATTATAAGGGTAATGCACTATGAATTTTTCTTTTTTCTTTGAGGTTACCATGGAGTATTTAAAATCGTTTCTTGCTTCACTGAATATATAAGAAAAAATTTTTGGAAATATTTTTGGACTTGGACACTTTGGGGTGTATTAATATTTTTATATATTTTTTTCATATATTTTTTTCATATATTTTATATTTTATTCATTTGGTACTATCTGTGGTTTATTTGACACATTTTGATATAGATTATAAAAGTATAATAGTTGGAGTTAATTTGGGGGATTTATATGTTTATCACAAAAAAGGATTTATCAAGTTAGTATGAGGACTGGTAATGACCCACAGAACTTTTTAGTTTGAGAATCAAAGGTGACTGGGAGAGCAAATACTGTTGCACAACTACAGTCACTATATATGCCAGGAACCTTCAAACTTTGAATCTCTACCTCCGATGTGAAACAAATCCAGAATGTATTGCGTCTTATGCACTCGTTCATGGAACTATGTGTTCCATGAATAAAGAGATAAGGTCTCCTCTTATTTAAATTATGATTCATTCATTTTGATGTGCTTTCTCATGCAAATTGAAGAAGAAGGTTAGCTATGCTGCATGGTAGTTCAGCGTTCATTTTAGTTCAGTACTGAGCTGAAGATGAATGAGAGGCATTTTATTTCTTGTCCACTGTTAATTATCAGTTGATACAGATTTGACAATGAGATATTTCAACTACTGCTATTTTCAGTACCCCCTTCAGCCTACCAACTATGTGCAGGCATAGGGGTTAGTATCACCAAGGTTGGAGGTCCCTTTTTGTGATAGTCTGGTATCAACCCATATGCCCTTCGTCATCAGGGGGTGCTTAAACGAGGGGTCCCCCAAAATAATGGATCATCCCTATCAAAGCACCAGGCCATATAAGGTGGTATAGGATTCAGGTATAGAGTTATGTGCAATTTGCTCCAAGTACGTTTCTACCTCCTATAGCTCTACCTCTGCAGGGGCCACTTGATAATGTTTGTCCCCAGTGGCTGCCCTGACCTTGCAAGCCTCCCGACACTTATGACACTCTGGGTTCAGACATATTTCAACAGTATAGGATAATAGTGCAAGAGACAGTTCTTTAGTAATACCTCTATAATAATCTTGTTCAAAAGAGTACACCACAAGAATAATAGGTTTAGCATATAAAACCCCCAGTTAATGCATAAAAATAGAACATTGGTTAAATAGGAATAATTAGTTAGCAACGTTTAAAAAATTATACAGTCATGAGTAGTAAGCTTCCTCTATTTAACTGCAACATCAGCAGTAAGAGGGAGAAGAAAAGGCTTGTTGACTTATTAGCTCCCTCTAGGCCACCAGCGCCTTGATGGATGCAAAGAATTATGCAAATGTATACTGCAACATAATCAGAGATGTAAGTATTCTAATTTGAATAGCAATGGACTTAAAAGATAAGAGGTCCCTTTAGCCTTGAGTCCTGTGATGTTTAAAGTTCCTGATATGGTAGTGTCCATTGTCTTCTGCTCGCAATGATGGGGCCCATAAACCGTAGTGAACACGGGTAATTCAATGAAGTTAAGCAGATAGGCTGTGGTACTGCTCAAAGCAAAGATCTCCTGATACTGAGGTGTAAAGGTGTCTGCATGCAGTGTCTCTAGAGTGATGACAGAAAAAGGCTGGGCTTCGGCCCGTTCACCAATCCCATGGATAGCACAGCCTCCTAGGAACAAGGGTTCTTGCACAGGCTCTTGACAGTTTGCAAGATGCAAGGCTTGTAAGCGCAGCAAGCAGAGATGTCTGTGTGAAGACTGGATAGTGACAGTCCCAATGCAGAGAAGCTGATGTGATTCCAGTGTGGTGATCAGCTTCTGATGTGCAGAGTCCTGAAGCCGTAGGCTAACAATCTGTCACTGGAGGAGAATGGCAATCCCCATGTTCAGCTCTGAATCCCGCACTGAACCAGTCCCTAACTGTAAAATATATCTGCTCTCCCAGCATTTCTCTCGTTCACCCGCTCTTTGGTAGTTGTAGTTCAATTAGCACTCAGGAATACAGTATGTATTGGCTATAAGACTACAGGTCTCAAGATTCTCTGCTGTTAGAAAAACTGAATCCACTCTGTTATCAGAAAGTGATATAGCAGTCCCAGTACTGGGCACTAGCGAGAAAAGGATTAACCATAGTCTCATCTGTAAATGTCCCTGAAAGGCATAAAGATACATGGCTACACTCCTGTCTGGTGAATTTGAAATGGGCCTTTTAGACTCAACAGTACAAAGAAAAAAACAAACAACAATTTTTTAACAATCCTAAAAACAAACTCCCCCAGTTTATTAGTTTAGGGGTTAAAAAACGGATCTGGTTTATGGTCTTCGGTCTGCCCATTTTTGTGTTAGGCCACCTTCACAGCGTAATTGAATTTAGAATTCAGTGTTTATGAATAATCCTGGGCACCCAGAGTTTGCCATGTTCTCATTGACTTAAATTATCAAACAGAAATATTACTGCTGCGTTGCATTGGTAGCAATGACCCTTTAAAAGCAACTGCATTTTTTTTACCATTCCCATGGTCGCAGCGTCATATCCCTTTCTTGGGTATCAAACTGACTCCTAGATTATCAGACCTCTACGTAGCTAACTATCTTCCGATGCTAAACCACCTCTCAACCCTTCTGACCAAATGGTCTTCCCTTCCCCTCGCATGGCTCGGCAGAATAGCAGTTATCAAGATGTCAATCCTCCCAAAAATTCTATATCTGTTTAGAGTCCTCCCTGTTCCAGTACCTCCCCATTACCTCTGCACACTGCAGCGTCGCATCTTTTCCTATGTATGGGGCAATACTCGTCCTCGTATACCTCGCTCCACCCTCTATCGCCCTAAGCTCAGTGGAGGTCTGGGCCTACCCAATATTAGCAAATATTATCAGGCAGCGCATTTAGCCCAGTTGCCTAAATACAATGCAACTTTTGAAATCCCTCAATGGGTTGCGCTTGAATCGATAGAATGTGACCCCTTATCTACCGCAAACATACTTTGGTTGAGGCCGATGGACCGCCGCTCTATAACCAACCCCATCACTTCTCACTTTCTATCCTTATGGGACAAGTTGAAAACCCGTTATCTTCTCCAATCACCACATAATCCTATGCTCTCGTTCCTGCGAAACCCAGCTTTCCCCCCAGCTTGGCAGACACCCCTTTTATTTAAAGCCTGGTCCTCTGCTAATTTACTCTGTACACATCATTTGCTACAGAGGAATAAGTTTAAATCCTTTGCCTCGCTGCGGGAAACGCATAGCCTCCCAGCCTCCGAGATATTCCGATACTTGCAGCTACAACACTTTTACGCTCCCTATACCACAATAACCAATCGGCCAGAAACCATGTCTTTCTTTAAACGAGCATGCTACAAAGACCCCCATAGACGTGGGCTTATCTCCTGCCTATATTCACTCTTCGCTACTTCGATTACCACGTCCCCCCTTTGTATACCCATAAGTGGGAAGCAGATATGGGAAAGACATTCGACCCGTCTGAATGGGACCGCATTTGGGCCAACACAAAATCATCCTCACAGAACATTGTAGCATTGGAAACGAATTATAAAGTCTTAACCCGATGGTACTTAGTCCCGGCGAGAATAGCAAAATTTACCCCTAATTACTCACCCAACTGTTTTAGAGGCTGTACGGACCCAGGAATGCATTACCATATGTGGTGGGACTGTCCAATAGCCCGAACCTTTTGGGGTGAAATCTTCACCATGATATCTACACTTAGCACTACCACATTACAACCCGACCCATCAATAGCCCTACTTAATCAATGCCCCCCTGGCATCTCCAATTCACAATTTAGGCTCATCATGCAAGTTACAACGGCGGCTAAGCAGGTCATAGCAAAATCCTGGAAATCCCCCACCCTGAGTATCGCGGCCGTCAAAACTAGAATAACACAAGCCATGACACATGCAAAGGTGGAAGCCACAATTCTTGACACAATTCCTAAATTCTTGCGCATATGGAGCCCCTGGGTAGAGCGCTTCCTCCCCCCTAACTTTGACGAATCACTCCTTCTCCCCTGATTTGTATACTATGCACTTTGGATATACTCAATAGCCCTTTGTACGCAGCACGCAGGGGCGGTTGTAAACTTGTTGAACGTTCATGGAGTCATGGTTGTTGTTCCACTTTCCCTCTCCCCCCTTCCACCACGGTTTGACCCCTCCTTCTAATTTCCCCCTATTTCCTTAATGCACTTGGGAGACATTACCTTGATTGGCTGGAACAATATTGTCTGTTATTGTCAACCTTTATCTACCTGTTTCTGCTAGTAGCATATAGACATTTGTACTGTAAATCTCATTCCTATTGCCACTTCCATGTCCATTGTACTTTAACAATGTCTCCTTGTTTGTTCCACTCTGCTTTATTGTTAACAATAAAATTGTTTGAACAAGAAAAGCAACTGCATTTCAATCGGCTCTCCTAGTTTCCTTTCTAGTGACCAGCCCTGCAGCGGCACTCAAACACTTACTGACCTTCCAGTAGCGACAATCAAGCAGACTTCAAGGCCTCCAATTTTCTTTTGCAAAATGTATGGGCTCCATTAACTCAGGAAAGAGGGTTAGGGGTACAGGATACCAAAAACAGCATCTAAAATCTGTCCACTCATTAGTATTTTCTAGTATCTTCATGCCTCTTCCACAGGTTAACTTTGTAGTTCCAGATTGGCTGTTAATTTTAAGTATCTTTGGCCTCTGCCACAGACCAGGTTGGGGCTTTTCAGATCTCTTTCTCAGGTTAGCAGTGGACCTTTAAACCCAGATGGGCAACTATCTGAACAGCTTCCTTCTCTAGGCAAAAGGTCTGGGAAGCAATGGACCTCTCACATCTACATCCTATCCAGAACAAGCCAGGGAGGAAAAGCCTGAACCTATCAGCTCATATTCACCAGGAAAAGTCTGAAAAGCATCAATAGAACTCTTCACACACATCCTCTCCCGACAAAGCCTGGGAGTGAAAGGCCACTTCTAGAAGTTCAACCAATATTTATTCTCTTCCTCAATTCACATCACTGACATAAACTTCTCAGTGATTACCCAAGGCAGAATAAATATTTATAACCCAATACATTGTACTGGATCTTCTCACACTGTCCACTGGAGAACACTCCTTGGAAGCAGAAAAAAGCAATGTCCCTGTTCTCAGGAGAAAACTAACTATCCTAGATAACATAAACAAAGCCCAGGCTGACTAGATTTGAGCTACACACACTAAACTTAGGCAATGGGCACCCCAGCTTAAGACAGAGCCCCTACTGTTACAGTAAAACTAGCTGTTTAGTTGTGGGTGGAAAGGTCCTCGTAAGGTCCCACCTTGCATAATCTTGTACTTTGTCCAGAGAAGGTGCCTATATATTGTCCCACTAAGGCAGGGGTGGGCAAACTTTTTGACTTGAGGGCCGCAATGGGTTCACATATTGGACCCGGGGGCCGGACCAAGAGTAGATGAATGATGTGTATGTGTGAATTAATATAAATTAAATTAAAATTAACCACTACTTACTGTGTAGCAGGGGAAAAGATGCAGGCCGCACAATCACCACCAGTCACCAAATGAGACTGCGCAGTGCTTTCTTCTTGGCTCAATCCGTACTCCCCCACAGCCCCACCCCCCACTAGCTGCTGGCCGGTCCAGCCACTACCATGCCATCCATAGTAAGTATAGTAATATTCCCCCATAGTAAGCATAGTAATTAATCCCCCATATAGTAATTCATCCCCCATAGTAATTCATCCCCATAGTAATTCATCCCCCCTATAGTAATTCATCCCCCCTATAGTAATTCATCCCCCATATTAATTCATCCCTCATATAGTATTTCATCCCCCACAGTACTATTCCCCCCCAAGTAGTAAGCCAAGTCCCCCCTGTGTCAATTCACTTACCTTTGCTCCGCGCGTTCCTCTCGCCGTGTTCCCGCGCCGTTCCGGTCTTCAGGGCGGACTGTGAGAGGAGCCTAGCTCCCCTCACGTTCGTCACGCTGCCCCGCCTACACACATCCTGACAGCCAATGTTTGCCTGCCTTGGCTGCGGGCCGGATTAAAAGGTCCGCCGGGCCGTATATGGCCCGCGGGCCGTAGTTTGCCCATTGCTGCACTAAGGTGACCTATCTCTGCTTTATTATATAATGATCATCCTGCACTTCCAAATAAATACTATTGGTGATAACTAAAAGCTGCTAACACCCAATCCTATACCCATAGGGGAAAATACATAAAATAAAGGAATAAATTGGTGTAGCGCTCTACCTAATTATAACATATGAATAAACATAAATATAAATATATATCAAACAATAAGTGTATACATGAAATGATGAATCCAAAAGTGATCTGATCCTCCAAGGATCTAATTAAGACACACTAACACGTGATACAAAATACGTGAAAAAAAAGTGAATAAAACAAATTGGTCCCAATTGGACCCAATATAATGTGAAATTATCAAAATGACACCAACAAAAAAACCCAAATCTCTAATTGGGATCAATGAACCATAGATCTTAGTGCAATAAACAGTGAACCCCTCAAAAGGGGATATATCTCCTGAATAAAGTGATACGTGTTCAGACCCCAGTACACAATATTCAAATATAAACATCACCCTAAAAACCTTATAAATCTCAACAATCCATTTAGAAAAATACTGTATAGTGAAATATACATATAAAAATTATATATAAAAATTGTAAATATATAAAAAAAGTCCAAAATGGTGCAAATCTGCAAGAGATGATCCAATAATTCAAAAACATGCAGGTGACGCAGTGCATGTGCGTACAAGCCAATGTGAATCCTTAAATGTCTAGATTGCCCCCTCAGCTCCTTACCGCGACCCACTGGGCCAACACGCTTTTCGGATCACACCAGATCCTCCATAGTGTAACACTATTTATTGTATGTGTATAACAGAGAAAACGCCAAATTCCCACTCACTTGGTAGCATGTATACACTTATCGTTTGATATATATTTATATTTATGTTTATTCATATGTTATAATTAGGTAGAGTGCTACACCAATTTATTCCTTTATTTTATATCTCTGCTTTGGGGCTTCCCATTTATTACATTACTATTAAATCCACACATTGGTTTTTATTTATTTATTTATTTTTCTTACATAGTAACAGTGAGGATATTCCCCTTAACAAATAATTACGATTAAAATAATGTATTCAGTGCTAAGTAAATAAGCATAGGCCACTGGGCTTGAATGAGGAAATCAGCTTTAAATGTTTAGTCCAGGTTCACACTATTGTCTTTGTGTTTATGCAAGCACATCATTGGTAAAGCAGTCCATTCATTTGATACAACAGTAAACACATTTTGGAACCCTTTTTAAAGAGGTGCAGCATAGAACCACATGGTGTTGCAGCACCATGCAGTTATGTGCACGTGAAAACACACCATATTTTCCGATGCACACTGGTGCCCTGAAGATTTAATGGTACCCCCGCATGTCTGCTAAAGAGCAGCGCATTTGGCCTGCGGGGTTGGGGACAATTATGCATGTGTACCTGGCCAGCTCATATACAGTATGAACCTAGGCTTACTGTTGGTAGTTGTGTTTGCATGCGGGTGTTGCTCATTATTTTTGTATATGTATGGTGGTGGTACTTTAGTATAAGCTCCTGAGGAAGGGCTAGGTTATGTCTGAAACAATGTACATTGTACATGAGACATGTGCAGAACAGAAAAGGTGTTTGGTTTCCTTTCAGATCAGTTCGTTAAGTTATTAATTTTGTTTTGTTGCATTCGTAACGTAATTAGTTTAGTTTCATTTTGTTTATTCGTTTTCGACCAGATTAAAATTTTTCCAATGGATTTGAAGTATTTGACTCAAATTCAAATAGAAAATATCAAATTGATCCAAATTCATTGTGAATAATAGCTGGTTCTATTGTATTTGAAATTTAAATTTTGAAATGCGAATTTTGGAACATAGATATACTCTTTCTTTTCTTTTCTATTCCTTTATTTTTGTTCTATTCTATTTTATTCTATTCTTTTCTAAATTTGGAAGATGACTATATTCTTTCTACTTTATCCTATTCTAGTCTAATCTATTCTATTTTTTTCCTATTCTATGCTATTCTTTTATTTTTTATTCTGTCCGTTTCTATTCTATTCCTTTATTTTCTGATCTATTCTTTTCAAAATTAGAATTTCGGAAGAAAACTATATTCTTTATATTTTATTCAAAATTAGAATTTCGGAAGATGATTATATTGTTTCTATTCTACTCTATTATTTTCAAAATTAGAATTTCAGAAGACAGCTTTATTCTTTCTATTTAATTCTATTTATTTCTATTCTATTCTTTTATTTCTATTCTAGTCTATTCTTTTATTTTCTATTCTATTCTTTAACATTCTATTTTGTATTATTCTATTTTTTCTATTCTGTTCTATTCTTTTTGAAATTAGAATTCACTTGGACACCCTGAACGGTGCTTTTTCATTCACTTGGACACCCAACTCTCAAACATATTTATATATTCACCTCACCGATCGCACAGATTCCCTCTATGCCTCTAATTATGCCCCCTTACTAGGTAAGATTTACCGTGACTTACATGCACGGAATAGGGTGACTCTAACCTGGAAAGGTCATATCGATATCATAAAAATTACCATTTTGCCCTGTATACTTTTCTTCCTGCAGATGGTACCTGTCTCAGTGCCTAAACACTTTTCTCTTGAACTTGATCACCTCTTTACTTTGTTTGGGACAGCAAGAGACCACAATTGGCCTGGAATATACTGAAACGGTCTAAGAGGACAGGAGGCCTGGGCATACCCGACATACAACTCTATTATTGGGAAGTTGCACTTCAGTGGATGTTTATTGTTTCCTCTAGGCTTTGGGTCTCCTTTAACAAAACTATAAGGGGCCGTAACTTGTCCTATGTACCTTGAGTTCCAGCAGGCACTAGGAATTTTTTAGATTGGGTCTCTCCATTAGCTACCCATATCCTTGAGATCTGGGATAGGTTGAATAGATCCCTGTCATTGGCCCCCCTATCTCACCATTGGCACCAGTCGGGGGTTTCCCATGGTTTCCCCCTGGGGAACAACTTTCCTATTTTGGACTGTGGTTGAAGAATGGGGAGGTTAGTTTGTCTCATTTCATGGAGGGAGGTACCCTGGCCTCACTTGCCTCTCTTAGAGTGTGTTTTGGTGGCTTTCCTTTAGATTTATGGAAACACCACCAGCTCTGCCATTTCTTTTTCACACAGATTTGCCTAACTCAGATTAGGCCCACGCTTACAAGCTGCAAGCGACTGTGGGCTGCCAGGGAAACTGTCCCAAATATGATCTCAGTGCTCTATTTTTTACTTGCCTTTTCACTGAGCACTGAGTTTTTTACTTGCCTTTACATTTTTTACTTGCCTTGGCTACCTCCGATCCTAAGCCGATATAGATCAGTGAATGGGAACAAGACGTCCAGTGTTAGTTTACTGATGAGCAGCTGCAACACTTATATCAGTTGACGCATTCCAGCTCTATTGACACTAAGACTGAGGAGAACAATTACAAATTGTTGACGAGATGGTACCAGGGATCCACTGCACCTGCCCGGATCTACCCGTCCATTTCTGACCATTGCTGGAGAGGCTGTGGATAGAGAGGCACATTCCTCCAGATTTCGTGGGATTGCCCTGTGCTCTCGCTTTTGTGGGTGGACAGAGATTTTGGACATAGATCTCCCCTTTCTCCTAAACACTTTTTGCTTCCCACCCCCAGTATACATTTTTCTCACTACAAACGCAGCCCAATCCCGCACCTCCTCAATGCTGCAAAATGCATTGTTCCTGTCCACTGAAAGAGCTCTCGTGTCCCCATCCGAGGATATTGGATTGAGAAGGTGACAGGGATAATGGAGGCTGAAGAGTGGATTACCACATGTAAGGGTACTCAGGAGCACAATCCTCCCCGATCTTCCCCTCCAGCCACTGTATCCTTTATTTGGAGGTAAGTGGGGTTTCCTTTTATTTTTGCCTATTGACACTTCTTATTATTCTGCGAAGCCTAAGAACTAAATGTGGTTGACATGTTTACATATTGCAACATGACATAACACTAACTATCCTGAATGTTTTTGTTGGTTTTGTAGGATTGGAAAGCTTTCCATGAACTAATTGAGTTGCTGGAAGAGAGTGATAACACTTATTATATTGATGAAATTGATAGGTAGGATTTGGACGTGTTACTATTGGTTGAAGAGAATCCATCTGGCTTGGTCCAATTCCCACTGTGTTCCCAATGTGTTCAAATCAAGGTCTAAAACCTTTCTTGTCTTGACCTTGAATGGTAATATTTTTGCCTTTGTTCATCAGATAACTAAGGAAATTATGGAAATACCAGTGAAAGATGGCTCTGAGTACAATTTAAGCAGGGCTCATGTCCAGGCACTGAAAAGGTTGGAAAATAAAAAGGAACTGGTTAATTAACCCTCTGACAAAGAGGGAAATATTGTAATCATATCCAGTGACCAATATGTTATGATGTTCCAACATATCCTCAAATATAAAAAGTAATATAAAAAAATCTCCAGCATCATATTGTCAAAGGTCAGAAAGTCTATTATAGCATTATTAATAATGCTTTACAAAAGAATGTATTCCCCAAAAGCACTAAGGAGTTTTTGAACATTAAATGGCCATGCCTATCTACTTGTTATGCCCTCCTTAAGGTACAATGAATTTAACAAAGCCTCCAGGCAGACCTATATTAATTATCTGCGGTGGGCTCACAGAAAATGCCAGTAGCTTAGTAGATATGCAGTTAAGACCACACATTACCAGTCAACCTTCCTACACTAAGGACAAAATAAATTTATTACAGACAATCAAAGACATGCAGGTTCCTGGCAATATTTGGCTAGTAGCCTTGGATGTTGGGGCACTATACAGTAGTATACCACACCATAAAGGTCTCAGCATATTTAACATGTTCCTACAGGAAAGAAGCAAGGATCATATGACTTACAATCAATTTGTTCTTAAGATGTTGGAATACATCCTCAGAGACAATTATTTTACTTTTGATGGTTCCCACTTCCTCCTGGTACAGGGCGTAGTGATGGGGACTTGATGTGCACCATCGTATGCAAATCTGTAGCTGGGGGGGTGGGAATATCACATTTTTGGGGATGAGTCTCTCTCAATGTACCTGTGTCACATTATTGTCTTCAACATTATACTCATCCTCGGGGATGGGACAAGGGAACTTTTGGAGACCTTCATCAAACAGCTGGGTGTGAATGACTTTAATTTGTCTTTAACAATGACATTTCAAAAGCAAATGTTGTTCTTAGATGTAGAAATGTTTGTACGGGAGGATCAAACTTTAGGCTTACATTGTATCGAAAGGCTACAGCCGACAAGCACTGATATGATGGGCTGGGAGTAAGGGGGGAGGGTCATGAACATGGCGCCGTGAGCCTAACCTAATAAGAGTATTAAAACTGTATGGGGAGCTATCAAACTTGAATATAAACCCGGTAAAATCAGAAATATTAAATATCAACCTCCCAATGTCAGAGAAGTAGAGTTTACAAAAAGAGTTTCCATTTATCTGGAGGGAAAAGGAAATAGGTTACCTGGGAGTAAAATTAACCCCCTCAACAAAAGGTAAACTATATCCCCCTAATAAATTAAATTAAGAAAGAGCTAAAGAGACTTCCAAAGGGAGGAGCCTCTTGGATAGGACGTATCAATCGGGTAAAGATGGTGATAATGCCAAAAATTCTGTATAAGTTCCACATGCTCCCGGCTCACCTTCCAGGGTCTTTTTTAGAAAAATAATAGAAGAATAATAATAGAAGAATGATTACTACGTCTAATAAAGAAGATGATTACTACGTTTATATGGGCAAATAAGAAACTGAGAATCAGTTACAAGGTCCTGAGTAGAGTAAAAGGGAATGGGGGTTTGGACTTACCGAACGTAAGGCATTACTATCTAGCAATGATTTTATCACAAATAGTAGATTTGACATTCAATTCATAAGGGAAAGGATGGGTAAATATGGAAGGGATTTTAAGTAAGGCACAGTTAGAGAAGATTGTATGGATACCACATTAGTTTCACAAAGTTGGATGTTAACATTAGTTCACTGACAAGGAAAGCTTTGAGTATATGGGATAGAATGTACAGTCAAAAAGGATGGAAATATTATTCAATATTGACTCCCTTGGTGGGAACGGAGTATTTCCCTCCAGGGAAGGATAATATTTTTGGGAAATGGAAAAAGGAAAGATATATTGAATGAAGGGTAATTGCACACTTTTCAAAATTTTAAGAAGAAAAAAGATTTATTTATCACATTTGATGAGTGGCGGTACTATCAATTAAACCATTTTGTTTCAAGTCTCCCACAACCACTGAGGACATTGGAGGACATGTATCCATTTGAAAAATTGTGAAATGAAAAAATAACCCCGAAACGTGTCACTTCTAGGATTTATAAAATTCTTCTGGTTATGGAAGGAACTTATTCTCCGGGGTTCTTGGAAAAATGGGAAAGGAGCTTGGGACAGAATTGAATGCAAAGCAATGGAATAAAGTTTTCAAATTAACACAGCAGGTGACAAATATGAACACAGTGGAGATGAATTATAAATCTTTAAATAGATGGTATATTACACCAAATGTAGCTTACAGGCAACAAGTAGATACTTCACCTCTGTGCTGGAGAGGATGTGGAGAAAGGGGTACAATGGCACAAAAATGGTGAGGTTGCCCGAAAATACAGGATTACTGGAGGGAAATAATCCAATACATTCAGGAAATATGTGGGATAACTGTACAGAGAGATCCATGGAGGTGTTTTTAACTTTGAACCTTCAGGGAAATTATATAAAAATAGGGTACTTTATCACTTAATTAGTGAGGCTAAGGGTCTGATTCCCAAGTTCTGGCAGGTTCCTGAAGCACCAAGAATTAACGAATGGATAAATAGAGTTGAAATTATCTATAGCATGGAGGAGCTATGTCGCATGGAAGAGGATAAAATGGAAATATTCAGGAAAATGTGGTGTAGTTGGTTGACATTTAAAACCTCTGAAAGATATATGGAACTGGTGAGAATTGAGGGGGAAGTCTAGAAGTCAAGAGAGAGCCTTAATTGAGAATCTGAGAGAGAGGAGCATCAGAAATAGATAAATATGAGAGAAGATATAGTTCAGGAAAGAGGATATGGATGGGGAAAATGGGTTAGAGGAAGGGTGGGTGGGGGCAATATTGGGATACATGGAAATATGTATATGTGAAATATTTTTGCAAATGTATTGTTGTTCTTTTTGTACTGGAAAATCAAATAAAAGTTTAAATTTTAAAAAAAGGCTACGCACATGTGGTGATGTCACGTGGCACATGGTGCCATTTCTTGCTATTTAAAGCCCCTGTCTTTGAGAGATGTTCTCTATTGCTTGGTTCCATGATATATTATATGCACCAGCCATATTGGCCTTTTGTGGGAACCCCATTAAAATTGAATCTTGATGTCTGAAGACTACTTATTATGGTAAAAATATGAATTTATTTCAATGGTTTTCTTTTCTTTGAGCTAAATAGCGATCTGACTGCATGGCCATATATATCCTGACATACAGTATCTCACAGAAGTGAGTACACCCCTCACATTTTTGTAATATTTTATTTTCTATATCTTTTCATGTGACAACACTGAAGAACTTATACTTTGCTACAATGTAAAGTAGTGAGTGTACAGCTTGTACAGTATAACAGTGTAAATTAGGCAAGACACACTTGTCTTTGTACTCCTCACCTGGTTGTCACCAAACACGCTTGACACCATCTGAACCAAATCAGTTTATCTTGGTCTCATCAGACCACAGGACATGGTTCCAGTAATCCAGTGTTTCTCAACTCCAGTCCTCATGGACCCCCAACAGGTCATGTTTTCAGGATTTCCCTCAGATGAAACAGCTGTGGTAATTACTAAGGCAGTGAAACTGATCAAATCACCTGTGCAAAATAATGGAAATCCTGAAAACATGACCTGTTGGGGGTCCATGAGGACTGGAGTTGAGAAACACTGCAGTAATCCATGTCCTTAGTCTGCTTGTCTTCAGCAAACTGTTTGTGGGCTTTCTTGTGCATCATCTTTAGAAGAGGCTTCCTTCTGGGATGACAGCAGACCAATATGATGCAGTGTGTGGCGTATGGTCTGAGCACTGACAGGCTGCCTCTCCACCCCTTCAACCTCTGCAGCAATGCTGGCAGCACTCACACATCTATTTCCCAAAGACAACCTATGGATGAGCACATGCACTCAACTTCTTTGGTTGACCATGGCGAATCCTGTTCTGAGTGGAACCTGTCCTGTTAAACCGCTGTATGGTCTTGGCCACCGTGCTGCAGCTCAGTTTCAGGGTCTTGGCAATCTTCTAATAGTCTAGGCCATCTTTATGTAGAGCAACAATTCTTTTTTTCAGATCCTCAGAGAGTTCTTTGCCATGAGGTGCCATGTTGAACTTCCAGTGACCAGTATGAGAGAGTGCGAGAGATAACACCAAACTTAAAACACCTGGTCCCCATTCACACCTAAGATCTTGTAACACATTAATGTGTCACATGACCCTGGGGAAGGAAAATGGCTAATTGGTCCCAATTTGGACATTTTCACTTAGAGGTGTACTCACTTTTGTAGCCAGCGGTTTAGACATTAATGGCTGTGTGTTGAGTTGTTTTGAGGGGACAGCAAATTTACACTGTTATACAAGCTGTACACTCACTACTTTACATTGTAGCAAAGTGTCACTTCTTCAGTCTTGGCACATGAAAGAGAGAATCAAATATTTACAAAAATGTGGGGGTGTAGTCACTTCTGTGAGATACTGTATGTACTTCATAATGATGGACCTCTGGATAAATTCCTTACAGGACTATCTTTGATATTTAGGATACTGTGATTACTGCAGGTTAATAACTAAAGTATATACATATAGCACCTTCCTAGGTAGCTAGGGGGAGCTAGATTAGGTTTTCAGCTAGAAAGGCTGAATAGCAGCCAGATGGTTATTTTGGATCAGGGCTGAGAGGCTCTGCAGATCATTTCCTTGATACCTTCCACTGCTCTAGAATCTTGGAGAAGATTGTAGAACCAGTAGGCAGGGGTGAGGAGGAGCTGGCCTGCACACTTAAAGGATCCTGGCCAATGCCCAAGCAGGAGGCTTGGCAAGGGGCCAGGGCAGTTTTTAAGTGTTCTAGAACCTGCTCAGCAGCAGGAGAGTTGTGTGGAAGAAGGAGTGAGCAGGACTGAGTGAGTGATCCCACACCCCCTGGGCCAATTAAGGGGAGAGGTTATTCTGGTGAGAAACTTGACTAGCCCCCATCTGGGACTGGTTTTGAAGTGGCAGATTCTGGGTCTCCTTGTTCAAGGTTTTTGCAGACAGCTGGGTGAAGAGGAGATTTCATCTGGAGTCTGAGGTGGTACACCTAGAGGGCTGGAGAGCTCTTCCAACAAAGAGACTTTGCTGTCTAAAAGAATTGTACATTGTTGCTAAGGAGTTTGTCCTCAGTTCACAGTTCCCCTGGGCATCCCATACACCCGTCAACCCCATCCAAGTTCAATACCCCTTAATAAAATCCCAAAAATAAAATCTCCTGTATGCAAGGTCTGAAGAAAATGTGTGTTGCCTGGCTGTGCAGGACTATAGGGGGACCCAAATCTTTAGCGACTCCTAAGGGGGCAGTGCTACATACAGATAGCTTAGAGGCTCTGATGTATATTTTTTGAGACCTATATGGAGAGTAGGGGTGTGTGCACTCATTTTACTCTTCCTCTTCTGTACCTGTGCCCAGGCCGGGGACCTCCGAGCACTGATCTGCTCCTGTTGGTATGGGAGATGGACCACCAGAGGAGATAATCCAGACAACAACTCCGTCTCTACAAGAGGCTGTCCCACATCTCATAGGTACACGCTTCATGACACTCTGCTTATTGGACCTCTGCTACCCTTGGTAACCACTTGTTGCCTTTATACCCCAAAGTGCTACTGAACCGAGCTATAGATCGGGGGTCAGCAACCCGTAGATCGCAATCTATCAGTTGATTGCGGTCAGGTGACTGGTAGATCGCGGTCTGGACTTACTGACCCACCATCCAAAAGCATCAAACAAAGTGCAATGCAGAGACTGCTTGTAAAGTTGGAGCTGCGATGCCTCTTCTGTAGTGCTGGCTCCTGTCCCATGCAGAGCGATACCAACTGTACTCCACTTCTTATCTCTTAGCCCAGATAGCGGACTCCAGAGTGGTGCCAGATCTTCAGGTCAGTGTGAAGCAATACACTGGACATAATAGTATAGGGCTGCTTTCACATTGTTGTGCTGCGGTTTACCCACATTGTGGGTGCAGAGCAGTGTACCTGCAGCTTTGCTGAGCTTATCCATAGACTTCTATTATATCATGCAGGAGTTCCAGTGCGCTCTCAGAAAGTGCACCGCATCTGCAGGATATAATGGAATTCTATGGCAAAGCGCAACTAACCCAGGAAAGTTGCATATGCACTGCGCTGCACCCGCGGTACAGGACAACCGCAGCACATCAGTGTGAAAGCAAAATTACAGGGGGCTCAGAACTATAAAGGTTCATTTACATTTGCAATTTGGGGGGGTGTAAAACACCATAGTTAAGAAGTGTTTTTACCACCCCCTGTCCCAACCACACCCCCATTAGCTGCATTGGCAAGGGATGTACACATATCGCAGCTGCAGCAGGAATTATACACTCTGTCATGGTTGGTGGCTGTAGCACCTGCCAAGCATGACCTATTCAAGTAAAGCAGGCCGATCTGCAAGTGTCCTGCAACCTTGTGCAGTACAGCAAACAAGGGGTTAAAGCAGGCAACGTTGTGTTGCTTTCTTGCTTAACCCCTTGGACCCCACAGAAGAATGCAGTTGCAGGGCACAGAATGGCCCCATTTACTTGAATGGGTCGTTATTGGTAGGCGGTAGCACCCACTAAAGCAACAGGGAGCTTAATTTCTGCTGCGGCAAGTGTACACCTTTAGCTGCTGTCTCAGCAGCTGAAGGGGGTAGGGACTAGGGGCAGTAAAATTGTGACTCAACTGCAGGGTTTTACCCCCCCCCCCCCCCCACACTTTATGTGTGAATGAGCCCTAAGGATGCCTCTGCTGAATGCAACTAAGAGCTCGTTCACAAGTGTAGCAGGCACTGTCGCTCCTCTAAAAAGTGATCCAAATGTGTTCGACAGATGGTAAGGAGGCAATATGTTGCCTCCTCACCGCCTGATTTAAATACATGGTTGCCGTGCAATGCACACGATTGTGACACGGTAGTATGACAATTAGAGGTTTAAATCAGGTGTGAGGAGGCGACACTGTGCCCGGTGATCTTTGACTTCCCCCCATGTTGTTCAGGTAGATCTCCACCTCTTTAAGGTTGCCAACCCCTGCTGTAGACCATGTGTGGGTGCCAGTTACTTGCATTACACCTCTTTAACACCTTACTGCCCAGCCTATAGGAGATTGGTGTCCGGGTGGGACACTTGCCGTTGTGAATGGGCGTCATATGACGTCCTGTCAAAACAAGCCGCTCATGCGCCTGCAGGGCCGCGCAGTGGTGCGATTTGTCACCGGCTGTGTCTCCGGGACACAGCCAATGACATATCACTACACCGGCCTGTTGCCAGTGTCATGTGACTGCTGTGACCAATCACAGCAGATCACATGTCAATTGTATACAATGGATGGCTTCATGTCATGCCATCCATTATATACAATTATGTTGTTAGCTGTGACTGGTCAAGGCAGTCACATGATACAGACAGGGCAAATCACAGCCCATCTGTATCATGTGATCAGCTTTGCCCAATCACAGCTAATCACAACAAAACACTGAATGAATCAGTTTCATTCCGTAACAATGATTGCAAATATCAATGAAATACATTGGTATTAGCAGTCATAATGTGTTACAAAAAAAAAATCCTGATCACTTGCCCAGAGTAGTTCAACGTTACTATGGTAACATTGTATTGCTTTGGTCACAGTGTGCTGAAAAATAAAATAGTGAAAAAATGTAATAACAAAATAAAAAAATATAAGAATCATTTGAAAAAAAATACAAATTCAATTATTATTATTATTTTCAAAGAAATGTAGCAGAATACATTTTGACCTAAAGTTATGAAGAAATGTTATTTATTTGCAAAATTTTATAACAGAAACGAAGAAAAGTGCGTTTTTTTCACAAGTGTCAGGTGTTTATTGTTTTATTTAGCAAAAAATAAAAAAAGTGGTGATTAAATACCACCAAAAGAAAGTTCTATTTGTGTGAAAAAAATGATAAAAATTGGCCTGGGCAGGAAGGGGGTATAAGTGTCCAGTACTGAAGTGGTTAAGAACTTCAGACCAAGCAAAAGCTTTACTGAAGTTTCCAAACATTACAACTCCAAAGTACAGTTTTTCCCTAACAACCCTAGTCCCTAACTCCAGCGTACTTGCATAGGTAGAGTCCATCTTGGCAGTATCCAGCAGCTGGTGTTATCAAGGTGGACTACAGTTCCCAGCAGTCCCTCTAGATGGTGCACAGCTCCTGGAGGCAGGCGATCATCTGGAAACAGGAACAGGACCTAACAGCATATGAACTAGATACAAGTAGGCAAGCTGGCTACAAGTGGAACTAAAGGCACCATACTCAGCTCCTCTTCTATAGTCCAAGGTCCACGAGGAGCCCCTCGCCTGTGTCTTCTCCCTGGCTCCTTCCAAGTGCCGGCCTTTGGCTGTCTTAAATAGCTGCCGCGGGATGACCTACCTCCTGGGCATGCACAGCTCAGTTTACATGCCACATCGGAGGATGTCAGCAGGCAGGTAGGTTTTTATATTGGAGTACAGACATTGCGGGGTTTATTTACTAAATCTGGAGAGTGCAAAAATACGTGCACTTCTGCATAGAAACCAATAAGCTTCCAGGGTTTATTGCCAGAGCGTAATTGAACAGGCTGAAGTTAGAAGCTGATTGGCTACCATGCACAGCTGCACCAGATTCTGAGTGCTCCAATTTGAGTAAATCCCCCCTCCATTTCTCTTCTGTGATAAACAGCATGACTGTTCAAAAGTTTTTAAATGTTTCCTTTAGTTCCACTTTAAATGGTTTGTCTCAACCCTCCAACTGCCACTTGTGCTAGACAGTTTGAGGAACTAAACCCTCCTCTCCTTTTCAGCCAAGGAAGCTGCCATCTTAGTCTCTGTTTGATCTGCAACTGCCATGGGGCTACATATGTGATCAGTTATGACTCTAGGCATTTGATTTGACAGTTTGGTTGATAACATCAGCAAATGTGACAGTTAGCATTCCTATGCAGCATGCTGGGAATCTCAGTGGTGTATTTTGGTTTTGTGCTGCCCTTAACAAGACTAATATCCCCCCCCATGCACGACTTGCGACAAGTCCCAAAGCACATCCTCAGCCCCCCACACACCCACAGCCTGCACACGTGTACACTATGTGCATGCCCCAAGTGCCCATACTCACATTTAACTTGTACAACTATGCCCACATTCCCATACACCTTGTACACCCCCCAGTGTGGACAGTCACATATAACTTGTAAAGCCCCCCAGTGTGGACAGTCACATACACCTTGTACACCCCCCATTGCTCACACTCTCATTCAATCCCTTACTTACGGATGAGGAGGGGCAGCAATTGGATTTCAGCAGAGCCAGCCATCCTCAGGGGAGATGGAGCTTGGCTGTGACAGTTGTGCAACCCAGGGGAGCCAGTGGAGCTGTCGTAAAATCAACTCGGGAGCCGTTGAGCTGCCCTGCTTTGAAGACCACTCACACCTATGTGTCCGTTGTTGTAGGGGGGGCAGTGCTGCCCCCCTGAAAGATGCCGCCCTACGCAAATGCCTTTTTCGCCTCACGGTAGATACGCCCCTAGGGAATGTAACTATTTTTTGAAACTGGCAAATCGATAGGTTTAGTTCTGCTTTAGAGGAAGATGAAAAACAACAGACTTGGCTGGATCACCTCAGTGAAAATAAAGGAAAGAAAGTGAAAAAAAAGAAAACAGATGCAGCCATCACATCTAAGAATTGTAAAACAACAACATAAAAGATTTTATTTTTGGGTTTAATACTGCTTTAATAGAACTAGGAACACAAACAGTTTCACATTCATAGATCTCTGCTGACCACATCACACATGTGCAGTGACAGGGAGGACGGGCCTTAAAGCGAATCTAAAGGATCATTTTTTGGTGTAAAATGACAAACATGTCTATACTCACCTGCTGTGTGCAGTGGTTTTGCACACAGCATCCAGGATCCTCCTCTTCTCATATCCCCTGCAGGCTCTCCTGTCTATCGGGTGCACCCACAGCAAGAAGCTCAGGTAAGTATTGAGGGGATTGGGGGTCTGCTACACGCAGGTTTTTTACCTTCGTGCATAGAATGCATGAGGGTAAAAAACCTTCAGCCTTTACAACCACGTTAATGGCCACATGCTGCATTTATGGCAGCCATGGTGGCTGAGGTTTGTATGCAGAGAGCATGCCCACTGAGCGCTCCCAGTACAGGGACTGAGCTGTCACAGGTAGCTCCCAGCTTCCCAGCATTGAGACCATATGTAATATGGGGTCAAATCTAAACAATCCATTTTATTTTTATCCATTTGCCCTGCCTTTACATTACATTGTTTGAAAAGGCTCAAGGTTTTTTACCTTCATGAATTCTATGCATGAAGGTAAAAAACCTTCTCTGTGCAGCAGTGCCCCTAGCCCCCTCCCCCCCCAAATACTTACCTGAGCTCAATCGAGATCCAGCAATGTACATGAGATCCTTGGCAGTCCCGGGTCTCTGCCTCTTCATTTGCCCACACTGCTGTCAATCACAGCCAGCGAGCAAACAAGGAGACAGAGGGGGCGGGCCGAGCCGTGGCTGCATGTGTGAATGGACACACAGAGCAGTGGCTCGGGAGAGCGCCTGCTCAGGTGAGCCATAGCAAGTTGCTTGCTATGGGGGCATCTGACAGGAGGGAGGGGCCAGGAGAACTGGTGGGGGGCCCGAGAAGAGGAGGATCCGGGCTGCTCTGTGCAACACCACTGTACACAGCAGGTAATGCAGGCCATAGACGGTTCGTTTATCGGCCAATTTTTCGTCCAAAAAACGAAACATTGTTCGTTCTGTAAGCCGATGTTGCCCCCAATGATTGCGAAAATCGGCCGTTTTTCACAAATTTCCCAGCGTGACCGATAAACGAAATGAGGAGGAACCATGAAAATCGGCCAATGCCATTGCCCCACTAACAGTGCAAAAATCGGCTGATTATTCTTTCGAATCGTCTATGGCCTGCATAAGTATGACGTTTTATTTTTTTTTTTAAACAAGACTTTAGTATCACTTTAATATAACAGCAGTGCTCTTGGCAGAAAAAACTGTCATTTTGAATGTTCTTTTGTACTTGTGTTTAGGAGCGTTTAGTGCTTTTTTCTGCCCCAAATTCTGAGCTTTAACGGCTTCCTGTCCGCCCTATAGCAGATCTACTGCTAAAGGGCGGCATGGGGACGCAAAATCATGTATTTTTTGCATTTCCGGGTAGGGTACTGGGATTTTTTTTAGCAAAGACATGTAGCAGAATATATTTTGCCCGAAATTTATGAGGAAATGTGATTTTGTAAATATTTTTACTGAACATGTTTAACCACTAGCCTACAGGGCACTTATACCCCCTTCCTGTCCAGGCCAATTTCCAGCTTTCAGCGCTGTCACACTTTGAATGACAAGTGCACGGTCATGCAACACTGTACCCATATGAAATTTTTATCATATTTTTGAGACAGATAGAGCTTTCTTTTGGTGGTATTTAATCACCTCTGGGTTTTTTATTTTTTCTTAAACAAACCAAAAACCACTGAAAATTTTGGAAAAAAATTAGTTTTTGTTATAAAATTTTGTAAATAAGTGATTTTTCTCCTTCACTGATGTGTGCTAATGAGACTGCAGTGGTGGGCACTGATAGGCTGCACTGATGGACACTGATAGGTGGCACTGATGGGCACTGATAAGTGGCACTGATGAGGAGGCACTGGTAGGTGGCACTGATGGGCATTGACATGCATCACTGATGGGCACTGAAAGGCAGCACTGTTACATGGCACTGATAGGCAGCACTGATAGGCGGCAACTGACTGGCACTGATAGGCGGCACTGACTGGCACTGATAGGCGGCACTGACTGGCACTACTGATAGGTGGCACTGATTGGCATTGATAGGTGGCACTGACTGGCACTGATGGGTGACACTGAAAGGCAGCTCAGATGGGCACTGATATGCATTGGTAGGCACTGATATGTGGCATTGATGTGGCACTGATGAGCACTGACACAAGGCACTGATGGACACTGACAGGTGGCACTGCTGGGGCTACACTGATCATCAGTGCCCGATTACGGGCTCTCCCTTCTCTCGAGCTGTCAGCGTGACAGCTCAAGAGGAGAGAAATGCCGATAACCGGCATTTCCGTTTACATGTGATCAGCTGTGATTGGACACAGCTGATCACGACTGAGCCGACATCTTCGGATCCGCTGTGTCCGAGGGACACAGTGCACCGCCGAACGGCGCGCGCTCCCTGAGCCACGCATGCGCGGTGAGAATGGTAGGACGCCATATGACGCCTCCCAGAACAAGAGAACCACCTTGCGCCCGTCATTGAACTATATGGCGGGCGGGAGGTGGTTAATAGCAAAAAGTCAAAAATATTGTTTTTTTCTCAACATTGTATTTTTTTTTTATAGTGCAAAAAATAAAAGCCGCAGAGGCGATCAAATACCACTGAAAGAAAGCTCAATTCGTGGGAAACAAGGACGTAAATTTCATTTGGGTGGTTTTGCATGACCGTGCAATTGTCGCAAAACGCAAAAAAAAGTCTTGGTCAGGAAGGGGGGTAAATCCTCTGGAGGGCAAGTGGTTAATAATGCCTCTAGGCTACCTAATGTGCATGGACACATAGGATGACATTAGCCGCTTCAACAGGCAAAACACTAAACGCCTCTACAAGCAGCATTTTGTTAAGCCAGTTTGCATGGAGCCCAAATACATAGCTGTTTGTAGATCTAAATGAGATTGTACAGTGTATGCTAGGTTTAACAATGATTGTACAATCTGAAAGTTTGAGGTTCAGCTCTATACTGTTTTGAGTGTTCCTGAGGTCCTATCCCCTACACAGGACCCTGGGATAGAATGCTGGAGGAGAGCAGTCACACTGTGTGCCATTCCACACACATCCCCTGTACACGGGGCACCCAGGGGGCACAGCCCAGGGGCAGCACACAACTACTCCAGGAAAAGGGGCCTCCCCTCCGTTCCCATAACGACGGACTGAAAGGTGAGGAGGGAGTGGTCACGTGTTCAGGAAGTCGTCCTGTCTGAGGGGAAATGACGTCAGGGGCAGAGA
Source organism: Staurois parvus (assembly GCF_062004578.1). Taxonomy (NCBI): domain Eukaryota; kingdom Metazoa; phylum Chordata; class Amphibia; order Anura; family Ranidae; genus Staurois; species Staurois parvus. The sequence goes on from NW_028318321.1 coordinate 9,582,191, forward strand.
GAAAGAGCCAGACAGAGAGGGAGAAGCTGAGCTCGGAGTGAGCGGCGGGGAGAGGTCAGAGGTCAGCCCGGGACCGTAGAGGGGAAAGGTCAGGAGGTCAGCGCTGGACCGAGGGGCTTCCTAGGTCAGAACGGGAGAGGGAAAGGCGGAGGAAAGCCGGCTCCGTCCGGTCTATGTGTGTATGTATTTGTGGAGACATGGAGCTCCTCCCCCTCTGTGTACAGTCACCTATCAGTATTATGTGTGCAGCCGGTGTCACCGCCTGCCTGCTTGTCTCCTCACCGAGGAGGCCGGGGCCCGCCATGGGGCTGTGTACTGTGTGTATGGACTGGTCTGAACTGTGTACATGGGGGCTGTGTACTCTGTGTATGGACTGGTCTGCATTGTGTACATGGGGGCCACAGTCTCCATATGTGTACAGTGTGTGTATACAGACCTGTGTCTATACTCTGCATTGTGTACATGGGGGCCACAGTCACCATATGTGTACATGGGGGCCACAGTCACCATATGTGTACATGGGGGCCACAGTCTCCATATGTGTACAGTGTGTATACAGACCTGTGTCTATACTCTGCATTGTGTACATGGGGGCCACAGTCACCATATGTGTACAGTGTATATACAGACCTGTGTCTATACTCTGCATTGTGTACATGGGGCCACAGTCACCATATGTGTACAGCGTGTGTATACAGACCTGTGTCTATACTCTACGTTGTGTACATGGGGGCCACAGTCACCATATGTGTACATGGGGGCCACAGTCACCATATGTGTACAGTGTATATACAGACCTGTGCCTATACTCTGCATTGTGTACATTGGGGCTACAGTCTCCATATGTGTACAGTGTGTATATATACAGACCGGTGTCTATACTCTGCATTGTGTACATGGGGCCACAGTCACCATATGTGTACAGTGTGTATATGTACAGACCCGTGTCTATACTCTGCATTGTGTACATGGGGGCCACAGCCTCCATATGTGTACAGTGTATATACAGACCTGTGTCTATACTCTGCATTGTGTACATGGGGGCCACAGTCACCATATGTGTACAGTGTGTATACAGACCTGTGTCTATACTCTGCATTGTGTACATGGGGGCCACAGTCACCATATGTGTACATGGGGGCCACAGTCACCATATGTGTACATGGGGGCCACAGTCACCATATGTGTACATGGGGGCCACAGTCACCATATGTGTACATGGGGGCCACAGTCACCATATGTGTACATGGGGGCCACAGTCACCATATGTGTACAGTGTGTATATACAGACCTGTGTCTATACTCTGCATTGTGTACATGGGGCCACAGTCACCATATGTGTACAGTGTGTATATACAGACCTGTGCCTATACTCTGCATTGTGTACATTGGGCCTACAGTCTCCATATGTGTACAGTGTGTATATATACAGACCGGTGTCTATACTCTGCATTGTGTACATGGGGCCACAGTCACCATATGTGTACAGTGTGTATATGTACAGACCCGTGTCTATACTCTGCATTGTGTACATGGGGGCCACAGTCACCATATGTGTACAGTGTGTATACAGACCTGTGTCTATACTCTGCATTGTGTACATGGGGGCCACAGTCACCATATGTGTACATGGGGGCCACAGTCACCATATGTGTACATGGGGGCCACAGTCACCATATGTGTACATGGGGGCCACAGTCACCATATGTGTACAGTGTGTATATACAGACCTGTATCTATACACTGCATTGTGTACATGGGGCCACAGCCACCATATGTGTACAGTGTGTGTATATACAGATCTACACACTGCATTTTATACATGGAGCCAGTCCTATTATCTGTGTACTATGTATATACAGATCTCCTGTGTTATATCCTACATTGCATTGTGTACATGGAGGTCAGACCCATCATCTTCTTGCATTGATGAACTGTGCAGTGTTTACAGATCTGTTATTACATCTATACACTGAACATTGTGTGTGTGTGTGTGTGTGTGTATATATATATATACATACACACTATAACTATATGTGTTGTTATACTTGCACATTGTATTATGTATATTCATATCTACATGGGGCCAGTCCTCATGTACTGTATAAACAGATCTTCAGCTAGGTACACACTCAGTTTTTTTTTTGTTTTCATTCAATAAGCTGAACAACAACAGAAAGAAACCTAATAGGTTCCTGCATACACAGGGACTCTCCGCTGTCAGAATACACTGATTAATGCTGCAAGCTGCTGGTCAAACAGTGTTTTCCAGCAGTTCCTTTCGACAGAAGTTGATCTAACCATCCCTGCTGAATGGCCCGAATATTGTTCTGTGTGTACCCAGCTCTTTGTTTTATTATATCTGTATATAGCATTGTATCTGCACACAGTACATTCATATACATAGGCCAAGACCTATGATATATGGCCAGTCCTATGATCTATGTACAGTGTATAGGAATCCTGTGTATTATGCCTGTACCCTGCATTCGGTCCTTTTACAGGCTGTGTGCTTTCATAAACTATTATTATTAATAAACAGGATTTATATAGCGCCAACAATGTGCTCAGCACTTTACAATATAAAGGGAGACAATACAGCAACAATACAAGAGGGTTAGGAGGGCCCTGCTCCTTGGAGCTTACAATCTAAATGGGGAGGGGTTGGTGGTACAAAAGGTAATAACTGTGGGGGAAGAACTGATAGGAGGAATAGAAGATTCCGTTATTAGCTGAAGGCAGGATAGGCTTCCCTGAAGAGATAGGTTTTCAGGGATCACCTAAAAGTGGGCAGATTAGGTGATAGTTGGATAGATTGGGGTAGAGAGTTCCAGAGGATGAAGGAGGCTCTGGAGAAGTCCTGGAGATGAGCATGGGAGGAGGAGACAAGAGAGCTAGAGAGCAGGAGGTTGTGGGAGGAGCATAGAAGACGGTTTGAGTGATATTTGGAGACAAGATTGGTGATGTAATTTGGGGTAGAGTTATAAATAGCTTTTATATGTTATTGTTAATGTTTTGAATTTTATTTGTTGGGCAATGGGAAGCCAGGGGGGAGGGATTGGCTGTGAGGGAAGGCAGATATGGAACGGTTAGTAAGGTGGATGGGTCTGGCAGCAGCATTCATGATAAACTGAAGAGGGGATAGTCTGAAATTAGGTAGCCCAATGAGGAGGGAGTTACAATAGTCAAGACGAGATATAACAAGGGAGTGAATAAGTTGCTTAGTGGTTTCAGTGGTTAAGAACGGGCGTATCTTGGAGATGTTGTGGAGGTGAAGTCTACAAGATTTGGACAGTGATTATATTTGGGGTTGAAAGGACTGATGGGAGTCTAGGATTACACCTAGTACAATGGCACGAGGGGAGGAACTGATGGTTGTATTATTGATCTTGATGGAGAAGTCAGGGGAGGGGGCACGGGCTGGAGGGAATAGTATGAGCTCCGTTTTAGGAAGTGGAGTGACATCCATGCTGATATGTCACTTAGTAGATTAGTAATGCGAGAGGAGAATGAAGGGGTGAGGTGAGGGGTAGAAAGATAGATTTGTGTCTCATCAGCATAGAGATGGTACTTAAAGCCATGGGAGTTTATCAAGTGACCAAGGGAGAAGGTGTAGATGGAGCAGAGAAGGGGTCCAAGGACAGAACCTTGAGGGACCCCTACAGAAAGAGGGAGTGGAGGGGAGGAGCCAGAGTTATAGGTAATGCTGAAGGAACATTGTGACAGGTAGGAGGAGAACCAGGAGAGAGCAGAGTCTAGGAGGCCAAGAGAGTGGAGTTTTTTTTTGAGGAGGGGATGGTCAACAGTATCAAAAGCCGCAGAGAGGTCAGGTAGTAAGAGTACGGAATAGTGGCCATTGGTTTTAGCAGTTAGTAGATCATTAGTGAGTTTTAGTAGGGCAGTTTCAGTGGAGTGGAGTGAGCGAAAGCCAGACTGTAAAGGGTCAAGAAGGTTGTCAGTGAGGTAGGAGCTCAGGAGGTTGTAGACTAAGTATTCTAAGAGTTTAGAGGTAAATGGCAGCAGGGAGATGGGTCTTAAGTTGTTCAGGTTGGTGGGTTCCAGGGAGGGCTTTTTCAGTATGGGAGTGATGTGTGCATGCTTTAGAGGGGTGGGGAAGGCACCATTAGAGAGGGAGAGATTGAAGATGTGAGTGAGGGAGCATAGGATAGAAGAAGAGGGTGACCGTAGTAGTTGTGAGGAGACAGGATCCAGGGGGCAGGTATCGAGATGGGCTTCTGAGAAAACTTTAGTGACATCTTCAGTAGTTGCAAGGTCAAAAGAGGAAAGTGTTGAGGGAGGTTTAGTATAGGTATGCTAGGTGGGATAGATACCTGTATAGCAGAGATGCCCCTACGAATTGCATCAATCGTGTTTTTGAAATGATTTGCAATCTCGTAAGCAGTGAGTGAGTTACTGGGTGGAGGTGTAGAAAGTAGAGCGTTAAAAGTAGAGAAGAGATGATGAGGACTGGATGACAAGGTAATAATAAAGAGTGACAAAGTAGGCATGTTTGGCAGCATGGAGGGAGGAATTGTATGTTAAGAAAGCAGATATATATCGGGTGAAAGCTTGGTGAAATTTGGTTTTATGCCACAATTGCTCCAGTGCACGACTATGTCGCTTAAGATTTCTGGTGTTCTCAGTCTGCCAAGGTTGTAACAGTCGGGGCCTGATACTTCGCTTAGTTAGAGGAGCAAGTGAGTCTAGTGTGGATGAAAGCGAATTGTTGTAGACAGCAGTGGCCAGGTCAGGGCAGGACAGGGGAGAGATTCTATCATAGAGGCGGTCCGTTGCAGAGTGGAAAAGAGAAGGGTTTAAGTTGTGAAGGTTTCTGGGGGTAATTATTTGCTGCTTGGAGGGAGAAGTGTTTGAAGATGACACTGTAAAGGTGATGAGATTGTGATCAGAGAGAGGAAAGGGGTGTTTGTGATGTTGTAGAGAGTGCAGAGATGGGAGAAAACAAGGTCTAATGTATTCCCATCAGTGTGAGTGGAGGACTGTGTCCATTGTGTTATGGCAAAAGATGATTAGGTTGAAGCGTTGGGATGTAGCTGGGTTGTTCACATTAATGGGGATGTTAAAATCTCCAAGAATGATAGTGGGTATTTCAGAGGAGAGAAAGTAGGGTAGCCAGGCAGCGAAGTCATACAGAAAGCGGGACATCGGTCCAGGAGGTCAGATCACTGCAATCTTCAGAGAAATGGGAGAAAACAGCCGAATGCAGTGAGTCTCGAAAGAAGAGAAGGATAGAGCGGGAGGGTTATGGAGGACTTGAAAGGTGCTCAGTGGGGATAGAAGCAAACCAACCCCACCACCTTTGTGACCACTGGGTCTGGGTGAGTGAGTCCACAGAAGGCCTCCATAGGAAAGTGCTGCGGGAGATGCAGAATCTGATGCTTGAAGCCAGGTTTCTGTAATTGCTAGTAGGTTAAGGGAGCGGGAGACAAAAAGGTCATGGACAGAGGTGAGCTTATTACAGACAGAGAGGGCATTCCAGAGTGCACATGAAAAAGGGAGGGTGGTTTTTAGGAGCATAGGGATTGAGAGTGAATTGTGGCTATTCCCGGAGGAAGGAAGGTGCCTGGTGTGGGGATGAGATATTGAAGGACCAGGATTTGGGGAGATATCCCCAGAGGTTAGGAGAAGGAGGGTGAGGAAAGTAAGATGGGAGCGGGATGTATATGAGTGCACATGCCTTCCTGTCCTGGTGTTTGGGTCAGCAGGTGAGTAAAGTATTAGCAGGAGTTGATGAAAGCAGTAGTAGGGAGATGGTAGAAGTGAGGGTGAGATGTATAAGCTTTTGGATGGTGCAGAGGGGTAAAGAAATGAAATTTTGAGAACGGAGGATAGTACTATGAAAAGGGGGAGTAGAGGGGGCATATTAAAAGTTACATGGAGTGGCAATCAAACTTGTAGAAGATGTTTCCCAGGGTGTATGTTGAATCTTCCTGCTGCGTTTAACTGCTGGTCTGCACTCCAGCAGAAAATGCACTCGTGCAGCAAAAATGCCCCATACCCCCCCCAGTCTGTATATATACAGTGTAGATGTAAAGGGACATACCTCTGTCGTTCTGTCCTGGTTCAGGGAAAAAAAAAAGGAAGGGTGGATGTAATTGTGGCAGATGGTTGATAGTGTAAATGGATGCAAGTTTGCATCCAGCTGTCCGTAGATCCAATATGAGTTTGCAAAGCCCCAGTTTCTAAATGAAACTAAACACTGAGCATCTGTCTTGTTCTGCTCCAATTCAAAGGGCTCTGTTTACGGATCTCTACTGATCGGACCAAATGGTGTCTGTGTGAAAGGTTGCATGGACAGAGCCACTGCTTCTATTTTGACATCTGTTTAGGTATATTTTGCTGAACGCACACTGTCTGCTTTCAGGGACATTCATCCGTATAGCTGTCAAATTTGGACCAGCTCTGTGTCTTTGTATTTGCTGCGTTCCAGTAGACATGAATGGGACTGCCTGCACATGGCTGCACAAAACACCTGCACATCCCGTGTTGGCAAGGCAGCCCTTCACACAGGTGTAAGGATAGGTATGCATATGTGAATGAGGCCTGAATCTGTACACTGCTTTATGTCTGCACACTGAGTTCATATTTATGTACATGGGGCCATTGCTGTTATCTGTGTAGAGTGTGTGTAGATCCGCTGGGGTGCTATACTTCTATACTGCATTGTGTCTGCAGCTTGAGCCCTTTATATATAGTATATCTACATGGGACCGGTCCTGTTATCTGTGTAGAGTGTGTGTAGATCCGCTGTGGTGCTATACTTCTATACTGCATTGTGTCTGCAGCTTGAGCCCTTTATATATAGTATATCTACATGGGACCAGTCCTGTTATCTGTGTAGAGTGTGTGTAGATCCGCTGTGGTGCTATACTTCTATACTGCATTGTGTCTGTAGCTTGAGCCTTTTATATATAGTATATCTACATGGGACCAGTCCTGTTATCTGTGTAGAGTGTGTGTAGATCTACTGTGGTGCTATACTTCTATACTGCATTGTGTCTGTAGCTTGAGCCCTTTATATATAGTATATCTACATGGGACCAGTCCTGTTATCTGTGTAGAGTGTGTGTAGATCCGCTGTGGTGCTATACTTCTATACTGCATTGTGTCTGGAGCTTGAGCCCTTTATATATAGTATATCTACATGGGACCGGTCCTGTTATCTCTACCAGCCTTTTTCAATCAGGATCTCTCCAATGGCTGCTAGAGGTTTTATGAGCAATTTCTGCCTTCCAGATAAATACCATTTGACAACCATGATCGCTTTAGCCATTTGTAAGGAGGGAATACTTCCTACTGACCTCCAATGTAAGTAGCATTCTTTCCATCAGCCATCACAGTAATGTATTATGAGCTGTAGACATAGTAATTATTAGCAGGGGTTTCCTCCCAGAAAGTACTTTCAAGGGTTTCTCTATGTTAAATAGGTTGAGAAAGGCTGATCTATAAATAGTGTATTTAGATCTCATATTGTTCCTATACCCCATGTTGGGTTCTGCTGTATTCTACAGGCTGCATGTATTTGAATATTTCCATTGGAGTATTCACATTATAGGGTATATTCGTAAAGTTGTAAATCTGACATTCACAAAATTAATTGCAGGTGAATCCTCCTTGTATTTGTGTTTTGTTTTTCAGTGTTTGATTCCCCACCATTTAATGTTTGGTGAAAGTCCTATTCATTCAGTCATAAATATGCGTTAAATGATGTAAATATATGTGCATACTGTATATGTACATATGAATACGTCTGCACACTTGTATTCATATATATGTAAATGGGGCCCATCTCATGACATACATACGTTTATACAGCCTGTGGCCCTTTAGTATTGACCTCAGGTCCCAGCAGCAAGTAAATACCGCATTCATCTTTTGAGTTAAACTAACTTATGCGGTATTGTATCTCAAAAGTAGTCAGTTCACTACAAAATATGCGTTATGTATGGAATGTGGTAAATATTTGTTTTGCGATAGTACTTAAATTTTGCATAATTTTGGTGTTTTTTTGCAGGCTAACACTTCAACTGAAGGCGCACAGAAATATTGTGAAACTGTGAAAACATTCTAGTGTGCTTTCATTCACAAATTGATTTCCCTAGGATGAAATGTTACAATTTACTTACATTCCTGAACAGTGGAGAACATTTTCACACTGATGATACATTGTATACTTTTCACATTCTGGCCAGTGGAGAGTTCCTCCTAAGTCATTCTTTCTCAACCTTTTCCAGACAGATCAGATAACTTTCTGGTCTCAGGGAACCCCTGCTAAAAATGACTATATCTACAACTCATGATACATCAGTGTGATGGTCAGTGGGAAGAATGCTCCTTATACTTGTGGTTACTGGGAAGATTTACCCCCTTAAAGATAGCTAAAAATATCAGTGGTGTCAGTGGGAACTTATCTGAGAGGCAGAAATTGCTCAAGGAACCCCTAGCAACCTCTGGAGGAACCATGCTGTAAGTCCTCGTGCACACTGGGCATTTTTACAGCTGCTGTTTTTGGCTTTTGGGTTTTTTTTTCTATAGCCAGTAAACACCCCAGCATGTTATCCTATGTGTCCATGAACACTTAGGCTGTATTCAGCGTTTTTTGGCTGGAAAAAACCTCCAGAACTAGTGGGTTTCTAGAGGATTTTTTTTTAGCTGTAAAAACATCCTTAATGCAGTAAAACGTGGTAAACCTGCATTTTTTTACCTTTTTTTGAGCAGAAAAATTTTTTGGGGGTAAAAAACGCTTCAGAATGCTAATGCATAAAAACGCTAAAACCGCTGGAAAAGTCGCATTTTTAAAGTTTACATAGCTAACGCTACCAGCGTTATTAAAATGCCAAGTGTGCATGGAGCTAAATTGTTATTTGGTACATTTCTAAAATACCATCAGCAAGCACCAGGTGATCAAAAAATATTTAGGGAATTTACTTGAATGATTTATATAATTTTTTTTTATGGATTTATCTCACATTCAATATTTTACTTTGATGGATTGACTCTTATTATCTCATGCTATATTTCTGAAAAATGAGTCATGTGACCTTCTTATTGCATGCAGTACCCTTTAGTACATTGACCCCTATACATGTAAGCATATACATATACAGTGTAGGAATGCACACAGATCTTATAAATGATTGCCTCTGTACTCTGCTGTATCTGTATATTTCATCTTGCTGCGATCTATAGGCTGAATGCATTTATGTATTTACATCTGGCCTGTCTTGTGATCTATTTAAGGTGTACATTTATTAAACTGAGAATGTTTATGAAGTGGAGAATGTCTGTCTGTTCTCAGAGGGAGAAGAGGAGATGTTTTTCCTGAGAACGGCTGAGATCTGTGTAGAAGGGGAGGGCTGTCTGTGATTTTGTGAGATTATAGAGCAGCTGAGTTCAAAAAGTGAAACCAAAGTTAAAAAGACCATGTAATTACTGTACACAAAAAATAATAATTTGGTTCCCTTTTTTTATTGTGCATTTTGTCACTTTTTCAGTGCGTTATTTTGATGCTTTTATAATGCACATTTTGGCACAGGTTTTTTTATCATGCATTTTGGTGTGGTTTTTTACACATATTTTGGCGTTTCTTTTAACACGTATTTTGGAGCTTTTTTGATGCACATTTTGGCACTTTTTTTGTGCATTTTGGCAAAACGTGCATCTGCTAGCCAAGCTTGGGGTGTCATTACAATTAATTGCACTGCAAACGTGACAGACATTTTGCATGCGTTTCTGAAATGCACACAAAAACACATGTTTCTGTAGATTCCTGGAATGCTCAGGTGTGATTGGGGTGTTAAAAATAAGCCACAATGCACATTTAACCACTTGCCCTCCTGAGGATTTACCCCCCCTTCCTGATCTGGTATTCGTCACTGCACTATTTCAACTGGTAATTGTGCGGTCATGCAATTCTGTGCCCAAACAAAATTTTATGTCCTTTTTTCACACAAATAGAGCTTTCTTTTGGTGGTATTTTATCACCTGTGCGCTTTATTTTTTTCGCGCTATAAACAAAAAAAGACTGAAAATTTTGAAAAAAACCCTGATATTTTTTACTTTTTGGCTATAAAAAAATATATAGTAAACTCAAAGTTAGTCATAAATTTAGAACAAAATATATTCTGCGACATGTTTTTGGTAAAAAAAAAAAATCCCCATAAGTGTATATTGATTGCTTTGTGTGAAAGTTATAGCGTCTACAAACTATGGTATAGATACTGCAATTTATGCCATTTTTTTCTATACACCACTGCGCTAGTTTAACTGACAATTGCGCGGTCATGCAATGCTGTATATAAATTAAGTTTGTCCTTTGTTCACACAGAGCTTTCTTTTGGTGGTATTTTATCACCTGTGGGCTTTTTTTTTTTGCGCTATAAACAAAAACACCAAAAATTATGAAAAAAAAATATATTTTCTAATTTCTGTCATAAAAAATATCCAAAAAACTCATTTCGTCATAAATTTAGGCCAACATTTATTTTGCGACATGTCTTTGGTAAAAAATCCCAATAACTGCATATTAATTGGTTGTGTGAAAGTTATAGCATCTGCAAACTATGGTATAGATAATGGAATTTACACAGCTTTTACTTTCTGACTGTCCAATACATTTCTTGAAGGGCTAAAATGGCAGGAAAGTACTAACACCACCAAATGACCCCTTTTCAGAAAGTAGACACCCTGAGCTATCTAAAAACTGACAAACAAAACCAGCGCTCAAATCTTCATGCAAACTAGAAGGATTTCAGAATGCCAAACGAGGAGGTGCAGCCCTTCAAAGAACGGGAAATCTGGATATATGATGAACAAAAGAAAAAAGGGCGCAATCTCATCGTGCATTACCGTGGTACACAACGTATTTATTGTGAAATCAAATAGATATATACTCACAAACCAAAGGAAAATACAAGCAGAATAAGTGGTCCGCAATGGCAGTCCAATACAATGCTGTGCCCTAAAAAGGGATAAGCTAATAATAATCCCTTTTTAGGGCACAGCATTGTATTGGACTGCCATTGCGGACCACTTATTCTGCTTGTATTTTCCTTTGGTTTGTGAGTATATATCTATTTGATTTCACAATAAATACGTGGTGTACCACAGTAATGCACGATGAGAGTGCGCCCGTTTTTCTTTTGTTCACCCTAAGCTATCTGCTGAGAGTCATGTTGAGTCCATGGAAGATTTATTTTTTTCTACAAGTTTTTGGGAAATGACAAAAACATATATATATATATATATATATATATATATATATATATATATATATATATATATATATATATATAATTTTTTTATTTATTTTTTTTTTTTTTACACACAAAGTTGTCACTTAAATGATATTTTTCTCACACAAGCCATGGGTATATGTTGAATTACACCCAAAAATACATTCTGCTACTTCTACGGAGTATGGGGATACCACATGTGTGAGACTTTTTAGGAGCCTAGCCACATACAGGAGCCTGAAATCCGATGACCACTTTGAAAGCCTGAAGGTGCGTAACTTCCTCATTTCACTTCCTCACTACCTATGACAGTTTCGGAGGTCCTGAAATGCCAGGATAGCACCAAACCCCCTCCCCCCAAATGACCCCTTTTTGGAAAGTAGACACCCCAAAGAATTTAAAAAGTGGCATGGTGAGTATTTTGCAGATCTAATTTTTTCCCACAAGGTTTTGAAATATAAAAACAAAAAAGAAAAATATGTTTTTGTTTTCTTTATTCATTTTCCAAAAACGTGTGTCAACAAACGAGATCTGCAAAATACTCACCATGCTTCTTATCAAATTCCTTGGGTTGTCTACTTTCCAAAAAGGGGTCATTTGGGGAGGGGGTTAGTGCTATCCTGGCATTTCGGGGCCTCTGAAACTGTGGTAGGTAGCCAGGAAGTGTAATGAGGAAATAAAGCCCTTTAAAAGACTGAAGGTCCTTTTGGATTTTGAGGTCCTGTACTTGGCTAGACTGCCAAAAAGTCTCTCACATGTGGTATTCCCATACTTCCCCATTTTGTCATTTTCCAAAAACTTGTGGTAAAAAAATAAATTCTTCTTTTGTCTCAACATGTCTCTCAGCAAATAGTTTGGGGTGTCTACTTTCCAAAAAGTAATTTTTTTGGGGGGTGAGGGCAATTACTTTGAACCCCCAAACATTATATATTTTTTAAAGCAGACACCCTAGTGAATAATATGGTGAGTGCTGCAATTTTTTATGTCAAATAGTACTCGCGCAGTGATTTTTCAAACGCAAATGTTTTTTAAAAAGAAAAAAACCCTTTTTATACTTTTAATGCACAAAAACACTATATATTGGCCAATTATTTGGTAACATATAAAAGCTGATGGTATGCCGAGTAAATAGATACCAAACATGCCTGTGCAATGGCGACAAACTGCATACAGTTTTAATATCCATAGGCAACACTTTAAAAGCCTTTACAAGCTACTATTTTAGATTTAAAGAGTAGGTCTAGTACTAGAATTACTGCCCTTGATCTGACGTTCGTGGCGATACCTCACATGCATGGTGCAACCGCTGTTTACATACTTGCATGGGGTCAATGCTCGTGCACAGGGGGGGCGAGGGTGCTTTTTGATTTTTGAAAATATTTTTACACTGTCCCTTTCTTTTTTTTATCACTTTTAATGCTATCAGCGGGAATTCAGATATCCCTTATAACTTCAATGGGCATTGTCATATATTCTTTTTGAGAAATCTGGGGTCTATTAGACTCTAGATATCTCCTCTGCCCTTACATTATCTAATCTCGCCAAGATCAGTGTGATCAGATGCTTTCCCAATTTACAAATGGCGTTCTTTATATCCTGCGAAACTGAAGTGATGAAATGCTCGTAGTTTCTGATTTCTTAGACTATAGAGATGATTGGCACCATTCCAGTCTCCATCAACTCAGGTTCCCCCGATGGCATGAGACTGCCCGAAAAAGCCGTGGAAGGCAGCGGGGGAGGGGGCATCTTTTCCCACTGCTTGTAAATGCAATTCTGCAGCTAACTAGCCACTAGGATTGCTTTTACATGAAAACCGATCGCCGGCTGAAAATAACAATACCAGGATGATGCCTGCAGCTGCAGGCATCATCCTGGTATAGTAAACAATGTGGTAGTGTGACAAGAGCAACACCACCTGGAAAAAAGAGGTTACTTAAAGATCCACGCGGAGTAATGTAGGTTCAATAGTTACAAAGAGTACTTTATTTGATCACATAGATCGTGGGGAGGTTAAGCAAAAGCATGGTGAACATATCAGACAAATAAAATCATTTAAAAGCACTTGGCGTCCTCATTCCTGGGTGATTTTGGCACATAGGGAACCATATAAGGCAATGGGGTATTATCTAGCTATATGATCCTAGGTTTCCATATAATTCAAGCTTGTATTTAGGTTAGCCATGTATTCTTCAGACGTATTCTTGGTATAGGCCAGCATATGTAGAATAGCTTCCTGGTAAGTAGAGACTGGAACAAAAAAATATATGGTCTTAAATAGGACATAGATCACACCATAACTGCCCCATTCAGAGATAGATTGGTACTTTCATTACCTTCTCAGTGACTTGGCTGTCATACCAATATGATGAATGTAGACTTCCTGGGTAACCACCCCAAGTGAAACAAAGTCCACAGTAACAAGTGATTCTAGAGGTATATATAAAAAATTATATAGATCATACACATCAAGCAGAATCCCTGAATAATGAAAAACAACAAAATAACATAGAGGTATATATTACCATCAATGAAGATCAAGAGGACTCGCGTCGACTTGAAATAGGATCAGGTCCTTAATGCTCGTTCAATAGTGCATATATAGGTGGGAAGCCAGGTAGTCTCAATACATAAATTTCAAAAAGGGTATTATATATGTAGCAGGCACTATATACCTGAATCTATATACCCAGTATGGGGTTTCCAAAAATTGCTCAAACTGAGATAGTAAAGCGGTTCCTTGAGGATATAACTATATCACAGCGTATAGCATATGTGTGACATAGAGTATATATATTGTCCCCCTAAGAGGATTTCCAAAAAATTCCCTGAAAAAACAGGAGTACTAGGCACATATAGCGTTCCCTCTCAACTCCATATAAGCTCTATGAATCTAAACAGCAACTACCGCTAACTGAGCCAAATAAGCAAAGATAACTTGCCACCGGTGGAAGGTATGCTCCTATTTAGGATGGCCATATGCTTACTGCTGTAATAGTAGCTTTATGGTAGTTTTTCAAAGCCTCGTGCCTTCCTAGCATGGAGCTGTAACAACGCCGCTCCTTTCCTCCTCGTGGGCACCGCACCCTATGAAGACGCCGAGCGTAGTGACATCATTACGTTGACGCGTTTCGTCCGCCAATCACCGCGGACTTCGTCAGAACTGGGAGGGGACTTCATTCCATTGCCTTATATAGTACACTAATTGCATACCGAGAGATCTCCATGTCGCCCTCTTGTGTTGAGAAGATATCACTACATTAAAAAGTCCAAAGTGAGTTTAAAAAAACATATATTGATTGCTGGCAATACAGAGGAAGGCCTTATTTAAATAAACAAATCATCATTGATCAGAATAGAGGAAAAGGAAGATAATTATAATTCTGATAGTACATGGGAAGGGAGTACAGGAAACATCAGAGCCAAGTAGAGAATCTCTGTTTTAATACTATTTTTGTTATTATTATAGAGGTTCAATCTGGTGTAAGGCGAACCACACCTCAGGTTGGGTTCTCTATTTTTTTATTACTTTTTTATATTTTTATCCCCTCAGATTCATAATACCGAAATTATATTTTGCCCGGGGGAACCTTCAGTTCCTTGATTTAAGCAGATACCCATATGGGCAATGTAGCACAGGCAAAAATATAGATTCAGAAGGACTTACTTCAGGAAGACTTTAAAATTAAGTTCTGTATTTAGTCCATGTGGGACAAGTGCACCCAGAGTATAGATCCAGAATTTCTCTTTTTGGAGAAGAACTTTATCGAAGTCACCTCGTCTAGCTGAAATATTCAGTAGGAAGATCCCTTTGACTTTCAGGCCTTCTGTCCTTCCCCCATGTACTTCTTTAAAATGTTGTGCCAGGGGATTCTCTTTCTCCCCTTTCCCCCCATTTCTATTTTCATTTCTAATATCTCTCAGGTGTTCACCAATCCTGGTTCTAAGATTCCTTTTCGTTTTTCCTATATATATCTTCCTGCATGGGCATTCTATCATATATATTACTCTATTACTAGAGCAGTTAATAAAGCTACTTATCTGAAATACCCGAGAATTATCTTTGTTAGAAAACTGGTTGGTCTTATGCACAAAAGGGCAGATTTGACAGTGGCCACAAGGGAACATACCACACAGGCGTGTCTTCCTAGTTAGCCAATTTGTTTGTGGAATCTTCTGAAATTCTGACTCTACTAATATGTCATTTAGATTCTGAGCTCTTTTTGCTACCATTTGGGGGGATTTATGATAAGTGAGTCGGAGATAGTACTAGGACACAAACTATTTGTGCCTTTACAGGTGGCTTTTTTCTGTTCTATTTTTTCCATCATCCTGGTATAACCACTCAAAATCCAGTGATGTACCAGTACGTCGCTGGTCCTTGTTGGGTATATTTGCTATGTTTTTTTTTTTTTTTATGCGGCCTGTGGGCTGAATGGAAAAAAATGAGAAGAAATCTTCCAGAAAAAGTATGTGGTATAACCACCATTAGAATATACCGGCCTGCATCCACCCACTTCTAATGGTGGGCACACATGAAAGAACCTAACAGATTCCTCTATTCACATTGGATGATGTGGATGAAGAAATCTCTGCCCCCAATTTTTTTTTTTTTAAAATATATACTGAAGCATGGGGCCATCCACCCACTGGCCACCCCAGGCCACCATGCTTCGGCATACATGCTCTTTTTTTAACTACCGATGAAAAATCTCATCCAGCAGCACTACACACACCTACTTATGTATATTCTGAGAGCAAGACCCTGTTGCTGTCAGAATACAGATGTGGGTGCTGCAGCTGAATGGCATTCTTGCAAAGAAAACAGCAGTGGTTAACAATAAAACTGTAAGGGATCGTTCACACTTGACTTTTTCTTCCAACTCTTGCCAAACGCCCCTATAGCGTTTGACAAGTGGTGATCTGGCGTTTGCGGAGCGTTTTTAACGCTCCGCAAACGCCGCATGCACGGTTTAGTGGCGGTTGATAAGCATTTGCCAAGCATTAAAAACGCCCCACAAATGCCTATAATGAAGTTTGAATGGTATATAAAATAAGTATGCTGCGCTAATGTGAGTAAAATCAAGTGAAGAAACAAATAAATATTGCACAATATTATATGTTAAATATCATATGTTAAATAACTCTGTCCTTATAGTAGTAAAGCAAAGTGATTATGTGCAGGTGTTCCAAAAATCCGTGATCAAGGATAAACGTGACTCTTGTGTTGTTGTGAATGTACAAACATTACACTAACCAGATAGCGCGTGTAGCAATTAAGACCTGCTCCTGGTGCTCTGGACTTGTGATACCAGGCAGATGTCATCAGCAAGTCGGCCACTAGATGTCATCAGTCTAGGTGTATTCTTAAGCATTCCACCAGGGCCTCAGAGGAAGTGGTTTTAAACGAAATGCGTCAGTGAGGTGCCTCTGACCTGTGTGCATATACCGCAAGGCCATCCTGATTGGTGGCCATATCAGATCCGGATGTTCCTGAGGATTTGGATGATATGTGACTTCCCCTTCCTCCTGCTGATGATCGCCCTGGTGGAATGCTTTGGGCATCCAAAACTTATATGTATAGTCTGTTGCCCTCTCACAGGTCCTATATATCTTGATCCCATATCTGGCATGCTTGCTGGGGAGAAATTGTTTGAAGGAAAAGGCAGCCAGAAAAATTAATGAGGGACTCATCAACGCAGATGTTTTACTGGGGAGTATAGACATCTGCAATTTTTTTGTTAAGGTGATTTGCAATTGGCCGAATTTTGTGGAGCCGGTCAAATTCAGGGTCACCCCGAGGACGACAGAGTGTATTATCGTTGAAATTCATAAAACACATTATACTTTCATATTACTGCCTGGCCAGGGCAGCAGAGAACACAGGCATATGATGAATCGGGTCTGTAGACTAAAACAACAGCAGTTCATTTTTTATAGTAATACCCATGTTGAGGGTTAGGCCCCAAAAAGCTTTAAATTCGGAAACTGTAATGGGTTTCCATGCGAATGATCTGGCAAGGTTTGAATTTGGGTTGGTGGAGATAAACAGTTGTGCATATAAATTGCTTTGAGCCACAATCAATCCATACAGATCTTCCATGAAAAAACGCTCCAAAAATCAAGGGGAGTAGTTAAATTTGCTGTTTCCACCTGAATTCCGGGTTGGGCAGTGAATGGGGGAAGTACGGGTGCTGCAGAACTTGTGGGCTGCCAATCGGGATTTGCAAGCAAATCCGGAAGAGTACTAGGGGCTCTACAGGCCTGTGTGCGAATTCTTGGTGGCGGTCGAACACTGCTTGTGCAAGCCACCGCACCAGCTTGTACTGTACTTCTAGGACTCGCCAAGTCACCAAGTCATACTGCAGTATGGTATATGAAAGACCAGGATGTACTAGGCCGCTGGTGCTCGCCAGTTCATCAAAAGGTAGAGCGGCACTAATACTGGCACTCTGCTGCATATGAGAGCCCAGAGGTGATTAAATACCACCAAAAGAAAGCTCTATCTGTTTCAAAAAATGATAAAAATTTCATATGGGTACAGTGTTGCATGACCGCGCAATTGTCATTCAAAGTGAAACCGTGCTGAAAGCTGAAAATTGGCCTGGGCAGGAAGGGGGTATCAGTGCCCTGTACATTTTCTGCTTGGTTGTTAATGATACATTTTTATTTAATGCCCTTTTTGCTGCTTCAGTTGCTCCATGGAGGTCAATGGTGATGTATAGTGATAATACATCAGTGGCTGGCAGAATAGTTTCTTGTGCTATCTGACTATTTTTTAGTAACTGTATGATATGCCTAGTGCCTTTTGAGATATGCCTTTGTTCCTGCACCAATGGTTGCAGGAAGAGATCCACATACTCCCCCCAGTCTGGCTGTGAGGGAGTCTTTTCTATTAATGATGAGTCTCCCCGGAGGTTGTTTTTTTATCTTTGTGAATTTTCTGGACACTATGGGGTTTATTTACTAAAGCTGGAGAGTCCAAAATCAGACTCCCTTCTGCATAGAAACCAATCGGCTTCCAGGTTTCATTGCCAAAGCTTCATTGAACAAGCTGAGGTTAGAAGCTGATTGGTTTCTATGCAGAAGGGAGTCTGATTTTGGATTCTCCAGCTTTAGTAAATAAACCCCTATATGTTACCAATATATATTACCAATAGTCTGCATAGAGATGGTACTAAGTACCTCGCCTCCTTTTTAACCCCTTTTTTGCTCCCCTATTCAACAGTTTTTTCCAATTCTCTTTTATATTGTTTGGTGGTATTCTTACTCGGGATATATATTCCTATCCCCCAATAGTTTTTCCATTTCCTGTTTTATATTGGTGTTTAGATAATATAACAATTCCCCCTCCCTTATCTGCAGGGCGGATTACTATGTCTGTCTTCCCTTTTGTTCCAAAGCTTTAATGCCCTACTTTATATCCTGTGTGTCCTTCTGCTTTTTAATGGGCAGGGTAGATTTGATTTAAATCAAGTTGATTTAAGGCTCAATGTAAATCATAATTTTTAAAGAGCAATTGTCATCCCTGTCCTGCAGCGGCTCCTCCTCCGACCCGTTGTTGACTCCCCGACCATCCCATTCACTTTAACGGGACGGCTGGTGATGCGGCAGTGACACAACAAGGTGAGGGACACAGCAGGCGTGTGGATGCCCACTAACAGGTGCTGCCATGACGGATCTAAAATGATAATGCTCTTTAAATGTAAGGAATCTGACTCATTCTTGCTGGTAGTTAGAATCTTTAATATTTGCAAACCAAATGAAGGTTTCTTTTTTAGAATAATAAGCTGTCAGGTTAGTAAAACAGCGATATCAGAACTGTTTTTAGGCTAATAGGTTAATCACACATAGCTGGAGAACTACTCAAATTCTTTTTTCATGTTTTTTCTCATAATTACTGTAAAAATTGTGTGAATACATCAATGCAGTTCATGTTATCTCAGCTTGCAGAGCTTGGATTCATTGAATGAGTTTACCAAAAATGTAAATATTGCAGAATATACAGCCTCATGCTACATAACTAAGCTCCATTTCATGCTGAATAAACTAAATTATTAATGTATCTTAAATAGAAAATTATTTAGATAGATTTTTTCTCCAAAAGCATTTTATTAAAATAAATTTGATACAAATCAAAAAAATCCTATTTAAATCAAAACTTTTTTTTTATTTACTTTTTAAAAAATCATCTTTTTTTATCCACCCTGTTAATAGGTAATCTTTCCAAATCCTCTATAACATGTTTCGTAAACATATAATTTTAGCTATTATCAGTAATCATTGGATTAAACAGTGACCTGTTTCTCAAATGTGTATGAAATTCTCCCATTTGTACATAATTCTTAGTTTGATTAGCCACTAGGTTCTGTGCATACTGCTTTTTGATATTTAAATTTCTCACCAATTTTTGAATACCCAAATGTATCAATTTTATTAAACCCTTTCTTGGGGGCAATTTTTAATCCTCTGTCCAAAACTTGTATCTCTTTTTTAGTGAGTACTACCCCACTAAGGTTAAAAATCTCTCCTAGAACTCCCTTCTTTTTTTTGTTTTTGTCCTTCTCCCTGCTCTATACCCTCTCTTTCCCTTGGATGTTATCCATCCTAAAAAAGGTACTGGAGATCTATATTCCTGTTTCCTCATACTGCAGGGGTGTACACCGGTTCTGAGTGGGGATTTGGATATTGTTGCCCATATTCCTGATCGTTCTAGTTTGGATGTTCAGTATATAATTATTGTGATGTATGTAATATGGTCTGTATGAATTTTCTCTGTTCTCTTCCCCTGGGGTCTGGTTCCCCTATATTGCCTCTCATATGTTGTTGTCTATATATTATAGAAATCAACACATTTTATATGGGAGTGTGATTAATGTGGGTGATTCACTGTTTAACATTTATTTATTTGTAGCAGCTCACAAGACTGATTGAATATTTATTGTTTTGGTGATGCACCAAAATGTGTGTTGAACAAAGTAGCAAAATTAACTTTTTTTAAAAAAAAGTACCAAAATATATGCATTAAAAAAAGTGACAAAATGCACCTTTTCGGGCACAGAGAGTTGTGTGTGTTTTTTTTCTTTTTTCTTTTTTCAACTCATTTTTGGCACTTTTTGTAGCGCATTTATGACATAATAATACATGCATTTTCTCTCTCTCTCTCTTTTTCTTTCTCGCTCAATAATTTTTAACCCTCTGGTGCTAATATATAGGAAGAAAAAAAGTCTTCCTCACATTTCACCCACCAACTTCTCTCCCAGATTCTACATCTCTGAGCTTGAGTATCTGGGACAGAGATATTCCACACTAATGGCCAGTGAGATCTTGAGATCTCACTTTCATAAACTGACTGTTTGTGTACCAGTGAATGGCAGAACGGTTGTGTGCTGTGTTGAGAACAAGTTCTCTGCTCCTCATCTCAGTTACATCATCTCAGTTACATAAATCGGTACACTTGAGAGATCAGCCCTGATCCTCAGGATCACAGCTGTTCTCTCTTTCGTAAACGGACATCTAATGCACACACTGCATTTACCATGTGTTGTGATTGTGTACACACAGGCTGCAAACATTCATTATAATAAATATTCCAGTTTGTGGTCAGTCATCGTTGTCATGCTTGTTCAGACCTCGCGTAGTGGGAACAAGCATTCTTAACCTCCCTGGAGGTATTCCCGAGTGTAGCTCGGGGTAAAGTTTCAGCACCACAAGCGCTAACCCCGAGCTACACTCGGGAATACCTTGCAGCGCTGCTCCGGGTTCTCTTCTTCACTTACCTTGTCCTGCGCTCCCGCAGTGTCCCCGGCAATGTCCTCCAGCCGATGCCAGCATCTGTCTTCTGGGTTCCGTTCCCTGCGACGTCAGGACGTAAGGGGATGGAACGGCGGGTAATTTAAAAATGTGAAAATGTGACATTCAATAAATACACTAAAATCACATAGTAAAACATTACTGTATCAAACCAATTCACATACATTTTGTCCCTAGTGCTTTGTCCTGTGCCCTGCCTGCATTTTTACTGTTCTTTCGGCCTGGAAACTGAGACCAGCTAGAGAACAGCGATAGTAAATTAGAACCACTTGCAAAATTGAGTGCTAATGATTCGTGGGGGAAATTCGTCATCAGACACTGAAAACGATTTTGTGAATTTGCTCAGTGATGTGCGAACTTGGCGCTATATTTCAAATTTCAGTGTTTTTGGTTTGATTATATTCTTGAGCACAGAAATACTGACATAATCAGACCAGTTAAAGTGCAATTTACATGAGTAAACGCATGTCGCACATAGGGCAGCCCATCATCTATGGGCTGCTCTCTGTGGGTTTGTTGCCCAAAAGAAGCTCCTTTTTTTTTTTGGGTGACAAGCTTAGTGCGATTTTTAATCAGGCAATTCTGTTTCACAGCAGCCATGGCAGAATGGCACCCAAATGTGTGTTGCACATTCTGCTGAGATTTGGTATTGTCTTATGTGAACAGGACCTTAAATAGCAATGCTATTATGGTACTTGTATATTGTGTCGTGGTTGCACTTCAGTTTACAGGCTGTGTATATTTGTATACCAGTTCAGGCGCCCAGTCAACTTTTTATGTGTATGTGCAGTTAGGTCCATATACAGTATATTTGGACACAGGCACAATTTTCATACTTTTGGCTCTGTATGTCACCAGAATAAATTAAAACAAAACAATAAAAATTAATTTGAAGTGCAGACTGTCAGCTTTATTTCAAGGAGTTGAACATATATATAAAGTACAAATTTTAGGAACTGCAACCCTTTTTATACACAGTCCTTCCATTTTCAGGGGCTCAAATGTAATTGGACAAATGAATATAATCATAAAATGTTCATTTTTAATGTTTTGTTCAGAATCCTTTACAGGCAATGACTGTCTGAAGTCTGGAACCCATGGACATTACCAAAGACTGGGTTTCCTCCTTTCTGATGCTTTGCCAGGCTCTAACTGCAGCTGTCTTCAGTTGTTTTTTGTTTGTGGGTCTTTCTGCCTTTTAGTTTTGCCTTCAGCAAGTGAATTGCATGCTGAATTGGGTTGAGATAAGGTGATTGACTTGGCCATTGCAGAATATTCCACTTCTTTTCCTTCAAAAGCTCCTGGGTTGCTTTTGCAGTGTGTTTTGGATCATTGTCCATCTGTACTGTGAAGCGCTGTCCAATCAACTTTGCTGCATTTGGCTGAATCTAGGCTGACCGTATATCTCTAAACACTGCAGAATTCATCCGGCTGCTTCTGTCACATCATCAGTAAACACCAATGGCCCAGTGCCACTGGAAGCCATGCATGCCCATGCCATCACACTGCCTCCACCATGTTTTACAGATGATATTGTGTGCTTTGGATCATGAGCTGTTCCAAGCCTTCACCACACTTTTTTCCTCCCGTCATTCTGGTACAGATTCATCTTAGTTTCATCAATCCAAAGAATTATTTTCCAGAACAAGTTTTGCTTTTTTGATGTTTTTTGGCAAAGTCTAATCTGGCTTTCCTATACTTCAGGCTTATGAATGGTTTGCACCTTGTGGTGAATCATCTGTATTTGCTCTCGTGAAGTCTTCTCTTCATTGTAGACTTTGACAATGACACGCCAGCCTCCTTGAGAGTGTCCTTCACTTGTCTGAATGTTGTGAATGGGTTTTTCTTTACCATAGAGAGAATCCTGCAATCATCCACCACTGTTGTCTTTCATGGACGTCAATGCCTCTTTATGTTGCTGAGCTCACCAGTGCGTTCTTTCCTCAGAATGTACCAAACTGTTGATTTGGCCACTCCTAATGTTGCTGATATCTCGCTGATGGATTTGTTTAATTTTTTACCTGTTTCACTTGCATAGACAGCTCCTTTGGATGTGGGAAGGCAGCTGTGATTTCTTGGTGCATCACAGTTGGCTCTCCACTGCGCATGCGCAAGACGCACTCAGTGATCCTGCAGTCTCCTAGGACCTGTGACAGGCAGATAGATACCTGCCAAAAATAAGTACCCGCTCCCAGGGGAAAATAAACACCCAAAAGTGGGAGAAGTAGGAAAAGCGGAATTTCCCTTTTCAGGTGAAGTTCTACTTTAATCTGACTACACATTGATATTTACATTTTAGCCATAAACAGCAGTGAAGGCCACTAAGGTCCATGTATTCTGTACACATGTAAACATCAGCATAAAATACGTCCCATATGCAGGTCCGTGAACCCAGGTTTTTTCTAGTTTTTCATTTACACAGTTGTAATGCTGCAGAACAAAACAAAGCTATGTGCATGGGCTCATCACATACAATATTGCTGCTTTTAGATTTGTATAAATTACAGATCTGAATGCAGCAGATTGTATGCTCATGTGCATGAGCCCTTAAAGTGTATCTAAAGCCATTTTTCTAAATTTTTGGATATAGTAGGGAAGGGTAAGAATCTGTCTTTTTTTTTTTTTTTTATTGCTGAGCTGTCATCAGAACAGTTGTGGGGAGGAAATTATCCAGTACAGACACTTGTTCTGGTGATAATTGTTCAAGAGATGATTTATTTTCCTTTAGAGCTCACCTATCACTGCTTGTTGTGTCTGGGGACAAAAAGCGAAGGAAAATTTCCCCAAAGGGACACAGACAGCGAGCAAAAAAACTGTCAGGGTTTTTAACCATTCCTTATTCAAAACAAGAGGTAAAAAAAAAAAAACTTTAAAATTCTTTCCATGTGTAGTTCCTGTGCCTAACGAAGCATGCTTGAAAAAAGGAAGACTGAATGATTTTTGTTTTTCTGTAGACCTGCTTCTGTGCGTACAGAGAAATCTAATATTCATGCTCTAATTTGTGTTAGTCCTTAGAATAAATACTTTGCAGAATTGTGACGGTTTCGTAATTGTTTCTGAAGTATTCTTGTTTGCTTGCAAAATATCCAATAGAAATTGGTACGTTCTGTAATGAGTGTGAGACCACAAACAGGTCTTATTCCAAAAAGTTGTTAAAGGGACCTTTTTGCCAGACCATTAATTAAAAAAATAAATAAATCTTCCCATAATAATATGTTTGCATTTAATGTATTTTGTACAAGTTATTTACCCATAAAAACCCTTTTTTTATCTTGCCATGTGAAAGCATTAATTTTAGTGCATACAAAGACAATAGTATACCCATTTTTTAGAAAAATATATAAAATAGATACCAAATATGTCAAGTCCTAAAATTGCAAATGCCTGTGGAATTGCAAAAAAGCATGGTATCCAAAACTCATAATGCAATGCTTTAAAAGCAAAATCTGGAACTGACTGCGCTGGTGTACAAGGTCCATTAGAATACAGTTGCAAGAAAAAGTATGTGAACCCCTTAGGATTACGTGGAGTTTTGCATGAATTGGGCATAAAATGTGCTCTGAATGTCATCTAAGTCACAACAATAGAAGAACACAGTTTGCTGAACGTAATACTACACAAACATTAGATGTTGCCATGGTTTAATTGCACATAACATGTAAACATTCACAGTGCAGGGAGGAAAAAGTATGTGAACCTTTGGACTTAATAACTGGTTGACCCTCCTTTGGCAGCAATAACCTCAACCAAACGTTTCCTGTAGTTGCAGATCAGACCTGCACAACGATCTGGAGTAATTTTGGATCACAAAACTGTTTCAGTGTAGCAATATTCTTGGGATGTCTCGTGTGAATCGCTCTCTTAAGGTCATGCCACAGCATTTCAATCAGGTTGAGGTCAGGACTCTGACTGGGCCACTCCAGAAGGCGTATTCTGTGCTGTTGCAGCCATTGTTTTGTTTAATTACTTGTATGCTTTGGGTCATTGTCCTATTGCATCACCCATCCTCTGCGGAGCTTCAGTTGGCGGACAGATGGTCGTACGTTTTCCTGCAAAATGTCTTGATAAACTCTGGAATTCATTTTCCCATCAATGACAACAATCCGTCCAGGCCCCAAGGCAGCAAAGCAGCCCCAAATCATGATGCTCCCTCCACTATGTTTTACAGTGGGGATGAGGTTTTGATGTTGGTGTGCTGTGCCTTTTTTTCTCCACACATAGTGTTGTGTGTTCTTCCCAAACAACTCAATCTTAGTTTCATCTGTCCACAGTATATTTTGCCAGTAGTGCTGTGGAACATCCAGCTGCTCTTTTGCAAACTTCAAACGTGCTGCAATATTCTTTTTGGACAGCAATGGCTTCCTCCGTGGTGTCCTCCCATGTACTCCATTCTTGTTTAATGGTTTCCTTATTGTAGATGTGTCAACAAAAATGTTAGCATGTGCCAGAGATTTCTGTAGGTCTTTAGCTGACACTCTGGGATTCTTCTTTACCTCATGCAGCATTCTACGCTGTGCTCTTGCAGTCATTTTTACAGGACGACCACACCTAGGGAGAGTAGCAACAGTGCTAAATTTTCTCCATTTGTAAACAATCTGTCTTACCGTGGACACATGAACATCAAGGCTTTTGGAGATACTTTTGTAATCCTTTCCAGCTTCATGCAAGTCAACAATTCTTGATCGTAGGTCTTCTGAGAGCTCTTTTCTGCGAAGCATGGTTCACATCGGACAGTGCTTCTTGAAACCAGTAAACCCAAAACAGGTGTGTGTTTTTTAAGGGCAGGACAGCTGTCAGCAACACATCCAATATCATCACACTGATTGGAGTCAAGGTTGGCTCACTCCTGGCTCCAATTAGCTCTGGGAGAAGTCATTAAGCTAGGGCCTCACATACTTTTTCCTCCCTGCACTGTGAATGTTTACATGTTATGTGCAATTAAACCATGGCAACATCTAATGTTTGTGTAGCATTATGTTCAGCAGACTGTGTTCTTCTATTGTTGTGACTTAGATGACGTTCAGAGCACATTTTATGCCCAATTCATGCAAAACTCCACGTAATCCCAAGGGGTTCACATACTTTTTCTTGCAACTGTACATGGAAAACACTTTGCATGCATTTCTGATGATGAAAAAAGGCTCTGGACAGCATCTGGATATGGAACAGTTAAAAAACGCTTCTACGTGCAAACGCTTATAAACACAGTTAACCGCGTTTACGCGTGTTTGACGTTTGAAACACCGGTAAAATCTTCTCCTTAATGCAAGTTTGGTGCATTCAAGAAAATGACTGTAAACTCAACTGCCTGTAAATGACTGTAAATGACGATGTGTACATGGACACATAGGAAAACATTAGGGATAGTTCAGGGGCTGCAGAAAAAAACGCAGAACAGCTCCTGAACGTCACTTTAGTAGCTGCAGTGTACATGAGCCCTAATACAAACCTATAATGGAAACATTGATAAATAGGGGATAACTTCAGTATGCAGTACCCTGCATGATTAAATGATCAATAGATCCAGAGATATAGGCAACTGTTTTGTACAGGAGGAATTATAACTAGAGATGAGCAAATTGTTTTGAAAATCAGGTTAATATGTCAAATTCTGATATTGTGATTTGTCTGAAAATAGTCCTGGGAATCGTACAATATATGAAATCCTTAAAGTGTAACTGAGGGAATTTTTTTTTTTCCTTTTTATAGTTTTGGATAGCGGAGGGATTAGAGTGCTAGGGAGTTTCACCCTCTGTTTGTCAAGTTTCCCTTTATCACTAAATCACTGAGGGTGAATTGACACTATGCATTGTGGCAGATGTTTTACTGCAGGGACAAACAGGAAACAATAGTTTCCTATGTGTCCCATTCACACTACAATACAGCATATGGCTGCGCTAAAATGCAGATATGGTGCATTTTATTGCAGCACACCATGCAGAATTGCGGGGCAATGTACAGTATTGTGCTGCTGCACATTGCCGTGAACGAAAAGTACATTATGTAAAGTTCACACAAAACAAAACGAAGGGAGCTGATCACACTGTCCCCTACCGCAGTTAGCAATGGAGAGCTGCCAGAGCAATGAAATGCTTCATCAGCTCTCCGTTACAGCCTAAGAGTGGGAATGAGAGGAAAACCCACCAGAGCAGAAATAGAGAGGAAATCTTCCAATGGAGGCACTAGTTCTGGGTACAGCCAGGGATTTCCCTCACTTTAGAGGGATTTTCTCTAACTTCATGTTTTGGCTATGGTACAGAAAGTGAAGAAAAATCCTCCTAATGGGACAAGGATGGCAAAAAACTGACAGGGATTATAATAATGGGCTCTTAAGCAGGCCATAGACTTGGAGAAAACCGGCCATTTTTTTTTAGAAAATCGTAAAATCGGTCGTTCAGTCGGCCAACGTTACTACCATTGAAAAAAAAAGTCGGCTGGTTTTCGTCCCGTCTACGGCCAGCAATTAATATAATAGCGGTGTCCCTGCATAGAGCCCCGCTATTATATTTGACAGAAGAAATAGATTATGAAGAAGAAGAAACAACATTGTATCTATTTGTACTTGAATAGAAACATCTGTATCTGAAATAGATACAAATAGATACAATGTTGCAACTTTTTCTTCTTCTTCTTCTTCTTCTCTGGCAAAATCTATTTCTTCTTCTTCTGCAAAATCTATTTCTTCTTCTTCTTGATATTCTATTTCTTCTTTTCTTCATATTCAATTTATTTGAAAATCTGCAAAAAGAACGGCCGATTTGACCATAATTACCGCGAAAATCGGCCGAACGACCAATTTCCCGACTAACGATCCGAATATCGGCCGATTTTTTTTATTGGCCGATAATTCAGCGACTTTATCGGAAGTCTATGGCCTGCTTTACTGTATCCAAAATTGGGGGTAAAAAAGTTTTGGTGTTCTACTTAATTAATTTATGGTTCTCCATTGGCACGTTTTGAATAGAAATATTCAGGGAAAACAAACATTCTCAGTTCATAAATTCTTTTGATACTATTTGATAACTGACGAGAAGTAAAGAAGCAGCGCCACATATGCATAATCAGCCTGTTGTTGGCTGCTTTTTAGGCTCCATGCACACAGGGCGTTTTAATAACACTGGTAACGTTAGCTGTGTAAATTCTCATTAAAAACGTGAGGTTTTTAGCATTTTTGCATTAGCATTTAGCTGCATTATGTGGCGTATTTTTTTTATACAAAATAGTTTTTTTTTTTTGCTCAAAAAAGCCGTTTTGCCGTGGTTTGCCGCATTTTACCGCATTTTTACAGCTAAAAAAACTCCCTCTAGAAACCCTCTTGTTCTGGGGGGTTTTTTTCCAGCCAGAAAACGCCCCTGCCAAAAAACCTTGATTACAGTCTGTGTGTATGGACACATAGGATAACATGCTGGGGAGTTTACTGGCTGTAGAAAAAAAAGCCAAAAACAGTAGCTGCATAAATGTCCGGTGTGCATGAGGACTTAATGTTGATATATTATTTATATGTGTAAAATAGCACAGGAAATAATTTTAGGGCAGGTTCACATCGGAATGTGCGTGTTTCCATGTGGTTTTGACAGCCCATTAATTTCAAAAGGCTGCAAAATGCACTGAATTGTGGAAAAAGTAGTGCAAGCACTACATTATCAGAACACTTTGCATCAAATTTTGTGGACACAAATGTAGCTTGTTTGGGATACCATTAACAATTCATTGGCACCCACATGCCTCTCTCAAGGGCAGCTTGTTCACCTGCAGTGCAGCAAACATGAACAGAACGTACCTTTTACTGGATTGTATTTTGGTATGAATGGAACCTTAAATTACTGTGTATCAATCTAAACATTAAATAAATACATTTTTCTTGTAGTATTCCTCAGTTCTCTCCCATCCTATTTTTTTTTTGTTCTTTATTTGTATGCAAGATATCATATACGAAAAGTGCAAACAAAGACCATTGTGACAAGTACAAATGGTAGCAGTATAGGAGAAAAGGCCTGACCAAAAACAAAGTTAGCTGCATACAATAAGACCATAAAAAACCAACTTGTAAAAACAGGGTATATTACAGGCAGGGACAATGGTCCAGACAAAACCAATTATAATTAAATCAAAAGGTGTACATCCTGCAACAATCCTGTGTTCGAGGAAGAGTAGAGTAGGGCTGGGCAAAAAGCAGGCTAATGTGCAGTGGGTCACTAGGTGATTGTATGAACAGCATGTATAGCTTTTGCCAGCAGCCGGCTGAGAGACAGAGCGATATCAAGGAAAACTGGGAGCTGGAGAAGAGGCCCGCCTCAGTACCCCACAAAAATAGGGGGAGGGGGGGGACAAAAGAGAGTCCAAAAAAAGGGGATGAAGGGGAGAGTGAAGCAGAAGAAAAGGAAAAGCCAGAAAAAAAGGGTGAGAAAGGAGGGTGAATAGGGCAGACTAGAAGGTAGAAAGCATCCGTCCTCTCCCGGTCAGAGCAAACTGCATGTTAAAGAGACCTGCCTCACTAAGGGGGAGTAAATTCATTTTGGTAAGCATCTGTATAGACAAAATTATGCCATGGGCGCCAGGTTTCTTGAAAGGTCTCCTCTTGATTGCATAGAGTGGCAGTAAGGTGGTCCTCCATGTCCCTAAGGTCATTAACCTTGGAAAACCACATGGAAAGATAGGGAGGATAAATGTCTTTCCATCGGAGGGGAATACAGGCCTTTGCCACATTTAGAAGCTGAACAGTCAAGGAGGCTTTATATTTCTTAATGGGTCTTCCTGTTAAATGCAAGAGCCAAGCTGCCTGGTTGTCCTGTAAGTCAACCGTGGTAAGTTGTTTAATGAATAAATAATCCCAGTTACTCCCCTCCAAAATTATTGGAGCCTTGGGCATTGCCAGAAGATATGTATGTCGGTCTCGCATCTCCAACAGACACTGGAAAATTGAGGCAAAATGGAGTGGAACCTGGTGGGAACCTGATACCATTGAATAAGGAGTTTATAATTGGTTTCTTGAACCTTGGTAGCTATAGAAGAGTTTTGGGCAAAGTGAAGAATTTTCTCTCTGTGATGACATGTAGGTCATCCCTAGATCACATTCCCATTTGGAGAGAAAAGGGGGAACGTTCTCGGTCTCAGGCTGGATAAGGGATGAGTAAAGAGTGGAATGGGTGTGCTGAACCGACTCGGCCCTGTGGCACATAGACTGGGAGGCAGTCAGGGGACGGGTGATGGCCGGAACGCACAGGTAGGCTTGAAGCTGCAATCCACCACAGAAACTCAGGGAAGGATCTACCAACCTAGTAGGATCAGGTGAGATGTTGGCCCCAGCTGGGATCAAAAAGTGTGATAGATGAGTCCGTCCACAAGAGGAGAGGCGCAAGAATTGCTGGTCTTCCAATCTGAGTGTGAAGTCAGTGTTACCCCACACAGGAACCAATGGGGAAGGACCAGGGTAGATTGAGGTGTTTCGGAATTCTTCCCGAGCGACCCTCAAGGTCTAATTTTCTGACTTATTTCAAATTGAGTAATGCAACCTCCACTGCTACCCATTGTAAAGAGCGTAATGATAACAGACTTTGCATTTTCATGGTACCATTTATATGGCTTGATACCTGTAAGCTCGCCAAATCTCCTTGCCTGCTCAATGTCTGTGGATTCCTTCCCAGAAACCTCAGAAGCTTTATAATACTTTTCTGTAATGTCGTTCGAGTTTATAAATAAAGATTTAAAAAAATTTTGTTAAACAAACTGAACTAAAAACACTTTTGTACCCTCCACAATACACACTTCTCTTGTATTTAAAGCTCTACTCCATGTTTAACAAATACTGCAAAAACAAGGGGTATGTGTATTCTTAACTGAATCATGGCATACTTGGTGTATTTCTTCCATATCTGTGCAGTAATCTGGCATAAATTTTGCTTTTGTGCAGAAGCTTCCTGTAATAAAGACCTGTAACTGCTACTCTCTCTCCTTGTGCAGGGTGACTGGTCTTGTCTCCGCCCCTTCCTGTAGTTTCTGCAGGCAGCCTGTAGTGTGTGGGCCTGCAGAGTCCCTCCCACAGCTCTGCCCTCTGCACGTTATGTACAGCTACCTTTACAATGTAATATCTTGGTTTGGAAAGGTATTTGGTGTACTCAAAGTGTATTTATGCCTTTTGTCGTATTGAGGAATACAGGGGTTAGACAAAAAATGGAAACACTACATGATTTGCAGGTGTGAAAGTGACAACATGTTTTGCATTGAAATCGGAAGTGATGTAACATTCTTTTGCTTTCACTGTGTGATGAGACACCTAGTTAACAGGTGTGAAGCCTCACTTAAATCCTTCACTGCTTGAGCTGCTAGTAATACGTAGTCGTGTCAGAGCTTACTGATCTTCACAAAGGGCGAATTGTTAGTGCCTGCTTAGCTAGTGCCTCTGTGACTGAAGTTTCCAATTTATTTGTTGTGTTCTGAGGTACAGTATCAACGGTTATGACGGCATATACAGTTTCCAGGAAAACATCGTCTGATAGGCATAAGTGCAGTCAACTGACCAAAAAAGACAAAAGGACGTTGCAGGATTGTGACCCGGAATTAAAAATGCAACTGCTGCAAAAGTGACTGCAGAGCTCAATCCCAGTCCTGTGAAGACTCAGTCCCGTGAAGACTGAGATTGGGGCACCAACAATTTGCCCTCTTTGAAGTTCAGTAAGCTCTGACATGACTCTGTATTACTAGGAGCGCACGCGGTGAATGACGAAATTGAGGTTTCCCACCTGTTAGCTAGGTGTCTCATCATACAACGGAAGCAATGCTACATGAAGCTGTTTTGATGGGCACTGATATGCTTCACTGATGAACAGTAATAAGCTGCACTGATTGGCAATGATGTGGGTGCACTGATATTCAGGGCACTGATGATCAGTGTAAATGTGTGCTGTCAGGATTGCCGGTTATTGGCTTTTCTGTTCTCACACAGTGATAACGCACAAGGAAGGAAATTCCAATAACCGGCAGGTTTGTTTAAATGAGAACAGATGTGATTGATTTGTGATCAACTGTGTTTAAAGGGCACAGCAATTACAGGGCATGCCCCAGGGGCGTGGTTCTGGACGGAGGTCTATGGACATCCTCCCAGAGCTAGACTGCTGTGATGTATTGGTCTTTCGGCTCTGGTGTGGTCGGGAAGTGGTTAAAGTGGTTGTAAACTTCAGACCTGAAATATGAACAAAGCACGTCCCTCTATAGTGTGTTCTTTTGTTAATCCAGAGTACTAAGTGTCATTTGTGTCTGCTGCCTTGTTTCTCTGCTATAAGAGTCCCTTCTGACGAGTTTTCCTGACAATAGTAAAATGGTGATGGGGGAGGGCACAGCCTGTGATTGAGAGCCTCAGCTCTGTTCCTGTGTGCTGTGTGAAGAGAGTTGTGTCCAGTCAGCTCTCCTCAGTGATGTGACTTCAGTTCCCTGCCCCTTGCTTTTCAGAGCTGAGAAATTTTGTGTAAATGCTGCACTTTGAATGGATGTAGGGGAAAGTCGGCTGTAGCTAAACAGGTATATCTTGTGTAGAATGATTTGTTTCATCTCTGTGTATGACCTGAGGTCGGTCACTTCTGTAGATACATGTGAGGGTTTACAATCACTTTAAGTTGTTCAGCAGTCTATGTAATCTGATCTCTCTGCTTCAGGTCTAATTTTAGCACATTTGTTTTGGACCCTGAGTGATAAATATAGCATAGTCCTTTCAATATGTCATATTTATCCAATTAAAAAGAGATGTAAAAAATTTAAGTTGAATGTTATAAGTTACTGTGGTGCTATTTAGGGGCCCACAAGGCCTCTGAAGCATCCTGTGTGCACATGTCCGGCTGTAAACTGGTAAGGTTTGATCCTCTTCCATGTTTTTTACATCTACCTGGTATTCTGATAAGGACTGTGTTTTTTGTTTTGTTTTTCTTCTTTTTTCAATGGCTGCCAGCCTCTCTATATTCTTAATGTACAGGTGAAACTCGAAAAATTTGAATATCGTGCAAAAGTTAATTTATTTCAGTAATGCAACTTAAAAGGTCAAACGAATATATGAGATAGACTCATTACATGCAAAGCAAGATAGTTCAAGCCGTGATTTGTCATAATTATTATACAGGATTTATATAGCGCCAGCAGTTTGCTCAGCGCTTTACAATATAATAATTGTGATGATTATGGCTTACAGCTCATGAAAACCCCAAATCCACAATCTCAGAAAATTAGAATATTGTGAAAAGGTGCAATATTCTTGGCTCAAAGTGTCCCACTCTAATCAGCTAATTACGCCATAACACCTGCAAAGGGTTCCTGAGCCTTTAAATGGTCTCTCAGTCTGGTTCAGTAGGAATCACAATCATGGGAAAGACTGCTGAACTGACAGTTGTGCAGAAAACCATCATTGACACCCTCCATAAGGAGGGAAAGCCTCAAAAGGTAATTGCAAAAGAAGCTGGATGTTCCCAAAGTGCTGTATCAAAGCACATTAATAGAAAGTTATGTGGAAGGGAAAACTGTGGAAGAAAAAGGTGCACAATCAGCAGGGATGACCGCAGCCTGGAGAGGATTGTCAGGAAAAGGCCATTCAAAAGTGTTGTGGACTTTCACAAGGAGTGGACTGAGGCTGGAGTCAGTGCATCAAGAGCTACCACACAGACGGATCCTGGACATGGGCTTCAAATGTCGTATTCCTTTTGTCAAGCCGCTCCTACACAACAAACAACGTCAGAAGCGTCTTACCTGGGCTAAAGAAAAACAGACCTGGTCTGTTGCTCAGTGGTCCAAAGTCCTCTTTTCTTATGAGAGCAACTTTTGCATCTCATTTGGAAACCAAGGACCCAGAGTATGGAGGAAGAATGGAGAGGCACACACTGCAAGATGCTTGAAGTCCAGTGTGAAGTTTCCACAGTCTGTGTTGATTTGGGGAGCCATGTCATCTGCTGGTGTTGGTCCACTGTGCTTCATTAAGTCCAGGGTCAACGCAGCCGTCTACCAGGAGATTTTGGAGCACTTCATGCTTCCTTCCGCAGGCGAGCTTTATGGGGATGCTGACTTCATTTTCCAGCAGGACTTGGCACCTGCCCACACTGCCAAAAGCACCAAAACCTGGTTCAATGACCGTGGGATTACTGTGCTTGATTGGCCAGCAAACTCGCCTGACCTGAACCCCATAGAGATTCTATGGGGCATTGCCAAGAGAAAGATAAGAGACATGAGACCGAACAATGCAGAAGAGCTGAAGGCCACTATTGAAGCATCCTGGTCTTCATTAACACCTCAGCAGTGCCACAGGCTGATAGCTTCCATGCCACGCCGCATTGAGGCAGTAATTGCTGCAAAAGGGGCCCAAACCAAGTACTGAGTACATATGCATGCTTATACTTTTCAGAGGTCCGATATTGTTCTACGTACAATCCTTGTGTTATTGATTGCATGTAATATTCTAATTTTCTGAGATTGTGGATTTGGGGTTTTCATGAGCTGTAAGCCATAATCATTACAATTATGACAAATCATGGCTTGAACTATCTTGTTTGCATGTAATGAGTCTATCTCATATATTAGTTTCACCTTTTAAGTTTCAGTAATAAAACAAATGAACTTTTGCACGATATTCAAATTTTTTGAGTTTCACCTGTATTTATAGGAGAAAAGTATAGCTGGTAACACACTAAAATTAGATGGTGATCGTACAAGTCATAAAATTTAAACAAAAATATAATTTCTAGTTTTAGAAAATGTTTGAAAATATTGTAAATTTAATGAAGTGCTTTTTAAATTGCAGTTCTGGGCACCAACATGGAGACAGAGAGTGAACAGAATTCCACCTCCACTAATGGGAGCACTGCCTCTAGCGCCAGCTCTCGTCCACAGATTTCTCAGATGTCTCTGTATGAGCGCCAGGCTGTTCAGGTATGCCAATTGTCTCATTCTGTGCATTCAATAATGTGTTACTAAACCCAGGACCCTGCATTCACTATATCTGGTCTCCCACAGTACATAGAACATGAAAATTAAATTATTTTAGTAAAAGTAAGCTGCTAAATACCTTTTCTTATCAGCAGTATATAGTGTTTTTTGGCTTCTATCAGTGTTCAGCCAAGCACTAGTTAAAGCTTGTAGAAGGAGTTTTCTTTCTGCTCTAGGAGGATGCAAAACCCCTGACATCTGTCTGACCAGTGCTGATTGGCCCTGTGCTGATCACATGCAAAAAAAAAAACTCTCTAGCAATATACACTAAACTGTACATGTGCAGAATGGCTACGATTCAGTCTGTCTTATCAAAAGATAAGAGGTGGTCGCTTAAACAAGGAGAGGAACAGAGCAATCAGGATCAAACAATGCAGACAATTAACCCCTAAGTTTCCACAGGAAGTACAACAAGCATGTTTTACTGCATATACAGGCTGATTTTACTGTTGTGGGTTGTAGTAACAGTTTAAAGTTTATTATTTTAAATCTTTGAAGTTTTGCAAAGGTATCATCAGTCATGCTGATAAATACCATCTATTTGTATACACCAGACACCTAATAGTGATATATTCTCTGTAAATGATGCAGCGTTCTTTGGTACATCAAACATCACTGCATATGAGCTTTACGTAAAACTACTGAAAACATTTTTCCAGAGCAGTAATTTATCTGTTACATTGTACTGATGATCCGTTCAGTATTTGTTCTTGCCAGGACTGCTGGAATGTGAGATCAGAGAATAGCCATTTTCAGGTTTAACCTTAAGAAACTTATTTATAAAGAGGAATATTTATATTTTACTCCTCCTTGATACCTCTTCCCATAGTTTTGCCGATTTTACTGTATAATGGGGGATTTTCCAACAGCAAACACAACTCAAAAATACTATACCGTAATTAGACTTCAAGCTGCTGTGTTTTTGCTTCTGCTCCCTGATTAGTGCTGTTAATTTGAGTGGTGTTCTGCTTTGTGTGAGAATAGCAGTCTGCCTCTACTTTGTGCTGCCAGCACAGGGTAATTTTACCTTTTTTTTTTTTTTTTTTTTTTTTTTTTTTTTTTTTTTTATATAAAGAACAACTGGTTTATTACTGTACATGCAGCTTGACTATATTATTGTGAAACATCAAAAAGGGTTCAGTTGAGCTTTAAAAATACATAATAAATTCATTGCTACATTAATTTTATATCTGCCTCAAGCTCGGCTTTAAACTGGAGTAGTCCATTGTTTTCAAAGTAGAGAATCTCAAGAACAAACATTACTAATTTTTTGGTTTTGTTGTAATCAATCCACTTTTAAAGTAATTATTTTACTATATTAATCTCTTTTGTAAATAGGCCTCTAAAACATCTTCCATGGGCAGCTTGAAAGGAATCTGTCACTTACGTTATGGTTTCTCTTAGCAAAGGCTGGTAATTTCTGCTGGACAGCCAGCTCTGCTTTCATGTACTTGTGTGCAATTTTGCGTTAAAACCAGACCCTGCTTTCCTTTACAGCCGAGGAAGTTGCCATCTTTGCCTTTGCTTGATCTGCAGTTGCCATGGTGCTGCACATACAGAATGTGATCATTTATGACACCAGCCATTTGACAGTTTAGTTGAGAGCAAGCAACTGTGACATTATCTATGGCATGCCTTGAACTGTTTTGGGAAACTGTTAAATTTAGTTCCTCTTTAGGCTCCATGCACACTAGCATTTTTTTAAGCTTCTTGATGCTATTATCCGCATATTGTTTCTGCTCCCAAAAGCTAAAGAGCGTTATCCTACAGTGGGGAAAATAATTATTTGATCCCCTGCAGATTTTGTAATTTTGCCCACTTACAAAGAAATAAAGGGTCTATAATTTTTTTCATAGGTGTTTTTTTAAATGATAGAAACATAATATCAACCAAAAATCCAGAAAAAATATACACGATACAAATGTTATACATTGAGTTGCAGTTCAGTGAGTAAAATAAGTATCTCATCCCCTACCAACCAATAACACAGGTCTGCACAAATTTTTTTTCAAGAGCTGTTTTGGTTATTCCACGTAATCTTTATGTTTTTTGGTGCGCTGAATCTGAAAATGACCTCCATTTTGTCATAGGACATCACGCTTCCTGTCAATTTAGGTAATTATGTTAAATAAGGCAATACCTCAAAATAAATGAAAATAGACTTATAAAATTAAAGTTTTATTACAATTTTTTTATGAAAATCCTTTTTTGAACTGAAATGAGTTTACCTACACACACTAAACTCGATTCTTCTTCCCTGTGAGGCTCCTCTTGGTGCATTTACGCTTGTGAGTAGCATCTGGAATGTCTCTCTGAAGCATCCAACAGTAGTCTGCCATCATTGTAATGCTCCATTTTCCCTGGTATCTCCTTTCCATTTCTTTAATGTCTTGGTGGAATCGCTCACCTTGTTCCTCACTCACAGCTGCCAAATTTTCAGGAATGTAGTCAAGGTGGGACTGGAGGAAATGCACTTTCAAACTCATCAGGCAACCTAAAGCTTGAAATGCTTTCAGCATTCGTCCGACGATCTTTTTGTAATGAGGATCTTTGTTATTGCCTAAAAATTTCTGTACGACTTCTTTAAATCCATCCACCCTTCTTTTTGAGGATCTGTCATGGTATTGACAAACTCTTGATCAACTATAAGCCTTCTAATGTCTGGTCCGACGAACACACCTTCCTTCAATTTTGCCTCCGACAGGCCTGGAAACTTGGTGACCAAGTATTTGAAGCGTTCTCCATCTCTTGGAAGTGATTTTACGAATTGCTTCATCAATCCCAATTTTATGTGGAGAGGTGGTAGAAGAACTTTATGGGAAGGTACCAAAGTTTCCCGGAGGACGTTTTTTCCAGTGATTTTGTCGGTCTCGACTGTCCCATAGACACAGAAAACAAGGGTATTTGGTATACCCAGCTTGTTGCCCGAGCAGCATGTACAAGACCTTCAAGTCCCCACACACTTGCCAACCATGGTTTTCATATTTAAGTTTACGAAGAACCAATTCCAAGTTCTCGTAGGTTTCCTTCAAGTGTACGGAATGACCTACAGGTATGGAAGCGTAAAAACCACCGTTGTGGAGTAAAACTGCTTTGAGACTTCTTTTTGAAGAATCTATAAAAAGACGCCATTGTTCCGAATCATATTGGATTTTAAATTGACCCATCAGACCTTCGACATTGATGCAATAAACCAACTTGTCTTCCTGGGCGAAGTAAGGAACGCACTCCTTTTCACGATGTCTGAACCATGAATATGACACTCCTGGCAACAATAAATTCCTGCTTTTCAGCCTTGATCCGAGTAACAGCGGCATCTTTGGAAAGATTCAAGTCTCTTACCAAATCATTCATCTCCTCCTGAGAAAACAATTTTGGTCTTGTATCATCTTCAAAGTCAGAACTCTTTGCAGTGGGGGAGGGGCAGAGATTGTTTACCTGCAAATAACAACAAAGGGCCAGAAGAGAACTTTGGAAATGAGGAAATAGAATTTTTCTTCCCTTAAACTTGCTTAGCTTATGTATTTATTGCTGACCATCAGATTTACAGTGCTATATTTTTTTTTTTACATAACTCGGACAACCCCTTTTTTTTTTTTTTTTTGCATTTTATATCTTAAATGCACTTATATGAATTAATTAATAGTAATTTGGACTTTAAATTTGGTTAAAAACCCATAATATAAAAGAAAATACCAAAAATTTAAATTTTTTTATAAATTTGAAGACAATTTTGCATTTTGTGGCAAATCATGACGTCTAGGAGGTTTTTCAATATTTTATTTGTTTTCAGCACACCAAAATACATGGAAATTAGATGAAAATAATCAAACAGCTTTTTAGTCACAGACCTGTGTAATAATTCTGGCTCCGACAGTCTGGCTATGTGCTCATGCGCTACACAGATTATTCCTGTCAATTTAAGAAGGTGCCCCTAGACCTGCACAAGGCTGATATGGGCTACAAGACCATCAGCAAGAAGCTTGATGAGGAGACAACTGTTGGAGCGATTATTCGCAAATATAATAAATACAAAATAACCAATCGCCTTCAGTCTGGAGCTCCATGCAAGATTTCGTCTCATGGGGTAAGGATGATCATGAGAAAATTGAGGGATCAGATCAGAACTACACAAGAGGAGCTTGTGAATGATCTCAAGGCAGTTGGGAACACTGTCACCAAACAAACCATTGGTAACACAATACGCCGCTATGCATTGAAATCCTGCAGTGCCTGCAAGGTCCCCCTCTTCGAGAAGGCACATGTACAGACCCGTCTGAAGTTTGCCAATGAGCAACTAAATGATTCAGGGATGGATTGGGAGAAAGTGCTGTGGTCAGATGAGACCAAAACTGAGATCTTTTTCATTAACTCGACTCACTGTGTTTGGAGGGAAAAAAATGGTGACTATGATCCTATGAACACTATTCCCACAGTCAAGCACAGAGGTGGAAAAATTATGTCAAGCCAAGCAACAGCCAAGAAACCTTAATGATTTAGTAAAGATCTGCAAAGAAGAGTGGATCAAAATCCCTCCTGAGATGTGTACAAACCTGGTAACCAACTACAAGAAACATCTTACCTCTGTTCTTGCCAACAAGGGTTTCTCCACCAAGTACTAAGTCATGTTTTGCTTGGGGATAAAATACTTCTAAACAAAAACACCTGCGCTCTGTGGACTCCCCCTGTGTACAATAACTGCTCTAATAGACACAGTAATGTGCAAAAACAAGTATAACCCACAATATGCAGTGTTTACATAAATATAAAGTGCAAAATATATAATGTGCAAAACAACAAATATCCACATGTGGTTCCTATTTATATAAATTTGTGACTACTTGAGTTTATAAAGAGCTTAATGTATATCCTTCAAATTAGTCCATTATCCATAAACTGCAACAGTTCTTCCACATCAAAGATCAATAATATATAACTTTTTCTCTGTGAAATAAAATGCTTCATGCAATTCCGCCACTTTCAATTTTTGCTCATTGTGCTCCACTCCACCTCCGTGTACCACAACTGAGAACTCACCAGACAGCCATGAGCTTCTCAATTAAACGTTGGTCTATATGCGCTTGTTTGTATATGTGGGTTTCCCACACTCCAGTATATCACTCCACCATGCTCCCCACTTCTAGCTTCGCCAGAGGTATCACATATTAAAAGGGAGAAGGAGTTTCCAATAGTGTAAAATACCCTTTATTAAAACTTCACATCACAAAGCTAAAACCATTGGTTAACCTACTCACATTTAATAGTACATTGGCGACAAAATCTGCAGGGGATCAAATAATAATTTTCCCCACTGTATGTGTCCATGCACACTACTTTAGGCTATTAGCATTTTTTTGAGCTTCAGCATCTAGGAGCAGAAAAAAAAATAGTTTTTGCGGAGATTTTTGGAATGTTTTTCCAGCAGAAAAAAAAACACTAAATACTCCTAAACTCTACTAAAACTCTCATAAAAGTTTTTTTTTCTTCCTCTACATGCACTGTAAAAACACTAATGCTCCTGGACTCTACTAAAGCACTACTAAAAATGGTATCACTAGCTTTTTTGTATCCAGCATTTTTCCCAGCGTTTTTTGAGTCTAAAAAAACGCTAGTGTGCATGCAGCCTAAAGTTGTGCAAATACACACTGCCCTGAAACTCATACCAGCTTCTTTGCTGCAGTCCATTGTTTGACTGATAAGTGACAGATTTCCTTTAAACTGATATTGTTACACCAAAGCCCACAAGCTTTACAAATCATGAGTGATTTCTAATGAAGTTTAATTTTGAAAATATAATGGGGGTAGATTTGTGTTCCTTTTTTTTTCTTTTGTTTGTATAGTGATTTCTAATCCAGCACCCTTATTATAAATTAACCAGATCACATTGCAGCATCTTGCCCTGAGCTGTAATATGGGTGTAGATAATCTAATGAGTTCAAGGCCTGTGTGTGTGTGTGTGTGTGTGTGTGTGTGTGTGTGTGTGTGTGTCACATGCAGTCTTTGATGTATAACTTTCTCTGCAGGCTCTCCAGGCTTTACACAGACAACCAAATGCAGCCCAGTATTTTCACCAATTGATGTTGCAACAGCAGTTAAGTAATGCACAGCTGCATAGTCTTGCCGCCGTTCAGCAGGTAAAATGGATTCAAATATTATATTCACCTTGTTCTATGCTAATAATTTAACTGTTTGCTTACCTGTGTTAGTAGCTGATGTTTTAAGTTTGACAAAAATATTGGCAGTTGGTTTGTCCAGTGTTGTCTATATAGATTAATAGTATTTTTTCTTTTTACTCTCCATAAAATCCTTTTCTTGGAGTCCATGAAGAGACACAGGTCCCATCCCTCCGTGTTTATGATCATGCTCTCAGTACTTCTTTGCTACAAAACTGAGGCATGCTGGTAGTAGGCAGGCTTATCCTGAGCTGGCCTACTTTTTTTCCTTTACCAGTGTCCAGTCCTCCTGTCTGACATTATCAAAAGGTGAAGGGTTTCCATTGTTCCTCAGTGAACTCGAATGAAAGTATTTTATGGCAAGTACAAAAATTCTGTTTTTCTCTTTTTATCAAAGTACTTTGTC
This sequence comes from Staurois parvus, assembly GCF_062004578.1. Classification (NCBI taxonomy): domain Eukaryota; kingdom Metazoa; phylum Chordata; class Amphibia; order Anura; family Ranidae; genus Staurois; species Staurois parvus. The sequence continues at coordinate 9,623,788 of NW_028318321.1, forward strand.
TAGTACTACAACCAAAATCTCTAAAGCCGCTATAACTGTAATGTGATTTGTAATCATTTAGAATAAAATATGTATGGTGTTTACCCCTATGTGATAGCAAAGTAAATCAACTGATAATGTATAAAAAATAAATCCATTACAGTGCTATAGAAAGCACAAAAGGTGGAGCATATATAAATTAAGTCCATATTTTAAAGTGCAATTAACTAACAAGCATAGTCCATAATACAAAGGGCAATTTTTCCACAGTTCCTCCACTGCATGAATGTTTCCAAGAAGACTTTTGAGTGTGAGTTTTTCTTCACACAGCTTCCAGTCAGTGCTTCAACCTTCAGGAAATTCTCGCTCATGTAGGTCATGCAGGAGGCACCGTAACTCCAGTATCTGTGCCTGCACTTGCCCCTCTGAATGCAATGACATCACAATGCAAAGATGCACTTTTCATCAATCCTGTTGTCTTCAGGTGTGGTCTCTGCACTGTGATTTTGCAGCCATTTATTGAGCTTTAGCTTTTCTAACCTTGAAATCTACCTGGTAACACATAGTGATCATTTACCTAATTGCTGTTTTCCCACTAACTTCTGTGAATTAGCCTAATTACCTGGTGACATCTAGTGGTCAATCACCTAATTTCAGTTTACCTTTTATCCTCAGTGGTCCTATTTATGTGTTTTTACCTATAATCCAATAATGGTATATAAATATACCCCATAAATAGCACTATTGATCCTTTAGATTGTAAGCTCCATGGGCAGGGCCCCCACATTCCTTCTGTACTGAAATGTATTGTAATTGTACGGTCTCCCTTATATTGTAAAGCACTGCGCAAACTGTTGGCGCTATATAAATCCTGTATAATAATAATTGATGATTATTAGATACTAAGTATGAATCGATTTATGGTATTCATTTAGGTGATTATTAGAGGTTAGTAGGTGAGCTGCGGTTAGGTAATTGACCACTGGATGTCATTAGGTAGTTTGGCTAATGAAGAGGTTAGTGAGTGATCTGGTAGAGCCCACATAGTATCTTCCAGGAGTCAACATAACAAATTTGCCAAGGCCAATCCAGAGCAGTGAGAGTCACCAGAATTCCTCCCCATATTGATCGTACAAAACAGCCCAGGGGAAAGTGTTAGGTGAAGAAAGACATAGATTAGGGTGTACTGATTTCCTAGAGTCACCAGAGCAATCCACTGCTTCCACTAAAGGATCCCTGAACCTGGAGACTAACCTGTCCGGTTTGTCATTGAATATTGAGGCAGGAGGTCCACATCCAGTGACCATTGTCTTTGACACAGGTCCTGAAACGCCTCCGGATGTAGGGAAAATTCCCCCAGGTCCATACGTTGCTGGCTGAGAACATCAGCTGCCAATTTTCTGCACCTTGGATGTGAACAGTGGACAAGGTTGGGAACGTGAAGTTCTGCTCACAACAAGATCCAATCTACCTCTCTTGCCACAACAAGACTTCTGAATCCTTCTTGAAAGTTGATCTATGCCTCTGTCCTGATGTTGTCAGACTGAATCTGGATTGCATGACCCTCCAGTAGGAAGGTCCAAGCTACAAAGACAGCCAAATTGGCTGAAGATCTAGGATATGATAAGGAGATGAGATTGATCGCCTGAGGTGACCAAAGACATTGTGGGTCAGCAGAAGGGTCAGATTGAAGATCAAAGTCTCCTTGAAATGTATCCATAGTAGGAGCATCAGTCGGGAGATACCTGCTTATGCTCTGATATCGATGCTGTATGGGCAGTAAAGAGGGACACTCCAACCAGTAGATGATATCATCACTCTGTCCCGCAGCATTAACCCCTTTTGCAGTGAAAATCGGCAGGAAATAGAGACAGGGTAAGCGTTGAGCAAAGTCAGTGGCTATGTATCTGGAAAGCACTCTGTGGCAAACTTTTTAGCAGAACAGAAACTGAAAAGAGCACTATGTGGAACCCAGTGCTCAGGAGTTCATTTCAGGCTATCGCCAACAGGGGCCAGATATGGCACAGCATAAGCCAGGCTTGGGATGGCCATGCTGGATAAGAACAGTCAGTGACTAGTTCCAGTAGTAGAGCAGGGATGAGTCTTGATTAAAGTAAAAAAATATGATGAGAAAATAGTTCTAGCACAAAAATGTTGGTCTTTTACACTGTGGTGAAGAAATTATCCTCCTGGGACACTAGCAAAAAGTAGGAGAGGGTATTCTGGGATGCTCTACAATTCTTTTTTTTTTTTTTTTTTTTGCCATTGTCCATTCTTTCAGTAGACAGCAGCAGCCCAAAGTCCATTTTAGACTTTTCTTTTTAAAAATAGTCAGCTTGGGTGGTATTACAAATATGGTTCTTATACCTAAAGTGCATGTAAACTCTGATAATACATTTCTCTTAATTGCTCCCTTTGGTTTAATAAATAAGCCAAATTTGACAATGTGGACATATATTTTCTGCATGTTTGTTTTAGGGGTCTGTTCTAATACACCTGATAGGTTAGAATTTGGAAACTGCCACTTCTAATTTGTATTTGAAAGTACTTGCTCCAGGACTGTTGGTCTTGTCCCTCCTGACTTCGGAGAAGCACGTGCATATCAGGTGTCTGACCTATTATATGCGCATGCTTGTTTTGTGATATTGACTTGTTGAAGGAACGGTAGGAGGTAGAGCTAAAGTACGCACCTTCAACAGGTCAGCAGTAGCAGCTCTCATTTTTCTCTATTAAATGCTATTTGTGTTCACCATCCTCCCCTTAGGTAACCTACCAAAAATCGGATCTCAGATGCAGAATGGTACTCCTATACTGCTGTCTGTATTCCAGCGTGCAGACACAACTACAAGCTCTGTAAAGGTGGATAGGGGATAGCCCAATGCCACTTGAGCTATTGATCTCTGTAAACAGACATTTTACAACAGTTGCTAAAGAATGGGTAGAAAATGTGACAAGGATCCTATAGTTCCAGCTGCTGGAAGAATTTAAATTTACATGATGTCCATATGTAAAATGTATTATTTACTTTACTAAATCAGAAAAGAAAACCATTTTTAAAGAAAATATATACAAAACCACTGTACATTCCCTTTAATAATTTTGTTAAAGGGCAAGTCGCCCCATATTGATGTTTCAGTTACGGGAACACTGTTAGGCCGAATCACTATGTGTCTCCTTAACAGCTTCTTGGGTGATATATTTATTTACATCTGAGTCCTGACTTTTTAGAGCTTTCTCAGGACCCAGAAAAAAAAAAAACCTAAACATTATTGTTTATGTGAAGTATACCTAGGGGAACATGTGCCACTGATTGTGAAACTATGATCCAAGTGTACCTGTGATTTCAGCTGCAGAATGCTTTAGTGTTGATCTGAACTTTGTGTTTTGACATTGCAGGCCACCATTGCCGCCACCCGCCAGGCTGCTTCTCCTAACACTGGTTCCAATCAGCAGACCAGCACCACCCAAGGATCAGTAAGTGGTAGACATTAAGCAAGCCTTATTTTCAGTACTGACTCATTTATTTTTATTGCCACTATAACTACAAACTGTAACTTTTTTGGCAGTTGTTTTTTTTATTTTTGCATGATTTTTTTTGTCTTTTTAAGCAGGCAAGTTTATCAACCAGCTCATCGGCCCAGCTCCTGAGTCGCACTCAGAATGTCACTGCCCCCAGTGCAACAACACTTACCCAGTCAGTTCTACTCAGCAATGCCAGCTCTCCACCCCTCAGCCAGTCCCAAACACAAATGTACCTACGGGTGAGTGAAATGTGTGATCATATAGAACGTATACTAAAAATCCCTCAAAATGCCCTATTTTATGGACTACTTTCATTATATTAAATATGGCTGTTGAGAGTTTTACTGCCTGTGCCTCATCTATTGAATTGTCTATGTAGCCAAATATTTTTTTTTTTATTTTATTTTTTTTTTTAGTTTTGGATAAAGTAGATAATGATTCCCTATATTTTTTTTCTTGCTTTCTGGGAAATCCTTTAATTTCCTGTCACAACAAGTGAAATAAAATAACTGTAAAGTAAGAGAAAGTCCACTGCTGTTACTAGAAAAAAATGTCACAAGTAAAAGAATTCCTATCAGCTTCTGTTTTGGTTTTACCATTATTTTCTGTTATGGTGACAATGTGCACAAGGACAAATGGGGTGAATCTTGCCAGTGGGAATACACATGGCAATAAAACCTTGCAGAGTTTCTTACCCTTTCCTGTCTTTTCCAAAACTAGAGACAAGGTATTTGCTATACTTCTATATTAATAGCTTGCGTTGTTATGACTCTAATGCATGAGGGAATGTGTTTTGTGGTTTCCACAGGGAAAGGAGCACATAGAGTTCTTGGAATAAATAGGTGATTCAAAAGCTTTTTTTTATGATAACCTTACCGCTCATCCCACCTTTTAACTGTCATCAACATAAAACTAGGTCTGTAAGTGTAAAGGATGCTTAAAATATATCTAGTACTTGTTAGGGTCAATACATTATTTTGAAACATTTGAGTTATGTGCTGTAATTGTTTTCTATGTCAATGATATTTTCATCTTTCTGCCTAATTTTACTTCTCAGTTTTCTGTTACGAGGAGAATTGTTGTCTGGATCCTTTCTTAGTTTCTTTGTGCCTTGTAAAATGGGCTTCAGTAGGCTTCACCGCTACTTAAGTTTGACTCGTTAGAGCAATTTTTTTATTTTTTGCACACATGTAAAAATCTAAATTTTTTTTGGCCTTAAAGCTACTTAAAACCCCTGGAACATTTTGTTTTTTTTCTGAAAGCAGATGAGAATAAAAATAAAGTAGTTGTAATTGATTGATAGATTTATTACACGATATTTGCGCAGCTGTCTATGAAACACATTTTTAGGAAAAATGTAATAAAAAGATTTTTAGTGCTAACAAACACAACATAATATTAAAATTTTTTGTAAAGTTTGTAATAGGTGGGATTACGTTGAGTAAATAGAAACCAAACATGTCGAGCCTTAATATTATGCCCATAGTATTGTAAAAACCTTTGATATCCAAAAATCTCCATATTTGACACCTTAAAAGCTTTTTATGATTATTTATATATATATATATATATATATATATATATATATATATATATATATATATATATATATATATATATACACAGAGAGAGAGACAGACAGACAAATTGTAGGCTGTGTGTGCAGGACCCTGACTTTGCAGCTACGCTGGAGTTTAAAGTCACTTTAAAAGCTTTAAGATAACTACTTGAAGCTTGAGAGAACCTTTTTTGTACAGATCACAACTGCTTAATTTGAAGAACATACAGTATGTACAAGGCCTCTAGTATTTAGAATGTCCACTGTTGCGATTTAAAAAAATGCATGCTTCTGCATTTGTTTTCTAGATTGCATCTGGTTTGCATATTGAAAACATTGAATATCTTTTAAGACCCACAAAAAAACCAATGTGGGGAAAACCGCAACTTCTTGAATCTCATATATAGAAAACTGTACCACTTGTTACTGACTTTTCTATGCTGTTTCCAAGCGCTTTGGAAAACTTCAACAGTGTTAAAGTTGGACCCTTAGTGTATAGGAATAATGCCATCCTCCATGCGATGCAGAAAGCTTTGTATTTGTAAGTCCCTCAATACGTTACTTTATATAGCTTATGTTTGCTTCAACCTTTCTGCTACCAGGACCTTTTGCTGTGTATTTTCAGTTATCCAGTCCACAGCTGATTTAGTCTTGGCTACTTCTTTAAATGGAGGTGCTTTTGGCCTAGGTCTCACTAGTTTATATTTCAGGGCTTGACCATATAAGAACTTCTGATGTACTGTAGGTTTCTGCAGAAGTAAAACATTTGTTTATAAAGTGACTGGAATAACTGTAGTACCTTTGCATCTTCTTTGTACTATTCTAATTATCATCTTCTCAAAGCAGCAGCCTCAGCTGGGAAACCTTTTACAAGTAAATCGTTCTCTTGGTCGCGGAGTCCCTCTGAACTCTCAGCTTATTCTAATGCCTAATGGCTCAGTGGCTACTGTCCAGCAGGAAGTGGCACCACCACAAAATCAAGGCATGCATGACTCAGACCAGGTAACTAATTTGTTTACTTTGTATTTATTGTCTAAAATAAAGGAAACTAGAAACTGAGAACAACTTGCCTGTTATATTCAGGCATATGCAAATGCTTGGACACTTTTGTTTGAAGTGTAACCCTTATCATGATTTCTGGTCACATTCTTCAGTAGGCTATTGGCACAAGAAAACACACTTAAACTTTTAGATACAATGTCTCAATATCTTAAAATTCCATTACATCCCAATAATGTGTTTTTTGCAGACCCACCTGTTATGAGTCAACAAAAGATATTTCCTTCACAGATGGAGTTTGAAAAGCTTAGTCATCTGCCAAGGAACTCAGGGGATAAGATCCTTGTGCAGTAGTTCCTCACATTAAGGTCTTGGGTGTTTCAACTTGTCCATTTGCATTCACTATAAAATCTTTTAAAAATCCAGCAGGGAGAGAATGAACTTTCTAGTAATGTCCACAGCTGGCATGCGGACCTTTGAACTGAAGCACAGACATGTACTGATTAGAGGACCCTAGAGATAAAAGAAACTGCCAAGTGGTTCAACTCTCCAACATCTACCAAAAGCTGAAATATCATTTTTAGGTAGACTAATTATTTAAAACCCATCTCCAGGAATTAAAAAAAAATCCATTCCTGCAGCAACCCCACTGCAAAGGTGGGTATTTTCAAATTTCTGGAGCTGGGCTTTAAAGTATATCTAAACCCAAGAATAAAACTGTAATATATTGAAGTTTACCAGTCCTAAGATGTGAAGGCTGTGATCGTTTTCTCTTTCTCAGGTTACGTACATTTTCTGCAAATACAAAAAATACCTGTTGATCCTGCCTAAAACCTTGTCCTTGTAAATTCCTGGGCACTGAACTCTTGTTTCTCTCTGGACTACAGAACAAGCCCCCCCCCCCTCCCTGTGAAATGGAGAAAAGGAAAGAGGAAAGTGTTTTTGGTTCAATTTAGGAGAGCAGCCTAGGGTGAAAACACTTCACTATAAATCCAGTGCAGTGAGTGAGTGTTGTCACCCCAGGACAGGAAATGTGTTGCCGGCAGGATTACAAGGTGAATGCATGAAAAATGAAAAAACGAATGCAGCCATCACATCTAAGGGTAGAGTGTGGTGATTTCTACAGTTACCATATTGAACACTGTGGTCTTATCCAAATAGTATTGTAGTATTGTGATCCTCTGGTTGTTGTATAGTTAATAGAGTTGTTGTTTCATTTTGCATCTATATTATTTCTCTTTACATCCTCAGTGTCTGTTATTTCCGCTACCTTCAGTGGGTCATGTTATTTTGGTTTTTTTTTTTGCCAAGCAGCTATTGTATGTACAATTCCAATTCCAAAAAAGCTTGGGTGTTGCATATTTACATAAGGCAGAATGCAATGATTTGCAAATCTCATAAACTCACATTTAATTCACAATAGAGCTGTTAGAATCATATATCAGGCAAGAATGGGATGGCATTCCTCTCCCAAAACTCCAGCAACTGGTCGCCTCAGTTCCCAGACCTTTACAGGGTGTTGTTCAGAGGAGGAGATGCTACACTTTTTTCAGACGTGTTGCTGCCATCAATTTCAAAATTACCTTTTTTTTTCTTAAAATGGTACATTTTCTGAGTTTTAAACATTTGATATGTTTTCTATTTTCTTTTGGAAATAAAATATGGGTTTTTGAAATTTGAAAATTATTGCATTGTTTTTATGTAGATTTTAGTGTCCCCAACTTTTTTGGATTTGGGGTTGTCTATATTGTGCTTTTTTTATTTTTTAATCTGTTACCCATTTTTCTATTAGTTAACTGAAAGGTGTTTTGTACATGCTTGCATACTAAGGCCGACAACACAGCAATTTATATGTTTCAGCTATATAGCTATGTTTGCTCACAGCTCATCAAAGGCAGCTTTTCGAATGGAACTCTGTTACTTTGTAATTCCACAATGTTTGTTTTCAGATTCATTGTGTGCAATGTGCCAACCACTTTCTAAAAATATATATTTTCTAAAAATTATTTTTGTTCCTAAATACTACTTATGGCACTGTATATGTGGGAAATAAAACTGCAATGTCAGAGGTTTGCCGTAATTGTCGATTTGTCCATACAGATTATTTTTCTATAAGATAAGATAGCAAATATTTAATTATGGTTTGCTCAGCTGTTTGCATACAAAAATCACATGAGTATTGGAATAGCTTTTAATCATTCTTCTACTAAACTGAAAGTGATGTCTTCTGTAGTGTCATTCTAAATATTTATTTACCCTTGCAAAACTATCATAGGCAGTGCTACACATATTCTAATTCACAGTGGAGCTAAATATACATTGTGCAACTCTGTTGTCACATCACTCAGACAAAAAGTGCACAAAGTTTGTCTGTTATCAATCATAGTACAGGGATTGTGGCTTTTAGAATTGATTCACTGGCTCTGTAGATCTATATTACATGTTTTAAATGGTTATTTTTTAGGAAAAGCTAACTATCTTATGAGGAACTTGAAATGTAAAATAAGTTTGATATTGCTGAACGTGTATGTCCAGGTATAACTTTTTATCCAGTTGTGGATGGGAAAACATTAGAACCCTTTTAGATTTATGTTACCCAGAGCTCAGGGTTTTCCCTCACTTCTTTCTCAAACCACAACAAAAGCAGAAGGTCCCCCCCCCCCCCCCTCTTTTTTTTTTTTTTTCTTTTTTTTTTGATTGTAGAGTAAGAAAAAGAACCTCAGTGAGATTTTTATTTCTGTCCATTGACAATGGGACAGAAAGTGAAGTGAAATCTCTCAAATGAATCCCGGATAGCAGTCAAAACCTCATGAAGGTCCTGAGCCTTCTCTGCTTTTTCCAAAAGTAAAAAAATAAGTTTTGGCTTTAGATACACTGTAAGTTTGTCATATTCAGCAGGGAGGCAGGTTGTTCTGTTCCAGTGATATCCTGACTGCATAAAGTCAGAACTCATCACATTTTCTCTCTTCACTCCAAAAGATAAATAATGGGGTGGTGTCGTGTCACGCGTAGCTAGCTGGTATTGATCAGTAGCTGTCTAATGGCTGGCAGGATGTCACAGAACGCACATTGGTTTCTCAATGCTTGTCCAGAACGGACATATTAAAGTAAACTTGTCACAATCCTAACCAGTGTAAACTAAACACATGGTGAACATAGAGCTTGGCACAACCCTTTTTGGTCCCGTAATGTCATGGGAAGTTTACTGATGGGAACCAAGCTTTTCTCCTTCTTCACTAAAGTTATCTTTTAGGTGCAGTTGCCTGGGTTTATTTCAATTTAGAAGGTGGTCTTAAGCCCAGTATCTCCCAAATCACAGTATGCATTTCTGCATTTACATTGCTTGGTGGAATTGTTCAAACGGCCAGTTCCCATCTGTCAGGTTATATAGTAGTCCCCTATGTGACTATTAACAGTAATTTTTTTTTTCTTTTTTTAGTGTTGACGTTGTCTTTCTGTACTGCAGGTTCAGAACTTGGCTGTCCGAGGTCAGCAAACAGCTCAGCCCACCTCCACTGCTGCTGGATCTACCATTGCCCATCCTGCCCCTCCACAATCCAAACCAGCTACTCATCCAGCACCCTCTTCCTCAGCACCCCCACAACTGCCTTCCTCCCCTGTACCACAGACTGTGAAGAGTCCTTTGGGCCCAACAGGGGGCACTGTGAGCCAAGGGAGTCAGACAGAGGCAGAGGGTAGAAAAACAGAAGGGGAGGGGGTACAGCAGAGTGTTGGTATCAACTTGACAAGAGCTGCAACTCCAGCACCAAATCAGACCCTGATCAGCTCTGGTAAGTTTAACTAGTCTCTACTCATAGGTAATTAAGGCTTTGAATATTGTTGCTTGGTCTTTATTTATCAACTGGTGAGGGGAATTGTGGGCCAAAAATAGAGCTTGAAGTGTTTATAAAGGGTGAAGGTTTTTTACCTTCTTGCATTCAATGTGAAGGTAAAAAACCTTCAGTGTGCAGCTCCCCCCTCAGTCACCCTTATACTCACCTGAGCCCAATACAGATCCAGCAATGGGCAGCACAGTAGCTAAATGGTTAACACTTCCGCCTGGCAGTACTAGGGTCATTGGTTCAAATCTTAACCATGGCACCACCTGTGCCTGCGTGGGTTTCCTCCAGGTACTCCGGTTTCCTCTCACACTCCAAAGACATGCTGGTTGGTTAATTGGATCCTGTCTAAAGTGGCCCTAGTATGTGTATGTATGAATGAAAGTTAGGGTCATTAGACTGTACACCCCTTGAGGGTTAGGGAATGACATGAATGTACAATATATATGTAAAGTGCTGCGTAAATTTACAGCGTTCTATAAGTACCTGTAATTATAAAATAAATGTACAGGGGAGCAGAAGTCATTGGCTCCCACTGCTGTCAATCCCAGCCAATGGGGAGGGAGCGTGGAGGAGGGGGGGGTAGGGCAGAGCTGTGCTCTGTGTGTCTCAGGGGCGAGCTTGCATGAGTGCCCCCAGAGTAAGCAGCTTGCTCTAGGGGCACTTAGCAGGGGGAGGAGCCAGGAGCACTGGGGGGGACTTGAAAAGGAGGTTTCAGGCTGCTCTCTGAAAACTGTTGGTTAGGTATGTATGACATGTTTGTTATTTAAAAAAAAAAAAAAAAAAACTTGTAATGATTTTTTTCCTTGTTGATGGCATTGTGGACAAATTACATCCTGTGCAGTTAATGGTCAAGTCCATCCCAGACTATTTTTGTCATGATTGGTTGTTAGGAAACAGTGATGAGATTTTCAATGTAGAATGTTTGGTACTTGTCTTTTGCGATGCACTCAGAAGACAAGTGTGAATCGTACTGATCGATAAAACTCTACTGTATTGGTTGGGGAGTCCGTGCTGAAAAAGCATTTTCCATAAATGAAAGTCTAGCAAAAATGTCTGGACCTAGTCCAGGAGTTATTCGACTTGCTGAATGACTGGACACAAATAATGACTTTTACCCCTCAAAATTTTTGAAACGTAATATTTTCTTTGGGTTTTGTATTGATTAAAATGAATGGAGACTGATTGTTTGTTTTTCTTTTTTTTTCTCTTGTTTCTTTCTCAATATCTCCCCATCCACTCATTCTATCCCCTACTCCTTGGGCTCTACAGCTACGTATACTCACATTCAGCCTCATTCGGTCCTACAGCAAAAACAGGTGGTGTTCCAGCAACAGATTGCCATCCACCAGCACCGTCAGTCCCAACTTGTCCATGCCTCTGCTCACCTGCAGCTGGCCCAGCAGCAGCCCCAGGCTGCCTCACAGCAAGGTCTGCAGGCACCTCCTGCTCAACAGACCCTTGTTGTACAGCCAATGCTGCAGACACCAGATGCATCTCTGCCGACCAAAGCCCCCGTGCCCATTCAGCCCAAGCAGCCAGGCAAAGGGGTTCCCCCTCTAAATCTCCAAGGGCACCTAGCAGCGAAACCAACTCAAGGTGCCAGACCACTCCCCACACCCCCTCCTAATCAGCCTCACATTCCAGTACAGCTGGTTGGTGCTAGACAGCAGGGTCCCGCTCAAGCACTAGCCTTAGGAGCCCCTCAAATTCCATCACAGGGGTCGTCGTTAGCTCAGATGACATTGCCTCCTTCTCCAGCTCCTGTCCCAACTGCTGTGTCTGGTACCGTGCAGGAAGCCCAAGCTGCCTTCTATGGAGTTCTGCAGGTAAGTGCTCTAAGGAAGCATTTTCTTTTCTTGTTCATTTGCTTTAAAAGGTGAAATCCACTCATGGCTGATTGAGCGAACTAAAAAATCACTCCTCAGTGCTCACTGAACTATACAGCACTTCCATATCAGTGACACAGCTGCATTTGAACTGTACATCAATTTACTAATAGATACCATTTCCATACAGAAAGTAGATAAAATAATTGCAAAGTTGTACTTTGAATGAGATATGTGTTTTGCTCACAAATGATTAAAATTGCTACCCCTATAGGAAAGGTGTAAGTTTCTCTACTAATGAATGCGCCCAAAAAGGGATTTTTCATTAGCAATGAGTATACTCACTACATAAAATATACAATTTATACAGAGACCTAAACTGTATGAATATACTCAAAAATCCAAATTTATTCAAAACAATGCTGGAATAAAATTTGTTTTTTGATAAATACAGTTTAGGTCTCTGTATATTGTAAGAGATCAAAGAGAAAGACAGGGAAGTGCACAATCTTGCACAATTAAACACTGTATTAAAAATGAATATCAGAAAGAAATTGCATTCATAAGTGTCAGTTGGGGAAGAAACCTCATAACCATGAAAGGATGAACACTGACACCATAGCAGGTGGTGCAGTGCAGCTGATAGCTCCAAGCTTCGTCCTCTCTGCGAACACAGACAGGCCGTGGAAAACAATCACTCACTTCTGTGCATTGTACACTGATCACGCTGGAGACCGCTGCATACAGGCAGCGTGTATGGCCATAAACATGCACAGATGCACTCCCGCTAACAGGTAGCAGTGGGTTGCCAAGTCCAGAGAGGACTGAGCTTTGAGCTGTTAGCTACACAGCACCACTGTCCATGGCATCAGTGTTAATCCTTTTCATCGTTATGAGATTGTGCACATTGACACAATTGACACACGTGGGTACAATCTGTTTTCTCTTTAATAAAAATAAATAGCATAAAAAAAAAAAAAATAAAGTATTTAACGACCCACAATTGTGTACTTCCCGTCTCTTTCTCATTGATCCCTTTTAAGCTTTGTGTATCACCTTGTGCATGGTAAACTCAGGGATAGCTACAGAAGATGGTGTGCGTATAAGAGGAATTCATACATGGACTGCTATTTTGCCTCAAATTAGGGGCACATAGCTCAGAAAGTGTTAGGTGTTTTGTATATCATTGTGTATATTGTATGTGCTGTGCATAGCCCATTCCTACTGGAGAATCCCAATTTGGGGTATTGGTTAAATTTTTGATTTACAGTGGTTGAGGGGAATTTATCTGGTGCATGACACTATATTTTTAAGACTCGTACATGAAGATTAGACATATTACATAAACCCAAAGCCCATATATTGCTATGACCATAAGTTTCTGTCTGTACTTGCATATTTTTTGGATGGATGCTGATGGGTTAAATTAACTGATTTCTGTTCTCTTTTGAGCAAAGGTCTCTTTTCTATAGATCCCATCTTGATCCCCTTCCAGTATTAGAGTTTTAACGAAAGAGCCATCAGGGACAGAGAGACAGTTTGGCCGAGCTGGGAACACAAATGCAGTAGACAGCTTCTTACTAGGAAGGGAAGAAAAGAGTAGATGATTCAACTGGCCAGCTTGTACCAGATATTGTAGTGTGTTTTGTTTGGACTGACCATTCAATAAGACATGCAACGGTTGTTTTAATCTTAGGGCAAGATGTCTGCAGCTGGAAAGAGGAAGGCAGAGTCAGAGGAGGACAGGGAAGAGTCCCCAACACTCCCAGTGAAAGCATCTCCCCCTGCAGATACTCCACCAACAGTTGAAGAAAGCAGCACCCCAGCTGGTGGGTGAATGTGACAACTCTGCTTTGCTTTACTTGTTATGTCTTTCAACACCTAAGTTGGTAACATTCTACTTGCATCTGTCCTGTCAGCTCTTTCAGCCTCACCTTGTTTTCACATATTGCATTTTCAGGCAGAAGGTAAGATGCTGATGTTTTCATTCACAGCTTGATTTCATTTTATTTGCACACTGTACTCCACAGATAAGTCCGAAGCTGCCTCTCAAGTCACCCCTGCTCTGTCTGTGTCTGCACCCCCTTGTGCGCCCACCCTTTCGGTCACGTCGCGTCAGCACAATGACTCCAAGCCCCCACAAGCCATTGTGAAGCCACAGATCCTGACTCATATCATAGAGGGCTTTGTCATCCAAGAGGGAGCGGAACCCTTTCCTGTAAGCTATTAGCCCTTATCTTAGTTATGTGCTACTGTTAGTTGAGTGGAGTTGTGTACCATATGTGTACAGATTTTGAAAATATTTATTTTATTAAAGTATTTGTAGAGACAAAATGGGAAACTAAATGAAGTGGAATGAACTTTAAGGTAGTAAAGTGCCTTCTAATTTTTTCCTTTTGCTTTCATGTAAAACATATCTGTTGATCCTGCAAAATTCTGTGTCCAGGCATTGTTTTCTGTTTCAGGATGACACTGGTGTGTGTGGTGTTTTTAAATTATCCTAGTGTTGTCACCCTTTTGGCTCTGCCACAGCTGGAATTGAAGGCTGCATATAATTATGCAGTGTCTTCACTTCAAAAGTGTAACTAAAGGCAAAAATTATTTATTTATTTTTTTTTGTTTTAGATATGAGATGGATTAGAACACCTGTCAGATTTTATTGCTGTCTGTGCCCCCATTCTGGAGATTCACCCCCTCTATTAGCCCTGTATACCGTTCATCAAAAGTGACAGTAATAGAAGGGAAATCTTCCAGTGGGGACACTAGTTTTTGTGCCACCTCGGGATTCCCTCTCACTTTCTGTTTTGGTTATAGGACGGGATGTGAAGGGAAATATCCCCTATGGAAAAACGTGATAGTGGTTATAATCTTCACTCACTCTATCCAAATTAAAAAAAAAAAAAAAAAGTTTTGCCGTCCGTTTAATGTCACATCATTGACACTTTTGGAAGATAAAGCTAAACACTCCCACGTAGAAGCATGTCCAGTCCCTTTTACATTCCGCCTGAGGGTTGCTGGTAGTAGAAGGGTGAAGATAACATCTACAGAAGGGCTGATGTTGGTCTCTTCCCACAGTCCTTTCCTAGTTGCTTGGGAATGTAAGAAATGTGATCAGGTGACTGCTACTAAAATCGACTTTAAAAAATGAGAACCAAAAAAAACCCTTTTAAATGTCTTTTTAAGAGAGTATTTAAAAAACAATAGATGTACCAGAGAATTGGTTTGCTTATTGACTTTACATCACTAAGGAAAGGAATGAATTGCTTGCTGGATGGAGGAAAGCTTTTGCTCATGCATGTTGTCCGTTTCTAGGTTGGTAGTCCTCAAATACCAAAGGACCCTGAAAAGGTGCCTGCGACTGTTACAGTTTTGCCTGCAGTGGAGAGTCCTCCCCCTCAGCCCACAGCAGACCAGGCTATTAACGGTATGTCTCAGTTTTATTCTATTAACTTTGTTTTGTTGTGTCATCCTGTTAGTTGTGTCTTGCTCTATAATACTTATCATTTGGTAAGTCAGATTTAGCTCTTCTAGAGGTTTTTCTGTTAGTGTGTTCCAATTTGTAACTTTTTTTTTCCCCCGTGCAGTTCCACTACTCCAATCCGTAAATAAGGTTGGGTATGTTGTGGGCATAATTGTAAAACTACAGTTAGTTTTTGCCCTTCCAGGAGCAGCTCCAGCCTTCTCTCTAATCTTGGTCAAAATTTTAATGCAGCACAAAGACAATTAAATATTGTAAGCTTTCACGCCATGCAGAAGGGAATGATCAGCTCCCACTTGTACAGATATTTTTCCAATTTTTTTTTTTATTTAATTTAAATTTTATTTTAAGAATAAAGTTTTATTAAACAACTTTAAAGGGATCCTGTTGGAGAGCACAGACCAGAAAGCATTATAATCCCATCCAAGTACACTATTTTCACAATAAAACACAACTGTGACAGTATTACAAAAATATTCTAAGAACCTAAAGACACAGGGGTTTATTTACTAAAGTTGGAGAGTGCAAAATCGTGCTCACTTCTGCATAGAAACCAATCGGCTTCCAGGTTTTATTGCCAAAGCTTAAAGGACAAGTACAGCCAAAGAGCGCTGAACGAACTGCACTTCTGTGACCCATTTTCAGTTGACGGCACACTTTCAGCTGACGTCACTCAGCTGGTCCAGAGTCTAGAGCGGCACCTGGCTCAGCCTCTCAGCGAAGCACTGAGAGAGTGAGCCAGCCGCTCCCTGCCCTTGCACAGCTCAGCGCTCCAGTGAGTGCTGGGGTGGGGAGTGGGGGCTGAGCAGAGAGCAGTGACTGACATGTGATCGCTAAGTTCTTACCTTTTGTGCTGGCAGGGGACAGATGCAGCATCAGACTGATGCTGTAACCACCTAAGTAAGTATAAATGGGGGGAAAAAAGCCCTACTTTTCTGTTAATTTAACAATCTTAGTTTAGAAGTTGATTGATTTCTATGCAGAAGTGAGCCTGATTTTTAATTCTCCAGCTTTAGTAAATAAACCCCAAAGTGTCAAGTGCAACCAGTGTTTCCCAAAGGCAGAGAACAGCCCCTGAAAAAAGAGAGAGGGGCTGTCCAGGAAGGTGGACAAGAAAGAGAATAAGAAGTGAAGAAAAAGAAGGAAAAATTTGGGGAGAGATTTTTTCAGTTGTTGGAAGTTTTTTTTTATTGCTTCCATAAGTAACTCCTATATGACTTGGTCTTTGCATGATCCTTGAACGACAAGTTACAGTGTATTTAAACCCAAGAACCAAAATGTAATTTCTCTATTGTCCATTGAGGGACATAGAATAGTTGGGTTATATTGCCACCTTTAGGAGGTTGGGACTTTGGCAACAGAAATATTGTAAGCCAGCATCTTTACAACCCCTTCTCTACCCAATATGCCTAAGTTTTATGTTGGTGTCATATGAAGTAGGATGCTCTTTTATCAGCTCTGTCTTTTTTTGCTAGCCTTCTTCACTTAGTGAATATTTCCCTTGGTGACTTCAATCAAGATTCCTTGCTACACTGCTGCTTGAACTGTTCTCTTCATAGCACCTAACCTAATAAGTATTTCCTCAGCACTAGCTTTGGAGGCCATACCTAGACCTCGCTTGACTAGACTTGCAGGGCTAGCCTGAAATGTGACCATTGCTCTTTGACTCTGCATTGTGGCACTTTCCAGACCTGTGTACTGTCAGGCCTGTTTCACACAGGCTTTAGCTGATTTAAGGGCAGAGTGAACTGCCAGCTTTTACAAAGCATTTTCAGTGCTTTCAGCAAGCTTTATTGAAGCATACGTCTGCTCACCTGCATTCCTCCTCTGCTATAAGCTCATGGTCACTTCAGTGACCATGAGCTTACAGCAGAATTGTTCAGCAGACATTGCTGAACAAAACAATAGCCCTGATTAGCGGATAACAAGCCTCTGATCAGAGCTATTAACCTAAAATGTGACACACACACCCCCACCCAGAACCCAACGCTGCTTCCTCCCCTCCACTTCCCTGCACTAGCTGCCGAACTGCAGAGGGATGCACAGGTGTTCCATTGATGTCAATTGGGACACTGCAGCTGCACGGGAATGCACAGGTGTTCCTTGCATTCCTGTGCAGTCAGTCCCATTCATGTCAATTAGGATGCAGCGGCTGCAAGGACACAGCCACTGCTTCCAACTTGACAGTTGTGTGGGTGCATGTCCCTGAACTTACACTGTCTGTGTTTGGGGCCATGCACCCTGCACGGATGTTAGATTTGTCCTTGCAGCTGCTGTGTCCAAGTTGACGTGAATAGGACTGTCTGCAGAGGGATGCATAGAATACCTGGATATCTCCATGCAGGTAAACACTGCCCTTCATGTTCGTACGGTTTAGCACAACCCACTGAACGAGGCTTTAGTGGGAATTTAGCAGGAATCATATTGTGTTTGTGTGCAGAATTTGTGTTTCCTTTGGATTCTACCCATCTTTGACGCAAAACAGCTGTTGGGCAAAGCAATAAATATTATAGTGTCAATACTTATTCTCTGAAGTGGAGATGCTGTAATGCCGACAAAGCCTTCTCAACAGTTCAGGAGTTTAACTCTTAAAAGTATGACACTTTTAATATCCCTATACTGTAAGAAAATTACTACTTAACAGTTTCTTAACATAAAGCAAATAAGCACTTATATTTCTAAAATGGCAAAAATAAATGAGGACTCCTGTGAATTCACAATTATACCTGCCTAGGCAATTTTTCCCCAGAGGTTCCCAAAACCTCAGAATTCCCTTTTGAGGTCCAACCTCAAAGACTCCCAGCAAGATCCAACAAGCTCAAATGGAAACTTGGGCTACTATCCCTGGGTCTTAAAGGAGGACAATCTAGGTAAATCTAAGACTGGCTCAGCTTACCTGACCGGCCACACCTTTTAATCCCACTTCCCGCCACTAGTTGATCGGAATCAGCCTATGTTTGTAGCCTCTGTCCTCGTTTTTTTCACCCTCTGTACTGGGAGAAATAAAGCTCCAGACACCGAAGTGTGCAAGCTAAATCTCTGAAAGTTTAATGCAAAACAAGAACGGTTATACAGAACTCAGTGTATGTTGCTTAATCTTAGGATGACCAATGAAACACTCCATTCTTATCAATATGGTTATGTGAAGAACAGAAACTGCAAATAGCTGAGGGATACCATATAAGGTAGTTTCATTTACAGTAAAATAGAAACTATTCTCAGAAAACGAGAGGGAAATTACAAGCGAAACTAACTGTTCACACATCTAGAAATGGAGGCATTATACAAAATGAATGCGAGTTAATAAGACATTATTTCCTTAGTGTTTGTCAGCAATATTTTGCTTATCTGAAGGCCGGGACACACGTGGGCTGCTGCTGAGAAATCTGTTGTGGCTGGGATAGAGAGTGGGCTATTCAGTAGGGGCACGGGAGTACTCCCCTGAGGGGAAGCTTGGACCAGTCTGTCAGGAGCCACCTTAGATGGCTCATAAGGCAGCATTGACTGTTTTTTCAGCACACTACTTGCATAGCTGTATCATTGTGATCTGTGTTACTAGTGGAGGTATACAGGTTTGTGCTATCTGAGGTAATGTCTTGCAGAAAGCGGAGTGGGGGAGGTGCAGCAGGAAAGGGTACTAATGTACCTCTGCCAGGTCCTGAGGAACCTAGCTGAAGGTCTGCTGTAATATCCTGTCCTGACAAGCCAGAAGCGACTGGGCAGTCTGAGACGCGAGTCTATTTGGCATTGTGGCTACTACTGGGGCTTCTGCCTCAGCATATGTAACCAAGAATGATCTTTCTTCAGCCTTAGCAGGTTAAGAAGATAAGATTGCAGGGATGATTGCATCAGTTTCTCAGGGGACTAAGGATCGAAATAGATCCCCGTCACTAGAACCACCAATCCTGGAGCCAGAATGGGTGGAGCCTGAGGATGAGGAAGAGCTTGAGGAAGGTTAGGCAGTAGAATTTCTGTCTGAGGAGTCACAGCCTGAGGAGAAGCAGGAGGTCTCTGCCTTCCAGTCTCAGAGATTTTTATGTCCAAGACCTCACTGATCTGGTACGGTCTGGATTCAGGCTACTTCCGATAGAAGCCTCTGAGGTTACTTATTCTTCCCTGGGCTGTGTGAAGCCTTCACAGAGTACTCGGGCCTTTCTGGTGCATCCTTTTCTTGTTCCACCAAAGAAGTTTTCTGTTTTGTACCCCTTGGAACAAAAGTTTAAGAAATGGGGGTTGCCTGTAGTGGATGCAGCTGTTTCATCCCTGAATAAATCTTTAACTTCTCCTGTGGATAATGTACAGGTTTTCAAGGACCCAGCGGATAAGGAGCTGGAGCCTCTCCTCAAGTCCTCCTTCTTCCTGGCAGGTTCTGCGGCACATCCAGCCGTGGCAGCTATTGGCATTTGCCAGAGTCTTTCTGACCGTGTCAAGCAACGGATTGGAAGACCATCAGGGCAGGGGGGATCCTTGGCCAAGGAATTGGAGGATGTTCTGCATGCTTTGTGTTCCGCGGTTGATGCATTTAAAGATCCAATTCTACAAATTTTTCGCTTGGCCCTCTTATCCGTGCACATGCGCAGGGTTTTGTGGCTGAGAAGTTGGTCAGCAGAACTGCCATGCAAAAAAATTGTTTGCAGGTTTTCCCTTTCATGGGGAACGGCTGTTTGGGAATGATTTGGACAAATATATGCAAAAGATTTCAAGAGGTAAAATTACTTCAGGGGGTAAATGTACTCTTCTACCCTATAAGAGGAAATCCAAATGCTCTTCTTTTTAAGGTGTTGGGGCTTCTGTTGCTGGGTCCTCATCTACTAGGCAGTCGTTTCACCACACACAGGTCTCAGCCTCCAGGGGTAGATCTCAGAATCAAAACCCAAGAAGGTCGCTAAGTTTGACGGCGTGGCTATTGAAACCCAAATCCTGAAGGATAGGGGAGTGTCAAATTCTGTCATCCATATCATGTTGGGTGCTAGAAAGGAAGTTTCTAGGAACATTTATTACAGAACCTGAAAAGCTTACATTGCCTGGTGTGAGATTCACAAATGGCACCCATGAAAGTATGTGATTGGCAGGATTCTGTCATTTCTTCAAACAGGATTTCAGAAGAGTTTGGCTGTCGGTACCATTAAGGGCCAGGTTTCAGCATTAGGCCCATTGCGTCTCACTCTTTGGTCCGCACATTTTTTTACAGGGAGTGATGCGTATGGTTCCTCCTGTCAGGTTGTCTGTGTCCTTGGGACCTGAACTTGGTTTCGGAGGTTTTGCAAAAACCACCATTTGAACCTATTGGAGAGATTCCACTGGTCCTGTTGACTCGTAAGGTGTTGTTTCTAGTGGCATTCAGTTCTGCGAGAAGGGTGTCAGAGCTGGCAGCTTTATCTTGCAGAGAACAATTTTTGGTTTTGCATCATAAAGTGGTGTTGCGACCCAGGGGCGAACTGACAACTCATGGGGCCCCCAGGCAATAGGGGATCAGGGGGCCCCTGTGTCCTTGCCCACACTCAAAGCACACCCAAAAAAAAGCCTATAAAAGGTACCAGGGCCATTTCATGGGGCCCCCTACTGACCCCGGGCCCTCGGGCAGTGCCCGAGTGCCCGAATGGTCAGTCTGCCCCTGTTGCGCCTCATCTGTGCTTTTTACTAAGGGTAGTTTCTAGCTTTCATCCCAATCAGGACATACTTCTGCTTTCATTTTCTCCTAGGCCTCAGTCAGCAAGAGAAAAATCTCTGCATACCTTGGATGTGGTTCATGCTGTAAGGGTGTTCTTGAAGGCGACAGCATTGTCACTCTCTGTACTGTATTCATAGATGAATAGTGTTGTCACTATAGGATGCTCTCCGGCTTTGGACTGCAAACACCTCCTCTCCTGATCTCAATAACTTGGGGAGAGGGGGGAGGCTCTGTAGTTCACAAAGAAAGCGAGTGATAGCTGATAACATTGGTTAAAATATCAGTTAAATGCACAGAAAGTTAAAAGGACACTGGCTTTCCAGAAGAACCAACAGAAAACTTTCTGTATTTGCATAAAATGTACTTGGCCTGAAAAACACTAAGGACTAGACTTCAATATATTAAAAGTTTTTGTTCTTGGGTTACAAAGGAACACTTGCAAAGATTTATTCGTGTAGGGCCAGCATCACTCATGCTAGTCACAAACATGTAATGACTTATCAGGCCAAACTGTAGAGAAATCTTAACCCCCCATCTGTAGAATCACACATGATCTATTCTAAGTGAATACATTGGATGATTTCCATTTGCAGCATGGAAAAGTTCCTATGAGAATGTATGCGGGGTTTTTTTTCCCCTACATTATGTAAAAAATTAACAAAAAAATGACATTTAAATGAAGTAATAATCGTTTAGTCTTTTCTGTCTCTTTAGTATTCTCAGTCTGTATATATGGCTCTCCCTTTATCGTACACCTATTATATTAATGCTTTCTGTTGCAGATTCTTGCAGTTCCAAACTATTAAAGTGTGAATACTGTGGCAAGCTTGCTCCAGCAGATCAGTTTCGGGGTTCAAAGCGGTTCTGTTCAATGACCTGTGCCAAGAGGTAAACTGTGTATTAAATCATCTTTGGCTGCTTAGTACACAAAATGCTGCAAATGTAAGGTTAGGAATGTGTAAATTTTTTTCTTTGTTTTTCTTTTTCTAAATGTTTTGGTGGGGTCTTAAGGGCATAGTTCACCTTTACAAAAAAACTGCCTATGCAGATAATGCCTTTTCAGATTCAAACCCCCTCACATGTGCTTTCTCTCCTCTGATGAAGTAGCTTAGCCTAGCATTTGAGAGCCCACTCCAGTGATGGTGAATGTGTACAGTAACAGCTTGGTGTGTCTTACGAGTGTCCTAGCTACAAAGCAGGATGGGAAGATGCATCCTGAGAGTTTTTCAGTCAGGCTTTGTGAGGTACTTTAAATGGGCTACACCTATAGCAAGATTATTTAACTTTGGTCAAAGCTGCACAGTTTATTTACAGGTGCCCCTGGTTTGCCTAGGCAGTTTCTTGGTAAAGGTGAACTAACCCTTTAATCTTTGGACCACTCTACAAGAAAATGGAGTTTTACCTTTGTGAATGTGAATTTTCCAATTAACTGCTTTTGTTTATTTCGCCTGTATCTGCTAAAGTGATTGTACAGCACCATTAGGTGGGGTGGACACTGTGCAGCCAAAAAAGGAATCGAATGTCAGAGTAATCTTTCTGTTTGTATTTATTTTCATATGTTCCAAAGTGAAGGCTTCCCCATAATACATTTTCTATTTTCCGCCACTCAATATACAAACAATGTATTTGGCTGTGGTGTATTAAGACTTCTTCATAGTTCCTTTCCTTTCAGATACAATGTAAGCTGTAGTCACCAGTTGCGTCTTAAAAGGAAGAAATTGAAGGATCTTCAGGAAGTGGGAGGAGTGAGAGTGCGCAGGCGCGGCCCGCGAAGAAACAGTTCTGAAATTGCACGTGCCAAGATCCAGGGGAAGCGAATGCGGGTAACAGAGGTGCCTAGTGCTCATGTTCTTTCCTATGGCGCAAAAGCAACAGGCAGACATGTTTAAGCTTCAAAATTACTATAGCTTTGGAGGGGGGGGGGGAGCACTAGGAGACTGGGGGCTGAGCCCGGTGCTGGGAATAAAGTCTTCCCCTCTTTAAAGAATGTTTGTAAGGCAAAATACACAATTTTTAACTTTTTTTATTTTCTGACCGAGAATTCTATAACACAGGAAGTATACCATTGTGCTCAAAGGTTTGCGTACCCTTGGACAATTGGTAATATACAGTATGTACCATTTCACGAAAACATGAGTGAGCAGGCAAAACACATTCTTTTATTTCTTATGGGATTCATATTCAACTGTAGGTCATACCAGAATGGCACAATCATAAAACAAAACATGGCAACAAATAAACAAATGAAATGACCCCTGTTCAAAAGACTGCATACCCTTAGTTTTTAATACTGTGTATTGCCTCCTTTAGCATCAATGAGAGTGTGCAGTCTTTTGTAATGAGCATCTTGTGGGCAGAAGAATGCAAATCGTCTGTCAGTATTTTCTGATAACATGCTGCATTCACCTTGCCATCAATTTTCACAAGATTCCCCATGCCTTTTAGTGCTCCCCCCCCCCCCCCCCCAAAATATGAGCCACCACCATGCTTCACGGGGGTGGTATTCTTGTCGCTGTAGACCTTGTTGACCACTCTCCAAACAGCACTTTTGGTTGTGACCAATAAAGCTTTGGTCTCGTCACTCCAGATTACAGTGTGCCAGAAGCTGTGAGGCATGTCAAGGTGTTGTCTGGCATATTTTAACCAGGCTTTTTTTTGTGGCATTGGCTCAGTAAAGGTTTCTTCCTGGCAACTCGACCATGCAGCTAATTTTTGTTCAAGTATCATTGTATTATGCTCCTTCAAACAACCACACCGTCTTTTTCCAGAGCAGCCTGTATTTCTCCTGAGGTTACCTGTGGGTGTTTTTGTATCTTGAACAATTATTCTTCTTGCAGTTGTGGCTGCAATCTTTCTTGGTCTACCTGACCTTTGCTTGGTATTAAGAGATTCCCAAATTTTCCACTCCTTAAGTGATTGAACAGTACTTACTGGCATATTTAGGTATATGGATATCTTTTTATATCCTTTTCCATCTTTATAACATTCTATTACCTTGTTACACAGGTCTTTTTGATTGGTTATTTTCTGCTCCCCATTTAGCTCGCTCAGTGGATCCACGTGAGAGCTAACAAACTCACTGACTACACACAGACACTAACTGCAATTTAAAAAGCCAGAGATGTGGGAAGTTAACCTTTAATTGCCATTTTAACCCATATTTGTCACCTTGTGTGTCTGTGCCAAGGCCAAACCTTTCAGGGTATGTAAACTTTTTATCAGGGCCAATTGGGTGATTTCTGTTTATTATGATTTAAAAGGAGTCGAACAACTATGTGATAATAAATGGCTTCATATGATCACTATCCTTAAATAAAAGACAGTTTTTTGTTATGATCAGTCATATTTTCAATATTGATGCCAAAATTTCACGAATTCTGCCAGGGTATGCAAACTTGTGAGCACAACTGTATATGGAAATCAGAGCATTCTTAGAAAATATTCTTCATTATAATATATTTTACTGAACAACCAAATACTGATTTATTAGAGAGCATGATGTAACGTCACGAAAGTGCTCTTCCCATTTCTTTCATACCATTGGTTGCCATCTGTGTTACCCTTGATAGACTATATGGATATATGGCCAGTGTTCCTGCACACTTTTATTCTGTCAGAGTAGTGGTCAACTTCAGTTTAATAGAGGGCCTTAAGTGCAGCCCCAACACATCCAGAGGACTGCACAATAGCGGTGCTTTTTCGTGTTCAAGATTCATTATGTGGAATCAGAAGTTTAACACACACACACACCCACACCCCCCCTCTGGTGTCAGTGCAGTTTGGCAATTATTACCTCCCCCTGGAGAATAAAATGTTAGTAGTTTTGTATGTCGCATATTAAAATGCACTAAAGTTAATTTTAGGGCGCATCAATGCAATATATTAACAAAATTATAGAAGAGTTGTCAGGTTACGCTGAGTGTTTACCCAACTGTGGGTATAGCTTGGTACAGTTTCTTTTTAAAGAAACTTTTTGGCTCCTATGTTCTAGTGCCTGTGGAAGTGAGTGGGTGACTTTACAGCTGCCAAAATCGCTTCCAGGAGAAAGCCAAGTCGGTTTGTGAAGTACACACAAATTGTGCGCCAATGCTACTACAGCCCACTGACGTACGCCTTACCCTGGTGACAGAGAAGGGGTTACATTCACTTTAGTATGTAAAATATTAAATTTGGGATTCATTGGGTTCCTACTATTTTCTGACTATTCCTTTCTTACAGGAGGATTCCAGCCGCGGTTCTGACATTTCCAGCTACGATGAGGCTTTCTCTCCCACCTCCCCAGCCCCTCCCTCCTGTAGGACACCCCATGCAGAAAGAGATGGAAGTACTCCAACCAGTGGACCATCCAGCTCAGAACTTCTGGGGATTAATCCAGTGTTTCTGTCTAGCAATCCCAGTCGCTGGAGTGTGGAGGAAGTGTACGAGTTCATTTCTTCATTACAAGGTACGACTAAATTTCGTTATCTGTATTTATAGATAGGCATAGCAAATATTTCAGAATGAAGGTGGGGGTTGCTTGACGGTTAAAGTGGTTGTAAATCCTCACATATATCCAGTGAAGTGACTAGCCTCAGGTGGTACACAGAGATTAAACAAATCCTCCTACATAAAGTGTACCTGTTTATTTGCAGTCTTCTCTTCTCTACATCTGTTCAAAGTGCTGAATTTATATAGCTTGTGTTAGAGACAAGCTCTGAGAGCTGATTGGAGGGAAGACACACACCTCCCTCCACACAGGAACAGAGCTGAGGCTGTCAATCACAGGCTGTTACCGTTTTTTCTCTTGGTGTCAGGGAATTGTCAGAAGTAACTCATGCTGAGAGCAGAAGAAGGAAGCAGCAGACAGGAATGACAGTTAGTGCTCTTAATTGAGACCAGTACACATTATAGAGGGATATGGTTGGTTCATATTTCATGTCTGAGGTTTACAACCATGTGAAAGGATTTTTAAAGTATAATTAAAGAGAGGGATTAGAGCACTTGTCAGGTTTTATTGCTGTCTGTGTCCCAGTTAGGGGAATTCATCTTCTCTATTTGTCCTGTATTTGTCCTACCATTATCATTGAAAGCGAAATTAAAAGAAAATCCCAAAATTTGGGTTGTCCCCAGAAAAGTAATGGAAGGGAAATCTTCCAATGGGAACACTAGTTCTGGTGACTTGGAGCTTCCAAAGGAATTCCATTAATTTGCAGGGATTTCCTTTCTCTTCCTGTTTGGCTATGGGATAAGGGAAATCTCTGCAATGGGACACAGATGGTGAAAATAAATCTAACCCTCCCTTACTCTATACAAAGTGGGAAAAAAAAGTTTTGCCTTTTTGTTTTGCCTATACTTTAATTATGTGACTATTGCCTCTATTGCAGTGACCCATTTGAAAGTTCTTGCATCCGTTTAGAGTGGTATATATGTAGTAATAACATGTGAGATCTGTAAAAATAATATCTATCATGATATGCTCTTTGAATTGCCCTTCTGATTGGAAAAAGATGGTTTTATGATTTGGAAATGCATCCTTGTCATTGTGAAGTGAAATCTAAGAAAACCTTTTGTTTTGCCCTTTTTTGTCTCCTAGGATGCCAGGACCTAGCTGAAGACTTTCGGTCTCAAGAGATCGATGGGCAGGCTTTGTTACTGCTGAAGGAGGAGCACCTTATGAGTGCCCTGAATATTAAACTGGGACCTGCTTTAAAAATCTGCGCCAAAATCAACCTGTTAAAGGAGACTTAACTGACTGTGTTTTCCCTACAAAGCACAAGGGGGGTGAAGGAGACAATGGACAACTCCTCGGACCATTCTCCCCCCTGATATTTCTCTGGAAAACTGTGTAGGGAAGCAGTAGAGCAAAACTGACAAGAGAGAGGATCAGCAGCCTTCTCCACTACCGGCCACCATCTAATAAACTCCCCTACACTCCAAGCTCTTCTTTTACCATTTAACCATTATTACTCTAAATATATATCTATATCTTCTGTATGTTTGTATCTGGTCATTCAGGTACCATGCCTGCCAATGGGAAAACTACAGGCATGTGAAGACTATAACTACAGGCCAAGCCTTGTGCAGTTTGATGCTCTGTACGTATTAGACAATACTTGCCTAAGCAAGTAGGAGTAACAAGTAGATGCAGGGGCAGCAGAGAGAGCAATTTTGTGTACATGTAGCAAATCTGTAGACAATATACAGATGAAAGCATACTTGTAAATATACTGGTCTGTGCAGGTACAGGGGCCTCTTTTATTGACGTATCATATGCACACATTTCTACATACGACTGAATGTATATATAGTGAGATCCCCTGGTGACGCTTGCTGTAGAGACTGGTACTTCAGACATGTCCACGCTGTATTTTCCTTGTGCCTCTTAGTGTACGCTGGTCTGTTGCACATATATGCAATGGTTCGGTATGTTGGACATGGTTGTCTTGCGTGTACATCACTGCAGCATGCAATACTGCCTGTTAAAACTTCTAGTGGCAGGGCCATTGCTGCACTCTGTTCAATTACAGTGTTTCCCCCCTTGAGCCCCTGTGTGCACCAGCATTTGGGATCTGAGCCTTAATAATTCTCATCTCACAATGGAAACATCCCTGCTTGTGCTGTACTGCAAATAAACCCGCTGACACAGCACCCTCCTCTTGTGCTCTTTAAAGTGTAAATGTGCCTGCAGAGTGGAGGCAGCCATTTTCCTAGCTAGCAGCATTTTCCGTAGATTCTAGCAGGTTGAATCACAGACACTGCAGCAGTGAGATCTCTCATCTGGTATCCTCAGTGCTTTGCTTGTTGGAGCTTTCATTTATTTCACAGCAGCAGCAGGAATGAGACCCTAGGGGGTCTGATTGAATAACTGTGAGGAAGAGATTTTGTCACTGGACACGCTAAAATATAGTGAGTGGGTGATTCGCCCCACAGTCACCCACTCATGATTAAAAGATCTATTTTGGATGGACAACCTTACATAGAGATATTGCATAAGCAACATCAGATTAGTCCGACAAGTTGGTCAGGATACCTGAAAGGGACCCAGAATTGTTTTTGTGGCCCCCAGAATAATGGATATGATGTATATTCTCCATAAACCGTACGTTTTTTGTTTTGTTTTTGGTTTGGTTTTTTTAGTCAGTGGCCTACTAATGTCCAAATATGACACATTGACATAAGGGGTCTTGTCATACAAAAGGTGACATGAGCATTGCCTAGATGTGCCCAGCCTTTTTGAGAACCGAACCAGTAATAATGAAAAAGCATACTACCAGTTCACCAATTCCTTTTAAATTGGAAGACTAAAAAATGGTTCAGCACAAAAAAACAGCTAAATATTGGTACTAATCACAGGCCAGCTATGTGTCCTCTGTATGGGTGGGCCCCTACACTTTAAAACTCCAGCACACTAATAAGCACAGCACAGTGTGTTGCTGGATATCAGTCCAATAAAATTCACAGTTTGATCTGTATATTATGTTTTTATAGCCTCTTTTATTCTTGTTTGAATACCCCGTTGTTTTGTGACCATTCTTGCAGTACTGGCTCCTTTTTCCCAGTTTTGTATTTCCTTCCTCTTGGTTTCTAACACACACACACACACACATACATACATATATATATATATATATATATATATATATATATACATACATACATATATATACACACATATATATATGTATATGTGAGTGTGTGTGTGTATATATATATATATATATATATATATATATATAAATATTTTTTTCCCCCTCTGTAGGTTTTTATGCAAGAGCTCATTCTGCAGCCTATCACTGAGTTTAGGATGCCGTAACTGATGGCCAGCTGATACAGCAGCAGTGGGAGGGAAGTGGAATGTGTCCCTTTTTGTTTTGTTACATTTTGTCAGCACTTGAAGACAATGAAATAAAAAAATCATTGCTTTGGATCTTGGTGATTGTTATGTGGATAATTGGTCTGTGCATATCCTGTATACTCCACTTCCTGACACTTCATTTTGTATTTCATTGGAACATCATACTGTTGTTATTTGCTGGTGGGGTATGTTTACATATACATTTCACAGGTTTTCTGCACATACTGTGGTAGGTATATGGAAAACCATGAGAGACTACGTAACAACACTGCTTTTCCATAATAAATATTCTGCCTTCGACAAGTAATCTACGCCATGGTGCTGGTCATGTGACTGGTGCCAACACACTGTGTTGTGGAAGGGACCTACAGCTAGATTTTAAAGTTCCAGTTTGTGTAGAAGATTTAAAGTGTATTTTTGAAAGTACATTTTTTGATACATGCACATTTGCCCATGTCTTGTCTGTTTAACCACTTGCCCTCCAGAAGCAATATGGCGCTGCGTTACTTTACCTGACAATTGCGTGGTCATGCAGTGCTGTACGTAAATTAAATTTATGTCCTTTTTTCTCATGAGTAGAACTTTCTTTCGGTGGTATTTGATCACCTGTGCAGTTTTTATGTTTTGCGCTATAAACAAAAAAGACCGATAACTTTGAAAAAAAAGAAACCTGTATTTTTTACTTTTTGCTATAAAACATCCAGTAAAATGATCACATTTTGTCATAAATGTAGGCCAAAATAAATTCTGCTACATGTCTTTGCTAAAAAAAAAAAAAATCCCAATACATGTAAATTAATTGGTTTACGTGAAAGGTATAGCGTCTACAAATGGTGGTGTGTATATATACTGGATTTATTTTCTTTTATATATATACTAGTAATGGCAGCAATCAGCGAATTATAGCAGGACTGCGGCTGGCATTTTGACACTGGGGGGAACTGACTAACGGCCACTGACATCCCAAGGACACTAATACAGCAATCAGTGCTAATAAAAAGCACTGTCACTGTACTAATGACACTGGGGAGGAAGGGATTAACATCTGAGGCGATCAAAGGCTTAACTGTGTGCTGTTTTACTGTGTGTGTTTTACTTGGGAAACATGCTGCTGTATATTTCTCTGCTGTACAGAGAAATACACAGCAGCATGTTACTGCTGGCATGAGAGACACACAGGTCTCTCCCCTGTCAGTGTTACTCGGCAATCGCCAGGTGCCGGCAGGGAATCTCTGGCCAGGACCTGGTGATCAACATCTGTAGCCGCCAATGGCGGCACCATACCCGGAAATGCAAGTCCACGTGTGTGTGTGTGTGTGTGTGTGTGTGTGTGTGTGTGTGTGTGTGTGTGTGTATATATATATATATGTATGTATGTGATTTTGCGCAGCCCTGCAGCAGTATTTCTGCTATAGGGCGGTGGGGAAGCGGTTAAAGAGGAAGAGGAGAGGAAGTCCTCCCCTATATAACCCCTCCTACACAGGAAGTACTTCAATTTTTAGCCTAGATACCAACCAAGAAAGTGATGTATATATCAGGGATGTTAACTCCTATCGCCCGACGCCCAGGATATGTAGTTCCAGGCGTCGGGCAGGTAGTTTTTCTCTACCTTTTAGCCCTGCTGTAGGCAAGCAGCGGGCTCATCTGTCAGGTGGAAGGAATCGGTGGCAGCACTGCTGCCAATATAGGTGGGGTTTGTTACACATTTAAGTCTCCATAAAACCCTTTTTGTTTTTAAAACAGTCCTAATATCACCTCTGATTTTAAATACGGTTTTGGTTAGAATTAGTTTTTTTTTTATCTGGACAAGTAGATTGTCATGAGGGATATATACAGTTGTGTTCAAAATAATAGCAGTGTGTTGAAAAAAGTGAATAAAGCTCAAAATCCTTCTAATAGCTTTTATTTCTATACACACAAATGCATTGGGAACACTACACATTCTATTCCAAATCAAAACATGAAGAAAAATATATCAAATTTGTGTTGTTCCTCTAAAAAAATTGAAGAAAAGTGAATATTAGACTGTTCAAAAAAATAGCAGTGTTTGTATTCTTCTTTACAAACTCAAACATTCACTATATAAACTGAAAAATGTTTGAAGATTTTGCTTTCCTTTGAATCACTTAATGAATATTTAGTTGTATAAGCACTGTTTCTGAGAACTGCTGTACATCTGTGTTGCATGGAGTCAACCAACTTCTGGCACCTGTGAACAGGTATTCCAGCCCAGGATGATTGGACTACATTCCACAGTTCTTCTCTGTTTCTTGGTTTTGCCTCAGAAACTGCATTTTTGATGTCACCCCACAAGTTTTCTATTGGATTAAGATCCGGGGATTAGGCTGGCCACTCCATAACGTCAATCTTGTTGGTCTGGAATCAAGATGTTGCACGTTTACTGGTGTGTTTGGGGTCGTTGTCTTGTTGGAACACCCATTTCAAGAGCATTTCCTCTTCAGTATAAGGCAGCATGACCTCTTCAAGTATTCTGATGTATTCAAACTGATCCATGATCCCTGGTATGTGATAAATAGGCCCAACACCGTAGTATGAGAAATATCCCCATATCATGATGCTTGCGCAACCATGCTTCGCTGTCTTCACAGTGTACTGTGGCTTGAATTCAGTGTTTGGGGGTCGTCTGACAAACTGTCTCCGGCCACTAGACCCAAAAAGAACAATCTTACCTTCATCAGTCCACAAAATGTTGCGCCATTTCTCTTTAGGCCAGTCAATGTGCTCTTTAGCAAATTGTAACCTCTTCAGCATGTCTTTTTTTTCAACAGTGGGACTTTGCGGGGGCTTCTTGCAGATAGCTTGGCTTCACATAGGTGTCTTCTAATTGTAACAGTACTCACAGGTAACTCTAGACCTTCTTTGATCTTCCTGGAGCTGATTGTTGGCTGAGTCCTTGCCATTTTGGCTATTCTTCTATCCATTCGAATGGTAGTTTTTTGCTTTCTTCCATGTCTTTCAGGTTTTGGTTGCCATTTTAAAGCATTTGCGATCATTTTAGCTGAGCAGCCTATCATTTTCTGCACTTCTTTATATGTTTTCCCCTCGCCAATCAACTTTTTAATCAAGGTACGCTGTTCTTCTGAACAATGTCTGGAATGACCCATTTTCCTCAGAATTTCAGAGAGAAATGCACTGTAACCAGCATGTACAACATTTGCTGCCTTCCTTCCTTAAATAAGGGCAATAATCGCCACCTGTTTTTCAAAGAATGAATGACCTCATTAATAAAACTCCACACTGCTATTATTTTGAACATGCCCCTTTCAATGAGTGATTCAATTACACAGAATCAGCAGCATGCATGTCATGACTGTTGGGTCTGTTGGATTTCTATTACTCTACTACACCTGCTAGTAAATTATTTGCCATGTAGAATATATATATATATATATATATATATATATACACACAGTGAAGGAAATAAGTATTTGATCCCCTGCTGATTTTGAATTTTTGCCCACTCACAATGAATAGCAACAAAAAATTCAAAAGAAATGCATGTCTAACAAATTATGCATTGATTTGCATATTCATGAGGGAAATAAGTATTTGATCCCCTATCATTCAGCAGGATTTCTGGCTACCAGATGTCTTTCATGCAGGTAAGCTGAGATTAGAAGCAGTCTCTTAAAGAGAGTGCTGCTAATCTCATTTTGCTACCTGTATAAAAGACACCTTTCCACAGGAGCAATCAAACAATCAGATTCCAAACTCCACCATGGCAAAGACCAAAGAGCTGTCCAAGGATGCTAGGGACAAGATTGTAGACCTACACAAGGCTAGACTGGGTTACCAAACTATCGCTAAGCAGCTTGGTGAGAAGGTGACAACAGTTGATGCAATCATTCGCAAATGGAAGAAACACAAAACAACTGTCAGTCTCCCTAGGTCTGGTGCACCATGCAAGATCTCACCTTATGGAGTGTCAATGATCATGAGAACAGTGAGAAATCATCCCAGAACTACACGTGAGGATCTTGTCAATGATCTCCAGGGAGCTGGGACCACAGTCACCAGGAAAACAATTGGTAACACACTATACCGACAAGGATTGAAATCCTGCAGTGCCCGCAAGGTCCCTCTGCTCAAGAAAACACATGTCGTCTGAAGTTTGCCACTGAACATCTGAATGATGCAGAGGAGGACTGGTTGAAAGTGTTGTGGTCAGATGAGACCAAAATGATGCTCTTTGCATCAACGCAACTCACTGTGTTTGGAGGAGGAGGAATGCTGCCTATAACCCCAAGAACACCATCCCCACTGTCAAACGTGGTGGAAACATTCTGCTTTGGGGGTGTTTTTCTGCTAAGGGGCAGGATAACTGCACCGCATCAAAGGGATGATGGACGGGGCAATGTATCATCAAATCTTGGGTGAGAACCTTCTTCCCTCTGCCAGGGCATTGAAAATGGGTCGTGGATGGGTGTTCCAGCATGACAATGACTCAAAACACATGGCCAAGGCAACAAAGGAGTGGCTCAAGAAGAAGCACATTAAGGTCCTAGAGTGGCCTAACCAGTCTCCAGACTTTAATCCAATTGAAAATCTGTGGAGGGAGCTGAAAGTTCGAGTTGCCAAACATCAGCCACCAAACCTTAATGACTTGGAGAGGATCTGCCAAGAGGAGTGGGCCAAAATCCCTTCTGAGATGTGTGCAACCTGGTGGCCAACTACAGGAGACGTCTGACCTCAGTACTTGGTGGCAAATCCCTTGTTGGCAATCACAAAGTCATGTTTTGTGAAGGGGATCAAATACTTATTTCCCTCATGAACATGCAAATCAGTGCATCATTTGTTAGACATGCATTTCTTTTGAATTTTTTGTTGCTATTCTGTCTCTCAGTGTTACAATACACCAACCATTCGATTTTAAGACCGATCATTTCTTTGTGAGTGGGCAAACATTCAAAATCAGCAGGGGATCAAATACTTATTTCCTTCACTGTGTGTGTAATATAAATATATATATATATATATATATATATATATATATATATATATATATATATATATATATATATATATACATACAGTTGTGTTCAAAATAATAGCAGTCAGACATCACTAACCTGATCAATCACTGTTTTTGGTAGAAATGGTATTTCTACATGGCAAATAATTTACTAGCAGGTGTAGTAGAGTAATAGAAATCCAACAGACCCAACAGTCATGACATGCATGCTGCTGTTTCTGTGTAATTGAATCACTCATTGAAAGGGGCATGTTCAAAATAATAGCAGTGTGGAGTTCTATAAGTGAGGTCATTCATTCTTTGAAAAACAGGTGGCAATTATTGCCCTTATTTAAGGAAGGAAGGCAGCCAATGTTGTACATGCTGGTTACAGTGCATTTCTCTCTGAAATTCTGAGGAAAATGGGTCGTTCCAGACATTGTTCAGAAGAACAGCGTACCTTGATTAAAAAGTTGATTGGAGAGTGGAAAACATATAAAGAAGTGCAGTCTAATATTCACTTTTCTTTAATTTTTTAGAGGCACAACACAAATTTGATATTTTTCTTCATGTTTTGATTTGGAATAGAATGTGTAGTGTTCCCAATGCATTTGTGTGTATGGAAATAAAAGCTATTAGAAGGATTTTGAGCTTTATTCACTTTTTTCAATACACTGCTATTATTTTGAACACTACTGTATGTATGTATGTGTGTGTGTGTGTGTGTGTGTGTATATATATATATATATATAATGTCCCATTTGGCTAAAAATGAAATTTGAAAAATTCTGCACCAGATTACAAACTTGACTGTACAGTATCACATGCCACAGTCTGCATTCATTGGTTTACTGTAGTCATACTAGTAAAAGATGTCTTCTGGTTAATTCTTACAGGTTGCACATGCCACTTTCCTGCAGGAGGAAATATTTTGAACTTTAAAAATCCCAAGTAGATGACCTACTTTACCCTAAGTGTTTTAGAAGGTGACCCGCTATTCTTCTTTCCACAAAGTTGTTTTTGAATTTGGCTGATGGGGCATGTCCTGCATAATACAGTGGACATCCCTGGAAGGAGGCATAAGGATAGCGATCAGCTTAGAAAATCCAATCTTGTCCATCATGTTTGGGGATCATATATAGGCATATGATCATGCCTGTTTTCATTATTTTTGGGTAAAAATCTTTTGTCTGTAAGCACTAAAGGACAACAGACAGGACAGCCAGGCAGGGTGCAATTGCTGACATTTTTTTTTTAGGCTCCATGCACGCGGGGCGTTCTAACAACGCTGGTAACGTTAGCTGTGTAAAGTCACATTTTCAGTGGCTTTTAGCGGTTTTGCATTTTTTTTTTTTTTTTTAAACTCCAAAAATGCTGGTTTTCCACGATTTACCATGTTTTTCAGCATTAGAGCATTTTTACAGCTAAAAAAACTCCTCTAGAAACACACTAGTTCTAGATATTTTTTCCAGCCAAAACATGCTGCTTATAGTCTGTGTGCATGGACACATAGGATAACATGCTGGGAGGTTTACTGGCTGTAGAAAAAAAATCTCAAAGGCCAAAAACAGCCGCTGTAATAATGTCCAGTGTGTACAAGGACTTAAATGTCAAGCTCTGGGAAAGTCCTGCTGCTCTTTCTTCATTTTTAGCTATTTTAGTCCATGACTCACTGGGTAGTGATGGAGATCCCTCCCCATGCCTGTGACTATAAAAAAAACAGGCAGTCAGTGGCAGCTCCATTGACCTTCTTGCATGCAACTAACTGCCCAGTAAAAACTTGAGATGTGTTATTAATGAACCAATTGAGACTATATGCAGCCAGACCACACTATGAAAGACAGTGGTGCACTGAAATTAGAATTCTGGTGCTGAAACTGAAAACAAAAATTCAGGATGCATTTGGCCGAAAACCGAAATGGGCAGTTTTTAAAAATGAATATATATTTTTTGGAAAAAAAATACACTTTGATTAAAAAAAAAAAACAAAATACTGTATGTACCCCAATTTTTTTTTTTTAAATATGAAAGAGGATGTTATGGCAGGTAAATAGAAACCCAACATGTCATGCTTTAAAATTGCGCACATTGGTGCAATGGTGTCAAACTGCGATACTTCATCTCCATGGGTGATGCTTTAAAAATTTCTACAGGTTAGCAATGTAAAGTTACAGAGGAGGTCTAGTGCAAAAATGTTTGCACTTGCTCCAACGTTCGTGGCGCTACCTCACACGTGTGGTTTGAACACCATTTACATATGTGGGCGTGGCCTATGTATGCGTTCACCACTACGTGCGAGCATGGGGGGGAAGGGGGCCCTTTAAACCCTTTTTTTTATTTATTTTTACACTGTCCCTTTAAAAAAAAAAAAAAAATTTAATCACTTTTATTCCTATCACAAGAAATGCATACCTCCCCTGTGATAGAAATAATTAGTGACAGGTCCTCTTTATGGAGAGATCTGGGGTCAATAAGACCCCACATCTCTCCTATGCTTTTTTTGATCTAATGCTTTACATTGCATTGATCTAGTGCTTTAACCCTTTGAGGACCGTAAGATTTTGGAACGCCAAAGTTCGTACACTTCAGTTGCTGTAACTAAGCCATTTCATGAAATAATTGGCAAAAAGCTAGATCCATTTGTTGTTTATTGATAAGAACTAATATTTTGACTCAAACCAAAAAAAAAAAAGTTTTAAGTTCTTAATCAGATGATACAAGCAATTAAAAACATGGGACAAATACATCCCTTGGTCCTCAAAGGGTTAAAGAAAAAAAAAAAAAGGCCTTGTTTACAAGGTGTCGGATCTGGAAGAGACATCGCTCGCCCAGCGCCGGGATCGTTCAGTGGTTTCTCAGCACGTGCGCTGGGGGTGGCAGCAGCAAGGTTTTTTTTTTTTTCCAGCACCTGTATCAGTGCTTTATTTCATATTGGCTGATGGGTGTTTTTGGCCGAAGTGTTTCGGCGCACCCCTAGAAGACATCAGTGTTTTAGTTTTTAAAGAGAACTTCAAAACTACTCTACACCGCCGTGGTAGTTCATTGAGAACAACAAGCCGACAGGTGCTAAGGCTATTGAGACTTGTAGTCCATTCATTTACAGAACACTGAATGAATGATGTGGCCGTGTGGGTGGAGCCCCCCATGGCTGTGCTGTTGTTAAAAGTGACGGCAAGTACGGGGAGCTTCACCGTGTACTTCCATCACAGGGAGGGGGGCAGCAGCTGCTTCAGCATTGGGGACATGTTCCACCTTAAAAACGTAACCTGGTCCCAAAGGTGAATGTATCCTTGAATTCACTTCAAAGGCAAGAATACATTTTTTATTCTAGCCAATGAAATTAAATAATGCCTGAATGCGTTTACACATATTTACAACTGTCAGGCTTTTTTTTTTTTTTACCTTTTTTCTTTTTTTTTCTTTTTTTTTTTTTCTCTTTTTTTTTTTCTTTTTTCTCTTTTTTTTCTTTTTTCTCTTTTTTTTCTTTCTTTCTTCTCTTTTTTTTCTTCTTTCTTTCTTTTTTTTTGCTTTTCCCAAAATACTGCTGCCACGAGGAAAGGCTTATTAAGGAAACATCTTGTGTGCATGAAACCTAAATGCAAAATAAACTTGTGCACAGTCTACATGCCATAGCAACAAAATAAAAATGTTTTACTAGCCCATGTTCTAACAATATTTTACACCCATACACACATCTTTGTGGCATATTAGGGGGTCAACTGGATCAGAGCCCTCATCTCCTGGAATATCTACAGCAGCCAAAAGAAAGCTGAACCACCCACCCTTGTGCTCCTGGACATGTGCGTTTAAGATTTGTACTTCTGAACATGGTTTGGTCCTAGAAATGAGCAGAGTGCGGTGCCTCAAGTACTGGCTTTGGATAAAGTGCAATGATTTCCAGCGCAAGTTCAATCTACAAATATCCTAAAAGCCCTTCCAGGTTCATCTGAGAAATAATGACTTTTCATCATCATTAGGTGTATTTGGGTAAAGTTACCCTAATTGAATGAAAGTGTTGCCATTATAGGAAATGATTCACTGAAACACCTGCCCTATAATTCAGTTCATTCTAAAATAGTTAACCTTGTACAGGTTTAGAAAAATCAAGAAAACCAGTCCTGGTTTCTGGTGCCTGTTTCCATACTGGTGTACAGTGTTGTGAAAGTACACAAACTCAGCTGCCAGCAAATAAAGCGATGTCAGTGATTTCAATGACTGTATTGTGAAAGAAGCAAGAACTGGCTTTTAATTCTTCCTTTTGATCCCCTGTGCTGTTCTTTTCCCAGTAAGGAAGAGTCTGCTTGGGGGAATTCTGACTTTTCTGTTGTAGAGAACATCCTTCTGTAAATCACCTGCACAGTTAACCATTGTGACCAAGTGGGTTTGCACACATTTTCACAAGGATGTTCACAATTTTGAAAAAAGAAAATGTAAACCAAGACTGGTTTTCACAATTGCTCACTAATTTTCACCATTCGCATAAGGATGTTCACCGTTATTAAAATACCTAAATAAGCCGGGACTGGTTTCTTAACTAGTCTTTTGCATTTGCACAAGGATGTTTACTACAGTTGAATGAGCTACATTATAGAACGTCTTCTGAGGTAGAGAAAAAACTAACACAATAACTTATTTTTTATTAAGCCTGTCCTGTTTTTTTTTTAGCCTTATTTCATAATTGTGAATTCCCTTGTGAAAATTAGTGAATAATTGTTAAAACCAGTCCTGGTTTATTTAGCCTTTTTTGAAAATGGTGAACATACTTGTGAATATGGTGAAAATTTGTGCAAACGCACCTGTTAACAATCACAGTGATTACAATGATTCAAGCTATTTCCATGCACTTAAGGTTTAAAAAAAAAAAAAAAAAATACCTTTTCCCATAAAGACGTCTATCCTGTTTTTTTTTTTCCTGTGTGCTACAGAGAACATCCTTGTGCAAATCACTTGCACTAATTAATCATTGTAATCAGGTGTGTTTGCGCAAATTATCACCACATTCAATAGGATTTTCACCATTTTGGAAAAAGGAAAAATTAACCAGGACTGGTTTTCACAATTGCTCACTAATTTTCACCATTCGCTCGAGGATGTTCACCATTACTGAAATGCCTAAATGAGCCAGGACTGCTTTCCGAAACGACTTTTTTTGAATTTCCACAAGGATGTTTACTGCAGTTGAATGAGCTACATTATAGAACAAGGCTTCTGTTGTAGAAAAAGAACTAGTACAATCATTTATTCTAAATAAAGCCTGTCCTGTTTTTTTTAGCCATATTCCATAAAGGTGAATACCCTGGTGAAAATGGTAAAAATTAGTGAATAATCGTTAAAACCAGTCCTGGTTTATTTTGCCTTTCAAAAATGGTGACCATCCTTGTGAATATGGTGAAAATTTGTGCAAATGCACCTGTTACCAATCACAGTGATTACAATGATTCAAGCTATTTTCATGCACTTAAGGTTTAAAAAAAAACAAAACTTCCTCATTGTGCCTTCCTTTTCCCATCAAGAAGTCTATCCTGGTTTTTTTTTTTTCTGTGTGCTAGAGAACATCCTTGTGCAAATCACTTGCACTAATTAATCATTGTAATCAGGTGTGTTTGCACAAATTTTCACCACATTCACTAGGATTTTCACCATTTTGGAAAAATAAACCAGGACTGTTTTTCACAATTGTTTACTAATTTTCACCATTTGCTTGAGGATGTTCACCATTACTAAAATGCCTAATTGAGCCAGGACTGCTTTCCGAAACAACTTTTTTTGAAGTTGCACAAGGATGTTTACTGCAGTTGAATGGGCTGAATTATAGAACAAGGCTTCTGCTGTAGAAAAAGAACTAGTACAATCATTTATTCTAAATAAAGCCAGTCCTGTTTTTTTTAGCCATATTCCATAATGGTGAATACCCTGGTGAAAATTAGTGAATAATCGTTAAAACCAGTCCTGGTTTATTTTGCCTTTCAAAAATGGTGAACATCCTTGTGAATATGGTGAAAATGTGTGCAAACGGACCTGTTAACAATCACAGTGATTACAATGATTCAAGCTATTTCCATGCACTTTTTAAGGTTTAAAAAAAAACCCCAAAACTTCCTTGTTGTGCCTTCCTTTTCCCATAAAGAAGTCTATCCTGTTTTTTTTTTTTTTTTTTTACGTGTGCTAGAGAACATTCATGTGCAAATCACTTGCGCCAATTAATCATTGTAATCAGGTGCGTTTGCACAAATTTTCACCATTTTGGAAAAAGGAAAAATAAACCAGGACTGGTTTTCACAATTGTTTACTAATTTTCACCATTTGCTTGAGGATGTTCACCATTACTAAAATGCCTAATTGAGCCAGGACTGCAGGTGATTACAATAATAAAAAAAAAAAATCCTCAACATGCCTTCCTTTTCCCAATAAAGGAGTCTCTCTTGTTTTGTTTTTTTTGTACTATAAATATCAGATGTAATTGCATAAATTTTTAAGACGATGTTCACCATTACAAAACAGACAAAAATAAACCAGGACTGGGGATGGCCACCATTATGGAATAAGCCAAACTAAACCAGGGCTGGTTTTGCACAACTGAAAGTTAATTTCACATAATTAGAAAACAATTGGTAAAACGTCAGTCCCAGTTTGGTTGGCTTTATTGCATAATGGTGAACATTCTTGCACAAATGTTATAAATGGCTGAACTATTGTGAAATCCAGTGTGGAATTTGGCCTTTTTCTGGCCTGATCTGGTTCTATTACCAGGTGGATGTTGTGGAAGACGCCAGAGAATCCAGGGGAGGTTTTCTAATTGTTCTGTTATATGGCCAGTTTCCATGTACCAGTCTTACCCAGTCACATCAAGCCCGACTTTGCAATCGTGCAACTTCACTGTAAGTCGCACGATTTCAAAGTCGGGTGACTTGCCGATTTCAGATGCGATTTGCAAGACATCTGATACAGATGTCTATGCCAATCGCACCAAAAGTAGTGCATGTACTACTTTAGAAATCGGTGCAGCTCTGACCAAGTCGGAACCACACCAATATGACCACTAATTGTGGACAACAGAATGCGACTTGGCATAAGATTTGCAAATCGCACCCGATGGGACCGGGGTGTCAAAGACTGTAAACCGTTTATTAGGCCTTGTTTGTGTAACGGTGAGCTTTGTGTAAACAGCATATATTACTGTAATGCTACAAACCTTCTTATTCTAACACCGCCGTGGTTTCCTTTTTTAAATGGTATATTTCCTATTAAACTGATAAAGTGTTTGAAGAGTTTGTAAAGTCTATTTTTTTTCTTTTAAAATATCAAACATATTATATGTACACAGAGTGGCCCGAACCTGCTGTTCAGAATGGAAAAAGATGTCATGTATGCGACATCCTCATCTGTACTACTCTTATCTTCCATCTTGTGATGGAGGAAAAAGTGGACCTATATAATTCCTGTGTGTGGCACCTATACTCCCCCACATCTGGAAGCAAACTTTTCTCTGTCAGTCTGATAAACCTGAACAGATACAGTCTAATTACAAGTCAAACACAAACTGACAGAATATCCATTTGAAAGGGGAATTAATAGGAGTTTCGTTGATGGCCGGACTTTTTTTTTTTTTACTGGTATCACAGAGCACAGCAACGCAGGTTTTTTTGGGGTGCCATTACAAATGAATGGAAGCGCACCATACAACTTACATCACCGCTGCACAATATGGTCAGCAAATCCTTAGCACTGAATATTCTGATTGTTCTTAGTCACTGAATAGGTAATTGCACAATGGGGGCAACTTGAAATGGTTCTCATATTCCAGGCAACGTACCTTCTGTTCCATGCTGCACTTAGACCGCCTAAAGGCAACTGCCGCTGTTGTGACGGTCTAAGAATAAGTGCTTGGCTGTCTCTGACTTTAATACTGTCCTAGTCAGGTACTTGGAATACTAGTTGCCAGACTCTAAATGTAGTACTTTCCAAGTCACCTACCTGGAATAAGCACGCAGATTAAAAAAATCAAGAGTGGAAGCTTCCTGTTATGGGGACACTTGTGCAGGCTCAATCCTGAACCACGCTGTGTGTCCATAGACACACACACACACACACACACACACACTGCAGCTTGGCCCCACCCCATGCTCTCTCCTCACAGGCTGTGATTGACAGCAGCAAGATCCAATGGCCAGAGAGGAGAGAGCCTCTGCTCTTGGGCACAGTGCTGGTTCAAGGATTTTTTTTTTTAACCTAAAATGCAAAGAATGCAAGGTTAGGTAAGGTTAAAAACAAAGAACAAAAAACACTTTTACCTTTACAACTCCTTTAAAGGAGCTTTCAAAACATAGTGTATGTATATCTAAAAATATTTTTTTGGGTCAAGCAGGAACAATCCGTCAGTTAAAATGTTACCCTCTGTGTCACCTTGGGGCAATTTTCCTTCACTAAAAGATAGGATCCAAATCCCATTTTAGATGGTTGGCACAGGAACATGTATTCTCCTTTGGAAGACTTAACCTCTTGTTGTGGAGAGACCAGTAAAATATTGTTTCCCATTTTGTTGTGTCTTGGTGATAAGGGTGTTGTGGCACATTGCTGGATTAAAAGGATGGATGTGCAAAATCAGGTGGCTGAGGTGTCAGTGAAGGAGCCATACATCCCAGATGATGTACTCCAAACATCACACCAACCATTATATAATACTTCCTGGACAACCTGAGATCTGGAATAAATCAGTTCATACCTACTTGGCTCTCAAAAATGTAATTATAGTAGCTTTAACTAAATCTGAAACCTTTGTACTGAGGGCCACATTTTTTTTTAATCTCTTTTGGTTTGCAGACCAGAGACATTTTAGAGAACAGGTGTCAAGCTGCAGCCCTCCAGCTGTCAAGGAACTAGAAGTCCCATTTTGCCTCTGCCTTTGGGAGTCAAGTGACTTGCAATGCCTCATGGGATTGGGAGTCATGCTTGTAACGGTCAGCCATGCAATGCCTCATGGGATTGGGAGTAATGCTTGTAAAGGTCAGCCTTGCAATGCCTCATGAGATTGGGAGCCATGCTTGCAACGGTCAGCCTCGCAATGCCTCATGGGATTGGGAGCCATGCTTGTAACTGTCAGCCTCGCAATGCCTCATGGGATTGGGAGCCATGCTTGTAACGGTCAGCCTCGCAATGCCTCATGGGATTGGGAGCCATGCTTGTAACGGTCAGCCTCGCAATGCCTCATGGGATTGGGAGCCATGCTTGTAACGGTCAGCCTCGCAATGCCTCATGGGATTTGTAGTTCCGCAACAGCTGGAGGGCCGCAGTTTGACACCTATGATTTGGAGATTATGCCAAACTTCCTATTCCAAAAAAAGGCCTCTGTGACAGGAATCTCTAATGTGAGAACACGACAGAGGTATCGACTTGTACACTCTCCAAAAAAAAAAAAAAGAAAAAAAAAGTAAAATGGTTTTTGGATATAGTCCCACTTTAGAAAATTCTTCTCTGTGGGGAGGCTCTCAAAGTGGAACTCTGCACAGTTATAACACATGTACATTGATTTTTTTGCCCAAATGTGAACCATTTAAAACAATAGCTAATCTCTGTATGAGTTGATGTGCATGCATTAAAACACCTAGGTGTGAATAGGTGAAGCTGAAAACAGATGTCACAGTGCTGATGTGTATTCAGATCCTGGTGTCTTTTGTCCAAAAGCCAATCTTAGCAGGAGATCGAAGATTCCTGCTAGGATGGGATACACAAGCCATGGGGGAAGAAAAAAAACAAAAATCACTTTGATAAAATGTTTGGAGGTTATTTTGAAAATCTGTGGTGTGCTGGCGATATATGCTATGACCAATATACCATCAAAGGTCCTATGCTGATTAGATAAACTTAATTAGAAAGTAA
The DNA here is from genome assembly GCF_062004578.1 of Staurois parvus. Lineage (NCBI taxonomy): Eukaryota > Metazoa > Chordata > Amphibia > Anura > Ranidae > Staurois > Staurois parvus. Next base: position 9,667,345 of record NW_028318321.1, read on the forward strand.
AAAAAACACAAAACACAAAAATTAAATTTAGATTTTTTTTTCTTGTTTTACTTTTTTTGTAAAAAAAAAAAATTCCAGAAAAATCTGCCAGTAGTCACACAATATAGAAACACCCATAAAAAGGTAAAGAACAAAAAAAAATAGCTATAGGAAAAGCAATAGAAGGCAAAGCAGGAAGATGAGATGGTGTTTCAGCTGCTGCAAGAAATATGAAATAGATATATAAAATTGAATGTCAGATAAACACATTGGTTTTTTAGAACGAAAAGTGGCAGATGGGGCCTATGATATTTGGAGCTCAGTATGTATTACAATAATCTAGAAGTGATGTGGGTCATATAACCCAGCCAAACAATCTTTCCTGATCCTGTCCCGGCCCACAGGTATGATCCATTCAGGATCTTTCCAAACATCTCCCTCTTTTCCATCCTATGACTTAACCTGAGTATGTCCGTTTTTGGTTTTAAGGCCAATACCGCAGCAGAACAGGAGGAGACAATGCTCCTTCCATTAAATCAGGATGTAAGAACCAAGATTCTTAGGAGTACTAGCCACTTTGGCTATACTCTCAAACACAAGCCATTTAAAGTCTCTTCCCAGGACAATATTGTGGCAGCATTTTCACCACGTAAGGGCTGTGGGAAACGATGCCCACAAGGAAGCAGAAAAGCTTTAAGAAACAAAAGAGGTTCTAAGCAGCAGGGAAGAATGTGTGGTAGAAAGTGTGGTTTCTTCCATTTGTAGCACATCAGGGGATGTTGTACGGGATCTGGATTTCACATAGGTAGTAAGTGGTCATCTCTTTCTTCTGGCTCTTCTCCAAGCTGATCATCTCCAACTCCGCGGTAGGCGGTTTCTGAAGACCGGGGCCGAGATCGGCACACAAAGTCACAGCCGTCCTAAGAGAAATGAATAAATAGATTTGTTTTGATGCACCTCACCTTGACAAAATGTGATCGTGGCTATACCCCCCTACCTAAAATCCAATTAACCAAAAAAATAAATAAATTGTTAATTATCTATCCATTCATCCATCTCAGAAGGGGATCTGTCTTCTTCTATCTAGGGCAGTCGGGTGTAAACAGATAGCAGAGCCCATTTACACCCGCTGGTCAATAGAGCACAGCAGGCACTTTGTGTCCGCTCAGCATAAACTGAGCAGACACAGACCTGTCATCCACTAGCTCTACTCTAATCAGCACACAAATCCCCTGTTGATCATAACAGTTTCCGAAGTGAAAGGGGCCCAATAGGCAGCTTGGAAGAAGTGGTTGAAACCCAACTCCACAGATCTGTCTTTATCATACACAATAATGACAATTTCTTATACATTTCCATCCTCATACACAAAACTGCATATAAAACTTCACATTTACAATCACTGCTCTTCAGAATCAGCCGACATCTGTGGAATATTATACTTACCGCTACCAGGTTGCCAAACTCTTGCCAAAAAGTGATGTTGGGGAACTGTTCTATCCCTTTAGCTCCAACGACAAAACGCTTATAAAGGAATCCACCGATGATATAAACTGCAACTAACACTGCAAACCTGAGAAAGTGAAGAGCCGAAGTGTTAAATACTACATCTTTACCCATCACACATTGACTACCATATATAATGGACAAATGAAGGAATCTCTGGCTGATATTCAGATTTTACAGTTCTATCAAGATTGTGAAAAGGCTATTAGAGTGCCTGCACTTTAAAACTGAACATGGAAGCCTCCATTGCTTACCTCTCTCCTGAAAATGCTAGTTGCCTATCTGCATGCTTCCCCTTCGATATTTCCAATTTCTAACACACACAAACCTCTGCCAACCTTGAAGAGAAGTCTGAAGTTACAATACAAGGGCTCAGCAGGAGCACAGACACTATTCTCCCAGTATAACTATCAAGATTCTGCCTGAGTTGTTGATCGAAACATCCCAGTTATGAAATGTTAAACAATGTCCTCTAATAAACAATACATCCCTTTGATGTCCAGACAAAAAGGATTACAAATAGAAAACTAGAAAAGCTACAATTTCTGGGGAAATTGTGTGAAGTGTTCTTGCCTCCACCAGTAGTCTGCAACTGGAGTGGGCGGAGTAACTGGGTGGAGTGGCTTGTCATTCTGCTGCCTGCTCACACACCTGGGTTCCTATAGCAACGCATTCTACAGCAAGGGCAGAGAAGAGAGGTTAAAAACAAACTGCTCCAACTTGCTCACTTCACTGGCGGCTGCCATCTTCAAACGGTTGTAGTAGAAAAATTATAAATCCTACACCGAAGAGCTTTATATTGTGAGAATCACAAAACCCAGACCTACATTTTGATGCATAGTATGTCTCTGAAATATTAAAAATTAAGGCACAGTCGCAGTTTAGAAATTGCCCTTCAAATTTGAGATGGCTAGAGTGGAGTTTCAATGAATGTCAATGGGTGGCGTGAGTTGCAAACAAATGGTCATATTGTGAAAACTGTCAGGACTATGGCTTAGCCGTGGACATTTTTAGTGGCAGCAGGGATAGCTGAACGTTTTGATTTGTGTAGGTGGGCTTGCAAATGAGGGAGTGATGGCAGGTTAGAAATCATGTCCTGATTTTTCAGCTCACACTCTAGCTTTTGTCAGCTCCCACTCTAGTTTTGCACATTCCGCCATTCATTCCCATGGGACCAATTTCACCACAAAAACGCCGATATTTCGTGAACCATTCGGCGAAACGTTCCACAAATAGCACACCAATCGGGAACAATCCGCACGTTTCGGTATATTACTGTCTATGTAGTGTAAAAACTGTGGGAGGAGTTAGGGTGGTAAATTTGGCTATAATAAGAATATATATGTGAGATAACAGTAAGTGGTCTTGCCATGCAAGAACAATTAATTAGGCGTTTTTATTCTGCTGCATTCAGTGCAATTTGTAGGCGAGGTCTCAATTGATTCTATGATGATAAATTATATGAACTTAAAGTAGCACTAAAGTCTAAACATTTTTATCTTAATGCAGTCCCAGCATTAAGGTAAAGAACACCCAACTCTCTGTCCTACCGCCCTCTGTCCCTAAACACTTACATGGCTCCATCTCACAGCTCCAGCACCGCTCCCACTTCCTGCTTTCAGAGGGGGTGGGGGTGTGGCTTACCAGCACAGGATGTTTCTATGGACGCACACAGCCTGGTGTAATGATTGTGAGCAATAGGGACATGAAAGCTGTAGGCGACAGCCATGTTAAGGTCTCAGCCATTTTGTTTTCATAAGCAGTGATCCCTCCTCCTGCAAACTATGGAATTTGTAGCCTTAAAACTTCCAAGAAACTTCAAAAGCCTCTTATCTCAATCAGGGACAACAGAATGCAGCAAAGAGAGCTGGTCAGAGCTGTAAAACATTAATTGAGGTCTGCAGGATGTCTGTTTCCACAAACCATGAAAAAGTCTTCCTTCTGACCTATCATAAAACAATATAGCTCAGTCAAGCCTGTCAGACATGATGTGTAAGGCAGTTAAAGCTCTAGGAATGCAGAGCGTGCCATAAAATGTCTATTCCACAACTTAACAATTCCACACACAATTCATAAAATCTAGTGGCCACAGCACACAATAATATTAGGTATAGATTTGGATGGGGAATATCATACCGAACAATTCAAGGCCATACATGACTATGTTAGCACATAGGAAAGGGGAGAAAGCCGTCTCCTCCATCCTAGGTGACAGACCCATCAAAGGTATGCGGCAGGTATGTGGTGTTTGCTATCCCTAGATACGAAATAAAATTCTGAATAATAATCTGCCAGTTTCTAGAATACAACCTGCACCTATTGGAAGTTATTGATATTAGTATAAAACTGGATTTAGGACTTGACATTACAGAAAAGGGACTGACAGGTCTTCTTAAGGAAGCTCTCCTTTTAACATCAACCAAGCAACACCCAAGAGAGCAATGGAAACGTTTTTGCTTGGACAATTGGACTCTGCTAACACCAGGACTTTGCAAGTACTCTCCATTTTCACCTCCTTTTATATTTCTCTGTTGCGTTACTGTTGTTCTCTTTAGGTCTTTGTAACATCCTTTTCTGGAAATATTTTAATTGCACCATTTGACCTTTTCATTAACCACAAGCCTACAGGGCATTTATACCCCCTTCCTGCCCAGGCCAATTTCCAGCTGTCGTACTTTGAATGCCAATTGCGTGATCATGCAACACTGTACCCATATGACATTTTTTATCATCTTTTTTTGTGACAGAGCTTTATTTTGGTGGTATTTAATCACCTCTGGGTTTTTTATTTTTTCCTAAACCAAAAACCACTGAAAATTTTGAAAAAAAAAATTTTTTTCTTCTTAGTTTTTGCTATAAAGTTTTGTAAATAAGTGATTTTTCTCCTTCACTAATGTGCACTAATGAGGCTGCAGTGATGGGCACTGATAGGTGGCACTGATGGGCATTGACAGGCATCACTGATGGACACTGAAAGGCAGCACTGATATATGGCACTAATAGGTGGCACTGAAAGGCAGCTCAGATGGGCACTGATGTGTACTGGTAGGCACTGATATGTGGCACTGGCACTGTTCAGCACTGACAGCTGGCACTGATGGACACTGACAGGTGGCACTTCTGGGGCCACACTGATCATCAGGGCACACTGATCATCAGTGCTCTGATGATCTGTGTACATGTCCCCTCCACGGAATGCTGATTACCGGCTCTCCTCTCGAGCTGTCAGTGTGACAGCTCGAGAGGAGAGAAATGTCAATAACCGGCATTTCCCTGTTTACATGTGATCAGCTGTGATTGGACACAGCTGATCACATGACCGAGCCAACATCTTCGGCTCTTTCCGTAGATCAGTAATCCGCTGTTTCCGAGGGACACAGCGCACCGCCGATCGCCACGCGCTCCCTGAGCCGCGCATGCGCGGTGAGAATGGGAGGACGTCATATGACATCCTCCCAGAATGAGAGAACCCTATTGTGAGAAGTGTTAAAATGGTCTCTAAAGCTTTTAATGCAAACTAAAGAATCTGTCTCTTGAAGAGTGTATATATAATAATCAGAGTACTGTATAGAATAATCCTCTGAATATACCTGTCTGTGGTGACAGTGTGTGTTACAGACATTTATTATTCACATTTGTTTTTGCTAACATTGTGAAGGGTTGATAGGCCCAAAGCTATCTGGTGGCAGTTTGGAGTTTGAAGGGTTAATTGCTAATTAACCTAATCCAGTGACAAATCGCTCTCAGGCTGCTGGCACAGATTGTGGTCCCGCAAGCTGGAAAATCTTTGTGCCAGTGCAACTGAGAGTGGCATTGTTACGCAAGTGATAGCGTGGTGTGTGAGATTGGCTGATTCTTTGTCATGAGTTGGTGAGAAGGGCAGGGGTCAGGCATCGCGTTTCGTCACACCCAGCTCAAGAGAGAGCACATGAACAGGTGCCTCCTTAGCATCAGGCTTGCTACAGGAGGAACCTGTAGGAGGGAAAAGCTGCCAGCGCCAGCAGGGGACTGCCAAAAGATGAAGAAAGCGACCTTTCTATGCAATATTGTTGCACAAAGCAGGTATTACCTCCTAAAATAAACAGTTAGTATCACATTACTATTTTGTGGCCCTATCTAGGCAGCAGATGGGTGGCCTGTCCAGCTTACCCTGCTGACTATTTAAATACAATGTAAAACCAAACCTTTTCTTAGTTTTGGATAGAGCAGGGAACGGGTTGGATCCCTGTCAGGTATATATCCTCTGTCCAAGTTCCATCAGATAGATTTTCCTTTCCTGTCTGTCTCAGCAACACAAAAAGGAATTTAGAGGAGATCTCTTCAAAACTAGAGGATATCCCCTCTTAAAACTGTTGTCACCAGAAGAGGTGCCCCTGCCGGCAGATTTTTCCTCACATCCTGTTCCTGTGACAACAAAAATGTTTTGTCACTTTCATTCACAGTTACAGCAGTCACCAGGTCCAATAGTGGGGGAGAATCTTCTCAGTAGGAATGTGAACAGCAATAAAAACCTGAGGAGAGGCACCTTGCCCTGTGATGGAACACTCTAAGCCGCTTTCTTCCACTCTCCAATAGACTACAGGGGTGCCAACTGTTTGAAGGAGCGCACAAAAACTGTATAGCACACATGTGCCACTTTCAGCACTGAACATCTGGAAGAGTGGCTTGGTGCACAGTGATAACATTTCATGTCTGTGTGGTCACTCCTTCCATGCCGTGAACTTCTGGGACAACCCTCTACTCTCAAACAGAGAATGGACAACAGTAATGAGCTCAGTCTCCACAATCTTACCTCCACTTTTCTGTTACAGCAGTTGTGCAGCATTTGTAATGATGACTGTGCAGTCACATAGGCATCATAGAGAGACCTAGTACACTCAGTAATCAGCACCCAGTAATACATCTTGTCGGACAGCCCCTTCTTTTGCAATACAGATCTCTGAGAACACTTACAATGGGGGGGGGGGGGGTAATTACTGGATGTGGATGTGTCTATAAGAACTCTTGTCTTGTGTATATCAGCACAGAAAACTGAAGTGTGATAGTAGCATTTTCACAATTTAAAAAATAAATAAATAAATTTGATGTATATCAAATCACAAATCATAAAAAGGAGGTTTAAAATAGTGAGACACTTCAACTTTAAGTGTTTTATAATAATTGTCTGTATTATGGAGGATCTAATCAGCTCCCTCAAGGGTATGGATTCCACAATTGTGGATATAGAAAAAAAAAAGAAGAGAAGAAGAAGAAGAAGAACAAAGCAGTGCTGGGAGGGGACCACACACATAAACATCTTAATATGGTTGATGATCAATGTGAATTAAAAAAAAAAAAAAGGAAGAAATAAAAATATAACAATAGTAAAACCGATAGTAATGATAATATGATGAAAAATGACAAACAAGACATAAAAGTCTATAATCCAGGGATCCTAGGCAGAGTATGGTAGGCGAAGGCAGCTCCCCATAGAGCGAAGCAGTACTCTGCAGGAGGGAAAAATGGACAGAAGGGGGCGCCCCCTTCTGTCCGATTCCACAATTGTGAACTACCTGGTTTTGCAGGATAGACTTTACCTTCAGATAGGATTACAAGCAACTCCTATCCGGTTTCCCCTCCCAGGTGGTTTCCATACCTAGTAACACCTAACCCAACAATCCTTTAATATCTCTCCTAAATTCTTTTTCCCTTCCCTATAATACCTTGCCCCAACCATAGTGTGCACCCCTCCCCAACTCCCTTTTCCTTCTCAGCAGATGGGATGCCTGGCTCCCCCTGCCATGCTAGTCCTTTTGTACTGTTCCTCTTCTTCCTTCACCCTTCTGACATAACCAATTCCCCAGCCCCCACTGTCCATATCTACAAGTCAGGTAACCAGGAGAATCTCCCCACCCCTCCCCGTTCTAATTTCTGTTATTCTCTCTTCACCTGTCATTACCTACAACATAAAAAAATCCAGCATTAGGTATTGTCAGGACTCACTTTGGTTATCCCTAGGTGACCTCTTTGTGGTCTGTACCATGTCATGTGCATGCAATAAATTGGTACATGCCCAAATTGAACTGGTTGCTGGTTAGTTAACATTTTCTCTCTTTTTAAGCGTGTTATTGAGGCGATGCTCATTTACAATCCCAAGTCATCTTCACCGCTTACAATGCTCTGAAACAAATCACTAGTAGTACACAGGTAATTTAGAATCCATAAACATTTTGTTATACCTGTTCTTTATCTTGGTACTTACACAATGAGAAGAATGGAGCCCACACTGAGATGGGATTCCTCCGCTGGACAAGCGACACTACTGTCCATCTCAAACAGATAGAAACAATTGTTTGTTTTGTTCCTCTCCTCGCTAATTATCGTAAATCCAGCCTACAAGTGAAGAGAACATACATTCAGATTATGCTACTATTTATTGCAGTAGCAAATTAAACTACAAGGGATTTTTACTTTCGTATAAAAATTTAGAATCATCACTGGGATACAAACACTTATCATAACGTATCTATCATTTTTTCTGTTACATAAAGCAGTTAAAAAAGAATAAAAATTTTAGTTCTCAAGCTGGAAATTGTTTATGTATCAACACTCAGGAGATGTCCCCACCAAGAAGAATCAACCTTTAGGCTCGGTTCACATTCCTGCGACTCAGAATCTGATTTATGAGACTCAAAGCTGCAGGACATGTGAAATGCCATGCATCTCTATGACAGCAGGTCCAACTGACACTACTAAAGTCACTGCGACTTCAGAAAAAGGTTCCTGTGCTGCTTTGATCCGACTTTGATATGATTTCAGTTCCACAGAGTGTAAAAGTCACATCAAAGTCACATCGCAGTGAAATTTGTGCCAATTTGGAGTTGGCTAGTGTGAACCGAGTCTTAGGCAGGAATAAAACAAGCGTGTTGTATGTAACCCTGACTGTCAAGCTCTGCACCACCTTTGTACAGTATATGTTCTTTATATAAAAAAAGTAATGGCAATGTATGATTGCCACCATTGAGGGTCCAATAGCATGAAGGATTTGGTAAGCAGGGCAAGAAGGGACCAAGGATACAGAAAAACAGTATATGTAAATAAAAAACAGGACACACAACATTTACAGCCAAAGTTATTTAAAATTAAATAAAAACTGCTGTAAGCATAAAGTGCAGACACCTAAACCTCCAGTAGCTTTAGGAACTCTGCCTATAAAGCTGAATGCTGGGCCACTGTGAAGGCAATACTCTGGTGATTTTTAAGACTGCCAAAGCCTACCTGTCCTTTTCTGTCTCTTGCCCAAATCAAGCGCTGACTCAACCTGGGAGTTTCAGAGCTTTGTCTGTCATAACCCATGTAATTTCAGCCGTACCTGCAGGAAGCTCCTACAGACATGCAACTCTAAGGGCCAGTTTACACCAGAACGTGTTTCCCGCACTACATTTAAAAATCACTGCAATTGCGATCAACAGCTGGTGTCAACAAGTTAATGACAAGTGATGAAAGTAGTGCATGCATTACCATTGGTGCAGTGTGATTTCAGCCCATTCAAAACGAATATGCTGAAATTACATTGCACAGAACTGCATAGGAAACATACAAGAACGCAGAGTGCGTCCCTGCCCTAAGTTCCTGCACTTACCTGCAGCAGTTCTTCTGTTTTGTATGCTACTGACAGTCCAGCCAACAAACCCAAATACTAAGTGGTATCAGTTTATAAACAGCCATTGTGTTATTCAACAAATTTGCTCCTGACCACCACTAGACGATTGGCTTGATTGCCACTGACCATTTAAAAAAAACAAAAAACAAAAACAAAACAGATCCTATCCTTCAAACATCACTGAACAGCATACCCCCAGGGTGTTCTTGTTGCAGGATATCATGACCATGGCCTGCCTTGATTCTTTATCACAGTGATTGTCATACTTGTCTCCAGATTTGTAGAATAGCATGATCCAATCCGCTAGAGCACAAACAAAAGATAAAATGTTAAAGATATAGATTTGTTCCTTGTAGATAACCTGTAGTTTTAAAACAAAAGCACATAAACTGTGAGCAGTTGCCCTTAACCACTTCCTTATTACTCTAACTGCTAACTTATAATTCTATACCTATTTTCCATACCCAATAGTTTTTACATTACCTTTAAAATATAACTAAAGGCCAAACTATTTTTCTGGTTTTGGACAGAGTGAAGATGGATTAGAACACCTGTCAGGCTTTTATAGCTGTCTGTGCCCCTTAGGGAGATTCACCCTATTTGTCATTGAAAGTGATAGCAAAAGAAAATCCCAAACTTTGGGTTGTCCCCAAGACAGTAACAGGAGGGGAAATTTTCCAACGGGACACTGGTTCTGGTGACCGGGGGCAAAGGGATTCCTATAATGAGAACGAACACACGCACAATGATTACTCCTCAATCATTAGAGACCAGATCAACACTGATGGAGATCAGTGGGCTCTTGTGTACACTGCTAGCTATCAAATAGGGAACATAGAATGATATCTCCCCATCATGTCATATAGTACAGGAAAATGTTTCTCTACAGATTACAGATGGGAAGAGGTTAACATGATTGTGAAATTGCTGACATGCTGCAGATCTATTCTATATTAGATAGTGGAACATGAAGGGAATTTATGAAGGAATCTCACAAGCAGGTTTGTAGCAGACAGCGCTACAGAAAAGATCATATGACAAAGGCGAGACAACTGACATTGCCAGATCTACCCTACAGTGGACAATACGATAAAGGATGCAGTTGTATGAAGTTGCTAATTTTCAGTTGATATTAATGACTGCTCATTGCATTCAAATAGAAAAAAAGTCTTACTTCCACTGATGATGTGGGTGTCATTGATGCGACCAATCACGGTATCTGCTGAGCCCGTTTTGGATTGTACCAGTCCTGCATTTGAGGGTGTGCTGGAATCAACTCGGCCACACACTACAAACTTGTACATGTAGGAATCTTCACCATTCTTAACGCTGACCTGGAAACTAGATGCAGCAAGTTACAATCTGTTAAGTAGTGCCAGTACTTCTGAGCATGCCACAAGCTGACATTTTAACAAGCTTGGTCATATATTAAAGGATAAGTTTACAAAAATAATAAAAATGCACATTTCTTTACAGGTAAAAAAAAAAATGCATTTATTATTTTTTTGCCTGCAGGAGCCTGTAAACCATTGTATCAGCAGATCGCTGGTGCCATGCAGGTCTCCTGAAGACCTGTCAGTATGTCCCCTTGCCCGTGCGGGATGGAAGGACAGGCAGATATACTGACAGAAAGAATCAATGAACTACCACAGCACTCCACAGCACCCTGGTAGTTCATTAAGCACTACAAGCTGACAGCCACTAAGGTTGTTTTGACTTGTAGTTTCTCATTCACAGATCACAGTGAATGAGTGATGTGGTTGGGCGGGTAGAGCACTGCACAACCACATTTTTTAAAAATCTGACAGCTAGTGAGAGGGGAGAAGATCCCCCGCTAGCTGTGAAAGTGGGGGAGTGGGAGCCGGTGCTTTCATAACAGGTTACATGTTACACCTTGAATATGGGAGTAACGTGTAACATGTTATGAAAGGTGAACGTACCCTTTAATGCTAATAAAAGCTTATACCAAACATAATGAGAACATATTCCATTCAATGTTCACTGAAATGCAATCATTCTTGTGGGTTGATATTAATGAAAGCTTTTCTCCCTTGCTTTAGGATTTATGAATGATCACTATAATCCCACCAGGCAGGCCACATCACAGCTCAGTCTATCTGGTTCTCATATTTAAAGTTCTCCAACATAGACTAAATACATAGGGGCCAATGCGACACAGATATGAATGAACTGCAGAACATCATAAGTATGTTCAACTGTCAAGCAGCATTCCATGAATGTGTTGAACCAAGGTATCGCTCAGCTTCTTGTCCCTGAGATGTAGTGCCAGGGGAAAAAGCTGACATGCAAAGAAAAAAAAGGCAGCACAATGCTTCATATACTATATATATATATATATATATAAAAAAAAGTGTCCAAGGAAAGAATGTCCAATTTGTCTACAGTAACCAATTTACATTCTTCCAGTGCAGTATAGGAGAAATGACAGAACTGTTCACGTCAATAAAGAAGGTCTATTCTGTACTGCTTTAACTGTAGTGGGGGTCTTAAAAACAGCCTGTACCCTGGAGTATTTGTTTAATTTTATATGGTGTAAGTAAGTGGGGGCAGAATAAATGGAAAATTAAAGTATCTTTACAGCCATGTTGTCCAGTACAAGGCAAAAGAAATTCCTCTGGCACTAGCCCCCTCTCAAAGCACATGCTCCAGCCATCTGTCTGGTTGTAGAGGTTTCCATTTTGAAGTGAATAAAAGAGAATTGTGAGAGCACAGCAGACAGTACAGAGAGGAGCCTATGGCACATACAGTACATATGCAGATGAGCTAAAGAGAACGGATTTATGGTCATTGTAAAATACATTTCCAATGAGATTTCAGGAACTGCATGGTCTAGCTTATCTACTGAACCGGACCTAAACTTTGCAGCACATGCCAACTCTCAGGTAACTGCCTAATCCTAAGGCTGGGTACCCACAGGCTGAAGATTGGCCAAGAACCCCACATAAAACTACTGGCTACAACCCCCAACTCTTCTAGTATGTACTCACACACAGCTACACATGGAAACAGTAAGGCTTTGTTCACACAGGACATACTAAAGTGTATACTCATGGAGGGCCATGTTTACCTGCACATGTGTTCCATGCATCCGCATGCAGGCAATCTGTCAATTGGGACACAGCGAGTGCAGGGACACAGCGAGTGCAGAGACACAGATGCTGCAGCCGCACCCACATGGATATCACAGTGGGAGCAGTGGCTGTGTCCATGCAGCTGCTGCATCCCAGTTGACATCAATAGTGCAAACTCTGAGTGTTGGCTCTGAGGAAGAGGCTGAGTCCTCGAAACGCATTAGCCAATTGGTCATCCGGGGTTCCATTGATGTGGACTCAGATGTTATATGGATTGAACACCGCTGGTCATTGTGATGTGCTTGTGTTTTATATGTCTATTGTGAGTATGATACCTACTTTTAATTCTTTCATTAAATATTTTTTTTAAGATAATGCACTAGGCCGCTGCGCCCTCTTTTTGTTTTTCTTTCAACATCAATGAGACTGCCAGCATGGAGATGCACAGGACACCAGTGCATCTCTGTGTGTAAACACAGCCCTCCACGGAAGTACCCTTTAGTACACATGTGAACTAGGCTTTATAAAGTAGTACCTGAATATGAGAGATCTCACCATTTAACTCTTCCCTTACAATCTGAACCAGGAACCAGAAGTGGGCCAACTTGTTCCTAAATACAGCTGGCTATTTATTGCTGATATAGAGCTGGTCTATTCAGGTAACATTTATCTCAAAAGGAAATAGTGGCAGTAGGAGACAATAGTCATCTACGTATATCTGCCATGTAGTGCACCCGACAAGCCTGGACAGAGAAGCACAGGAAATGTGGCCTATAAATGCTCCTTCTCCCCCTTGGGCGGACAAGCTTGATAAAGGAGGTGGAACCTCAGAAACGCATCGCAGCCAACCCATCTGTCACTCATTGGTGCCTGTCATACTAGTGTCTGTTGGTGGTAGTAGAGGGGAGACACGTAGCTGGCATCCATCCACGAGCGGATCCCCGTCAGCTGATCAAAGTCCACACCAAGGAGCGGAACCCTGTCTCACAGTGGATGTCCATTCATCCTCATGGGAGAGAGCTGTATTTGCACACCATCTTGATCTATTGAGCTGTTCACAGGTTGTTCCGATGTAAGTGTGCTACATCAAAGTATTGTTGTTTTTATCGCACATTCATCTGGCGCCCTGCTCTTTTCTATTGCACTTTACCAAGGATACCCAATCACAGCAAAGGAAAATAAACTATTTTTGCTTGCATACCATTAGATGAGGAAGTGAGCAGATCCTCACCTTATTCACGAAGCAAAGGCAAAATACCCTTATGAGATGAAAATTCCAAATCAAAGTAAAAGCCTACTTGCCTCTGTAAATCAACCTCCATAGGTAAAAGTCATTAGGACAATATACCACAGAGGAAAGAACAGACTGGTGTTGCACACAGAAACCTCATGCCAACCAACACTCCCCAATGCAGGTGAAATTTACAGTTTGGTTAGTTCACAGACATTGCTTTTACATATTCAGGTAGATTCATCAAATAGTCCATATTCCTGCATGATTACCTCATATTCTTCAGAGGAGCCAGTCTTTGGTGGAGAGCTTGTTCTGCTGCCGACTTCTTGTCTCCACCGGTCAGGATACAGTCATTCACAAGCTGGTCATCAGCAAGGGCTGATACAACAACTATGCAGACACACCACAACTGTGCATACATCCTGGAAACAAACAAAAAAGAAGAAGTTAATTGGGTGCTAGGCAAACAGAAAGTACATTAATTAGGAATAGCTAGTTACCTGTAAACTCCATGCTGGATCAGATGTTGGTGTGTGAATCACCAGCTACAGCAGTGGTTCTCAACCTTCCTAATGCGGTGACCCTTTAATACAGTTCCTCATGTTGTGGTGACCCCCAACCATAAAATTATTTACCCAGTAATTATAATTCATGAGTGTCGTTTTACCTCCAATACTGCTGCTTTCAACACAGTAGCTGCTTTTAACAGAGTATCTGCTTTCAACACAGCAGCTGCTTTCTACACAGTAGCTGCTCTTTACACATCGGAAATATGTGCTTTCTGATGGTCTTAGGGGACCCCTGTGAAAGGGTCATTCGACCCCCAAAGGGGTCGCAACCCACAGGTTGAGAACCACTGAGCTACAGCATGTAATAAGCAGAATGTACAAGCCATATCGTATCATGTGTCACTAGCTCTCAGAATGCTGAATGTAAACGTAGAGATCCTACTACTGCTGTATACAAGAGATCTAGATTTTCTACACTGGATATCATCCAGAATACAGATGTGGCCCAAAGACACGTTTGAGTAAAAAGCTATTTTGCAGCGCCTGCAATGCTAAGATAGCAAAAATTCCACTCAATGGGGGCCATAACAGTAAATATTTCAGGGGTCCATTCACACCATATGCTTTGGGCTGCGCAGGGCAGTATCAGCCAAAGCATAGACAAGGCATTTTACCTTATGTCCTATTAATTCAGCTCACACTACAGTCCATCTCTGGACGTGGGGGAGAGCCGTTTTCTGGAGGAAATGTTTAGTATAGTGTTTCCTTGTGCCCCTGGACAAAACGAGCAGTTAACCCATGCAGTGCGGACACAGACCCACTGCATGGGACAATAAAAATTTTGTTCGGAGTTCTCCTTTAAAGTCAGCAGGAATCTGAATGAAAAAACTACAATTCCCACCTGCCACTGCGGCAGATGAATGAACTGTGGGTGCACTGATCAGCATGCTCATAGTTCTGCTTACAGCTCAGGGACTGCCTGCCCATACAGAGGTAGGGACAGAGAGCTTCAGGCAGTGTGCGCAGGAGCTTGACTTTGCAAACATGATCTGATGATCGTGGGTGCAACGCTCTGCAGGCTCTTAAGAAAAAAATAAAATGCACATTTTCCACCCATATTTGTACAGCGTAGCACTCACACTACAAATGAGTGAACAGACATAAAGCATGTTCTGAATGCAGTTTACACAAGCCGGACGCAGCAGGCAGCATGCCCTGGTATGAATAAGACTTCCGTTTCAGTTTACCATTTTTAGGTCACCTAGTATGTCAGCAGTATGGTTTGCTCAAGCTAGATTACAAACAGGCAAAGCAGGTATTGCTGGAACCCCTGAAGAGGTATGCTGGTAACAGTGCAAACAGACCCAACCGTGTAAACAGCCAGACACTTCCTGATTTCCAGCCAGGACTCAGACACATGTCAGGGAAGAGGAACTGACATTTATCAGAGAGCCGAGCTTTACCGACCTACATACACAGCACGAAAATCTTATTATTCAGAACTGGTGCTGTTAAGTAACCCCTGCTTCTAAAGGAACACTCCGTCAGTATGTAATTTTCATCTCAGGAGGCCTGTCATTAAAAGGCTTCACTCCTATTTACTATACACAGATGTGTCTATTTCTTATCTCTGACGACAAGTATGGAAAACACTGGGAGTCCGATTACAATATAACACCCGACTGCTGAGTGCAATGTACCCCGTGCTTTCACCGCACCAGAAGATGGATGTGCAAAAAACGGAGAACAGCTTTCCAGCAGATCCATGCTACAAGGCTGTTTACATAAATAACAAACTGTCATGTCAATTCATAAGCTTCGCCTATACCTCCGGGGCCCAACACATGGGCAGCCTGCTGTTTTCTGGGATGGCACCTGTCCAGCACCCAATGAGCTAAAAGACTGTACTGTCAGGTGAAGTGATCACAGCCTGACAGTACAAGTATAGTCCCGGCCCTGTTGGGGGAAGTGAGAGCGGTGTGGGAGCATGTAATCACGTAATTACCACTGACAACCAATGCTGCTGGGTAGATTTCAATACCCCTGAATTGCTAATGTGTGTCTGTGGGGAGGGGGTTAATAGTATTACCACACCAATGCTGGGAGTTAGGATCGCATCGAAAACACAGCAAACTCTGTACTCCTGCACATAGGGATGGACTCGGCTAGGGTTATAGTAACATCTCAGATGTCCTAGAAAATGCACTCCTTGCTGTCCTCAACGGACCAGAGTAGTCCAATGTCACTGGATACAAAGAAACACAAACAGAGGGCGCACCAGCCAAGTGTATTATTGGAAAAAATATTTATTGGAAGGATAAGAAGTATCATACTCACAAGTGACATACAGGTCAAAGGCACATTACACTAGTCAGCGGTGTCCAATCCACGCTTCATACAAGTCCATAAATGGTACTTCCAACAGGCTAACGCGTTTCGAGGACTTGGCCTCTTCCTCAGAGCCAACAGAGTCTGTACCTCTCTTGAAGAAAAGGTACAGACTCTCAGTTTGTTGGCTCTGAGGAAGAGGACTTGTATGCAGCGTGGATTGGACACCGCTGTTAGTGTGATGTGCCTTTGACCTGTATGTCGCTTGTGAGTACGATACTTACTTCTTATCCTTCCAATACATTTTTCTGATAATGCACTAGGCTGGTGTGCCCTCTGTTTGTGTTTCTTTGTATCCAGTTAGAATTGCATCCACTGGCACCAATGATCAGGCTGTTTAACTTCTATTTTCTCTCCAGTGTGCAGTGCAGTATACTGCAAGAAATGCTGTAGGCCTGAAATTTTCAGATGCTGGGGTACATTACAGCCCATTTATTTGAAAGGGGCTGCCTAACTTAGAGCCATGCACCTCAACGCACAAAAAACCCATTGCTATCATACAGTCCTTTCAAAAGTGTTCTGGGGGGGGGGGGGGGGGGGAATCAGCACACGACGCTCTCTATAATTTGCAAAATAGGTTGGTGGAGACTGGGAAGAAACTACCTCCACGGCACCACTTCCCGATTACAATAACAAAACAGGAGCCAACGAGGCTTTTAGGGTGAACAGTGAATACAGATTAGATTCAAAAAACAATCTACAATTGGCAATTTTACCAGCAGTCTCCGGCCATCACACTGCTGCACCACACTGGTGGTCTACACACCCCAGCTTAAAGCTGAAAACCAGACAGACAAACCCAGTGTTATGTGCTTCAACGAGCATCAGCTGAGAGCATTCTGAATTCATGGCAGGTCCAGCTGACCAGCTTTTGCAATCCCATAGACTTGTATAGGGAGAGAAGCAGTTTCAAAGCAAAAGCCAATCAACATTGGCCCTAATGCAGTCACCTATAAAATTACAAAAATCATTAACTCTGTATATATTTACAAATGAAACTAGAGCAAGTACATACATTGGTATTAGCCTCTTGTAATCTGCCATACAGCAGAACTCTGACTGGGAGAGGGAGGGGAAGCACAGTGGTCTACTTGGGTGTACTGCACAGATGTGCTCACAACGCACATGCTGACAGGAGTATGCAGAGTGATGAGCTTGTCAGTCTGCTACTGCTCCTTTACTGTCCAATCAGCAGGCTGGTGACCAAGCTGTACTGCTCTAACTGCAGTAGAAAAAAAAAAAAAAAGCCAGGTCACCAAGCTGGATATGTATATCTCAGGACTGGATGGGCAGGTATAGCAGCTGCCATAGGCCCCATGCACACTGGGTATTTAGCCTCAGTGGATGAGATCCTGACGTTTTGGTGTGAGTGGAAGACACAGATGCACCGTCCAGACCCAGTGCCAGCAGCCTGGAAAGCTCTACGAGGGGCTGACAGCTGCTGTGGCTGGATGATGCACCAAGAGGTAGGGCAGCCAGAGACAAATGCCCGGACCACAAGCAGCAGAGGTGGCCTTGTTGGCATCATTGTGCCCAAAATTATTTGATTAAAAAACTGCTACTGTGTACTGCCGTTATGCTTCAATAAAGCACCTGTTTTGTAAAAAGAATTGAAAGCATTAAGCAGAAAACTGTCAGATTCAGTCACTGTTCAAGTATTCAAACGCTGCAGCTGAGGATTGGTTCATCTGTGCTGTTTAGAGTGGATGGAGAAATCTGTTAGATTCCTTTTGTTGAACAAAAGGGATCTAAGGGGGGTATGGCCAGCTTTAACTTATAACATATGGGTGCAGCACAGGCCATCAGAAGCCAGAGCCCCCCCAAGATGGAATTCTCTGTTGGTTTCTTACATCTTTTGGGAATGCCAGTGGTGACCTATCCCTGTCAGAATACAAGCTACAGACAACCACCATGAACATTTAAATGATAAAAATAGTCATGTTTTACATCACATGAACACTTTATAAACCTACTTCCCTAAACCGGAATCAGACACATGACATGGAAATGTGTTCACATAAAATGCAAAGCGGAAGTACGCCTCTGACGGCCAGATTGTGAATATTCACGACAGAGGGAACAGAGCAAGAAACATCAAGATCACTGAAGAACCGTGCACAGAACAATCAAGGGGGCAGTGCAATGACTGGCGGGTTTATTTCAAGGGGATCACCACTTTCTACAAGACAGAATGAACCCTGTGTTGGTCCTCTCACAGTCTGCCTGCTGATCACCAGCTATCCATGTATTCTCACCCAGACGGGAGGTAAATAGCAGCAGCAGGATGCTGGCCATAAAGTGAACCTAAAACCTTGGCATGAATGTATAAAATCCAGGCTCACTGCAATTCAGACAGCCAGGGAGCCTATGTTCTAATACATACCTACCCAGCAGGCCTGAGACATCACTTCACTGACCAACCTGCATGGACATATAGGCTACCACTGTTTGGTGGGTCATATAGTCCGGTGAACACCAAGGTGGGGTGTGAATTTCTGCCATTCCATAATGCAAGCATCACAGCTGTAGTAGGTTAAGAATCCTGGACAGCAGGGCAGCCGTGGCACGCGTACACCCCCGGGCGGCACGGCGGCCGTGGCACGCGTACACCCCCGGGCGGCACGGCGGCCGTGGCAGGCGTACACCCCCCGACGGCACGGCGGCCGTGGCAGGCGTACACCCCCCGACGGCACGGCGGCCGTGGCAGGCGTACACCCCCCGACGGCACGGCGGCCGTGGCAGGCGTACACCCCCCGACGGCACGGCGGCCGTGGCAGGCGTACACCCCCCGGGCGGCACGGCGGCCGTGGCAGGCGTACACCCCCGGGCGGCACGGCGGCCGTGGCACGCGTACACCCCCGGGCGGCACGGCGGCCGTGGCACGCGTACACCCCCGGGCGGCACGGCGGCCGTGGCACGCGTACACCCCCGGGCGGCACGGCGGCCGTGGCACGCGTACACCCCCGGGCGGCACGGCGGCCGTGGCACGCGTACACCCCCGGGCGGCACGGCGGCCGTGGCACGCGTACACCCCCGGGCGGCACGGCGGCCGTGGCACGCGTACACCCCCGGGCGGCACGGCGGCCGTGGCACGCGTACACCCCCGGGCGGCACGGCGGCCGTGGCACGCGTACACCCCCGGACGGCACGGCGGCCGTGGCACGCGTACACCCCCGGACGGCACGGCGGCCGTGGCACGCGTACACCCCCGGACGGCACGGCGGCCGTGGCACGCGTACACCCCCGGACGGCACGGCGGCCGTGGCACGCGTACACCCCCGGACGGCACGGCGGCCATGGCACGCGTACACCCCCGGACGGCACGGCGGCCATGGCACGCGTACACCCCCGGACGGCACGGCGGCCATGGCACGCGTACATCCCCGGACGGCACGGCGGCCATGGCACGCGTACACCCCCGGACGGCACGGCGGCCATGGCACGCGTACACCTCCGGACGGCACGGCGGCCATGGCACGCGTACACCCCCGGACGGCACGGCGGCCATGGCACGCGTACACCCCCTGGACGGCACGGCGGCCATGGCACGCGTACACCCCCTGGACAGCACGGCGGCCATGGTATGTGTACAACTGTGGTACAGCTGTCCTTTGGGCTGTAAGTGTAAACTAGGCCTTAGAGAGGATTTCCCCTTTCCTACTCTATTCAAAACTTTGGAACGGTTTTGGCTATATGTACACTTGAAGCCCTCATGCACATGGCTGCCCAGCATCGTTGTAGGTGTATGTCCGCTCCCAGGAGACTCAGCACAGCATACAGTAATGTCTGGAGCTGGGAACATGCCATACTTGTATAAACACACGGGGAGAATCCCTGCACACGGCTCATGTGCATCAAATGGTTTCCACCTGTATACATGATCACACGGATGGCATATACCCGTCTACATCTATTCATTACCATGGAGACTGGAGCCGTGTCCCCCAGGCCCAGACATAACCCACTATTACATTGTATGACCTCATGAAGATGGCTCAAGGCCTGTCCACCTGATGCTGGCTGCATTACCTGACCTGGAAGGAGGTGCAGGAAGGAAGGTCAGAGGTTTTGGATGACTCAGACCTCACTGGCTGCATGCTTGTTCCAGGTCAGTGACTCACCAGAAGCCCAGAGCATGCCCCCTGCACCATCCTCCCCCCCAGAGGGAGTCAGGACAAGGACTCTATGAGGCTGTCAGCTCAGACCCTGCACACACTTTACCTGGCTGTGTCTGTCCTGGAGGTCCCTGAGGAAGTCGGTGGAAGCCCTCTAGTGTGAGGTGATGAATATCCCTGCTGATCTGGAAGTAGTGTGCAGAGGGTGTGCTGGAAGCTGCACTGTCCTCACACTGCAATGTACACAGCCCCAAGGACGAGCATGTCACAGCCCCTTCCCAGCACAGAGCTCACCCGCTCCCTCCACCTCCCATTCACCCCTCTACACACTTCTCCCTACCAGGCCGGAAGCCGGAAGCAAAAGCCAGACTGTCACCACTGAGTGGGCGGGCCTGGAGCGGTGAATAGACGCTAAACCAATCGCCGCTCAGCTATAGCTATAAGCACGCCCACCGTCAGCAAATTTCCTGGTTGAGTATCACGGGACTGTCATGTGTTATCACGTGGGCGGTGGGGGGAGGGTCTCTGCTGCGCAATGACGTAACCGGCGATTTAGTGCATGATGGGAGTTGTAGTTCTTCATTCTGTAGAGGTGATTTCTTCCTGCTGGTATGGTTAGGTCACCTGAAGTGAGGAACTAAAACAAACCTCCCCGAGACACACGCAGGGGCCACCATGGCCAGCCGTCCTCTGAGGTTGTCTGTCTTCTACACTGGACTGGCTTAGCAAGTCCCTGACCGAGAACAAATATGTTTGTTTTGTGCAATGAGAAGCCCTGGAGAGTACAATGGTTCCAATAGTCCAATCACATCCACAGTGCGATGGTTTATCAAGTGCAGAGTTTTAGTAGAAAATACGCTAAAGCTTGGTTTGGATCATACCAATGCAATATAGGACCCTGGGGGGTTTCAGCTAAATATAACAGATGAGGTTGGACCGAGTACATAGATACCCAACATGTCCAGTCCTAATAGTGTGAGCATCCGAGAAATGTCAACAAACTTTGGTAGCCAACATTTCCCATAGGCAGTGCCACAGAAGCCCCTACAGGTCATCCGGCCAGAGAAGCCCCTACAGGTCATCCGGCCAGAGAAGCCCCTACAGGTCATCCGGCCAGAGAAGCCCCTACAGGTCATCCGGCCGCAGAAGCCCCTACAGGTCATCTGGCTGCAGAAGCCCCTACAGGTCATCTGGGCAGAGAAGCCCCTACAGGTCATCCGGCCACAGAAGCCCCTACAGGTCATCCGGCCGTAGAAGCCCCAACAGGTCATCCAGCCGCAGAAGCCCCTACAGGTCATCCGGCCAGAGAAGCCCCTACAGGTCATCCGGCCGCAGAAGCCCCTACAGGTCATCATCTGTTTACATTAAAAGTGCTTCTAAAGCCATGACATTTCCCTACATGAACTTTAATGTCATCCCTGTCTTAGTCCATAGGGTTCAATATTGAGTTGGCCCACCCTTTGCAGCTATAACAACTTCAACTCTTCTGGGAAGGCCGTCCACAAGGTTTAGGAGTGTGTCTATGGGAATGTCTGACCATTCTTCTAGAAGCGCATTTGTGAGGTCAGGCACTGATGTTGGACGAGAAGGCCTGGCTCGCAGTCTCCAGTCTGATTCATCCCAAAGGTGTTCTATCAGGTTGAGATCAGGACTCTGTGCAGGCCAGTCAAGTTCCTCCACCCCAAACTCACTCATCTATGTCTTTATGGACCTTGCTTTGTGCACTGGTGCGTAGTCATGTTGGATCAGGCAGGGGCCATCCCCAAACTGTTCCCACAAAGGTGGGAGCATGAAATTGTCCAAAATGTCTTGGTATGCTGACGCTTTAAGAGTACCCTTCACTGGAACTAAGGGGGCAAGCCCAACCACTGAAAAACAACCCCACACTATAATCCCCCCTCCACCAGACTTTACACTTGGCACAATGTAGTCAGGCAAGTACCATTCTCCTGGCAACCACCAAACCCAGACATGTCCATTGGATTGCCAGACAGAGAAGAGTGATTAGTAACTCCAGAGAACATGTCTCCACTGCTCCTAGAGTCCAGTGGCGGCATGCTTTACACCACTGCATCTGACGTTTTGCATTGCACTTGGTGATGTAATTCTTGGATGCAGCTGCTCGGCCATGGAAACCCATTCCATGAAGCTCTCTACACACTGCTGTTGTGCTAATCTGAAGGCCACATGAAGTTTGGAGGTCTTTAGCTATTGACTCTGCAGACAGTTGGTGACTTCTGTGTACGTTATGCTTCAGCATGCGCTGACCCCGCTCTGTCATTTTCTGTGACCTACCACTTTGTGGCTGAGTTGCTGTTGTTCCTGATTGCTTCCACTTTGTTACAATACCACTAACAGTTGGCCGTGGAATATTTAGTAGTAAGGAAATTTCACAGATGGACTTATTGCACAGGTGGCAACCTATCATGGTACCACATTTGAACTCACTGAGCTCCTGAGGGTGACCCATTCTTTCACAAATGTTTGTAGAAGCAGTCTGCATGCCTAGGTGCTTGGTTTTATACACCTGTGGCCATGGAGGTGATTGGAACATCTAAATCCAGTGTATGGAGGGGTGTCCCAATACTTCTAGTAATATAATATATTTACCTGAGTCTTGTCCTGATCCAGTGCTGTGCCCGCCTGCAATGCTGCTGCTTCTTCTCTTTCTCTCTTCTCACAGGAAAAGATGTAGTAGTGGGAGCCATCAGTTCCTGCTGTTGTCACTCAAATCCTGTGAGGAGAGAACAGGGGATGGGGCCAAGCTGCACTGCGTGAGTCTATGGATGCACACACCCCACCTCTGAATCAAGCCCGCATGGTGCCCCCATAGCAGCCGACTTGCTATGGTGTCACTTGCAGAAAAAGAGAAGCAGAGAGCGCTGGCAGGAGGACCCCAGAAGAGGAGGTTGGGGGCTGTTCTGTGCAATACAATTGAACAGACCAGGTAAGTATAACATCTTTTTTATTTCAGAAAAAAAAATAGCATTTGTAACCAGGGGCAGACTGACAACTCATGGGGCCCCCGGGCAATAGGGAATTATGGGGCCCCTGTGTCCTCGCCCACACCCAAAAAAGCTTATGAAAAAGCCAATGAAAGGTACCAGGGGCATCTCATGGGGCTCCCTACTGACCTCGGGCAGTGCCCGTGTGCTCAAATGGTCAGTCCGCCCCTGTTTCTAACCCGTTTAACTGTGAATGATGGGCCTAGAAGTATCGCTGTCACTCTAGTGTGCATGGTGGCATGTAACATGGAGCAAAATGGAGTTTTTCAAATGTACTTTCCTGATATGTGTGGTTGCGGTCGTAAGCGGGAGCAGGGTGTACTCAACATTTTTTTTTTCATTTTTTTTAGTAGCGCTAAAGTTCCAGATTCAGTACTGGTTCACATTAGATGCAGAAAAGGTTCAGATAGGAGTCCTGGTGGAATTATATACATATACTTGAGTATATATAGTTATATGTTGAGATACCTCTATATACAGTACCTCGATATATAGAGATAACATTTGCAGCAAAGTCCCATTGCAGCGGTCCCTGAGGATGATGCAGTGTCTGTCTTTGTGTCGGATACCTGAAGATAAGATCTGCAGTGATGAGGAGACCCTCCAGCTGTTACCCAACCAGCCTGGAATGCAGTCCTA
Source organism: Staurois parvus (assembly GCF_062004578.1). Lineage (NCBI taxonomy): Eukaryota > Metazoa > Chordata > Amphibia > Anura > Ranidae > Staurois > Staurois parvus. The sequence goes on from NW_028318321.1 coordinate 9,691,454, forward strand.
GTCATCTGACAATAATCCTCTCTTCAGTTCTGGTATTAGTAGCATGAACAGGACAGGTGGGTGAGACTCTCTTACCACTTTCTCCTGCCAAGATCTTTTCCCAACAACCCCAGAGTCAGGAAGTGACATACATAATTATATGTAGCGCCCCCCTTGAAGGAGCCACTTGGTAATTTTGGGTCCTCCGTTCTATGCCTTGACTCCAAAAAGAATCTCAGCCCCTTTTACAGGTCTGGTTGTTAGTTATAACCAGAAATAAACACACCTGTTTAGTGATAATCAAGCTGAATATATTATAAGGAATCAAGATAGGTGACAGTTTAAAGCACTATTGAACCTTAATGCAAGTTATCAATGCAATAGAAACAACAACCATCAATATTCAGTAGCTGTAACTATAGGAACAGATATATCAATAGCATGGGTGCTGAGAGGGAAAGGAGATTTGTTGATTCCTCAACTCCTTCTGGGCCAAAGGACACTGCTAAGAGATAATCAAAATAAATTATGCAGATACCATAGTTCCACTTATGCAGAGGGTCTGAATAGATATATACAGTATGTATCTATATATATACAGTGGGGCAAAAAAGTATTTAGTCAGCCACCAATTGTGCAAGTTCTCCCACTTAAAAAGATGAGAGAGGCCTGTAATTGGCATCATAGGTAGACCTCAACTATGAGAGACAAAATGAGAAAAAAAATCCAGACAACCACATCGGCTGATTTGGAAAGAATTTATTTGCAAATTATGGTGGAAAATAAGTATTTGGTCAATATGAAAAGTTCATCTCAATACTTTGTTATATATCCTTTGTTGGCAATGACAGAGGTCAAACGTTTCCTGTAAGTCTTCACAAGGTTGGCACACACTGTTGCTGGTATGTTGGCCCATTCCTCCATGCAGATCTCCTCTAGAGCAGTGATGTTTTGGGGCTGTCGCTGGGCAACACAGACGTTCAACTCCCTCCAAAGGTTTTCTATGGGGTTGAAATCTGGAAACTGGCTAGGCCACTCCAGGACCTTGAAATGCTTCTTACGAAGCCACTCCTTCGTTGCCCGGGCGGTATGTTTGGGATCATTGTCATGTTGGAAGACCCAGCCACGTTTCATCTTCAATGCCCTTGCTGATGGAAGGAGGTTTGCACTCAAAATCTCACGATACATGGCCCCATTCATTCTGTCCTGTACATGGATCAGTCGTCCTGGTCCCTTTGCGGAGAAACAGCCCCAAAGCATGATGTTGCCACCCCCATGCTTTACAGTAGGTATGGTGTTCTTTGGATGCAACTCAGCATTCTCTCTCCTCCAAACACGACGAGTTGTGCTTCTACCAAACAGTTCTATTTTGGTTTCATCTGACCATATGACATTCTCCCAATCCTCTTCTGGATCATCCAAATGCTCTCTAGCAAACTTCAGACGGGCCCGGACATGTACTGGATTAAGCAGGGGGACATGTCTGGCACTGCAGGATCTGAGTCCCTGGCGGCGTAGTGTGTTACTGATGGTAGCCTTTGTTACGTTGGTCCCAGCTCTCTGCAGGTCATTCACTAGGTCCCCCCGTGTGGTCCTGGGATTTTTGCTCACCGTTCTTCTGATCATTTTCACCCCATGGGGTGAGATCTTGCGTGGAGCCCCAGATCGAGGGAGATTATCAGTGGTCTTGTATGTCTTCCATTTTCTAATTATTGCTCCCACCGTTGATTTGTTCACACCAAGCTGCTTGCCTACTGCAGATTCAGTCTTCCCAGCCTGGTGCAGGTCTACAATTTTGGCTAAACGCTAGTGCTGGCAGCGAACGGAGCTGATCCTGATAACACTGCGTTTTTGGAGACACTATACAAAGCAGACACTAGTATAGTTCTGCTCATGATCATTATATTGATCTGTACAAACACTGTACTAGTAATGGTGGTGATCAGCTACCTATAGCATGAGTGTGATAGTGTGCTGGCAATCTAACGCTAGCTGACCCTGGCTGGGAGGGGCGCTTACTAACCCTGACACTATCTGATGTCACTAGTGGCAGGAACACAGTGATCAGTTTAAAATTCTATATACTGACACTGTACTAATGGCACTGGCTGGGTGGCGGGGCGATCAAAGAGTTAAAAGGGGCGATCAAAGGGTTAAATGTGCTAATCTAACATTTGTGTGGAAAATGTAGTGCTTTTACTTGGTGCCATGTTCTCTCTTCTCTCCCTGGACCGACCAGGGGGGCAGCAGGAGGTGTAGGCGTGTTCACACCCCAAAATAGGAAGCGACATAAGATTACGTTGCTTTGCCCAGAGCCACTGCTCGCTCGCAATATGCTGGTAAGCGGTCAGCAAGTAGTTAAAACAAAAAACGTAAACATTTTTTTTCTTTAATTCTCAATATGGTATTTTTTATTTTATTTTTTTAACTTTTTTTTAGAATAGTACAAATTTACAATAGTAAGGTTACCACTCTAGTATATTACTCTAGCACACTCCTCAGTAATGACCTCGCTGAGGGTAGCATGTATTTAGGAGGGAGAAAGAGACTCTAATAGTGTAAAATACCCTTTATTAAAATCTCACATAACAAACATAAAACATTGGTTATCCTGCTCACATTTAGTAGTGCATTGCTCTCTGCACATGGGTTTAAACACTTGATTTCATACCCTGTCTCTCATCACTTGGGCCGCCGCATAGTACAAGCGTATCTTACCACTTTCGGGTCACAGAGCAGTCACTTCCAGTAGCACCGCCTCGACGTACGTTTTGTCGTGCTGATGATTTGTTTGTTATGTGAGATTTTAATAAAGGGTATTTTACACTATTGGAGTCTCCTTCTCCCTCCTAAATACATGCTACCCTTGGCAAGGTGATTACTGAGGAGTGTGCTGGAGTAACATACTGTAGTGGTAACCCTTCATATACCAACAAATGCATATTGACCAACTCCGGAGTTTCAGTGATAATAAAAAAAAATTAAAAAACTGTAGCTGCTGACTTTTAAAGAACGGACATTAACTGTCCCTTGATCCCATGGTGTCCTCCCCGCAGCTTGTTTCACTGGCCACCCTGTGTTCCCGGCGCTGGCATCTTCAGTGACAGCTTGTGGCTTCACAGCCAGGTGCTCACTGAGCATGTGTGAGTAGCACTGCACTTTGTGAATGGTCCTGTAGTCTCTGGGACCTGTCACATGTCCCAGAAGACTACAGGGGGGGAGGACAACGTCCGCTTCTGATCACCTAGGCAGTCGGAGCAGAAGTATGAGCAGGTACCTGTCAATTTTGGGTACCCAGTCCCCAAAGGTGCCAATCTTTAATGGGGAACAGGGGACCAGTCCTTAAAGTGGAATTCCCCTTTTGGGTGGAGCTCTGCTTTAAGTGAGAAGGTCATGGCTGTCTGATGAGTTCTCAGCAGTGGTGGTACATGGTGGTGAAGTGGAGCACAAAGAACTGTGATCAGAAGTGGTGGATTTGCATGAAGCATTTTATTTACATGGAGGAAAAAGTTATGTCATTGCACTTTTGTATGAAGGAACTGTTGCACTTTATGAACAGATGTATATATGAAGTACTTACACATTTAAGGAGTTGTGTGTTTATATACTAGAAATTGAACTTTATGCGTAAGAGTTGTTTGCACTTTATATACCTATGTAAGCGCTGTATATTATGAGTGATATTTGGTTTAATACATAATTGTGTGTAATACAGCAGCTATTTGGAATAAGGGGGTATTTTAGTGCAGGTGTTTTTGTTTATGAGCATTTTTATCTTTGGTTTTAAATACATTTGTGAATTATTACAGAAAACATGTTTAAAAAAAAATATTTTTGAGCAATATCTTTGGACTTGTTGGATTGTTTAATATCCAGTGAAACTGTAAAGAGGCCTCACATAAAAACATCATAGTCCCTTAAAGGAACAGTCGCTCTTTGACCTAACTTATGTGGGTTAAAATGTAAGATGGGCTGCTAGTGATGGAGGTGTGTGCATCATGGGGTGTTTGTCTTTCACAGAATATAATTGTGGAACACAGACTTGAAGAATTTGAACTTATTTTAAGAAGCACGGGACATTTTAAATAAATATTTTTTAGTGTTATTTTCGTTTATACACTTTTGTTTCTGTTTGTTTGGATAACTTTAGGTGCGGCGATGAATTATTTGTTTGAGATCATTTATGGTATGGTGTGTGGACACTTGGAGATTCTGGCAGCAGCATATATGTTATTTTTTCTTGCATTTTCATCACATTTGTCAATATCACAAAGGTTGCACAGGGGTACTGTTTGTCTTACTAGTACAGGCATGCCTCGGTTTACGAACGCCTCAGTTAACATAATTTTTGGTTTACGAATTAAAATCCATTGAAAATAATGCCTCAGTTTATGAATTTTTTTCACAATACAAACAAATTAATTGGTTTTCATTGCATTTACGAATTTTTTTTTAATCATGTCCCTGTAGAGTACTATGTCTTTAAAGTGCACCTTATAAAGAGTTCTGAACATTTAAGTTTTTTTGTTTTTTTTTACTTTTTTCTGACCTCTGGAACGGATTAATTGGTTTTCAATACATCAACAATTTTTTTTTAATCATGTCCCTTTATACCTTTAAAGTGCTCTTTATAAAGAGTTTTGAACAGATAAAACATTTTTAACTTTTTTCTGACCTCCGGAATGGATTAATTGATTTTCAATGCATTTACAAATTCATTTTTAATCATGTCCCTGTACAGTATTTATGCCTTTAAAGTGCACTTTATAAAGAATTTTGAACAGATAAAGTTTTTGTTTTTTTTTACTTTTTTCTGACCTCCAGAACAAATTAATTGGCTTTCAATGCATTCCCATGGGAAACCGCGTTTCAGTTTACGAATTTTTTTCAATACGAAAAGTCCCGCAGAACAAATTAAATTCGTAAACCGAGGTATGCCTGTATTTAACTTTTCTGATGACCTGTCATGTAAGCACTACACTGACCACCAATGAAAGGGGACCCTTTTCAAATTAACTACCAATGTATGGGGACCCTTTTCCTTTGATTATCAATGTAAGGGGACATACAGTCATGGCCGAAATTGTTGGCACCCTTGATATTTCTCCAGGAAATCATGTATTTCTCACGAAACGTATTGCATTAACACATGTTTTGCTATACACATGTTTATTCCCTTTGTGTGTATTGGGACAAAACAAAAAAAGGGAGGAAAGAAAGCAAATTCGACATAATGTCACACAAACCTCCAAAAATGGGCTGGACAAAAGTATTGGCACCCTTTCACAACTGCGGATAAATAAGAATGTTACAAGCATGTGATGCTCCTGTAAACTCACCTGGGGCAAGTAACAGGTGTGGGCAATATAGAAATCACACCTGAAAGCAGATAAAAAGGAGAGACGTTCACTTAACCTTTGCATTGTGTGTCTGTCTGTGCCACACTAAGCATGGACAACAGAAAGAGGAGACGAGAACTGTCTGAGGACCTGAGAACCAAAATTGTGGCAAAATATCAACAATCTCAAGGTTACAAGTCCATCTCCAGAGAACTAGATTTGCCTTTGTCCACAGTGCGCAACATTATCAAGAAGTTTGCAACCCATGGCACTGTAGCTAATCTCCCTGGTCGTGGACGGATGAGGAAAATTGATGAAAGATTGCAACGCAGAATAGTCCGGATGGTGGATAAGCAGCCCCAAACATGTTCCAAAGACATTCAAGCTGTCCTGCAGGCTCAGGGAGCATCAGTGTCAGCGCGAACTATCCGTCGACATTTAAATGAAATGAAACGCTATGGCAGGAGACCCAGGAGGACCCCACTGCTGACACAGAGACATAAAAAAGCAAGACTACAGTTTGCCAAAATGTACTTGAGTAAGCCAAAAGCCTTCTGGGAAAACGTCTTGTGGACAGATGAGACCAAGATAGAGCTTTTCGGTAAAGCACATCATTCTACTGTTTACCGAAAACGGAATGAGGCCTACAAAGAACAAAACACAGTACCTACGGTAAAATATGGTGGAGGTTCAATGATGTTTTGGGGTTGTTTTGCTGCCTCTGGCACTGGGTGCCTTGACTGTGTGCAAGGCATCATGAAATCTGAGGATTACCAAAGGATTTTGGGTCGCACTGTAGGGCCCAGTGTCAGAAAGCTGGGTTTGCGTCCAAGATCCTGGGTCTTCCAGCAGGACAATGACCCCAAACATACGTCAAAAAGCACTCAGAAATGGATGGCAAAGAAGCGCTGGAGAGTTCTGAAGTGGCCAGCAATGAGCCCAGATCTAAATCCCATTGAACACCTGTGGAGAGATCTTAAAATTGCTGTTGGGAAAAGGTGTCCTTCCAATAAGAGAGACCTGGAGCTGTTTGCAAAGGAAGAGTGGTCCAAAATTCCGGGTGAGAGGTGTCAGAAGCTTATTGATGGTTATAGGAAGCGACTGATTTCAGTTATGTTTTCCAAAGGGTGTGCAACCAAATATTAAGTTAAGGGTGCCAATACTTTTGTCCAGCCCATTTTTGGGGTTTTGTGTGACATTATGTCATATTTGCTTTTCTGCCTCTGTTTTATATTTGTTCCAATACATACAAAGGGAATAAACATGTGTATAGCAAAACATGTGTTAATGCAATACCTTTTTTGTGTGAAATACTTGATTTTCAGGAAAAATATCAAGGGTGCCAACAATTTCGGCCATGACTGTATCTCATCAGGCCGCAAATGTAAGGTGGCACTGCTCCACTGAGTACCAATGTAAAGGGGCTCTACACCACTGACCATCAATGTAAAGAGGCTCTACACTACTGACCATTAAGGTAAAGATGTCCTACAGCACTGACCACCAATATAAGGGGGCCCTACACCACTGACCATCAATGTAAAGAGGCTCTAAACTACTGACCATTAAGGTAAAGATGTCCTACAGCACTGACCACCAATATAAGGGGGCCCTACACCACTGACCATCAATGTAAAGAGGCTCTAAACTACTGACCATTAAGGTAAAGATGTCCTACAGCACTGACCACCAATATAAGGGGCCCTACACCACTGACCATCAATGTATGAAGGCTCTACACTACTGACCATCAAGGTAAGGGTGTCCTACAGCACTGACCACCAATGAATGGGGGTCCTACACCACTGACCACCAATATAAGGGGGCCCTACACCACTGACCATCAATGTAAGGGTGTCCTACAGCACTGACCACCAATGAATGGGGGTCCTACACCACTGACCACCAATATAATGTGTACATATCAGTGTGATTAGAAGGATTGGGTTCACACATCACAGAGGAGGGGACACAGTTTGGCATCTCTGCCCTGGGCACTGGATGACCTTGTCCTGGCACTTTATATGCCTTTATTGTTTTCCTACTGCTATATTTTCAACTTAATAACCATACTAATGTACTGAGAGGTGAAGTTATAATCATTTCTAGCAGGAGATTCTTAAGACATGAAAACTACAGTAGTTTAAGGATTCTTCTATGGTAAGATGGTTGAGAAAACCAGGTGTACTAGATATTAGAAAACAATTCATGGCAACAGGTTGGAAGCAAATCAATTTTTTTGTTTGTACTCAGAATAAATAATTATATTTTTTAAGCAGGTGATCAGATATATCAAAATCTTCAGCACAGTTGTGTGTACATTACAGTAAAGATAGGGGGAAAAATCAGAGTATGTTTACCAATGCTGACCTATATTCTCCTGATAATCAGTTGATCCCTTTGCTAATACAGCAATCTCCTCTATGTCACTTTGAACCTAATGACTTGAAAACAGCTTGGATCATCCACAGAATAGGTGGCTGTGGTACAGTCTGAGGAATCAGCTGTTAGGGCATTTCTGTACCCAAGTTAGCAAAGTGTCATTCTGCTTTCCTACAATGACAGCATAGCCACCATCATTCATAATTCTCTAGGGCAGTCCCAGGTTTGGATGTGACTACAAACATTGTTACCTCTAAGGAATTATAAAGAATGCCATTCAGGGCAAAGATAAACATGCGTAATGTCAGGTGATGTCTGTTCGTATATCTTGTGTGAAAGTATAACACTATTGCTTAGCAATTAGAAATTCCTATGAATTTATTCAATGTACATAAAACTTAGACGTCTAATTTACATTTTATCTGTACTCAGTAATATTGGTAAATGTGAAGTATTACCTACATGTATGCTCTATTCATCCTACTGCAAATTCATAACTTGAATATATTAAAGTATATTAAAACACAAGAACAAAAATGTGTTATATTGCAGTTTGCCAGTCATTAGATGTTGTGGTTGCATTTTTTTTAGGCTTTATTCAGATCAGCTGTAATTCATAAAGCTGTAATAATGCAATATAACACTCAATGATGTGCATATACCAATAACGTCATTTGGAGATCTGACCTTCTCATTAACTATTTCCCACTGTCCGCCCACAATATGTCACTGCCAGCTTCTGGGTTTCGGATGTACGCATTTACGCCCCTGGGCTGGCACCCACCGTGATTGTACACAGCAGAAGCCTGTCAGCAAGTCCCAGCCAATGATTCACAGCCTAGACCTCCTGAGCGGCTGTGTGCAATTACAACATAGAGCTCTGTGTTGACAATCAACAAAGCAGGGATAAGAAACTTAGAGTAGTAGTAGTAGTAGTACAAGCAGCACACTTTACACATATTACACACACAATAGTTAGGCACACATTTAATCCCTTGATCGCCCTAAATACTAACCCCTTCCCAGTCAGTGTCATTAGTACAGTGACCGTGTATATTATTATCACTGATCACTGTATTAATGTCACTGGTGATGTCAGTGGCAGTTAGTTCCCCCACAGTGTCAGTTTGCCTGCCGCACTATTGAAGTCCCATTATAAGTCACTGATCACTCCCATTAGCATAAAAAAAAATTCCAGTATCTATAGCATAGTTTGTAGGAGCTATAACTTTCAGGCATACCAATCAAAATAGACTTATTTGTATTTTTTTTTATCAAAGACATATAGCAGAATACATTTTGGCTTACATTTATGAAGAAATTAGCTTTTTTAATTGTTATTGAATATGTTTTATAGCAGAAAGTAAAAATCTTTTTTTTTTCAAAAAGTTCTGTATTTTTTTCGTTTATATCACAAAAAAATAAAAAAAAACCTAGTGATCAAATACCTCCAAAATAAAGAAAATATATATATATATTTGGGTACAGCGTTGCATGACCACACAATTACAAGTTATAGTAGTGCGGTGCTAAACAGCAAAAAATGGCCTGTTCATGAAGGGGGTACAATCTTCTAGAGCTCAAGTGATTAAACTGAAATCCTCTGGAACTTATACCTGTAAAAGAACTCACCATATAAATACTGACTTCTTCTTCTGCCCATACCTCTGAACCTTGCTCTAAACAGTATCAATCTTCTTTCATAGACTGCAGCAAAACAGGCACTTCCAGGAGTGTCTGCCTCTGGGGTCCCCTGCAGCTCTCAATGGTTCTTCTTTCTGACCTCCACTCATTACAGGATGCAGTAGTGATGTGGATGTTATATGACAAAACCGGTGAGAACTGTGGGAAACCCCACACACTGGCACTTCCACAGTGCAGGCTCTCCCTGCTCCAGACCATCCTGAACTCAGCGGCTAGACTCATCCACCTCACCACCCGCTCCACCTCTGCCACCCCCCTCTGCCTCTCCCTCCACTGGCTCCCGATTGCCCAACGCATCAAATTTAAACTTCTAACCCTGACCTACAAAGCCGTTCACAACACTGCCCCTGACTACCTCACCAACCTGATCCCCAAGTACCACCCTACCCGTACCCTTCGCTCCTCACTGGACCTCCTTCTATCCTGCTCCCTGGTCTCCTCCTCCCATGCACGACTGCAAGACTTCTCCAGGTCCTCCCCATTCTCTGGAACTCACCGCCCCAATCCATCATACTGTCACCTTCCCTCCTCACATTCAGGCGTTCCCTCAAAACCCATCTCTTCAGGGAAGCCTACCCCACCCTCACCTAATGGCCATTCTCCCTCTTTCCTCCCACCCCTCATTCCCCTCAGCCACTTCCTAATGTACCATTACCCCCTCCCTCCTAGATTGTAAGCTCGAAAAAGTAGGCCCCTCTTACCCCTCGTACGTTGTTTGTTATTGTTGTACTGTGCCATGTATTGTCCCCCCCCCCATTGTACAGCGCTGAGCAAACCCTTTGGCGCTATATAAACTCGATGTAATAATAATAATAATTGTCGATCTCATTGTGGGACCTAGGGGAAGATTGCTACTAATGAGAGCGGTGATTGGCAGCACATATGGTAGGAAAGATTAGTATTCACACAGTTCTTTTACAGATAGAAATTTCAGAGAAATTGAATATAATGATACGGTGCCTTTAAACGTTAACAGATACATGCACTTTTAGAGAAAGTACTTTTAATGGCACACCACCCACACAGGAAATCACACCCGCACTGTAGTGCAGTTCCCAGTGCAGGTTGCGATTTCTGGAAAGGTGCATGGACCTTTTCCCTGCGTTTTGTGAGGCACAAATTAATGGGCTGCCATGCTGCAGCCCACAAAACTGCACTGGTGTGAACCGAGGCTAAGCCCTCATGCACACGGGACGTTTTCATAATGCTGGTAACATTAGCTGTGTAAAGTCACATTAAAAACGTGAGTTTTTTAGCTTTTTTTAGTGTTTTTGCATTAGCGTTTTGTGACATTTTGCCACAATTAGCAGTGTTTTGCCGCATTTGCAGTTTTTAGCATTTTTCTTTTACCAAAACAAAAATTTTTTTGGTCAAAAAAAGTAAAAAAATGACAGTTTGCAGCATTTTTCTGCGTTTTGACGCATTTTTCAACCTTAGAGCATTTTTACAGCTAAGCAACTCCTCTAGAAACTCATTAGTCATGGGTTTATTTCCAAAAAACAGTGATTACAGTCTATGTGTGCATGGAAACATAGGATAACATGCTGGGGGGTTTACTGGCTGTAGAAAAAAATGTCAAAAGCCAAAAACAGCAGCTGTAAAAGCATCCAGAGTGCATGAGAACTTAAAGTGTCTCTGGCCTATTTTTCGAAGAAACCTCCTTGGGTTTTTGGTACATGGCTTGACATACACACCTGCTTTTTACTGGCAAAAATGCTGTTACTGAACTCCCCACTTTGTCCAACTGCCCTTCAAGAGGGATACACTTGACACAAAATGAAGCAGAAGTAAGACAACTATGCATGACTTTGGAATGTCTGTCGGGTAGAACAAGAATTGAGTCATTTTCATTCTGAGTAGCCACAAACAGGGGCGGACTGACCATTTGGAAACTCGGGCGCTGCCCGAGGGTACGGGGTCAGTAGGGGGCCCCATGAGATGCCCCTGGTACCTTTATCATAGGCTTTTTTGAGTTTGGGCAAGGACACGGGGCCCCATGATCCCCTATTGCCCGGGGGCCCCATGAGTTGTCAGTCTGCCCCTGGCCACAAACATTTGTAACCAATGCACACTATAGAAAAACCTTCAGGAAAATGGAGCAGACCCCAGACAGTTACCTTAGGTTGACATCTGTGCAGGTGTTGCCGCTGCGGATCCGCATGAAAATCTGTTCAGCCGCACCACTCGCACAGAGAAATGCAGACCCGCATAGTTCTAATGGCACGCTGACCGCAGTGGAAAACGCAACCGTACTGGGAATCGAGGTTCCCGTGCGGGCTGCGTTTTCCAAAGAAGTGCAGGGACTTCTTCCCTGTGTGTCAAAGCCACTGGAGTCCATTCAAATGAATGGGCTCTCATGCCCGTGCAAAACGTGGCCCGCATGGCTGCATATATGTGAACTGGGGGTAATAGGAGTATTTAGGATTCGTGCTGCCCTGGGCACACATGAAAGATGTGCTTTTTCTTCCAATTTCCACCCTTCTTTCACCAGACATGATGTAGGTTTTCTGCTCTAAGAATGGACATGAACCTGTGCTACAGCCTACAGACGAGGAGGTGTTTTTTGCATGTTATTTACCTACAGGTAGTAGTGAGACTGTTTAACCCTTTCCTTCTCCATTTCCTTCTCTCTACTTCTAGATTTACCCACAAGTGCCCAGAGATGGCTATGTTCTGTTAGTGGATCCTGCTCAGATGCTCACACACTGTAGTTAACAGGAGACATTTTATTAGGTGCTTCTAGCTGCCATTATACATGTGTCTGCCCTAGAACTACAACCAAAGAGAGGCAATAACACAGTTGTACCAGTATCTAAGTAGTGAGACCCCTAGAGGCCATACACAGCATATAACATATTGCTACATCCTTTCTCTTTTAAATAAAAGAACAATGAAATATAACAAACACAAAATGGTGAAGTAGAACATAGCTATAAATTAGATATAATCCTTGAGGTGAGCCGGCTTTCTGATTGTTCTGCCAGCTCGCGTAACATATGAGGTTTCTTCTGATTCTGGCAGTCTATTTTCTGGGACTGTCTCTCTCTGCCTAGAGACCTCCCTATGCTCCTCAGCAGTTCCTGTTTCTTTGTTGCTGGTATTCATAGTCTCATCGCTTTGAGTGTCCATATACTGTTCCCAGGGCCCTGTATCATCTCCTTCTTGTGTTTTTCTCAGATGTCTCCGATTTCTCCTCCATCTTCTTCCTTCCTCTGTTATAATTTCATAGGACCGTGGTCCCAATTTCTGTACAACCTTCGCTTTTTTCCAGTGTTTGTCATATTTCCCTATTGGCTGAATCCGTACATTGTCATTGCTCTGGAGAACAGGCATATCTTTTGCAGATTTATTATAATAGAAAGCTTGCCTATCTTGATTCTTTGTTAGTTTGGCTTTAACATTGCCCACAAGCTTTGGCTTTAGTAGTTGACCTGCAGTTGGTAGGAGAGTCCTTGTACGTCTACTCATAAGCCGCTGTGCTGGACTGGTGTCTAGGCCTTGTGTGGGTGTGTTTCTGTGGTCCAGTATAGACAGGTATATCTCTGTACCTGCCTGTTTTGCCTTTTGCATGAGTCTTTTGGCTGTTTTTACTGCTGACTCGGCTTTACCATTACTCTGCGGATATCCAGGAGATGATGTCTGGTGCTCAAATTCCCACCTCTCCCTGAATTTTTTGAATTCTTCCAATGTAAATTGAGCGGCGTTGTCAGAGAACACAATATCCGGAATGCCATATCTGGCAAAATGGGCCTTGAGTTTTTTAATTACTGTTTTGGCCCTTGTGTCCTGTAAGTAGTCTATCTCCCAGAAGTTGGAAAAATAGTCCACAGTTACCTAGATATTCCTTGTCGTTCCACGTGAACAGATCTGTTCCTACTTTTGACCATGGTCTGTTTGGAATTGTATGTGGTTGCAATGTCTCTTTCGGTTGCTTATCATTGCCCGATGCACATATTTCACACTGTGCTATAAAGTTTTTTATGTGGTCATTCATTCCAGGCCAATAAACATATTCTCGTGCACGACGTAGACATCCTTCTACACCTAAGTGAGTCGAGTGCAATCTTTCTATAATGTCTCTTCTAAGTGATTGTGGTATGACAGCTCTTTCTCCTTTAAAAATGATTCCATGCTGCACAGAGAGTTCATCTCTTATGTGAAAAAATGGAGAAACCTCCATTGGAGCATGCTGCTTGTGTTTTGGCCATCCCTTCAAGATGACAGTCGATAGGATCTGTAGAGTTTTATCTTCCGCTGTGCAGGTCTGTATTTATTTCAGTCTGTCTTTTGAGACAGACAGATATTCACACATATTGATGCTTTCAATGTCTTTTTCTTCTTCATTTGTGATGGGTAAGTAAGCTCTGCTTAGGGCATCTGCAATCAGTAAATCCTTCCCTGGACAGTAACAAATGTTAAAATCATATTTCTGAAGCCTTAACAGCATACGCTGCAGTCTTTTTGGGGCATTCAGTAGTGGCTTCTTTGTAATACTTTCTAAAGGCTTGTGATCTGAATGCACCACCACTTGTTGACCGTAGGTGTACTGGTGAAATTTCTCTAACCCAAATACTACCGCTAGTAGTTCCTTCTCGATTTGAGCATATCCTTGCTCTGTTAGAGTTAACGCTCTGCTTGCATATGTGATTGGCTGTTTATCCTGCATTAGTGTGGCTCCAAGGCCGGTTTCTGAGGCATCACATTGTACTACCACTGCTTGATCTGGATCAAAATATTTTAGCGTTGCTGCGTCTGCAATAGCATTTTTCACTGACTGAAAAGCAGTTTCATGGCTTTCTGTCCATTCCCAGAGTACGTCTTTGTGAGTTAGCTGTCTCAGTGGCTCACACATGTCTGATAAATGCTTGCAAAATTTGGAAAGATAATTCACCATGCCCAGGAATCGTTGTACTCCATGTATATCTGTAGGTGTCGGCATGTCCTGTATCGCCCTCACCTTCTCTGGATCGACTTTAACACCATTTGAGGTAAGAAGATGTCCAATATATGGTACTTCTGTCATTTTTAGTTTGAATTTTTCCAGGTTCAGTTTGATTTGTTTTTTTCTACATCTGTCTAAGAATTGTATCATCTTTTTATCATGATCCTTTGTTGCGGATTCTAGATCATCACCTTCCCCAACTATTAGTATATCGTCTGCTATTATTTTTACTCCAGACAGTCCTTCCAAAGCTTGCATCAATTTTTGTTGGAACACTTCTGGAGCTGGGCTTACTCCCATTGGCATTCTAAGCCACTTATAGCGTCCAAATGGGGAAGAAAATGCTGTTAATAAACTTGATTCTTTATCCAGTTCCACGTGCCAGAACCCATTTTTCACATCACATACCGAAAATATTTTAGCCTTTGATAGATCTGGTAGAATATCTTCTATTGTTGGCATTGGATAGTGATTTCTTTTAAGGGCCTTGTTCAGTGGCTTAGGATCAATGCATATTCTTAACTTGCCTGATGGTTTTTTCACTATCACCAAACTGCTTATCCAGTCTGTGCTTTCCTGTAGGGAGTCCCTGATGTCCCCAAATCCACAGGTTGCAGCCAGTCTCCTCAGCTCTGTCACATATCTGTCCACACTGTCCCCAATCTCCTGATTCCTTGAGAAGAACTTGTATCTCTCCGCCGTCTCATTCTTTTTGGGGTCACAGTGCTTATCAAATGCTTGCAGTATGTCTGTCAGTGCCATGCTGTCTGTGAGCAGGGTCTCGGCTAGTTCTCTGCCTTTTTCCCCAATCAAGTAATAAAACAGCTTTACTTCCCTCTGCTCATCTCTGGGTGCCACTGTCAGGTCCACATACAGAGTAAACTCTTCCTTCCAGTGTCTCCATGTCTGTGAGAGATTGGAAGAAGTGACATCCAGTCTCTGAGGGGGTTTCAGGCCACTCTCCATAGTGCAGTCTGATAGGGACTCTGTACTTACAGTTGCTGATTCTCTGTACAGTTCCAGTGTCACACAATCTGTATTTGTAGACAGAAGACTTGCTATTCAGAGGTTCAGTGCCCAGCTGCCACCATGTTCTGTTAGTGGATCCTGCTCAGATGCTCACACACTGTAGTTAACAGGAGACATTTTATTAGGTGCTTCTAGCTGCCATTATACATGTGTCTGCCCTAGAACTACAACCAAAGAGAGGCAATAACACAGTTGTACCAGTATCTAAGTAGTGAGACCCCTAGAGGCCATACACAGCATATAACATATTGCTACAGGCTAGGCAATAAAAAATGAAGACTCTGTAGACTCACTGTAGATTTGCAGCAGGGCTAAGGCTGAAATACAAAGACACAAACATTTCACATTTTGATCACTATTTTCACAATTTTCTTTGCTTTTATCTGAATGCTTCTGATATTAAAAGGCTATATTCAGCAAGCTGTAGGGGAAGAGGAAGCAAGGATGATGAGAGGAATCATAAGACTCACTATAGCTCAGAAAACATGAAACCATCTCTATTTTCATATGTTTGGTTGCCTGCACAGCTGACAAGTAGAAATGAGCTTGGACAGTCTGAAAATTGAACATTAACCCAAACTCCAAACTTCCGCTTTTTGTGCTCCAATCAGCTGCAGGCCAGGAAATTCCATGCCCCGCATGTCATGTAAGCTGTGGGGTGGGGAATGTCTCAACCTGCAGCTCACTAGAGTATTAAAAAGCAGCAGTTCGGAGTTTGGGTTAGAGATGAGTTTGGATGATTCCTAAGCTCATCTCTACTGACAAGTAGTTCCACTTGTAGGGCTCTTCTAAACTTGTGACTGTAATTACTGCACCTCTAAAAAGAATTCCATAGTGGATCACTTTTCAGAGGCATTTGACAGGCAAATTGGAAGTGATATATTTCCTCATGGACACCTGCTTAAATCCCTTGAAAGCCTCTGCACCATTCTACAATCTCATGCATTACACATGGTTGCAGTGCAGTTGTGGCCACTTGAATGGGTTGCATTTTGCAGTGGTACTGCCTGACAAATATGATCTTTGGTATATTTTTGCTGCAGCTTGACTGTGGCAGCATGTACTAACATGGCCAGCGCCCATGGGCTCTGCTGGGTAGTCAGGGGTGGGAGCAGGGGCGGACTAACAACTCATGGGGCCCCCAGGCAATAGGGGATCATGGGGCCCCTGTGTCCTTGCCCACACTCAAACCACACCCAAAAAAGCCTATGAAAGGTACCAGGGGCATCTCATGGGGCCCCTTACTGACCCCAGGCCCGAGTTTCCAAATGGTCAGTCCGCACCTGGGTGGGAGGGAAAACTATGGCCCAACTACCAATTTTTAACACTCCCTTGCATTCTGTGTAAGCAAGGTCTTAAAGCAACATACATGCTGCCCTCTTAATAGCAGTAGTTTTTACTAAAATAATCACAGGGCATAAAGGGGAGCTTTACCAAATTGCATTATCATTCAGACGTAAACAGAGCAGAATGATGTTGAAAAAAAAGAGCTCAGCTTCTTAGTAAGTTCATCACAACAAATCAGTGTTTTATAGATCATTTATATGATGAATACAATATAGTATTTCAAGTGATTACAAACATAATGGATTATGAGAAAAATATGTATACACAATTAAATGATACTGGTAAATGTAGCTAAGCAAAGAGCAATTTGAGTTTAGGCATTTGATCAATGCCAACATTAATAAAGATGTATATGCTTCAATATAAATGAGAAACACTGACATCCATTTTGTAGCTGTTATGGCAGCTTAACTTGTAGTGATTATTTATTTTAAAGTTAAAGACAAAACTTTTTTTTTCATTTTAAAATTTGAAGGTATTTACTGTGAGGCATTACAACACCTGTCAGGTTCTTATTGCTGTCTTTGTCCTCATTTGGGAGATTGACCCCTGATCACCAGTGTCACCAGGATTGAAGGTTAATTTCAAGATTTGATACCAGAACAGGAATAAATGGGAAAATCTACCTTTGGGGACATTTCATCCGGTGAGAAATGTGTAAGAGAGGATTTCCCTTACATTGGAAATATATCCTCTCATTTCTGGATTTGAAGGGAAATCTCTCTAATGACACACAGATGGCAGGAAAAAAATGACAGTGGATTTAACCCTCCACTACTTATTACAAATAAACAAAAGTTTTGGCTTTAAATGTACTTTAACTAAGTTCAGTTTGAGACAACTATATACAATACATGGCATATCATTTTTTGGGGTCTTTCTTCTATGGTGTCCAGAAGAACATCTGCTTTCTTTCTCATTTTCTGTTTCTGAAGTTTTCTGGGTGATCAAATACTATCCTGGCTCGATGGTAAACAGATCATCTCTTCTCTGGCATAAGGACACTGCTGGAAATTATGCAAAGAGAGAAAGACAATACATGTGAATAAACTGAATTAGTATTGTATGGCTACCCTTGTGTATATGATTGCATATACACTTTGCTGTTCCGAAGGCAGTGATGCCATGATAGCTTAGAAAATAAAGTTGTACTGCATCCATGTTGTGTATTTGCTTGGAGCCTGCTTACAGTGGGTATAGAAAAGAATCACCCCCCCCTTTAAAATAATTACGTTTTTTGTTTGGCAGCCTGAAAGGAAGGCACAGTTTTTGTTTTAGCCAGCTGTATTTACTCAGTGCAGCTTATAATATCCAAGTGAAAAATATAACACCAACATATCAGAATTTTTTTTTTTAAAGTGTATTGTCCAGCCAACTGACATGTGATCTAATTCCTATCTCTAAGATGTACTAAAGCTGTTCTAACATTTTCAATAGACAAGAGATCTTTCTTGCAACATTTCTGGTGCGTTTTTTCTCTTCCTGTGCACAGTAAGGGATTAATAAATTTTTCACAGTACATACAGATTGCTCTTAACTTTAACTGAAAATGGTGAGCCAGCCAGGAGTGCGGATTGATTGCCGAGCAGCTGAACAGACTATCTGGTGAATCCCCACATCACAGACACAAGGCGCCTGGGTAGGCATACTTTTTATTGCTTACCTTCTCTCTGCTTTTTGGGGTCCTCTTGGGTGCTTCACTGCAAAGTGATCTTACCTCTGTGGTATACTGTGTTCTTTTATCTGGAATTGAGCATTCCATCATTTCTGCAGATGCGTTTTGGTAAGCGCACAGTTTGTGTCATTCCATGTCATGAGATGTTTAAGGCTTAGTGCTCCTCTGTTGTAATTGAGGTTGGAGGTGTTAAGAGCTATCCTCCAGGATACCCAGTATACAGCCCTCTCCTCCTACTGGATACTTGCATTCCAACTTGGGATGACACCAGGTAACTTTGCTAGACACAGATTTCAGAATTGCCAGCCACTGTGATCAGAAAAATGGGTAAACGTGCTAATAAGAAGAGAATTTGTCTGAAGGATGCTTATTGGTGTGTAATTGTATGCCAGTGGATACACTGATGGTTAAACTCAGCACTCCCAAGGGGCAGAAAAAAAGTTAACAGTTCACCGATTATGAGATATGTACAGTAAAGTTACTGTGTGAGAACCTAGAAAATAATAGTGTCATTAAATATCAGTTGAAACAGGGGATCTCTTATTATATACCCCTCTTTCATGTGTGTCTCATGTGTTATACTTTGTTTCTTTTGTACCTACAAGTGTAAAAGTTGCTCCAGCTTCCTTTAATATTCAGATGGAGAGCTTTGAAATCTATGTATATGCAGAAGGAAGATATACTTATGAGGCTTTGTTAAGGTTATGAAGGTTAAAAAATAATGTTATCTGAATAGAAAATCAGGGTATGAGTAAGTTGACGTCATTTAGGGTATGTGTAAGTTGATGTAAGACTGATATTAACCACTTTCTGTCTGCAATGTACTGTGGACAGGCGGCAGCTACAGGACCAGCGACAAATGGTGTTATTCCAACACAGGGGGGCGCTGAACGGATGCACAACCCTTCCCTGCCCCACATCTGCTGTGCCCACCAGATACAGCTGAATATAAATCCTGGTGAATGGGACCCAGTGGTCATGTGATCACTATGTGATCATATGATCACAATGACAACAAAGCTGTTATGAATCAATCTGATTCATAACAGCTCTGGTTCTCTTCCTGGTAAGCTGTTATTGGCCCACAACTCTCACATGATACACGGGGCCAATCACAGCACCCTGCACCAGGTGACCAGCTGGAGCCAATCACAGATCACTGTACTTTGAGCTGTTGTTATCTTAACCCATTCATGACATTTCAAAGCAAACATTGCATTGCAGGTGCAATAATCTTTATTGCAATTCAATGCAAGGCGTAAAAATAAAATCCCTGATCACCCCCCAGAGTAGTACAATGTTCCTATGATAACATTGTACTACTCTGATAAAAGTATATTTTTTTAAATGTTTAAAAAAATAAAAATATAGAGAGAAATGTTTTTTAAACTACTTGCCACTTGTCCATCCACAATGTGCAGGGGAGCACCGGCTCTGGGCAAAGTGCTGTACCCTTACATAGCTTTCTATTTCCAGGTGTGCGTGCACCCCCAACTGCCCCCTATGCTGGTCCAGGGAGAGAAGAGAGAACACGGCACTGAGTAAAAGCACTACATTTTACACACACACGTTAGATTAACACATTTAACCATTTGATCGCCCTTATTAACTTTTTGATCACCCTGTCACCCAGCCAGTGCCATTAGTACAGAGTCAGGATAGAGAATTCTTCACTGATTACTGTATTGCTGCCACTAGCAACATCGGATAGTGTCAAGGTCTGTAAGCTTCTCTCCCAGCCAGGGTCAGCTAGCGTTAGATTGCCCGCCCACTATAGGTTGCTGATCATCGCCATTACTAGTATAGTGTTTGTACGGATCAATATATTGATTTCAAACAGAACTATACTAGTGCCTCCTTAGTATAGTGTTCCCAAAAAAGCTGTGTTAGCAGGATCAGCCGCAATAAATTCCAGCACTAGCATTTAGCCCCTCCGCTGGTTTTCACGGAAAATTTGTATCAACTGATTGTGGGCCAAAGCAATTTATACACACAACAATACATCACGGCCCACCCAAATTCAGCTCTTGCCAGACAATTTGCTTAGAAACCTATCACGGTTTCTGAATTTAAAACTTTTTGGGACCTAAGCTTCAACATGGGCATTACAAAAAAGAGTGAATTGCAGTCATATTGGTCTACAGACCTGATTCATCATATGCCTATATTCTCTGCTGTTATATATATGCCAAACAAGGACCAGCAATGTACTGGAACATCGCTGGACTTTGAGTGGTTATACCGGGATGCATGGGTGGACTGACAACTCATGGGGCCCCCGGGCAATAGGGGATCATGGGGCCCCTGTGTCCTTGCCCAAACTCAAAAAAGCCTATGAAAAAGGTACCAGGGGCATCTCATGGGGCCCCCTACTGACCCCGGGCCCTTGGGCAGTGCCTGAGTTTCCAAATGGTCAGTCAGACCCTGCCAGGATGATGCGTACAGCTACAGGCATCATCCTGGTATCATATTTTTTCAGCTGGTGGTCGGCTTTCCTGTAAAAACAATCCTAGTGGCTAATTAGCTGCTGGATCACGTTTACAAGCAGCGGGAAGGGAAGTTCCCCCCCCCCTCCGCCTTTCAAGGTTTTCTTAAGCTCTCCCATCCCAGAGGGGAACCCTAAAATGCAGCTGGCTAACCATAGAGCTAATCAGAAACTGGAATGCCTCCAGTCATCTCTATGGTTTAAGAGAACGCAAGCTACGAGCATTTCATCATTTCCATTTTTCCGGATATAAACAGCATTTTAAATTTGGCAAAACATCTGATCACACTGATGTTGGTGTGATCAGATGTTTTAAGGGCAGAGAAGGGATCTAGAGTCTAATAAACCCCAGATGTCTCAGAAAAGAGTACCTGTCATTACCTATTGCTATCACAGGGGATATTTACATTCCCTGTGATAACAAGAAAAGTGATTGGAAAAAAAAAATTAAAGACAGTGTAAAAATAAAAAAAGCAAAATAAATAATAAAAAAAAAATGAACCCCCCTATCTTCGCGCGCAAAGGCAAACGCAAGTGACGGTCCTGTGTCAGCATGTAAACAGAGATCGCACCATGCATGTGAGATATCACCACGAACATCAGATTGAGGGAAGTAATTCTAACACTAGACCTCCTGTGTAAATCTAAAGTGGTGACCCATAAAGGCTTTTAAAGCTTCACCTATGGATATTAAAAATTTACGTAGTTTGCACAGACATGCACAATTTTAAAGCATCATCTTTTATACTTTATCAAACAACTGAGCAATATATTGTGTTTTTGTGCATTTTTCACCCAAAAATTCATTTGAAAATTCACTGTGCAAATACTGTGTTAAAAATTTTCAACACCCACTATTTAATTATCTAGGGCTTGCTCTTCAAGTGGTTAGAAGAGTGGATGATGTGTGGTATAAGCTTCTAATGTTGTCCCTGAAATGCCAGGATAGTATAAGCACACCCCCCAAATGCAGACACTCCAAGGTATTTGCTAAGCGCCATGCTGAGTATTTTGCAGATCTCATTTGTTGCTACAAATTTTTGGAAAATGAAGAAAGAAAACAAAAATGTATTTTTTCTTTTTCAAAACCCCGTGACAAAAATAATACCTGCAAAATACTCACCATGCCTCTTATCAAATTCCTTGGATTGTCTACTTTCCAAAAGGAGTCATTTGGGGGGGTATTTGTACTATCCTGGCATTTTAGGGCCTCTGAAACTGTGATAGGTAGTGAGGAAGTGATATGAGGAAATATGTCCTTTGAAAGCCTAGAGGTGGTCATTGGATTTTGGGGGCGTGTATGTGGCTAGTCTGCCAAAAAGTCTCTCACGTGTGGTATCTCCATACTCGGGAGAAGTAGTAGAATGTGTTTTGGGGTGTAATTTCACATATACCCATGGCATGCATGAGCAATATATCATTTAAGTGACAACTTTGTGCAAAAAAAACAAAAACTTTTTTTTGTCATTTTCCAAACATTTGTGGCAAAAAATAAAATCTTCCATGGACTCAACATGCCTCTCACTAATCTCCTTGGGGGTCTATTTTCTAAAAAGGGGTCATTTAGGGAGGGTTGTACTGCCCTGGCATTTTAGAACCTCAAGAAAGGTGATAGGCAGTCAGAAAGTAAAGTCTGCATAAATTCCAATATATACTGCTCAAAAAAATTAAAGGAAAACAAATCAGATTTCAATGGGGAAAAATATCATGCTGGATATCTATACTGATATGGACTGGGTAATGTGTTAGGAATGTAAGGAAATTAAAAAGTGAAAAAACAATGCAGCAGGCTTGTCCATTTTGCTGAAATTTCATTGCAGCAACTCAAAATGGTACTCAGTAGTTTGTATGGCCCCTATATGCTCTCTGCACACAGAGAATTTGCAATCGACAGACACAGAAACGGCTAGTTTATGAAGGAGTGATGTCAGCCCTTCAATGGTTATCTGTGTGAAAATTCTCCCTCCCAGATTCTCCAGCCGAGAGGTGGAGAATTGGGGAGAGAAGGGAGAATCACTGGAGTTCTGAGGAGGAAGGAGGAAGCTTTGGACTTTCTTCTTCTTCCTTCAGAGCCTCCAAGACAGTGGAAAGGCTTTCACAACACCCCCAAAATCCTAGAGCAGTTTCTAAATATAAAAAATATATAATATTCCTGCGCCAAAAAAGTGCCATATACAAAATATGTGTATTCCTCTTCTAAATTGCTGCTGTGCAAAAAATGTGAAAAACACAAACAATATTTATAAATGAAACAGCGCAAAATAGACCTTCATACAAATTTAGTGAATCACAAAACATAAATGTCCAATAATCATTAGTGCATATCTCTGTCAAAAAGTTCTCAGGAAAAAATACCCCAAAACCACTTGTGATGAAAGCTGAGGATTCCAAAATGCTTTTAGGAAACTTCCACCTATCACCCGTGCACACCAACATCAAATACACTCACCAGATTTTGGTGAATGAAAAGCCTTTAAGGATTTTTGGGAGATCCTAAACCCTCTTTACATCAGATCAATAGTAGCCTGCCCCACCAGGTATGTATCTTCTCCCAGGTCCTCACCATGGTATCCTTGTTTACTCCACCATGTCGGAGAAGTCTGACGTCACTTCCGGTGAGTGGAGCGCACGCTAGGCGATGCGTTCCAGCGGCCATTTTTGAAGGATTTATACTGGTCTTCTGCTGTTCCTCTGCTCTTACTGGCGGTTATTGATATGAGAATCCTGGATCTTGTGGCTGTTTGCTGGTTCTTGATATCAGGCTGGTGTTGGCCTACATAAATGCGCCTTTTACAAGTTGGAAAAATGTGAGTGGCCTGGATTTTGTCTTCTGTTATAAAACCTATTTGGCAATATTACACTATATAAGTTTTTTTCTCCGACACGGTGGAGTAAACAAGGATACCACGGTGAGGACCTGGGAGAAGATACATACCTGGTGGGGCAGGCTACTATTGATCTGATGTAAAGAGGGTTTAGGATCTCCCAAAAATCCTTAAAGGCTTTTCATTCACCAAAATCTGGTGAGTGTATTTGATGATGGTGTGCACGGGTGATAGGTGGAAGTTTCCTAAAAGCATTTTGGAATCCTCAGCTTTCATCACAAGTGGTTTTGGGGTGTTTTTTCCTGAGAACTTTTTGACAGAGATATGCACTAATGATTATTGGACATTTATGTTTTGTGATTCACTAAATTTGTATGAAGGTCTATTTTGCACTGTTTCATTTATAAATACAGTTTCTAAATATATATGTATGTACTGAACGTGTGATATATATATATATACTATATGTGTGTGTATAGTAGTATAGCATATATAGTATAGTGTAATATATATATATATATATATATATATATATATATACACACACATACAAATCATATATATAATATAAAATATTTTTATGATTGTGTACGTGTGTACTGAGGAAAGCCGCCACCTCAGCAGAGGTAATTTACCATTGCTGAACCCTTTGAGGACCATAAGATTACGTAACGCCAAAAGAATCAATTTTTTGTTTTTAAAGTTCGTACACTTCAGTTGCTGTAATAAACTGACAGCTGTGTGTTTTACTGATCTCATTACTGTAATCTCACTATATCTCGCCAGATTACAGCAACAACAGCCGTTTTCCAGAGTTCAAATCAAAGCGTTTGTAGATTGCTTCTTTCCTCATCAGGAGAAGGGATCTACACCGCTTCATAAACAGGCACTCAGAGGAGAACTGTGCCCTCTGAGAATGCCAGAGAACATAGCAGCGGTCATTTACCAATGCTTGATAAATGTACATCAAAGAAGGTAACTTACGTGATCCAAATAGTTTGACTATGTAGCAAATTTTATTAAAGAACCATAAAATAATGAACAGAATGAAAAAGATTTTTTCATACAAAAATATATATACCTCCACCCAACAACATTAAAAATTTTACAACATTGTCAATTTAAAATCATGGAGTTTGGACTATAAATGATTTAGGAATAATGTCTGACCATCAGCAGTTCCATGTCTTAAATTTCACAGACCTCCACTCAAAGCTGAGCATAAAAGATTGAAACAGGCCCGTTTCACCACCATTCATGACAATAAAACACCAGACATCAGGTCGCAGTGCCAAGGACCCCATGATTGTGGAAGCTACTGTCACAGTGACTACTGGAAAGCCCTCTTTGCACATGTGCGGCCCTTTTGCTGTAACGGAGGAAGCGGTGTGAGACTGGGAAGGAGAGCGGCGTTGTGTTTGGCCACAGAAGGACGATGCATCTATCTTACAGTGTCTGAACTCAGGGCGACTGAAGCCACCTGGACATGAGTTGGAGACATGGATCTTGTAATGCCAGAAGGCTTCATTTGACAGGATGACAGGGCATCTTTCTACACTGTCTGAACTGTCAGAGTGTATGTCCATGCTCACTGGGAAGAAGCACCAAGCCTCAGGCACATATAGTGTGCGGCTCTAAGTGAATCTGCAGTCAGTAAGCTATCAGTGAGACCCCTCACATTGTAGAGACATTTATTGTGTGTGATTTAAATCCAAAAGCCACCCACTGCGCTGCAAGTTAACTGCAATTACTCAGCTTTCAGTCCTGCTCAGGGGCAGACTGACCATTTGGAAACTCGGGCACTGCCCGAGGGCCTGGGGTCAGTAGGGGGCCCCATGAGATGCCCCTGGTACCTTTTTCATAGGCTTTTGTGAGTTTGGGCAAGGACACAGGGGCCCCATGATCCCCTATTGCCCAGGGGCCCCATGAGTTGTCAGTCCGCCCCTGATCCTGCTCCTGCCATTGTCAAGTTTCCCCTTTGCATAATCACTGCTGTTGGATACATTATACAAGTTGCTTTGCATCAATTAGGTTTAGGTGTATACAGTGTTGCAAAGAACTTGCCATCTTCAGCATTATGTCTTGTCATTTCCCTCCTTCTCAGTGGATACATTGTTCAATCCTTTATGCTCAGATTTGAGTGGAGGTCAAATTTTAATGGTGATGGGTGGAGATATATATATTTTTGTATGAAAAATCTTTTTCATTCTGTTTATTACTTTATGGTTCTTTAATAAAATGTGCTACATAGTCAAACTATTTGGATCACGTAAGTAGGGTTTTTTCTCTAAAATTTATTAACCCCTTCACACCTACCATACACAAATTAGCAGCCCCACTGGACTGGGCTTTTTTCTGTGGGGCCGCTAATTTGTGTACCTGTCTTTGTGCGGCATTCTCCCAGCACAGAGATCAGGGTCTCACTGAGAGCCCAGGGTCCCGTGGTAATGATTGGGACCCAGAACTCCAGATTCTGGGTCACCTGATCGCTGTGATAACCTCTGATTGGCTATTTCAGAGAGCAGTCACTGTTAAGTCCGCCCCGTGTTTTCTCTCTCTGAATAGAGGAGAGAGATACATTGCATCTCTCTGTTCTTTCAGAGAGAAAAAAAAAAGTGTGTAAAAATAAATAAATAAATAAATAAAAATGTAAATAAAAACATAAAAAAAATACCTAGATCAAGGTTTGGTTTAGGTCAGTGCCAGGGTTAGTGTTTGGGTCAAGGACAGGGTCAAAGGTGAAGGGTATTTTTTTGGGGTCAGGATTTTAATTTTAATTTTTAAATTGGTATCAGTGTTAGTTAGAATCAGTGTCAGTGTATAGGATACAGGATGTACAGGTTAAAAAAAAAAGCAAAAATGTGCACTGTTTTTTTAGGCCATACTATGGGTACTAACAACAACTAACATACACATATGTGGTATCACTGCGATTGTCAGGAGCAGGAGAATTTATTTTGATGCTGTTCTACTCAAAACAAATCCAAATAAAATAAAAACAATAAACATCACACACATATAGATAACCAAACCTTCAGTGACAATGCAAAATTAAATAAATGTAAAAATTTAAAGTAAAAGCCTGGCTGAGCACCTCTCCTAAAAATTAAATATGTGACTACACAGTACTAATCAAAATCATCAGTGAATTAAAATACAGCATACTAAAAAAAACATATAGATCATCATATAGAGCACCTCTCCTCAAAAGGAAAGGCAGTGAGAGTAACTGAATAAATATTGGTAGTGCTTGGGTTCAACGTGAAATCTTCAATATAAAAAGTATAAATGAGTAAACATCCACTGAGCACTCTGCATAAGTTGAAATAAGTGCAAAAACTTTAACAGGGTAAAGTCCCAATAAAGTGTGATGTGTCACAAAAATCTTCAATATTCAATGAATCCACCAGAGAACACCGCTTGTGATCCTCCACCAGCTAGCATGCATGCTTACCTCCAACTCTGACTTATATGTTAACTAGGTCAAAAATGCATTTGGTCAACTTTCACCAACAGCTGTCTCGGATGTCACCTCCTCTTGTGATGCTTCAAACAACTCCTCTCTTGTGATTTATGCTCAAAAGAATAAATCAAAAGGAGCTTCCCATAGAGTAATATGTTCTTGCTTTAATAAATTTAAGCCAGATAAAAACTACTCACATTTAAAAATAGGGTCCACTAACCCTTACAACATATGTCAGATATATAGGGATGGGTGTACCAAGATGGCAGCTGCTGTCCGAAACCAAAAATGACATCACCACACCTAAAACACCTCTGACTGTAGCTCTGTGGGTAAATGCACCCTTCTAGTAAGCAAGAGTTTGTGAGTACAAATCATGGGTTGGCCTTGCTAAGTTTGTGCTTGGTTGGGATAAAACTGGGTGCGGCAAGAAACATGCCGAACAAGTGTGGGGCAGAAGTGTGGTGATGTCATTTCCGGTTTTGGATGGCAGCCGCCTTCTTAGTACACATTTTCAAATTTGAATAGTTTTTATCTGGCTTATATTTATTAACCGATTTAGCTATGCCCTGGAGCAGGATTACTGCTACAGGGCAGACTCCCTGCTCAAAATCACGTACATATATATATATATGTGATCCGTGCTCCCGCTGTGATTGCGGGCCGGGGGTGCGTGCACCCGCCGACCCTGCGGTGCCATGATTTGGTGCTACACCAATCAATCAGCAGATTCAGGCCAATGATATTCAGTCTGGATCTGCTGATTGATCACTGCCCTATCAGAGATCTTCCTGTACCTGTGTTCACAGGACACAGGCACAGGAAATGATGCAATCTTCTCTCCCTGGGTACATTCAGTTCCAGAGAGAGAATAAAGCAGATATATGTGAGTAAAAACAGCACACTTTTACAGCAAAAGCAAAGCTAGGTCACATTTAACCCCCTGATCACGCCCAGTTAACCCTTTCATTGCCCTGTCACCAGTGTCATTAGTACAGTGTACAGATTGTTTTTACTGATCACTGTATTAGTGTCACAAGCGACTTCAGATAGCATTAGCATGAGTTAGCATCAGTTAGCATCCCTCCCAGATAGAGTTAGATTGCCCGCCACTACATCAGTCACATTTAACCCTTTGATTGCCAGGAACATGCTCACATACACAATAAACCTCTATTGCTAGTTTAGTGTCTGAACGGATCAATATCCTTGATCAGATCAGCACTATACCAGTGTTCACAATAGTATAGTGTCCCCAAAAACGCAATGTCAGCAGGATCAGCCACCTGCCAGCACCTGCGTTTAGCCCCTATGCTTAAACCCCCCTCCTTTTCCCCCAGCAAGTGCAGTGTCAGGTAGATCATTGTCACCAGATACATTGCACTCAAAACTGCATTGTTAGCAGAAACAGGCCTGACCTCTGCTAACACTTGCAGGTTAATTTTTTTGTAGGGGTTCAAGCAGTCCCTGACAGCCAGGTGCTCTTTTTCCCGTGAGTCGCACTGTGTACCTATAAATCATCAAAGGGGATAAGCTTATCCCCTTTGATGATGTGCGATTAGCACGAAACGCGTCAGTAAGGAGCTTCAGCGTCACGACCTTTTGCCGCGTGCACCACGGAGGTCCCGGCGGCCATCTTTTAACCTACCTCATGGTCAGTGTCATTTTGATTCCTTTACCTCATGTTATACTGCATTGAATAAAAATTCATTCCTCAAAACGGTATCACGCTATTGGTCTCCTTTTCTTTTGGCCCTTGGTGAGTCACTTATCACCCATAGAGCCATTTAAAGGGGAGACCGAGGATTATCAGCAACATTCAGCAGAGGGAGGAATACCTGGCCTGACCTAATCCAAATCCTTAGGGGACATCAGTGGATCCAGTAGAGAGACTTGTTTCTAAATGCGCAGTTACACTGTGCATCTGGTGAGTGCACAACCTTTACCCTTCTCACCATCACCGTGTGGAAGAAGCACTCTGAAGGAGAGGGATTGTCACTAAGACTATTAATTTTGCACTGCATGTCACTTTGCTTGTGACAAAATGTTTGTGATCACATAAGTCACTTGATTTATATTCACCATATCAGTATCTTGGACGTTTTTTATATTAATATCTGTGATATAGCGCCGCATCTTTTATACTCTAGGTTAATTTTTTTGCAGGGATTCAAGCAGTCCCTGACAGCCAGGTGCTCTTTTTCCCATGAGTCGCACTAGGTACAGTGGGGATCGAAAGTTTGGGCACCCCAGCTAAAAATTTGTATTAATGTGCATAAAGAAGCCAAGGAAAGATGGAAAAATCTCCAAAAGGCATCAAATTACAGATTAGACATTCTTATAATATGTCAACAAAAGTTAGATTTTATTTCCATCATTTACACTTTCAAAATAACCGAAAACAAAAAAATGGCGTCTGCAAAAGTTTGGGCACCCTGCAGAATTTATAGCATGCACTGCCCCCTTTGCAAAGCTGAGACCTGCCAGTGTCATGGATTGTTCTCAATCATCGTGTGGGAAGACCAGGTGATGTCAAGCTCAAAGGTTTTAAATGCCCAGACTCATCTGACCTTGCCCCAACAATCAGCACTAGAGATGAGCGAAGTATTCAAAAATTCGATTCGGCTGATTCGGCGAATTCGCGGAATAAATTCGATTCGAGTCGAATATATTCGCTGCAAATTTAACATATAAAAAGGGTGTTTCTAGACTTCAGAGAGCCTTTATATTAGTGCAGAACACTGTACCTTTAATTTAAATGCCCTTGGAGTCTGCTGGGGAAGAGAAATAATACTGTCAGTCAGTATGACATGCAAATGAGTGCCGTCGATCTTAGAATCACCGCACACTTCACTCATTTGGGCAGTCACGGGGCCAAAACCAGACTGTGGAGCCACAGTGTGGCGGTGGAGGCAGCAGCAATGGGAGGCCATACAGCACCCTATGAAAAAATGGAACCCACCAGCAGTGTGAGGAGACCTGAAAGTGGCACATGGCAGAGTGTGGCGATGGAGACAGCAGCAATGGGAGGCCGTACAGGGACCCATGACACACTCTGGACCTGGCAGCAGCATGAGGAGGCGGTACAGGGGCCCATGACAGATTACGGGCCTGGCAGCAGCATGAGGAGTCGGTACGGGGGCCCATGGCAGATTACGGGCCTGGCAGCAGCAATGGGAGGCCGTACAGGGACCCATGACACACTCTGGACCTGGCAGCAGCATGAGGAGGCGGTACAGGGGCCCATGACAGATTACGGGCCTGGCAGCAGCATGAGGAGTCGGTACGGGGGCCCATGGCAGATTACGGGCCTGGCAGCAGCAATGGGAGGCCCGTAATCTGCCAGCACCCTATGACAAAATGGAACCCACAAGCAGTGTGAGGAGACCTGAAAGTGGCACATGGCAGAGTGTGGCGATGGAGACAGCAGCAATGGGAGGCCGTACAGGGACCCATGACACACTCTGGACCTGGCAGCAGCAAGAGGAGGCGGTACAGGGGCCCATGACAGATTACGGGCCTGGCAGCAGCATGAGGAGTCGGTACGGGGGCCCATGGCAGATTACGGGCCTGGCAGCAGCAATGGGAGGCCGTACAGGGACCCATGACACACTCTGGACCTGGCAGCAGCATGAGGAGGCGGTACAGGGGCCCATGACAGATTACGGGCCTGGCAGCAGCATGAGGAGTCGGTACGGGGGCCCATGGCAGATTACGGGCCTGGCAGCAGCAATGGGAGGCCCGTAATCTGCCAGCACCCTATGACAAAATGGAACCCACCAGCAGTGTGAGGAGACCTGAAAGTGGCACATGGCAGAGTGTGGCGATGGAGACAGCAGCAATGGGAGGCCGTACAGAGACCCATGACACACTCTGGACCTGGCAGCAGCATGAGGAGGCGGTACAGGGGCCCATGACCGATTACGGGCCTGGCAGCAGCATGAGGAGTCGGTACGGGGGCCCATGGCAGATTACGGGCCTGGCAGCAGCAATGGGAGGCCCGTAATCTGCCAGCACCCTATGACAAAATGGAACCCACCAGCAGTGTGAGGAGACCTGAAAGTGGCACATGGCAGAGTGTGGCGATGGAGACAGCAGCAATGGGAGGCCGTACAGGGACCCATGACACACTCTGGACCTGGCAGCAGCATGAGGAGGCGGTACAGGGGCCCATGACAGATTACGGGCCTGACAGCAGCATGAGGAGTCGGTACGGGGGCCCATGGCAGATTACGGGCCTGGCAGCAGCAATGGGAGGCCCGTAATCTGCCAGCACCCTATGACAAAATGGAACCCACCAGCAGTGTGAGGAGACCTGAAAGTGGCACATGGCAGAGTGTGGCGATGGAGACAGCAGCAATGGGAGGCCGTACAGGGACCCATGACACACTCTGGACCTGGCAGCAGCATGAGGAGGCGGTACAGGGGCCCATGACAGATTACGGGCCTGGCAGCAGCATGAGGAGTCGGTACGGGGGCCCATGGCAGATTACGGGCCTGGCAGCAGCAATGGGAGGCCCGTAATCTGCCAGCACCCTATGACAAAATGGAACCCACCAGCAGTGTGAGGAGACCTGAAAGTGGCACATGGCAGAGTGTGGCGATGGAGACAGCAGCAATGGGAGGCCGTACAGGGACCCATGACACACTCTGGACCTGGCAGCAGCATGAGGAGGCGGTACAGGGGCCCATGACAGATTACGGGCCTGGCAGCAGCATGAGGAGTCGGTACGGGGGCCCATGGCAGATTACGGGCCTGGCAGCAGCAATGGGAGGCCCGTAATCTGCCAGCACCCTATGACAAAATGGAACCCACCAGCAGTGTGAGGAGACCTGAAAGTGGCACATGGCAGAGTGTGGCGATGGAGACAGCAGCAATGGGAGGCCGTACAGGGACCCATGACACACTCTGGACCT
The DNA here is from genome assembly GCF_062004578.1 of Staurois parvus. Lineage (NCBI taxonomy): Eukaryota > Metazoa > Chordata > Amphibia > Anura > Ranidae > Staurois > Staurois parvus. The sequence continues at coordinate 9,723,541 of NW_028318321.1, forward strand.
GGCAGCAGCATGAGGAGGCGGTACAGGGGCCCATGACAGATTACGGGCCTGGCAGCAGCATGAGGAGTAGGTACGGGGGCCCATGGCAGATTACGGGCCTGGCAGCAGCAATGGGAGGCCGTACAGGGACCCATGACACACTCTGGACCTGGCAGCAGCATGAGGAGGCGGTACAAGGGCCCATGACAGATTACGGGCCTGGCAGCAGCATGAGGAGTCAGGACGGAGACCCATGGCAGATTACGGGCCTGGCAGCAGCAATGGGAGGCCCGTAATCTGCCAGCACCCTATGACAAAATGGAACCCACCAGCAGTGTGAGGAGACCTGAAAGTGGCACATGGCAGAGTGTGGCGATGGAGACAGCAGCAATGGGAGGCCGTACAGGGACCCATGACACACTCTGGACCTGGCAGCAGCATGAGGAGGCGGTACAGGGGCCCATGGCAGATTACGGGCCTGGCAGCAGCAATGGGAGGCCCGTAATCTGCCAGCACCCTATGACAAATTGGAACCCACCAGCAGTGTGAGGAGACCTGAAAGTGGCACATGGCAGAGTGTGGCGATGGAGACAGCAGCAATGGGAGGCCGTACAGGGACCCATGACACACTCTGGACCTGGCAGCAGCATGAGGAGGCGGTACAGGGGCCCATGACAGATTACGGGCCTGGCAGCAGCATGAGGAGTCGGTACGGGGGCCCATGGCAGATTACGGGCCTGGCAGCAGCATGAGGAGTCGGTACGGGGGCCCATGGCAGATTACGGGCCTGGCAGCAGCAATGGGAGGCCGTACAGGGACCCATGACACACTCTGGACCTGGCAGCAGCATGAGGAGGCGGTACAGGGGCCCATGACAGATTACGGGCCTGGCAGCAGCATGAGGAGTCGGTACGGGGGCCCATGGCAGATTACGGGCTTGGCAGCAGCAATGGGAGGCCCGTAATCTGCCAGCACCCTATGACAAAATGGAACCCACCAGCAGTGTGAGGAGACCTGAAAGTGGCACATGGCAGAGTGTGGCGATGGAGACAGCAGCAATGGGAGGCCGTACAGGGACCCATGACACACTCTGGACCTGGCAGCAGCATGAGGAGGCGGTACAGGGGCCCATGACAGATTACGGGCCTGGCAGCAGCATGAGGAGTCGGTACGGGGGCCCATGGCAGATTACGGGCCTGGCAGCAGCAATGGGAGGCCGTACAAGGACCCATGACACACTCTGGACCTGGCAGCAGCATGAGGAGGCGGTACAGGGGCCCATGACAGATTACGGGCCTGGCAGCAGCATGAGGAGTCGGTACGGGGGCCCATGGCAGATTACGGGACTGGCAGCAGCAATGGGAGGCCCGTAATCTGCCAGCACCCTATGACAAAATGGAACCCACCAGCAGTGTGAGGAGACCTGAAAGTGGCACATGGCAGAGTGTGGCGATGGAGACAGCAGCAATGGGAGGCCGTACAGGGACCCATGACACACTCTGGACCTGGCAGCAGCATGAGGAGGCGGTACAGGGGCCCATGACAGATTACGGGCCTGGCAGCAGCATGAGGAGTCGGTACGGGGGCCCATGGCAGATTACGGGCCTGGCATCAGCAATGGGAGGCCCGTAATCTGCCAGCACCCTATGACAAAATGGAACCCACCAGCAGTGTGAGGAGACCTGAAAGTGGCACATGGCAGAGTGTGGCGATGGAGACAGCAGCAATGGGAGGCCGTACAGGGACCCATGACACACTCTGGACCTGGCAGCAGCATGAGGAGTCGGTACGGGGGCCCATGACAGATTACGGGCCTGGCAGCAGCATGAGGAGTCAGTACGGGGGCCCATGGCAGATTACGGGCCTGGCAGCAGCAATGGGAGGCCGTACAGGGACCCATGACACACTCTGGACCTGGCAGCAGCCTGAGGAGGTGGTACAGGGGCCCGTGACAGATTACGGGCCTGGCAGCAGCATGAGGAGTCGGTACGGGGGCCCATGGCAGATTACGGGCCTGGCAGCAGCAATGGGAGGCCCTTAATCTGCCAGCACCCTATGACAAAATGGAACCCACCAGCAGTGTGAGGAGACCTGAAAGTGGCACATGGCAGAGTGTGGCGATGGAGACAGCAGTAATGGGAGGCCGTACAGGGACCCATGACACACTCTGGACCTGGCAGCAGCATGAAGAGGCGGTACAGGGGCCCATGACAGATTACGGGCCTGGCAGCAGCATGAGGAGTCGGTACGGGGGCCCATGGCAGATTACGGGCCTGGCAGCAGCAATGGGAGGCCGTACAGGGACCCATGACACACTCTGGACCTGGCAGCAGCATGAGGAGGCGGTACAGGGGCCCATGACAGATTACGGGCCTGGCAGCAGCATGAGGAGTCGGTACAGGGGCCCATGGCAGATTACGGTCCTGGCAGCAGCAATGGGAGGCCCGTAATCTGCCAGCACCCTATGACAAAATGGAACCCACCAGCAGTGTGAGGTGACCTGAAAGTGGCACATGGCAGAGTGTGGCGATGGAGACAGCAGCAATGGGAGGCCGTACAGGGACCCATGACACACTCTGGACCTGGCAGCAGCATGAGGAGTCGGTACGGGGGCCCATGGCAGATTACGGGCCTGGCAGCAGCAATGGGAGGCCCGTAATCTGCCAGCACCCTATGACAAAATGGAACCCACCAGCAGTGTGAGGAGACCTGAAAGTGGCACATGGCAGAGTGTGGCGATGGAGACAGCAGCAATGGGAGGCCGTACAGGGACCCATGACACACTCTGGACCTGGCAGCAGCATGAGGAGGCGGTACAGGGGCCCATGACAGATTACGGGCCTGGCAGCAGCATGAGGAGTCGGTACGGGGGCCCATGGCAGATTACGGGCCTGGCAGCAGCAATGGGAGGCCCGTAATCTGCCAGCACCCTATGACAAAATGGAACCCACCAGCAGTGTGAGGTGACCTGAAAGTGGCACATGGCAGAGTGTGGCGATGGAGACAGCAGCAATGGGAGGCCGTACAGGGACCCATGACACACTCTGGACCTGGCAGCAGCATGAGGAGTCGGTACGGGGGCCCATGGCAGATTACGGGCCTGGCAGCAGCAATGGGAGGCCCGTAATCTGCCAGCACCCTATGACAAAATGGAACCCACCAGCAGTGTGAGGAGACCTGAAAGTGGCACATGGCAGAGTGTGGCGATGGAGACAGCAGCAATGGGAGGCCGTACAGGGACCCATGACACACTCTGGACCTGGCAGCAGCATGAGGAGGCGGTACAGGGGCCCATGACAGATTACGGGCCTGGCAGCAGCATGAGGAGTCGGTACGGGGGCCCATGGCAGATTACGGGCCTGGCAGATGACGACGAGGCTGCCAAGTGCGATCAGCCTCATCATCATCAATTAGGGTCTCCGCCTCACTACTTGCCCCCTCGGCTGCGTGTGGGTCAGGAGACAGACCTGTCTCTAGACCGGCTACCGAGCCACTCTCCTCGCCAGTACTTCTTCGCCTGGCTGCTGAAGAGGCGGATGTCTCCCCCCGTTCCTGACCGCCCTCTGTTAGCTCTTCCTCACTGTACAGTGGGGCTGAGCCCACAGCATGCGATACTTCGCTTGGTGAGGGAACACCAAAGGAGGACAGGGGCAGGTAGAGGACACGTAATTTCAGTGGGCTTGCTCCCGGGCCATGCCAACTAACGGTTGTGTCTGACGTACCCACCGACCGTTGGCTGTAGGTGTCAGAGGTGACCTGGGAAGAGGAAGACGACCGAGCCAACCAATCGATGACGGCAGGGTTGTCGGTGGAGACACGACCGCTGGATGACACCGGGAGCACTGGCCTCTGGCTGCGACTAGTGCTGCCTCGACCCCTTCCTCTGCTGCCACATCTGCTCGCTCCTGAAACATTGCCTCCTCTGCCACTCCTCTGCGTGTTGTCTGACATACTCTTTAATTCAACGATTCTGTGTCCCTGAGTAACGATTCTGTGTCCCTGAGTAACAATTCTGTGTCCCTGAGTAACGATTCTGTGTCCCTGAGTAACGATTCTGTGTCCCTGAGTAACAATTCTGTGTCCCTGAGTAGCAATTCTGTGTCCCTCAGTAACGATTCTGTGTCCCTCAGTAACAATTCTGTGTCCCTGAGTAACAATTCTGTGTCCCTGAGTAACGATTCTGTGTCCCTGAGTAACAATTCTGTGTCCCTGAGTAACGATTCTGTGTCCCTCAGTAACGATTCTGTGTCCCTGAGTAACGATTCTGTGTCCCTGAGTAACAATTCTGTGTCCCTGAGTAACAATTCTGTGTCCCTCAGTAACGATTCTGTGTCCCTGAGTAACAATTCTGTGTCCCTGAGTAACGATTCTGTGTCCCTGAGTAACGATTCTGTGTCCCTGAGTAACGATTCTGTGTCCCTGAGTAACAATTCTGTGTCCCTCAGTAACGATTCTGTGTCCCTGAGTAACAATTCTGTGTCCCTGAGTAACAATTCTGTGTCCCTCAGTAACAATTCTGTGTCCCTGAGTAACAATTCTGTGTCCCTGAGTAACAATTCTGTGTCTGTCCCTGAGTAACAATTCTGTGTCCCTGAGTAACAATTCTGTGTCCCTGAGTAATGATTCTGTGTCCCTCAGTAACGATTCTGTGTCCCTGAGTAACAATTCTGTGTCCCTGAGTAACAATTCTGTGTCTGTCCCTGAGTAACAATTCTGTGTCCCTGAGTAACAATTCTGTGTCCCTGAGTAAGAATTCTGTGTCCCTCAGTAACGATTCTGTGTCCCTCAGTAACAATTCTGTGTCCCTGAGTAACAATTCTGTGTCCCTGAGTAACAATTCTGTGTCTTTCCCTGAGTAACAATTCTGTGTCCCTGAGTAACAATTCTGTGTCTGTCCCTGAGTAACAATTCTGTGTCCCTGAGTAACAATTCTGTGTCCCTGAGTAACGATTCTGTGTCCCTAAGTAACGATTCTGTGTCCCTAAGTAACGATTCTGTGGCCCTAAAGTCTCTGTGGCCCTAACTCTGTCCCTAATACACAGAGGTCTGTCTCTCTTGAATGACCGGAGGCTAATGGAGAATTCTAAGATGGCCGCAATTTATAACTCCACCATTACACAGTGCTGGCTGGCTGGCTGCTGATTGGCTAATGCGATCACATGTCATGAATGAATGCATTATGGGTCAGCGCGCCTTGTCTGCGCGCCTTCCCAGAGATCCCCGCTCCGTCGCCACACATGTCGCCGCCATTTTTGGGAAAATTCGATTCGTGCATCCAAAGTTTGCTAATTTTCGGATTCGGCGCGAATCGAATTTTTCCTAATCTTCGAAACGAATTCCACTTCGCCATGTTCGATTCGCTCATCTCTAATCAGCACCATGGGTTCTTCTAAGCAGTTGTCTAGAAAACTGAAACTGAAAATAGTTGACGCTCACAAAGCTGGAGAATGCTATAAGAAGATAGCAAAGCATTTTCAGATGTCAATATCCTCTGTTCGGAATGTAATTAAGAAATGGCAGTCATCAGGAACAGTGGAAGTTAAAGCAAGATCTGGAAGACCAAGAAAAATATCAGACAGAACAGCTCGCAGGATTGTGAGAAAAACAATTCAAAACCCACGTTTGACTGCACGATCCCTCCAGAAAGATCTGGCAGACACTGGAGTTGTGGTACACTATTCCACTATAAAGAGAAACTTGTAAAAATATGGTCTTCATGGAAGAGTCATCAGAAGAAAACCTCTTCTACATCCTCACCACAAAAATCATCATTTGAACTTTGCAAATGAACATATAGACAAGCCTGGTGCATTTTGGAAACAAGTTCTGTGGACCGATGAGGTTAAAATTGAACTTTTTGGCCGGAATGAGCAAAGGTACGTTTGGAGAAGAAGGGGCACAGAATTTAATGAAAAGAACCTCTGTCCAACTGTTAAGCATGGGGTTGGATCAATCATGCTTTGGGGTTGTGTTGCAGCCAGTGGCACAGGGAACATCTCACGAGTAGAAGGAAAAATGGATTCAATAAAATTTCAGCAAATTTTGGATGGTAACTTGATGCCATCTGTGAAAAAGCTGAAGTTAAAGAGAGGATGGCTTCTACAAATGGATAATGATCCTAAACACACCTCGAAATCCACGGGGGATTACATCAAGAGGCGTAAACTGAAGGTTTTGCCATGGCCTTCACAATCTCCTGACCTCAACATTATTGAAAATCTATGGATAGACCTTAAAAGAGCAGTGCGTGACAGACAGCCCAGAAATCTCAAAGAACTGTAAGACTTTTGTAAGGAAGAATGGGCAAAGATACCTCAAACAAGAATTGAAAGACACTTGGCTACAAAAAGCATTTACAAGCTGTGATACTTGCCAAAGGGGGCAGTACAAGATATTAACTCTGCAGGGTGCCCAAACTTTTGCAGACGCCATTTTTTTGTTTTCGGTTATTTTGAAAGTGTAAATGATGGAAATAAAATCTAACTTTTGTTGACATATTATAAGAATGTCTAATCTGTAATTTGATGCCTTTTGGAGATTTTTCCATCTTTCCTTGGTTTCTTTATGCACATTAATACAAATTTTTAGCTGGGGTGCCCAAACTTTCGATCCCCACTGTACCTATAAATTTAGTGGCCAAAATGTCCAACGAATAGTACTCTAGTGAAGAGGTCTACAGGATTCTGAGCATGTCAGTTGACAGCGAAGGAGAAGCCTCACTAACAGAATCAGGCTCAGAATATGAACCTGTAGACAGCAGCAACACCATGACAGTCAGCTCAGACAATGGAGTAGAGGTCCCTGCTAAGGTCAGGCATACCCAACCCTGTTTCCAGGTTGCTGAGGTGGTACAATTGCATGATGACTCTCATATGCAGTAGAGTGCCAGTACTAGTGCCGCTCTACCGTTTGGTGAACTGGCGAGCACCAACAGCCTAGTACATCCTGGTCTTATACATACCAGCACTGCAGTATCACTTGGTGATGTGGTGAGTCCCATAAGTGCAGTACAAGCTGGTGCGGTGGCGTGCACAAGTATTGTCCCACAACCACCAAGAATTTGCACACAGGGCCGTAGAGCCCCTAGTATCCTTCCAGATGTGCTTGCAAATCCCGATTGGCAGCCCACAAATTCTGCAGCACCTGTACTTCTCCCATTCACTGTCCAACCCGGAATGCAGGTGGAAACAGCAAATTTAACTACTCCCCTTGATTTTTTTGAGCTGTTTTTCACAGAATATCTGTATGCAATTTACATGCATAACAGTTTATCACCACCAACCCAAATTCAAACCTTGCCAGCATGGAAACCCATAACGGTTTCCGAATTTAAAGTTTTTTTGGGCCTAACCCTCAACATGGGTATTACTAAAAAAAAAAGTGAATTGTGGTTGTATTGGTCCAGAGACCTGATTCATCATATGCTTGTGTTCTCTGCTGCCATGGCCAGGCATAGATATGAGAGTATAATGCGTTTTATGCATTTCAATGACAATACACTCTGTAGTCCTCGGGGTGACCCTGAATTTGACTGGCTCCACAAAATTCGGCCCCTCGCAAATAACCTTAACCAAAAATTTTCAGATGTCTATACTCCCCAGTAAAACATCTGTGTGTTTTGTCCCTCATTAATTTTCTGGTCACCTTGCATTCAAACAATTTCTCCCCAGCAAGCGTGCCAGATATGGGGTCAAGATATATAAGACCTGTGAGAGGGCAACAGGCTATACATATAAGTTTCGGATTTATGAGGGAAAAGATAGTCACGTGGAGCCCCCCGGATGCCCAGACTACTTAGGGAGCAGTGGCAAGATAGTTTGGGACTTGGTATCATCCTTTTTCCATACGTGGCACCACTTATATGTGGATAATTTTTATTTAACCGTGCCACTATTTAGACATTTGTACAATCTTGGAATTGGTGCATGTGGCATTTTGCGACCTAATCACTGGGGCTTCCCCCAATGGCTTGTAAATACCCATCTTAGAAAGGCGGAAAAAGCTTGCTTGAGAAATGAGGAATTGCTTGCAGTGAAGTGGAAGGACAAACGGGATGTTTTCGTCCTATCTTTCATTCACAAACACAACCATCCAAATTGCCATGGCAGCTGGTGTTGTTGAGAAGCCCCTCTGTGTCCATGACTATTCCCTTAAAATGGGAGGGATGGACTTCAACCACCAGATGATGAAGCCTTACTTAGTTTTCCAAAAAGCCAGATGCTGATACAAAAAAATGTCTGTTTATTTATTTCAGTTGGCTCTATATAATGCTTTTGTGCTTTACAAAGCAAGTGCACGAAGTGGATCCTTCCTAAAATTCCAGGTAGAGATCATCACAGCCCTTTTGTATCCAGAAGGTGCTGTGGCCAAAACCCCCAACCCAGATGCATTTTCCCGATGCCATTCCTGGTATCCCATCCCAAAGGACACCCCAAATAAGATGTTGTGTCTGTAGCAGACAAGGAATTAGGCATGACACCCACTTTTTTTGTCCCTCCTGTCCTGGCCAACCTGGTCTCAGCCTCAAGGACTGCTTCCATTGCTACAACACACTAGTGGAGTATAAGTATAGGGTACAGCACATCAAAAGATGTCAGGTAGGTCATCAGGCAATCACATTTTGAGAGACCCTACAGTCTGGTTAAGTTCAAGTTAAAAAAAAAGTAAAAAAACCCCCAAAATAAAAAGTATAAGTACAAAAAAAATACTTGTTGTCGAGTTAATGTTCTACTGTTATAATTTTACTGTTTTGTTGATGACCATTGCTGTTATCTTTGCAGGAATGCCATTCAGCTGTAGCACCGACCTGTTTATTCTGACAGCAACAGGAACTTGCGCTCAGAATATACATAAGTCAGCGCGTACAATGCTTTTGGATGAGATTTTTCATCCACAGTTACAAAAGAGCATATATGCTCAAGCATGGGGTCCTAGGGTGGCCAGTGGGTGTATGGCCCCTATGCTTCAGCATATATATTTTATAATATTTTTGGGCACATATTTCAATAAAAAAAGGTTTTTTTATTGAGTTACTGTTTTATTGTGAACCAATGCTGTTTTCTTTGAAGGAATGCCATTCAGTTGCAGCACCGACTTGTTTATTCTGACAGCAACAGGGTCTTGCTCTCAAAATATACATAAGTGTATGCAGCGCTATTGGATGAGATTTTCATCCGCAGTTAAAAAAAAAGAGCATATATGACGAAGCATGGGGGCCTGGGATGGCCAGTGGGTGGATAGCCCCTAGATATATTTTTATTTTTTTATTTTTTGGGCAGAGATTTCTTCATCCACATCAACTGATGTGAATAGAGGAATCTGTTAGGTTCTGTTTTTTTCATTCAGCCTGACGAAAAAAAGAACATTTCATGTGTGCCCACCATTAGAAGTGAGTAGATGCAGAACAGTATATTCTAATGGTGGGCATACCACACACTTTTTCTGGCAGAGATTTCTTCTCTTTTTTTCATTCAGCCCACAGGCTGCATTAAAAAAAAAACCACTGCATATACACCCAACAAGGATCTGCGACGTACTGATACATCACTGGACTTTGAGTGGTTATACCAGGATGATGCCTGCAGCTGCAGGCATCATCCTGGTATCGTTTTTTTCAGACGGTGATCGCCTTTCATGTAAAAGCAATCATAGTGGCTAACTAGCTGCAGGATTGCTTTTACAAGCAGCGGAAGAAGATCACCCCACCCCACTGCCTTCTACGGCCTTCTCGGGCAGTCCCGCGCCATCGGGGAAACCTGGGAATGCAGCCGGTGTTTCTGCCAGCTGACCATAGAGCTGATTGGAGACCGGAATAGCACCAGCATCTCTATAGTCTAAAAAATCGGAAGCTTTGAGCATTTCATCACTTCAGGTTTGCAGGATATAAACAGCACCATTTATAAATTGGGAAAGCTGATCACACCGATCTTGGTGAGATTAAATAATGTAAGGGCAGATTAGATATATAGAGTATGATAAACCCCAGATTTCTCAAAAAAAGAATATATGCCAATGCCCATTGAAGTTGCAGGGGATATTTGCATTTCCTGTGATAGCATTGAAAATGATAAAAAAAAGAGAAAGGTACAGTGTAAAAATGATTAAAAAATCAAAATAACTAAAAAAACCCAAAACAAAACAAAAAAAAGTACCCCCGCCCCCTCACCTGTGTGCGCAATAAGTAAACAGCAGTTGCACCATGCATGTGAGGTATCGTCTTGAACGTCAGATCAAGGGCAGTAATTCTAGCACTAGACCTCCTCTGTAAATCTAAAATGGCATAAACTTCTAATGCTGGGCATAAAATACCCCCTCTCAAATGACCCCTTTTTGGAAAATAAACACCCAAAACTATTTTCTGAGAGGCATGCTAAGTCAATAGAAGAATATATTTTTTTACCACAAGTTTTTGGAAAATGACAAAGAAAAAAAACTGTCAATTAAATGATATATTGCTCACACATGCCATGGATATATGTGTAATTACTCCCCAAAATACATTCTGCTACTTCTCCCAAGTGTGGGGATACCACATGTAGGAGACATTTGGCAGCGTAGCAACATACAGGACCCCAAAATCCATTAAGCACCTTCAGGCTTTTAAAGAGCTTTATTTCCTCATTACACTTCCTGACTACCTATCACAGTTTTGGAGGCCCGGAAATGTCAGAATAACCCCCCCCCCCCATGTGACCCTTTTTGGAAAGTAGACACCCCAAGGAATTTGATAAAATTCATGGTGAGTATTTTGCATATCTCGTTTGTTGCCACAAGTTTTTGGAAAATGAAGAAAGAAAAAGAAATCATAGTTTTTCTTTTCTTCTTTTATTTTACAAAACCTTGTGAGAAAAAAATGATCTGCAAAATATTCAGCATGCCTCTTATTAAATTCCTTGGGGTGTCTACTTTCCATAAAGGGGTCATTTGGGGGGGGGGGGGTTGGTGCTATCCTGGCATTCCATTTTTTTGTCATTTTCCAAAAACGTGTGGTAAAAAATACAGCGTTCCATTGACTCAACATGCTTCTCAGCAAATAGTCTGGGGTGTCTACTTTCCAAAAAGGGGTAATTTGTGGGGGATTGTGTTATCCTGGAATTTCAGAGCCTCTGAAACTGTGATAGCTAGTGAGGAAGTGAAATGAGGAATTTATGTACCGTCAGGCTTTCAAAGGGGTCATTGGATTTTTGGCTCCTGTATGCGGCTAGGCTCCCAAAAAGTTTCACATTTGTGGTATCCCCATACTCAGGAGAAGTAGCAGAATATATACCGTATTTTTCGCTCCATAAGACGCACCTGACCATAAGATGCACCTAGGTTTTAGAGGGGAAAAACAAGAAAAAAAAATATTCTGAACCAATGGACTGCAGACACAGTACAGGGGATGACCAGAGACTGCGGACACAGTACAGGAGATGACCAGAGACTGCGGACATAGTACAGGAGATGGCCAGAGACTGCGGACATAGTACAGGAGATGACCAGAGACTGCGGACATAGGACAGGAGATGACCAGAGACTGCAGACAGTGCAGGGAATGACCAGAGACTGCGGACACAGTACAGGAGATGACCAGAGACTGCGGACACAGTACAGGAGATGACTAGAGACTGCGGACACAGTGCAGGGGATGACTAGAGACTGCGGACACAGTGCAGGGGATGACCAGAGACTGCGGACACAGTGCAGGGGATGACCAGAGACTGCGGACACAGTGCAGGGGATGATCAGAGACTGTGGACACAGTGCAGGGGATGACCAGAGACTGCGGACACAGTGCAGGGGATGACCAGAGACTGCAGACAGTGCAGGGAATGACCAGAGACTGCAGACAGTGCAGGGAATGACCAGAGACTGCAGACAGTGCAGGGAATGACCAGAGACTGCTGACACAGTACAGGAGATGACCAGAGACTGCGGACATAGTACAGGAGATGACCAGAGACTGCGGACATAGTACAGGAGATGACCAGAGACTGCGGACATAGTACAGGAGATGACCAGAGACTGCGGACAAAGTACAGGAGATGACCAGAGACTGCAGACAGTGCAGGGAATGACCAGAGACTGCGGACACAGTACAGGAGATGACCAGAGACTGCGGACACAGTACAGGAGATGACCAGAGACTGCGGACATAGTACAGGAGATGACCAGAGACTGCGGACATAGTACAGGAGATGACCAGAGACTGCGGACAAAGTACAGGAGATGACCAGAGACTGCAGACAGTGCAGGGAATGACCAGAGACTGCGGACACAGTACAGGAGATGACCAGAGACTGCGGACACAGTAAAGGAGATGACCAGAGACTGCGGACATAGTACAGGAGATGACCAGAGACTGCAGACAGTGCAGGGAATGACCAGAGACTGCGGACACAGTACAGGAGATGACCAGAGACTGCGGACACAGTACAGGAGATGACTAGAGACTGCGGACACAGTGCAGGGGATGACCAGAGACTGCGGACACAGTGCAGGGGATGACCAGAGACTGCGGACACAGTGCAGGGGATGATCAGAGACTGCGGACACAGTGCAGGGGATGACCAGAGACTGCAGACAGTGCAGGGAATGACCAGAGACTGCAGACAGTGCAGGGAATGACCAGAGACTGCAGACAGTGCAGGGAATGACCAGAGACTGCTGACCTTTGGGGAGGGAGGGGGAGCGGGTACCTGAATTTGACAGGTACCAGCTCCCACTTCCGCGGAGTTATCCTTCCTTCCTTCTTCCCGGGCCGGCTTCTGTGACAGCCGGTGCCCACTACGCATGCGCGAGAAGCGCTGCGCTTTGTGAATGGCCCGGCGCCTTCTGGGACCTGTCATGTGTCCCAGAAGACACCGGATCATTCACAAAGCGCAGCACATGCGCAGTGAGCACCCGGCTGTCACAGAAGCCAGCGCGGGAAGACTGCGCAGCGCTGGAGCGAGGAACAGGTAAGGCCCTGCAGGAGAGAACAGCTGAGCGGCCGGCCCGGTATTCTGACATGGTGGCGGCAGAAATACCGGACCGGCCGCTTTATATTCGCTCCATAAGACGCACTGACATTTTCCCCCCTTTTCTGGGGGGAAAAAAGTGCGTCTTATGAAGCGAAAAATACGGTACCCATGGCATGTGTGAGCAATATACCATTTTCCAAAAACTTGTGGGAAAAATTTTTTCCATGGACTCAACATGCCTCTCAGCAGATAGCTTAGGGTGTCTACTTTCCAAAAAGGGTTGTTTTTGTACAACCCTGGCATTTTAGCACCTCAAGAAATCTGATAGGCAGTCAGAAAGAAAAACCTGTGTAAATTTCAGTATATATACCATAGTTTGTAGACGCTATAACTTTCACACAGACCAATTAATATACAGTTATTGGGATTTTTTCTTACCAAAGACATTTTGGCCTACCAAAAGACATTTTGGCCTACATTTATGAAGCAATTTGAGTTTATTGGATATTTTATGACAGAAATGAGAAAATATCTTTTTTTTTTCAAAATTTTCAGTCTTTTTTTGTTTATAGTGTAAAAAAAAACCCCAGAGGTGATCAAATACCTCCAAAGAAAGCTCTGTTTGTGTGAAAAAAAATAACACATATTTCATTTATGTACAAAATTGCATGACCGTGAAATTGTCAGTTAAACTAGTGCAGCGCCATATAGCAAAAAATGCTTGTTTTTTTCAGGTCAAATTCGGCTATGATTTGGTGGTGAATGGTAATGGATATCTTCTGATTTTTTTTTATCAAAGGAAAACTGGCCCTAAATAGTAAAAAAAAAGTTTTTTTAAATTTAGCAGTATATTTCTTACTACTACCATAACCTACCACCAAGGAACAACTCAAAATAAATTCTAAATCCTCCTGCACTGCCAGTCACTAACTTATGTATACGAGTTGCAGCAAGCACCTAATTGTGTTCCCACAAATCCAATTGTTGTTGTAGTTGTGATGATATGTACAGTTTTACTAACATATGTGGAAGTTGCAAAATTGTGTTTAGGCATTTACCCCTAGATTTGTTTTACCCCTAGGTGTGAAGGGTTTAATGACATTTTATTTTTGTGTTTCCTTTTAGAAAGGATTATATAAGTGTGCCAGCTTAATGTGATCACAGTTATTTTGAATGTTTTCCAGATATGGTAAAATGAAGTGATTATTCAGTTCCAATGTATCTTTGCTAAGTTATATTTGATACTGAATTTATTATGAGCTCATTAACCTCCCTGGCGGTATGATCATGTCAGGAATTTTGTGCTGAAAGCGGTACCATTTTTTTGCATGGAAATATGTAGTTTTTAATTGTAGGCTGTAATTTTTAGGAATAACTCACTGAAATCTATCCGAAAAAGAGTCTATTAAACATTCCGGATATGATAAAACTTGAAACACGAAATCATAAATTATAATTTAATAAATAATCATAAAAAATAATAATATAATAATAATAAATTTAATTCAATAATATAATCAAACCAAAAACACTGAAATTTGAAATACAGAGGCAAATTCGCACATCGCTGAGCAAAGTCGCAAAATCGTTTTCAGTGTCTGATGACAAATTTCCCCACAAATCATTATCACTCAATTCTGCAAGTGGTTCTGATTTACTATCGCTGTTCTAAAACCGCTTTTGACGTAAAGGGACGCTTTTTGGCCGCCATGGACTTTTCTAAGTTTCCAGGCAGAAAGAACAGTCAAAATGCAGGCAGGGCACAGGACAAAGCAGTAGAGACAAAATGTATGTGAAATGCAGTGAAAAAGCAATGACAGCAAAAATGTCATTTTTTAAAAATTTAAAATTTCCCGCCGGTTCCGCCGCCCGAACGTTCCGACGTCACGGGGACTGGAACACGGAAGCCAGATGCCGGCATCCGCCGGAGGAGATGGACGGGGACGCTGCAGGGGACCCATCGTGGGAGCGAAGGACAAGGTAAGTGCTGCAGGGACCCCCAGAGAACGCTGCATGGTAAGCCCGAGTGTAGCTCGGGGTTACCGTTCTTGGTATAGAAATTCTACCCCGAGCTACACTCGGGAAAACCGCCAAGGATGTTAACCACTTTACAACCATGCTATAGCTGAATGACAGCTACAGTGCGGTTGTCCAGTTCTGGGAGGGCGTCATATGATGTCCTCCCAAAATGTGCCCCCCGCGTGCACCCGGCGCTGTTTGGGATCACTATGTCCTATGGACACAACTGATCACATGACAAGGTAAAAGGCCAATCACAGTGGCCTTTTACCACGTGATCAGCTGTGTCCACTGACACAGCTGATCACAACATAAATACAGTTGCTGGTTATCGGCAGCACTTTCCTCATGCTGTCACAGTGTGGAGAAAGTACTGCCAATAACCGGCAAGTGTCAGAGGACATCTGCACTGATAATCAGGGCACGGACTATGAGTGCAGCCCCAAAAGTGTGTTATCCTGGAAGCCCTTTTTAAAGGTCTAAGAGGTATTGGGGATTTCTTTGCTAGCATATTTTTGTGGTTTACATGTGTAATGTCCTGCCATTTTTCCTTCTGTCTCGACAAGTGCTCCAGTCCCTGCTGCAGAGAAACACCCCATAAAAGAATATTATCATGCTTTACTGTAGGACTGGTGTTATTTGGATGGTGAGTTGTATTGGATTTCCACAAGACATATCGTTTAGGCCCCTTTCACAGTTATGGTCTGATCAGGTCCGTCTGTCAGTTTTTCAGGTGGACCCGATTGGACCATCCATAGCTCTCTATGGAGCGGCGGGTGTTAATGGATATGTGTCCGCTGACACCCACCGGCATCCAATCCTGTACACTAAAAACAAACAGATGGGGATCAGTTCTCCATCTGTCTGCTGGATCGGTTCAGATGTCAGTCAGGTGGAAACGGACAGGTGGTCCGTTTCCATCTGACCGCCCCAAAGAAAACAGTGGGCTGTGTCTGCTCTGCAGCAGTGAAGCGAACACAGACCTGTTATCCACTTGCTCAGCGTGGATCAAAGGAGAGATCCCACACTGAACAAGTGGATCCACTGACAGGTCTGCCCCAATTGAAAGGGGCCTTAGTGTTGAGGCCAAATAATTCAATTTTAGTCTCATCTACCCATAACACCTTTTTCCATGTGGCCTCAGAATCTTCAAGGTACATTTTGGCAAAGCTCAGTCATGACTGCATGTGACCTTTCTTTAGAAGTGACTTTTTTCTTGCAACCCTCCCATACAAGCCACATTTATGGAAAATGTGTGATATTGTTAGCCACACCTGATTGAGTTTACAAGTAATTTTTAGGAGGGGGGGTGATCCTTTTTCCAACTCAGTGATTCTGTTTTTGAATTTTTTTTCCTGATATGTTGGTGTTATATATTTTCACTTGAATGGTATAAATTGCAGTAAATACAGCTGGATAAAACAAAAACTGTATATGTCTTAATTTCAGGCTGCAAAGCAATAAAATGTGATTTTAAAGGAGGGGGGGGAGAAGGGTGTGATTCTTTTCTATACCCACTGTACATGTTCTTGAACACAAGCACACATGTAATCAATCCTCCTCACATCTGAAGTTATCCAAATTCTCCACAAGCAACAGACCTATGTGTACAGGCCTCCATACACCTACTACCAGGACCAGGTTGAGGGGTAGGTAGACGAGGCACCCTCCTTGGGTGTTTCAGCAGGAGGAGGGGTAAGCAAAAAAGTATGGCCTGCTATATAAAATGCTGAGCTAGTTCAAAAACCATGGGGGGAGGGGTACACTTTGACCTTGGATGCTAAAGAACCTTGTCCTGGCACTGCATACTGCAGGTATATGGCAGTGGCCTGACCATTCTGCCAAAATCTTACTAAAACTAAATTCATATTTGACCAAAACTACAGCTACTCGTCCCCCCCCCTCCCCTCCCCAAACAAGATCTAAAAATATAGATATCCCTGTTAAAATAAGAAAGGCTAAGACTGCAAGATTAATTACCATTTTTAGTATGCGCTCTGTTTAGTAGTTGGGCACATCATACATCGTGACAGCTTTCTCTCCTGTCAATACAGAAAAAAGAAGAAAGATTTATCAAATTCTGAAATACTTTAACTAACATTGTTTGGAACATACAGAGGTAGCTGTCATCTGTTACATCCAACGGTACACAATCCTTACATGCAGACAGATGTTTACACAATTATGACAGCTGTCCTGACAGGTTCCCTTGAAAGAAAATTAGATGGTTTAGGGTCTTGGTCAGTGGGCTTTTGACCACTTTAAGTGGGTTTGGCATTCGCATGCAAGTCAATGGGAATGCAAAACCCACTTGAAGTAGGTCAACTTCAGCTCAGAAGCAGGTCAAATACACCAGTCCATGAATTCTAAACAGCCTCTGCAGCTTTTCAAACTGATGTCATTGACAGAAGCCTAAAGTCCATCGACATAGGCCCTTAAACATAAGATGTTTCTCTGGCACCAACAGATTCTAGAATAAAAGCCTATTTGGTCACTATTGGTTGCTGAATAAAGTCCTGCAAAGTCCCACAACTGCATGTTTATTGTGCCAGTAAAGCCCACCTAAAGCAACTTCCTGTTATGGTGTGGCAACAATACTGCACTGGTTCTGAACTCAGAGCAGATTTGCCACTCTCTGTAAGCTTCCACTACATTGGGATAAAAAAAAAAAAACTTTGCAGGAGACTTGGCTATCAGCATTGTCACTGCTAATTCACAATCCTGTAGCTTATCATTCAACACCTAGCCACACCTGGTCCTGCTCACTGCTTTCTGGATTGCATTCTTTTGCTGAAGCCCTCCCATTGGGAGCTACAGTGTCTGGGAGGGGGAGCATGTGAAGCACAAAAGAATGAGGATTTGGCTCAGTCTAGGAAAATAAATTATTTTATTTGCATTATGAGGCTTGTGCATCCCATAGTAACTAGATTTAGTAATTGTTTAGACTGTCATACAGGAGTCTTTGTACTGTACTGTACATTAAATACTTGAGGATTTTGAACAAAAGAGAAATGTCCTAAATAAACTTCAACATTTTTAGAATGTCCAGCTCCTGCTTCCACTCCCTCACTACTATTACTGGCTGTAAAAATGACAGCCGGTAAATACTTTGTAGTACCCAGGATGAGGAGCTGTCAAAATGCAGTTGTTCCTGTGTAAATGGACATTTGCAGATTGTCTGCAAGTGTCATTGTGGAAATACAATGAATCAATGTTTCTTCACTATTTCATTCATATGTAGAAGGTGTGACATTTCATTTGCATATGATATTGATTAAAAAAACCTTACACATTTTGTAAAATAAAATGTAAAAAATACATATTATTTGTTTTGCTAAGTTATCACTATGCAAACTGGCATATAGTGGAAATATAAAACTTAATGAGTAATTACTGTAGACAGGTATTAGAGCAGAAGTGATAACGAGGATATAAAGTTGAAAAACACAAGAGTCTTTGACAAGTCCTTTATTAAAAGAAGAAAAATGAAAGAATGTCCCCTGAAGTAGATCCAACGTCAATCATGATGCCTGCCGCCAGCACTACCCGAATAAAAGGAAAAAAAAAAAGTCTCAGCTCCCGACGCAGGCTCCCGACTGTCTGACTGCTCCGCTGGCTTGACAGTTCTTAAATATGTAAGGGGCAGGGCCACCCAGGGACATCACTGTGTGACCCCGCCCCTTAAGGGGTCATCAACCGGGGCATGCAGGGTCAATTATGCCACAAGGAGGTGGGGCCACACACGTGAGGTCACTGGGTGGCCTCGCCCCTTACATATTTAAGAACTGTCAAGCCAGCGAAGCAGTCAGATGGCCGGAAGCCTGAGTCAGGAGCGGATTTTTTTTTTCTTTTTTTGAGTAGCGGCCGTGACGGGCATCGTGATTGACATTGGATCTACTTCAGGGGACATTCTTTTATTTTTTTTCTTTTAGCACCCCAAAGCACCCCCCTTGTTGAGGGCATGTAGCCTGGTATGGTACAGGAGGGAGTGGGGGCTCACTTGTCCCTCCTTTCCTGACCAGCCGGGCAACTCGCTTGGATAAGGGTCTGGTGTGGATCTTGGGGGGACCCCACACCATTTTTTTTTATTTGAGCCTGGGGGTTCAACTTAAAACCCATACTAGATCTAAAGGGCTTGGTATGAATGGAGGGGGGACCCCACGATGTTGTTTTATTATTTTTTAAATAATTTTAATTATTGTAAGTTGTCAGTCTGCCCCTGCCCTAAAGCTTATTTTTTTAAATATATAATTTAGGAACCCTCATTAACTTGAAATAATAGTCTAAACGATAAAATAAAATTTCTGTTAAGAGATATATTTTTTTCAAATGGAAAGCCTATTTTAATTTTCTTGTTTCAAAAGCATATATAATGTTACAACAAGGGCAGGGCAATGTTCCTGGGCACTCAGCTTCTAACTTCAGCTTGTTCAATTAAGCTTTGGCAATAAAATCTGGAAGCTGATTGGTCTCTATGCAGAGCTGCACCAGATTGTGCACTCTTCCATTTTAAATAATAAACCCTAATGAGAGCAGGAGGGAGGAAGGGAACACATGGAACACCTCTGTTCTGGACCTTATGATTTTTAAAAGTGTAAATGTTTTAGTAACTTTAGAGTACCTGTTGCATAGTAGTCAATGACCTTAATCATTTTAGGTTTTTGATTTTGTACTGTAAATTCTTCTTCGGCTGAAAAGAAAAAGGTCTCATATGTTCTTATCAACTGTGGAAAACAATGGGAAACAGTAGCTATAAATTAAAATAATGATTAGTCTTCAAAATCAGAAACTAGCATGAAGTGGGACAATAATAGGAGTAAAACACTGTAGAGGAAGATAGGTGATGTGAGCAAAGAGCTAAAGAGTGAAAACGGTATGAAAGCAAACAATGGCATTAGAAGCAAAGTCCAGGTCTGAAAAGGTAAGAAGAAAGCAGGGCGGAAGAAAAAGGACTGGTGGAAAAATTGTGGATAAAGGAATAAAGGACAAGAGTATAACAGACCAGTAAGTCTGGATGAATTCGTAAAGAGAACAAAGGATATCATATGAAAGCCAAGTAAAGAAGAAAAATGTTGAGAAACCAGAAAATGAAAAATGAGGAGGAAACAAAGTGGAGTTTTACTGTTGTTTTTGGTTATTTAAAGCTTAAAGCAATATTAAACCCAAAGCCAAAAATTTTACATATTGCAGCCTACTAATCCATAGATGTGGTGGCTGTATTTGTTTTCTTTCTTTAGGCATTGTTTCCTTGGTTTTCACCTGGTGATCTGGCTACTTCTTGTATTAGAGTGCCACCATTTTGGGTGAAGGCGCAACATAGACACCTTTGGACAGCAGCATTGTCAGTCTGGGTGGAAGGGAGTGGTAAATGTACTAGCAAATTTAGGCCTTGTTCACACAGGGCATATGAATCTGTACCCTGTGATGACTGTGTTTACCCAAACAGGGATGCACCGGTATCAACCCTGGGTGCATTCAAGGCTGTGCACCCACACGGATGTCACATTGGAAGCAGCAGCTGTTTCTGTGTAGCCACTGCATCCCAATTGACAGCAATGGGACTGCCTATAAAGACATGCACGGAACATCCCTGTGTGAGTGAACATGGCTGTCACAAGGGGCACAGATCCAAACGACCCATGTGAATGAAGAAAAAACCTTTTGGGATAAAAATTTTGCATAGATAAATAAAAGCTGATCACTGTAAGCACCCCTGCCAGTGGTAAATGGTTTGTTTCAAGCCTCTAACTCAGTATTTCTCAACTGGGGTTCCGCAAGAAGTCCCCAGGGGTTCTGCAGAGATCTACCCATCAATCACTGACAGCTGATGGGTAGATCAGGTCTCAGCCAATACATGCAGAGTAGCGCGGGAAGTGGCTGTAATAAGACCTCTCTCAAAGTGTGATCCTTCCTACAGCCCCCCTTTCTTCCTGTCTACCCCAGGTGCTTGTATGTGACACCACCTGGGATGGACAAGAAGAAAAGGGGGCCAATGGGAAGGATCGTGCTATGAGAGAGGTCTTATTACAGCCACTTGCTGCTGCCCCCCATGTAATGTGCCCTATTGTGCCCCATAAGGTGTCCTGCTGCCACCACCCCATTTAATGTGCCTTATTGTACCCCATAACGTGTCCTGCTGTGCCCCCTGTAATGTGCCCTAGTATGCCCCATAATGTGCACTGTTGTCTCCCCTGTAATGTGTCCTCCTGACCTCCTATTTTCTGCCCTGCTGCCCCCTGTGCACTGCTTATCTCGCGTTAAACCCAGAATTGAGCATCTGTGCAGAAAAAAGCACACGTTTCACATAAAATAGGTACGTTTTCTTCTAGGGACGGTTAGTGTTTTACTGTCATCTGCCGTTCCTATTGCTATTTACTGGATGCATCCTTGTCCTTTCAAATAAAATTTGCTTTATCCAAACGTTATCACACCATGGGCATCTTTTTGCTTTGACCCCGCATGGGGAGAACCCCCTTTTTTTCAGAAGCTGTGTTACTCCGATTCCATCCAGAGTGGGAGGTTTCTATTTGCTGCAAAAGTAACACCCACACATCCCTTAAGGGGAACTCTGTGTCGGAGCCTTATTTGCTGTGACCCTGGACCTGTCTGATCTAAAGAGGGATGAACCAGATGTATACTTCCAGTGACACCAGGGAATAACTATTATACACTGCACTGTATCAAGTGTGGTTCCGGTGAGTGGGCATTTCTTACATTCCGTATTGAGGAACATCCACTGATTGGGAATAACTGAGGACTATTGATTTAAGCGCTGCACTATTTCTTTGATATTATTTATTGAGGTTTTACTGGTTGCCTTGAGTGTACAGCTGCTGAACTGATTAGCGCTCACTTTTTTACTTTGTTTACCTATTATGTAATATGCCCTGCCTCCATATAATGTGCCCTGCTCCCACATAATGTGCCTTACCTTCATGTAATGTGCCCTGCCTCCATTTAATGTGCCCTATCCCACATAATGTGCCCTGCCTCCATGTAATGTTTTCTGATCCTACATAATGTGCCTTGCCCCCCGTAATGTGCCCTGCCTTCAAGTAATGTGCCCTCCTCTTGTGTAATGTACCCTGTTACCACATAATATGTCCTTCTTCCATGTAATGTGCCCTACTTTCCTCTCCTGTAGTGTGCCCTCCTGAGCCCCTGTACCCTGCCCTGCTGCCCCCCCCCCCCCCCCCACCTGCACAGTTTATCCCAAGTTGGACCCAGAATTGAACATCTCGGCAGAAAAAGAAAGCACAAGTTTCACAATAAATAGGTACGTTTTAATATTTATTCTTTTATTTAATGCTATTTCTGAAAATAATTGTTATTATCAAAAGCTCATTGATCATACCAATGTTCTGTGAGCTGAGCATCATTTCAGGGGTTCCCCAAGATCTCAATCTTTTTGCCAGGGGTTCCACTAAGGTAAAAAGGTTGAGAACCACTGGCCTAAGGCATTACCCCAGTTTTGAGGAACAGGGGACCTTAAGAGCCCTGTCACACTCACCTCTCACGTAACCCTTCTGGAGCTCTGCCCACCAGCCAATGAGGAGTAATGTTGAGTCCGCACATATCAACTCTCCCATCCACAGGACAGTATTATCAGTGCTGGGCCTACAAGGAGGGGCGCACCACAGGACAGCGTTATCAAAACGGCAGATGAGGGGTTAGTGGAGTCACAGCAGTGCGGAAGTTGCCATATCATGTCTTGGCCTGCAGCTGCTATGTACTGAATTTTCTCTGTCAGCCATGAGACACTGGAAACCTGTAATTGACTTTTTTCGACCCCCCCCTCCTTCTAGGTCTAACACAGAGAGAGTTACGGGTTACAGCACATGTAAATTGTTAGCCCCACTCCTGAACTGCCAAAGGCTGCCTTGCCCATCCCCCACTTAATTTGTATCGCTTTAATTTTTTTTCCCATTACGGGTGTGAGTAGGGCCTCATGTCTAAGTTTTGGCTAAGGCCTCACAAAACCTAGAGCCGCCTTTGCCTGAGGTCTCAAACTTTTTGCCAGGGGTTCCATGAAGGTAAAAAGGTTGAAAAACACTGCTCTGATACATCTACAGGACAGCTCCTCTGAAAAAGAACAGACTTACTGATCAGATCATCAGGTGAAAATTAAGGAAAGAAAGCCTAAAAAAACAAAAAAACAAATGCAGCCACCACATCAAATAATTGGTAAGCTACAGTATAATAAATGTTTGTGGTTAGTTTATTCTGGTTAGTAGAATGTATTTTCATGCATATGTTTTACGCGCATAACATTTAAGCGTCTTTAGGCACGTTCGCATGTTTGTTCTCCTGAAATGCTACTTTCAAGAACACGCCTTTGGTTGGTTTTTTACTGCTTGAAAATGCTCTTTTTCGAATACACCTGTAAATGCCTATGTGAGCATGGACACATAGCCTTGCATAGAGGTGCTTTTACAGGCTGAAAAAAAAGCACTCAACTATATAAGCAGCATTTTGTAAGCTCCGTGTGCATGAGCCGTTTGTTTGACCTTGTTCATAGTTTCTTGTCATCATACCTCTGAAATATAAATATTTACAAGGTCTTCCTCTTTTTCAGCTCTCTTCACCAAGCCCTTTGTCATCTGAAGAAAAATTAGAGGGAAAAAAAAAAGTTAGTAAGTACACTATATCACAGACACTATACAGTGGTAGTATCTAATCCTCAAACTAAAACTCAGGCAAAACATATAAAATATTAGTAGTATTACAGTAAAAACGTTGAGACTCATTACAAGACTCCTGAACAGGGACATCTAAAGCAATAATTTTCTCCTGAATTAAAACTATGTATTGCTTTATCAAAAGTGTTATCCAAGCTGTAGGCAGGTGCAGTCTGCTGTCTCCACTGTAGGTGAGTGGTGCCACAGCCTGGGGAGGAAGTCAGGAGAAACGTAGTTTCTCTATGGTTTTCTGGCCCCAGAAGGCAGCGTTCCCGTTGGGTGTGCTGCATTCAGGTGACCCTTGGCAGCCATTTTGGTTCAGCAGAGGCTTTATAAGTCCTTTTCCCATGTTTTGGCACACATTTGCATGTGGGTAGAGTAGGGTCAGATACCACGCATGTTAGGTACAGATCTAGACGCAGAGAAAGGTTCCTGAGGAGTAAGGAAAGCATCGCAGCTTCTCTAAGCACCTTACTGCTTGGGTATGAGACGGGCAGGCCACATTCTGTCACACAACACAGGTGTTGTTGGTTTGCCTGAAACGTGCTCTTCACTTGCTGTTTGGACCCATGAGTGTTCCCGGCTGGGGTGTCTTTCCACCAGGTTTGTTGCTCCAATTTTACATTGCTCCAATACAAGTTCCTTTATCACACCTGGTCTGCGTGTGTTATTGCAGCCACATCACATTACACCTCACCTACAATTTACATATTGGTGTTAATTTTTTTAAAATTCAGGTAACTATTAACTGCAGTTGGCTTTTAAGGGTTCAAAAATCAAGGAGGTATATGACACCTTGCGGACTTATCGCTTTTATGTACAATTTACGTTCTTTTTTTTTTGGAACTTCTGTTTATTAAAGGTTTGAAAAAAAGTAGGTACAAAACATGTCCTTGGGGCATACCCCAGCCCACAACATTCGTATATTCAGGAGAAGAATAAATATGGCAATTCACCCCAGGACCCTCAGAATCTCAGGGGTAAACATGAATGGCATAGCAAACACTATCCCCTAGATTTATGCAAAAGAATCAAGCATAACATTCACAATATAGTAATGAGGTCAACAAGCTAATCCCCCAGTAGTAGCCAGGGTCCCAGCCCCAACTTCCAGGGAATCAGTGGTAGAGGAAGAAGACATCCACAAATTCCATACTTTGTCAAACTTTTGGGGACAACCTCAAGATAAAGAATTCGCCTTGTAAAGGGGAATGACAGTGTTAATCTGTTTTTTACGAAAGGGCAGAGTTGGGGCCTGATGTGATTTCCATTTCAGCACAATAGCCTTCCTGGCATAAAATAACAAGAGGCCCAACAGTGTAAGGGCCACCCTGGTAAACGCCAATGGCTTTACAAGTCCCAGCAGGCATACCCCCTCTGTCAGAGGAATAGAGACATCCATTAGGGTAGATATAAATTGAGTCACTTCCGACCAATAGGTTCTAATCAGTGGGCAGTCCCAAAATATATGCGTGAATACAGCAGGGTTCCATAGACACCTCCAACATTTAGAGGTGATTGTGGGGTAAATGCGATGTGGAATAAAATTTATTCTATGTAAAATGTTGAATTTAATTAATCAATTTCTCATTGCTCCCAATTGTTGAAAGAGGTATTCTCACATATCCTCCCAGTCCTCACCATCCAAATCAGGCTCCTCCGCTCGCCACAATGTTTGTAGTGCATTTAACCCCACATCTATCGATGACAGGAGGGTTTTATAAATCTTGAAAGTGGTTTGGATAAGTTATTTTCTCTAAGGGTAGTTTCCACATCATTCAAATCTAGATGGAGTTCCATGAAGTCAAATTGCGAGTGATAGGCATGTCTGAGTTGCAAGAATCTGAATAGGAAAGAGTTTGGTAGATTAAAGCTATTCTTCAAAGTGTCAAATGCGGCTAGTTTCCCTCCCAGACAGATATGGTCCAAGTATTTAATCCCCTTGGTAGCCCACAGGGAAGGGTCCAGTATGGACTGAAATTCCAGGAGACTAGGATTGAACCAAAGTGGGATGTGTGGAGATCTGCTTCAACTAGAGATGCTGGGTTTAACTTCTGCAATATGCCAGACTTTAATGACTGCCTGCATTGCTGGGGTGAGGGGTGGGCACTCGGCCAGCAGTCCTCTGTAGAGGAGGTTGCATAGGGCTTCATAGGATCTCGAGTAAACTGCCTCCAGAACTACAGAGGTATTTGTGTAGTCAAAAATTAAGCAATTATGGACATAGTCGCCAGATAGTAGGTGTAGAGGTCCGGACATGCTAGTCCTCCCTGCTCTTTCGCCAATGGTTCCATAGCCAATGCAAACAGAGCAGGGGAAAGAGGACACCCCGCCACGTCCCCCTCGGTATGGAAAAGGGATCCGAGAGCCTTCTACCCAATTTAATCTGTGCCAAAGGCATTTTGTATAAGATCTCAATCCATCTATGGAAAATGGGGCCAAACCCAAATGCTTCAAGGACAGCTATCATATAGTTTCAAAGGACAAAATCAAATGATTTTTCAATGTCCAAAGTAATGAAAACCCTGGTAGCAGTATCCTCTGGAGGTAGTTGGAGGTGTGTGAGAACCCTGTGAATATTGATATCCATGGATTTTCCGGGGATAAATCCGGTTTGGTCAGCATTGATTATGGATGTCAGAACCTTCATTAGTCTGGTGGCTAGAACTTTAGTCAATATTTTTAGATCATAATTTAGTAAGGAAATAGGTCTGTAAGAGGAACAACAAGTCAAGTCCTTACCAGGTTTTAGTAATAATACTATATGTGCTTGATATATAGAAGCAGGAAGCTCACCAGCCTCCAGACATGAATCAAATAACACTTTCAGCTTAGGAACCAGTATAGATGAATGTTCTGCATACAATTCCCCAGGAAGTCCATCTGGGCCTGGGGATTTATGGGAAGGAAACAAGCAAATAGCAGCCTCTGTTTTAAGAGGGGTTATGGGAGACTCCAACCCACCCACCTCCTCCAGGAAGAGGGAGGGAATATGAATCCCACCCAGCGCACCCTCCAGAGCCTGTGCCAAGCCAGATGGGGTGACACCATACAATGAGCTATAAAAGAATGGAATTTCTGCAAAATAGCAGCAGGCTCAGTGATACTACTGCCTGTTGAGGATTTGAGTTCTGGGATAACTGTTTGATAACAGGGATCAGCCACCAGATTTCCAGGAGCCGTCCGTTTTTGTCACCAAACTTAAACAGCTGACTGGTCAACCTTTTATTATCAGAATGTGTTAACATAGTATAGTGAAAATGTAGATCTCATCTAGCACTGGTCAGCTGAGAGTACACCACAGAGTCAGGATCTGCAGCAAAATTCTCTGCAGTTTCAGTTTCAAGCTGTTCCAAATGAACCGTTTGAGCTGCGTACTCCCTACAGACAACCTTGATAGAAAAGATATATTCTCCTCTGGTATGAGCCTTAGAGGCCTCCCACACCACTGCAGGGGAAGTTATACCATTATTGGAGTCCCAGTATTCAGACAACTTGGAGGATACCAATTCCTTGATCTTAGGGTCCTGGACCCAATGGGAAGCTAACCTCCAGCATCCCGGATGCCGATGAGTCCCCATGGTCAGGATCACCTCAAGAGGTGAGTGGTCCGAGAAACCTGCCAGGAGATAGGAGGCGGCCCAAACATAAGATAAAACATATGCACTACCAAACACAAAATCTATGTGAACTCAACCTGTGTGCAACAGATACATGAGAATAAGCTCTGAGAGTTGGATGTTTCCAACGCCAGAGTTCCTGGAGGTGGAAAGTGTCAGCCCAACTCCCTAGATCAGCAGATGTACCGCAAAGTAAGTTAGAAGTGTCTAAAGTGCCATCAAGTATAGTGTTGAAATCGCCTCCTATAATGACATTATGTACATGAAATGGAGCTAGTTTTTCAGAGATGGTATAGAGTATGGTGGAGTCAAAGGGTATATACACATTCACCAAGGCCAAAAGTGGGCATTCACAACCAACAGCAAAATCACATATCTTCCCCCAGGGTCCGTAATAACATGTTCAACCTTATATGGAAGTGATTTATTTAACAGGATGGCAACCCCTCTCGCATAGGTAGAATAGTTGGTGTGGAATCCTTGTTTCACCCATGATCTGCATAGGGCAAGGATGGAGCGACTAGCCAGGTGGGTTTCTTGCAAAAAGAGCACATGGGGTTTGTGAGAAATAAAATACTTGAACACTAGGGGGCACTTTACTTTATCATTTAAACCCCTAACATTCCACAATGTCAGCTTAAGTTCCATAACCAAGGACATAAAGATTAGAAGTATATCACTGAAAGGGTGGATACTAATCTATGATTTACATTTTTACTGAGCATCAAGACTACAGATATCACTGTACTCCCAGCACTTCGACAGATAAGATGTGCTTTTGTACATAGCAGCCAGTGAATGGCTTTAATAGCAAAAAGATTTGTTATTATGTCTAATCAGCCTTATACTGCAGACAACACTGCCAGAAAGCACAGTTTTTAACGTGACTTTACACAGCTAACATTACCAGCGTTATCAAAACGTCAAGTGTGCATGAGGGCTTAGTAAATCCCCCCAGTTGTGTGAGGAAAGGACTGTTGAAATTGGCAAGTCTGTTTACATGTGATCAGCTGTGATTAGACACAGCTGATCACATGGTAAAGAACCGCTGTGAGTGACCCTTTTACCGCGATGTGTGTCTCAGGGGTAAGCAGGAGGTGGGGTTCTGGGAGGAGGTCCATGGACACCCTAGAACTAGACGGCCATGCTGTAGCCATCTTTTTTCTATAGCGTGGTCAGTAAGCAGTTAAAGTCTGCTATAACTCAATCCAAGATGTAATTTATTCTGTTGCCAGCAGCATCTGCTTGCCTGTTTGTGAATATAGCTCCTAAGCTTTGACATTGAAAGTAATAGACAAATATATCATATACTGTAGTCTTTGAATTAACTTGTTTCCTATGTTACCAATGCACAATACAAATCAGAACAAATTGGCTGACTTTCAGTTCATGTGTACCTCTGACTGTTCAGCAGAAGCAGGCCTAATGGACGGCTTTTGTAGAACAGTCATGATGGAAAACCAGCATTTGAACAGTGTCTTCGGCCAATGGCTGCAATGCTGATCAGTATATTCTGATGGTGGGGGAGTGAGAAAACAATAGGGCTGCTGGGTGACTCCATTCACCTGATTCCAGCGGCCGCTGATGTCTGTATTCCATCTGCACCACATGAGAGCCCGAAGGACCACATCTGTCTGGTCTTGGGATGGGGTCAATGTGTCATCCTTAATCGCAGCCTCTGCAGAAGTCCATGTATGGCTTTTTCTTTGCACAAGAATTTTATATTCATGATTTTAATGGATTACCAATAAATGTGTCTTTTATTTTAATTTACCTGGAAATTACTTTTTTCTTACTGATCCTTACCGGCTATCATGCATTGTTGTTAATTTGACTGACTTATAGGTGCTCCATGAAGGTTTGTGTTTTTTCCACAGTCTCTAACATCTCTTGTATCAAATCCGCTGCCTTTAACCATCTTTTGTCTCATGCCCGCAGTCTCTAACCATCTCTTGTCTCCCGTTCACAGTCTCTTACCATATCTTCTACCAAATCAGCAGCCTTTAACCATCTCTTGTATCATGTCCGCAGTCTCTGACCATCTCTTGTGTCATGTCCGCAGTCTCTGACCATCTCTTGTCTCATGTCCACAGTCTCTGACCATCTCTTGTATCATATCTGCAGTCTATAACCATTTCTTGTATCTTGTCTGCAGCCTCTAGCCATTTCTTGTATTGTAAAAATAGACTAAAGGAAGCCACCTATAATGACACTGATAGCTAGTGTCATAATCATATCTCCGACTCACTTAACATGTAAGTGTGGATCCATAAACCCAAAAAGAATTGCATACTAAACAATATGGTAGTGTGACCAGAGCACCCCTACCCAAGGAAAGGAGGTTATTAAATGATCCACGCGGAGTACTATGCGTTCAAAGATTACAAACAGTATTTTATTCGATCACATGGATCATAGGGAGGTTAAACATGAGCACGGTGTACATATCAAACAAATAAAATCATTTTAAAAGCACTTGGCGTCCTCATTTCTGGGTCATTTTGGCAAGTAGAGTACCATATAAGGCAATGTAAGGTAGTGGTGTGGCTTTTGTTCTAGGTTTCCATAGATCTCCAGCTTGTATTAGGATAAACCATATATTCGGTAAATATATTTTCAGTATGAGCCAGGGTGTGTAGAATAGCCTTTTGGCCCGTGGAAACTGGAACATAGAAATAGAAATAAGTATATATGAAGATGTAGGAGCTAATCACAGCTAAGCCCCACCAAACCTCCCTATAAAGTGGTTAGTGAACACTTCATTACCTTCTCAGTTGTGAGCCTGTCATACCCGCTTCTCAATTGTGGAGACTTCCTGGGTAGCCACCCCAAGTGAAAAAAAGTCCACAGTACCAAATGATTCTGGGGATATATATAAAAATTATAATATGGATCACAAAGCATCAATTAAACCCTGAAAACAGAAACAAAATATGGGTATATTACCATCAATGAGGATCAAGAGGACTCCCGTCGACTTGAAATAGGATCAGGTCCTTGATGCTTGTTTAAAGATGCATATGGGGGTGGGAAGCCAGGTGGTCTCAATACGTAATTCCCAACACATATATTATGTATGTAGCAGGCCGTGAGTACCTGAGTCTATATACCCAATGAAGGGTTTCCAAAAATTACTCAATCTGAGAAAAATAAAGCGGTTTATATAGGATATGGCTTTGTCACAGCAAACAGTGCCTCGATAGGATTGCATATGTATATATATAATTTTAATCCTCTAAAGAGGATTTCCAAGAAAAATTCCCCGAAAAAATAGGGTAAATTAGGCACAATCCCAGTTCTGACGAAGTCTGCGGTGATTGGCGGACGAAACTCGTCAACGTAATGACGTCACTACGCTCGGCGTCTTCATAGGGTGCGGCGCCCACGAGGTGGGAAGGAACGGCGGTGTCACAGCTCCCTGCTAGGAAGGCACGAGGCCCTCTGAAAACTACCATAAGGCTACTATTACAGCGGTCCGCAAACGGCAATCCCCTATGGGAATATATCTTCCACCGGTGGCAAGTTATTTTAGCTCACTGCTGTTTAGACTCATAGAGCATATATGGAGTTAAGAGGGTATGTTATATGTGCCTAATTTACCCTATTTTTTTGGGGAATTTTTCTTGGAAATCCTCTTTAGAGGATTAAAATTATATATATACATATGCAATCCTATCGAGGCACTGTTTGCTGTGACAAAGCCATATCCTATATAAACCGCTTTATTTTTCTCAGATTGAGTAATTTTTGGAAACCCTTCATTGGGTATATAGACTCAGGTACTCACGGCCTGCTACATACATAATATATGTGTTGGGAATTACGTATTGAGACCACCTGGCTTCCCACCCCCATATGCATCTTTAAACAAGCATCAAGGACCTGATCCTATTTCAAGTCGACGGGAGTCCTCTTGATCCTCATTGATGGTAATATACCCATATTTTGTTTCTGTTTTCAGGGTTTAACTGATGCTTTGTGATCCATATTATAATTTTTATATATATCCCCAGAATCATTTGGTACTGTGGACTTTTTTTCACTTGGGGTGGCTACCCAGGAAGTCTCCACAATTGAGAAGCGGGTATGACAGGCTCACAACTGAGAAGGTAATGAAGTGTTCACTGACCACTTTATAGGGAGGGTTGGTGGGGCTTAGCTGTGATTAGCTCCTACATCTTCATATATACTTATTTCTATTTCTATGTTCCAGTTTCCACGGGCCAAAAGGCTATTCTACACACCCTGGCTCATACTGAAAATATATTTACCGAATATATGGTTTATCCTAATACAAGCTGGAGATCTATGGAAACCTAGAACAAAAGCCACACCACTACCTTACATTGCCTTATATGGTACTCTACTTGCCAAAATGACCCAGAAATGAGGACGCCAAGTGCTTTTAAAATGATTTTATTTGTTTGATATGTACACCGTGCTTATGTTTAACCTCCCTATGATCCATGTGATCGAATAAAATACTGTTTGTAATCTTTGAACCCAT
The DNA here is from genome assembly GCF_062004578.1 of Staurois parvus. Lineage (NCBI taxonomy): Eukaryota > Metazoa > Chordata > Amphibia > Anura > Ranidae > Staurois > Staurois parvus. The sequence continues at coordinate 9,755,285 of NW_028318321.1, forward strand.
AGTACTCCGCGTGGATCATTTAATAACCTCCTTTCCTTGGGTAGGGGTGCTCTGGTCACACTACCATATTGTTTAGTATGCATTTCTTGTATTGTGTCTGCAGTCTCTAATCATCTTTTGTATCATGTCCACTATCTCTGGCTATCTCTTGTATCATGTCTGCTGTGGGGAGGGTTGTGACACCATGATTTACTGCACCAGGTGACACCAACCCCAGTGATGCCACTGTAGGTGAATAGATGTAAAGAGTGATCATGACATCAGTCTTATTGTGGAATAAATGATAATGGCTAACTGAAAAGATCTAGCCAATAGACCCATTAAGCCAAGAGTGTCTGCTGAAACCCAATGACATACAATTCATAGATAATATAATCATGTAGTGTATGGTTTTTATACAGCATGTTGTAGTGCCATCTTACTCTTGTCAGAGACTCTTCATTTGCCCTGAAGCCAGAGGGTAATTCAACCTGTACGAGAGCCATGTTCGATGCACTGCGGGGTCCTGTGTATCTGTAGGACATAAATTACTGTATTTAACTTTTTATTGTCTTGAAAAAAGAAAAAAACATAAAATAATTTGCTTAAATTAAAGAATAGCAAGAATACAAAGAAAGCAAAACAAAGACCTACAGATTTTTTTATGTAAAAATGGCAACTCTAGCCCAACAGCTAAACTCACATCTGAAACACATGTATTGTTTATGCACCACTCCACCTGAAAAAAGATTTTTGTAGTAACGTACATAATCTTGAGATCCATCCTGTGTTGTAGTATACAGTAGCTTTGCATGTGTGACAACACTTGGTAATAGCTACCAGGATGTATCTGCCTTTTCTAAGTCCAACCAGCTCTCTCCTTCCCATCACCTTAAACATACTTGCCCATATGTTAAACAAATTTGGAAGGACACTTTTCAGAGAAAAATAAAAGATAGCAGCATATGTTAAGGCCTGATCCTAGACAAAATTGTAGGATTCTCTACCTGCAGTCTCAATGATCCAGCTTTTTGTACCTGGCACCAATGCCATGCTGTAAGCATCCTGTGAGTGCATAACTTTCTTTAGAATTCTAGTACACTCTCATGGACCTTTTCTATGGAGCCTGCCATCTCTGTCCAGGTGTCACTCACATGCCATACAATTCCCCTTATTTTTCTTCACACAACACCCATCTGCCCCCAACTTGCCTACCATTTAACATGCACCATACACCTAATCTGCCTGGGAATACCCACTCCTCCAGACTAACACCCACCCATCAAGGCATTTTGATATTTTAAAAACTTTTCCCAAGAGTCATCCATTGCTTGGATCAGGGAGGAGAGCTCTTGAGATGAGTACTATGGTAGGGGGTTGTAATGTTTTTAAGAAGCTATGTACAGCACCCCTCTGCTGCTGACCTCCCCCAGTCCCTTGCTGCTACTTTCTATCCACAAGCATGTGCCCCAAAAACAGATGCATGTCATTACTCAGGACCGGTTCTCTGATGTTGACAATGGTGGACTATGGCTGAGCAATGAGTATCAGCATGGCCACTTATAGTGTCCACCAGAAGTGCATTTAATGATGTGAAAATCCAAAAGAGCACAGTTAAGAAGATGAGGTACATACATAGAGCATTGTCACCCCATATAAAGTGCATGAAAAAGGAATTTTACGGTAAGATGACCAGGTATTATTTAAATGGAAACTGAAGATTTACAATAAAAAATTACTATTGAAACTACAGTATATTAACATGTTAAAGATTATATGACATTTTATAGATTGGATTTAAATATACTTTAAATATTAGGGAGCTACGTCACATTTAAAGGAATGCAGTGATTTTGCAGCGCCAAAAGCATCAGACTAAAAAACACTATATGATAATTCTAACTCACCGTACAGATGTGTTGTAGTGTAAAATAGGTTTAGCTTGGTCCTCCACCTTTACCACAGTGACATTCACCTTGATATCGAAAGCTGATCTAGCTTCAGTATTACGTATGTTGTACTTCAAAGATGTCTGGAAAAACAAAAATAGGAAGCTGGATTGAATGAAACCAGAATCCTAATAAGAAAAAGCGTTTCCATTTTGCTGGTCACATTTCAATAATGATTTATACAGTTTTATAATTCTTCTTTATTGATCATAAATCATCAGAAGTATTCACTATAAGAATGAGCAGATTTTGCCAGATTGGAGTTACTATATTTCCTAGGCACAAACATATTATAGAATTTTGATTAGTCAGGTGCATTATATAGGGATGAACCGAACATACCTGGGTATAGTTTGAGGCAGGTTCAGCGGACATTACTGAAGTTACAGTGCCAAATCTATATCCCATAGAAGTCAATGGGATCCAAATGTTAAAAAACAAAAATGGCCACTTTCTAGGCAAAGGATTGTTAAAAAAAAACAAAGCAAAAAACTTTTTAAATAATGTGGTTTGTTGGGGAGCAGCAATTTTATTAATACTTTAAGCACAACTTAAAAAATGCAAAATTACTTTAAATAACATTCCTGGGGCTGCCTTAACCTACCTCTGAAGTAGCACGTCTATGATGTATAAAACCTACTACAGTAAAACTGAGATTTACAAATCAAAAAGATATCGTTTAAGGGTCCATGCACACTGACTTAAAAAAATGCTGCTTCTAGAAGAGTTTAACGTTTTGCCTGTAAAAGCAACTAATGCTATCCTATGCATCCATGTACATTAGGACGTTTAGAGGCATATTTTAGGCTCAGCGTTTAGAGGCAGAAAAAAACCCCCCTTCCATTTTGCATTTTTGAGAGCAGTTTTCTGGCAGAGAAAACCACTAAATGCATTTTAACACTAGTACAAACAAAATGCTCAAAATGAGTGTTGTTTTCTGCCAATCTGCCAAGAGCACTGGCTTTTTTTAACCCATTGTGCATGGACCCTTAACTGCCGGCAAATTACAGTTTTTGCCACTTACTGCTGTTTGTACATAAATAGCTAGGGATTACCTTCATCTGTACTAGACTCTAATCCAAAATAAGGATCTGGTATAGATGTCAAAGGGAACCCTAATATACTAAAGAAAAAAAATAGGTGCAGGGTCCTCCCAAATTCTATATGTAGATTTCAGAGGGGAACCAAAAAATGAATCTAGAAAGCCACACCAGGTGCTTGTCCAAGCATGCAGCATGGCAGGCCAGGAAATTGGGAGGGAGGGTATGAGTGTGCCTTCCCTGTCCTGAACCGTACTAAACCACATGTCTCAGCTTGAGACATGTGCCTGTTTGGATGTGCAGATGAGGACAAGGGCCTCTTCCCCAGAACTTAGGCCCATTGGTCGAGGAGGTTTGTAGACAGGGGCTTATTGAAATCTGGAAGCCTCCTTTTACAATAAGGGGGCAACTAGATACCACCCCTCAAGTGACCTACTTACCCACAAAAAATGTAAACACTGATAAAACACTTTAATAAAATATAAATATCCCCACCAAATATCTTGTAATGCACATTCATTGTCACTTACGTTGTCCAGCAATGTGAACTGTTGTCAATATTAATCAACAACCCACCAAAAAAACTCTGACTACTGACACTACCCTCTCCCAACGACTGCTTGCCTTTGAATGACATATCCAATGGATGATGGTTGGTCAATGACATCAAGGGAGATTCTTGTCCCGTCGTATCAGCTTTTCTAAAAGAAGCGTGTTCACAGAACACCATAGCTCAGGCTGAATTTTATATACAGAAGTGAATCAGTTACAGAAGTGACTCCTCCCCTTTTTTAGTGGACTCTCTTCAAAGTTTAAATCAGAGATACTGGAAGTCAAACAAGCAAATGGTTTCTTCTTAGAAAAACCATAGTGCTTTGTGAATCCTTTGTCATTTTTATACCCTGAATTAGAAATAGATTCAAACCTTAGCATTTTTTCTTGAAGTTGTCTTCCATTCCATTGACAGAAATGCTTTAGAACCCATATCAACACAAATTGACAATGACATGTGTTGCTGCTGTGTGCTTTTATATGTGTTGCAGTCAAGTTTACACTGCAAATCAACAAGTGTTGATGTGCATTTTGGTGGGTTTCCATCAATTTCAATGGAAAACTCATCTGGTAAATAGGTTAAAATTAATTAAGTCTAAAAGAAAGAGGTTCTTTGAACAAGAAAAAAAACACAGAAGAAAAGTCTTGAAAACAAGAAACAGAATTGACACTTGACCATTTACTGAACTGAAAAACGTGCACTTGGAGCTACAACATACAGTAAAATGCTATATCTGAAATATAGAGAACCTTACCTGTATGAAGACACATCCTTTACCCTTCACCTGCACCATGTAGTTTCCAGGAATCCTTGTCAGAGGTTTCCTCTGTAGAAGAAGTCGTGTCTTTTCATCCACATAGAAATGATGAAGAGTACCTTCCATGTCTGTGCTCAGTGTTACCTCCAGCCCATCATGCTTTGTATAAGTTGTTTTAGAAAACAGACAAAGAGCCTGGAGCCCCACCACCGTGTCCTGTGCAGGGGACATGAGACACAGGCTTGTTTATTAAAGAATTTGATCAAAATGACCTTATATATAACAAACCATATCCAGCTGTGGATTCTAAAGATATGCTCGCAGCAGCTCTGTAGTCCATAAAATAAATGCAGCAAACAAAAATGAGCAACTTGGGACTGGTGTGTCAGGCAAACCGATGTAGCGTACCCCCAGAGGAAGCGCTGATGATGAACTGATTCTTCACCAGATTTAGTGAAAACACAGCCAGGCACACAGCATTTCCTCTCTCTCTCTCTGGCTCTAAAACAGTCTAGGGGATGTATTTTATGGCCAGAATAACGATGACACTTCTCTTCCTATTGATCTGTGACTGTGTCACCAAGCAGATAAAGTAAATGAGATAGAGAACCCAAAAGAATTACCACTGGCTGAATAATAATTAGCACCTTTGTGAGGGCATAGAGACGTCACTAATAAAAATGAGCAAAGGCTCATGCATGCAAGCAAGAATTTGCGCACACGTGTGCATGCATGTGGGAGCATGCCCACTGTTTTTGGCACCAGATGGACTATTTAAGGGATGCTCTTGCTCACTGTCAGTGCTGACTGGTCTTCAGCTTTTCCTCTGTCCTGAGTGTATCCTGTATCTGATTTTCCTTGATGACCTGGCTTGTTACTGACCTAATCCTGAATTCTCCCTCTATCTCCACCAACCTGTTCCTGATCCCGGCTTCGTTCCTGACCACGCTTCCACCTTTGCTTCTGTACCTTGTTGCTCTCCTGCTACTGACCTCGGCTACCTCCCTGACCTCACTCCTGCCTCCAACTTGGCTACATACTACTTCTGAGTGTCTGTTTCGGCTGATCTTCATAACTGCTCCAGTCATTGCAGTGTGTTCCTGCCTAAAGCTTGCTGAGAGCTTCAACAAGCCATGCTTCCAAAACCTGCAGTACATGCGGAGTGCCCCTTTAGCCTTGGCTGGCCCAGTGTGCAAATTATCTGCTCCTGGCATGATGTCTTGTCTGACTCCTCAATACTGCATCTCCTGCTGCAAGTTCTGCTAGCAACACCTGCCGGCACTTGTGTTCCTCCTATCCCTCAGCACCATCTGTTCCACCTTCAGTGGGGCCTGGGCTGGAGATACAAGAGAGGCCAACCTCATCAATTCAGTCTCCTACCAGGTACGTGACAGCCTTTTTGAAGGAAAGAGAGTTGCACACAGTCATCAGGGCTCTGAATTCAGGTCAGTACCCACAATGCCACAGGATCATTGGTTGCCTCCTTTTGATATCCACCAGGCACTCTTCAGTGAGGACAGCTGGACACCCTCCTACAAGTTCCACTGGTCACTCTTCAGTGAGCTCTCCAGACCAAAATCATAGACCAGACTTTAAAATAAGCCCCAAGCTCCAGCAGACTGCCCCTTAGGGACAAAGCCCCCTTTAGGATGGTACTCCTCTTGCAGGAATGGACCCAGGACCAACTCACCCCTGCTACTGGCCTCAGACTATTTATGAGCTCTCCAGTCTCCTACTGGACACACATGCCAGGGATTGGCTGGGCACCCAAAAATATTCAGACTGCTGGTCTACATTTCCTCCCACTGTGATTCCAGAACCCTTTATAATACAGGAGGAAATAATCGGACCAACAGTCTGTGAAACACCGAGCAAGCTAAGGTAATCAGCAACTGCTCAACAGGCTACGGGAGAGCTAAACTAAATGTATTAAATATATATATATATATATACACACACACTATATGTACATAAACTAGGAGGGTACTACACAGATTTCCTGTAAGATAATTATAATAGCTTATACACATGAGCACTAGAGGCTTTTCTTAGTACAAGAACACATCCTAAGCATCTTTGAAGAAAATGCATAGAGCAGAAGATTCTGGCCAACCTGTTAGTGGGTTTGTAAATGAACTGCTCATGATAACCAATCAGATTTAGCTGTGCATGCCTTGTTATTATGATTCTCAGTAAGTGTAAGAGGCAGTAGTGAATGTGGATGAGGTGTGACTCAAGGTTGCCCAAGAAACTTTGCAAGGCACACAAACTATATTTTTTTTTAATTAGAAAAAAAAATACTAAAAACATTCCAAAAAATCAGTATACATGATACATCAAGCATATAATGTATATACAAGTAAAAATGCAAGATCTACGTGATAAATGAGTTACATAACACAAGCTCTCTGCACAGAATCTAACCCATTTCGTGACGCAGTGTTAATTTCGTTTAAAGTACAAAAATAATATAGAAAATCAAAAAGTTATCACCAACTCAATCCATATCAAGAAAGTTATGTAAATTAGTACAGGGGCTGAAAAACTGCCCAAGAAAACAGATGGCGACTGGATGACATGCACCAGCCAAAAAAAAGCCATCCTGGCCAAGAGCTGTGAAGAGGAATGGATCAACCCACTAGGGGAATGCAGCAGGAGGCAATGGACAGAATAGACACCAAAACAGAATAGACACCAAAGGCAAAAATACAAAAAAGGTAAAAAAGAAAGAAAAAAAGATAAAAGGGAGAGGAAAGGAAACTATGTTGACAAAATAAATAGGTAAACAAATATGCCCCATAAGAACAGGACATGCAAAGGAAGGGGTGGCGGGAATGGTTTTTTTTGCTGGTGGGGTGTCCTCCAGTCGCCATCTGTTTTCTTGGGTGGTTTTTCAGCTTGTGTATTGATTTACATATGTTTTTTGATATGGACTGAGTTGGTGGCAAGTTTTTGATTTCTTTTTTTTCTTTATTTCTAACAACCTAGTCATTCTATATGGTATATCTACAAGCTTTGTTATCTCCTGAAGAAGTGAACGCTGCTTCATGAAATGCATCAAGATTCTGTGCAAAGAGCTTGTATTATGTAACTCGTGGATCATGTAGATCTTGCATTTTTATTTGCATGTACATTATAATTTTGATGTATCATGTTTATTGATTTTTAAAATGTTTTTAAAATATAGTTTGTGTGCCTCGCATAGTCCTTTGGACAACTTTTTTCTTTTCATTAAGTGTTCTTGCATGGCAAGACCACTTACTGTTATCTCACAAATATATTCTTATTATTATAGCCAAATTTACCACCCCAACTCCTCCCACAGTTTTTACACTACATAGACAGTAAGATACCGAAACGTGCGGATTGTTCCCGATTGGTGTGCTATTACTTTGTGCAACGTTTCGCCGAATGGTTCACGAAATATCAGCGTTTTTGTGGTGAAATTGGTCCCATAGGAATGAATGGCGAAATGTTCAAAACTAGAGTGGGAGCTGACTAAAGCTAGAGTGTGAGCTGAAAAATCAGGACATGATATCTAAACTGCCATCACTCCCTCATTTTCAAGCCCACCTACACAAATCTTATATCAAAACATTCAGCCCACCTACACAAATCTTATATCAAAACGTTCAGCTATCTCTGCTGCCACTAAAAATGTCCACGGCTAAGCCATAGTCCTGACAGTTTTCATGATATGACCATTTGTTTGCAACTCACGCCGCCCATTGACATTCATTGAAACTCCACTCTAGCCATCTCAAATTTGAAGGGCAATTTCTAAACTGCGACTGTGCCTTCATTTTTAATATTTCAGAGACATACTTTGCATCAAAATGTAGGTCTGGGTCTTGTGATTCTCACAATATAAAACCCTTCGGTGTAGGATTTATAATTTTTAAACTACAACCGTTTGAAGATGGCAATCGCCAGTGAAGTGAGCAAGTTGGAGCAGTTTGTTTTTAACCGCTCTTCTCTGCCCTTGCTGTAGAGTGAGTTGCCATAGGAACCCAGGTGTGTGAGCAGGCAGCAGAGTGACAAAAGCTAGAGTGTGAGCTGAAAAATTAGGACATGATTTCTAAACTGCCATCACTCCCTCATTTTCAAGCCCACCTACACAAATCTTATATCAAAACGTTCAGCTATCCCTGCTGCCACTAAAAATGTCCATGGCTAAGCCATAGTCCTGATAGTTTTCCCAAAATGACCATTTGTTTGCAACTCACGCCACCCAGCTCAAGCCACTCCACCCAGTCACTCCGTCCATTCCAGTTGTAGACTACTGATGGAGGCAAGAACACTTCACACAATTTCCCCAGAAATTGTAGCTTTTCTAGTTGTTAATATTATTCTCAATAATAAACCTTCCTAACATGTTTCCTATTGATTGAGTAGAAAAACTAAGAATAATTGGACTGTGGGCATCTGTTAGAATTCCAAACTTTAGATATTATAATAAATCTCATTTTTGCATAGTCTGGTGTCTGAAACTGCAGAGTACAAACATGTGGTGCTTATGTTTAAAAAATGTAAAGCTTACTCTTGTTTTTTTTTTATATAAGTGGAGCCTGTGCAAGAAAATACAGTGGGACTGAGTGCAGAACTTGGTGCAGTGGGAAAATGTTTTGTATTGTATTTTTTGTACTTCTAATAATATTTTTAAGGAAACCCTTTCCAGTTTATTAGAAGTATGTAGGCAGGTTCAGTCTGCTTTCTCCACTGCTGGTGACGTTCAAACCACAGCTGGAGAGGAAGTCAGGAGAAACCTAGTTTCTCTCTGGTTTCCAGGTCCCCTGAGGCAGAGTTCCTGTTGGCTACCCTGCATTTAGGTGACCCCTGGCAGCCATCTTGGGTCAGCAGAAGCTTTTTAAGTCTCTGCCCCCAGGTTTTGGCATGCATTACGCAAAGTGGTTAGGAGGGGAAAGAGCACCCATCTGTCAGGGAAAGTGGTAGCGGTAGGGAGAGGTTCCTGACGAGGAGGCTGGGGACACACCATCCAATTCAGAAGTCTCCCCATTAGGAATGGACAGGCCAGGCCACATCCTGCCCTCTGAGACAGATGGTGTTGGTGCATCTGAACCTGCTGTGTATACAAGTAATTTGGAATCGTGAGTGAATCCTTGGCGTGGTATTCTCCTGTTAGGTTGTCTGTTGAGTTGCGCCTTCCTTTTATTACAAGTTATTATTATTACAACCAGAGTCTGTGTAATTACTCCACCACACCATGCTGCACCTTCCCACAGGTAGGCTGAGCAATGTATCTACCCCCATGGTGGGCATATAAATGACAGTGAAACCCTAAGCAGGCATCCACTTTTACCAGGCACCAGTTATATAAAACAGTCCAGCAACCCTGATACATACTATACAAGTTACATTTTCCAACCTGAGTACTAGCAAACCCCCCATGCAGGTTCTGCTGTTTGGCAATCCACTTAGCTATGGGAGAAGCTTTGACGATATCCTCCATCGTAAGGGTGTCCAAAGATAGATGTGCCAAAAGCACATAGGATGCCAATTCTACCTCATTAGAATTAGGCTCGGACCATGCTGACTTTTTGTGAAGATTATCTGGATTTGCTGGCCAATAAGTTTCTCCTCCTAAAAACAACATCAAAAAAAGAAGGAAAGAAAATGTGAAAGTAGTGAGTCCTAAAAACACAGTGTGCATATATTTCTGAACACAACCTCCCTTTTTTTAGGGCTGAATTCAGGTGTTGGAATGCACTCTAGGAAGGAAGCCTTATATGCTAGTTCACACCAGCAACTGCATTAGAACGCAGCCGCCTCTGTGTGGTAGAATGATTGCAGTGCTGATGTGCCCATCACAGCACATTGCAATATGTACTTTTTATGAATGTTATTAACCACTTGTTGCCCACCTACAGTACATTTACTTCAGCTGGGCTGTGCAGCCAGGCCAGTTGACGTACCAGTGCGAATCATGCGCAGTTGCCCACAGCTATCACATGGTAGCTTGGTACCTTGGTAGTTGGCTACCTGTACCATGTGATCAGCTGTAGCCAATTACAGCATGTCAACCGTAAGTAAGCAGTCACAAATGGAAAGCCATTCATGACAAGTTTAACTATTGCTTATAACAGTGATCATCACTATTATAAGCAATAACCTTGTAAAAAAAATCCGTGATCACCCTCACAGAGGAGTACAGTGTCATGGTGACACTGAACAACTCTGATGAAAGTGAGTAAAATAAAAAAAAAAAAAAAAAAAGAAGTTGTGGGAAAAAATGTTGAAAAAAAACAGAATAAAAAATTATTTAAAACTTTTTTCCTTTTTTTTATTTATTTACATACGTTCACCAGTCAGTATTCCTGATCACCGCAACACCACTCATATGATGCTGTACTGCACTGGTGACATTGGGACATGTCCTGATTTTCCCAAAAATTGTGACAAACATATAGAACTTTAAAAAACGCACCATGGCTCTTGCTAAATATCTTGGACAGTCTGCTTTCCAAAAAGGGGTCATTTGGGGGTTATCTTTACTGTTCTGGCATTTCAGGACCTCAAGAAATGAGCTAGGCTGTCAGCGCTGTACACGGAACAGATCAAATTTTCAATTAAATAAGTAAATTTAAAAATTTTATATATATATATATCCTAGATTGTAAGCTCGAAAGAGCAGGGCCCTGGAACCCCTTGTGTTTTGTTTTGTTACTGTATTGTCTCATGTTCTGTCCCCCACTATATTGTACAGCGCTGAGCAAACCTTCTGGCGCTATATAAATACTGTATAATAATAATATATATATATATACACACACACATATATACACACACACACCATAGTTTGTGGGCGCTAAAATTTTCACACAGACTAAATATTATACACCGATTTTGGTTATTTTTACCAAAGAAATGTAGCAGAATACATTTTGAACTTAATTTATGAAGGAAAATTATTTATTTGCAAATTTTTATAACAGAAAAAGAAAAATGTGTTTTTTCAAAATGTTCTGTTTTTAATTTGTTTATATAGCAAAAAATTTAAAAAACCAATGGTGATTAAATACTACCAAAAGAAAGCTCTATTTGTTTGAAAAAATGATATCAATTTAATTTCATACAGTTATAGTGGTGTAAGACCAAGTAATTTACCAGTTAAAGTAGTGCAGTGCGGAATAACAAAAAAAGCCCTGGTCATATTTGCAAAATCATCCAAAGGCAAGTGGTTAAAATGTCACATAGTGACATTTCAATAATTTTTATTGTCTGTATTGCAGTGCATGCTGTACAATTTTTTCTGCGTGGACCACCACAATGTGGTGATGTGAACTGGCCAGATAGAATGCAAGGTATTTTGCTTTGTCTTGTGGTGGGACTGAGAATAGCTGCCCAACACAGTCCTACAGCACCCTTTATGAAAAGGGCCTTAAGTTGACCATACACTATACAATATGATTGTACAATCTTCTGATTATCATCAACTAAGTACAATGGCCTGACTGACTGGATACGAATTGAAAGTATTGTTTAGATTTGTCCTCAGATTACATGGTTTTGGTAGATCCTAAGATGATTGTGTAGAAATGGTACAATCCAATTGTATAGTGTATGGCCAGCTTCAAAGAACCTGGGTTTGTGCAGCTGAGTGCTTAACCTTGTAGTAGGACTGAAGGCAAATCCTTTTCTAATAGTCAGAGTGGAGAATGGATTCAAACTCCGGTTAGGTTTTCATTGCTGTCATTGCGTCATCCTCTGTATTTATCCTGTTTACTTTTATCACCAAAAATGAAAGTGAAGGAAAATCCCAAATTTTGAGTTGTCACCAGAGTAGTAAGGTTGTATTTACACCTGAGTCGAGTGATTTTCACGTGTTCTATATGAGAGTGTTGCAAGCATATAAAAGCATTTTAGAAGTGCATTACAAGCACTATATATTTGTGTTCAAGCATCGGGTGCCTTTGTTGTAGCCAATAGAAAGCACGAGGGGAAGGAGATTAGGGGTGGACAGCTGCTGTTTGGTCGGAAAACACACCACAAAAATCTCAAGTCATCAATTTTTAGGTGTTCTCATTGACGTTTATGGGGTCAGAAATGCGCCAAAAAGAAAAAAAACCTGATAGTTGAAATTAAAACTCTTCTTTACTCTATCCAAAATGAAAAAAAATCCTTAATTTCTACTTTAACTGCCACTCTACATTACAGTTTAAAGGATACATTCGCCTTTTAAGTAAAAATAATAAATGCATATGTTTTTGCAGGAAAAAAATGTGCATTTATTACTTTTTTCTACAGGAGCCTGCAAAGCATTGCACCTGTGATCAGCAGATTGCAGGTGAAATATCATGCTCCTGCACACTCTCCCTGCAGCTTTCTGCTTTTACCTCTGTACAGGTTTTCAGGTAGAAAGCTGGAGAAAGAATGAATAGGCTATGAGCTTGCTGATCAGCACTCTCGCAGTCCGTTGAGAATTACAAGTCCATCTGCAGGGGTGGTTTATTCATTTACAGATCCCTGTGGATGAATGAGATATCTGTGAAGGTGGAGCCTCACCCAGCCATTACAATTTTAAATGTGACAGTGGCTGTAGGGAGAAGAACCCCCGCCCACTGTCAAAAGGGAAAGGGGATCTGGGGGCAGAAGCTAGAACATGTTACACCCTAAATACAGGTGTAACATGTAATATTTCCTAAAGGTGAACTTATCCTTTAGGTAGTAGACTTTGCAGCAAGCTAAAAAAATAATTGGACTGAAATGTAAAATTTACATTATGGCCTCATGTTCACTGTCTGAGAGCTTTACAGCTGTGGAAACCAAAGATCTCAAACACTATATTGGGAAAAGTATTGGGACGCCTGCCTTTACACGCACATGAATTTTAATGAACTCCCAATCTTAGTTCGTAGGGTTCAATATTGAGTTGGCCCACCCTTTGCAGCTATAACAGCTTCAACTCTTCTGGGAAGACTGTCCACAAGGTTTAGGAGTGTGTCTATGGGAATGTCTGAAAATTCTTCCAGAAGCTCATTTGTGAGGTCAGGCATTGATGTCAGAGGAGAAGTACACTGGTGCGCAGTCATGTTGAAACAGGAAGGGGCCATCCCCAAACTGTTCCCACAAAGTTGAGAGCATGAAATTGTCCAAATTGTTTTGCTATGCTGATGCCTTAACAGTTCCCTTCACTGGAACTAAGGGACCAAGCCCAACCCCTGAAAAACAACCCCACACCATAATCCCCCCTCCAGCAAACGTTACACTTGGCACAATGCAGTCAGGCAAGTATCGTTCTCCTGGCAACTGCAAAACCCAGACACGTCCATCGGAATTGCCAGACAGAGAAGTGTAATTCGTCACTCCAGAAAACACGTCTCCTCTGCTCTAGAGTCCAGTGGCGGCGTGCTTTACACCACTGCATCCGCCGCTTTGCATTGCACTTGGTGGTGTAAGGCTCCAATGCAGCTGCTCGGCCATGGAAACCCATTCCATGAAGTTCTCTATGCACTGTTGCTGTGCTAATCTGAAGACCACATGAAGTTTGGAAGTCTTTAGCTATTGACTCTGCAGTTGACAACTTCTGCGCACTTCAGCATGTGCTGACCCTGCTTTTTCATTTTATGTGGCCTACCACTTCGTGGCTGAGTTGCTGTTGTTCCCAGTTGCTTCCACTTTGTTACAATACCACTAACAGTTGACCGTAGAATATTTAGTAGCAAGGAAATTTCATGGATGGACTTATTGCACAGGTGGCAACCTATCATTGTACCATGTTTGAAGTCACTGAGCTCCTGAGAGCGACCCATTCTTTCACAAATGTTTCTAGAAGCAGTCTGCATGCCTAGGTGCTTGAAATTATACACCTTTGGCCACTGAGGTGATTGGAACACCTAAATCCAGTGATTTGGAGGGGGGGCCCAATACGTTTGGCAATATAGTACATGTGTGTCTTGATCTACAGCAAAAATATTTAGAAGTGCTATGGCATGAACTACAATAAAAAGAGCTCTGTAAGTGATTTCCTCATCTCAGTATAAATTTTACATATACATATAATGGTAATACGTCCCTGTGAATCTTCTGATAAAGAAAGCATTCAAACCATAGCAGGTTATCACAGTGTACAGATATATGATTGTATCACCTGCTTTCACTGCTCTGTCATGCAGATCCTGTAGAAGAATTTCTCTGGTCTCATAATCTCTCACCAGGGTGAATGTATAAGCAAGGAGAGACTTCGTATACAGGCTGTCCACCATGGGCATGCTGTTCCGAAGAAATGACATAGCATTTTGTACCATCTGATCCTGGAAGAGACAAAATGTAGCTTTATGTAGTACAGAGAGGTCTCAAAACAGGATGATGACAAGGCTGTATTTAGACATCACAATAATCCAGATATGTGTTCAAGCTTTACCAATTAATGCCACTTTCTCTTGTACAGTGAAGGAATACACTACAGCACCACTCTGCTACCAGTTTGCACACTGGACCATGATAGAGCAGCAGAAGAGTGATTAGCTCACCTCTCTGCTCATTCTGCTTTCTCTGTTTTTCCTTCTGTCAGCTAGTTCTTTTACAATATATTTGCACAGAGTATACTGAATTGACCCTAAGTGTTGTCCCTCCCTCTCCCTGTTTGAGTGCTGCTACATTTAATGAATCCATTGCTACATTATTGTGTGTCTTTTTTAAAATCTTTGTTTAACTTTCATACAGAGATATACTGTGCTTCTCCTGCTCCCCCCCCCCCATACTGTGACCTCGTGCTCCCCTGTATTGTGTCCCTTTATTCCCTCATACTGTTCCCTCCCAAGACCTGTCCTGTGCCCCCCTACTTGCCCTGTAGGGTGCCCTCATGCCCCCGCATACTGTGTCGCCCTGCCTCTTGTACTGTGCTCTCCCTCACCCCCCCTGTACTGTGCACTCCTGCCCCCTGCACTGTGGTTTCCCACCCCCCCGTGCTGTGCCTTCCTGCCCCTCTCTACTGTGTCCTTCTGAACCCCAGTACTGTGCCGTTCTGCCCCCTGTACTGTGTCCTCCTGACTCAACCCAAACTGTGCCCTACTACCCCCTCTGTACTGTACTTTTCTGCCCTCCTGTACTGCGCCCCCTGCCTCCTCTGTACTGTAATATGCTGATGCCAGTATTGTGCTCTCCTGACCCTTCCCCTGTACTGTTCCCTCCAACATCCTCAGTGCTATGCTTTTCTGCCCTCCTGCCGTCTGTCTACTCTTCTGATGCCAGTATTGTGCCCTCCCCCTGCACTGTGCCCTCCTGACCCCCACCATGTCCTTTTGCGCCCCTGTACTGTGCCCTCCAACCCCCTCTGTACTGTACTTTCCTGCCCTCCTGTACTGTGCTCTCCTGACCCCAGTATTATGCCCTCCTGAACCCCCCGTACTGTGCCCTCATGTCCCCTTGTACTGTGTCCTCCTGCCCCCCTGTACTGTGCCCTCCCACCCCCCTATACTGTACACTCCTGCCTCCCTGTACTGTGGTCTCCTGCTCTTCATGTCCTTCTCCCCTGTCCTGTCCCCTCTTGACCCCACCAAAACTGTGCCCTACTGCCCCTCCATAGTGTGTCCTCCTGCCCCTCCACACCTTTCCATCCCTGTATTGTGCTCTTCTACCTCCCTGTACTGTGCCCTTCTATTCCCTCTGTACTGTGTCCCCCTACCCCTTCTGTACTGGGCTCTCCTGATGCCAGTATTGTGCTCTTCTGACCATCCCCCCTGTACTGTGCCCTCTAACCTCCCCATACTCAGCTCTCTTCCCTCTCTGTACTCTCCTGATGCTAGTATTGTGCCCTCCTGACCCTCCCCCTGAACTGTGCCCTCCAACCCCTTCTGTACTGTGCTTTTCTACCCTCCTGTACTGTGCCCTCCTACCCCCTCTGTACTGACCCCAGTATTGTGCCCTCCTGAACCCCCCCCAGGGGTGGACTGACAACTCATGGGGCCCCCGGGCAATAGGAGATCATGGGGCCCCTGTGTCCTTGCTCAAACTCAAAAAAGCCTATGAAATAGGTACCAGGGGCATCTCATGGGGCCCCCTACTGACCCCGGGACCTTGGGCAGTGCCCGAGTTTCCAAATGGTCAGTCCTCCCTGTCCCCCCCATTACTGTTCCCTCTTGCCCCCTCTGTACTGTGCCCTCCTGACCCTCCGTGTACTGTGTTCTTTTGACCCTAGTGTTGTGCCCTGTTGCTCCCACTTTACTGTGCTCTCCTGATCCCAGTATTGTATCCTCCTGATCCCCCTCATACTGTGCAGTCCTGCGTCCTCCCTGTACTGTGCCTTCCGCCTCTCCATACTCTGCCCTTATGATCCCCTGTCTTTTGCTCTACTGACTTTTTATATTGTTTGGATATGTGTGTTGATTAGTCTTACATTTATGGCATGTTTTCTTCTTTTTTAAAATTGATTTTATTGAAAGTAGTAATAAATATATGTTTAATTCTATCAACTATCTGTAGCTTAAGTCTCGGGAGTAGGTGCATAAATTAGGGCAGACCAGTAGGGGCCCTAGTGCTTTGCTTTGCTCAGGGACCCTTTATACTATTAAGATGGCCCTGTAGGCTGGTAGAGGCCACAGTGCACTATTTTGCCCAGGGGCCCTTGATGTTATTAAGATGGCCCTGGTATCCTGGACGGCCCCTGGTATGTACTATAAAAAAGCCCCCTACACATTTTAATATTATCTCTCCCAATAGGATTTGTATTTCTGTCCATCCCAGCTTGAGATTTCCGTACATTTTACAAGAAACAGGAAAACCATTTGAAATATGTCTCATTGCCACTGTAATAGTCAACATAGTGAATGCAAGCTTTGCTCAGATCAGTTGCATACCAGCATTTTAACACCTTCAGTATTCCTGTTCTTGGGTTATAATAAAAATTGTTGAAAGAGCTACGCACCTCCTCAGGCCATCCTGTCTCCAGAAAAGTCATTATGACGTAAGCAGATAGCCAAATTGTATCATTCAATTCCCCCTAATATAGAAGAAGTATCACAATTATTAAACTTGTACACACTTTCCCCCTTCTCTGTATAGATTGCTCTGGTCATATCTTGATCTATATATCAAGATACAAAAAATAATTCATCTTTTTCTTTTTTTTTTCACCTGTGATTAGCCAGTAAGTCTTTTCAACTTCCTTTAAAAGCTACCCAGCAAAAGTGGCAGTTAGAGGGTTGAAACTAACCATTCACCACTGACAGGAGTGCTTACAATGGTCAGCTTTTATTTATGTAAACCTTTAAAAAAACTGTTGCTTTAACTGCTTAAACCTCTTGTGTACCATTCTACATTTTTCAATGGTGGATCAGTGGCTGTTTATTTACCCAGTGCTGTTCATGAATGGCACTGGATAAACAGCCATTGGGTGGCCGATCCTCCAGGTGATTCCTGTAATGGTTGGGTATACAGAGACAGGCCCCTTTCACACTGGTACACTTCTGCCGCAATTTCCCAAGCAATTCCCCATTAAATCCTATGTAACTGTTCACACTGAAAGTGCACTGCGCTTTGAAGCGTCCTGCAAGCTGTATCTTTGGTGGCACCTTTCATTGTAAGTCAAAAGGGTATCAAAAGTGCATCAGTGTGAAAAGGCCCACACTGTACCCAGCCAATCCAAATAAATTGAACAAGTTTATTAAAACTCTTTTTATTACCAACACTGGGCAATTAAAAGGGCCATAAAGAAGCATTGGCCAATATTGAAACAGGACCCTGTTCTAAATAAAGTACTTCCTAGTGCGTCTAGAGTAGTATTCAGGAGAGCTAACAACGTAAAAAATACTGTTGCTCCCAGTGGTATTAGAGATAAGTGGGGCTTGGTACAGGACATTCCCACATTTCATAATTGAATAGGATCTTATAAATGTAAGTCCAGTAAATGTAAGTCTTGCCCTTTTATACATAATGGCCAAAAAACCTTCACAAGGAAGGATGGTAAGCTATTCCAAATCAAACAGTTTATTAGCTATGGAACACAATTTGTTGTATATGGCCTCAGGTGCCCATGTGGGCTTTACTATGTTAGAAGGACAGTGCGCATCATGCGCAAAAGATTTAGTGAACACCAGTGGTTTATAGAACAGAAAGGGGATAAGCATAATGTTCCCTGCCGTTTCTGTACTTTACATGTTGGGAGTACCCAGGGTTTAGAGCTCTTTGGTATAGAAGCTATCCCCATGTCAGTGCCTGAGGGTGAGAGATTTTCCAGACTCTGTCAGTGTGAGACATTTTGGATTTTCAAAGAATACAATGTCCCCTGAAGGGTTAAATGAGGAACTTGAAATCAATACCTTGATCTAATATTTACCAGTCAGTGTGTCAAAGCGGCAAGGTCCATCAGCCATGGCCATAGGTCGCATATCATGAGGTTAGGTTATGAGTTACACCAGAACACTCTGTTTGCATTTATTAAAATATTATATAATACTCATTATTATTTGTAAAATATTCATTAATATTTCTTAATGAAAGGGTTATTCCTGCATCATTTTTGGAGAGAAAGATATCCATATGCATGCTGTAAGTACACTATACAGTATTGCAAAAAGTATTGGGACGCCTGCCTTTACACGCACATGAATTTTAATGGCATCCCAGTCTTAGTCCGTAGGGTTCAATATTGAGTTGGCCCACCCTTTGCAGCTATAACAGCTTCAACTCTTCTGCGAAGGCTGTCCACAAGGTTTAGGAGTGTGTCTAAGGGAATGTTTGACCATTCTTCCAGAAGCGTATTTGTGAGGTCACTCCAGAGAACACGTCTCCACTGCTCTAGAGTCCAGGGACGATGTATTTTACACCACTGAATCCGACGCTTTGCATTGCACTTGGTGATGCAAGGCTTAGATGCAGCTGCTCGGCCATGGAAACCCATTCTATGATGCTCTCTACGGGGTCTTTAGCTATTGACTCTGCAGACAGTTGGCAACGTCTGCGCACTGTGCGCTTCAGCATGTGCTGAACCCGCTCTGTCATTTAACGTGACCTACCACTTCGTGGCTGAGTTGCTGTTGTTCCCAGTTGCTTCTACTGTGTTATAATATCACTAACAGTTGACTATGGAAAATTTAGTGACAAGGAAATTTCACAGATGGGCTTATTACACAGGTGGCAACCTATCACGGTACCACGCTTGAATTCACTGAGCTCCTGAGAGCGACTCATTCTTTCACAAATGTTTGTAGAAGCAGTCTGCATGCCTAGGTGCTTGATTTTATACACCTGTGGCCATGGAGGTAATTGGAACACCTGAATCCAAAGATTTGGAGGGATGTCCCAATACTTTTGTATACTGTATATGTTTTAGACCTATGCAGGGTCTGTTGCTAATTCTACTGTCGGTTGCTGTGGTCCCACCTTGGTCATCTTTGGAATTGCCCCTTTAAGGTTCCCTAGTAGGATCATACTGGCACTATATATAAGACTCCGGGTGACACAGGTGGGCGTGACTTGACAAAGGAGGCCACGCCTCAGAAACACATCATCATAGCAACCATGCTAATGTTTCCTCTTCCCTTCTCTTCATTCCCTCCTCCCTTCTCCTCCGAGCAGTGAGACCTACACATCAGGCGTGCGCCGGCTGGCCCGAGCGCATGCACAGTAGCAGTGGCATGCTCTGCCAAGCTGCAATAGGATCCAGGGGAGCTGTCACTAGCTCATTACACAGCTTATGTCACTGGTTTGAGAGAAGTAAAGGATGACCATTTTTCAGAAGTGCCTTATTTATGACTGTACTATGTGAGTGCAAGTGTTTTCATGATTTTAATCTTAATAAATGGAGTTACACTAGGGCGGCTGTGCGCTCTCTGTTACTTTTTCTTTTACTCAGATCTTATTCTGCCACCCTGCAGAGAAACTAGAGAGCTGCATTACCAATTTTTGTACTTGCAATACAAATTCCAACCAGCCTGAGGGTTTGATAGAAGATCAGCGCAGTAGTGACTTTGTTGTAGGTTTCCTTGCTAGATTTTATTGTCATAGCATATCTGAACAAGCTGAAGTTAGAAGCTGATTGTTTACCATCCACAGCTGCACCAGCATCTAAGTGCACGCGTTTTATTAAATATCCCCCCATGTGTCATTTCTCTCTGCTGTTTAGTTCCTCTGCTATAAGCATGAATCACTTATGACAAGTTTTCATTATACCAATAGCAGAAAAGGTGAAAGGGGAGGGATCTCCAGGACACAGCCTGTGGTTGACAGCCACAACTCTGTTTCTGTGTCCCTTCCCTTCACTCAGCTCGCAGAGCACTTGTACAGTGTGTAACTGCAGCTCCCCACCCCCTGTTTTGTGAGTCTGAGAAATCTTTTTCATCTTTGAGCTGTAAAAGGATGTACAGGGCAAATTGCTGCAAATAAACAGGTACAACTTATGTAGGAGGATTTGTTTCACTTCTGTTTATCACCCGAGGCCAGTCATTTCACTGGGTATAGGTAAGGATTTAAAACACTTTAAATACCTCCAGACACCCAATATAACACTGTATTTGGTTTACCAGTGTGTAAAGTGTATGTGAACCCTAATAAGGAACATCTATTATTTGTTTCATTTTTGTCTGGTAGAAATACCACTGAACACATTTTGTTGTATCTGTTTAATCAGTGCCAACAATCCTTCAAGCTTCAATCCTTTACTTTATGCACTGCCCCTGTTGTTCTGTTAAAAGTTTGTTTTCAGATGTCCTTGTGGACTACAGAACAGCACCTCCCTATGTTATAAAGATGAGATGAGGAGGAGGTGTCCTGTAACTCTAACACACTTCTAGTCCTAGGAAGACAATGCTTCTACTCCACAGATACAGTACATTGAGTGAGCATTGTCACCATAGGATATGAAGTGTGTTGCTAACAGGATCGTCAGGTTAAAATAAAGAAAAAAAATACAATTTTCTTGGATTTAGATACAAAGGATAAGTTCACCTTTCCAGAAAACAAAATAAATGTTCATATGTTTTCTGTAAAAAAAATGTGTATTTATAATTTTTTCTTGATTACACCGGTGATCAGTGGTGCAATGCCAGGCATCTGCAGACAAGCCTTGCAGCTTTCTGCCCGTACCTCTTTACATGGGCAGTCTGTTAGAAAGCTGCAGGGCTGGTGAATGAACTATGAGAATGCTTATCAGCACTCTTGCAGTTCATTCAGAATCAGCTGCAGTGGCTGCATGGCCATGTTCTTTTCAAAAAGTGACAGTGGGTCCAGGGAAAAGATCTCACTGTCACACTGAACATGTTACTTGTTCCAAAAGATGAACCTAGCCTTTAATTTAATGTAATTTTTGGACAATCTAGGAATAAGAGGGAGTTTGCACTGCTCTACTGTTTTCAATTTATTACTGTACCAGTAAAGTTGTCCTGAAATGTTTCCCCCTATTTCCAAAACTTCCACTTGGTTGCTGGTTCTCCTTCAGCCATTTTCCTGCCTCCTCAATATATTTCTTATCCACAGTGATAAAAGGAGACGCTGCATGAAGAGACTTCATCACAAAAGCCGTCAGCCTTAGAAAATAGAAAATAAGAATATGCTTGATATAGAAAATAAGAATATGCTTGGTCACCCTGTGCTAATGGTTTACTATGAGTGCGTGCTAAACTTTACATGATGGAACTCATTGAACTTACCAGACATCACCATCTTCATCACTCTTCCCAAATGCGCTGAATGAAAAATCGTCTCGAAGAAAGTTCAGCTGTCTTTCATAACCTAGTAGGACAAGATAATCAAACTCAAATGAAATGGCAAGCTGGATTGAACATCTGAAATTTTAAAGGGGTCACTCTGAAATGCATTCTCCGCTCTATCCAATATGCACTATCACAGTGCATTATGAGAATGATGATTGGCCAAAGCAATGCACCTGACCACAGTTCAGGTGCAATGCTTTGGTTAATCACAGCACAATGCACTGTGAGAGCCATGATTGGCCAAAGTCACGGTGGCTTTGGCCAGTCATGGCTCATGTTTAAGTCCACACCCCACACCATATAAGGCTGCTTACACAGCAGCCTTATGCAGTGTGTTATGGACATTGTGGAAGACAGAGGGGAGAATACTCCCTGTCTTCCACCAAGCTGCTTGCCTATTGCAGATTCAGTCTTCCCAGCTTGGTGCAGGTCTACAATTTTGTTTCCGGTGTCCTTCGACAGCTCTTTGGTCTTCACCATAGTGGAGTTTGGAGTGTGACTGTTTGACGTTGTGGACAGGTGTCTTTTATACTGATAACAAGTTCAAACAGGTGCCATTGATACAGGTAATGAGTGCAGGACAGAGGAGCCTCTTAAAGAAGAAGGTACAGGTCTGTGAGAGCCAGAAATCTTGCTTGTTTGTAGGTGACCAAATACTTATTTTCCACCATAATTTGCAAATAAATTCTTTCCAAATCAGCCAATGTGATTGTCTGGATTTTTTTTCTCATTTTGTCTCTCATAGTTGAGGTCTACCTATGATGCCAATTACAGGCCTCTCTCATCTTTTTAAGTGGGAGAACTTGCACAATTGGTGGCTGACTAAATACTTTTTTGCCCCACTGTATATATAAACAACGCTTACTCACAGAAATGAAGAAAAACCCTCCGCCCACCAACCCATCCGCACCCTCCGAGCACTTGTCGCAATCTGACATTTGCTGGTCAGATGTAAACAATTGGGCGGAACCAGTGGTAGGTCTGGTATGGATTAGGGGGGAACCCAACGCTGTTTTTTTAAAAATAAAAATGTAATTATGAAAAAATGTCAGTAGATTCTATACATTGTACAGATGTGCAACTTTGCCGATATTTTAAGGGGACCCCCCAGGCATGATATTTACAGGAATTTTTCATTTTTTTGTTTACTTTAAGCAATGAAAAACGACTGCCTCTTTAAAAACAGTACTTTTTTGAAAAAAAAATGTTTCACCAATTCATATCACTCAGGGCAGTCCCCAAGTCTCCATACCCCTTTAATGGCCAATAACTTGCATATAAGCCTTCAAAATGGGCACTTTTGAATGTACAAGTTCGAGTCCCGTAGACTTGCATTGAGTTTGAAGTTTCCGGTCGAATTTTCATTCGGTTTGAACGTTCGACCACAAACAACACGGGGATGTTTGGCCCATCACTAATGCTGTTAAGTTATGTTTTAGGGCTCAGGTGGAGGGTGGTGAATTGTTAGGATTAGGAACCCATCTGATGTAGGGGAGATGCAGAGCACTTGACTCTCTGTATCAAACATAATGTACTTTTCTCAATAATAGTTAGGTTTTTTTAATGCTCAGGTACACCTTTATATGTAAGTAGTAGAGTCACTAGAACAAGGCCAGCCCTATTTTATCGATGTATATACAGTGCTCAGCATAAATTTGTACACTCCTTTTGAAAAGTAGGATTTTAATCAATATCTCAATGAACACAAGAACAATTTCCAAAATTTTGACAAAACTGAGTTTATAGAACATTTGTTTAGCTCATTACATGAAAATAAGGTTAATAATATCTTAGATTACAAAATCTTCAGTTTTACCCAAATTAGTTGATGCAAAAATGAATACACCCCACAACAAAAACAACTACATCTAGCATTTTTTATGACCTCCATGATTTGTAAGGATAGCACCAAGTCTTCTCGGCATGGAATTAACAAGTTGGAACATATTGCAACATCTATCTTTTTCCATTCTTCAAGAATGACCTCTTTCAGAGCCTGGATGCTGGATGGAGAGTGATTCGCAACTTCAGAATTCCCCATAGGTGTTCGATTGGGAGACATACTTAGCCACTGAATCTTTTTCACCCTGTTCTTCTTCAGAAATGCAACAGTGGCCTTAGATGTGTGTTTTGGATCATTATCATGTTGGAAAAGTGCACAACGACCAAGGGCACAGAGTGATGGTAGCATCTTCTCTTTCAATATAGAGCAGTACATCTGTGAATTCATGATAACCATCAATGAAATGCAGCTCCCCGACATAAGCAGCACTCATGCAGCCCCACAGAAGGACACTACCACCACCATGTTTCACTGTAGGCACCATATATTTTTCTTTGAACTCCTCACCTTTGCAATGCCATACAGTTTTGAAGCCATCAGCTGCAAAAAATGTATCTTGGTCTCATCACTCTAGAGTACAGGGTCCCATTAGTCTTCTTCTTTTTCAGCATGGGCCCTAGCAAATTCTAGGCGGACTATTTTGTGCATGGGCTTTAGGAGAGGCTTCCCATGCATGCCATTCCTCTGCAGTGCATGCTGTATTGTGTCATGGGAAACAATCCCCCCAGTTTGGCCTTCTACTTCTTTTGCTAACTGCAGTGATTGTGCATGGCGATTTTCTCCAACCCTTCTCATCAGAAGACGAGTGTCGAGGTGTTAACTTCCGAAGGATGGCCTGTGAGATGGTTGCAGTTCCATCTTTGTTAAATTTTTGTATCACTTTTGCTCCAGTATTCTGACTGATAAGTAAAGCTTTGCTGATCTTCTTGTAGCTTTCACCTTTCTTGTGTAAACAAATTATTTTCTTTCTCAGGCCTGGTGACATTTCTCTTCCATGTGGTGCCATTGCTGACAGCATGAAATTGGAAGGGGTTTTCTTTGATAAGTAATGCCCTTTTATAATCAACTGTCTGCTGGACACCTGTTTAATGAATAATTAGGCGCAACTGTAGTTGAATTCTTCTTAATTAGGATTTTGTTGTCTAAAATTCAGCCTTGCTCCTAAGACTTTCATTGGGGTGTATTCATTTTTGCAACATGGTCTTGAATGAGTTTGTTATAAAATATACTTTTTTGTGTGTGCAAATTAACAAATCTTGTTTGCAATCAATGGTCCACATTTGTGGAGTATTTTGTAGTATAGTGTCCCATAGAAAATGATGATGCTGAAAGGAAAGTGAAGGTTTTCTGATAAATCTGTTGGGGTGTACTCATTTATGCTGAGCACTGTAAATGCACATAACAATTGCCAACAAACTTAAGGATGTTGCTATATTAGCTAGTGCTATTACATGCTCTGCTGACAATTTTCTTTTTTTCTTTTATCTAAATGGCTATTTAACTCTTACTCACCACGTTTGATGTATTCATCTCCTATCTTCTTGATGTCCTCTGTCATTTGGTTTGTACTCTCCAGATAATCCTTCACAAGGATATTAAAAACAAACCTGGCCATATTCTGCTCCCCACAGCCATATGGGAGGGTTAGAAGCTGCTCAGTTCCCTGAAGTGCAGAACCTATTAGATCCCCTAAGGAACATATAGAATAACGGAGTGTATATAATATATTTAGTGTCTCCCTTATTAACCCCTTCACGCCTAAGGGTAAAACAAATCTTAATGCCTATGCACAATTTTGCAACGTTGACATGTGTTAGTAAAACCGTACATATCATCACAACTACTTTGTACATCCAGGTGGATTATACCTTGTTTTTTTCAGGAAAAATTGGGCTTTCATTTGGTGGTAAATGGTAATGGATATCTCCTAATTTTTTTTTATTATCAAAGGAACACTGGCCCAAATTAGTAAAAAAAAATAATAATTTTTTTAAATTTAGCTGTGTGTTTCTTGTTACTATCATAACCTACCACCAAAGAACAACTGAAAATAAATTTTCCAGCTCTTGATGATTGCAGTGATACTATATATGTGTGTGTTATTTGTTGTTTGTACCTGTAGTACAGTCCAGAAACAATAGTGCACATTTTTGTTTTTTTTTTACCTAAAAACACACTGACACTGGCGCTAACTGACACTGATACCAATTTAAAAAAAAACAAACCCGGACCTTTGACCCTGACCTTTTGACCTTGACCCAAACACTTACACTGGCACCGAACTAGATCAAACCTGATCTAGATATTATTTCTTTATTTTATTTTTAAATATTTACTTATCCTTTTTTTTTTTTAACAAAAATATTTTTTTCTCTATGCCAGGAGTTAGGAGTGTCAAACTGTCGGCCCTCCAGCTGTTGTGAAACTACAAGTCCCATCATGCCTCTGCCTTTGGGACTGTCAGTCTTGCAATGCCTCATGGGACTTGTACTTTGGCAACAGCTGGAGGGCCACCAGTTTGATACCTGTAAATTACAGAGATTAAGTGATCACTGTGATAGCCAATCAGAGGCTATCACAGCGATCATGTGACCCAGAATCGGGAGTCCCAGGTTCCGATTGTTAGAATGGGACCTGGGGCTCTTAGTGACACCCTGATCTTTGTGCTGGTAGTGTGCTGTGCAGCACACTCCCAGCAGAAAGACAAGTATGCAAATATGCGGCCTCACGGAAAAAAGCCCAGTTCTGTGAGGCCGCATATTTGTGTGACATCGGTGCAAAGGGGTTAAAAGACAGAAGCAATAACTAAGCCCCTATCTGGAATATGGTTAACTGAGGCACTGGATTTGATTCATCAATGAATCTTGGTTTGAGGAAGTCAAACAAATTAATATGCTGCTGAGGCCACACACAAACACAAAACAGGATTCCCCTTACACCGGAGGACCCAAAGTTTGAAAGCCACGTGTACAAAGCCCAAAGAGGTTGGCAAACAATTGAACTGAATGGCCAGCATATTGCTGCTGTTTTACTTCTGGCAGTTTATCACTTTGTTTCATTTTTCAAATAAATAAATTGTGGTGATGCTGCCATTTTTAGTTTTCCAAAGTCTTGGTAATATCTGAGCCTTGAAGAAGAATCATACTTCTTGGCCCTTGTGCTGGCTGTTTTGTATTGTCCCAATGAACAAACACCAATATTAAAAGGTTTTTGGATTCTCAGATTTTTGGTCTGGTGTTTATTTGGTCTTTGCAAACCCCTAATAAGGGCAGGCATCTGATTTTTGGTTGAATGGCTGAGAAGGAAGGGGAACATACAGGATTTTTTATACAAATGTATACCTTTTTTAATGAAAGTAATCATTTTTAGTTATGTATATTTAAAAAATAACCCAAGACTGTTTTCAAGCCAGTGCATTTCAGTTGTGTATGCACTTGTTGGCATTGCTAAGTGCCCCCAGTAATTATGTCATTCAGAATTTGGAGTGGAGTCTTTTCAGGATGTTTTACCTGTCAACCTTGTCTGTCACCTGAATCCCTGCGGAGCTTTATTTCCTAAAGTAGTAAAAGTTCACCCTTCTGTGCTTATTCTAAAACGGCCTTTAGGGCTCTAAGGCTGGACGATTGTAGTCCATGGTAAAAATACCCATGCACTATCTAGTGTCTACATTTGCAGAGTCACTAGAATTAATATATTATGTTAATTACAAAGACATAATGAAATTATAATGACAACTAGGCAAGAGATGGAACACAGTACATTAGCCATTGAGCCAAAGTGGCTTCGTCTATAATCCAGTATTAGTACCACCTAATGAGAAATGGACCACGATAGGTAAAATTACCCTTCAATAGGAAGCACTGCAGTAATTGGAGAATATGCAAAATTCAATAACCATGGTAACCAATCAGATTTTATCTTTCAGTGCCCTAAACTCTAAAGATGGTCACTGATGTTTTTTTCACTGCTTTGCTAAATAAGAATGAACGTCCTCAAAGTCTTCACACTTTTTATAGTAGGCACTATAACAGTAAAACATGTAATTCATTGTTTAAGATCATGTAGCAGTGTCCTGTCACATCAGTTTGTACATACAGTACTCTTTAAGAATTTGTCTTACCTACAACTGAGAACACAGCAGTTACTGAGTCAGGCACTGCTCCAGAAGGTGCTGGGATGAATATGGTCTCAGAAGAGAGATTAGCTGTGTACACAATGCAAGAACAATCATTAAGCCAACAATTACTTGCATAAAGCCAATTGCCAGGCAGATATAAAAGCAATCATTGGCAAGGTACCACAGTACCACTGGCAATAGTTGCTGTATCTGCCTGTGCCATAGCACCATGCTGACCTTCTAACACTGCCAGCATCTTGATAATAGGAGAAAGTAAAGGGATTATGCGATTTTATCCTTCATTATCAATCACAAGCTAGGAGGGTCCTCGATCTGGATGTGCTTTCTGACAGGAGTGCCTAGATTGTAAATCTGGCTGAAAAGAATTCCACATTTTTCATCAGGAAAAATATTTGCATAATTTGTAACACTCTTCGCAGGACACTACAGTAAAAAATCCCCACTGTGCCCACATTTTGGTTAAGTCATAAATTACTGGATGCAGAGTAGGGCTGTGGTGTCCTATGGAGTTCTCTCAGTATAATGCTGTAGAGTACATTCCAAGTTAGAAGGAGAGCCCTGTCACATAAATTGTCAAATTTGAGTTACAGATTTCCATATCCTGGCACTTTTTCCAGTTAAATAAAATAAATGGGACTTCATTTCCTTCAAAGTCCTGAAAAATTTGAAGTGCAAAACACATTTGTAAAGTAAATATAGGGGTCTATCAAGGCAGGTAAACAAGAAAGGGCAACCATAGGGTCATGCTGAGGCAGGCCAACAAGATAAGGGGAACCGTTAGGGTCTTAGTGAGGCAGACCAACAAGGTAAGGCAACCATTAAGGGTACACTGAGGCAGGTCAGAATGATAGGGCAACCATTAGGATCATATTGAGGCAGGCAAAAAAGATATACCATTAAAATTATACTGAGGCAGGCCAACAAGATGGGTAAACCATTAGGATCATACTGAGGCAAGGCAACAAGATAGGGCAACCATTAGGTCATACTGAGGCAGGCTAACAAGATAGGTCAACCATTAAGATCATACTGAGGCAAACCAAAAAGATAGGCAACCATTAGGGTCATACTGAGGCAGGCACACAAGATAAGTTAATCATTAGGGTCATAGTGAGGCAGGCCAAGAAGATAGGTTAATCATTAGGGTCATAGTGAAGCTTGCCCATGAGGTAAGACAACCATTAGGGTCATACTGAGGCAGCCCAGCAAGATAGGTTAATCATTAGGGTCATAGTGAGGCTTGCCCATGAGGTAAGACAACCATTAGGGTCATACTGAGGCAGTCCAACAAGATAGGTTAATCAGTAGGGTCATAGTGAGGCAGGCCCACGAGGTAAGACAACCATTAGGGTTATACTCAGGCAGTCCAACAAGATAGGTTAATCAGTAGGGTCATAGTGAGGCTTGCCCACGAGGTAAGACAACCATTAGGGTCATACTGAGGCAGTCCAACAAGATAGGTTAATCAGTAGGGTCATAGTGAGGCAGGCCCACGAGGTAAGACAAGCATTAGGGTCATACTCAGGCAGTCCAACAAGATAGGTTAATCATTAGGGTCATAGTGAAACAGGCCCACTAGGTAAGACAACCATTAAGGATATACTGAGGTAGGCCAACAAGATAGAGGAACCATAAGGAGTATATTGAGACAGGCCAACAAGAAAGGGCAATCATTAGGGTCATTCAGAGACAGGGCAAAAATTAGGGGTATACTGAGGCAGGACAGTAAGATAGGGCAACCATTAAAGCAGAACTGATGGTAAAATATTTTTAATAACGTAAGAGAGGGTCATAACTCCTGTCAGTATTTTTGCCATCTGTGTCAAAGGGAGGTAATACATGGTTTTCACCAGGGTACCCAAAGCTAATGTCCCCACTGGAAGATTTCCATTCCATTACTATTCTGGCGATAGCACAACATTTGCGATTTTCTATTATTTTCACTTTTGATGATGAAAAGAACAAATAGGGAGGGTGGGGCAGGACAGGTAGCAGCAAAACCTGAGAGGAGTTCTAATCCATCTCCATCTCTATCCAAAGAGAAAAAAAATGCCTTTAGTTAAGGCATGGACAATGAGTAAATGCGCTAAGGTAGACCTAAGGGAACTGCATGTGGTGCAATATCAACCAGGGACATACTATTAGCAACAGGGGTACAAGGGAATAATCTACATGTCTCTGCATGTACTCTGTCTTAAATACAGCTCAATAGGCAGCAAATCAATATCTCTTAAACTAAAATAATTTACAGATAAATATATTCTTCTTTTTTAACCAAGCAATAACATTCAAATATTACGTTGTGTAAGCAGAACACATTAGAATCCATTGTTTGCACATATTTGCCATTACAGTAATATACATTGTCTCAGTATGGATCTGTCCAAGGTGCTGGACACTTTAGCACTTTATTAGGAAGGAAAAATCCCTATCATTAAAATGTAATACTGTACCTTCACCACATAGAATGGAATTGTGTGACTTCTCCACTGGCACACCCTCTGCCTGCACAATATGAATAAATATTTTGTTAATAAAGAATGGTTTCAGATTTATAAACACTTCAGCCTATTTTTAATTTCTGCATAGCCTTACTTAGTTGAAGTGACACTAAACAATACCCTCGATGTCCCTATTCTTCAAAAATAGTCTATGCACATCTACTACTTAATGGCCCTGTAACCACTTTTTTCATAATGTTGTTTCTTAGGCTGCTTTCACACTGAGAAGTTTTTCAAGCGTTTTTGCATTAAAAAAAAAAATGCCTGAAAAGCTCTAGAAAACTGTTTCCCTGTAGTATGTGAATGTATATGGTGTAAAAACTCCAGATTGCAGCACCTTTGGGGCATGTTTGGGGAGTTAAAAAAAAGTCCCAAACAATCAATGGGACGCCTGAAAAGTGCCTTAAAAATGCTTCAAAAACACCTCTGAGGAGCATTTTTGAAGCAGTTTTTAAGTCACGTGTCCTTTAAAAATGCCCAGAAAGCATGGTAAAAACACGGTAAAAAATGTGTTTTTGCGGTGGATCAGTGTGAAAGTAGCCTTACTGTGTTTTTCTGCATCCTTGTAACGTCGTCTATGATCACCCGAGCCTCTCCTTTTCCCTCTCACTTCTGCAAGAGAGGGTTTCTACATTCCTACATACGGTGGGACAATGGAGAATGAACATAGCCACACTCCAACAGGAAGTCAAATCACAGCAGCAAAAAAACCCCAAAACAATAAATTGTAGATTTGAAGGAGGCTGGGAGCAATAGAAAGACTTTTTTGAGTTACGAATACGTACTTGAACATTTTTTAAACCAATTGACCAATTAGTTTAGTGTCACTTTAAATATCAAATAAAGTTAATTTTTTTAATGCATCAGCTGTATTAACATAGATTTCTTCTATTGGAGGGTCAGAAAGCTGATACTACAAAACAGGGGTGGACTAACAACTCATGGGGCCCCTGGGCAATAGGGAATCATGGGCCCCCTGTGTCCTTGCCCAAACTCAAAAAAGCCTATGAAAAAGGTACCAGGGGCATCTCATGGGGCCCCCTACTGACCCCGGGCCCTCGGGCAGTGCCCGAGTTTCCAAATGGTCAGTCCGCCCCTGCTACAAAAGTCTAAAACATAGCAGCATAATCTGTGAAGATGAAACAGACGCTACACATGTCTAGGACAAAGTAAGGCAGAAACAGCTTTTATTTTAAACTGTTTGGTGTATATCACTAAGAGTCACCTTAATCATCACGGTCTTCACGACGGTATCAGAAGTTCCAGTGTCTGGGACGATTGGCTGCTCTCCATCGCACTGTTCCAATGTAGGAATGGCTTGTACATTGACCACAATTTCTGCAGAACCTTGACAGATCAAATCAATTGTTTTACAGCCAATCCAGAGCCAATCCTCTCCTGCTGCCATATTTACAGTACTTTGTATGGCTATAGCTGATATCCCTTTGAAGTTAAAGTTGGACTCCAATAGCTAAATATATAGTTAAAATACCGTGAACTGGCTTCTCTGTCAAAGAATTTGCAATTCTGTGTAGCCACTTTTATGATTCATACGCCTCGGCTAGAGAGCACAGCCAGGAATGTGATACCACTGTTAGCATTAAAGTGATATCAAAGGTTGTTTTGTTTTTTTTTGTTAAAATAAAACAGAGGTTATACTTACCTGCTCTGTGCAACGTTATTGCACAGAGCAGTCCAGATCCTCCTCCTTGGCAGTCGCTTGCTGGTGCTGTCCACTCCTTCCTCCTTTGGATGCCTCCTTTGCAATCTGGGTGCTATAGAGCCACCTGTGCATGTGTGCTCCCAAGCTGAGCCATGTGTGTCCATAGATATATACAACACTGGTAAGCCCCACCTCCCTTCTCTCCTCACAGGAGTTTAACTGACAGCAGCAGGAGCCTATGGCTCACTCTGCACTCAGTATCCCCTGGAGTGGTGACAGGAGTCAGGTAAGTGTTCAGGGATGGGGGTGGGTAGGACAAATAGTGGGACATTTTTTTACCTTATTGCAGAGAATGCATTATGGCAAAAAAAAACTGATTTTGGAACCACTCTAAGGGCTCGTTCACACTTGGCTGTTTTACCAACGCTTGCCAAATGCCCCTATAGCGTTTGGCAAGCGTTGGTCCGGTGTTTGCAGAGCTTTTTTAACGCTTCACAAACGCCGCATGCGCGGTTTAGCGGTAGTTGCTAGGTGTTTGCCGAGCATTAAAAACGCCCCGCAAACGCCTATAATGAAGTTTCAATAGTGTTACCGCTCCGCAAACGCCGGCCGGGCGTTTGCGGAGTGGCACCATAGGCTAGAATAGGAGGCTTTAACACCTCCTGACTCGATCAGAGGCGTCCATTTTGCCACGACGCTACCGCTCCCATTAGAACAGCACCATGTGCTGCAATGTGCAGAATTGGCAGAGGCGTTTGGGAAGCGGTAATTTTTTTAGCAACATTTCAGGGAAATGTAAAAACTCTAAGCCTAGGTTCACACTATGAATCACATATGAATTGCATTGGAACCGCACAACACTCCTGTACAATTCACATATGATTCTGTGTGGTGAGATTTGAGCCCATTCATTTTGAATGGCTAAAACTGCACCGCATCTGCACCAAAATAGCGTATGCAGAAATTTTGGGAACGCAATGTAACTGGATCGCATGGTTGTTTTGTACCATGCAATCCAGTGCAGAAAAACACACTGCATTTTCGACCTACATTTGGGGTGCTGTTAAGATTGCACTGGCACCCCCTGCAGATTGCAAGGGCAGTGCGATTTGAAAGCAGTGTGGGAACTGTTCATAGATTGCAGGGTTTCCCGCACTGCATTCTAGTGTAAACTGAGGATAAATGTGCTCATCCCTACACAGGACCAGTCCTTAAATACAAAGTCACAATGAAGAATGATACTTAGGTTCCAGTTGTGTTCATTGGAGGATATTTACCCATTTGCAGAGCTTGTGCTTCCCAGGATAGCACTAGAGTCTTTTCGGGGTACAGACACTGAGGGGTGGTGCATGTAGAACATTCATTCACCTTTAGCTCAGGAAGATTCTGGAGACTGACTTTTACCTGCAGGTGGGGTTAAAGGGTTCTTTTAGTGTCACCAAGTTTTTCAGAATGATTGCAAAAAAATCTTCACTAAAGATAGTACTGTATGTCCTGTAGATGCACACTTGCAAAAGCATTTTTGAAGCTTTTGATTTGCATCAGCAATTGGGTTGCATTGGCAGGTTATACTATATGATCTCTGTTGTGAATGTCAACACAATAAACACAGCACCTCAAAAGAACATGCAACCTTCCCTTCCAGTGTTTAGCAAAAGACATGCAAATTAGGGTTGGATTTTCCATGAATTAACAATAGAAACTAATTTTTGTAAAGTGACTGCACAGTACAATGCTGGAGGCTTGGTGCAGGATATATAGGTATGGGGCTTTCAGCAGCAAAAAGAAAGTCAAGTTTTCCAACAAGCATCCCACCCAAAATATCGCCTATTGCTATCATTTATCATCACCGTACCTAACACTCAATCTCTCTGTCCCTCAAACCTTAACACTACACCCCCTAAAATTAGCACTTAACACTTAGGGGTCTATTAATGAAACATTCATTGGAAGAATGCCACACACATTCATGCATGTTGCACAAATTTTGGCAGTAATTTCTTTAAAAAAGTAATTCATATAATCAGGGCCGTGGACAAGGGGGTACCACCAGTCCTCCTCTATGGGGCCCAGGCCAGCAGGGGGGCCCAGGCAGCTGGGTGAATCAGATGTGGGCAGGGAAGGTGATCGGCACGGCAGGGGGCAATTACTGGATCTGATCCCCTGTATGGTTCTCTCTGCAGCAGCTGAAAGCTGGCTTTTTCTCTCACTTTATCTGCTGCAGAGAGAGCCATACAGGGGATCGGTTCCAGTAATTGCCTCCCATCAACACCCATGACCCTCCCCATGTACCATACATTTTCCCCTTCTGCCAAGGCCCCCCAGCAGTGCTAACGGCCCTCCTCCTCTCCTTTCCACCGGCAGCTGCAAGCACACAACAGGATCCCTCAGGATGGAGAGTGGGGGAAGGGTCCTGTATATATGTCACATTTACCAGCCTCCTTTCTTTAATGACCTCAGTGAGTGATCAGTACCTATCACGCACTGTGTTCATTCATAACTGAAGCATGGTAAGCATTTTTTTTCTTTTTTTGGGGGGGGGGCCTGTCAGGTTGGCTGTATGGGGGCCCCATGGTTTCTAACAGCAGCCCTGCCTATAATTGTCAGTCCTATCAAAAGGCCAAAATTCAGTATTTCAGTTTTCTGAAATCTCTATGAGAAAATATACCACACTTTAACCACTAGATGAAGCTGACGATTATAGAAATTAATCTTTGAGAGAAATTACAGCCAAAATGTGAGCAGCATGTACAAATGTGAGTGGCATTCATCCAACAAATGTTTTATAAATAGATTCATTATAGTTGTTTTTTAGCTAAAAAATAAAACAATTGAATTAAAATAAATAGCCCAGACAGAGAGGGGTTTATTTACTAAAGCTGGAGAGTCCAAAATCAGACTCACTTCTGCATAGAAACCAATCAGCTTCCAGGTTTCATTGCCAAAGCTTCATTGAACAAGCTGAGGTTAGAAGCTGATTGGTTTCTATGCAGAAGGGAGTCTGATTTTGGACTCTCCAGCTTTAGTAAATAAACCCCAGAGTGTCTGTGTGTCTGTAAAGCAGCTGTGTCTGCATCCAATGAGGGCTAGTTCAAACCAGAACACGTGCATATGAGCGCTAGCTTTTTTGTGTGTCCGGCAATTCAGTTCAATGAGCTGCCAAACGCACGATAATACGCAAAAAGTAGGGTAGGTGGTACCATGCTGTTTGGTGGCCGCAAACACACGGCGTTTGCTAGATGTGTTTGGGGTGCCATTAAGAGTTAATGGCACCCACTTTCATCCAGCCAGGGCAGCGTGTTCCCATGCAGTGTGGGAAATGTACACAAAAATGCATCTTTCCAACACTGCATTCTGGTGTGAATGGACCCTTACATGGGCTGCCTGCACACAGCCCCAGGAGGCTCCATCTACATAAACAAACCCCTCATACAAGCTGTACAGGGCTCAGCACCCATGTGAACAAGGCCTAAGGCTCCTTTTTCTGGTGTGTTAGCTTTGTGAATTGAATTTTGATACGACCAGTGCCCTATGTCCAGTGTCTGACTATCTCTGACTATTAAAAAGACGTGAACATTTAAGTGTACTTACCATCATTGGCTTAGTTAGGTAGTTGAATACAGAAGCTTTGACTGAGAATATCTCTTCTCGGACTACAGAATAGGGATGAGTTATGACTACAAAGAAAGGCTGGAAGGCTCGCAAGGAGGTGGTATTGGCAATACCCAGGCCTTTATCTCCCATACAAAATGCTGTGGCTTTCCACTCAGTAATGGAATCAGGAACTTGGACTTTTATATCAGCCTGACCAGATGTTCTGATATGAAATGATAACAAAGAGAGAGCAAACTAATGTTTAATAGAGGCAAAAGACATGATCTGGTGCACTGAATGGCCCTCCAAATACATACACTAGGATATAGTGGTTTTTTCCATTAGATCTGTTTTTTTTTTTTACAAGAATATTTATTGGGTTTTAACGAGTTAAAACAATAGCAAAATGGTGAGGCGGTTATGACATCAATGTTACATCATTTCTAATCAAAGATATAATGGTACGGCAAATAAAAATAAAATGACCTTAGCATGATGGTAGCAATTAGAAAAAGGCATTGATACAATACTAAGGTATCGAGGTTGGGTTGGTTAGTAGCGAAGAAAGTAGTATGAAAAAGTGGTAGATAAGAAGTTTGTGTGTAGATAGGGTAAAAGTAATAGCTAGTGACAATTATGTAATCCAGGTTTGTTTTCATGTCGTGGATTGTCAGTAAATGATGTGGAATAGTAAGGTGTACGTATATGTCATCTGATGCCCACCAATAATAAGTCCAAAAGAAGAGAAAGAGGGGGAATTGTCAAGGAGTTTGGGGGTTGGGAGTAGGGGAAGATGATAAAGGGGAAGTAAAGTAGGAAAAGAGATGATAGGAGAGGGGGGAGAGCGTGAACAGACTTGGTAATCAGCGTTGAGGAGAATGTGGGAGAATGTTAATAAGATGGTGTGGCAGCTGGATTCAAGGAACATAAAGAAGTAGAAAGAAAGAATTTTACCCGGGGGGCCTAAGTAGACTGGAGAGAGATGAAAGACTGAGGGGGAAGCATAACAGGGAGAGGAAAATCCGTGAGTAGTAGTGAGTAGTAAGTAACTGGTGGCCAGCAAGTAGTAATCACCAGTCAATAACTATGGGTTCCACCATGCATAATGTATAGAGAGTGCCACCCTCCAAATGCCTGATGTGAGTCTGCGTTGCGGTGATAATGTCAAGCGTGTATATAAGCCTAAGTCAAGGAGTAAATAAATAAGTAAATAACTAAATAAGTAAAGGGTCAAGATGAAGTTGAGGTGAGGAAGAAAAGGGAGTATATGGCAGAAGAGGAGAAGATCAGTGACAATAAATAGATCTGTTTTTTAACCAGCAGATGGAACTTAATGGGCACAGGGGGCCAAACAGCATGAAAAAGGAGTA
The DNA here is from genome assembly GCF_062004578.1 of Staurois parvus. Classification (NCBI taxonomy): domain Eukaryota; kingdom Metazoa; phylum Chordata; class Amphibia; order Anura; family Ranidae; genus Staurois; species Staurois parvus. The sequence continues at coordinate 9,792,338 of NW_028318321.1, forward strand.
TGTTTATGTGGCCAGGAGGCATCAGGGAGTGACAGGTGTTTGTGTACAATTGCATGTACAAATCAATGACAGGCTGCAACTGTACACATATTACTGCACAGCCAGAGGTTTGCATGTGCATAGTGACAGATCAGAAACCCTGGGCACAACCTGTCTGTACGGGTGACTGTACGCAAACAAATTTCACCCCCAGCTGCATATAAACACTAATTTGCATGCTGTATGGCACTCAGCATCCATAGTTTACTTGTTACATAGTTAGTCTGGACAAAAAAAGACAAAAGTAAAAGTTATAATCCTACACCCACAGTTGATCCAGAGGAAGGCAAAAAACCCCAGCAAAGCATGATCCAATTTGGTCCTGCAGGGGAAAAAATTCCTTCCTGATCCCCCGAGAGGCAATAGGATATTCCCTGGATCAACTTTACCTATAAATGTTAGTATCCAGTTATATTCTGTGTATCCAAGAAAGAATCCAGGACTTTTTTAAAGTAATCCACCGAGCTGGCCAGAACCAACTCTTGAGGGAGTCTATTCCATATTTTCACAGCTCTCACTGTGAAGAAAATTTTCCATATTTGGAGATTAAATCTCTTTTCCTCCATACATAAAGAGTACCCCCTTGTCCTCTGTGATGACCTCAGAGTGAATGACTCTACACCGAGTTCACTATATGAACCACTGATGTATTTATACATGTTGATCATATCCCCCCTTAATCTCTTCTTCTCAAGAGAGAATAAATTCAGTTCCTCTAATCTTTCCTGATAGCGGAGCTCCTCCATGCCTCCTATTAGTTTGGTTGCCCTTCTCTGTACTTTCTCCAGTTCCCCAATGTTCTTTTTGTGAATTGGTGCCGAAACTGAACTACATATTCCAGATGAGGTCTTACTAATGATTTGTACCGGGGTAATATGATATCTCTCTCCCTGGAGTCTATACCTCACCTAATACAAGAGAGGATTTTGCTCGCTTTAGAAACCGCAGCTTGGCATTGCATGCCATTATTAAGCTTATGATTTACCAGAACTCCCAGATCCTTCTCCACCATTGATTCCCCCAGTTGTACTCCCCCTAGTATGTATGATGCATGCATATTCTTAACCGCCAAGTGCATAACCTTACATTTATCAACATTAAACCTCATTTGCCACATAGTTGCCCAATTAAACAATTCATTGAGGTTGGCTTGTAAATTGGAGACATCCTGTAAGGACGTTATTCCACTGCACAGCTTGGTGTCATCTGCAAAGACTGAAACAGTATTTTTAATCCCAGACCCTATATCGTTTATAAGTATATTAAAAAGTAATGATCCCAACACTAAACCTTGAGGTACATCACTGACAACCCTAGAACATTCAGAGTATGAATCATTAACCACTACTCTTTGAATATGATCTTTTAGCCAGTTTTCTATCCATTTACATACAGATTTTTCCAAGCCTGTAGACTTTACCTTACACATTAGCTGTGTGTGGGGAACTGTGCCAAACACTTTTGCAAAATCCAAGTATACCACGTCCACCGCCACCCCTTTGTCAAAAGTTTTGCTCACCCCCTCATAAAAAAAAATCAGATTTGTTTGACAACTTCTGTCTTTAATGAATCCATGCTGTCTGTTGCTTAAAATATTTTTTCCAGCAAGAACTCATCTACAGTATATATATGATTTTGCATTTCCGGGTAGGGGGTGTGTGTGCAAACTGTGCGCACGACCTACCCGCCTTGCCATTTGCGGCCGGTGATTACTCGCCGGCACCCAGTGATTACCAAGGATCTCCGACGGGGAGGAGGACTGTTTTGTTTGCTAACAGTTCTCCTCCCTGTCAGCTCAAGCACACTGCTGCCATCCAAAGCAGTGTGCTTACAGTGAAGCACACAGACACCACCCCCCAGTAACACACTCCCTGCACTCAGTTAACCCTTTGATCGCCCCTCATGTTAACCCCTTCCTCCCCAGTGCCATTAGTACAGTGTCAGTGCTTTTTTTTTAGCACTGATCACTGTATTGGTGTCACTGGGGATGTCAGTGACACCAAGTCAGTTCCCCCCAGTGTCAGAATGTCTGCCACAGTCCCGCTAATCGCTGCCGTTACTAGTAAAAATAAAAATCCCACTATATATATACCGCCATTTGTAAACTCTATAACTTTCACGTAAACCAATTAATTTACATGTATTGGGATTTTTTTTAGCAAAGACATGTAACAGAATACATTTTGGCCTAAATTTATGACGAAATTTGATTTTTTAAAATTTTTTTTACTGGACATGTTTAATAGCAAAAAGTAAAAAATATTGTTTTCTCATAATTGTTGCTTTTTTTTTTATAGTGCAAAAATAAAAAACGCACAGGTGATCAAATACCACCAAAAGAAAGTTCAATTCGGGGGAACAAAAGGACATAAATTTCATTTGGCTGCAGCTTTGCATGACTGCGCAATTGTCAGTTAAAGTAACGCAGCACCGTAATGCAAGAAATGGCCTGGTCAGGAAGGGGGTAAATCCTCAGGTGGGCAAATGGTTAACTGTACAAACGTTCAAAAAAAGTCAGTAAAAATAACCAAAGGTGCTCAGCTTAAAATGCTTGTAAAGGGAAGACATTTATTTTACCTTAAGGCAATCTCTGCATTAAGGTAAAAAATGTCCCAGTATTTGTATTGCCCCTCGCACCCAACCCAAATACTTACCTGAGTGCTCTTTCAATCCAGTGCTGTTGCCATGTATAGCGACTTTCCCCTCTCTCCCTGCATTCACAGGATAAAGAGGCAACAGTAGGAGCCATTAGATCCTGCTGCTGTCATTCAAATCCTCTGAGGAGGGAGCAGGGGGCAGGACCGAGCAACACTGTGTGTGTGTCTATGGATGCACACAGCCTGGCTCATGAGCAAACCTAGCAGTTTTCTAGGGTGGTGCACACAGTAGAGGAGTAACCTAGAGCACCAGTGGGGCAGTGTTGGACCCCAGAAGAGGAGGATTGGGGCTGCTCTCTGTAATACCATTGCACAGAGCATGTTTGTTATTAAAAAAATATATTTTAGCCTTCGCAACTGTTTTAAGTGTAAAAGTAGCCTAATGGAATTACATTTAAAGATAGGTTCACACTGCTGTGAACCGTTTTCCAGTGCAATTGTGTACTGGAATGTGGATACAACTTAGATGTGGTATGTATATTCTATGGGGCCAAAATCGCGCTGGAATCGCACCAAAGAAGTACAGCAACCTTTTCCAAAATCATGCCATGCTGAGTTGCATTGATGTGAACAGGCACCACTGTAGACATTATGATTTCCATTATCATGCATTTCCATGCGACTTATCTGATTGCACTAGTGTAAACAGAGCTTAAGTTTACTAAAACCCTGTCAAAAAATTGCCAATTGATTTAATAAAATCCTTGTTTTACCCTTTATTTCATCATTTGTTACATCTAAGTGCTGCTGATCTTTTGCAGCCATGTCCTAACTACATGCCCTCCAGGATTGCTGCATGACATTTCTCAGGGTGGATTTCCTGATGGTGACAACAGTGCTACATGCCTGCATAATGTGTGTTAAAAAGGCCACTTGAAGTCTACGTTGTTAACCTATATGACAGGGTGATAATGTATAAGCAATTGTAGCCCCCTTCTAGGTAGCTAGGGGGAACTAGACTCCAATGGTTAGATAGAAGCTGAGTAGCAGCCCAGGTGTAATAGAAAGAGTGGGGTCAAATTGTAGTCAGAACTGAGAGGCTCTGCATACCAGCCCTCTGGAAATTTTCCCCTGCTCTAGATCTTTGGAGAAAAGTCTAGAAGCAGTGGGCAGATCTGAGGAGTGGCTGACCTGGACTCTTGAAAGATCCTGGACAATCCTCAACAAGAGGGCTGGGACAACCTTTGATAGTTTCTGAGCCTGCTTAGCAGGAGGAGAGTTCTGGGTGGAAGATGGAGGAGTGAGGCTGAGGTGCAGGAGCCTGGGATGAGGCCCAGGGATGGGGCCTGCCTTACGGAGAGTTGCGAACAGGAGGAAAGCTTAGAACTTCACTGGCCCCTGAGGAGTGAACCACCTGGCAGCAGGGAAGGAGTGGCCCAGCTGGAAAGCCTGGTAGCAGCCGCCAACTCATTTTCAGCCCAAAAGAAGGGCTAATTGAGTACTCCTTCACCCCCTGGGCCAGAAAGGTGAGAGAGCATTTGGGTGGGAAACCTGACTCACTCAATATCCGGGACTGGTAACCCTTTCAGTGACATATATACTGAATTGCCTTATTTAGATAGCTAGCCAGAGTTAGGGCAATGTTATGCTTTTTGTTGTCTTTCTTTCCCAGGACGGCTGTCTTTCCTGCTGGGTGCCCTGGAATGCCCGTGCTTTGTGCTCAGGAGCCATTTTTATTTTGCTTACCACCCAGTGATGACAATGCTGTCTTTTTAGAGGGGTGTGTGTGTGTGTGTGTGTGTGTGTGTGTGTAATGTAGCGCCCTCCTAGGTAGCTAGCGGGAGCTAGACTCCATTGATGAGTTAGGGGCTGAATAGCAGCCCAGGTGTAATAGCCAGAGTGGGGTCAAATCTTTGGAGAAAGGTCTAGAGGTAGTGGGTGGGTCTGAGGAGTGGCTGGCTTGGACTCTTGAAGGATCCTGGCCAATTTTCAACAGGAGGCTTGGAAAGGGGCTGGCAAATTTTCAGAGTTTCTGAGCCTGCTCAGCAGGAAGAGAGTTCGGGTGGAAGATGGAGGAGTAAGGCTGAGGTGCAGGAGCCTGGGAGGAGGCCCAGGGATTGGGCCTGCCTTCCGGAGAGTTACAGACAGGTAGAAAGCTAGGAACTTCACTGACCTCTGGAGAGAGGCCCACTTGGTAGCAGGGAAGGAGAGGCCCAGCTGGAAGGCCTGGTAGCAGCCACTGACCAATTTGCAGCCCAAGAGAAAGGCTAAGTGAGTACTCCTACACCCCCTGGGCCAGAAAGGGGAGAGAGCATTTGGGTGGGAAACCTGACTCGCTCCATACCTAGGACTGTTAACCCTTTCAGTGACAGCCACTGGCTCCCCTGTCCAGGGATTCCTCCAGGCAACCAGATAGAGGCACTTCTGGGGTCTGGGGTGGTATTACTGGAGACACTAGCTCGTTCTCCCAGAAAAGGATTTTTGTGTAAAGACGTGTACATATAGTAGTTCAGGAAGTTGTCCTCAGTTTCTCGGTTCCATTGGGCATCCTGTACACCCTTAACACCATCAAAGTTTAAATCCCCCTAATAAAACTTCAAAACAAGTTCAAGGACTGGTTACTGACCCCTGAGTCTGTGTAGAAATGCATGTTGCCTGGCTGTGCAGAACCATAGGGGTACCCAAATTATTCAGCAACTCTTAAGGGGGTAGTGCTACACAATACTGAGGTATAAGGACAGTTTCTTTTGCCTTTATAACAGAAATTGTCTGAACAAATACATTCATGGAAGAATCACCAGATATTAATGTATTGTACTTATTGTGTAATGTATTAATTTAAAGCTTGAGATTTGAAAACAAACAAATACATAAACATATGATAACCTCTACTGGATTGTAAAGATGGGTTTACATGTACTTTAAATAGTAGCCAGGAAGTAACAGTAAGGGGTCTGAAAGAAGGCCATGCTAGGTTCATTAAAATTAACTTACCCAACTGTGACCAATTCCCACAGCAAGGTTTTAGGAAACCTCTTTTGAATCCTCTTATTCATCTCAGCAGCACTGATGGAAGGGTGAATCAGTTGCATATCAGGCTCTTCTACAATGGCATAGTTAGGAACATTTGAACTGTAAGGTTCTGAAAGAGTAGAGCATTTATTTCATAACGATTAACCTGATCATTTGCACCTGCATTTCCCAATGCTACTGCTTACACAGGCCATACACGGGTCGAATTCTGAAAGAATTTTCTTTAGAAAATCAGACATTTTGTGCATTTTGTAATCCGATGGTGCCGCCATTGATTTGGAAATACGCCCAACCAAGCCTTCAATTTCACCTCATGTTGTTAAAGAAAAGAATTTTTATGGCTTTAAATCTTCTTTTCTTTCCAGGTCATAGCTTATGCTCAGTTCTTTTTCAATTATATTTCTATCACGATTCTCCCATCATTGATTAGAAATTCTTTTGTTTTTCAAAAAATTTCCAACATGCCTGATCACTTAAATTCAATGACTGCATGAAAATCGGCTGTTGCTGCGGCCCACTAATGGTGCAAAATTCTAATGAAAATTCTTAGATACGATTGTCGAAAGAAAATTATTTTGCAATTCAACCCATGTATGGCCTGCATTAGTTCTCCTTACAGTGGTTCCAAAGACTTATGTTTTTTTTTTTACCTTAATACAGAATGAATACCTGAAATACCTGAATGCATTAACTTCTGTTAATAGGTTCTCCCCAGCCCCCTTGTGCTCTCTCCACTCTCTCTTCTAACAGGACAGAGAAGCAACAATGGGAGCCATTGGCTCCTGCTGCTGTCAATCAAATCATGTGATGGGGGAGAGGGGCGGGCAGGGCCGAGCTCTGCTGTCTTTGTTTGGGGACGCAGATGGCGTGGCTCTTGATTGAGCCCACATAAGTGCACCCAGAGCAAGTGGCTTCTTATGGGGGCATTTGGCAAAGAGGAAGAGACAGGAGGAGTGCCATTAGGGGACCCCAGAAGAGGAGGATTGGGGCTGCTCTGTGCAAAATCATTGCAAAGAGGAGGTAAGTATAACACGTTTATTATGTCCAAAAAAAAATAACATTTACAATCACTTTAAGGGCTCATTTATAACCACATTCTTTATCACTACCCAACCACTCCCCCTTAAGCTGCAAAAGCAGTGGACGGAGTCTACACTTGCCATGGCTACAGTGCTTGGTTTTACTGTTTGCTGCCCTATCAGCACTACCTCCCATTGAAAGCGACTCATTCAAGGGAATAGGGCTGCGCTGCAACTGCCCCACAACCCTATGCAATGCACACTACATATCACCTCCTCACTACCTGTCATACACCTCTTAAAATCTATCTGACCGTGGATCACTTTTCACTTTTTAGAGGAGCGACAGTGACAGCTACACATGTTAACTAGGCCTTACACATATGTTGAAGTACATTCAGCACCTGGGAAGACGTTTTGGCTAGTATTTCACCAAGAACTGTGAAGGTTACTGTGCCTTCAGCACCTGTTTAAGACTGCACTGAATGTCCCCATATTTAATGTCTGTGTGAACAAAGGTTTAGGGACATCTAACAGATGATGAAAGCAAAAATGCCTTTCAAAGTGCTGTCTGAGAGAGCCACAATGGGAGCCACCATGATGGGGAACTCTTCAATGGCAACAGGAACAGAAATACAATTTTGTGTTATTTTTTATTTTTATTTTTAGAATAGGGAAGGATGGAAACAAGGTCTGGTAAAACAGTTGTCAGCAGGACAGGAAGCGAGGGTAAATCTCTCTAATTGAGCCTTGGATTACAGTAAAAGGCTAAAAAGCATTTCCAATCCTTCTCTACTCTATCCAAAATGAGGACTACATTTTTGGTTTGACATACTGTACACTTTAGGGTCTGTGTCAATGGGCTTTGGGCTTCTGTTGATAGCATCAGTTTGGCAACAGTTTAAGATGCTTCTGAGATCATTCAGAATTTATTTACAGGTGCGTATGACCTGCAGGTGACCACCTTCTTCTAAGCAAAGTCAATACAACCATGTACTATAGACACTAAGAGGTGGGAAGATACCTGCTCATCTTTGTATAGTGTGTGCTGCTGCTGAGTGTCTTTTACGGGGTATGTCACTTTTTTGCTTAATTGTATCTTTTTCCTTTTAAATTACTGCACAGGATGCATTTAGAAGACACAAAAAACTGCATGGAAAAAATGAGCCAGCATTTGCCAACAGTGCATATTTTAGAGTGATGTATTAAGTGTAGCACTGGTAGCAGATCCCCCATTTAGACTAGTACAGAAACTAGAGATGAGCGAAGTATTCAAAAATTCGATTCGACTGATTTGGCGAATTCGTAGAAAAATTTCGATTCGAGTCGAATATATTCGCTGTGAATTTAACTTAAAAAAGGGTGTTTCTAGGCTTCAGAGAGACTTAATATTAGTGCTGAACACTGTACCTTTAATTTAAATGCCCTTGGAGTCTGCTGGGGAAGAGAAATAATACTGTCAGGCAGTATGACATGCAGATGAGTGCCGTCGATCTTAGAATCACCGCACACTTCACTCATTTGGCCAGTCACGGGGCCAAAACCAGAGTGTGGAGCCACAGTGTGGCGGTGGAGGCAGCAGCAATGGGAGGCCATACAGCACCCTATGACAAAAATGGAAACCACCAGCAGTGTGAGGAGACCTGAAAGTGGCACATGGCAGAGTGTGGCGATAGAGACAGCAGCAATGGGAGGCCGTACAGGGACCCATGACACACTCTGGACCTGGCAGCAGCATGAGGAGGCGGTACAGGGGCCCATGGCAGATTACGGGCCTGGCAGCAGCATGAGGAGTCGGTACGGGGGCCCATGGCAGATTACAGGCCTGGCAGCAGCAATGGGAGGCCGTACAGGGACCCATGACACAATCTGGACGTGGCAGCAGCATGGGGAGGCGGTACAGGGGCCCATGACAGATTACGGGCCTGGCAGCAGCATTTGGAGTCGGTACGGGGGCCCATGACACACTCTGGACCTGGCAGCAGCATGAGGAGGCGGTACAGGGGCGCATGACAGATTACGAGCCTGGCAGCAGCAACTTGGACAGGAGGACGTTCAGTTTCTGCACCGTCTGGTGCGTGCTCGCAAACTGTTGTCTCTTGGAAACGGATTCCAAGAAAGACTGCTGACGGAATCCGTGAAGAGGAGTAGCAGGAGAAGGAGCATCTGAACGAGCGGAATATGCCAACAAGCGACAACAGGGGCCCATGGCAGATTAGGGGCCTGGCAGCAGCTATGGGAGGCCCGTAATCTGCCAGCACCCTATGACAAAAAATGGAACCCACCAGCAGTGTGAGGAGACCTGAAAGTGGCACATGGCAGAGTGTGGCGATGGAGACAGCAGCAATGGGAGGCCGTACAGGGACCCATGACACACTCTGGACCTGGCAGCAGCATGAGGAGGCGGTATATAGGGGCCTATGGCAGATTAGGGGCCTGGCAGCAGCTATGGGAGGCCCGTAATCTGCCAGCACCCTATGTCAAAAAATTCTACACACCAGCAGTGTGTGAGGAGACCTGAAAGTGGCACATGGCAGAGTGTGGCGATGGAGACAGCAGCAATGGGAGGCCGTACAGGGACCCATGAGAGACTCTGGACCTGGCAGCAGCATGAGGAGGCGGTATATAGGGGCCTATGGCAGATTAGGGGCCTGGCAGCAGCTATGGGAGGCCCGTAATCTGCCAGCACCCTATGTCAAAAAATTCTACACACCAGCAGTGTGTGAGGAGACCTGAAAGTGGCACATGGCAGAGTGTGGCGATGGAGACAGCAGCAATGGGAGGCCGTACAGGGACCCATGACAGACTCTGGACCTGGCAGCAGCATGAGGAGGCGGTATATAGGGGCCCATGGCAGATTAGGGGCCTGGCAGCAGCAATGGGAGGCCCGTAATCTGCCAGCACCCTATGTCAAAAAATTCTACACACCAGCAGTGTGAGGAGACCTGAAAGTGGCACATGGCAGAGTGTGGCGATGGAGACAGCAGCAATGGGAGGCCGTACAGGGACCCATGAGAGACTCTGGACCTGGCAGCAGCATGAGGAGGCGGTATATAGGGGCCTATGGCAGATTAGGGGCCTGGCAGCAGCTATGGGAGGCCCGTAATCTGCCAGCACCCTATGTCAAAAAATTCTACACACCAGCAGTGTGTGAGGAGACCTGAAAGTGGCACATGGCAGAGTGTGGCGATGGAGACAGCAGCAATGGGAGGCCGTACAGGGACCCATGAGAGACTCTGGACCTGGCAGCAGCATGAGGAAGCGGTATATAGGGGCCTATGGCAGATTAGGGGCCTGGCAGCAGCTATGGGAGGCCCATAATCTGCCAGCACCCTATGTCAAAAAATTCTACACACCAGCAGTGTGTGAGGAGACCTGAAAGTGGCACATGGCAGAGTGTGGCGATGGAGACAGCAGCAATGGGAGGCCGTACAGGGACCCATGACAGACTCTGGACCTGGCAGCAGCATGAGGAGGCGGTATATAGGGGCCTATGGCAGATTAGGGGCCTGGCAGCAGCTATGGGAGGCCCATAATCTGCCAGCACCCTATGTCAAAAAATTCTACACACCAGCAGTGTGTGAGGAGACCTGAAAGTGGCACATGGCAGAGTGTGGCGATGGAGACAGCAGCAATGGGAGGCCGTACAGGGACCCATGACAGACTCTGGACCTGGCAGCAGCATGAGGAGGCGGTATATAGGGGCCTATGGCAGATTAGGGGCCTGGCAGCAGCTATGGGAGGCCCGTAATCTGCCAGCACCCTATGTCAAAAAATTCTACACACCAGCAGTGTGTGAGGAGACCTGAAAGTGGCACATGGCAGAGTGTGGCGATGGAGACAGCAGCAATGGGAGGCCGTACAGGGACCCATGAGAGACTCTGGACCTGGCAGCAGCATGAGGAAGCGGTATATAGGGGCCTATGGCAGATTAGGGGCCTGGCAGCAGCTATGGGAGGCCCGTAATCTGCCAGCACCCTATGTCAAAAAATTCTACACACCAGCAGTGTGTGAGGAGACCTGAAAGTGGCACATGGCAGAGTGTGGCGATGGAGACAGCAGCAATGGGAGGCCGTACAGGGACCCATGACAGACTCTGGACCTGGCAGCAGCATGAGGAAGCGGTATATAGGGGCCTATGGCAGATTAGGGGCCTGGCAGCAGCAATGGGAGGCCCATAATCTGCCAGCACACTATGTCAAAAAATTCTACACACCAGCAGTGTGTGAGGAGACCTGAAAGTGGCACATGGCAGAGTGTGGCGATGGAGACAGCAGCAATGGGAGGCCGTACAGGGACCCATGACAGACTCTGGACCTGGCAGCAGCATGAGGAGGCGGTATATAGGGGCCTATGGCAGATTAGGGGCCTGGCAGCAGCTATGGGAGGCCCATAATCTGCCAGCACCCTATGTCAAAAAATTCTACACACCAGCAGTGTGTGAGGAGACCTGAAAGTGGCACATGGCAGAGTGTGGCGATGGAGACAGCAGCAATGGGAGGCCGTACAGGGACCCATGACAGACTCTGGACCTGGCAGCAGCATGAGGAGGCGGTATATAGGGGCCTATGGCAGATTAGGGGCCTGGCAGCAGCTATGGGAGGCCCATAATCTGCCAGCACCCTATGTCAAAAAATTCTACACACCAGCAGTGTGTGAGGAGACCTGAAAGTGGCACATGGCAGAGTGTGGCGATGGAGACAGCAGCAATGGGAGGCCGTACAGGGACCCATGACAGACTCTGGACCTGGCAGCAGCATGAGGAAGCGGTATATAGGGGCCTATGGCAGATTAGGGGCCTGGCAGCAGCTATAGGAGGCCCATAAACTGCCAGCACCCTATGTCAAAAAATTCTACACACCAGCAGTGTGTGAGGAGACCTGAAAGTGGCACATGGCAGAGTGTGGCGATGGAGACAGCAGCAATGGGAGGCCGTACAGGGACCCATGACAGACTCTGGACCTGGCAGCAGCATGAGGAGGCGGTATATAGGGGCCTGTGGCAGATTAGGGGCCTGGCAGCAGCTATGGGAGGCCCATAATCTGCCAGCACCCTATGTCAAAAAATTCTACACAGCAGCAGTGTGTGAGGAGACCTGAAAGTGGCACATGGCAGAGTGTGGCGATGGAGACAGCAGCAATGGGAGGCCGTACAGGGACCCATGACAGACTCTGGACCTGGCAGCAGCATGAGGAAGCGGTATATAGGGGCCTATGGCAGATTAGGGGCCTGGCAGCAGCTATAGGAGGCCCATAAACTGCCAGCACCCTATGTCAAAAAATTCTACACACCAGCAGTGTGTGAGGAGACCTGAAAGTGGCACATGGCAGAGTGTGGCGATGGAGACAGCAGCAATGGGAGGCCGTACAGGGACCCATGACAGACTCTGGACCTGGCAGCAGCATGAGGAGGCGGTATATAGGGGCCTGTGGCAGATTAGGGGCCTGGCAGCAGCTATGGGAGGCCCATAATCTGCCAGCACCCTATGTCAAAAAATTCTACACACCAGCAGTGTGTGAGGAGACCTGAAAGTGGCACATGGCAGAGTGTGGCGATGGAGACAGCAGCAATGGGAGGCCGTACAGGGACCCATGACAGACTCTGGACCTGGCAGCAGCATGAGGAGGCGGTATATAGGGGCCTATGGCAGATTAGGGGCCTGGCAGCAGCTATGGGAGGCCCTTAATCTGCCAGCACCCTATGTCAAAAAATTCTACACACCAGCAGTGTGAGGAGACCTGAAAGTGGCACATGGCAGAGTGTGGCGATGGAGACAGCAGCAATGGGAGGCCGTACAGGGACCCATGACAGACTCTGGACCTGGCAGCAGCATGAGGAGGCGGTATATAGGGGCCTATGGCAGATTAGGGGCCTGGCAGCAGCTATGGGAGGCCCTTAATCTGCCAGCACCCTATGTCAAAAAATTCTACACACCAGCAGTGTGTGAGGAGACCTGAAAGTGGCACATGGCAGAGTGTGGCGATGGAGACAGCAGCAATGGGAGGCCGTACAGGGACCCATGACAGACTCTGGACCTGGCAGCAGCATGAGGAGGCGGTATATAGGGGCCTATGGCAGATTAGGGGCCTGGCAGCAGCTATGGGAGGCCCTTAATCTGCCAGCACCCTATGTCAAAAAATTCTACACACCAGCAGTGTGAGGAGACCTGAAAGTGGCACATGGCAGAGTGTGGCGATGGAGACAGCAGCAATGGGAGGCCGTACAGGGACCCATGACAGACTCTGGACCTGGCAGCAGCATGAGGAGGCGGTATATAGGGGCCTATGGCAGATTAGGGGCCTGGCAGCAGCTATGGGAGGCCCTTAATCTGCCAGCACCCTATGTCAAAAAATTCTACACACCAGCAGTGTGAGGAGACCTGAAAGTGGCACATGGCAGAGTGTGGCGATGGAGACAGCAGCAATGGGAGGCCGTACAGGGACCCATGAGAGACTCTGGACCTGGCAGCAGCATGAGGAGGCGGTATATAGGGGTCTATGGCAGATTAGGGGCCTGGCAGCAGCTATGGGAGGCCCGTAATCTGCCAGCACCCTATGTCAAAAAATTCTACACACCAGCAGTGTGTGAGGAGACCTGAAAGTGGCACATGGCAGAGTGTGGCGATGGAGACAGCAGCAATGGGAGGCCGTACAGGGACCCATGAGAGACTCTGGACCTGGCAGCAGCATGAGGAAGCGGTATATAGGGGCCTATGGCAGATTAGGGGCCTGGCAGCAGCAATGGGAGGCCCATAATCTGCCAGCACCCTATGTCAAAAAATTCTACACACCAGCAGTGTGTGAGGAGACCTGAAAGTGGCACATGGCAGAGTGTGGCGATGGAGACAGCAGCAATGGGAGGCCGTACAGGGACCCATGACAGACTCTGGACCTGGCAGCAGCATGAGGAGGCGGTATATAGGGGCCTATGGCAGATTAGGGGCCTGGCAGCAGCTATGGGAGGCCCATAATCTGCCAGCACCCTATGTCAAAAAATTCTACACACCAGCAGTGTGTGAGGAGACCTGAAAGTGGCACATGGCAGAGTGTGGCGATGGAGACAGCAGCAATGGGAGGCCGTACAGGGACCCATGACAGACTCTGGACCTGGCAGCAGCATGAGGAAGCGGTATATAGGGGCCTATGGCAGATTAGGGGCCTGGCAGCAGCTATAGGAGGCCCATAAACTGCCAGCACCCTATGTCAAAAAATTCTACACACCAGCAGTGTGTGAGGAGACCTGAAAGTGGCACATGGCAGAGTGTGGCGATGGAGACAGCAGCAATGGGAGGCCGTACAGGGACCCATGACAGACTCTGGACCTGGCAGCAGCATGAGGAGGCGGTATATAGGGGCCTGTGGCAGATTAGGGGCCTGGCAGCAGCTATGGGAGGCCCATAATCTGCCAGCACCCTATGTCAAAAAATTCTACACACCAGCAGTGTGTGAGGAGACCTGAAAGTGGCACATGGCAGAGTGTGGCGATGGAGACAGCAGCAATGGGAGGCCGTACAGGGACCCATGACAGACTCTGGACCTGGCAGCAGCATGAGGAAGCGGTATATAGGGGCCTATGGCAGATTAGGGGCCTGGCAGCAGCTATAGGAGGCCCATAAACTGCCAGCACCCTATGTCAAAAAATTCTACACACCAGCAGTGTGTGAGGAGACCTGAAAGTGGCACATGGCAGAGTGTGGCGATGGAGACAGCAGCAATGGGAGGCCGTACAGGGACCCATGACAGACTCTGGACCTGGCAGCAGCATGAGGAGGCGGTATATAGGGGCCTATGGCAGATTAGGGGCCTGGCAGCAGCTATGGGAGGCCCGTAATCTGCCAGCACCCTATGTCAAAAAATTCTACACACCAGCAGTGTGTGAGGAGACCTGAAAGTGGCACATGGCAGAGTGTGGCGATGGAGACAGCAGCAATGGGAGGCCGTACAGGGACCCATGAGAGACTCTGGACCTGGCAGCAGCATGAGGAAGCGGTATATAGGGGCCTATGGCAGATTAGGGGCCTGGCAGCAGCTATGGGAGGCCCATAATCTGCCAGCACCCTATGTCAAAAAATTCTACACACCAGCAGTGTGTGAGGAGACCTGAAAGTGGCACATGGCAGAGTGTGGCGATGGAGACAGCAGCAATGGGAGGCCGTACAGGGACCCATGAGAGACTCTGGACCTGGCAGCAGCATGAGGAAGCGGTATATAGGGGCCTATGGCAGATTAGGGGCCTGGCAGCAGCAATGGGAGGCCCATAATCTGCCAGCACCCTATGTCAAAAAATTCTACACACCAGCAGTGTGTGAGGAGACCTGAAAGTGGCACATGGCAGAGTGTGGCGATGGAGACAGCAGCAATGGGAGGCCGTACAGGGACCCATGACAGACTCTGGACCTGGCAGCAGCATGAGGAGGCGGTATATAGGGGCCTATGGCAGATTAGGGGCCTGGCAGCAGCTATGGGAGGCCCATAATCTGCCAGCACCCTATGTCAAAAAATTCTACACACCAGCAGTGTGTGAGGAGACCTGAAAGTGGCACATGGCAGAGTGTGGCGATGGAGACAGCAGCAATGGGAGGCCGTACAGGGACCCATGACAGACTCTGGACCTGGCAGCAGCATGAGGAAGCAGTATATAGGGGCCTATGGCAGATTAGGGGCCTGGCAGCAGCAATGGGAGGCCCATAATCTGCCAGCACCCTATGTCAAAAAATTCTACACACCAGCAGTGTGTGAGGAGACCTGAAAGTGGCACATGGCAGAGTGTGGCGATGGAGACAGCAGCAATGGGAGGCCGTACAGGGACCCATGAGAGACTCTGGACCTGGCAGCAGCATGAGGAAGCGGTATATAGGGGCCTATGGCAGATTAGGGGCCTGGCAGCAGCAATGGGAGGCCCATAATCTGCCAGCACCCTATGTCAAAAAATTCTACACACCAGCAGTGTGTGAGGAGACCTGAAAGTGGCACATGGCAGAGTGTGGCGATGGAGACAGCAGCAATGGGAGGCCGTACAGGGACCCATGACAGACTCTGGACCTGGCAGCAGCATGAGGAGGCGGTATATAGGGGCCTATGGCAGATTAGGGGCCTGGCAGCAGCTATGGGAGGCCCATAATCTGCCAGCACCCTATGTCAAAAAATTCTACACACCAGCAGTGTGTGAGGAGACCTGAAAGTGGCACATGGCAGAGTGTGGCGATGGAGACAGCAGCAATGGGAGGCCGTACAGGGACCCATGACAGACTCTGGACCTGGCAGCAGCATGAGGAGGCGGTATATAGGGGCCTGTGGCAGATTAGGGGCCTGGCAGCAGCTATAGGAGGCCCATAATCTGCCAGCACCCTATGTCAAAAAATTCTACACACCAGCAGTGTGTGAGGAGACCTCAAAGTGGCACATGTTTGAGGCATGATTCATGGCGGATTTAGTCAGTTGTGTCAGGAACTGGTGGTTTGAAATCCAGACTAATCCACGCCTGATTCATTTTCACAAACGTCAGTCTCTCCACACTTTGGGTGGACAGTCGTGTCCTCCGCGGAGTTACAATACCTCCTGCCGCACTAAACACGCGCTCCGATGCCACGCTACTGGCCGGGCATGACAGCCTTTCAAGGGCAAATTCAGCTAGTTGGGGCCAAAGGTCAAGTTTCGTTGCCCAGTAGTCAAGGGGATTGTCTACCTCGGTTGGCAGGGTGCTGTCCAAGTAGGCCCAAGCCTGTTGTTTGAGGTCCTGCTCCAGGTCCACCTGATGCTGCTGCTGCTGCTGCGGCTGGTTAGTAGTTTCCTCACTGCGCTGGTGAAGAAAGCTACTCATCATCGACTGCAGACTGAGGCAGCTGCTGCTGGTGGAGCTGCCACTGCTCCTACCACCCCACCCCTCCCCTGCTGCCATGGCAGCGGAACGCGAGCGCACAGGGCCCACAGTGTCTGAGGATGGACGTTGGCGCACAAAGGCAGAGACCAACTGACTACATAGGTGGTTTTTATAGTACGTTATTTTGGCCTCCCTCTCAGCAGGTGTGAAAAAGGCCACCATTTTTGAACGGTAGCGAGGGTCCAACAAGGTGGACAGCCAAAAGTCATCCCTCTGTCTGATGGTTATTATTCGGCTGTCGCTACGCAAGCAACCGAGCATGCTATGGGCCATTTGTGCCAAGGAATGCGAGGGACTCCCTGCCTCCATCTCCACAGCATACTGCCACGGTGCGTCTGGGTCCTCTGTCTCCTCCTCCTCCTCCTCTACCAGATGCTCCTGCTCCTCCACTCCTGTCCGCTGAGTGGAAAAACCACCCATTTCACTCAATAATTCCTGAGCACAAATGTCCTCCTCTACCTCCTCCTCTTCTTCCTGTCCTGCCCCCACAGGGGTCATGTGGCGTTGAGATCTGTGCGCCACGTCTACCGCACCCTGACCAGCCATTGTTAACAGCATTTGTTCAAGGACGTGCAACAGAGGAATGACGTCGTTCATCCCATAGTCCTGCCGACTCACGAATAGCGTGGCCTCCTCAAAGGGCCTGAGCAAGCGCAGGTGTCACGCATGAGCTGCCAATGGCTGACATCGAAGTTACACAGGGGAGTACCTTTATCCGCTTGTAACATCAGGAAATCGGTGATGGCCTTTCGCTGTTCGTAAAGGCGGTCTAACATGTGTAGGGTTGAATTCCACCTTGTTGCAACGTCGCAGATCAGGCGATGCTGTGGAATTCCGTTCTGCCGCTGCAGCTCAAGGAGGGTGTGCTTTGCGGTGTAGGAATGGCTGAAATGCATGCAAAGTTTACGTGACATTTTAAGGATGTCTTGCAGTGGGATGGTGGATTTTAAGAACCGCTTGACAACCAGATTGAACACGTGAGCCATGCATGGCGCATGGCACAACCTTCCTTGACGCAGAGCAGACACCATGTTCTTTCCGTTGTCGGTCAACATGGTTCCGATTTTCAGTTTGCGCGGAGACAGCCATCTGTCGATTTCTCTGTTCATTACACTCAGAAGTTCCTCCCCTGTGTGACTACGTTCGCCAAGGCATACCAGGTGCAGAACAGCGTGACACCGTTGCGCCCTGCACATGTGATATGCCGGTCGGGTAATGGGACTTGGCACGGGGGTGGCGGCTGAGGACACGGCGGAAGAAGAGGTGGTAGAGGCGGACATCTTTGCCGGACCAAGGACGTGCAAACGTGGAGGCAAAAGCGGCGTGACCTGTCCAAGTTGCTGGTGCGGCTGTGACGGCACCACGTTCACCCAGTGGGCCGTAAATGACATGTACTGTCCCTGACCATAGTTACAGCTCCACACGTCGGCGCTGCCGTGCACTTTGGCAGAGACCGACATGCTCAAAGACTGGCCCACCATGTCTTCTACATGTGAATGCAGGGCTGGCACTGCCTTTTTGGCGAAGAAATGACGGCTTGGCACTCTCCACCGCGGCGCGGCACAAGCCATCATTTCTCTGAAAGGTGCTGAGTCCACCACTTGGAAAGGGAGGGACTGCAGCACCAGCAACTTGGACAGGAGGACGTTCAGCTTTTGCACCGTCGGGTGCGTGCTCGCAAACTGTTGTCTCTTGGAAACGGATTCCAAGAAAGACTGCTGACGGAATCCGTGAAGAGGAGTAGCAGGAGAAGGAGCATCTGAACGAGCGGAAGATGCCAACGAGCGACAACTCCCCTCAGCAGAGGTGTTGGAGCCTTGACTGGCTGATGGAGGGCGATTGACGTCGGGTGACGGAGCAAGTAACGGAGCGGGTGATGGAGCGGGGGCTGGGGCGGGCAGAACCGCCGTATCTTTATCACGGTTTTCCCAGGCCACCAAATGGCGACGCTGCATATGCTGCCGCAACGCTGTAGTCCCAACATGGGCCCCCTGGCCACGCTTGACTTTCTGGCCACATAGTCGACATACGGCTACGTTTACTTCCTCGGGCGGCTTGACGAAAAATTGCCACACCGCCGAGTAGGAAACTTTGCCCCCGATACTCCTCACTGGCTGACTGCTGCTTCCTCCGTGCACACCGGCACCACTACTGGCCGTGGTGGTAGGCTGCAGTGGAGCTGGTGCTCTACTCCGTGGACGTTTGGCTCCACTGACACTGCTGCGACCCTGCTGCTGTCTCCTGGGCAACCCACCGACTGTTTTGCTCGCTGCCAAGCTGCCACCCTCTTCTCCTGATGATGCGGAAGAAATTGCCTGATGACGACGAGGCTGCCAAGTGCGATCAACCTCCTCATCATCAAGTAGGGTCTCCGCCTCACTACTAGCCCCCTCGGCTGCGTCTGGGTCAGGAGACAGACCTGTCTCTAGACCGGCTACCGAGCCACTCTCCTCGCCACTACTTCTTCGCCTGGCTGCTGAAAAGGCGGATGTCTCCCCCCGTTCCTGACCGCCCTCTGTTAGCTCTTCCTCACTGTACAGTGGGGCTGAGCCCACAGCATGCGATACTTCGCTTGGTGAGGGAACACCAAAGGACAGGGGCAGGTAGAGGACACGTGATTTCAGTGGGCTTGGTCCCGGGCCATGCCAACTAACGGTTGTGTCTGACGTACCCACCGACCGTTGGCTGTAGGTGTCAGAGGTGACCTGGGAAGAGGAAGACGACCGAGCCAACCAATCGACGACGGCAGGGTTGTCGGTGGAGACACGACCGCTGGATGACACCGGGAGCACTGGCCTCTGGCTGCGAATAGTGCTGCCTCGACCCCTTCCTCTGCTGCCACGTCTGCTCGCTCCTAAAACATTGCCTCCTCTGCCACTCCTCTGCATGTTGTCTGACATACTCTTTAATTAAACGATTATGTGTCCCTGAGTAACAATTCTGTGTCCCTGAGTAACAATTCTGTGTCTGTGCGAGTAACAATTCTGTGGCCCTAAGTAACAGTTCTGTGGCCCTCAGTAACAATTCTGTGTCCCTGATTAACGTTTCTGTGGCCCCAAGTAACAGTTCTGTGGCCCTCAGTAACAATTCTGTGTCTGTGCGAGTAACAATTCTGTGTCTGTGCGAGTAACAATTCTGTGGCCCTAAGTAAAGTTTCTGTGGCCCTAAGTAACAATTCTCTGGCACTCAGTAACAATTCTGTCTGTCCCTGAGTAACAATTCTCTGGCACTCAGTAACAATTCTGTCTGTCCCTGAGTAAAAATTCTGTGGCCCTAAGTAAAGTTTCTGGGGCCCTGAGTAACAATTATCTGGCACTCAGTAACAATTCTGTCTGTCCCTGAGTAACAATTCTCTGGCACTCAGTAACAATTCTGTCTGTCCCTGAGTAAAAATTCTCTGGCCCTAAGTAAAGTTTCTGGGGCCCTGAGTAACAATTATCTGGCACTCAGTAACAATTCTGTCTGTCCCTGAGTAACAATTCTCTGGCACTCAGTAACAATTCTGTCTGTCCCTGAGTAAAAATTCTCTGGCCCTAAGTAAAGTTTCTGTGGCCCTGAGTAACAATTCTCTGGCACTCCGTAACAATTCTGTCTGTCCCTGAGTAACAATTCTCTGGCACTCAGTAACAATTCTGTCTGTCCCTGAGTAAAAATTCTGTGGCCCTAATTAAAGTTTCTGTGGCCCTAAGTAACAATTCTCTGGCACTCAGTAACAATTCTGTCTGTCCCTGAGTAACAATTCTCTGGCACTCGGTAACAATTCTGTCTGTCCCTGAGTAACAATTCTCTGGCACTCAGTAACAATTCTGTCTGTCCCTGAGTAAAAATTCTGTGGCCCTAATTAAAGTTTCTGTGGCCCTAAGTAACAATTCTCTGGCACTCAGTAACAATTCTGTCTGTCCCTGAGTAACAATTATCTGGCACTCCGTAACAATTCTGTCTGTCCCTGAGTAACAATTCTCTGGCACTCAGTAACAATTCTGTCTGTCCCTGAGTAAAAATTCTGTGGCCCTAAGTAAAGTTTCTGTGGCCCTGAGTAACAATTCTCTGGCACTCCGTAACAATTCTGTCTGTCCCTGAGTAACAATTCTCTGGCACTCAGTAACAATTCTGTCTGTCCCTGAGTAAAAATTCTGTGGCCCTAATTAAAGTTTCTGTGGCCCTAAGTAACAATTCTCTGGCACTCAGTAACAATTCTGTCTGTCCCTGAGTAACAATTCTCTGGCACTCCGTAACAATTCTGTCTGTCCCTGAGTAAAAATTCTGTGGCCCTAATTAAAGTTTCTGTGGCCCTAAGTAACAATTCTCTGGCACTCAGTAACAATTCTGTCTGTCCCTGAGTAACAATTCTCTGGCACTCCGTAACAATTCTGTCTGTCCCTGAGTAACAATTCTCTGGCACTCAGTAACAATTCTGTCTGTCCCTGAGTAAAAATTCTGTGGCCCTAAGTAAAGTTTCTGTGGCCCTGAGTAACAATTCTCTGGCACTCCGTAACAATTCTGTCTGTCCCTGAGTAACAATTCTCTGGCACTCAGTAACAATTCTGTCTGTCCCTGAGTAAAAATTCTGTGGCCCTAATTAAAGTTTCTGTGGCCCTAAGTAACAATTCTCTGGCACTCAGTAACAATTCTGTCCCTGAGTAACAATTCTGTGGCCCTAATAACGTTTCTGTGGCCCTAAGTAACAATTCTCTGGCACTGAGTAACAATTCTGTCTGTCCCTGATTATGAATTCTGTGGCCCTAACTAGCGTTTCTTTGTCCCTAAATAACGATTCTGTGGCCCTCATTAACAAGTCTGTGTCCCTGAGTAATGGTTCTCTGTCCCTAAGTAACTTTTCTCTGTCCCCAATTATCGTTTCTGTGGCCCTAACTCTGTCCCTGTCCCTAGTACAGAGCGGTCTGCCTCTGTTCAATAACTGCAGGCAAATGAAGAATTCCAAAATGGCCACTATTTATAGCTCGACCATTACACAGTGCTGGCTGGCTGGCTGCTGATAGGCTGATGCGATCACATGTAGTTGAGGAATGCATTATGGGTCAGCGCGCCTTGTCTGCGCGCCTTCCCAGACATCCCCGCTCCGTCGCCGCACATGTCAGCCGCCATTTTCTGAAAAATTTCGAATTAGGGTATTTTTCGGATTCGGCACGAATCGAAATTTTTCCGATATTCGACTCGAATTCCACTTCGGATACTTCGATTCGCTCATCTCTAACAGAAACCATTACTTTTGGCAATTGTACCATACAAAGCAGAATCTAGATCTGTTTCAAGAGACAGATTTTATACAACATAAAAGCAAGAATGATTTTTGTCTAGATTAGTAAAGAATTAATTCTAGAATGGAATGTAACACTGGAATTCTAAGAAAGACCATCTCACCAATATGAGGTGCTCCGTAACTTGACCAGGCTGAGACCAGTGGATAATGGGAACATACCACAGGTTTCCTCACCTGAGTGTTTGTAAGAACCTTTTGTCCAGTATACTGAAAATGGAAATATAGAAAATAACACATTAAAAAGTACAATCAATGGAAAAAGGATGGTACTGAAGAATTAGAATGGGTTTAGCCATGTTTACATTTGACACAGTATAATCACCTGCTTTTATTCAGTTATAGATTTCTGTAATTCTTCTATATAGCTTTTGCTTTACCTGAATAAGTGTAAACACATCGGGAGCTGATGATTGTACGGAATATGGCAAGTTATAGGATCGTTTTTTGCGTTGATATGCACCATATGAATAAACAAAATTATAGTAGAAGCATACAGGTTTATTCTCGTGTACACGATAGGGGTAGCCATACCGCCTTCTCTGTGCAAGAAGACTGTATACCTATGGGGAAAAAAACGATATACAGTAGAAACTTTGTAAGGATTGTGTTGGTGATTTAGGAACACAGGTTGCTAAAATCACAATTGCAACTAGTCTTATATAAGGAAACTATTCCCCACTTTACAATCTTCATTTTTATTTCAAAGGTTGGTGATAAATAATATTATGAATAAGGATTAATCAAGGGACATCTCAATAAATCATGGGTCCAGGGGCCAACTGACCATTTGGAAACTCGGGAACTGCCCGAGGGCCTGGGGTCAGTAGGGGGGCCCATGAGATGCCCCTGTTACCTTTTTCATAGGCTTTTTTGAGTTTGGGCAAGGACACAGGGGCCCCATGATCCCCTATTGCCCGGGGGCCCCATGAGTTGTCAGTCCGCCCCTGCATGGGTCCCATGATACTTTAAATACCAACTCCAGGCAAAATGTTTTTGTGGCATACAGTGGGCACAGGACTAATCCTATGTGAGGTTTTAGATGCTGTGTGTTTCGGAGGTGGTGGTGGGGGCATTTGCTTTACCGCCTCTTCTAACACATGTCACTTGTGCAGACAGTGGAGGGAAATCTCCATAGTAGGGACACATACAGCAATAAAATCCTAACAGAGGCTTGATCCCTTTACTACTCCACTATAAAAATGCTTCTGGTACTGTATCCCCACCTTGGAGAAATCAATGTAATGTTCTCAAGTGCACTTCCTTAGAGCAGTATGGTCATAAAAGTAAAGGTGCTGAAATGACCAGGATGGACAGCAATGTCAATATAAATCTTGAGGATATAGTACTGACTGTACTGGGCCCCAGTAGTCTTTGGCTTTATCACCATTTTTTGTGCTGGTGTTACAGAAGGGGGGTTTACACACTAAATTCTAACAAGCGGCACATTAAAATGGGCCAACTTACCATATCACTGGAGATATCAGTTTCTGGCCTCAGAAGCATAACACCTTCATCCACTGACCTCACTGAACACAAAGACCCAGGCTGTGCATTTACATGTAGAGTACTCTGTGAGTTTGGGGAAACCTCTCTTTTTGAAAATGCTAGTTTCACCTGGAAATAAAACATGAGATGATAAAGTTCTAGGTGCAATACCTGCCAAAGCTGGTATGAAATCTGAAAGATTATCTGAAAGGAAGATGCATTTTTGTAACCTGGAGCTTGGTTTCTTTATACCAAAATCCCCCCTTTCACAGTTTGTACAACCTCTCTAAATTCAATATGCAAGGAACCATGCATGATCTCAATTTAGTTTGCTATTACTGTCTATAGTACACAGTTGTCATTTTTACACTTTGCTTTCTATACAAATTTATTGGAAGTGAAATATGCATTTTTAGACATTAAAGAGGTGAGACCCTTGATTTGGTCATGGGTTTATGTACATGTGGGTGTAGTTTGGGGGATTAGGACATCAATGTAAATCAGAGGGACAGGGCTGTATTTACTATATTCGTAGCCAAGAAGCTAAGATAATAGTGAGAGAGCTAATTAGATCCAAGGACTGCTGCTAAAGGCTCCTCACCTGCTTCAGCAGCTGCCCTCAGAGAAGGTTCATGTACCTACTCTGCACTCAGGGGCTACTAGGTTTTTAGGGGTCCAATGATCGTCTAAAGAAGGTGGTCATTTCCAAACAGGAGCATAGCTAGGATGGTCTAAACAGGCCAAAGTCAGTGCAAAATGCAGTATCTAAGGGTCTGCAGAGTGCAGCCAGGAAAGGTCTGGGGATTGTCTGCAATTAGGAAGATGTAGCAGCAGGAGAACAAAATGAGACAGGTTCAGATTTAAACCACAGGTTGGGTATTGGGAATCAGCAGATTTGCCATGTTGAATCCCAGAAAAAAGTGAAAAACTAGAGTACGTGTAGATTCTGCAGACAAACATCTAGTGCAGCTCTATAGATCCATTCAATCAGCAACCTGTAGCTTGACTGACAAGCTGTCATCAGCTCTACAGGTTGTTGCTATCATCTCTTTTGCCAGCAGTGTGGAATACAGCAGCTGACTCAAGAAAGCAAATCCTACTATGACTTTGCGCAGCCTGCAATAATTTTTCTCTGAATACCCTGCAACTGTGTGTCGCAATATATACCTGCACGGGGCGGACTGACAACTCATGGGGCCCTCGGGCAATAGGGGATTTTTATTTGGTACACAGTTTTAATAAATTCCCTGCTTATGGTTTTTATTGTAAGTTGTTAAATAGACAAAAATGTTATAAATACATTTTAAGCTTTTTTCATCGCTTTTAAAAATGCTTTTTGGTTAAATTTTATATACACTGTAATGCAGAGGCTGGTAGCTAGAGAGTCTGCTTGTATATAAATCTATTGTGAGCACTCTTTTTGGCTGGTATGGTGATCAGATTATTAGAAACCATTCTGATTGGTTCCTGATCGCTGGTCTGAGACTTGACAGCTTTTGGTGACATTAGGGTCCCTAAGCTTAAAACATGCACCTTTTAGCTCTGAAATTAAACATAGATTACTATTCTCACTCTGCTGGTAATATAGAAATTTCAGACATAAGAGATTAAGCTAAAAAGACTAGTTTATTGTGTGTCAAGGAAAAATCAGGACTGATCACAACACTGGTGAATTACTGAGTGTTTGAAACTGATTGGAGCAGGGGCATGTAATACTTTCTGTAATGTTACAGAATTTTGATTTTGCCAATGAAAACTGTAGACTGGAAAAGCAAGAAGATGGCCAAGACTTGATTTAGTGAACATGAGGGGTGAACCCAACAGATCAATGGTCTTTATAAAGGCAAGGAAATTTCTGACATACAACAGCTATCATGTGGCAAAAGATCAGTAAACTGGAAATGTCACAACTTTACTTATATTTCTTTTCATTAGAAATACTTTTTTTTAAACATTTTTTGATTTCTGATATACAAAGTAATAAACCTCATATGGATGTAACCAGGTAAAAAAGATGTGAAAACGGTAAAAAACAAGAACAACCAAAAAAACCCACAAAACATCTACATCTGTAAATAATTGCATTGTCTAATAACTTTAGTCAAGCTTTTTTAAGGATGAATCAACCTACAAATGTGTTCAGTGGTTTAGAGGCCTCTTCTACATTTATATTTTAAACTGCTGAAGCATTGCTTTTTACCACTAGAAGAACTGGCAAAGGAAAGTTACATGAAGATAATTGAAGCTGTATTAAACCCCAAAATAAAAATATGTTATATTGCAACTCATCAATTCTTACATGTGATGCCTGCATTAGTATTTTTATGAGGGGGGGTTTCTTTTACTCTCACCTAGTTTCCAGCCAGTAAGTCTATTATTTTTCAACTTCCTTTACCAGACCAAGCTATCCAGATAAAGTAGCAGTTAGAGTGTTGAGACACATCATTTAAAGGATAAGTTCAACTTTTATAAAAAAAAATAATAAATGCACATTTTTTGCAGGTAAAAAGATCTGCATTTACTATTTTTTTTTAGGAGCTTGCAAAGCATTTCACCAAGGACCAGTGCTTAACAGTGCAGTAGTAGTTCATTGCAGGGGCGGACTGACAACTCATGGGGCCCCCGGGCAATAGGGGATCATGGAGCCCCTGTGTCCTTGCCCAAACTCAAAAAAGCCTATGAAAAAGGTACCAGGGGCATCTCATGGGGCCCCCTACTGACCCCAGGCCCTCGGGCAGTGCCCGAGTTTCCAAATGGTCAGTCCGCCCCTGGTTCATTGAGAACTACAATCCAACATCCGCAAAGTATGTTGGTACTTGTAGTTCATTCATTCACAGAACTTTGTGAATGAATGACGCAGCCGTATGGGCAGAGCCCCACACGGCCACGCTTTTTTCAAAAACTGACAGCTGGTACAGGGATCAGCAAGCAGTTGCAGCAGTGGGAACGTGTTACATGTTTCACCCTAAAAATGCTTCTCAAAGGTGAACTTTAACACTGACAGGGGAGGTTACAATGGTCAGTGTTATTTCATTTATGCAAAACCTTCATTCCAAAACGAAAAAAAAACTATTGTTGCAATTGCTTAAATAGCATTAGCTGGAGTTCGGCTTTACTTTGTTAGTCAAGTCCATCTAACACTACCCTCTCCCAAATTGACAATGCTGCTGTCCAAAGGTGTCTCTGTTGCTCCTCCAGTGGAGTGGAGACAACCTAAGACAGGAAGTAGGTCACTGGCCAGGTCACCAAGTGAAAACAAGGAAAGAAGCCAAAAAAAGAAAACCAATGCAGCCAATACATTTAAGGACTGATAAGCTGCAATTTTTGTTTTGAGGGTTAAAGCCATTTTAACGTATCTCAACTAAATGCACATTGTGCTTTCACCATGTTGTCATTAACTGGACGTGTTGTTAACTGCCTCAGTAAGGCATTGATTTACCTTATTATTGAAGCATTTATTGACATGGAACATTTCAGTGTCAGCTAATATTTGTCCATTGCCAGGTAATACATATGCGAGGATGTGTGCCATGGGAGCAAGGTTAGCAGTGACCAGAAGAGGGACTACTATGGTGCCCATCATTACTAGACAAAGAAAGACCACATTTTATTAAAACAGCAGTGCAATAAAGTCATACATGTACATCACAGCTAGCAAAATATCAAATGATTTCCATACACACTAGGTTTATAAATGGGTGAATCCTAGGATCCCCTAATCTTTACTTTAGGTTCATCACACTTTCACCAAAACTACAATGTTTTCCCATCATTAGTCAGTAAAATATCCACCTGTTCCAAGATTTGCCAACAATGGGAGTTAAAATGTATCTGTAAAGGAAATCACTTATACACGGGGCATTCAGAAAGTTTCCACACTCTTACACAAACACACACATGTTAAAAAAGTACAGAAACTTTTTGAAGAACCCTTGTATATGTAATATAATATTACCTAATACAGTATGTCATATTTATATATGTAGAAAGTAAACAAATAAGCCTCTCAGTAATGCAATTACTAGGCTGCAGCTAGAAGGAGCTCTAATGATTTGTAGCATGACTTCTGGAGACTAACAACCAACAAGCTCACATTAAACTCGAAATAAGCAAGTGAGTCTCATGTGTTTTCTGCCTCATCTTTGAATACAGATACTGTAGGCTGCACCTTTGTCATACCTCACACTCAGATAACCGATAATCCTGTAATTTATACAGTATGTTTCTGACTGACATCCTAATATTTGGAAAAATATCTTCCAATGTTGAATTATGGAGACCTACATTGCTCATGCACAGTTAAAATGCATATGAAGTAAAAAATATTATTCAGTTTAGTTCTGAAAAGAGTAATGTGAGTGGTGAGGGGTTATAACCATTGTCGGGTTTTTATTACTGTCTCTGTCCCCATTAGAGAGATATTTGTCCTAATGACATTGTCAATGATGTTGTCACTGGGACTAAATGTAAGGGAGAAACTAGTATTAAAATAGAACTATAGGCAAAACTGTTTTCTTCATTGTGGATAGAGCAAGGGAAGTTTAGAATTTTTTTTCGCCATCTGTGCCCCCTTACAGAAATCTCCCTTCACTTCCTGTCTCATAGACAAACAGGAAGTGAGAGGAAATCCCTAGAAATTAAGGGAATTCCTTGGGGACTCTCAGGTCACCAGAACCAGTGTCCCCATAGGAAGAGTTCCCCTCTATTTGACAACCCGTAATTTGCAATTTTCTTTTACTTTAACTTTCAATGGTAATGACAAACAGGACAAATAGAGAGAGTGAATCTCCTTAGCAGGCACAGACAGCAATAAAAACTGACATGGGTTCTAATCCCCCTCCACTCTACCCAAAAGTAACAAAAAAAAAAAGTTTTGCCTTTAGTTATACTTTAAGAGTTGCCACCAGAACAGGCATACAAGGAAAATCTTATAAAGGGGACACTTGTTCAGGTGACAACAGTCACTATTAGAGATATTTTTTTCTCACTTTCTGTTGTGTCTACAGAACAGGAAGTGAATGGAGATCTCCCCAGTGGGATACAGATGAAAAAACCTGACAGCAGTTTTTACCATTCCCTACTCCATCCAAAATGAAAAGAAAATATTTGGCTTTATTTATAATGTAAGCTGTATGGCTGCTTAAGAAGCATAGGTCTCCATATTGTTTCCAGAGCATGCCAAGTGCATTGGGTTAGAAATGTGATTGTATTCACTCAAACTGATGGATCTCTGGAAATGGTCTCCATTTTTTGCATTTAAATGACTGATCTTTAACAATTTGTTTGTGCTTGAGACCATGCTGGACTGACTGGATCAGTCACTGGTCATGGGTGGGTGGATATATGGGTGAGTAGGGAGATGTCCCTCCGGTAGGGTGTGCCCAATGATGAATACTGGCGGCAAGCCCTCTTAGGGCTTGGGTTGCTGCCTTTTTTGGTATGGCCTTAAGGTTGCTTCCACATGTAAACTTGGAATAGTAGGAAAGAAGGTGCACCTGGTGTCCAAAATAATGCAATATTGGTGGTAGATAAAGAGGTGTTTATTGAGTTCAGCGACAAGTACATCTTTAACAATGGCCTTTAACAATTTAACAAGTTATCTTTAGAAATGGCTGTCAATCTACAAAAAACCACAAAATAAAACAAAATGTTACCAGAACTTCTGTTAATTCTGATTTTCTCCTGGCCATTCATTACAAGTTTCCCCTTTGAGACAATCTTTAGAAGAAAAATATTTTAAGGTGAATTTAAAACTGGGAAATACAAAAAGACCAGCAGATCTCACTTGCAATAATGTTTGTGTTACTGTTAGTAATCTTTCCAGATAGTCTCAATATATGTTACTGTCCTACTTCAGGTATGGGTAATGTTACAACAGTTCTGTTCTTTGCTTTTGGTTCTAGCATTCATTAGGCTAAAATGTTCTCGATTTTTGTACACCAAGAGGAAATTTGGGTAGGTACAGAAAGTTGTGGGTTGCTGTTGTCAGACACATATCTCACAACTTTCTGGGATGAGAGAGACACCTGAAGGACATGCTCCTACAATGCACCTGTGCAGACCAAAAAGAATTTATACGCTTTGCAGAGCAGTCCATAAAAACCTAAGCAGTCATGCACTGCCAAATTGAAAATGCCTAAATGCACATATCTGTACTTATTGGGCAGGGTAACAGAGCACCTATATTAATCTGACATGAGGGAGAAATTAACATCTACTGATATTATCATAGAATATCACCTGTTCCTAAAAGAACAGATGGACAGGAGTGTCTGCTATAGTGTGCTGCTGTCCTTAGCCATGGTATTTATTGCCCAGACTAAGTGACAATAGCACAAATACTAGGTAACAATAGTTTATAGGTTTTAGATACCCTGTGGTCCATATAAAATCAGCAAATTGGGGGAGGTATGATAGGGAGCTTAGATTTGGCTATCCATTACAGGTATAGACAATATTGACAGGTTGAGGGGAATGGACCAAAGCTCTGTACCTCAGAGGCTATCTGAGATTTACATAATAGAACTGGGATGAGTTTTGGGAGCTCCTGAAATACTTGGCAAGAATAAGAAGATACAATAGATGTTAATATGACCACATGGTAACCTAAACAATGGACTATGTGCTTACTCAAGGACTGTCAGGTCTGTCCTTTTGCTCCTGTCAGGTCTGTCCTTTTGCAGTTACCAGAATCTAGCCAAGCCACCAGTCTGAGGAGAGCTACTGTCTACAATTTCTATGTAGTGCCTGCAAGTTAATGTTACCTTAAGGTTCTGACAGCAACACGCAAAACCCTGAGACAGCAGCAAGTTCAGAAATTATGACAGAGAAATCTTGTCATTCAAATCCCAAATGTTTATGAAGCCAGGTGCTGGATTGTTTCTACCTACATATAAAATATCACTTTCAGGTGCATTGGCCCTCAGCATTGTTGGTATTTGTATGCCAATGCCACTGTGCGAAAATTAGAAATGGTTTATACCACATAATGGAGATCCAAAGTATCCTCTTGGGTCATCTGCTCACTGCGCCTCATGAGATAATCAATCTCTATTGGATTCTCTTGGTCACATGTTAGGGCACTGTCCGATGGTTGAACTTTTATGAAGCTGTTACTGGCAGAGTTAAATGAATTCAGGGTCTGATGTGCATCAACACTGTAAGGATTGAGTATTCCATATACCCGCTCTGGCTTTTTTTTCTGATACGAAGCCTAAGACGTAACACATTTCTGAGTTAGAATCTGTACACCATAAATTCCATCCTTTACAGAAATATAATTTCATTCTTCTGAAGAGAATCTCCCAATGGGCCACCTTGAAAACAAATACAAATGTCTGCATTGTCTACAGCAGCCAGTCAGATTACAGCAGTTTTTCTAGCATATTCTGACTGATAGCAATGCTTAACCAGTCAGATTTTAGATGTAAACCTTGGGATGTGAATCTGTTCCTAGATCTAGTCCGCCTTTAACACACTTTTTCACATAGTGGTCATAATGAGCAAAACTTTCAGCAGCTCTTTACACACAGACCCTACTTGTAGATGTATATCCAACACATGGCCTGCTTTGTTACCATGCATGGGTTTTTATACAGTTTATGTCTGAGACCATTTTCTGTTGTATATTATATTCTAGTCAACATCTATAAAGGCTGTTTTATAATGCCACACTTCAGGCTGTCAACTTTGATACCAAGCATTACATTTTGCTTTTCTATAAAGAATGTCCAAGGCAAGAGATAAAAAATAAGGTTTGGAGATAACTCTTTTATGCTTTTCCACATTAAAGATGTAGAACAATATAGACTCAAAACACACATCATTGTTACATCTCCAATCCATGAACAAAAGCTGCCTAAAATTTAAGGCAAGCCTTAGGTTGATGGTAGTTCCAGTACATCCTAATATCTACATGGACAGTTAGTTTATAAACAGGAAAAACAGGTGCTCTAACATAGAATAAAGCTACCAGGTATTTTTCTAGTTGTCAAGTAGTATGACCCTTCCTGCTATCCTTGTCTTAAGAGTGCAATGGAGCCAAAAGAGGGGCAAAAGAGCAAAAACAGGGGACAAAACCATAAAAAGCAAGGGCATTTATCCCATTATATAGCAAATGGATTTTCAGATAATACTTTACAGAGCAGTTGTGCTCAAAGTCATCAGGGGTACATGACCAACATGGATATGTACTTTGCTAGCTTTGGGTACAAATAGTCATAGATTTGTTGTACAGAATAACTGCAACCAAAATGGTTCTAATTTCTTAGGTTTTGATGAATGTTAGAACCTCTGTCAGGTTTATGTTGCCTCCTTGGGTAATTAGAATAGACAGTTTGGCCTGAGTATTACAGCACATCTTCCTACTTGCCTCCAAATGAAGGAAACATGAAGGTAGACTCATTGCATAGACTCTCTCAGAAGCAGCCATACTATGTGCTCTCTCCAAGGACATTGTAAAGAATACATACAGTAAGCCCAAAGTGCTTTTTAGTGTTGTAGGTGATTATGTACACAAAATACAGATAGACTTTAAGTTTGGACTGTTTATTATCTGGCAAAACTACACTAAGAATTTTGGGAGACGAGCGATCATCCATAATACTAAGATCTGACAAACCCATTGTGACTTTTCTTCCTACCCCAGGGAATTACTTACTCTGCCCAAATTATTGCAAATATGGCTTCAGTCTTGAGAAAATACATATATGAGGCCTTACCCTGCAAAGTCATACTCACTGTCAGATAAACTGGATGTCCATTCCATGGTTTTGTGTCCAATGAGAAACTCACTTCCCCCTTCTCATCTGTCTCATACACATGTTCCTTTATCACCGTGTCATATTTCTCTGTTACATACAATGTCTGAGATTTCATTGGGGATCCATCAGCACTGGCTGACTTTAACTATGAGAAGAGATTAAAACAGAGTAGGGCTGTTTAGAACACTATTAGGTGGAACTCCAAAGAAAAAGTTAAAGTCCACTCCTGATTCATCAGGTTACCAGCTGTCAATTCTTACCTTTCCCTTGTATTTCAGGCCTGTTTTGTAGTACAAGTCTGGTGTTTCTGTTTCTCCAAAGGTTACTTTAGCAATCATAGCTGAAACCTTGGAGCTGCCAGTCGCATTGGATTGGATCCCTGTAAAGAGAACAAAGAGGCTGTGTAGAGTATTCATTTTTTTTGTGTACCTAGCTGATAGTATGCAAGTCTTTCAGAACACTACAGAACAGTACACTACAGTAATACTAGAGTATTATGAGATGGAAGTTGTCAAGGAATAGGTATAAAACTAAGCAGATGCCCATAAGCCAGTTTTCTGTAGCTTCTATCGTGAAAGGGGGAAGGCTAGGAATAGACTTACTTGAATTGTAAGGGAAAATACTTCATTAAAGCCCAAAAACAGATTTTTTTGTGTAGTCAATACTTTGAAGAACCACCTTTTACTGCAATTAGAGCTGCAAGTTTTTTTGGGAATGTCTCTACCAGCTTTGCACTAGATCTAGAGCGTGAAATTTTTGCCCATTCTTCTTTGCAAAATAGCTCAAGCTCTGTCAGCAGGGCCGCTGTTAGACATCACGGGGCCCCGTACAGCCTACCTGACAGGGCCCCCTCACCCCCACCGCCAGAGACATTTCAAAATTATATTTATGGTAAAAATACACTAAAAATGTTGTTAATGTACCCAATACCAACAAAATTCCTGTACGGAGTTAATAAATAAAGCTGTGTGTGTAATTGAGGTCTTGGGGCTCATTCACATGGGTGCTGTGGCCTGTAGAGTGTGAATCAGTGGTTTGTTTATGTGGCTGGAGCCACTTGGAGCCGTATGCAGGTAACCTATGTTACACTATAGAAACTCTGCAGGTCTTAATTTGACAGGCATATAGACGCAGGTGTACAGCCCTGAACACAGACAGTGAACATTCAGGGCCACTTCCCCACGCCTGCACACCTGTCAGATGAAAACCTGTGTTCATACAGCTGCTGTGTCCCCATAGTGTAACAGGTGGCTCCAGCCACATGAACAACCCACTTATTCATGCTGTACAGGCTAGAGGACCTGTGTGAATGTGGCATTTTTGACAATTTTTTTACCTCAGCCCATTAATTTCAATGGGCTGACTAACGTGTGGGAACATGCAAAAATACTGCAGGCATATTATTTTAAAAGTGTGTTGCACTACTGTGCGGTGACATGCATTTTGATGGCTGTGAATGCATCTGTGTTTACTTGATGTGTGGAGGTGCATTTAAGTATTCATGGTACCCAGGGGCGGACTGACCATTTGGAAACTCAGGCACTGCCCGAGAGCCCGGGGTCAGTAGGGGGCCCCATGAGATGCCCCTGGTACCTTTTTCATAGGCTTTTTTGAGTTTGGGAAAGGACACAGGGGCCCCATGATCCCCTATTGCCCGGGTGCCCCATGAGTTGTCAGTCTGCCCCTGGTGGTACCTGCACACATCTGCAAAGGGCATTGCGTTTCTTTGCTGTGCAGGAAAATGCATGCTCTTGAATGTGTTTCTGCACCACAACTGGTGTGAACAAGTCCTAAGGGCCAGTTCACACTATAGAAACACAGTCTACATGTGTTCCAGATGCGCTTTTGCATGCACAGTTTTTACGCTTTTTTAGCACGTTCCGATGCATTTTTGATGCGTTTTTGACACGTTCCAGTGCATTTTTTATGCATTCCAGTTCTTTTTTCCCATCTTTTTCTTCAATTTAATTAGGGACATATGCGTTCCAGTGCGGTTTTGGTGTGTTCCGGTGCGTTTTACGGTGTTACAGTACAGTTCTGTGCAGATAAAATGCAGCCTGTTCTACTTTTTGTTCTGCAACCGGAACGCACTGGAACTGCAAGCACTGATGTGAACTATGACATTGACAACCATATAATCTACTTTCTGTGCATTTTGGATGCAAAAAAAAGCAACTGAAATGCATGTAGTGTGAACTGGCTCTGAGGGCTGGTTCACACTATAGAAACGCAGTCCAGATGCGTTCCGGATGCGTTCTTGCATGTGCATTTTTGCCACTTTCCGGTGCATTTTTTATGCATTTATGCTGTATTCCAGCGCGGTTTTTATGCATTTCAGTTCATTTTTTCCCCTCTAGTTTTCTTCAATTTAAATAGAGACATTCCAGGGCGTTTTTGATGCATTCCAGTGTGTTCAACTGCATTCCAGTACAGTTCTGTGCAGAAAAAATGCAGCATGTTCTATTTTTATTTCTGCAAACAGAACACACTGGAACTGCAAGCACTGATGTGAACTGTGACATTGACAACCATATCACCTACTTTCTGTGTGTTTTGGATGCAGAAAAAAAGCAACTGAAACGCATGTAGTGTGAACTGGCCCTAAAGGTTAGTATAGGTAAGGGAATGGGACTGACCAGGAATTGTGAATGCAATCAGACTAGTGGTGAGATACAATTAGGAATCTTATAATAATGTGAGATCTGAGTTGTAGGTGATAGGAGATGGGAAACATTAACTAGATCAGTAAATAAATAGTTAAATAAAAAGAGTTGAGCGGTGATATATAGATTTGCAGATGGAACAGGTGATGAAGGGGGGAGGGGGTAAAGTTGTATAATGAAAGAGGTTTGTAGCAGTGAACAGATCAGCAGTCTGGGGGAGAGGAGAGTAACAAAGTTGCAATGAAATGTAAACAGAAAGAAACATGAAAATGTCAAACTTGTGGAGCAGAGCAGGAGCGCCTCTAACATCACAACACTGAGCCACTGTGTGATAGAATGACAGGAGGCTAACAATTGAATTTAGCAGCTGCAGATGGGCTTGTCAGCTGCCTGGGCCCCCCTCCGCAGCTGAATAGGCCGGGCCCCCTACAGAAGGGCCAGGGGGTACCCCCTTATCAGAGGCCCTGTCTGTCAGATTGGATGTAGAGTGTCTGTAAACAACAATTTTCAAGTCTTGCCACAGATTCTCAATTGGATTTAGGTCTGGACTTTGACTGGGCCATTCTAACACATGAATATGCTTTAATCGAAACCATTCCATTGTAGCTCTGACTGTATGTTTAGGGTCGTTGTCCTGCTGGAAGGTGAACCTCTGCCCCAGTCTCAAGTCTTTTGCAGACTCAAACAGGTTTTCTTCAAAGATTGCCCTGTATTTAGCGCCTTCCATCTTCCCATCAACTCTGACCAAATTCCCTGTCCCTGCTGAAGAAAATCATCCCAACAACATGATGCTGCCGCCACCATGTTTCACGGTAGGGATGGTGTGTTCAGGGTGATGTGCAGTGTTAGTTTTCTGAGTTCCAGAGGATGGGGGAGGCTCTGGAGAAGTCCTGGAGATGGGCATGGGAGGAGGAGACAAGGGAGCTAGAGAGCAGGAGGTCGTGGGAGGAGCGGAGAGGACGGTTTGGGTGATATCTGGAGACAAGTTTGCTGATGTAATTTGGGGCAGAGTTATAAATGGCTTTATATGTTATTGTTAATGTTTTGAATTTTATTTGTTGTAAATGAGAAGCCAGTGGAGGGATTGGCAGAGAGGGGTGGCAGATACAGAACAGTTAGTAAGGTGGATGAGCCTGGCAGCAGCATTCATGATAAACTGAAGAGGGGTAGCCTGCGATTAGGTAGGCCAGTGAGGAGGGAGTTACAATAGTCAAGGCAAGAGATAACAAGGCAGTGAATAAGTTGCTTAGTGGTTTCAGTGGTTAAGAACGGTCGTGTCTTGGAGATGTTGTGGAGGTGAAGTCTACAAGATTTGGACAGTGATTGGATTTGGGGCTGGAAGGACAGATGGCAGTCTAGGATTACACCTAGTACCCTGGCATGAGGGGAGGGACTGATGGTTGTATTATTGATCTTGATGGAGAAATCAGGAGAGGGGCACAGGCTGGAAGGAATACTAAGAGCTCCGTTTTAGAAAGATTTTGTTTGAGGAAGTGGAATGACATCCATGCTGATATATCACTTAGTAGGTTAGTAATGCGATAGTAGACTGAAGGGGTGAGGTGAGGGGTAGAAAGATAGATTTGGGTGTCATCAGCATAGAGATGGTACTTGAATCTATGGGAGTTTATCAAGTGACCAAGGGAGGAGATGTAGATGGAGAAGAGTAGGGGTCCAAGGACAGAACCTTGAGTGTAGTTTTTTGAGGAGGGGATGGTCAACAGTATCAAAAGCCGCAGAGAGGTCAGTAAGAGTATGGAGTAGTGGACATACTGGCAGTTAGTAAATCATTAGTGAGTTTTAGTAGGGCAGTTTCAGTGAAGTGTAGTGAGCGAAAGCCAAACTGTAAAGGGTCAAGAAGGTTGTTGTCAGTGAGGAAGGAGCTCAGGCGATTGTAGAGTAAGCGTTCTAAGAGTTTAGAGGTGAATGGGAGCAGGGAGATGGGTCTTAAGTTGTTCAGATTGGTGGGGTCCAATGAGGGCTTTTTAAGTATGGGAGTGATCTGTGCATGCTTTAGAGGGGAAGGCACCAGTAGAGAGGGAGAGATTAAATATGTGAGTTAGGGAGCATAGGATAGAAGAAGAGGTTTACCGTAGTAGTTGTGAGGTGACAGGATCCAGAGGGCAGGTGGTAGCAAGGTCAAAAGAAGAAAGTGGAAAGATTTGAGGGAGGTTTAGTATAAGGTATGCTAAGTTGGATAGATGTCTGTGTAGTGGAGGTGCCTCTACAAATTGCATCAATCTTGTTTTTGAAATGATTGGCAATCTTGTAAGCAGTAAGTGAGTTACTGTGTGAAGGTGGAGAAAGTAGAGAGTTAAAAGTAGAGAAGAGAAGAGTTATACAAGTGTAGCACAGACCCTGTACTGGTCTGGCTGTTTGGTTCCAGGTTCCATTCCCTAATAGGCACACAGCAGTTCACAGTCAGAGAACAGGCTGTGCATGTCTGTTTGTGGTTTTTATTTATGTTATAGAATTAGACTAGGGTGGGAGTGAGCCTGGGCTTACTCCAATTAACTTTAACGACTTACAGTAGAGGATACCAAATCTGAACTATTCCTTCAGGGTGAAGGCACCCCTTTAAATTGAAGGTAAACTGAGGTAATAATTAGGGACTTCCCAGCAAAACTATAGTCCTGAATATACAAAGGAAGAGCTCTCCCAAAAAGAGGAAAAGAAAGTCTTTACGTCCAGAAGGCTGGTACTCACTGTTTCCTGAATACTGTGTATCTGCCTGCAGTATTAGTCAGTTATGGATTGCC
This sequence comes from Staurois parvus, assembly GCF_062004578.1. Lineage (NCBI taxonomy): Eukaryota > Metazoa > Chordata > Amphibia > Anura > Ranidae > Staurois > Staurois parvus. Next base: position 9,829,855 of record NW_028318321.1, read on the forward strand.
TGTTTCCTATATCCTAGATCCAGAAAATGGCCCTATGCCATCTTCAAGAGCATAAGAGAGGTCCCCCAGCCAAAGCAGAAGCTGGGACCCCCAAAAGGAGTCTTTTAGCTGCTGGTGTCCTACTCCCCCAGCAATCAAAAACCCTCTGTTCTGGGCCCCCAGCCTATTTATAATGCTTTCAGACCCCAGCTGGTCACTCACTCCACTGAGCAGGGATTGGCTGAAGAGGCATTAATATGCAGGCTAGGGTCTATGTTCTTCCACCCACTGTATCTGGAATTCAGGGGAAAGTAAACAAGCCTGCACCAGCAGAACCCAAAACAGACACTATTAATCAATTGATGAAAAACGAAATTTAAATACTAGCAGCCTACTGGGGTGCTACACATATATTTCCAGTCCTATTACTGATACTTTTGTAGCACCGTCCTAGTTTAACTAGGGGGAGCTAGAGTCCCAATTCTCAGTGAGGAAGGCTGAATAGCATCCTGGGTGTAATAGCCAGAAGGTCCAATTGTGGTCAGGAGCTGAGTGGCTCTGCAGGCTAGCCCCTCTGAATAGCATCCTGGGTGTAATAGCCAGAAGGTCCAGTTGTGGTCAGGAGCTGAGAGGCTCTGCAGGCTAGCCCCTCTGGAAGTTCCCCCTGCTCTGGGGCTTTGGAGAAAGGAGTGGCTGAATTGCACTCTCGAGGGATCCTAGCCAATCCCCAACAGAAGACTTGGTAAGGGGCTGGGTCACCTTTAAATGTGTTGGAGCCTGCTCAGTTGCAGGAGAGTTCAGGTGGAAGATAGAGAGGAAGATGTGAGACTGAAGGAATGAGGCTGCAAGGAGGCCCAGTGGAATGGGGCCTACCTGCAGGCCTGGAGCTGGAAAGGGGGAAAGCTCAGAGCTCCCAGAGCGAGGACCACCTTTATGGCAGGGAAGCTGATAGGTCTGGTAGCCACTACCAACCCACCAGTGGTACAGGAGAGGATCTGAGTGAGTACACCTACACCCCCTGGACAGATAGGGGAAGGAGCACTGTGGTGGGAAACCAGATTAAGCACTTGCCAGTGACTGCTCATTTTTTAAAGGGACAATAACTGTATCCCCTGTTCAGGGATACCTCCAGATTGCTGGGTGAAGAGGAGAAGTACATCTAGGGTTTTGGATGGTACACTAAGGAGATGCTGGCTAGCTCTTCAACAAAGACCATGCTGCAGAGAAGGCTTGTAAATAGTTCCAGGAAGTTGTCCTCCGTTTATCAGTTCCCTTGGGCATCCTGTACACCATTAACCCTATCCCAGTTCAATTCCCCTAATACAAATAACAAAACCAAAGCTCAAGGACTGATCTCTGACTCTGGATGCAAGCTTGTGTGGAGATGCATGTTGCCTGGCTGTGCAGAACTATAGGGGGACCTGAAATCTATTGCAGCTCCTAAGGGGGTAGTGCTATGCTTTCAACTCTCCCACACCCACCAATTAGATGGCTTGGACCCTGGAATAAAATTGCATTACATTACTTAGTGAAGTTGGGAGGATAAAAAATGGCTAGTGGTAAGACTGTAAGAAAAGGCCTATTTTCTATGCTGTAAAAGTAGGACATGAATTTGTGTTAGTTCTCTTATAACAATACATTACCTGTCCCATCCTCTATAAGGGAGGCTTCCGCATCAAGCTTCATGAGGTAGTGGTATGAACTAAGGTTATATGGCTCTGTCTGAACTTCCATCTCAAAGCAGCCACTTCTCTCAGTCTGTCAGTAAAAAATACAAATATCACATATTATTCTATCATTCATATTAGACAACTCAAGTCTTTTTAACCTATAGTGAATATGTCAGCTTGTGGGTTGTATGTGTTAGTTTTGTTCAGTAATCGTTTCCTTGTTCCATACCCGTCCTCTGTACTCATTGCATATATCCTGGGGGCACTGCTTCTTCATCGCCATCCAGTAATAGCAGAATGATTTTCGGCACAGCTTGGCTTTGATTTCCCCCTGGACGGGCTTTCCAGAAGTGTATCTAGAATGTAAAGATGATGGTGACCTATCAATTATAAAGAAATGTGTTCGAACTTCTTTAGAGGTTGTGGTTTGTAATGGATACATATAATAAAACGAATAGGAGTCCTTCTCCAATCCATGGACAAACAAGCTATCATACAGCCTCTTCATGCCTGGAGGGCTGGAACAAGGGGGAGAGGGAAAAGGGGCATGTGGCCCAGGTGCAATGTTGATATGTGGGGGGAAGACCCCCTAAGAGCCCCATAGTCTTCTCCTACCTTTAGAAAGAGGAAGCTTCAGCCCCCATCCCACCCTTACAGCCTCCTCCAAATCCCTTTAGTTCAATGCATCCCAAAGAGTCCACCTCCCAACTACCCTCCACTCCTTCATCTTACTGACATAGGTGGCAAAACAGTCCTCCTCAGACTGACACCACCAAAGCAGGGGCATTTATTTATTTATGATAGTTTTTAGAGAATACATAATTTAATTAAATAGTGTTTTCATAGCTGACTGGACTGCTAAGATTTATAAACATGACAGCTTGAACCCACTGTTCTGGAGGTAGATACTGTGCTAACTTGATACCATTATCTGCACCATTATCATTTTAGACTTTCTATTCTTAACACTGGAATTTCATCCAGGTTCAAGGTTCCAGGCAGGGGCGGACGGACAACTCATGGGGCCCCCTGGGCAATAGGGGATCATGGGGCCCCTGTGTCCTTGCCCAAACTCAAAAGAGCCTATGAAAAAGGTACCAGGGGCATCTCATAGGGCCCCCTACTGACCCAGGACCCTCAGGCAGTGCCCGAGTTTCCAAATAGTCAGTCCGCCCCTGGTCCCAGGTTCACGCTTCTTCACTTGATTTCATTGCTTTGACTTCATGCACAAAGGTCAATGCAAATTGCACCTGAAATTGCAAAAAATATTACAGGAACTACTTATAAAATCGTTTCGACTCAGAATTGTGCCACTTTGGTTCCATTGCTGGCAACAGGGTGTGACTAGTCATGCAATTTGGAACAGTGAAATCGTACTGGTGTGAATCAGGGCTTAGTGTCATTATGTATCTCATTAATGTTAACTACTTGCTTATTGGGTATTTTTACCCCCTTCATGTCCAGACCAATTTTCAGCTTTCAGCGCTGTTGCATTTTGAACGACAATTGTGCAGTCATGCAACACTGTACCCATATGAAATTTTAATCTTTTTTTTTTCACACAAAAGTGCTTTCTTTTAATCGCCACTGGAGTTTTTATTTTTTGCACTATAAACAAAAAAAGAGCAAAACATTTGAAAGAAAAAAAGTTTTTTTTGATGGAGTGATGGGCGCAACTGCTGGGCAGCACTGATGGGTGGCATTGCTGGGAACTGATGGGCAGCACTGATGATCAGGGCACTGATTATCAGTGTGGATGTCCTCTGTGACATTTGCCAATTATCGGCAGTACTTTCCTCACGCTATGACAATGTGAGGAAAATGCTGCCAATAGCCAGCTACAGTATTTACTTTGTAATCTGCTGTGTCATTGGACACAGCTGATCACGTGGTAAAGGGCCACTGTGATTGAGCTAGTCATGTGATCAGCTGTGTCCGTAGGACACAGCAATCACTGAGAGCACTGGATGCGTGCCGCTGGGGGCACGCGGGAGGTGTGTTCTGGGAAGATGTCATATGACGCCCTCCCAAGACTGGACAACCGCGCTGTAGCCATCATTCATTGTAAAGTGGTTAACATAATAAGTATTTCTTTATGTGTTGCCCTGTCTACAATGTGTAATGTGTTACATATATTGTACTTTATAAGTGTACCTCTAATGCAAATTTTACATAATAAAAAAAAATCAGATTTACCTTCCACATACTTTTAAAGGAAAGGTCTCCGTCAGGACAGTGACCACAGCAGGAAGCGAAACAAGAACTTCAAATTTTGGCGGCTCTGACAACAGACCCATGCACAAATAGAAAACAAAAACAGTGCAAAAGAAATGCCGTGATTAAACATGATAGAAAGACCTATTACAACGGTCTCTCAACATTTCAACATCTACAAAACAATATAGGTTATAAAAACCCTGAGCAGGTTGTAATGATTCTGTAGCAGAGTCCCTCTTTACCCAACTAGTACAGCAGCGGGTGCAGGTCCCTTTAAGGTGAAACTGAACGACAGTATATGCTTTGGGATTTGCTGTTACTTTTATTCCTAAATACCTAAACCTTTCCAGTGCCTAACACCCTCAGGCAGTTTCTCTATCTGTAAGTCCATTGGAAGTAAAATGGATTTCTCCCAGTTTATGGATAATCCAGAAAAGGAGCCAAAAGACTATAATATCCATTACTACAGATAGTGATTGCCCTGTATCCCCCAAAAAACAAGAGTATATCATCTGCATATAAGGAGATTTTTTTCCTCACCTTCCCCCTACAGAAACCCCTTACTTCCCCCATGGCTTTGATGGCAATAGCCAGGGGTTCTATAGCCAACGCAAAAAGCAGTGGCGACAAATGGCATCCCTGTCTTGTCCCCCAGGCCAATAAGAAATATGCTTCATTATTATACCTTATGTATTGTGGCTACAGAACTGACCTTATTCAAACTCCTAAAGAAGTGGAATTTAGTCCTGTGAAATACGTTGAGTCAGCTTTTCATCCCTTCGTCTAATCTCCTGTACTGTTATTGATATTTGAATATATGAGGTTAAATATTAAATTTATAAGACCTACAGATAATACCCAGTACCGATAGGCATGAATTGGGGACATTCTTGAACAATGAGGCATTGTATTAATTGTGATTTTGAGGTTTTATTTACCTTTTAATTAGATACAACGTAAATAAAAGAAAATTGATTTTACACTCAAGATTGTGTTGCGTACCTTAAAAGTGCATCTTCTCTCAAGGTGATATGTTCTACATTATAATTGGTATGTGGTACCACTTACTGGATAAGCTCATTTATATTTTAATATGATTTCCATAATTGATAAAGTCTGAGCACCATAAATAGACCCTATTCAGAAGAAGTGAAGGGCGTCAATAAGGGTTTTGTATATTGTTTTTTATATATGTCTGAAAAATTCAACCAAGACAGGGGCTTTTGGAGGGAACTAGGGGCTAGCCTTCTCCCCATTGATTATGGCCCATGGAGAGAGCAGATCATTCTCTAATGATGAACAACAATGTGATGAATGCTGAGGCTTGGATTAATTCTCTGCATAAAGACATTACATCTTCCCTTCTGGAGTGGATGGAAAGGTGTAATATTAATCTTGTACAGGTTAATGGTCAAAGGAAATATGATGGCCCTTATGAGGACTGGGTTGGAGAAGCTCCTCTATTTGGGGCAGAAATATTTATCAACAATCTCCCTCAAGTAATCTATGAAGATGAATTAATTCTACTTTTTCAGACTGTTGGAACATTTTGAGTTTTGTCTCATGATGATAAAATTGCACAGGTGGGTAATGTGTTATGTGCTTTGTGCATTCCCATGTAGGCTCTGGACTATCTGGGTGTGCTCCATGAGTCAGCTCAAAACCACCTAATGCTGAGGACTCTTGCTGTATTCTGTTAACCGCTTCCCGACCGCTTTATAGCAGAAATACTGCTACAGGGTAGCACGGGTGAGCAAAATCACGTATATATACGTGATTTTGCATTTCCGGGTAGTGGGCACACTCGCCCTACCCGCGCCGGGTCCCGGTCGGTGATTACCGAGCATCTCCAACAGGGAGGAGGACTGTTTTGTTTACTAACAGTTCTCCTCCCTGTCAGCTCCAGTGCACAGCACAGCCATCCAGAGCAGTGTGATTACAGTGAAGCACACAGAAACTTCCCCCTAGTAAAACACTCCCTGTACACAGTTAACCCTTTCATCGCCCCTCATGTTAACCCCTTCCTGCCCAGTGCCATTAGTACAGTGTCAGTGCTTTTTATAAGCACTGATCACTGTATCGGTGTCACTGGGGATGTCAGTGACACCAAGTCAGTTCCCCCCAATGTCAGAATGTCCGCTGCAGTCCCACAGTCCCACTATAAATCACTGATCACCGCCATTACTAGTAGAAAAAAAAATTCCAGTACCTATACCGCCATTTGTGAACGCTATAAATTTCACATAAACCGATTAATTTACACTTAATGGAATTTTTTGTAGCAAGGACATGTAGCAGAATACATTTTGGCATAAATTTATGACGAACTTTGATTTTTTAAGTCTAAATATTTTTTTTTTTCTCAAAATTGTCGGTCTTTTTTTTATAGTGCAAAAAACTAAAACGCACAGGTGCTCAAATACCATTGAAAGAAAGGTCAATTCGTGGGAAAAAAAAGGGACATAAATTTCATTTGGGTGCAGTTACATGACCTCACAATTGTCAGTTAAAGTAACGCAGCTCCCTGACCCAAAAAATGTCCTGGCCAGGAAGGGGGGGGGGGGGGGGTAAATCCTCAGGAGTGCAAGTGGTTCAGGTGTGATGTGTTTACTATTGTGTATTTCTCCCATTGGTAATTGAGTTAATTGAGTCACCTATTGTTTCTGTCTGTCAGCTAGTCCCTTGCGGTGCCTACATGATGGGATTAGTCTGGTGTCAACTTCACCTCCTTGCCTAATCAGTATGGAATGTTTATCCTAATGTATAATATTTGTGTGTATTGTCCATGTGGGGACTGCCTCTATTCCTGAAGTGTATAAAAATCAGTATTTCTGTTCAATAAAAAAATTCCAGTTTGCATCTAAAGCTAGCGTCACCTAGTCTTGGGTGGCATGCCCACCTATAATACCTTGGACCCAAGTCCCAGCGGTGAGGAAGCAGTTTACTGACGGAATCACCTAATCGGGGTGACAGACAGTACGTCACAATGTCCAATTGTACTTTTGGGCACCTTTGTAACAAAACTGCCTTTTTATATAGGCCTGTATAGGCCAACATTTTTATGATGTAAATATACAGTAATACAAAAGTGGTATGTTTTAAAAAAGTTATTGTATCTATCTAGATGTAGTTCCAGATTTTCCTTGACAAAAATGCCCAATATATAAAATACAAATCGCTCACCGTATTCTGACACATGGAACTCCTGGCGAGCATGGGGGGCAATGATTGTATAGATTCCCAGCTGTGACTCTGAATCCAGTGGAAGGGAGAGATCGAGCATGCCTTTATTGGGTATTAGGCTTAACCACTGGCCAATGCGATTCAGGTTTGGATCCTTAAAAGAGAAACAAAGCACCATGTACACAGTTACTTCTTTATCTAATACATAGGAGATATTAAAGGCAAAGTCCACTCATTAAAGAAATTAGATTAACATTTTCAGGTTATGTTTAGAGATAAGCGAATTATTCAAAAATTCGATTCGGCTGATTCGCCGAATTTGAGGAAGAAATTCGATTCGATGCGAATTTATTCGCTACGAATTTAACTTATAAAAAGGGTTTCTAGGCTTCAGAGAGCCTTTAAATTAGTGCAGAACACTGTACCTTTAATTTAAATGCCCTTGGAGATGAGGAAGGAGAAGGAGAAGGAGAAGGAGAAGGAGAAGGATGAGAAGAAGGAGAAGGATGAGAAGAAGGAGAAGGAGAAGGATGAGAAGAAGGAGAAGGATGAGAAGAAGGAGAAGGATGAGAAGAAGGAGAAGCATGAGAAGAAGGAGAAGGAGAAGGAGAAGGATGAGAAGAATGAGAAGGATGAGAAGAAGGAGAAGGATGAGAAGAAGGAGAAGGATGAGAAGAAGGAGAAGGAGAAGGATGAGAAGAAGGAGAAGGATGAGAAGAAGGATGAGAAGAAGGAGAAGGATGAGAAGAAGGAGAAGGATGAGAAGAAGAAGGATGAGAAGAAGAAGAAGGATGAGAAGAAGGAGAAGGATGAGAAGAAGAAGAAGGATGAGAAGAAGAAGAAGGATGAGAAGAAGAAGAAGGATGAGAAGAAGGAGAAGGATGAGAAGAAGAAGAAGGATGAGAAGAAGGAGAAGGGTGAGAAGAAGAAGAAGGATGAGAAGAAGAAGAAGGATGAGAAGAAGGAGAATTCCAAGCCGGCAAAAAGTGTATCTGCAGAGCTCCGCTATTTCTTAGCGGAGCTCTGCAGATACACTTAGTGGAGCTCTGCAGATACACTTTTTGCCGGCTTGGAATTCTTCTTATTTTCATCCTACTTCTTCTTCTTCTTCTTCATCCTCATCCTCATCCTCTTCTTCTTCTTCTGAGGATGAGGATGAGGATGAAGAAGAAGAAGTAGGATGAAAATAAGAAGAATTCCAAACCGGCAAAAAGTGTATCTGCAGAGCTCCGCTAAGTGTATCTGCAGAGCTCCTCTATTTCTTACAGTTCTCTGACATTCACATTTACAGCGGTTGAAACATTGTATCCATTTGTTTCCATAAATGGAAACAAATAGATACAATGTTTCAACCGCTGAGCTCTGCAGATACACTTAGCGGAGCTCTGCAGATACACTTAGCAGAGCTCTGCAGATACACTTTTTGCCGGCTTGGAATTCTTCTTATTTTCATCCTACTTCTTCTTCTTCTTCTTCTTCATCCTCATCCTCATCCTCAGAAGAAGAAGAAGAGGATGAGGATGAAGAAGAAGAAGTAGGATGAAAATAAGAAGAATTCCAAGCTGGCAAAAACTGTATCTGCAGAGCTCCTCTATTTCTGACAGTTCTATGTCAGAGAACTGTCAGAAATAGAGGAGCTCTGCAGATACACTTTTTGCCGGCTTGGAATTCTTCTTATTTTCATCCTACTTCTTCTTCTTCTTCTTCTTCATCCTCATCCTCAGAAGAAGAAGAAGAGCATAAATGGAAACAAATAGATACAATGTTTCAACCGCTGTATGGAGTGAATGTCAGAGAACTGTCAGAAATAGGCTATTTCTGACAGTTCTCTGACATTCACTCCTCAACCGCTGTATGGAGTATTGAATGTCAGAGAACTGTCAGAAATAGCCTATTTCTGACAGTTCTCTGACATTCACTCCATACAGCGGTTGAAACATTGTATCTATTTGTTTCCATAAATGGAAACAAATAGATACAATGTTTCAACCGCTGAGCTCTGCAGATACACTTAGCAGAGCTCTGCAGATACACTTAGCGGAGCTCTGCAGATACACTTTTTGCCGGCTTGGAATTCTTCTTATTTTCATCCTACTTCTTCTTCTTCTTCATCCTCATCCTCATCCTCAGAAGAAGAGGATGAGGATGAAGAAGAAGAAGAAGTAGGATGAAAATAAGAAGAATTCCAAGCCGGCAAAAACTGTATCTGCAGAGCTCCTCTATTTCTGACAGTTCTATGTCAGAGAACTGTCAGAAATAGAGGAGCTCTGCAGATACACTTTTTGCCGGCTTGGAATTCTTCTTATTTTCATCCTACTTCTTCTTCTTCATCCTCATCCTCATCCTCTTCTTCTGAGGATGAGGATGAAGAAGAAGAAGAAGAAGAAGTAGGATGAAAATAAGAAGAATTCCAAACCGGCAAAAAGTGTATCTGCAGAGCTCCTCTAAGTGTATCTGCAGAATAGAGGAGCTCTGCAGATACACTTTTTGCCGGCTTGGAATTCTTCTTATTTTCATCCTACTTCTTCTTCTTCATCCTCATCCTCATCCTCATCCTCTTCTTCTGAGGATGAGGATGAAGAAGAAGAAGAAGAAGAAGTAGGATGAAAATAAGAAGAATTCCAAACCGGCAAAAAGTGTATCTGCAGAGCTCCTCTAAGTGTATCTGCAGAATAGAGGAGCTCTGCAGATACACTTTTTGCCGGCTTGGAATTCTTCTTATTTTCATCCTACTTCTTCTTCTTCTTCTTCTTCTTCTTCATCCTCATCCTCAGAAGAAGAAGAAGAGGATGAGGATGAGGATGAAGAAGAAGAAGAAGAAGTAGGATGAAAAGAAGAATGAAAAGAAGAAGAAGAATGAAAAGAAGAAGAAGAAGAATGAAAAGAAGAATGAGAAGAATGAAAAGATTCTTCTTCTTCTTCTTCTTTTCATTCTTCTTTTCATTCTTCTTCTTCTTTTCATTCTTCTTCTTTTCATTCTTCTCATTCTTCTTTTCATTCTTCTCATTCTTCTTCTCATTCTTCTTTTCATTCTCCTTCTCATTCTTCTTTTCATTCTTCTTCTTCTTTTCATTCTTCTTTTCATTCTTCTTCTCATTCTTCTTTTCATTCTTCTTCTCATTCTTCTTTTCATTCTTCTTTTCATTCATTCTTCTTCTTCTTTTCATTCTTCTTCTTTTCATTCTTCTTTTCATTCTTCTCATTCTTCTTTTCATTCTTCTTTTCATTCTTCTTCTTCTTTTCATTCTTCTTCTTCTTCTTTTCATTCTTCTCATTCTTCTTTTCATTCTTCTCATTCTTCTTCTCATTCTTCTTTTCATTCTTCTTCTTCTTTTCATTCTTCTTTTCATTCTTCTTCTTCTTTTCATTCTTCTTTTCATTCTTCTTCTCATTCTTCTTTTCATTCTTCTTCTTTTCATTCTTCTTTTCATTCATTCTTCTTCTTCTTTTCATTCTTCTTCTTCTTCTTTTCATTCTTCTCATTCTTCTTTTCATTCTTCTCATTCTTCTTCTCATTCTTCTTTTCATTCCTCTTCTCATTCTTCTTTTCATTCTTCTTCTTGTTCTCATTCTTCTTTTCATTCTTCTCATTCTTCTTTTCATTCTTCTTTTCATTCGTCTTCTCATTCTTCTTTTCATTCTTCTTCTTCTTTTCATTCTTCTTTTCATTCTTCTTCTCATTCTTCTTTTCATGAAGAAGAAAAGAAGAATGAGAAGAATGAAAAGAAGAATGAAAAGAAGAAGAAGAAGAATGAAAAGAAGAATGAGAAGATGAATGAACAGAAGAATGAAAAGAAGAATGAGAAGAATGAAAAGAAGAATGAAAAGAAGAAGAAGAAGAATGAAAAGAAGAAGAATGAAAAGAAGAATGAAAAGAAGAAGAAGAAGAATGAAAAGAAGAAGAAGAAGAATGAAAAGAAGAATGAAAAGAAGAAGAAGAAGAATGAAAAGAAGAAGAAGAAGAATGAAAAGAAGAATGAAAAGAAGAAGAAGAATGAAAAGAAGAAGAAGAATGAAAAGAAGAATGAAAAGAAGAATGAGAAGAATGAAAAGATTCTTCTTCTTCTTCTTCTCATCATTCTTCTTTTCATTCTTCTTCTTCTTTTCATTCTTCTTCTTCTTCTTTTCATTCTTCTTTTCATTCTTCTCATTCTTCTTTTCATTCTTCTCATTCTTCTTCTCATTCTTCTTTTCATTCTCCTTCTCATTCTTCTTTTCATTCTTCTTCTTCTTTTCATTCTTCTTTTCATTCTTCTTCTCATTCTTCTTCTCATTCTTCTTCTTTTCATTCTTCTTTTCATTCTTCTTCTCATTCTTCTTTTCTTGAAGAAGAAAAGAAGAATGAGAAGAATGAAAAGAAGAATGAAAAGAAGAAGAATGAAAAGAAGAATGAGAAGAAGAATGAAAAGAAGAATGAAAAGAAGAATGAAAAGAAGAATGAAAAGAAGAAGAATGAAAAGAAGAAGAAGAATGAAAAGAAGAATGAAAAGAAGAAGAAGAAGAATGAAAAGAAGAATGAAAAGAAGAAGAAGAAGAATGAAAAGAAGAATGAGAAGAATGAAAAGAAGAAGAAGAAGAATGAAAAGAAGAAGAAGAATGAAAAGAAGAATGAAAAGAAGAATGAAAAGAAGAAGAAGAATGAAAAGAAGAAGAAGAAGAATGAAAAGAAGAATGAGAAGAATGAAAAGATTCTTCTTCTTCTTCTTTTCATTCTTCTTTTCATTCTTCTTCTTCTTTTCATTCTTCTTCTTCTTCTTTTCATTCTTCTTTTCATTCTTCTCATTCTTCTTTTCATTCTTCTCATTCTTCTTCTCATTCTTCTTTTCATTCTTCTTCTCATTCTTCTTTTCATTCTTCTTCTTCTTTTCATTCTTCTTTTCATTCTTCTCATTCTTCTTCTCATTCTTCTTTTCATGAAGAAGAAAAGAAGAATGAGAAGAATGAAAAGAAGAATGAAAAGAAGAAGAATGAAAAGAAGAATGAGAAGAAGAAGTATTCCAGTACAGCAAAAAGTGTATCTGCAGAGAGCTCCGCTATTTCTGACAGTTCTCTGACAGTTCCAGCGGTTGACAGCGGTTGAAACATTGTATCTATTTATTTCCGAATAAAAACATCTGTATCCTAAATGGAAACAAATAGATACAATGTTTCAACCACTGTACATGTGAAGGAACTGTCAGAGAACTGTCAGAAATAGCGGAGCTCTCTGCAGGGACACTTTTGCCGGCTGATCGGGAAAAATCCGATTCGCGCACCCGAATTATGCAAATATTCGGATTCGACGCGAATCGAATTTTTCCTGAAATTCGAAACGAATTCCACTTCGCCTGGTTCGATTCGCTCATATCTAGTTATGTTCCAGTGTTTTTTTTTGAGCTACAGTTGCAAGAAAAAATATGTGAACCCCTTGGGATTACGTGGAGTTTTGCATGAATTGGGCATAAAATGTGCTCTGAACGTCATCTAAGTCACAACAATAGAAGAACACAGTCTGCTGAACATAATACTACACAAACATTAGATGTTGCCATGGTTTAATTGCACATAACATGTAAACATTCACAGTGCAGGGAGGAAAAAGTATGTGAACCTTTTGGATTTAATAACTGGTTGACCCTCCTTTGGCAGCAATAACCTCAACCAAACATTTCCTGTAGTTGCAGATCAGACCTGCACAACGATCTGGAGTAATTTTGGACCACTCCTCTTCACAAAACTGTTTCAGTGTAGCAATATTCTTGGGATGTCTGGTGTGAATCGCTCTCTTAAGGTCATGCCACAGTATTTCAATCGGGTTGAGGTCAGGACCCTGACTGGGAGACTCCAGAAGGCGTATTCTGTGCTGTTGCAGCCATTGTTTTGTTGAATTACTTGTATGCTTTGGGTCATTGTCCTGTTGCATCACCCATCCTCTGTGGAGCTTCAGTTGGCGGACAGATGGTCGTACGTTTTCCTGCAAAATGTCTTGATAAACTCTGGAATTCATTTTCCCATCAATGACAACAATCCATCCAGGCCCTGAGGCAGCAAAGCAGCCCCAAACCATGATGCTCCCTCCGCCATGTTTTACAGTGGGGATGAGGTTTTGATGTTGGTGTGCTGTGCCTTTTTTTCTCCCTAGGCCTGGTCATCCTTTTTACAGGACGACCAGGCCTAGGGAGAGTAGCAACAGTGCTAAACTTTCTCCATTTGTAGACAGTCTGTCTTACTGTGGACACATGAACATCAAGGCTTTTGGAGATACTTTTGTAAACCTTTCCAGCTTCATGTAAGTCAACAATTCTTGATCGTAGGTCTTCTGAGAGCTCTTTTCTGCGAGGCATGGTTCACATCAGACAGTGCTTCTTGAAACCAGTAAACCCAAAACAGGTGTGTGTTTTTTAAGGGCAGGACAGCTGTCAGCAACACATCCAATATCATCACACTGATTGGAGTCAAGGTTGGCTCACTCCTGGCTCCAATTAGCTCTGGGAGAAGTCATTAAGCTAGGGCCTCACATACTTTTTCCTCCCTGCACTGTGAATGTTTACATGTTATGTGCAATTAAACCATGGCAACATCTAATGTTTGTGTAGTATTATGTTCAGCAGACTGTGTTCTTCTATTGTTGTGACTTAGATGACGTTCAGAGCACATTTTATGCCCAATTCATGCAAAACTCCATGTAATCCCAAGGGGTTCACATACTTTTTCTTGCAACTGTACAGCAGTTGTAGTTTGTATTGCAAATTCCTTAACAGCCAAAGGAAACAACTTGAAGTAATTAAAGACATAGTACACCTTTTGCACAAATGTAATAAATGCACTCACCTTAAAGTGGAAGTAAAATCTACTTTAGAGCTTTTACCTACAGGTAAGCCTATAATAAGGCATACTTGTAGGTACAGTGAACACAGTCAGGTCCATAAATATTGGGACATCGACACATTTCTAACATTTTTGGCTCTATACACCACCACAATGGATTTGAAATGAAACAAACAAGATGTGCTTTAACTGCAGACTGTCAGCTTTAATTTGAGGGTATTTACATCCAAATCATGTGCACGGTGTAGGAATTACAACAGTTTGCATATGTGCCTCCCACTTGTTAAGGGACCAAAAGTAATGGGACAATTGGCTTCTCAGCTGTTCCATGGCCAGATGTGTATTATTCCCTCATTATCCCAATTACAATGAGCAGATAAAAGGTCCAGATTTCATTTCAAGTGTGCTATTTGCATTTGGAATCTGTTGCTGTCAACTCTCAAGATGAGATCCAAAGAGCTGTCACTATCAGTGAAGCAAGCCATCATTAGGCTGAAAAAACAAAACAAACCCATCAGAGAGATAGCAAAAACATTAGGAGTGGCCAAAACAACTGTTTGGAACATTCTTAAAAAGAAGGAACGCACCGGTGAGCTCAGCAACACCAAAAGACCCAGAAGACCACGGAAAACAACTGTGGTGGATGACTGAAGAATTCTTTCCCTGGTGAAGAAAACACCCTTCACAACAGTTGGCCAGATCAAGAACACTCTCCAGGAGGTAGGTGTATGTGTGTCAAAGTCAACAATCAAGAGAAGACTTCACCAGAGTGAATACAGAGGGTTCACCACAAGATGTAAACCATTGGTGAGCCTCAAAATCAGGAAGGCCAGATTAGAGTTTGCCAAACGACATCTAAAAAAGCCTTCACAGTTCTGGAACAACATCCTATGGACAGATGAGACCAAGATCAACTTGTACCAGAGTGATGGGAAGAGAAGAGTATGGAGAAGGAAAGGAACTGCTCATGATCCTAAGCATACCACCTCATCAGTGAAGCATGGTGGTGGTGGTAGTGTCATGGCGTGGGCATGTATGGCTGCCAATGGAACTGGTTCTCTTGTATTTATTGATGATGTTACTGCTGACAAAAGCAGCAGGATGAATTCTGAAGTGTTTTGGGCAATATTATCTGCTCATATTCAGCCAAATGCTTCACAACTCATTGGATGCCACTTCATAGTGCAGATGGACAATGACCCAAAGCATACTGCAAAAGCAACCAAAAAGTTTTTAAAGGGAAAGAAGTGGAATGTTATGCAATGGCCATGTCAATCACCTGACCTGAATCCGATTGAGCATGCATTTCACTTGCTGAAGACAAAACTGAAGGGAAAATGCCCCAAGAACAAGCAGGAACTAAAGACAGTTGCAGTAGAGGCCTGGCAGAGCATCACCAGGGATGAAACCCAACGTCTGGCGATGTCTATGCGTTCCAGACTTCAGGCTGTAATTGACTGCAAAGGATTTGCAACCAAATATTAAAAAGTGAAAGTTTGATTTATGATTATTATTCTGTCCCATTATTTTTGGTCCCTTAACAAGTGGGAGGCACATATGCAAACTGTTGTAATTCCTACACCGTTCACCTGATTTGGATGTAAATACCCTCAAATTAAAGCTGACAGTCTGCAGTTAAAGCACATCTTGTTTGTTTCATTTCAAATCTATTGTGGTGGTGTATAGAGCCAAAAATGTTAGAATTGTGTCGATGTCCCAATATTTATGGACCTGACTGTACCTCCTAAACTTGCACTGTTTAGGAGATATTTGCATAATATGCAGTCGGTGATGTCACCGGCGAATGCGCTCTGAAAGTACGGCATATTGTGCCAGACCTTCAGAGCTCCATGCCCTAGCCAAGGGCTTCCATGTGCATGCGTCACCCTGGACGAAAGATTGGGTGAAGTTGGCAGCCCGGGGAGCCATAACAACGCTGCGCTGGAGTTCTCCATGTAAAGGTAAGTTTTTCATAATGTACTAGTATGCGGTGCATACTAGGATGTTATGACCTAAACCTGCAGGGGCCCATTTTTCTTTTGCTTTTCTTGCTGTTTACTACTGCTTTAATAAAATGAAAAATGTTAATTTAATAAATGTTTGCATTGGATCACTGCAGCTGCGATCAGTGCGTCATGTGGCAATGCACAGGTTCCTGTGTTATTTACATCATAGCCCCTGTTAGGGGGCTGGAGGAAGTAAACAATGGACTACAAATGTGGTGACATTGCAGCAGTAGTTTTCCCATTCACAGATATCTGTTAATGGAAGGTGTGGTTGTGTAGGCAGAGCCACGCACAGCTACACTAAGTTTAAAAGACAACACATCGCTGTCACCCCACCCTGTGGTTTTGGTAAGTGGGGGGAGGGACAATTTAATGGTGGGGAGTTGAGTATTAATAAGGGTGTAATATGAAACTTGGTCCCAGGCTGTGCCTTTGAGAAAGTGGACTGGGGGAGGGGGGTAGTCAGAGTGGGAACAAAAATGCTTTTTAAATGATTGTGATCCATCACAGACCAGTTTTGTTTCCTACTGCAATCCAACATTATCCAAAAGAAACAAAAAGCTGTGATAGATAGCTATTTAGCTATTCACTGTACTGGTTGTGTTACTGAATTTTGCTTTTGATAGTTTCCCTTTTTATGTGCCTTTGCTGGCCATTTAGAAGGTCATTCAGTTTCTAGGGTAACTATCTGTGTCGTTCAGATTTGTATATGTATCTTCCAAATACATGACTACATCTAAAACAGGTTGAGCCACCAAATGTTTGCATTAAATGATGTATGAGCAACGTTGGAGGTAATGTATACTGGGCAGTCAGTTAGTGGTTAAAGTACAACATACTTTCAGTTTGTTTTTGATTTTCTTTTGTTAGCATTCACATTGACCTGTAAATATGGGTGGGCTTGGGTGTCCTCAAACTCATTTCTAGCCAAACTTCAAATTTGCACTCTTTTTTTATTCCACTGAGCTGTGGGCCAAGTCATTCCCACCACCCAGCATGTCTTTTTTGTTTATTTGAGCTGAGGGGTGGGAATGACCCAGGCTGCAGCCCACTGAAGTCAAATAAATAGCACAAGTTCAGAGTTTGGCTAAAGATGAGTTCAACCAGAGATGAGCTCCGAGGATGGCCAAGCTCATTCCTACATTGTATACTAAAAGAGGGGCCTTTCAGAGTCTGCCAAGCAAGATAGGCTACATTCATTAAGACATAAAGACTAGAGATGAGCTCCGAGGATGGCCAAGCTCATTCCTACGTTGTAAACTAAAAGAGGGGCCTTTCAGAGCCTGCCAAGCAAGATAGGCTACATTCATTAAGACATAAAGACTAGAGATGAGCTCCGAAGATGCCCAAGCTCATTCCTATGTTGTAAACTAAAAGAGGGGCCTTTCAGATCCTGCCAAGCAAGATAGGCTACATTCATTAAGACATAAAGCAAGGCAACCATAGCAAATACAAGTGATCATTACTCTATAAGATCCAAAATTCAAACATTGCATTCCAAATTCTTTTAAGCTGATTCACAAATACATGTGAAAAGGAAAGAGCACACCTATACACAATACTTTTAAACAATACACTTATAAACAAGACCTTAGAGATAGAAACGTGGAAGATGGGGGTTTTGTTACTCACCTGTATCTCCACTAAGGGGCACTACAGAGAGAAAAAGGGAAGAGTATTACACAGTTTAGGATTAAAAAAAGCAAAATGTTATACTATAAGTTAATATTCACCTTTATGCATAATTATTTTATTGGCAGAGATGCTATGGAAATACACTGCTCAAAAAAATTAAAGGAACACTTTGAAAACACATCAGAGCTCACTGGGGAAAAATATCATGCTAGATATCTATACTGATATGGACTGGGCATTGTGCTAGGAACGTAATGATGCCCCATCATTTGATGGAAATGAAAATTATCAACCTACAGAGGACTAGATTCGAAGGCACCCTGATAAATATTATTAATGATATCAAATTCATAATTCGGCACTTATATTGATGGCAAGCTTGAAAAATATTTGTGTTTTATGATTAATCATAATTAATATTAATATGTGTGAATGGCCTTGGACAAGTGATAGTGTTAAATTTCTTCAGTTATAGCTGAGACAGAAAAATATGACGGGAGTTAAGCTGAGCTAGTTAACCAGAAGAGAGCTGAGTATTCTATAATAAGGCAAAGCTGGTTACAGGACTCTGGTGTAAAATGTCAAGGGTGTTAGAAGTGACTCAAAATAGAATTACATAATGTATTCTAATAGTATCTGTGTGTATTTAGTTTGATTTAGAAGTTGGTAATATTGTTACATATGTAAATTTGTGGTTATACAACATTATTGGGATGTTGTAAAGATACGTTCTTAATTTATATTATCATTTAAATACAAGTAAGCTGATGTTACATCACCAGCTTATTATGGTCATTCCATATGTACCTGTCAATCAAAACACCATATATGTAGCGTCCCCTCCCTTCAATGAAATTGCTCTGCTAAGCAGTATTGTTTGCCATACAAGGTCCCAAGATCCCAAATTATGACGCTTACTGGCTTCATAAAAGGCTCTAAGGGACAGTCTCAGGGACTCAGACACACACTCACACACATGTCTGTCCATACAGATACGCATAAGAACATTCTGAGAAACTGGAACAGGTGCTGTAAGACAAGAATTAGTCACTTCTGTCAACTTCCGGCTTCTTCCCAAAGACTCCAGAAGGACAAACAACATGGAAGAAACACATGAGATACTGAACACAAGGGTGACACATCTTTAAACTTCTGCTTGATATTTCTGGTTTTATATACATGGAACTATTCATGATACACTTTACTTTGTTATTTTAGGCCATTGTGTGATAGAATAAAATCACACTTTATTTTTTATTTTAACGGCTCTTTCATTCATAATCGCCTCAAGACACTGAAGAAGTATTATATGTGTCTCAAAAATCCAACACACCCCAAAAATCAAAGTGAAAAAACGATTCAGCAGGCTAGTCCATTTTGCTGAAATTTCATTGCAGCAGCTCAAAATGGTACTCAGTAGTTTGTATGGCTCCCCACATGCTTGTATGCATGCCTGGCAACGTTGGGGCATGCTCCTAATGAGACAATGAATGGTGTCCTGGGGTATTTCCTCCCAGATTTGGACCAGGCCATCACTGAACTCCTGGACAGTCTGTGACAGCGTGAGAAAAGTGCAGTCGATAACCGGCCACTGCATTTACCGGTGATTTGCTGTGTCATTGGACACAGCTGATCACGTGGTAAACGACCACTGTGATTAGCGTTTTGCCATAGGACACAGCGATCACTGAGATTGCTGGGGGCGGGCCCTGGGAGCGCGGGAGGGCGCGTTCTGGGAGGACATCATATGACGCCCTCCCAGAACTGGACAACGGCAGTGTAACCATCATTCGGCTATAGTACGTCATTTGGCTATAGTACGGTTGGCAAGTGGTTAAATCATAATAACAGAAATCACCTAAATGGCCCTAATCAAAAGGAGGGGGCAGTCCTCCCAGGAAGGCTAATGGGGTCCAATGGTTTCTAATGGCAGCCCTGCCCTACTACCTTGCGCTCCAGGCTTTATTTCTGCATTATATGTGTAACAATTCTGAACTCAGATGCAACAATAAATAATAGCAGCTAGCACCAAGAGTGCTGATACAAACTCTAAAAAGTAAATGTAAATATAAGTGCAGCGCTATAATAACTGCTACCAATAATAACATGTAAAATCCAACAGGCTGGTTGTACCCAATATGATCAATCGATCACCTTATACATTGGGCCTGTCCATACATGGTCCCTGCTGAACCGGCTGAGATTTGAAACGTCTATGGCCAGCTTTAGGGTAAATTAAAGGATCAAAGGGTGCCTACCCCAAGATGAGAGAGTAGGTTTGCCTTTCAGTAAATAAGACAGGTTTGGTTTAAATCTCTTGACTTCAGTTTTCTTAAATCCATGAGGAGGATTTCTATAAAAGTAATCATACCTAAAAATCAAAACCATTCCCTTGCATATTTGCAGGTGACTTCATGATACAGTTTAACTTACAATGTCATTGACAGCCAGAAGATCCCTGTTAAAGGTCAATATTCGGATTTTCACTGAAAGACATTACAGACAGGGACATTTATGGGTAACTGCAAAAGCATTAGTAAAAATGGAACTGTGTTTCCATCAACAGGTTAATACATGATAAAAGTCAGAAGCATGAGCTTAACACAGAACTATAAGCAAAACCTTTTCCTTTTTGTATAGAGGAATGGAAGGTTATAACCTCGGTCAGATTTTTTTTTGCCATCTGTGTCCCATTGGGAAGATGTACCTTCACTTTCTATCCCATAGCCAACACAGGAAGGAAGAGGAAATCCCTTCAAATTAAGAGAATTCCTTGGGCCCCGTCCCCCAGGTCAACAGAATAAGTGTCCCCATTGGAATATTTCCCCTTTATTAATTTTCAGGGGAAAACACAAAATTTGGGATTTTCTTTTACTTTCACTTTCAATGATAATGGCCAACAGGTCAAATAGAGAGGGCACAGACAGCAGCAAAAACCTAAACTAAAAAAAAAGTTTTGCCTCACCAGCCACTTTATTAGGTACACTTTGCTAGTGTCAAAAAATATCCCCCACACCATTACAGCACCAGCCAGAACCATTGAAACAAGGCAGGATGGATCCATGCTTTCATGTTGTTAATGCCAAATTCTGACCCTACCATCTAAATGTTGCAGCAACCAGTCTGCCCATTCTCCTCTGACCTCTGACATCAACAAGGCATTTTCATCCACACAACTGCTGCTCACTGGATATTTTCTATTTTTCAGCAGTTTTTGAAATTCTCAGACCAGCATGTCTGGCCCCAAGAACCATGTCAGGAATGGACTTGCCAGTAATGGTGGGACTCACCTGCCTTGTGGGCTGCAGTACCAGGGCTGGCCAGTGGGTGCTCCCAGCAATCAGAGACTCAACCCTGCAGCCAGCCAAACACCTGAAGCTGATCATGCAGGTGTATTTAAGGGATGGCCAGACCTGCAGTCTCTGCCTTGGTGTGTGTTTTTCCTGGGCCCTGTATCTTGTTACCTGCATTCCTGTTCCCGTTCCTGTTCCTGTCTGATTTGTTGCTGACCCTGCCTGATCCGGACCTCTGCTGACTTCTCCTGTTTCATCCCTGGCTTGTGACCCCGACCATTCTCTGCCTGACCCCGACCAGTACCTACCTGCCCGATTGTTATTGACCTGGCCTGCCTGACGACGCTTGCATTGTATGTACTGTTATCTGTGGGTGGTTTGGTTTGGTTCGTTTGCACTGTGTTATGTTTTAGTATTGCACTGCGTTTATTTTTGTATTGTTAGTCTTTAATAAATTATATTGTTTATAACTTATCTGAAGCCTGCGTTTCCCTGCGTCAGTCACATACCTCTGGTCACACCCCGGAGCCCTGACATTACACCAAGGCCAATCCTGACCAGAAGTGGCTGCACAGGGAAGCCATCTTGGCTTGTTGCTGGGAAGGATGGATCTTGATGAGGTTGTGTATTTATCTCTGCTAGTGTTTGATGACAGAGAGTATGCTTATCAGACTCTGAGGGAGTATACCCGGGATCAACTACTAGAGTGTATACGGATCGCTCATGTTCTAGTAGATCAGGGCACAGAATTCTCTGAGGTGCAGCCATTGATTCAGGTTTGTGCTGAATTGGTTTCATCTGGTACCCCCAAATGCAGGGATGAATTTTTGCCGCCATTTAGTGCCGACCAGGTAGAGTCCCTGGTATGGTTATTAGAGGATGATGTGGATTACTTTCTGGAGCGTTATTCTGCATGTTCACCACAGATACAAAGAGATTGTATAAACGCAGTGCAGTCATTGACCAGACAGGCTTTGTGTAAACTGAGCTTTGTTCAACCCATACTGCAGACATGGTCAGACTTGTTGCACCCAGCCTCAGTCAGCTTACAACATCATTCCTTCACTCAAGGCACTCTTCCTGCATCCCCGACAGCACCCCCAGTGACTGCCCAGTATACTCTAACTACCACATACCAGTCCTCTGCTCCCACTCGCTGCACCTATCCTTTCTTTAACCCTGTAAAGAAGTCCTCTGTAGCAACTGCTCCCTCCTCTGTTCCATCTTCCAGCTCTTCTCTGTCCTCAGCTGCTCCATTCGTTTGCAGACCTGCGTTTACTTGCAGTGCCCCAGTAGTTAAAACCAGAAAAAAGCGGAAATTCTTTCCAACCAGTACCATCCTGCCAGTATCCAAACCGGTGAGCCTGCCGTCTGAGAACCTGCCTTCCGTGGTTCAGCCTAGTGCCTCGGCACCCGCACTTCAGCCTGATGTCTGTACCCAGCCTGATGTCTGTACCCAGCCTGATGAACTGATCCAGCCTGATGATCCTATCACGCCTGATGACCCAGTGCCCGCTGTCGAGCCAGACGATCCGGTACCTGATGACCCGGTGCCCACTGTCATGCCTGGTGACCCGATGCCCGCTGTCGAGCCAGACGATCCAATGCCTGATGACCCAGTGCCCGCGGTCATACCTGGTGACCCGATGCCCGCTGTGGAGCCAGACGATCCAATGCCTGATGACCCAGTGCCCGCTGTCATGCCTGGTGACCCGATGCCCGCTGTCGAGCCAGACGATCCAGCGCCAGATGACCCGGTGCCCGCTGTAGATCCAGACGATCCGGTACCTGATGACCCAGTGCCTGCTGTCATGCCTGGTGACCCGATGCCCGCTGTCGAGCCAGACGATCCAGCGCCAGATGACTCGGTGCCCACTGCCTTGCCAGATGACACGGTGCCCGCTGTCGAGCCAAATGACCTGATGCCTGGTGACCCAATGCCCGCTGTCGAGCCAGACGATCCAATGTCTGACCCAGTGCCCGCGGTCATGCCTGGTGACTCGGAGCCCACTGTCATGCCTGGTGACCCGATGCCCGCTGTCGAGCCAGACGATCCAATGCCTGATGACCCAGTGCCCGCGGTCATGCCTGGTGACCCGATGCCCGCTGTCGAGCCAGACGATCCAGCGCCAGATGACCCGGTGCCTGCTGTCGAGCCAGACGATCCGGTACCTGATGACCCGGTGCCCGCTGTCGTGCCAATTGACTCAGAGCCCACTGTCGTGCCTGGTGACTCGGTGCCCACTGCCTTGCCAGATGACGCGGTGCCCGCTGTCGAGCCAAATGACCTGATGCCTGGTGACCCGATGCCCGCTGTCCAGCCAGGCGATCCAATGTCCGACCCAGTGCCCGCGGTCATGCCAGTTGACTCGGAGCCCACTGTCGTGCCTGGTGACTCGGTGCCCACTGCCTTGCCAGATGACGCGGTGCCCACTGGCGAGCCAAATGACCTGATGCCTGGTGACCCGATGCCCGTTGTCGTGCCTGATGACTCGGTGCCCGCCGCTCCGCCTGGGGGCCCAATGCCTGCCGCCCCGCCTGGGGGCCCGGCGCCCGCCACCCCACCTGGGGGCCCGATGCCTGTCGCCCCGCCTGGGGGCCCGATGCCTGTCGCCCCTCCTGGGGGCCCGGTGCCCGCCGCTCCGCCTGGGGGCCCGATGCCTGTCGCCCTGCCTGGGGGCCTGATGCCTGTCGCCCCACCTGGGGGCCCGATGCCTGACGCCCCTCCTGGGGGCCCGGCGCCCGCCGCCCCGCCTGGGGGCCCGATGCCTGTCGCTCCGCCTGGTGGCCCGGTGCCTGCTGCTCTGCCGGGGAGCCCGGCGCCCGCCGCTCCACCTGGGGGCCCGGCGCCCGCTGCTCCGCCTGGTGGCCCGGTGCCTGCTGCTCCGCCTGGTGATCCGGTGTCCAGCTCGATGTGCCTCTGCCCGGAGTCCAGCTCGATGTGCCTCTGCCCGGAGTCCTGCCCGGAGTCCTGCCCGATGTGCCACTGCCCGGAGTCCTGCTTGGAGTCCTGCCCGATGTGCCGCTGCCCGGAGTCCTGCCCGATGTGCCGCTGCCCGGAGTCCTGCCCGATGTGCCGCTGCCCGGAGTCCTGCCCGGTGTGCCAGTCTTTGATATCCCGCCAGTTACCAGACCTGGGAGGTGGAACATTTTGCCCAGCTAGGACTGTTTGGAGCGTCCTGAGGCCGCTCCTTGGGGGGGGGGTACTGTCAGGAATGGACTTGCCAGTAATGGTGGGACTCACCTGCCTTGTGGGCTGCAGTACCAGGGCTGGCCAGCGGGTGCTCCTAGCAATCAGAGACTCAACCCTGCAGCCAGCCAAACACCTGAAGCTGATCATGCAGGTGTATTTAAGGGATGGCCAGACCTGCAGTCTCTGCCTTGGTGTGTGTTTTTCCTGGGCCCTGTATCTTGTTACCTGCATCCCTGTTCCTGTTCCTGTCTGACTGATTTGTTGCTGACCCTGCCTGATGCGGACCTCTGCTGACTTCTCCTGTTTCATCCCTGGCTTGTGACCCCGATGATTCTCTGCCTGACCCCTGTACCTACCTGCCCGATTGTTAATTACCCGGCCTGCCTGACGACGCTTGCATTGTATGTACTGTTATCTGTGGGTGGTTTGGTTTGGTTCGTTTGCACTGTGTTATGTTTTAGTATTGCACTGCGTTTATGTTTGTATTGTTAGTCTTTAATAAATTATATTGTTTATAACTTATCTGAAGCCTGCGTTTCCCTGCATCAGTCACATACCTCTGGTCACACCCCGGAGCCCTGACAAACCATGTCATGTTCAAAGTAATTTAAATCCCCTTTATTCCTCTTTTTGATGCTCAATTTGAACTTCAGCAAGTCGTCTTCACCATGTCCTTATGCCTAAATGCATTGAGTTGCTGCCATGTGATTGGCTGATTAACAACTAGTGTTACCAAGCAATTGAACAGGTGTACTTAATAAAGTGGCCGGTGAGTGTACTTCTTGGCCTTATGTTGGGCATATCTGTTCTTTTCAGTGTCCAGTAGGGGTGCTCCACCATCATTCTAGCCTTTTGGTAGGAAAGGCTGGCTGTATAGTATCCCTGCTGGTATGATGGGGACTCTGAAGGCCAGTACTGGCTGAAACAGAAACCGGGACACACACGGGATCTTGGTCATGGGAGTAATTCCTCCGGGAGAACTGAAGGGCCCTTCTGATTTGAATGTGTCTACACTGTCTGACCATGGGCTGGGAAGACAGAGAATCCGCTGAGTCAGTGTCCCATGGAAGTTGGTCACCCCAAAGGTGTTCTTAGTAGCACATAGAAGTGGGAACTTCATAATGTGTGAAGAGGCACATGGTCATGGCACTAAAGCTTTTTATGCACCAGGCCTCTTTAGGCTAGACACTTTGAGCCTAGAATATTGCACCTTTTCACAATATTCTAATTTTCTGAGATTGTGGATTTGGGGTTTTCATGAGCTGTAAGCCATAATCATCACAATTATGACAAATCACGGCTTGAACTATCTTGCTTTGCATGTAATGAGTCTATCTCATATATTAGTTTCACCTTTTAAGTTGCATTACTGAAATAAATTAACTTTTGCACGATATTCTAATTTTTCGAGTTTCACCTGTATATTAAAAAAATGAGGTAGGGCTTTAGGTGTTTGCCCTTCATGTTGTAACAAATGATACTGAAATCCCTAAAAAAGTTTATTTTTGAGTAATGGAAATCTTGCATTCCCTCGTTCCCCAGTCTTAAAACCAATATTAAGGTATTGACCATAAATTACTAATATTAAGTCTACGCTAGCCAGTAGCTCTGTACAGTCAGTTTTTGGATATCAATTTTCCAAGATCCTTCAGTTAGTCACATGCCTGCTTATCAGTGAGTTGCCTATGCATAGATTTATTCTTGTAGGAATTTTATTAACATTTTTTTATAGCATGGGGGTAATTATTCAAAGGACTGCTATAATGAAAAACCTTGCCTTGATAAACATATGGGTAATTAATAACACTCCCAGCAATCATACTATTAAGGATATGACTTACTGTTTTATTAAACATACCTTTATTTATATTTCTCCATAACTGTACATGCAGGCCAAGCTGTCCAGATGCTCGACGGGTCTTGAAGACTGTAGCCATTATACTGTTAAGGGAGCTTATAACGATCACTTTTTATTTATAATGATATAGGGCTCACTTACACTGTGTGGCAATAACATGTATGTTACCAAACACGCATTACTGTGTTGTGGTTCAGTTAATTTTTAATGGCACCTGGCTCAGTTAATGAAAGCATCTGCACTGCAGTACACCATGATGCATTGTTATGCACTACTGTGCATTGCGTGTGTGCTGTGCCACCAAAAATGCTGTTGTAAAATGTTGGTAGCCTATTCAAATGAATGGGCTACTTAAAATTCAGTGCTAGTTTAATGAGTCATATAGTCCATATTAACGCAAAATATACTGTAATGGACCAGCTAGGTGTGAATGGGCCTTTAACATTTGTTAAAAATACTGCTATAACTGTTTAAAATCCAGCTCCAGATAACACCACTTTTTAATCTGTTTAATCTGATACATACTACATATCCACTATAGAGTACCATGTATATAGAGTGACAATGCTGCATTAATTTCACTAAAGAACAAAAAAGCCCTATAATAGGAAGTGTAGAGACAATAAATCTACTGATAAGATCAATAAGTAAAGAAATGATGTTTCAGGGGAGACTCAGAAAACAAAAAGGTATAGACTATATATGACTTACCAGTCTCCCCTCGTTTGTACACAGGTTTGTCAGTCTGAATGAGAGTGAAAAAGCCCATATTGCGCACCAGCAAGTTTTTACTTTCGGATAACTGCATGTTTGGCCCAACAATAGAAATGTGAATTGATATCACTTCTTCTTTCCCTCCATGTGGAAGAGGACACTGAGAAAGACACAACAGTTCTTAACATTGATACTCTTATCCATTAGGCTATGTTGCTTTAAAGCATGACATTGTAAAGATGAATTCCAGGTATCTTTAAATAGTGATATTGTTCCAGCATGTACTAATGTAAATATGCATATACAGTACCATACCTGTCTAAACCCTCTGGCAGCTGGAAATCACAGTAGTAGGCACCGCTACTCTAGTGATCCCTAATAGCGCCAGGTCACGTGCTGAATTGCTGCCCTGCTGCTTACTAAACACAGGAGGACACCTGCTAGACACAAGCACCATTCCAAAAACGCATTACATTTTCTCGATGCATGCAAAGCGTTCAATGATTGGATGAGGTAGAGATTGTGACATCACTGTCCTGCCTCTCCACTTCATCCAATCAGAGAACATTTTCATTTCTTTGAGTAAATGTAAATGGGGCCCAAACCAATTGGACAGGTCATAAGCTAGTGGAGATCACTGTAGTAGTGGTGCCTACTACAGTGATCCCCAGCTTCCAGGGGTATAGGCCAGGTATGGAATATTCTGTAGATGGGCCAATGTAACTATGTAAAAATATCCATATCTTGAATTCTTCTTTGATTTCCTCCATAAGGCAATACAAAGTCTAGTTAGATTAGTTAGAGTTGGATTTTACGTTTTCATGATTCTGACAAATTTTAACAATGTTTAATGCTCTGCTAATTTATTTAGACATGAAAGAGAACAATTCAAGAAAAATTATTTTTAAGAATTTGAATATCCATCTTTAAGTTATTATAGTGCAATCTTATTCCCTAGGGACAGGTTTTTGCAATACAAGTTGTATTGTCACCCTATTAGAGCAGAAATATCCACTGACTGTTGGACTATACAGTTCCCAAGTAAGCTGGACTGTCTCCTGGCTACAATTTTGCTGCTGGAGGAAGGAAAAACTGGCAGTTCCAATTTTTCTTTCTCTCTTTTTTTTTTAGAAAGAAATACCATATCTGCTTTCCCGCTATTTTTTTAATACAGACCCATGTACCATTATTTTCCAGTGTTTAGAAGCATCCTCTGCCCTGCTTATCTCACACATAAATTATTTTCCTGTTGGTCATTTCTCAGTTAATTCTTAGCCTTCTGTATCCCCTGTCTGCAATTATGTCCCCCCCCCCTTTTTCTTGCCCTCCTTCCCAAAGTGCTATGGTCAGTTTTCTCTTTGATTTCCCTTCCAGCTTCTGCCATGACCAGCTTCCTCTCTACCTCTTTAATGCTCTTCTGTCCATGATTAGTTTCTATTTATCTCCTGTATTTACCTGCCCAACCCACGACCAGTTGCCAATCTGTCTCCTCTTTCTCACCAAAGTGTTCATGATCAGCTCCTATTATGCCTCTTCTCCCAATGGCCTATGATCAGCTGCCCCCCACCACCATCCAGCAAAGATCAGCTGTTACTCCCATCAGCTCCAGTAGGATAGCATTCCTGACCAGTCAATACATGTCCAGTTAAAATATTGTGTGATTGGTTACAAGCTTGTAATAAATCCCATGGAATAAAAACCATTCTGCCTAAATTAACCTGTTGATGAACAGGCACTTGTTTACAGCTTCAACAATTCGGTATGAAACATGTCTGGCTTGGCTACCTTGAACTGAATGCATCTGAATAACTTAGGTGGGATCATTTCCTGCTCCAGTAGGGAGTCATCCTGAGTCCCGTGCTGTAAGGTGACAGTAATGTTCAATGTCTCTCTGGCTCCAATGATGTCCAAACATAAAGTCTCAGTGGATGGGTATTCGATCTGTGCTGGGACTAACAGCAGATAATTTCTTAAAGAAAAAAAAGAGAATAGCATCAGATTATTCTACTATTTTTTTGCTCTGTTTTACATCTCCACGGGATTCCTTTTTCTCCACTCTCCTTTCTTCTATGTTTTTGAATTCTTGTTTTATTGTCTGTGCTCATGTGAGTTATGGTGCCAGTCTGTCTCCAATTGTCACTTCCATTATTATTGTATAAGCTTCTTATGTGAGGGAAGAAATAAAGGCAATCTGTTTGCAAGGAAAGAACACATACAGGTAGCACTTGAAATAACATGTTTTTGCCATTCTGTTGGTGTCTGTATTGAGGCTACCATAAAAAAACTCATTGGAGCAAATTTAAATAATTTCCTCAGTGCCTAGGTACAGAACAATGCTCCTGTCTACTCTATAACACTGATTTCACTTGTGATTAACTCACTTTAAAGAAAACCTGTAATAAGAAAGTATGGAGGTTGCCATTTCTAACTTTTCGTTCCAAAGGTATTGGTTCAATGGGTATTATTAAGATCCAGTGCATTCAGTCTTGTCTATGGCACTGACCTAAAACAAGTGTAAAATGTAGGAGATCTGGCTAAATATATCAATATCAAGGCCCATTGTGGGCACCTAGCTTTTTCAGATTAGTACAGATACTGTATCTCTCACATTTTCTGTCTCTTTACAGATATCTCCAGGTCTCAGGTACCCAAGCAGAATTCAGGATACAAGAGCAGTGCTCACAGGGAACCACAATTAATAAATGGCATCCAAACCCAGGTGCACAGGCTCTATGGCATCCTCCAACTACTGTGTTCAAGGTAAACTGACAGAGACAGCCAGTAACTCAAAAATCCATGTGAAGATTTTTTATTGAATATACAGGAGTGACATAAAAGCAAGCTGACATGTTTTGGCACACAGCCTTGTTCACAGCATAATATTGCATATGCAAAATAGGTAACTTAAATACAAAAATCCCCACCCAAAAGTGGGGATTTAATGTCTAACATACAATCCTATCAGGAGGCAGATGTTAACTCAGATGTATGCTTTTGTAGAAATATAATTTTTTTAAACGTATTTACATCTTTCCTCTATAGGTAACAAACCCGTGTGTTCCTACAAATAATTCTGCTTTTGGACCTGTAATACGGATGTAGATTTGGAATAAGAACATACAATATATTTACACATTGTGTTTGCATGTTATATATGAAAGAGTTAATACAATTCTCATCCTATGGATCTGAATATTATGCTCCACATATGTCATCCTAGTCTGGTTTTAATTGCAGATCAGCTTAATTGTTTAATTGATCAAATACAGATGCTGTGAGTCCACCCCCACTTTTGAGTGGGAATTTTTGTGTTTATATGTTCTGTTTTGTATATGCAATATTATGCTGTGAACAAGGCTGTGTGCCGAAACGCATCAGCTTGCTTTTATGTCACTCCTGTATATTCAATAAAAATCATCACATGGATTTTGGACTTGTCGGCTCTCACTATCAGTTTGCACCCAAGCAAGAATTGCAGGTCAGGAAAGTCTAAATTTATAATTGGCATATTTGATATGGTGCAATACCTCAAATTTAAGCCACTGGACCAGCATGACAACTAACATTTTCAAAAGAGAAGGAAACCATACAACATACATCCTTTAAAACAGTTTTCAATCAATCAATCAACAGTTGATCAATTTTGTTGTCATAGAATTAGAATACTGGTTTTATGTCACATTATTTCATTTATTCAATGGTTCAAAAATTCAAAAATAAGCTTGAATAGCTTTTATAATTCAGAAACATACAAAGGAAAAACTAAGCAAGAAAAGCAACAAATACTATTTCCACAATTGAGGACATCACCATACTGCCTTACAGTACGAAATACTGCCATGAAAAGAAGGTTGAAGATGATCCCTAAGGGACTTTAGTTTTTACATCAGAGGCTAAAAGAAAGGAGGTAAAAGCTTGTGTCACTGCTTACTGCCAAAAAAACCCAATCACATCTGTGTCTGGCCATCATGGCCACTACTTCTTGAAAGTACATTGCTACTATGTGCATGTAACATGTTCTTCTGCACCATGAGCCACGAATGCCCAGATGTAATGAAGCCAGTCCTCTGCTCTATTGATATCAAATTTGACCAAATATCAACCCCCAATCAATGTTTAGTAAAAGAAATAAAGTTTTGCTTACAAAAATGATTGCTGTCCAAGGGTAGATGAGAACAGAACACAAACTAGGAGAATAGGAAGCCACATGGCAGAGAAACAAGTGCAAAGTTCTGTTCCAGCGACTCTTCCAAGCTTAATTGAATTGTTCTTGCTATTTCAGGCAGGTTAGGTGCCCTGATTTTCTCCTTGTGTCATCTAATGTCTATTTTGGCAAGTCTCCTCAGTTCTCATTCACTTTCTTATCCCTTTTTATTAATGTGAGGATCCTCCCCATGCATGGTAACTTTTAATGAAGTTATTTCCTACAAGCTTTGTGTACACATAAGGCTAAACATAACTCATTTCCTGGCCTTGGGATAATTTCTAGTGTACAAACTCCCAGTCAGCCTCATGTGTAACAGATAAAGAAAATGTATCCCCAAAAGAAATGACCCCTCCCCCCCATATGTAGGCTTTTTTTAGGGGGAGATTTCCTAAAACTGGTGCACTCAGAATCTGGTACAGCTGTGAATGTTAGCCAATCAGCTTCTAAGTTCAGCTTGTTCAACTAATCTTTGCCAATAAAACCTGGAAGCTGATCAGTTTATATGCATAGCTGCACCAGATTTTGCACTCTCTAGTTTTAGTAAAAACCAATGATTCCATATAATCTGAAATCAGCTCTATGAACACTAACAGTGGAACCATGCTTTCCAGCATCAGCACATATAAAACTAGCAGGCTTCCCAAGCTCAACCATATTTAAAAGTATAAAAAAAGGCAAACTACAATTTTTGTTCTCCCCATCATCATTTAATATACTTACTGAATCTGAACTTTGATTGTAGTAAGTCCAAAGAGCTCCATGCAGACACACCAGAGCTGTAAAATGCAACAATGTTTGCTGGGTCTTCAGGGACAGCAGAAGATACTAACTGCTAAGCTGATATTCCCTATACCAGGGGTGTCCAAACTTTTTTCAAAGAGGGCCAGATTGGATGAAGTGAACATGGTGGAGGGCCGAACATTTTTCCGATCATTCTTTGAACCATTACAATTAAATGCAAATAAATTATTTTATGCCAAGTTAATTGCAAACAACATACTTTTCATTTCATAACATTAAGATCAACTGACAGCTGAGTTTTCACAATGTATTGAAAATAAATGAAAAAAAAACTTACCTGGACTAATGTGAAGGGTGAAAAAGGTAGCTGGAGCTGAAGTCTCTGCTCGGCAGCCGGGAGGGGAAGAGAAACACACTTCACGCTGGAAGCCCGGCCCTGACGTCCCCGCCCTCTGTCGCTCCCAGCGTGGCGCAGTCACGCATGCGCACTGCTCTCAAGCAGAAGACTGTCTGCCACAGAAGGGAGGGCCGTGCGACAGCCGCATTTACACAGACCAGGGAGAACGCGCCGCAGTCAGGCATGCGCACTGTCCTCTGCTCTCAAGCAGAAGACTGTCTGCCATAGAAGGGAGGGCCGTGGGAGGGCCACATTACACAGAGCAGGGAGGGCTGTTGGAGGACCGTATTAAACCGACCCGGGCCGTAAATGGCCCGCGGGCCGGACTTTGGATATGCCTGCCCTATACAGTCTATGTACAGTATATGCACTTGCAATAATATGTTCACATAAGAATCATTAGTGTGACATCAAGACAGGTCTCAGACAAGTTAGTGACAGCACCGTTTTTAAATTAAAGCCACAACAATGAATTTATTCCTGCACTCTTGATTGATAACAGGTACCAGAGACGTCCAACATGTTAGGGTACCTTGTATGTGCCTGGATGGGTTAACAAGCATTAAGGGTTGAAGGGTTAGAATGGTCTTATCCTACATTTTTCACAGGCAGGTGGCTCGATCAGGGCACATGGGCTGCCCAATGCACCCCAGCAGCAAAAGATTCCTGCTACAAGCGATGTAGAATGCTTACCAAGGCCCGGAAAATGACTGAAGCAGACAGAAGGTTAACAAGTCCTAAGAAACAAATGATTACAGGAAAGTGTTTTCTGAGCTACTGATGACTTTGAACAGGAAACACTAAATCATTAATTGAAATGCATGTAACACACAGGCCAGGGCCTCCAGGAAGTAGGTGGAGTACCCCCAGAGACAGGGAGGCCTGACATTTCACCTCAGGGTGTATTCTTTAGAAAATAGATACAGATGGGCACCAATCCCTTTTAAATAAAAACAAAAAAGGAGTATATTGACTCAAACTCCAGGGAGAGAGGGGCAGGGAATTTATACACCCATTACTAACCTGCAGACTCAAACACAAACAACCAACTCCAATTTAAGTACCATCTCTATGCTGATGACACACAAAACTATCTTTCTACCCCTCATCTCACCCCTTCAGTCTCCTCTCGCATTACTAACCTACTAAGCGACATATCAGCATGGATGTCACTCCACTTCCTAAAACTCAATCTTTCCAAAACAGAGCTCATACTATTCCCTCCAACCCGTGCCCCCTCCCCTGACTTCTCCATTAAGATCAATAACACAATCATCAGTCCCTCCCCTCATGCCAGGGTACTAGGTGTAATCCTAGACTCCCATCTGTCCTTTCAGCCCCAAATCCAATCGCTGTCTAAATCTTGTAGACTTCAACTCCGCAACATCTCCAAGATACACCCGTTCTTAACCACGGAAACCACTAAGCAACTTATCCACTCCCTTGTTATATCTCACTTTGACTATTGTAACTCCCTCCTCAATGGCCTACCTCATCGCAGGCTATCCCCTCTTCAGTCTATCATGAATGCTGCTGCCAGACTCATCCACCTTACTAACGTTCCATATCTGCCATCCCTCTCTGCCAATCCCTCCACTGGCTTCCCATTGCCCAACGGATACAATTCAAAACTTTAACAATCAGATATAAAGCCATTTATAACTCTGCCCCAAATTACATCACCGATCGTGTCTCCAAATATCACCCAAACCGTACTCTCTACTCCTCACACAACCTCCTGCTCTCTAGCTCCTTTGTCTCCTCCTCCCATGCTTGTCTCCAGGACTCCTCCAGAGCTTCCCCCATCCTCTGGAATTCTCTACCCCAATTTATCAAACTATCTCCTACTCTGCTCAATTTTAGGTGATCTCTGAAAACCTGTCTCTTCAGGGAAGAGGCAGTGGCAATTAACTTCCTACTGATTGGCTAGAAGAAACAAATATTCATAACTCAATTTTCTGTAGTATCTTCATAGAGGTACCGATGACATGTACTGGCAGCAGAGAGAAACCACAGCGCCACTGGATCTAAGGGAAAACCATATGAACAAAAATACTATAAATTAGTTTTTCTAACTACCACCCAGCAAAAATATATTTGGATAGTATACCCTGTTTAGGACAGGGTGCTACATGGATTTTAGTAATCCTGTTTGTCTACATTGCACTACCAGATGTCAGTGACTTGTGTTTAAAGCTGAAGTTTATGTAGGAATGTTATTGCATAGTTACATTGTTCAGCTTGGGTCAATGTAGCTATACATATCTCATATTTGAACGATCACCGTAGAAGATGCAAATCCCTGTTAGTTCTCAATACTACAGTGATAACAGCAGTCTTTAGGGTCCAGTGCCAAAGAGCCGCCTTTCTGCATAGTAACCCCAAAGGGTTCCTTGCTCAACACTGTTGCTATTCACAGGATACAAGGCACTCTGAATGGATGAGGAGAACAGTGATTTCACAATCTCCATTTTGTCAAATAGAGAACATTTAAAAAAATGTTTTGTAAATGGCAGCAGTGCTGAACAAATGTGGTTCATTTGCAGAATAGCAGCCATTTGGCACTGGACCTGGTAGACTGTTGCTTCAGTGATTTGCAGCTTCCACAAAGATTGGTTGGGTTTGAGATATGCATAATTACATTGATGAACCAATTTATCCATGCAATAAAGTTCATAGCTAAATTTCAGCTTTACAGCCCAACTCTGATAAAAGTAAAAATCTTCCATTATCATTGCAATTATTCTGTAACAAATCAGCAATGCAAGCATGCTTTGACATTTCTTTTATGTAGGATGTTGGCTCATTTCTTCTATGTCTTCTGCGTATTTATTTGGTTTACAGAGGTTGTAGATTTTAGAGAGGTCAACTGGAGAAAGCAGAAGGCTGGTCGGGTTTGGACAATGTTGAGATTTCAAGAGATACTGTTAGGATTTTAAGCACATGGAGTGCTGAATAAGGCATTTGAAGATCTGAGTAGACCCTGCTATGGACCTTCATTATCGTTTTTGATACTGTTGAGCACATATGTGGTACTAAGCGTTTACTTTCAATTACCTGTCACCTTTAAGATTCTGTCCTTGCTAAGATACCTTCTCATTTGAGAACAATCTCAGGAAACAATTAACCACAGCTATTTGCTATAAGAATTAAGACAGCTGAAACGACAAAGAACTTTTACTTAGAAGAGCCCAAGGCTCTTTATAGTTTTACATACTGCCAAAAGTCAATATCCCCTCATTAATGTTTAATAACTAATAATCTCTATTTTATATGTATATTTTAAAAAACAAAAATCGTTTTTTGCCTGCCTTCTAGTCTAAGGTTGCAGGATATTAGGAAATAGAGCAAGGTAAATCATAAAACTAGCAAGGATAATACATAAGAAGTGATTTCTGTACAGAACTGGTTAGAACACTCCCGCCCTTCCATCCTCCCTTCCCTTCTCACCAAATTGTGACTGTAGATACACTGTAAGATGTATCCTTTGTGAATGATTGCATGCTGTTGTCACATTTCTAGGAAGATGCAGTGAGAGGTAATAGTAATTGAAAGGAAATTAATTGTAGTTTCTGCTGTTGGGAGGTTAAGCCCCTGGTCACATCAAAACCGATTTTAAAATTGTGTGACTTACAGTGAAGTTGCCGATTTAAAAATCGGGTGACCTGCCGATTTCAGTTGCAATTTGCAAGACATCTGACACAGAGGTCTATGCAAACTGCAACAAAAGCAGTGCATGCACTACTTTAGAAATTGGTGTGGCTCTGAGCAAGTCGGAACCGCACCGATATAACCGCTCTAATAGTGGACAATAGGGTGTGACTTGGCATACGACTGCAATAAAAAACACACTGCATAATTCTCTCCCTAACTAACTGCAGGTTGGCCAGATCATCTTTTCTGGAAAAGCAGATTCCATTAGCAACAGTCCGTAGTTGTAAAGTTCCTGATTGCAGGGAAATTCCAGCCGGGTGACCCACTAGGGAGGCCACATGCTTCAGCAGGACTACATGGCATAGCAGCCCTTCTGCGAGCAAACCCATGTGCAGGTTCCAGCTCTGCTCTCCCCTTGTATTTACTTTATGTGGCTTACAACAGAAGGTATCACCCAAGAAAACCAGGGAAAAGATCTGAGACACTGTTAACCCTTCTATCAAGGGAACTTTATTGCATAGCTACACAGTACAATTAATACAACAGAAATATATTCAATGGTACCCCATAAGCTCCTGCTTACAGGCAGATCCTGACATTATTGTCTGGATCCTTGCAGAGCCTGGATCGGCTCTGTGATGTCAGCCAACACAGGAGTCACAGGAGTGCAGAACTAAGTGTTTGACCCACAGGAGAAGTATGGGCAAACGAGCTTTGGCCATACTGCTCCTTGTAAATATGTGCTTCCCTAGTATGCAGGTTGGGGCTGGACATAGGGCACACTGGGTGTCACGTACTTTGGTTGAAGGCTGAGTTGACGAGAGGGTCTCCCTTGTGGTTCTGGCATGAGCACCCCTGAATGTGTTGACAGAGGTACAAGGGTCAAAGAAGCATGGGTGCCTATAGCGTGATAGCAGGTGACTGTTAGGGATGTAGTTAAGGTGAGTCAGGGTCATACACAGCGAAACAGCAGCATGGTCAGGAGGCAGGCTGGGGTCAGTTCCAGGTTAACAAGCAGAGCAAGGTCCAGTAACAAGCCAAGGTCAGCATCAGGAGATCAGGCAGAGAATAATCAGAGGCAAGCCAAGGTCAGCACCAGGAGATCAGGCAGAGAGTAGTCTAAGGCAAGCCAAGGTCAGAATCCAGAATCCACAGAGCAAGGTCAGGAGCAAGCTGGGTCAGCAATAGTTTAAAAAATTAAAAATAAAAACCTACTGACACTAGTGGCAGAACTACCAGGGTTGCAAAGGTCGCTATTGCGACCGGGCCCTGGCAATCTGCCACCGGGCTTCGAGGAACAGGTTCCTGGGTTTGAGGCTGCTCAGTCTAAAATGCCCAGGCCTATTTTTTGTCCCAGTCCGGGTCTTCAAATATGTGTTTGTAGTGTTCAATAGAAAAAAAGTGACTATTTAATTTAATATTCTCCTTAAAGTGTCACTAAAGGAAAAACCTATTTTTGTTATTGGCAGTGGTGAAGGATTAGAACTTCTGTCAGTTTGTATTGCTGTCTGTGTCCCCATTAGGGAGATTCCCCATCTCTATTTTTCCTGTTTACTGATATCATTAAAAGTGTTTGTAAAAGAAAATCCCAAATTTTGGGCTGACATCAGAATAGTAATAGAGGGGAAATCTTCCAACTAGGATGCTATTTCTGGTGACACCCAGGGATTCTCTAACTTTGGAGGGATTTTCTTTCACTTCCTGTTTTGGCTATTAATATTTTTATACAAGAGCCTGCATAGTATTGCACACGTGGTTAATGGATTGTGGGTGCAATCTCAGGCTCCTGCACACTCTCTCTGCAGCTTTCTGCCTGTACCTACGTAAGGGTTTTCAGTTAGAAAGCTGGAGGGAGTGTGAATGGACAAGTGCACTGATCAGCGCACTTGTAGTCCATTAAGAACTGCAAGCCGTCTGCTGCGGACTTGAACTTTATTTGTTCACAGATCTAGGTGAATTAATGACATGGCTATGCAGGCAAAGAAGAACTCTCACTTGTCAGTTGGATGGGTTCAGGGGGTGAGGAGGGGTGATGGAATATGTTACATGGTAAACCCAGAATAACAGTGAAACATATGCCATGTTCTAAAAAGTGAACTTATCTTTTACCACCTGCCAGGACCGCTGAGTTTATCTGACAACTAACCTGTACTTTGCAACAAAAAAAAGCGTCTGAGCTTCAGCTGTACATTCAGACTGACTTGTGATTTGTGGCATATCAATAGAGTCATAAAATAATATATTAATAAAAAGTAGTAAAGAGCGCCTTAGTAAGAAAAAACCCACAAGCTGCTATGCACAAAATAGGTACCAAGGACCTATAGTAATAGACAATAAATAAAAAGGAAGTGCAGCGCTAGTGAGCAATAGTGAATACAAGTATACATAAAAATAGTGATAAGTCACTGGTGTGATAAATGGATAGTCCCGTGAATACACATAAATAATAGAGGTGACTCTGTTATTCGTGAGGAGGTGGTGTAAAAATGCGCACTCACCGGACGCGCATTTTAAATGCGCATTGGGTATAAGATCCTGCTGTCAGGTGGTGAGCAGTTCCTCCTTTATCGGGTCCTAAATGGGTTATTCTACTCCACTGGGGGTCCCTGTAGAAACCGTCCTTGCTGGTGATCTGGATAATGGATGGTGATCCTTTCTTGGAGTGGGTCTGCGGTGAGCCTGCGGACTAAAGCACTCCCCCAGGGGGCAGCAAGAACACTCCCATAGTGTAGTAGGTTTTAACCTCAAATTTATTAAAAGTTGATGATATAAAAAAACGTTGCAGACAGTAGTCTGTGAGTAACTGACCAGCTGGTAAATAAGAGTATCCGCCGGAGCTCCACGTTGCTCCGGCGGGTGTGACGTCACGGCGTGGTGTGGCTCCTCCTGACGCGTATCGTGCTCAAGCACGTCTTCAGAGGGGGGTCGCCAATCACGTCGTGTCGTCCGCCGTTTGTTTAAATACACGAATAAACCGCACATGTGCAGAAGACCTCGGCCATTTTGGGATAGCGCAGAATGAACTGCGCATGCGCGAAGATGACGGGCGCCATTTTTCCTTAGTCTTACGGTATAAGGCAGAATGAATGCCTGTGTGTCCCCAATCAAGGAATATATCGACATCCTTCTGTGGGGGTAAGTGTACATAAATATCTTGAAAGATAGTATCCATGTCAGTTAATTCATGGGTACAAAAAAGGAGGGGAGAGGGAAGAACGGGTCCCATCATCAGCCTCTATTGGCGGTTGTCAGAATAATTCTGTCCAGTTAAAAACAGAGATCGCTTGATACAAATAATATATGCATAAGTTATACCATTATCACAAGGGGAATGTATCAGCATTCCCCTCACAAAGGGGAGGGGAATGCTGATACATTCCCCTTGTGATAATGGTATAACTTATGCATATATTATTTGTATCAAGCGATCTCTGTTTTTAACTGGACAGAATTATTCTGACAACCGCCAATAGAGGCTGATGATGGGACCCGTTCTTCCCTCTCCCCTCCTTTTTTGTACCCATGAATTAACTGACATGGATACTATCTTTCAAGATATTTATGTACACTTACCCCCACAGAAGGATGTCGATATATTCCTTGATTGGGGACACACAGGCATTCATTCTGCCTTATACCGTGAGACTAAGGAAAAATGGCGCCCGTCATCTTCGCGCATGCGCAGTTCATTCTGCGCTATCCCAAAATGGCCGCGGTCTTCTGCACATGTGCGGTTTATTCGTGTATTTAAACAAACGGCGGACGACACGACGTGATTGGCGACCCCCCTCTGAAGACGTGCTTGAGCACGATACGCGTCAGGAGGAGCCACACCACGCCGTGACGTCACACCCGCCGGAGCAACGTGGAGCTCCGGCGGATACTCTTATTTACCAGCTGGTCAGTTACTCACAGACTACTGTCTGCAACGTTTTTTTATATCATCAACTTTTAATAAATTTGAGGTTAAAACCTACTACACTATGGGAGTGTTCTTGCTGCCCCCTGGGGGAGTGCTTTAGTCCGCAGGCTCACCGCAGACCCACTCCAAGAAAGGATCACCATCCATTATCCAGATCACCAGCAAGGACGGTTTCTACAGGGACCCCCAGTGGAGTAGAATAACCCATTTAGGACCCGATAAAGGAGGAACTGCTCACCACCTGACAGCAGGATCTTATACCCAATGCGCATTTAAAATGCGCGTCCGGTGACTGCGCATTTTTACACCACCTCCTCACGAATAACAGAGTCACCTCTATTATTTATGTGTATTCACGGGACTATCCATTTATCACACCAGTGACTTATCACTATTTTTATGTATACTTGTATTCACTATTGCTCACTAGCGCTGCACTTCCTTTTTATTTATTGTCTATTACTATAGGTCCTTGGTACCTATTTTGTGCATAGCAGCTTGTGGGTTTTTTCTTACTAAGGCGCTCTTTACTACTTTTTATTACTTTGTTATTACCAATACTGTTTGAGCAGCCTAGTATATTGATTCATAATGGGAGATATCTTTGAGTTAAGATTGGCTAGACCCACAATACCAGATGATATGTTTGCTTTAGAGGAAGAAAAAAGTGACCTGAGAGGTTCCTTCCTCCATTTACAAAATGTATTATCAGCAGAGATTAGAACACTCTGGGACATATCTTTTCTAGAAAGATACGTTAAGGAACATATGGTCCCCAGATCATTGAGGTGGAGTGTATCTCCGGATACAGATGATACCACAGATCTGGTGGACTGGTTCAATTTCTTCAACAATGCTGGCAGTGATTTACTTAAATTTCTCATTGCACGCAAGAGAAAGAAATTGATACACCTTGATTCTGAAATCAATCTTATTAGAGAAAAACTCGGCCCCTATAAAGGTGGAGAGGAATACAACACTGAATCAGAGAAATTAAGGTTGTACTTGGAGGGTGTAGAAAAAGAACAACGTATTAAGAAAAAGAAAAAATACAATAGGGATACTAAAGATTACCAAGAACATCTAGTTTTTAAATGGCAACTAAAAGATGATGAAATGGAAGTACCTGTATATAAACCATCTAACTCCCTGCCAAGATCTAACAAATCAAAGAGATCTAAGCCCTATATCCCACAACAATCGTCTAAACCTCCGAATAGGGTTAATAATCATAGGGATTCACACAATAAATCCACCTATAGTGTACCCACACATAACAGATTTGAACCTCTATCTGATTATAACATAGGGCTACAGGATTCATACTGGCACCCTACCTATGGGCCTCATTTTAGGGAACCCCCCATGCCTTATTACCAACAAAATTCGTATCATAATAACTCTAACAACTCTAATTACAGAGAACAATACCACTCACCGAATAGATCCTATAATGGTTCTAAACCATATCATCAACAATATCGGAACAACCAATCAGGTGCTAAGAAACCTTATAATCATAATCCTAATCCTCCCCCCCCTACTCCAACATATAATCAATGCCCTGATAAAGATTCCCAGGTTCGTTTTTTAGGGGGAAAGAACACCAGAAAAAGAAACAATTCCACAGGGGAAAGAGGGGAGGAAGAAAGACCAACAGATACCGGGAAAAAGAGAAAAATGTAACAAGTGAGGGGATTTTTAATCTTAGTAAAACTACCCTCTCTAAACAAGAATTAGAATTATTGAATAAAGGGCTAAAATATGCACCGGAAAAGAAACTGGACAAATTCCAAACTTATATAGACATACACAAATTTTCGAGGCAGCTATCCTTAAAAAGATATTTTACCTCTAACCCCATCAAGACTAATGCAAATGGGATGGCATATACCAATTTGCGGAATGCATCCACCTATAACCCTCCACCCCAAACACAGTCCTCTGTACAATTATTTAGAGACTTAGCCTTGAAAGATCTAGATAAACTAGTAGCTAAACCCACATTAAGAACACAGACGACAATGGCTATTAAATCTCTCCTTGATCATAAGGACCTAGTGATCAGGCCTGCAGACAAGGGAGGGGGAGTGGTTATTCTTGATAAAAGCGATTACATCAAAGAGGTATACAATATCTTAGGGGATAAGACAACTTATGCAGTCTTACCCAAGAACCCTGTTCTCCCTTACAAACGTGTGCTAAAGAAT
Source organism: Staurois parvus (assembly GCF_062004578.1). NCBI lineage: Eukaryota > Metazoa > Chordata > Amphibia > Anura > Ranidae > Staurois > Staurois parvus. Next base: position 9,871,541 of record NW_028318321.1, read on the forward strand.
ATTATTATGGATGGTTTTAATCAAGGGATTATTAACAAAAAAGAAAAAGATTTTTTATGCCCCACGGTCCCAAAGTTACCAGTACTTTATATTCTCCCAAAAATCCATAAGAGCTCTACTAACCCTCCGGGGAGACCTATTGTGAGCGGTATAGGCTCGTTGAGCTCAAAGATAGGGCAATACATAGATTTTTTCTTACAGCCTTTGGTGTCCCAAACTCCAGCATATTTACGGGATACCAAACAAATGTTAAATGATATAAAAACGCTGTCCCTCACCGCCCAAACTTTGCTAGTGACGGCGGATGTGTCCTCCTTGTACAGCAATATAGCTCATAAGGATGGACTTGAAGCCGCAGATTATTATTTACGCACCTATAGCACTTTATCGCCATTACATACAGATTTTATTCTATCTTTGCTTAACTTTGCAATTAATAACAATTATTTCTGGTTTGATCACAAATTTTACTTGCAGATAAAGGGTGTAGCAATGGGGGCAAAATTTGCCCCCAGTCTTGCGAATTTGTTCATGGCACTCTGGGAGGAGATGGTAATCTACTCACGAGAATGGCCCGAACTTATGTTCTACAGACGATACATCGATGATGTGTTTCTGCTCTGGAATGGTGAAGAAGAGACACTAATTAACTTTTTCACTACCCTTAATTTCAATGACAAGAATATAGAACTGTCCTACAATTACAGCTCTAAGGAGATTAGCTTTTTGGATCTCACATTAATCAATTATAATGGAAGTCTTGTAACAAAAACTTTTTTCAAAAAAACTGATCGTAATGGTTACATACCGAAAGGAAGCTGCCATCACCCTAGATGGTTATCTAATATCCCAAAAGGACAGTTCATTCGATTACGAAGAAACTGTACAGATCTAGAAACCTTTTATGACCAATCTGCAATCATAAAAAATAGGTTCATAGAAAAAGGGTATGAGACTAAGAGTCTGGAGAGCACTATTAACACTGTGGCCCATCTCCATAGAGAAGATCTTCTAATAAAAAAGGGGAAGGCCATTAAAGGTCAAATATGCCCTTTTATTACCAACTACTCCAAACAATACGGGGCTATTAACCATATTATTAAGAAAAACTGGAAGGTCTTACTGGCAGACCCAGTGTTATCCAAAATTTTACCAGAAAAACCAGAAATAGTATTTCGTAAAGCCACCAATCTAAGACATTATTTAGCACCCAATGTTATTGATCCACCTAAGGAAATCTCTCTGTTTAATGATCTTAAGGGATACCATCCGTGTAATAAATGTATAATCTGCAAATGTAATAACACCAGGAAACATAGACAAAATACGTTTACTTCACAAGTGACTGGGAGAAGATACAATATAGATAAATTCATTACATGTAACAACAAATATGTGGTCTATTTGTTAGAATGTCCATGCAAGCTTCAGTACATCGGTCGCACCACCAGGCGGCTCAGAGATAGATTGAGAGAACATGTCAATAACATCAAACGGGGATACAAAGAGCACTCAGTTTCCTATCACTATAAGAGATTTCACAATATGGACCCCACCTCTCTTAAATTTACGGGTATTGATACAATTAAAACCCACTGGAGAGGAATACACAAGAGACGTGCAGTCTCTCAATTAGAAATGAAATGGATCTATGAGCTTCGCTCCTTAAAACCTAATGGCCTCAATATTGAGGTCGATATCAATTGTTTCATTGAAAATAATTGAGTACCACCCATCTGATATCATCATGATGAATTCTTTTATAATTTTTAGATTAGCATATTCAGTATATATGGATATTTTATACGTTCTGTCTCCTGGACTATATGGAAGGAGTTTATCATCTCGTACCACGAGAGATATGTACAGATAGGATTGATTTTAATTTTATTTTAATTTTTAGCTTTATTTGATTATATACATTCTATTATGTTATTTGGAATATCTGCACATGTGCACTGACCTTAAATCCATGGGAATGGGATATATACCAAAGCATAAAAAATAGAATATGTATATATCGTTTGTAAACAGAGACTTTTTTCATGTTTTTTATATATTTTTTATTTTAATTTTTTGAGACCGCATTTAGATCGGTATTTGTATCTAATGTACACTGTGAGGGGAATGCTGATACATTCCCCTTGTGATAATGGTATAACTTATGCATATATTATTTGTATCAAGCGATCTCTGTTTTTAACTGGACAGAATTATTCTGACAACCGCCAATAGAGGCTGATGATGGGACCTGTTCTTCCCTCTCCCCTCCTTTTTTGTACCCATGAATTAACTGACATGGATACTATCTTTCAAGATATTTATGTACACTTACCCCCACAGAAGGATGTCGATATATTCCTTGATTGGGGACACACAGGCATTCATTCTGCCTTATACCGTGAGACTAAGGAAAAATGGCGCCCGTCATCTTCGCGCATGCGCAGTTCATTCTGCGCTATCCCAAAATGGCCGCGGTCTTCTGCACATGTGCGGTTTATTCGTGTATTTAAACAAACGGCGGACGACACGACGTGATTGGCGACCCCCCTCTGAAGACGTGCTTGAGCACGATACGCGTCAGGAGGAGCCACACCACGCCGTGACGTCACACCCGCCGGAGCAACGTGGAGCTCCGGCGGATACTCTTATTTACCAGCTGGTCAGTTACTCACAGACTACTGTCTGCAACGTTTTTTTATATCATCAACTTTTAATAAATTTGAGGTTAAAACCTACTACACTATGGGAGTGTTCTTGCTGCCCCCTGGGGGAGTGCTTTAGTCCGCAGGCTCACCGCAGACCCACTCCAAGAAAGGATCACCATCCATTATCCAGATCACCAGCAAGGACGGTTTCTACAGGGACCCCCAGTGGAGTAGAATAACCCATTTAGGACCCGATAAAGGAGGAACTGCTCACCACCTGACAGCAGGATCTTATACCCAATGCGCATTTAAAATGCGCGTCCGGTGAGTGCGCATTTTTACACCACCTCCTCACGAATAACAGAGTCACCTCTATTATTTATGTGTATTCACGGGACTATCCATTTATCACACCAGTGACTTATCACTATTTTTATGTATACTTGTATTCACTATTGCTCACTAGCGCTGCACTTCCTTTTTATTTATAAAATAATATATCAATGATATTATGTTTCTCCTCCTGGGTTTCATCTAACCCTCTTTCTAATATTCCTCTGGCATTTATTTAGTTATTTATTTATTTCAGGTACTTATATAGTGGCGTCAGTTTACTCAGTTCTTTACATACTAGGACCAATTTAGACAGGAGCCAATTAACTTACCAGCATGTCTTTGGAGTGCTTCCTTAAGACAAGAAATTCAATTTCTTGCAATGCTTACAAAACTTTTCATTCATTGTCATCCAAAATAAACTTTTTACTGTAGACAGACAAGAGCTACCTACATGTTTGTGTAAAGTTACCTGGAATAACATTGCACAAGGCTAAGGTAAAAAATGGATGTCTGTTAACTCTCATGGAAATTGAATGTGTAATAGAATGTTCCCGAACAATGCCACTTTGTACTTTATGTAAGAAAATAGCCCAGAGAAAGTGATCTACCAAGTAAGCAAATGTCCACTTTTTTTTGCCATGCATTGTGTATGCATAATCTTTAGCTCTGCTACTCATGCAGTTAGTACTGCAATTAAACCATTGTGATCTAATATGGTCACATAGCAGGGTCTTTTATAAATTACAGAGACTTACCTTTTCAGGTTCAAAGCATTAACAGAGGGATTATAGAGGCGCTTATTTATAAAGTAGTTAATGTGACATTAACCAAGAAAAACGTAATCATTTTACAAGTCCCTAGAAGTGGTGTCTGCATTTGTTGTTTTTTTCAAACTTTTTTCCTTCCTTCTTTTCACCTGGTGATCCTGCCAGTAACACACTTCCTGTCCTAGGCTGGCAATGCTCACTCACTGTACTGTATCTATGCAGGAACAATATTGTCATCCCGAGACAGGAAGTTTGTTAAGACTTCAGAAAGCCTTCCTTTCACCTCTTCTCCAAGGCATAGAGTAGGGTGCTCTGGAGTTCACAGAAATGAATTGAGTAGAGCTAAAATCTAATGAGGCTAATACAGTAAAAGTGCAGTAGGGAGCACAGGAGGTTACAAGCGTACTGGATTTCTGCCACAATCGAAACGCTTTTTTTTTTGCAATTATTAAACAGATATAACAAAATAATATATTTAACAGGCCAAATGGAACATATGAGAAAAATTAATTGTTACTGCTCGTTTAGACTTGCAATTAGGGGATGTTAAAAACATGTGGTTTCTGGAAGGAATCCCATTCATCAGAGCCTTTGAAAACCTCACCTGGGGACCTTGTGTTCTCACAGTTGTATTCTCTTTAAAATCTTAAAAGATTATTTCACCCTCCTGTACATTACAGCACACATTGACTTTTGTCACACATGTAGCACTACCCCCTTGGGGGTCGCTAGAAGATTTGGGTCCCCTTATAATCCTGCACAGCCAGGCATCACACATCTTCACACAGGCTTGCATCCAGAGTCAGAAATCAGTCCTTAAGCTTTGGTTTTGTTGTTTTCTTGAGGGAATTTTGAACTAGTATTAGGATTGAGATAGGGGTAGGGGTGTACAGGATTCCCAAGGGTACCGGTAAACTGAGGACAACTTTCTGTAACTATTTACAGGCCTTCTGTGAAGCACAGTCTCTGTTGGAGAGATAGCCAGCATCTCCTTAGTGTACCACCTCAGACCCCAGATTAATTTCTTCTCCTCACCCAGCAATCTGGAGGCATCCCTGAACAGGGGTTCCGGTTCCTGTCACTTTAAGAGTTGAACAGTCGCTCGTAGGTAGATAATCTGGTTTTCCACCAGAATGCTCCATCCCCTATCTGCCCAGGGGATGTAGGTGTACTCACTCAGATCATCTTCTCTACCGCTTGTGGGTTGGTGGCTGCTACCAGGCCTATGAGCTGGGCCACTCCTTCCTTGCCATATAGGTGACTGGTGAGCTCTGATTTTTCCTCTTGTCCAGCTCCAGGCCTGCAGGAAGGCCCAATCCCACTGGGCCTCCTCGTAGCCTCCTGCTCTCAACCTTACATCTTCCACCCAAATTCTCCCACAACTGAGCAGGCTCCATCACTTTAATGGTGTCCAGCCCCTTGCCAATCTCTTGTTGGGTATTGACTATGACCCCTGAAGAGTGCAGCCAGCCACTCCTCAGATCCACCCACTGCGTCTAAGGCCTTCGTCCAAAAGCCCTAGAGCAGGGGGAAATTCCACAGGCTGCAGAACCTAACATCCCTGACCAGAGTTTGACCCCTCTCTGGCTATCACACCAGTGCTCCTGCTCAGCCCCTGTCTAACCATTGGAGTTTAGCTTCCCCTAACTAAACTAGGAGGGTGCCATTTTAAAGTAGAACTATAGGCAAAACTTTTTTTTTTCATTTTGGATAGACTAAAGGAGAGTTATAACCCCTGTCAGATTTGTGTTTCACCATCTGTGTCCCATTGTGGATATTTCCCTTCAATTTCTGTTCCATAGCCAAACAGGACGTGAGAGGAAATCCCTGAAAATTAAGGGACTTCCTTGAGGACTCCCAGGTCACCATAACTAGTTTTCCCACTGGAAGATTTCCCCTCTATTAGTTTTCAAGAGACAACACAAAATTTTGGATTTTCTTTTACCTTTACTTTCAATGATAATGGTAAAGAGGACAAACAGAGAGGATGAATCTCCCTAATGGGGGCACAGAGAGCAATAAAAACCTGACAGGTATTCTAATCCCTCTCCACTCTAAAACTAAGAAAATAAAGTTTTGCTGTTAATTATACTTTAAGGGCCTATGTTTATGGGCTTTTGGCTTGTGTTGGTGGCATCAGTTTGAGACGCTTCTAAGGTCATTCAGAATTCATTGACAGGTTCACTTGACATGCAGCCAACCTTCTGATTTGCATTTGATCTGCTTCAAAGTGGGATTGGCCTTCCTGTAGACTTCTATGGGAATGCAAAACCCATTTGAAGCAAGCAAAAGCCCATAGCAAAGGGCCCAAATCAGAGGCTTTCATGTGGGATATATGGGACTCCATTCTGTATTTTGTAAGTCAAACTTCTGAACATGACATTCCATTTTTCCATGACATGTTTATGATCTAAGGCAAATGTAGCAATGTACATCACACACAGGTTGTTTACTAGTGATTTCAAGTCAGTACCTTGCAAATGGGCAAGGTATTGATGGTGTGGATTGTAGTGAATATGTATTAAAGACCTATCCAAACATGATCCTCCTGTTACAATAAACATATGGCTAATAAAAGAGGCAGGCAAATAATCCTACCCAAACCTTCTGGTGCTTCTCCCATGACCACTGTCCCATGCTTCTAGCTAATAGGAAAACTCAGAGTTCAGGCAGGGATACCTTCTGCTTGACTCTAAACACCTTTGACTGAGGCCAGATGACCATAACCAAATGGGAGCCAAGGTCATATTTCAGTATAGGTAAATATTTCTACAGCATAAATTATTTATCTAGTAATGTTTAGAGTGGGGAAGGAAATAGAACCCATGATAGTTTTATTGCTGTCTGTGTCCCTGACATTTTCTTTCTTGGTGATTACTATCACCAAAATAGAAGGTAAAGAGAATTTCAAAATTTTACATTTGCTCCCAGAACAGGAGTGGAGGAAAACATTTTCCAAAGCAGTCACCTATTCCAAAGACAACTGTCTGTAGAGAGATTTTCCCTTACTTTGAGGAGTTTCTCTAACTTTCTGTAGTAATTCCACGATAGGAAGTGAAAGAAAATCTCCACACTGAGAACACAGACATAAATACTAACCTGACATATGTTTTAACCCTTCCTCACTTTGTAAAAAAAAAAAAAAAACATTCTTGCTGGCATTTTTCTTTACCCAACCCCATGTTTCACTACGAAAAGAATACTATTATTCCATTGCACCATCATGTATATCAGATTAACATTTTAATGTGCTGAAATGCATTGCTCCCAAATACCTGCACTGAAAATTAGATGACCTATTATTGTTGTATTAATATGGCAGAGGATCATCTTGAAATGGGGCCCTTATTATTGTGTAGATCTGCTTCAATATCTTATTACTGAAATGTCGAAGGTAGAAGACAATCCTGCTATACAAAAGGATTGACTGTTGTGGATTTCATAAGATGACAATAATATCACAGCTAATAAAACAAATAGCTTGAAGGCAAAACAAACAATAATCTTTTGTTTTATAATTATACTTTAAGGAACTTCATTAAGTGTAAATAATCTGTTCCCAGAGAGGAAATTAAAGCAGAACTCCAGCCAAAACTGTTAATTTAAAAATATGTATTGAAAAAAAAAGTCAAGTCTCATGAGGTGTATGGTACTTTAAAGTTGAATTCCAGGTATGGCCAATTTTTCATTGTTACATTGGTGCAACTTGGGCCAAGTTGGATCTATGTCACTCTGCAGTCACTCTGGCCTGCTGGTATAGGTGCTATACTGAACACCAATGCTAAATGTCACAGATCAGGGGCATCTTGGGGTAGGCGTTGGGCAGGACTCAAGATGTTTTGGTCTATTTAGACAAATACTTAGATACAATCTTAGAGAAACTGTAATATTTGCTTACAAAGCCATTGCCAAGCTGTAGACTACCTCTGAGATAGCATAACTCTTGTCATGGATTGCATTAGGTAATATTTCCCTATAATTTAACACAAAACTCACCAATAGTGATGGGCTGAACAGAACCCTGTTCGGTTCGCAATCAAACATTCGAACCTAACAAAAGTTCGACTGCGAATCAATGGGACTCAATCTTTTAAATTTAAACGTGCCATTTTGAAGGCTTATATGCAAGTTATTGGCCATAAAAGGGGTATGGGGACTCGGGTACTGCCCTGAGAGAAACGAATTAGTGAATTTTTTTTTTAAAAAAGTACTGTTTTTAAAGGGGAAGTCATTTTTTATTGCTTAAAGTAAAAATAAGAAAAAAAAAAGAAAACTTCCTTTAAATATCATGCCTGGGGGGGTTTCGTTAAACTACCTGCAAAGTTGCACATATGTACAATGTATAGAACCTATTGCAGCAGGACTGACATTTTTTTTTTTTTAAATGAAATTTTTCTAAAAAAAACAAACAAAAACAGCACGGGGTTCCCCCCAATCCATACCAGACCCTTTTGGGTTTATTTACTAAAGCTGGAGAGTCCAAAATCAGACTCCCTTCTGCATAGAAACCAATCAGCTTCTAACCTCAGCTTGTTCAATGAAGCTTTGGCAATGAAACCTGGAAGCTGATTGGTTTCTATGCAGAAGGGAGTCTGATTTTGGACTCTCCAGCTTTAGTAAATAAACCCCTTTAGGTCTGGTAGGGAGTTTAGGAGGGATCCCATAGTAAAATAGTTTTTTTAAATAAGTAAGTGGGGTTCCCCCTAAATTCCTACCAGACCCTTGATCCGAGCACAGGCCTGGCAGGTTCCCCCTCCCTGCTCCTTACCATGTGCCCTCGGGAAGAGCTAATGGTGATGTCACTGCTAGCTCTGCCCAATTGTTAATGACAGTTCTGACAGTTGCTGGTCAGATATAAGCAATTGGCCGGAGCTACTGGTTACGTCACCCCTATCTCTGCCCAATTGTTAATGACAGTTCTGACAGTTGCTAGTCAGATGTAAGCAATTGGCTGGAGCTAGCAGTGACGTCACCACTATCTTTGCCCAATTGTTTATGGCTGACTCGCAATTGTCAGATTGCGGCAGGTGCTCAGTTGGTGCGTACGGGTCCTCAGGCGTTGTTTTTTTTTTAAATTTCAGTGAATCGATGGCGGCATGACAATGCTGGATGCCGTGATCGATGATGGATTACAACACTGGAACCATTTTTTGGGTTTTTGTTTTTAACCACTTGCCTACCAGGCACTTTTACCCCCTTCCTGCCCAGTTCAATTTTCAGCTTTCAAGACTTTCGCACTTTAAATGACAATTGTGCGGTCATACAACACTGTACCCAAACAAAATTTTTATCATTTTTTTGAGACAGATAGAGATTTCTTTAGGTGGTATTTAATCACCACTGTGGTTTTTATTTTTTGCTAACAAACTAAAAATAAGACTGAAAATTTTGAAAAAAAAAAATATTTTCTTAGTTTCTATTATACAATTTTGTAAATAAGTATTTTTCTCCTTCACTGATGTGCACTAATGAGGCTGCAGTGATAGGCACCAATAGGTGACACTGATGGGCACTGATAAGTGGCACTGATGAGGAAGCACTGATAGGTGGCACTGATGGGCATGGACAGGCATCACTTGTGGGCATTGACAGGCATCAATGATGGGCACTAAAAAGCAGCACTTATATATGGCACTGATAGGCAGCACTGATGGGCACTGACTGGCAATAATAGGTGGCACTGATTGGGCCTGTTAGGCGACACTGACTGGCACTGATAGGCAGCACTGAAAGGCAGCTCTGATGGGCACTGATATGTGGCATTGATATGCACTGGTAGGCAATGATATGTAGCATTGATGTGCACTAATGGTCACTGGTATGTGACATTGATGGGCACTGAGAGGTGACACTGATGGAGCTACACTGATCATCAGTGTAGATGTCTACTCTGAGTAATGCTGATTACCGGCTCTCCTCTCATCACAAGCTGTCAGCAGGAGGAGGGGACTGCCGATGACTGGCAATTCCTATTTACATGTGATCAGCTGTGATTGGACACAGCTGATCACATGACAGAGCTGACGTCATCGGCTCTTTGCAGTAATCGGTGATCCACTGTGTCCCAGGGATACAGTGCACTGCCAATCATCATGCTGAGTGTCCCTGAGGACGCGCATGTGTAGTTAGAGTGGGAGGACGTCTCAGAATGAGAGAACCACCGCCCTCCCGTCATTACCTTATATGGCAGGCGGGAGGCGGTTAAATAACTTGTCAAAAACTGTTTTTTTTTTTTTTTCAATAAAGGATTTTTTCAAAAGTCTCATCTCTTTATTGTTTCACAATTTGAACACTTCAGTGAATGGGTAGGGTTAGCATCAGGGTGCCCCCTTATTTAAAGGGGTACCCTGATGTTAATGACCCCCCCCACCCGCAGACCCCCACACAACCGTTGGGCAAGGGTTTTGAGAAAGAGGCCCTTGTCACCATCCCAGCGCAGGAAGGGTAGGGTTGCGCTCGTTCATCCCCCCCCCCTTCCTGGCCTACCAGGCCTGTGCTTGGATCAAGAGTTTGGTAGGAATTTAGGGGGAACCCCATGCTTTTTTTCACCCACTTTTGGGAGGTGGGGTTTCTTTTAAAAGTCCTACCAGGCCTAAAGGTCCTGGTATGGCTTTTAGAGGGAACCCCACGCATGTTTAATAAAAAAATGTATACTATGGGGTCCCTCCTAACCTTTCTACCAGACCTATAGGGTCTGGTAGGGATTGGGGTAGACCCCACACTGTTTTTTTGTGTTATTATTTGTTTTTTTTTTATTATTCTTTATTTATTTTATTTTTTTCAAGGAGAGTATTCTCCCCTCTGTCTTATATGGTGTGGGGTGGGAATGTACACTATGAGAGCGCAGTGCACTGTGGGGTGTTTGATGGCCGAACAGTTGGTTGTGCCATCACACAGTAACCCTTCAGAGTTGTTCTTGATGAGTGCAGGATTGGACTGTGCTAAAAAAATTCATATTATAAGCACCTGTCACACAGGGGCAGAAAAATTGGGCCTTGGGTGTTGGTGGTGCCTGAACATTGTAATCCCTCACAGTTACTCTTGCTGGGCACAGGAAAGGGCCCTGCTGTTAAAAATTGTTAAGAATTAGAGAAAAATTGTAATAAATTGAACTTAGACATACCCGTCAAACAGGTGCAGAAAAATTGGGTCTTGGGTGTTGGTGGTGCCCTAACCAAAAACATTGTTGGTAGCTAACATAATCAGGATTCAGGAATAGGATAGGCAGCACAGACAGTCTTCAAGGGATCCCAGATCCCTAACTAATTGAATCTGTTACATTAGCATCAGGCGCTTGATAGCTGCTGTTGATCCAGGGCTGATTCATTTTGATAAACGTCAGCTGGTCAATGGGGTCTGTGGACAGACGCACTCTTTTATCCATCACAAAACCTCCAGCAGCACTGAATGTCCATTCGGAAAGCACGCTGGATGCAGGACCGGCCAGTAGGTCGATGGCATATTGAGCAAGTTCTGGCCAGTGATCCATCCTCAAGACCCAGTGGATCCTCATTTGGAAAGGTCTCCAAGTCTGCTCTTGCCCCTAGATAATACTACACTATATGATGCAGATGCTGCCGTTGGGTGTTTAAACCAAACAGCCCTGGGTATGAGGACTAAAGAATTGTTTAAAGGCATCGGTCAGCCAGATGCCTTCTTAACTGCTCTTCCTCTGACCAAATGAAGCCTCAGAAACACGTTGTCCAGGAAATGGTAACCTCCCAGTGTCTGGAAAGGTGTTACACAAATTTGTCTGTGCGAAGACAGGATGAGCTTTGCAACTTTACCCTTGAAACATGGATAAAGAAGGGTTGCCAACCAGTAATGATCCCTCTCCTTGATACCATGAATCCTAGGGTCCTTTCACAGGCTTCGCAGAATCAGGGAGCCCATGCAGTGTAAGTTTGAGGAGGCATGAGATTCTGAGTCCCCCGGGTCACTGAGGATGACCCTGTCAGGAACTACCTCTTAGCAGGCAGGTATTACTCTTTGCTGGGTTTCTGGGGATTGAAAACCATCCCTTGAAGACTGCCATATGTTATCCTCTACTTCCATGCTGCCACTATCCTCCTCTACTTCCTCCTCCCCCTGTGTGTTCTGCAGCCCTGCAGGAATGGTATCTGCATAAAGGGGGCTTTGCGAGGAAAGGAAGTCCTGCTTTTACTCCAACTGTTCTGCCTCAAGTGCTCTGCCCATGATTCCATGCAGCATGTGCTCCAGCAAGAAGACTAGAGGGATAGTGTCACTGATGCATGGATTGCCGCGGCTCACCATCCTTGTGGTCTCCTCAAATGGTGACAGGACAGTGCATGTATCCTTAATCGGTAGCCACTGGCGTGGTGAAAAGAAGCCCAGCTTCCCTGAGCTTGTCCTTGTGTCATACTCACACAGGTACTCAATGATGGCCCTCTGCTGCATGAGCAGCTGCTGCAGCATTCTCAATGCTGAGTTCCACCTGCTGGGCAAGTCACAAATGAGGCAGATGGTGGAGAGGTTGAATTCCTGTTGGATGTCAGCCAGCCGAATACTGGCATTGCATGACAGCCAGAAATGGCAAACAGAAGATCTTGTTAGCCTGGGTACCTGTTCAAGAAACGCTGTACCACGTAATTCAGGACGTTTGCCAAGCATGGAACATGTCAAGTGTCCCTGTTGGTGGGTGGAGAGAAGGTTGGTGCCCCTGTCGAATACAACCTTTCCTGGCTCAAGCTGCAATGGCATCAACCACCCCTGAACTTGCCCCTGCAGAGCTGACAGAATCTCTGTCCTGACTGAATCTCTGTCTCCTGTCTCCTAGATAGACCAGCTGAAGCATCACATGGCATCTTTTAGCCTGACTGCTTGCGTAACCCCTTGAATGCTTAGGGAGCACTGCTGCTTTAGAGGACATTTCTGCAGAAGAGGCTTTAGAGGAGGAGGCAGAGCAGACAGATGTAGCAGAATCACCACCAGTTTTTTGGAGGTGTGGTGGTGGAACAAGCTCCAGCACTGAACCCTGTCCTGCATCATTCCCAGCTGCCAGCAGAGTTACCCAGTGCGCCCTGAAGGAAATTTAACATTCCTGACCATGCCTGCTAGACCATGTGTCAGCAGTAATGTGGACCTTGCTGCTGACCACCCTGTCCAATGAGGCCAAATAATTGCCTTCCACATGATGGTACAGAGCTGGAATGGCCTTACGTGAAAAGAAATGTCTTTCCGGAACTTGTCACTGTGGTACAGCACATTCTGCAAATTCATGTCCACCAGCTGGCACTGCAGCAGTTGTAATGCTAGCAATTTGGCAAGTTAGCATTTAGACACTAAGCATGTGGATGGATGGGACAAGTATTTTTTTTTAATGTTTCAGCAACTGTGGTAGCAAAATTTGCCTGCTGCCAACAGGTGGTGTACTGCTAGCAGATTGGGTAAAAGAACCTATGACACCCATTGCTATGCCATCCCCCTTCTCAGTGGAGGCTGCTAAAATGACTTGAGGTATAGTAGGGGTAGAGATTCCCGATGAGGAGCAAAGAGAAATCTGCACTTTTTTTAGGATGTGGGTCTTTCAGGTGCTGTTGCCATCAGGCTGCATGGCAGCTCGTCATATGTCTTGTCAAGCATGTGGTATCCAAGAGGCTGGTGTTTTGGCCACGCTTGATCCGCCTCAGAGGCTGCAAACAGCAACACTGCGGTCTGCTGCACATGTGTTGACAAAAGCGCACACCAGTCAGGAGTCAACAATGCCCTTATACCTGCCCCTGGAGGATATCCTGCCTCATTGGGAATTGTGCCTCCTCTTCACTTTCCTCCTTTGTTCGCTCAGGCACTTAAGTACAGTCAGTGTCCTCATCATCCTCTCTCTCTCTCGCGTCAACTTGGCAGTATGTTGTGGATGGGGGAATATGACTGACAATTTCTTGTCTGTCATTAGCACCCTCTTCTCTTTAGGCTCACGTGACTCCCTTCCCCATCCTAAGAACCAACATCAGAGCATTCAAATTGCTGCGCATTCTCCAGCAGCATGAGACTGACACTATGCTCGAATAATTCAGGTGACTCTTTCGTGCATGATGGTGGGGCTATGGAGGGAGTAGCTGTGGTGGACAAGGAGCCTGTGAAATAGACCACTTTGGCAGCTGGCGTGGAAGGCAAACTAGCATGAGCCTGGGTGACAGAGGATGAAGATGGCTTAGTTATCCACTCCACCACCTCTTCTGCATGTTGTGGCTTAAACACACGGCCAGTACCGGAAAAAAAGGACAAGTGTGCCCTGTCTGCAGGGGATACACCATGTCCACGACCATCACTTCTTACTATGGACACAGAGCCTGCTTGCCTTCTTTTAGCTGCTTGTGAGCATCTGCCTTTGCTTGTTGGCCTTTCGGACATGATGGGGATTTTTTTCAGGGAATTTTGATAACTTTTCATTTTTGAGTATGGGATGGGAATTTGGTGCTTGGTGCACTATAAACAGTTTTATGATTTTTTTTTTTTTTACAGAAAATAGGGCGTACAGCAAATATAGATACTTTACTTTTTTGCCACAACAGCAAAGGTATTGAGGGCATTATTCCTGTTCCTCCTGTGTTGCAGGCGTTTTTCCTTCTGCATCACCATTTTTTTCTAGCTTTCTTAATTTTTTTACATTTATTTTATTTCTTTATTTACTGCTGCGGCAAAAAAAAAGTATCCATAATTGTTGTACGCCCTATTTTTGTTAAAAAAAGAAATAAAACTGTAATAATTTTACAAAAATTAAATAAAAAAAAATTCAGAAAGCCAAAAAAGAAAAAAGGGAACCACTGCTGGCGCAGAAGGAGGAACACCTGTGACACTGCTCCACAACACCGCACTACACTGACTACACTGTCTCGTAACACAACACTAACTATCCTCATCTAATCCACCAACACACTACATAAGACTGCTGTGTAAGCAGCCTTATATAGTGTAGGGCATGGACTTAGCCCGTGAGCCATGATTGGCCAAAGTCACAGAGACATTGGCCAATCATGGCTCTCACAGTGAATTCAGCTGTGATTGGCCAAAGCATTGAAGCACTAGCTGAACACACGAACACCCAATGTTTGAGTCGAACATAAAGCCCATTCCTACTCATCAAACACAAATGCCCTGTAAAATTCCATAAGATTTTAAACTCAAGTTCAATCTTGTAATACCTTAGATTTGGAATGAGTATAGGTATGTTCCATATTGGTTATCTACATATAACATACATTTCACTTATTATAAAAAAGTGTGTCAGGATCCGGATCTGAAGCAGGTACCTCTGCAGTCTTTGGCTGTGGCTTTTCTCTCTGTGCCACCTGACATGCTGGACAGCTCCCTGCCTGACAACTTGGACAATCTTACTTTGTATCTTGTTTTTGTTGGCTCTTGAACCCTTTGCTCCTCCCATGAACTTCCTATTAAAGCCATGTGTCTGCACTTCCTGTTTGCCAGATGATTGTGCTTTCCCTAGCCAATATCTTGCTCCTTTACATAGCTGCTGCTGTCCTTATCTTCATTACTACTCATTATCAACCTTTCGGCTTGTTCATCGACTAAGTTTCCACATGATCCCATCCAGCTACTACTCAATACTGACCTTTGTTTTGTTCAGTGACTACGCTTCTGTTTGTTCCCTACCTGCTAAATCTGTTACCTGACCCAGCTTGCTCTCTGCCTGCTGGGGCTAACCAGAGGGCTTCCACTTGACATTAACATGCAGTGTAAACCTTCATCATCAGGAGCCCTTACGAAGGCTGGTTACTGGTTAGACCCCACGCCTTGGGTGAGCCCACGTCACACTCTGGGATTCTCTTGTGTATTCATCCAGCTGACTACTGTTTGATACTCTCTACTGCTATAGCCACTGGCCTCCAAGCCTGACCCCAGACCATGACAATATCCATAATAATTTACATGCTTCATTTAAGTGATTTTATTTTTAAGAACTCCCTCCTAGGTCCTAGGCCACTGTAGTCGGAAAGCCCAGATCACACACTGTGTTTTATGAACAAAGTCTTTATTAAAAATTATGTAAACCCCAACAATTAACTTTTCTCATTTCTCATCCCTTTTGTTAATTATTATGCACGGTCCCCCACAGTAATTCCTTTACAAATTTAGATATCCTCAGTCTTCCAGGCTCAGTGACACCCAACATCATTTAACCCAGAAGCCTAAGAACATCCTGTGAGTGAAGAGTTACGGTATAATAATGAAGAGACCAGCAATGACGTCAGTGCAACACACTGAAACACTGAGGAGCACCTTCTGGTGAGGAAGTGGTGAAGAATAAGAGGACCCTCGATGTCAGGTGAACAACCTGAAAACATTTGAAAAAGATAATTATGCAAAAATATAAAGTATAAAATACATGCTGGGGGAATCTGAGGATGTATGTTAGGAATGGACTTGCCAGTAATGGTGGGACTCACCTGCCTTGTGGGCTGCAGTACCAGGGCTGGCCAGCGGGTGCTCCCAGCAATCAGAGACTCAACCCTGCAGCCAGCCAAACACCTGAAACTGCTTATGCAGGTGCATTTAAGTGATGGCCAGACCTGCAGTCCTTGCCTTGGTGTGTGTTTTTCCTGGGCCCTGTATCTTGTTCCTGCATCCCTGTTCCTGTTCCTGTCTCTGTCTCTGTCTGATTCGTTGCTGACCCTGCCTGACCCGGACCTCGGCTGACTTCTCCTGTTTTATCCCTGGCTTGTGACCCCGACCATTCTCTGCCTGACCCCCTGTACCTACCTGCCCGATTGTTATTGACCCGGCCTGCCTGACGACGCTTGCATTGTATGTATTATCTGTGGGTGGTTTGGTTTGGTTCGTTTGCACTGTGTTATGTTTTAGTATTGCACTGCGTTTATGTTTGTATTGTTAGTCTTTAATAAATTATATTGTTTATAACTTATCTGAAGCCTGCGTTTCCCTGCGTCAGTCACATACCTCTGGTCATACCCCAGAGCCCTGACAATGTAACTGGCAGAGACTTTGTCAAGAATTGGGGTTTATGCTTTAGGGGTTAAATGTTGGAGTCAGATTAAGTGTTAAAGACTCTATTTGAGAGGAGGTTGTTCAGGTAGCATACATCCATGACACGTCATTTATTTCTCTGTGATAATTTATATATTTGTGACCTATTGTAACTGAAAATATAAATAATGTAGTGTCCCAAAGACCATTACATTTTTAAATGCAACACAATATATGTAAAATTACATAGAGAAAAAGAGAATACAAGTTAATGACAGAAGTTAATTTTGCCTTAAGGGCTACAGACTGTTGGACAAGTTCCGCTATTTGCTTTTCGGGATGATCATGTAACCACACTAAGAATCACTTTATGTATTTAGGTAGGTATGCTTCCAGCATTTTCTGTATGTTAACATATTCTATGCAGTTTAGGAAGTTCCACCATTAAAGTTTTCCTAGTTAACACAAAACAACATAACAAATGTGCCATTAATAAATCAAAGTGAGCAAAATCTCCCTTGTGCTAGACAAGTGCAGATTAGAAATGTGTTTGTTTACTAGGCAAGCTTTAGATTGCCTTGAAAAACATTTGGTTAAATTCAGTGCAATGCAATATCTAAGGTCCAGTAACTTATGTCTTTCACTAAATTAATGCAGAACTCCTTCCAAAAACGTCTTTACATGTCCTTGTTGCTGATTTCCTACCTTCACTGAATATGTCATCCATCTTTTGGTTCACACAGTAGTTGCCCTGGAATAGCATATTTATTTTCAGATCAAATCATTACTTGTCTTTGGTTTCCTCCTATTCCCCCAGCCACTGGTCTTGGCACATCCCTTCTGCAGTTTTCTCCAGGAAGCAGTAATGTAATTCAGCCCCACCTGCAGTGGTGGGGGGGACTCTCAGACACATTCAACATATACAGGTCTAGAGCTCCTGCCTATATTCACTACAATTCCCTGTGCTTGATGGGAACTGTAGTTTCCTTTTACTGGAGTGAGAGAGGAGAGAGAGAGAGAGAGAGAGAAGGAGAGAGAATATGATGTAATCCCTGCTGTTGCACCTCCTTGGCAGAGCAGATGCTATTATCTTTTGAATTACAGAGGTGAGGTCATGAAAATTCTCCTAAATGGTGAGGATTTTCAAAATTGTATTAACTGTTTAGGGTTTTGTATAGGGAGGTGTACTAATTGGTGATTTATTTTTACTATCCTATCTTTACCTGAAATTCTATGGTTTTGTGCTTCATACATTAGCATTGTTCCTTGCACCTGTCATTGTCTTATTCAAGAAGCTGAATAATAATGTATTTAGAGGCAATTTTGTTTTGTCCATTCATGGCTGTGAAAAAGCCTCCTCCTGACTCATTGATACTCGCCACTGTGCCTGCCTCAGCCAGTGATGAAACCTGGTGCTTCTGGCTGTGGCATATGGCCTCTTCCCATGTAACAGTGCTCTGGTCCACCTCCAATTGCTAGGCAGTGGGGGGGACCACTAGAAAAGTGAATATCTGTTGGCTGGGCTTTTTAAAGACACCATTGCTTTTCCCTAAATGGACAAAGTGAGAGTGTCTCTTTAGAATAAATGCTAATTCCTAGGTAAAGACTGTTCTCATAGATTTACAAAATATTACTATTTTAGCATAACTATACTTTTAGAAGGAAATGTGGATTTGTGCTAATGCCTATAAAATGGGAATATAATAGGTGACCTTCTTGGCTTCTCAAACCTTCCTATGCATTTAAGGATAAGGATACATCAAAAGGAGGCTTGCTCTCAATCTATATTCATTCATTCATTCATTCATTCATTCATTGCCATGGGTGACACAGCCATTAAGAGGCTTTAGAATAACACATTTTCCAATCAAATTAATATTTTATTGCATTAAAGGTTGTTAGCGTATTGTAGGTCAGATGTAAAATGTATTGTCCTTTGATGAAGTTAAAGATTGTTAAAGAATGTCCTCTCCATTCTAGGAACCTGTGAAGAGTGAAAGGTTTAATATAATTACCATCCGCTCAGAATTGCACTAAAGTATATTCATAGTTCATTTTGGACAAAATCAAAGTATTTTGAGTCACTAACCTGAAACATACTGTATGCAGCTAGTGAAGTCACAATTGGATCTGCACAGTTTTTTAGACCAAATCTACTGGATCACCACAACAGCCAGGCAAGGAGCACTTTTAGAATGGAGAAGTCAGTCCTGATGTCAGTGGAGACCTGTGCTGACAGAAATATTGTGGCCTCCACATCTGACTGGTCCTTCTCAAAATGCTAATTACCTGGCTGTTATGCTTAGCCACAGACTTCAATACTTCAAGTTACAAACCAGAGACAGGTATGTAGATCAGGGAAGTCAGAAAGAAGTGAGAAATTCTTAAAGTCTATTTCTGGGTTAAGAAAAAGTGCTCCCTTGCAGTGGGGCGGCACCTGCACTGCAAGAGTTGAATGTATGTTTAGGTTCAAGGGCCATAAAAGGCAGTTTTACTTACCTGATCCTCTGGCAGTTGGTGCTCTCCTTCTACTCCCCTGTGTGCCAGCATTAGATCATCCCCTCGGCATCCTCAGGTCCAGTGCATGCACCTGCGACTGCCGGTGTATAGGGGAAAAGAATGATGCGCAGACCAGACTTACAGCCTACAGGAAGCCTGCAGGAGTGGAGGGTCAAATATGTAAAAGTGCTTTTTGAGCCCCCTAGACCTAAACAAGCATTTAACCCTTGCAGTACAGGGGCATCCCCACTGCAAGGGAGCATTTTTCTTCTAACTGAAGTGTAGCTTTGAATGCAAACTTGTTTAGATCACAAACTTAACATACTAAAACCAGATGGCTGCCCAGAAACTAGTATTTTCAGAGAAAGAGATCTGCAATTGGCACACTCCCATCCCCAGTAAACCATGTAGTGAGTGTTACTTAGTGGGCAGGGCATTTTCCCTGGAGCAGAGCCAGTGGTACCATCCTAGAGCCAGACAGCTTGGGAATCCTTTAACAGAAAACTAAAGCCAGAAGATGATAATGGAATTACCATGTGAATGACATTTTCAGAAAAAAAGATTGGTCCACGCATTACATTGCATTTTTTAATTTTATGCACCGAACATCTAATTTTCATTGTTAATAATATTTCACACAGAGCTGGAAATGCTAATAGTAGCTTTATCACTTAATTTATACATGCATTTTGAATTTTGAAATGCTGCCTCCAATTTCACACAGGTATTATGCGTGGATGTAGTTCAGTAGTTCACTAGGAACTGGCACTGCAGCTCTACATGAAGACACCTTTGCCAGTAGCCTGCAGAATGTTCATTGCCCTATAATGACACCTTTCCTGTAGGCTGTAGATAATGAGCATACAGACATGTATTATAAACCGTGTCAATATTGCTTATTTGTAACAGGACATTCGTCACCTGATCATTACTGTGTGATTTAAGAGAAAATCTGTGAACATGTAGCCTATTTGCACTTATGCATTGCCTGCTTTTAGCAGGCATTGCAGGAGATTCTATAGGGCTTGACCTTCATGAGGTATTAAAACATGGAAATAAACAAAAACATGGAATTAGAAAAATACCATAAAGTACCTGTACTGCAGGGAGAATTATACTCAGCAACAGCAAGATTATCTACAACACAAAGAAAGATTATCATGTTAGGAATGGCATGGCCACAAGGTAAAATGATTCCAGCAGGAAGGACAATGCAGTTTGTGCCCTTGAGTCAATATATTGCTAAACTATGACATGACTGAAAACTTACAAATCTTGGTGCTATATAAGATTTGTAAGAACCTGTTACTGCTCTGTACCTGGATTGGAGTAATCATAGACCTTCACAATTGCGGGTTGTAGATTGTTCACTTGTACCTCTTGTTTCATTGACAACACCAAGGTGACAGGCTCATGTGTGAGCTATGGAAGAACACAGTACATTAGATTAAACAGCTTTAAACTGTATGAATACATTACTGACGTGGCCCACTGTGACCCAGATTCAGCTGACAGTGGGCTTTATCCACACAGTCAGTCCAGACTATGAAAGGATCCCAACTTTAATGTCAGCATCCACCCAGATGCCTGACTGGCAGCTGGCTCAGCCTCTAAGTGTGACACTGAGAGCTTGAGCCAGCCGATTCTTCTCCTCTTCACAGTCCAGAGCTTCAGTGAGCAGGGGGGCAAAGCAGTGTGTGGTGACTGACAGTCACTGCTCTCTATTCAGTGAAGACCGAGAACTGAGTGATCAGCGGTCATGCTCAGTTCTCGGTCTTAGAGCCAGGAGGGGAGAGCTACAGCATTGGAGCAATGCTGCAGCCATATAAGTATGTACTATATGTCTGTTTTTTTGATACCCCACACTTTTCGCTTTATTCTTCATATGTCTTCCAGCTCAGTGACCCCCATGTACACAAATGTTATTAGCAAAACAGCCATACAACTAGCATTTTCAGAAAGATAAGTCAACAATCCAATGGCAGCCTCCATATTTTGTCAGTAAGGCTTTTTTTAGTAAACCAGTTGGTTATCTGGGGGAAACCTGATAGATGTGGCAATTGAAATGTTTTAATGGTGTGACCCTCCTGCGCTCCAAATGTGTGTTTAGACAAACTAAAATAATAAATGAACCCCAAACAGCTGCTAACATTAAATCATATACCAGTGATCAAGTGAATATAAACCATATAAATGCTGCGCTACATTCAAACTAATTTAGGTGAATGTGGAATTCAATATCTCAAATTAAAATAATAACAATAATAATAAATGTAGATGTGTTTAGTGATAAAAAATGATGGCAAAACACAAACTTGAATCCTTACGCATGTGCATAAAAAAATGCACATACATATATTACATCACACGTGCAAAAATGTGAAGTGAAATAATATCTAAATAATAAACGCAAACTCAAAGTCCAATAATGGAATATTAAAGGTGAAAAAAAGGTCCAATAATGGAATATTAAAGGTGAAAAAAACTGTAAACTGTGTTTCCAATAATACTGTAAAGTGACCACAGGTGAAACAAATCGTGCAGATATCTGAGTGTAGATAGAGCTTGTGAATCCAACCACCTTCTGGATTAGCCTCTCACCTCATCACTTCGACCCTTGCGGGTCAAAGAGCAGTAATGGATCCCTCTCACAGATCCTCCAGGCACCAAAGCACTCCAAAACCACTTCTCAGGATATAATATTCCCACTCAGCTCTTCTCCAGGTGTAGGTGAAATATCAAAAACAGAGGGATCCTCCCATAGTGTAGTATGTTTATTATACCATAGGAACATCAAATCTTTAGTAAAAATGCACTTACGTAGCAGCCAGTCCACATTAGACCCTCATGCTCTCAAATGAGGATATATCTATGTTTGTTGGGTGTACAGCTGCATCCACAGGTGTACCAAGATGGCCGCCACGCCGGAAATACGTCACCGCGCTACGCCGACGCGTTACGTCACAATATCACGTGACTTCATCAGGGCTGTCAATCACAGTGACGATAGCTCTTTATATACCCGGCCAGGATAGAAGGAAACACCCACATGCAGGTGTTTGCCTCAACCTCATCACATCGATACTTCCTGCGGCCATTAAACTGAAGACCACTGGGGACTAATATGCAGGGATGCATAAGCTAATATCTGCAATGGGCACATTTACACAGAAAAAAACGAGGAGTGTATAATGATGCACCAAAAAGGAATATTGCAGAGATATATACACTAATAGCAGCAGTGGGCACATTTACATAGAAAAAGTGTATAATAATGCACCAAACCGCAATCTAAATTAAAAACAACAAAAATATATTAAACAAGAAAAACTTTAATACCCATTCCCATTTATATAAATGTTTTATTTTATTAATAAAAAAAAAAATAATATAAAAATATATAAAAATAGATCATATCTCACTTAATTTACGCCAAAAATATAGTGTTCTCTCATTATATATACCAATATAAAGCCCGTAATTATTAATATATATATATATATACCATTAACCGGAAACATACACATACTTCTGCGTAAAAAACCGCATCCGTATATATATAATCCTAAATGGTAAATAAACATAAAAATATTTAAAAATATTTAAAACTATATTAAAAAATATATTTAAAAATGATAATTAATTCTTGAGAGTATTTTATAAGAGAAAGTATTTATTTATTTTAATATTCATTAATTCCATCCTTCACCAGCCCATAAAGGACAACTCCGAATAAAAACACACACATATATTCTATCTGAAAGCATGAGTTTACATAGTCAAACATAATATATACCCACAGCACAATCTCAAACTACCTCAGAAATCAGAAATGAAACAATTTACATCAAACTCGATGTTCAAACCATTAGGGAAATAAGTGTGCATACTATAAATCCACTTAGACTCTAATTGGCTCAACGTACGCACCTTATGGCTACCTCGCCAATGTCTCTTGTATTTCGTGATACCCCAAAATTTTAATTCACTAGGGTCTTTGTTGTGACACTTGGCGAAATGCTTAGAGACGCTATGCTTCGGGAACCCCTTCTTTATATTTTGTACGTGTTCCCGGAGCCTGACCCAAAGTAGTCGTTTAGTTCTCCCTATATATTGCATTCCGCAACTACATTGCAACGCGTACACAACTCCCTCTGTCCTACAAGTGATACATTCTTCAATTTTGAATTCTTTCTCACTCACAGATGAAGAAAAAGTCATCAATTTCTTATTCTTGCCTTTTGTAGCTTTGCATGCATAACATGTTCTACATGGAAAAAACCCATTTATATCCAAAAAAGTGACATTCTTTTTATTGGGTGGATCAAGAACATTTTTAACAATTTTGTCTCTTAAAGATGGGGCTTTTCTATATCTAAAGCTAGGGAAATCTGATATTATCCCTTTCAGGGCTGGATCGGCTTTCAATAGTGACCAATTTTTTCTAAAGATAGTTTCCACTTTTTTATAATGGACATTGAAATCCAAACATATTACAAGTTGGTCTTTTTGTTCCTCATTTTTCTCTCGATCCACCAACAACACGTCTCTATTTGTGTTCCCAACTTCCTGGATTGTGTTATTAATGGAATCTTGCTGGTAACCTTTGGCTTCAAACCTCTGGCCTATATTTTTTGCTTGGCTCAGAAAGTCCTCCTGCATCGTACAATTCCTTCTGAGTCTGATATTTTGACCTTTATGTATATTTAATAACCACGGCGGGAAGTGGCAGCTATCTCGAGGGATGTATCCATTCCTGTCAACACTCTTAAAGAATGTCTTTGTGATGATTTTATTTTGTATGATGTTAATATCTAAATCTAGGAAGCTGATCCACTCACGACTATGTTCCCATGTAAGAACAATATTTTTAGTATTCTTATTTAAATTCTCACAGAAACATAATAAATCTTCTTCTCTTCCCTTCCATATTACTATAATATCATCTATGTATCTTTTAAACAAAATTAATTCTTTCGGGGGACTCAAATAAACTGCCATCTCTTCCCAGTGTGCCATGAACATGTTTGCCACACTGGGAGCAAAACGGGCTCCCATGGCTACACCCTTAACTTGATTATAAAACACGTTCATATGCCAGAAGTAATTATGTTTTAAGCAAAATTCTAGACAATCCAAAATATATTTTCTCTGCCCTCTTTTCAGATTTCCATATTTTCTTAGACCCCATTCTGTAGCTTCCACCCCTTCTGTATGACCAATAATTGTATATAACGATGAGACGTCAGCAGTTGCCAAGATCACATCGTTACCATCTATTTTCTCCAACAATTGTATTAGGTGCTTAGTATCTCTCAGATACGACCTAGTTTCTCTCACCAATGGTTGGAGAAACATATCCACGTATTGCCCTAATCGTGCCATTAAAGATCCAATCCCATTAACTATAGGACGTCCCGGAGGACAAATGCTATTTTTATGAATTTTCGGGATGGTGTAGATAATGGGAATTCTGCACATTTCAGGAACAAGATATCTGGCTTCTTTTTTATTCAGATACTCTTTTTCACGTCCTCTTTTAATCAACTTTTCCAGATCTTTCTTATATTTAATTGTAGGATCCCTTTTAATCACTTCGTAGGTATTCTCATCACTTAATTGGGTACCCAGTTCTTCCAAATAGTAACTCTTTGACATGACCACAATACCCCCTCCCTTATCGGCCGGCCTAACCACTATGTCATTTCTCTGTGTTAACATCTTAATTCCTTTTTGCATGTCTATATTAGGCCGAAACCTAGGGAGTTTAAGGGATTCCAAATCTTGGCTTACCATTTTTTTTAAAAGATTCTATTTGACAGTTATTGCTAGTCTGAGGGTTGAATAAGGATTTATTCCTTAAACAGGTGTGTTGAATATTACTAACTGGTACATTATTAATCATTTTATTAGTACTAGATAAACCCATAAAATACTTTTTTATGTTAATCTTTCTGATAAATTTCTGTAAATCTATAAAAATGTCAAATTTGTTAGCTGGTTTTGGGGGGGCAAACTTCAATCCCTTATCCAATACAAAAATTTCTTCCTTGGTGAGTGTAGTACCACTAATATTAAAAATACCCTCTCCTACTACTCTCTTTTTCGCTTGGACCTTCTGTCCTGCTCTGCACCCTCTTGTCTTCCGGGACTTAGATTGGCACCTACTTCTTTCCGGGGACTTCTCTCCCCACCCTCCCTCCCTAAAAAATTCCTCTGTTGGTATTCATAATCCAATGGTTCATATCTATTATAAACCGGGATGGGACTCCTCCCTTCATACCGTGGTCCCTGCCATCCCAGTTGTTCTTGTCTTGGACTCCTGGGGTAGTAAGGCCTATTATCCTGTCTCGGACTTCTCGGATAAAAAGGTCTGAATTCCTGCCTAGGGAAATAAGGAGGTCCATAAGGCTGTTGATAATATTGGTTGGGTTTGGGATAATAAGGTCTATACGGTGGACGATAGGATTTACCATGTCCATTATTTTTCCCTGGTGGTTTATTATGAAAAGAACCACCATTCTTTGGTTTCCATCCATTATGTGGTGTATGGTATCCCTTATCTCCTTTGGGATGATTCTTTTGAGAATTCCTTTTATCCTGACTTTTATCTTCTTTTGGGTAATCATTCGTATGTCCCTTAATAGGTTCTAAACGTACTTCTTTGACGGGAGTAGTGTTAACTGAACTACATTCTGATTCTACACCTGAAGATTGCCATTTAAAAACTTGATCTTTACTAAAATCATTCATATCCCTTTGATATTTTTTCATCTTTTTATTTTTCACTTCTAGATCGACCTTCTCCAAATCTTTGTTTAATCTTTTAGCGAGACTAACCATTTCTGGAGATTCCTTATATGGTTCCATCTTTTCTTTAATTTCTAAAATTTGTGTTTCTAAAATTCTCAATTTTCTCTGTTTGCGTTTTAATATAAATCTCATTAATTCCAAACCCTTCTCTTGAAAGAAATCAAACCATTCATTTTTAGATTCCTGGTCTATCAAACCATCACTAATGGGCACATCCCATCTTAATCTTCTTGGGACTAGTCTCTCTTTAAGATATTTTTCATGGGTAACCATGTCCCACCATAGTTTGACCTTTTTCTCCATTACATGACCCAGTCTTCTGTATAATGTATTTAAATCGCCTATGGGTTCATGAGGAGTTTTACTGAAAATATCCTCTATATTGATAGACCTATTTTCTAGGAAATTAAACACTTCCATTATGAGCTAGCGGGAGAAGGAAGGTAATAATAGTAGCAATAATGGTGTGACCCTCCTGCGCTCCAAATGTGTGTTTAGACAAACTAAAATAATAAATGAACCCCAAACAGCTGCTAACATTAAATCATATACCAGTGATCAAGTGAATATAAACCATATAAATGCTGCGCTACATTCAAACTAATTTAGGTGAATGTGGAATTCAATATCTCAAATTAAAATAATAACAATAATAATAAATGTAGATGTGTTTAGTGATAAAAAATGATGGCAAAACACAAACTTGAATCCTTACGCATGTGCATAAAAAAATGCACATACATATATTACATCACACGTGCAAAAATGTGAAGTGAAATAATATCTAAATAATAAACGCAAACTCAAAGTCCAATAATGGAATATTAAAGGTGAAAAAAAGGTCCAATAATGGAATATTAAAGGTGAAAAAAACTGTAAACTGTGTTTCCAATAATACTGTAAAGTGACCACAGGTGAAACAAATCGTGCAGATATCTGAGTGTAGATAGAGCTTGTGAATCCAACCACCTTCTGGATTAGCCTCTCACCTCATCACTTCGACCCTTGCGGGTCAAAGAGCAGTAATGGATCCCTCTCACAGATCCTCCAGGCACCAAAGCACTCCAAAACCACTTCTCAGGATATAATATTCCCACTCAGCTCTTCTCCAGGTGTAGGTGAAATATCAAAAACAGAGGGATCCTCCCATAGTGTAGTATGTTTATTATACCATAGGAACATCAAATCTTTAGTAAAAATGCAGTTACGTAGCAGCCAGTCCACATTAGACCCTCATGCTCTCAAATGAGGATATATCTATGTTTGTTGGGTGTACAGCTGCATCCACAGGTGTACCAAGATGGCCGCCACGCCGGAAATACGTCACCGCGCTACGCCGACGCGTTACGTCACAATATCACGTGACTTCATCAGGGCTGTCAATCACAGTGACGATAGCTCTTTATATACCCGGCCAGGATAGAAGGAAACACCCACATGCAGGTGTTTGCCTCAACCTCATCACATCGATACTTCCTGCGGCCATTAAACTGAAGACCACTGGGGACTAATATGCAGGGATGCATAAGCTAATATCTGCAATGGGCACATTTACACAGAAAAAAACGAGGAGTGTATAATGATGCACCAAAAAGGAATATTGCAGAGATATATACACTAATAGCAGCAGTGGGCACATTTACATAGAAAAAGTGTATAATAATGCACCAAACCGCAATCTAAATTAAAAACAACAAAAATATATTAAACAAGAAAAACTTTAATACCCATTCCCATTTATATAAATGTTTTATTTTATTAATAAAAAAAAAATAATATAAAAATATATAAAAATAGATCATATCTCACTTAATTTACGCCAAAAATATAGTGTTCTCTCATTATATATACCAATATAAAGCCCGTAATTATTAATATATATATATATATATATATACCATTAACCGGAAACATACACATACTTCTGCGTAAAAAACCGCATCCGTATATATATAATCCTAAATGGTAAATAAACATAAAAATATTTAAAAATATTTAAAACTATATTAAAAAATATATTTAAAAATGATAATTAATTCTTGAGAGTATTTTATAAGAGAAAGTATTTATTTATTTTAATATTCATTAATTCCATCCTTCACCAGCCCATAAAGGACAACTCCGAATAAAAACACACACATATATTCTATCTGAAAGCATGAGTTTACATAGTCAAACATAATATATACCCACAGCACAATCTCAAACTACCTCAGAAATCAGAAATGAAACAATTTACATCAAACTCGATGTTCAAACCATTAGGGAAATAAGTGTGCATACTATAAATCCACTTAGACTCTAATTGGCTCAACGTACGCACCTTATGGCTACCTCGCCAATGTCTCTTGTATTTCGTGATACCCCAAAATTTTAATTCACTAGGGTCTTTGTTGTGACACTTGGCGAAATGCTTAGAGACGCTATGCTTCGGGAACCCCTTCTTTATATTTTGTACGTGTTCCCGGAGCCTGACCCAAAGTGGTCGTTTAGTTCTCCCTATATATTGCATTCCGCAACTACATTGCAACGCGTTCACAACTCCCTCTGTCCTACAAGTGATACATTCTTCAATTTTGAATTCTTTCTCACTCACAGATGAAGAAAAAGTCATCAATTTCTTATTCTTGCCTTTTGTAGCTTTGCATGCATAACATGTTCTACATGGAAAAAACCCATTTATATCCAAAAAAGTGACATTCTTTTTATTGGGTGGATCAAGAACATTTTTAACAATTTTGTCTCTTAAAGATGGGGCTTTTCTATATCTAAAGCTAGGGAAATCTGATATTATCCCTTTCAGGGCTGGATCGGCTTTCAATAGTGACCAATTTTTTCTAAAGATAGTTTCCACTTTTTTATAATGGACATTGAAATCCAAACATATTACAAGTTGGTCTTTTTGTTCCTCATTTTTCTCTCGATCCACCAACAACACGTCTCTATTTGTGTTCCTAACTTCCTGGATTGTGTTATTAATGGAATCTTGCTGGTAACCTTTGGCTTCAAACCTCTGGCCTATATTTTTTGCTTGGCTCAGAAAGTCCTCCTGCATCGTACAATTCCTTCTGAGTCTGATCATTTGACCTTTAGGTATATTTAATAACCACGGCGGGAAGTGGCAGCTATCTCGAGGGATGTATCCATTCCTGTCAACACTCTTAAAGAATGTCTTTGTGATGATTTTATTTTGTATGATGTTAATATCTAAATCTAGGAAGCTGATCCACTCACGACTATGTTCCCATGTAAGAACAATATTTTTAGTATTCTTATTTAAATTCTCACAGAAACATAATAAATCTTCTTCTCTTCCCTTCCATATTACTATAATATCATCTATGTATCTTTTAAACAAAATTAATTCTTTCGGGGGACTCAAATAAACTGCCATCTCTTCCCAGTGTGCCATGAACATGTTTGCCACACTGGGAGCAAAACGAGCTCCCATGGCTACACCCTTAACTTGATTATAAAACACGTTCATATGCCAGAAGTAATTATGTTTTAAGCAAAATTCTAGACAATCCAAAATATATTTTCTCTGCCCTCTTTTCAGATTTCCATATTTTCTTAGACCCCATTCTGTAGCTTCCACCCCTTCTGTATGACCAATAATTGTATATAACGATGAGACGTCAGCAGTTGCCAAGATCACATCGTTACCATCTATTTTCTCCAACAATTGTATTAGGTGCTTAGTATCTCTCAGATACGACCTAGTTTCTCTCACCAATGGTTGGAGAAACATATCCACGTATTGCCCTAATCGTGCCATTAAAGATCCAATCCCATTAACTATAGGACGTCCCGGAGGACGTTATTAGCAAAACAGCCATACAACTAGCATTTTCAGAAAGATAAGTCAACAATCCAATGGCAGCCTCCATATTTTGTCAGTAAGGCTTTTTTTAGTAAACCAGTTGGTTATCTGGGGGAAACCTGATAGATGTGGCAATTGAAATGTTTTGCCCTGTTTGATGACAGGAGAAATAGTCAGGTTAGAATACTAATGGTGAAGCTTGTAAACTTGTAAAACTCAACTATATGGACATTTGTATATGTGGATTATATAACACTAGGATGTGGCAGTCCGGTGCATGAGATTGAGTGCAAGAACACAGGTCAATATTGAGCAACAGGTTTGTTCTGTTAGATAAAAAATGGATCCGGAATTTGCTGCACTTCCTCAAATATTTTATTTCATTTATTTTAAAAGCATCACAAACAGTGCAGGAGCAATGAATGTTTTTACGCATTTCGTGCTGTGATAAATACTAACTTATAACCAGGTTTGATCTGTTGGTATGAATCAGGAGACACATTGGGGGTAACACTGACTGCCTCTCTATTGTTGGTGCTAAATAGGACTCCCCTCTTCATAGAAAAAGACACAAATATCCAAAACAATATACCTAAACAACTACACTTACATATCTCTGTGCTGCTTCTCCTTCTCTTTTAGTCCTTTTCAAGCTGCCTCTCTGCTGCCTATGCTCCTGCCCTGCCATTTTCAAAATATATGTCTCGGGTCAGCTCGAAATATACAGTGCTCAGCATAAATGAGTACACCCCAACAGATTTGTCAGAAAATCTTTCCTTTCCTTTCAGAATCAACATTTTCTATGGGACACTATACTACAAAATACTCCCACAAATGCAGGCCATTGATTGCAAACAAGATTTGATAATTTACAAACACAAAAAATAATTTTCCAAACAAATTCATTCAAAACCATGTTGCAAAAATGAATACACCTCAATGAAAGTCTTAGGAGTGAAGCTACATTTTAGACAACAAAATTATAATTAACAAGAATTCAACTACAGGTGAGTCTAATTGTTCATTAAACAATTGTCCATCAGACAGCTGATTATAAAAGGGTGTTACATAAAGAAAACCATTTCCCTTTTCATGCTGTCAGCAATGGCACCACATGGAAGAGAAAAGTCACAAGACCTGAGAGAGAAAATAATTTCTTTACACAAGAAAGGTGAAGGCTACAAGAAGATCAGCAAAGCTTTACTTATCAGTCAGAATACTGTAGGAAAAGTGATACAAAAATGTAACAAAGACGGAACTGCAAACATCTCACAGAGACATGCAGGCCCGTCCATGGAAGTTAACACCTCGACAGGAGAGTCTTCTAATGAGAATGGATTGTAGAAAACCGCTATGCAAGTTCACTGCAGTTAGCTAGAGAAGTAAAAAGCCAAATTGGGATGATTGTTTCCTGTGACACAATATGGCGTACACTGCAGAGGAATGGTATGCATGGGTGTTGTCCACGAAGGAAGCCTCTCCTAAAGCCCATGCACAAAAAAGCCTGTCTAAAATTTGCCAGGGCTCATGCTGAAAAAGAAGACTACTGGAACTCTATACTCTGGAGTGATGAGACCAAGATAAATGTTTTTCGAACTGATGGCTTCAAAACTGTATGGCGTCGCAAAGGTGAGGAGTACAAAGAAAAATGCATGGTGCCTACAGTGAAACATGTTGGTGGCAGTGGCCTTCTGTGGGGCTGCATGAGTGCTGATGGTGTCGGGGAGCTGCATTTCATTGATGGTATCGTGAATTCACAGATGTATTGCTCTATATTGAAAGAGAAGATGCTACCATCACTCTGTGCCCTTGGTCGTTGAGCACTTTTCAAACATGACAATGATCCAAAACACACATCTGAGGCCACTGTTGTATTTCTAAAGAAGAACAGGGTGAAAGTGATCTGAACCTAATTGAACACCTATGGGAAAAGCTGAAGAGACAAGTTGAGCATCACTCTCCATCCAGCATCCAGGCTCTCATGTAATGAGGTAAACAAATGTTCTATAAACTCAATTTTTTTCATGATTTTGGAAATTGTTCTTGTGCTCATTGAGATATTGATTAAAATCTTACTTTTCAAAAGGGGTGTACTCATTTAAGTTGAGCACCGTAGTTGTATTGCACACGCGTGAGATAGAGCAAGTGATGTCATTTAACTCAACTTGGACATGAGGCTTACATTACATTCATCTATTTTTGAGAAAAAAAAGCATTCTCCAAGATCTGGCTGGATTGTAATGCCATAGGGCGCATGCGTGAGATGAGTTGCATGCTGTCCACGTTATGCATGTGGAGTGTGACAATACTGAGAGATCTTGTAGATTAGGTACAAGATCTCCTTGAAAGCACTGATGAAATGACATTCTCAGGGGTCATGAGTGCGGCCAGGGCTATGTCATCAGTGTCTTAAGAAAATCATGACGTGTACACAAGAAAGGTAAGTAAATAAAAAAAGTGTAAATTGAATTCACATCAGCTAGTAGAGATGCATGCTGATGTGGATTTTAGTAAAATGGGGAAAAATCCACTTTAAATTCATACAGGGGCCAGGAGAAAATGGAATTTGATTCCTTTTCGGATGCAACTGTGCCTGAAAAGTTACAATGCGATAGGTGCATTCCTGGGGTCAAGTGATTTGTACATTCTTGCTTGATAGTTCATGTTTTCTTTGTAAAATAATAACTACAAATACATTTATGTTCACTTTTCTTAAGTAAATCCACAGTGTCTTCTTTATAACAGTATTACTATACTTGTACGATACATCCTGCAGCCCTTTCAGTCTTGACTGAGAGAGGCCACGAGAAATGGGTATAGGTTTTGAGAATTATTTTTTCTTGGTTTTGGAAGTGCATCTACTTAATGAAAACTGGTTTTAGCTGTGAGTACTCTGAACCTTTCCCTTCAACATGTATAATAATATATTACCTTATACACATAGATGATCACTTTATCTCCTGTGACTTCAGTTCTTCCAACTGCAGATTTATTCTTCTCCAACTACAATAAATGTAAAAGAGCAAAAGGACAGTGAAAATAACACACACATAGCATAGATATCAAGTTATTTTTCTCTGCCACTTAAACCAGTAATACAGCACTGAGAACACACTAACTGACCCTGAGCTATATCAGATGGTTATGCACCAATCAGGGAAAGAATGAGAACATTGGGAGCCCCTAACAAAAGATGGTCCATAACACTCCATCTGCCAGTGACTGAAGGTTATGGAGAGGTAGGGCATAACAGGAACTATGTAGCATTAAGCACTATTTTGGCAAGCAATATAAGAAATGACTGACATGAATTACATGAACACTTGGAGGTCTCTTTAAAAAAAATAACTGTGTTTCAGCATTGACACAGCCATTGCGAACAATCCCTATAATGTGTCTAATAAGTCTATTTCCTATGACCTTCATCTAGTGGTCATAATCTGGTATTTTCCTGAAACACCTCAATCAGAAAAATACCACATTATGGCCACTAGATGGAACCGACTATCATAGAAAATAAACATATTAGAGGCATTACTGGGGTTATTCATGATGGCTATGCAAATGCTGAGACATTCACACAACAATTTTTTATAAATAGACCTCCTTTATCTACATTGTTTAGGGTAAGCATAGCAAATTTGTAGAGTCTACCTAAATCTTGGTGAGGGTCATATAAGGACACACAAGTACCTGATTCAGTAGCATATCAGAAATGCAAAATAAAAGCACTTACAATATTTTGAAACACGAGCTTCTTGGCATATACTGTTTTGTGCCTGTTAAGTTTATGCCAAAAAATAGCAAATTACATTATGTATACCAGGCCATGATATAAGGCTTGTTGGTTAAGACATACTGTAGCATTATGTCAACTGATACTTGGTATATTCTCCAAGTCATTTCGGTATTTAGTATATTCAGTATAGACAGTATTCTAGCACTATTTCATCATTTTCAGATTTGAAAGAAATGTATGGCTACATGCTTGGGCTATTACCTTTTTCAAGCTGCTTTTAAGTGGAATGAATCCTGAGAGCATGTCTACTTCGATTACCACCATTTTGGCAGCAGGCCCTTCACCGGAATAACTATATATGTTTTGAAACAAAAAATCCCAAGTTATATAGGCTCCTTGCATCTAAAATAGACTGTGGTTTCATATAAAGAGTTTACATGTAATTTTAATATCCAGTTAATAATTTTGTCAGCTGGCAGAAAAGTTGTTTTATGTATAAATATGTATTTTCTATCTTCAGCAGGTAATAGTGAAGGTCTGAATGCAGGCCACAATATACTGTAGTGCAAGTGTTTCCAGAAGTAATGAAGATTTCCAGGCAAACAGTAAAAGAAAACAATTAGGGATGCACAGATACCTTTTTTTTTTTTTTTTTTAATGGGAGAGTAGGCGTACCAATACCGATTACCGAAACTTTGCGGTGCGATTTGCGTCTATACAAAATGTATGGAAGCAAATTGCACTGCAAAGAATAGCATGAAATTTGAACAGGAATACGATTCCTGTCCAAATTGCATGTAGCTCCCCACTTCTCCTGTGTGAACCCAGGCTCATCTTAGCCTGAGTTCACACAGGAGTGGTACGGGAAACCTCCCTGCAGGGATTCCATGCTGAGCAGGGAGTGCGCATGTGGGAATGTATACTATTGAAGTAGATGTTCCATATTCTTAGCTGTAGGAGAGAAAGCATCTTCACAGGTCTAGGGATTTGAAATCTCCGCCGCCATCTCTCCTCTCCTTCCAGGAATGACAGTTTGGACTAGGGGGCTTTTGATTGGTCAGCATTGTCCACTGTTAATTAGATGCTGTCTAGCCTGTAGTTTCATCGCAAGGATTTCAAATCCCTAGACCTGTGAAGTGGCTCTCTCTCTCCTTTCAGGGATGACAGTATGGGCTAGACAGCATCTGATTGGTCAATGCCGCCCATGTGACGGTGCTGACCAATCAAAAGGCCTCTAGTTAGAGAGGAAAATCTAATTGGGCTTTCTGCTTAACAGAATACTGTAATTGATTAATTAGGTCTGCTCTGGTGCTGTTTGAGTTTGTCTGAGTTCCGCCTGCCTTCAGGAAGCTGTGAGAGCCTTCCAGAACATGGGTAGGGGCTAGGCAAATTAACATCATGAATACCAATCCAGTCCTGGCCAATTGTAGGGGAGGGTGGTCCCATTGCATGCTCGAAGTTGTATTTACAGTAGGTAGGCTTGCCTTGCCTGGCACTTGCTGCCATGAGGGACTGGGGTGGGCGACCTGAGGTCCTGAAGTTAGGAATAGTGACCCTGGTTCTACAGTAAGCTGACTGAGGGGAGCTGTTTGCCAAAGATCTGTCTGGTATCACCGGAGCGAGAGTAGCTTGGAAAATTGGAAGGAGGTTGCCATTCTGTCCTTGAACTTGTGAGTGCAGACACTAAGAGATCTTGGGGACCCCTATGGTACTGAATAGTCAGCGTGGGTCTGAGAAAATGGAACACTGGCTGGTGTTCTGAAGAGCTTGTCCAACTGTTGCTACTGCAAAGGACCTTGCTCAGTTCTATTATTTTTGGACAGCCACAGTCTGCCATACCAGGCCTGTACCTGAGAAGCTCAGCCCTGCAACTACTACTACTGCTAAAGGGACTTTGCTCACTCCTAAACTACAATTCAAAGAGAAGTCTGCTATCTGCTTTCAGCCAGGACTTTAAAAGTGCTCAACTAAGAGATCAGCTAGATGTCCACAGTGTGATTAGTTCTAATTTTAGAGTATCCTACTAAATTCCCAACCCATATCACCAGTTCTACAATAAAACTCCATAAGCAAAATCCCCTAGACTGGTCATTGAAGACAACGAGCGAAAGAGTGTGTGTGCCTAGCTGTGGAAAATACTTTGTACCTGGCTGTGAGGCAAAGCAATGGGAGTAATTTAAAGTATAAAAAAGAAGGCAAAACTGTATAACAAACAGTGACACCACACAGGGGAAATAATAATAGCAATAATTATTCCGTTCACTAACTTTACTAATTGGGTGTGGGTCACGGTACCCAAAAATGCACTGGAAAAAAATATTTATGGGGGGAAAGCCCCCATAAGGAAAGTACTTACTAAGTGACTCAAGTAGTTTAACTGAAATATTAGCTTTATGGAAATATAAATGTTTATCCAATTGTATATAAACAGATTGAAAAAGTCTCCACATGTCACCTATTAAAAACATGACAATGTTGTCACTTAAAAATGAGGAAACCCCGGGTTAGATGTTGAAAATGCACAATGCCAAGTCCTCTGAAAAATATATCAATAGACTCTGAGTCAACAAAAGGCAACCAGTCACGCACGACTGGCTGAGGCCTATAAAATTTCAATATTCCAATATATATGGTTATGTCTATACTTGATTTTCAACCTCAGCTGTGCACGCATTAGGATCTGCTATCCCCCTCTATGCTATATCATGACTCTTTTCCCATACACCCTTCATTGGTGGTAACTATTGGGTTGCCTTTTGTTGACTGTTTATATACAATTACATAAACATTTATATGTGGTTTCAATAAAGCTATTATTTCAGTTAAACTACTTGAGTCATTTTATAAGTACCTTCTTTCCTTATGGGGGCTTTTACCCCATAAATAGTTTTTTAAAAGCAAGGGGAGACCTGGGCAAAAAATACAAGTTGCTCCTCTGGTGGTAGCGCTACATGTGTATTTATGGCAGTCTCACCCCTAACATAACAGCATCTAACCACAGCTGATTTCAGTGTTCATCTAAAAAATACATAACCTCTCAGTTCTCTTATGAAAGTTAATGGCTGTAAATCACTAAACAGCCCCACCATTGGAGGAAATAAAAGTGTGACTGTAATTATGTAAAAAAACAAATGCATGCAGTGAACATTCCTTTTTGATCCACTAACAATAAGGACTTCAGTGTATAATGTAACTGACACCAAACTAAACATAACCCCATCCCTCTGTAGCACCCTCCTAGTTAGCTAGGGGGAGCTAGCTGATTATCTTTTTAGTTAGAAAGGTAGCAGCCTGGTCAATAGTCAGCTGGGACAAATTCAGGTCAGGGCTGCATGAAAGTTTCTGCAGATCAGTTCCTTGATACCGCCCCCTGCTCTAGAATCTTGGAGAAGATTCTAGAAGCAGTGGGTGGGGGTGAAGAGGGGCTAGTCTGCACTCTTAGGGGATCCTGACCAATACCCAAGCAGAAGGCTTGGCATGGGGTCAGGACAGCCCTTAAAAGTGATTGCGCCTGCTCAGTGGCAGGAGAGTTCAGGAGAAAGATGTGAGGAAGCTGAGATTCAGGACCCTGGGAGGGGGCCTAGTGGGAAGGGGCCTACCTACAGGCAGGGCGCTGGAAAGATGGATCACTTATCCTCACCGGCCACCAGAGTGAGGACCACCTATAGAACCAGGAAAGGAGCCAGCTCAGCGGAAGGCCTTGAGGCAGCCACGCACCTAAATCTACTCGCAGGACTGAAATTGAGTGAGTAGTCCTATACCCTCTGAGCCAATTAAGGGAAAAACAGCACTTTGATGGGAAACCTGATTAGCTCCTTACCCAGGACTGTTTCATTTAAGGTGGCAGGCACTGAATTCCCTTGCCCAAGGATTTCCTCAGGCAGCTGGATAATAAGAGAATTATCTAGGGTCTGGGGTGGTGCACCAGGAGAGGCTGGAGAGCTCTCCAAGAAGAGTTTCTGCTGTGTAAAGACTTGTGCATAGTTGCTAAGGAGTTTGTCCTCAGTTGCAGTTCCATTGAACATCCCGTACACTCCTTATCCCATCCACATTTATTGCCCCTTAATAAAACAAAAACTGAGCTCAAGGACTGTTTCTGGCTCTGAGTGCTCTGAGTCTGTGGAAAATGCGTGTTGCCTGGCTGTGCAGGACTATAGGGGGACCCAAATCTTCAGCAAGTAGTGCTACATCTCTTTACAGTAGCAGCCATATGCAAAAGGCAAGGATTAGCTCATATTACAGAGTGTGTAAACCTTGATAATCAAGCTCCTTTTTGGTCTGTTAAATATACTATTTAGGCTCCATGCAAACTGGCTTAAAAAAAGCGCTGCTCCTAGAGGAGTTTAGCGTTTTGCCTGTAGAAGCAGCTAATGTTATTCTATGTGTCCATGCACATTAGGTAGTCTAGAGGTGTTTTTAAGCTCAGCATTTATAACCAGAAAAAACCCTTCTGTTTGGCAGTTTTGAGAGCATTTTTCTGGAAGAAAAAAAGCGAAATGCTTCTAAACGCTAGTACAAAAAACACTCAGCAATAGCATTTTTTTTTCCTGCCAAGAGCACTGGCTTTTTTTTAAGCTAGTGTGCCTTAACATGTTTTCTTATATCAGTTTTATAGGTGCAAAGCAAAACCTATAGATTCAAATTAGAAGTTTTAAGCTGACCAATGCCCAGTTCACTCATCCTTTGTTATCTCTAGATGTCTAATATGCCCAGCCTGATTCTTATTTTGGATTAGAGAACAACTTGTAGAGATAGGGAGAGGTGGAAGTTTTCAGTCTATGAAAATACTGAGTGATGTCATTTCACAAAAGACAATTAATAGCTAAGAGGAATTTCAGCAGATCAACTGGTATGTTTCTATACTTGAAGGGTCTTTAAAGGGATAACACATAGGGAAATGTGAATGTATTACAAAGATGCACTTTTTTTTTGCCCCGACATACACTTAAAGACTTCATTGTTACAGAAGTGGGGCTCAAACATTACCGTTTCAAACAACCCTAAAACTAAGTGATTAGGAAAACTTCAACCCTTTTCCAGGAAACCTCTTTCAGAGCAATCTGTACCTGGCTTCCATGTGAAGGTCAAATTTTTTCAGCACTTCATGTGTGCACACTGCTGGCTGGGTGCTGACCATGAGAGAAAGGGAAGTAGCAGACTTTTCAGGTGGTGAGTTATACTTCAGGTATGTCTAGAAAGAGGTAAACATAGCAGATATATTGTGACAATGATAGGGCATTATAAAATTATATAAAGAAATCCTCCTGCGCTCAACACTTCTAATAACCGTGCCAGCTGCTGTCACCTACTCCCTATACCACTGGATATAACAAAATAGCCAACAAATGGTGAAGCGCTAAGCAAATATCCAAATTGCAATATTAATATATATCAAACTATAAATAAATAAATATACGTTAAAAACTGTGCAATGTGAAATACATAAATAAAAACACTCCAGTGATTAATATAAGATGACAAACAATCAATATAATCAAAGTGATACGTGCTTTACATAAATAAGGCAGAGGTCCTAGAGATTAATATGGTGGGTTTTGCAATTGTTTATGTCACACTGTATTTACACAGCATTTGTTTACATCCGGCAAAACCCGAAGTGACAAAATACCCATCACTTCCAGTTTCTAATACCATAGAGATTATCAGGGATGTTCCGGTCCCCATTCAGCCCTATAGTAGTGCTAGCTTCAGTTTCGGGCTCCCCACTGTGACAGAGCCCAGGAGGCACACCTCCTGTCACTTGTAAAAACAATCCAGTGGCTAATTAGCTGCTAGTATTGCTTTTACATTACACAGAATTGGCTGCCGAAAAAAAAAAAAAAAAAGATACTGGGATGATGCCTGTAGCTGCAGGCACCATCTTGGTATCTCCACTCAAAGTCCAGGATGTCATATGACATCCTGCAGGTGGGAATTGGGTAAATATTATTTTTACCCATTAGATTGCCATTTTACAGATGGATACCTTTATTTTCTTATATTGTCCTTCTTATTTTCTTACACAATTTTGTTTAATCGTATTATTTTCAGCAACAGTTGGAAATTAATGTGGTATTTAGCAGGAGTAATTTTCCATCCCGCGTATGGCATTCTTTAGGTTTAAACTATGTACCACTTAACAATTAGGCTCCATGCACACTGGGAGTTTTAATAACACTGGTAGCATTAGCTGTGAAAAGTTTTTCAGCAATTTTTTTAGCATTTTTGCATTAGCGTGTAGCCACGTTTTGCCGTATTTTTTGCTGTGTTTTACCATGTTTTGCCGTGTTTTTCAGTGTTAGAGCGTTTTTACAGACAAAAATCTCCTCTAGAACCTACTAGTTCTGGGGGGTTTTTTTTCCAGCCAAAAAATACTGACTACAGCCTATGTGTGCATGAACACATAAGATAACATGGGGAATTTACTGGCTGTAGAAAAGAACGCCAAAAGCCAAAAACAGCAGCTGTAAAAATGTCCAGTGTGCAATATAAAACAAAAGTTAAACCAATGAAAAAGATAATAAAAATGTGAAAAATATACAAATCACAAATAATAGCGCAAACCCTCGGAAGAAGTCATTGGACGAAACGCGTCAGTGTGCGGCCTTCCTGTGACATCACTACTCATGCTGATGCACGTGTCCGGATCACGTGATCGCACTATTACCATCTTAATGGTAATGGGCTGGCTGGTGAGACACAGGATGCAGAGACTGGAGCTCTGATATAACAAAATGCCTTGTTTTTATTTGCTCATTGTGAGTGTGATTTTAAGGGGGGTTTGTTTGGCAATAAATTTGTTGGATGATACTGCACTATGGCGAGTATTTTCTTTACCCACATGTGCTAATCTGGATATGAGAGGATCTTCTCTGGAGTTTGTTTGGTGATATGCTGGATACATAGTAGTATGTTGAGTAATTACCAACACATGAGGATTGTCCTTTGAAGTCTGTTTGGTGAATGCTGGATATATACTGACATGCTGGTTAATTACTAGCACATGGTGAGTGTGCATTTTGATGGGGTGTTTTTGAGCACTGAATACCACATTGCTTATGAAGGAGGATCTCATTACTTCATTTACTGAGGATCATGTTTATATGGACTTTTCTGAATGGACTATATTGAGATTCCCTATTTATTGATTTTTTGTTTGCACTATTATTATGCACTTATTTGGTGGTGGTTATATTTAGTTGTGTGATTTGGTTTGCGCTATTATTTGTGATTTGTATATTTTTCACATTTTTATTATTATTTTGAGTTTTTTAATAATAGCAGCATCCAGTGAGTGTATTTTCTCTCTTTATTACATTGGCGCAATGATGTTGGTATAATAGAAGTGTTGTATTTATTGGAACATTTCTTTGGTAACTAACTTTTTAGCAATGAAAAAGATACATTAAAAAAAAACAAAAAAAATACATACATAACATATACCTAAACATTGCTATGTACAGCATTATCAGATCTATCTACTTTGATATCTCTTCAACTGGCTCACTGCTTTTTCCTAGATTTCTGCATCTCAAAGATTTGCCTGCTATGAAAAGTATGAATTTGCAGCCAAGTTTGAAAAGATCTTTGCATGCATACTTTTAGGATACTTTCGCACTGAGGAGTTTTTGAAGTGTTTTTGCGTTAAAAAAAGCACCTGAAAAGTTCAAGAAAAATTCTTCCTTATGTATGTGAATGTATAGCTATGTATGTTTTCACACTGAGGCGTTGGCCTTGCAGTGCAGTGTAAAAAGTCTTGCTTGCAGCATCTTTGGGGCATGTTTGGTGAGTTAAAAAAAACAAAATGCCACAAAAACGCCTCTTCCCATTGAAATCAATGAAAAACGCCTGAAAAGCGCCTTAAAACACATCTGAGTAGCGTCTTTGGTGCAATTTTTAAGTCCCGTGTCCTTTAAAAAACATTCAGAAAGCACGGCAAATGCATGGTAAAAACGCCTATGCGGTTTTGCTATGTTTTTGTGGCAGATCAGTGTGAAAGTAGCCTTAGGGTTGTTGTTCTAACTAAAACTTTCACAAAAAAAGGTGAATTAAAACTCTTATTATAAAATAATACATTCTGGTTAAAATCTATTTTTGACCTAGTCAAAATAAACATATAGAAATGACAAAATATTAATTATTATTATTATATATAATGAATACTTATTCCAACTTGCATACAAATTCTACTTAAGAACAGAACAAACCTACAGAACCTATCTTGTTTGTAACCAGGGGACTGTCTGTATAGGCAAATCTTTTTATTTTCATTTTTGATAGAGAAAGTCACATTTTTTTTTCGCCATCTGTGCCCCATTTTGGAGATTTCCCTTCACTTCCTGTCCCGTCATCAGACAGGAAGTGAGGGGAAATCCCTGCAAATTAGGGAATCCCTTGGAGACCCGCAGGTCACCAAAACTAATGTCCTCACTGGAGAATTTCCTCTTTATTATTTTTCTGGGGACTACCCAAAACTAGATAAAAGAGAACGGTAAACAGGACAAATAGAAGGGGTGTTAGGAAAGCACTGGCTATAGTACAGGGCTCAATATTCATACAGATGTGCAGCCACAGGCCTCCGAGCACTCGTTTGGCTATGCATAGACATGTATATGAGCGGACGTGCATGCACCTGCTGCTAACGCTGTAGCCAAATGGACTATTTCAGTGCAGCAGTTGCACTAGTCAGTGCTGTCTGATCTACAGCTCTCCCTGTGTTCCTGCTTCTGGTCCTGTTTGACCTGGTTTGCCCTGACCATGTTTGAATGCTGTCTGCCCTGACCTTGGCTTGTCTCTGGATTCTGCTTGCCTCCTTCTCATCTGCCTGCTCCAGTGTTGCTGATCTCTGCTTGTACCTTGACCATTTTCTTGCCCGCTGTCCATGTTTGTACCCGACCATCTGTTGCGGGCCTGGTTTGTGTGACCACGCATTCAGTTATCCGTCTGCTCAGCTCTGCATGCTACTTACCTGGTCCCTGTTTGTCCTTCACCT
This sequence comes from Staurois parvus, assembly GCF_062004578.1. NCBI lineage: Eukaryota > Metazoa > Chordata > Amphibia > Anura > Ranidae > Staurois > Staurois parvus. Next base: position 9,914,121 of record NW_028318321.1, read on the forward strand.
GCTATGTGCTGCCAGCCTCTTTTGCACCTGCGACCAGTCATCTACTAGCCAAGCAACTGCCCACATGCTGTCTGCCAAGTCCAGGGTCTGCTGCTGCCATCTGCTGTTTTGGCCATCTGACCCATCTCTGGCGAAGCACCTGCTACTTACCTATATGATCGGCTGAACACCTTACAGGTGCTCATACCTCGCTGTGAACTTGCGGTCACTTTCTCATCACCAGTGGTTCTTGAGACGTGGCTGTAAGAGAGGCCTCCCTCGATACGTCAGGCTCTGCTATGAGGTATGTGACAAGGCGAAGACACAGACAGCAGCAAAAACTGTCAGTGGTTCTAACTCTATTGCACTCTATTAAAAACTTAAAAAAAAGTTAGTTATACTTTAATGAGTATGCCATAAGGAAACAAGGAAAAGCCGCCATTGTGTAAAAAATTTAACCTTTATTAAAATACTACCTCTTCCACAATACCCACTCACATTGTAAAGAGCTATGCCTTGCACAAAGATAAAATCACTTTATTTATAATTTTGTGGAATCTCTTTGATGCATGACAACTTTTTCAGCACTGACACTTTAATGATATATTGGACTTTATGAGCTTTGTTTTTTTATTTTTATATTTTATAGACCTTTAGTTTTATTTTTTGTGATTGCGTCAATGAATTTTATGTGATAAGGTCTTCTGTATAATTAGTTATTTGCATAAAAAAAATTTGCCTTCAGTTTTAGTTCACCTTTTGACAAAAAATAATAAATGCATTTTGACAAAAAATAATAAATGCAATTACAGGTAAAAAAAAATGTGCATTTATTATTTTTTGTTGCAGGAGCCTGTAAAGCATTGCACCAGCAATCAGCAGATTGCTGGTGCCAGGCAGGTCTCCCGCAGACCTGTCAGTATATCTGTTTGCCTGTGCAGCATGTCAATGAACTACTATGGTGCTCCACAGTGCCGTGGTAGTTCATTGAGAAGGCTAAGGCAGTCGGGACTCATAGTCTATTCATTCACAGAACTCTGTGAATCAACGATGCTGCCACTTGGGTGGAGCCCCAATCGACCGTGCTGTTTTTGAAAAGTGACAGCTAGTACAGGGAACTTCTCCTTGTATGGCTGTCACAAGGGGGTGGACATGTAACATGTTCCCAAATGTGAACTTATCCTTTAAATAAATGTAATATATTTTGTTTTCGATACAAGGATTGGTACCTTTACATACATTTGAGTAATATTCCAAGTAGATTTTTCCCAAGATGTAAGATCTGTTAATTATCATCTGCTATATGACAGATACACTACTGACCTGAACATAGACACATCCATTTCCTGTGGCAGTGATTGTATATATTCCTGAAGTATCTGGTAAATGTTCTTTTTGTAAAAGCAGGCGGTTTGTCCTGTCCACATGAAATTGCCTCTGGAACCCAGACAATGACTTAATGGACACAGTGAGATCTATTGTGTCCCTGTAAGTAGCTGTAGCATATTTGGTAAAAGCCTGAAGTCCAACCACCATATCCTGTTAAAAAATGTCAATATATAAAGCCTGCAGATGACTTAGATTTAGTTACTCTAACCAACAAAACACTACTGTATCATGCAACAATTTGATTTCCAGTATAGGTAACATGACTGTCACTAAAAATACAATTATTTAAATAAAAAACAAACAAGTACAAAAAAAAAACAGTATACTTAAAGATGCATTTACATTATGCAACCCTAAAATAAAATACTGAATCAAATGAATCAAGAAGGATTTTTAAAACCGCATTGCTAACTTAGGACTATTGAATACCCAATGTTTAAATAAGACTCTGGGCAAACATGAATTACATTACATGACAGCTAGCACAGAATATTACAGCAGTAGAAAAGTATATAACCTGAGTTAAGTAGAATCCACCCTGGGGTTTCTGCTTTTTCACCATCCAGCTGACAATGCTTGATGCCTCCTCAATATCTTTATGTGAAGCGGCCTCATCTGATAGTATAGCGAGGAGAACGTAGGCTGATATCTCCACACCACCATGACCACTGCTATCCGATGTCCAGTATTTGGTCCCAGCTGAGAAAAAACAAGCACACCACACACTCAAAAGGTAGAAATCAACCAAGACGCTATGTGGTAGACATTATAAGCTCATCTAAGTAGGCCACATTTCAAAAAAGGTTCACTTATATTGTGGTGTTTTCAAAAATACAACGCTGCCATAATTGCATTATTGTAATCAAATGCATTATTAGATGAGTCATGAAAAAATGTATAATGCCATTGCTAGTTGCCTGGTGATCATACTAATCCTCTTACTTCAATATTTTAGAATCAGTGACCTGAAGCAAAGTATGCCATTATGGACTTTTATCTGACTTTCCTGATCTGCATACTTGTTCCAATTCAGGTGTCCTTTTATGAAACAGAGATCAGCGGCGATCCTAAGGATTGTTCTCCACTGATCATCTCAGCACACAGATGGCCAGTGTATGAAGGAGCGATGTCAGCCCTTCACTGGCGATCTGTGTTCTCCCTCCAGATTCTCCAGCCCAGAGCTGGAGAATCGGAGGAACCGCAAACGAAGCAGCGGTAATTTACTGCAGGGAAGCTTAAATAATGTCTCAACCCATTTTGATATATAGCATTTACAATTCCAAAAAAGTTGGCACACTGTAAAATCTACATAAAAACACAATGCAATCATTTGCAAATCTCATAAACCCTTATTTTATTCACAATAGAAAATAGAAACCTCATTAACCACTTGCCTACCGGGCACTTTCATCCCCTTCCTGCCCAAACCAATTTTCAGCTTTCAGCGCTATCACACTTTGAATGACAATTGCGCGGTAATGGTGGTATTTAATTGTCACTGGGTTTTTTTTATTTTTATGCACTGTAAACGAAAAAAAAGAGCAAAAAATAAAAAAAAGGTTTTCTTTGTTTCTATCATAACATTTTGCAAACAGGTAATTTTTCTCCTTCACTGATGTGCATTGATGAGGCTGCACTGATAGGCAGCACTGATGGGCACTGATAGGCAGCACTGATGGGCACTGATGAGGCGCCATTGTGGGCATTTATGAGGAGGCACTGATGATGTACTGATATGCAGCAATGATGGACATTGATAGGCAGTGCTGCTGGGCACTGGCTAATAGCACCAACTGGAGGCACTGAATGGCAGCACTGATAGGTGACACTGCTGGGTGGCATTGATAATCAGCACCCTGATTATCAGTGCAGATCTCCCCTGCCACATTTGCTGGTTATCAGCAGTACTTTACTCACGGTGTAACAGTGTGAGGGAAGTGCTGACGATAACCGGTAAGTGTATTTACTTTGTGATCTGTGTCATTGGATACAGCTGATCACATGGTAAAAGGCTGCTGTGATTGGTCTTTTAGCTCATTACGTGATCAGCTGTGTACGTAAGACACAGCAATCATAGACAGGGTTGGGTGCACGCCGCTGGGGGCACGCAGGGGGCAAGTTCTGGGAGGACGTCCATGGACGCCCTCCCAGAAATGGATAACAGCGCTGTAGCCGTCTTTTGGCTATAGCACGTTTGGGAAGCAGTTAAATGTTTAAACTGAGAATATGTCCCAAAAAAGTTGTGACAGGACCATGCTTACCATGGTGTAGCATCTCATTTTCTTTTAATAACACTCTGTAAACATCTGGGACTGCTGTCCCATTCTTGTCTGATATAGGATTCTAACTGCTAAACAGTCCTGGGTCATCTGTCGTAGTTTTCATTTCAAGATGTGCCAAATATTTTCAATTGGTAAAAAGGTTTGGACTACAGGCAGACCAGAAAATATTTTTGAATTTGGTACATTATTAGTGCTACATTGTCAAAGTGGTGCTGTTACAGTGGAATAAAACCCAAAAACATTTATCATATTGCAGCTTACCATTTCTTATATGTGATGGCTGCATTCCTTTTCTTTTCTAGGCTTTCTTATAGTTACATCTGGTGATCCAGCCATTAAGTCTGTTGTTTTTCAAAAGAAGCAGCTCTCTAGCATAATGTTACAGAGATGAAAACAACATTTAACACTAGCAAGGGTGCGTACAATAATCAGCTTTTATTTATGTAAAACACCTATCCCAAAAGGAAAAAACATTTGTTGTTCAAAGTATTATCCAGAGCTTGGCTTCAGTTTGTTAGTGTATTTAAATCTGCTAGTACATCACTTTTCTCCCCCCAGACTGACAATGCTGCTGTCCAAAGGTGCCCCCGTGTGCCTTCATCCAGAGTGGAGGCACTCTAATACAGGAGGTGTATTACTGGCCACATCACCAGGTGAAAACAGAGGAAAAAAAGACAAAAAAAAAGTTGAATCTGCCGCATGTGTTAGTAAAGTTACCGAAATGAACAGCAGGGATTTTAAAATCTGGTGCAGGCCATTTCAAAGGGGATTTATTGAATTCTCCCAACTGTGTATCTGTGTCAACCACCTCCACTACATTACACTGCAGGGCACCCTGCATCATGGAAGCCAAACTTTGTTTCTCAAGGTTAATTAAAATCTCTGCACATATACCTGACAGGTAGGGATTGGATTTTCCCAGGCGTTTGGGAAGCGGTAAAAACGCTTCCCAAATGCCTGTCTGCCGTTTGCAAACAAAGCTAGTGTGAACGTAGCCTAACAGCCTGGGCAAGAGACAGTGGGTCAAATTTAGGTCAGGCTGAGGGTTCTGCAGATCAGTTCCTTTGTATCTTCCATTGCTCTAGAAACTTGGAGAAGATTCTAGAAGTAGTGGACAGGGGTGAGGAGGGGCTGGCTTGCACAGGAGGACTCTGGCCAATCTCAAAGCAGGAAACTTGGCATGGGGCCAAGGCAGACTGAGTGTGACTGAGCATGCTCAGCAGCAGGAGCATTCAGGTGGAAGATGGAGTGAGAGGCTGAGATGTAGGAGCCTGGGAGGGGGCCCAGTGGGAAGTGGCCTACCTCCAGGCAGAGTTGCAGTTCCCTTGGGTATCCCATACACCCCTCAACCCCACCCAAGTTCAATACCCCTAATAAAACTTAAAAAAAACAAGCTCAAGGACTGTTTCCAGAATGCAAGTCTGTGAAAAATGCATGTTGCCTGTTTGTGCAGTACTATAGGGGGACCCAGAATTTCCAGTACTATAGGGGGACCCGAATACTCAGCAACTCCTAAGAGGATATTGCTACATAAGCACTGGGCTAAGAGATCCAGGGATTGTGGGATATGTAGTCTCTACACAGGAAGTGTCAGTTCTCAGACAATAGAGGACTTGCAATAACCTGTTATATGCCTCATGTTTAAACACAAACAGAAACTTCTGACACAGGAATGTGAAGATTTACTCTACTATAGGCTGTGCATACAGGGCAACAAATGACACCATGAAACTACCCGATCAGTGCACATCATATGTAGGTGGAATACACAAGGCGAAAGTAGGTAGGTTTAGAATGCCTTTTACAGGGTAACTGGTATCTAGGAAGCAGCTTCTTACTACTAGATATGTAATATCAACGTGCTTTTGTTTGGGGAGGCTTAAATAGATTAAAGATAGGAAAAAAAAACAGGTGATGGTGGATCCCCCACTTCCACTTTTGGGGGCATTACAAATTCATCAGAATTCTGATAAGTATCTGGAAGGATGGGAGTTCTTTACATCCTCTGATGGAGTTTGAGTGGCTGTGCTCATCTTCGACTTCTCTCTGAAATGGCTTACTGATCTCAGTAAAAACTGTTACACACCTGTCTGATCATCCTCCTCCTGCGTACCTTGTGAAATGGGAAGCAGATTTGGACACAGCTTTTACGGAACAACAGAAAGAGAGGATCCTGAAGCAAACTCATTGGTCTCTATTGCAAGCTGATACGTGATCCCCCGAACATTACATTAGTTCTTGATGCAGTCCTCGCCATGATGTTGTCAATGTCAGCAACAAGAGAGCCTTATGCTACATATGCTTTGGAGCATTTCTGTACTACGCACCTGGAAGCAGGTGGGGACATAACTTTCAAGCTAACAGATGTCAACTTGGGGAGTGACCCAGCAGCCTTCCTTCTACATCTCACCCACTCTTGACAAAACGTTATAAACATTCCCTGTAGATGCACCTGCTAAAACCTACCATGGCATGTATCCTTTACTGGGAAAAAAAAACCAGTGGCACCTCTAATCATCCTCTTGCTATGGAAGATTAAAGAAATTGCCATTAAGAAAGTTCCATGCACTGATGTCTTTGGCTGACCTCTAATCTCCGTGGAGCTCTGATCCTAACTGCCTACCTGCACTATATGGAGGTACTGGGTGGAAGGCTTCCCCCAGGGGCCCCCATGCCTTCTGACACCTCCCCCCTTTTGTTCTCTTCTTTGTCCCCTCTTGTCTCTCTCTCTCCCTACTTTGTTCCTGCTTGTCTTCTTTTCCCATTTCCAGACTTCATGGTAATACTTTTTTATACCTTTTCCTTTGATTTTTCATACTATTGTCAATACGATCTCACACGCTAAGGGCTATTTTTCTGTTCTGCCCCTACTTTAACTGTTGTTTGTTTGCCTGTTCCCCACGCCAATGGGATATGTAGCTATATTTGGTAAGAATGATACTCATTACTGTGTATTTTCACCCTTAGTTTCTGCACTTTTTTGGCCCAACTTATTGTTTTTTTGGAATTGGCAATTTTGTGTTGTCTATGCACTTACATTATAGGCAGGGCATTTTATTTCTGCCTTTTTGTTTGTTTTGTTTGTCCCGTAGTGACATAAAGGCTGTTGGAGGAAACCACAGAGTGTAACAGAAGTGACAGTTGCCCTTCTTTCTTAGGGTAATTGTAACGGATCTATGCTGCACCTGAGCACCACAAACCAAAAATGCTATTTAATTCATTTTTAATATTAAAATCAAACTCCGTGTCTCTGTGCTTTATTTTGCTTAGAAATCACTTTGAAACCCCCCCCCCCAGCATTTCTGGCTGTGGCCATGTTCAGTAAGGGGAGACAATGCATGTATCAGTCACTTCCTGGAATCCATCTACCCTTAGTTCAGGCACACAGGAAGGAGGGTGTGTTTAGCTGAGAAAGTCCCTCCTCCCCTCCTGAAGTTTCCTAGGATAAATTACATAATTTTTCTAGGCCTTGAAATCAGCAAGTAACTAAGAAAATGTAAAAAAAAGTTTAAAACAATTATATATGATATGTTTTCCTATCTATTTGCCAATGCTAGCAGCATAAGGATTAAACATTTTTAATGTTGATTGAGAGAGTGTTGAGAGAAGTTCCGTCCAAAACTAGAATTTTGGTCTTTCACTAGAGAGCTTTATCACCTTACATGTCCTGCATCACTAACGGAATCCAGATGTGAACTCTCTGCTCTTGAAGTTCTGGATCTGTATAGTTTCTTCTGGAACACCCCAAGGTTGTCAGAAACAGAGCCAGGAGCTAAACAGGGAGATTTTACTGCAGGAGTCCCCAATGAATAAATGAGTCCATCATATGACATGGCCCACTAGGCCACACCTATAAGTGGATTAGGACCTTAATATTAACCTACCCTTTAACCACCTCCCGCCCGCCATATAGTAATATGACGGGCGCAAGGTGGTTCTCTCGTTCAGCGCATGCGCGGCTCAGGGAGCGCGCAGAGCGGCGATCGGAAGTGCGCTGTGTCCCTCGGACACAGCGGATCACCGATCACGGAAAGAGCCGAAGATGTTGGCTTGGTCATGTGATCAGCTGTGTCCAATCACAGCTGATCACATGTAAACAGGGAAATACCGGTTATCAGCATTTCTCTTCTCTCGAGCTGTCACGATGACAGCTCAAGAGGAGAGGAGAGCCGGTAATCGGCTTTCTGCGGAGGGGAAGCCCCAGCAGTGCCACCTGTCAGTGTCCATCAGTGCCTTATATCAGTGCTCATCAGTGCCTCGTGCCAGTGCCCATCAGTGCCACATATCAGTGCCTACCAGTGCACATCAATGCCACATATCACTGCCCATCTGAGCTGCCTTTCAGTGTCACCCATCAGTGCCAATCACTGCCACCTATCAGTAGTGTCAGTCAGTGCTGCCTATCAGTGCCAGTCAGTGCTGCCTATCAGTGCCAGTCAGTGCCGCCTATCAGTGCCATGTATCAGTGCTGCCTTTCAGTGCCCATCAGTGATGCCTGTCAATGCCTATCAGTGCCACCTACCAGTGCCTCCTCATCAGTGCCCATCAGTGCCACCTATCAGTGTCCATCAATGCAACCTATCAGTGCCCATCAGTGCAGCCTCATTAGCGCACATCAGTGAAGGAGAAAAATCACTTATTTACAAAATTGTATAACAAAAACTAAGAAAAAACATTTTTTTTTCAAAATTTTCAGTGGTTTTTGGTTTGTTTAAGAAAAAATAAAAAACCAAGAGGTGATTAAATACCACCAAAATAAAGCTTTATCTGTCACAAGAAAATGATAAAAATTTCATATGGGTACAGTGTTGTTTGACCGCGCAATTGTCATCAAAGTGCAACAGCGCTGAAAGCTGGAAATTGGCCTGGGCAGGAAGGGGGTATAAGTGCCCTGTAGGCAAGTGGTTAAGGTGATTACAAATATAAACTTGTAAATTTATTACCTGTTTTTTCAGACTTTTTTTCTAGGCTCTCCAGCATCTGTTTTCTCAGCTCCCCATCTCCCGATAAGGTAAAGGCATAGGCCATCAGAGCCTGGGTGTACGTAGAGTTTACTGTTTCAACTGAATCCTTCAAACAATTTAGTGCTTTATCCATCAGCCTGTCCTGTAAATAAATCACAGTATGAGGGCCTGTTCACACATTTATACTGCAGAAAATTGTGTAAAGCCACACATTTTAACCAGCATTACTGCAAAAAACATCAGCGCATACCATTAAAAGTGGTGAGATGGCATTCATTGTTAACAGCAACCCAACAAACTCAACAGCCATGGCCAAGGCAAGGAACAATGCAGCACAACTCTCATGGGACATTGTTTAAGTACATCCAGTATGAATTACAGCAAATATACAGGTGTATTTGGTAATACACGATACAGTAACCCACAGCAACTGAGCCTAAATAAAAAATCTCAAATGTGTGCCTCACATCCTATCCCAGTGACACTCTGTCAAACTTTAGCACGCTGGATGTCACTATGACAATGTGGAGAGAAAATCTCCACAACGTGGATACTTGACAGATATTCTAATCCTTCTCCATGAAAACTAGCAGGAAATGAAAAAAATCTCCTCACACACACAATAATGTAAACCTGACTGAGATTCTAAAACTATCATCTGCTACAGTACCTTGAAAAAGTATTCATACCCATTGACATTTTCCACATTTTGTCATATTACAACCAAAAACATAAATGTTTTTTATTGGGATTTTATGTGATAGACCAACACAAAGTGGTACATAATTGTGAAGTGGAAGGAAAATGATACATGGTTTACAACATTTTTTACAAATAAATATCTGAAAAGTGTGGCGTGAATTTGTATTTAGACCCCTTTCTCTGATACCCCTAACTAAAATCTAGTGGAACCAACTGCCTTCAGAAGTCACCTAATTAGTAAATAGAGTCCACCTGGTTGCAATTTAATCTCAGTATAAATACAGCTGTTCTGTGAAACCCTCAGAGGTTTGTTAGAGAACATTAGTGAACAAACATCATGAAGGCCAAGGAACACACCAGACAGGTCAGGGATAACATTGTGGAGAAGTGTAAAGCAGGGTTAGGTTATAAAAAAAATCCCAAGCTTTGAACATCTCTCGGAGCACTGTTCAATCCATCATCCAAAAATAGAAAGAGTCTGACACTGCAAACCTACCAACACATGACCGTCCACCTAAACTGAAAAGCTGAGCAAGGAGAGCATTAATCAGAGAAGCAGCCAAGAGGCCCATGGTAACTCTGGAGGAGCTGCAGAGATCCACAGCTCAGGTGGAAGAATCTGTCCACAGGACAACTATTAGTTGTCCACTCCACAAATCTGGCCTTTATGGAAGAATGGCAAGAAGAAAGTCATTGTTTAAGGAAAGCCATAAAAAGTCCCATTTGCAGTTTGCGAGAAGCCATGTGGGGGACACAGCAAACAAGTGGAAAAAGGTGCTCTGGTCAGATGAGACCAAAATTTTACTTTTTGGCCTAAAAGCACAATGCTATGTGTGGCGGAAAACTAACACTGAACATCACCCTGAACACACTGTCACCACCGTGAAACATGGTGGTGGCAGCATCTTGTTGTGGAGATGCTTTCCTCAGCAGGGTCATAGAAGCTGGTTAGAGTTGATGGGAGGACGGATGGAGCCAAATACAGGGCAATCTTAGATGAAAACCTGCAAAAGACGGGTGGAGCTTCACCTTCCAGCAGGACAAGGACCCTAAACATACAACCAGAGCTACAATGGAATGGTTTAGATCAAAGCATATTCATGTGTTAGAATGGCTCAGTCAAAGTCCAGACCTAAATCCAATTGAGAATCTGTGGCAAGACTTCAGAATTGCTGTTCACAGATACTCTCCAACCAATCTGACAGAGCTTAAGCTATTTTTCAAAGAAGAATGGGAAAAAATTTTACTCTCTAGATGTGCAAAGCTGGTAGAGACATACCCAGACTTTAAACTGTAATTTCAGCAATCAGGTGGTTCTACAAAGTATTGACTCGGGGGCTGAATACAAATGCATGCCACACTTTTCAGATATTTATTTGTACAAAATTTTGAAAACCATTTATCATTTTCCTTCCACTTCTCAATTATGTGCCACTTTGTGTTGTTCTATCACATAAAATCCCAATAAAATACATTTACATTTTTAGTTGTAACATGCTCACCATGCATGAAACAAAGAAGGCGATGCACACCTAGAGAGGTAATCTAGACAGACCAGCCCCCTAGGCGTGCCCATAGAAACCAAACCCTGGTGCAAAAACGCCCACTGCATATCACAGCATATATATAGGAGAAGAGAGGGAGTCGATTTGGCTACATAAAGGAGCAAGGCAACACTTCCTGTGGCCACACTTTCTGTGGTGTTCCCGCCCTCTTTTCTGACATATTTCTGGTCCTGCGGATTGGAACTCTGTCTCATACTGATATGACTCATTTCCGGTGCTCCGTCCTGTATTGAGGCTGTGTATCAGCTTCTTGGTTCATACGTTCCAGGGAATACTACCTGATGGTGTTTTCATTTTTGTTTCTTTTTTAGTGCGGCTTGGTTCCTCAATCAACAATTGGAACATGGTGACTTAGCATTCCAGTGAGTAGTATGGAGATTTTTTTCCATTTGATTACATTACTCATGTTGTTAAATATAGAAATATGACCCTGCTGTAATGATAATGAAAGTTGTCCCCAGGTTTAATTAGCTTTGCATCTACACCAGATGGTTCTGTGTATTGACATTATACTTTTTTTTTACCTTACATTGGTTTTTGCTCTGGCTGTCATTTTGCCATATAAAATTAGAAGGTGTAGCTCTGGTTAGGTCCCGCCTTGTGGGTGTCCACGTGGTGGAAGTGCGGTGTCGACTTTTGATCTGTAGCTGTATAGATGGCTGGCATATTTGGTTCATTCAGCTCTGAGGAAGGGAGTTTAGTTCCCGAAATGCGTCAGTTTTTTTTTAAACCAGGCGTTTCTAGGACGGGACCCAGATATCCCATACCAAAGCATTTTGATATTTGTCTACAATGCAGTTTTGTTTGTGAGCATCCATTTGTTATTTTATATTAATACATTTTGTATCACGGTAATGCACGAGGAGTGTGTGCCCCCGTGTGTTTTATACAGTAAGTTGTACCTTTTTATTTGCAGTCTTCTCTACAGTCATTCAAAGTCCAGAATTCATACAGCTTGTCTGATCTTTCAGAAAGCAAGGGACAGGAAGTTGAATTTACACTCTGCATAGCTCATAGATGATTGGAGGGAATGGACACACTGCCCTTCACAAAGCACACAGGAACAGAGCTGAGGTTGAGGCAAGTACACACTATATAGGGATATGATTTCTTCATATTTTATGCCAGAGGCTTACAACCACTTTAAGTGAAAAGCACATACAAATTGGCAATACACAAAGGGGAGATTTAAAAATGATGGTGTGTTTATTCATTTATAAAGCAGATTGAGAAAACAGTCACATGACTAACTCACCCAATTACAGAGCTATCTCTGCTGCACAAAGCAGAGAACATTCTCTGGGGTATTGAATGCTCCACAACACAGCCTGCATTTTATGGATGGGCTGTAAAATTTGGGCTGCAGTTAGGACACCTCTGATAGATACAGTTGTGTTCAAAATAATAGCAGTGTGTAGAAAAAAGTGAATATAGCTCAAAATCCTTCTAAAAGCTTTTATTTCCATACACAAAAATGCATTGGGAACACTACACATTCTATTCCAAATCAAAACATGAAGAAAAATATATCAAATTTGTGTTGTTCCTCTAAAAAAATTGAAGAAAAGTGTATATTAGACTGTTCAAAAAAATAGCAGTGTTTGTATTCTTCTTTACAAACTCAAACATTCATTATATAAACTGAAAAATGTTTGAAGATTTTGCTTTCCTTTGAATCACTTAATTAATATTTAGTTGTATAAGCACTGTTTCTGAGAACTGCTGTACATCTGTGTTGCATGGAGTCAACCAACTTCTGGCACTTGTGAACAGGTATTCCAGCCCAGGATGATTGCACTACATTCCACAGTTCTTCTCTATTTCTTGGTTTTGCCTCAGAAACTGCATTTTTGATGTCACCCCACAAGTTTTCTATTGGATTAAGATCCAGGGATTGGGCTGGCCACTCCATAACGTCAATCTTGTTGGTCTGGAACCAAGATGTTGCACGTTTACTGGTGTGTTTGGGGTCGTTGTCTTGTTGGAACACCCATTTCAAGGGCATTTCCTCTTCAGCATAAGGCAGCATGACCTCTTCAAGTATTCTGAGGTATTCAAACTGATCCATGATCCCTGGTATGCGATAAATAGGCCCAACACCGTAGTATGAGAAACATCCCCATATCATGATGCTTGCGCAACCATGCTTCACTGTCTTCACAGTGTACTGTGGCTTGAATTCAGTGTTTGGGGGTCGTCTGACAAACTGTCTCCGGCCACTAGACCCAAAAAGAACAATCTTACTTTCATCAGTCCACAAAATGTTGCGCCATTTCTCTTTAGGCCAGTCAATGTGCTCTTTGGCAAATTGTAACCTCTTCAGCACATGTCTTTTTTTCAACAATGGGACTTTGCGGGGGCTTCTTGCAGATAGCTTGGCTTCACATAGGCGTCTTCTAATTGTAACAGTACTCAGAGGTAACTTTAGACCTTCTTTGATCTTCCTGGAGCTGATTGTTGGCTGAGTCTTTGCCATTTTAGCTATTCTTCTATCCATTCGAATGGTAGTTTTTCGCTTTCTTCCACGTCTTTCAGGTTTTGGTTGCCATTTTAAAGCATTTGCGATCATTTTAGCTGAGCAGCCTATCATTTTCTGTACTTTTTTATGTTTTCCCCTCTCCAATCAACTTTTTAATCAAGGTACGCTGTTCTTCTGAACAACCCATTTTCCTCAGAATTTCAGAGAGAAATGCACTGTAACCAGCATGTACAACATTTGCTGCCTTCCTTCCTTAAATAAGGGCAATATTTGCCACCTGTTTTTCAAAGAATGAATGACCTCACTAATAGAACTCCACACTGCTATTATTTTGAACATGCCCCTTTCAATTAGTGATTCAATTACACAGAATCAGCAGCATGCATGCATGTCATGACTGTTGGGTCTGTTGGATTTCTATTACTCTACTACACCTGCTAGTAAATTATTTGCCATGTAGAAATATAATTTCTACCAAAAACAGTGATTGATCAGGTCAGTGATGTCTGACTGCTATTATTTTAAACACAACTGTATATCCACTCTCTATTATAAACAGGCCCCTAAGATTCTAAATGGTTAATTAAACCCGTCTTGCCAGTTACCTGATAATAATACAGCATCCTGATTAATTAAATTTGAGTAAGGTTGGCTAAGCTATTACAAACAAAGTGGAACTAAAATCCACCATACTTACCTTAGCTCCAACTTTCCAGTGCCCGCAAACTCCCTTGCCAGTGACAACACCTTCTCCCCGACTTCTTACAGGTCTTCGGCCATCTTGATTGGCCAACATGGGATCATGTAACACCGCCACATACGCACGAGTTCAGTCAGCCTGGCACACAGGGACTGTGCCAAAACCAGGGCTTTTTTCTCAAAAAACAGGTGCAGGAACTCTCCCCTTCTGAGTCACTTCTTGTCTCCGCCCCCCTACCCACCTCCGAGCACCTTCACTTGGTTCCACCCCCTACTCACTTCCCAGTACCACTCATTTTAAGGAATACAGAGCCAAGTATAATTTCGTGGTGCTAAAGAATTTGTATGGAATGTGTTAATGATAACAAGAAAAGAAGAAAAATAGATCCCCCCGTGACCAGTAGCATTAAACCCCCCAACAGCAATAGATTTCTCCAGCAACCATGGAACCCTAAAACAAAATTCCACCCAAGCAACAATAAACCCCTTAGCATCTACAACAGATCTCACAGCAGCCAACATCAATAGACTCTCCAGCAGCTAGCAACAATAGACAATAGACCCCTCCCTCAACAGTAGATCCATTCCAGGAACAACTGACGTTCACCAACAATAAATCCCCACCAGCAACAATAGACCACCACACAGAAATAGATCTTATTCAGTGACAATAGGTCCCCCAGCAGCCAGCAACAACAGATCCTCCAGCACACCCCGACACCCCTTGACTTTACAAACTTTCAGTGCTGGAGGTGCCGGAAGTGCGTTCCTGCTGGCAAAAAGCGCTGGCCAAAACTGTCAACATATACTGAGCTGTGACTGCAAAGCTCAGCATACATTTTAAAGAAGACTGCGAGCAGGCAGGTAGGTTTATTTTATTACAGAAGAGACATTTAGGGGTTTATTTACTAAAGCTGGAGAGTCCAAAATCAGACTCCCTTCTGCATAGATACCAATCAGCTTCTAACCTCAGCTTGTTCAATGAAGCTTTGGCAATGAAACCTGGAAGCTGATTGGTTTCTATGCAGAAGTGAGTCTGATTTTGCACTCTCCAGCTTTAGTAAATAAACTCCTTAATGTCTTTGCAATTTTTGTAAAGTTAGATTTTAGTTCTGCTTTAATAATTTAGTCACTGGATAACAAGCTCATTAACTGCACCAGAGAAATTACTCTCCGCAAAAAGAGAACTCACATTGAACACTTTCCTGTATTCCAGAAAGGTTATTGTAATGTATGCTGTAAGTGTCACCTCATCTTCACCCCCTTCCTGAAAAGACAAAGAAAATATAATGAGAACATTTAAATATAGATACTGATAATACAACAGCTTATAAAACATCCAATAAAAAAACCCTCCACTACCTATTTTGCTCAGCCAGAGTGGTTCCTTTGGAATGCCTTGTGGTATGTTTTCTTTGATAAATCCCAATTCCAGCTTCCCCCTTTCCACCTTACTGCACCCTACCCACACCTAAATTTTATTAAATCAAAGTATACATACCCTTAATTTATGACATGTGAGTGCCAATATACTGTTGCCTTTCTGTCATCTTGAACCAGTCCGCCCATTCTCCTCTGACCACTGTCATCAACAAGGCATTTTCATCTACACAACTGCCGCTTACTGGATATTTTCTCTTTTTTGGACCATTCTCTGTAAATCCTAGAGATGGTTGTGTGTGAAAATCCCAGTGGACCAGCAGTTTTTGAAATACTCAGACCAGCCTGTCTGGCACCAACAACCATGCCACATTCAAAATCACTTAAATCCCCTTTCTTCCCCATTGTGATGCTCAATTTGAACTTCAGCAAGTCAATTTCACCATGTCTAGATGTCAAAAATGCATTGAGTTGCTGCCATGTGATTGGATGATTAGCAATTTGTTACCAAGCAATTGAACAGGTGTACCTAAAAAAGTGGCCAGTGAATGTGTATGGCCTTACACTGTGAGCCCAGGCTGTATGACAACACTAACTCAAAAGGGTTTGTCCACATTCCCAAAGAGTGGAGCAGTGACCAGAATCAGAAGAGTACTGCTTTTTGATTTTCTATTTTATTTTAAACACAGGAAAGGAAGAAAAGTGGGGTCTGGCTTGAAATAACATACTTTTTGCTATGGCATGTCCATGAGAGTGTTAAATAATATCTGTCAAAATTTTTGATATATTACAATATGCAGAAAGAATATATTATTTCAGAAATAGTATTTTTTTATTAATTAAAACTATGTATGCCTAGTCTTGAGAAAAGTATCCAGTAAGTCCAATGTCACCAGTCTACTGCAGGAACAAAAAGACATTTCCCAAATCTCATAGTGATCGCCCAGTGGTACTGCTGTAACAACTGCACTGGATGCAGAAAAGCATGTTTTCAGTTCTGTTCCTGACTAGACTGTTCTTTTAGTGGTAAGGAGGGATCAGGAGAACCCACAGAAATCAAGCTGGGCAGATACTGCAGATACTTCAAAGCCCACAAAAGTCCAATTCAGACCACAAAGTATGAACTGAGTCATTCAGCCCAGAACATCCCTGAGACAGCAGCTTATTCTAGAATGCAAACTCTGGATGAAGGCACCTTCATTCCAGACAAAAGCAGACAAAGGCATTGTCAAGGTAAGGCAAGGAAGAAAGTGCCATACAAAGAACTTTTGAAAAAAGTATAGCGAGCGCTACAGGTACAAGAGCACAAGCAGCTAGAACACCAAAAAGGCAACCAATCCTCCTTGCAATAGTCAATAATAAAAGAAAAGTAGGTGCAGCGCTAAAACAAAATATAAATATTAATCTATAGGATAAATATAAATATCAGTGGTCAAAACAGATATACCACAGAGGTGACTAATGCGTAGAGTCTATAAGGAGTGCTGAGAGCACACATAAAGTTCTCGTCCCAGGGTGATAGTGGTACAAGGTGAAGGAGATCCAAGGAAAAAACAAATAGAGTGCGCACTCACCAGAAGTGCGTTAAAATAACGCATGTAAGGAAGTAACTGCTGCAAGATCTCTCCAGCATCAGGGCTCTGGTCAGGTCGCACTGCGTCCTATCCTCTGTCTCACCGCAGGGAGAGGTGGCCAAGTAGCATCCGAACGTGTGAGCGTCAGGGAACTCCTTGATCCAAAAGAAGTACTGTGGGAGATGGTGCTCTCAGAGAGAGCCCAATGAAGGACGCCACATAGTGTGATATTGTTGAGACTAGCGTTTATTAGTCAAAGAGGGGTAAAAACAAAGGAAGAGTACTGACCATAAATAGTTGGCCACAAACAGTGGCTAGATGTCCATATGCTGTAGCCCCCCTGACGCGTTTCGTGCGATGCACGTCCTCAGAGGGTCAGGGCTTACGAGGACGTGCATCCAGAGGGTCAGGGCTTACGACCCTCAGAGGGTCGTAAGCCCTGACCCTCTGAGGACGTGCATCGCACGAAACGCGTCAGGAGGGGCTACAGCATATGGACATCTAGCCACTGTTTGTGGCCATTTATATTTTTATCCTTTAGATTAATATTTATATTTTGTTTTAGCGCTGCACCTACTTTTCTTTTATTATACAAAGAACTTTGCTACTGGTGCTACCAAGTTGTATGGCAACCACCTATTCCTATGGAGCCACTGAACCAGCACTAGAATCAGACAACTAGCATTTTTAGAGTTCAGCAGTGGTAGCCATTTGAGCTCTCTAATTTTTTTTTTTTTTTAGACAACAGATTATTCTGATGAATACTGCATTTTTTTAATCAAACAAAAATGTTATAGCGTAATTTATCAGTGCTTAGTCTTATAAAAAAAAGTGTGTAAATGTGTTTACCGTTAAGTAATCTTGAAAAATTGACCCAACTTTTTCAAAGCAGCCATTGTCTCGTTGCAGTTGGCTCAGCCATCTCACAGCATCTTCAATATGCTTCTCCTGGATGTAGATGAGATCTTGAGCATGAACAAATGACCTCAACGTGAAGGCAGTGAGCCTACAATATGTGATAGCGAGATATCATCTTAAAGATCACACAGCACTTTTAGGGTTAATATACATGAATAGGTTTAGATTGTAAACTCCACGAGCAGGGCCCTCCTATTCCTTCTGTACTGAAAGTATTGTAATTGTACTGTCTGCCTTATATTGTAAAGCGCTGCGCAAACTGTTGGCGCTATATAAATCCTGTATAATAATAATAATAGGTTAGACATGCAAGGTTACCAAGTGCTTCATACTGTAAGTACCTTTTCCAGCATTAGTACCCCTTTTCTGATGGGACTTTTTTTCTGGTGATGTTCTTGTATAAATGCAAAACAGATGTGAATTGTATGAAATCCTTTTATTTGCACTAACAGTTCATTTTTCCAGACAAGCCTTTGAGAGACCTAATCTTTTCATCTGCTTCTAGAAAACCTAAATCTCCCCCTGTATCAGTATTGCTTGAGTGGAAAGAAGGGAGTGGAGGGGTTGATTTACTAAAGGCAGATAGACTGTGTACTTTGCAAATTGGAATTGCTTTAGAGCTTAGTAAATGAGCAGAAGCTCTGCTGACTTCCATCATCCAGTCATATGCAAGCAAAAATGCTGTTTTTCTTAAATTTCCTTGCACGTGATTGGGGATTCTTTGTACAGTGGATCTTTAGCTCATTTACGAAGGTCTGGAGCAACTGTACTTTGCAAAGTGCAAAGTCTATTTGTCTTTAGTAAATCAACCCCAGGATCTCTTGAAAGCTTGTCCTGAAACAAGGTCTCACACCTTTTTATCGCCTTATAGAAACGTAGTCTGGTACGTTATGATTTCTAACAGAATTATACTTGGAAATGCCCTAAATAACTTTCTCTCCCAATGTTTCCTGCTCATCCATTCTAGTGCTCTATCTTGGCTGAGTTGAGTAATAGCCACCTACCACTCCCCTCATCACAAGCCTTCACACAGAATTATATTTGACTGGGTATATTACATTTTGGAGTGCACTAGATCTAACACTGGTGCCTCTTGGATTGCACAACCATAAACTCTGTGCAGGTGCTGTTAATAGGAAAGTGAAGAATGAAAGAATGAAGGTTTTTTGCATAATGGGATGGATTTACTAAAAGCAAATAAACTGTGCACTTTGCAAGTGCAGTTGCTCCATATCATAATGAATGAGGGGAAGCTCCCTTGACTTCCATCATCCTATCATGTGCCAGCACTGTCTGTTTGCCTTTCATAAATCAACCCCAATGTCCTTCTGACTGAACATCTATTGATGTGACATCACTTAGGCTCATGAGAAGTTGTGCACAGTAGCCAAACTTAAGAGTAAAATCTGTCCAGTCAGGTACAATGGCTCTCATAAGTATTTTATTTGATGGTGGCTTTGCAATACCAGATTTTACCAGTAGGGATCTTAAATGGCAAATTGCAGGAAATTGCAACATGCTCTAATCTTGGAGCCCCAGACTCCAATAAAAAAGAAAACAAAAAAAAGAAAGACAAAAGTAAACAATTCTCCCAATCAGCTTCATATTTATAGCTCCTGCACACAGATTAAAACGTCATTGGGTCTTAAAGTGACTCTGTCACCTCAGCGTCACTTTTAACCAACAGCCCACCTTTATAGAAAACATGAATATACTTTTCCTGTGGCCTGTGTATTGAACATCCACTGCTTCTCAGTTCTCCAGAGACTGCAATTACTTCTTACTTACACTTCTGGGTATGTGGAATTCTTACTTTCTGTCATTCATCGTGGTCCCTCTCACTGGCTTGTACTCACTACAGGACATAGGAGTTGGAGGAGGAAGCAAGTGTTCAACTTGTCAGATGGTCAAATGCTTGCAGCAGGTAGGGAGCAGAGAAGTGTTGCTTTTCTATACACTTGCTCCCAGAAAGGTAAGTATATAAATATTTTTTTTTACTTGTGACCGGTTTAGTAAAAGTGACCCTGTGGTGACATGCTCTCTTTACCAGAAGTACTCACCATGCACTGGGCTTGTATCCATGGAAGACACTGTAAGAACCGTTCACAGTTTTAAACATCAGCTGTCTCTGGTAACCTGTAAAAGGACAATAATTGATACAATAGAAGACTCAGCAGATTATTTTATGTTTTCAGTGCCTTATATAAGGCAGAAAAGATAAATCTAATTTCTATGAGTTCATCTATTAATGGTTTTATTCACAAAGGCCATCGTTGCTCTACTTAAAGACAAACCCAAGCAGACATGCAAAAACATTAGTTAATTTATAACATATGATATAAACGAGCAGTAGATATAAAGCTGCTAGCATCAACGTAAACCTCCTACCCTCTAAAATAAATCTGATAAAAAAGGATGCAGTGCTAAAATAATACAAGTGAAATATGTGCATAATATGTATATATATATAAATGCACTCAAATCTGGGCAAAAATAGATAAAGAACAGAATCCAAAAATCCTGATGGCCTCGGCGGCGTGAGTGTACATCACGCTGCCGAGGCCATCAGCCATCTTTGGATTTCTGTGCTTTATCAATTTTTGGCCAGATGTGAGTGCATATATATTCATACGTATTACCCATTAAAAAAAATCAAAATACTGCACTATCAAGTACCTTTTTGGCTTTTTATTCCACGAGCCTTCCAGGGTGGATACCAATACATGCTTTGTGGGTCCCTGTCTATCGATCATGTACATGTGAGGAGATGTCCTTGCAGAGTGTGCGTAAGGTCCACTAATCAACTTGTATGCTGACGTGTGCCAGAGGATTGCCTTTGGTCCTCTCCACATCCAGATGACCATGACGGGATACACCTCTTACACAAATGCGCAAAAATATTGCGTTTCTGGTTAGTGCATTCACATTACCATTCTGTAAGCACTCAAGTCACGGAATTCACGGAATCAGATTATCACTTCAGTGGACTTCATATTTACCACCATAGTCACATGACTATAGTTAATTGATTATTGAATATTGTTTTCACTATTTATATGTCATATTTGGACGATTCACAATATTTTCACCTCTATGCCTGTTGGTGCTTGCACATATTTCACTTGTATTATTTTAGCACTGCATCCTTTTATCAGAGTAGTTCATTTATGTATTGAATCAAAATGATTAAACGTTTATTAAATACTAGTGTCTGAATATGTCTTCGACTAGAAGAGGGGAGGGTCAGCATTTCAAGTCAATCAGGGTTCATAACCGCAGTAAAAACAGTTAAGTACTCTCTGTGATACTTTTAATTCCACAAAAACTTTACTGAGTGTTAAGCAAATACAAGAAAATGTGGTATTTCTAGCAGTTTAAATGAAAGAAATGAACAAGGATTCAGGTAGGAAACCTAAATAAATCGATGTTAGTGACTCGTATCCATAGAAAGAGCAAGAGACAGGCCATCAAACCATATTCAAGTAAGAATGGTAAGTATTAATCGAACAATACTAATACTGTAATATCATATTGTCAGTTTACATGGTTCTGGTCGATGTGTTGAGAACCAAGCTCCTGGTGCTAAGTGATGTATTGGGTTTTCTGGGATAATTTGTTGATTTTGTTGATTGGGAGGGGTCATGTCAAAGATTGACTGAGAGAAGGATTGTAGAAGAGGGGACAACATTACGAACGATGGACCCGTGAGCAAGAAAATCTGTTGGGAAAGTGTGAAGCTCAAGCAAGTGGTATGCAACAATGTCAGGGAGGAAAAAGAAGAAAGACGGTAAGGGAGAAGGCTATGTAAGGGAAAAGATGGAGAGAAGCAAGTAAAAAAGAACAAAAAGGGGGGTGGGGGAATGACTGGCTGTGGGAAAAGGGTTAGAGGTAATGGCATGGAGCCAAGGAGGAGGGGGGCTATCGGAAGGATAGAGGGACAGGGGAGGGTGTGTGGGAAAGGGTGCAAATTGTCAATACCCTCCAGCCAACCTCCTAACTCCAAAGCAGGGTGGAGTGTCTGTTAGAAGCTAGAGTCCCTTGGATGAGCAGGAGGGGACAGGAGGATGGCTACTCCATGACTCATGTGGTTAAGGCAGTGTTTCTCAACTCCAGTCCTCATGGACCCCCAACAGGTCATGTTTTCAGGATTTCCCTCAGATGAAACAGCTGTGGTAATTACTAAGGCAGTGAAACTGATCAAATCACCTGTGCAAAATAATGGAAATCCTGAAAACATGACCTGTTGGGGGTCCATGAGGACTGGAATTGAGAAACACTGGGTTAAGGGGAGTTTTCCATTAGCCGTGAGTCCTCTGTCATGTGGAAGTGAAGCCAGCAGACCAAATTTTTTTTGGGGGAGGGGGGGGTTGGGGAGTATCATGTGCTATACAAATAAGTTCTTCATATTCTGCTATTTTGTGTAGTTGAGTGAGCCCAATAGATCAGGATACAAAGCTTAGTGGCTCATTTCTAGAAAGAAGAGAGTGGTACATAAGGAACTGTGGTAGGGAAAAATCCAGAGTGTGGGTAGTGATCCGAGATATGACATGGTGAACTTTGGCTCAAAGAAGCAGGCAGGACCACCAAACATGTAGGAGCGTACCAGGTTCTAAGTCACATCTCCAGCAAACGTTAGGAGGCGTATAAGCAAATTTATGAATCTGCACAAAGGTTTTATACCACCTCGATTTTATTTTGTAACCATTTTCCTGAATTTTCACATTAACAGAGCCTTTGAGAATGGTGGTGTGGATATGATCCCATTCCTCAGCAGACAAGTTCAGGGCTAAATACCTCTACCAGGGCGTGCAGGCCTTCCCAACATTAGATGGATCAGCGATTAGGGTGCTGTTGTGGTGCTTTTCTGGAGCAGATGAAATCAATCGTGGTGATATCTCGGGACAATAAAGAGATATGGTCTGGACTACAAAGAAAATGTTGTAATTGAATATAGGTCCAAAAAGGGAATGATATCCTTGCATTTGGGAGGTTAGGGAGTCATAACTCAACTTGTGTATAGGGCCAAATTCCAAAGAAACCAGCAAGGCATCCAGTGGAGAAACGCTGGGTTGAACTGGAGCAGAATTTAGGGGCCTGGAGAAGAAGAAAGTAAGAACTTCTTGCAGGCCTCTTGGAAACAGTGAATGGTGGGGCCTATAAGGGGGTGCTCTAGCAGGAGAGAGGGGATATGTTGGGGGGGGGGAGCCAGGGCACTGACCCAAGTAGAGAATTGGCAAAGGAGTATTCCAGCCTGACCAAGCCTTTCACCTGGTTGTGTACATTCCAATTGACTATTCTAGGAAGATGGCATGCCCAAAAATATTTACAGAGGTTGGGAAGCCCTATCCCTCCCATCCGCTTAGATAAACCCAGTTGGCTGAAACTGATCTTGAGGCACCAGTTAAACCATAAGAAATTAGGACAGAGTTTTTTTGCATGTGGAGATAAAGGCTGGGAACTGCCTGCAAGAGGTAGATAGATTTACAATGTGTAACTGTTTCCATAGGCAGGGTAACATTTAGCATTTACGATTTTGTGTAGTTGATTTTCACATTAGACAGGGTTTGAAAAAGAGCCAAGTCTTCTAGTAGACTTGGGATTGTAACATGAAGTGCAGTGATGAAAGACTATGTCATCTTCGAATGCAGCAAATTTATGAGTATGACCAGAAACTGATAAGCTCTTAATGTCTGTATTGGCCCTGAGGAGAAGGAGAAGTGGTTCAAGACTCAGCATAAAAAATATTGGCGAAAAGGGGGGCATCCCTGTTGAGTTCCATTTTGGATAGGGAAGGCATTAGACATGTGGCGGTTTACCCATACTTTCGCAGTTGGATTAGAATATACCAGTGGGGATCGAAAGTTTGGGCACCCCAGCTAAAAATTTGTATTAATGTGCATAAAGGAGCCAAGGAAAGATGGAAAAATCTCCAAAAGGCATCAAATTACAGATTAGACATTCTTATAATATGTCAACAAAAGTTAGATTTTATTTCCATCATTTACACTTTCAAAATAACAGAAAACAAAAAAATGGCGTCTGCAAAAGTTTGGGCACCCTGCAGAATTTATAGTATGCACTTCCCCCTTTGCCAAGCTGAGACCTGCCAGTGTCATGGATTGTTCTCAATCATCGTCTGGGAAGACCAGGTTATGTCAATCTCAAAGGTTTTAAATGCCCAGACTCATCTGACCTTGCCCCAACAATCAGCACCATGGGTTCTTCTAAGCAGTTGTCTAGAAAACTGAAACTGAAAATAGTTGACGCTCACAAAGCTGGAGAAGGCTATAAGAAGATAGCAAAGCATTTTCAGATGTCAATATCCTCTGTTCGGAATGTAATTAAGAAATGGCAGTCATCAGGAACAGTGGAAGTTAAAGCAAGATCTGGAAGACCAAGAAAAATATCAGACAGAACAGCTCGCAGGATTGTGAGAAAAACAATTAAAAACCCACGTTTGACTGCACGATCCCTCCAGAAAGATCTGGCAGACACTGGAGTTGTGGTACACTATTCCACTATAAAGAGATACTTGTACAAATATGGTCTTCATGGAAGAGTCATCAGAGGAAAACCTCTTCTACGTCCTCACCACAAAAATCATCGTTTGAACTTTGCAAATGAACATATAGAACATATAGCCTGATGCATTTTGGAAACAAGTTCTGTGGACCGATGAGGTTAAAATTGACCTTTTTGGCCGGAATGAGCAAAGGTACGTTTGGAGAAGAAGGGGCACAGAATTTAATGAAAAGAACCTCTGTCCAACTGTTAAGCATGGGGTTGGATCAATCATGCTTTGGGGTTGTGTTGCAGCCAGTGGCACAGGGAACATCTCACGAGTAGAAGGAAAAATGGATTCAATAAAATTTCAGCAAATTTTGGATGGTAAGTTGATGCCATCTGTGAAAAAGCTGAAGTTAAAGAGAGGATGGCTTCTACAAATGGATAATGATCCTAAACACACCTCGAAATCCACGGGGGATTACATCAAGAGGCGTAAACTGAAGGTTTTGCCATGGCCTTCACAATCTCCTGACCTCAACAAAATTGAAAATCTATGGATAGACCTTAAAAGAGCAGTGCGTGACAGACAGCCCAGAAATCTCAAAGAACTGGAAGACTTTTGTAAGGAAGAATGGGCAAAGATACCTCAAACAAGAATTGAAAGACTCTTGGCTGGCTACAAAAAGCGTTTACAAGCTGTGATACTTGCCAAAGGGGGCAGTACAAGATATTAACTCTGCAGGGTGCCCAAACTTTTGCAGACGCCATTTTTTTGTTTTCTGTTATTTTGAAAGTGTAAATGATGGAAATAAAATCTAACTTTTGTTGACATATTATAAGAATGTCTAATCTGTACTTTGATGCCTTTTGGAGATTTTTCCATCTTTCCTTGGCTTCTTTATGCACATTAATACAAATTTTTAGCTGGGGTGCCCAAACTTTCGATCTCCACTGTAGCAACATGATGCATTTGAACATGTGGTCCCTGAGCCCAATACCTAGCATGACTGCTGTCAGTGCCTTGAAAAAGTATTCATACCCCTTGAATGTTTCCACATTTTGTCATGTTACAACCAAAAATGTAAATGTATTTTATTGGGATTTTATGTGATAGACCAACACAAAGTGGCACATTACTGAGAAGTGGAAGGAAAATGATAAATGGTTTTCAAAATTTTTTTACAAATAAATATCTTAAGATGCATTTGTATTCAGACCCCGAGTCAATACTTTGTAGGACCAACTTTCGCTGCAATTACAGCTACAAGTCTTTTTGGGTATGTCTCAACCAGCTTTACACATCTAGAGAGTAAAATTTTTGCCCATTCTACTTTGCAAAATAGCTCAAGCTCTGTCAGATTGAATGGAGAATGTCTGTGAACAGCAATTTTCAAGTCTTGCCACAGATTCTCAATTGGATTTAGGTCTGGACTTTGACTGAGCCATTCTAACACATGAATATGCTTTGATCTAAACCATTCCATTGTACCTCTGGCTGTATGTTTAGGGTTGTTGTCCTGCTGGAAGGTGAACCTCCGCCCCAGTCTCAAGTCTTTTACAGACTTTTACGGGTTTTTTTTGTAACATTGCCCTGTATTTGGCTCCATCCATCTTCCCATCAACTCTGACCAGATTCCCTGTTCCTGCTGAAGAAAAGCATCCCCACAACATGATGCTGCCACCATCATGTTTCACGGTGGTGATTGTGTGTTCAGGGTGATGTGCAAAGTTAGTTTTCTGCCACACGTAGTGTTTTGCTTTTAGGCCAAAAAGTTCAATTTTGGACTCATCTGGCCAGAGCACCTTCTTCCACATGTTTGTTATGTCCCGCACATGGCTTCTCACAAACTGCAAATGGGACTTCTTATGACTTTCTTTCAACAATGGCTTTCTTTTTGCCACTTTTACATAAAGGCCAGATTTGTGGAGTGCACGACTAATAATTGTCCTGTGGACAGATTCTCCCACCTGAGCTGTGGGTCTTTGCAGCTCCTCCAGAGTTACCATGGGCCTCTTGGCTTGTTCTCTGATTAATGCTCTCGTTGCTCGGACTGTTAATTTAGGTGGATGGCCATATCTTGGTAGGTTTGCACTGCCAGACTCTTTCCGCTTTCGGATGATGGATTGAACAGTGCTCCGTGAGATGTTCAAAGATTGGGATATTTTTTTATAACCTAACCCTGCTTTACACTTCTCCAAAATGTTATCCCTGACCTGTTTGGTGTGTTCCTTGGCCTTCATGATGCTGTTTGTTCACTAATGTTCTCTAACAAACCTCTGAGGACTTCACAGAACAGCTGTATTTATACTGAGATTAAATTACACACAGGTGGACTCTATTTACTAATTAGGAGACTTCTGAAGGCAATTTTTCCTCTAGATTTTAGTTAGGGGTATCAGAGTAAAGGGGGCTGAATACAAATGCACGCCACACTTTTCAGATATTTAGTTGCAAAAAGTTTTAAAAACCATTTATCAGTTTATTTCCACTTCACAATTATGTGCCACTTTGTGTTGGTCTATCATATAAAATTCAACAAAAAATACATTTATGTTTTTGGTTGTAACATGACAAAATGTGGAAAATTTCAAGGGGTATGAATACATTTTCAAGGCACTGTAGTCACAGGCCACTCTGTCAAATGGCTTCTCCACATCCAAAAGACAGAAAGAACCTTTGATGGTTTGAGGTGGTCAGCCAATATTGTAAATTCAAAGCTCTGATGGTATTATCCTTGGATTCCCTGCCTGCTATAAAGCCTACTTGGTCTTGGCGATGATAGAAGTGAGTAACGGGATCAGTTGGTTAGCCAGATTTTTGGCATAAAGTTTGACATCCATGTTTAAGAGTGATATGGGTTGATAGTTGGCCATGGAAGCTGGGTCTTTGCCCTCTTTTGGAATGACTGTAATATGTGCTAAACAGGATTCTGTGTGTTGATGGTTCAGCACATGAAAGGGAGTTGAAGGCATGCAAATAAGGAGAAGCCAGGATGTCAGTAAAGTTTTTCCCAGGTTTATGTTATGTGATTGCCCCCTCGAATTCGTCCAAGGAGATTGGGCAGTCAAGTTTTTTACCCTCCTCAATCGGGATGGGTTTAAGTCCAGATTGCTGTATGAAGGGAGTTCTGGGTTTGCAAAGGTATGGTCAAGAGAAGGTAAGTTGTACGGACTTGTGTAAAATTGTTCAAACTGAGTCACGATATCCGCAAGGTTTGCTGAAAGGTTTCCTTGGCTTGTGCTTTTTTATGGGCCATTTCAGAAGTCTTGACGCAATCAGTCAAACTTGAGATGGTTGCCTGTTTCATTTCCTAGAAACAGCCTTAGCCATTTGTTCCCCTCTTATAACGCATTTGTGAGCTTTCCACTTTATCAGTGGGTTGACGCCAGGGGTGCCATTCTCCTGGAGATATTCACGAATACACGTACAAATCGCAGCTTCTCTGCATTTATCCATTAGAAGTGACGAGTCTAAACGCCAGATCTTTGTTTGAGAGAATTTGTCTGAAAAGGCTAAGGTGAGTGAGATTGGATGATGGTCAGAAAAAAACATGGGTTCAATAGTGGCATTTAAAAAGAGAAGTGGAGTGTGGATGTGTGGGCGGCCAGCATGCATGGTCTGGTACTAGCTCCGCACACCCCCGGCACTGAATAATCCAGTACCTGGGCACCGAGCCCCATGAACACCGGGATCTTCTCCAGTCCGGGACCAGACCCCTGGAGCTTTACAATTATGCCAGGACGGACAGCAGGGAGGAGCAGTGACGGCTCCCAGCACCCAATCCCTGCGGTGAGCAGGAGAGCTAAGATGGCACCCGGCTCGGCTCCTGCGGCCTCCACTGCATCTATGAAGTCAGCACCTCTCCCTCAGCGGGCAAAACTTGGCCCTACTACAGCTACTGGCCGGGATCGGGCAATGGTGGCCTCTTCTACTGGGGTGAGTGACCCTCAACGCCCCCCCCAATCGCCTCCTAGCCCTATTAAACCTGAGTCTCAGGCTTTGGCCTGCTCACTAGGCCAAGACTCCCTTGTGTCTTCTCCCTTAGGTAATGAGATGGCAGCTATCTTTTTTAGTCAGAGCAGCGGCTTGGAACCTGACCCTGATAGCCCTGATCACTCACCAGCACTCCCTCCGGCTCCACCACAATACTCAGGAGATGCGACCCCAATTGCCCGTTTTTCTGATTTACTGCAACGCGAATTGGATAGAGCTACTACTAGATTGGCGGCTGACCTAAAGCAAGATTTTCAGGAATTAGGCCAACTCCTGGACAGTATTGAATCTATAGTTGATGCGACAGTCCACAATGTATCCCAAAATTCCAATATGATTACCGACTTACAGGATCGGTTGGAGGAAGCTTACTCTAAAATTGATGATCTGTAGAACGCTAGACGCTATAATTTCCGTATCCGAGGGCTTCCTGAATCAAAGAGCTCACTAGCTGCGCCCAATCGCTCACGCGATCTGCGATGCCTGAAATTGATGATCTTCATACAGAAATTGATCGTATACATAGAGCATTAATCCCCTTTAGACGAGGGGGGGGGCCTCCTAGGGATGTTATTGTTAAATCACATTTTTTCCGGGCCAAGGAAGCGGTCATGAAATATAGTAGAGAAACTTTGGAGTTGGTACTTGCGGGACATAAAATACAAGTATTTGTGGACCCACTTAGTGCCGAGGGATATCTGTTATTGGTGGGCCTACCCTTTTCACCTACAATTTACCTATAATGGAAAACTTTATGGGTTCTCTACATTTCATGAAGGTGAAGGACTTCTTCAACTAGGCATTGTTTCCCATAATCCTTCATCTCATTCTCCATCAGGAACTGCCTCTCGTCCTCTGCCACTTTCACCACTGTGGTCTCCTTCAACTTCCAGGAAGACAAAATCGCCTAAAAAAACTTCTTGAGGTTTAAGTTTTGATTTGTAATGTGGTCTACTAGCATGTGGTGGCTTCTCAGTGGTTCCCTTGGGAACATTAGTCGCCACTGTTAGGTTGTTTTGGGAGGAGTGGGGGAGGGGAGAAGAGTAGGTGGGAGGAGGGGGAGGGTACGGTAATACAATTTTTTTTTTTTAACCATTTGTGATGTTGCGATATGTCCGTCTGCTGACTATGGTGTTTGTGGGATTCGGTTACTTTAATACTGCACTATGTTGGTATTGGTTTTTTTTGTTATTTTTGGTGCCTCCTAGATTTGGAAGACTCTCCCCTGAGTTGTTTCTCTGCGTAGATCCATTCCTTTACAGGGCTTTAGTCTTGACATTTCTGGTTTACTGTTTGGTTTGATTATATTACTATGTGTAATACCAACTGTTACTGGACACGAGGATTTGTGTATTCCGAGTGTCTCCTTTCACTTCTTTTTTTTCGGACTATTTCTTTTTTTTCTTGAGGGTCAGCCGTCCTTATTCCTGGTTACTCTGGATAGTTCCTGTGCTCAGGGAGTGGATAGCTCTCATCACATATAGTGCATCAGTTGTTGACCATGTCTCCCCAACGGTTTAACAGCGGGGCCATCCGATTACTGTCTCATAATGTTCAGGGGTTTGATTCTCCTTCTAAGCATATTAAGGCCTTTAATTCGCACCGCTCTTTTGGGGCTGATTTTGTAGCCCTTCAGGAGACACATTTTCCCCCTTCATTTACCTCACAATATGTCCACAAAGACTATTCCATTTGTTATTTTGCTAATGCCACAGAGAAGAAATGAGGGGTAGCCCTTTGCTTATCCCGCCATTTGTCAGGACCTTAAAAGAAGGGGGTACGCCCCAAAAGCTTGTC
This sequence comes from Staurois parvus, assembly GCF_062004578.1. Lineage (NCBI taxonomy): Eukaryota > Metazoa > Chordata > Amphibia > Anura > Ranidae > Staurois > Staurois parvus. The sequence goes on from NW_028318321.1 coordinate 9,944,350, forward strand.
CCGAAAATGTGAATATTAGTGCAAATAAAAAGTATCACAAACCGTACTCAATCGTTTTTGTTGCAGGCGCACCTGTGAGGAGGGGTGGGCAAACATGGCCGACTACATGCTGCTAAACAGCTCATGTTTCCAACCCACATGGCTTCTTTCGGCTACACTGGCAGAAAGGGGCAGAGTCACTTGCCCTGCACATGCAGCAGCTCTCCTGCACATGCTCAAATATGCCCGTTCAGGTGAAATCAACCTTTGGGTGGCTCCCGACTTAGAGATGAGCTGTGCACTGTATGCAATTAACACGTATAAGGAGTCCTAGTAAAACACGTTGTCCCATACCACTGCACACCTTGACTGCCACTGATACATTTAGGAGGGACAACGCTAAGCCTTTGCCCACTCCACCCATCCAGCGTACCTCTGCCACCTCACTCCCAGTGACAGAAGGTCCCAGATCTGATCGAATTGCACTTGTGAAAGGACCCTTAGACTCTGTTCACATATCAGCATTTTGAATCGCGGGTGGACAGACACACTGTGATCACAAAAACAAAACTTGGCGATGCAAGACATCCAAAAGAAGTTCTGCATTTTCACGTGAACATGCCGATGAGCAACTTCACATTTTAACAGCGTGTTTTGAAATCATGGGCAGAATCGTGGCAATTCTACCCGCAATTCAAAACGCAGATATGTGAATGGAGTCTTAGTCCTGGTTCACACTAATGCGACGCTGGAAGCTCAATGAATCCTGTGCGTTTCCCACACGGGTGTCAATGTTACATTAAAAACACCTGAAAAAATGTGTGAATCACATGAGGTGTCCTGCACCGCACAAGTGTCAACCTAGACTTAAAGAGGAGTTGCAGCCGTTTTTGTGTTTATTAAAAGTCAGCAGCTACAAAAACTGTAGCTGTTGACTTTTAATAAACACACACTTACCTGTCCCAGAGTCCAGCGATGTTCTCACCCGCTCCGTCCCTTCTCCCCTTCTCTCCTCCACGGTGCTGGCATCTCAACTGTGGGCAGCAGGCTGTGACAGCTTGCGGCTTCACAGCATGGTGCCCACTGCACATGCGCGAGTCATGCTGCACCTCCTAATTGGTCTGGCAGTCTCCTGGAGCCTGTGAAAGTTCCCAGGACACTGTGGGAGGGAGGAGGGGGCTGAACCAGGTACCTGCTCACCCCCAAAAGGTGCCAAATTTGGCAATGGAGGGGGGGAGGAGGCAAATAAGTGGAGCTTCTGCTTTTCAGTGGAACTCCACTTTAAAGTGTTCTGTAGTAAACTCTCTGCTCTCTTTTCTCAGCTCTGATTACAAAATACTGAGCACAATTCAGGAACAATATACTGCAGGTGCAGAAACAGACTTGTATGCATAAATATTTAGCCTTGGAATGCTTTCATGGTAACTTACCTTTAGTTATGTGGGTGAGGGCCTCAGATTTGATCTTAGACGTCAGTTTATTAGTAGCTTCTAGATACTTTACTATTTGGACATTTGGTAAAAATGTCACTAAATTATGCTCCCCACTCCCTGTTGAATGAGCAATAGACTTCCCCAGATTAGCAATGGCACTGGTCATCAGATCTCCTAAAAAGAACAAGCTTGATGTAAAAACACAGAATGATCATGCTAATAATAATAATAATAATAATAATAATACGTTTCACAAAGATTGTAAATTGCACAAACCCGTGTCAAGTGATATTCAGAGTTGATAATTCATTATTTGGAGTACATACAAGAATGAGGCAGGTATTTAGTAATAATTACATAATTATGTGTAGCTCCCTCTAGTGTACATAGTTGTTTAGGGAAGCTAGAGGCTTATAGAAACTTAGGTTAAGAGATAGGGTTACTTCGGGTCACGCTGAAAGGCTCTACAGGTCAGTCCTCTGGTACCTCCCCCTAATCTAGAAATTTCTAGAAGCCAGTAGGTGGAGGTGAGGAGGGTCTGAGCTGCATATTTATGGATGTCTGACCAATCCCAGGCAGAGGGGCCTGGCAGTGTGGCAGACCAGCCCATAAATATTACAGAGCCCTGCCAGCAAGGGAGCTGGGTGGAAGATGGAATGCTGAGAGCCTGCATAGCTTGGAGAGGAACCAGCCCAGCTAGAAGGCCTGAAAGCAGTCCTAGCAACAGCTGCAGGACAAGGACAGTGTGAGTATCTCTACACCCCTAGGGCCTATAAGGGAGAAGTCTGCTGGATGCAAGTTCTTGGAAAGTCTTCAGGGGATAGTGCATAGCTTACCCAATGTCCTTGGATCAGATACCATAGCCAAGTGGGCTGGTATTTTGTGCACTTAGGGGACTATGAGTTCCTGCAAGTTGGGACTTTGCTAAAAATTCACTCAAGGGGACTCAGAGCTTTGTTAAAGACTGTCATAGCTTGAACACAGTCACATTCCTGCCATTTTTGTAATAGTTTAGAGAAGGAAATTGTCCTCAATTGTAATTCTGCAATCAAGTTGGGCATCCTATAAACCCTTTACCCTAACCAAGTTAAATTCCCTAATAAAACTAAAACATATATAAAACAAAGCCACATACTGTTCTTGTGTCTGGATACAAGTGGAAAATGTTGGTTTGCCTGGCAATGCAGGAAGTAAAGGGGGGCCCAATGCCATCGGCTCTCAAGAGACTAGTGCTACGTACATATGTCATGGCTGCCTGTGAATGGGAGCAATGGGATGTGGCAGAAAAGACACAGAGTCCAGTTGTAGATAAATTAGAACCTTTATTGCACAAAATGTCAACTACAAACAACCCCAGAGGGAAAGTCACGCTAAGGGTAACACTCAGTTCAGTTCTTGGCAGAGAGGCAAAGAGGCAGCGAGTTAAGATGCACTGACACCGTCTGTCTGCAGAGTGTGGACCTGGCCAGGCTGGTCCAGTCCCAAAAGGGAGGCTGCAGTACAGGATTGCGAGTCCGTAGCCTGTCCCTACTCTTCAGGAACCTTTCCCTGCCGCTATCACTTTTCCTGACAGGTGGGTGCTCTTTCCTTATCCTTACCACTTCATAAAATGGCAGGAATTTATAAAGACTCAGCTGACCCAAAGATGGCCACCAGAAGTCACCTGCATGCAGTGTATCCAACAGAAACACTGCTTCCAGGAAAACAGAGAAACTGTTTCTCATGAATTCCTCTCCAGGCTGTGATACCGCTCTGGTCGGGCTCCACCTACAATGTAGAAAGCAGACTGCACCTGCCTACATGCCAATAATACATTCAAAAGCATACTAAGATCCCTGTCCTACTATAAGATACCAAACCTAGCAATTTAAAGAGGTTTGAAACCCTCAGTTTATGAAGGTGAACATCCCCCCCAGATTGCACTTAGCCACACTTACCAGATCCAATGCTATCCATTACTGGGAACTATTTGACTTTTCCCAGTAATGGCTTGGTGCAACCTTGGCCCAACAAAACTAGATGGGTTTTAGAGGCTAGGCTACATTGTTCAAGAAGAATACAAAGAACTGCAAGTGTAAAATGACGCATTACATCCCAGCCCAAACAACTGATCAAAACAGATATAAGCAGCACAATTCTATGTTGGTAGTGGAGTGGTTTTCTACTCTGCACTGTTGGTGAAAAGGTTGAGAGGCTCTATGATGTTTCTTTAGAGCAGAAAAAGCCAAAGTTTACAGGGAGTAGAATACAGAAGGGTTTGCTGAAAAAATGCATTAAGGTAAAAAACCTTCAGCCTTTGAACCACATCAAGCTTATGTTCATTTAACAGTAAGTTTAAAGCATTAGGTTCTGTTAAGAACCTTTTAATGCTTTCAGAATTTCTATTTATTATTAAAGGGGACTAACCAAAATCAACCACATCTTTCAAAAACAATGCTATGTAGTACTGGGGAAGCAACTACAAATTATATATAAAAAGAAGCAGAGGACAGCCATTTAGCACCTCACAACAAGCTATGCAAAAGTAAATAATTACTAGAAATGGTTGTAGCTAGGTGCCAGCTATATTATAATGAAACCCAAGGGACACTGACAAGTGGAACTATTAATTAAGCATTTCCCCCCAGTGCCCAGTATTCAGATAATTACATCACTTGCTGGCAGCGAAGAGAGAGCTAATCTCCTGAGACACAGCAGAGGATCTTGGGACCTATAGTCCCGCTGCCACCACACACTGCGTTTCTAAGTGCTGATTGAACTACACATGCCAGAACACTGGCCTAGCAAAGAGAATTGTGGGAGAGCCTATATATTTGACTGCAATCAGCGGGCTCGTTCTCTTGACCTGGTGTGCCTCACAGGATGGGTGGAGGCTGCTGCCCTATATACAATCACAGCAGACCCCTGAGGCCTAGCCGGTCACGGCAATGCTCCAGATAGTAGCTCTGCCTAGCTATGTTGCAGATTATTAGATTGGGTGAAGCAGCTGTTCATTTTCATTTCAAAACCTCAAAATCCATCTCCAAGTTTTTGCTGCTGTTTCGCTGTGCTGACAACTTGACATCGCAGCGAGACTGCAGAGCCTTTACTGACTGTCTTGTTCCCACGGAGGCTGCCTTCAGACCAAGATTGGTGAGTGGGCAGATGTCAAAATCCTTACATTCTGTCACTTCACTGTTTAGAAGCAGTGTATGCAGACACCATAACTGGGAACATCACTATAATTACCTCAACCAATCACCCACTGGAAACAGATTTATAAGAGTTACCATCACCCACTGGCTCCAACGTGCTAGCGAATACCACCCTACACCTAGAATCTGAACTGGTCTTATTTCACTAATAACTGTTTGAGAATCTGCTTGAGTAAGACTCCATCTTTGCACTGGTATAAAGCAGGAGTGTTTCCCTTAGCGGTCCAGTGGTCCAGAGGGAGATGACCATTTTCTAGGTCTCTCCCCCTTCAGCCAATGTTAAAACCGGACCACACTATTTAAAGTGCAATTACCTACTTATACTCTAACATTTCTAAACTCCTATAGCTAACTAGTTATACATGCAGATTTTTATCCTGATTGTCAGAATATTGTCGTCAAATCTATTTCTGTCGCACCAGAGTGAATTTCTGAGATTATTCTGTTTAACTACCAGCATGAATCATTTATTCAATACAGTGATTTGTTGTGGTAAATCTGAACAGTGTCTGTTTGCTCGGCCACAGGGGTATTGTTGTCCTTAATGAACATGTTTCATCCTAGAGTGTCAGAAGAGCTGAGCTTTCAAGGTCAGGGGAATGACAGGGAACAAGCATCAACTAGGGCCCCCATGTGGCTAGCGCTACATATATAGTATAGTTTTGCTGTGCTAGCTGTGGTGTGCCAATTTCTTATGCCAATGCTTTTTTTTCTCTTTTGCATACAATTTCCATTACATAGGCTAACATTTTCTCGCTAACCTGTTCTGTATTCTTTCCTGTAATTCCCTCTTACTGAAACTTTGGTACAGCAAGACTATTAGGCACTCTCTTCTGACTTAGCTCTGCCTCAATCTTAAAGTGGAACTTTACTCATAACAATTGATAAACAATAATGTTCTTTAGAAAGGAACACACATTCCACATTAATAATTATGCTACCAAAATCAGTGTGTGCTGTAAATTGTCTCCAGCATTGTTCCTGTTTCTTTTTACTGGAGGCTGCAATTTTGTTGAAGCAAAGAGCCATGTGCAGCAGTTAAAGCAGAACTAAACCCTCCTATCCTTTACAGACAAAGAAGCTTGCATCTGTTTGATCTGTCATAGGTCTGCACATATGATCAGTTATAATACCAGTAATTTGATGGTTTGACAGTTTGATAACACAAGCAAATGTGACAGTTAGCATTACTGGCATGCTGGGAATGTAACTGATTTCTGAAACTGGTAAATCGATGGGTTTAGTTCCGCTTTATTCTTTAGACTGTCCGCAGATTAGCATCTACAAATTTGGCACAGTGCCTAAAAATGGAGAGCAACTGAGCATGTGCAGAGCAGGGTGAGACAATGCATTACTACATTTTAAACAGTATAGACTCATGCTTTTACATAGCTATATCACCAAAAGGGCCCAGCCTGAAGTGATCTAGCAAGAATTACTTTTCTAATTAAAGTTCCACTTTAAAGTTCACCTTTGGAATGTGTTACATTTTCTACCCGTTTTTAGAGTGGAACACATAACATGTCCCCATAGATGCAGCCGCACCTGCTGCCCCCCTCCCTCTGACAGATAGTACGGGGAGAAGTTTCCTTGTACTGTCAGATTTGAAAACAACATGGCCGCGCAGGGCTCCGCCCACATGGCCGCATCGCTCATTCACAGAATTCTGTGAATGAGTGCCTAAAAGTCCTGGCATGTCAGCTTGTAGTTTTCAATGAACTACCACAGCGCTGTGGAGCGCCATGGTAGTTCATTCAAGCTTCCTATCAGAATATCTGCTCGGCAGTACATCCCGTACAGCTAGAAAATATTCTGACAGGTCTGCAGGAGAGCTGTATGGCATCAGCGATCTACTGATCGCTGGTGCAATGCTTTACAGACTCCTTTGAACAAAAATAAATGCACATTTTTTTTACCTCAAAGGTGAACTTATCCTTTAAATGAATCACCCCCGCACTAGCATTGATCACCACCCTCTTTCCTGACTTGCTTTTATACCAATTATTGGGGATGCGCTCAGGCATGGTTAGATCCTAGTCCAACTCCACCTGAGCTATTACGCCAGGAAGCTGTCACTGTACAGAAACGGTGGCATTTCCAGCCCAGCAGCCACACGTATACAAGGAGCATATATGTGTGGCTGTGGGAGATGGAATGCCTTGGCTGCTTATGATTGGCTCTGTGCAGTGACAGCTTCCTGGCGGAATAGCTCAGGTGGGTTGAGACTAAGATCCGAACACACCTGAGCTCATCCCTACTGATGAATTGCAGTAAACTTGATCTACTGAGCTAGAATGATCATCACTGGCCAAATCTACAGGTTTTTAAGAAATCATAGTTTAAAATAACATTTGCACAGCTGAATATTAGGATCCTTATGGATCACAATTTATTAAAATTTTGAGTTGAGCCTTTTCCATTGAAATGATTGAAAATGTTTAAGATAATGTGTATAGTGTTTTTTGTTTGTTCTGGCAGGTTTTACTTACCGAATACAGTGACAAGGGCCTCATCTGAGCCTGGAACAATTCTGTCTGGAAGATTTAATACCACCTCTGTGCGGATGCTGTCACCTGTAAAAATGCAGCAAGAACCAAAAACAAAATGTGATTATTAAGTTGTTCCATCTTTTAGCAACTAATCGAACGACAGCTTTTAGGTTAGATGCAGCAGACTCATTTTAAAATAATTTTGACTGGTTAAAGTTGATGTTAAGCAACCTCGCTCTTTGCTATATTATTAAAGCCTAACTCAGGCTAAAAAGTGTTTCTTTAGCTTAGGATAGAATGGGGAACAAGCAACATTTCTGTTAGAAACCATTCACAATTGTGTGACATGTCATGTGACTTTGGGGTACAAAGTCGCATAACAAGCCACACCCCATGTTTCCCAATGAGTACCATTTATATCTATGCGACTTCAAAACAGTTCCTGCACTACTTTGGTCTGACTTTCAGGCGACTTGAGAGCCATACATTTCAATGTAAACCCTCCAAAATTGCATGAAAGTCACATGAATGATATACATGAGACTTATGTGCAACTTTGTACAGCACAAATATCCATCCTTTGTCAAAGCACAAGTCACATCAAAGTCGCATCAAGTCGCACAGAAAAGTGCACAATTTTGAAGTTGCACAACTGTAAATGGAACCTTAGTTTTTTATTTTTGTTTTAGATAACTTTGAGAAGATTTTCCCTGACTTTCTGCTCCTGTGTTGCCCATAAAATAAATGGTGGTGCAATTGTAAACAGCACAGTAAGACAGGGACAGCAATCATAATATAAGAAGTTCTAACCTTTCTCTGTTAGAAGAGATTCCTATCACTTACTCACTTGACAGGAAATGGGGTAAAATCTCCCGAATAAAGACAAAGATACAATAAAACCCTATCCAGAGGTTCAGACTCATCTTCACTCTATCTAAAACAAAAGCTTTGGTGGCAGTTAGGCTTTAAGTAAGTCAGTATAAGTTGATTTTAAATAGAAGTTGCTTACCTGATGGACAAAGGAGGAATATATGTGCCTTTTCCTGCAGAAGTCCAGAAGGCTGGAGAAAAAACAGAAAATTACAGGATTACCAGTACTGTCATTTATATCTTCCAAAAAAACTGTAAGGAAAAGAAGATTCATTATATTTACATTCTTTGTTACATCCCTGTCTACATTATATTTGCGTCACGTAACCATCTCTCTAATAGCAGATGTTGCTCCGAATCTATAAAAATCAGTATCTAGCAGATCATTTGTTTTTTAGTTGAAAGGTGATGGATACAATTATAGATGTAGAATAAAACCTCCTCAGAGAAAATTCAATGGCTTATAGTCAATGAAAACCTTTATTATTTAATAATACTATTAATATTATGTGTGCAGTTGAATCAATCAAATAGACGTGTCAGACCTAATGGAAACCCCTTTAGCAGAGAAACATGGAGGTTGTTGCTGTGATGTTCTTCTAAAAAAATGTCAGTGGTCTGCCTGTCTTGGTTATCCACTTACTTCAATACTTTCAGGCATGTTGTTAGCGCACAGAGTGCAGTGGTCAGGAGCAGACCGCCTCGTTCGGGGCCGATCACTTCAAGGTGATCGCTGCATGAGCGATTACATGTGAGCAGCAATGATTAGCTGCAGGAGCTGGCAGTCTCCTGTTGATTTCAATGAGGCTGCCTTCTGCAGTTAATTGCCAGGAACCCCTGCTGGGGTTCTCGCATGTAATTAGTGTAGGGCTTCTTCGCAGGTGTGAATGTGCTCTTATAAGTGATACTTTATGTTTACAAGATTAAAATACATTATACAGAAAACACATATTTCCTTTAATGTATACTCGCCCAAAAACAAAAGAACATATTTTTGTTATAAGTAAAATGTATTTAAAGCTGAGCTCCAGCAAACACCTACATTCATTTATGAGACCAGAGCTACCTTCCAAATGATTTTGGCAAGATCAAGTCTTGAGATTTACACAGCTTTACCATATTGTACAGACCTGTCTATCAGGACAGAAAATTTTTCATTACTGCAGTTAAGTAACACTTATGGATATTGTCCTCCCCCCTGTGATTGGCAACAAAAAGAGATACAGCAGACTTGTAAGCTCATCTCTCCCCTGTCCCTCTGATTTCTTCCCCTATCAGCATGTGCATTGTTCACAGGTGAGCACTGTAGCACAACCGACTGGCTTCCTGTTCTGCGTCTTTCTCTACCAGTCTCATCTCTGCTGTACTGGTGACTGCAATTCAATTTCCAGTACTTATGCTGTATGCATTTAAATTGTTACTAAACCCAGGACCCTGCATTCACTATATCCAGTCTCCTACAGTACACACAATGGAAAGGCAATTGTTTAAGTAAATAAAAACTGCTAAATACCTTTTCTTATAAGCAGTATATAGCAGTCTTGTAACTTCTACCAGTGTCCAGCTGAGCACTGGTTAATCTTGTAGGAAGAGTTTTCTTCTCTGACTGTCCTATGAGGCTGCATAACCCCTTACCTTCTGTCTGGACAGTGCTGATTGGCCCTGTGCTGATCACAAGCACCCTCCTAAAGAAAAGAAAAACTCTCTAGCCATACACACTAAACTGAGCATGTGACTCCTGGAGGTCTGTACTATCAGCAGATGAACTGGGGACAGTAGAAGAATGGGACAATCAGAGAAGACAGAATCAAACAGCCTTTTTACACAATGTGGAGGATTAACCCCTTAGATTCCATAGTGAGTATAACAAGCATGCTTTACTGCATATACAGACTGATTTTACCATTGTGGGGTTAGTAACACTTTAAGATAAATACACATATTGATGTATTATTGAATATGGATCTGTATTCATTTATGTCTTTTACAGTATATCTGCCTGGAGTTCTACTTTATTTTAGACTCAAAACATGTCCTGTAATTTTAAATACATGCAACTAAAGTAATTAAAAGTCTGAATGTCAACAAAGACTCAGAAGGAAATGGAGTGGGACAAGTCAGTATAATGGTCAAAACACGTCAACAGTTTTATATGCCATCAAAACTGAAGCAAAACAAATTTCAATCACTTGCCGACCACAGATAGCCTTCACTGAGGCCAGCCAGTTCTGGGAGGGCGTCATATGACGTCCCCCCAGAACACGCACCCAATGATCTCCGTGATTGCTGTGTCCTACGGACACAGCCGATCACATGATATGGTAAAAGGCCAATCACAGTGGCCTTTTACCAATGACACAGCAGATTACCGGTAAATGCAGTTGACGCTTATCGGCTGCACTTTGCTCACGCTGTCACAGCGTGTGGAAAGTACTGCTGATAACCGGCAATTGTCAGAGGAGGGATCGGCACCGATCATCAGGGCACTGATGATCAGTGACCTGATGATCGGTGCCCAGCAGTGCCACCCAACAGTGTCACCCATCTGTGCCCAGCAGTGCCACCTACAAGTGCCCAGCAGTGCCACCCACAAGTGCCCAGCAGTGCCACCCATCAGTGCCACCCATCAGTGCCGAGCAGTGCCGCTAGTCAGTGCCACCCATCAGTGCCGCCTATCAGTGCCTATCATTGTTGCATATCAGTGCCAGCTCATTAGTGCCGCCTATCAGCGCCACCTCATCAGTGCCGCCTATCAGTACCCATCAGTGGCCGTCAGTGCTGCCTACCAGTGCCCAGCAGTGCTGTCTATCAGTGCAGCCTCATCAACACACATCAGTGAAGAAGAAAAAATACCTGTTTGCAAGATTTTGTAATAGAAACAAAGAAAATCAAATTTTTTTATTTCAAAAGTTTTGCTTTTTTTTGTTTATAGCGCAAAAAATAAAACACCCAGCGGCAAGTAAATACCACCAAAAGAAAGCTCTATTGGTGTGAAAAAAATTATAAAAACTTCATATGGGTGCAGTGTTGCATAACCGTGCAATTGTCGCTCAAAGTGCAACAGCGCTGAAAGCTGAAAATTGGCCTGGGCACGAAGGGGTACACGTTCCTGGCAGGCAAGTGGTTAAACAAGCATTATATTTGATTGAAGGGACATTGCTTTAGTTACCTTTACGAATATTGTTTTTTCAATATTATCTTCTTGGTAGTCTTTGTCCAAGTTGGGGGGTTGCTCTGTGCACTTCCCTTCCAGTGGAAGTGAACCACTGCCTACATGGACCTTCAAGTTTCCTTAACAAAGATAAACGAAAAACCAACAGTTAGAATTTAAAAACAAATTTGTAATGAGAAGACTTCCTTCTGAAAATGCTAGTGGGTTGAAATCATGGAAACTGTTAGAGCCCAAGTATGGGAAATGTGAAGATTTTCCATTGCAATGGGGTTGTGATTTTACTGCAAGGGTTAAAGCAGTATTAGACCCAAAATGAAACATTTACTGTATTGCAGCTTACCAGTTCTTAAGTTTTCTGGAGTTGGGCTTTAAAGGATAAGTTCATCTTTTGATAAAAAATAATAGATGCACATTTCTTTGCAATTCAAAAAAATGTGCATTTATTATTTTTTGCTGCAGGAGCCTGGAAAGCATTGCCATGCAGATCTCCTGCAGATATGTCAGTATATCTGCTTGCCTATATGGGATGTAAAAGCAAGCAGATATACTGACAGGAAGACTGAATGAACTACCGCGGTGCTCCACAGCGCTGTGGTAGTTCATTGAGAACTTCAAGCTTACAGTTTCTAAGGTTGTCGGGACTTGTAATTTCTCATTCACAGAACACTGTAAATGAGTGACATGGCCGGGTGGGTAGGGCCCCGCACATTCATATTGTTTAAAATTTGACAGCTAATAGGGAGGAGAAGATCTCCTGATAGGTGTCAAAGCGAGGGATCAACGACGAGATGGGCTGATGCTTTCATTACATGTTACATCCTGAATATGAGTGTAACATGTAACATTATTATTATTATACAAAATTTATATAGCGCCAACAGATTGCTCAGCGCTTTAGAATAAAATGGGAGACAATACAGCAACAATACAGTTCATTACAAGAGGGATAGGAGGGCCCTGCTCCTAGGAGCTTACAATGTTATGAAAGGCAAACTTATCCATTAAAGTGGTTTTAACAGCTCAAGGTTTTTACTTTCATGCATTCTGTATCGGCAGTACTTTCCTCAAGCTGTGACAGCATGAGGAAAGTACTGCCGATAACCATCAATTATATTTACATGGTGATCAGCTTTAATTGGACACAGATGATCTCATGGTAAAGGGTTGTTGTGATTGGCCTTTTACCATGTCATGTGATCACCGGTTTCCAAAGGACACAACGATCATAGACAGTGCTGGGTGCATGCCGCTGGGGGCACGTTCTGGGAGGACGTCATATGATGCCGTCACTTTACACACAATTACCTATTAGTCTGTCCAGGTACAAAAAAAAAATGGAAAAGAACTATGTTCTTTTCCGTTTTTCCAAACATAAACATGATGGATCAGAGGTAGCCTGATATAAATGGACACAAGGCCACTTACATCCAGCCACAAAAAAGTGGACACAAACTGAATGTGCATGGATGTAAAAAAAAACACATCCATCCTGTTCAGCTCTGATTCAGCAGGGGATCTGCTCAAAGATTGCTCTGCTGAACTGAGTGCAGCCTTTCCATGTGAAAGGGCCCTTAGGCTTTAAAGTGGAACTTTACTCTGGTTTAAAAAAAATAAAAGTCCAATACTGTAAAATGAAAAGTCATTTCAAATACTGTACTTCCTTACTTTTAAGAAACAGACACCAGTCCATGAAGTCCATTATTTGCCAGGCTTCTAATCTTCGGTGCTGCCATTCTGGATTTGGGAACCAACTATGACTTCCTGATACCTCACAGCCAGCCCCCCACTGTGCGTGCGCCAGGCATGGCAGCACTGTGAGACTGACCCTGTAGCCTCCTAGGTGGGTGTTCCAGAAGGCTGCAGGCAAGGGGGTAGGTGGGGATGGTGGGCAGACCAAGTGATCATTATTCCCAACTAGTTGGGTATTGAAGACATGGGAACGGGTACCTGTCAAAAAAAGGTACCTGCTCCCTGAAGAAAAGAAAAAAAATTCAAATCTGTTAGAGGAGGATGAGCAGTACTTTCATTTTTGAGGGAAGGTTCTCTTTAAAAGAAGAAAGGAGTCATGACTGATTCAGCCCATCCAGCTCCACTATAACTCAAATATCACGTTTGCATGGGCTGAACCTTTAAATGTATGTAACTCTAGACCAGTTACTTATTATTCCCTCTTAAAATTCCAGTTTATCCATCCCTCCCCAAGGCACAATTCCAGATCATCACTCCCTCACCATTTTCACAATATCTCATCAAGATGAAACCAAAATTGTTTCTTAGCAGACATGAAGTCACTGGTGACCAACTCACCTAGATTAGAGGCAGTCACATTCCAGGTAAAGCTGGTTGATTCATCTGCACAGATACACTTTGTTTGTTTCTTGCTTTTGAGTATAGAGTGATCCCCCAGATCAGACAGTGAGGCAAACACCTGTACTCCATGAGAGGGGAAAAGAGAAAAAAGAGCAGAAGGATAACTTACAAACTATACCTAGATGTTTATTACCCACCTGAAGACCAACCCTTTTCAGACACTTTTTGTTTACATGAAACAATCAATATTTTAAAGCAGAGGCCCTAGAGCAGGGGTGGGCAAACTTTTTGACTTGAGGGCCGCAATGGGTTCATATATTGGACCCGGGGGCCGGACCAAGAGTAGATGAATGATGTGTATGTGTCATCCATAGTAAGTATAGTAATATTCCCCCATAGTAAGCATAGTAATTCATCCCCCATATAGTAATTCATCCCCCATATAGTAATTCATCCCCCATATAGTAATTCATCCCCCATAGTAATTCATCCCCCATATAGTAATTTATCCCCCATATAGTAATTCATCCCCCATATAGTAATTCATCCCCCATATAGTAATTCATCCCCCATATAGTAATTCATCCCCCATATTAATTCATCCCCCCTATAGTAATTCATCCCCCATATTAATTCATCCCCCATAATAATTCATCCCCCATATTAAGTCCCCAAGTCGCCCCTGTGTCAATTCACTTACCTTTGCTCCGCGCGTTCCTCTCGCCGTGTTCCCGCGCTGTTCCTGTGTAGCATGAAAATCTGTCTCCTATGAGGATCTGTCCCCCTCGACGTATCTGCGCATGTGCCAGTTTCAGGCATTAGCAGCCGATCGGCGATCTCCGGCACATGCGCAGATACGTCGAGGGGGACAGATCCTCATAGGAGACAGATTTTCATGCTACACCGGTCTTCAGGTCTTCAGGGCGGACTGTGAGAGGAGCCTAGCGGGAGCCTAGCTCCGCGGGCCGGATTAAAAGGTCCGCCGGGCTGTATACGGCCCGCGGGCCGTAGTTTGCCCATTGCTGCCCTAGAGAATAAATTGGTGGGTGCAATTTTTTTATGTCACATGGTAATTGCGCAGCGATTTTTCAAATGCAATGTTTTTGGAAAAAATACACTTTTTTGAATTTTAATGCAAAAAAACAAACACAGTGTAAAATTCTTTGATTCCCCCCTAGTAAGCCAGCGAATTGCTGGATGCTCTTTAAAGATGCCTTCACCTTGATAGGCCTAAGGGTGGATTCCACTTCATCAGTTGTCCACTGTTGGGCACTATACTCCATTGTTTTTCTACCTACAGATTCCTATATAAATATGGCTGCTGTTTGTACTTTCAGTTTCTTGTTGAACTCTTCTCTGGCTCTCATTTCCCACCAGGTAATATGAGGTCAGTGGAGAACTATGTTACTGTCTTGATGTTTATCCTGCACCTTGGAGCTCCTAGGATTACATGAAAGCTAAGAGTGTGCCTTTTGTAGTTTTTACAGTTTTCTCTTTTTTTTTTTTGTGGACTAGTTATGGCCTAGGACATTACAGATTGGTTACGGGTTTAAGACGAATACCCAGTTATTGTTGAGCTAGGTATTACAGCAGGGTATTTGTAGTTCTCAGAATTCCAGGCTCTTCCTCATGGGAGTATACTGTTTGTCTCTATTGCTTTGGGTCTACATTTATTCCCCAGAAGATGGCAGCACAGCTGTCTAGGTGGTCATGATATCTGGCTCTGCCAAATATATTTACAATATGTCATTTAAACTGTTGTCATGGAATGTCAGGGGTCTAAATGACAAGATTTAGAGGGCTACTATGTTTCAGTACCTGACGGTTGTTCATGCTCAGGTAGTACTTCTACAGGAGACTCACCTGGATGGCAGTAATGTCAAGGTCCTACCTTTCCTCAGTGTTTGTGTTTCTCCATGTGCTGGCATCCATCTTAGGTTTCTGCTAAGCATGGTGGGAGCCTTTTATGCTTTCAGGCCTCTGCGGTCCCTCCTCCAGAGGGGTGTGGTTGATCACATTTAAGCCTGTTGTCTGCATTTGCTCTTTGCATTCGTGTCCTGTGTTATTGTGTTGCAGCAAGCTCTGGTTCTACTCTTTTGTTCTCCTGGAAACCAACTCGGCTTTGACCTAGACTATTCTCTGCCTTATCCCTTTATCTGACCTTCCATTGCTGAACCCGGCTCGTGACCTGAGTATTCTTGCCTACCGTCTTGTACTGTCTGTCCCGCTGTTACCGACCCATCCTGTCTGACTACGCTATCGTTTCCCATCTGGTCCCCACCAGCTATACGCCATTTGTGGTGGCCATTACCGCAGCTGGGGTTACTCGGGGGCCGCGACCTGGTCCCTGGCTGCGTCAAGTCCATCCCCACCATCAGGGGCCCTGGTGAAAGGCAGCCTTGGGCTTAGACTCCGCGCCCTGAGGGACTCTGGTCTGTGGGTGGTGGCTGTCGTCAGTCGGTGCATGACCCTACCATTAGGCCTGCCTGTCCATTCCACCGCTCCTGCCCTGACAAGTAAGGTACTGTCTTTGCAAAGGCCATGGATACAATAGGTGTTCCACATCTCTTATTCCTCTTATGCAAGAGGTGCATCCATCCTCATTTATTAAGTCTATCCATTGCTCTATCCATTGAGTGATCTCTGATCCGGGAGAATGTTATTTGGTATTGGTCTTAGATATATTCCAAACTAAATTGGTTATTGCCTGTGTTTATGTACCCCCTCCATTTCACTCACAATTATTATATGATCTGTTAGTGATTTAGCACCCTTTATGCATCTCCCTTTAGTTATGGCTGGAGACTATAATACTATTTTAGATGGACAGTTGGATATCTCTAATCCACTCAGGTCCTCTTCAGCTGATTTATGCTCGTGGACCTCTGCAGCCTAAGTCACTGAAATATGGTGATGGAAAAAACCCACTTTGAAAAGCTTCTCCTGTTTATCAGCTACCCATAAAACAGTGTCAAGGATTGACCTTGCCTTCGCCACCACCTTCTTCCTAAATTTTGTTCAAGCTACCTCCTTTCTGGTGGTCTATTTGATCATGATCCACTGCCCCTATCACTTTCCTTGGCCACTTAGATTGGGGGAGATGTGTGGAGGTTGTCCCTGGGGTGGCTGCAGCCAGAACAGATGATTCAGCAAATTGAGGTCTCTATGTCTACCTATTGGTCAACTAACCCCTCCGCAGATGAGGAACCGGTGGTTTGGGATGTGTTTGAAGCATTTATGTGGGGGGCCTATATCTCTGCCATTAAATCCACCAGAAAGGATTACAATTCAATATACAAGGAACTGCAGCATGAGGAGAGAAGGTGTGAGGAGGCCTATGTGACTGTATCTAATGATATGACTTATACAGCCTTAATGGAAGCTAGGCGTAAGATTTCTTTGCATGTTGCGGGCTTGACTCACACATCTCTCCTACATAAGACTGAGTCTCTATTCAAAAAAGGAAGTAAAAATGGTAAATTACCAGCAATCTTGGTTGCTGAACAAAGAACTCAGGTTAACAGTCCGTGTGTGCGAGTTCCACTTGGGGAACTGGTTATGGACCCAGCAGGCATTATGGCCATTTTTGCGGATTACTATTACGCTTTATATACCCTTATTCCTTCCTATGACGTTACTGAGTTGGATTATTATCTATTTGGTCTCCCATTGCCCTCTCTGACTACTAAGGAGAGGGTGTGGCTAGAAGGGGACATCACTAAAATGAAATTGACATGGAAATTAACTCCTATCACCCAAACAAGTCACCAGGACCTGATGGAATGATACAAATTATATTCTGATACTTTTGTCCCTGGACTGCATTCTTTATATGCTTACTGTTTTGAACATGGCACTTTACCCTTATCTATGCACATGTGGTCCTTCTACCTGAACCGGGCAAAGACCCCACTTAATGCTCCTCCTATTGGGCCATTGCTTTACTCAATGCAGATCTTAAAATCTCAACTAAAATTTTGGCCACTAGATTGTCCACGGTTATCTCTGCCATTGTTAACATTGACCAGACAGGCTTATTGCTGCGGAAGTTCACTGATACTAACATCCACAGACTTTTCACACCTGCAGGTTTCCCATGCCCAGATTGGCAGCAGGGTGGTGGTGTCCTAGACATCACCAAAGCATTTGATTCAGTGTACTGTGCATATATGAGGTTGGTGTTGAATAAGATGGGCTTTGGACCCAACTTTTGCAAGTGGATCTCCCTACTTTACAGCCACCCCATGATGGCCCTATAAATTGGCACCTCCATTTCCTCCTCCTTTTCCATTGGTAAGAGAACTAGACAGGGATGTTCCCTTTATCCTTTCCTGTTTCTCCCCTAAGGTGTTCGCTTTGGAAATGGGCCCTATCAAAGAATGTGTTTCACTGTATGCAAACGACTTCCTGTTTTTTTAAAGATCTCTTTGAGCAGTACTCCATATATTAGATGCTTTTGCAACCTTTTCTGGCCTTAGGGTGAACTGGAGCAAATTGATCATTTTGCCCCTAGACCCCAGGACTAGAACTACTGCAGATAGTACCTTACCACACCAGTGGGTTACCCAGTTTACCTATCTGTGTGTCCGTTTCTTTGCCAGGGTAGCTGACTGTTTTTCACTAAATTTACAGCCGTTAGAATTTTTTAAAAAGAAAGTTGAGGCAAAGAAGAACCTTCCTTTATCACTTTTAGGGCAAATTATTCTCCTTAAAATGAAGATTCTTCCAGTTTTCTTCTACTTTTTGCGCCACTCGCCCACATGAGTTCCTCGTGCCTTTTTTCGTTGTGTTCATGGTCTATTTAGTTCTTTCCTCCCTTCCCAGAATTGGACTCAGAGCATTTCAGGAACCATGGGGACAAGGTGGTTCTGCCCTCCCAGATCTATATAAATACTACTTGGCAGGCCAGGGGGTTTTTGCACTCTGGTGGCTTCTGGGGATGATAGGGAGTCGCCCACAGTCCTAGAGGCAGTAATATTGGGCTCCTACAAGAGTCTGAGACTCTTACTGTATAGAGGCGCTGGGGCCAAATTTCCTCTTACTAAACAATGTGGGACACGATCAAAGCCTGGGTATGCAAACTATATTAACACCTGACTCTTCTTCAGTTTCCCCAGCCTCGCTGCTTTGGTGGAATCCCCGACTTCCCCAGTTTGCATCCATACCAGATCCCATTATTTGGGCCATGAAAGATGTAAAGAGATTATGAGATATAACCCAGGGAGGCAGGTTGTTTCCTTTTGATGAATTGAAACTTAAATTTGATGTACATAACCCTTATTTTTTTTAGATACCTGCAACTCAAGCACTCCCTTATTGCCCAGTTTGGCTCAGTATGAGTGGAAACTTGGCCTTCCACACTTGAGAATATACTATTAGATTACTCACTTAAAAATCATTGTCAGAATTGTATAAAGAGCTGTTCCCAATTGCTCCACCCTCTGTAATCTGCTGCAGGGCAAAGTGGGCAGAGGATGTACCGGATCTAAATGGTGAGGATTGGGATAATAGGTGGAGTTTCCCCTTTGCTCATTTGGTATCAGCCAGAGATAGACTGATACATTTTAAGTTCTTACATAGGATTTACTTTACACCAGCTAAACTGACTAGTATCTATCCGCAGGTATCTGCGGAGTGCTGCCGTTGCTCACATGGCATCGCTCCCCAGATAACTTTGGACATGAATCCGGAGGTAGAGGGTTTCTGGACCAAAACATTGCAGTTCATTACAAGAGTCTTCTGCTTCTCAATCTGTCTCCTAGGCCTGGTGGAGGAGCTGGCACATACTAAGGCTCAACATACCCTGCTTAGCCTTTCACTATTTTATGCCCAAAAAGCTCTTAATTTATATTGGAAAAAATCTACAATAACTCTCCTTAACCTTTTGGAAGGGGTTAGTGAATAAGATGATGCCTTTTTATAAATCTACGAAAAAATTCCAGGCTTCCATACAGCGGAATAGGTGGCCATTTCCCAACTCCTGCTTAAAGTGGTACTTCACTCTCTCAATTAACATTGACTGTTTTGAATCCTTATGCTGCTAGCATTAGTAAATAGATAGGAAAAGATATCATATTTTAATTGTTTAAACTGCTTTTTACATTTCTTTAGTTACTTCTTAGTTTTCATGCCTAGGCAAATGATGTCATACATCCAAGGGGTCTTCAGGTGGGAAGGAGGGGTTCTCTCAGCTAAGCACACCCTCCTGCATGCATGCTTGAGCTAAGAACAGATGTATTCCATAAAGTAAATGCTACATGAACTATCTTCCCTCACTCAAGATGGCCACGACCAGAAATTCTAGGGGTGTTTTTCTAAGCAATTTCTCAGCAAAATAAAGCATGGAGAACACTGAGAAACCAGAGCCACTTCTATAGTTAAGTGGTGTTCCACTTAAAAGGACCACGATTTTACCACAGGTTGAGTGACAGGCCATGTTTAAACCACAGGTATTGGAGCTCTTCCCTGCTCCTCAAACAGGTTGCAATTACAGGGAAATAAAGATTAAATTTTCCCTGTCCATTTCCATTCTTCTAGCATTCATTAAAACTTTATTAGTCCAGGTGCTTTTACACCTTACAAGCACCTGGACTAATACATTTCTGATGAATGCTAGAAGAACAGAGCAACTTGCATTTACATGATATGCACAGTAATATATGCAGTTTGTGAATGTGAAACATCTGACATTAGGATAGCCATACATATACATAGCTTGGTCTTAACAACATAATCCAAAACAATGGTTTAAATAAAAGCAATTTGGGGAATGTTACTGTTGACTGCTAACAATATTAATTTATATTAAATAAACCTTGTGGGCCACAAAAGAAGGTTCCACAGGCTGCCAGATGGACCACCTCAGTATAGTTCAAAGTTTGGACATTACCCGTTTGGCTCAAAGCACAAGGAAAACAGAAAGAAGTACAATTTGCAGAGCTGGAAATGTAATGCAGAGCAGTGATAATATGAAATCTAATAGACAGGTGTAACTAAGTGTTATAGAAAAAAATGCATTCCCTCGTTGGTATTCCATTTGCCCAGGAAGCCCAATAGCAGAAAACCACAGGTTCACGTACCATCATGCATTCCTTTAAGTAGTTATATACCAGTGCTGTGACAGTAAATGTTTCTCCTTGGACCACTGAATAAGGCATGGTCAGCTCAATGAAGTAAGGCTTGAAGGTCGTGAGCATAACATTACTCATCTCCCCAAAACCGGACTTTCCCAAGCAGAAGACATCAGTGTCAAACTTTGTTATACTATCCGGAGTGGTCAGGTTTAGCACTGTGCTTCCATAAGGGCTGTAATTGACAGGAAACTGTTAGAGCCAATGAATACACGCTAGTTATAATGCAACAAACTGCTGGCACAATGTCATTAATGGAGAATCAATAACATGCTCTAAAGGTCTTTAAGACAATACATTTTAAACGGTATGTGGCAATGCAGTGCAGAAACAAAGCTTTAAAAGTGAAGCATTACATGAGTATTTTAAAGGACTACCTAGGCAACATGTGTAACATACTTATATTAAATAAATATACTAATATGAGTAATTGGCCATATTTAACTTTTGTTTGTATACTGTTTTGCTACATGGTGTTTTAATGGCATCATTTTAAAATGAAACTCCAGCCAAAACATTTCTTTTAGTTTTCAGTAGAACAAGGGGGCTCAGGGTTTAATTGCTGCCTGTGTAACCGTTAGGGAGATTCACACTCATATTTTCACTTTCAAAAGATAATGAAAATCTACATTTTCACAGCAGTCACTGGAACAGCAGTATAGGAGCAAACTCCTAGCAGGGATACTTGTTTCTATGACAACTGTCAAAGTTGGGCTTTTCTGGCTCTTTGCGAAGCCTTCCTCTCACTTCTTGATGTGTCTCTGGGATATGTAGCAAGGGTCTTTTCCCAATGAAGACATACATAGCAATAAAACCCATAATAGATTAACTGCATAAAAAAACTAAAACTTTATTATTATTTTTGTATAGAAAAGGGAATGGTTGAGTGAGGAAATATACCCTCTCAGACAGTAGTCACTGGAACAGGTTTACCCACTGGAGGATTTCCCCTGACCTCTTGCTCCTGTAACAAATGCAAAATGTTGTATTGTGTTCTTTGTATGTACATTAGAAAATGGTCAAGACCAATAGTTAGGGTGAATCTCTCCTGCAAGGACAAGACAGCAATAAACAGACAGGGGTTCTAAACCTCCAACATTCTATTCAAACATTTGGCTTTACATGCACAGAAGTACAGTAGACACCACATGTTCACCAGCTATTAAATTGCTAACCAGAAAGACCCCTTCTGTACCGCTCTCTGATTAATATTCACATCAATACTGGCGCCAGACTTTGCTTGACAGCATATCTAAGCCATCCCAACTGTAATTCTACTGTCTAATGAGACAAAGGCACTCTCACTGGTCAAGTGGATGGTTACTGGTGGATCCTAGCAATGATGTTATAGAAAATCAGCCAGTAATAAAATTAACTAAATCAGCACAGGCTTTTTTGCTAATAAAGACAATAGCAGGATTCTTGTAGTGCCAGCTCTTAGGCAGGAATTTAAAGGCTGTGTTCACCTTTTTCAGAAAATAGTCTGTGCGGTCAAGGACCCTAATACATATTAAAAATTGTACAATGTTGTAAAATGTTAATTAGAATTAGTGTCATACCTGCAGGCCATTTGCCCTCCGGATGTCTGGCTGAAAACCCCCAATTAGAATCCCAATGTCCTGCCTTGATGCTAGGATGTGAAAACCATTAGATGCTCACTCACCAGCATTCCAGGAGTGAAAACCACTAGTTTATGCATCCTAGAAACAAGGCAGGACGTGAGAGATTTTTGGTTAGACATCCAGGGAGGGCCAAATGGCCTAAATGTATAACAATAAATCGAATTAATATTTTACAAAGCTGCAGAGTTTTTAATATCTGCTGGGGCCCCTTGATTGCATAAGCTATTTTCTGTGTAGGCTCTGAAAATTATTGAGTAAGGACCACAGTATATACAGAGGACTCTTGACATGGGCACTGCGGATTTTGTATGTATTTGCAAATGTGGGCAAACAAAACCCTCTATTTTTAATGTAACTGTTAGACAGGGCAATTCAGTTGTTTTGCAGGCTGGCTGGTAAGTGTGCTAGGAAATCTTTTGTTTGTTTACTATATTTTCTGGAAAAGATGAACTGACACTAACTTTAAAAGCTTAAAAAGGAGTACAGATTCACTTTAGGGACTACAAAGTAATCTGGGTTTTCCTGTTACTAGTATGCCAATGTATTCGAAATATAAACCTCCAGCACTAAAATGTTTCAAAAAGCTATTACTGTAAAATTAAATATTTTCTACTGCCCATATGAATTGGTACATGAGTGCAGGGATGTTTCTGTTAGTATACTATTACACTTGATAAGTGTTTAGCTAATGAAGCACACACACAGCTAGATTTATTTCTTTGAACATTCCTGTGAACAAAGCGGATTAACAAGAAACCAATCCACATACTGGGCACCATGATAAATGTCTGAAAGAAGACTCTTCTAGTCAGTTACAGCAATCAGACACTCCTTGTTCTCTCAGACTGCATTGGAATCATAAAAGAGAACCTAACTGGAGGCAATGAGCACCATAGTGAACTGTCCTTTCTCAAACATCTTAATTAGTGGTCCCAAAGCATCACATCAATTTTCTTTGATCATCCTTACCCCACAGAAACCAAGTCAAACAACCAAGCTTCTGGAAAAAATCTCCTTATTAAAGGCTTCTTTGGTTCATTCTTCTTTTCTGATTCTTTAGGGAGAAAAACAGAACCAAGAGATATGACTACTGAAAGAGAAGATAAAGGAGGACAGGGAAAGACAACTAGTGGAAAGAACGAAAAAGATTTGTATTGGGACATTAAAAGGAGAATACAATGAAAAGATCAACACATAAAATTTAGCACAAAGAAGAAATATGAAATAGAGATACAGTAAAAACACAGTAGTTATCATGAGAATAAAATAGCTTTTAGAAATAATGTGTAAAGACACATCATAAAATAATCAGATACTGAAGTTAAACATTGACATTGGCTTGTTTAAAGTGGTTCTAAACCTAAACTATTTTTTACATTAATGTCTTCCCTGCAGTAAAATAAAAAATGTCCCGTACCTGTCTTAGCCCCCCTAAACACTTACCTGAATCTTCTACTGATCCAGCGCTGTGTCCAGCTGCAGGTCTTCTATCCTCTCTTCCTGCTCTCACGGGCTACACCAAAAGCAGCCATTGGCTCCTACTGCTGTCAGACAAATCCAATGAGGATGGAGTGGAGAGCGTTGCTGAGACTCACTGTGGGTGCCTATACATGCACTCATCCTGGCTTGGGAGCATGTCCACACGTGTGCCCCCACAGCACGTCTTGCAGGAAAAGGAGGAGCTGACAGCCCCAGCGGGACCACAAAAGAAGAGCTAAGGGACTTCTCTGTGCAATACCATCACAAAAAAGGTAAGTATAACATGTTTAATATTAAAGTGGCTATAAAGGCTGTTTTTTAATAAAAATAATAAAGTATCAATTCACTCAAAAGTAATATTTTAATTTTTTTGTAGGTGATGCAAAGTCTAACCACCTAACATATTCTTTATCTCTCAGGATTCTGTTGGTCAGATAATATAATGGTTTCTAAGATTAGGGTAGCCAGGAGCTTACCTAAGGATGAAGAATGGTCAAATCACTGGAAAAATCACTGGATGCAGCTGCTCTGTGTAGCTGCTGTCCTGTGGTGCTGACCTGGTTAACAGCTATATCAGCAAGAGGAGGGAGCTGCTCAGCAGTAAGAGTTCAATAGACTGAGTCAGGCAACACTGCACTGTGGGAACTGTAGTCCAGAGGAGAGAAACTCTACTGTAATCAAGAGCTTTGAACTGCATTTCCCAGAGAGAGATTGCAAGGAGAAGGGGAATGAGCTGCGCTTTCTCTGGCAGTACAGGACACAGCCAATGTGCCAATAGCACAGAGTCATCTGGGTGCAGAGCAAAGAGTGGACTAATCACTGTGTGGATGGTGAGCTGCAGTATTACTGGGACTGGTGAGCTATTGCTGTGGGGATTTACTATTTACTGCTAGAGTGACTGAGCCCTTTGGGACCTGACCATGTAGCCATTTAGTAGTCTTATTACTGCCTACATGCATAACTTTGTCTATTCTCAACAATACAGAAGGGCCCAAACACTAGTGGCTGAAGAATTAGGACTAAAGACTGTCCCTTTAAAGCTGCTACACAGGGACCTTTACCTATTGCTTATGCTAAGAGGTTCCTAGCCATTCTCCTAGAGTGCATTCTAGACTATAGTATTATTATTCACATTACGGTTAACGCATATACTGTATGCACTGTTTATTGCCGATTTTGCTGATCCATGAGTTAATTCCAGTCTAGTGGTACAGAACTCTGTTCTAAGTTACCTTGGCATAGTGATTAAACTGTTTAGTGGACTATGTCTGAACCCACCTTCTGTATGTTCATTTATGCTCAAACCATCATTGATTCTATCCCTTACCAATTTATCACTAAACAGTCTTGTGTCTATTTCCTGGTGTTAATTCACAGCCAAGTTAAAGGTATCTATACTCATATTTATAAGTGCTTGCAGTAACTCTCATTCCATCAGGTGTGCCAGAGGGGTTGAGGTTGTTCTTGAAGTCAAGGTGTGGAACAGAGAACCCAAATTACAAAGCTGATCCTTCGGGGTAGCTTTGTGTTAGTTTTGATCTGTGTTAGTTTGAAGTCATGTCTCCATGTTCTTGATCTTGCATTGCTTTTAAAAATACTACCCTCCTGAACCTTGTTCATACCCTAAATGTATTTAAAGGTTTCAGTCATGTCTCCCCTTTCCCTTCTTTCCTTCAGACTGTGGATATTACATATTTGAAGTCTTTCCTGATATATTTTATTCCTCAGACCTTTCACCATTTTTGTTGCCTGACTCTGGACATGTTCTATCCTATCAATTTATTTTTGTAAGTGAGGTGTCCAGAACTGGACACAGTATTTTAAATGAGGTCTAATTATAGATCTATAGATATATATAAAGATCTATAGTCAGAACCAGAGGCATTTTATGAAAGCAGTGTGCTTGTGTGCAAGATCATAAGTAGGACCCTGCTTCTGGAGGAAAAAGTGCGGCATGTAGAGCGCCACAGCTAAAATTGGGTATGGCTTTCACTGTGCTGACTATTGAGCATTGCAGAATGCAAAGATTCAGTAGCAAGTGATGCAGCGTTTAGGGGTCAGTAGTAATGCACTGTTCAGTTATCAGGAGTTAAAAAAAAACCTCTTCTGATTGTGGAGGGGGGGGGGGTCAGAAAGTCCAGAGTTTTTTTTTATTTTTTAGGAGAAGGAAGGCCCACTTTCAAGTTCTTTAACTGCTTGTTCAGGATATTTTAAATACTTTAGTGTGCTGTGCATAAACAGAGCAATAATAAACAAGTAATGGTCACAGAGAAATAATAATAAATCAAATAGTGTAACACAACACTCCCTGTCTGAATCTTTAGATTTCATAACTTCAAAATATATATATTCAATAAGTCCAACTGTGATGAATGTCTTGGAACCTGTAACAAGAAACATGCAACAGCAAACATAGAATCTGAATCAAGACGGTATCTCAAATAAACATATAAACCTATCCCCTGAAACATATAAGTCTTACTTTCACCCTTGAAAGTGTAATAAATGATAATACCTCAATATGCTCACCCTATAGTCAAAGCAAACAAGTGCTAAACTAAATAAACTATGTATAAATCAATTGAATCAGGTACATATAATAATATAAACGTAGTGTAAAAAAAAAACAAATTACTATAAACGCAGTGTCCAAAATACCAAGGTATAAATCACTTGAATCAAGTACATATAATAATATAAACACAGTGTTCAAAAATTAATAATACCAAGTGTCCAAAAATATATTAAAGACGCAAATCCAAGTCCTTTCTGTAGACATTTTCCCAAAAAGACTCCAAACTCCAAAGTGATCCAGATGGCAAAAGAAACAGCACTTTAATACCACTAAGAGTATACGCCATCCAAAGAAAGCTAATCCAGCCTGGATATGTTCATTGAGATGTCCTCATGGATAATGCTCCTAGCTGTCATCAGGACCTTGAGCAGGATTACTCCATAGTATTCATAGTACCCATCATATATAAAAAGGATATATAGTGTAATTCCGTATGGTATAAATAACACTTTATTATGCACTTACTTTTTGAAAACGAATAAATACCACCACAGCTCTCATAACCCAAACTTCTTGCAGAGCTCAGCAGCTATCAGAAGCATCTGGATGTGATTTCTTATCTCCAAACCTTAATGCAGAGTCTCAGCAGTAGACTGGAGTGTCTGGATAAAATCTCTTAATCCGAAAACCCCATGCAAAGTCTTAACAGCTATCAGAAGTGTCTGGATAAGATAACACTACATGCCAAACCTCTTGCAGAGTCTCAGCAGCTAGCAGAAGTGTCTGGGTCAGATTTTCTAATTTCCAAAATGGACGATTTGCCACTTTCAGTTCCTTCATTGTGTCTGATGTCACTTCAGGACTTACTCATAAGGACTTACTCATAAGCAAACATAAACAACTGGATGGCAGAACACGTAGCAATCCAACGTGGGACATCCTCAGAGAATACTAAAGTTCCAAGTAAAAAAACGTATGGTTAACAGCAATGTACTCCCCGCCGTGCAATAGCATGGCAGAGGATTGCATAAGTCAGTCACCTGGCAAAAGGAGTATTAACTCTGTAATTGGTTGAGCAAATGTTCGTGTTGATCCTCCCTTGAGTACCTTGACCTCTACCTTCCGGACCTTGTCATCATCACTGGGCATAACTTTAGTAATAAGACCCACAGGCCATTCATTCCGACAAACTTCCTTCTCCTTTAGGAGAATGAGATCTCCAAACTTAAGATTATGCTTAGATGTTTGCCACTTGTGACGACCTTGAAGATGATGAAGATACTCCTTCCTTCAGCGATGCCAAAACACATTGGCTAGATGTTGCACCTGTTTCCATTGACGCCTGTAGATATTTTTGGAGTCAATTTCACTTGGAGATATTACAGCAGTTCCAATCTTTTGAGTAAGAAGTGAAGCTGGAGTAAGGAGGGTCAAACAACCAAGGACATGCATTGTTGGCAGGAAATTGTCTAATTGCAACTCTTTACATGCTTCAACAAAGTTGGTACCACAATCTCAGTTGTTTGACTGGTCCTCTAACAGAGAAGAATCTTCATAGGGCATAGATGAAGGAAGAAGAATCCATAGACTCAGTCACTTCTATATCTATCGCTCAGATGCTAAGAGAGGTAAACAATACAGCCCACCTTTTACTATTAGCAGCTCCATCAAGGGTTTTCCGAGTGATGACAGACCATGGACCAAAAATGTCTATTCCAACATAGAAGGGTGGATCTGTACTTAGGCGATCAGCTGGGAGACTTGCCATTTGTTGCTCTTGATGTCTTCCTCTTAACTTGTGACACTTGACACACCTGAAGAGCAGGGAGGAGACAAACCTTTTCATACTAACAACCCACAAGCCGGCTGATCTATTAGCACCGTCTGTAAATTGACTGCCTTGGTGTTGCATCCATTAATGGTGGTGACGAACCAGAAGAGTAGCAACATGTTGACATGATATGATTATAGGATTCTGTTCTTTGCTGCACAGGTCAGATTTCCCTATACAGTCACCAACTCTCAGCAGCTGATTGGTATCAACTACAGGGTTTAGATTGAAGAGTGAACTGTTTTTGGACAATTCAGTTCCATTTCTGATTCTCACAAATTCCAGATACACCTCTTGTTGCACACAACGGATAATTACCTCTTCTGCGTGTGCAATAACTGCTGCTGTGGGGCATCCGGAACAAATGTTCCAGCCATGACACTCTGATGTAGGGTTCTTCGCAAAGCAATGAGCAATGTGAATTAGGTGAGCAATAGATCATACAACAGATGACCGGGTAGAAAAACGCTCAAAACGGTGTGACTGCAGTTTCTGTTTTGTACTCACAGAAGTGTGGAGTGAGATGTTTACAGTTCTTATTTCCTTATTATCTTCAGGACTTACTAGTCCATAGGTGTCAGTAAGGAGCGAGTAGGAGTTCTCACACAAAAACCTTGGAGGCGAAAGCCATAAGCTGTTCAGAAGAGCTGCTGATGACACGGCTCTGGTCCCACAGTCAGCTGGATTGAGTTCAGTGAGAACATAATGCCATTGACTTGGTAGAGAGAACCTCTTTATACGTTCTGCCCTGTTGCTGATGTACATGTAAAACGGTTTTGTTTGGTTGGATATATAACCAAGTACTAACTTACTGTCTGTATAAAAAGGTGAAATAATCAATTTTAGTGTACATATCACTTCATATGACTTCGGCAATTTCTACCGCTAGCACAGCCGCAGAGAGTTCAACTCTTGGTATGGTATGTGCAGGTCTGGGAGCGAGTTTTGCCTTGCCTAGAACAAATATACAGTGTGATTCTCCATTAATTCAAGAGGTTTTTAAATAGGCTACTGCAGCAATAGCTTTAACTGATGCATCAGAGAAAATATGAATCTCTCTATGGTCAGCAGTTGAAATGGAAATTGGAACATAGCAATGTGAAATCTGAAGTTTTTCTAATGACCCCAAAGAACATCAACTTTCCCACTTGTGTTGTTTCTCACTAGATAAAGCAGTATCCTAGTCTATGTTCTCAGTAGATAACTGTCTTAGTAGGATCTTACCTTGAATGGTGACTGGAACAATGAAACCCAGTGGATCATAGATGGTGTTCACCACAGACAAGACTCCCCTCTTAGTGAAGGGTTTGTCACAAGTTGACACTTGGAAGGTAAATGTGTCTTGTTTGATGATCCACAGCAAACCCAAACTATGTTGTATGTTAGTCACATCTGTACCTAAATCAAGTTTTTTTAGACTAGTGGCATAGTCCTCAGAGGGAAAGGCATGCAGAAGTTCCTGGTTGTTAGATATAATCTTGTGAAGTCTAAGGTTAGCTACAGATAGCATTTCCTTTGTTGTGGTGAGAAGATTGATTGCTTCTTTAGCAGATGGAAAGGATTTGAGTGCGTCGTCAACATAGAAGTTTCTTTCAACAAATTGGCTGGCATCAGATCCATATTCTTCAGCCTGAGCTGTTCTCCTTAGCCCGTAAGTTGCCACTGCAGGGGAAGGACTGTTACCGAAGACATGTACCTTCATTCGATAATCTATCACTTCCTTGTTGATGTCATTGTCTTTGTGTCATAGAAACCTAAGATAGTCTTTGTTGCCTTTTTGACAATGAAGCAGTGAAACATTTGTTGAATGTTGGCCATTACTGCTATGGGCTCTTGTCTGAAATGGATCAGGACTCCTATTAGACTGTTGTTCAAGTTGGGCCCAGTAAGGAGCATGTTGTTAAGAGAAACACCTTCATGTTGAGCGCTGGAATCAAAGACAACTCTGATTTGGTCTGGTTTGCGTGGGTGATATACGCCAAAGTATGCAAGGTACCAGCATTCTTCTCCCTCCTTTAGTAGGGGTGAAGGCTCTGCCTGATCTCTGTCAAATATATTTTGCATAAGGTCCACAAAGTGCCTTTGCATCTCTGGTTTCCTGCTTAAGTTGAGCTTTAAGGAGGAGAATCTACTGATGGCCTGCTGCAAATTGTTGGGCAATCGCTCTCTCTTGGGAGACAAAAAGGTAGGGGTGCTACCCAGTTACTGGAGTCATCTTGATAGAACTCATTGTCCATTACTCTGATAAAAGGGCTTGTGTTACCTGGAACACTATGCCACCATTTGCAGCTGGCTATCTTCTCTTTCATCCAGTAGTGATGTGGGCATTGTCTTTAATGATGAAACGTTGGTAGGTCTCTTCATTCTGCCTATACAGACATTGCCTATGATGATCCAACCTAGATCTGTGAGCTAGACAAATGGGGCATCTGGGGCTTCACTGATTTGTCTGTGTACTTTGTGAACCCTTAAAATGTCTCTTCCTAACAGAAGAAGGATCTGAGCATCTTTGTCAAGTGGTGGTATCTCACTTGCTATTACTTTCAGGTGAGGGTGATGGGAGGCAACAGCTGGTTTAGGGATTTCTTCCCTGTTAGCAGGTATCTGGTTGCACTCAAGTGTAGTTAGGAATAATTGCAGGTTACCCTTGAGAGGAGACACCATTAGTCCATGAGCACTTCTTCCAAAAACCTCTGTAGTTTTACTACAAGTACCCAAGAGTAAGGATGAGCTTCACCCTTTATTTCAAATAGATCAAACAGTTCGGATCTTGCGAGTGATCTGTTGCTCTCATCATCTAAGATTGCATACACCTTTAAAGTCTTTTCTGGTTGACTTTGTTTACCAGGCATATTTTAGCACATGACTTATCACAGCAGTCTTTCCCACAAACTTCAGTGCAGGATGAATAAATTATGGTGGAATCAGGTATTTGGTTTGTATTCTCCCTGCCTTGCCTTGACCTGGGAGGAGAGTTAACAGGTTGTGCAGAGCTGGGCTTAAATGGATGGAGGGCTTGCACATGTTCTTCTGAGCCACACTCTCTGCACTTGATGGACCTATTACAGTCCTTAGCAAAATGTTTGGTAGAAGCACAACACTTGAAATATACCCCAAATTACTTTAAAAGCTCCTAACGCTCTTCAATAGGCTTTTGCCTAAAGCTGATGCATTTTTTGAGGGGGTGTGACTTCTTGTGAATGGGACACTCTCAGTTAGGATTTTTAATCTTCCTACTCTGTTTATTTGCAGCCACAACTGTGGTGGGAGTGGGAAGGATCTCAGTCTTTTTCATGGATACTGGGCCTCTACAGTTTCTATAGTTGACCAGAAGATTGGTACTCTTAGTAAAGGATGAAAAGAGACTGTACTCACCGTAGGAAAAACTTTGTTCGTTCTTGGTCTCTGCAATGTTCCTGATGAATTTGCAAAAGAAAAAGAAAGGAGGGAAGGAAACAATGTTCTGTTTTTTGTATGATGACCCTAGTGTGGACCATTTTTCTTGCAAACCATACGGGAGCTTGGAGACGATCAGGATTACCCCTATGGCAGTGTCCAGGTAACTGAGTCCAGGTAGTTTTGGGTCTGCCTTGGCTAGCTGAAGCTCAAGAAGAAGGTCATTCAGTCTCTGGAACTCCTTGTTGTTCTTACCAGATATCTTTGGGAAAGTTTCCAGACACATGAACAGAGCATTTTATATAACTTCTGGACTGCGATAACTTTGCTTTAATCAATCCCATGCACCTGTGAGGCCTGCTGTAGGATTGTTCATGAAAACTGATCTTAATGGCTTAACATGTGCAGCAGATAGAGGACCAAGCCATCTGATCAGCAGATCCAATTCTTCTACAGTTGTAATACCAAGATCATTGATTGCAGTTCTGAAAGCACATTTCTAACTTCTGTAGTTTTCAGGTTGGTCATCAAAACTTGTAAGAACAGTTTTTGTGAGCTCTCTGTGGAGTATGTACCTCGCAAACTCTGCTGTCTCAGTTGTCTCTGACTTTATGCAAGATGTTGTTGGCTGAACAGTGCTGATTGCGCTATCTTTGACATCGCTGTTATAAGACACAGAGAAATATGGTGCAGCAGATGCATTCAGGCGAGTTTCTTGCTTGAAGTCAGTTACTCCAATGGTACGTTTACTTGAGGATGTACTTACGACAGGAAATTGATGACTTGCTTGCAGCTTGCTCTGATGCTCTGTGATGTATGAAGGAAGGTTAGATAGATAGGCAGGAAAGGTGTTGGAGTGATTTTTCATGCAGAAAGTTTCTGGAACCTCTTTAACTTGATGCTGAAAAGAAGACTGTGTTGTCAGGAGCATTGGAGATGATAGAGTGTCCACTGCAGTGGCTTATAACATATTCTGTAGTGAGTTTGAGGGGATCTTCCATATCCGCTATGTTTAGGTTAATACTGTCTCTCTCACTTGCAGTTCCATCTACAGTAATAGCTTGTTCTAGCAAGCTTAGTTTTGCCATAGCTGTATCATGTTTACACTGTACATTTAATATTTCTATCACTGCTTTTTGGCGTGCTGACTGAGTTTCCAACTCTGCTATCTGAGTTACTAACTCTGTTCTCTTTTTTGCATACGCGGTCTGCTCCTTACTGGCTTCCACTTCAGCGCGAGCACTAATAAGTTGCTCACTGATTGAAGAGCGTCTTGAACTATGGGATTTAGAGGACTTTTTTAGAATGCCTTGTAGAAACGGATCTGTAAGATACAGTGTCTTGTAGTAGCTTTATCTTTTCTTCTGCCTTTAATTTGGTTTGCTGGATAAAACTGTCTCTTTCTAGATTAGGAACCTGGAAGCTGTATAATTCCTTTAACAAATCTTCCGTGTGCATGCTCTGTAAAACATTACTGAACTTGCTGTTGGTAAACTGATAAAACTCATATGAGGCAGAAAGTTGTTGGATGGCGCCCTCTAGTGGCTGTACCTCTTGTTCCACAGACAGTGTGCTAGATTGAGTAACAATCTTTTCCCATAATAACTTCAGGGTAATAGTTCAGTTCTTAGTTTTATAATAGTTACATAGTTAGTGGCTGAAGAGAGACAAAAGTCCATCCAATTCAACCATAAAAAAAGTTATATTCCTATACTCACAGTTGATCCAGAGAAAGGCAAAAAAACCCCAGCAAAGCATGAACCAATTTGCTCCTGCAGGGGAAAAAAAATTCCTTCCTGATCCCCGAAAGGAAATCGGATATTCCCTGGATCAACTTTCCCTATACATGTTAGTATCCAGTTATATTCTGTGCATCTAAGAAAGAATCCAGGCCTTTTCCATTGTTTTCCAAGTTGGTTTAACTGAGCGTTTGGGTAACACAGGGGGATCAGAGACTTGTTCAGCTTGTTCTTCACAGATGAAGCCCTGGTAACTCATGTTGACACAAGCAGACAATGACTGAGATAACAAGCTCAAAATTCATGTAGTGTTCCTGTGTGCTGTAATATGAACCAGACAGCCTGGGATTAGTTATGGAGGGTTACACGTGCTCCTTGCTCCTGTCCTGCCGTGTGCTTCCTTGCAAAGAGAGCAATAAATCTTGTCTGTATCAGTACTGTCACCCAGGAATCTTGTAATTAGGCTGACTCAGACTGCAAGGCCATAAACTTTATCTCCAGCCATGTATACCAGCTATACCAGGTGGTGCTGAATTTATCCCTTGCATCAGGTCAGACAGTTTAACTCAATGAATAAATTCACATGTTGAAGTCAGATCAGGAAACCCATATGACTGTTCCGTTTAATGGAGAATAACCATAGCTAGATAAACGTTAAGGTTGTAAGCCTCATGGAAGATACACACAAGTACAGTTAGAGAGAGTTCAGCTTAGACAGGAGGAGGCAGCTTAAAGACACAGAGCAATAATAAACAAGTAATGGTGACAGAGAACTAATAATAAATCAAATAGTGTAACACAACATTCATGTCTATTCACAATTGTGATCTTGTTGCTAGTAAAAAGTTTGATAGAGCAGAGAAGGTACTCACTGCTACCACACTTACAGAAATTCTCCAGAATATCTTTCGCCAATTTGGCTGGTGAGGCATTGATGCTGTAGGTGGAGGTGAGTAGTTTCCCTGTCCTCCCCTGTTGCTGGCTAATTGACTCCAACAACAGGGTGATAATTGTGACATAATGTACTTTCGGTTTGTTTAGCTGGGAGTTAAGTATTACTAACAGTTGGAACCGGTAGACCCTGGGTCAGTTCAGAACACACATCACTAACCTATAGAAAACAGGATGCACCATTCCACATTCAGCACACCGGGCTTTACTACTTTCTGCTCTGCTGTCTGAAATCAAACTGGGAATGAGAATGGTGACAAGTTCTGACGTCGGGAACCTAGATTCCCAACAAATGCTATGGCAAATCTATGGCATTTGCAGCTTGCTGAAATAATGAGTTTCTGCAGCTTCTAGAAACTCCTAGCCTAGGTCTCCAGCACTGCCCCAGTCTGCACATGCACAGAGCTCTGCACTTACACGTCAGGACAGCTCTTCCATCTCTGCTGCCAATCTCAGGCTGTCAGAGCAGCTCTGCACATTTCCTGTAATTGCAATGAGCTGTTATGTGAAGGCAGGGGATGAATGAACCAGGTCACATGTGAACAACATCACCACTATATAATAATCTACTGAAGAGGTAGAGGGGCGAGGCAATGACTGGTGGTTGTCTTTAAAAGGGGAAGACCGAACAGACTGACAGGAGACTGGGCTAATAAGTGCAGGTATTTTTTTTGTTGTACTGAGCTAATGTTGGGAAATTAACAAGTACAGAGCTGTTATTGGCACGTATTCTGTGTTCAGAATAGGGTCAGTTGGAGGG
This sequence comes from Staurois parvus, assembly GCF_062004578.1. Lineage (NCBI taxonomy): Eukaryota > Metazoa > Chordata > Amphibia > Anura > Ranidae > Staurois > Staurois parvus. The sequence continues at coordinate 9,979,220 of NW_028318321.1, forward strand.
AAGTTAGACTAGCACTGGACCTTTTCCTCATACACAGGAGCTGGATGGACACAGAATCGAATTGCATTTCTCCACACTTCTTGCTGTGCAAAGTGTGAGGACATAGTGAGTCCCACCCCCCTCAGGACCTGCATGCACCCAACACATTGCACCCATGGATGATACGCCTCTTTGTGGAATACATCTATGCAGCACCTGAAAAGTCCCAGTATATACCTAACCTATTAAAGAATTTTACTTTTTTAGTAAACCTTCACTGCAAGGTGCAGGACAGGTTTACAGCACATCATGATACAGGCTGCAAGGCAGAGCAGTCGGAACTCACAGATGGAGAAGACACAGTCTGCTCTCCATACTCTGACATCTTCATTCTGCCATTGGATGAGCTCTGATGACTGTTAGGTGAGACTTCAGTGCAATGTTCTCTTCTTGCTCACCTGTACTGCCACTCTTTCTGTGACAGTCCTGATCGAGTCGTCCAGACTGTCAGGAACCTGATCCCGGGAGAGAGCATTTGTCTCCTTTCTGGACAGGAGAGAGAAGGCAGGTAATGGGTATGGGTGCATCCTCAGCCCCATTTTTGGGCAGGCTATAGCAGCAGCAGAGGTTGGAACAGAGTGGTGTGGCAGCCAGAGTATTTTGAGCACAGATCATTCTGCATGTTTGCAGCCCAGCACCTTCTCCCACATTGTGCCTGGAGCAGCTGCCCCCAGCCCTGCCAAAACCACACTCTGGTATCTATCCTCTGCATATCCACTGAGCCACCCATGGGTTAAATTTTAGCTTGTGCGTTTTTATCACATAATTATGTGGAGCTGTATCTTAACGGACCTGCTGTGTCCGTTAAGACCAATTTCATCTTTGCTTATTTTTTCATATTTTTATCATGGAAACTGAACATGAAGAGAAATAACATGCAGAGATAGGTGAGAACACTCAAAACTTCAAAGTGGATCAGTCCACTTAAAACTGTTATTTTATTTTTGGTAGGTGATAGTCTAACCACCTAACTTTTTCAGATATTTCTCAAGGACTCAGATATCTTACATAGTTACATAACTAGTCTGGTTGAAAAAAGACACAAGTCTATCTAGTTCGACCAATAAAAGGGAAAACAATATATAACATCCTGTATACACAATACACAGTTGATCCAGAGGAAGGCAAAAAACCCCCAATAAATCATGAACTAATTTGCTACAGCAAGGGAAAAAATTCCTTCCTGATCCTCCAAAAAACAATTGGATATTCCCTGGATCAACTTTACCTATAAGTATTAGTATCCAGTTATATTATGTACATTTAGGAAAGAATCCAGGCCTTTTTTAAAAATCTACTGAGCTGGCCAGAACCAACTCTTGAGAGAGTCTGTTCCACATTTTCACAGCTCTTACTGTGAAGAAGCTTTTGGAGATTAAATCTCTTTTCCTCCAGACGTGAGTCTGAGTGCCCCCTTGTCCTCTGTGATATCCTTAAAGTGAATAACTCAACACCAAGTTCGCTATATGGACCACTTATGTTCCTCTAATCTTTCCTCATAGCTGAGATCCTCCACGCCCCTTATTAGTTTGGTTGCCCTTCTCTGTGTTTGAATCTCCTGATTTGCACACTTGCTAGGGTTTATTAACTAAAGCTGTAGAGTACAAAGTCAGATTCATTTCTGCATAGAAACCAATCAGTTTCTAATCTCAGCTTGTTCAATTAAGCTTTGACTTCTGGTTTCTATGCAGAAGTGAGTCTGATTTTGCACTCTCCCGCTTTAGTAAATAAACATTGCTGTATCCATTATGAGCAGTTTCAGCTTTCCCTTTTTTTAATATTTTTTTTTATCATGAAAAATGTAACATGAAGGGATAAAACATGCAGAGGTGGACGAGAACAACTCAAACACTAAAATGGACAGGAATAAAGCGATTATTTTTGGCCGGTGTTTACACAGTATGAGTATCCAAGATATTAAAGAAGCTGACTAAGGTTACTAAGCTCAACCTATACTGTATAACAAATCTCACTTTTGGTTGAACTGAGCCTTTAAATATAAAGACATACTGCAGGTGTCTGACATTGAATTGCAGTACATTATCCCAGTGCCCATAAATGCAAATTGGCCCACAAGGGTGAGAATAGAGAAATTTACTCCAGCTAGTAGTGTCAATACTAATGATTTAATTCAGGTAATGATGGCACAGGTGTAGCTATGGACAGAAAAAGGTGGTATTTTCTAACTTTAGCAATTATGTGCGTAGCAAATGGACCAAACCACTTTTTGTACACAGCGGCCCTTTCCAGTTTATATTTTGCATTGTGCAGAACAGATTACCTTGTATTTCACTATTCATCTGTATCAGGTTGTCCCATTGGTGCCCACTTATGGGCTCACTTCATGCAAGATTAATAACTAGAAACATAAACATTTATGTGTTAAGAGGTACATACGAACATCCTTCTCCAGGTTCTTCTCCCTTTTAGGAGAAATCCGATTTGTATGGGTCGTAAGGGTGCACAGCACTGGCTTTCGGATTTTCATGTTTGTGAAAGTCTTTAGATTACTCTCCTATAGAGTAATAATGCAAGTGTCAGTAAAGATAATGATATGATGTCACACTTCTCTGATATTTTATAAAATTAATATAAAATTTTGCTGTAAAATATCACTTAGGTTATAAAAGTTTTTTTTCCATTTTAAATGGTTTTGTTTTTATTTGCTGAATAATTTCTATTTTTTTTCCTTTTTTTATAAAATGGCGTGGGGTCCTCCTTTTCATTTATACCAAGCCCTTCAGGTCTGATATGGATTTTGAGGGGAACCCTCACGCCAAAATATTTTTTAAAATGGCATGGGTGCCCCCCCCAAAATCAATACCAGACCCTTATCCGAGCATGAAGCCTGGCAGGACAGGAAAGGGGGGGGGGCGCCCCCTCCTGAACCACACCAGGCCATACCAGGCCACATGCCCTCAACATGGGGGGTGCTTCACTTTGGAAAAATTGCCCAATCACATGCAAGGTTTACTTTGAAAAGAATACCCAGTCACATGCAAGTGAAAAAAACAGCATTTTTGCTTGCACATGATTGGATGATGGAAGTCAGCAGGGTTCCTCCTCATTTAGTAAGCCCTGTAGCAACTTTACTTGCAAAGTGCTCACTCTGTGTGCCTTTAGTAAATCAACCCCATTACTTTAGTAATTCCACATATACTTATTTTCTCCTGTCATTTTGCCAGATTTTTAGAGACTTTTTTGTGAATATACAAGCATATACATCATTTGCTGCAAAAAGCCTCGCAATCACTCCAAAATTTGTGAAAGTGTCAGGTCTTTGGGTATAACCTGAGTCAGCTTGCTGAGAGTTAAAGTCCCATATTAGCAAAATGCTAACACCAATATTTTAAGGGTACAGTGGCCCTCTTTTGCAGGATGACAAACAGAGAATAAGAGAAAACATAGTGAATACATACAGTGCTGAGAAAAATTAAAGGAACACTCATCTTGGTACATCTCTATTGCCATGTCTCTGGATTTATTTGTATGATAAATCTTCAAATGGAATGAGTTCCAGGACTTGGAAAATTAATTTTGTGAGAATTGGGATAGGTTGTCTGGTTAAAAAGTGTTTAACACCACTTAAAATTGTTGGTATATAGTGACCAATGTCTGTGCTGGACAGGTAGTCCTTGAACTTGGCCAGTGGTTCAGTAATGCTTTCTGAGCCAAATATGGTTGGTCGGTCACTATGTTGGCTGTGTGTGTGCTTCACTATAAGCACACCGCTTTGTACGGCTCTGCTAAGCAGAGCCATACAAAACAGTGTGCAGGAGTTGACAGGGGAGAGACCTGTGTTGTTTATACATAGGTCTATCCCCCGTCCGGTGATTACTCGCCAGCACCCGGTGATCGCCAAATATCTCAGACAGGACCCAGTGATTAACAGCCGAGGCCGTGAATGGCGGCGTGGATAGGGTGCACGTGTGCTCCCTACCCGGAACTGCAAAATCACGTATATATACTTAATTTTGTGCACCCGTGTTGCCCTGTAGCACTATTTCTGCTATAGGGTGGCACGGAACCGGTTAAAGTAGATTTTTTTTGTTGCTGCACAGAATAAAAATGCAAAAATTATGCTTTTTGCTTTTAAAAAAGTCCCTGACCCTTTCCAATAATGCAACAGCTCAAAAAAGCACAGATGTGAACATGTTCCATAGGAAACCATGTTAAATGGACTGTAGTGTGTTTCTTACCAGAGGGTTGCAATTTGCTGAAGCTCAGAGCCCCTGAGCAGCAGTAAATTCTCAGGCTCTCAGAAGATCAGCCTCTATATTTTCAGCATAGTGCCATAAAATTGAGAGCAACTAAGCATGTGCACGGTAGGAGGAGACAGTGTATTATTGGACTTTAAACACAATAGGCACTTAATTTTTAAATAGCTATACATGTAAAAAAAGCCAGCATGCAGTGATCTAGCAGGACTTAATTTTGTGACTAAAAATCCACTTTAAAGAGGCAGTGTTTTTGCTTGAAATAAGTGATGATTGTTATTGGTTGTTGTTAGTTTTTTCTAGTTATTGTTGATGTCATTTATTCACGGTTTATTGCATATATAATTTCTGTGGCACTACACATTTACTTCTTTTGCAATTTAGATTGTCTGTTGAACTTCTAAACAGACAAACGGCCACTTCCTGAAACTTTTAACTCTATTATTTTCAGCTGGTGGATGGAGACATTGATTATTGTGTTTGTTTTTGTCTGTCCATTGGTGGGTTTTTTTTGCAGACCTTAGAGTCTTGCTCTTTGCACTTTCTGCTGGATCTGTGCTTTCTCCAGCCTCTTAAACATAGGATACCAGTTGCAAACCTTGTGATGTGCCTTCTTGCATTGTGTCACTGTCAGAATTGTTTTCAGCAAGTAGGTCACTATCAAAAGAAAAAGGCTTATTTGGAAGATTTAGTGCTGTGTGTACATTGAAAGCTCCCATGTTCAGGGGCGGACTGACCATTTGGAAACTCGGGCACTGCCCGAGGGCCCGGGGTCAGTAGGGGGCCCCGTGAAATGCCTCTGGTACCTTTTTCATAGGCTTTTTTGAGTGTGGGCAAGGACACAGGGGCCCTATGATCCCCTATTGCCCGGGGGCCCCATGAGTTGTCAGTCCGCCCCTGCCCATGTTGTAAACCAGGTTCAGTCAAACAGGGGTCTTGGCAGACTGTTTGTACTTCTTTCTGTTTTTACATTTATTTTATCAGTTGGGAGCATCCTCATTTTTTAATGACACAGTCAGTGGTTCTCTTATTTATGGCTTTTTTTTTTAATTTTTTTTTACTTTATAAGATGTAACATTTTTCAGCCACTGCTTTTACCAAAGCAAAAGCTAGTGTATCCCATTGCCCAGCTACTCACTGTGAACCTTACTGGACAATGGATACAGGATATGCAAGTTCACTTATGTGCAGTTAAACATTGCTGTGGAATGTACTTCTGACCCCTTGGATGGAATGCACACCACAGTGCCATTGCCATCTCCATAGTTCACGTGTTGGTGCAGAACGTTTGCACTCCATCCAGAATATAGGGTACATACAGATAGGAGCCAGCTTCCTCCATAATTTAACACTTTCACTATTGTCAGGGCAGTGCTGTACCAACATGAGGGGGCTTTTTTGCTTATCCATGGTTTGGTCTATTCAACTTTTCTCAGGGGCAGGGCATATATGTGCAGGTAGGAGCTGTCAGCTGTCCACACTCTAGTGTTGATTGATATGGGTATATGCACTGCTTAAAAAATTTTAAAAAACACTTTGAAAACATCAGATCTCAATGAAGAAAAATATCATGCTGAATATCTATACTGATATGGACTGGGTAATGTGTTAGGAACGTAAGGATGCACCATCATTTGATGGAAATTAAAATGTTCAACTTACAGAGGACTGAATTCAAAGACACCCCGAAAATCAAAGTGAAAAAATGATGCAGCAGGCTAGTCCATTTTGCTGAAATTTAATTGCAGCAACTCAAAATGGTACTCAGTAGTTTGTATGGCCCCACATGCTTGTATGCATGCCTGACAATGTCAAGGCATGCTCCTAATGAGACGATGGATGGTGTCCTGGGGTATTTCCCCTCAGATCTGGACCAAGGCATCACTGAGCTCCTGGACAGTCTGAGGTGCAACCTGATGTCGTCAGATGGACCGAAACATGATATACCAGAGGTGTTCTATTGGATTTAGGTCAGGTAAGCATGGGGACCATTCAATGGTATCAATTCCTTCATTCTCCAGGAACTGCCTGCATACTCTCACCACATGATGTCGGGCATTGTTGTGCACTAAGAAGAACACAGGACCCACTGCACCAGCATAGGATCTGACAATGGGTCCAAGGATTTCATCCTGATACCTAATGGCAGTTAGGGTGCCATTGTCTAGCCTGTAGTGGTCTGTGCCTCCATCCATGGATATACCAGACCATCACTGACCCACCACCAAAACGGTCATGCTGAATGATGTTACAGGCAGCATTACATTCTCCACGGCTTCTCCAGACCCTTTCACATCTGTCACATGTGCTCAGGGTGAACCTGCTCTCATCTGTGAAAAGCTTAGGGTGCCATTGGAGGACCTGACAATTCTGGTGTTCAATGGCAAATGCCAGTCAAGCTGTATGGTGCCAGGCAGTGAGCACAGGGCCCACTAAAGCACATCAAGCCCTCAGGCCACCCATATGAAGACTGTTTCTGATTGTTGGTCAGAAACATTCACACCAGTAGCCTGCTGGAGGTCATTTTGTAGGGTTCTAGCAGTGCTCATCCTGTTTCTTCTTGCACAAAGGAGCAGATACGGGTCCTGCTGATGGGTTAAGGACCTTCTGCGGGCCTCTCCAGCTCTCTTAAAGTAACTGCCTGTCTCCCGGAATCTCCTCCATGCTCTTGAGACTGTGCTGGGAGACACAGCAAACCTCTGGCAATGGAACGTATTGATGTGCCATCCTGGAGGAGTTGGACTGACTGTGCAACCTCTGTAGTCTCCAGGTATTGCCTCATGCTACCAGTAGAGACACTGACCCTAGCCAAATGCAAAAATAGGGAAAAAGAGTCAGAAAAGATGAGTAGGAAACAAAATGTCAGTGGCCTCCGCCTGTATAACCATTCCGGTTTGGGGGGGGGGGGTCATCTCATTGTTGCCCATCTACTGCACATGTTGTTCATTTCATTAACACCAAAGCAGCTGAAACTGATTAACTGTTACTTAACTGATCAGATCAATATCCCAGGAGTTTAATTGGCTTGATGCTATACTATAAAAGTGTTCCTTAGAAGTCTCTGTGCTATGGTTTAAAGCAATTTCAGGTTTGAAAACCTGTCTCAGTTGACATTGTAAGTAACAATGCTGATAAGTCAGCACCCATGACTTTCCATTGAAAAACAAGCTAAATTCACAAGTTAAAACAAAGAAAGAGAGAGCGTACCGCCCTAGTGTATTAACCTTTTAATGAAGAAAATAAAATGAACAATTCTACTCACAATTAAAATCTTGGTATCACACATGTAACAATCCACACAAAGATCGCTTGGAGGGGATGGAGCATATCAGTTTGCCATGTTTGTGACCTTTCAGTCTGTATACCAGAGCACTATAAACACAGGAGTCAAAAGCCTAAAGCAGGAGAGGACGCTCTGCTTGCTGACAGGCCACCAGCTGGATCATATGGCCTATGCATGGCTCAGATGAGACCATCGCTGCTACGCTCTGCCTCAGCTAGACACCTAGGGGCACGAATGGACAGCGGCATTCAGAACTTGGAGGTGTGGCCTCTTTTTTCAAGTCCATCTAGCAACAGCTGGCTGTTTTTGGATGTAGCTGACTGAATTGCCAAAATGACTATTTTGTTGCTGGCCACACTTTACCTATTGTAATAAACTGAATCTATGGATTTGTCTACAGAATATAATGAAAGGTGGTAACTTCTAAATTAATAGTTTAAAATCTATATACTCCATATTGACAAATACACATCACAATCTATACACTTACTCTACATAATTGATATACTGGATAAATAAAAAATACATTTAGTTTTATAAAATAATACTTTTTTTTCTTGGAATTCGTCTTCATGTTGGCAAAAACAAAAATATACATATTAAAGTGGAGTTCCAGTTGAATGAAAAAAAAAATGTCAGCAGCTATAAAAACTGTAGCTGCTGACTTAAAATAAAGACACTTACCTGTCCGTCGGTCCAGTGATGTCCTCACCACAGCTGGTTTCACTGGCCCTCTTCTCTCCTTGGCGCCAGTTACTTCAGTGTGGGCACCTGGCTGTGACAGCTTGCAGCTTCACAGCTGGGTGCCCACTGCGCATGCGTGAGTAGCACTGCGCTTTGTAAATGGTCCTGTAGTCTTCTGGGACCTGTCACGTGTCCCAGAAGACTACAGGGAGGGAGGGGTGAGGACAACTTCCACGCCTGATTGCCTTAGGCGATTGCACCGGAAGTGGTAGCGGGTATCTGTCAGATTCGGGTACCCCTTATTCTGAATGGATTTCAATAAATAATTGAAAATGAAAAAATGAATGGATGAATATAAAAATAGTAAATAATTAAATTAAATAAAAAATTACATAAAAAAAAATATCTGATATCTATTCTATATCCATTAATATATTGATATGCATAAACCTCATAACTATCATATGCCCATATACTCATATACTTAAATGCATATGTGCAATTAATTCATATGTGTACAAAACATATATGTGCAAACAGACACATATGGGACATATACCCAAACCGCATATAAGGCATATACTGTATAAAAAACCACATGTGTGCACATGTACTAATTGACACAAACTGAAAGTCATAAACTGTTCCACTCAGGACCAAAATAATCTAAACTATTTGACAGTTGTTGGTTTCTTGCTGGCTTTAGAGAGCTGTAGACCACTGACAATGTGTATTCACAGGTGCCCAACTGAACAATTATGGATTCTCCCTCCCCCTGACAGGTTAATGTGAGGTGTGAATAGCACAATTACTGGTGCTAACTATAGGTCTATCAAGTTTAAAAGTTAGTAGAGTGTAAATAATTTCCTAAAGGCTACAAGTAGACGAAATGTTTTAGAATCCATTCACACCAGCCATTATGTTACAATGCAGCAGCTGGAGCGGTACAGCCAGTGCAGTGCAACATGCTGACCTCATAGTGACTGTGCTGTGCTGGAAAAAAAGTACAGCTGCACACTCGCACACCACCACAAAGCAGTGTGAATTAACCACAATGCAGACAAGGCTGTTTACCTTGTCTTGCGGTGGGGGTGAGCTGGAATAATTGCCCAATGCAGTCCCATTGCACCTTGTGTGAAAGTACACTAAAAGAGTCATCCTGTCACTCAACATTGATCAGTATCACATCCTACAATTTTTATAATACATTTAATATATTGTAAAATTCCTTTTTATTGCTTCTTATCTATCAATTCTTGTTATTTGTTTATATTTGTTATTGAATCAAAAAAGTAATTTTTAGATGTAGGGCCCTTAGCCCTTTTTTTCTCAGTTTACCTTCAACAGTCTGTACACATCTGGTTCAGTATGGTACCAAACCCCTTCACGGATCTCTGGACTTGAATCTTTCTCATTTCTAAAGCAAGGATATTTTTCAAAATCCTCAATTTTGTATGGAAAGCCACGTCTGTTTACTTCAAGAACATAAATTACTTGCTTGATCTTGGAGGAAGAGACACAACAAAATAATACAGCCACAGCTTCACATAAAAAAAAGAAAAAAACACCCACACACATAACTGCAGTAAAGTTTGTTAAATATTATTTATGCTGTGATGTAATAAACATTTATTATAGTACCTATATAAATTGATAGACAAACCAGATAAAAAAACTAGATACAATCAATAAATAAAATAATAACTCTTAAGAGAGATACAGTATATATAGGACTTTGAGCAAGAAGACCCAATGATTTCTTTTTTCATAAATCTGGAAAACCTTTAGGAGAAAAACCTGTTGTTAACCCTGTTTGAGTGGATAGGGATTGAAGAGCTTAGAATGCAGCAGACTGAGCTCAAAACATTTTCATTGTGGACATTCAAATTCCCAGAGCTCTGCAAAATACTGACACTTACCAAGCAACATCCATTGTGGCCTTGGCAAAAGTATTGGGCACCCAGCTCACACGCGCTATATCGGGACACCCTCTTGGAAGAACTGGTGTTGAATGCCAGCAGGGGCTTGTCCTAAACACCACAGACTGCATACATCTAAAGGAAAAGACAGGCTGCACTCTACTACAGTATTCTAATACTGATAATTTTATTTATCCAGATAAAATGCATGGGACCTCCCATTCTGATGTTTTTTATCCACTATGCTGGACTTAATCATGGTGGACCTGCTGGCATTCAGCACCTGATCATCCAAGGCATGAAAATCGTACCATAACTTTCAATTTTGTAGCCTAATATACTACTGCATCAAAGTTTTGTGATCAGAATCCTTTCCTGTAGCCCTGGTTTTCATTACCCCCAGGCACACTATCACAATCCTGTACCCTGTTTAGTTTATCTTGCCTTCATCAGTGGATCAACCCAGATCATCCTAAGCAGCTGCAGGAATTGCTGTTTTGTTCCTCTTGCATCAACATTTTTGATTTGATAGACTGTAGAGCATACAGCAGGTATATGATGTGCACTACTGTGCATAATTGTATTTCTGGAATGTTCACCCAAAAATCCATTTGGCTGCTGGCAGCAGAAGAAGTCGTCCTGTGTAAACTGTGAATCGCTAATCATAGCTTACATAGGGATCGTATTGGTTCTTAGCACAGTATCACATGGAGTGAGATACATGCTCCTACATACTTTGAATTACCAGATAAAGTAAATATGAGCTAAACATAATAGTTAAAACTAGAAAATCTACAATTTCGGGGGAAATTGTGTGAAGTGTTCTTGCATCCAAATCTAACCAAGTGATTGATGAAATGTAAGCAGTGCACATGGCAAGCCTGATAGAGTGAGAAATGCATTTCAACTTGGTGACTCAGCTGCCTGTGAGTCATGTTAGGTTGCTATAGCAACTCACTCAGTCAGGAAGCTGACAGGCTTTTCTAAACACACTGCTCCAACTTGCCAACTTCACTGGCGATTGCCATCTTCAAACACTTGTAGTTTTAAAAGTATAAATGCTACTGCGAAGAGCTTGATATTGCAAGAATCACAAGAAACAGACCTACATTTTGATGTATAGTATGTCTCTGACATATTAAAAATGAAGGCACAGTCGTAGTTTAAAAATGTCCCTTAAAATTTCAGGTGGCTGTGAGTGAAGTTTCAATGAAAGTCAATGGGAGGGGTGAGTTGCAAACAAATGGTCATATTGTGAAAACTATCAGGAGTATGGCATAGCCGTGAACATTTTTAGTGACAGCAGGGATAGCTGAACGTTTTGATAGGTGGGCTTGAAAATGACAGAGTGATGGCAGTTTACAATCATGTTCTGATTTTTCCTTCCACACTGTAGCTTTGTCAGTTCCCACTCTAGTTGCTCCATTCATTCCTATGGGAAAATTTCACCACAAAAACCGTGATATTTCGTGAACGATTTGGCGAAACGTTCCACAAAGTAATAGCAATCCGATCGGGAACAATCCGCACGTTTTGATTTATTACTTGTCTTTGTAGTGTAAAAACTGTGGGAGGAGTTAGCGTGGCAAATTTGGCTATAATAAGAAACGGAATAAGAATATATTTGTGAGATAACAATAAGTGTTCTTTCCATGCAAGAACACTTAAATATATCAAACCATGATCTGCAAAAGACCTGTTTCTCTAATATTCCTATGTTTAAGAGTTACAGTCTCCTGGCCGACATTCAGTGGTTCCTTCCCCTGACCTCTAGATCACGAGTCCTGAAGTGACATAGAGACCGGCTGAAGGAACTACAAAGCACATGGTGACAAGGCATTTAACATACCTGGAATTGTATTAGATGTAAAGAGACGTTGCTCTGCAAGATAGTAAAAGATTGGAGGAATGGATGGTGGAAACAAGCAAGTATAAACTCTTCTGCAGGTCATGCTGCAAGACATTTTCTAATTCAGCTACTTTAATGCATAACTGTTGCTTTGTCCTGCTTTGGCAAGGTAAATCTCCTTTCGAGGAGGGGATTGATGTTAAAGCTCCAAAAGCTCCAAAGCTGTCGATAAATGCTGCTAAATAAGTTGAAGGTCTATAAAATATATTTCAAGAAATTACAGTTTTCAGTATAATAACCTACCATTTCGGTTGGTAGATTAAATTTGTCATGATGTTTGTGAAGCAATAGACCTTTATCCACAGAACGCACAGAGCAAAGTGATCCAGACTCTGCTTCTATCTCCAGACTAACCTTCTCTCCTGGATGGACCTGATTTTTAGAGAACTTGAGTTGAACCTGTTTGTAGTACAACACACAAAAGATGTATTATTAGCGAATACCAACATTTGGGATGATTTCCTGTATGGAAAATCAATTTAGGTCTAAATGGCTAGAATTTTTTTTTTCAAAAGACAGATCTACTTTTAACTAAATGTTTACTCACTTACCCCTTCATCCTTCCTAAGCCACAGTATATCCAACAAAATGAATTTGAGCACTGGTTATACTTTGACTTACTTTAGACCATATATCAAGGCTGAATAATGTGGAGAATGTTGTTGGGCAGACTGTAAACACCTGAAAGAACCATGCCAAGACTACAGAGTTGAGGTGGGGGAAAGAGTGCAAAAAAAGAGGTTAAGAAATATTTACAAATATATGTTGCGCTCCTAAATACTTCTCAATAAATAATAATTAAATTATTACCATTAAATTAATTCAAATTATGATACAAATAACTAATAAAAGTGTATAAATACCAAAAAATATTTAAATAGATAGTTTCAACTAATCAATCTCCTCCAAATAAATATCAAAATAATTCCACATGAAATACTCCTCTAAAAAAATATTTTACCAAGTGCTCATAAATCATCTATCCATGGGGGGCTACGTCATCACTCGGAGAGGAGCCGCACAACAGGATAGACGGCAGGTGTATGACTCAGAGGCCAGCAGAGGATTTCCAATGGGATATTGCGTTATTTAAACCTGTCTAATGTGAGTTTAATACTTGGATGGTGGGAATAAAAAGTTTTAAAAGGTAAAGCACTATGTCCTCTATGTCTTCCTGCATGCGGAGCAACACAAGGAAAGGATAATTAGGAGCTCTGGGATAACAAAAGGAGTGTGTAATCCCTGAGGGGATAATCAGCCACCAGAGGATACATCCATTACTCCTAAAGGAAAGATCTCCCTATTTTACCAGCAAAAGTATATGTCTAGCAGGTTCCAGGGAAAGTGAACCGAAAGCGTGGATAGCCTAATTGCAGGCATCAAAGGAGGTGAGCGCACATCTTCACTATTTGAAGGATTCACAAAAGTCACAAATTGAAGAACAACAAGCACCAAGTCACTATATATAAACAATTGTTTATTCAATGGGACTATTATTTTGATGATATTTGGATTAATACTAATCACTAGTAATTATTTATGAGCATTTGGTTATCTTTATTTATGGGGGATCATTTAAATGCGTTTTAGTTGAGGGTTATTAGTTGGTTTACTATTTTTATTATATTAAATGAGGGTATTATGAATATAAATGAAATTGAGGGTATTAGTAAGTATATCATGTCACTAATAGATGATTTATGTGCACTTGGTAAAATATTTTTTTAGAGGAGTATTTCATGTGGAATTATTTTGATGTTTATTTGGAGGAGATTGATTAGTTGAAACTATCTATTTAAATATTTTTTGGTATTTATACACTTTTATTAGTTATTTGTATCATAATTTGAATTAATTTAATGGTAATAATTTAATTATTATTTATTGAGAAGTATTTAGGAGCGCAACATATATTTGTAGATATTTCCAACACAGTTGTAGTTATGTGTTTCATGTTTGCAATCCTCTAGTAATTATCACACCTGTGGCTCGCAAGTCACTCTGATTCATCTATACCTAAGAAATATTTAGTTGGGGCTAGACCTGTTCTTTAAATATGTGCTTTATATTTTATAGTAATTGATTTTGGAAAAAGTAGGAAAGATACCATATAACACTTTAACCAAGAACATTGTTAATTGCCCAGAAACCCACATGTCCACACCCTGCTCCCCACCTCAAAATACAACAGAGATTTGTGGTGGTTTATGTAAGAATTTATTCTAAATTAGGTGGGGCGGTGTCCTTTCCCTTAAACCAAATATCGCAGTGCCTCCAGCCGTTAAAATACGGCAAATATTTAATGAACCAATAATTTGGACATCTTAATAATTTGATCACCACTTAATAATATACCTTGAGTCCTTTTAGCCAGTATGATTTTGTACCATATACACAAAAATTGCCTTATAATAAATAAATAAATACATTTATTTATGTACAAAATTTATATATATATTAACACAAACGCAAAAGACTGGTGATAAATGTATACTTGTACATATAATCAAAAATATAATATACTAATTCTATACACCAAACACAGATATAGATAATAGTAAAGATTAAAATCAAATTTAGTGATAAGTGGTAATTTATAGTACTTCAGAGATCATTTCTCACAAAACGTGGCCATAGAAATGTGAGAAAATATTCCCTGATAAATCGCACTATAACCAACTACAAATTAATGAATTATGCAATATCTATAATTTCAATATCAAATCAAATAATTTTTAGCAGTAATAATTATGTATCTATCTATATATATATCCTAAACACCCAATACAATTACTATCAATCTATGCAAGAGAGGAAATATAAAATACAATATCAACTCTTAGCAGTCTCACCACACCCAGAACCTGGATTATGACGCCTCCCCAGCGGGTCCAGTTGGCAGCTGAACTCCTTCAGAAGAATGGCCGCAGGGAGCAAGTGAGAGATGCAAGAGAGGTGCAATAGGTTGTAGTGTTGAGAAAAATTGTAGGAGTGTAGAAGTTCAGAGGTTTAGGAGAAGTAGAAGTTTTAAAAGATTGAGAAATAGTATTAGAAGATCTTTAAGTTCTTCAGATGGGATAGATTTCAGCCTCGTCAGATTTCTTCAGCTTGTCGGTTGGTTTTTCTTTATCTTTTTTTTTCTTTTTAGCATGATCTTTATGTGAGGTGCATGGCTTTTTTATACCATCCAAACCTTTGTTTTAAAAGACCCTCCCAACAGGCTTTTTGATTGGCCGGTCGAAAAGTGTGTGTACATAAGATATCTCTCACCTGTCCACTGGGGGGCAGTCAGGGATCACGAAACAATTTGAGTATTAATGATGACTCATGCCTTGATTGGAAACCAAGGTAACTTTAGGTATTATATATATGTCTTATCCAAATATAGTTGATTTTACTACTCATTCTTGGATAAGAACCATAGAAAGATATATGTGCATTCAGTTTTTCATTTCCCTGAGATTCAAACTTGTGTGAAACATTTGCTTTCTGATGGAAACATACAACTGATACCAATTCACAAAATATCTTACTTTTCACCATTTCATACTTAATTTAGTGGTATGCAATCCCCAACTCTGCTGAATATATTTTTGTGTGTGGAAACATACTCTTTATAACATCCCATTGATAATATGCTTATTGGTAATGTCTCTGTGGGTAGATATATCCAGTTCTTAGCTTTATATGCCCTAATTTTAACCTTTTCATTTTAGAAAAGAAGTTCCCATGAGTAGGAAACCCTCTGTTTACCTGTCCATTGTGTAGGAGTTAGGGTAAACAATCAGTTATACTTGTAACCTTAGTGGATAATAGTGACAGTTGGAGAAGTTTGTTGGCTCATCACACTCTCCAAGGTTTTATTTAATCTTCTCAGACCTACAAGTCTCCTCTCACCATTGTCATTTTGGTCAGGTGTGATGACTCACTGTTTGGAAGTCCAACAGTGGTATTTGACTTTATAATTAACTTTCTTGCAGGTGAAATCTCCTAATTTTCAACAGATAATGGCAATTGTTTAGAAAACATACTTTTGCCAGATCTTAGAGTAACCAACATCAGATCCCACCATTATCTTTCTGGGACTTTGTTTGATCACCTGTAGAGATTCAAATAGCATATTGTCTCTGGAACAAGTCTCTTCCACTCATTGTGTGTGTGGTTCTAGAAGGTCACTTGAATTCTAACCAAGAAAGGTTAACCCCTCACAGACAGCTAGGCTTCTTACTGTTGAAATAAAATCATATTTTTAACCTCTTGCCGACCGCGCATAGCCGAATGACGGCTTCACCGTGGCCGGCCAGTTCTGGGTGGACGTCATATGACGTCCTCCCAGAACGCGCTCTCCTGCGCGCCCCAGGGGGCGCGCACCCGGCGATCTCCGTGATCGCTGTGTCCTACGGACACAGCTGATCACGTGATGTGGTAAAAGACCAATCACAGCGGCCTTTTACCACGTGATCAGCGGTGTCCAATGACACGCTGATCACAGGGAAATGCAAGTACCGGCAGTTGTCAGAGCGGGGATCGGCACCGATCATCAGGGCACTGATGATCAGTGCCCTGATGATCGGTGCCCAGCAGTGCCACCCGCAAGTTCCGCCCAGCAGTGCGCCCACTAGCTCCGCCCACCCGTGCCCAGCAGTGCACCCACCTGTGCCCAGCAGTGCCCCCACCTGTGCCCAGCAGTGCACCCACCTGTGCCACTCTGCAGTGCCACCTACCTGTGCCCAGAAGTGCCACCTACATGTGCCCAGCAGTGCCACCCACCTGTGCCCACCCACCTGTGCCCACTAGTGCCACCCACCTGTGCCAACCAGTGCCACCCACCTGTGCCCACCCACCAGTGCTGCCCACCAGTGCCACCCACCAGTGCAGCCCAGCAGTGCTGCCAGTCAGTGCCACCAGTCAGTGCCCAGGGGTTGTGCCAGTCAGTGCCGCCAGTCAGTGCCCAGCAGTGATGCCAGTCAGTGCCGTCTATCAGTACCCATAATCAGTGTCACCTATCAGTGCCGCCTATCAGTGCTGCATATCAGTGCCGCCTATCCGTGACCCCTAATTAGTGCTGTCTATCAGTGCCGCCTATCCGTGCCACCCCATTAGTACTGCCTATCAGTGCCCTTTAGTGCCGCCTATCAGTGCCCATCAGTGCTGCCTCATCAACGCACATTAGTGAAGGAGAAAAAATACCTGTTTGAAAAATTTTATAAAAGAAACAAATAAACTTTTTTTTTTCAAATTTTTTGCACTTTTTTTATTTATAGCGCAAAAAGTAAAGCGCCCAGTGCTGATTAAATACCACCAAAAGAAAGCTCTATTTGTGAGAAAAAAATGATCAAAATTTCATATGGGTACAATGTTGCATGCTCGCGCAATTGTCAATCAAAGTGCGGCAGCGCTGAAAGCTGAAAATTGGCCTGGTAAGGAAGGGGGTATAAGTGCCTGGTAGGCAAGTGGTTAAGGAATAGTCCCCCAAAAGTCACTACAGATTAAGCTATATTTTCAAGGTCTTTTATGCAGAATAAAAAATAATGCAACTCATAAAGTAAGTATCCAGCTACTAGAGGGCTTCAGGGAGCAATCCTCTTGACTACATTTTTAATTGTTTATAAAACATAAAAACAGTATAAATTAATTTTCTTACCTTATTGTTTGAACATATTGGCACTTCAAACTTTGTCCTACTTGCTGCAATATCTCCATTTAGCAGAACAGTGAAAACGAGAATGGTGGCTTTCGGAAACAACTCAATCACTTTGCTGAATCTTAGGGTTAATGTTCCATGTAGCTCTGCAGGAATAAGGAAAATGCAACACATACATGAAATGTCAGAGGGTCAGTCTACCTATAAGTGATATTTTTTAGTTTAAGGTCAAACCTCATGGGCTGTGTCAACCTCTGACTTCTTATATGTATTGGATACTTCAAAAGTGAGTCCTCTTTACCATATACAGTATTCCCAAATGAGCATCAAGGAATTTTGGGAGTTCATGTCCTCCTTTGTGTGTTCTAACATGTTTTGTTGCATTCTGAACACCATAAAACAAACAAATACAGACGGGAGAAGAAGCCCCTTATAATGGCCACAGCAAGTGTGCAGACCCAGGTAATCAGGTGCAGATACTGTATATCACCAACATATGTTCCCATATGATTAAACATTGTAAGGTGCTTTAGAATCTACTAAAATATCTATTTTGAGTAAAACTCCAGTGACAAGATTGCTGTGTTCACATTTCCAGGTCTGCAAACCCTTGAAAGGCAGACACACTTTCCCTATTGAAGGCTAATTTTATGTTATAGAGAATAGTGCAGAAGGTGTGGAAACACTGAAAGCTTTGGGTCTGTGGAATCATAGCTAGGAACTATGGAGTCCGTTTATGAAACTGAGATCTGAGGCGATCTTGAGAATTGTTGCTGATCTCAGATTATTAGTGGTTTATGAAACAGAGATGATCAGCGGAGAACATCTCAACACACTGGTTAACTGCTGCACTTTGCAAAAAGCCTCACCCCAGGCTAACTCCATCCTTGATCAGCTAAAGGCAGGGGCGGACTGACCATTCGAGCACTCGGGCACTGCCCGAGGGCCCGGGGTCAGTAGGGGCCCCATGAAATGCCCCTGGTACCTTTTATAGGCTTTTTTTGAGTGTGGGCAAGGACACAGGGGCCCCATGATCCCCTATTGCCCGGGGGCCCCATGAGTTGTGAGTCTGACCCTGGCTAGAGGATTACATTTTCAGTCCAGTGCCCTTGTGCAAAGCCCATGGCGGAGAGTAGGAGAGTTGTGTTACCCCTTTAGGCAATAAGGCACTACCAATCTTCCCCCATTGCTGCTTCAACATTTGGAGGTCTGTTGCCTAACAACTGCCAATCTCCAAGAACAAATGAAGGAGGTTGCCTCCAGCATGCTGCCCAGGAATGAGATATGGCAGGTTAGGTACCCCATAACGTACTCACAAACTCACCAGAGGCAGCGGGCTTTTCTGTAATGTCCAGCTTATATTCTCCAAGGGACACAATTCCTTGTTTTGACATTAACTAGGAGATCATAAAAACAGTTAGTTTGCTCATTATACACATCATAAAAGGAAGCACTTGTGAGACATTTCTGGATTGTTTTCAAGCACTAAAAGCCTTAAATCTAAACTCCAGGCAGATGTAAAAGACAAATTAGTGAAGCTCTGTATTAATGAATAAAACATGAAAATACATTTTTAAAGGCAACCAGTACAGTACATGTACCTGAATCCACTGTACAACAGGACTCAGACTGGAAGGGGGAGAGACAGGACCTAGAGCCATCATATGTGCTGTATGGAAATATGCAGATAGGAAAAGAAATCAGAGCCGGGGGTGTGGACGACACCGCTGTGTTCATTTCTCTGCTTAAAAGTGCAACAGAGAAAGTGGTGTCATCCGCTCGGCTGTGCTGTCTGGCAGAGTTATATTAAGCTCAGGAATGGATGGACAGAAAAAATATTCTTTGGTAGGACACACAGCCCATATATATATTTCAACTGTGTACTGAGATATTCCCCTGTAGTTCATCATAAACATAAGGAGGGCCTAAATAATTGGCAATCGCTGTATGAACATTGCCTGGAAACAGGTATCCAACTACTTTAGTAGTTTTGGGCCATTATTCCTATCATAGATTTCACCAATTTATGCTATCCTGAGTACTGCTCCTAAAGCAAAACTAAACCCTCCTATCCTTTACAGGCAAAGAAGCAGCCATCTTAGCCTTTGTTTGATCCGCAGTTGCCTTGGTACCATTTGATGGCTTGACTGTTCAGCTAATAGCAACAGCAAATGTGACAGCTATCATTCACAGCATGTCTTCAATGTACAGTGGGGCAAAAAAGTATTTAGTCAGCCACCAATTGTGCAAGTTCTCCCACTTAAAAAGATGAGAGAGGCCTGTAATTGGCATCATAGGTAGACCTCAACTATGAGAGACAAAATGAGAAACAAAAATCCAGACAATCACATTGGCTGATTTGGAAATAATTTATTAGCAAATTATGGTGGAAAATAAGTATTTGGTCAACATCAAAAGTTCATCTCAATACTTTGTTATATATCCTTTGTTGGCAATGACAGAGGTCAAAAGTTCCCTGTAAGTCTTCACAAGGGTGGCACACACTGTTGCTGGTATGTTGGCCCATTCCTCCATGCAGATCTCCTCTAGAGCAGTGATGTTTTGGGGCTGTCGCTGGGCAACACAGACTTTTAACTACCTCCAAAGGTTTTCTATGGGGTTGAGATCTGGAGACTGGCTAGTCCACTCCAGGACCTTGAAATGCTTCTTACGAAGCCACTCCTTCGTTGCCCGGAAGGTATGTTTTGGATCATTGTCATGTTGGAAGACCCAGCCACGTTTCATCTTCAATGCCCTTGCTGTTGGAAGGAGGTTTGCACTCAAAATCTCACGATACATGGCCCCATTCATTCTGTCCTGTACATGGATCAGTCGTCCTGGTCCCGTTGCGGAGAAACAGCCCCAAAGCATGATGTTGCCACCCCCATGCTTCACAGTAGGTATGGTGTTCTTTGGATGCAACTCAGCATTCTCTCTCCTCCAAACACAATGAGTTGTTTCTACCAAACAGTTCTATTTTGGTTTCATCTGACCATATGACATTCTCCCAATCCTCTTCTGGATCATCCAAATGCTCTCTAGCAAACTTCAGACGGGCCCGGACATGTACTGGCTTAAGCAGGGGGCACGTCTGGCACTGCAGGATCTGAGTCCCTGGCGGTGTAGTGTGTTACTGATGGTAGCCTTTGTTACGTTGGTCCCAGCTCTCTGCAGGTCATTCACTAGGTCCCCCCGTGTGTTCCTGGGATTTTTGCTCACCGTTCTTGTGATCATTTTGACCCCACGGGGTGAGATCTTGCATGGAGCCCAAGATCGAGGGAGATTATCAGTGGTCTTGTATGACTTCCATTTTCTAATTATTGCTCCCACAGTTGATTTGTTCACACCAAGCTGCTTGCATATTGCAGATTCAGTCTTTGCAGCCTGGTGCAGGTCTACAATTTTGTTTCTGGTGTCCTTTGACAGCTCTTTGATCTTCACCATAGTGGAGTTTGGAGTGTGACTGTTTGAGGTTGTGGACAGGTGTCTTTTATACTGATAACAAGTTCAAACAGGTGCCATTGATACAGGTAACGAGTACAGGACAGAGGAGCCTGGTAAAGAAGAAGGTACAGGTCTGTGAGAGCCAGAAATTTTGCTTGTTTGTAGGTGACCAAATACTTATTTTCCACCATAATTTGCAAATAAATTCTTTCCAAATCAGCCAATGTGATTGTCTGGATTTTTTTTCTCATTTTGTCTCTCATAGTTGAGGTCTACCTATGATGCAAATTACAGGCCTCTCTCATCTTTTTTAAGTGGGAGAACTTGCACAATTGGTGGCTGACTAAATACTTTTTTGCCCCACTGTAACTGTTTTGGGAAACCGTTAAAATGGGTTTAGTTCTGCTTTAAAATTAGTATGTCTTTCATACTCTTTTTTAACCATCGGGGGGGCCTCTGTCTCCAGGTCTGTTTGCACTTGTGATAGAACCTCTAGCAGTAGCCCTTTTTACATCTCCTGATGTTGTGGGCCTATGCATTAGCAGCATTGAAGCATTTGAAGACCTTCTCCTTTTACTCCATGACCCAGAACCCTCGGTACAAGCAGTGCTACGCAGTCTTAGTCAATTCACTGTGTACTCTGGTTTAAAGGTAAACTGGGAAAAATCTCATATTCTCCTGCTAGACCCAGAGGCAAGGGAAGCAGTGACCGTGGAACTTCAGTAGGTAAGTTGACAGACCTCATCACCCTTAACCTTGTCCCCCTACTCATTTTTCTGCAACCAATACTTTTGACTTGGAAAAACTACCCCCTATCCTTTTTAGGCAGGAGAAATCTTCTAAAATGTACTTAGAAACTCCCTAGTAAAACCAAGATTGTTCTTTGGCAAGTTAAAATATTCCATATCAAATCACTACAGGAACTTTGGTACTTCCAGACCTAAACAAATATTATTTGGTGGGCCAGATGGTGTTTCTCTCAAGATTGTTGCTCCAGGATGAGAGGGATATGGCTACAGTGTTTTAAGCAGAATATTTTGGTTCTGTGCCATCTCCGTTATAGGGTGGCACCTTCAGGTGTTCTAGGGGCACAATATATTTTCTTTCAGGCATAAGGAGTCCTTTGAACATGGCATGATTTTCCACAAGTTATTTTGGAAAATGTGGAAAGAAAATGAAAACGCTTTTTTTTTCTAACACGTAGCATGTAAATACCAAGAATTACACCCCAAAATACATTCTGCTACTCCTCCTGAGTTTTGCGATACCACATGTGTGAGTCTTTTCCACAACCTGGCCATATACAGAGGCCCAACATCCAAGTGGCAACAGCAGATGGTCTAGGAAATAAATTACACATCTAATTTCCTGACTACCTATCACATTTTTTAAGGCCCTAGAGCACCAGGACAGTGGAATCACCCACAAAATGACCACATTTTGGAAAGCAAACAGCCCAATGTATATTCTGTGAGGCATAATGCGTCTTTTGAACATGTAATTTTTTTTACACAACTTTACCACAAAGAAAATGAAATTATTATTTTTTATTTTATTTTTTTTTTTTTAGACAAAGTTGTCAATTTATAAGATATTTCTAACACACAGCATGCACATACCAAGAATTACACCACAAAATGTATTCTGCTACTCCCGAGTATGGCGATATCATATGCGTAAATTGTGTTTTTGTTTACAGCCTAGCTAAACAAAGAGTAAACAAAAGATTACCTTTGGTTTTAGAAGAGCAGTTGTCTGCAGGGGACAGCATTGATCCAGGAAGCAAGTAGAGATGTGGTCAGCAACAGCCAAAGGAATTATCCAAGGCAGCAGTCGGGAATATGGTCCATAAACAGGCCAGGGTCAGTACAGGCAGCAGGCTGATATCCAGGTAGCAGGCAGGAGCATGGTCCATAAAATGTCCTGGGTCATTACAGGCAGAGGCAGAGATATGGTCAGCACAGTCAAAGTACTGTCCAGGCAGCAGGCAGGAATATCAGGCTTACAGCCTTGATCAGGTAAGACCTGGGCACAGGGTAGAGGCTTCTTCTCACCCAAATCTCTTTGAAGCCTCTGGACTCCAGACCCTGATCCAGGAATTACAAAACCCAGAGAAGACCAAAAACTTGTTTTCTCTGCTTGGAACACTACTCTGAAGCTCCTCACATATGTGGGACCCCTGTGTTATCTTGAATCCCACTGCTACAGTAGCAGAGCAAAAGACTAGTCCAAGCGGCAGGCCAAAAACATGGTTGATTAACAGGCCGAGATCTATTTAGGTGGAAGGCAGAGATGTGGTTGATAGGCAATCCAGACAGCAGGCAGAGGTATTGTCAATAAACAGGCCAGGGTCAGTTCAGGTGAAAGGCAGAAACGTGGTTCATAAACAATCCAGATGGCTGGCAGAGTCAGTTAAGGTGAAAGGCAGCAGGCAAATGTTCAGCACTGATATTAAAAATGGGGAAATGGCAGGTTATTAGAAATCTGTGCACTATAACTAATAATTTAGTGATGTGGTAATGTTAGAAGCAGTCTCCAATGAGTAGGCCCAGTTGGAAGAGAAGAGACATTGGGGACAATGAAAACTGGTGTTTCTCCTAACTTCCTCTCTGCTGCATATCTAACATATTTTTGGCATCTTCAGTCTGCTTCCGTGGATGGAATGTTCTCAGGAAAATGGTGCTCACAGAATCAGTGCAAATGCTTTTTCGTGGAGATCCATGCTGATAGATCAGAGCAGTGATTACATTTTCTATAAATTTGAGCAAGGTGGTGGGTCTTCGCTTGGACTTGTGACGAGTGACATATGCATTAGAAATAGCCAAATGGAAAAAGTAAAGTGCAACTTTTTTATACCAGTAGGGTATATGTAGGGACGTACTTGCTGATAAATAGGGGTATACCATCTGAGCGTTTAAATTCACCCCATGAACCGACTATAATCATGGATAGCCTCAACATTTTTGGATGGAATCATGTCTTCTGTGAATTTGCACCGAGGTGTCATAGTGGATGGTGGACAGGACGTACACATCTCTCTTATTCTTCCACTTCACGGCCAACACCTTCTCATTCCTCAGACTCGCAAATTCTCCCCTTTGTAGCCTTGTGGTCACTTGACTTTGTGGGAGCCCTTCCTGTTTTTTCGGGTGGTACCGCAGGCCAAGGTTTCCTAGTGGTACAAGAGGTGTAAAAGGGCAGACTTCTGTAATAATTATCTAGGTAGATGTGATACCCCTTTTAGAATAGTGGAAAAGCCAGGTCCCAGACAATTTTTCTACTTGTGCTAATGTAGGTTGGGCACTCAGGCAGCTGGAGTTGGGAATCTTTGCCTTCGTACACGCGGAAAGGCATGCACATATCCCATGGCTTTTTCACGGAGCCTATTGAGCTTCAATCCATACCTGGTCCTTTTACTGTGAATGTGTTGCTTAATTCCTAGCCAGACAATAAAGTGGACAAAGGGATTCATCTGCACAGATGTTTTGGTCAGGGACATACAGTTCAACAAATCTCTTGGAAAAATAATTAATTATTGGGCAAATTTTGTAGAGTTTGTCATAGTCAGGCTGATTTGGGGGGGGGGGGGCACTATGTATTGTCCCTGAAATGAAGGAAGCACGTGATGTCAAAGTGTGACCTGGACATTACAGCTGCATAAATGGGCATGTGATGGATGGGGTGGGTATACCAGTAAGCATGTAATTAGGTTTTTTTGTAAGCCTCATGTTAATTGTGAGGCCCAAAAATAATTTAAACTCCTCCACTGTGAGACGTCTCCATTGAAATAGACTGGCATAGCATGAATTGGGATTGTTTGAGATATATTGCTGAGCAAAAAGATTGGTCTAGTCCACAATAAACTGAAGTAGGTTGTCAGGGAAAAATCCTCTGGGAGATATGTTTGGGACCTAATTCTTGGGGTTTGATGTGATACTTCAATACTAGGCTTTTCATTCAGTGGTCTAGTACCGTTGGTGTTTGGTGATTCATCATTTAGGGTGTATGGCACTGCTGGTGGTTGCCTGGTCTTCAGAGCACCTTATCCTTTTAGGAGGGACCGTTTCCTCTTTCCATTTGGTCACTGATGCACTATTTTTGATGGGTTCATAGTCTGAATCTGAATAGGATGATGAGAGCTCCCTGTTGCTTTCATCTATCATAATGAGGATTTGAAATGTCGCCTTACTAGTATAACATTTGTTAGGACATGGCAGCTCTGGTGATACCTAGACAGGTAGATTGCTGATTGCGGCTGTATGACAGGTACACTGCAGATGGACGGCAGTGATGGTGGCTCTATGATGGGCACACTGATTAGCCTGCACTGATGGCTGTTGTGACAGGTACACTGATTAGCCTTCATGGAATGCTGTGGTGACAGGTACACTGATAGGCCGCACTGATGGCTGTGGTGACAGGTACACCGAGAGAACCTGAAATATAAATTGTGCGCTGCCACTTGTGATTTTGTGAATAAACAAACTGAAGCTGCTGCAAATCACCAATATTGTGTGTTCTTCACAAACAAATAACCCAAAAAATGTACAGCGGTGCGCTACTCCAACATTATTAAAAAATAGCCAAAACAGAATATATATTGCTAAAAAAGTGATAAATCACTAATCATCAAACTTAAAATCACAAAGCAGTCTTGTTAAAGTATCTTCCACTTAGAACATAAATTCATATAAATGTTATTCTGCCGATGGGTAAGTGAACCCAGGTTTTTTGCGGTAACCCTTTTAGAGGGTTGTACCACCGCCACACTGGTGATATTAAAGATGGACCCTCACTTCCATAAGTTGACCCATAGATTATAATAGGTCAAATTGCACATTTTTTTCTAGTTGATGATTCCTCTTTTTTGGCCATGCTCCAGACCACCTGTTGGTTGCAGTGTTAAACCAACAAAACTCTACTATGGTAGTAAATTGAAAGAGACAGATACTCCCTATGAGTTATTGTTACAAGAGGAGGATCGAGCCCTGTGAGAGGAATCACCAACTAGAGGGAAAATGTGCAATTTGACCTATTATAATCTATTTCACTTTGACATCACTAGAAATGGGTATCTGCTTCTGCAGGTTCACGTATGTATACAGTATATACATGTTTCATTGCATTGCAAGTTGTCACTTTTTTGCCTTGAGGAAGGGACACTGTGCGGCCCTGAAATGTTGTGTGATGGACCACCTGTCACCCCTACTGGGTGCCTCTGCCAACAGTGCCTCTGCCAAACAGAAATACGGGTTTTTATACACTTCAAAAATAGGGCCAGTCACCACTTGAACAATTAAAACCTATCCGCTCATTAATTAGTGACATTGCACCAATTAATGAACATATATGTTTTCAATGGAGTGCTGGTGACATCTGATCATTTTACTTTGGTTAGTGGTGTTATTTTGGGACGGTGGGAATCTTGATATTTTTTTTTCTATTTTATATACAGAACCAAATAAAAATAAATAATAATAATAAAAGAAATGAGGGCCTAAGTGTGTAACTGGAATACTGCCACATTGTAGTCTGGCAGTAATGGCTTGTAAAATGGTTTGTCTGAGGAGAAAATACTCACAATGTAGAAGAAGGACTGGTGGTCAGAGTTAGGATCCAGCTTGTTTTTATTGATGAAGTATTCCACAGTCACTGATTGCTGACCGTCACATGAAGAGGGCCCTGCCTCAGCCAACACTTTAAGGAAGCTCTTACTCTCTGAATAGAAAGGATGAATCCAGGCAAATGCTTGATTGATCAGATTCATCTTTTGTTCCTTATCCTCTTCCAAGAAGACCTTTCCCTTAAGAAAAGAACATATATTTAAAACTTATTGTACTGTAAAAGGTACTGAAACTCCAACTTAACATCACAGAAAACCATATGTTTTAATGGTTCTACATAAATCAATAAAAGCTGACCATTGTTAACCCCCCCCTCCCTTAGTGGTGATGGCTTGTGCCAATACTTTAACTACTATTTGTCTGAACAGCTTGTTCTGTTAAAGAGAGTTAAAAAATAATAGACTTACTAGATGGATAACTAGATGGAAAAAAAGGGTAGCATGCCTTAAAAGAAAAGTAAAACAGCAGTCACATTTAAGTATAAACTGATATCTATTAAATTTTTTGGGGGTTTGAATATATATATGTCAATATAACAGGGGCTGCACAGTGGCTAAATGGTTAGCACTTCTGCCTGGCAGTACTAGGGGTAATTGGTTTGAATCCCAACCACGGCACCACCTGCCTGGAGTTGGCATGTTCTCCCTGTGCCTGTGTGGGTTTCCTCCGGGTACTCTGGTTTCCTCCCACATTCCATGCTGTAGGTGAATTGGATCCTGTCTAAATTGTCCCTAGTATGTGTATGTATGAATGTGAGTTAGGGACCTTAGATTGTACACCCCTTGAGGGTTAGGGACTGATTTGAATGTACAATATATATGTAAAGCGCTGCGTAAATTGACAGCGCTATATAAGTACCTGAAATAAATAAATACCAAACATGCTTCCCCTATCCACGCTGTTGGCAGGTACAGTTAGTTTGCATGCCACTAGATGGTTATGTTCCCATTATAGTGTGGTATGGGGAAAGTTGTAAATAAATGTTAGTTATCTTTTAGAAAAGTCCCTGCTTAATGATGCCATGGGTGTAGTTAGTGCCAATATAAATGAAAGTGTGGGAGGAGCCACACTTCGGGGCATGGGTGCCAAACACCCTGGAGCTGATAAGATGTAGTCTCCTGCAGAACTGAACTACATGCCTCTTTGCAGCGCTGCAGTCCCAGGCAAGAAGGTACAAAATACAGTAAGGACAGCTGTAGGTCTTCCACCTCAATACTGGACACTTTCACCCCCTTCCTGCCCAGGCCAATTTTCATTTTTCGGGACTGTTGCACTTTGAATGATAATTACACCGTCATGCAACACTGTACCCATATGAAATTGTTTTTTTTTTTTTGGAGACAGAGCTTTCTTTTGGTGGTATTTAATCACCACTGGGTTTTTTACTTTTTGTGCTATAAACAGAAAGAGACCGCAAATTTTGAAAAAAAAAAGTGTGCTTCTCATAGTTTCTGTTATAAAAATTTTCCTCGTACATTTTAATAAAAATTTATACTGCTACATTTCTTTGGTAAAAATAACCCAAATCAGGGCATATTATTTAGTCTTTTGAAAGTTATAGAGTCTACAAGCTATGGTACCAATCATTGAAAATTGATCACACCTGATGATGTACTGACAGCCTCATATCTTGAGGCCCTAACATGCCAGGACAGTGCAAATGCCTCCCAAATGACCCCTTTTTGGAAAGTAGACAGTACAAGGTATTTAGTAAGAAGCATGGAAAGTTTTTTGAAGTTGTAATTTTTTTCCACAATTCTTTGGAAAATGAAGAAATTAAATAAAATTAGTTTTTTTCCACATAAATGTCATAATAATGCTATTTCTTACACACGGCATAGGCATACTTGCAACTACACCCCAAAACAAATTTTGTTATAATCCACCTGAGTATGGCGATACCCTACGTGTGAGACTTTTTCACAGCCTAAAAACAAGATATACCTCTGCTCAAATCCCAATAACTAGTACATGCATTTATCCATCAGGTGCTAAAGGGGTGTAACCACATATTAACACTAGAAATTCTGAAAGACCCTCTGCACACTGGTATATACCCTTTCAAGCAAACTTTGCAATAAGTAGGGATATTTGGGATATTTGGTTCACACATATGTGCCAACTGTGTCAAAGTAATACTTCTATGGCCAATCCTACTCTGCTCTGCCTACGCAAATGCTGCTGTGGACACAATGCTAACATAGTTGAAAAGACAAAGTAGGGGAGAGCTACCAGGTCTAGGTCTGGCTACTGACCCACCATGCAACAAACAAGATATACCTGTGCTCAAATCAGAATAGCTAGTACATGCATTTATCCATCAGGTGCTAAAGGGGTGCCTAGCTCACAACTGATATGATCCAGAGATATTTAGACAGAATAAAGGTGAATAAAGTATTGGACCGGATGGCATACACCCACGGGTCCTTAAAGAATTAAGCTCTATCATTTC
The DNA here is from genome assembly GCF_062004578.1 of Staurois parvus. NCBI lineage: Eukaryota > Metazoa > Chordata > Amphibia > Anura > Ranidae > Staurois > Staurois parvus. Next base: position 10,008,435 of record NW_028318321.1, read on the forward strand.
AAAGCCATTATTTAAAATTTTTAGGCACTCTTTAATGACTGGCATAGTACCACTGGATTGGTGTAAGGCCAATGTGGTGCCAATATTAAAAAAGGGATTAAAATCTTTTCCAAGTAATTATAGGCCTGTTAGTTTAACTTCTATAGTTGGGAAGATACTGGAGAGTTTAATAAAAGACCACATAGATAAGTTCTTGCTGGAAAAAAATATTTTAAGCAACAGACAGCATGGATTCATGAAAGGCAGAAGTTGTCAAACAAATCTGATTTCTTTTTATGAGGAGGTGAGCAAAGCCTTGGACAGAGAGGTGGCGGTGGATGTGGTATACTTGGATTTTGCAAAAGAGTTTGACGCAGTTTTCCACACACAGGTAATGTGTAAGGTAAAGTCTATGGGCTTGGAAAAATCTGTATGTAAATGGATAGAAAACTGGCTAAAAGATCGTATTCAGAGAGTAATGGTTAATGATTCATACTCTGAATGGTCTAGGGTTGTCAGTGGTGTACTCCAAGGTTCAGTGTTGGGACCCTTACTTTTCAATATATTTATAAACGATATAGGGTCTGGGATTAAAAATACCATTTCAGTCTTTGCAGATGACACCAAGCTTTGCAGTGGAATAATGTCCTTACAGGATGTCTCTAATTTACAAGCCAACCTCAATGCACTGTTTAATTGGACAACTATGTGGAAGATGAGGTTTAATATTGATAAATATAAGGTTATGCACATGGGGGCTATGAATTTGCATGCATCATACATACTGGGGGGGGGGTACAAATGGGGGAATCAATGGTGGAGAAGGATCTGGGAATTCTGGTAGATCACAAGCTTAATAATGGCATGCAATGCCAAGCTGTGGTTTCTAAAGCGAGCAAAATCCTCTCTTGTATTAAAAGAGATATAGACTCCAGTGAGAGATATATCATATTACCCCTGTACAAATCATTAGTAAGACCTCATGTGGAATATGCAGTTCAATTTTGGGCACCAATTCACAAAAATAACATTTGGGAGCTGGAGAAAGTGCATAGAAGGGCAACCAAAATGATAAGAGGCATGAAGGAGCTCAGTTGGAGGAAATTAGATTTAATCTCCATATATGGAAAGGTTTCTTCACAGTAAGAGCTGTGAAAATGTGGCATAAACTCCCTCAAGAGTTGGTTCTGGCCAGCTCAGTGGATTGCTTTAAAAAAGGCCTGGATTATTTCCTAGATACACAGAATATAACTGGATACTAGCATTTATAGGTAAAGTTGATCCAGGGGAAATCCGATTGCTTCTCGGGGGATCAGGAAGGAATGTTTTCCAATGCAGGAGCAAATTCAATTATGCTTTGCTGGGGTTTTTTGCCTTCCTCTGGATCAACTGTGGGTATAGGATTATAACTATTTTTAATGGATTTAACTAGATGGACTTTTGTCTTTTTTCAGCCAGATTAACTATGTAACCAGGTACATGTTCTGAGAGGACGTTTAGGAATGTTCTCTCAGAATGGGAAAGCTCCCACCTGGCTGTTTTTTTGCAGTTGCTGAGTGGGAAGCAGTTAAACCTGAACTCCAAAAAGATCTAAAAGACAAAATGAATGCAACTGTAGTCATTAAAACATCTACAGTATAATTGGAGTTTTAAATGCAAGCAGTATAAGTACCGGTACTAAAATTTGACTTGGTTTTACCTTTTGCTATCATGGTATAGAAGAACTCAGACAGGAGGGAGGCAAGATAAAAATGACAGATAATCTTATCAGTTTCTTGCTTTTCCATTAACTGTCCAGTCACAAGCTTGTGGGAGGGACAAGACCTGCAGGTATTAATTAACTGCAGCAGACAAAGTTCATAGCTTATAAATTGGGCTCCATTGCTTGAAAAAAATGCAGTGGGCTTAGTGTACCACAATGTAGAATGGCCACTGTTGTCATGGTGCTAGGGGTGTTACTAGGATTGTAAAAGGTCTGGGGCACCTTTGGGGAAGTCAAGTAGTAAAGAAATGCAGTGAGCGTACAGTTGGTGTGGTGAAATTGTGGTAACAGTGGGAGGAGCTTAAGGGGCATGGATAAATAAAATAAGGTCAGTCTGTCCCCCAGTACAATTCCCCCCCAGGTCAGTCTGTCTTCGAGTACAATCCTTTCCCCAGGTTGATTTGTCCCCCAGTATAATCCTCCGTGTCAGTCTTTCCCCCAGTACAACCCTTCACCTCAGTTCAATATGTCCCCCAGTATAATCCCCACAGGCCAGTCTGTATCACAGTACAACTCTTAACCCCAGGTCAATTTGTCCTACAGTCCCCCTAGGTCAGACTTTAGGCAGGTGCAATCAATTCTCTCCACTGCAGGTGGCGTTCAACCCATTGCTATTGCAGAGGGAGAGGAAGTCAGGGGTTCCATGTTCCATGCTCCTCTATAAATTCTTGGGTCACTGGAGAAGTGATCTGGTTGGATGCTGCCATCCCATGTGACTCTGGTGGCCATCTTGGGTCAGGCAGAGTCTATTTAAAGGATAAGTTCTCCTTTTGTAATGTTACACCCATATTCAGAGTGTATGTTATGAAACCGAGGAAGTTGGAATGACGAAACGCATCAGTGTGTGACCATCTGTGATGTCAGCACGCAGGCCGGGACCACGTGGTGTGATGACGTGACCACTGCTGCAGAAATCCATAGGAACCAGTGTGTGGTGAGACTGTCACCAGCTACAGAAGCGGCGGCCATTATATTGGAAGTGCTATGCTTGCAATGTGCATTACTTTTTAACTCAATGTGAGTGTTATTTTAAGGGGGGATTTTTGAGGCAATAAATGTGTTTATGGTATCACACTATGTGGCTGTTTTATTTTGCCCATATATGGATTGGAACTGATATAATTTAATCTGGATGATGAGGAGATCAGAGTGAGAGCTATCAATAATTCACTGTTTGGAGATTGTTTTGGGTTGCTGGCTGATTATCCTATTGTCACTTTCACAACTATTCAGTATTAAGGAGGTTGATTTTCTACTGTGTTTCCACTGCTGGTTATTCACCAGCTTCTGGTGAGTGTTGAATTCCATGGGGTAATAATCACTGCAGGATCACATTGAAGGTGGATCAAGTTACCTTAAAGAGATATCACATCACTGAAATTAACTGAACTTCTTCACACATTTTTTTCACTTTGGTGGAAGTTTTTATACTATGTCATCTACAAATAGTTTCTTTTATTGGATATTGGTTTATTTGAGACCCTTCTTAAGGGTAATTTAGTATGAAAAATCTCCAAAAGGCATCAAATTATAGATTAGACATTCTTATAATATGTCAACAAAAGTTAGATTTTATTTCCATCATTTACACTTTCAAAATAACAGAAAACAAAAAAATGGCGTCTGCAAAAGTTTGGGCACCCTGCAGAGTTAATATCTTGTACTGCCCCCTTTGGCAAGTATCACAGCTTGTAAACGCTTTTTGTAGCCAGCCAAGAGTCTTTCAATTCTTGTTTGAGGTATCTTTGCCCATTCTTCCTTACAAAAGTCTTCCAGTTCTTTGAGATTTCTGGGCTGTCTGTCACACACTGCTCTTTTAAGGTCTATCCATAGATTTTCAATTATGTTGAGGTCAGGAGATTGTGAAGGCCATGGCAAAACCTTCAGTTTACGCCTCTTGATGTAATCCCCCGTGGATTTCGAGGTGTGTTTAGGATCATTATCCATTTGTAGAAGCCATCCTCTCTTTAACTTCAGCTTTTTCACAGATGGCATCAAGTTACCATCCAAAATTTGCTGAAATTTTATTGAATTCATTTTTCCTTCTACTCGTGAGATGTTCCCTGTGCCACTGGCTGAAACACAACCCCAAAGCATGATTGATCCAACCCCATGCTTAACAGTTGGACAGAGGTTCTTTTCATTAAATTCTGTGCCCCTTCTTCTCCAAACGTACCTTTGCTCATTCCAGCCAAAGAGTTCAATTTTAACCTCATCGGTCCACAGAACTTGTTTCCAAACTGCATCAGGCTTGTCTATATGTTCATTTGCAAAGTTCAAACGATGATTTTTGTGGTGAGGACGTAGAAGAGGTTTTCTTCTGATGACTCTTCCATGAAGACCATATTTGTACAAGTATCTCTTTATAGTGGAATAGTGTACCACAACTCCAGTGTCTGCCAGATCTTTCTGGAGGGATCGTGCAGTCAAACGTGGGTTTTGAATTGTTTTTCTCACAATCCTACGAGCTGTTCTGTCTGATATTTTTCTTGGTCTTTCAGATCTTGCTTTAACTTCCACTGTTCCTGATGACTGCCATTTCTTAACTACATTCCGAACAGAGGATATTGACATCTGAAAACGCTTTGCTATCTTCTTATAGCATTCTCCAGCTTTGTGAGCGTCAACTATTTTCAGTTTCAGTTTTCTAGACAACTGCTTAGAAGAGCCCATGGTGCTGATTGTTGGGGCAAGGTCAGATGAATCTGGGCATTTAAAACCGTTGAGATTGACATAACCTGGTCTTCCCAGACGATGATTGAGAACAATCCATGACACTGGCAGGTATCAGCTTTGCAAAGGGGGTAGTGCATGCTATAAATTCTGCAGGGTGCCCAAACTTTTGCAGATGCCATTTTTTTGTTTTCTGTTATTTTGAAAGTGTAAATGATGGAAATAAAATCTAACTTTTGTTGACATATTATAAGAATGTCTAATCTGCAATTTGATGCCTTTTGGAGATTTTTCCATCTTTCCTTGGCTTCTTTATGCACATTAATACAAATTTTTAGCTGGGGTGCCAAACTTTCGATCCCCACTGTATATCAGGCCTCAAAATTTCCACTCGCCTGCTCGCATTTGGCAAGTGGAAATAATGTTGGGGTGAGTCATGTACAGGCAGTATACAGGAAGTATATACACAAGAAGTTTATACACAAAGGTGGACATTCATAATATATTTCATATCATGTTTCATTGATTATTGGGTTTTTTTTGTAACAGACAACACATTTTCTGTGTTCATTATTAGATATAAAGCATTATATTTGATTAAGATTACATTTGATATTTTAGCATTTATGAACTATTTTATGAATTTGTAATTGATCACCTTTTTTTAATATTTTCTTTGGTATCAGATTTGGGATTTGAACACGTGATATTTTTATATATTTTCACATATATATATTTTTTATTTCATTTATTTATCAAGGAAAGTAATTGTGTGGTGCTGAAACAATACTTATATAAACTAAAGGAATAGAATTTCTAGTTTGACCAGTGAATCTTTGTTCATTTTAAATGCCCGATCATAAGCAGAGGAAAAAATAGGACTTTCCCTTTGAACATGACTAGACAATTAAAGTGAACACTGGATGGTTAAAGTGGAACTTCTATCTCTCAATCAACATTGACTATTTTTAATTCTTATTCTGCAAGGCCTAGTAAATAGATAGGAAAGTATATTATATTTACTGGTTTTAAACTTTTTTCTTTTACATTTCTTCAGTTACCGCCTGGTTTCAGGAAATAAGCAAATGATGTCATACATCTCAGGAAACTTCAAGAGGGGATGAGAGGTTTTCTCAACTAAGCACACACTTCCCTCCTACATGCCTGAGCTAAGGACAGGTAGATTCCAGGAAGCAAATGCTACATGAATCATCTGCCCTTACTCGAGTTGGCCACAGCCAAAAATGCTAGGGGGGGGGGGGTCAAAGTGATTTCTCAGCAAAAAAAAAAAACATGGATACATGGATGATGGGACAGTTTATTTGAATATTAAAATTTAATTAAATAGCGTTTTTGGTTTGTGGTGCTCAGATGCAATGTAGTTCCAGTTTAACAATCTACCTGTTTAATACATTTGACTGACTGTGTTGGTAATGAAATGTCTGTTCATCTTACCATAATAGACACCATATCCTCCCATGAAGAGGTGTCCGGGTTGAAGGTTGCTATACCCAATTCATCTGTCACTGCGGTCAAGTTCAGGTCTTCTTCTTCAAAGCCCACCACTAAGTATACTGTTTCATTCACTTTGGGGGATTCTGTTCTGTCTAAGAGCTTTATCTATGATAAAAAGTGAAGACACATAAGTAACTTTATACTATCCTGGCCAACCAAAATAAACTAGATGATAAAAGCTCCTGGGATGTTTGTTACCGCTAATTAAAAGGAATTAAAATTCACAGTCAAAATAAATCTCTGAACTGTATAGACCTATGTCCTAATCGTGGTTCAGTTTAAAGTATATATAAACTCTCACCTTGTAAAACAACCAATTCAGTTGACCTTTTCCCCCTCTTTTTTATAACTAATCACGTTCTCAATTGCATAAGGAGCTCAGAGAGCTGTAGGAGGGGAAACAGCAATACATGGTACAGTAGGCACAAATTAGTAATATGAAATGCTGGATTTACATATTCTTTAAGGCTCTGGGAATCTGACCAAACACCCAGGGCACATATTACATGGGAGTAAGAAGGAGAGAAGCGCCTCTAAGTGCAGTATTGACATTATTTATTTAGCAAACAATGTAAAACCACTCACATTGTGTAAGATAAAGAAAGGCTCAAATGGGTAAAGTGAATCGCTGTGTCCTTGCTGTACTGGCTGCGTCCGCACTGAGGAGACTGTGGATGTGAAGACTATGGAGTGGTTTTTGTCCACAGTACTTAGAGGTGCTTCTCTCCTTCTTACTTCTATACAGAGTTTGCTACAGCTACATGAAGCTAGCCATAGTGCTATATGGACCAGGGGCAGACTGACCATTTGGAAACTCGGGCACTGCCCGAGGGCCCGGGGTCAGTAGGGGGCCCCATGAGATGCCCCTGGTACCATTTTTATAGGCTTTTTTAAGTTTGGGCAAAGACACAGGGGCCCCATGAGCCCCTATTGCCCGAGGGCCCCGTGAGTTGTCTGTCCGCCCCTGATATGGACTTTATCCTAACTGGACTTTAGTGTGTGTCCTTTATATATAGGAGTTGGGTACCTGCTTTTTGCGCTGATTTTACTTTGTTCACAGTGGTTTTTGTCTTTTTACATATTACATGGGAGCCTGGGTCACTTGACACATGATACATAGGGGAGTCTAGAGTGATTCTAGTCTCTTAACCACCACCAGCTCCTGAGCCAACCAGTTTTGCACAGACACTTCACAATTACTCTATTCCACTCCACATCTCAGAGCAGTTAATTCACTTCCCAAGATACTTTTTCCAGCTGAGAAGAGAGCCAAGGTACTGTACTTCTTTTCTTTTAACTGTACCTAAAAATTAAGATACATGTATAGTCCACACATTGGTATTTCTTTGGTATGAACACCTTTTCAACGGTCCAGCATACTGGCTATAATTGCTAAATATTTCATTTTCCTAAAGTCCTGGAATCTATATTTGAAGCTGTCCTTATAATTATCCTACCAATACTCAGAACTGGTGCTGTAGTGCTACTCATCCACACATTGTGCTACTCAATTCACGCCTTAAGCCTTATCCAGTCCTGAGCCTTATCCCATAGCTCCAGGGGCAGTTCTCCTCTGTTCACAAGAACATCCTTCCTTCACTGTTGCTGGTGTCCCAGGAGAGGAATCCAGACACCTCCTTCCACAGATAAAGGCAGGGGAAGGGCCAATCCTCACTTACTGAGGGGAGTGCCAGTAGCTAGGGGAACCCTAACTTTGGCCACGCCCATATTCACTGGTAGTGTCTATTGTTACATGTTTCTGTCCCTCAACACGTTTCGTCCAATGGACTTCCTCAGGAGTAGGGTGTGTCAGACTCGTCAAGCTACCAGTTATATTACTTCCACCCTCAACCCCACTGTTTAACAAAGTCCTCAATGATACTCACTCCACATTTCAATTCAATACTATTTCAATTACATATTTATTATACTTTAATATAAATATAAAAAAAAAACCTCCAAACATATCCCTATACAGTATATAATAAATATGTTACAATAAACACATGCTAAACCATATTAAAAAGATAATACGCTTATAGACCACCTACAGTATTTTATATTAAAATTGGCTCAGTTTTAAAATCATCAGGCATACAGTACAATAAAACCCTCTACCAGGATGATTTAATGATTTGTTAAAAAACAGCTCAAATACAGTTTTACATGAACCCTTTTAAAGCCACTGACGTATGTCATATGTTTGTGGTTTAGGGGGGAGTTGGCCCAAATCGGACAAGCTGACTCACAGGCTTCATCTGCTCATCAGTAGACCCAGGACAAGCATAGTGAGTGTCACTGGTTAGAGAGGAGCGGGATCAGTGAACATCCATTCACCGATTTCCCCTTCCTGTTATTGACCCAGACGTGACGTGTAAAACATCACTTCCGGGTTCTGGGGTCACTGTATGGCTTGGGAAGAAATGAATGCAGCGCGATCATAGAATGACAGATGAGACATCAGGGGGTTTATTTACTAAAGCTGGAGAGTCCAAAATCAGACTCCCTTCTGCATAGAAACCAATCAGCTTCCAGTTTCATTGCCAAAGCTTCATTGAACAAGCTGAGGTTAGAAGCTGATTGGTTTCTATGCAGAAGGGAGTCTGATTTTGGACTCTCCAGCTTTAGTAAATAAACCCCCAGGGGTCTTCTAAACGCCTAATGTATCATTAATGAGAACCTGTCTCCAAAGAATGCATTGCATAAGGGACTTTTTGTAATGTTTTGTAATAAAAAGAAATTTACACCAAAGCACTTAAATCCCCCCCTCAAGGTTTTTGAGAGACCCACATATATGCATGTATGCAACATAAATAAATGAGCTGAGGGTGCCTATGTATGAAAACATTGATTGCGCTCCACGTTACATATTGCTGTGCACCCCAGAGTGAACTCAATTAGAAGCCCATTATTCATAGTTAACGCCAATCTAATGACCTGTATAGGATTTTCAATCATTGCCTATGGAAAATATAGGGTAGTGTATTTTTAACGGAAATGTTTCGTTTCATAAACTGTTGTGCTACTATTGTGTGACTTGAAAAACTGAACCTACAACTATTTATTTATCTAGGGTGTCTGCTATCAGAAAATATATAATGTTTAGGGGTTTTGCATAATCTTCAGCCCTAAAATGTTTTTTTAAACATATGTGCAAAAAAAGCAAATATGGCTTTGGCAGCAAAAGGGTTAAAGCAGAATTTCAGCTAGAGCCTACACTGCCTTAAAAAATCTCTCTACCCCTTGCTAACAGCTATACTATGTATTGAATGTACTTTTTGTGATAAACTTCCCAATCAGCCCAATCTATCTCAAAAATTCAATAAACCAACATATTCCAAAAGGTGATGATCAAATCTAAACTAAAATAATAATAAACCACCCCTCTAATATATATTCCAAAATCATCAAATATAAATAATAAAATAACATAAATAAAATAAAATATAATAAATTAAAATATATATAAAAGTGTCCAAATCTCCAAAAAATAATAATAATAATAATAAGTGTCCAAATCTCCAAAAAAGTATGTAATATAAACAAATAAATGTCCAAAAAGTCCCAAGAAAAACAAAAACGTTCTTTATGTGTTCAGTGAAGCAAAACCATTCTCCAAAAATGCCTTGTTATCCTCAAAAGTAAAAAGAAAAATATATCATAGTGTAATATCCTCAAACATATATATATGCTTCACACTGTGCAAAACTCAAATCACACCAAAAATAGTGAAAAATCAATAAATAAAAATAAACGTGAGAACTCGTGATCACTCCAATCTCAAGTGAAAAATGATACTAGGTACCAATATCCTATATACTCCAGCCAAAGTAGATGCTAAATACCATTACCCTCTTATGGTATATTCAGGCATATACTGTTAGATAGGAAAGGCATTCCTCCATCACTCTTATCCCGGGGTATTCCTCATATGGACAAAGAGAAGGCTCAATCAGGCAGATTTCATAAAAAGATATAAATTTATTCCACACTTACATGTAAAAACACTTTATCCAGCTTTCTGTACTGCACATTTCAGTCTCTGGTTGAAAAAAACGATCGTTTCCAACCGACAAAATGGCCGCGGCGACACTTCCGGTTAGCGTGCGTGCGTAATGACGTCACGCGTTTCGTCACTTCCGGACTTCATCTGAAGGGATACAGACGTCTAATTGGTCTCTCCTTATAATCCACTGTCTTTTAATGGGGTGAGGCCGGATCCGCCATATTGCATGAGGGAAACATCGCAATAGAACCCCATGTAGCCTCCCGCAAACCCCCAATACCGGAAATACTACTCGCAGTTATACACTAATATCACCAACGATACTACATATCTATATACAACCTTTCTACATATGAGATCAACAAATAACAAGCTCACATGCAGATAGTATATATTCAGGGAAATAAGCATATTCCATCGATTACCCAGTACCACCATATACCACTCCCAATATAATCTACCAGGTGAAACACAGCAACAACTACTTATTATAGTAAACCTCTATTCATATATATTTTACATAATTACACTATATAATGTATGATCCTAATATGTATCATAATATTCAACCCCGTGCTCCCCCTAGTGGTCGTATAATAATACTGCTACTAAACCCATTAATTATAAAATCAGTACACCAATCTCTACATTAATTATTTTAAATAATCACATAATTCCACTATATAATGAATGACCCTAATATGTATCATAATATTATGCCCAGTGCTCCCTCTAGTGGTCGTAAGATAGTACTGCTACTAAACATATTATTTATAAAACCAATACCCCAATCTCTAAAATAATTCACTATCAATATATTACCAATAGTAAACCCTAATGACATAAATAATCACCGCTCTACTTATTTCAATAGAATATATAAAAAAGTTACATTTAAAATAAAGTATTAATTAAAATATATAAGAATGTGTATCCATAGATAAACATACATCTATGGATATAAACCACTGTTATTTCAAATACATTATTATAAAATTAATATACCCGAATTATCCAAACTATCATTAAATTACTGCTCCTTATTTATCTATCTGAAATAAAACAATTCAAATCTAGCTCTATATTTAGTCCCTTTGGTTTCAATGTATTCATCCTAAAGATCCAAAAGGTTTCATTTTGTGACAATTTCTTAATTCTATTACCCCCTCTCCAATGTCCTTCCACAGTGTCAATTCCACAAAATTTTAACTGACTAGGATCTGAATTATGGAATTCCTTAAAATGTCTCGATACACTATGATCCTTCTTCCCTTTAATAATATTCCTCACATGTTCTTCCAACCTTTTTCGTAAGTTCCTTTTTGTTCTCCCTATATACTGGAAATGACAAGGACATTCCAGCATATATGTAACGTATTTTGTGTCACATGTAATAAATTGTTTAATTAGAAATTCTTCACCAGTAGAACAAGAAGCGAAGGAAGGAGTCTTCTTATTCTTAATTTTAGTAATTTTACACATTCTACATTTTCTGCACGGATAGAATCCTTTTAGATTAAACATATTGCCCATTTTCTTTGGAGGGGATATTATTCCTTTCACCAAGGTGCTCCTCAAATTATTCGTTTTTCTATAAATAAAACTTGGTTTATTTGGTAACACCGGGCCTAGCACATTATCCTTCTGTAATATTGGCCAATGTTTAATTAAAACCTTCTCAATTTCTTTAAACTGACAATTAAAACGTGAATAAAACGCATATTCCCTTTTATTATTATTCTCCTCTTTCATTTTAAATTTTTCTTTAATTTTCCCGTCACCTAAATAATTCTGACTAATTTTAAATCGTATGCTCTCTAATTTTTCTGGATCATAACCTTTGGAAACAAACCTCTCTTTAATAACCTTAGATTGTGCTATAAAGTCCTCCAATCTTGAACAGTTCCTCATAATTCTAGTAAACTGTCCTTTTGGTATGCCTTGTATCCATTGCGGATGATGACAACTAGTCACAGGAATATATCCGTTTCTATCCGTATCTTTAAAATAAGTTTTAAAACATAATCTGTTATTATATTTAAAAATAGTAAGATCTAAAAAATTGGCCGATTGATTACTTATATTATATGTAAATTCCAATTCGTAATTATTGGTTTCAATAAATCTCAAAAACTTTAATAGATTCTTCTCCGTGCCCTCCCAAATTACCAAAATATCGTCAATGTATCTCTTCCATATTGTTAGCCCCTCCCACCTTTTACCATAAATCTCTTTCTCTTCCCATTTTGCTAGGAAAATATTCGCCAAACTCGGAGCGAATTTGGCGCCCATTGCGACACCCTTCCTTTGCTCATAATATTCACCATTATACCAGAAATAGTTCTTTCTCATTGTGAATTCTAATAATTGAATGATAAATTTTCTCTGTTTAAGGTGCAAGTCAGTATAATTTAACAGAGCCCATTTAATGGCTTCTACTCCATCTTTATGTATAATGTTAGTATAAAGGGAGTTTACATCTATAGTAACTAGAAACATTCCGTGAGTACTCTCCATTCCCTCTAATAAACTAATCACATCTTGACTATCCTTTATATATGATTGCATGTTTTTAACCACTGGTTGCAAATAAAAATCTATGTATTCTCCCACCCTTGAATGTATAGAATCAATCCCATTAATAATGGGTCTCCCTGGGGGTCTACTAAGACTTTTATGAATTTTTGGCAATATATACATGTATGGAATCTTACATGACAAAGGAACCAAATATAGAGCCTCTTTCTCATTAATAATTTTATCTTCTTCAGCCTTTTTGACTAACTTCTGGAGCTGTTTTTTATATAAAATAGTTGGATTTTTTAAAATTTTTTCATAAGTTTCACTATCACTTAAAATACGATCCATTTCTTTTTCATATTCCATCCTATCCATTATTACCACCCCTCCACCCTTGTCTGCCGGTCTTATAATAATATTTTTCTTTTTCTTAAGAGCCTCTAAACCCTGATGAATAGATTCTTCCTCCCTAAATTTTCTTAAATTCACTTCATATAAATCGTCTACTACCATTTGCTTGAATACTTCTATGTTCATATTCCTTGAATTCACCGGATTGAACGTAGACTTGTTTTTTAAATTACTACATACATATTTTGACCTCGGCATAGGGTTCAATGTATTAGTTTGGCCGGGTAACGAAGCAAAGTATTTTTTAATATTTAATCTTCTAATGTATTTATTAACATCTATGTAAGTCTCAAATTTATTCAAGTTTGATTTCGGGGCAAATTTTAGACCTTTATCTAATACCAATATTTCATTCTCTGTCAAAGGGACTGAACTTAAGTTGTAAATTCCTTCACCTATCCTTCGTTCCTCTTCCTTTTGTTTATATTCCCTTTGTCCTGTGTTTGCTCCCCTACACAGTAATTTTGAGGGCCACTTACTTCTTCCTCTCTCGGGGCATGATTTCCCCCCCATTCCCTTCTTTGGTAGTAAGGGGGATTTCTCGGTCCTCCCCCTCCCCATTGGGGTTGGTAATATGGTCTCATGAACGGTGGTGGGCCCGGAGGACGACCTCTGTAGTTCCTCTGAAAAAAATTTCCCCTTCCTCTATTCCTATTGGGACTATAGTAGTTCCCTCTTGGACTATAATAGTCATTCCAGCCTTCTAAGGGCTGAAATCTATTCTGTATCGGGACATTGTATACTTGATTAGCTGTATTTTTTATTTTAGCATTATCTTTCCCTGAAACTGCTTTTGGTTCTGTTTTCTTCCCTGGAATAGGTAAATTCTCCTTATTCCTATTTTGACTCTGGAAATTCTGTTCCTGTACAAGTCTATTCCTTCCATCATCATCTAGTAGCGATTTCGCCGGTGATGATTCTGTAGATTGGCAATTTATAAAATTCGCCGATTCCTGCCATTTATAAATTTTATTCGCCTGATAGTCCCCCATGTCCCTGATGAATTTCTTATGTTTTTTCCTCTTAATTTCTCCATCTTTTTTATTTAGCTGTTCCTGTAGGGTCTGATATACACCATTAAGATCCCTTTTCTCTTTAAATTCTTCCACCTTCTTTTTCATCTCCTCTAGTTTAATTTCTACTGACCTAAGTTTCCTTTTCTTCCTCTCTATCAACATAATCAATAGTTGTTCCTCACATGTGTGAAAGAATTTCTTCCACTCAGTTAAGGAATCTTCATCATTAAGGCCATCATTAGGGACCAGATCCCATCTTAATCTCCTTGGGACTATACCTTCCTTAATATATTTCTCAAATGAGACAATGTCCCACCATAATTGTAATTTCCTTTCCATAGTATAGCCCACTTTTTTCATTAGTACCTCCACATTTGCGTCACAGGCTGTTTGAGTAGTTGAAAATACTTCCTCTAAATTGATTTTCCTAGTATCCATAAAGTTAAATACGTCCATATTAAAATTCTCAGTGATCCTAAATATTAAACAATAAATCAAATATCCTATACACACCTAAATTAAAATTCAAGGAGAACAAAACACCCCCTGGTGTAAGACAATCAATCAAAAAGCTCCTATACAGCCACAAAACACTACTTCCTCCCTAGGAAGTGAATAAACTATTGAATGTACTTTTTGTGATAAACTTCCCAATCAGCCCAATCTATCTCAAAAATTCAATAAACCAACATATTCCAAAAGGTGATGATCAAATCTAAACTAAAATAATAATAAACCACCCCTCTAATATATATTCCAAAATCATCAAATATAAATAATAAAATAACATAAATAAAATAAAATATAATAAATTAAAATATATATAAAAGTATATAGGGAGAACAAAAAGGAACTTACGAAAAAGGTTGGAAGAACATGTGAGGAATATTATTAAAGGGAAGAAGGATCATAGTGTATCGAGACATTTTAAGGAATTCCATAATTCAGATCCTAGTCAGTTAAAATTTTGTGGAATTGACACTGTGGAAGGACATTGGAGAGGGGGTAATAGAATTAAGAAATTGTCACAAAATGAAACCTTTTGGATCTTTAGGATGAATACATTGAAACCAAAGGGACTAAATATAGAGCTAGATTTGAATTGTTTTATTTCAGATAGATAAATAAGGAGCAGTAATTTAATGATAGTTTGGATAATTCGGGTATATTAATTTTATAATAATGTATTTGAAATAACAGTGGTTTATATCCATAGATGTATGTTTATCTATGGATACACATTCTTATATATTTTAATTAATACTTTATTTTAAATGTAACTTTTTTATATATTCTATTGAAATAAGTAGAGCGGTGATTATTTATGTCATTAGGGTTTACTATTGGTAATATATTGATAGTGAATTATTTTAGAGATTGGGGTATTGGTTTTATAAATAATATGTTTAGTAGCAGTACTATCTTACGACCACTAGAGGGAGCACTGGGCATAATATTATGATACATATTAGGGTCATTCATTATATAGTGGAATTATGTGATTATTTAAAATAATTAATGTAGAGATTGGTGTACTGATTTTATAATTAATGGGTTTAGTAGCAGTATTATTATACGACCACTAGGGGGAGCACGGGGTTGAATATTATGATACATATTAGGATCATACATTATATAGTGTAATTATGTAAAATATATATGAATAGAGGTTTACTATAATAAGTAGTTGTTGCTGTGTTTCACCTGGTAGATTATATTGGGAGTGGTATATGGTGGTACTGGGTAATCGATGGAATATGCTTATTTCCCTGAATATATACTATCTGCATGTGAGCTTGTTATTTGTTGATCTCATATGTAGAAAGGTTGTATATAGATATGTAGTATCGTTGGTGATATTAGTGTATAACTGCGAGTAGTATTTCCGGTATTGGGGGTTTGCGGGAGGCTACATGGGGTTCTATTGCGATGTTTCCCTCATGCAATATGGCGGATCCGGCCTCACCCCATTAAAAGACAGTGGATTATAAGGAGAGACCAATTAGACGTCTGTATCCCTTCAGATGAAGTCCGGAAGTGACGAAACGCGTTAGGGGAGTGACGTCATTACGCACGCACGCTAACCGGAAGTGTCGCCGCGGCCATTTTGTCGGTTGGAAACGATCGTTTTTTCAACCAGAGACTGAAATGTGCAGTACAGAAAGCTGGATAAAGTGTTTTTACATGTAAGTGTGGAATAAATTTATATCTTTTTATGAAATCTGCCTGATTGAGCCTTCTCTTTGTCCATATGAGGAATACCCCGGGATAAGAGTGATGGAGGAATGCCTTTCCTATCTAACAGTATATGCCTGAATATACCATAAGAGGGTAATGGTATTTAGCATCTACTTTGGCTGGAGTATATAGGATATTGGTACCTAGTATCATTTTTCACTTGAGATTGGAGTGATCACGAGTTCTCACGTTTATTTTTATTTATTGATTTTTCACTATTTTTGGTGTGATTTGAGTTTTGCACAGTGTGAAGCATATATATATGTTTGAGGATATTACACTATGATATATTTTTCTTTTTACTTTTGAGGATAACAAGGCATTTTTGGAGAATGGTTTTGCTTCACTGAACACATAAAGAACGTTTTTGTTTTTCTTGGGACTTTTTGGACATTTATTTGTTTATATTACATACTTTTTTGGAGATTTGGACACTTATTATTATTATTATTATTTTTTGGAGATTTGGACACTTTTATATATATTTTAATTTATTATATTTTATTTTATTTATGTTATTTTATTATTTATATTTGATGATTTTGGAATATATATTAGAGGGGTGGTTTATTATTATTTTAGTTTAGATTTGATCATCACCTTTTGGAATATGTTGGTTTATTGAATTTTTGAGATAGATTGGGCTGATTGGGAAGTTTATCACAAAAAGTACATTCAATAGTTTATTCACTTCCTAGGGAGGAAGTAGTGTTTTGTGGCTGTATAGGAGCTTTTTGATTGATTGTCTTACACCAGGGGGTGTTTTGTTCTCCTTGAATTTTAATTTAGGTGTGTATAGGATATTTGATTTATTGTTTAATATTTAGGATCACTGAGAATTTTAATATGGACGTATTTAACTTTATGGATACTAGGAAAATCAATTTAGAGGAAGTATTTTCAACTACTCAAACAGCCTGTGACGCAAATGTGGAGGTACTAATGAAAAAAGTGGGCTATACTATGGAAAGGAAATTACAATTATGGTGGGACATTGTCTCATTTGAGAAATATATTAAGGAAGGTATAGTCCCAAGGAGATTAAGATGGGATCTGGTCCCTAATGATGGCCTTAATGATGAAGATTCCTTAACTGAGTGGAAGAAATTCTTTCACACATGTGAGGAACAACTATTGATTATGTTGATAGAGAGGAAGAAAAGGAAACTTAGGTCAGTAGAAATTAAACTAGAGGAGATGAAAAAGAAGGTGGAAGAATTTAAAGAGAAAAGGGATCTTAATGGTGTATATCAGACCCTACAGGAACAGCTAAATAAAAAAGATGGAGAAATTAAGAGGAAAAAACATAAGAAATTCATCAGGGACATGGGGGACTATCAGGCGAATAAAATTTATAAATGGCAGGAATCGGCGAATTTTATAAATTGCCAATCTACAGAATCATCACCGGCGAAATCGCTACTAGATGATGATGGAAGGAATAGACTTGTACAGGAACAGAATTTCCAGAGTCAAAATAGGAATAAGGAGAATTTACCTATTCCAGGGAAGAAAACAGAACCAAAAGCAGTTTCAGGGAAAGATAATGCTAAAATAAAAAATACAGCTAATCAAGTATACAATGTCCCGATACAGAATAGATTTCAGCCCTTAGAAGGCTGGAATGACTATTATAGTCCAAGAGGGAACTACTATAGTCCCAATAGGAATAGAGGAAGGGGAAATTTTTTTCAGAGGAACTACAGAGGTCGTCCTCCGGGCCCACCACCGTTCATGAGACCATATTACCAACCCCAATGGGGAGGGGGAGGACCGAGAAATCCCCCTTACTACCAAAGAAGGGAATGGGGGGGAAATTATGCCCCGAGAGAGGAAGAAGTAAGTGGCCCTCAAAATTACTGTGTAGGGGAGCAAACACAGGACAAAGGGAATATAAACAAAAGGAAGAGGAACGAAGGATAGGTGAAGGAATTTACAACTTAAGTTCAGTCCCTTTGACAGAGAATGAAATATTGGTATTAGATAAAGGTCTAAAATTTGCCCCGAAATCGAACTTGAATAAATTTGAGACTTACATAGATGTTAATAAATACATTAGAAGATTAAATATTAAAAAATACTTTGCTTCGTTACCCGGCCAAACTAATACATTGAACCCTATGCCGAGGTCAAAATATGTATGTAGTAATTTAAAAAACAAGTCTACGTTCAATCCGGTGAATTCAAGGAATATGAACATAGAAGTATTCAAGCAAATGGTAGTAGACGATTTATATGAAGTGAATTTAAGAAAATTTAGGGAGGAAGAATCTATTCATCAGGGTTTAGAGGCTCTTAAGAAAAAGAAAAATATTATTATAAGACCGGCAGACAAGGGTGGAGGGGTGGTAATAATGGATAGGATGGAACATGAAAAAGAAATGGATCGTATTTTAAGTGATAGTGAAACTTATGAAAAAATTTTAAAAAATCCAACTATTTTATATAAAAAACAGCTCCAGAAGTTAGTCAAAAAGGCTGAAGAAGATAAAATTATTAATGAGAAAGAGGCTCTATATTTGGTTCCTTTGTCATGTAAGATTCCATACATGTATATATTGCCAAAAATTCATAAAAGTCTTAGTAGACCCCCAGGGAGACCCATTATTAATGGGATTGATTCTATACATTCAAGGGTGGGAGAATACATAGATTTTTATTTGCAACCAGTGGTTAAAAACATGCAATCATATATAAAGGATAGTCAAGATGTGATTAGTTTATTAGAGGGAATGGAGAGTACTCACGGAATGTTTCTAGTTACTATAGATGTAAACTCCCTTTATACTAACATTATACATAAAGATGGAGTAGAAGCCATTAAATGGGCTCTGTTAAATTATACTGACTTGCACCTTAAACAGAGAAAATTTATCATTCAATTATTAGAATTCACAATGAGAAAGAACTATTTCTGGTATAATGGTGAATATTATGAGCAAAGGAAGGGTGTCGCAATGGGCGCCAAATTCGCTCCGAGTTTGGCGAATATTTTCCTAGCAAAATGGGAAGAGAAAGAGATTTATGGTAAAAGGTGGGAGGGGCTAACAATATGGAAGAGATACATTGACGATATTTTGGTAATTTGGGAGGGCACGGAGAAGAATCTATTAAAGTTTTTGAGATTTATTGAAACCAATAATTACGAATTGGAATTTACATATAATATAAGTAATCAATCGGCCAATTTTTTAGATCTTACTATTTTTAAATATAATAACAGATTATGTTTTAAAACTTATTTTAAAGATACGGATAGAAACGGATATATTCCTGTGACTAGTTGTCATCATCCGCAATGGATACAAGGCATACCAAAAGGACAGTTTACTAGAATTATGAGGAACTGTTCAAGATTGGAGGACTTTATAGCACAATCTAAGGTTATTAAAGAGAGGTTTGTTTCCAAAGGTTATGATCCAGAAAAATTAGAGAGCATACGATTTAAAATTAGTCAGAATTATTTAGGTGACGGGAAAATTAAAGAAAAATTTAAAATGAAAGAGGAGAATAATAATAAAAGGGAATATGCGTTTTATTCACGTTTTAATTGTCAGTTTAAAGAAATTGAGAAGGTTTTAATTAAACATTGGCCAATATTACAGAAGGATAATGTGCTAGGCCCGGTGTTACCAAATAAACCAAGTTTTATTTATAGAAAAACGAATAATTTGAGGAGCACCTTGGTGAAAGGAATAATATCCCCTCCAAAGAAAATGGGCAATATGTTTAATCTAAAAGGATTCTATCCGTGCAGAAAATGTAGAATGTGTAAAATTACTAAAATTAAGAATAAGAAGACTCCTTCCTTCGCTTCTTGTTCTACTGGTGAAGAATTTCTAATTAAACAATTTATTACATGTGACACAAAATACGTTACATATATGCTGGAATGTCCTTGTCATTTCCAGTATATAGGGAGAACAAAAAGGAACTTACGAAAAAGGTTGGAAGAACATGTGAGGAATATTATTAAAGGGAAGAAGGATCATAGTGTATCGAGACATTTTAAGGAATTCCATAATTCAGATCCTAGTCAGTTAAAATTTTGTGGAATTGACACTGTGGAAGGACATTGGAGAGGGGGTAATAGAATTAAGAAATTGTCACAAAATGAAACCTTTTGGATCTTTAGGATGAATACATTGAAACCAAAGGGACTAAATATAGAGCTAGATTTGAATTGTTTTATTTCAGATAGATAAATAAGGAGCAGTAATTTAATGATAGTTTGGATAATTCGGGTATATTAATTTTATAATAATGTATTTGAAATAACAGTGGTTTATATCCATAGATGTATGTTTATCTATGGATACACATTCTTATATATTTTAATTAATACTTTATTTTAAATGTAACTTTTTTATATATTCTATTGAAATAAGTAGAGCGGTGATTATTTATGTCATTAGGGTTTACTATTGGTAATATATTGATAGTGAATTATTTTAGAGATTGGGGTATTGGTTTTATAAATAATATGTTTAGTAGCAGTACTATCTTACGACCACTAGAGGGAGCACTGGGCATAATATTATGATACATATTAGGGTCATTCATTATATAGTGGAATTATGTGATTATTTAAAATAATTAATGTAGAGATTGGTGTACTGATTTTATAATTAATGGGTTTAGTAGCAGTATTATTATACGACCACTAGGGGGAGCACGGGGTTGAATATTATGATACATATTAGGATCATACATTATATAGTGTAATTATGTAAAATATATATGAATAGAGGTTTACTATAATAAGTAGTTGTTGCTGTGTTTCACCTGGTAGATTATATTGGGAGTGGTATATGGTGGTACTGGGTAATCGATGGAATATGCTTATTTCCCTGAATATATACTATCTGCATGTGAGCTTGTTATTTGTTGATCTCATATGTAGAAAGGTTGTATATAGATATGTAGTATCGTTGGTGATATTAGTGTATAACTGCGAGTAGTATTTCCGGTATTGGGGGTTTGCGGGAGGCTACATGGGGTTCTATTGCGATGTTTCCCTCATGCAATATGGCGGATCCGGCCTCACCCCATTAAAAGACAGTGGATTATAAGGAGAGACCAATTAGACGTCTGTATCCCTTCAGATGAAGTCCGGAAGTGACGCGCGTTAGGAGAGTGACGTCATTACGCACGCACGCTAACCGGAAGTGTCGCCGCGGCCATTTTGTCGGTTGGAAACGATCGTTTTTTCAACCAGAGACTGAAATGTGCAGTACAGAAAGCTGGATAAAGTGTTTTTACATGTAAGTGTGGAATAAATTTATATCTTTTTATGAAATCTGCCTGATTGAGCCTTCTCTTTGTCCATATGAGGAATACCCCGGGATAAGAGTGATGGAGGAATGCCTTTCCTATCTAACAGTATATGCCTGAATATACCATAAGAGGGTAATGGTATTTAGCATCTACTTTGGCTGGAGTATATAGGATATTGGTACCTAGTATCATTTTTCACTTGAGATTGGAGTGATCACGAGTTCTCACGTTTATTTTTATTTATTGATTTTTCACTATTTTTGGTGTGATTTGAGTTTTGCACAGTGTGAAGCATATATATATGTTTGAGGATATTACACTATGATATATTTTTCTTTTTACTTTTGAGGATAACAAGGCATTTTTGGAGAATGGTTTTGCTTCACTGAACACATAAAGAACGTTTTTGTTTTTCTTGGGACTTTTTGGACATTTATTTGTTTATATTACATACTTTTTTGGAGATTTGGACACTTATTATTATTATTATTATTTTTTGGAGATTTGGACACTTTTATATATATTTTAATTTATTATATTTTATTTTATTTATGTTATTTTATTATTTATATTTGATGATTTTGGAATATATATTAGAGGGGTGGTTTATTATTATTTTAGTTTAGATTTGATCATCACCTTTTGGAATATGTTGGTTTATTGAATTTTTGAGATAGATTGGGCTGATTGGGAAGTTTATCACAAAAAGTACATTCAATAGTTTATTCACTTCCTAGGGAGGAAGTAGTGTTTTGTGGCTGTATAGGAGCTTTTTGATTGAGCTATACTATGTATCCTGTGTATAAAACATGTATATACAGTCAGTGCCCACACAGCTTGTGTAGCACTTAATGGATATGAAATCCCCTCTCTTTGTCCTGTTCTTTCTGCAGCGCTTCCTCGATGGATCAAAGTGATTCTCGATGGTCAGTGCTGGCAAAGAGCATTGCTACGATCCATGCCAAAAGCCCTACAGAAATGAAATCCCCTGATTGCTACACAGGCGAGGGGTGGAGAGGGTGTACAGAATGACTGTCCTTTCTGCATCCAGAATCAAACATGTTGCGACCATGTGGGAGTCAGAAGGCTGTAGGTGGCCAAAGTCACTGTAGGTAAGCAACATAAATGGAGCAAAGTTTCATGTGTGCAGGAGCAGAGAGAGATGCTTCCTAAACACTGTATGGGGAAAAGAGAGTGCAGAGTGTGCATGCAGAACATTCCATCCAACAGATGATATCAGTGCTCAGTCCCTCAGCATTATCGCCTTCTGTAGGTGGAAGTATAACCCAAAGGTTGAAGACTTTCAACGTCCTCCAATGGACAAGAATATCTTGATTCATATTTTTTAGCTTGAAGGAACTTGTTAACATATGGTGTGGAAAGAAAAAATCACCCTCACTTTATAAATACTCTTCTAAAAACACACTGGTACAAAAGGAATCAAGTGGGAACATCTCGTCTAGGCATATACATCTCATTACCTTGACTGTTAAAGGAACTCCTTGCTGGTAAAATTCAACAGCCTCAAAATATGTCATATATTCAAATGTGCCCAGTCTGGAAATAGCTGTTGAGTATTCTGTGTTCCCTGTAGGAAAGAAGCAGGCATAAATATTGTCATAAGTTAATAAACTAAAGGTTTTTTGAGGAAATACAAATTAACCACTTGCCTACTGGGCAATTTTACCCCCTTCCTGCCCAGGCCAATTTTCAGCTGTCAGCACTGTTGCACTTTGAATGACAATTGGGTGGTCATGCAACACTGTATCCAAACTAATTTTTTTTATCTTTTTTTTTTTTAGACAAATAGAGCTTTATTTTGGCAGTATTTACCACTTGCCCGCCAGAGGATTTGTCCCCCCCCCCCCTTCCTGACCAGCCCATTTTTATGTTATGACGCTGCATTATTTTAACTGACAATTGCGCGGTCATGCAATGCCGCACCCAGGTGAAATTTATGTCCTTTATTTCCCACAAATTGAACTTTCTTACTGTGGTATTTGATTGCCTGTGCATTTTAAATTTTTTGCGCTATAAGCAAAAGACCGACAATTTTGAGAAGAAAACAGTATTTTGGACTTTTGCTATTAAACGTCCAGTAAAAAAAAAAAAAAAAAAAAAATCTAATTTCGTCATAAATTTAGGCCAAAATGTATTCTGCTACATGTCTTTGCTAAAAAAAATCCCAATAAGTGTAATTTAATTGGTTTACGTGAAAGCTATAGCGTTTACAAATGGTGGTAGAGATACTGGGATTTTTTTTCCTACTAGTAATGGCGGCAATTAACAACTTTTAGCGGGACTGTGGCTGGCATTCTGACTAACTTGGTGTCACTGACATCCCCAGTGACACCAATACAGTGATCAATGCTAAAAAGCAGCACTGACACTGTACTAATGACACTGGGCAGGAAGGGGTTAATGTGAGGGGCGATCAAAGGGTTAACTGTGTGTAGGGCGTGTTTTACTAGGGGGGGTGTGTTTCACTGTAAGCACACTGATTGGGATGGCTGTGCTATGCACAGCCATCCCGAGCAGTGTGCCCGAGCTGACAGGGAGGAAGACTTTTTGTAAACCAGTCTTCCTCCCTGTCTGTGATTGTCGGTAATAACCGGGTGCCAGCGGGTAATCACCGGCCAGGACCCAGAAATGCAAAATCACACATATATATATATATATATATATATATATATATGTGTGTGATTTTGCGCACCCATGCCACCGTGTAGCAGTATATCTGCTATACGGCGGTGGGTAAGCGGTTAACCACCACTGGGGTTTTTATTTTTTTTGCTAAACAAACAAAAAAAGGCCAAACATTTTGGAAAAAAAAAAAGTTTTTCTTAGTTTCTGTTATAAAGTTTTGTAAATAAGTGATTTTTCTCCTTCACTGATGTGCGCTGATGAGGCTGCACTGAGGGGCATTGATAGGCTGCACTGGTGGGGCTGCACTGATATGTGGTACTGATAGGTGGCACTGATGGTCACTGAAAGCCATCACAAATGGGCACTGAAAGCCAGCACAGATGGGCACTGAAAGCCAGCACAGATGGACACTATTGGCTGTACTGATGGGGCTACACTGATCATTAGGGCACTGATGATCAATGTAGATGTCCCCCTGAGCTAGCTGTTAGTTTGAGGCGAGGACTGCCGATAACCGGCATTTCCTATTTCTGCTGTGATCAGCTGTGATTGGACACAGCTGATCACATATTAAAAGTGGCTCTGATTAGCCCTTTACTTGGACACATGATCAGCTGAACACAGATTGCACGAAGGGGGAGTGGTTCTGGGAGGACATCCATGGATGCCCTCCAGAACTAGCTGGCTGTGCTGCAGCTGTCTTTTGGCTATTCCTCCCACTAACACCAATGATGGGGCACTACTCCTCCCACTGACATTAATGATGAGGCACTATTCCTCCCACTGACACCAACGGTGGTGCATTAGTCCTCCCACTGACACCAATAATGAGGCACTATTCTTCCCACTGACACCAATTATGGGACACACTCTTCCTCCCACTAATGATGGGGCACTATTCCTCCCACACTGACACCAATGATGGGGTACTATTCCTCCCACTGACACCAATGATGTGGCACTATTCCTCCCGCTGACACCAATGATGGGGCACTATTCCTCCCACACTGACACTAATGATGGGGCACCATCGTTCACGTCAGTGGGAGGAATTGTGCCCCACCATTGTTGTCAGTGATAGGAATAGTGCCCCAATGTTGGTGTCAGTGAGAGGAATAGCGCCCCATGGTTGTTTTCAGTGGGTGGAGCTCTAATAGGAAGAGGTGGAGCTACAGAAGGGGTAGGGTTTACAGATGAAGGGGTGGATCTTAAACAGGAAGGGGTGGGGCAAATTTAGATGCAGGGGGTTGCCCGATTTTAGTCTTGCCTAGAGCAGCACAAAACCAAAATACATCACTGGTTGTACCCAAGTCGATCGAAAGGTACAATCAGCCTGCTAATACGTGGTTCAAATCTCAGCCAGTTCACCAGGGAGCAAACCATCAAATGGCTGTATTAACTTTCATCCAAAGCTAACCACAAACATTTTAATCTCTGTACAACCCCTCTGTAGTGTGAGGGCCTGTTTTCAACAACCTATTACATTTATACCAAATCAGACAGGATATTGCACTAGTGAAACCAAAGAGGATAAAGTCATACTGTAGCATTCAAATCCCTCTTGTATTGAACTGTATTGTTACTGTATTGTCTCCCGTTATATTGTAAAGCGCTGAGCAAACTGTTGGCACTATATAAATCCTGTATAATAATAATATTAATAATTTGAGTCTAGTTTCAGGCAACATGGGAATAAATGTATGCAACAAAAGTCAACAGTAACTAAGCAGTTTTAGGGAAACCTAAAATAAGTTATACATTTTTGGGTGGACAAATTTGAGGAGCCGCAGGTGGAAAGTGAAAAGTCTCTGGGGCTCAGGCAAGGATTTCTCTTCCCAGAAAACTGGAGTTGCATCTCTGGTTTCATTAACCATCACACAAACGTAGATCATTTGGTTTTATGTAATGACCATAGTGGTTGTGGAGCTAAGAACCTTGGTGGAAGATATCTGTCTACTCATTAATTTGTGCTACCATTAATTTATAAAAGAATGAATAGAACATCTATTCTTTTCTTTTTGAACTCTGGAAGTATCAGCATTTGATAAATAAAGGTTTTATTCTCACCTGTTAGCTCCTCCGTCAATACAGCCCTGACTTTTAAATGCTGCTGCACGTTTGTCTGAGAGATATTGAACAGACCGAGGTCATATGTCCTGGATATACAGCCTTTGTCATCAGTCTAAAACAGGAGAGATTAAAGTGTATATGCAGATCTTGCTCTATTAAAGTGTCATAGGAATTTCATATTTTAGGCAAACATTTCAGTTCTATTTGAATTTGGACTAAGAGACATCTACTTCTGCTCAATAGCAAAGGGATCTGCTTCTGGCACTTATGTAACTTGCTCAGTGTACAGAAGCAACACAAGTACAGATGACATTTTACTTTATCAGCCTCTAAGGTAGCCCTCAACAAGGGTCTATATTATACCATATATTGACAGTCTTAGGTGATCCAAAGAAGATAGCTAAAGATTCCACTGCCTAATGATTTTTGTCATGAAAGTTTTCCAGAAACCCACATGAGTGTAAACTCTCAGAGGAAAAACGTAATTGCCCAAAAAGGAATAAGCAATATGAGCCCATATTTAGATCCTCTGAGCCTTATTTAGATAGGGAGGTCTATATTTGTACCCATTGTGACGATTGTGCGCAATAGAGACATGGACGCTGTACATGGCAGCCATCTTGCTAGGTCTCAGCCATGTTGTCTCTCCTGTCCTCCCTCCTCCCTCTTGAATGGAATTTATAGCTGTAAGTTGAATGGAGGTCAAAAGGGCCTCTTATCCTAAATAAAACGCAGCCAGATGAAGCTCCAGGGGTGTAAACCAATAATTAGTCTGGTGCAAGGGGTCTGCTTTGAAAACCACTTTCCTCTGCCCGATCGTAAAACAATAACTCAATCAGTCATGACCTCTTAGGCCATTAGGGCTAGAGCATGCCATGAAACGTCCATTCCACATGTAGACATTTTTCATACAATTCATAAAGTTCAGCAGGAACTGGGCACATTAATATTAGGTATATATTTGGATAGATCATTTTAATATGAGTCAAACAAGACCTTACATGACTATATTAGCACCTAGAAGAGAGAATAAAGCAGTCTCTTCCCTCCTGGGTGACAAGGGTACGCTGTGTTTGGTATCCCTGCATTTGAAATATAATTCTGAATATTAATCTGCCAGTTGCTAGGATGCTACCTGTACCTATTGGAGGTTATTAACCTTAGTATGAAATTGTAAGGCGACTTGGTCATAAAGTTGGTTACCTCCTAGCACCCCATCCCAAAACTGGATGATTGGTCATTTGTTCTCAGGCGACACCCCTTTAATATGATAGAAAAAAGACAGCTCTCGTTTAACATCAATCAGGAAACATCTAACGGACTTCAGAGCCAAGGCAATCTTTTTGTTTGGACGATTGGACTCTGCTTAAACCAAGGACATTATTCTGCCTTCTGAACTCCTTTCTTTTATTTCTGTGTTGTTTTATTGTCCTCTTTATATCTTGGTAACATCTTTTTCTGTAATTATTTTAATATTTTGACCTTTTTAGTAATAAATCCTATTTTGAAAAGTGTTGAAACTGTCTCTAAAGCTTTTAATGCAAACTAAAGAATCCCTGTCTCTTGAAGAGTGCTACTGTATGTAATAATCCTCTGAATTTATCTGTCTGTGGTAACATTGTGTATTACAGACGCTTATGCTAATATCATAGTGTTACTGCTAAGATTTGTGAGTTTCCTCCTTCTCTGTAAAAAAGGCGGTGGTGGCACTGTGAAGGGTTAATTGCGTAATTAATCTGACCCAGTAACAATCACTCTCAGGCTGCTGGCACATAGATTGTAGTCCCGCGAGCTGGAAAATATTTGTGCAGGGCACAGCTGAGAGTGGCATTGTTACGCAAGTGACAGCGCGGTGCAAGATTGGCTGGTCCTTCAGTCGCGAGTTGATGAGAAGGGCAGGGGACAGACATATCGTCACACCCATTACATAACATATGCGCACCAATTGTAAGGGCTGTGCAAAATGCCTACAATCTAGGGACCCGTTTCTAGAACAAAGTCACGTGACTAGCCTCTTCTCATATCAAAAATTGTTCTCTGAAGCATTATGTAGACAACGCTCTAAATAAGACTGCAGGCTCCAAACTATGGCCTGTGTTTAGTCACCTAAATGAGTTTATTTCATAATGCCATCTTAAAACAGAACTTTACCCATAGCAATTACATTTTTAAAAAAAAGTTCTTTAGCAAGGAAAATAAATTCCATATTTATGTGCTGTAAATTTACCTCCAGCATTGGTGATGTTTCTTCTTGCTGGAGGATGCCATTTTGCTGAAGCCCAGAGTGCCTGAGCTGCAGTAAGTCTTTAGGCTGTCAGCATATCGCCCTGTATATTTTCCGCAAAGTGCCAAAAAATAGAGAACAACTGAACATGTGCAGGGTAGAGGGAGACATTATTATATGGATTTTAAACTGTATATGCAATTATTTTTAATGTTTTACATCACTATAGCTCCAAAAGGGGCCAGCTTGAAGTGATCTAGCAGGACATAGTTTTCTGAGTAAAGTTCCACTTTAACTGCAATATCCCATATAGCAGCCCATAATAAATCATCTCTTGCTGTTGACAACTGAAACATGAAATACCATTGACTTCTAGGAATTACTAATTAGTGATGGACGAATCTGTTCAGCATTGATTGGTAGGAAGTTCAGTGATCACTTCAAAATGTTTTTCAAACTGCAAACTTTAACACAAACCCCAAGAGAAGAAGGTGAATCCTGAAAATCAATTCAGGACCTTTTTCTAGGCTAATAGGAAAAGGATTGCCAAACAAAAGGCAGAGGAAGCTAGGCACTGCCTGTGGGATCATTTACCAACCCCAAAAAACATTTTAAAAAAATACTGTTCAGCACAGAGCCCTCTATTTTATGCTACGTTGTGAGCAACTTGGGAAAAATTCCAGTTCGTCAAATTACATGCTTGAAAGATACCTTTAAGTTAAAGTGGTTGTAAACTCTCACATATACCCAGTGAAGTGACTGGTTTCAGGTGACATACAGAGATGAATCAAATCTTCTTACATAAGTTGTACCTGTTTATCTGTATCAATCTCTTATCTACAGCCATTCAAAGTCCAGAATTTATTACAGCTTGTCTGAGCTTCCAGAAAGCAACTAAAATTACTCTCTACAGAACTGAAGGGTACACCCCTTCACACAGCACAGAGGAACAGAGATCCCTCCCTGTCACCTTTTTACTTCTTGGTGTCAGGAAAACTTGTCAGAGGAAGGAGGCAGTGGACATAAATTACACTAATGCTCTGGACTGAGACAAGTACACACTATAGAGGGATGTGATTGTTCATATTTCATATCTGAGGTTTACAACCACTTTAAATGCAGCCTTACAGGACTTTATTTAGTTTGTATGTAATAAATGTTTTACATTTTACATTATTCCTTAGCTCATATAAAGCTACAGCACCCTTATCTAATTAATTGTAACTTGTAAAAAAATCCTATTTTTGATATTTTTTTGCACATGATCTAGCAGTAATAGGCTAGAACTAAGCAGCTGAAATAGTAGATAGAAAAAATAAAACTAAATCTCTACTTTATAACAATTACCAATCGGTTGCAAAATATGTTTCATAGCATAGCTTGTGATCCTCTGTTAGTGCAGTACCACACATGCTGCCATGGATTGGCGTCAGGAAAAGAAAATTTACGATAAATATGATACAATTTTCTGTTTTCCCATTTAGCTTGTGTTCAAAAAAGTAGATTTTATATTTTTACTTTTCAAAAATGTTTATAGAATAATTTTACAAAGTAAATAGGGAAGAATTAAACAATTAACATCAATAAAGAGTGTGCCATCATATGCACAGATAGAAACACCAAAACAACAAATTCTGCAATAACAAATGGTAGTGAAGTCAAGACATAAAGGGCAGCCAATACATAGTCAAGTACAGCTCGTATTGACAGCACAATATACATAATATAGAGCAATATAAAAGGAGTAGAAAGAGCAAATAACAAAAGAAAGGAAAATCAAGATGAGGGTCATTAAGGCACAGATAGTGAATCCATGGTCCTTATGTGGTATCGAATTTCTTCAAATTATTGTGTAAGATAC
Source organism: Staurois parvus (assembly GCF_062004578.1). NCBI lineage: Eukaryota > Metazoa > Chordata > Amphibia > Anura > Ranidae > Staurois > Staurois parvus. The sequence goes on from NW_028318321.1 coordinate 10,038,633, forward strand.
AGGTGAGTTTGTCGTTAACCATGATCCAGTTGAGTTTCTTTTTCACATAATCAAGGGGAATGACCGATTGTCGCCAGTGTCTAACTATAGTAATCCTCGCAGCTAGAAACATATAGGAAATCAATTTATGGGATTTCTTGGGAATATTTTCTGGAAATTTGTGAAAGAGCACTGTCTCTGGGAATCTGCGAATATTAATATGCTTCACTGAATGTACCAAATCGAACATTCAAATCGAAAATTTAAGTATAAGCGGGCATTGCCACCAGATGTGAAATATAGACCCAACCTAGCCATAACGCCGGAAACACATTGCAGAGGCAGTCAGATGCATCTTTGCATTCTGGGTAGGTACCAAATACCATCTCAGCAAAGTTTTATAATTAGCTTCAATTAGAGTAGTATTGATAGAAACCTTTGGACAGTACCAAGATGATATCTTCCCAATCCAATAATTCATAATTGACAGCTAAATCTTTTTCCCAATGTTCCATATAAGGAAATTTACAATTCGGATCAGTGAGGAGAGCATAAAACGCAGAGACCTGGCCTCTGGGGGAATCCCTATTCTTGCAGGAAAGTTCAATGGTGGTGAGCAAAGGAGACTCGTCCACTAAAGCGAGCTTCAAGTGGAGAAATGAAACAATCTGGTTATATCTAAAAATTTCAGTAGCAGGCATAAGTAATTTTTCTTTAAAATATTGCAAAGAATGTATACAAGCACCATTAAGATATTCTGCTATCTGCAACAAGCCTTTATTGATCCACCATTGAAAAGGGGCCAGTGTTAAACCGGGCACAAATTCAGGGTTTCAAAAAATCAGAGCAATAGGTGTATGGCGTGACGCTAATGATTTGCGGTGACGTACCCTGTCCCAGACTGCCAAAGAGAATGACAGAGTGGGCACAGTATAGGAGGACGCAATCAACTAGGAAGCCAAAGCAAGGCCCCAATAACCAAAGGGTGACAGGTAAGAGCTTCCACAGAAACCCAATGGGGAATATTTCCCCAACCGTGGTATAAGCTAGTTGGACAATCTGCGCATCTTGGAAGTACGCGTGGAGATTAGGAAGGCCAATACCACCCTGCGATCTAGAGTCATATAACATCTTCTGATTCATCCGAGGCCATCTGTTATTCCAAATAAAATGAAGAACCTCAGCTTGTAGGAGCTATAAGTCTCGTCACGAAATTGCTATCGGTAGCGTCTGTAATATAGTAGTTGAGGTAGAAACGTCATTTTGATGAAGTTGACTCTACCAAACCAGGACAAGGAATAGTCAGCCCAATGATGGAGATCATCCCTAAGCTTTTTAAAGAGAAGAGGATAATTAGCCTGATAAAAGAGACTTGATGGAAGTGGCAAGATGTATACCTAAATAGGGTAACAATTTATTCGCCCACTGAAAATCATATGAAGTTCTAAGCTGCTGTTTATCCGATATGGGTAAGGAAACATTAAGGGCAGTCGTATGTGGGGATTAAGGGAAAGTCCGGAAAGAGCAGCGAATTGGCGTAATAACAATAGTAAGTTTGGAATAGTGATCGAAGGAGAAGTAATGTACATAAGAACGTCATCGGTAAATAGGGCACATTTATGTTCCTGAGAGCCGCAACGAATGCCATGGATTTGGGCATGAGACTGAATTGCCATAGTCAAGGGTTCAATTATAGTGCAAAAGGCAGCAGGGAAAGCTTACAGCCCTGTCTAGTCCCTCTGCAAACAGGGTGTCAGGGATCCAGGTATGACCAGAGATGTGTGAACTGACACAGGGAAACGCAGGCTTCAAGTATGGTATAAAACAATGTAATTTATTAAAAGCTATACAGAACACCCAAAACACACAGTGCAAGAACCAAACCTCCAACAGATCCCAATGTGTGCAGGAACACAAACGTAGTCAGGCAGGCCAGGTCAGTAACTATTGGGCAGACAAGGTACAAAGGAGCAGACAGGAGAGTGGTCAGGAATAGCCGGGGTCGGTGCAGGCAGAGTTCTAGCAGAGTCGAGATCAGGCAGGAATATCAAGCAGGAAGCAGACAGGATGCAGGTACAGGGGCTCATGGGAACAAACACCAAGGCGCTGATTGCAGGCCTGGATCTGCTTAAATACACCTCCTGCAATCAGCCTCAGGTGATGGCTTGATTGCAGGAGTGAGACCCTGGCTGCTGAAAGCACCCGCTGGCAAGCACTGGTACTGCAGTCCACACGGCAGATGAGCTCCAGCACCACCAGTGAGGTTGTGTGGAAGGCTGCTCTGCTGAGTTCCAGGGAGGCCGGGAAGCATTGGATTCAAGTGACCTACCCAGCCCAGGCAGGATGGTGGATCCTGGGCCTGGGTCCAGTGCTGGGAGGCCCCTGGAGGGGTCTAGTACCGGTCCCAGCTTTCCACCAGTGGAGGACCTGGGAACGACCCCTAGGAAGGGGGAAAACTACACACAGTATTGGGACCGTGTGGCTGCCTGGGCCAAGGCGGTGGAGAGGGAAGAGGCCAAGCTCAGTAAGCTCAGTTTGGAGCTGAAGAAGCTCCGGTCACAGTATGACCATGTATGGAGCTCCAAACATGAGGCAATGAAGCCAGGCCTGGAAGCATTGAGGCAGCGTGTTTCCCTGCAGGAAAAATATGTGGCGGCGCTAAAGCGCAAGAGTGGAATCCTCTGGGAAAAGTACCAGAATGACACCAGATTTAAGGCCGCAAGAAGCCGCAGTATTGCAGCTGCGAGGGGCCCAGTGGAGAAGGCCCCCACTGAGGAGGAATTGTCAGAGGAGCTCATGGTGGAAGGTGAGCAGGTGCAGGGGCCAGCTGAGCCTGCTGCATCTTCCCAGCATGGCACTGATCCTAATAAGGAAGACGCAGTGGCCGTGGCGAGTGTGGGAGAGTCTGGTTCCCTCCCCCTTGGGCAGCAGCAGTCGGCTGATTGGGGGACACTGATGGAGGAGGCGGAGGCAGAGAGAAAGCTTTGCTTTGAGGTAGAAGTGGGGCAGGTTCTACGGGCGGATGCCTTCCGCTTTACCTTGGAGGAGTCTGACGGCGAAGTGGAGGAAGTGACGTCACGGAAGTCACGGACGCCGCCGAAGCCGGTTCTAACAGAGCGGTCGGTGTATGCAAAGCTCGAGTGTATGTCTAGCGCTCTGGAGAGTGACCTGCTGGCAAGAGCTGGGGAACAGGCGGTTAAGGACGTGGTGCAGGACTCTGATGCATTGGGTGGTAATGTGCCTGGTAATGTAGCGGTGGCTGGGGATCCTTGTGCTGGAGAGTCTGTGGTGGGGGCTCCCTCTGTAAATTCGGGGGTTGGTGTTACTGCCCCTGTCAGGTCTACGGTCCAGTCCCAGTCCCCTTTGGGGGGTGATGGTTGCTCCTGGAGCAGTGCCTAGATCCCCTGGTTCTCTTGCTATTGCTCAGGTCTCCCCGGGGTTTGCGGTGCGAAGTCTCACCTCTGCTGGTCCAATCCCTCGGCCTTTGGCCTCTGCTGAGCCCGTTTCATCTGGGGCTGACCCAACAGTCTCAGCTGCTCCGGTTGTGGCCCCTCCTGTTTCAGGTCCCTCTGCAGTGGGTACCTCTATGACCAGGCCCGTTTTGAGTTATTCGGCGGTATTAAGAGGGGGTCAGGAGTCAGCTAGGGCACTCCAAGCAAGGGCGGGGAACCTGCCAACATTTGCAGTTCGCAGGAATGTAGTGCAATTAAAATGGACCGGGGAAGGTCCCTCTCTAACTAGGAAGGAGGTAGTAGACAGGGTGTTGGAAATGGGATTCAAGGCAACTGACATTTTTGCCTTTATTGCCCCAGTGGGGACTGGAGAGTATGACATCTCCTTTATGAGAGCTGAACTATTGGATTTGTTCTGGCAGAATGTTAGGAATGGACTTGCCAATAATGGTGGGACTCACCTGCCTTGTGGGCTGCAGTACCAGGGCTGGCCAGCGGGTGCTCTCAGCAATCAGAGACTCACCCCTGCAATCAGCCAAACACCTGAAGCTGATTGCAGGGGTTGTATTTAAGGAATGGCCAGACTCACAGTCAGGGCCTTGGTGTGTGTTTTTCCATGGGCCCCTGTACCTTGTATCCTGTATTCCTGTTCCTGTCTGACTTGTTGCCGACCCTGCCTGATCCTGACCTCTGCTGACTTCTCCTGCTTGATCCCTGGGTTGTAACCCTGACCATTCTCTGCCCGACCCTCTGTACCGCGTTGCCCGTGAGTTACTGAACCCAGCTTGTGACCCTGACCACTCTCCCGCCTGTTCCTGGTACTCCGTTTGCCCGTTTGCTACTGACCCGGCCTGCCTGACTATTCTTTGTATTGTATGTATTGTTATCGGTGGGTGGTTTGGTTTGGTTTGTTTGCACTGTGTTTATGTTTAGTTTTGCACTGTGTTTTGTATTGTTAGTCTTAATAAATTATATTGTTTTATACCATATCTGAAGCCTGTATTTCCCTGTGTCAGTCCACACACCACTGGTCATACCTGGAGCCCTGACATTACACCAAGGCCAATCCTGACCAGAAGTGGCTGCACAGGGAAGCCATCTTGGCTTATTGTTGCTGGGAAGGATGGATCTTGATGAGGTGGTGTATTTATCTCTGCTAGTGTTTGATGACAAAGACTATGCTTATCAGACTCTGAAGGAATATCCCAGGGATCAACTACTAGAGTGTATAAGGATCGCACATTGCCTAGTAGATCAGGGCACAGAGTTTTCTGAGGTGCAGCCATTGATCCAGGTTTGTGCTGAGTTGGCTCGGTTCTGTATCCCTGAAAGCAGGAATGACTTTTTTCCCCCATTTAGTGTGGATCAAGTGGAATCACTGGTATGGTTGTTGGAGGATGATCCAGATTGCTTCCATGAGCATTATGCAGCTTGTCCATCACATGTGCTTATGGATTGCATAAACGCAGTGCAGTCTTTGGTCAGACAGGCTATGTGTAACCTGAGCTTTGTTCAACCAGTACTGCAGACATGGACAGATTTGTTGCACCCAGCCTCAGTCAGCTTGCAACATCATTCCTCTGATCAAAGCACTCTTCCTGCATCCCCGACAGCACCCCCAGTGACGGTCCAGTATACTCTGCTAACTACCACATACCAGTCCCCTGCTCCCACTCGCTGCACCTATCCTTTCTTTAACCCTGTAAAGAAGTCCTCTGTAGCAACTGCTCCCTCCTCTGTTCCATCCTCCAGCTCTTCTCTGTCTTTAGCTGCTCCATTCGTTTACAGACCTGCGTTTACTTACAGTGCTTCAGTAACTAAAACCAGAAAAAAGCGAAAATTCTTTCCAACCAGTACCATCCTGCCAGTATCCAAACCGGTCAGCCTGCCGTCTGAGAACCCGCCTTCCATGGTTCAGCCTTGTGCCTCGGCACCCGCAATTCAGCCTGATGTCTCTACCCAGCCTGATGTCTGAACCCAGCCTGATGAACTGATCCAGCCTAATGATCCTATCATGCCAGGCGACTCGGTGCCCGCTGTCAAGCCAGATGACCTGATGCCTGGTGACCCGATGCCCGCTGTCGTGCCTGATGACCCGATGCCAGCTGTCGAGCCAGATGACCTGATGCCAGATGACCCGATGCCCGCTGTCGAGCCAGATGACCCAATGCCTGATGACCCGATGCCCGCTGTCGTGCCTGGTGACCCGATGCCCGCTGTCTTACCAGATGACTCGGTACCCGCAGTCTTGCCAGATGATTCGGTGCCCGCAGTCTTGCCAGACGACTCGGTGCCCGCAGTCTTGCCAGACGACTCGATGCCCGCAGTCTTGCCAGACGACTCGGTGCCTGCAGTCTTGCCGGATGACTCGGAGCCCACTGTCTTGCCAGATGACTCGGTGCCCGCAGTCTTGCCAGATGACTTGATGCCCGCTGTTCCGCCAGATGACTTGGTGCCCGCTGTCTTGCCAGATGACTCGGAGCCCACTGTCTTGCCAGACGACTCGGCACCCGCAGTCTTGCCAGACGACTCGGCGCCCGCAGTCTTGCCAGACGACTCGGCGCCCGCAGTCTTACCAGATGACTCGGCGCCCGCAGTCTTGCCAGATGACTCGGTGCCTGCTGTCGAGCTTAAAGACCCAATGCCCGCTGTTTTGCCAGATGACTCGGTGCCCGCTGTCTTGCCAGATGACTCGGAGCCCACTGTCTTGCCAGATGACTTGGTGCCCGCAGTCTTGCCAGATGACTCGGTGCCTGCTGTTCCGCCAGATGACGTGGTGCCCGCTGTATTGCCAGATGACTCGGTGCCCGCAGTCTTGCCAGATGACTCGGTGCCCGCAGTCTTGCCAGATGACTCGATGCCCGCTGTTCCGCCAGATGACTTGGTGCCCACTGTCTTGCCAGATGACTCGGAGCCCACTGTCTTGCCAGACGACTCGGCGCCCGCAGTCTTGCCAGACGACTCGGCGCCCGCAGTCTTGCCAGACGACTCGGCGCCCGCAGTCTTGCCAGACGACTCGGCGCCCGCAGTCTTACCAGATGACTCGGGGCCCGCAGTCTTGCCAGATGACTCGGTGCCTGCTGTCGAGCTTAAAGACCCGATGCCCGCTGTTTTGCCAGATGACTCGGTGCCCGCTGTTTTGCCAGATGGCTCGGTGCCCGCAGTCTTGCCAGACGACTTGGTGTCCGCAGTCTTGCCAGACGACTCGATGCCCGCAGTCTTGCCAGACGACTCGGTGCCCGCAGTCTTGCCAGATGACTCGGTGCCTGCTGCTCCGCCTGGTGGCCTGGTGCCCGCTGCTCTGCCTGGCGGCCCGGTGCCCGCTGCTCCGCCTGGTGATCCGGTGTTCAGCCTGATGTGCCTCTGTCCGGTGCCCAGCCCGATGTGCCTCTGTCCGGTGCCCATTCCGATGTGCCTCTGTCTGGTGCCAATTCCGATGTGCCTCTGTCCGGTGTCCAGCCCGATGTGCCTCTGTCCGGTGCCCAGCACGATGTGCCTCTGTCCGGTGTCAGGTATGTGACAGTACAACCCAGCCATATGGAGCCTGAAAGGGGGGTCTCACCCTTGGAGGCGGTGTGCCAGCAGATTGATGCCCACGAGCTCTGCTCAGGCAGCCGCAGTGCAAGTACCCACAGTAGTGGTTCCTCCACCAGAGCCCAGAGTTCCTATGCCTGAGACGTTTTCAGGAGACCACAGCAAGAAATCTTTTTTCCAAAATGCCTGACAGTTATACTTCCTCTTGCAACCTCGCACATTCTCGTTGGAAAGCACTAAAGTGGGGTTCATCATCTCACTACTTCAGGGGGAACCACAAACACGGGCTCGATGCTTGATGAAACAAACCAGTCCTCTTATGAACACTGTAACGGAACCCGACCGCACTTGGGTACTTTCCATTATACTGCAGCTTCCCTGTCCGAATACAAAATCCTGGGACACCACCCTTGAAATCCCCCAGGAAATAGACAGCACCAGGCTTCTTCTTAAGACAGTAAGTCAACGCCTTTATTCTTACACACACAAGATATATACATAGGGCGGGGAAAAACAACCAGGGACAGAAAACACATCATCAGCCCGCCCCATCAGTGGGAAGGGCTACAGGAAACACCCCCACCCACCCAACCAAAACACAGAACAATGGGATGCAGCACATGGCAGAGGACAATGGACAGCCATGTGGCAGAGAACAAAGGACAACACACCAATACATAATATACATTCCCATTCACATTCACATTCACACCCTGTACCCCTTAATAGGCACAGGGTGTGTTAAACATAAGAATTTGGGAAGATGATACAGGGGTCCCCCCACCCCCAAAAGTCACTCCCTTCACAAACACCATTCACATTCGCACCCTGTACCCCTTAACAGGCACAGGGTGTGTTAAACATAAGAATTTGGGAAGATGATACAGGGGTCCCCCCACCCCCAAAAGTCACTCCCAACCACATATCTCCCCTTTCGGCAGGAGACTAACGCATGAGTAGATCCCAGACGGATGTACTCTGAAGTTAGTCTGTACCTCCAGTCCCTCAATGCCAGCACCCCCACAGTACCCCATGCAAATTGTCCCACACCAAGCGTTACTCACCTAGCCAACCTCTGCCTCTCCTGTAGAACATACCCGCCGCTGGGAAGAAGTACGGACTGGTCCTTCTCCCTGAAATCCTCTCAGCCGCTGGAGAGATGACAGGGTGGCTGGGCTGACTCCATCATGCTGTGGGGGATCTGGGCCGGCTGCCCAGCATCCCTGGGGTATCCAGGTGGTGGCTGTAGTCTCATCCACGGACATCAGCTCAAGCTGCTGTTGTGAGGTACCGATTGCATCCTCTTCCTGTAGCTCCTGCGGTGCTGGTTGTTGTGGGCAGAGGTCGACAATGCCATGCCCTGGTGCCAGCTCTTTTGCGGAAGGCGTGCTGGTTGGTTCCTCCTCAGCAGCAAAGTCGATCAAATCCCCAGCCTCTGGAACTGGTGTCTGGGGATAGGTGTTCACCATCTCCTGTCTGTGGAACTCAGAAGATGTTACCAGTGCTGGGCAGAGTTCAGTAATGTTTGGCTCTGTTGCCAGGTCTATTACTGGTTCCTCTTCAGCAGAGAAGTCTATCAAATCCCCAGTCTCTGGAATTTCCACTGCTGACTCTTGGGCATGCTGCCAAACATGTCTTAGCAGTTGGCTGTATGCCCTTTCCAGATGCAGCTCTTTCTTCAGCAGGTATTGCAGATCTGGCTCAAGCTCTGAGACCCCTCTGAGACTGAACATAGCCCCTCTGCCTTCTTGCAACTCCTCCAGGGTAGGTTCTCCTTCATCGCCAAACACAAAATGATCTGTAAGGCTCTCCCACAGCAATCCAGGCCCACCAAAGTCATGTCCCTCAGGAGAGCACTCCGTTGACACCCCTAAATATTCCTGCTCTGCGTACCATTGCAGAGCCTGATACCTGTTGTCCAGTTGTATCTCCTGCTGGACCAGCCTGTCCAACTCAGTCACCCATTGCTCCCCATTGCTCCTGGGGTCGCTCTCCCAGGAATGGCATCTGTAACTTCCGATTGTCACTGGCCCTTTCCCCTGGGGTTGGATAACACTTGCCTTTCTCCATACCAGTAGCCTGGAGGGCTCCTCTCCAAAGGACCTCCCAAATTTTCTGCCTGAGCTCCAGGTACTGATCCGTAGACACAGTCCTGGGGTATGTTGCAAGAACAGTCTGAAGCAGCCCTGGGAACTCTGATGTCAGGTCCATATCTCTACTGGGGTGACTGACGGCTCTTTTCCTGATCTTGAATCCCGGTGGTGGTTTGGATGTGTTTACAGCTTGGAAGCACAATCCAACCGCTGCCACCCATGTAACGGAACCAGAACCCGACCGCACTTGGGTACTTTCCATTATACTGCAGCTTCCCTGTCCAAACACAAAATTCCCAGACTCCACCCTTGAAATCCCTCAGGAAATAGACAGCACCAGGCTTCTTCTTAAGACAGGAAGTCAACTCCTTTATTCTTACACACACACAAGATATATACACAGGGTGGGGAAACACAACCAGGGACAGGAAACACATCATCAGCCCGCCCCATCAGTGGGAAGGGCTACAGGAAACCCCCCCCCAACCAATACACAGAACAATGGGATGCAGCACATGGCAGAGGACAATGGACAGCCATGTGGCAGAGAACAAATTACAACACACCAATACACAATATACATTCCCATTCACATTCACACCCTGTACCCCTTAATAGGCACAGGGTGTGTTAAACATAAGAATTTGGGAAGATGATACAGGGGTCCCCCCACCCCCAAAAGTCACTCCCCTCACAAACACCATTTACTACTTTTTGATGAGATGGCTAAGCTGTATGATGACCCACAACGCACAACAACAGCTGAGTCCACCTTGCATGGTCTCATGCTGATATAGGGTGGCACTACCAGATGGTGTGCTCCCATCCTGCATCCTTCTCTGCTGTCTGCAAGTTTATGCAGTGGGTCCTGAAGGAGATGCAACATCCATCCAGGGAATCTTGGTACTGATCATGTTCTCCAGTGACACAGAGACTTTACCTTCCACATGCTGTTGAAAGGAAGGAGTTGACTCCTAGTCAAAAAAATGATGGCTTGGTACCTGTCATTGTGGTAGAACACAGGCTGCAAATACGTGGTCAGACTTCACTAGCTGGAAAGGCTGTAAAACCTGCAATTTTGCCATGTTGACATTGAGATATTGGACATAGGGATGACTAGGTTGATAATTGTTTCTTCTGCTACAGCAGCTGGGGAATGTCCTGTGTCTAATGACCAGCAACATTCAACTCACTTACCCTGAGCCTGGGTTGTCCTGGACTCATCCCAGCCTGTGGCTAAACACTGAAACTTGAAGAACAGGGTGATGACTTTACCGCTCTGTCACTTTTTTTTCTCTTCCTATCCCCAAGCTCCTTATCAGTTCATTAACTAATTGGCTCCTTATACTTTCTCACACATTAGAGCCTTGCTCTAGAGGGACTGCAAGGACCATGACAACTTTGGGTTCTTACAATGTCTTCATTTAAAAAAAATAAATTTAATGAAATATTAATAATTACAGTTTATATGGGTTTTATCTCTGCATAGAATTTGGTGGTGCAATCAAACAATAGATAGAAAGGCAGCAGCACATGCTCCAGATCAGTAGCAGCATGAGCAACTGATTTTTAGGACATTGATTTCAATGAAACGGCAAGATTAATTACAAACTGTACCAGTATCTTTTTTTGCTTAGGGCTTTGCAGAACACAAACAATGACAGCATAAATATTTCTCTCAGGGAAGCTTTTTTTTTTTTTTTCAATAATTTTCTGAAAGATCTTGCACAACCATGGCATTTAAAGTTTTTCAACTTTATTTGTACATATAAGGTCTTCGCTGCTTTCGGACACAGCGCCAGATTGAGATCCTGCTCAAATAAGTAATTGGGGGGGGGGGAGGGGTGAATGCATAACAGGTAAAAAAAAACTTTTGTTAGAAATTCTGTATATAGCCCTACAGAACAGACAGTGCACAGTCCACATATGCTTTTCTGCTGCTACACTGCAAACCATACTACATACCATAGATACAGGTACAAACGTATAAACACTGTAATCTACTGGTTGAAGAATATATCTCTACTTAATACTGATGTAGCTGTTGCACAAAAATACATGAACACTGTATTCCAAAATCTTTAGCCTTTACAACAACTTTAAACCAAATGACAGATTTTGTTTTTTTCTCCCAGGGGCTCTTTTGTTGAGGCCACACCTGCTGTGAGCATTAAAAGGGGATCTCACTATACCTTATATTTCTTAACCAAGATGTGGATGGGGCCACCTCATCCTGCACACGGAGGTACCTCTTGTTTCAGGCCCGCGCTTACCAATGCCTGGGACTAGGCAGGGCTCCAGTCATGTGGAAGTCAACATTAAGGAGGTACCCTGACTAAGAAGATGAACCATACATCGTGTGAAGATGTGCAACATACAGAATTCCTCTGTAAAGTGTTCTGTCTCATGTCACTACAGACCTTTGCTCTATGAATGCTGCATTTAGAAGGGACACCGCTGAATCTATGCGCAGCTCCAGCAGATTAGGTTACCTCTACCATCTCACTCTCAATGACAGAATGGGGGCCCCTTGTGCACTAGTGCGGACCTCATGCATGCACACAATTAACTTCTCTCTCCTATACCATGCGGCTAGATATATGGCATCTCCGTACCATGAGTTTAGCCCCATTTACTTTCGAGGGAACCGACCACTAGGGAGGGAGTTGGGCTATTGATCCCCCTCGATACCAGACCACCTGTCACCCAAGCCTAGTACCGCTCCTTAACATCTGGCTGTGTTACTTTTTCACCAGTTCATGGTTACTGGTGATAACTGTTCTACTGCTCCGACTCTCCTGTCGAGTCAAGCTTTTGTGGTGGCTTGACTCTTGTACCACATGTGTCCTGTTTTTCTAGATAAGCTATGTACCTTCATGAACACCTTTAAGTAACTTCAGACCGGCGCAAGAATGGTCATCAAACCTTTACTCGAAGACTGCAATGATACAATTCACAAACATTCAAGCTCCTAAGTAATTCTCAGCTGCCTTTACAGGTAGACGTTCATAATGGCATTAGTCCTCAGTAGGTGGATCTCCTTAGGGTGATGTCAATTAAATGTTGCTCTGGGTTACATCTTCAAGTGGCCAAGACCTTCTTGCCCTTCTATGTGGTCCTGCTCTCCATGAGCCTGACATTCACCCTGATTTTTTTGTATGCTGGACAGGGTGGAAGGCAGAACCTTAAAAGCTCAGGAAACCGACAGTCCAAAAGTAAACCTTTCCCCACCTGAGCATCCCATGCTTCCTAGTTCTCAATAATGTATCATGTAGGCATCTCCAAAGGCATGTAGGGGTTCCCTGAGCAACTTCTTCCTCTCAGACAAGTAAAGTGTCTTTAAAACCAGACTATGAAAAACTCACTAAATGCTATATACCAGAGTGTGCATGCTCACAAAGCCACTAAAGCATATTTTTGTGTAGAGTGAAATATACCTGGTTGATTCTGCTTTCAGCTGTCCCTCCCATCTTTTCTGTGTCCTCACTGCAGGCTGAGATTGTAGACCAGCTGGTGTCCTGTACTGCTCATGCTCAAATTTCAGTTCCTTTCTAAGCTGTTCATTTCCTCCTTTTTCTTATCTGTGTAGCCAAGTGACTATAGAACCACACATGTGGGCTTATACACATTGGTAAATTACACTCCCCTCCCTCCTTTCTCCATGTCCTCCTATTTCTAAACACTATGGGGATGGGATATAGTATGTGGATTGATTACATTCACTAAGAAACACACAAAAAAGCTTAGTCCTAAAATAAATCAGTATTAAATATATCAAAAGTAATTGTGAATACCTGCAAAGTTACAAAAGAACCTTGGGTGCCAATGCCTTCTGAGCAAAGTGAAAGCAAGTGTCAATCATTTTTTTACCTGCACTATCTATCTATCTATCTATCTATCTATCTATTCAGTCGTATCCGACCCTTGGCGATTGCATGGACCGTCACTTGCAAGTGACTTCTTCCATGAACTCTCTTAGCAATTATTTTACAGGGTAGGTTGCCAGATCTTTCCCCAACCCCTACTATGCAGGAGACCCACACCATATTAATGAACAAATAAGCACATTTGATGTTCAGTAAAGATTTACAGTTTTTGACCTTTTATAATTTAATTTGAATTGATCTTCGGAAACTGTTTTTATTTAGTCATGTGACTGGCAAAGTAACAATCAGGGGTGTGCAGATAGACCAATATTGTAGTAGTTGAACACCCCCCCCCCTTCCCCAGGGATCTTTGCCTGCAGATGCCAAAGAATAGGGAAAGATCATGTGACCACACAGCAGTGCTGTATGAATAAAGTACTTAGAGGTTTTTTAAAAAAATAAATAAATACAATGGCATTATATACAGTGTGTGTATGTACAGTATGTGTGTGCATGTGTATATATATATATATATATATATATAACTGTATATATACAGTATATATATACACAGTGTGTGTGTATATATATATATATATATATATATATATATACTGTATATGAATGAATTATGGCAATTCACACTTTTGTTTCATCTCACTTTAAGATTGCTCACCTGCACATCCTTCATGCGTATGCAGTCCTCTAAATTGTCATCACTATCATGAAAACCGCTGTCAGTTGGATCAGCATAAAATGGAGAAAGGTGAATTTTGCAGACAGAGAGGCTCATCAGGCCTGTGACTGGTTTTCCATAGGTGTACCTGGAACACAGAGGAGAAATCCAGTGTACTTGAAAAGAGGTACATGGTTTAAAAATAATGAAGTGATTAAAGTCACTAGCGTATGTCCTGGCATTAACCAAATTTACTCCCCCCCTACCCTCTCTCTACTCCAGATAATATCCCAGCATTATTTTTCCTTTTACCTTGTAGTGAGAAACAGCTTTTAGTACTAACTGACATTACCAGGCTAGCAAAATTCTTGCAGGAAGGTAGCTTCTGGGAGGTCAATTTCTATTGATGTAGGCACTCCTCAAGTTTTATATCTCCCAACAGCCCTTTCCCTACACAGTGTGTGAGAATGGCTTTTGGAAGTAATGGCAGCATCATTGTTTTTCGAGGATGAAAATAAAAGTAGGTATGTAAAGTGGGACAGAGAGGAGTGGGGGCAGGGGTGGACTGACATTTTGGGATCTTGGTCAGTAGGGGGCCCCATGAGATGCCCCTGGTACCTTTCATAGGCTTTTTTGGGTGTGGTTTGAGTGTGTGTGAGTACACAGGGGCCCCATGATCCCCTATTGCCCGGGGGCCCCATGAATTGTCAGTCCACCCCTGGGTGGGGGATAGGCAGAGTTCAGTAGTCCAGCAGTGTCAAGGTCCTACCTTTCCTCAGAGCTTGTGCTGCTCCATGTGCTGGCATCCTCTTAGGTTTCTGCAAAGCATTGTGGGATCCTTTATGCTTTCAAGCCTCTGCGGCTCCTCCTCCAGGAGGTGGTGGCTTATCACATTTAAGCCTGCTGTCTGCAGCTGCTCATTGCATTCGCGTCCTGTCTGTTGAATTGCAACAAGCTCCTGTTAGTGTCTCAGTGCTCTCCTGGATATCGACTCGGTTTTGGCAAGACTCCTTCCTGGCTTCTGACCCCGGCTCTGGCGACCATCCTTCCTGGCTTCTGACCCCGGCTCTGGCGATCATCCTTCCTGGCTTCTGACCCCGGCTCTGGAGATCATCCTTCCTGGCTTCTGACTCCGGCTCTGGCGACCATCCTTCCTGGCTACTATCCTACCCAGTCATCTGCTGTTGCGGTTGTACTTGCATAGACTCTGTCTTGTTTTTGTACAATAAGCCTACCTTTTATTGCACCTCCTTGTGTATCTGGCTCCTCGCTACCTGACACTACACGAATGCCATGAATCCTGACGGTGCAGGTACGCTCTCGCTCCCTATGTTGGTTGCCAGACTTGATCAGCAGGATCGCTTGTTGGATCAGTTCACTCAGGCGTTGCAAACCCTGCTTGCACGCACAGCGCACCTTGCTCCTGGTGCTATTAGGTCGGTTGTCACTCCTATGGTCGCTCCCGCTGTTGCTCCGGTTGTTGTGCCTATCTCCGCATCTGCTGCCGCACCTGAGGTGCCCAGAGGTATGACTGATTCAGCCCCCCCTCCACAGCGCTTTGGGGGTGAGCCGAGTCAGTGTCGGGGTTTCCTTAACCAAGTGGGCATATATTTTGAATTGATACCCCACGCTTTTCCTACGGAGAGGTCAAAGGTGGGCTTCCTAATCTCGCTGCTCTCGGACAATGCCTTGGCCTGGGCAAATCCCTTATGGGAGAACGATAACCCTGTGATTCACGAGTTTGCCGGTTTTGTTACCTTCTTCCGTATGGTATTCGATGTGCCTGCTTGCTCCGCCTCTGCTGCTAAGCTGCTCATGTCCATGCATCAGGGTTCACAAACCGTTGCTGAGTATGCCATAGAATTTCATACCCTAGCGGCAGAGGTGGGTTGGAACAATGAGGCTCTGGTGGCTGCTTTCTCTCATGGTCTCTCAGATGCGTTGAAGGAATTGCCTGTGGAGCTCGAGGCACTCATTTCCTTCCTAATCCTGATTGACACCAGGCTCACAAAGAGGCCTTCATTTAAGGAGCGTCTGCAGAGGCCTCCTAACCGATTGGCGCCTACGTTTTCTGTCCCACCCATTCCTCCCTCTCCTCCCACACCTCCTGAGGATGGTTTGTCTGACGGTGAGCCCATGTACCTGGGGTTTGCTCTCCTTTCCGAGGGGGAGCGGGCCTCTTGGCATCGGGAGGGTCGCTGCCTGTACTGTGGTCTCGGTAGGCATTTTCAGTAGTCCTGTCCGGTCCGTCCGGGAAACGCTCGCGCCTGAGATCCTGTTGGGGGCAGATCTTGGGTGGAGTTTCCTCGTCCCCGGTTTCCCATAAAGATAAACCGCTAATCAACGTTGTCCTCTCTTGGGCAGAGGGCTCGGTGACGGCCCAGGCGTTGGTAGACTCTGGTGCTGGCGGGTTGCCCAGTACTCCATTCTTCTGCAGGCTCGAGTTACTCCATTCATAGATGGCAGGCCTCTGCAATCGTCGCAGGTTACCCACAAGACCTTGCCAATTGAAGTAGCTATTGGGGCTGTTCACAGGGAGTTGGCCTGTTTCCAGGTAATTTCTTCCCCGCACTACTCCGTGGTTTTGAGCTATCCCTGCCTTAAGAAGCACAATCCGACCCTTGATTGGCGGTCGGCCGAGATCCTCTCATGGTCTCCACAGTGTGTGGTTGATTGCATCCGTGGACCTGTTAAGGTGTTGTGTGCCTCCTCCGCCTCTGTGTTGCCCACTGAATACGGGGAGTACCTGGACGTGTTTGACAAGGTGGGTGCCGGTGCTCTGCCTCCTCATCGTCCATATGATTGTACCATAGCCTTACAACCCGGTGCCACTCCCCCGCGTGGCAGGGTGTATCCTCTTTCGGTTGCGGAGAATCAGGCCATGGAGGAGTACGATGCGGATGCGCTTTCCCGGGGGCACATTCGCAAGTCTACTTCTCCAGCAGGAGCTGGCTTATTCTTAGTGAAAAAGAAGGGCGGTGAGTTGAGGCCTTGCATTGATTTTAGGGGTCTCAATCAAATCACGATTAAGAATGCTTACCCAATCCCATTGATTACCGAGTTGTTTGACCGCCTCAAGGGAGCAACGGTCTTTACTAAACTCGAGCTTAGGGCTGTGTACAACCTCGTACGGATCAAGGAGGGCGACGAGTGGAAGACCGCGTTCAACACCAGAACCAGCCACTATGAATCCCTGGTCATGCCCTTTCGGGTTGTGTAATGCACCCGCGGTCTTTCAGGAGTTCATTAATGATGTCTTTCGTGAATTGTTGCAGCAGTGCGTGGTGGTTTACTTGGACGACATCCTGGTTTACTCTGCGTCTATGGAGTCTCATATCCAGGATGTTAAGTGGGTGCTGCAACGGTTACGTGAGAACGAGCTTCTCTGTAAGCTCGAGAAGTGTGAATTTCACCGATCCCAGTTTGCCTTTTTGGGCTACATCATTTCTGCGGTGGGTTTTTTCATGGACCCTCAGAAGGTTTCGGCGGTTGTGCAGTGGCCTCGTCCCAGTGGTCTTCGGTCCATTCAGCGCTTTTTGGGATTCGCCAACTATTATCGGAAGTTTATCAGGAACTTCTCCACGCTGGCCAACCTCTCTCAGATCTGACCAAGAAGGGCAGTAAGCCTCACGAGTGGTCACCCGAGGCCATCTTAGCTTTCGAACCTCTGAAATCCGCCTTCACTTCGGCTCTGATACTGTCTCATCCCAATCCTGGGTTGCCTTTTGTCCTCGAGGTTGATCCTTCTAAGACGGGAATAGGCGCCCTCTTGTCTCAGCGTCGGTCACCCGATGGACCCCTACTTCCCTGTGAGTTCTACTCCAGGAAGCTTTCCTCCGCAGAATGCAACTACCAGATTGGAGACAAGGAGTTGTTGGCAATTATTCAGGCTCTCAAGGAATGGAGGCACCTGCTCGAGGGCTCTGTGGTTCCGGTTCTCATTCTCACTGACCACAAGAACCTGATCTATCTCTCGGAGGATAAGAGGTTGACGCTGTGGCAGGCCAGATGGGCTCTGTTCTTGTCGCATTTTAACTATGTGGTATCCTATTTGCCTGGCTCCAAGAATGTCAGGACTGATGCCTTGTCGCGGCAATACTCCGAGCTGTCCAGGGAGGACTCTGAGCCGACCTCGGTCATACCTCCGGACCAGATCCTGGCTGCCATTCGTACCAACCTGACTTCTCCCCTTGGGGAGCAGATTTTGGTGGCTCAAACTGATGCCCTCCCTGAGAGACTGGCTGGTAGGTGTTTCGTACCGGAGGGATTGCATACCCGCCTGCTGTGTACCTACCATAATTCCAAGACTGCCGGTTATCCAAGGAGGAACCAGTTGTTCTGGGTCGTTTCTCGGTCATTCTGGTGGCCATCTCTCCGTTCCGACATCGCCTCATATGTAGCGGCATGTTCGGTCTGTGCCCAGAATAAGTCTCCTCGGCATCTTCCATTGGGCCTTCTGCAACCCATTCCTAATGGGGAGAGTCCCTGGTCACACCTGGGCATGGATTTTATTGTGGACCTCCCTGCGTCTCAAGGCCATACGGTCATTCTTATGGTCATTGATCATTTTTCCAAGATGTGCCATTGTGTTCCGTTCAAGAAATTGCCGACTGCGCAAGAACTGGCTACGGTTTTCGCCAGGGAGATCTTTCGCTTGCATGGGTTGCCCAAGGTGATTGTCTCAGGCTGTGGGAGCCAGTTTGTGTCCAGGTTCTGGCGCACCTTCTGCTCCCAGTTGGGTATCAAGCTCTCCTTCTCTTCGGCCTACCACCCGCAGTCCAATGGGGCTGCGGAGCGGTCCAACCAGGCCCTGGAACAATTCCTCCGCTGCTATATATCAGACCATCAAGACAATTGGGTCGATCTCCTGCCATGGGCAGAGTTTGCGAAGAACTCGGCTGTCAACTCCTCCTCCGGGATGTCTCCCTTCATGTTCCAACCCGCTGTATTGCCTGAGTTGTTCTCACCACAGGACATTCCGGCTGTGGATAACCATCTTGCTGCCCTGCGTTCCTCGTGGGGGAAGATCCAGAGGTCCTTGAAGGACTCAGCACAGTGCCAGAAGCTCCAGGCTGATCGTAGATGGTTGCCTGCTCCTTCATACCAGGTCGGAGATCGGGTGTGGTTGTCGACTCGTAACCTCAATCTGCGGGTGCCCGCACCGAAACTGGCTCCCTGTTTTGTTGGTCCTTTCCGCATTCTCCACAGGGTGAACCCGGTTGCCTATGCCCTTGCTCTTCCTCCTGGGATGTGTATCTCCAATATCTTCCACGTATCCCTGTTGAAGCCTCTGGTCTGTAATCGCTTTACTGCCTCTCCGCTTCGGCCTCGTCCTATCCGGGTTGACGGTCATGAGGAGTATGAGGTGAGTCGCATCCTGGACTCTCAATTGGTCCGCGGTTGGGTGCAGTTACTGGTCCATTGGCGTGGTTATGGTCCCGAGGAGCGTTCCTGGGTTCCTTCCACGGATGTTCATGCTCCTGCCCCCCTCTGCGCTTTTCATGCCCGCTTTCCCCAGAAGCCTTATGTTGAGCTGCGGAGGGGGAGGGTCCTTGAGGAGGAGGTACTGTCAAGGTCCTACCTTTCCTAAAAGCTTGTGCTGCTCCATGTGCTGGCATCCTCTTAGGTTTCTGCAAAGCATTGTGGGATCCTTTATGCTTTCAAGCCTCTGCGGCTCCTCCTCCAGGAGGTGGTGGCTTATCACATTTAAGCCTGCTGTCTGCAGCTGCTCATTGTATTCGTGTCCTGTCTGTTGAATTGCAACAAGCTCCTGTTAGTGTTGAGTGCTCTCCCGGATATCGACTCGGTTTTGGCAAGACTCCTTCCTGGCTTCTGACCCCAGCTCTGGCGACCATCCTTCCTGGCTTCTGACCTCGGCTCTGGCGATCATCCTTCCTGGCTTCTGACCCCGGCTCTGGCGATCATCCTTCCTGGCTTCTGACCCCGGCTCTGGCGATCATCCTTCCTGGCTTCTGACCCCGGCTCTGGCGATCATCCTTCCTGGCTTCTGACCCCGGCTCTGGCGATCATCCTTCCTGGCTTCTGACCCCGGCTCTGGTGATCATCCTTCCTGGCTTCTGACTCCGGGTCTGGCGACCATCCTTCCTGGCTACTGTCCTACCCAGTCATCCGCTGTTGCGGTTGTACTTGCATAGACTCTGTCTTGTTTTTGTACAATAAGCTTACCTTTTATTGCACCTCCTTGTGTGTCTGGCTCCTCGCTCCCTGACAAGCAGGCAGGGTGGACAATGCTGGTTGAGATTACAGTGGCACAGGAGAACTATACATACTGTATAGTACTGCATTGTCAGCCCAAATAGGAATTTAGGATCACAATAAATTTGTGGCAGATCAATGGGTATTTTCCTGTACTTGCAGCATTTTTAAAGGGATAAAGCATAGGGAAATGTGCATATATAGATCAGATGTACTGAATATGTTTTTTTTTTTTAATTTTGCTGTGACATACACTTTAATATAATCATTATATACTATTTTAATTACAGATAAACAAAAATGGATTTCAGCTAATCTGCATGCATATTTTTAACAGAGTTAAAAATAAAATCTGAAATGTGTTGATTCGATCCACTTACCTTATTATGCTTCCTGCACTAAAGTCTGGCTACATTTGGTGTATAGCTCTGCTTTAGCCAGATGAGCTGCAATACATTGTTTAGGTCTGATCAAGTTTATCCCTAAACCTGGTGGCTGAAAAAATATTGCAGAAATAGTGTGGAACAGGGGTGGACTGACAACTCATGGGGTCCCTGGGCTATAGGGGATCATGGGGCCCCTGTGTCCTTGCCCACACTCAAAGCACACCCAAGCCTATAAAAAGGTACCAGGGGCATTTCATGGGGCACCCTACTGACCCCGGGCACTCGGGTTCCCACTTCTATAGTGTGAAATAATTTAAATAATAATGGTGGAAACCTTCAGTTTTGTGTATATAAGTGTATCACTTTATAAATAGTAGTTAAAACCCCCCACACTGTTACTACGTCTACAGTGCAAAATCTCAATCACTTTGTGGTGCGATTTGCATCCATGCAAAATGCATGGGTGCAAATTGCACCACAAAGAATAACATACAATTTGAACAGGAATGCGATTCCTGTCCAAATTGCATTCAGTTTCCCCACTGCTCCTGTGTGAACCCAGGCTTGTCATGGCATTGTCACAGAGGTCACACAGGAGCAGTGCAGGGAGGTTTCCTGCAGCGGAGAGTTGGAGAGAAGGGCGTGTGGGGATGTATACCTTGGTGGCAGATGCTCCTGATTCTCAGCTGTAGGAGAGGAGAGAAAGCTGTGGGGGTTTGAAATTCCAACGGCTTTCTCTCCTCTCCTTGCAGGGATGACAGTTCGGGCTATAGGGCTTTAGATTGGTTAGCACCGTCACACGGACGGTGTTGACTAATCAGAAGCCGTCTAGCCGTTGCTGTCATCCCTGCAAGGAGAGAGAACTGCTTCACAGGTCTGGGGATTTGAAATCCCCATGGCATTTTCTCCTCTACTTACAGGGATGACAGTACAGGCTAGATGGCTTCTGACTGGTCATCACGTCCATGTGACAGTGCTAACCAATCAAAAGCCCTCTAGCCTGATCTTTTATCTCTGCAATTAGAGGAGAGAAAGCCGTGCAGGATTTCAAAACCCGCAGCTTTCTCTCCTCTCCTACAGTTGAAAATCCAGAGCATTTGCCTCCATGGTATACATCCCCACACGCCCATTCTCTGCTCAGCATGGGATTGGTGTAGGGAGGTGTGGTGAGCTCTTGCTTTAGAAGGCCCCCCCCCCCGTATCTCCAAAAAAGCCTCTGCCGATAAGTGGTGGGAAGCCACAGTGGCAGCTGTGTAGGTGTTCTGATGTTGGCAGTGCTGCAGGTGCCTTTGGGTGTCCTCACTTCCAGTCTCAGGCTCATATGTCCGCTGGTATGGTCTCTTGCTAGCTGGTGAATATCCAGACTGAGGTGCTCTCTGTAACTCCCTCGGGGGCAAGAGAAAGAACTTTCCTGGGCAGTTTAATAAAAATCATCTCTCCAATCTTCCTACTGCACAGTACATATTGGGATCTGTAGTGTAAACATGATAGCATAGCCATTATATGGCTGCTGTTTCAAACTACAACTCCCAGGATTCTCACCACTCAGAGGAGGATGATGCAGCAAAATATCAGTGTCTCAGTAGAGGGAGAGAAGAATGGATGGCAATGTCTTCTTGTCCATATTGTTTTAGCCTAGCACCTGGCTACATTAGCACTGACACAAATGTTGCAGAATCTTGCTCACAAGCAAGCAGGAGACAGAGTGACACCTCACCAGTTTAGTCAGTAAAGAAACATAAGCCCTGGCAAGTGTTCACTCCTGTTGCTAGAAAGTTGCCAAGTGTATAGCCTAGAAAATACTAAGGCCTCATTCAGATGGGCAGAAAAGAGAGGTAAATAACCCCGACTGACTGATCTCGCATGGTAGGTGGAGGGATTTGTACACATTCTGCTGCCAAGATACTCTGCTTCACATCCACTGCAAACTTAACTTGGAATATTTATTTTGATGGGTAGCACTGCTTGATATCACCTAATGAAGTCAATGTGACTGCACTGCAACTGTGAGCCAATTGCTTGGGACTATGATTAATAGTCTATGATAGCACACATACATAGTTGCCAACAATCAAAAAATGCCTGGAACAGTCCCAAATATCCGACCAATGTCCCGCTGGTTGCTCATCCCAGGTACAATCCCAAAAATTTTAATCTGTCACAGCTGAGAGTTGCTACCAGGTAACACTTCATAGACACTGACAGATCTCTCCCGTACTCCACCTCCAGGAAGTCAGGTAGTGCTTTCTGTCTACATGATTGGTCAGTATTAGTGAGGGGGCATTGCCAGCCAAGCGTGATGACGCCAGCCCACCTTTAGTCAATCACTTCTGGGAGCATGTTAGGAGGCAGCGGATGACCTGGGCACACTGACTGCCAGAGCAGCTGCAGACCAACCAGATGCCACTCAATAGTGTAGCAGAGGTGAGTGGCCATGGGATGACTGCAGATCCTGGACACACTGGACTAGACTTTGAATAGGCTGCAGAGATGTGCTGAGGGTCAGGGAATACAGAAGATTCTGAAACTACAGATATGTGTGTGTATGGGGAGGGGAGGGTGTACAGAGATATGCATGTGGGTACAGATGAGTGTTAGGGGTTTAAGGGGTGCAGAGGTGTGGAGTACATGGGTGTGCTGGGGGGGTGCAGAGGCTTGCTGGGAGATGCAGAAGTGTGTGGGGAGATGAAGAGGTATGCTGGGGGGAGCAGAGTTGTGTAGCGTAATACATGTGCCAGGGGGTGCAGACGGTATGGAGGCACACGGAAGGATACAGAGGATTCTAGAGGGTGAAGATATGTTACAAGGGGGTACAGAAGAGTTCTGGGGAGTACGAAGGCATGCTGGGGGTGTAGAGGTGTACTAGGGTACAAAGGCTTGCTGGGTGTACGGAGGTGTACTTGGTGATACAGAGTATTCTGAGGAGTGCAGAGGTGTGTGGGAGGGTTTGGAACTGTGCTGGGGCTGTGTTGTGCAAGGGGGTGCAGAGATGTGCAAGGGGGTATGGAAGTGTCCTGGGTGGGGTACAGATATTTTCTGGGAGTACAGAGATGTGCTGGGGGCACAGAGGCATGCTAAGGGGTTCAGAGATGTGCTGGGGGAGGGAATGAGGTGTTCTGGGGCTAAAAAGATGTGCTGAGGGGTTACAGAGGTATGCTAGGGGCTCAGACATGTGCTGGAGGGTTCAGAGCTTCTCTGGGGGTATAGGGTGCTCTGGAGGTGCAACAATGTGCTGGTGGGTATGGAGGTGTGCTGTGCTATTTCTAAAGCATACTGTAATATATGTGTTGGAGTAATTGTTATATTTATGGTGGAGCAACTGTAATATATGTGAAGCATACTGTAATTTGTGGTAGAGCAACTGTAATATCTGTGGTGGAGCAACTGTAATATTTATGGTGGAGCAACTGCATTATTTGTGGTGCATACTGTAATATGGTGGAGCAACTGTAATATTTGTGTTGGAGTAACTGTAATATTTGTGGTGGAGTAACAAATCTTTATGGTGGAACATGCTGTACTCTGACCATCCCTTGTGCCATGTCTGCATTCACTGATCATCTCTTGTGCCATGTCAACAGTCTCTGACCATCCCATGTGCCATGTCCGCAGTCCCTGACCATCCCATGTGTGCAGTCTATGACCATCTCCTGTACTACGCCTGCAGTCTCTGACCAACTCCTATACTACGTCTGCAGTCTCTGACCTTCTCCTGTGCTACATCTGCAGTCCCTGACCCTCTCCTGTACTACTCCTGCAGTCTCTGACCCTCTTCTGTACTATGCCTGCAATCTCTGACCCTCTCCTATGCTACATCTGCAGTCTCTAACCCTCTCCTGTACTACACCTGCAGTCTCTGACAACCCCTGTACTACACCTGCAGTCTCTGACCCTCCCCTGTACTAACTGCAGTAACCTCTAGCAACCAATCACTGAGTGTGGACCAGTTCTTTATGTTTACATTATTAAAGGGTTTTATTTAGATAAGTCTCTGTGTGTGTTTGTTTTTTTGGGATGTTGGAGTGGAGAGAAAAATTGCATGGGGGGAGCCCCAGAAAATCTCAGACTCTATTTAACCACACCCCCTTTAAGCCAAGTCCAATTTTTTTTGTGTAATTTCAACCACACCCACTTTGTGGAGTGGCATGCTTTGCACGGTTCCATATTTTTCTAAGCCAGACCCACAACTGAATGCCCCCACCCCTAATTTACAGTTGCAAGAAAAAGTATGTGAACCCCTTGGGATTATGTGGAGTTTTGCATGAATTGGGCATAAAATGTGCTCTGAACGTCATCTAAGTCACAACAATAGAAGAACACAGTCTGCTAAACATAATACTACACAAACATTAGATGTTGCCATGGTTTAATTGCACATAACATGTAAACATTCACAGTGCAGGGAGGAAAAAGTATGTGAGGCCCTAGCTTAATGACTTCTCCCAGAGCTAATTGGAGCCAGGAGTGAGCCAACCTTGACTCCAATCAGTGTGATGATATTGGATGTGTTGCTGACAGCTGTCCTGCCCTTAAAAAACACACACCTGTTTTGGGTTTACTGGTTTCAAGAAGCACTGTCTGATGTGAACCATGCCTCGCAGAAAAGAGCTCTCAGAAGACCTACGATCAAGAATTGTTGACTTGCATGAAGCTGGAAAGGGTTACAAAAGTATTTCCAAAAGCCTTGATGTTCATGTGTCCACGGTAAGACAGACTGTCTACAAATGGAGAAAGTTTAGCACTGTTGCTACTCTCCCTAGGCATTGTCGTCCTGTAAAAATGACTGCAAGAGCACAGCGCAGAATGCTGCATGAGGTAAAGAAGAATCCCAGAGTGTCAGCTAAAGACCTACAGAAATCTCTGGCACATGCTAACATTTTTGTTGACACATCTACAATAAGGAAAACATTAAACAAGAATGGAGTACATGGGAGGACACCACGGAGGAAGCCATTGCTGCCCCCAAAGAATATTCCAGCACGTTTGAAGTTTTCAAAAGAGCACCTGGATGTTCCACAGCACTACTGGCAAAATATACTGTGGACAGATGAAACCAAGATTGAGTTGTTTGGGAAAAACACACAACACTGTGTGTGGAGAAAAAAAGGCACAGCACACCAACATCAAAACCTCATCCCCACTGTAAAACATGGCGGAGGGAGCATCATGGTTTGGGGCTGCTTTGCTGCCTCAGGGCCTGGACGGATTGTTGTCATTGATGGGAAAATGAATTCCAGAGTTTATCAAGACATTTTGCAGGAAAATGTACGACTATCTGTCCGCCAACTGAAGCTCCGCAGAGGATAGGTGATCCAACAGGACAATGACCCAAAGCAAACAATGGCTGCAACAGCACAGAATACGCCTTCTGGAGTGGCCCAGTCAGAGTCCTGACCTCAACCCGATTGAAATGCTGTGGCATGACCTTAAGAGAGCGATTCACACCAGACATCCCAAGAATATTGCTACACTGAAACAGTTTTGTGAAGAGGAGTGGTCCAAAATTACTCCAGATCATTGTGCAGGTCTGATCTGCAACTACAGGAAATGTTTGGTTGAGGTTATTGCTGCCAAAGGAGGGTCAACCAGTTAATAAGTCCAAAGGTTCACATACTTTTTCCTCCCTGCACTGTGAATGTTTACATGTTATGTGCAATTAAACCATGGCAACATCTAATGTTTGTGTAGTATAATGTTCAGCAGACTGTGTTCTTCTATTGTTGTGACTTAGATGACGTTCAGAGCACATTTTATGCCCAATCCATGCAAAACTCCACGTAATCCCAAGGGGTTCACATACTTTTTCTTGCAACTGTACATATCACTCCACCTACACTGGCTTCCTGGACACACAGTAAAAAAAAGTGTCCCTAAAAAAGTTTTTGAAATGTTGGCAACTATGCACGTATCCTGATAATAGGCCTTAATTTAGCCTCAGGAAACAGCTTCAAGTATGAATCTTCATTCCATATGTATAGCGTGTGACAATGGGTTGTTTATGTAAATGATCTTTTACACGGCCTTAAAATTTAACTAACGGCAGAACTTTTTTGGACAGAGTAGAGATTAGAACACCTATTATTGTTTTTATTGCTGTCAATGCCACTGTTTAGGGAGATTTACCCTCTCTATTTGTTCTGTTTACCATTATTGTTGAAAATTAAAGTAAAAGAAAATCCCAAAATTTGGTTGTCCACATAAAAGTTATAGAGGGGAACTCTTCCTATGGGGACACTAGTTTTGGTAACCTGGGGGGACCCAAAGGTCTTCCCTTAATTTGCAAGGATTTCTTCTCAGTTCTTTTTTTGGCTGCAGGACAAGAAGTGAATGTGAATCTCCCAGATGGAATACAGATAGCAAAAAAAATACTAACAGGAGTTATATCCCTCCCTTCCAAAAATGAAACCATTTTTGCCTATAGTTCTACTTACAAGTTATATATGCATTGCGATTTAATTGCACCTACCTGCCACATGCTTTGATTTTTACAGCTTCTTCAGTCATCGCATTCAGTATAGATGGGATCTCAATATTAATGTGAAATCTCTTTAAGACTAAAATAGAAATATACACAATTTTCATAATTTGAATATAACTTGCCATTTTGTTTTTGAATTCAATGCTCTAACATAACACTGATATTTAAAGCTGAACTTCAGGAATTCATCCACTTTCTAACGCTCTTTTGGCTGTACTTCTGTGAATTATAGGAATGCAGTTTATTCTGCACTCGTTACTCATTTTCAGATGACAGTGGGCTGAAGCCTGCTGTCGGCTGACATCACTCAGCAGATCCATGCTGGGGAAAGTTCCCGACTTTAACCTAGAGATCCACTACAGTGTCTGGAGCGGTACCTGGCTCAGCCTGTCAGCGAGCCGCTGAGAGCCTGAGCTGACCCCTTCCTCCCCCTCCACAGGCCAGCACTCCGATGACAGTTACCGCTCTCTGCTTAGAGCGGCTGTGAGAACTCAGCAATCAGCGGTCATGTGATCGCTGTGTTCTCACACTTAAAGCCAGACAGATGCAGCATCGGTCCTAGGTAAGTATAATTGGGGAAAAAACCAAACCCCTACTTCTCTTTTAAGTCCATCAAGGTGCACCCCACCTCGTGGACTTATCTCTTAAATTTAAAATGTACATTTCTACTGAGTCCCTGGGGTACAGCTATCTCTATACTTCATGGGCTCTGAGATCTTGCAGTTGCAGAATTGTGTGCAGCCGCTCTTTCTGTACCTCCTCTTCTATTTCTCAGTCACAGGCAGCTTTGTGTTATGTAGAAGAGTTTGCAAAATGCTCATTTGTGCTGTCATTTATGAATGGACAGCATAGGGAAAGGCAGGAAGAGTGGCTGCTGTGTGAGGAAGCAGCACCACTCTTGTCAAAGCTCCAGGAGTATAGTGCTAGCTGCAGGGCCATCTTTAACACGGGGAAGAAGAGACAGCTGCCCCGAACCCAGTCATTGTTGGGGGGCCTAAAGCAGCTACCCTGCCTGCAAATAGTTTTCCCAACCAGGGGCGGACTGACCATTCAGGTACTCAGGAACTGCCCGTGGGCCCGTGGTCACATCTCCCCTGGCTCCTTCCCCTCTCCTCAGATCTCCTTACTGCTGTGTGAAGAGCCCACCCATATGATGCCCACTGCGGCTCCCTGCTCTGCTCTCTATGATGTACTTCAGTCAGACCGATCTGTTCAGATACTTGCAGGACCTGCATGTGCTTGCAATCACGGAGATGCTGGTCCACCCGAGCCTCAAGGTACTGCATGACATAATCTACCTGACACTGACAGCTCCCTGTGAAGTCTACCCCTGACCAAGGATGTCTCAAAAAACACTGCTGCAGGCCACTTCCAGCTTTCTACCACCCTACCCCCTGTCATCATCATCCTCCTCTTCCTCACTCCTGATTCTCTACTGCCAGCTTCCTACCACCCTACCCCCTGTCAGCATTATCCTCATCTTCATCCCTCCTGGTACCCCACTGCCAGCTTCCTACCACCCTACCCCCTGCCATCATCATCCTCATCTTCATTCCTCTTGGTATCCCACTGTCAGCTGCCTACCGCCCCACCCTCTGTCATCATTATACCCACAGTACCCCACTGCTGACATCCTACCCCTCTGTCATCAACATTCCCATTATCCTTCTGTACCCCACCTCTGGCATCCTACCACCCTACCTTCTGTCAATCATCCTCATCCCTCCTGTACCCCACTGCTGGCATCCTATCTGACTACTCCTTTATCATTACAGGGGAGATGTGATCTCAGACTCTCACCCCAAATCTGCCACCATTTCCCCAAACTGCATCCTGCTATCCAACCAACTGTACCCCAACAGCAGCATCACACACCACAATACTGATCTGTTCCCCAACTAATAGTGACATTAACTGCCATCTAACTGATTTCTTAGTATTCCAATGGGGGTATGGGGGCTGGTCATGTATTGGGGATCTCCCATTACAGCGGGGTATATATAGAAGTATAATTATGATTACCCGAACTTTACAGTGGCCTCTCCTAATGATTTGTTATTAATATTATTATTAGTTCTGTATTTGTTTCTCAGTACATGAAATTACTTCTCCATCAGTGAGCAGTAATGATGTGCAGGAATCTGTAGCAACCAATCAGTGAGCGGAAATGATAAGCAGTAACCTCTAGCAACAAATCACTAAACTGTAATAATGTGCAGTAACCTTTAGCAACCAATGGGTGAGTGGAAATGATGTGCAGTAACCTCTAGCAACCAATGGGTGAGTGGTGATAATGTACAGTAATCTCTAACAACCTGTCAGTGAGTGGTAATGATGTGCAGTAACCTCTAGCAATGTGTCAGTGAGCAGTAACAGTGAGCAGTAACTTCCAGCAACCAATCAGTAAGCCTCGATCAATCAGTGGGTGTGGACCAGTTCTTTATGTTTACATTATTAAAGTTTTTTTAAAAGATAAGTCTATGTGTGGGATGCACCTTGTTTGACCTACTCTTTAGAAAGTCAGCATATTTTAGAAAGTTGCCTGAATGAGTTCATATTTAATTGTTAAATATGAACAAGGATTGTTAAATCCTTGTGCCAAATATTAAGTTGCAACTATGATAATAACAATTGGGATGATTTAATAAATAAGTAAAGGCTGTGCACTTGAAATTAATAATAGTTAAAGTGAATACCTAATCAGCTGCAGATCCATAAAGCTTTTACCAGATTGTGTGTAACTGAGTTGCAGGACACTGCCACCTTGTGTCTCTTTTAACATCCTGTAGTCTGAATAATAGTAGGGTGTTACAGGGAGCCATGCCCCTTACTGATACAGAGAAAAGGATTTTATGAGGAGTACAAAAATCTTATTTTCCCCTCTACTGTATGTTGAGGAACACAGCTGGATAGTAAGAAACCTAAAGATATCCAAAAGCAAGTTAAAATGAGGGACAGGTATACCCAAAACAACACATGTGAATCAGCCCTAGAAGTGAGAAACTTGCAGAACCTTTCGATCAAAAATTGCATCTGCAGAAGCAGACACATTGATGTTGCCAAATATAAAGAAAGTATGTGCAGAAGACCAGGTTGAAGCCTTAGAAATCTGGACACTGAAGCCTGTCGATGAAAAAACAAAAACAAGAAACAATCTAATAAAGTGGTCTCTAAAGGGAAAAGGAGACGTTTTATCTTGCAACTCATAGACCTGAGTAACAAGAAGGAGTTGGTCAGCCTCAAAGAAGCAGTTGCAGAAAGTAAGACCCTGATGGCCCTCACTACATACAGGTATAGGCAGTCCTCGAGTTACGAACATTCGACTTACGAATAGAGGGAGAAACAAAAAGTAAGAGGAAATCTACCCATAGGAAAGGAAATTAATTCCTGTAAGAGTTATCATGGGAAAAAGGTGTCTCCACTGAAGGTTCATCACCTATCCTTGTTTCCACAACTACCAAAAATTTTCAAATTCTAATAGTCACAGGGACAGAAAGTGAGGTGAAATCTTTTGAACAGGGGGACACACAGCAAAACAAATATTACAGGGGTGTTAACCCTTCCATATGCTATCCTAAAAAGTTTGCTTAAAAATATTTTCTTTTGGGTGGAGTTACACTTAAAAAATGTACTTGTTCCAACAAATTCAACTTAAAAACAATCCTACAGACCTGGTCGTGTTCGTAACCTGGGGACTGCCTGTAATGGAGAGAAAGATCCTTGGGGTGAACTGGTGCCACACACAATATCTTTGTTAAGATGATAAGTAGATGAACAAGTGGCAGACACAGGCAACACAGTGGGCACAATCCACTAAGCGGTATCTTACCTCATCTGAGTACACAGTAGGATACCGCACAGCATTTTTTAAAAAACAAGTTTGAATTCACTAAAAAAACGCTACTAAAATACCACATGAGTTATTTTATACTCATGTGGTATTTTAGTATTTTATACTCATGTGGTATTTTAGTGAAAATCATGTGTTAATGTTTCAGCTGTCAGTGGGCTTCCCCACTTACAGCTGAATGTAAAAGAAAGAACTGCCGGCAATAAAAAAAAAACGGCATGGGGTCCCCCCCCTCCATCCATACCAAGCCCTTTGGGTCTGGTATGGATTTTGAGAGGAACCCCCACACCAAAATGTTTTTTAAAAATGGTGTGGGGTCCCCCCCAAAGTCTATACCAGACCCTTATCCGAGCATGCAGCCCGGCAGGTCAGGAAAGGGGGGGACGAGCAAGCCCTTCCCCCCTTCTGAACCATACCAGGCCACATGCCATCAACATGAGTAGATGCTTTGGGGCAGGGGGCTCTCCCCCCCAAAGCACCTTGTCCCCATGTTGATGGGGATAAGGACCTCTTCCCCACAACCCTGGCCTGTGGTTGTGGGGTTCTGCGGACAGGGGGCTTATCGGAATCTAAAAGCACCCTTTAGGAAGGGGGCCCCCAGATCCCGGCCTCCCCCCTATGTGAATGAGTATGTGGTACATGGTACCGCTACCCATTCACAAAAAAAAAACTGTAGTGTGAAAAAAGACAGGAGACAGGCTTTTACAAGTCCTTTATTAAATGAAGGAAAATAAAAGAATGGCCCCCGAAGTAGATCCAACATCAATCACAATGCCCGCTACCGCCGCTGACCCAAAAAAAAGAAAAAAAAAAGGCTGACGCTGGCTCCCTGCCGTCTGACTGCTCTGCTGGCTTGACAGTTCTTAAATATGTAAGGTGTGGGGTCACCCAGTGACATTACGTGTGTGACCCCACCCCCATGTGATATTATCGACCGGGGCATGCTGGGTTAGTGATGTCACATGGGGGCGGGGTCACATACATGATTGTCACTGAGTGGCCCAAACCCTTACATATTTAAAGAATTATCAAGAAAGCGGAGCAGGCAGACAGCCGGGAGCAAGCGTCAGGAGCAGAGCCTTTTTTTTTTCTTTTTCGGGTCGGTGGCCATCGTGACTGACATTTGATCTAGTTCGGGGGACATTCTTTTTTTTCTATATTTTAATAAAGGACTTGTCAAAGGCTGTCTCCCGTCTCTTGTCTTTTTTCACACTACAGGTTTTTTCTTGTGAATGAGTAGCGGTACCCCATACTCATTCACATAGGGGGAGGCCGGGATCTGGGGGTCCCCTTCCAGATTCCGATAATCCCCTCGCCTGCAGACCCCCACAACCACAGCCTAGGGTTGTGGGGAAGAGGCCCTTGTCCCTATCAACATGGTGACAAGGTGCTTTGGGGGGAGGTGCCCCCCACCCAAAACCACCCCCCATGTTGAGGGCATGTGGCCTGGTATGGTTCAGGAGAGGAGGGGGGCGCTTGCTCATCCCTTTCCTGACCTGCTGGGCTGCATGCTCAGATAAGGGTCTGGTATGGATTTTTGGGGCGACCCCCATTTTTTTTTTTTTACATTTTGGCATGGGGGTTCCCCGCAAAATCCAAACCAGACCCGAAGGGCTTAGTATGGATGTAGGGGGGACCCCACGTTGTTTTTTTATTATTTTTTAATTTCCGGCAATGACAGCTGATGACTCATAGGTTGTTAAGGACTTGGCGGCCACCCATTCCTTAACAACTAGAGATGAGCGAATCGAACATGACGAAGTGGAATTCGTTTCGAAGATTAGGAAAAATTCGATTCGCGCCGAATCCGAAAATTAGCAAACTTCGGATGCACGAATCGAATTTTCCCAAAAATAGCGGCGACATGTGTGGCGACGGAGCGGGGATCTCTGGGAAGGCGCGAAGACAAGGCGCGCTGACCCATAATGCATTCATTCATGACATGTGATCGCATTAGCCAATCAGCAGCCAGCCAGCCAGCACTGTGTAATGGTGGAGCTATAAATCGCGGCCATTTAGAATTCTCCATTAGCCTCCGGTCATTCAAGAGAGACAGACCTGTCTGTATTAGGGACAGAGTTAGGGCCACAGAGACTTTAGGGCCACAGAATCGTTACTCAGGGACACAGAATCGTTACTCAGGGACACAGAATCGTTACTCAGGGACACAGAATTGTTACTCAGGGACACAGAATTGTTACTCAGGGACACAGAATCGTTACTCAGGGACAGACACAGAATTGTTACTCAGGGACACAGAATCGTTACTCGGACACAGAATCGTTACTCAGGGACACAGAATCGTTACTCATGGACACAGAATCGTTACTCAGGGACACAGAATCGTTACTCAGGGACACAGAATTGTTACTCAGGGACACAGAATCGTTACTCAGGGACACAGAATCATTACTCAGGGACACAGAATCGTTACTCAGGGACACAGAATCGTTACTCAGGGACACAGAATCGTTACTCAGGGACACAGAATCGTTACTGAGGGACACAGAATCGTTACTCAAAGACACAGAATCGTTACTCAGGGACACAGAATCGTTACTGAAAGACACAGAATCGTTACTCAGGGACACAGAATCGTTACTCAGGGACACAGAATCGTTACTCAGGGACACAGAATCGTTACTCAGGGACACAGAATTGTTACTCAGGGACACAGAATCGTTACTCAGGGACAGACACAGAATTGTTACTGAGGGACACAGAATCGTTACTCAGGGACACAGAATCGTTACTCAGGGACACAGAATTGTTACTCAGGGACACAGAATCGTTACTCAGGGACACAGAATTGTTACTCAGGGACACAGAATCGTTACTCAGGGACAGACACAGAATCGTTACTCAGGGACACAGAATCGTTACTCGGACACAGAATCGTTACTCAGGGACACAGAATCGTTACTCAGGGACACAGAATCGTTACTCAGGGACACAGAATTGTTACTCGGGGACACAGAATTGTTACTCAGGGACACAGAATCGTTACTGAGGGACACAGAATCGTTACTGAGACACACAGAATCGTTACTCAGGGACACAGAATCGTTACTCAGGGACACAGAATCGTTACTCAGGGACACAGAATCGTTACTCAGGGACAGACACAGAATCATTACTGAGGGACACAGAATCGTTACTCAGGGACACAGAATCGTTACTCAGGGACACCGAATTGTTACTCAGGGACACAGAATTGTTACTCAGGGACACAGAATTGTTACTCAGGGACACAGAATCGTTACTCAGGGACACAGAATCGTTACTCAGGGACACCGAATCGTTACTCAGGGACACCGAATCGTTACTCAGGGACACAGAATCGTTACTCAGGGACACAGAATCGTTACTCAGGGACAGACACAGAATCGTTACTGAGGGACACAGAATCGTTACTGAGGGACACAGAATCGTTACTCAGGGACACCGAATCGTTACTCAGGGACACAGAATCGTTACTCAGGGACACAGAATCGTTACTCAGGGACACAGAATCGTTACTCAGGGACACAGAATCGTTACTCAGGGACACAGAATCGTTACTGAGGGACACAGAATCGTTACTCAGGGACACAGAATCGTTACTGAGGGACACAGAATCGTTACTCAGGGACACAGAATCGTTACTCAGGGACACAGAATCGTTACTCAGGGACACAGAATCATTACTCAGGGACACAGAATCGTTACTCAGGGACAGACACAGAATCGTTACTGAGGGACACAGAATCGTTACTGAGGGACACAGAATCGTTACTCAGGGACACCGAATCGTTACTCAGGGACACCGAATCGTTACTCAGGGACACAGAATCGTTACTCAGGGACACAGAATCGTTACTCAGGGACACAGAATCGTTACTCAGGGACAGACACAGAATCGTTACTGAGGGACACAGAATCGTTACTGAGGGACACAGAATCGTTACTCAGGGACACCGAATTGTTACTCAGGGACACAGAATCGTTACTCAGGGACACAGAATCGTTACTCAGGGACACAGAATCGTTACTCAGGGACACAGAATCGTTACTGAGGGACACAGAATCGTTACTGAGGGACACAGAATCGTTACTCAGGGACACAGAATCGTTACTCAGGGACACAGAATCGTTACTCAGGGACACAGAATCGTTACTCAGGGACAGACACAGAATCGTTACTCAGGGACACAGAATCGTTACTCAGGGACACAGAATCGTTACTGAGGGACACAGAATCGTTACTGAGGGACACAGAATCGTTACTCAGGGACACAGAATCGTTACTGAGGGACACAGAATCGTTACTGAGGGACACAGAATCGTTACTGAGGGACACAGAATCGTTACTCAGGGACACAGAATCGTTACTCAGGGACACAGAATCGTTACTCAGGGACACAGAATTGTTACTCAGGGACAGACACAGAATCGTTACTGAGGGACACAGAATCGTTACTCAGGGACACAGAATCGTTACTCAGGGACACAGAATTGTTACTCAGGGACAGACACAGAATCGTTACTGAGGGACACAGAATCGTTACTCAGGGACACAGAATCGTTACTCAGGGACACAGAATCGTTACTCAGGGACAGACACAGAATCGTTACTGAGGGACACAGAATCGTTACTCAGGGACACAGAATCGTTACTCAGGGACACAGAATTGTTACTCAGGGACACAGAATCGTTACTGAGGGACACAGAATCGTTACTCAGGGACACAGAATTGTTACTCAGGGACACAGAATCGTTACTGAGGGACACAGAATCGTTACTCAGGGACACAGAATCGTTACTCAGGGACAGACACAGAATCGTTACTCAGGGACACAGAATCGTTACTCAGGGACACAGAATCATTACTCAGGGACACAGAATCATTACTCCGGGACACAGAATTGTTACTCAGGGACACAGAATTGTTACTCAGGGACACAGAATCGTTACTCAGGGACACAGAATCATTACTCGGACACAGAATCGTTACTCAGGGACACAGAATCGTTACTCAGGGACACAGAATCGTTACTCAGGGACACAGAATTGTTACTCAGGGACAGACACAGAATTGTTACTCAGGGACACAGAATCGTTACTCAGGGACACATAATCGTTACTCAGGGACACAGAATCGTTACTCAGGGACACAGAATCGTTACTCAGGGACACAGAATCGTTACTCAGGGACACAGAATCGTTACTGAGGGACACAGAATTGTTACTCAGGGACACAGAATTGTTACTCAGGGACACAGAATCGTTACTCAGGGACAGACACAGAATCGTTACTGAGGGACACAGAATCGTTACTCAGGGACACAGAATCGTTACTCAGGGACACAGAATCGTTACTCAGGGACACAGAATCGTTACTCAGGGACACAGAATCGTTACTGAGGGACACAGAATCGTTACTGAGGGACACAGAATCGTTACTCAGGGACACAGAATCGTTACTCAGGGACACAGAATCGTTACTCAGGGACACAGAATCGTTACTCATGGACAGACACAGAATTGTTACTCAGGGACACAGAATCGTTACTCGGACACAGAATTGTTACTCAGGGACACAGAATTGTTACTCAGGGACACAGAATCGTTACTCAGGGACATAAAATCGTTACTCAGGGACACAGAATCGTTACTCAGGGTCACAGAATCGTTACTCAGGGACACAGAATTGTTACTCAGGGACACAGAATTGTTACTCAGGGACACAGAATCGTTACTCAGGGACACAGAATCGTTACTCAGGGACAGACACAGAATCGTTACTCAGGGACACAGAATCGTTACTCAGGGACACAGAATCGTTACTCAGGGACACAGAATCGTTACTCAGGGACACAGAATTGTTACTCAGGGACACAGAATCGTTACTGAGGGACACAGAATCGTTACTCAGGGACACAGAATTGTTACTCAGGGACACAGAATTGTTACTCAGGGACACAGAATCGTTACTCAGGGACACAGAATCGTTACTCAGGGACAGACACAGAATCGTTACTGAGGGACACAGAATCGTTACTGAGGGACACAGAATCGTTACTCAGGGACACAGAATTGTTACTCAGGGACAAACACAGAATCGTTACTGAGGGACACAGAATCGTTACTGAGGGACACAGAATCGTTACTCAGGGACACAGAATCGTTACTGAGGGACACAGAATCGTTACTGAGGGACACAGAATCGTTACTGAGGGACACAGAATCGTTACTCAGGGACACAGAATTGTTACTCAGGGACACAGAATCGTTACTCAGGGACACAGAATCGTTACTCAGGGACACAGAATTGTTACTCAGGGACAGACAGAGAATCGTTACTGAGGGACACAGAATCGTTACTCAGGGACACAGAATCGTTACTCAGGGACACAGAATTGTTACTCAGGGACAAACACAGAATCGTTACTGAGGGACACAGAATCGTTACTCAGGGACACAGAATCGTTACTCAGGGACACAGAATCGTTACTCAGGGACACAGAATTGTTACTCAGGGACACAGAATTGTTACTGAGGGACACAGAATCGTTACTGAGGGACACAGAATTGTTACT
Organism: Staurois parvus; assembly: GCF_062004578.1. Taxonomy (NCBI): domain Eukaryota; kingdom Metazoa; phylum Chordata; class Amphibia; order Anura; family Ranidae; genus Staurois; species Staurois parvus. Next base: position 10,075,742 of record NW_028318321.1, read on the forward strand.
CAGGGACACAGAACTGTTACTGAGGGACACAGAATCGTTACTCAGGGACAGACACAGAATCGTTACTCAGGGACACAGAATCGTTACTCAGGGACACAGAATCGTTACTCAGGGACACAGAATTGTTACTCAGGGACACAGAATCGTTACTCAGGGACACAGAATCATTACTCGGACACAGAATCGTTACTCAGGGACACAGAATCATTACTCAGGGACACAGAATCGTTACTCAGGGACACAGAATTGTTACTCAGGGACAGACACAGAATTGTTACTCAGGGACACAGAATCGTTACTCAGGGACACAGAATCGTTACTCAGGGACACATAATCGTTACTCAGGGACACATAATCGTTACTCAGGGACAGACACAGAATCGTTACTCAGGGACACAGAATCGTTACTCAGGGACACAGAATCGTTACTCAGGGACACAGAATCGTTACTCAGGGACACAGAATTGTTACTCAGGGACACAGAATCGTTACTGAGGGACACAGAATCGTTACTCAGGGACACAGAATTGTTACTCAGGGACACAGAATTGTTACTCAGGGACACAGAATCGTTACTCAGGGACACAGAATCGTTACTCAGGGACAGACACAGAATCGTTACTGAGGGACACAGAATCGTTACTGAGGGACACAGAATCGTTACTCAGGGACACAGAATCGTTACTCAGGGACACAGAATCGTTACTGAGGGACACAGAATCGTTACTGAGGGACACAGAATCGTTACTCAGGGACACAGAATCGTTACTCAGGGACACAGAATCGTTACTCAGGGACAGACACAGAATTGTTACTCAGGGACACAGAATCGTTACTCGGACACAGAATTGTTACTCAGGGACACAGAATTGTTACTCAGGGACATAAAATCGTTACTCAGGGACACAGAATAGTTACTCAGGGACACAGAATCGTTACACAGGGACACAGAATCGTTACTCAGGGACACAGAATCGTTACTCAGGGACAGACACAGAATTGTTACTCAGGGACACAGAATTGTTACTCAGTGACCAGAATCGTTACTCAGGGACACAGAATCGTTACTCAGGGACACAGAATCGTTACTCAGGGACACAGAATTGTTACTCAGGGACACAGAATCGTTACTCAGGGACAGACACAGAATTGTTACTCAGGGACACAGAATTGTTACTCAGTGACCAGAATCGTTACTCAGGGACACAGAATCGTTACTCAGGGACACAGAATCGTTACTCAGGGACACAGAATCGTTACTCAGGGACACAGAATTGTTACTCAGGGACACAGAATCATTACTCAGGGACACAGAATCGTTACTCAGGGACACAGAATCGTTACTTTCTGCTTCACAACCACTATTGTACGTTCAAAGAGTTAAATCCTGTTTTATGTTTGGGGTGCTTATTGAATTAAAGAGTATGTCAGACAACATGCAGAGGAGTGGCAGAGGAGGCAATGTTTCAGGAGCGAGCAGACGTGGCAGCAGAGGAAGGGGTCGAGGCAGCACTAGTCGCAGCCAGAGGCCAGTGCTCCCGGTGTCATCCAGCGGTCGTGTCTCCACCGACAACCCTGCCGTCATCGATTGGTTGACTCGGTCGTCTTCCTCTTCCCAGGTCACCTCTGACACCTACAGCCAACGGTCGGTGGGTACGTCAGACACAACCGTTAGTTGGCATGGCCCGGGAGCAAGCCCACTGAAATCACGTGTCCTCTACCTGCCCCTGTCCTTTGGTGTTCCCTCACCAAGCGAAGTATCGCATGCTGTGGGCTCAGCCCCACTGTACAGTGAGGAAGAGCTAACAGAGGGCGGTCAGGAACGGGGGGAGACATCCGCCTCTTCAGCAGCCAGGCGAAGAAGTACTGGCAAGGAGAGTGGCTCGGTAGCCGGTCTAGAGACAGGTCTGTCTCCTGACCCACACGCAGCCGAGGGGGCTAGTAGTGGCGCGGAGACCCTAATTGGCGATGATGAGGCTGATCGCACTTGGCAGCCTCGTCGTCATCAGGCTATTGCTTCCGCATCATCAGGAGAAGAGGGTGCCGGCTTGCCAGCGAGCAAAACAGTCGGTGGGTTGCCCAGGAGGCAGCAGGGTCGCAGCAGTGTCAGTGGAGCCAAACGGCCACGGAGTAGAGCACCAGCTCCACTGCAGCCTACCACCACGGCCAGTAGTGGTGCCGGTGTGCACGGAGGAAGTAGCAGTCAGCCAGTGAGGAGTAGCGGGGGCAAAGTTTCCTACTCGGCGGTGTGGCAATTTTTCGTCAAGCCGCCCGAGGAAGTAAACGTAGCCGTATGTCGACTATGTGGCCAGAAAGTCAAGCGTGGCCAGGGGGCCCATGTTGGGACTACAGCGTTGCGTCAGCATATGCAGCGTCGCCATTCAGTGGCCTTGGAAAACCGTGATAAAGATACGGCGGTTCTGCCTGCCCCAGCCCTTGCTCCAGCCCCCGCTCCATCACCCGCTCCGTTACTTGCTCCGTCACCCGACGTCAATCGCCCTCTATCAGCCAGTCAAGGCTCCAACACCTCTGCTGAGGGGAGTTGTCGCTCGTTGGCATCTTCCGCTCGTTCAGATGCTCCTTCTCCTGCTACTCCTCTTCACGGATTCCGTCAGCAGTCTTTCTTGGAATCCGTTTCCAAGAGACAACAGTTTGCGAGCACGCACCCGACGGTGCAGAAGCTGAACGTCCTCCTGTCCAAGTTGCTGGTGCTGCAGTCCCTCCCTTTCCAAGTGGTGGACTCAGCACCTTTCCGAGAAATGATGGCTTGTGCCGAGCCGCGGTGGAGAGTGCCAAGCCGGCATTTCTTCGCCAAAAAGGCAGTGCCAGCCCTGCATTCACATGTAGAAGAGATGGTCAGCCAGTCTTTGAGCATGTCGGTCTCTGCCAAAGTGCACGGCAGCGCCGACGTGTGGAGCTGTAACTACGGTCAGGGACAGTACATGTCATTTACGGCCCACTGGGTGAACGTGGTGCCGGCACAGCCGCACCAGCAACTTGGACAGGTCACGCCGCTTTTGCCTCCACGTTTGCACGTCCTTGGTCCAGCAAAGATGTCCGCCTCTACCACCTCTTCTTCCGCCGTGTCCTCAGCCGCCACCCCCGTGCCAAGTCCCATTACCCGACCGGCATATCACATGTGCAGGGCGCAACGGTATCACGCTGTGCTGCACCTGGTATGCCTTGGCTACATGGCAGAGTCTGGCGATGAAGTCAGCAGCAATGGGAGGCCGTACAGGGACCCATGACACACTCTGGACCTGGCAGCAGCAAGAGGAGGCGGTACAGGGGCCCATGGCAGAGTGGCGAAGCGTAAGCAGCTTAAATTGAAGGCCATACAGAGGCCTATGTTAAAAAGTCCCCCCAGCAGCAGCGTGGGGAGACGACTATTAGTCGTCTCCCCACTCTGCTGCTGGGGGGACTTTTTAACATAGCCCTCTGTATGGCCTTCAATTTTAGCTGCTTACGCTCCGCCACTCTGCCATGGACCCCTGTACCGCCTCCTCATGCTGCTGCCAGGCCCGTAATCTGCCATGGGCCCCCGTACCAACTCCTCATGCTGCTGCCAGGCCCGTAATCTGTCATGGGCCCCTGTACCGCCTCCTCATGCTGCTGCCAGGTCCAGAGTGTGTCATGGGTCAATGTACGGCCTCCCATTGCTGCTGTCTCCATCGCCACACTCTGCCATGTGCCACTTTCAGGTCTCCTCACACTGCTGGTGGGTTCCATTTTGTCATAGGGTGCTGTATGGCCTCCCATTGCTGCTGCCTCCACCGCCACCCTGCGCCATGTGCCTCTGTCGTCTGCTCACCCTGCTGACGGCTTCCGCTTTTTAACCGAGGCCTGTGTTTGGCTTCCGAATACTGCTGCATCCACCGCCACCCTGCGCCATGTGTCTCTGTCGTCTGCTCACGCTGCTGACGGCTTCCGCTTTTTAACCTAGTCCTGTGTATGTCTTCCGAATACTGCTGCCTCCACCGCCACCCTGCGCCATGTGCCACTTTCAGGTCTCCTTACACTGTTGGTGGGTTCCATTTTGTGATAGGGTGCTGTATGGCCTTCCATTGCTGCTGCCTCCACCGCCACCCTGCGCCATGTGCCTCTGTCGTCTGCTCACCCTGCTGACGGCTTCCGCTTTTTAACCGAGGCCTGTGTTTGGCTTCCGAATACTGCTGCATCCACCGCCACCCTGCGCCATGTGTCTCTGTCGTCTGCTCACGCTGCTGACGGCTTCCGCTTTTTAACCTAGGCCTGTGGATGGCTTCCGAATACTGCTGCCTCCACCGCCACCCTGCGCCATGTGCCTCTGTCGTCTGCTCACGCTGCTGACGGCTTCCGCTTTTTAACCGAGGCCTGTGTTTGGCTTCCGAATACTGCTGCATCCACCGCCACCCTGCGCCATGTGTCTCTGTCGTCTGCTCACGCTGCTGACAGCTTCCGCTTTTTAACCTAGGCCTGTGTATGGCTTCCGAATACTGCTGCCTCCACCGCCACCCTGCGCCATGTGCCACTTTCAGGTCTCCTTACACTGTTGGTGGGTTCCATTTTGTGATAGGGTGCTGTATGGCCTTCCATTGCTGCTGCCTCCACCGCCACCCTGCGCCATGTGCCTCTGTCGTCTGCTCACGCTGCTGACGGCTTCCGCTTTCTAACCGAGGCCTGTGTTTGGCTTCCGAATACTGCTGCATCCACCGCCACCCTGCGCCATGTGTCTCTGTCGTCTGCTCATGCTGCTGACGGCTTCCGCTTTTTAACCTAGGCCTGTGTATGGCTTCCGAATACTGCTGCCTCCACTGCCACCCTGCGCCATGTGTCTCTGTCGTCTGCTCACGCTGCTGACGGCTTCCGCTTTTTAACCTAGGCCTGTGTATGGCTTCCGAATACTGCTGCCTCCACCACCACCCTGCGCCATGTGCCTCTGTCGTCTGCTCACGCTGCTGACGGCTTCCGCTTTTTAAACTAGTCCTGTGTATGTCTTCCGAATACTGCTGCCTCCACCGCCACCCTGCGCCATGTGCCACTTTCAGGTCTCCTTACACTGTTGGTGGGTTCCATTTTGTGATAGGGTGCTGTATGGCCTTCCATTGCTGCTGCCTCCACCGCCACCCTGCGCCATGTGCCTCTGTCATCTGCTCACGCTGCTGACGGCTTCCGCTTTTTAACCTAGGCCTGTGTATGGCTTCCGAATACTGCTGCCTCCACCGCCACCCTGCGCCATGTGCCTCTGTCGTCTGCTCACGCTGCTGACGGCTTCCGCTTTTTAACCGAGGCCTGTGTTTGGCTTCCGAATACTGCTGCATCCACCGCCCGTCCACTGCTGCTGCCAGGCCTGTAATCTGTCATGGGCCCCTGTACCGCCTCCTCATGCTGCTGCCAGGTCCAGAGTGTGTCATGGGTCCCTGTACGGCCTCCCATTGCTGCTGTCTCCATCGCCACACTCTGCCATGTGCCACTTTCAGGTCTCCTCACACTGCTGGTGGGTTCCATTTTGTGATAGGGTGCTGTATGGCCTCCCATTGCTGCTGCCTCCACCGCCACACTGTGGCTCCACACTCTGGTTTTGGCCCCGTGACTGCCCAAATGAGTGAAGTGTGCGGTGATTCTAAGATCGACGGCACTCATCTGCATGTCATACTGACTGACAGTATTAGTTCTATTCCCCAGCAGACTCCAAGGGCATTTAAATTAAAGGTACAGTGTTCTGCACTAATATAAAGGCTCTCTGAAGCCTAGAAACACCCTTTTTATAAGTTAAATTCGCAGCGAATATATTCGCCTCAAATCAAATTTATTCCGCGAATTCGGCGAATCAGCCGAATCGAATTTTTGAATAATTCGCTCATCTCTATTAACAACCCATGACAGTTAATGACAGATACCAGTACATACTGCAAGCCTGGACAACTACTTAATTACCGCATGCATTTAATTATCTGTTTTCGTTTGTGAATTAACTTTAAGGTCTTTTTATGCTGTATTTATTTTTTTGCTGTTTTCAGTAAATACTGCATACTAGCAATAGTGAATTGACATTTTCAGTATTGCATGCAATTTGTGGTCATGTGACTGACTTAACTCATGCGATAAGTTTTAGTGAATTGTGCCCAATATCTTTATTATGGTGAAAGGCAGATGAACAAGTGGCAGACACAGGCAACACAATAACTTCTAAAAAGAAGATACCACTTTGGGTAAAAAGGAGGCCTGTGTCCTCAAAACAATCTTGTCTTTATGTATGATGAAACTGAGCTTCCTACAGGACAATACTGATAACTCAGAAACCTTTCCTCCTAAAATTATGGTCATATCATTACAACTTAGTTTGAAGATGTAGGTAGATCATTTGTTGAGAGAAAGATTGGATTTGTCCCATGCCATGAAAAAGTTTCATGCAAAAGTCTCGAGTGGAATTGAGAAACCAATTAATTAAAGGTGGATACCACCAATCCTAGCAGTCGCATATACAGTAGCAAGGAATATCAACATCAGAAATGAGACTGTTGAACATGATTCTGTAGGTTTCAACTTTGCCCAGGACAGGAAGACCCTGACATGAAAGATATTTATGCGAAGACCCAAGAACTCCAGATGTGACACTCTCAAAGATGACTTCTTGATGTTCAGAATCCATCTCAAATCTTGAAGGTCCTCATCATGACTGACACATTGGAGTCCAAGGTGAAGTAGATTTGTTTTCGCATGAAGGTGATTGTCCAAGTATGCAGTGATTGGAATACTTCTGAGATAAGGAAGGAATTCGAGCAAGAACCTTTGTAAATACACTGAAGACTTAGACAAGGCCAAAGTGAAGGGCTACAAACTGACAGGGGTTGTTATGCACAGCAAAAGAAAAAAATCACAGATTACTTGGAAAGATGGGAATGTGTAAACAAGCATCCTGTATATCAATGGATGCTAAGAATATTCCATGAGAAATGCAGGAAACAACCAACAGAAAAGATCCCATCCAAAAGTACTGAAGATACACTATATTGCCAAATGTATTGGGACACCCCTTCAAATCATTGGATTCAGGTGTTCCAATCACCTCCATGGCCACAGGTGTATAAAATCAAGCACCGAGGAATGCAGACTGCTTCTACAAACATTTGTGAAAGAATGGATCGCTCTCAGGAGCTTAGTGAATTCAAGCCTGGTACCATGATAGGTTACCACCTGTGCAATAAGTCCATCCATGAAATTTCTTTGCTACTAAATATTCCACGGTCAACTATTAGTGATATTATAACAAAGTGGAAGCAACTGGGAACAACAGCAACTCAACCACAAGGTGGTAGTACACGTAAAATGACAGAGCGGGAGAAGAACATGCTGAAGCGAACTGTCACCAACTGTCTGCAGAATCAATAGCTAAAGACCTCCAAACTTCATGTGGCCTTCAGATTGGCACAACAACAGTGCTTAGAGAGCTTCATGTGATGGGTTTCCATGTCCAAGAAGCTGCATTCAAGCCTTACATCACCAAGTGCATTGCAAAGCTTCAGATGCAGTGGTGTAAAGCACACTGCCACTGGACTCTAGAGCAGTGGAGACGTGTTCTCTGGAGTGATGAATCACGCTTCTCTGGCAATCTGATGGATGTGTCTGGGTTTGGCGGTTGACAGGAGAATGGTACTTGCCTGACTGCATTGTGCCAAGTGTAAAGTTTGGTGATGGGGATCATGGTGTGAGGTTGTTTTTCAGGGGTTAGGCTTGCATCAGCATACCAAGACATTTTTCACAAATTCCAGCTTTGTGGGAACAGTTTGGGGATGGCTCCTTCCTGTTCCAACATGACTGCGCAGCAGTGCACAAAGCAAGCTCCATCAAGACATGAATGAGTGGGTTTGGGGTGGAGGAATGTTACTGGCCTGCACAGAGTCCTGCTCTCAACCCAAAAGAACACCTTTTGGATGAATTAGAGCAGGGACTGCACCCAGACCTTTTCTATTTATGAGAATGCCCAAGAACTCCAGGAGATGTGAAACACTCAAAGATGACTTCTTGATGTTCTTCAAGGTCCTGTGGGTGTAAAGGCAGGCGTCCCGATACTTTTGGCAATATAGTGTATAGGAAGGCATTAAGGGTATTTAAATACAATATTGGACGAATGCTGCCCTTTAGTTTCAGAGATGTAAACTGGTTTAAGTAAAAACCTTGAAATATTTCTGTTGGAGGATCAGGAATAATAACCCTCTGGTTCAACAACCCCTGAATAGCTGAAAGAAGGTCAATCTGATGTGCTGAGACACAGGAAACATGAAGGAAAGAATCGAAGCAGACAGCAGAGGCAAAACTCTATTTTGTAACCTTTTGATACTACCTCTTTCACCCATGCATCAGCTATGCGTATTTTATATTTTTGTCCACCAAAGAGCCAATAAAGAAAATTTCCAACAAAGAGTAGGCATAACAAAGCCTCCCTACATGATTGCTCCACTGACCAACACTTAAACCATAGTGCCATTGATCTGGACAGAAGGAAAGATTACTCAAAACATAACCTGGGTAGCAACCAGTGCCATGTCGCACACGAAGTTCACTGCAGCAACCATCTGGTCAACAGTTGACAAGTTAAGTATCAGGAGGTTTCAACTACACAGTTACATAGTTAGTCTGGCTGAAAAAAGACAAAAGTCCATCCAGTTCAACCATTAAAAAAAAAAAAGTTATAATCCTATATACACAGTTGATCCAGAGGAAGGCAAAAAACCCCCAGCAAAGCATGAACTAATTTGCTACTGCAGGGAAAAAAAATTCCTTTCTGTTCCCCAGAGAGGCAATCGGATATTCCCTGGATCAACTTTAGCTATAAATGTTAGTATCCAGGTATATTATGTGTATCTAAGAGAGAATACAGGCCTTTTTTAAAGTGATCCTCTTTATTATCCAGCCTGAAAGGGAGATCACCGGCAAGATGGCCATCACTGTGCGGCTGTGATTTTCTCTCACTTACCTCATCCACAAGATGTTTAATTTTTTGTCAGTTTATTTGAAATTTTTAACTGATTTCCAGATTCCATCATTTCCTGTAGAATATCTTTCAGCATTCACTTTCTGTAGGCCATTTGCCAGAAACCTTTTCTTCCTTGTTACATCACAGAAGAGGGCAGGGTAGGCTGTGTTCACCACTCTGGACCACACCTTCCTTATTTCAATACCACCTTCCACCAACTTCCTATACAATTTAATTGAGAATCTCCTTTAGATCTCCCATCAGCTATGTAATACAAGGGACGGTCTGCTTTGATACAAATTTCATAGATTGTTCAGGTGTGTCCTCCTATTCCATAGTTCTGGTAAAGCTAAAGGAACTTGTACAGAGATTGTACAAATCGATTACATAGTGAATGGCTATATTTATACAAGTACATAGGAGGGAGTGGGTATAGACACTCAGTTGCCAGGCCCCCATTCACATCTCCATGTAGCGGAAACTCACATTCCCGCATGCGTTTGTTTGGGAAATTTTGTACGCATAGGGCAGCCCATTCACTTGAACGGGCTGTTGTACACTCAACAATCTCCCAAGAAAAGCTCTGAAGGAAAATGTATGTCTTTTAGGTCTGTCATTTTGTTTCCCCCCCCCCCCCGCACTCCATTCTATATTTTGTACTCCATGTTGATTAATTGTTTTGTATTATACCCAGAATGAGTTAATGAAAATATGCTGTGTCAGTTATGTGTTACAGAACTGTACTCACAATATTCTTCTATTTCTTATCTTAGCTTAGCCTTGGTAGAGGCGGAGATAGTATCCAACTATTTCTTTGTTTTAACAGCACCTGTTTCTTGTTATGATATAATTAAAAGTCAAATACTTCTGCCCCATGGGAAAGCAACTGTTGGATACTTGTAACTGATTTCAAGGCATGAGAAAAATCATGTTCACAGCCTTGACAAGTATCTAGCGAGATTCTATTGTATGTAGCAGATACATTTTTTAAAACACTGTAGACACTTTCCTTATTTCTGGGAAAGTGAAACTCCGCTTCTCATCATTCTTCAGAATTGACGTCAAAGCTTGTATTATTTGTATTCAGCCAATTAATTACTGACAACGCAGCTTTTTGATACTCTGTGCCCCCCACCTTTCTTTTTTCTGTTATATTAATTTTCTTCCCGATAATAAACTAGAGAGATTGATTTCACCTATCACTGTGTGTATGTGTCTGTTGCTTCTGGGTGAAGTCAGTCCTCCGGACGCGTCCGTATCTGCAACAGACTGACCAAGACAGATAGCCAGGGGCTAGCAACAACCTTTCAAGCTCCAGGCCGTAGTTTTTGGTGTGTTTGTTGGACTTAGAGTAACATTCAATGACAACACAAACACTATGCACATTTGCAGCTTGTTTCTGAAACGCATGGCAAAGCCTGCATTTTCTGTGCCGTTTGCCATGCATTCGGAAACACACAGATGTGAATGGAGCCTCTTTGTTCTTGTGGAGCATTTTTCCTGTGACACACATAGGGCAGCCCGTTAATTTCAATGGGCTACGGTACATGTGGCAAAGTAGCTCATGGGACATTTTAGAGTGATGCAACTTGCACATGTTTTACTGCACGTTTTGCTGCAATTGTCACCCGTTTTTTCATATGGCAAAATGTGTGCTTGTTTCTGTGTTTGGTGTGCCGTTAACAATTAACAATACTAAAAGCGCAACTAGGTAATTTTAGGTGTATAAAGGTTGCCATACACTTCAATCTCTTTGTACAATCTCCTTTAGATTTACCATAACTATATAATAGGAGGACACACCATCTATCCAATCACTCTGTATCCAATCAAGCAGGCCCTTGCACTACAGCAAGGGTGTCCCGTGGGCTAACGGTCTGGATAAAAGCGCACAGATGTGTCCCAAAGGAAATAAGTGAATGGTATATGTCAACTATGATTGGTGGGGAAAAAACTCACTGCTGCCATGGTAAAAACACATCGGTTTGTGGGAGGTATGAACAGGAGCCAGGCGCTGTGTAGTTTTGTGATAGAAATAATACACCTTGTATGGAGGTGTGCCTTTAATAAGTCATATGGTAAAACAATAATAAATAACCAGCCTGTGGCTTTAGGAAGCCAGGTTCCAAGATGGACGGCCCGTCCGCTCAGAGGGAAGCAGTGGAGTAGAATGCCTGTCAGTGCAGGGACCACGTTTACCCGATCCTTTCCTTTCTATAATAAAACACACATAATAGTGATGTGTGTTTTATTATAGAATATATTGAAAACCCTAAGTTACCACTTAGATGATACTATGTACTTCAAGGTCCTCATTAAGGCCATTCGGTACCATAGATCCAAATTTATAGATCCAAAAGGTTTCCCTTTTACATAGGAGGGCTAACCTCTCATTGTCAGTAAGGGTTCCTTTGGGAATGTGTTCTATGGCCATCACTTCTAGGACACTAAAATTCTTGTTGTGATGGCAAAGAAAATGCCTAGGGACTGCAGGTCTGTGCAGGTCTCCTATAAAATGGCCGATTGCTGGACTTTTCACAGACTTGACAAAGCGCATGCGCGCGAAACATGTTGTCCCAGCAACTGGCCTCTTCCTTCTAAAGCTGCGGCTCCAGCAAGAGTTCCCCCCCTCTGTCTCTCCACATCGTGGTGACGTCATCCAGGACGCTGGGACGTCGGGTAAACGTGGTCCCTGCACTGACAGGCATTCTACTCCACTGCTTCCCTCTGAGCGGACGGGCCGTCCATCTTGGAACCTGGCTTCCTAAAGCCACAGGCTGGTTATTTATTATTGTTTTACCATATGACTTATTAAAGGCACACCTCCATACAAGGTGTATTATTTCTATCACAAAACTACACAGCGCCTGGCTCGTGTCCCGTGGGCTGCATGCGGCCTCAGTGAATTTAGCATTTGGCCAGAGCCCTTCTGAAGGAAATCCAGGCAAATACATGTGTGGAGAGATACCGGGGATGCTGTGAAAAAAAAGTTGATGGGTGAAGGGTGTGTGTTTTTAACCATTTTAACACCCTGATCACATTGGGTGTGACTTCGCATATGATTTGCATGCCATGCGACTATGGTTTTCATGCCATGCGACTTGCAAATCGTATGCCAAGTCACACCCAACTGTCCGCTATTAGAGCAGTCATATTGGTGCGGTTCTGACTTGGTCAGAGCCACACCAATTTCTAAAATAATGCATGCACTACTTTTGGTGCAATTTGCATAGACATCTGTGTCAGATATCTTGCAAATCGCACCTGAAATCGGCAAATCACCCAACTTTGAAATCGCGAAACTTCGCTGTAAGTTGCATGATTTCAAAATTGGGGTTGATGTGACCAGGGGGTAATACTGGTCACTTTTACCCCCTTCTTGCCCGGGCCAATTTTTAGCTTTCAGAGCTCTTGCACTTTGAATGACAATTGCGAAGTCATTCAATGCTGTACCCAAACTACATTTTTTATCATTTTGTTCACACAACTAGAGCTTTCTTTTGGTGGAATTTAATCACCACTGGGTATTTTATGTTTTGCTAAATTATCGAAAAAAAAACATTTTGAAAAAAAATTTTTTTTTCTTCGTTTCTGTTATAAATTTTGCAATAATTGCTCTTCATAAATTTAGGCCAAGATGTATTCTGCTACATGTCTTTAGTGAAAATAACCCAAATCAGTATTTGTTATTTAGTCTGTAGGAAAGTTATAGAGTCCACAAACTATGGGATATATCTGAAAATCGATCAGTCCTGAAGTACTGACGGCCAATCTAATTTCTTGAGGCCCACAAATGTCAGGAAGGTACAGATATCCCTCAAATTATCCACTTTTTGCAAAAGTAGACATTCTGTGATATTTAGTAAGAGGCATGGCAAGCTATTTGAAGTTGTAATTTCTTGACATAATTTTTTGGAAAATGAAGAAAGATAAAAAAAAATGTTTCACCATTTTTTTTTAACATACTGTCACCAGTGCAGTACAGTGTCATCATATAACTGGTGTGGCAGTGTTCAGGGGCACTGACTGGTGACAGTACAAGAATAAAATAATAATTAAAAAAAAAACATTTTAATTTATATTTTAAAATTTGTTATTACATTTTTTTTCTTTTTTTCATGATTTTGTTTTCATAACAAACTGTGACCAAAGTTGTATAATGTTACCATAGTAACATTGTACTACTCTGGGGGAGTGATCAGTATTTTTTTTTTACACATTATGATTGCTTATAGCAAACAATTTCATTGCTATAAGCAAGCATTTAACTGAATGAAATCGATTCATTCAGGTTTTTTTGTTGAGTAGCTGTGATTGGCCACAGCTAATCACATGACACAGATGGGCTGTGATTTTCCCAGTATGTACCATGTGATTACTGTGACCAATCACTGCTAGTGACACAATTGTATACAATGGAGGCACAATCCGGGAGGACGTCATATGACGCCCACCCGGATCGATAAGAGTCCTGCTTTGACGTCATTTTGCTATTGGCGGGGCGGGAACTGGTTAATGAGATCAGCTGGTAATCTGCTTCCTGGACTTACTGACTCCTCTGTCCTAAATGTACATATCAAGAAGTGATGAAGAAATACAGCAAGGACTGAGGTAAGGCCTTGTTCTCAAAATCAGAGAGCTTGTATTTTCTTGCAACTGTGGTACATTAATGGTATATTGCTGCATATGGGAGTTGGATTTGAGAAAAAAAAAGTGAAATTATCCTTTAAAGGAAACTGAGCAGGTTGTGCGGTGGGAGAGGCTGTAGTCTCAAGATGACTGGCCTTCAGTTTTCCTAGCCTACTGTCTATTTCTTCCATAGGCAGCAGTACAACCTTTGGCAGCAATACAAGCCTTATATTCCAAGCTGTGTCTCTCAATGGGCAATAGAGTATCAAGTTTTGCTAGTTAGTCATGTGTATCCAAAATGAATACAGCATCACCTTGTACATTAAAGTAGAACTCCTGTAAGCTGCAATTCAAATAGTTGTATTTCAGGTCAGCCTGCTGTGCAGCTTTCTGCTATTATTTTAACACTTATTTTAAGTTGGTTACTTTAAAATAAGTGACACAAGACCTGCCACGCTTTTACATTCTGATATGCATTGACTGGTGGGAGTCAGGTGGACCCAGCACATGACCACAGTATTACCCACTGCAACAGTGGTTGACGTTTTGGAGACATCTAAGCTAAAACATACAGCTTTCCTTAGATGTGTACAATGGAAGACAACCTGATTCTATGAGTTTCAGGTGTTTGCAGTCCAGATCACACTGCACATCACTAGTATGAGCTCCCCTTCTATGCACCTTACTTCTCTTTTATAAATGGATAGACCACACACATTATAACTGTGGCACCCTCGTAGAATAGGTTGCTAGAGAGGTACAGGTAAATATGGTTCTTTGGCTCCTCTGCAATCATTGGAGCAGTGTGTGATTATTTTTGGTTGTCCTGGGTCTCACTGGCTGCATTAAGGTTGCCACCTCATCCCTTTAAAACTGAACATCCCTAGGCTGCATGCTCAACTGCTTTCCCTTGCCTCCTGGTGGATTTTAGAAGGCAGTGAGCTGGAAAAGGCAGACCTTTGGCCTGAATATTTATGTGGATTCAACCAATCCCTGGGGGAAGGCAGTGGAAGGAGGATGTCCAGTAGGTGGATAAGATGTGCATAAATAGTCAGGGGCCTGTAGCAGCAGAGTTCTTGTCTAATAGCAGACCCCAGCCTGAAGGGCTGCTACCCTTTTGGGCAGTGCAGCTGAAGTTTACAGGAGTTCATCGAGGTCCCAGCTCAGTTGGAGCTAAGGGGCCTATTTTCTCAAAATAGCTGGAGCCAAATCCAGGGATTTCGCTGAGGATCTGGTCTGGGAATTCACTGGAGAAATGTCTGGCTGATATTGGATGAAGGTATCCAGGTATCCGGGTACATTGTAAGTACAGGCCTAAGTGTAGGATCCTAGTGACTGCTGCTACTATCCCTTTGAGCTTTAGCTCCAGTGCTGCTGATTTGGGACCTTTCCCTTTCCTTGGAGTCCCAGAGTTGCTTACTCCTCTAGTGTCTGTTAAGAGGTGATTATCTTAAGTAGTGTATACAAGACAAAGAGGGGTTTAATTACTAAAGCTGGTTCATTCAGAATCTCCTGTACTTCTGCATAGAAACCAATTAGCATCCAGGTTTTATTGCTGAAGCTTAATTGAACAAGCTGAGGTTAGAAGCTGATTGGCTACCATCCACAGCTGCACCAGATTCTATGAGCACCAGGTTTAGTAAATAACCCCCTGAGTGTCCTCTGGTTTTCTTGCACTGTGTTCTAGAGTAATCCATAGCTTCCTGTGCCTCAACCAAGTTCAACATGCACTAAAGCATAAAAAGAAACTCAAAGCTTGATCATTGCACTGTGAGATTGTCTGTGCTGCTGTGTGCATGATTGCTTCAACACCAAATTGGGAAGAGAACTTGGGACAAATTAGTGGGGAGGTCGAAGAGCCTAACCTTACACAATAAGAAGCACAGCAAGTCAGCTATATTCACGGAGAAACAACAATGCATTTACACATAGAGAGCAAGACAACAAACTGTACAATACAATGTCAGTAAGGCACTTCAGTGGGCAGGGTTGTCTGCAGATAACACATTCAGAATGCATAAGACGCTGCTACATTTGTTTAAGAATCATGATCACACCTCTGAGACAATACCCAAAGCAACATACCAACTGCTGCAGAGGAAATACTGCATCCAGTGTGCACATGGAGGGAGCAGACTCTGCAGCTAACCCTTTCTCCTTGAGATAAAACTGGCTTTATGGAATTTCTGTGCACCACACAGGCCACAGCAACAGTGACACCCCAGGTAGCCCAGATGGCATGGCTATGGTGGCCAGTGGTAATTGTGAGAGGTTGGACATAACACAGACAAGACGTGTGCCTGCTGCAATGCCCTTCAGGCAGGACTAAACTCTAAAGTATACTTTCAAATGTGTTTTGATGTGTTTCCATTGATTTCAAAAGAGAACACATCAAACAGAAATGTGTGAAACTTAGAGGCACATAGTGGGGAAGATAGAAAATTAAAGAGCAGCAGCATTTTGTACTAAGCTTCAAAGGACAGAAAAAAAATGGGTCAGCAACCCATTAGAGGGATGTGACTGGAGTTCTTTGCAAACTAAACATGCACTTTATGAAGTAAACGTCCCCTTTCATTAAATAAACCCAATGGTATCATACTTCCTGCTTCCAGAAGCTGAGGTGGAATTTTGTGTTATGTAAATCTACCGAAAACTGAATTATTATTTTTTTTAGGTGCACCAACCCTTTAATTGTCTCTCTGTAGGTGTACTAAAACAGGCCCCAGTTTTCACTTTTATTAATACATTATGTTTGATCATAAGACTGTCTAATTGTCAAAAACAGGAGAAACATAAATATAAACAGCAATGAACAAATTATTTATAATGCAAAGCAACCAATAATGGCTTCTCTTACCATATTCAGACACAGAGAACTTTATTTTGTACATGTCGGGAATGTTTATTGTGTAATCTCCGAGACTAAGCTCATGTGCCAGAGGGAAGCTAAGGGAAGCAATTCCTTGATTTGGAGTGACATCTAACCATTGTGCAATGCGATTGTTATCCGGATCCTGTGAACAAACAGGCGACAGATTGAATAATTTTAACCACAGACCACTTTGAAGGTTTTCTGCTACCATTGGGTCATCCCTTGCACAGACCAATTATCACTAGAGATGATCCAACTGTAAGCTAGCAAAGATTAGGCTGTACATGGCTGCAGACAGACCGCATACATAACCCCAAGAACAGGGAGGCAGCCCCTATATGGAATGGACACACATTGACTGTAAGGACTCAACCGCACAGCCAAGATTGACAGGTAGTCAGGGTTCAGGTGAATGGACTTAAAAGAAGAGCCTGAGCACCCAATGTCACTCAAGGTTGATCTCCTTTATTTGAACTACAAAACACCCCCTCCTTATCTCCATAACATAGAGGAGAGGTGTTCTGCAGTCCACAGAAAGGAACTGGGCCGGGATGACAACATTGTTTGAGAGTTTAGTTCAGCACAGGCAGAATACAAAGGAAGTAGGTGCTTGGTAAATTTCTGGCATTTTTGCACTTATTGAACAGATGTAGCAAATAATTTAAACTGCATATTTAACAGGTCAAGAGGGAGCAAATAAGAGGAGTTCATTGTTAAGGTTTATATACAGTGGGGAAAATAATTATTTGATCCCCTGCAGATTTTATAAGTTTGCCCACTTACAAAAAAAGAAGGGTCTATAGTTTTTATCATAGGTGTATTTTAAATGATAATGACAGCATATCAACCAAAAATCCAGAAAACATACATGATACAAATGTTATAAATTGAGTTGCAGTTCAGCGAGTAAAATAAGTATCTGATTCCCTACCAACCATCAATTTTGTCTCCGACAGACGGACTATGTGCTCGTGTGGTATACAGATTAGTCCTGTCAATTTAAGAAGGTGCTCCTAACAACAACTTAAAAAACAACTTTTATGTGCATAAAAGATACCCGTCTACAGAATCTTATTCTTCCTCACCATCATAGGCACGACCAAAGAGCTGTCAAAGGACAAGATTGTAGACCTGCACAATGCTGGAATGGGCTACAAGACCATCAGCAAGAAGCTTGGTGAGAAGGAGACAACTGTTGGAGCGATAAATCGCAAATGGAAGAAATACAAAATAAACATAAATCACCCTCGGTCTGGAGTTCCATGCAGGATTTCGCCTCAAGGGGGTAAGGCTGATCATGAGAAAAGTGAGTGATCAGCCCAGAACTTCACAGGAGGAGCTTGTGAATGATCTCAATGCAGTTGGGACCACTGTCACAAAACAAATCATTAGTAACACAATACGCCGCCATGAATTGAAATCCTTCAGCGCCAGCAAGGTCCCCCACCTCAAGAAGGCACATGTACAGGCCCATCTGAAGTTTGCCAATGAACATCTAAATGATTCAGAGAAGGATTGGGAGAAAGTGCTGTGGTCAGATAAGACAAAAACTGAGCCCTCTAGCATTAACTTGACTCACAGTCTTTGGAGAAAAATGCTGACTATGACCCTAAGAACACCATCTCTACAGTCAAGCACAGAGGTGGAAACATTATGCTTTGGGACTGTTTCTCTGCTAAAGGTATAGGCTGACTTTTCTGCATTGAGGGGCAAATGGATGAGGCCATGTATTGTAAAATCTTGGGTGAGAACCTTCTTCCCTCAGCCTGAACACTGAAGATGGGTCGTGGATGGGTCCTCCAGCATGACAATGACCCAAAACATACTACCAAGGCAACAAAGGAGTAGCTCAAGAAGAAGCACATTAAGGTCATGGAGTGGCCTAGCCAGTCTCCAGACCTTAATCCTATACAAAATGTATGGAGGGAGCTGAAACTTTCAGTTGCCAAGTGACAGCCAAGAAACCTTAAGGATTTAGAGAAGATCTGTAAAGAAGAGTGGACCAAAATCCCTCCTGAAATGTGTGCAAACCTGGTAACCAACTACAAGAAACGTCTTACCTCTGTACTTGCCAACAAGGGTTTCTCCACCAAGTACTAAGTCATGTTTTGCTTGGGGATCAAATACTTATTTTACTCACTGAACTGCAACTTTTTTCTGGATTTTTGGTTGATAATCTGTCTCTATCATTTAAAATACACCTATGATAAAAATTATAGACCCTTCATTTCTTTGTAAGTGGGCAAACGTCTTCAGGGGATCAAATAGTTATTTTCTCCACTGTACACATTAAGTTCAGTTCACAAAACTTCGGTTTTTCATGCACCATCATCCTGACCTATGTCACATTTATTTTATTACAGGTCCTTATTTAGCACCATCATCAATTTTATGCAGTGCTTTACATACAAATATTTATTGTACATTCACATCAGTCCCTAACCCTTAAGGAGCATACAATCTAAGGTCCCTAACTCACATTTATACATACACATACTAGGGCCAACTTACACAGGAGCCAATTAACCTACCAGCATGTCTTTGGAGTGTGAAAGGAAACCAGAGTACCCAGAGGAAACCCACGCATGCACAAAGAGAACATGCAAACTCCAGGCAGATAATGTCGTGGTTGAGATTCAAACCAACGACCCTAGTGCTGCCAGGCAGAAGTGCTAACCACTTAGCCACTGTGCTGCCCACATCTACTGTAAATCTCAATCGCCATCTTCTTCCTGTCTGGTTGGATTTCTGGTGCTGATCCTCATGTCCTGCACTTCAGATATCCAGCACATTTTCAGAATAATAACCACCTTGTCAGCCATTTCCAGTCAGGAGTTTAACTTACAGAGGCTGGTAGTGATCATATTCAGAGAAAATACTCCATCTCATGTCCATTCCTTGCCAACAGAGAGAGAGATGACAAATATTTTGAATTAGAAATGTCCTTCTATATGGGCCCTATGCAATCCTCCTTCTAAATACCATGTACCACCAGTAGAGTATATTTCATACTACAGAGGAATAAGAGATCTTACCATTATCTCCACCAGAGGATACTGTAAAAAGAAAAAAGAAAACAATCTGTGACATTCAGTCAAGTTCAGACCTTTCGAACCTAACACAAAATCCATAATTACACATTACAAAATGTATTCAACTAGTTAAAGAATAGGTCGAGCCAAACTGGATTATTCAGTTCTGACTGGTCCCTGGCAACCTCAGTCATCCTGCAACATCATAAATCTATTGGTAGCCCCAGTGGTCTTCCTCTGAAGTTTCCAGTGCTACTTTGTTCTCCTACTGTAATGTATCCTGGTTTCGTGTCAAGCAATGCGGTAAGCCAATGTGAAGGTCTTCACTGGACTCTCCTTAAGGCACCAGAGGGTGACTGAACCACATCAATGCTCAACTAATTTGATTTTGGTGGACCTACCCTTTGTATGTAAGGGTGTATAAAGCATGTGCAGCTGAATTGGATTATAATGTATAGTACAATTACCTCTTCCGCGCATATCAATCAGTTTGTCCATAAGCGTCTGTTATAATACTTAAAAGGAACCCTCCACTTTGGGCAAACAAGAAAATTAATATAATCTTTATCATTGAGATATCAGCAATTTTGTACTACGTTGTTATTAAAAATGATCTTTCCGTTTTAATCTGGAACGGCTGTTCTACAATAGTAAAAAAATAGTTGCTTCCTTGTAAATTTGCAACAAAGACAGTTCTGTACATCATTTGTATACAGAATACCTCCCAAAGTCTCATTTTCTGCTTGTGTGATTGGCGGTCTGCCGTCTTCAGAAATGCATCAAAGCTGAACTATGTGGAAATGAAAAATCTACTCTTTCAAAGGTTAAATGCTCATCTTTGCCTAAGACACCCAGAAAAAAAGCAGTTTTATTTACCTTATAGCTCGGCTCCCCCAGCACTGCATGAGTTAAATGCTCATTTTTGCTTAGGGTACCTGGAAAAAGTATTTACTTAATTTATACCACACACACACAGTCTCCTTCCAATTGACCAATCCTCCAATGCCTTTTCTTTTCTGTGCTCCAGCCAGAGGGCTCACTGGTGATGTCATGGTGTACAATGCAGGACCAGTAGTCAGGGGTGGAGGGGTGAGAGATAAGGTAAGTAAAACTGCTTTTATGGGTATTCTAGGCAAAAGCAAGATTTTAACCCTTTGAATGTGGGCGGAGCCCCAATGCAAGGATAGATTCTTTATTTCCCCAAAGTATAGCTTTAAGATGCAAGCTAAACTTCAGGCATGCTGCAACAAAAGTTTTTTTATTTATTTTTAGTTATGCTACAAGGATTTTCTGATTCTAAAGGTTGTTTCTGCAATTTGTTTAAACTAAAACCCAAACTAAAATGTTATCATTTTCTTCACACAACTAGAGCTTTCTTTTGGTGGTATTTAATCACCACCGGGGTTTTTATTTTTTGCTAAAAGACCAAAAATTTTGAAAAAAAAACACATTTTTCTTTGTTTCTGTTATAAAAGTTTACAAATAAATAATTGTTCTTCATAAATTTAGGCCGAGATGTATTCTGCTACATGTCTTTGGTGAAAATAATCCAAATTAGGATGTATTTTTTAGTTTGTAGGAAAGTTATAGAGTTCACAAACTATGGTATAGATCTGAAAATTGATCAATCCTGAAGTACTGACAGCCAATCTAATTTCTTGAGGCCCAAGAATGTCAGAACAGTACAGATATCTCCCAAATGTCAGAACAGTACAGATATCCCCCAAATGACCCCTTTTTGTAAAGTAGACAGTCCAACGTACTTCATAAGAGGAATGGCGAGTTTTTTGAAGTTGTATTTTTTTGTTATAATTTTTCGGAAAATGAAAAAATTAAAAAAATTATTTTCACTATTTTGTTTTTACATACTGTCACCAGTGCAGTACAGCATCATCATATAACTGGCATGGCGGTGAACAGGGACACTGACTGGTGACAGTATGAAAATATATATATATTTTTTTTAATTTTTTAATTTTTAATTTTTTATTACATTTTATTTTATTTTTTTAAGATTTTATTTTCATATTTCACTATGACCAAAGTAGTACAATGTTACCATAGTAACATTTTTTTTTTTTTTTGTGCTTAGTTGTGATTTGGCCACAGCTAATCACATGACATGTGCATGTGACCTGCTGTGACCATTCACAGCTAGACACTAGTATACAATGGATGGCATGAATGAAGCCATCCATTGTATACAACTGTCATGTAACCTGCTGTGATTGGTCACAGCAGGTCACATGGTACTGGCAACAGGGGCCGGTACTCAGATCTGTCATTGGCCGTGTCCGAGGTACACGGCCGGTGATAGATCGCGCCGCTGAGCGGCTCTGCAACCGCACGAACTGCGCATGTGCGGGAAGATGCCAAATGGCGTACACCCCAGAAAGCTAATGCTGCCAAACAGCTATAGGGCGGTTAAAAGCTCAGTTTTACACGTACGTGTTTTACATATATGTAGCACTACCCCTTCAGGGCTCGCTTAGTCATTTTTTGGGTTCCCTGTCTGGCTTGACCCCACTTTGAAAGCCCAACCCCTGCTGACACCACCTTAAACCTCCAGTCAGAGGATTCCTCTGACTTCAGCCACAAATTAGACTCACAGACAGTTTAGAGTGAACTGATATCTTGGTTGCAGGTGGTGCCTTGGTTGGGATTTGAACCAACGACCCTAGTACTGCCAGGCAGAAGTGATAACCATTTAGCCACTGTACTGTATAATAGCTATCACTTGGAGTAATTTCAAGCAAAGAAATCAAACACTGTGAAATCTCAATCAGTTATGGATGTCCTGCAATTCAGAATTTAGCCAGTAACCCCAGTCTTGAGATGTCTTTTCCCAGTGAGCAAGAAAAAAAACTACCAAGCAGAGTGGCTAGCTCACTTTGGGCTCTCAGGAGCAGGTGACAGGGTTCAGTTCTGAGGTTAAGAAAAAAAACTCTTGGATCAAGTAGGTCACTGTCCCTTTAAACTGTATTATAGGATCTTCTGTGTGCTCCATGGGGCACAAGTTGGTGCACTTTAAGAATTCAAATCCCTCTGGTAGCAAATGTAAAAGTTTCCTAATAAGGTGTGAATACAAAGCAAAGGAGCTGCCCTTTAAAGTGGTAAGTAGCCTGGACGGTACCCCTTTAACACACACAGGGTAAAATATACATTTATGCAGGAATTAACGAATGAGCAGAAGCCCTTTCTGTAGGGATTATTTCCTTTTGCGACCCATGTGGCAAATTGCAGCAATGCAGGAACTCTTTGGTGAATGTGGGCCAACTGCAATGGAAGCAATGATGTGACTTAACTTGCGGAGGGCAAGACACGGCAGTGGGCTCCTGTGATTGGATTATGCTGAAAGTGTAGTAACCGGTAGGCTGGGTGAACTAGGCCTTAATATGTGTAATTTGTGAACAGTAAACAACATACATTTCTCATTGATGAAAAATGACACTGAACTAAATAACCATTATACATAAATTCAATAAAATAAATACATAAAGTTCTTGATGTGAAAATAATTAATAAATTGGTGCATGTGCTTCTTCCACAAACAATATGTGATTCATGCTCTGTGCTCTACGCCTGTGTGCCCACTAATCCACCAGCTGTATTGGACTCTTATAATGAAACAACAGTCTTTCACACTTTGGTTTGTATCTCTGAGGACGCCCAGTGGGAGGGGCGAAATGCGTTAGATACGGACCATGGTGACGTCACTACCTGTGTTTGGAGCGCACAAGCAGTGTACTGCTTTCTAAGCTGGCGTTTATGCTGTTTTTACTCTGGAAATGTGAGTGCAACATATGTGCATCTACTTTTACTTAATAAATGGAATCACACTATTTGGATGCCTTCCTCCATTCTTTGCATGCACATATTCCACATTATGCTGCCATGTCGGGATGATTGAGGATGATGAGCATCATTTAAACCAGGAGGACTACAAGACTCAGCAAAACTCCACATGCCCCACCAAAGCGTGAATGACTCTTGTTTCATTATAAGAGTCCAATACAGCTGGTGAGTTAGTGGGCACACAGGTGGGGAGCACAGAGCATGAATCGCATATTGTTTGTAGAAAAACCATTATGTATAATGGTTATTTAGTTCTTGTCATTTTTCATCAATTGTATGTGGACAGCACTTTCATATGTATGTTGTTCATTGGAGAAGGTTATACCTTTGTAGAAGCAGCAGCCTACCAATTCACTTTTCATTTTATCACAAAGTTGTTAGGCACGCATTATTTGTTTACTTGTCCTGGGTGCAGGCTAATTACTATATATTAAGTTGTGAACAGTGTCAGTTAAACTTAGGCAGAAAGCAGCAGACTTGAATAATGTCATTGGCAACTTGAATAGCTTGAGAATGGAACTCTCTCACCCGATCCATGGCTCTGGTCAGGTAGCTGATAGTCACTCTGTAGATGGGGGCCCCCACTGTTTCTGCAGTTCCTCCTTCAGAGATCACTCTGGGCAGCAGCACTCTGGACCACCAGCCTGCGGGACAGCTCACCAAGTCGTCAGCGATGTCAGCAGTTTCTCCTTCTCCCTTCTCTCTCTCTGTGGCCAAGCCTACCCGGTCCTCCGATGTCCTCCACAGCATTCTCCTCCACATCTGTTGTCCAGCTCTCACCCTTCACTTCCTGCCCAAGGGTTCCCAGGCTCCTGTATTTATCTGCCCTTGCCTATTAGCTAGTTCCCTGTCAAACAGTGAAATCCAGCAATTCAGCCTACAAATTCCACAAAGCTTTTCAACAGGGTCTGTGCAACTGGGCTGCAGGGCACTGCCATCTTGTGTCCGTTTAACATCCTGCAATTCAGTATTTCTGCAGGGTGTTACATACAGTGTATATATAAATACGGGTGTAGCAGCCGGAAATGGTTTTAAACCCTTTACTGTTGCTAATGTAAGCCCAAGGCCTCATCCACACAGGCATATTTAAATGTACATTCGTGCGAAGGGCCGTTTTTGTCTGCAGATGATGCACAGGGGTTCCATGTATCTGCTAGCAGGCAGTCTTGTTCATGTCTGTTGGGACACAGTGGCTGTATGGATACAGCTGCTACTCCCAGTCTGACATCCCTGCAAGTGTGATTTTGTGTCCCTGACACAAGTTCGGGAACACACACTTACACCGACATGCATGTCAATTTGGGAGCAGCAGCTGTGTCTGAGCAGTTGCTGTGCCCCAATAAACATGAATCCTGTGTAGGAGAATACAGCCCTTTGCATCAATGTATGCTTCAGTACACCTGTGTGAATGAAGCCTTAGGCAGATGGCAGAAAAAGGGGTAATACAGATTGCACTAATGACACTCAAAGTGGTATTAATCCCAAAACAAAAAATGTGATATATTGCAGTTTACCAATCATTAGATGTTGTGGCTGCATACATTAACAAGTTGAAGCCAAACTCCAATTTTTACTTTATAATCAGTTACAGCAAGCAGTCTTTAGTCCTTTTGGAATAAAGGTTTTACATGGATTAAAAAAAGCTGATCGTTGTATGCACCACTGTCAGTGAAAAATGCTTTGTCTCATTACTCTAACTTGATACATCCGCAAGACAGCTTTTTCTTTTGAAAAACAACAGACTTACTGGCTGGATTAACAGATGAAAATAGAAGAAAGCCAGCTTAAAAAAGAATACAAATTCAGCCAACACATCTAAGAAATGGCAAGCTACAATATAAATCAATGTTTGCTTTTGGGTTTAAAGTGATACTAAAGGTTAATTATTATTTTTAAAAATAACAAACATGTCATATTTACCTGCTCTTTGCAATAATTTTGGCCCTCCTCTTCTTGGTTCCAGCCAATGGCTCCTGCTGCTGTGTCTCAGCCAATTAGGAGAAGGAGACCTGGGAGAGCCACTGCTCTTGTACGCATCGCTGGATCAAGATGGGGCACAGGTAAGTATTAGGGGGGCTGAGGGGGGCGCTAAACACTGAAGGTTTTTGATGTGGCTGGGAGCAGCAGGGCTCTTGTACATGAGGAGAAAACTTCGCCCTGAAGGGGCTACTGCTCTTCTGCGCAGAACAGCTGAAATTTGCAGGTGTTTATCAAGGTCCCAGCTCAGTGGGAGCTGGGGAGCTTATTTTCTGAGAGGAGCTGGAGCCAAATAAAATGGGGTTCACTGAGGAACTGGCCTGGGAGTTTACAGGAGAAGTAGCTTGCTGATATTGGACAGAGGCATCCAAGTATATGGGAACATTGTGAGTATAGGCCTGAGTGTAGGATCCCAGTGACTGTCCGCTGCCCTGACCCTTTGAGTATCTGCTCCAGTGTTGCTGAATTGGGACTGTTTCTAATCATGGAGTCCTTGCTTGTTCTCCTACTGCCCGTCAAGAGGGGAATTATCCTAAAGAGTATAGTTAAGGCAGAACATGTCCTCTGCTGACTTGTGCACTAAATTTGGAGTATTCCAAAAATCATCCTGCACCCCAACCAAGTTCATTGAGTTTTAAATATTAAAAAGACATCCCCTGCCTGGTTATTGAGTTGTAAGCCTGCCCGTGCTGCTGTGTGCCTGGCTGCCTTTACACCCTCTTGGGAAGAAAACCTGGGACAAATCTGACCCATCAGGTGTCTGCACTACACTTGAATGAAATTCTCTTTTCTTGTTGATTGTGATTGATAGAAAATGAAAGAACAGGAAATGTGCAATACTTTTAAACAATGACTGAAACAGGCAAACAAGAATTGGGGCACAGAAACCGTGTAAACAGAACCACCCAAAGATTAAAAAAAAAAACTGCTAAGAACTGAAAGAAATCAGCTTTTCTCAGGGGTTCTCGGTAAATAACTAAATTAGTCACAATAAGCAGTCAGTTAAAATGTTTACCTTATTATTCTGAGCCCGAAAAGTGTTGTCCAAGGTTGTAATGCGAAAATTCACTGCAAAAGTTAAAAGAAGAGAACGTTTAACTGGATCTTTCAGTTCCTTTACAAGTCTTCAGGAATTCATTCTTGGCATCACAATATACACAACAGCATAAGTTTTCAAAAAAAAGGTCTGCCTTTCATTTTTAAAGCATAAGTTCACCTTTAGGAACATGATACAACTTCCACCTGTTTTTAGGATGGAACATGTAACATGTTCCCACTCCTGCAGCTTCCCTCCCCATGACAGCGGGCCTGGGATCTTCTCACCCCACCCACTGTCACAATTTTAAAAAAGTGTGGCTGTGTGGGGCTCTGCCCACACAGCCATGGTGTTCATTCACAGTGTTCTGTGAATGAAAAGACTACAAGTACTGACAGACATTTGTGGGTGATGGCTTTTAGTTCTCAATGAACTATGAGGGCCCTGGTTAGCATCATTATAGTTCATTGATGCTGCTTAGGCTGAAGTAACTGCCTGCCTGTATTGGTGGTATGGGCAGACAGCTACACAAACAGTCTGCAGAAGCCTGGCACTTCACCCACGATCTGCTGATTGCCGGTGCAATGCTTTACAGGTTCCTAAAAAAATAATATAAATGCACATTTTTTTTCCCTAAAAAAGTGCATTTATACATTTTTTTCAAAGGTGAACTTATCCTCAAAAAAGCCATCCTTGAGCTTCAGTCCAGTGACAATGCTTAGGTTAAGATGATGTCATCAGTCTGTTGCAGAATACAATATTGTTAACTTTGTAGCAAGTCACAAGGCTAATCTTTTGTCAGACATTTGTGAACACAGCTATAAACTGCTAAAGCACCAGGATTAACATGACTGTGTCATCTCTGAGCCAATATCCCAGTCTAAGACACAGGGGCGGACTGACAACTCATGGGGCCCCAGGCAATAGGGGATCATGGGGCCCGTGTCCTTGCCCAAACTCAAAAAAGCCTATGAAAAAGGTACCATGGGAATCTCATGGGGCCCCCTACTGATCCCGGGCCCTCGGGCAGTGACCAAGTTTCTAAATGGTCAGTCCGCCCCTGCTAAGACATAGAAGCTGACCTTGGTGATACCTGAAAAAAGAAGTTTCTATTCTTCTGGAGATTAAAGTGATTGTAAAGTTTTTTATACCTTCATGTATTCTATGCATGAAGGTAAAAAACCTGTGTGCTGCAGCCTCCCCATCCCCCCAACACTTACCTAAGCCCCTTTGCAATCCAGCGATGTGCACAGGAGCCTCGGCTCTCCGGGGTTTCTCCCTCCTCATTGGCTGAGACAGCAGCGGGAGCCATTGGCTCCCGCTGCTGTCAATCAAATATATATATATCTTTGTATTCTCGGGAGAATTACTCTGATCTCTAAATCCTGGAAGGGATACTCTTACATATTACTTGTTTTCTGGGGGGAATTACTGTGATCTCTAAATACCTGCAAGTGTTACTCTTACATATTACTTTGCATGCATGCGCCTAACATGACAAGATATATCTGACGCACAGCCCCCTTTAGCATAACCAATATCATGTAATAAAAATAATTTCTAACATAAATGGGATTATTGAGAGAAGCAAAGAGTCTGCACAAACTCAATATAACTAATGGCAACCAATAAGAATCATCACAAAAAAACTAAATGGTTCCCATAAATTAGGACAGTAGGGTAGATTTACTAAAGGCAAATAGATGGTGCGTGCTCTTTGCAAGTGTAGTGGCACTCATTTTCCTTAAAATGCAAATGTGATAAAACTTCACTTTGTAAAGAATAACCAATCAAGTGCAAGGTTAATAAAAAAAAAAACTTGCACATGGTTGCATGATAGAAATCAGCAGAGCTTTACCACTTGTATTACGCTCTGGAGAAAATTAGTGCACTTTAGTAAATCCACCCCAATGTTTTTAACCGCTTCCATACCAGGCACTTTTACCCCCTTCCTGCCCGGACCATTTTTCAGGTTTCAGCGCTCTCACACTTTGAATGACAATTGCGTAGTCATACAACATTGTACCCAAACTAAAATTTTATCATTTTCTTCACACAACTAGAGCTTTCTTTTGGTGGTATTTAATCAACACTAGGGTTTTTATTTTTTGCTAAATTAACAAAAAAAGACCAAAAAATTTGAAAAAAAAAGTTTTTCTTTGTTTCTGTTATAAAAGTTTGCAAATAAATAATTGTTCTTCTTGGTCACAGCAGGTCACATGGTACCGGCAACAGGGCCGGTACTCAGATCTGTCATCGGCCATGTCGGAGGTACACGGCCAGTGACAGATCGCACCGATGCGCGGCTCTGCGGGCATGCAAACTGCACATGCCTGAAAGGACTCCATATGGCGTCCACCCGGAGGGACGAGGGGTTTTGCAGGCCGCCATCTGGCTATAGGCCAGGCGGGAACCTGTTAAAGGGTGCACTGATGTCCTATAACACACCATTATGATGTACCAGGGCTAGTATCAGCAATGAATTTAAAGCCTTCCAAGAAATGGTGTTGAATTGCAGTTTACTGAGTATTTTACGACTTACCTGTCTGACCAGGTTTATAGCTGGGTTTATCTGTCTGGATGAATGTCACAAGGGACATTTGGAAGATTAGGATTTTCTTGGTCTTCTCCAGGTGCAAGTGATCCCCATCCATAGAAACATGGAACAACCAGACCTCAGAGTCCACAGTAGCAGGAATCTGGCAGAATATCATTCAGACCACAGTTGATATTGAGTAAGATCTTTATAAAGTTCTAACAATGTCTATATAATATCCATACTTGTCCTACCAAAATGTAATACATGTGGGTTCCTAGTACAGACGTAATTGCTGGGTGCAGAGGTATAATCAGGGATTTTCGTGCCCAATGCATAGAATTTGTTCCTGTAATTTCAGGCCACACCAAATTGTGCAAATTTTATAAATATTTTCAGCATATCATGACCATTCTGATGCCATTTTACCCCAAATTTGGGGCAGTCTGGTAAAAGTACAGTCTAAAGGTTCTTTTACACTGGCGGTAATGCTCTCTGCGCTATAAAAAGCGTTCTGCAGTGGACCACTTTTCAGAGTGCAGTATAGCAGCATCTGACAATCATTCAGGAGGTGCTACTGAGGTCTCTTGACACCTGTTTTTAATCACCGAACAGCAATTTCACATTGCAGGACTACTTTGCAACTGCAAGCCAAGTGTGGTAGCATAGTAGTGTGGGTGGGGGCATATAAATATCAGAGCCCCGGAGATTGGTGAGGAGAGTCCGGAGGAAGATTGAAGGAGGGGGAGATGTGCTGACGGCTGAAGTGGTGAACTAGACTGCGGAGCCAGAATTGGAAAGAGAGAGAGAGCAGAAATAACTCACTGACCGCCTGGCTTGCCATGCTGCTAAGCAGGCCACTCTGACACTAGGAGAAAGAGCAGAACGCCAAGTCTTAACCAGAGAGCCCGTGGACTGTCTCGGTTCATTGGGAAAGACTGATTGGGGAAATCTGCCAAACCACGTGGTTCGGGTGAGAGATACCCATGCATTCATTGTCAGTGAACATTGATAGTTTGTCACCTCAGTTATCTACCTGCACATAGTTGTGAACATTACATACAGTTACCCCAGTTTGCGGCCTAGTTATAACAGCGCTATTGTTGGAATACATCTGTAGTACATTTATCAGTCAAGCTGCAAGATATACAGTTCAGGGGCGGACTGACAACTCTTGGGGCCCACGGGCAATAGGGGATCATGGGGCCCCTGTGTCCTTGCCCAAACTCAAAAAAGCCTATGAAAAAGATACCAGGGGCATCTCATGGGGCCCCCTACTTACCCTGGGCCCTCGGGCAGTGCTGGAGTTTCCAAATGGTCAGTCCGCCCCTGATACAGTTACAGATCAAGATACAGCAGTGCCAACTGAATCAACCAGTCCTTTTCCCTTTCTGCAGAGCAGGATTCCTACTACTGTTTATCTTTTGCCTTTGACATTCAGAGGGAGTTGTCATTGTCCATAGACATTTATGCCAATTGTTGCTATTTACTACTTCAAGCTCAATTCATGGTTAGAGATCTTAAAAAGAACCTTACACCAACTATTTACCATCAATCAGGGAAGTGTTAAATCCCCTCCCTTTTCCTCACTATCTATGATGTAACCACCCTGAGGAACTATAATCCACCTCTTGACCAACTTCACACCAATTAGACCCCAACAAGCGCACATAAGACATTATAGAGCTCTTAAGGGGACACTGCCAATTATAACTGAAAATTCTCTTAATGTCACATTTAATCCTTGTTATCTAGTTCTTATGACCCATGGTAAGCTTATCTGTTATTGATAGTCATTCTTGCTCACTGGGAATTCAACAGTCCCCTCAGACTGGAGGCAGTGGATTATTTCTGAAAGAAGGCCTGCTTATAGTTACTGTTGCTTTATTGTGAATGTTGTTACTTTTTCTCACAATTGCCAAAAATGATCGTTCTTGCTGTCCATATCAGTGTTATTTTCTTATTATTAACTCAGTTACCTCCAATTCCAATATAAACTTCATTTTGGTTTACACTACTCCAGTCCATTTTACAGGTGTAATTTATATGGGTCACTAGAGCACGGTGGTGTCAGCAGAAGGTGGGCTTTCAATGAGAGGTCCAGATTGACAGGGAGCTAAATATTTACTAACTAACCCTTAAGGGGGTACCGCTACATGTGGGAGCTCATCTGGGATATCACTGTTCAGAGAATCTGTGAACCACAGAAAGAAAGAATGGAACCTCTAAAATTATTGCCTGGTGTTTGGAGGAGAACCCAGAGAAGTGTGTGGTGCTGAGCCGTCCAGGAAATGACTGGCTGGAGAAACAGGTTGAGCAGATGTTAGCAGCCAGCATACCCGACCAGAAAGGAAGCATCATCGATATCAGAAGCAATCCAGATGCATCCAATATATTGGTGTTGATTGAGTGGGAAAAAGGGATCCCTCTTTGCTTGAAGAGAAGAGTATACACCTGACAGACACAATAATGGTACCAGTGTTCAAATCTGGTGTCAATGAAGCAAATGGAGAAAATTCACAGAAAGGTACCCCTGAGACATGAGTTGTCCACTGCCACTCTACTGGGGGAAGCATATCTGCCGCTTCACTTGCTGAACAAGCGAAGTTCATACAGACTTTACTGAAAAACTCTGCCTCTTTTACTAGTCACAACTATCGGAGACTAAGATTCTTCTCTGGAAGAACTCCTACACCCCTAGGGGAAGATGACTTCGATACAAGGGTTGACCAAGCCCTCCAGACTAAAGAAGAATGGGAAGTAGCCGATACTGTAAAGAGACAGAGGGTAGTTGAAAGCTTTCTCGGTTATTCAAAATGTATAACGGTACTAGGCAAGGATGCCCCCCCTCTCCCTGGTTGTTTGTACCGTCTTTGGAACCTGTTCTGGTGAGGGTAAGGAAGTGTGTAGATATAGCGGGAATAAAGATAGGTGAAGTGGAGCGTAAAGTAGCCGCATATGCAGATGATATGTTGCTTAAGATTGTTAAACCTATAATAACGTTGCTTAATTTAATCAGCGTATTAAAAGAGTATGGTGAGCTATCAAACTTGAAAATAAACCTAGTAAAATCAGAAATATTAAATATCAATCTTCCAATGTCAGAGAAGTTGAGTCTACAAAAGAGTTTCCATTTATTTGGAGGGAAAAGGAAATAGGATACTTGGGAGTAAAATTAACCCCCTCAACAAATAGTATATATCAGGCAAACTATATCCCCCTAATAAATGAAATGAATGAATGAATGATTCATTCAAAATGAATGAATGAATGAATGAATGAAATGAATTTTCTCCATTTGCTTCATTGACACCAGATTTGAACACTGGTACCATTATTGTGTCTGTCAGGTGTATACTCTTCTCTTCAAGCAAAGAGGGATCCCTTTTTCCCACTCAATCAACACCAATATATTGGATGCATCTGGATTGCTTCTGATATCGATGATGCTTCCTTTCTGGTCAGGTATGCTGGCTGCTAACATCTGCTCAACCTGTTTCTCCAGCCAGTCATTTCCTGGACGGCTCAGCACCACACACTTTTCTGGGTTCTCCTCCAGACACCAGGCAATAATTTTAGAGGTTCCAATTAAGGAAGAACTAAGGAGACTTTCAAAGGGAGGAGCCTCTTGGATAGGATGTATAAATCTGGTACAGATGGTGATAATGCCAAACGTTCCACATGCTTCCAGTTCACCTCCCAGGATCTTTTTTGGGGATAATAAAGAAGATGATTACTAGATTTATATGGGCAAATAAGAAACCGAGAATTAGTTATGAGGTCCTGGGTAGAGAAAAAGGGAATGGGGGTTTGGGCTTAACTAATGTAAGGAATTACTATCTAGCAGTGATTTTATAACGAATAGTAGATTGGACATTTAACTGACAAGGGAAAGGATGGGTGAAGATGGAAGGGATTTTAAGTAAGGTATGGATTCCACATAAGTTAACATTAGTTCACTGACAAGGAAAGTCTTGAGTATATGGGATAGAATGTATAGCCAAAAAGGATGGAAATGTAATTCAATATTGACTCCCTTGGTGGGAACAGAGTATTTCCTTTTGGGGAAGGATAATATTTCTGAGAAATGGTTAAAGGATAAGAATGCATGCTTGAAGGATACTGTATATTGAATGCATGGAAATTTTACACTTTTCAAATCTTAAAAAAAAGAACAAAAAAAGTTTTTGTTTCTATTATAACATTTTGCAAACAGGTAATTTTTCTCCTTCACTGATGTGTGTTGATGAAGTTGTACTGATAGGCAGCACTGATAGGCAGCAGTGATAGGCAGCACTGAGGAGCACTGATAGGCAGCACTGATGGGCACTGATAGGTGGCACTGATGGGCATCCACTGACTGGTGGCGCTGACTACTGGCACTGACTGACAGCCTTGACTGGCAGCACTGACTGATGGCACTGACTGGCAGCACTGATGGGGGGCTCTGATCATCAGGGTACTGATCATCAGTGCCGATCTTCTCTGACAGCTGCCAGTTATTGGCAGTACTTTCCTCACATTGTGGCAGCGTGAGGAAAGTGCTGACAATAACCGGCAACTGTATTTACTCCGTGATCTGCTGTGTCATTGGATACAGCTGATCACGTGGTAAACCGCAACTGTGATTGGCCTTTTACCTCATCACGTGATCAGCTGTGTCCGTAGGACACAGCGATCATGGAGATTGCTGGATGTGTGCCCCTGGGGGTGCGTGGGAGGGTGCGTTCTGGGAGGACGTCATATGATGCCCTTCCAGAACTGGGTAAGCGCACTATAGCATGGTTACCAGGTGGTTAAGCATCTGAATTTGACTTAGTATCTGCCTCTTGTAATATCCTGTACAGCAGCACACAGATTGGGTGGGAAAATACCAGCAACCAATCAACTGTGTTGCAGTGCTCATGTAATGACAAGGAGCATGCCCACAGAAGAAGAGAAGGGAGTACAATAGGGCTGAATAAGGCCTAGTTCACACTGGCATTGAGAGCATGTGTTTGAGGGGTGTTTTTAACTCTCCTAAAATGCCTATGCAAATGGTACTATGGACAGCACACAGTGCTGTTCACATTATCAAAACATGAAGCGTTAGCTTAGCTTTGCTTCAAAATTTAAGAATCATGTCGAGTCAGGAGGAGTTTGAAGCCTTTCAACCCCTCCCAATCATGTCTATGGTGACGCTCCACAAACCCGCTGGCAGGCATTTGTGGTGCAGTTGCAGCACATTAATAACATTACAGTTTATTATAGGCATTTGTGTTGTGGCTTTAATGCTTGTAAAACACTTATAAAATGCTGTAAATCTGCACATAGGGAGTTTGGGTAGCGTTTTTAACTCTTATAAAAAGCCAGTCTAAAGCCCATACTAAAGCTCGTAAACACCAGTCTAATGCCCATACTAAAGCTCGTAAACACCTGTCTAATGCCCATACTAAAGCTCATTACCACCTGTCTAATTCCCATACTAAAGCTCGTAAACACCTGTCTAATGACCATACTAACGCTCTGTTGGTTATGTGTTAGAGAAGACACTGGTAGCTTGTGATGAGGCAGAACAATGTTTTACTTGTGTGGCTTAAGTTGCAAACATACAACATATTTCAGCAGACATCTTGGTTTTTGAAGAGAGGAAGAGAAGAGAGAGAATCAACAAGTTTTACACATATGCACAACTAGTAACCTTAGTGTACAGTGCCATCTACTGGTCAAGTGATATTAACACACAATACTATATAGTACATGCTGTTGTATCTCCAACAAGCTCATTACCACCTGTCTAATGCCCATACTAAAGCTCATTACAGCCTGTCTAGTGCCCATACTAAAGCTCATTAATGCCTGTCTAATGGCCACACTAAAGCTCATTACCGCCTGTCTAGTGCCCATACTAAAGCTCATTAATGCCTGTGTAATGGCCACACTAAAGCTCATTATCGCCTGTCAAACACCTATACTAAAACGATAGCAGCATATGATAAGAGTTAGAATGTGAACAAGCCCTGTTTGCTGTTTTTTCCTAGTCCGGTCACAGGCTGAGGGCAGGGGGATGACCTGGCTGTACTAAACTGCAGCACAGAAAAATCATGGAAGGTCATAAGCTATCATTACCCACCCATCTGAAACTGAGCATTTCGCCTGGTTCTCTTGCACGCATATTATTCCTCTGGTCAGGTCAATTTTGGAAAATGATAGAAGAAGAGAGCAAAGAGAACAGACAGGTTACGTCATCATTCTACTGCTACTCCTTCATACTAGAAGGCTGGTGGTGGTGAGATGATACAACTGTGTCTGAGAAAGTGGTGTCATCTACCTGACTGTCAATTCTGGCACGATTGTGTAGTTAAACCAGCTCCCTTATGTGACAAACAGAAGATGTAATTGGCGCAAGAGAGGTGGTGGTGGGTATAGAGTTCACACAGAAAGTCTTAGGCGATATAAAAATAGTTCAGTTTTAAAAAATGAAATAAAACAGGAGGTGGGGCATATGATTATATATAGTGTAATGGGAGTACAGGGTGGATTGTGCAGCTTGAGTAGTAAGAGGAGGGTGGAGGGGGGAAGAAGACTTGTAGTACAGACAGTACTGGGTTGGAATAGATGGTATATATATGTGTGTGTATATATATATATATATATATATATATATATATATATACAAAGCTGCAATGTAGACACCGTCGTGAGGCTTGCACTCTCTAGAGTAAACCGGACTCTGTAGTAGAGGAGTAGAGGAAAGAGAGAGGTGCGCCAGACTAAGTGCAGTAAATTCATAACAGTTTATTGCACACAAGATATTAAAAACTCACAGGATGTGGGTAAATATCAGGCATCAGGTATAAGAAGGAGGACGTCATCTGAGCTGCACATCACTGGCGGATGGCTGCAGTGCCAGGGTATTCACAATGGCTGGCGCTCTAGGCGGGTCCCACAGGAAGGAGCGAGGACGGCAGGCGCAGTAGTCGCGGTGCAGGGAAGAACCGTGCTCAGGGAGGGCGCTGCTGGTCTCTCACATCAGCGTGGGTGATGGGGCCAGCTTGAGGCGCATCCAAGATGGCCACCAAGCGGAAGTGACGTCAGGACGTTGCTGGGAGTCGTCCAAGGGGGCGGTGATGCGTTTCAAGGCAACCAGCCTTTTCATCAGACCTCTCACTCTGCCTGATATTTACCCACGTCCCGTGAGTTTTTAATATCTTGTGTGCAATAAACTGTTATGAATTTACTGCACTTAGTCTGGCGCACCTCTCTCTTTCCTCTACTCCCTTATGTGCATCTGTATATTTTACAGTTTGCCTTCACTTCACCTTTAACACCTCGCTAGGAAGTTATGGGGAGTAGTCCCAGCTCTTGTGTATGCTCTTGATAGTAGCTGTGTTTAACCCTACACTGACCAGTTATGGAAAGCAAATCAATATAGCAAAATGTATGGCCAATATATGGTCAGGTACCTACCTGGAAGGAATAACAGTGTGCATAATTAGGGGTGTTTATCGTATCTTCAGCTACTTGATAAATGGCGTCATTTTTCTTTAGTTCCATTTTCAGTTTGATCTCCCCCTGCAGGTGGAGAATGAGAACACATGCTCTCTCTTGTGAAGGATAGAGCATCTGAGCTGGAAGGGTGACCATATAATAACTGTAAAGGAATGAGATAACCAGAAGTGTTAGAGATACATTTGTCCCTAAAGAGCACCATCAAACAACTATGTTATGAAGCATCATATAGGATTGCAGTTTACCTTAGTAATGAATGCATAAAGCTGAAACTGAAATTTTTATATACATTTTGTAAACTAAAATGGTCATAACGAAAACCTTAGGACATACATGGCGACTTGCATTGAACACACCCCTAAAATGCTAGCAGACTGCACATCTATAGCTTCATGGCTCTGGTTCACAATAGGGTTGCCACCTTTTTTTCAAGCCAATCCCAAACACTTCAGTGGTGCATATCAGTTTTTCTTTTGCAGTATACACTGTAGGACTGTAAAGGACCAGGGACACCTTTGGGTGCAGCCATGGCGAACAGTGGGTGTGGCCAAATTGTGTAAACAAAGGGAGGGGCTAAAAGGAGCATGGGTAACCACTTGCTCTCTTGAGGATTTACCCCCCTTCCTGACTTTTTGCGTTACAGTGCTGTGGTATTTTAACTGACAATTGCACGGTCATGCAACTGTACACTCAAATGAAATCGATGTCCTTTTTCCCCCACAAAATGGTTTTTTTTTGCTGGTATTTTATCGCCTGTGCGGTTTTTATTTTTTGCGCTATAAAAAAAAAAGCCGACAAT
Source organism: Staurois parvus (assembly GCF_062004578.1). Lineage (NCBI taxonomy): Eukaryota > Metazoa > Chordata > Amphibia > Anura > Ranidae > Staurois > Staurois parvus. Next base: position 10,112,925 of record NW_028318321.1, read on the forward strand.
TTTGAGAAAAAAAACAATATTTTTGATTTTTTGCTATTAAACATGTTTAGTAAAAAAAATTAAAAATCAAGTTTCGTCATAAATTTGGTATAGATAATGGGATTTTTTTTCTACTAGTAATGGCGGTGATCAGCGACTTTTATTGGGACTGCGAAGGACATTCTGACACTTGGGTGGGGAGCTAACTTGGTGTCACTGACACCCCAGTGACACCAATAACGTTATCAGTGCTAAAAGCACTGACGCTGTACTAATGACACTGGGCAGGAAGGGGTTAATGTGAGGGGTGATCAAAGGGTTAACTGTGTGCTGGGAGTGTTTTACTAGGGGGTGGCGGGTGTGTTCTTCACTGTAAGCACACTGATGTGGATGGCTGTACTGGTCACAGCCATCCCGAGCAGTGTGCTGGAACTGACAGGGAGGAAGATTGTTTGAAAACAAAACAATCTTCCTCCCCATCGGAGATGCTCGGTAAGCACCGTGCGCCAACGGGTAATTGACATCCACGGCCGCTAATGGCGGCACAGGTAGGGCATGCACCCCTACCCAGAAATGCAGAATGATGTATATATACATGATCCTGTGCACAGGTGACGCCCTGTAGCAGTATATCTGCTATAGGGCGGTCCTTAAAGTGGAGCTCCACTTAAAAGGGGAAGTTCCACTTTAAGCCTTTGTCCCCCTGCTCCCCATTAAGGACAGGCACCTAGGCAATAGGAAGCGAAAGTTGTCCTCCCTCCCCATAGTCTTTTGGGACATATGACAGGTTCCAGAATACTATGGGGCCATTCACAAAGCACAGCGCTTCTTGTGCATGCGCAGTGGGCATGTGGCTGTGAAGCCGCAAGCTGTCACAGCTGGGGGCCCACACTGAAGATGCCGGCACCAGGGAGAGAAGACTGCCGGTGAAATAAGCGGTGGTGAAGACACCGCTGGACCGAGGAACAGGTAATTGGCTGTGTTTTAAAAGTCAGCAGCTACAGTGGAACTCCACTTTAAGAGGTTAAAAACTGGGTACTTCATGTTTTTGCACACTTTTAAAGGGTGTCTTGACTGAAAAAAGGGTTGAAAACGCTGGGATAAAGGCTGTATTTACACTAGAGCGGACAGCTGCCGAAGCGCTTTACCTGCCTGGCAGCTGTCTACTCCTGGATGCAGTAGGGGCAGTGTGGTGTGCGATTCAGTGTATTACATGGCTTCCTTTTTTTTTGCTTTGGACAAACTTTATTTAAAGTGTACAAATGTACACTTCTTTCATGGGGCTGTACATTATCGTGATGTGCTGCAATAGAGTGCCATGCAATTCTGTACAGTGCATTTTATTGCAGCACAGTTCCAGGCTGTGTTGCAGTGAGAATGGTACACACAAGAAACAATTGTTTTCTGTGTACAGTAAAACGTCTCTCACCACACATTGCGTAAATTAACCTTTACACTGCATCACAAGGAAAATGCGCTTGTCGAGTCACCCTGTGTAGGTGATTCAGTAAACTCAGAGAGTCCGTGCCAGGATCTTCTTACAAGTATTCAAAATAGTTGGAGAGGTACTGTATATCTAAATGTGGACAGTTTCTCCAAAATATTTGAGTTACCCTCTCAATTTGTAAATAAAGATCTGAAATAACTTAGAGTATCTTGTCGCGTGGTGGAAGCGGTGGGTGGTAGTGGGGGGCCCCAGGTCAACTTCTGCATCGGGGCCCACAAGCATCAAGTTACACCTCTGCTAGCAGGTAGATTATCTTTTTATGTCTGTTCTGTGAGTACACTGACTGCAGAGCACGCACATTTTACTGCACAATCATAGCCCACTCCTAGCATCTATATGATATGGAAATGGATGCAGGAATTCTGTAATTCCAGCAGGCATGCACATGATTTATACTGGGAATGGCCGAACAACAACAGGCAAAGAAACAGAAACATAGAAGGGTGATGGCAGAAAAGAAAACAAACAGTCCATCAAGCCTGCCCTTTTTTTGAACTTACATATGATTTTTTTTTGTGATTTTATGTTTGTGCCAACCATGTCTGAGGCTAGGTTCACACCTATGCATTTTTTTACTGTGGGCTCCGTTTTGTAGAAACGCAGTGCAAACCATTTAACATGATTTGCTATGAGTCATGTTCACCAGTATGCGTTTCTTTTGGGTGTGTTAATAAGAAAGGCTCAGGGATTTCTTTCCTTGCAGCATTTTTGGTCCAATAGACTTCAATGCTGCTGCATTTGTCCTGTGTTTTGCACATGTTTTTGACATGTTTTGTGGCTCACGTTTTTTTTAGAAACACCTCCTCTTGACAACCGACTTCCCATGCTGCTCTGCAAAAGAGGAAATTGGATCCAACACAGCAGCAAAGGTGATGAAAACTGAGATGCCAATACAGCTGGTGAGGCCATGCATTTATCTTCATCTTGATCCAGCTGACCCAGACCACAACAGCAAGGCAAAGCAGCAGGATGGCATGAAATTGCCAAAGAAATGTATGCAAAATAGGATTCCTTCACTGTGAGATAGAAAGAAAACAAAAGTGAGTACTATGGATGTCACCGAAAAGAAGGAAAAATGTCCTGCTCTCAAAAGATCAGATTTGACATATGTGGAAGAATATGCCATTTTCGAGCATCCTCTTGCTTGTGGGATATGCATATAAGAAAAAAAAAAACAGGGAAATCTAGGGTGACCTATTGGTGTATACAGTATATAAATAGAACAGATCAAAGAGTACAGATTGATATATATATAAAATACATCACATTTTTTTATTCAAACAAGATATAAAAATGAATTCTGATACAAAGATGATAATATAGGAGTTACATTTGTTCAGAGCAAAAAAAAATACACATTTCGTGGTAACAACCACTTTTATGCTCAAGTGTGCCAAATAGAATCAATTTACATGCATGTATACAAATCATGAATACTTCAAACTGGCCCATGAAGGGAACAAAATTAACACACCACCCAAAAATAAATGGGGGGGGCAAAACACTTACAAAAACAATATGACGACTCTCCAGATATAATCACCTCTATCCAAACCAAGGGGAGGCTTATGAGAGAGGCTAAAGATGGGTACTCATAGATACCATATCAACAAGTCCAGAGCGCCAACGTGTAAATAGTCTGCAAAGATTGAACGTGCCAAATAAAACCATCAAATGGACGCCAAGTCTAGATAGATAATATCCCCCAGACCACATCATACTTACACATATTCAGTAGCATGACTAAAACCCATAAAAGGGAAGTCAGAACCATACAAATGTGTTACATCAAACAACCATGTCTCTGCTAAGGATGAAAAAATTAGTGTATAGCTCCAGTAAAATAGCCCAACAGGGAGGCAAGCCTCAATCCAAATATGAAATGGATGTGTGATTTAGAGCAGCCTTTTTAACAAAGATAAAACAAGACATAAGAAATGGAGCAGTCAGTACTACACAGTAATATTCAACTAAGAATCCAAGACTATATATCAATGTAGGATACTTGCCAGTACCGAAATATAATAGCAGGCGAAAAACAGCTATAATTCCAATATATGTGCTATCACAGATGGAAAAGAGAGTATGCTGGCTAGAAACCTATCCTTATAGTCCCTGTGCCTCCCAAGGACCTGCCTCAAATTCTCCAGCCCACCACTAAATTAATCAGTGGCCATAGCAGGGGGTGTGGAGAAGGGTGGTCCTTTCCCCCATGGAGAGCCTTACAGAAGGTGGTATCAATATCAATGATAAAAATACTAAATTATTACCATGTGTATTGTTATGATCAGCAGCCCATGTGGACCAAACAAAGTAAAAAACTAAAATGGACCCCACGTCAGAAATTGTCACTTTGCCGATGCACAATGATGTCATGGCGCATGAGCACTACATCGCGCATGCTCAAAAATAAATACAGCTAAAAATGTATTTAAAAGCCTACATTGAACAGAGCAAAAATCTAGAGGACAAAAACAAAAAGGCAAAACCTATGCATATTAGCAAAGAGTACAATCTGGCCACCAAAAGCTTACAAAGTCAGGGGGACATGATCCGAACGGAAGTAAGTGATCCTAGATGACCTATAACAACAGACGGAAGCTGATAATCAACTCCCAAAACTAGACAACAATAATTAAGTAAATAATATATGGGGAAAAAAAGGAGGTGGGGGGGAGAACACAAAATTAGTCAGGGATTGGTGTACAGCATCTTGAACCCATAGAGCTCGCAATCTAAACAAATACAGCAATAAAAAACTTTTAACATAATGTATAATGAGTTAATTATCGCAAAGCTAGAGGTACAAGGATATTTTAAGCAACTTCAAAAAGTCGAATACAGACCAAGACATTAAGGCCCTGATTCACTATTGGGCGTGGGCGCATATTTATGGGCTTAAGCCCAATTTTCATGGGCGTCCGTCCATTTTTGACCCTGCAACCTAATTCACTATTGAGCAGAGCCCATAAGCAGACGCCCAATCTAATTCACAAAAAGACACACGCCCGGAATCAGACTCACAAAAGCAGACTTGCTAAGAAGCACGTCTAACACCATGAAAAATCACTGTAGAGACATGTTCACTTAGAAATTTGCTTTGCCAAATATCAGGACTTCACTTTAAACAATATCTGCTATTTCCAAAAAAATTAAGAATGTGTTAAAAAACGTTTTTCTCAAGGAAATCGACACAGTAAAAATCTAGATGCCCGTGCAGTGTCTTTGGCAGATAGAACTGAGCATGTGCAGAACACATTTTAGTCCTCTGCCATGGGCGTTTGCTTTTTAGCCACTGACTAATAGTGAATCTGATTGTGGATTCCTCTGACAGCCGGCACTCGGTCGCGACTACTGTGTTTAATAAACAGCATTAAGCATATCTTCATGTAATCTAATTAGATTTCCTTCGTTTTAGTGATTATATTTTTGTTTCTTATCCTTTATAATTATTTCTGTTATGATTTTACTTATTTTGAAGGTCTAGATAAAATTTATTTTGAAAGCTGAATGTAAAAATAAAGGTCCGCAATAAAAAAAAATAGAATAAAAATAACAGCGTGGGTCCCCCCTCTCATCCATACCAAGCCCTTCGGGTCTGGTATGGATATCAAGGGGGAACTCCATGCTGAAATTTAAAAAAAAAACAGCGTGGGTCCCCCTCAATATCCATACCAGACCTTTATCCGAGCATGCAGCCCGGCAGGTCAGGAAAGGGGGGGGGGGACGAGCGAGCGCCCCCCCCCTCCTGAACCATACCAGGCCACATGCCCTCAACATGGGGGGGTGCTTTGGGGCAGGGGGGCTCCCCCCCCCAAAGCACCTTGTCCCCATGTTGATGAGGACAAGGGCCTCTTCCCCACAACCCTGGCCGGTGGTTGTGGGGGTCTGCGGGCGGGGGGCTTATCAGAATCTGGAAGCCCCCTTTAACAAGGGGGCCCCCAGATCCCGCCCCCCCCCCACGTGAATGATTCTGCGGTACACGGTCCGCAGACTCATTCACAAAAAAACTAAGTGTGGTGTAAAAAAAACACAGTACAGGGTCTTTGACAAGTCCTTTATTAAAACAATGTCCCCCGAAGTAGATCCAACGTCAATCACGGCGGCGGCGGCGGCGGCGGCAGGGACCCGAAAAAAGAAAAAAAAAAAAAGGTTCCGCTCCAGTCCGAGGCTTCCAGCCTAGTAAAGAAGAGGCTAGCTGACAGTTCTTATATAGGTATGGGGCGGGGCCAGCCGGGCACATCATCCCCGCCCCTTACCTATTTGAGAAATGTCACCCTGTCTCTCCACTGAGGCTAACTAGCTGAATGCAGGAGACAGTCTGACATTTCTTATATAGGTATGGGGCGGGGCCAGCCGGGAACAGCAAGCATGTGACATGGGGCGGGTCACTCAGATGATGTCCCCGGCTGGCCCCGCCCCATACCTATATAAAAACTGTCAGCTAGCCTCTTCTTCACTAGGCTGGAAGCCTCCGACGGGAGCGGAACTTTTATTTTTTTTTTCGGGTCCCTGCCGCCGCCGCGATTGACGTTGGATCTACTTCGGGGGACATTGTTTTAATAAAGGACTTGTCAAAGACCCTGTACTGTGTTTTTTTTACACCACACTTAGTTTTTTTGTGAATGAGTCTGCGGACCGTGTACCGCAGAATCATTCACGTAGGGGGGGGGCGGGATCTGGGGGCCCCCTTGTTAAAGGGGGCTTCCAGATTCTGATAAGCCCCCCGCCCGCAGACCCCCACAACCACCGGCCAGGGTTGTGGGGAAGAGGCCCTTGTCCTCATCAACATGGGGACAAGGTGCTTTGGGGGGGGAGCCCCCTCTGCCCCAAAGCACCCCCCCCATGTTGAGGGCATGTGGCCTGGTATGGTTCAGGAGGGGGGGTGCTCGCTCGTCCCCCCCCCCTTCCCTGACCTGCCGGGCTGCATGCTTGGATAAGGGTCTGGTATGGATATTGAGGGGACCCACGCTGTTTTTTTTTTTACATTTCGACGTGGAGTTCCCCCTTAATATCCATACCACATCCGAAGGGCTTGGTACAGATGGGAGGGGGGACCCACGCTTTTTTTCTATTATTTATGCAATAAAGGGAATTATTTTACATTCAGCTGTCAGTGGGGAACCCCGCTGACAGATGAAACATTAACTCATGGCTGTCGCTCCTACAATCCCGCATGAGTTATGTTATCAACTCATGCGGCGTTTTAGTAGTGAAAACCAATGCAGCGCTCATGTTTCAGCTGTCGGCGGATTTCCCCACTGACAGTTGAATGTCAAAGTATTGCAGGGATTTAGAAACAGTTCTTTAAATAACTGGCGTGGGGTCCCCCCTCCCATCCATACTAAGCCCTTCGGGTCTCGTATGGATGTTAAGGGGTACCTCCACGCTGAAATTAAATAAAAACAGCATGGGGTACCCCCCAAAATCCATAACACATACTTATCCGAGCATGCAGCCCGGCAGGTCAGGAAAGGGGGGGGGGACAAGCGAGCGCCTCCCCCCCTCCTGAACCATACAAGGCCACATGCCCATACCAAATTATTCAAACATTTGTAAACAGACCAATTAACTGAAATGGTTTGGCATTTGTACCCCAAATATGACGTTCCCTGAGGCGTTGGTAAACCGAGGTACGCCTGTATTAGTATTGCAATCCTTTGTATTGGGATACATAGAACCATCATACATGTGAATTGGCAACATAGCACAACATTTGTGTCACATTGGAGATATCTGGCTAGTTAAACTGACCATGCCCAGGGACCTAGGATTGATTCACAGCACAGAAATACAGGCTGGGTTAGCAATGTAGCTCCGTGGGTTAGTGGTTAGCACTGCTGCCTCACAACTCTAGGGTTGTCGGTTCGAATCCCAACCCCGGCGAGGTAGTAGCATGATCTCCGTGTGTGGCTGTCTTCACATACATGTTCTGGCAACATCTTTGCATTCTGTCTAAATGATCCCTAAAATGTGAATTAGAATGAGGCCTTGTCTGTTGAAACACCTTCAAAGCTGCACCTTATGTGAATGTCATACAATGGTATAAGATAAGGGCCTGAATCACTAATAGATTTGATAATGATGGTTTACACTCCACCCACTTTTGTGAAGGATTTGGCAAGCAAAGAGCTGACAGAGAGAGAGAAGAGTGAGACGAAGAAGAGTGAGCAAGAGATACATATGAAGAGTGATAAAGAGAGACATTCAGAAGAGTGAGCGAGAGAGAAGAGCGAGCCAGTGAGACGAAGAAGAGTGAGCGAGAGAGAAGAGCGAGCCAGTGAGACGAAGAAGAGTGAGCGAGAGATACATACTGAGGAGTGATAAAGAGAGACATTCAGAAGAGTGAGCGAGAGAGAAAAGACTCGGTTGGTGAATCCACACATCAAACTTGTCACAAATCCTGGCGTGCATTTTTCCCCCAAATGCATAGCAGACCCTTATCCCAGCAGGCAGGTACCGCACGCCTTCAAAGATTTATTTCCTTTGTTGATTTTCCTGCTTCGCTCACACTATATGCAATTGAAAATTACTCTTTAAGTTGCCAATTTTACTGTGTTTTCTAGAGAATTACTAACTAGTTGTGTTTTCAATTGTGTGTAGCATTGCGATTTCTATTTGAGTCTAGATGTTAAATTGCTAATAAATGGCCACAATTCTCAAATACCTTTGAACTCTCGCTGCAACAAATGGTGTATGTTAATACGCTCACATTCACATTCATTATATCCAATATCAGGTACGATGTCAATGCACAAATCGCACCTGAAATTGCACACCCTGGATGTGACTTGTCATGTGATTGGCATGGCCAGCAGCTTGCTCTTTGCATGGCAAATTGCACCCAATGTTACTGGGGGCCAACACCACTGTCACATCTAATCCGATGCGGCAATTGTCCAACTTACAGTGAAGTTGCACGAGTTCACAATCCAATTGGATGTGAACAGAGCCTACAGTGGCCAATAGGGTGCGACTTGGTCTACGATTTGCAAGTCGCCTGTCATGCCAATTGCATGGCAATCGCAAACAATGTTACTGGGGGCTACCCGGTCACATTAAAGCAGATTTCTAAGTGGTGTTATTGACACCACAGTCACATCATGTGACTTGCATAGAAGTTGCATGATTTCAAAGTCGGGGTACATGGTGATTTCAAGTGCAATTTGCAAGACATTCGACATCGATCTCTCAGCAAATTGCATGAAAAGTAGTGTATTCATTACTGTATTATTACTTGCGGCTCCTACCAAGTTTGAACCACAACAATATGAACGCTCCAATAGCGTGCACATTGAGTGGGACTTGGCATGTGATTTGCACAACATGCAAGCTGTAAATCGTCTGCAAAGTCGCACCCTATTGTCTGCTATTAGAGTGACCACATGGGTGCGTTTCAAACACTGATTTCTATAGTAGTACATGTACTACTTTAGTGGCAATTTGCATAGAGATCTGTGTCAGATGTCTTGAAAATTGCATTGAAATGGTCAACTTTACTGTAAGTTGCATGATTTGTAAATCAGCTTTGCCCAGAGTGTAATGTTTGGTGATGTTTGATTTCTGGAGTGTTTTACCAATTGATGGGAAATTCACCATACTAGTCAAATCGATTTGTCATTTTCAGTATTGCATACAAGATGTGGTCATGTGACTGTCTTAACTCATGCGAGAATCTGGAGGGAATTGTGACCATAGTAGCAATAAAGGTTCCAATTGGGGTTCCCTTTTACATCCCTGCTCAATGTTCTGTTGTATGCTGCACACGTACATTTCACTGTATATATCTTTCTGATTTGTGGGGCCTGTATACCAAGGGTTAATGCAGGTAGGAAGCGGATTCATCAGGTGAAAACACTTTCACTGACCAAACTAAGGTCAGTGGTGGGTGTGGCTTCATTGGGTGTGGGGCCTTGTTTGGCACGCTCCAAATACAACCTAGCTTATAAAAAGATGTGCAGTAGGGAGTGATTTGGCCTGTTACTAGGCCGGGTGGTTTGTGACTAAGTCCTTGCTTGTAGTGGTTTGGGGGAGGAAGAGATTTTGTGCTGAATTGCCCCAGACACCACTCAGGCTGTGTTTGGAAGTGGGCTGGAAATGTTTGCATATTTTTGGCCTTGTAAAGTGTGTTTGTGTGTTATTGCACAATGATTGTGTTTTTTCTTTTTGCATTGAAAGCCTCACACATGTCAATCGTTTTGTTTAAAATCTGCTCTTGTTTTAATTTTGCTTGCTTATTTAGACTCCAATGCATTTTTCTTACAAACCTGCTGACAAATGTATGTGTAGGAGGTTTGTAGAGGTGGGAGGGGTTTTTCACATATGTCTTGTTTTCTTTATATTTTGATGTGTAGACTTTTTTGTGAATGGATCTTTATACTAAATGATTGTGTAAGTAAACCTTATGTGCACGAAAATGTTACTTGATTCATCTTCCCCTTTGTTTCCTGCTATAACCTGAGCACACACAGTTCATTAGAAGTATCTTTAGATTGTAAGCTCTTATGAGCAGGAGTGTTTTCTTTTTGCCACATCAATCCTATTTTTGTGACTCACCAAGATATTGACTGTACCTACTTGTTCCTGCTGACCAAATAAATGAAGATATATTTGATCAATAAATGTCTGACCGATGTTTTTGTGTTTATTTTATGTTCAATATATGAACAACCTTAATAGTTACTTTGTATACTTATATAATCTGCTCCAATGTAGCTTGTAAGAGCGTGAATATGCAAGTGGGTGCAAACTGGCTTTTTCAAAACCAAACAAAAAAATAAAAAACCTGCTTGCACCACAATATTATGTACTAATGAATGTCACATTCACTGTGCAGCCAGCTACAGGTTTTCTACAATTTGATTTACAGTAATAAAATAGTCCCCACTGTATGTTGATTTTTGGCCTTTGGCAACAAAGATATATTAGCCAAGGTTTAAAAAGAAAAAAAATCACTAAAACACACATTCGCGAAAGCTATCATAGCCGTGCATAGAAATGAGCGATCGTGCATAGATATGCGCGATCGTGCACAAATAAACGCCAAACAGGTGTCCCCCATGGCGCACGAGCAGCTATCCTCCTGGAAGTCCGTCATCTGGTGCGCGCGCACCCGGAAGTGGTTGTGGGGAGTGTAAGTGGATGAGAAGTGGTTGGAGGTTTTGTGTTGGTTGAAAATTTTGATAACTTTATTGGCATTTGGACATGGCGAGAGCACAGTTCTCAACTGAGGAGATGATCCTTATATGTAAAGTAACTGTGGCCATTGCAAATATGTTTATAACATGTGAGGGACAAGTAATTGTAATTTTGTGGGTGGGGCCTAGCAGAATCTCACTTGGTGCACATGCTACTTATCTGTACATTAGCTCCTGGGTATTGATGGGTCAATTATATTAACCACTTGCCTACTGGGTACTCCTACCCCCTTCCTGTCCTGGCCAATTTTCATCTTTCTGCACTGTTACCCTTTGAATGACAATTGTGCGGTCATGCCACATTGTACCCATCTTAAATTTGTATCAGTTTTTTCAGACAAATAGAGCTTTCTTTGGGTGGTATTGACTTGCTGCTGTGAGTTTTACTTTTTGCTCGATAAACCACAAAATAGCTCATAATGAATAAAAGGCTGTTTATATTATAACATTTGGTAAACTGGTAATTTAGCAACACTGATGTGCGTTGATGAGGCGGCACTGCTGGCCACAGGTGGGCGGAACTGTTGGGTGGCACTGGTGGGCACTGATCATCGGGGCCGACCCCTGCTTTGATAACTGCTGGTTCTCGGCAGTACTTTCCACACATTCTGACAGCGTGATGAAAGTGCAGCCAAGACCCGGCAAATGCATTTCCCGGTGATCAGCGTGTCATTGGACATGGCTGATCACATGGTAAAAAGCCGCTGTGATTGGTCTTTACCACATCACGTGATCAGCTGTGTCCTTAGGACACAGCAATCACGGAGAGCGCGTTCTGCCAGGATGTCATATGACACCCTCCCAGAGCTGCCTGGATGCAGTGTAGCGTTATTCGGCTATCTGCGGTCGCCAAATAGGTAACCAGCTAGGCCTTCATGGCTAATCTTTGAATATCTGGACATGTATACTGCGTATAATGCATTACATTCTACAATGTGTTGGTGTACACGGTATCACAGTGTGCAATGTGTTGCTGGATTCTGCATGACAGTGGACAGCGTATCACAGTGTGCAATGCGTAGCTCCAGCCTGCATGACAGTGTACAGTGCATTACAGTCTACAATGTGTGGGTGTACACGGTATCACAGTGTGCAATGCGTTGCTCCATCCTGCATGACAGAGTACAGTGCATTACAGTCTACAATGTGTGGGTGTACACGGTATCACAGTGTGCAATGCGTAGCTCCAGCCTGCATGACAGTGTACAGTGCATTACAGTCTACAATGTGTGGGTGTACACGGTATCACAGTGTGCAATGCGTTGCTCCATCCTGCATGACAGTGTACAGTGCATTACAGTCTACAATGTGTGGGTGTACACGGTATTACTTTGTACAGTGTATTACAGTGTGCAATGCGTTGTACACTGCAGTCTGCACTAAAGCATTTTACACTCATGCACTGTACACACTAACGCATTTGACATTTCTAGTGTGCAATGCATTAGTGTGCAATGCCTTGGACAGTACAATGCATTTGCAGTATTGGTGTATGTTTATTAAGCACAGATAATTCATCTGATTTTAGTTATCAAGGAGAAGTCTTCTCTGTCCCCCTGTTTATGAGGTGGAGGACAATTGTTTTCCGAAGAGGAGAGGAGACATTTTTTCAAGGAGATCTGTATAGATTTCCAGAGATATGTGTAGATGGTTGAGGGGCTGCATGTGATCTCCGGAGATAATTGTGATTAATGATCACCTGAGTTAAACCAGTGAATGAAAAGTGTAAAAAAACATGGATTGAAAATAATCTGCACTGACCACTGTGCTTTGTCAAGCCACATATTGGCACATTCTGGTGTCACACAGATGCGATGTGAAATTTGCAGTGTTTTCTGTGCAAGCGCTGCACCGCATCACAACCGCAACCCCTTCATGCCACCTGCTGCGGCTTTCTAGGTGAAGTTACCAACACACCAATATTGGTACACAAAGCGTATTGCGATTTGCCAAATCGGATGGCATGCCTATTCACACCCATGTGCATACCCTGAAAAAGGGTCCTGCACATTTTTGGCCCGGATGCGGTGCAATTTGAGGTGTGCAAAATGTTTGTCTCTAATTGCAACGCACACAAATTGCATGTGATTTGCCCAGGAGTGCGGTGTTAGACCACAATGCATGTATGTGAAGCCAGAATAAAAGGATGTGGATTTTGTCTATTTTTACTTGCGCATGTTAACATTATGTAAGTGCATTTTTCTTCTGTTTAACATGCTATAGAAATGCAACATGCATTTGGATGGAGTGTTTTTGTATGTGCATTTTGGAAGTATTCTAAACACACATTGACCCTAGGGCCACACCATATCTTATGCAGGCCATAGATGGGTCGAAAATCGGCCGATTTTTCGGCCGAAAATAAAATCGGCCGATTTTCGGATCGTTGGTGGGCTATTTGTTCGGCCGTTTTTCGGTATTTTGGCAGATTTTTTTTTTCGATAAAGTTGGAAAAAAACGGCCGAATTTGCCGATCGGCCGATTTTTGCGGCAATGATGGGCAAATCGGCCGATTTTTTTACTGATAAAAAATCTGCACATGAGCAGTGACCTGCAAGAGGAAGACAAAAAGAAGAAAAAGAAGAAGAGGATGATGATGATGAAGATGATGAAGAAGAGGATGATGATGAAGAAGAAGAAGAAGATGATGAAGAGGAAGAAGAGGATGATGATGAAGAAGAAGAGGAAGAAGAAGAGGAAGAAGAAGGATGAAAAATGAGAGGAATTCCAGTATGGCAAAAAGTGTCCCTGCAGAGAGCTCCGCTATTTCTTTGACAGTTCCTTGACATTTACAGCGGTTGCAACATTGTATCTATTTGTTTCCGAATAAAAACATCTGTATCCGAAATGGATACAAATACATTGTTGCAACCGCTATAAATGTCAAAGAACTGTCAAAGAAATAGCGGAGCTCTCTGCAGGGACACTTTTTGCTGGCTGTAGACGGGATGAAAATCGGCCGATTTTTTTTTTACCATTGCTGGTAACGTCGGCCGCTTGAACAACCGATTTTTCATTTTTTAAAAGAAAAATCGGCTGTTTTTCTCCCCGTCTATGGCCTGCATAAGCATTAGTGTGCCTGGGGGACCTTTGGCCTTTCCAAACACAGTAGATGCTCCAAGAATGTTTCCTTAAACTCTTGAAATGGTTAAAAAGGAAAGACACTCTAGATAGCCTGCACTGAGAATTGACTGTCATGATGACATGTCAATGATTATTTGCTCTCATTTTTCAGGAGTGGTACTGCTTGCGGTTGAAGCTGGTAGAAATCCACCTTCACGTCCTCCACTCACCTTCACTTGTGGCCAGTGGATATTTTGTGGCCGCAGGCAAGAACTGGCATCGAGGACCTGCATAATGACCCTGGCATGCCAGAGGTGGTTTGGAAGCAGCACAGCAATTTGACCATCCCTTTCCTCTATGTTGGTTTTAGGGGTGCAGAATTGCTTCTCGTTCGTGAACGGACTGTCGCCGGATATCAGAGTCCCCATATTTTCAAGATATGTTTTAGCCATGTTGGCTTATTTTTATGTTATTTTCCAAGTGTGTCGCACCTAACCGCACAGTAGTGTGGTGCCATGCGTATTTGTGGCTGTGAATGGGGCTGTTTTTAATAGACGTGTGTAGGTGCAACAACGTTTTCATCATGGTACCTGCGCACATCTACACAGGGCATTGCATTTCTTTGCTGTGCTGGAAAATGTGTGTTCTTGCATGCGTTTCTGCACCACCAATGGTGTGAACAAGTCCTAAGGGCTGGTTCACACTATAGAAACAGTCTAGATGTGTTCCTGATGGGTTTTTTTCATGCCCTTTTGGCATGCATGTTTAGTGTGTTCCAGTACATTTTGGATGCGTTTTGGACATGTTTACATTGCATTTTTGTATCCCTTCCACTTATTTTTTTCTATTTTCTTTGTATTCAATGTAGTTAGGGACATGTGCGTTTTAGTACATTCAAGGACGTTTCAATGTGTTCCAGTACAGTTCTGTGCAGAAACAATGCAGCGTGGTCAACTTTGTTTACAGCACCTGCAATGCATTGAAAATGCAAGCGCTGATGTGAACTATGACATTGACAACCATATAACCTTCTTTCTGTGCGTTTGTGATGCTGAAAAAGCAACTGAAACACATGTAGTGTGAACTGGCCCTAAAGGTTATTAGAGGTCAGGGAACAGGACTGACCAGGAATTGTGAATTCAATCAGACTAGTGGTGAGATACAATCAGCAATTGTATAATAATGTGAGATCTGAGCTGTAGCTGATAGAAAATGAGACACATTCACTTGATCAGTAAATAGATAGTTAAAGAGTGGGGCGGTGATCCATAGATTTGCATATGGGACAGGTGATGATGGGGTGGGGGAGGGGGTCAAGTTGTATAAGGAGACAGATTTAAAAGAGAAAAAAGTTACAATGAAATATACACGGCATGAAACTTGCACATGACCTAATTGGCAGAAGAACAGTACGCAAGTAACATTCATCCACTTTCTAGTCATTAGGCAAAATCATAATTGATTGATCAATATTCCTGCCACAACCCAGAAAATTGATCTCCATTTTTTTGGGATGTTGCCAAGACTGGGATTAGAACCCATGACCCAAGTGCTGTAAGTTCTGAGCTCTAACCACTAAACCACTGTGGGAAACACAGTTTGAGTTATAATGTAGAATAGTTACATTGTTTAAAAATGATAAAGCGAGCGTTGGTCAAATGATATAGACTAGTAAAATGGTCTTACACAAGATAAATATAACCACGAACAGTAGTGCATGAACTCGTGAAAGGTCATCCACCCCTGTGACAGTGTACTACACTATTGAGCACCTTTCTGGCTCCTGTGGCTGAGCTAATTCCTCCCCAGGACCATTTGGGCACCCACCCTGATGGATGGATGGATGGATGGAGCTGGATGACTAACCCATAGCTGCCAGCATACCGCTGCACCCCCAGATGTGCGATGTGTATAACCCATGCACATTAATACTTTTGTTCTGGTGAGTGTAGACCAGTCCCAAGGGTGGTTTACCTTTCACGAGTTCATGCACTACTGTCCGTCACGGAGAGAACACATGTGCCATTCATAGGCACTCTCTGAGTTGGTACTCTCACACCAAGGACATTCCATTATTCAGGAATAATTATATGAACTTATTTTAGCACGATTTACCAGTTTACATCAGTATTGCAATTCTTTACACTTTTTGGTTTTTACATGCGTTCATTATTGATCACATGCATTTATAGCGCTGCACTTGTCTTTAACATAGAATAGTTATGTGATTAAAGAGAATGAAGATATATAACTATATTGGGAAATTAGAAGTATATAAATTATTTGAGATATAAGTGTGAAAATGTTTAACATTTGAAAATAGAATGTATGACATTCATTAGTAAATGCAATACTTTCCTGATCATTTTGGAGAAACAGCAAAAAAAAAAAATAGCAAAAGAGAATTTTCAGAATGTAATAGTACAGCTGTATTAGAATTTTCTATCAGAAAAACGCCATCTAGCGAATATATCCGGTATTGCACCTAAAAATGTGCCAGACAGGATACCTCATTCACTAATGGCAAAGTAGTCAGTAGACGCTCGTTAATGAGCTTGCTAGACGCTGGTCAGACCACTGATTGATTGACCGGAGTCTGCCTGAATGGTCAGTCTCTGCTATTACACTCACATCTTAGTGAATCAGGGCCTAACTGTCCCTTGATCCCATGGTGTCCTCCCCGCAGCTTGTTTCACTGGCCACCCTGTGTTCCCGGCGCTGGCATCTTCAGTGACAGCTTGTGGCTTCACAGCCAGGTGCTCACTGAGCATGTGTGAGTAGCACTGCACTTTGTGAATGGTCCTGTAGTCTCTGGGACCTGTCACATGTCCCAGAAGACTACAGGGGGGGAGGACAACGTCCGCTTCTGATCACCTAGGCAGTCGGAGCAGAAGTATGAGCAGGTACCTGTCAATTTTGGGTACCCAGTCCCCAAAGGTGCCAATCTTTAATGGGGAACAGGGGACCAGTCCTTAAAGTGGAATTCCCCTTTTGGGTGGAGCTCTGCTTTAAGTGAGAAGGTCATGGCTGTCTGATGAGTTCTCAGCAGTGGTGGTACATGGTGGTGAAGTGGAGCACAAAGAACTGTGATCAGAAGTGGTGGATTTGCATGAAGCATTTTATTTACATGGAGGAAAAAGTTATGTCATTGCACTTTTGTATGAAGGAACTGTTGCACTTTATGGACAGATGTATATATGAAGTACTTACACATTTAAGGAGTTGTGTGTTTATATACTAGAAATTGAACTTTATGCGTAAGAGTTGTTTGCACTTTATATACCTATGTAAGCGCTGTATATTATGAGTGATATTTGGTTTAATACATAATTGTGTGTAATACAGCAGCTATTTGGAATAAGGGGGTATTTTAGTGCAGGTGTTTTTGTTTATGAGCATTTTTATCTTTGGTTTTAAATACATTTGTGAATTATTACAGAAAACATGTTTAAAAAAAAATATTTTTGAGCAATATCTTTGGACTTGTTGGATTGTTTAACCACTTGAGCCCCAGAGGATTTACCCCCCTTAATGACCAGGCCTTTTTTTGCTGTTTGGCGCTGCACTAATTCAAATGATAATTGCGCGGTCATGCAATGCTATACCCAAACAAAATTTACGTCCTTTTTTTCACACAAATAGAGCTTTCTTTTGGTGGTATTTGATCACCTGTGCGCTTTTTATTTTTTGCACTATAAACAAAAAAACCACGAAAATTTTGAAAAAAAACAATATTTTCTACTTTCAGCTATAAAAAATATATCGTAAACTCAAAGTTAGTCATAAATTTAAGCCAAAATGTATTCTGCTACATGTTTTTGGTAAAAAAAATCCCAATAAGTGTATATTGATTGCTTTGTGTGAAAGTTATAGCGTCTACAAACTATGGTATAGATACTGTAATTTATGCCTTTTTTTGCTATACAGCGCTGCACTAACTCAAATGATAATTGCGCGGTCATGCAATGCTGCACCCAAACGAAAATTACGTCCTTTTTTTCACACAAATAGAGCTTTCTTTTGGTGGTATTTGTTCACCTGTGCGCTTTTTATTTTTTGCGCTATAAACAAAAAAACCACAAAAATTTAAAAAAAAAACAATATTTTCTACTTTCAGCTATACAAAATATATTGTAAACTCAAAATTAGTCATAAATTTAAACCAAAATGTATTCTGCTACATGTTTTTGGTAAAAAAAATCCCAATAAGTGTATATTGATTGCTTTGTGTGAAAGTTATAGCGTCTACAAACTATGGTATAGATACTGTAATTTATGCCTTTTTTTGCTATACAGCGCTGCACTAACTCAAATGATAATTGCGCGGTCATGCAATGCTGCACCCAAACGAAAATTACGTCCTTTTTTTCACACAAATAGAGCTTTCTTTTGGTGGTATTTGATCACCTGTGCGCTTTTTATTTTTTGCGCTATAAACAAAAAAACCACAAAAATTTTGAAAAAAAACAATATTTTCTACTTTCAGCTATAAAAAATATATCGTAAACTCAAAGTTAGTCATAAATTTAAGCCAAAATGTATTCTGCTACATGTTTTTGGTAAAAAAAATCCCAATAAGTGTATATTGATTGCTTTGTGTGAAAGTTATAGCGTCTACAAACTATGGTATAGATACTGTAATTTATGCCTTTTTTTGCTATACAGCGCTGCACTAACTCAAATGATAATTGCGCGGTCATGCAATGCTGCACCCAAACGAAAATTACGTCCTTTTTTTCACACAAATAGAGCTTTCTTTTGGTGGTATTTGATCACCTGTGCGCTTTTTATTTTTTGCGCTATAAACAAAAAAACCACAAAAATTTTGAAAAAAAACAATATTTTCTACTTTCAGCTATAAAAAATATATCGTAAACTCAAAGTTAGTCATAAATTTAAGCCAAAATGTATTCTGCTACATGTTTTTGGTAAAAAAAATCCCAATAAGTGTATATTGATTGCTTTGTGTGAAAGTTATAGCGTCTACAAACTATGGTATAGATACTGTAATTTATGCCTTTTTTTGCTATACAGCGCTGCACTAACTCAAATGATAATTGCGCGGTCATGCAATGCTGCACCCAAACGAAAATTACGTCCTTTTTTTCACACAAATAGAGCTTTCTTTTGGTGGTATTTGATCACTTGTGCGCTTTTTATTTTTTGCGCTATAAACAAAAAAACCACAAAAATTTTGAAAAAAAACAATATTTTCTACTTTCAGCTATAAAAAATATATCGTAAACTCAAAGTTAGTCATAAATTTAAGCCAAAATGTATTCTGCTACATGTTTTTGGTAAAAAAAATCCCAATAAGTGTATATTGATTGCTTTGTGTGAAAGTTATAGCGTCTACAAACTATGGTATAGATACTGTAATTTATGCCTTTTTTTGCTATACAGCGCTGCACTAACTCAAATGATAATTGCGCAATCATGCAATGCTGCACCCAAACGAAAATTACGTCCTTTTTTTCACACAAATAGAGCTTTCTTTTGATGGTATTTGATCATCTGTGCGCTTTTTATTTTTTGCGCTATAAACAAAAAAATCACAAAAATTTTGAAAAAAAAACAATATTTTCTACTTTCAGCTATAAAAAATATATCGTAAACTCAAAGTTAGTCATAAATTTAAGCCAAAATGTATTCTGCTACATGTTTTTGGTAAAAAAAATCCCGTGCATTAGCGGGCAAACTGGCGCTATCTAGGAGGGGCGCTAACACTATCGGAAGTCACCAGTGACACTAATACAGTGATCAGTAAAAATCTGTTCACTGTAATCAATGACACTGGTGACAGGGCAGTGAAGGGGTTAACTGGGGGGGGGGGCGATCAAGGGGTTAAATGGGATTTCTGGTGCACTAGCGGGCAAACTGGCGCTATCTGGGAGGGGCGCTAACACTATCGGAAGTCGCCAGCGACACTGATACAGTGATCAGTAAAAATTGGTTCACTGATCAGTGACACTGGTGACAGGGCAGTGAAGGGGTTAACTGGAGGGGGGGGGTGATCAAGGGGTTAAACGGGATTACTGGTGTACTGGCGGGCAATCTGGCGCTATCTGGGAGGGGCGCTAACTCTATCGGAAGTCGCCAGCGACACTGATACAGTGATCAGTAAAAATCGGTTCACTGATCAGTGACACTGGTGACAGGGCAGTGAATGGGTTAACTGGGGGGGGGGGAGATTAAGGGGTTAAATGGGATTACTGGTGTACTAGCGGGCAATCTGGCGCTATCTGGGAGGGGCGCTAACACTATCGGAAGTCGCCAGCGACACTGATACAGTGATCAGTAAAAATTGGTTCACTGATCAGTGACACTGGTGACAGGGCAGTGAAGGGGTTAACTGGGGGGGGTGATCAAGGGGTTAAACGGGATTACTGGTGTACTGGCGGGCAAACTGGCCCTATCTGGGAGGGGCGCTAACACTATCGGAAGTCGCCAGCGACACTGATACAGTGATCAGTAAAAATTGGTTCACTGATCAGTGACACTGGTGACAGGGCAGTGAAGGGGTTAACTGGGGGGGGGGGGCGATCAAGGGGTTAAACGGGATTACTGGTGTACTGGCGGGCAAGCTGGCGCTATCTGGGAGGGGCGCTAACTCTATCGGAAGTCGCCAGCGACACTGATACAGTGATCAGTAAAAATTGGTTCACTGATCTGTGACACTGGTGACAGGGCAGTGAAGGGGTTAACTGGAGGGGGGGTGATCAAGGGGTTAAACGGGATTACTGGTGTACTGGCGGGCAATCTGGCGCTATCTGGGAGGGGCGCTAACTCTATCGGAAGTCGCCAGCGACACTGATACAGTGATCAGTAAAAATTGGTTCACTGATCAGTGACACTGGGTGACAGGGCAGTGAAGGGGTTAACTGGAGGGGGGGGGGCGATCAAGGGGTTAAACGGGATTACTGGTGTACTGGCGGGCAAACTGGCGCTATCTGGGAGGGGCGCTAACTCTATCGGAAGTCGCCAGCGACACTGATACAGTGATCAGTAAAAATTGGTTCACTGATCAGTGACACTGGGTGACAGGGCAGTGAAGGGGTTAACTGGAGGGGGGGGGGCGATCAAGGGGTTAAACGGGATTACTGGTGTACTGGCGGGCAATCTGGCGCTATCTGGGAGGGGCGCTAACTCTATCGGAAGTTGCCAGCGACACTGATCTGTAAAAATCGCTTCACTGATCAGTAACACTGGTGACAGGGCAGTGAAGGGTTAACTGGAGGGGGGTGGGGGCGATCAGGGGGTTAAATGTGTCCTAGAGTGTTCTAACTGTAGTGTAGTGCTTGTGTACTCACTTTTTGGATGTCTTCTTTTCTGTCTGGAACGGAATGTGTCCAGGCAGAGAAGAATGACATCATATCCTGCCCTGTGTATGTCAACACAGGACAGGATAGGACAGGGACCGATCATGTGATTTCAGCCAGAAATCACTGGCTGAAATCTAATGATTGATCTCTCCTGGATCAAATAGTGTCACCCGCGGGTCGGCGGGATCGCGCGGGCGCCCCCTGCCGGCGAAAGTGTCGGGAGCGCGGAACCCGTTTTTAAACGTGGTTTTGCGCTCCACTGCCGCCCTGCACACGTATATACACAGTGGCAGGGCGGCAAGCGGTTAATATCCAGTGAAACTGTAAAGAGGCCTCACATAAAAACATCATAGTCCCTTAAAGGAACAGTCGCTCTTTGACCTAACTTATGTGGGTTAAAATGTAAGGTGGGCTGCTAGTGATGGAGGTGTGTGCATCATGGGGTGTTTGTCTTTCACAGAATATAATTGTGGAACACAGACTTGAAGAATTTGAACTTATTTTAAGAAGCACGGGACATTTTAAATAAATATTTTTCAGTGTTATTTTCGTTTATACACTTTTGTTTCTGTTTGTTTGGATAACTTTAGGTGCGGCGATGAATTATTTGTTTGAGATCATTTATGGTATGGTGTGTGGACACTTGGAGATTCTGGCAGCAGCATATATGTTATTTTTTCTTGCATTTTCATCACATTTGTCAATATCACAAAGGTTGCACAGGGGTACTGTTTGTCTTACTAGTACAGGCATGCCTCGGTTTACGAACGCCTCAGTTAACATAATTTTTGGTTTACGAATTAAAATCCATTGAAAATAATGCCTCAGTTTATGAATTTTTTTCACAATACAAACAAATTAATTGGTTTTCATTGCATTTACGAATTTTTTTTTAATCATGTCCCTGTAGAGTACTATGTCTTTAAAGTGCACCTTATAAAGAGTTCTGAACATATAAGTTTTTTTGTTTTTTTTTACTTTTTTCTGACCTCTGGAACGGATTAATTGGTTTTCAGTTCATCAACAATTTTTTTTTAATCATGTCCCTTTATACCTTTAAAGTGCTCTTTATAAAGAGTTTTGAACAGATAAAACATTTTTAACTTTTTTCTGACCTCCGGAATGGATTAATTGGTTTTCAATGCATTTACAAATTCATTTTTAATCATGTCCCTGTACAGTATTTATGCCTTTAAAGTGCACTTTATAAAGAATTTTGAACAGATAAAGTTTTTGTTTTTTTTTACTTTTTTCTGACCTCCAGAACAAATTAATTGGCTTTCAATGCATTCCCATGGGAAACCGCGTTTCAGTTTACGAATTTTTTTCAATACGAAAAGTCCCGCAGAACAAATTAAATTCGTAAACCGAGGTATGCCTGTATTTAACTTTTCTGATGACCTGTCATGTAAGCACTACACTGACCACCAATGAAAGGGGACCCTTTTCAAATTAACTACCAATGTATGGGGACCCTTTTCCTTTGATTATCAATGTAAGGGGACATATCTCATCAGGCCGCAAATGTAAGGTGGCACTGCTCCACTGAGTACCAATGTAAAGGAGCTCTACACCACTGACCATCAATGTAAAGAGGCTCTACACTACTGACCATTAAGGTAAAGATGTCCTACAGCACTGACCACCAATATAAGGGGGCCCTACACCACTGACCATCAATGTAAAGAGGCTCTAAACTACTGACCATTAAGGTAAAGATGTCCTACAGCACTGACCACCAATATAAGGGGCCCTACACCACTGACCATCAATGTATGAAGGCCCTACACTACTGACCATCAAGGTAAGGGTGTCCTACAGCACTGACCACCAATGAATGGGGGTCCTACACCACTGACCACCAATATAAGGGGGCCCTACACCACTGACCATCAATGTAAGGGTGTCCTACAGCACTGACCACCAATGAATGGGGGTCCTACACCACTGACCACCAATATAATCTGTACATATTGTGATGGATTTGGTAAAATGCCTATTTCGTTTCCTATTGAATATATATATATATACGCTATTTCTATAAGTTTTATAAATATTTACTTTTATACTTTAATACATATGTTGTGTGAATATTTTCTGCCTGCTGGGCTTTGTGGTACTTTAAGAAATCCTTGCTTAAGAAATATTTGCTCACAGGAACAGACCCCCTCCCATCGTGTGATTTGGAAGACAAAAGAATGTTTTTCTCTTTTTAAGATAAGACTGAAGAAGATCACACCTATACCATGACGGAGATTGTTTTTGTGTAAAGTGACCAATCAAAGACTAATATAATGCTTATGCTGTTATCACGTGATGTTCGCATCATTTTTCATATATAAGCTCACGGTTTCATTTCAATAAATTAGAGAGAAGTTTTCACAGACCAAACGTGTCAGTGTGAGTTTCTTTATGTGCGCACATTCCAAAAGCTGGCCAGCGTCATAAATTTTGGACAGGAACAGATAAGCACTGGATGATTAAGTCCAAGACTAAAACAATTTGGTGCCAAGAAACCCGGGAACTGAATAATGAACCTGCAGCCAGCCGCCATGAAAAGGCGTTCGGTGTCAGTCAAACTGGACAGGCCGGAGAGCTTGATCACCTCTCGGAGCATGGTAAGATATATTTTGCTATCTTACCATTGCTTATCCTGTCTTTGTTGTTGATTCATACCTGTGCCTAGTACGGCTGCTAAAGGTCAATAAAGGCAGGTAACCTTGTATGCCCGGAGTTTATTTAAATATACCTGCATGTGCTTATCTGTTACCTGGGTCTCTGTTGTGTGTTTTTATGTATCAGTCTTGAGGTGGAAGAGGAGTGGACCTACTGAGGGTTTTGACACATAATTTCTCTGGGTGTGTGGTAACCTTGTGTGTTGACCACAACAGAGGAGGTGTCGGATATGCGTCACGGTAGTGTGACAGCGGGTGCCCTAGCCATTTTTGGGGCTAGGAAGAGTTACTCAGTGATCTGTACTCATGGCCCACCAAGATAGACTGCTATGTTATGTCCTAAATGTGTGTCTGTAAGCTAATGTTTGCCATTCATAACAGAAGGTTGGGGTTTGTTAAGGGTTAAGGAAAGTCTGGACAGCAGCCTGTGAAGTGTCTTAGATTCCTGTTAGGAAGGACAGAGAAGGGGGGAGGAGATGGGTCAGACGCTGATAAGACCCCTAGAAAGGAATGTTAGCATGTGACCTGGTTGCAGAGAGAGAAAAGGAAAAGTATGTGGAATTAAAGATAAGGAGGTATGGCGAAAAAAAAAAAAAAAAAAAAAAAAAGAGAAGAAAGGTGTCTTAGTTGACAAACATGTGCTTGAGGACAGCAAGAAGTTTGGTATAATGTAGCCGAAGTTATCCACAAAGAGTAGTGGACAGAACAGGTATTGCTACAGGGGAAAAAAAAAAAAATAAACTGTTTATGTGTACCATTAATGTGTTAAAATATTGAAAAGGATTACTGGCATGTCATATTGTGAAGGAAGTGAAGCAGTTAAAGTTATAGTAAGTAGCGAAAGTTTGTAAGCTGAAGGTCAGGACTGGCATAAATCATTGTAGGAACAGAGAGGAATGTTATGTGATAAAGGTTTGCTGAACGTGACAGAAGTTTTGTACAGAACTGGAAAAGTGTTGTATAAAGAAGGATAGTTGGAAGAAATTCAAGAAAATGGCAATTGTATAATGTATTTGTATCACAAAATTGTAATTGGAAGTTTGCTAAAACCACCGCCCTATGTTGGAATGTGGGGTGGAGGAGGCGAGGGACAGCCCTGCCCTTTGTCTAACGCTTACTTTATGCCCACCACCCCAGCCCTGCCCAGTGCACTTCCTGATGGCAGCCATCTTGCTGCTCCTGCTTTGTCCCTTCCTGCCCAGTACACTTCCTGCTAGCAGCCATCTTGCTACACCTGTGTTGTCACTTCCTGCCCAGCCCAGTGCACTTCCGTTCGCCGGCCATCTTGGTACACCCGGAAGGCCTAAATAAGGCATATACCCAGTTCTCCCTGTTCTAAACCAGGATGGTTCCTACCACACTCCCGTTTTCCCCAATATGGAAGTGTCACCTTCACAAGCCGGATACATGAATGACAATGTATTCGAGTCGGATGATCAACAACCTCAAGCAGGAAGGATGCCGATAGGTATGACTCCCAAACCTATGTCAGATGTCCAATTGAATGACGATGCATCTGAATGGAGTGATCGACAGCTGCAAGCGACAAGGGCACCAATAGATTTGATTCCCAAACCCACGCACAGTGGAGTACAAACTAAACCGGAACAGTACACAAGACCACACCGACATTCAAGATTAACGGAAGGGGCACCGGTAATGTATGTCGCTTTTACCCCATCACAAGCAGCGGCCTTAGTGACGAGTCTGCCTGACCCAGAGAAACAGCCAATGCCCTTTTACCGCTGGGTAGTGCAGATACAAGAAACTTACTCAGCTGCTTGGAAAGACCTGCTCAGTCTATGCCAAATTAAAGCAGGACATGTTTTCTGGCCAGTTATGCAGATGGGCTTCAATGATGCCTGCCTGACAAGTGCTATTTCCTGTTCTTCAGGCGTGGAGTTTTGTGTCCAGCTCCACGACTAAACAAAGGAGAAATTGGCGGATCAGACTACCACAATTCAAGACATCACCCAAGATAAAGGGGAGTCTGTGGAGAAGTATTATGCCAGACTCATACAGGCCTTTGATGATCTGGGCTTCTCTCAATATGAAAAGGCACAAACACACATGCTCTCAACTGCTTTTGTCTCAGGGCTCAAAGAGGATATCAGGAAAGGTCTGATGGTGGCCCGCCCTGAATACCGCTCTATGAAGATGTCTGATGACTGTTGGTGGCCAGAGGCATAGAAAATAAAAAAGGAAAAAAAACAGCACCCCTCATGGTGGTCAATGATGAAGATCCCACCTACACTCGTCCACCACCATTGCCAAATATCAGGGAAAGGATCACCTGTTATAACTGTGGGAAACGGGGACACTTTAGAAGAGAATGCAGAGCCCCAAGATATCCCAGATAAGACAGGGACCCCCGAGACGGGCAGCGTGAATATCAACCACCACGCCCCAACTCTCGTTAGGAAATGGGCAAACCCGTGTCACCCCTTATGGCAGTATTTTCAAACAAGACTGGGGGACCATGTAGCTGTAACCCAGGATATTCCCCAACCTAAAGCAGCTAAACAACTGCATGCCTTTCGTGGACTCATATCCTACTGTAGGTCATGGATTCCTGATGTTTCTTGGTTTATGCAACCACTCTACGATGCTCTCAAGTCTGAGCCCTTCCATCTGTCCGAAGAGGCCGACTCCAATTTTTTGGCTCTAAAACGCTTATTTTCTTCAGCCCCAGCCCTAGGTCTACCAGACTACGAGAAACCTTTCAAACTGTTCATGTCTGAACGCCAAGGCCATGGCACAGGAGTATTGGCCCAGTCCCACGGAGACTGCCTACGATCCGTAGGCTACTACTCATGCCGTTTAGACCCAGTGGCTAGAGGAGCACCCTTGTGTCTGCGTGCAGTTTTCGCTGCTCCAGCTCTGCTGGATAAGACCTCTGATATCGTACTGGGACATGAACTTGTTCTTCTGGCACCGTATGCCATTGCTGCCATTTTAAACCAAGTCCAATCTAAACATTTGTCCACAGCGAGGCATCTTAGACTACAGTGTTCCCTCCACCTTCCTGATAACGTCACTCTCCTACTTTGCCAAACCCTGAATCCGGCCACTCTCCTCCCAATTGCTGAGGGGGGTAATGAAGGTAATGCAGAAAGTGGAGAGGATGATGGAGGAACTGAGCCTCATAATTGTCTTGAAGTGATGGAAATGGAAATCTTCCATCTCCCCACAGTGAGTGAAACACCTCTGCAGGATCCAGACTTCACTTTCTTTGTTGATGGTTCCAGATATGCAGATGAAGGAGGCACATATTACACAGGATTTGCGGTCACTACTGAAGACACAGTCCTACAGGCAAGAGCCCTATCGCCAGCAATATCTGCACAGGGAGCTGAACTTCAAGCACTCACAACAGCATGCCGGATGAATTAAGGAAAAAGGGCCAATATCTACACAGACTCCAGATATGCCTTTGGGATGGCCCATGACTTTGGACCCATATGGAAGGCAAGAGGATTTATGACTGCGGCAGGTACATCCATAAGACATGGAGCAGCCATTGGACGACTGCTGGAAGCACTCCTTCTACCGATTCAAGTGGCTATTCTGAAGGTAAAAGTTCATGGGAAATTAAACTCTTCAGAAGCCAAAGGCAATAATCTGGCAGATTTGGCGGCAAAACGAGCGGCCATGGGACCACCAGAAATGGAAGGAGAGGTGACCGGAGAGTGGGAACCAATGTTCACTTTACAGACCTTACCTGTGGACAGAAACTACTTCAAGGAACTCCAAGAAGCAGCAAGTCCAGAAGAAAAAGAAAGCTGGAGACGGAGAGGAGCTATTCTCAAAGACGGTCTGTTTGAGTGCAACAAGAGGCTTTGTTTACCCAAGAATATGTTTCCAGCTGTAGTCCGGTGGGCACACAGAGCAGCCCATCTGTCAAAGAGCCTCATGAACTCTGTCATCAACAAGTACGATATAGCGCCTGGAATCACCACATTGATGAACAATTTTTGCAGAACATGTGCCATCTGTGCAAAATGCAATCCGGGACGCACAGAGAAGACACCACAGAAACACTTGGCCAAACCCCTATACCCTTTTCATAGGATACAAATTGACCATATCCAGATGCCAAAGAGTGGGCGGTTGAGTACACCCTAGTGGTGTTGGACATGTTTTCCAGTTGGCCAGAGGCCTTTGCTGTAACTAACAGGACTGCTAAAACAACTGCGAAGAAACTCCCCACTGAGGTTGTATGCAGATATGGGCTTCCAGAGGTGATAGAGAGTGACCAGGGCCCCGCCTTCACAGCTTCAGTAACCAAAGAAATATGGGCGGCATTAGGAGTCACTCTGGCGTTCCATACCCCCTATCACCCCCAAAGTAGTGGGAAAATAGAAAGAATGCTAAAAAAATAGCCCAAGAGACTGGCATGAGTTGGCCAGACAGTCTGTTTATTGCCCTATTTAGTGTCAAATACACACCAAGAGAGAACACTCCCTATCCCCTTATGAGATTTTGTTTAGCTCAGCCCCCAGACTTGGTTGTTATTTTCCACAACAGTTGCAATTACAATTTGATGTGTTAACTGATTATGTGACTGTATTATTACGTGAATTAACCCGTATCCATGTCCAAGTGTTTTCTCCATTCCAGATTCTGAGTCAGATACAGGAACTCACAGCCTATTACCCGGAGATTGGGTATTAGTAAAGACATTTATGAGGAAACATTCCCTTGAGCCAAGATATGATGGTCCATTCCAAGTTCTGCTGACCACAGCCCCTTCTGACAAGGTGGCCAGGAAGAACACTTAGATACACGCCTCCCACTGCAAGAAAGTCCCGAAAACTGAGGGAAAGGCGTCATCTACACCATGACAACTATGTTGTATATCCTTTTTCTAATGAGTCTGATAGAGGCTCAACAGGTGGATATCACCGAAATAGGTGACACCACTATATTTTGGTACAACTCATCCAACACTCATGTAGCTATTTACACCTTTGATTTCTGTAGTATAGATCCCATGTGGTGCTATGACCATAATCTATATGATCTTGACATATTGAGCATGTTCCGATAGTAGTGAGTGAATATACATATGTGTCACGGATAATTACTGGGAACCAAAAGATTAGAATAAGATTGGAAGGGATTTGTACTGGTGAGTGTGCTCTTGCAAAGGCCATTATGCCTCTCCACATCCTAGCAGAGAATACCCCTGACCCAACGCCTGGCCATAGGAGGAAACGAAAAGCTCCTTCTGGTAGTTTTGACCCACATGTGTATATAGATGCCATTGGAGTCCCAAGGGGGGTGTCTAAAAAATTTAAAGCCAAAGACCAAGTAAAGCAGGTTTTGAATCCCTGATTCCCATGATAACTGTTAATAAAAATGTAGATTAGATAAATTACATATACTACAACCAACAGAGGTTTGTGAATTACACCAGGGATGCCCTTCAAGGAATCGTTGACCAGTTAGCCCCTACATCCTACATGACATTCCAGAATAGAATGGCTCTAGACATGATTTTAGCAGAAAAAGGAGGTGTCTGTAAAATGATAGAAGGAACCGGAACATGTTGTACATATATTCCTGACAATACTGGCCCGAATGGTAAGGTTACTCTGGGTATAAATAAATTGGAAGATCTGTCAGTGGAGCTGAAGAAGAACTCAGGTATCTCAGACCCGTGGGATCAATATTTTAGCTGGATGAGTGGGTGGAAAAAAGTGCTCGCCCAAATAGGGGTAACTGTACTAATAATTCTAGTTCTTTTAGCTCTGATTGTATGTTGTATTCTACCATTTGTAAAGAAGTTAATAAGCAAAGCTGTAGACAACAGAACACCTACCTTCCTGAACCAGGACCAAGAGGATCCCCATATGATGGATGAAGAAAAACCTTACACCCCATTACGGTCCCTCCCCGCCAATAGTAATCTCACAATTTTGTAGGGATAGCATCTGACTTCCTTATGTACAAAGTCTGTGGCAAGGGAGGTGATGAAATAGTCATCACTTGTCTAACGTACAGCATAAAAGAGTTCCAAGGTACATAAGGACAGATGAGCTAGGTTTTATAGGGACAGAGTAAAATAGTCATTTTAAGGGGGGACTGTGATGGATTTGGTAAAATGCCTATTTCGTTTCCTATTGAATATATATATATATATACGCTATTTCTATAAGTTTTATAAATATTTACTTTTATACTTTAATACATATGTTGTGTGAATATTTTCTGCCTGCTGGGCTTTGTGGTACTTTAAGAAATCCTTGCTTAAGAAATATTTGCTCACAGGAACAGACCCCCTCCCATCGTGTGATTTGGAAGACAAAAGAATGTTTTTCTCTTTTTAAGATAAGACTGAAGAAGATCACACCTATACCATGACGGAGATTGTTTTCGTGTAAAGTGACCAATCAAAGACTAATATAATGCTTATGCTGTTATCACGTGATGTTCGCATCATTTTTCATATATAAGCTCACGGTTTCATTTCAATAAATTAGAGAAAAGTTTTCACAGACCAAACGTGTCAGTGTGAGTTTCTTTATGTGCGCACATTCCAAAAGCTGGCCAGCGTCATAAATTTTGGACAGGAACAGATAAGCACTGGATGATTAAGTCCAAGACTAAAACAATATCAGTGTGATTAGAAGGATTGGGTTCACACATCACAGAGGAGGGGACACAGTTTGGCATCTCTGCCCTGGGCACTGGATGACCTTGTCCTGGCACTTTGTATGCCTTTATTGTTTTCCTACTGCTATATTTTCAACTTAATAACCATACTAATGTACTGAGAGGTGAAGTTATAATCATTTCTAGCAGGAGATTCTTAAGACATGAAAACTACAGTAGTTTAAGGATTCTTCTATGGTAAGATGGTTGAGAAAACCAGGTGTACTAGATATTAGAAAACAATGCATGGCAACAGGTTGGAAGCAAATCAATTTTTTTGTTTGTACTCAGAATAAATAATTATATTTTTTAAGCAGGTGATCAGATATATCAAAATCTTCAGCACAGTTGTGTGTACATTACAGTAAAGATAGGGGGAAAAATCAGAGTATGTTTACCAATGCTGACCTATATTCTCCTGATAATCAGTTGATCCCTTTGCTAATACAGCAATCTCCTCTATGTCACTTTGAACCTAATGACTTGAAAACAGCTTGGATCATCCACAGAATAGGTGGCTGTGGTACAGTCTGAGGAATCAGCTGTTAGGGCATTTCTGTACCCAAGTTAGCAAAGTGTCATTCTGCTTTCCTACAATGACAGCATAGCCAAAATCATTCATAATTCTCCAGGGCAGTCCCAGGTTTGGATGTGACTACAAACATTGTTACCTCTAAGGAATTATAAAGAATGCCATTCAGGGCAAAGATAAACATGCGTAATGTCAGGTGATGTCTGTTCGTATATCTTGTGTGAAAGTATAAAACTATTGCTTAGCAATTAGAAATTCCTATGAATTTATTCAATGTACATAAAACTTAGAGACGTCTAATTTACATTTTATCTGTACTCAGTAATATTGGTAAATGTGAAGTATTACCTACATGTATGCTCTATTCATCCTACTGCAAATTCATAACTTGAATATATTAAAGTATATTAAAACACAAGAACAAAAATGTGTTATATTGCAGTTTGCCAGTCATTAGATGTTGTGGTTGCATTTTTTTTAGGCTTTATTCAGATCAGCTGTAATTCATAAAGCTGTAATAATGCAATATAACACTCAATGATGTGCATATACCAATAACGTCATTTGGAGATCTGACCTTCTCATTAACTATTTCCCACTGTCCGCCCACAATATGTCACTGCCAGCTTCTGGGTTTCGGATGTACGCATTTACGCCCCTGGGCTGGCACCCACCGTGATTGTACACAGCAGAAGCCTGTCAGCAAGTCCCAGCCAATGATTCACAGCCTAGACCTCCTGAGCGGCTGTGTGCAATTACAACATAGAGCTCTGTGTTGACAATCAACAAAGCAGGGATAAGAAACTTAGAGTAGTAGTAGTAGTAGTACAAGCAGCACACTTTACACATATTACACACACAATAGTTAGGCACACATTTAATCCCTTGATCGCCCTAAATACTAACCCCTTCCCAGTCAGTGTCATTAGTACAGTGACCGTGTATATTATTATCACTGATCACTGTATTAATGTCACTGGTGATGTCAGTGGCAGTTAGTTCCCCCACAGTGTCAGTTTGCCTGCCGCACTATTGAAGTCCCATTATAAGTCACTGATCACTCCCATTAGCATAAAAAAAAATTCCAGTATCTATAGCATAGTTTGTAGGAGCTATAACTTTCAGGCATACCAATCAAAATAGACTTATTTGTATTTTTTTTTATCAGACATATAGCAGAATACATTTTGGCTTACATTTATGAAGAAATTAGCTTTTTTAATTGTTATTGAATATGTTTTATAGCAGAAAGTAAAAATCTTTTTTTTTTCAAAAAGTTCTGTATTTTTTTCGTTTATATCACAAAAAAATAAAAAAAAACCTAGTGATCAAATACCTCCAAAATAAAGAAAATATATATATATATTTGGGTACAGCGTTGCATGACCACACAATTACAAGTTATAGTAGTGCGGTGCTAAACAGCAAAAAATGGCCTGTTCATGAAGGGGGTACAATCTTCTAGAGCTCAAGTGATTAAACTGAAATCCTCTGGAACTTATACCTGTAAAAGAACTCACCATATAAATACTGACTTCTTCTTCTGCCCATACCTCTGAACCTTGCTCTAAACAGTATCAATCTTCTTTCATAGACTGCAGCAAAACAGGCACTTCCAGGAGTGTCTGCCTCTGGGGTCCCCTGCAGCTCTCAATGGTTCTTCTTTCTGACCTCCACTCATTACAGGATGCAGTAGTGATGTGGATGTTATATGACAAAACCGGTGAGAACTGTGGGAAACCCTACACACTGGCACTTCCACAGTGCAGGCTCTCCCTGCTCCAGACCATCCTGAACTCAGCGGCTAGACTCATCCACCTCACCACCCGCTCCACCTCTGCCACCCCCCTCTGCCTCTCCCTCCACTGGCTCCCGATTGCCCAACGCATCAAATTTAAACTTCTAACCCTGACCTACAAAGCCGTTCACAACACTGCCCCTGACTACCTCACCAACCTGATCCCCAAGTACCGCCCTACCCGTACCCTTCGCTCCTCACTGGACCTCCTTCTATCCTGCTCCCTGGTCTCCTCCTCCCATGCACGACTGCAAGACTTCTCCAGGTCCTCCCCATTCTCTGGAACTCACCGCCCCAATCCATCATACTGTCACCTTCCCTCCTCACATTCAGGCGTTCCCTCAAAACCCATCTCTTCAGGGAAGCCTACCCCACCCTCACCTAATGGCCATTCTCCCTCTTTCCTCCCACCCCTCATTCCCCTCAGCCACTTCCTAATGTACCATTACCCCCTCCCTCCTAGATTGTAAGCTCGAAAGAGTAGGCCCCTCTTACCCCTCGTACGTTGTTTGTTATTGTTGTACTGTGCCATGTATTGTCCCCCCCCCCCATTGTACAGCGCTGAGCAAACCCTTTGGCGCTATATAAACTCGATGTAATAATAATAATAATTGTCGATCTCATTGTGGGACCTAGGGGAAGATTGCTACTAATGAGAGCGGTGATTGGCAGCACATATGGTAGGAAAGATTAGTATTCACACAGTTCTTTTACAGATAGAAATTTCAGAGAAATTGAATATAATGATACGGTGCCTTTAAACGTTAACAGATACATGCACTTTTAGAGAAAGTACTTTTAATGGCACACCACCCACACAGGAAATCACACCCGCACTGTAGTGCAGTTCCCAGTGCAGGTTGCGATTTCTGGAAAGGTGCATGGACCTTTTCCCTGCGTTTTGTGAGGCACAAATTAATGGGCTGCCATGCTGCAGCCCACAAAACTGCACTGGTGTGAACCGAGGCTAAGCCCTCATGCACACGGGACGTTTTCATAATGCTGGTAACATTAGCTGTGTAAAGTCACATTAAAAACGTGAGTTTTTTAGCTTTTTTTAGTGTTTTTGCATTAGCGTTTTGTGACATTTTGCCACAATTAGCAGTGTTTTGCCGCATTTGCAGTTTTTAGCATTTTTCTTTTACCAAAACAAAAATTTTTTTGGTCAAAAAAAGTAAAAAAATGACAGTTTGCAGCATTTTTCTGCGTTTTGACGCATTTTTCAACCTTAGAGCATTTTTACAGCTAAGCAACTCCTCTAGAAACTCATTAGTCATGGGTTTATTTCCAAAAAACAGTGATTACAGTCTATGTGTGCATGGAAACATAGGATAACATGCTGGGGGGTTTACTGGCTGTAGAAAAAAATGTCAAAAGCCAAAAACAGCAGCTGTAAAAGCATCCAGAGTGCATGAGAACTTAAAGTGTCTCTGGCCTATTTTTCGAAGAAACCTCCTTGGGTTTTTGGTACATGGCTTGACATACACACCTGCTTTTTACTGGCAAAAATGCTGTTACTGAACTCCCCACTTTGTCCAACCGCCCTTCAAGAGGGATACACTTGACACAAAATGAAGCAGAAGTAAGACAACTATGCATGACTTTGGAATGTCTGTCGGGTAGAACAAGAATTGAGTCATTTTCATTCTGAGTAGCCACAAACAGGGGCGGACTGACCATTTGGAAACTCGGGCGCTGCCCGAGGGTACGGGGTCAGTAGGGGGCCCCATGAGATGCCCCTGGTACCTTTATCATAGGCTTTTTTGAGTTTGGGCAAGGACACGGGGCCCCATGATCCCCTATTGCCCGGGGGCCCCATGAGTTGTCAGTCTGCCCCTGGCCACAAACATTTGTAACCAATGCACACTATAGAAAAACCTTCAGGAAAATGGAGCAGACCCCAGACAGTTACCTTAGGTTGACATCTGTGCAGGTGTTGCCGCTGCGGATCCGCATGAAAATCTGTTCAGCCGCACCACTCGCACAGAGAAATGCAGACCCGCATAGTTCTAATGGCACGCTGACCGCAGTGGAAAACGCAACCGTACTGGGAATCGAGGTTCCCGTGCGGGCTGCGTTTTCCAAAGAAGTGCAGGGACTTCTTCCCTGTGTGTCAAAGCCACTGGAGTCCATTCAAATGAATGGGCTCTCATGCCCGTGCAAAACGTGGCCCGCATGGCTGCATATATGTGAACTGGGGGTAATAGGAGTATTTAGGATTCGTGCTGCCCTGGGCACACATGAAAGATGTGCTTTTTCTTCCAATTTCCACCCTTCTTTCACCAGACATGATGTAGGTTTTCTGCTCTAAGAATGGACATGAACCTGTGCTACAGCCTACAGACGAGGAGGTGTTTTTTGCATGTTATTTACCTACAGGTAGTAGTGAGACTGTTTAACCCTTTCCTTCTCCATTTCCTTCTCTCTACTTCTAGATTTACCCTCAAGTGCCCAGAGATGGCTATGTTCTGTTAGTGGATCCTGCTCAGATGCTCACACACTGTAGTTAACAGGAGACATTTTATTAGGTGCTTCTAGCTGCCATTATACATGTGTCTGCCCTAGAACTACAACCAAAGAGAGGCAATAACACAGTTGTACCAGTATCTAAGTAGTGAGACCCCTAGAGGCCATACACAGCATATAACATATTGCTACATCCTTTCTCTTTTAAATAAAAGAACAATGAAATATAACAAACACAAAATGGTGAAGTAGAACATAGCTATAAATTAGATATAATCCTTGAGGTGAGCCGGCTTTCTGATTGTTCTGCCAGCTCGCGTAACATATGAGGTTTCTTCTGATTCTGGCAGTCTATTTTCTGGGACTGTCTCTCTCTGCCTAGAGACCTCCCTATGCTCCTCAGCAGTTCCTGTTTCTTTGTTGCTGGTATTCATAGTCTCATCGCTTTGAGTGTCCATATACTGTTCCCAGGGCCCTGTATCATCTCCTTCTTGTGTTTTTCTCAGATGTCTCCGATTTCTCCTCCATCTTCTTCCTTCCTCTGTTATAATTTCATAGGACCGTGGTCCCAATTTCTGTACAACCTTCGCTTTTTTCCAGTGTTTGTCATATTTCCCTATTGGCTGAATCCGTACATTGTCATTGCTCTGGAGAACAGGCAGATCTTTTGCAGATTTATTATAATAGAAAGCTTGCCTATCTTGATTCTTTGTTAGTTTGGCTTTAACATTGCCCACAAGCTTTGGCTTTAGTAGTTGACCTGCAGTTGGTAGGAGAGTCCTTGTACGTCTACTCATAAGCCGCTGTGCTGGACTGGTGTCTAGGCCTTGTGTGGGTGTGTTTCTGTGGTCCAGTATAGACAGGTATATCTCTGTACCTGCCTGTTTTGCCTTTTGCATGAGTCTTTTGGCTGTTTTTACTGCTGACTCGGCTTTACCATTACTCTGCGGATATCCAGGAGATGATGTCTGGTGCTCAAATTCCCACCTCTCCCTGAATTTTTTGAATTCTTCCAATGTAAATTGAGCGGCGTTGTCAGAGAACACAATATCCGGAATGCCATATCTGGCAAAATGGGCCTTGAGTTTTTTAATTACTGTTTTGGCCCTTGTGTCCTGTAAGTAGTCTATCTCCCAGAAGTTGGAAAAATAGTCCACAGTTACCAGATATTCCTTGTCGTTCCACGTGAACAGATCTGTTCCTACTTTTGACCATGGTCTGTTTGGAATTGTATGTGGTTGCAATGTCTCTTTCGGTTGCTTATCATTGCCCGATGCACATATTTCACACTGTGCTATAAAGTTTTTTATGTGGTCATTCATTCCAGGCCAATAAACATATTCTCGTGCACGACGTAGACATCCTTCTACACCTAAGTGAGTCGAGTGCAATCTTTCTATAATGTCTCTTCTAAGTGATTGTGGTATGACAGCTCTTTCTCCTTT
This sequence comes from Staurois parvus, assembly GCF_062004578.1. NCBI lineage: Eukaryota > Metazoa > Chordata > Amphibia > Anura > Ranidae > Staurois > Staurois parvus. Next base: position 10,149,566 of record NW_028318321.1, read on the forward strand.
AAAGATGATTCCATGCTGCACAGAGAGTTCATCTCTTATGTGAAAAAATGGAGAAACCTCCATTGGAGCATGCTGCTTGTGTTTTGGCCATCCCTTCAAGATGACAGTCGATAGGATCTGTAGAGTTTTATCTTCCGCTGTGCAGGTCTGTATTTATTTCAGTCTGTCTTTTGAGACAGACAGATATTCACACATATTGATGCTTTCAATGTCTTTTTCTTCTTCATTTGTGATGGGTAAGTAAGCTCTGCTTAGGGCATCTGCAATCAGTAAATCCTTCCCTGGACAGTAACAAATGTTAAAATCATATTTCTGAAGCCTTAACAGCATACGCTGCAGTCTTTTTGGGGCATTCAGTAGTGGCTTCTTTGTAATACTTTCTAAAGGCTTGTGATCTGAATGCACCACCACTTGTTGACCGTAGGTGTACTGGTGAAATTTCTCTAACCCAAATACTACCGCTAGTAGTTCCTTCTCGATTTGAGCATATCCTTGCTCTGTTAGAGTTAACGCTCTGCTTGCATATGTGATTGGCTGTTTATCCTGCATTAGTGTGGCTCCAAGGCCGGTTTCTGAGGCATCACATTGTACTACCACTGCTTGATCTGGATCAAAATATTTTAGCGTTGCTGCGTCTGCAATAGCATTTTTCACTGACTGAAAAGCAGTTTCATGGCTTTCTGTCCATTCCCAGAGTACGTCTTTGTGAGTTAGCTGTCTCAGTGGCTCACACATGTCTGATAAATGCTTGCAAAATTTGGAAAGATAATTCACCATGCCCAGGAATCGTTGTACTCCACGTATATCTGTAGGTGTCGGCATGTCCTGTATCGCCCTCACCTTCTCTGGATCGACTTTAACACCATTTGAGGTAAGAAGATGTCCAATATATGGTACTTCTGTCATTTTTAGTTTGAATTTTTCCAGGTTCAGTTTGATTTGTTTTTTTCTACATCTGTCTAAGAATTGTATCATCTTTTTATCATGATCCTTTGTTGCGGATTCTAGATCATCACCTTCCCCAACTATTAGTATATCGTCTGCTATTATTTTTACTCCAGACAGTCCTTCCAAAGCTTGCATCAATTTTTGTTGGAACACTTCTGGAGCTGGGCTTACTCCCATTGGCATTCTAAGCCACTTATAGCGTCCAAATGGGGAAGAAAATGCTGTTAATAAACTTTATTCTTTATCCAGTTCAACGTGCCAGAACCCATTTTTCACATCACATACCGAAAATATTTTAGCCTTTGATAGATCTGGTAGAATATCTTCTATTGTTGGCATTGGATAGTGATTTCTTTTAAGGGCCTTGTTCAGTGGCTTAGGATCAATGCATATTCTTAACTTGCCTGATGGTTTTTTCACTATCACCAAACTGCTTATCCAGTCTGTGCTTTCCTGTAGGGAGTCCCTGATGTCCCCAAATCCACAGGTTGCAGCCAGTCTCCTCAGCTCTGTCACATATCTGTCCACACTGTCCCCAATCTCCTGATTCCTTGAGAAGAACTTGTATCTCTCCGCCGTCTCATTCTTTTTGGGGTCACAGTGCTTATCAAATGCTTGCAGTATGTCTGTCAGTGCCATGCTGTCTGTGAGCAGGGTCTCGGCTAGTTCTCTGCCTTTTTCCCCAATCAAGTAATAAAACAGCTTTACTTCCCTCTGCTCATCTCTGGGTGCCACTGTCAGGTCCACATACAGAGTAAACTCTTCCTTCCAGTGTCTCCATGTCTGTGAGAGATTGGAAGAAGTGACATCCAGTCTCTGAGGGGGTTTCAGGCCACTCTCCATAGTGCAGTCCGATAGGGACTCTGTACTTACAGTTGCTGATTCTCTGTACAGTTCCAGTGTCACACAATCTGTATTTGTAGACAGAAGACTTGCTATTCAGAGGTTCAGTGCCCAGCTGCCACCATGTTCTGTTAGTGGATCCTGCTCAGATGCTCACACACTGTAGTTAACAGGAGACATTTTATTAGGTGCTTCTAGCTGCCATTATACATGTGTCTGCCCTAGAACTACAACCAAAGAGAGGCAATAACACAGTTGTACCAGTATCTAAGTAGTGAGACCCCTAGAGGCCATACACAGCATATAACATATTGCTACAGGCTAGGCAATAAAAAATGAAGACTCTGTAGACTCACTGTAGATTTGCAGCAGGGCTAAGGCTGAAATACAAAGACACAAACATTTCACATTTTGATCACTATTTTCACAATTTTCTTTGCTTTTATCTGAATGCTTCTGATATTAAAAGGCTATATTCAGCAAGCTGTAGGGGAAGAGGAAGCAAGGATGATGAGAGGAATCATAAGACTCACTATAGCTCAGAAAACATGAAACCATCTCTATTTTCATATGTTTGGTTGCCTGCACAGCTGACAAGTAGAAATGAGCTTGGACAGTCTGAAAATTGAACATTAACCCAAACTCCAAACTTCCGCTTTTTGTGCTCCAATCAGCTGCAGGCCAGGAAATTCCATGCCCCGCATGTCATGTAAGCTGTGGGGTGGGGAATGTCTCAACCTGCAGCTCACTAGAGTATTAAAAAGCAGCAGTTCGGAGTTTGGGTTAGAGATGAGTTTGGATGATTCCTAAGCTCATCTCTACTGACAAGTAGTTCCACTTGTAGGGCTCTTCTAAACTTGTGACTGTAATTACTGCACCTCTAAAAAGAATTCCATAGTGGATCACTTTTCAGAGGCATTTGACAGGCAAATTGGAAGTGATATATTTCCTCATGGACACCTGCTTAAATCCCTTGAAAGCCTCTGCACCATTCTACAATCTCATGCATTACACATGGTTGCAGTGCAGTTGTGGCCACTTGAATGGGTTGCATTTTGCAGTGGTACTGCCTGACAAATATGATCTTTGGTATATTTTTGCTGCAGCTTGACTGTGGCAGCATGTACTAACATGGCCAGCGCCCATGGGCTCTGCTGGGTAGTCAGGGGTGGGAGCAGGGGCGGACTAACAACTCATGGGGCCCCCAGGCAATAGGGGATCATGGGGCCCCTGTGTCCTCGCCCACACTCAAACCACACCCAAAAAAGCCTATGAAAGGTACCAGGGGCATCTCATGGGGCCCCTTACTGACCCCAGGCCCGAGTTTCCAAATGGTCAGTCCGCACCTGGGTGGGAGGGAAAACTATGGCCCAACTACCAATTTTTAACACTCCCTTGCATTCTGTGTAAGCAAGGTCTTAAAGCAACATACATGCTGCCCTCTTAATAGCAGTAGTTTTTACTAAAATAATCACAGGGCATAAAGGGGAGCTTTACCAAATTGCATTATCATTCAGACGTAAACAGAGCAGAATGATGTTGAAATAAAAGAGCTCAGCTTCTTAGTAAGTTCATCACAACAAATCAGTGTTTTATAGATCATTTATATGATGAATACAATATAGTATTTCAAGTGATTACAAACATAATGGATTATGAGAAAAATATGTATACACAATTAAATGATACTGGTAAATGTAGCTAAGCAAAGAGCAATTTGAGTTTAGGCATTTGATCAATGCCAACATTAATAAAGATGTATATGCTTCAATATAAATGAGAAACACTGACATCCATTTTGTAGCTGTTATGGCAGCTTAACTTGTAGTGATTATTTATTTTAAAGTTAAAGACAAAACTTTTTTTTTCATTTTAAAATTTGAAGGTATTTACTGTGAGGCATTACAACACCTGTCAGGTTCTTATTGCTGTCTTTGTCCTCATTTGGGAGATTGACCCCTGATCACCAGTGTCACCAGGATTGAAGGTTAATTTCAAGATTTGATACCAGAACAGGAATAAATGGGAAAATCTACCTTTGGGGACATTTCATCCGGTGAGAAATGTGTAAGAGAGGATTTCCCTTACATTGGAAATATATCCTCTCATTTCTGGATTTGAAGGGAAATCTCTCTAATGACACACAGATGGCAGGAAAAAAATGACAGTGGTTTTAACCCTCCACTACTTATTAAAAATAAACAAAAGTTTTGGCTTTAAATGTACTTTAACTAAGTTCAGTTTGAGACAACTATATACAATACATGGCATATCATTTTTTGGGGTCTTTCTTCTATGGTGTCCAGAAGAACATCTGCTTTCTTTCTCATTTTCTGTTTCTGAAGTTTTCTGGGTGATCAAATACTATCCTGGCTCGATGGTAAACAGATCATCTCTTCTCTGGCATAAGGACACTGCTGGAAATTATGCAAAGAGAGAAAGACAATACATGTGAATAAACTGAATTAGTATTGTATGGCTACCCTTGTGTATATGATTGCATATACACTTTGCTGTTCCGAAGGCAGTGATGCCATGATAGCTTAGAAAATAAAGTTGTACTGCATCCATGTTGTGTATTTGCTTGGAGCCTGCTTACAGTGGGTATAGAAAAGAATCACCCCCCCCCCTTTAAAATAATTACGTTTTTTGTTTGGCAGCCTGAAAGGAAGGCACAGTTTTTGTTTTAGCCAGCTGTATTTACTCAGTGCAGCTTATAATATCCAAGTGAAAAATATAACACCAACATATCAGAATTTTTTTTTTTAAAGTGTATTGTCCAGCCAACTGACATGTGATCTAATTCCTATCTCTAAGATGTACTAAAGCTGTTCTAACATTTTCAATAGACAAGAGATCTTTCTTGCAACATTTCTGGTGCGTTTTTTCTCTTCCTGTGCACAGTAAGGGATTAATAAATTTTTCACAGTACATACAGATTGCTCTTAACTTTAACTGAAAATGGTGAGCCAGCCAGGAGTGCGGATTGATTGCCGAGCAGCTGAACAGACTATCTGGTGAATCCCCACATCACAGACACAAGGCGCCTGGGTAGGCATACTTTTTATTGCTTACCTTCTCTCTGCTTTTTGGGGTCCTCTTGGGTGCTTCACTGCAAAGTGATCTTGCCTCTGTGGTATACTGTGTTATTTTATCTGGAATTGAGCATTCCATCATTTCTGCAGATGCGTTTTGGTAAGCGCACAGTTTGTGTCATTCCATGTCATGAGATGTTTAAGGCTTAGTGCTCCTCTGTTGTAATTGAGGTTGGAGGTGTTAAGAGCTATCCTCCAGGATACCCAGTATACAGCCCTCTCCTCCTACTGGATACTTGCATTCCAACTTGGGATGACACCAGGTAACTTTGCTAGACACAGATTTCAGAATTGCCAGCCACTGTGATCAGAAAAATGGGTAAACGTGCTAATAAGAAGAGAATTTGTCTGAAGGATGCTTATTGGTGTGTAATTGTATGCCAGTGGATACACTGATGGTTAAACTCAGCACTCCCAAGGGGCAGAAAAAAAGTTAACAGTTCACCGATTATGAGATATGTACAGTAAAGTTACTGTGTGAGAACCTAGAAAATAATAGTGTCATTAAATATCAGTTGAAACAGGGGATCTCTTATTATATACCCCTCTTTCATGTGTGTCTCATGTGTTATACTTTGTTTCTTTTGTACCTACAAGTGTAAAAGTTGCTCCAGCTTCCTTTAATATTCAGATGGAGAGCTTTGAAATCTATGTATATGCAGAAGGAAGATATACTTATGAGGCTTTGTTAAGGTTATGAAGGTTAAAAAATAATGTTATCTGAATAGAAAATCAGGGTATGAGTAAGTTGACGTCATTTAGGGTATGTGTAAGTTGATGTAAGACTGATATTAACCACTTTCTGTCTGCAATGTACTGTGGACAGGCGGCAGCTACAGGACCAGCGACAAATGGTGTTATTCCAACACAGGGGGGCGCTGAACGGATGCACAACCCTTCCCTGCCCCACATCTGCTGTGCCCACCAGATACAGCTGAATATAAATCCTGGTGAATGGGACCCAGTGGTCATGTGATCACTATGTGATCATATGATCACAATGACAACAAAGCTGTTATGAATCAATCTGATTCATAACAGCTCTGGTTCTCTTCCTGGTAAGCTGTTATTGGCCCACAACTCTCACATGATACACGGGGCCAATCACAGCACCCTGCACCAGGTGACCAGCTGGAGCCAATCACAGATCACTGTACTTTGAGCTGTTGTTATCTTAACCCATTCATGACATTTCAAAGCAAACATTGCATTGCAGGTGCAATAATCTTTATTGCAATTCAATGCAAGGCGTAAAAATAAAATCCCTGATCACCCCCCAGAGTAGTACAATGTTCCTATGATAACATTGTACTACTCTGATAAAAGTATATTTTTTTAAATGTTTAAAAAAATAAAAATATAGAGAGAAATGTTTTTTAAACTACTTGCCACTTGTCCATCCACAATGTGCAGGGGAGCACCGGCTCTGGGCAAAGTGCTGTACCCTTACATAGCTTTCTATTTCCAGGTGTGCGTGCACCCCCAACTGCCCCCTATGCTGGTCCAGGGAGAGAAGAGAGAACACGGCACTGAGTAAAATCACTACATTTTACACACACACGTTAGATTAACACATTTAACCATTTGATCGCCCTTATTAACTTTTTGATCACCCTGTCACCCAGCCAGTGCCATTAGTACAGAGTCAGGATAGAGAATTCTTCACTGATTACTGTATTGCTGCCACTAGCAACATCGGATAGTGTCAAGGTCTGTAAGCTTCTCTCCCAGCCAGGGTCAGCTAGCGTTAGATTGCCCGCCCACTATAGGTTGCTGATCATCGCCATTACTAGTATAGTGTTTGTACGGATCAATATATTGATTTCAAACAGAACTATACTAGTGCCTCCTTAGTATAGTGTTCCCAAAAAAGCTGTGTTAGCAGGATCAGCCGCAATAAATTCCAGCACTAGCATTTAGCCCCTCCGCTGGTTTTCACGGAAAATTTGTATCAACTGATTGTGGGCCAAAGCAATTTATACACACAACAATACATCACGGCCCACCCAAATTCAGCTCTTGCCAGACAATTTGCTTAGAAACCTATCACGGTTTCTGAATTTAAAACTTTTTGGGACCTAAGCTTCAACATGGGCATTACAAAAAAGAGTGAATTGCAGTCATATTGGTCTACAGACCTGATTCATCATATGCCTATATTCTCTGCTGTTATATATATGCCAAACAAGGACCAGCAATGTACTGGAACATCGCTGGACTTTGAGTGGTTATACCGGGATGCATGGGTGGACTGACAACTCATGGGGCCCCCGGGCAATAGGGGATCATGGGGCCCCTGTGTCCTTGCCCAAACTCAAAAAAGCCTATGAAAAAGGTACCAGGGGCATCTCATGGGGCCCCCTACTGACCCCGGGCCCTTGGGCAGTGCCCGAGTTTCCAAATGGTCAGTCAGACCCTGCCAGGATGATGCGTACAGCTACAGGCATCATCCTGGTATCATATTTTTTCAGCTGGTGGTCGGCTTTCCTGTAAAAACAATCCTAGTGGCTAATTAGCTGCTGGATCACGTTTACAAGCAGCGGGAAGGGAAGTTCCCCCCCCCCCCTCCGCCTTTCAAGGTTTTCTTAAGCTCTCCCATCCCAGAGGGGAACCCTAAAATGCAGCTGGCTGACCATAGAGCTAATCAGAAACTGGAATGCCTCCAGTCATCTCTATGGTTTAAGAGAACGCAAGCTACGAGCATTTCATCATTTCCATTTTTCCGGATATAAACAGCATTTTAAATTTGGCAAAACATCTGATCACACTGATGTTGGTGTGATCAGATGTTTTAAGGGCAGAGAAGGGATCTAGAGTCTAATAAACCCCAGATGTCTCAGAAAAGAGTACCTGTCATTACCTATTGCTATCACAGGGGATATTTACATTCCCTGTGATAACAAGAAAAGTGATTGGAAAAAAAAAATTAAAGACAGTGTAAAAATAAAAAAAGCAAAATAAATAATAAAAAAAAAATGAACCCCCCTATCTTCGCGCGCAAAGGCAAACGCAAGTGACGGTCCTGTGTCAGCATGTAAACAGAGATCGCACCATGCATGTGAGATATCACCACGAACATCAGATTGAGGGAAGTAATTCTAACACTAGACCTCCTGTGTAAATCTAAAGTGGTGACCCATAAAGGCTTTTAAAGCTTCACCTATGGATATAAAAAATTTACGTAGTTTGCACAGACATGCACAATTTTAAAGCATCATCTTTTATACTTTATCAAACAACTGAGCAATATATTGTGTTTTTGTGCATTTTTCACCCAAAAATTCATTTGAAAATTCACTGTGCAAATACTGTGTTAAAAATTTTCAACACCCACTATTTAATTATCTAGGGCTTGCTCTTCAAGTGGTTAGAAGAGTGGATGATGTGTGGTATAAGCTTCTAATGTTGTCCCTGAAATGCCAGGATAGTATAAGCACACCCCCCAAATGCAGACACTCCAAGGTATTTGCTAAGCGCCATGCTGAGTATTTTGCAGATCTCATTTGTTGCTACAAATTTTTGGAAAATGAAGAAAGAAAACAAAAATGTATTTTTTCTTTTTCAAAACCCCGTGACAAAAATAATACCTGCAAAATACTCACCATGCCTCTTATCAAATTCCTTGGATTGTCTACTTTCCAAAAGGAGTCATTTGGGGGGGTATTTGTACTATCCTGGCATTTTAGGGCCTCTGAAACTGTGATAGGTAGTGAGGAAGTGATATGAGGAAATATGTCCTTTGAAAGCCTAGAGGTGGTCATTGGATTTTGGGGGCGTGTATGTGGCTAGTCTGCCAAAAAGTCTCTCACGTGTGGTATCTCCATACTCGGGAGAAGTAGTAGAATGTGTTTTGGGGTGTAATTTCACATATACCCATGGCATGCATGAGCAATATATCATTTAAGTGACAACTTTGTGCAAAAAAAACAAAAACTTTTTTTTGTCATTTTCCAAACATTTGTGGCAAAAAATAAAATCTTCCATGGACTCAACATGCCTCTCACTAATCTCCTTGGGGGTCTATTTTCTAAAAAGGGGTCATTTAGGGAGGGTTGTACTGCCCTGGCATTTTAGAACCTCAAGAAAGGTGATAGGCAGTCAGAAAGTAAAGTCTGCATAAATTCCAATATATACTGCTCAAAAAAATTAAAGGAAAACAAATCAGATTTCAATGGGGAAAAATATCATGCTGGATATCTATACTGATATGGACTGGGTAATGTGTTAGGAATGTAAGGAAATTAAAAAGTGAAAAAACAATGCAGCAGGCTTGTCCATTTTGCTGAAATTTCATTGCAGCAACTCAAAATGGTACTCAGTAGTTTGTATGGCCCCTATATGCTCTCTGCACACAGAGAATTTGCAATCGACAGACACAGAAACGGCTAGTTTATGAAGGAGTGATGTCAGCCCTTCAATGGTTATCTGTGTGAAAATTCTCCCTCCCAGATTCTCCAGCCGAGAGGTGGAGAATTGGGGAGAGAAGGGAGAATCACTGGAGTTCTGAGGAGGAAGGAGGAAGCTTTGGACTTTCTTCTTCTTCCTTCAGAGCCTCCAAGACAGTGGAAAGGCTTTCACAACACCCCCAAAATCCTAGAGCAGTTTCTAAATATAAAAAATATATAATATTCCTGCGCCAAAAAAGTGCCATATACAAAATATGTGTATTCCTCTTCTAAATTGCTGCTGTGCAAAAAATGTGAAAAACACAAACAATATTTATAAATGAAACAGCGCAAAATAGACCTTCATACAAATTTAGTGAATCACAAAACATAAATGTCCAATAATCATTAGTGCATATCTCTGTCAAAAAGTTCTCAGGAAAAAATACCCCAAAACCACTTGTGATGAAAGCTGAGGATTCCAAAATGCTTTTAGGAAACTTCCACCTATCACCCGTGCACACCAACATCAAATACACTCACCAGATTTTGGTGAATGAAAAGCCTTTAAGGATTTTTGGGAGATCCTAAACCCTCTTTACATCAGATCAATAGTAGCCTGCCCCACCAGGTATGTATCTTCTCCCAGGTCCTCACCATGGTATCCTTGTTTACTCCACCATGTCGGAGAAGTCTGACGTCACTTCCGGTGAGTGGAGCGCACGCTAGGCGATGCGTTCCAGCGGCCATTTTTGAAGGATTTATACTGGTCTTCTGCTGTTCCTCTGCTCTTACTGGCGGTTATTGATATGAGAATCCTGGATCTTGTGGCTGTTTGCTGGTTCTTGATATCAGGCTGGTGTTGGCCTACATAAATGCGCCTTTTACAAGTTGGAAAAATGTGAGTGGCCTGGATTTTGTCTTCTGTTATAAAACCTATTTGGCAATATTACACTATATAAGTTTTTTTCTCCGACACGGTGGAGTACACAAGGATACCACGGTCAGGACCTGGGAGAAGATACATACCTGGTGGGGCAGGCTACTATTGATCTGATGTAAAGAGGGTTTAGGATCTCCCAAAAATCCTTAAAGGCTTTTCATTCACCAAAATCTGGTGAGTGTATTTGATGATGGTGTGCATGGGTGATAGGTGGAAGTTTCCTAAAAGCATTTTGGAATCCTCAGCTTTCATCACAAGTGGTTTTGGGGTGTTTTTTCCTGAGAACTTTTTGACAGAGATATGCACTAATGATTATTGGACATTTATGTTTTGTGATTCACTAAATTTGTATGAAGGTCTATTTTGCACTGTTTCATTTATAAATACAGTTTCTAAATATATATGTATGTACTGAACGTGTGTGATATATATATATATATATGTGTGTGTATAGTAGTATAGCATATATAGTATAGTGTAATATATATATATATATATATATATATATTTATATATATACACACACACATACAAATCATATATATAATATAAAATATTTTTATGATTGTGTACGTGTGTACTGAGGAAAGCCGCCACCTCAGCAGAGGTAATTTACCATTGCTGAACCCTTTGAGGACCATAAGATTACGTAACGCCAAAAGAATCAATTTTTTGTGTTTAAAGTTCGTACACTTCAGTTGCTGTAATAAACTGACAGCTGTGTGTTTTACTGATCTCATTACTGTAATCTCACTATATCTCGCCAGATTACAGCAACAACAGCCGTTTTCCAGAGTTCAAATCAAAGCGTTTGTAGATTGCTTCTTTCCTCATCAGGAGAAGGGATCTACACCGCTTCATAAACAGGCACTCAGAGGAGAACTGTGCCCTCTGAGAATGCCAGAGAACATAGCAGCGGTCATTTACCAATGCTTGATAAATGTACATCAAAGAAGGTAACTTACGTGATCCAAATAGTTTGACTATGTAGCAAATTTTATTAAAGAACCATAAAATAATGAACAGAATGAAAAAGATTTTTTCATACAAAAATATATATACCTCCACCCAACAACATTAAAAATTTTACAACATTGTCAATTTAAAATCATGGAGTTTGGACTATAAATGATTTAGGAATAATGTCTGACCATCAGCAGTTCCATGTCTTAAATTTCACAGACCTCCACTCAAAGCTGAGCATAAAAGATTGAAACAGGCCCGTTTCACCACCATTCATGACAATAAAACACCAGACATCAGGTCGCAGTGCCAAGGACCCCATGATTGTGGAAGCTACTGTCACAGTGACTACTGGAAAGCCCTCTTTGCACATGTGCGGCCCTTTTGCTGTAACGGAGGAAGCGGTGTGAGACTGGGAAGCAGAGCGGCGTTGTGTTTGGCCACAGAAGGACGATGCATCTATCTTACAGTGTCTGAACTCAGGGCGACTGAAGCCACCTGGACATGAGTTGGAGACATGGATCTTGTAATGCCAGAAGGCTTCATTTGACAGGATGACAGGGCATCTTTCTACACTGTCTGAACTGTCAGAGTGTATGTCCATGCTCACTGGGAAGAAGCACCAAGCCTCAGCCACATATAGTGTGCGGCTCTAAGTGAATCTGCAGTCAGTAAGCTATCAGTGAGACCCCTCACATTGTAGAGACATTTATTGTGTGTGATTTAAATCCAAAAGCCACCCACTGCGCTGCCAGTTAACTGCAATTACTCAGCCTTCAGTCCTGCTCAGGGGCAGACTGACCATTTGGAAACTCGGGCACTGCCCGAGGGCCTGGGGTCAGTAGGGGGCCCCATGAGATGCCCCTGGTACCTTTTTCATAGGCTTTTGTGAGTTTGGGCAAGGACACAGGGGCCCCATGATCCCCTATTGCCCAGGGGCCCCATGAGTTGTCAGTCCGCCCCTGATCCTGCTCCTGCCATTGTCAAGTTTCCCCTTTGCATAATCACTGCTGTTGGATACATTATACAAGTTGCTTTGCATCAATTAGGTTTAGGTGTATACAGTGTTGCAAAGAACTTGCCATCTTCAGCATTATGTCTTGTCATTTCCCTCCTTCTCAGTGGATACATTGTTCAATCCTTTGTGCTCAGATTTGAGTGGAGGTCAAATTTTAATGGTGATGGGTGGAGATATATATATTTTTGTATGAAAAATCTTTTTCATTCTGTTTATTACTTTATGGTTCTTTAATAAAATGTGCTACATAGTCAAACTATTTGGATCACGTAAGTAGGGTTTTTTCTCTAAAATGTATTAACCCCTTCACACCTACCATACACAAATTAGCAGCCCCACTGGACTGGGCTTTTTTCTGTGGGCTCGCTAATTTGTGTACCTGTCTTTGTGCGGCATTCTCCCAGCACAGAGATCAGGGTCTCACTGAGAGCCCAGGGTCCCGTGGTAATGATTGGGACCCAGAACTCCAGATTCTGGGTCACCTGATCGCTGTGATAACCTCTGATTGGCTATTTCAGAGAGCAGTCACTGTTAAGTCCGCCCCGTGTTTTCTCTCTCTGAATAGAGGAGAGAGATACATTGCATCTCTCTGTTCTTTCAGAGAGAAAAAAAAAAGTGTGTAAAAATAAATAAATAAATAAATAAAAATGTAAATAAAAACATAAAAAAAATACCTAGATCAAGGTTTGGTTTAGGTCAGTGCCAGGGTTAGTGTTTGGGTCAAGGACAGGGTCAAAGGTGAAGGGTATTTTTTTGGGGTCAGGATTTTAATTTTAATTTTTAAATTGGTATCAGTGTTAGTTAGAATCAGTGTCAGTGTATAGGATACAGGATGTACAGGTTAAAAAAAAAAGCAAAAATGTGCAATGTTTTTTTAGGCCATACTATGGGTACTAACAACAACTAACATACACATATGTGGTATCACTGCGATTGTCAGGAGCAGGAGAATTTATTTTGATGCTGTTCTACTCAAAACAAATCCAAATAAAATAAAAACAATAAACATCACACACATATAGATAACCAAACCTTCAGTGACAATGCAAAATTAAATAAATGTAAAAATTTAAAGTAAAAGCCTGGCTGAGCACCTCTCCTAAAAATTAAATATGTGACTACACAGTACTAATCAAAATCATCAGTGAATTAAAATACAGCATACTAAAAAAAACATATAGATCATCATATAGAGCACCTCTCCTCAAAAGGAAAGGCAGTGAGAGTAACTGAATAAATATTGGTAGTGCTTGGGTTCAACGTGAAATCTTCAATATAAAAAGTATAAATGAGTAAACATCTACTGAGCACTCTGCATAAGTTGAAATAAGTGCAAAAACTTTAACAGGGTAAAGTCCCAATAAAGTGTGATGTGTCACAAAAATCTTCAATATTCAATGAATCCACCAGAGAACACCGCTTGTGATCCTCCACCAGCTAGCATGCATGCTTACCTCCAACTCTGACTTATATGTTAACTAGGTCAAAAATGCATTTGGTCAACTTTCACCAACAGCTGTCTCGGATGTCACCTCCTCTTGTGATGCTTCAAACAACTCCTCTCTTGTGATTTATGCTCAAAAGAATAAATCAAAAGGAGCTTCCCATAGAGTAATATGTTCTTGCTTTAATAAATTTAAGCCAGATAAAAACTACTCACATTTAAAAATAGGGTCCACTAACCCTTACAACATATGTCAGATATATAGGGATGGGTGTACCAAGATGGCAGCTGCTGTCCGAAACCAAAAATGACATCACCACACCTAAAACACCTCTGACTGTAGCTCTGTGGGTAAATGCACCCTTCTAGTAAGCAAGAGTTTGTGAGTACAAATCATGGGTTGGCCTTGCTAAGTTTGTGCTTGGTTGGGATAAAACTGGGTGCGGCAAGAAACATGCCGAACAAGTGTGGGGCAGAAGTGTGGTGATGTCATTTCCGGTTTTGGATGGCAGCCGCCTTCTTAGTACACATTTTCAAATTTGAATAGTTTTTATCTGGCTTATATTTATTAACCGATTTAGCTATGCCCTGGAGCAGGATTACTGCTACAGGGCAGACTCCCTGCTCAAAATCACGTACATATATATATATATGTGATCCGTGCTCCCGCTGTGATTGCGGGCCGGGGGTGCGTGCACCCGCCGACCCTGCGGTGCCATGATTTGGTGCTACACCAATCAATCAGCAGATTCAGGCCAATGATATTCAGTCTGGATCTGCTGATTGATCACTGCCCTATCAGAGATCTTCCTGTACCTGTGTTCACAGGACACAGGCACAGGAAATGATGCAATCTTCTCTCCCTGGGTACATTCAGTTCCAGAGAGAGAATAAAGCAGATATATGTGAGTAAAAACAGCACACTTTTACAGCAAAAGCAAAGCTAGGTCACATTTAACCCCCTGATCACGCCCAGTTAACCCTTTCATTGCCCTGTCACCAGTGTCATTAGTACAGTGTACAGATTGTTTTTACTGATCACTGTATTAGTGTCACAAGCGACTTCAGATAGCATTAGCATGAGTTAGCATCAGTTAGCATCCCTCCCAGATAGAGTTAGATTGCCCGCCACTACATCAGTCACATTTAACCCTTTGATTGCCAGGAACATGCTCACATACACAATAAACCTCTATTGCTAGTTTAGTGTCTGAACGGATCAATATCCTTGATCAGATCAGCACTATACCAGTGTTCACAATAGTATAGTGTCCCCAAAAACGCAATGTCAGCAGGATCAGCCACCTGCCAGCACCTGCGTTTAGCCCCTATGCTTAAACCCCCCTCCTTTTCCCCCAGCAAGTGCAGTGTCAGGTAGATCATTGTCACCAGATACATTGCACTCAAAACTGCATTGTTAGCAGAAACAGGCCTGACCTCTGCTAACACTTGCAGGTTAATTTTTTTGTAGGGGTTCAAGCAGTCCCTGACAGCCAGGTGCTCTTTTTCCCGTGAGTCGCACTGTGTACCTATAAATCATCAAAGGGGATAAGCTTATCCCCTTTGATGATGTGCGATTAGCACGAAACGCGTCAGGAAAGGAGCTGCAGCCTCACGACCTTTTGCCGCGTGCACCACGGAGGTCCCGGCGGCCATCTTTTAACCTACCTCATGGTCAGTGTCATTTTGATTCCTTTACCTCATGTTATACTGCATTGAATAAAAATTCATTCCTCAAAACGGTATCACGCTATTGGTCTCCTTTTCTTTTGGCCCTTGGTGAGTCACTTATCACCCATAGAGCCATTTAAAGGGGAGACCGAGGATTATCAGCAACATTCAGCAGAGGGAGGAATACCTGGCCTGACCTAATCCAAATCCTTAGGGGACATCAGTGGATCCAGTAGAGAGACTTGTTTCTAAATGCGCAGTTACACTGTGCATCTGGTGAGTGCACAACCTTTACCCTTCTCACCATCACCGTGTGGAAGAAGCACTCTGAAGGAGAGGGATTGTCACTAAGACTATTAATTTTGCACTGCATGTCACTTTGCTTGTGACAAAATGTTTGTGATCACATAAGTCACTTGATTTATATTCACCATATCAGTATCTTGGACGTTTTTTATATTAATATCTGTGATATAGCGCCGCATCTTTTATACTCTAGGTTAATTTTTTTGCAGGGATTCAAGCAGTCCCTGACAGCCAGGTGCTCTTTTTCCCATGAGTCGCACTAGGTACAGTGGGGATCGAAAGTTTGGGCACCCCAGCTAAAAATTTGTATTAATGTGCATAAAGAAGCCAAGGAAAGATGGAAAAATCTCCAAAAGGCATCAAATTACAGATTAGACATTCTTATAATATGTCAACAAAAGTTAGATTTTATTTCCATCATTTACACTTTCAAAATAACCGAAAACAAAAAAATGGCGTCTGCAAAAGTTTGGGCACCCTGCAGAATTTATAGCATGCACTGCCCCCTTTGCAAAGCTGAGACCTGCCAGTGTCATGGATTGTTCTCAATCATCGTGTGGGAAGACCAGGTGATGTCAAGCTCAAAGGTTTTAAATGCCCAGACTCATCTGACCTTGCCCCAACAATCAGCACTAGAGATGAGCGAAGTATTCAAAAATTCGATTCGGCTGATTCGGCGAATTCGCGGAATAAATTCGATTCGAGTCGAATATATTCGCTGCGAATTTAACATATAAAAAGGGTGTTTCTAGACTTCAGAGAGCCTTTATATTAGTGCAGAACACTGTACCTTTAATTTAAATGCCCTTGGAGTCTGCTGGGGAAGAGAAATAATACTGTCAGTCAGTATGACATGCAAATGAGTGCCGTCGATCTTAGAATCACCGCACACTTCACTCATTTGGGCAGTCACGGGGCCAAAACCAGACTGTGGAGCCACAGTGTGGCGGTGGAGGCAGCAGCAATGGGAGGCCATACAGCACCCTATGAAAAAATGGAACCCACCAGCAGTGTGAGGAGACCTGAAAGTGGCACATGGCAGAGTGTGGCGATGGAGACAGCAGCAATGGGAGGCCGTACAGGGACCCATGACACACTCTGGACCTGGCAGCAGCATGAGGAGGCGGTACAGGGGCCCATGACAGATTACGGGCCTGGCAGCAGCATGAGGAGTCGGTACGGGGGCCCATGGCAGATTACGGGCCTGGCAGCAGCAATGGGAGGCCGTACAGGGACCCATGACACACTCTGGACCTGGCAGCAGCATGAGGAGGCGGTACAGGGGCCCATGACAGATTACGGGCCTGGCAGCAGCATGAGGAGTCGGTACGGGGGCCCATGGCAGATTACGGGCCTGGCAGCAGCAATGGGAGGCCCGTAATCTGCCAGCACCCTATGACAAAATGGAACCCACAAGCAGTGTGAGGAGACCTGAAAGTGGCACATGGCAGAGTGTGGCGATGGAGACATCAGCAATGGGAGGCCGTACAGGGACCCATGACACACTCTGGACCTGGCAGCAGCAAGAGGAGGCGGTACAGGGGCCCATGACAGATTACGGGCCTGGCAGCAGCATGAGGAGTCGGTACGGGGGCCCATGGCAGATTACGGGCCTGGCAGCAGCAATGGGAGGCCGTACAGGGACCCATGACACACTCTGGACCTGGCAGCAGCATGAGGAGGCGGTACAGGGGCCCATGACAGATTACGGGCCTGGCAGCAGCATGAGGAGTCGGTACGGGGGCCCATGGCAGATTACGGGCCTGGCAGCAGCAATGGGAGGCCCGTAATCTGCCAGCACCCTATGACAAAATGGAACCCACCAGCAGTGTGAGGAGACCTGAAAGTGGCACATGGCAGAGTGTGGCGATGGAGACAGCAGCAATGGGAGGCCGTACAGAGACCCATGACACACTCTGGACCTGGCAGCAGCATGAGGAGGCGGTACAGGGGCCCATGACAGATTACGGGCCTGGCAGCAGCATGAGGAGTCGGTACGGGGGCCCATGGCAGATTACGGGCCTGGCATCAGCAATGGGAGGCCCGTAATCTGCCAGCACCCTATGACAAAATGGAACCCACCAGCAGTGTGAGGAGACCTGAAAGTGGCACATGGCAGAGTGTGGCGATGGAGACAGCAGCAATGGGAGGCCGTACAGGGACCCATGACACACTCTGGACCTGGCAGCAGCATGAGGAGGCGGTACAGGGGCCCATGACAGATTACGGGCCTGGCAGCAGCATGAGGAGTCGGTACGGGGGCCCATGGCAGATTACGGGCCTGGCAGCAGCAATGGGAGGCCCGTAATCTGCCAGCACCCTATGACAAAATGGAACCCACCAGCAGTGTGAGGAGACCTGAAAGTGGCACATGGCAGAGTGTGGCGATGGAGACAGCAGCAATGGGAGGCCGTACAGGGACCCATGACACACTCTGGACCTGGCAGCAGCATGAGGAGGCGGTACAGGGGCCCATGACAGATTACGGGCCTGGCAGCAGCATGAGGAGTCGGTACGGGGGCCCATGGCAGATTACGGGCCTGGCAGCAGCAATGGGAGGCCCGTAATCTGCCAGCACCCTATGACAAAATGGAACCCACCAGCAGTGTGAGGAGACCTGAAAGTGGCACATGGCAGAGTGTGGCGATGGAGACAGCAGCAATGGGAGGCCGTACAGGGACCCATGACACACTCTGGACCTGGCAGCAGCATGAGGAGGCGGTACAGGGGCCCATGACAGATTACGGGCCTGGCAGCAGCATGAGGAGTAGGTACGGGGGCCCATGGCAGATTACGGGCCTGGCAGCAGCAATGGGAGGCCGTACAGGGACCCATGACACACTCTGGACCTGGCAGCAGCATGAGGAGGCGGTACAAGGGCCCATGACAGATTACGGGCCTGGCAGCAGCATGAGGAGTCAGGACGGAGACCCATGGCAGATTACGGGCCTGGCAGCAGCAATGGGAGGCCCGTAATCTGCCAGCACCCTATGACAAAATGGAACCCACCAGCAGTGTGAGGAGACCTGAAAGTGGCACATGGCAGAGTGTGGCGATGGAGACAGCAGCAATGGGAGGCCGTACAGGGACCCATGACACACTCTGGACCTGGCAGCAGCATGAGGAGGCGGTACAGGGGCCCATGGCAGATTACGGGCCTGGCAGCAGCAATGGGAGGCCCGTAATCTGCCAGCACCCTATGACAAAATGGAACCCACCAGCAGTGTGAGGAGACGTGAAAGTGGCACATGGCAGAGTGTGGCGATGGAGACAGCAGCAATGGGAGGCCGTACAGCGACCCATGACACACTCTGGACCTGGCAGCAGCATGAGGAGGCGGTACAGGGGCCCATGACAGATTACGGGCCTGGCAGCAGCATGAGGAGTCGGTACGGGGGCCCATGGCAGATTACGGGCCTGGCAGCAGCAATGGGAGGCCCGTAATCTGCCAGCACCCTATGACAAAATGGAACCCACCAGCAGTATGAGGAGACCTGAAAGTGGAACATGGCAGAGTGTGGCGATGGAGACAGCAGCAATGGGAGGCCGTACAGAGACCCATGACACACTCTGGACCTGGCAGCAGCATGAGGAGGCGGTACAGGGGCCCATGACAGATTACGGGCCTGGCAGCAGCATGAGGAGTCGGTACGGGGGCCCATGGCAGATTACGGGCCTGGCAGCAGCAATGGGAGGCCGTACAGGGACCCATGACACACTCTGGACCTGGCAGCAGCCTGAGGAGGCGGTACAGGGGCCCATGACAGATTACGGGCCTGGCAGCAGCATGAGGAGTCGGTACGGGGGCCCATGGCAGATTACGGGCCTGGCAGCAGCAATGGGAGGCCCGTAATCTGCAAGCACCCTATGACAAAATGGAACCCACCAGCAGTGTGAGGAGACCTGAAAGTGGCACATGGCAGAGTGTGGCGATGGAGACAGCAGCAATGGGAGGCCGTACAGGGACCCATGACACACTCTGGACCTGGCAGAAGCATGAGGAGGCGGTACAGGGGCCCATGACAGATTACGGGCCTGGCAGCAGCATGAGGAGTCGGTACGGGGGCCAATGGCAGATTACGGGCCTGGCAGCAGCAATGGGAGGCCGTACAGAGACCCATGACACACTCTGGACCTGGCAGCAGCATGAGGAGGCGGTACAGGGGCCCATGACAGATTACGGGCCTGGCAGCAGCATGAGGAGTCGGTACGGGGGCCCATGGCAGATTACGGGCCTGGCAGCAGCAATGGGAGGCCCGTAATCTGCAAGCACCCTATGACAAAATGGAACCCACCAGCAGTATGAGGAGACCTGAAAGTGGCACATGGCAGAGTGTGGCGATGGAGACAGCAGCAATGGGAGGCCGTACAGGGACCCATGACACACTCTGGACCTGGCAGCAGCATGAGGAGGCGGTACAGGGGCCCATGACAGATTACGGGCCTGGCAGCAGCATGAGGAGTCGGTACGGGGGCCCATAGCAGATTACGGGCCTGGCAGCAGCAATGGGAGGCCGTACAGAGACCCATGACACACTCTGGACCTGGCAGCAGCATGAGGAGGCGGTACAGGGGCCCATGACAGATTACGGGCCTGGCAGCAGCATGAGGAGTCGGTACGGGGGCCCATGGCAGATTACGGGCCTGGCAGCAGCAATGGGAGGCCCGTAATCTGCCAGCACCCTATGACAAAATGGAACCCACCAGCAGTGTGAGAAGACCTGAAAGTGGCACATGGCAGAGTGTGGCGATGGAGACAGCAGCAATGGGAGGCCGTACAGGGACCCATGACACACTCTGGACCTGGCAGCAGCATGAGGAGTCGGTACGGGGGCCCATGGCAGATTACGGGCCTGGCAGCAGCAATGGGAGGCCCGTAATCTGCCAGCACCCTATGACAAAATGGAACCCACCAGCAGTGTGAGGAGACCTGAAAGTGGCACATGGCAGAGTGTGGCGATGGAGACAGCAGCAATGGGAGGCCGTACAGGGACCCATGACACACTCTGGACCTGGCAGCAGCATGAGGAGGCGGTACAGGGGCCCATGACAGATTACGGGCCTGGCAGCAGCATGAGGAGTCGGTACGGGGGCCCATGGCAGATTACGGGCCTGGCAGCAGCAATGGGAGGCCCGTAATCTGCCAGCACCCTATGACAAAATGGAACCCACCAGCAGTGTGAGGAGACCTGAAAGTGGCACATGGCAGAGTGTGGCGATGGAGACAGCAGCAATGGGAGGCCGTACAGGGACCCATGACACACTCTGGACCTGGCAGCAGCATGAGGAGGCGGTACAGGGGCCCATGACAGATTACGGGCCTGGCAGCAGCATGAGGAGTAGGTACGGGGGCCCATGGCAGATTACGGGCCTGGCAGCAGCAATGGGAGGCCCGTAATCTGCCAGCACCCTATGACAAAATGGAACCCACCAGCAGTGTGAGGAGACCTGAAAGTGGCACATGGCAGAGTGTGGCGATGGAGACAGCAGCAATGGGAGGCCGTACAGGGACCCATGACACACTCTGGACCTGGCAGCAGCATGAGGAGGCGGTACAGGGGCCCATGACAGATTACGGGCCTGGCAGCAGCATGAGGAGTCGGTACGGATGCCCATGGCAGATTACGGGCCTGGCAGCAGCAATGGGAGGCCCGTAATCTGCCAGCACCCTATGACAAAATGGAACCCACCAGCAGTGTGAGGAAACCTGAAAGTGGCACATGGCAGAGTGTGGCGATGGAGACAGCAGCAATGGGAGGCCGTACAGGGACCCATGACACACTCTGGACCTGGCAGCAGCATGAGGAGGCGGTACAGGGGCCCATGACAGATTACGGGCCTGGCAGCAGCATGAGGAGTCGGTACGGGGGCCCATGGCAGATTACGGGCCTGGCAGCAGCAATGGGAGGCCGTACAGAGACCCATGACACACTCTGGACCTGGCAGCAGCATGAGGAGGCGGTACAGGGGCCCATGACAGATTACGGGCCTGGCAGCAGCATGAGGAGTCGGTACGGGGGCCCATGGCAGATTACGGGCCTGGCAGCAGCAATGGGAGGCCCGTAATCTGCCAGCACCCTATGACAAAATGGAACCCACCAGCAGTGTGAGGAGACCTGAAAGTGGCACATGGCAGAGTGTGGCGATGGAGACAGCAGCAATGGGAGGCCGTACAGGGACCCATGACACACTCTGGACCTGGCAGCAGCATGAGGAGGCGGTACAGGGGCCCATGACAGATTACGGGCCTGGCAGCAGCATGAGGAGTCGGTACGGGGGCCCATGGCAGATTACGGGCCTGGCAGCAGCAATGGGAGGCCCGTAATCTGCCAGCACCCTATGACAAAATGGAACCCACCAGCAGTGTGAGGAGACCTGAAAGTGGCACATGGCAGAGTGTGGCGATGGAGACAGCAGCAATGGGAGGCCGTACAGGGACCCATGACACACTCTGGACCTGGCAGCAGCATGAGGAGGCGGTACAGGGGCCCATGACAGATTACGGGCCTGGCAGCAGCATGAGGAGTCGGTACGGATGCCCATGGCAGATTACGGGCCTGGCAGCAGCAATGGGAGGCCCGTAATCTGCCAGCACCCTATGACAAAATGGAACCCACCAGCAGTGTGAGGAGACCTGAAAGTGGCACATGGCAGAGTGTGGCGATGGAGACAGCAGCAATGGGAGGCCGTACAGGGACCCATGACACCCTCTGGACCTGGCAGCAGCATGAGGAGGCGGTACAGGGGCCCATGACAGATTACAGGCCTGGCAGCAGCATGAGGAGTCGGTACGGGGGCCCATGGCAGATTACGGGCCTGGCAGCAGCAATGGGAGGCCGTACAGGGACCCATGACACACTCTGGACCTGGCAGCAGCCTGAGGAGGCGGTACAGGGGCCCATGACAGATTACGGGCCTGGCAGCAGCATGAGGAGTCGGTACGGGGGCCCATGGCAGATTACGGGCCTGGCAGCAGCAATGGGAGGCCCGTAATCTGCAAGCACCCTATGACAAAATGGAACCCACCAGCAGTGTGAGGAGACCTGAAAGTGGCACATGGCAGAGTGTGGCGATGGAGACAGCAGCAATGGGAGGCCGTACAGGGACCCATGACACACTCTGGACCTGGCAGCAGCATGAGGAGGCGGTACAGGGGCCCATGACAGATTACGGGCCTGGCAGCAGCATGAGGAGTCGGTACGGGGGCCCATGGCAGATTACGGGCCTGGCAGCAGCAATGGGAGGCCGTACAGAGACCCATGACACACTCTGGACCTGGCAGCAGCATGAGGAGGCGGTACAGGGGCCCATGACAGATTACGGGCCTGGCAGCAGCATGAGGAGTCGGTACGGGGGCCCATGGCAGATTACGGGCCTGGCAGCAGCAATGGGAGGCCCGTAATCTGCCAGCACCCTATGACAAAATGGAACCCACCAGCAGTGTGAGGAGACCTGAAAGTGGCACATGGCAGAGTGTGGCGATGGAGACAGCAGCAATGGGAGGCCGTACAGGGACCCATGACACACTCTGGACCTGGCAGCAGCATGAGGAGTCGGTACGGGGGCCCATGGCAGATTACGGGCCTGGCAGCAGCAATGGGAGGCACGTAATCTGCCAGCACCCTATGACAAAATGGAACCCACCAGCAGTGTGAGGAGACCTGAAAGTGGCACATGGCAGAGTGTGGCGATGGAGACAGCAGCAATGGGAGGCCGTACAGCGACCCATGACACACTCTGGACCTGGCAGCAGCATGAGGAGGCGGTACAGGGGCCCATGACAGATTACGGGCCTGGCAGCAGCATGAGGAGTCGGTACGGGGGCCCATGGCAGATTACGGGCCTGGCATCAGCAATGGGAGGCCCGTAATCTGCCAGCACCCTATGACAAAATGGAACCCACCAGCAGTGTGAGGAGACCTGAAAGTGGCACATGGCAGAGTGTGGCGATGGAGACAGCAGCAATGGGAGGCCGTACAGGGACCCATGACACACTCTGGACCTGGCAGCAGCATGAGGAGTCGGTACGGGGGCCCATGGCAGATTACGGGCCTGGCAGCAGCAATGGGAGGCACGTAATCTGCCAGCACCCTATGACAAAATGGAACCCACCAGCAGTGTGAGGAGACCTGAAAGTGGCACATGGCAGAGTGTGGCGATGGAGACAGCAGCAATGGGAGGCCGTACAGCGACCCATGACACACTCTGGACCTGGCAGCAGCATGAGGAGGCGGTACAGGGGCCCATGACAGATTACGGGCCTGGCAGCAGCATGAGGAGTCGGTACGGGGGCCCATGGCAGATTACGGGCCTGGCATCAGCAATGGGAGGCCCGTAATCTGCCAGCACCCTATGACAAAATGGAACCCACCAGCAGTGTGAGGAGACCTGAAAGTGGCACATGGCAGAGTGTGGCGATGGAGACAGCAGCAATGGGAGGCCGTACAGGGACCCATGACACACTCTGGACCTGGCAGCAGCATGAGGAGTCGGTACGGGGGCCCATGACAGATTACGTGCCTGGCAGCAGCATGAGGAGTCGGTACGGGGGCCCATGGCAGATTACGGGCCTGGCAGCAGCAATGGGAGGCCCGTAATCTGCCAGCACCCTATGACAAAATGGAACCCACCAGCAGTGTGAGGAGACCTGAAAGTGGCACATGGCAGAGTGTGGCGATGGAGACAGCAGCAATGGGAGGCCGTACAGGGACCCATGACACACTCTGGACCTGGCAGCAGCATGAGGAGGCGGTACAGGGGCCCATGACAGATTACGGGCCTGGCAGCAGCATGAGGAGTCGGTACGGGGGCCCATGGCAGATTACGGGCCTGGCAGCAGCAATGGGAGGCCGTACAGGGACCCATGACACACTCTGGACCTGGCAGCAGCATGAGGAGGCGGTACAGGGGCCCATGACAGATTACGGGCCTGGCAGCAGCATGAGGAGTCGGTACGGGGGCCCATGGCAGATTACGGGCTTGGCAGCAGCAATGGGAGGCCCGTAATCTGCCAGCACCCTATGACAAAATGGAACCCACCAGCAGTGTGAGGAGACCTGAAAGTGGCACATGGCAGAGTGTGGCGATGGAGACAGCAGCAATGGGAGGCCGTACAGGGACCCATGACACACTCTGGACCTGGCAGCAGCATGAGGAGGCGGTACAGGGGCCCATGACAGATTACGGGCCTGGCAGCAGCATGAGGAGTCGGTACGGGGGCCCATGGCAGATTACGGGCCTAGCAGCAGCAATGGGAGGCCGTACAAGGACCCATGACACACTCTGGACCTGGCAGCAGCATGAGGAGGCGGTACAGGGGCCCATGACAGATTACGGGCCTGGCAGCAGCATGAGGAGTCGGTACGGGGGCCCATGGCAGATTACGGGACTGGCAGCAGCAATGGGAGGCCCGTAATCTGCCAGCACCCTATGACAAAATGGAACCCACCAGCAGTGTGAGGAGACCTGAAAGTGGCACATGGCAGAGTGTGGCGATGGAGACAGCAGCAATGGGAGGCCGTACAGGGACCCATGACACACTCTGGACCTGGCAGCAGCATGAGGAGGAGGTACAGGGGCCCATGGCAGATTACGGGCCTGGCAGCAGCAATGGGAGGCCCGTAATCTGCCAGCACCCTATGACAAATTGGAACCCACCAGCAGTGTGAGGAGACCTGAAAGTGGCACATGGCAGAGTGTGGCAATGGAGACAGCAGCAATGGGAGGCCGTACAGGGACCCATGACACACTCTGGACCTGGCAGCAGCATGAGGAGGCGGTACAGGGGCCCATGACAGATTACGGGCCTGGCAGCAGCATGAGGAGTCGGTACGGGGGCCCATGGCAGATTACGGGCCTGGCAGCAGCAATGGGAGGCCCGTAATCTGCCAGCACCCTATGACAAAATGGAACCCACCAGCAGTGTGAGGAGACCTGAAAGTGGCACATGGCAGAGTGTGGCGATGGAGACAGCAGCAATGGGAGGCCGTACAGGGACCCATGACACACTCTGGACCTGGCAGCAGCATGAGGAGGCGGTACAGGGGCCCATGACAGATTACGGGCCTGGCAGCAGCATGAGGAGTCGGTACGGGGGCCCATGGCAGATTACGGGCCTGGCAGCAGCAATGGGAGGCCCGTAATCTGCCAGCACCCTATGACAAAATGGAACCCACCAGCAGTGTGAGGAGACCTGAAAGTGGCACATGGCAGAGTGTGGCGATGGAGACAGCAGCAATGGGAGGCCGTACAGGGACCCATGACACACTCTGGACCTGGCAGCAGCATGAGGAGGCGGTACAGGGGCCCATGACAGATTACGGGCCTGGCAGCAGCATGAGGAGTCGGTACGGGGGCCCATGGCAGATTACGGGCCTGGCAGCAGCAATGGGAGGCCGTACAGGGACCCATGACACACTCTGGACCTGGCAGCAGCATGAGGAGGCGGTACAGGGGCCCATGACAGATTACGGGCCTGGCAGCAGCATGAGGAGTCGGTACGGGGGCCCATGGCAGATTACGGGCCTGGCAGCAGCAATGGGAGGCCCGTAATCTGCCAGCACCCTATGACAAAATGGAACCCACCAGCAGTGTGAGGAGACCTGAAAGTGGCACATGGCAGAGTGTGGCGATGGAGACAGCAGCAATGGGAGGCCGTACAGGGACCCATGACACACTCTGGACCTGGCAGCAGCATGAGGAGGCGGTACAGGGGCCCATGGCAGATTACGGGCCTGGCAGCAGCAATGGGAGGCCCGTAATCTGCCAGCACCCTATGACAAATTGGAACCCACCAGCAGTGTGAGGAGACCTGAAAGTGGCACATGGCAGAGTGTGGCGATGGAGACAGCAGCAATGGGAGGCCGTACAGGGACCCATGACACACTCTGGACCTGGCAGCAGCATGAGGAGGCGGTACAGGGGCCCATGACAGATTACGGGCCTGGCAGCAGCATGAGGAGTCGGTACGGGGGCCCATGGCAGATTACGGGCCTGGCAGCAGCAATGGGAGGCCCGTAATCTGCCAGCACCCTATGACAAAATGGAACCCACCAGCAGTGTGAGCAGACCTGAAAGTGGCACATGGCAGAGTGTGGCGATGGAGACAGCAGCAATGGGAGGCCGTACAGGGACCCATGACACACTCTGGACCTGGCAGCAGCATGAGGAGGCGGTACAGGGGCCCATGACAGATTACGGGCCTGGCAGCAGCATGAGGAGTCAGTACGGGGGCCCATGGCAGATTACGGGCCTGGCAGCAGCAATGGGAGGCCCTTAATCTGCCAGCACCCTATGACAAAATTGAACCCACTAGCAGTGTGAGGAGACCTGAAAGTGGCACATGGCAGAGTGTGGCGATGGAGACAGCAGCAATGGGAGGCCGTACAGGGACCCATGACACACTCTGGACCTGGCAGCAGCATGAGGAGGCGGTACAGGGGCCCATGACAGATTACGGGCCTGGCAGCAGCATGAGGAGTCGGTACGGTGTCCCATGGCAGATTACGGGCCTGGCAGCAGCAATGGGAGGCCGTACAGGGACCCATGACACACTCTGGACCTGGCAGCAGCCTGAGGAGGCGGTACAGGGGCCCATGACAGATTACGGGCCTGGCAGCAGCATGAGGAGTCGGTACGGGGGCCCATGGCAGATTACGGGCCTGGCAGCAGCAATGGGAGGCCCGTAATCTGCCAGCACCCTATGACCAAATGGAACCCACCAGCAGTGTGAGGAGACCTGAAAGTGGCACATGGCAGAGTGTGGCGATGGAGACAGCAGCAATGGGAGGCCGTACAGGGACCCATGACACACTCTGGACCTGGCAGCAGCATGAGGAGGCGGTACAGGGGCCCATGACAGATTACGGGCCTGGCAGCAGCATGAGGAGTCGGTACGGGGGCCCATGGCAGATTACGGGCCTGGCAGCAGCAATGGGAGGCCGTACAAGGACCCATGACACACTCTGGACCTGGCAGCAGCATGAGGAGGCGGTACAGGGGCCCATGACAGATTACGGGCCTGGCAGCAGCATGAGGAGTCGGTACGGGGGCCCATGGCAGATTACGGGACTGGCAGCAGCAATGGGAGGCCCGTAATCTGCCAGCACCCTATGACAAAATGGAACCCACCAGCAGTGTGAGGAGACCTGAAAGTGGCACATGGCAGAGTGTGGCGATGGAGACAGCAGCAATGGGAGGCCGTACAGGGACCCATGACACACTCTGGACCTGGCAGCAGCATGAGGAGGAGGTACAGGGGCCCATGGCAGATTACGGGCCTGGCAGCAGCAATGGGAGGCCCGTAATCTGCCAGCACCCTATGACAAATTGGAACCCACCAGCAGTGTGAGGAGACCTGAAAGTGGCACATGGCAGAGTGTGGCAATGGAGACAGCAGCAATGGGAGGCCGTACAGGGACCCATGACACACTCTGGACCTGGCAGCAGCATGAGGAGGCGGTACAGGGGCCCATGACAGATTACGGGCCTGGCAGCAGCATGAGGAGTCGGTACGGGGGCCCATGGCAGATTACGGGCCTGGCAGCAGCAATGGGAGGCCCGTAATCTGCCAGCACCCTATGACAAAATGGAACCCACCAGCAGTGTGAGGAGACCTGAAAGTGGCACATGGCAGAGTGTGGCGATGGAGACAGCAGCAATGGGAGGCCGTACAGGGACCCATGACACACTCTGGACCTGGCAGCAGCATGAGGAGGCGGTACAGGGGCCCATGACAGATTACGGGCCTGGCAGCAGCATGAGGAGTCGGTACGGGGGCCCATGGCAGATTACGGGCCTGGCAGCAGCAATGGGAGGCCCGTAATCTGCCAGCACCCTATGACAAAATGGAACCCACCAGCAGTGTGAGGAGACCTGAAAGTGGCACATGGCAGAGTGTGGCGATGGAGACAGCAGCAATGGGAGGCCGTACAGGGACCCATGACACACTCTGGACCTGGCAGCAGCATGAGGAGGCGGTACAGGGGCCCATGACAGATTACGGGCCTGGCAGCAGCATGAGGAGTCGGTACGGGGGCCCATGGCAGATTACGGGCCTGGCAGCAGCAATGGGAGGCCGTACAGGGACCCATGACACACTCTGGACCTGGCAGCAGCATGAGGAGGCGGTACAGGGGCCCATGACAGATTACGGGCCTGGCAGCAGCATGAGGAGTCGGTACGGGGGCCCATGGCAGATTACGGGCCTGGCAGCAGCAATGGGAGGCCCGTAATCTGCCAGCACCCTATGACAAAATGGAACCCACCAGCAGTGTGAGGAGACCTGAAAGTGGCACATGGCAGAGTGTGGCGATGGAGACAGCAGCAATGGGAGGCCGTACAGGGACCCATGACACACTCTGGACCTGGCAGCAGCATGAGGAGGCGGTACAGGGGCCCATGGCAGATTACGGGCCTGGCAGCAGCAATGGGAGGCCCGTAATCTGCCAGCACCCTATGACAAATTGGAACCCACCAGCAGTGTGAGGAGACCTGAAAGTGGCACATGGCAGAGTGTGGCGATGGAGACAGCAGCAATGGGAGGCCGTACAGGGACCCATGACACACTCTGGACCTGGCAGCAGCATGAGGAGGCGGTACAGGGGCCCATGACAGATTACGGGCCTGGCAGCAGCATGAGGAGTCGGTACGGGGGCCCATGGCAGATTACGGGCCTGGCAGCAGCAATGGGAGGCCCGTAATCTGCCAGCACCCTATGACAAAATGGAACCCACCAGCAGTGTGAGCAGACCTGAAAGTGGCACATGGCAGAGTGTGGCGATGGAGACAGCAGCAATGGGAGGCCGTACAGGGACCCATGACACACTCTGGACCTGGCAGCAGCATGAGGAGGCGGTACAGGGGCCCATGACAGATTACGGGCCTGGCAGCAGCATGAGGAGTCAGTACGGGGGCCCATGGCAGATTACGGGCCTGGCAGCAGCAATGGGAGGC
The DNA here is from genome assembly GCF_062004578.1 of Staurois parvus. Lineage (NCBI taxonomy): Eukaryota > Metazoa > Chordata > Amphibia > Anura > Ranidae > Staurois > Staurois parvus. Next base: position 10,179,135 of record NW_028318321.1, read on the forward strand.
CCTTAATCTGCCAGCACCCTATGACAAAATTGAACCCACTAGCAGTGTGAGGAGACCTGAAAGTGGCACATGGCAGAGTGTGGCGATGGAGACAGCAGCAATGGGAGGCCGTACAGGGACCCATGACACACTCTGGACCTGGCAGCAGCATGAGGAGGCGGTACAGGGGCCCATGACAGATTACGGGCCTGGCAGCAGCATGAGGAGTCGGTACGGTGTCCCATGGCAGATTACGGGCCTGGCAGCAGCAATGGGAGGCCGTACAGGGACCCATGACACACTCTGGACCTGGCAGCAGCCTGAGGAGGCGGTACAGGGGCCCATGACAGATTACGGGCCTGGCAGCAGCATGAGGAGTCGGTACGGGGGCCCATGGCAGATTACGGGCCTGGCAGCAGCAATGGGAGGCCCGTAATCTGCCAGCACCCTATGACCAAATGGAACCCACCAGCAGTGTGAGGAGACCTGAAAGTGGCACATGGCAGAGTGTGGCGATGGAGACAGCAGCAATGGGAGGCCGTACAGGGACCCATGACACACTCTGGACCTGGCAGCAGCATGAGGAGGCGGTACAGGGCCCATGACAGATTACGGGCCTGGCAGCAGCATGAGGAGTCGGTACGGGGGCCCATGGCAGATTACGGGCCTGGCAGCAGCAATGGGAGGCCGTACAGGGACCCATGACACACTCTGGACCTGGCAGCAGCATGAGGAGGCGGTACAGGGGCCCATGACAGATTACGGGCCTGGCAGCAGCATGAGGAGTCGGTACGGGGGCCCATGGCAGATTACGGGCCTGGCAGCAGCAATGGGAGGCCCGTAATCTGCCAGCACCCTATGACAAAATGGAACCCACCAGCAGTGTGAGGAGACCTGAAAGTGGCACATGGCAGAGTGTGGCGATGGAGACAGCAGCAATGGGAGGCCGTACAGGGACCCATGACACACTCTGGACCTGGCAGCAGCATGAGGAGGCGGTACAGGGGCCCATGACAGATTACGGGCCTGGCAGCAGCATGAGGAGTCGGTACGGGGGCCCATGGCAGATTACGGGCCTGGCAGCAGCAATGGGAGGCCCGTAATCTGCCAGCACCCTATGACAAAATGGAACCCACCAGCAGTGTGAGGAGACCTGAAAGTGGCACATGGCAGAGTGTGGCGATGGAGACAGCAGCAATGGGAGGCCGTACAGGGACCCATGACACACTCTGGACCTGGCAGCAGCATGAGGAGGCGGTACAGGGGCCCATGACAGATTACGGGCCTGGCAGCAGCATGAGGAGTCGGTACGGGGGCCCATGGCAGATTACGGGCCTGGCATCAGCAATGGGAGGCCCGTAATCTGCCAGCACCCTATGACAAAATGGAACCCACCAGCAGTGTGAGGAGACCTGAAAGTGGCACATGGCAGAGTGTGGCGATGGAGACAGCAGCAATGGGAGGCCGTACAGGGACCCATGACACACTCTGGACCTGGCAGCAGCATGAGGAGTCGGTACGGGGGCCCATGACAGATTACGGGCCTGGCAGCAGCATGAGGAGTCGGTACGGGGGCCCATGGCAGATTACGGGCCTGGCAGCAGCAATGGGAGGCCCGTAATCTGCCAGCACCCTATGACAAAATGGAACCCACCAGCAGTGTGAGGAGACCTGAAAGTGGCACATGGCAGAGTGTGGCGATGGAGAAAGCAGCAATGGGAGGCCGTACAGGGACCCATGACACACTCTGGACCTGGCAGCAGCATGAGGAGGCGGTACAGGGGCCCATGACAGATTACGGGCCTGGCAGCAGCATGAGGAGTCGGTACGGGGGCCCATGGCAGATTACGGGCCTGGCAGCAGCAATGGGAGGCCCGTAATCTGCCAGCACCCTATGACAAAATGGAACCCACCAGCAGTGTGAGGTGACCTGAAAGTGGCACATGGCAGAGTGTGGCGATGGAGACAGCAGCAATGGGAGGCCGTACAGGGACCCATGACACACTCTGGACCTGGCAGCAGCATGAGGAGTCGGTACGGGGGCCCATGGCAGATTACGGGCCTGGCAGCAGCAATGGGAGGCCCGTAATCTGCCAGCACCCTATGACAAAATGGAACCCACCAGCAGTGTGAGGAGACCTGAAAGTGGCACATGGCAGAGTGTGGCGATGGAGACAGCAGCAATGGGAGGCCATACAGGGACCCATGACACCCTCTGGACCTGGCAGCAGCATGAGGAGTCGGTACAGGGGCCCATGACAGATTACGGGCCTGGCAGCAGCATGAGGAGTCGGTACGGGGGCCCATGGCAGATTACGGGCCTGGCAGATGACGACGAGGCTGCCAAGTGCGATCAGCCTCATCATCATCAATTAGGGTCTCCGCCTCACTACTTGCCCCCTCGGCTGCGTGTGGGTCAGGAGACAGACCTGTCTCTAGACCGGCTACCGAGCCACTCTCCTCGCCAGTACTTCTTCGCCTGGCTGCTGAAGAGGCGGATGTCTCCCCCCGTTCCTGACCGCCCTCTGTTAGCTCTTCCTCACTGTACAGTGGGGCTGAGCCCACAGCATGCGATACTTCGCTTGGTGAGGGAACACCAAAGGAGGACAGGGGCAGGTAGAGGACACGTAATTTCAGTGGGCTTGCTCCCGGGCCATGCCAACTAACGGTTGTGTCTGACGTACCCACCGACCGTTGGCTGTAGGTGTCAGAGGTGACCTGGGAAGAGGAAGACGACCGAGCCAACCAATCGATGACGGCAGGGTTGTCGGTGGAGACACGACCGCTGGATGACACCGGGAGCACTGGCCTCTGGCTGCGACTAGTGCTGCCTCGACCCCTTCCTCTGCTGCCACATCTGCTCGCTCCTGAAACATTGCCTCCTCTGCCACTCCTCTGCGTGTTGTCTGACATACTCTTTAATTCAACGATTCTGTGTCCCTGAGTAACGATTCTGTGTCCCTGAGTAACAATTCTGTGTCCCTGAGTAACGATTCTGTGTCCCTGAGTAACGATTCTGTGTCCCTGAGTAACAATTCTGTGTCCCTGAGTAACAATTCTGTGTCCCTCAGTAACGATTCTGTGTCCCTCAGTAACAATTCTGTGTCCCTGAGTAACAATTCTGTGTCCCTGAGTAACGATTCTGTGTCCCTGAGTAACAATTCTGTGTCCCTCAGTAACGATTCTGTGTCCCTCAGTAACGATTCTGTGTCCCTGAGTAACGATTCTGTGTCCCTGAGTAACAATTCTGTGTCCCTGAGTAACAATTCTGTGTCCCTCAGTAACGATTCTGTGTCCCTGAGTAACAATTCTGTGTCCCTGAGTAACGATTCTGTGTCCCTGAGTAACGATTCTGTGTCCCTGAGTAACAATTCTGTGTCCCTCAGTAACGATTCTGTGTCCCTGAGTAACAATTCTGTGTCCCTGAGTAACAATTCTGTGTCCCTCAGTAACAATTCTGTGTCCCTGAGTAACAATTCTGTGTCCCTGAGTAACAATTCTGTGTCTGTCCCTGAGTAACAATTCTGTGTCCCTGAGTAACAATTCTGTGTCCCTGAGTAATGATTCTGTGTCCCTCAGTAACGATTCTGTGTCCCTGAGTAACAATTCTGTGTCCCTGAGTAACAAATCTGTGTCTGTCCCTGAGTAACAATTCTGTGTTCCTGAGTAACAATTCTGTGTCCCTGAGTAAGAATTCTGTGTCCCTCAGTAACGATTCTGTGTCCCTCAGTAACAATTCTGTGTCCCTGAGTAACAATTCTGTGTCCCTGAGTAACAATTCTGTGTCTGTCCCTGAGTAACAATTCTGTGTCCCTGAGTAACAATTCTGTGTCTGTCCCTGAGTAACAATTCTGTGTCCCTGAGTAACAATTCTGTGTCCCTGAGTAACGATTCTGTGTCCCTAAGTAACGATTCTGTGTCCCTAAGTAACGATTCTGTGGCCCTAAAGTCTCTGTGGCCCTAACTCTGTCCCTAATACACAGAGGTCTGTCTCTCTTGAATGACCGGAGGCTAATGGAGAATTCTAAGATGGCCGCAATTTATAACTCCACCATTACACAGTGCTGGCTGGCTGGCTGCTGATTGGCTAATGCGATCACATGTCATGAATGAATGCATTATGGGTCAGCGCGCCTTGTCTGCGCGCCTTCCCAGAGATCCCCGCTCCGTCGCCACACATGTCGCCGCCATTTTTGGGAAAATTCGATTCGTGCATCCAAAGTTTGCTAATTTTCGGATTCGGCGCGAATCGAATTTTTCCTAATCTTCGAAACGAATTCCACTTCGCCATGTTCGATTCGCTCATCTCTAATCAGCACCATGGGTTCTTCTAAGCAGTTGTCTAGAAAACTGAAACTGAAAATAGTTGACGCTCACAAAGCTGGAGAATGCTATAAGAAGATAGCAAAGCATTTTCAGATGTCAATATCCTCTGTTCGGAATGTAATTAAGAAATGGCAGTCATCAGGAACAGTGGAAGTTAAAGCAAGATCTGGAAGACCAAGAAAAATATCAGACAGAACAGCTCGCAGGATTGTGAGAAAAACAATTCAAAACCCACGTTTGACTGCACGATCCCTCCAGAAAGATCTGGCAGACACTGGAGTTGTGGTACACTATTCCACTATAAAGAGAAACTTGTAAAAATATGGTCTTCATGGAAGAGTCATCAGAAGAAAACCTCTTCTACATCCTCACCACAAAAATCATCATTTGAACTTTGCAAATGAACATATAGACAAGCCTGGTGCATTTTGGAAACAAGTTCTGTGGACCGATGAGGTTAAAATTGAACTTTTTGGCCGGAATGAGCAAAGGTACGTTTGGAGAAGAAGGGGCACAGAATTTAATGAAAAGAACCTCTGTCCAACTGTTAAGCATGGGGTTGGATCAATCATGCTTTGGGGTTGTGTTGCAGCCAGTGGCACAGGGAACATCTCACGAGTAGAAGGAAAAATGGATTCAATAAAATTTCAGCAAATTTTGGATGGTAACTTGATGCCATCTGTGAAAAAGCTGAAGTTAAAGAGAGGATGGCTTCTACAAATGGATAATGATCCTAAACACACCTCGAAATCCACGGGGGATTACATCAAGAGGCGTAAACTGAAGGTTTTGCCATGGCCTTCACAATCTCCTGACCTCAACATTATTGAAAATCTATGGATAGACCTTAAAAGAGCAGTGCGTGACAGACAGCCCAGAAATCTCAAAGAACTGTAAGACTTTTGTAAGGAAGAATGGGCAAAGATACCTCAAACAAGAATTGAAAGACACTTGGCTACAAAAAGCATTTACAAGCTGTGATACTTGCCAAAGGGGGCAGTACAAGATATTAACTCTGCAGGGTGCCCAAACTTTTGCAGACGCCATTTTTTTGTTTTCGGTTATTTTGAAAGTGTAAATGATGGAAATAAAATCTAACTTTTGTTGACATATTATAAGAATGTCTAATCTGTAATTTGATGCCTTTTGGAGATTTTTCCATCTTTCCTTGGTTTCTTTATGCACATTAATACAAATTTTTAGCTGGGGTGCCCAAACTTTCGATCCCCACTGTACCTATAAATTTAGTGGCCAAAATGTCCAACGAATAGTACTCTAGTGAAGAGGTCTACAGGATTCTGAGCATGTCAGTTGACAGCGAAGGAGAAGCCTCACTAACAGAATCAGGCTCAGAATATGAACCTGTAGACAGCAGCAACACCATGACAGTCAGCTCAGACAATGGAGTAGAGGTCCCTGCTAAGGTCAGGCATACCCAACCCTGTTTCCAGGTTGCTGAGGTGGTACAATTGCATGATGACTCTCATATGCAGTAGAGTGCCAGTACTAGTGCCGCTCTACCGTTTGGTGAACTGGCGAGCACCAACAGCCTAGTACATCCTGGTCTTATACATACCAGCACTGCAGTATCACTTGGTGATGTGGTGAGTCCCATAAGTGCAGTACAAGCTGGTGCGGTGGCGTGCACAAGTATTGTCCCACAACCACCAAGAATTTGCACACAGGGCCGTAGAGCCCCTAGTATCCTTCCAGATGTGCTTGCAAATCCCGATTGGCAGCCCACAAATTCTGCAGCACCTGTACTTCTCCCATTCACTGTCCAACCCGGAATGCAGGTGGAAACAGCAAATTTAACTACTCCCCTTGATTTTTTTGAGCTGTTTTTCACAGAATATCTGTATGCAATTTACATGCATAACAGTTTATCACCACCAACCCAAATTCAAACCTTGCCAGCATGGAAACCCATAACGGTTTCCGAATTTAAAGTTTTTTTGGGCCTAACCCTCAACATGGGTATTACTAAAAAAAAAAGTGAATTGTGGTTGTATTGGTCCAGAGACCTGATTCATCATATGCTTGTGTTCTCTGCTGCCATGGCCAGGCATAGATATGAGAGTATAATGCGTTTTATTCATTTCAATGACAATACACTCTGTAGTCCTCGGGGTGACCCTGAATTTGACTGGCTCCACAAAATTCGGCCCCTCGCAAATAACCTTAACCAAAAATTTTCAGATGTCTATACTCCCCAGTAAAACATCTGTGTGTTTTGTCCCTCATTAATTTTCTGGTCACCTTGCATTCAAACAATTTCTCCCCAGCAAGCGTGCCAGATATGGGGTCAAGATATATAAGACCTGTGAGAGGGCAACAGGCTATACATATAAGTTTCGGATTTATGAGGGAAAAGATAGTCACGTGGAGCCCCCCGGATGCCCAGACTACTTAGGGAGCAGTGGCAAGATAGTTTGGGACTTGGTATCATCCTTTTTCCATAGGTGGCACCACTTATATGTGGATAATTTTTATTTAACCGTGCCACTATTTAGACATTTGTACAATCTTGGAATTGGTGCATGTGGCATTTTGCGACCTAATCACTGGGGCTTCCCCCAATGGCTTGTAAATACCCATCTTAGAAAGGCGGAAAAAGCTTGCTTGAGAAATGAGGAATTGCTTGCAGTGAAGTGGAAGGACAAACGGGATGTTTTCGTCCTATCTTCCATTCACAAACACAACCATCCAAATTGCCATGGCAGCTGGTGTTGTTGAGAAGCCCCTCTGTGTCCATGACTATTCCCTTAAAATGGGAGGGATGGACTTCAACCACCAGATGATGAAGCCTTACTTAGTTTTCCAAAAAGCCAGATGCTGATACAAAAAAATGTCTGTTTATTTATTTCAGTTGGCTCTATATAATGCTTTTGTGCTTTACAAAGCAAGTGCACGAAGTGGATCCTTCCTAAAATTCCAGGTAGAGATCATCACAGCCCTTTTGTATCCAGAAGGTGCTGTGGCCAAAACCCCCAACCCAGATGCATTTTCCCGATGCCATTCCTGGTATCCCATCCCAAAGGACACCCCAAAAAAGATGTTGTGTCTGTAGCAGACAAGGAATTAGGCATGACACCCACTTTTTTTGTCCCTCCTGTCCTGGCCAACCTGGTCTCAGCCTCAAGGACTGCTTCCATTGCTACAACACACTAGTGGAGTATAAGTATAGGGTACAGCACATCAAAAGATGTCAGGTAGGTCATCAGGCAATCACATTTTGAGAGACCCTACAGTCTGGTTAAGTTCAAGTTAAAAAAAAAGTAAAAAACCCCCCAAAATAAAAAGTATAAGTACAAAAAAAATACTTGTTGTCGAGTTAATGTTCTACTGTTATAATTTTACTGTTTTGTTGATGACCATTGCTGTTATCTTTGCAGGAATGCCATTCAGCTGTAGCACCGACCTGTTTATTCTGACAGCAACAGGAACTTGCGCTCAGAATATACATAAGTCAGCGCGTACAATGCTTTTGGATGAGATTTTTCATCCACAGTTACAAAAGAGCATATATGCTCAAGCATGGGGTCCTAGGGTGGCCAGTGGGTGTATGGCCCCTATGCTTCAGCATATATATTTTATAATATTTTTGGGCACATATTTCAATAAAAAAAGGTTTTTTTATTGAGTTACTGTTTTATTGTGAACCAATGCTGTTTTCTTTGAAGGAATGCCATTCAGTTGCAGCACCGACTTGTTTATTCTGACAGCAACAGGGTCTTGCTCTCAAAATATACATAAGTGTATGCAGCGCTATTGGATGAGATTTTCATCCGCAGTTAAAAAAAAAGAGCATATATGACGAAGCATGGGGGCCTGGGATGGCCAGTGGGTGGATAGCCCCTAGATATATTTTTATTTTTTTATTTTTTGGGCAGAGATTTCTTCATCCACATCAACTGATGTGAATAGAGGAATCTGTTAGGTTCTGTTTTTTTCATTCAGCCTGACGAAAAAAAGAACATTTCATGTGTGCCCACCATTAGAAGTGAGTAGATGCAGAACAGTATATTCTAATGGTGGGCATACCACACACTTTTTCTGGCAGAGATTTCTTCTCTTTTTTTCATTCAGCCCACAGGCTGCATTAAAAAAAAAACCACTGCATATACACCCAACAAGGATCTGCGATGTACTGATACATCACTGGACTTTGAGTGGTTATACCAGGATGATGCCTGCAGCTGCAGGCATCATCCTGGTATCGTTTTTTTCAGACGGTGATCGCCTTTCATGTAAAAGCAATCATAGTGGCTAACTAGCTGCAGGATTGCTTTTACAAGCAGCGGAAGAAGATCACCCCACCCCACTGCCTTCTACGGCCTTCTCGGGCAGTCCCGCGCCATCGGGGAAACCTGGGAATGCAGCCGGTGTTTCTGCCAGCTGACCATAGAGCTGATTGGAGACCGGAATAGCACCAGCATCTCTATAGTCTAAAAAATCGGAAGCTTTGAGCATTTCATCACTTCAGGTTTGCAGGATATAAACAGCACCATTTATAAATTGGGAAAGCTGATCACACCGATCTTGGTGAGATTAAATAATGTAAGGGCAGATTAGATATATAGAGTATGATAAACCCCAGATTTCTCAAAAAAAGAATATATGCCAATGCCCATTGAAGTTGCAGGGGATATTTGCATTTCCTGTGATAGCATTGAAAATGATAAAAAAAAGAGAAAGGTACAGTGTAAAAATGATTAAAAAATCAAAATAACTAAAAAAACCCAAAACAAAACAAAAAAAAGTACCCCCGCCCCCTCACCTGTGTGCGCAATAAGTAAACAGCAGTTGCACCATGCATGTGAGGTATCGTCTTGAACGTCAGATCAAGGGCAGTAATTCTAGCACTAGACCTCCTCTGTAAATCTAAAATGGCATAAACTTCTAATGCTGGGCATAAAATACCCCCTCTCAAATGACCCCTTTTTGGAAAATAAACACCCAAAACTATTTTCTGAGAGGCATGCTAAGTCAATAGAAGAATATATTTTTTTACCACAAGTTTTTGGAAAATGACAAAGAAAAAAACCTGTCAATTAAATGATATATTGCTCACACATGCCATGGATATATGTGTAATTACTCCCCAAAATACATTCTGCTACTTCTCCCAAGTGTGGGGATACCACATGTAGGAGACATTTGGCAGCGTAGCAACATACAGGACCCCAAAATCCATTAAGCACCTTCAGGCTTTTAAAGAGCTTTATTTCCTCATTACACTTCCTGACTACCTATCACAGTTTTGGAGGCCCGGAAATGTCAGAATAACCCCCCCCCCCCATGTGACCCTTTTTGGAAAGTAGACACCCCAAGGAATTTGATAAAATTCATGGTGAGTATTTTGCATATCTCGTTTGTTGCCACAAGTTTTTGGAAAATGAAGAAAGAAAAAGAAATCATAGTTTTTCTTTTCTTCTTTTATTTTACAAAACCTTGTGAGAAAAAAATGATCTGCAAAATATTCAGCATGCCTCTTATTAAATTCCTTGGGGTGTCTACTTTCCAAAAAGGGGTCATTTGGGGGGGGGGGGGGGGGTTGGTGCTATCCTGGCATTCCATTTTTTTGTCATTTTCCAAAAACGTGTGGTAAAAAATACAGCGTTCCATTGACTCAACATGCTTCTCAGCAAATAGTCTGGGGTGTCTACTTTCCAAAAAGGGGTAATTTGTGGGGGATTGTGTTATCCTGGAATTTCAGAGCCTCTGAAACTGTGATAGCTAGTGAGGAAGTGAAATGAGGAATTTATGTACCGTCAGGCTTTCAAAGGGGTCATTGGATTTTTGGCTCCTGTATGCGGCTAGGCTCCCAAAAAGTTTCACATTTGTGGTATCCCCATACTCAGGAGAAGTAGCAGAATATATACCATATTTTTCGCTCCATAAGACGCACCTGACCATAAGATGCACCTAGGTTTTAGAGGGGAAAAACAAGAAAAAAAAATATTCTGAACCAATGGACTGCAGACACAGTACAGGGGATGACCAGAGACTGCGGACACAGTACAGGAGATGACCAGAGACTGCGGACATAGTACAGGAGATGGCCAGAGACTGCGGACATAGTACAGGAGATGACCAGAGACTGCGGACATAGGACAGGAGATGACCAGAGACTGCAGACAGTGCAGGGAATGACCAGAGACTGCGGACACAGTACAGGAGATGACCAGAGACTGCGGACACAGTACAGGAGATGACTAGAGACTGCGGACATAGTACAGGAGATGACCAGAGACTGCGGACATAGTACAGGAGATGACCAGAGACTGCGGACACAGTGCAGGGGATGACCAGAGACTGCGGACACAGTGCAGGGGATGACCAGAGACTGCAGACAGTGCAGGGAATGACCAGAGACTGCAGACAGTGCAGGGAATGACCAGAGACTGCAGACAGTGCAGGGAATGACCAGAGACTGCTGACACAGTACAGGAGATGACCAGAGACTGCGGACATAGTACAGGAGATGACCAGAGACTGCGGACATAGTACAGGAGATGACCAGAGACTGCGGACATAGTACAGGAGATGACCAGAGACTGCGGACAAAGTACAGGAGATGACCAGAGACTGCAGACAGTGCAGGGAATGACCAGAGACTGCGGACACAGTACAGGAGATGACCAGAGACTGCGGACACAGTACAGGAGATGACCAGAGACTGCGGACATAGTACAGGAGATGACCAGAGACTGCGGACATAGTACAGGAGATGACCAGAGACTGCGGACAAAGTACAGGAGATGACCAGAGACTGCAGACAGTGCAGGGAATGACCAGAGACTGCGGACACAGTACAGGAGATGACCAGAGACTGCGGACACAGTAAAGGAGATGACCAGAGACTGCGGACATAGTACAGGAGATGACCAGAGACTGCAGACAGTGCAGGGAATGACCAGAGACTGCGGACACAGTACAGGAGATGACCAGAGACTGCGGACACAGTACAGGAGATGACTAGAGACTGCGGACATAGTGCAGGGGATGACCAGAGACTGCGGACACAGTGCAGGGGATGACCAGAGACTGCGGACACAGTGCAGGGGATGATCAGAGACTGCGGACACAGTGCAGGGGATGACCAGAGACTGCAGACAGTGCAGGGAATGACCAGAGACTGCAGACAGTGCAGGGAATGACCAGAGACTGCAGACAGTGCAGGGAATGACCAGAGACTGCTGACCTTTGGGGAGGGAGGGGGAGCGGGTACCTGAATTTGACAGGTACCAGCTCCCACTTCCGCGGAGTTATCCTTCCTTCCTTCTTCCCGGGCCGGCTTCTGTGACAGCCGGTGCCCACTACGCATGCGCGAGAAGCGCTGCGCTTTGTGAATGGCCCGGCGCCTTCTGGGACCTGTCATGTGTCCCAGAAGACACCGGATCATTCACAAAGCGCAGCACATGCGCAGTGAGCACCCGGCTGTCACAGAAGCCAGCGCGGGAAGACTGCGCAGCGCTGGAGCGAGGAACAGGTAAGGCCCTGCAGGAGAGAACAGCTGAGCGGCCGGCCCGGTATTCTGACATGGTGGCGGCAGAAATACCGGACCGGCCGCTTTATATTCGCTCCATAAGACGCACTGACATTTTCCCCCCTTTTCTGGGGGGAAAAAAGTGCGTCTTATGAAGCGAAAAATACGGTACCCATGGCATGTGTGAGCAATATACCATTTTCCAAAAACTTGTGGGAAAAATTTTTTCCATGGACTCAACATGCCTCTCAGCAGATAGCTTAGGGTGTCTACTTTCCAAAAAGGGTTGTTTTTGTACAACCCTGGCATTTTAGCACCTCAAGAAATCTGATAGGCAGTCAGAAAGAAAAACCTGTGTAAATTTCAGTATATATACCATAGTTTGTAGACGCTATAACTTTCACACAGACCAATTAATATACAGTTATTGGGATTTTTTCTTACCAAAGACATTTTGGCCTACCAAAAGACATTTTGGCCTACATTTATGAAGCAATTTGAGTTTATTGGATATTTTATGACAGAAATGAGAAAATATCTTTTTTTTTTCAAAATTTTCAGTCTTTTTTTGTTTATAGTGTAAAAAAAAACCCCAGAGGTGATCAAATACCTCCAAAGAAAGCTCTGTTTGTGTGAAAAAAAATAACACATATTTCATTTATGTACAAAATTGCATGACCGTGAAATTGTCAGTTAAACTAGTGCAGCGCCATATAGCAAAAAATGCTTGTTTTTTTCAGGTCAAATTCGGCTATGATTTGGTGGTGAATGGTAATGGATATCTTCTGATTTTTTTTTATCAAAGGAAAACTGGCCCTAAATAGTAAAAAAAAAGTTTTTTTAAATTTAGCAGTATATTTCTTACTACTACCATAACCTACCACCAAGGAACAACTCAAAATAAATTCTAAATCCTCCTGCACTGCCAGTCACTAACTTATGTATACGAGTTGCAGCAAGCACCTAATTGTGTTCCCACAAATCCAATTGTTGTTGTAGTTGTGATGATATGTACAGTTTTACTAACATATGTGGAAGTTGCAAAATTGTGTTTAGGCATTTACCCCTAGATTTGTTTTACCCCTAGGTGTGAAGGGTTTAATGACATTTTATTTTTGTGTTTCCTTTTAGAAAGGATTATATAAGTGTGCCAGCTTAATGTGATCACAGTTATTTTGAATGTTTTCCAGATATGGTAAAATGAAGTGATTATTCAGTTCCAATGTATCTTTGCTAAGTTATATTTGATACTGAATTTATTATGAGCTCATTAACCTCCCTGGCGGTATGATCATGTCAGGAATTTTGTGCTGAAAGCGGTACCATTTTTTTGCATGGAAATATGTAGTTTTTAATTGTAGGCTGTAATTTTTAGGAATAACTCACTGAAATCTATCCGAAAAAGAGTCTATTAAACATTCCGGATATGATAAAACTTGAAACACGAAATCATAAATTATAATTTAATAAATAATCATAAAAAATAATAATATAATAATAATAAATTTAATTCAATAATATAATCAAACCAAAAACACTGAAATTTGAAATACAGAGGCAAATTCGCACATCGCTGAGCAAAGTCGCAAAATCGTTTTCAGTGTCTGATGACAAATTTCCCCACAAATCATTATCACTCAATTCTGCAAGTGGTTCTGATTTACTATCGCTGTTCTAAAACCGCTTTTGACGTAAAGGGACGCTTTTTGGCCGCCATGGACTTTTCTAAGTTTCCAGGCAGAAAGAACAGTCAAAATGCAGGCAGGGCACAGGACAAAGCAGTAGAGACAAAATGTATGTGAAATGCAGTGAAAAAGCAATGACAGCAAAAATGTCATTTTTTAAAAATTTAAAATTTCCCGCCGGTTCCGCCGCCCGAACGTTCCGACGTCACGGGGACTGGAACACGGAAGCCAGATGCCGGCATCCGCCGGAGGAGATGGACGGGGACGCTGCAGGGGACCCATCGTGGGAGCGAAGGACAAGGTAAGTGCTGCAGGGACCCCCAGAGAACGCTGCATGGTAAGCCCGAGTGTAGCTCGGGGTTACCGTTCTTGGTATAGAAATTCTACCCCGAGCTACACTCGGGAAAACCGCCAAGGAGGTTAACCACTTTACAACCATGCTATAGCTGAATGACAGCTACAGTGCGGTTGTCCAGTTCTGGGAGGGCGTCATATGATGTCCTCCCAAAATGTGCCCCCCGCGTGCACCCGGCGCTGTTTGGGATCACTATGTCCTATGGACACAACTGATCACATGACAAGGTAAAAGGCCAATCACAGTGGCCTTTTACCACGTGATCAGCTGTGTCCACTGACACAGCTGATCACAACATAAATACAGTTGCTGGTTATCGGCAGCACTTTCCTCATGCTGTCACAGTGTGGAGAAAGTACTGCCAATAACCGGCAAGTGTCAGAGGACATCTGCACTGATAATCAGGGCACGGACTATGAGTGCAGCCCCAAAAGTGTGTTATCCTGGAAGCCCTTTTTAAAGGTGTAAGAGGTATTGGGGATTTCTTTGCTAGCATATTTTTGTGGTTTACATGTGTAATGTCCTGCCATTTTTCCTTCTGTCTCGTCAAGTGCTCCAGTCCCTGCTGCAGAGAAACACCCCATAAAAGAATATTATCATGCTTTACTGTAGGACTGGTGTTATTTGGATGGTGAGTTGTATTGGATTTCCACAAGACATATCGTTTAGGCCCTTTTCACAGTTATGGTCTGATCAGGTCCGTCTGTCAGTTTTTCAGGTGGACCCGATTGGACCATCCATAGCTCTCTATGGAGCGGCGGGTGTTAATGGATATGTGTCCGCTGACACCCACCGGCATCCAATCCTGTACACTAAAAACAAACAGATGGGGATCAGTTCTCCATCTGTCTGCTGGATCGGTTCAGATGTCAGTCAGGTGGAAACGGACAGGTGGTCCGTTTCCATCTGACCGCCCCAAAGAAAACAGTGGGCTGTGTCTGCTCTGCAGCAGTGAAGCGAACACAGACCTGTTATCCACTTGCTCAGCGTGGATCAAAGGAGAGATCCCACACTGAACAAGTGGATCCACTGACAGGTCTGCCCCAATTGAAAGGGGCCTTAGTGTTGAGGCCAAATAATTCAATTTTAGTCTCATCTACCCATAACACCTTTTTCCATGTGGCCTCAGAATCTTCAAGGTACATTTTGGCAAAGCTCAGTCATGACTGCATGTGACCTTTCTTTAGAAGTGACTTTTTTCTTGCAACCCTCCCATACAAGCCACATTTATGGAAAATGTGTGATATTGTTAGCCACACCTGATTGAGTTTACAAGTAATTTTTAGGAGGGGGGGTGATCCTTTTTCCAACTCAGTGATTCTGTTTTTGAATTTTTTTTCCTGATATGTTGGTGTTATATATTTTCACTTGAATGGTATAAATTGCAGTAAATACAGCTGGATAAAACAAAAACTGTATATGTCTTAATTTCAGGCTGCAAAGCAATAAAATATGATTTTAAAGGAGGGGGGGGAGAAGGGGTGTGATTCTTTTCTATACCCACTGTACATGTTCTTGAACACAAGCACACATCTAATCAATCCTCCTCACATCTGAAGTTATCCAAATTCTCCACAAGCAACAGACCTATGTGTACAGGCCTCCATACACCTACTACCAGGACCAGGTTGAGGGGTAGGTAGACGAGGCACCCTCCTTGGGTGTTTCAGCAGGAGGAGGGGTAAGCAAAAAAGTATGGCCTGCTATATAAAATGCTGAGCTAGTTCAAAAACCATGGGGGGAGGGGTACACTTTGACCTTGGATGCTAAAGAACCTTGTCCTGGCACTGCGTACTGCAGGTATATGGCAGTGGCCTGACCATTCTGCCAAAATCTTACTAAAACTAAATTCATATTTGACCAAAACTACAGCTACTCGTCCTCCCCCCCCTCCCCTCCCCAAACAAGATCTAAAAATATAGATATCCCTGTTAAAATAAGAAAGGCTAAGACTGCAAGATTAATTACCATTTTTAGTATGCGCTCTGTTTAGTAGTTGGGCACATCATACATCGTGACAGCTTTCTCTCCTGTCAATACAGAAAAAAGAAGAAAGATTTATCAAATTCTGAAATACTTTAACTAACATTGTTTGGAACATACAGAGGTAGCTGTCATCTGTTACATCCAACGGTACACAATCCTTACATGCAGACAGATGTTTACACAATTATGACAGCTGTCCTGACAGGTTCCCTTGAAAGAAAATTAGATGGTTTAGGGTCTTGGTCAGTGGGCTTTTGACCACTTTAAGTGGGTTTGGCATTCCCATGCAAGTCAATGGGAATGCAAAACCCACTTGAAGTAGGTCAACTTCAGCTCAGAAGCAGGTCAAATACACCAGTCCATGAATTCTAAACAGCCTCTGCAGCTTTTCAAACTGATGTCATTGACAGAAGCCTAAAGTCCATCGACATAGGCCCTTAAACATAAGATGTTTCTCTGGCACCAACAGATTCTAGAATAAAAGCCTATTTGGTCACTATTGGTTGCTGAATAAAGTCCTGCAAAGTCCCACAACTGCATGTTTATTGTGCCAGTAAAGCCCACCTAAAGCAACTTCCTGTTATGGTGTGGCAACAATACTGCACTGGTTCTGAACTCAGAGCAGATTTGCCACTCTCTGTAAGCTTCCACTACATTGGGATAAAAAAAAAAAAACTTTGCAGGAGACTTGGCTATCAGCATTGTCACTGCTAATTCACAATCCTATAGCTTATCATTCAACACCTAGCCACACCTGGTCCTGCTCACTGCTTTCTGGATTGCATTCTTTTGCTGAAGCCCTCCCATTGGGAGCTACAGTGTCTGGGAGGGGGAGCATGTGAAGCACAAAAGAATGAGGATTTGGCTCAGTCTAGGAAAATAAATTATTTTATTTGCATTATGAGGCTTGTGCATCCCATAGTAACTAGATTTAGTAATTGTTTAGACTGTCATACAGGAGTCTTTGTACTGTACTGTACATTAAATACTTGAGGATTTTGAACAAAAGAGAAATGTCCTAAATAAACTTCAACATTTTTAGAATGTCCAGCTCCTGCTTCCACTCCCTCACTACTATTACTGGCTGTAAAAATGACAGCCGGTAAATACTTTGTAGTACCCAGGATGAGGAGCTGTCAAAATGCAGTTGTTCCTGTGTAAATGGACATTTGCAGATTGTCTGCAAGTGTCATTGTGGAAATACAATGAATCAATGTTTCTTCACTATTTCATTCATATGTAGAAGGTGTGACATTTCATTTGCATATGATATTGATTAAAAAAACCTTACACATTTTGTAAAATAAAATGTAAAAAATACATATTATTTGTTTTGCTAAGTTATCACTATGCAAACTGGCATATAGTGGAAATATAAAACTTAATGAGTAATTACTGTAGACAGGTATTAGAGCAGAAGTGGTAACGAGGATATAAAGTTGAAAAACACAGGAGTCTTTGACAAGTCCTTTATTAAAAGAAGAAAAATGAAAGAATGTCCCCTGAAGTAGATCCAACGTCAATCATGATGCCTGCCGCCAGCACTACCCGAATAAAAGGAAAAAAAAAAAGTCTCAGCTCCCGACGCAGGCTCCCGACTGTCTGACTGCTCCGCTGGCTTGACAGTTCTTAAATATGTAAGGGGCAGGGCCACCCAGGGACATCACTGTGTGACCCCGCCCCTTAAGGGGTCATCAACCGGGGCATGCAGGGTCAATTATGCCACAAGGAGGTGGGGCCACACACGTGAGGTCACTGGGTGGCCTCGTCCCTTACATATTTAAGAACTGTCAAGCCAGCGAAGCAGTCAGATGGCCGGAAGCCTGAGTCAGGAGCGGATTTTTTTTTTCTTTTTTTGAGTAGCGGCCGTGACGGGCATCGTGATTGACATTGGATCTACTTCAGGGGACATTCTTTTATTTTTTTTCTTTTAGCACCCCAAAGCACCCCCCTTGTTGAGGGCATGTAGCCTGGTATGGTACAGGAGGGAGTGGGGGCTCACTTGTCCCTCCTTTCCTGACCAGCCGGGCAACTCGCTTGGATAAGGGTCTGGTGTGGATCTTGGGGGGACCCCACGCCATTTTTTTTTATTTGAGCCTGGGGGTTCAACTTAAAACCCATACTAGATCTAAAGGGCTTGGTATGAATGGAGGGGGGACCCCGCGATGTTGTTTTATTATTTTTTAAATAATTTTAATTATTGTAAGTTGTCAGTCTGCCCCTGCCCTGAAGCTTATTTTTTTAAATATATAATTTAGGATCCCTCATTAACTTGAAATAATAGTCTAAACGATAAAATAAAATTTCTGTTAAGAGATATATTTTTTTCAAATGGAAAGCCTATTTTAATTTTCTTGTTTCAAAAGCATATATAATGTTACAACAAGGGCAGGGCAATGTTCCTGGGCACTCAGCTTCTAACTTCAGCTTGTTCAATTAAGCTTTGGCAATAAAATCTGGAAGCTGATTGGTCTCTATGCAGAGCTGCACCAGATTGTGCACTCTTCCATTTTAAATAATAAACCCTAATGAGAGCAGGAGGGAGGAAGGGAACACATGGAACACCTCTGTTCTGGACCTTATGATTTTTAAAAGTGTAAATGTTTTAGTAACTTTAGAGTACCTGTTGCATAGTAGTCAATGACCTTAATCATTTTAGGTTTTTGATTTTGTACTGTAAATTCTTCTTCGGCTGAAAAGAAAAAGGTCTCATATGTTCTTATCAACTGTGGAAAACAATGGGAAACAGTAGCTATAAATTAAAATAATGATTAGTCTTCAAAATCAGAAACTAGCATGAAGTGGGACAATAAGAGGAGTAAAACACTGTAGAGGAAGATAGGTGATGTGAGCAAAGAGCTAAAGAGTGAAAACGGTATGAAAGCAAACAATGGCATTAGAAGCAAAGTCCAGGTCTGAAAAGGTAAGAAGAAAGCAGGGCGGAAGAAAAAGGACTGGTGGAAAAATTGTGGATAAAGGAATAAAGGACAAGAGTATAACAGACCAGTAAGTCTGGATGAATTCGTAAAGAGTACAAAGGATATCATATGAAAGCCAAGTAAAGAAGAAAAATGTTGAGAAACCAGAAAATGAAAAATGAGGAGGAAACAAAGTGGAGTTTTACTGTTGTTTTTGGTTATTTAAAGCTTAAAGCAATATTAAACCCAAAGCCAAAAATTTTACATATTGCAGCCTACTAATCCGTAGATGTGGTGGCTGTATTTGTTTTCTTTCTTTAGGCATTGTTTCCTTGGTTTTCACCTGGTGATCTGGCTACTTCTTGTATTAGAGTGCCACCATTTTGGGTGAAGGCGCAACATAGACACCTTTGGACAGCAGCATTGTCAGTCTGGGTGGAAGGGAGTGGTAAATGTACTAGCAAATTTAGGCCTTGTTCACACAGGGCATATGAATCTGTACCCTGTGATGACTGTGTTTACCCAAACAGGGATGCACCGGTATCAACCCTGGGTGCATTCAAGGCTGTGCACCCACACGGATGTCACATTGGAAGCAGCAGCTGTTTCTGTGTAGCCACTGCATCCCAATTGACAGCAATGGGACTGCCTATAAAGACATGCACGGAACATCCCTGTGTGAGTGAACATGGCTGTCACAAGGGGCACAGATCCAAACGACCCATGTGAATGAAGAAAAAACCTTTTGGGATAAAAATTTTGCATAGATAAATAAAAGCTGATCACTGTAAGCACCCCTGCCAGTGGTAAATGGTTTGTTTCAAGCCTCTAACTCAGTATTTCTCAACTGGGGTTCCGCAAGAAGTCCCCAGGGGTTCTGCAGAGATCTACCCATCAATCACTGACAGCTGATGGGTAGATCGGGTCTCAGCCAATACATGCAGAGTAGCGCGGGAAGTGGCTGTAATAAGACCTCTCTCAAAGTGTGATCCTTCCTACAGCCCCCCTTTCTTCCTGTCTACCCCAGGTGCTTGTATGTGACACCACCTGGGATGGACAAGAAGAAAAGGGGGCCAATGGGAAGGATCGTGCTATGAGAGAGGTCTTATTACAGCCACTTGCTGCTGCCCCCCATGTAATGTGCCCTATTGTGCCCCATAAGGTGTCCTGCTGCCACCACCCCATTTAATGTGCCTTATTGTACCCCATAACGTGTCCTGCTGTGCCCCCTGTAATGTGCCCTAGTATGCCCCATAATGTGCACTGCTGTCTCCCCTGTAATGTGTCCTCCTGACCTCCTATTTTCTGCCCTGCTGCCCCCTGTGCACTGCTTATCTCGCGTTAAACCCAGAATTGAGCATCTGTGCAGAAAAAAGCACACGTTTCACATAAAATAGGTACGTTTTCTTCTAGGGACGGTTAGTGTTTTACTGTCATCTGCCGTTCCTATTGCTATTTACTGGATGCATCCTTGTCCTTTCAAATAAAATTTGCTTTATCCAAACGTTATCACACCATGGGCATCTTTTTGCTTTGACCCCGCATGGGGAGAACCCCCTTTTTTTCAGAAGCTGTGTTACTCCGATTCCATCCAGAGTGGGAGGTTTCTATTTGCTGCAAAAGTAACACCCACACATCCCTTAAGGGGAACTCTGTGTCGGAGCCTTATTTGCTGTGACCCTGGACCTGTCTGATCTAAAGAGGGATGAATTAGATGTATACTTCCAGTGACACCAGGGAATAACTATTATACACTGCACTGTAAGTGTGGTTCCGGTGAGTGGGCATTTCTTACATTCCGTATTGAGGAACATCCACTGATTGGGAATAACTGAGGACTATTGATTTAAGCGCTGCACTATTTCTTTGATATTATTTATTGAGGTTTTACTGGTTGCCTTGAGTGTACAGCTGCTGAACTGATTAGCGCTCACTTTTTTACTTTGTTTACCTATTATGTAATATGCCCTGCCTCCATATAATGTGCCCTGCTCCCACATAATGTGCCTTACCTTCATGTAATGTGCCCTGCCTCCATTTAATGTGCCCTATCCCACATAATGTGCCCTGCCTCCATGTAATGTTTTCTGATCCTACATAATGTGCCTTGCCCCCCGTAATGTGCCCTGCCTTCAAGTAATGTGCCCTCCTCTTGTGTAATGTACCCTGTTACCACATAATATGTCCTTCTTCCATGTAATGTGCCCCCCCCCCCCCACCTGCACAGTTTATCCCAAGTTGGACCCAGAATTGAACATCTCGGCAGAAAAAGAAAGCACAAGTTTCACAATAAATAGGTACGTTTTAATATTTATTCTTTTATTTAATGCTATTTCTGAAAATAATTGTTATTATCAAAAGCTCATTGATCATACCAATGTTCTGTGAGCTGAGCATCATTTCAGGGGTTCCCCAAGATCTCAATCTTTTTGCCAGGGGTTCCTCTAAGGTAAAAAGGTTGAGAACCACTGGCCTAAGGCATTACCCCAGTTTTGAGGAACAGGGGACCTTAAGAGCCCTGTCACACTCACCTCTCACGTAACCCTTCTGGAGCTCTGCCCACCAGCCAATGAGGAGTAATGTTGAGTCCGCACATATCAACTCTCCCATCCACAGGACAGTATTATCAGTGCTGGGCCTACAAGGAGGGGCGCACCACAGGACAGCGTTATCAAAACGGCAGATGAGGGGTTAGTGGAGTCACAGCAGTGCGGAAGTTGCCATATCATGTCTTGGCCTGCAGCTGCTATGTACTGAATTTTCTCTGTCAGCCATGAGACACTGGAAACCTGTAATTGACTTTTTTCGACCCCCCCCTCCTTCTAGGTCTAACACAGAGAGAGTTACGGGTTACAGCACGTGTAAATTGTTAGCCCCACTCCTGAACTGCCAAAGGCTGCCTTGCCCATCCCCCACTTAATTTGTATCGCTTTAATTTTTTTTCCCATTACGGGTGTGAGTAGGGCCTCATGTCTAAGTTTTGGCTAAGGCCTCACAAAACCTAGAGCCGCCTTTGCCTGAGGTCTCAAACTTTTTGCCAGGGGTTCCATGAAGGTAAAAAGGTTGAAAAACACTGCTCTGATACATCTACAGGACAGCTCCTCTGAAAAAGAACAGACTTACTGATCAGATCATCAGGTGAAAATTAAGGAAAGAAAGCCTAAAAAAACAAAAAAACAAATGCAGCCACCACATCAAATAATTGGTAAGCTACAGTATAATAAATGTTTGTGGTTAGTTTATTCTGGTTAGTAGAATGTATTTTCATGCATATGTTTTACGCGCATAACATTTAAGCGTCTTTAGGCACGTTCGCATGTTTGTTCTCCTGAAATGCTACTTTCAAGAACACGCCTTTGGTTGGTTTTTTACTGCTTGAAAATGCTCTTTTTCGAATACACCTGTAAATGCCTATGTGAGCATGGACACATAGCCTTGCATAGAGGTGCTTTTACAGGCTGAAAAAAAAGCACTCAACTATATAAGCAGCATTTTGTAAGCTCCGTGTGCATGAGCCGTTTGTTTGACCTTGTTCATAGTTTCTTGTCATCATACCTCTGAAATATAAATATTTACAAGGTCTTCCTCTTTTTCAGCTCTCTTCACCAAGCCCTTTGTCATCTGAAGAAAAATTAGAGGGAAAAAAAAAAGTTAGTAAGTACACTATATCACAGACACTATACAGTGGTAGTATCTAATCCTCAAACTAAAACTCAGGCAAAACATATAAAATATTAGTAGTATTACAGTAAAAACGTTGAGACTCATTACAAGACTCCTGAACAGGGACATCTAAAGCAATAATTTTCTCCTGAATTAAAACTATGTATTGCTTTATCAAAAGTGTTATCCAAGCTGTAGGCAGGTGCAGTCTGCTGTCTCCACTGTAGGTGAGTGGTGCCACAGCCTGGAGAGGAAGTCAGGAGAAACGTAGTTTCTCTATGGTTTTCTGGCCCCAGAAGGCAGCGTTCCCGTTGGGTGTGCTGCATTCAGGTGACCCTTGGCAGCCATTTTGGTTCAGCAGAGGCTTTATAAGTCCTTTTCCCATGTTTTGGCACACATTTGCATGTGGGTAGAGTAGGGTCAGATACCACGCATGTTAGGTACAGATCTAGACGCAGAGAAAGGTTCCTGAGGAGTAAGGAAAGCATCGCAGCTTCTCTAAGCACCTTACTGCTTGGGTATGAGACGGGCAGGCCACATTCTGTCACACAACACAGGTGTTGTTGGTTTGCCTGAAACGTGCTCTTCACTTGCTGTTTGGACCCATGAGTGTTCCCGGCTGGGGTGTCTTTCCACCAGGTTTGTTGCTCCAATTTTACATTGCTCCAATACAAGTTCCTTTATCACACCTGGTCTGCGTGTGTTATTGCAGCCACATCACATTACACCTCACCTACAATTTACATATTGGTGTTAATTTTTTTAAAATTCAGGTAACTATTAACTGCAGTTGGCTTTTAAGGGTTCAAAAATCAAGGAGGTATATGACACCTTGCGGACTTATCGCTTTTATGTACAAGTTACATTCATTTTTTTTGGAACTTCTGTTTATTAAAGGTTTGAAAAAAAGTAGGTACAAAACATGTCCTTGGGGCATACCCCAGCCCACAACATTCGTATATTCAGGAGAGGAATAAATATGGCAATTCACCCCAGGACCCTCAGAATCTCAGGGGTAAACATGAATGGCATAGCAAACACTATCCCCTAGATTTATGCAAAAGAATCAAGCATAACATTCACAATATAGTAATGAGGTCAACAAGCTAATCCCCCAGTAGTAGCCAGGGTCCCAGCCCCAACTTCCAGGGAATCAGTGGTAGAGGAAGAAGACATCCACAAATTCCATACTTTGTCAAACTTTTGGGGACAACCTCAAGATAAAGAAGTCGCCTTGTAAAGGGGAATGACAGTGTTAATCTGTTTTTTACGAAAGGGCAGAGTTGGGGCCTGATGTGATTTCCATTTCAGCACAATAGCCTTCCTGGCATAAAATAACAAGAGGCCCAACAGTGTAAGGGCCACCCTGGTAAACGCCAATGGCTTTACAAGTCCCAGCAGGCATACCCCCTCTGTCAGAGGAATAGAGACATCCATTAGGGTAGATATAAATTGAGTCACTTCCGACCAATAGGTTCTAATCAGTGGGCAGTCCCAAAATATATGCGTGAATACAGCAGGGTTCCATAGACACCTCCAACATTTAGAGGTGATTGTGGGGTAAATGCGATGTGGAGTAAAATTTATTCTATGTAAAATGTTGAATTTAATTAATCAATTTCTCATTGCTCCCAATTGTTGAAAGAGGTACTCTCACATATCCTCCCAGTCCTCACCATCCAAATCAGGCTCCTCCGCTCGCCACAATGTTTGTAGTGCATTTAACCCCACATCTATCGATGACAGGAGGGTTTTATAAATCTTGAAAGTGGTTTGGATAAGTTATTTTCTCTAAGGGTAGTTTCCACATCATTCAAATCTAGATGGAGTTCCATGAAGTCAAATTGCGAGTGATAGGCATGTCTGAGTTGCAAGAATCTGAATAGGAAAGAGTTTGGTAGATTAAAGCTATTCTTCAAAGTGTCAAATGCGGCTAGTTTCCCTCCCAGACAGATATGGTCCAAGTATTTAATCCCCTTGGTAGCCCACAGGGAAGGGTCCAGTATGGACTGAAATTCCAGGAGACTAGGATTGAACCAAAGTGGGATGTGTGGAGATCTGCTTCCACTAGAGATGCTGGGTTTAACTTCTGCAATATGCCAGACTTTAATGACTGCCTGCATTGCTGGGGTGAGGGGTGGGCACTCGGCCAGCAGTCCTCTGTAGAGGAGGTTGCATAGGGCTTCATAGGATCTCGAGTAAACTGCCTCCAGAACTACAGAGGTATTTGTGTAGTCAAAAATTAAGCAATTATGGACATAGTCGCCAGATAGTAGGTGTAGAGGTCCGGACATGCTAGTCCTCCCTGCTCTTTCGCCAATGGTTCCATAGCCAATGCAAACAGAGCAGGGGAAAGAGGACACCCCGCCACGTCCCCCTCGGTATGGAAAAGGGATCCGAGAGCCTTCTACCCAATTTAATCTGTGCCAAAGGCATTTTGTATAAGATCTCAATCCATCTATGGAAAATGGGGCCAAACCCAAATGCTTCAAGGACAGCTATCATATAGTTTCAAAGGACAAAATCAAATGATTTTTCAATGTCCAAAGTAATGAAAACCCTGGTAGCAGTATCCTCTGGAGGTAGTTGGAGGTGTGTGAGAACCCTGTGAATATTGATATCCATGGATTTTCCGGGGATAAATCCGGTTTGGTCAGCATTGATTATGGATGTCAGAACCTTCATTAGTCTGGTGGCTAGAACTTTAGTCAATATTTTTAGATCATAATTTAGTAAGGAAATAGGTCTGTAAGAGGAACAACAAGTCAAGTCCTTACCAGGTTTTAGTAATAATACTATATGTGCTTGATATATAGAAGCAGGAAGCTCACCAGCCTCCAGACATGAATCAAATAACACTTTCAGCTTAGGAACCAGTATAGATGAATGTTCTGCATACAATTCCCCAGGAAGTCCATCTGGGCCTGGGGATTTATGGAAAGGAAACAAGCAAATAGCAGCCTCTGTTTTAAGAGGGGTTATGGGAGACTCCAACCCACCCACCTCCTCCAGGAAGAGGGAGGGAATATGAATCCCACCCAGCGCACCCTCCAGAGCCTGTGCCAAGCCAGATGGGGTGACACCATACAATGAGCTATAAAAGAATGGAATTTCTGCAAAATAGCAGCAGGCTCAGTGATACTACTGCCTGTTGAGGATTTGAGTTCTGGGATAACTGTTTGATAACAGGGATCAGCCACCAGATTTCCAGGAGCCGTCCGTTTTTGTCACCAAACTTAAACAGCTGACTGGTCAACCTTTTATTATCAGAATGTGTTAACATAGTATAGTGAAAATGTAGATCTCATCTAGCACTGGTCAGCTGAGAGTACACCACAGAGTCAGGATCTGCAGCAAAATTCTCTGCAGTTTCAGTTTCAAGCTGTTCCAAATGAACCGTTTGAGCTGCGTACTCCCTACAGACAACCTTGATAGAAAAGATATATTCTCCTCTGATATGAGCCTTAGAGGCCTCCCACACCCCTGCAGGGGAAGTTATACCATTATTGGAGTCCCAGTATTCAGACAACTTGGAGGATACCAATTCCTTGATCTTAGGGTCCTGGACCCAATGGGAAGCTAACCTCCAGCATCCCGGATGCCGATGAGTCCCCATGGTCAGGATCACCTCAAGAGGCGAGTGGTCCGAGAAACCTGCCAGGAGATAGGAGGCGGCCCAAACATAAGATAAAACATATGCACTACCAAACACAAAATCTATGTGAACTCAACCTGTGTGCAACAGATACATGAGAATAAGCTCTGAGAGTTGGATGTTTCCAACGCCAGAGTTCCTGGAGGTGGAAAGTGTCAGCCCAACTCCCTAGATCAGCAGATGTACCGCAAAGTAAGTTAGAAGTGTCTAAAGTGCCATCAAGTATAGTGTTGAAATCGCCTCCTATAATGACATTATGTACATGAAATGGAGCTAGTTTTTCAGAGATGGTATAGAGTATGGTGGAGTCAAAGGGTATATACACATTCACCAAGGCCAAAAGTGGGCATTCACAACCAACAGCAAAATCACATATCTTCCCCCAGGGTCCGTAATAACATGTTCAACCTTATATGGAAGTGATTTATTTAACAGGATGGCAACCCCTCTCGCATAGGTAGAATAGTTGGTGTGGAATCCTTGTTTCACCCATGATCTGCATAGGGCAAGGATGGAGCGACTAGCCAGGTGGGTTTCTTGCAAAAAGAGCACATGGGGTTTGTGAGAAATAAAATACTTGAACACTAGGGGGCACTTTACTTTATCATTTAAACCCCTAACATTCCACAATGTCAGCTTAAGTTCCATAACCAAGGACATAAAGATTAGAAGTATATCACTGAAAGGGTGGATACTAATCTATGATTTACATTTTTACTGAGCATCAAGACTACAGATATCACTGTACTCCCAGCACTTCGACAGATAAGATGTGCTTTTGTACATAGCAGCCAGTGAATGGCTTTAATAGCAAAAAGATTTGTTATTATGTCTAATCAGCCTTATACTGCAGACAACACTGCCAGAAAGCACAGTTTTTAACGTGACTTTACACAGCTAACATTACCAGCGTTATCAAAACGTCAAGTGTGCATGAGGGCTTAGTAAATCCCCCCAGTTGTGTGAGGAAAGGACTGTTGAAATTGGCAAGTCTGTTTACATGTGATCAGCTGTGATTAGACACAGCTGATCACATGGTAAAGAACTGCTGTGAGTGACCCTTTTACCGCGATGTGTGTCTCAGGGGTAAGCAGGAGGTGGGGTTCTGGGAGGAGGTCCATGGACACCCTAGAACTAGACGGCCATGCTGTAGCCATCTTTTTTCTATAGCGTGGTCAGTAAGCAGTTAAAGTCTGCTATAACTCAATCCAAGATGTAATTTATTCTGTTGCCAGCAGCATCTGCTTGCCTGTTTGTGAATATAGCTCCTAAGCTTTGACATTGAAAGTAATAGACAAATATATCATATACTGTAGTCTTTGAATTAACTTGTTTCCTATGTTACCAATGCACAATACAAATCAGAACAAATTGGCTGACTTTCAGTTCATGTGTACCTCTGACTGTTCAGCAGAAGCAGGCCTAATGGACGGCTTTTGTAGAACAGTCATCATGGAAAACCAGCATTTGAACAGTGTCTTCGGCCAATGGCTGCAATGCTGATCAGTGTATTCTGATGGTGGGGGAGTGAGAAAACAATAGGGCTGCTGGGTGACTCCATTCACCTGATTCCAGCGGCCGCTGATGTCTGTATTCCATCTGCACCACATGAGAGCCCGAAGGACCACAGCTGTCTGGTCTTGGGATGGGGTCAATGTGTCATCCTTAATCGCAGCCTCTGCAGAAGTCCATGTATGGCTTTTTCTTTGCACAAGAATTTTATATTCATGATTTTAATGGATTACCAATAAATGTGTCTTTTATTTTAATTTACCTGGAAATTACTTTTTTCTTACTGATCCTTACCGGCTATCATGCATTGTTGTTAATTTGACTGACTTATAGGTGCTCCATGAAGGTTTGTGTTTTTTCCACAGTCTCTAACATCTCTTGTATCAAATCCGCTGCCTTTAACCATCTTTTGTCTCATGCCCGCAGTCTCTAACCATCTCTTGTCTCCCGTTCACAGTCTCTTACCATATCTTCTACCAAATCAGCAGCCTTTAACCATCTCTTGTATCATGTCCGCAGTCTCTGACCATCTCTTGTGTCATGTCCGCAGTCTCTGACCATCTCTTGTCTCATGTCCACAGTCTCTGACCATCTCTTGTATCATATCTGCAGTCTATAACCATTTCTTGTATCTTGTCTGCAGCCTCTAGCCATTTCTTGTATTGTAAAAATAGACTAAAGGAAGCCACCTATAATGACACTGATAGCTAGTGTCATAATCATATCTCCGACTCACTTAACATGTAAGTGTGGATCCATAAACCCAAAAAGAATTGCATACTAAACAATATGGTAGTGTGACCAGAGCACCCCTACCCAAGGAAAGGAGGTTATTAAATGATCCACGCGGAGTACTATGCGTTCAAAGATTACAAACAGTATTTTATTCGATCACATGGATCATAGGGAGGTTAAACATGAGCACGGTGTACATATCAAACAAATAAAATCATTTTAAAAGCACTTGGCGTCCTCATTTCTGGGTCATTTTGGCAAGTAGAGTACCATATAAGGCAATGTAAGGTAGTGGTGTGGCTTTTGTTCTAGGTTTCCATAGATCTCCAGCTTGTATTAGGATAAACCATATATTCGGTAAATATATTTTCAGTATGAGCCAGGGTGTGTAGAATAGCCTTTTGGCCCGTGGAAACTGGAACATAGAAATAGAAATAAGTATATATGAAGATGTAGGAGCTAATCACAGCTAAGCCCCACCAAACCTCCCTATAAAGTGGTTAGTGAACACTTCATTACCTTCTCAGTTGTGAGCCTGTCATACCCGCTTCTCAATTGTGGAGACTTCCTGGGTAGCCACCCCAAGTGAAAAAAAGTCCACAGTACCAAATGATTCTGGGGATATATATAAAAATTATAATATGGATCACAAAGCATCAATTAAACCCTGAAAACAGAAACAAAATATGGGTATATTACCATCAATGAGGATCAAGAGGACTCCCGTCGACTTGAAATAGGATCAGGTCCTTGATGCTTGTTTAAAGATGCATATGGGGGTGGGAAGCCAGGTGGTCTCAATACGTAATTCCCAACACATATATTATGTATGTAGCAGGCCGTGAGTACCTGAGTCTATATACCCAATGAAGGGTTTCCAAAAATTACTCAATCTGAGAAAAATAAAGCGGTTTATATAGGATATGGCTTTGTCACAGCAAACAGTGCCTCGATAGGATTGCATATGTATATATATAATTTTAATCCTCTAAAGAGGATTTCCAAGAAAAATTCCCCGAAAAAATAGGGTAAATTAGGCACAATCCCAGTTCTGACGAAGTCTGCGGTGATTGGCGGACGAAACTCGTCAACGTAATGACGTCACTACGCTCGGCGTCTTCATAGGGTGCGGCGCCCACGAGGTGGGAAGGAACGGCGGTGTCACAGCTCCCTGCTAGGAAGGCACGAGGCCCTCTGAAAACTACCATAAGGCTACTATTACAGCGGTCCGCAAACGGCAATCCCCTATGGGAATATATCTTCCACCGGTGGCAAGTTATTTTAGCTCACTGCTGTTTAGACTCATAGAGCATATATGGAGTTAAGAGGGTATGTTATATGTGCCTAATTTACCCTATTTTTTTGGGGAATTTTTCTTGGAAATCCTCTTTAGAGGATTAAAATTATATATATACATATGCAATCCTATCGAGGCACTGTTTGCTGTGACAAAGCCATATCCTATATAAACCGCTTTATTTTTCTCAGATTGAGTAATTTTTGGAAACCCTTCATTGGGTATATAGACTCAGGTACTCACGGCCTGCTACATACATAATATATGTGTTGGGAATTACGTATTGAGACCACCTGGCTTCCCACCCCCATATGCATCTTTAAACAAGCATCAAGGACCTGATCCTATTTCAAGTCGACGGGAGTCCTCTTGATCCTCATTGATGGTAATATACCCATATTTTGTTTCTGTTTTCAGGGTTTAATTGATGCTTTGTGATCCATATTATAATTTTTATATATATCCCCAGAATCATTTGGTACTGTGGACTTTTTTTCACTTGGGGTGGCTACCCAGGAAGTCTCCACAATTGAGAAGCGGGTATGACAGGCTCACAACTGAGAAGGTAATGAAGTGTTCACTGACCACTTTATAGGGAGGGTTGGTGGGGCTTAGCTGTGATTAGCTCCTACATCTTCATATATACTTATTTCTATTTCTATGTTCCAGTTTCCACGGGCCAAAAGGCTATTCTACACACCCTGGCTCATACTGAAAATATATTTACCGAATATATGGTTTATCCTAATACAAGCTGGAGATCTATGGAAACCTAGAACAAAAGCCACACCACTACCTTACATTGCCTTATATGGTACTCTACTTGCCAAAATGACCCAGAAATGAGGACGCCAAGTGCTTTTAAAATGATTTTATTTGTTTGATATGTACACCGTGCTTATGTTTAACCTCCCTATGATCCATGTGATCGAATAAAATACTGTTTGTAATCTTTGAACCCATAGTACTCCGCGTGGATCATTTAATAACCTCCTTTCCTTGGGTAGGGGTGCTCTGGTCACACTACCATATTGTTTAGTATGCATTTCTTGTATTGTGTCTGCAGTCTCTAATCATCTTTTGTATCATGTCCACTATCTCTGGCTATCTCTTGTATCATGTCTGCTGTGGGGAGGGTTGTGACACCATGATTTACTGCACCAGGTGACACCAACCCCAGTGATGCCACTGTAGGTGAATAGATGTAAAGAGTGATCATGACATCAGTCTTATTGTGGAATAAATGATAATGGCTAACTGAAAAGATCTAGCCAATAGACCCATTAAGCCAAGAGTGTCTGCTGAAACCCAATGACATACAATTCATAGATAATATAATCATGTAGTGTATGGTTTTTATACAGCATGTTGTAGTGCCATCTTACTCTTGTCAGAGACTCTTCATTTGCCCTGAAGCCAGAGGGTAATTCAACCTGTACGAGAGCCATGTTCGATGCACTGCGGGGTCCTGTGTATCTGTAGGACATAAATTACTGTATTTAACTTTTTATTGTCTTGAAAAAAGAAAAAAACATAAAATAATTTGCTTAAATTAAAGAATAGCAAGAATACAAAGAAAGCAAAACAAAGACCTACAGATTTTTTTATGTAAAAATGGCAACTCTAGCCCAACAGCTAAACTCACATCTGAAACACATGTATTGTTTATGCACCACTCCACCTGAAAAAAGATTTTTGTAGTAACGTACATAATCTTGAGATCCATCCTGTGTTGTAGTATACAGTAGCTTTGCATGTGTGACAACACTTGGTAATAGCTACCAGGATGTATCTGCCTTTTCTAAGTCCAACCAGCTCTCTCCTTCCCATCACCTTAAACATACTTGCCCATATGTTAAACAAATTTGGAAGGACACTTTTCAGAGAAAAATAAAAGATAGCAGCATATGTTAAGGCCTGATCCTAGACAAGATTGTAGGATTCTCTACCTGCAGTCTCAATGACCCAGCTTTTTGTACCTGGCACCAATGCCATGCTGTAAGCATCCTGTGAGTGCATAACTTTCTTTAGAATTCTAGTACACTCTCATGGACCTTTTCTATGGAGCCTGCCATCTCTGTCCAGGTGTCACTCACATGCCATACAATTCCCCTTATTTTTCTTCACACAACACCCATCTGCCCCCAACTTGCCTACCATTTAACATGCACCATACACCTAATCTGCCTGGGAATACCCACTCCTCCAGACTAACACCCACCCATCAAGGCATTTTGATATTTTAAAAACTTTTCCCAAGAGTCATCCATTGCTTGGATCAGGGAGGAGAGCTCTTGAGATGAGTACTATGGTAGGGGGTTGTAATGTTTTTAAGAAGCTATGTACAGCACTCCTCTGCTGCTGACCTCCCCCAGTCCCTTGCTGCTACTTTCTATCCACAAGCATGTGCCCCAAAACAGATGCATGTCATTACTCAGGACCGGTTCTCTGATGTTGACAATGGTGGACTATGGCTGAGCAATGAGTATCAGCATGGCCACTTATAGTGTCCACCAGAAGTGCATTTAATGATGTGAAAATCCAAAAGAGCACAGTTAAGAAGATGAGGTACATACATAGAGCATTGTCACCCCATATAAAGAAGTGCATGAAAAAGGAATTTTACGGTAAGATGACCAGGTATTATTTAAATGGAAACTGAAGATTTACAATAAAAAATTACTATTGAAACTACAGTATATTAACATGTTAAAGATTATATGACATTTTATAGATTGGATTTAAATATACTTTAAATATTAGGGAGCTACGTTACATTTAAAGGAATGCAGTGATTTTGCAGCGCCAAAAGCATCAGACTAAAAAACACTATATGATAATTCTAACTCACCGTACAGATGTGTTGTAGTGTAAAATAGGTTTAGCTTGGTCCTCCACCTTTACCACAGTGACATTCACCTTGATATCGAAAGCTGATCTAGCTTCAGTATTACGTATGTTGTACTTCAAAGATGTCTGGAAAAACAAAAATAGGAAGCTGGATTGAATGAAACCAGAATCCTAATAAGAAAAAGCGTTTCCATTTTGCTGGTCACATTTCAATAATGATTTATACAGTTTTATAATTCCTCTTTGTTGATCATAAATCATCAGAAGTATTCACTATAAGAATGAGCAGATTTTGCCAGATTGGAGTTACTATATTTCCTAGGCACAAACATATTATAGAATTTTGATTAGTCAGGTGCATTATATAGGGATGAACCGAACATACCTGGGTATAGTTTGAGGCAGGTTCGGCGGACATTACTGAAGTTACAGTGCCAAATCTATATCCCATAGAAGTCAATGGGATCCAAATGTTAAAAAACAAAAATGGCCACTTTCTAGGCAAAGGATTGTTAAAAAAACAAAGCAAAAAACTTTTTAAATAATGTGGTTTGTTGGGGAGCAGCAATTTTATTAATACTTTAAGCACAACTTAAAAAATGCAAAATTACTTTAAATAACATTCCTGGGGCTGCCTTAACCTACCTCTGAAGTAGCACGTCTATGATGTATAAAACCTACTACAGTAAAACTGAGATTTACAAATCAAAAAGATATCGTTTAAGGGTCCATGCACACTGACTTAAAAAAATGCTGCTTCTAGAAGAGTTTAACGTTTTGCCTGTAAAAGCAACAAATGCTATCCTATGCATCCATGTACATTAGGACGTTTAGAGGCATATTTTAGGCTCAGCGTTTAGAGGCAGAAAAAAAAACCCCTTCCATTTTGCATTTTTGAGAGCAGTTTTCTGGCAGAGAAAACCACTAAATGCATTTTAACACTAGTACAAACAAAATGCTCAAAATGAGTGTTGTTTTCTGCCAATCTGCCAAGAGCACTGGCTTTTTTTAACCCATTGTGCATGGACCCTTAACTGCCGGCAAATTAAAGTTTTGGCCACTTACTGCTGTTTGTACATAAATAGCTAGGGATTACCTTCATCTGTACTAGACTCTAATCCAAAATAAGGATCTGGTATAGATGTCAAAGGGAACCCTAATATACTAAAGAAAAAAAATAGGTGCAGGGTCCTCCCAAATTCTATATGTAGATTTCAGAGGGGAACCAAAAAATTAATCTAGAAAGCCACACCAGGTGCTTGTCCAAGCATGCAGCATGGCAGGCCAGGAAATTGGGAGGGAGGGTATGAGTGTGCCTTCCCTGTCCTGAACCGTACTAAACCACATGTCTCAGCTTGAGACATGTGCCTGTTTGGATGTGCAGATGAGGACAAGGGCCTCTTCCCCAGAACTTAGGCCCATTGGTCGAGGAGGTTTGTAGACAGGGGCTTATTGAAATCTGGAAGCCTCCTTTTACAATAAGGGGGCAACTAGATACCACCCCTCAAGTGACCTACTTACCCACAAAAAATGTAAACACTGATAAAACACTTTAATAAAATATAAATATCCCCACCAAATATCTTGTAATGCACATTCATTGTCACTTACGTTGTCCAGCAATGTGAACTGTTGTCAATATTAATCAACAACCCACCAAAAAAACTCTGACTACTGACACTACCCTCTCCCAACGACTGCTTGCCTTTGAATGACATATCCAATGGATGATGGTTGGTCAATGACATCAAGGGAGATTCTTGTCCCGTCGTATCAGCTTTTCTAAAAGAAGCGTGTTCACAGAACACCATAGCTCAGGCTGAATTTTATATACAGAAGTGAATCAGTTACAGAAGTGACTCCTCCCCTTTTTTAGTGGACTCTCTTCAAAGTTTAAATCAGAGATACTGGAAGTCAAACAAGCAAATGGTTTCTTCTTAGAAAAACCATAGTGCTTTGTGAATCCTTTGTCATTTTTATACCCTGAATTAGAAATAGATTCAAACCTTAGCATTTTTTCTTGAAGTTGTCTTCCATTCCATTGACAGAAATGCTTTAGAACCCATATCAACACAAATTGACAATGACATGTGTTGCTGCTGTGTGCTTTTATATGTGTTGCAGTCAAGTTTACACTGCAAATCAACAAGTGTTGATGTGCATTTTGGTGGGTTTCCATCAATTTCAATGGAAAACTCATCTGGTAAATAGGTTAAAATTAATTCAGTCTAAAAGAAAGAGGTTCTTTGAACAAGAAAAAAAACACAGAAGAAAAGTCTTGAAAACAAGAAACAGAATTGACACTTGACCATTTACTGAACTGAAAAACGTGCACTTGGAGCTACAACATACAGTAAAATGCTATATCTGAAATATAGAGAACTTTACCTGTATGAAGACACATCCTTTACCCTTCACCTGCACCGTGTAGTTTCCAGGAATCCTTGTCAGAGGTTTCCTCTGTAGAAGAAGTCGTGTCTTTTCATCCACATAGAAATGATGAAGAGTACCTTCCATGTCTGTGCTCAGTGTTACCTCCAGCCCATCATGCTTTGTATAAGTTGTTTTAGAAAACAGACAAAGAGCCTGGAGCCCCACCACCGTGTCCTGTGCAGGGGACATGAGACACAGGCTTGTTTATTAAAGAATTTGATCAAAATGACCTTATATATAACAAACCATATCCAGCTGTGGATTCTAAAGATATGCTCGCAGCAGCTCTGTAGTCCATAAAATAAATGCAGCAAACAAAAATGAGCAACTTGGGACTGGTGTGTCAGGCAAACCGATGTAGCGTACCCCCAGAGGAAGCGCTGATGATGAACTGATTCTTCACCAGATTTAGTGAAAACACAGCCAGGCACACAGCATTTCCTCTCTCTCTCTCTGGCTCTAAAACAGTCTAGGGGATGTATTTTATGGCCAGAATAACAATGACACTTCTCTTCCTATTGATCTGTGACTGTGTCACCAAGCAGATAAAGTAAATGAGATAGAGAACCCAAAAGAATTACCACTGGCTGAATAATAATTAGCACCTTTGTGAGGGCATAGAGACGTCACTAATAAAAATGAGCAAAGGCTCATGCATGCAAGCAAGAATTTGCGCACACGTGTGCATGCATGTGGGAGCATGCCCACTGTTTTTGGCACCAGATGGACTATTTAAGGGATGCTCTTGCTCACTGTCAGTGCTGACTGGTCTTCAGCTTTTCCTCTGTCCTGAGTGTATCCTGTATCTGATTTTCCTTGATGACCTGGCTTGTTACTGACCTAATCCTGAATTCTCCCTCTATCTCCACCAACCTGTTCCTGATCCCGGCTTCGTTCCTGACCACGCTTCCACCTTTGCTTCTGTACCTTGTTGCTCTCCTGCTACTGACCTCGGCTACCTCCCTGACCTCACTCCTGCCTCCAACTTGGCTACATACTACTTCTGAGTGTCTGTTTCGGCTGATCTTCATAACTGCTCCAGTCATTGCAGTGTGTTCCTGCCTAAAGCTTGCTGAGAGCTTCAACAAGCCATGCTTCCAAAACCTGCAGTACATGCGGAGTGCCCCTTTAGCCTTGGCTGGCCCAGTGTGCAAATTATCTGCTCCTGGCATGATGTCTTGTCTGACTCCTCAATACTGCATCTCCTGCTGCAAGTTCTGCTAGCAACACCTGCCGGCACTTGTGTTCCTCCTATCCCTCAGCACCATCTGTTCCACCTTCAGTGGGGCCTGGGCTGGAGATACAAGAGAGGCCAACCTCATCAATTCAGTCTCCTACCAGGTACGTGACAGCCTTTTTGAAGGAAAGAGAGTTGCACACAGTCATCAGGGCTCTGAATTCAGGTCAGTACCCACAATGCCACAGGATCATTGGTTGCCTCCTTTTGATATCCACCAGGCACTCTTCAGTGAGGACAGCTGGACACCCTCCTACAAGTTCCACTGGTCACTCTTCAGTGAGCTCTCCAGACCAAAATCATAGACCAGACTTTAAAATAAGCCCCAAGCTCCAGCAGACTGCCCCTTAGGGACAAAGCCCCCTTTAGGATGGTACTCCTCTTGCAGGAATGGACCCAGGACCAACTCACCCCTGCTACTGGCCTCAGACTATTTATGAGCTCTCCAGTCTCCTACTGGACACACATGCCAGGGATTGGCTGGGCACCCAAAAATATTCAGACTGCTGGTCTACATTTCCTCCCACTGTGATTCCAGAACCCTTTATAATACAGGAGGAAATAATCGGACCAACAGTCTGTGAAACACCGAGCAAGCTAAGGTAATCAGCAACTGCTCAACAGGCTACGGGAGAGCTAAACTAAATGTATTAAATATATATATATATATATACACACACACTATATGTACATAAACTAGGAGGGTACTACACAGATTTCCTGTAAGATAATTATAATAGCTTATACACATGAGCACTAGAGGCTTTTCTTAGTACAAGAACACATCCTAAGCATCTTTGAAGAAAATGCATAGAGCAGAAGATTCTGGCCAACCTGTTAGTGGGTTTGTAAATGAACTGCTCATGATAACCAATCAGATTTAGCTGTGCATGCCTTGTTATTATGATTCTCAGTAAGTGTAAGAGGCAGTAGTGAATGTGGATGAGGTGTGACTCAAGGTTGCCCAAGAAACTTTGCAAGGCACACAAACTATATTTTTTTTTAATTAGAAAAAAAAATACTAAAAACATTCCAAAAAATCAGTATACATGATACATCAAGCATATAATGTATATACAAGTAAAAATGCAAGATCTACGTGATAAATGAGTTACATAACACAAGCTCTCTGCACAGAATCTAACCCATTTCGTGACGCAGTGTTAATTTCGTTTAAAGTACAAAAATAATATAGAAAATCAAAAAGTTATCACCAACTCAATCCATATCAAGAAAGTTATGTAAATTAGTACAGGGGCTGAAAAACTGCCCAAGAAAACAGATGGCGACTGGATGACATGCACCAGCCAAAAAAAAGCCATCCTGGCCAAGAGCTGTGAAGAGGAATGGATCAACCCACTAGGGGAATGCAGCAGGAGGCAATGGACAGAATAGACACCAAAACAGAATAGACACCAAAGGCAAAAATACAAAAAAGGTAAAAAAGAAAGAAAAAAAGATAAAAGGGAGAGGAAAGGAAACTATGTTGACAAAATAAATAGGTAAACAAATATGCCCCATAAGAACAGGACATGCAAAGGAAGGGGTGGCAGGAATGGTTTTTTTTGCTGGTGGGGTGTCCTCCAGTCGCCATCTGTTTTCTTGGGTGGTTTTTCAGCTTGTGTATTGATTTACATATGTTTTTTGATATGGACTGAGTTGGTGGCAAGTTTTTGATTTCTTTTTTTTCTTTATTTCTAACAACCTAGTCATTCTATATGGTATATCTACAAGCTTTGTTATCTCCTGAAGAAGTGAACGCTGCTTCATGAAATGCATCAAGATTCTGTGCAAAGAGCTTGTATTATGTAACTCGTGGATCATGTAGATCTTGCATTTTTATTTGCATGTACATTATAATTTTGATGTATCATGTTTATTGATTTTTAAAATGTTTTTAAAATATAGTTTGTGTGCCTCGCATAGTCCTTTGGACAACTTTTTTCTTTTCATTAAGTGTTCTTGCATGGCAAGACCACTTACTGTTATCTCACAAATATATTCTTATTATTATAGCCAAATTTACCACCCCAACTCCTCCCACAGTTTTTACACTACATAGACAGTAAGATACCGAAACGTGCGGATTGTTCCCGATTGGTGTGCTATTACTTTGTGCAACGTTTCGCCGAATGGTTCACGAAATATCAGCGTTTTTGTGGTGAAATTGGTCCCATAGGAATGAATGGCGAAATGTTCAAAACTAGAGTGGGAGCTGACTAAAGCTAGAGTGTGAGCTGAAAAATCAGGACATGATATCTAAACTGCCATCACTCCCTCATTTTCAAGCCCACCTACACAAATCTTATATCAAAACATTCAGCCCACCTACACAAATCTTATATCAAAACGTTCAGCTATCTCTGCTGCCACTAAAAATGTCCACGGCTAAGCCATAGTCCTGACAGTTTTCATGATATGACCATTTGTTTGCAACTCACGCCGCCCATTGACATTCATTGAAACTCCACTCTAGCCATCTCAAATTTGAAGGGCAATTTCTAAACTGCGACTGTGCCTTCATTTTTAATATTTCAGAGACATACTTTGCATCAAAATGTAGGTCTGGGTCTTGTGATTCTCACAATATAAAACCCTTCGGTGTAGGATTTATAATTTTTAAACTACAACCGTTTGAAGATGGCAATCGCCAGTGAAGTGAGCAAGTTGGAGCAGTTTGTTTTTCACCGCTCTTCTCTGCCCTTGCTGTAGAGTGAGTTGCCATAGGAACCCAGGTGTGTGAGCAGGCAGCAGAGTGACAAAAGCTAGAGTGTGAGCTGAAAAATTAGGACATGATTTCTAAACTGCCATCACTCCCTCATTTTCAAGCCCACCTACACAAATCTTATATCAAAACGTTCAGCTATCCCTGCTGCCACTAAAAATGTCCATGGCTAAGCCATAGTCCTGATAGTTTTCCCAAAATGACCATTTGTTTGCAACTCACGCCACCCAGCTCAAGCCACTCCACCCAGTCACTCCATCCATTCCAGTTGTAGACTACTGATGGAGGCAAGAACACTTCACACAATTTCCCCAGAAATTGTAGCTTTTCTAGTTGTTAATATTATTCTCAATAATAAACCTTCCTAACATGTTTCCTATTGATTGAGTAGAAAAACTAAGAATAATTGGACTGTGGGCATCTGTTAGAATTCCAAACTTTAGATATTATAATAAATCTCATTTTTGCATAGTCTGGTGTCTGAAACTGCAGAGTACAAACATGTGGTGCTTATGTTTAAAAAATGTAAAGCTTACTCTTGTTTTTTTTTTATATAAGTGGAGCCTGTGCAAGAAAATACAGTGGGACTGAGTGCAGAACTTGGTGCAGTGGGAAAATGTTTTGTATTGTATTTTTTGTACTTCTAATAATATTTTTAAGGAAACCCTTTCCAGTTTATTAGAAGTATGTAGGCAGGTTCAGTCTGCTTTCTCCACTGCTGGTGACGTTCAAACCACAGCTGGAGAGGAAGTCAGGAGAAACCTAGTTTCTCTCTGGTTTCCAGGTCCCCTGAGGCAGAGTTCCTGTTGGCTACCCTGCATTTAGGTGACCCCTGGCAGCCATCTTGGGTCAGCAGAAGCTTTTTAAGTCTCTGCCCCCAGGTTTTGGCATGCATTACGCAAAGTGGTTAGGAGGGGAAAGAGCACCCATCTGTCAGGGAAAGTGGTAGCGGTAGGGAGAGGTTCCTGACGAGGAGGCTGGGGACACACCATCCAATTCAGAAGTCTCCCCATTAGGAATGGACAGGCCAGGCCACATCCTGCCCTCTGAGACAGATGGTGTTGGTGCATCTGAACCTGCTGTGTATACAAGTAATTTGGAATCGTG
The DNA here is from genome assembly GCF_062004578.1 of Staurois parvus. Lineage (NCBI taxonomy): Eukaryota > Metazoa > Chordata > Amphibia > Anura > Ranidae > Staurois > Staurois parvus. Next base: position 10,219,090 of record NW_028318321.1, read on the forward strand.
AGCGAATCCTTGGCGTGGTATTCTCCTGTTAGGTTGTCTGTTGAGTTGCGCCTTCCATTTATTACAAGTTATTATTATTACAACCAGAGTCTGTGTAATTACTCCACCACACCATGCTGCACCTTCCCACAGGTAGGCTGAGCAATGTATCTACCCCCATGGTGGGCATATAAATGACAGTGAAACCCTAAGCAGGCATCCACTTTTACCAGGCACCAGTTATATAAAACAGTCCAGCAACCCTGATACATACTATACAAGTTACATTTTCCAACCTGAGTACTAGCAAACCCCCCATGCAGGTTCTGCTGTTTGGCAATCCACTTAGCTATGGGAGAAGCTTTGACGATATCCTCCATCGTAAGGGTGTCCAAAGATAGATGTGCCAAAAGCACATAGGATGCCAATTCTACCTCATTAGAATTAGGCTCGGACCATGCTGACTTTTTGTGAAGATTATCTGGATTTGCTGGCCAATAAGTTTCTCCTCCTAAAAACAACATCAAAAAAAGAAGGAAAGAAAATGTGAAAGTAGTGAGTCCTAAAAACACAGTGTGCATATATTTCTGAACACAACCTCCCTTTTTTTAGGGCTGAATTCAGGTGTTGGAATGCACTCTAGGAAGGAAGCCTTATATGCTAGTTCACACCAGCAACTGCATTAGAACGCAGCCACCTCTGTGTGGTAGAATGATTGCAGTGCTGATGTGCCCATCACAGCACATTGCAATATGTACTTTTTATGAATGTTATTAACCACTTGTTGCCCACCTACAGTACATTTACTTCAGCTGGGCTGTGCAGCCAGGCCAGTTGACGTACCAGTGCGAATCATGCGCAGTTGCCCACAGCTATCACATGGTAGCTTGGTACCTTGGTAGTTGGCTACCTGTACCATGTGATCAGCTGTAGCCAATTACAGCATGTCAACCGTAAGTAAGCAGTCACAAATGGAAAGCCATTCATGACAACTTTAACTATTGCTTATAACAGTGATCATCACTATTATAAGCAATAACCTTGTAAAAAAAATCCGTGATCACCCTCACAGAGGAGTACAGTGTCATGGTGACACTGAACAACTCTGATGAAAGTGAGTAAAATAAAAAAAAAAAAAAAAAAAGAAGTTGTGGGAAAAAATGTTGAAAAAAAACAGAATAAAAAATTATTTAAAACTTTTTTCCTTTTTTTTATTTATTTACATACGTTCACCAGTCAGTATTCCTGATCACCGCAACACCACTCATATGATGCTGTACTGCACTGGTGACATTGGGACATGTCCTGATTTTCCCAAAAATTGTGACAAACATATAGAACTTTAAAAAACGCACCATGGCTCTTGCTAAATATCTTGGACAGTCTGCTTTCCAAAAAGGGGTCATTTGGGGGTTATCTTTACTGTTCTGGCATTTCAGGACCTCAAGAAATGAGCTAGGCTGTCAGCGCTGTACACGGAACAGATCAAATTTTCAATTAAATAAGTAAATTTAAAAATTTTATATATATATATATCCTAGATTGTAAGCTCGAAAGAGCAGGGCCCTGGAACCCCTTGTGTTTTGTTTTGTTACTGTATTGTCTCATGTTCTGTCCCCCACTATATTGTACAGTGCTGAGCAAACCTTCTGGCGCTATATAAATACTGTATAATAATAATATATATATATATACACACACACATATATACACACACACACCATAGTTTGTGGGCGCTAAAATTTTCACACAGACTAAATATTATACACCGATTTTGGTTATTTTTACCAAAGAAATGTAGCAGAATACATTTTGAACTTAATTTATGAAGGAAAATTATTTATTTGCAAATTTTTATAACAGAAAAAGAAAAATGTGTTTTTTCAAAATGTTCTGTTTTTAATTTGTTTATATAGCAAAAAATTTAAAAAACCAATGGTGATTAAATACTACCAAAAGAAAGCTCTATTTGTTTGAAAAAATGATATAAATTTAATTTCATACAGTTATAGTGGTGTAAGACCAAGTAATTTACCAGTTAAAGTAGTGCAGTGCGGAATAACAAAAAAAGCCCTGGTCATATTTGCAAAATCATCCAAAGGCAAGTGGTTAAAATGTCACATAGTGACATTTCAATAATTTTTATTGTCTGTATTGCAGTGCATGCTGTACAATTTTTTCTGCGTGGACCACCACAATGTGGTGATGTGAACTGGCCAGATAGAATGCAAGGTATTTTGCTTTGTCTTGTGGTGGGACTGAGAATAGCTGCCCAACACAGTCCTACAGCACCCTTTATGAAAAGGGCCTTAAGTTGACCATACACTATACAATATGATTGTACAATCTTCTGATTATCATCAACTAAGTACAATGGCCTGACTGACTGGATACGAATTGAAAGTATTGTTTAGATTTGTCCTCAGATTACATGGTTTTGGTAGATCCAAAGATGATTGTGTAGAAATGGTACAATCCAATTGTATAGTGTATGGCCAGCTTCAAAGAACCTGGGTTTGTGCAGCTGAGTGCTTAACCTTGTAGTAGGACTGAAGGCAAATCCTTTTCTAATAGTCAGAGTGGAGAATGGATTCAAACTCCGGTTAGGTTTTCATTGCTGTCATTGCGTCATCCTCTGTATTTATCCTGTTTACTTTTATCACCAAAAATGAAAGTGAAGGAAAATCCCAAATTTTGAGTTGTCACCAGAGCAGTAAGGTTGTATTTACACCTGAGTCGAGTGATTTTCACGTGTTCTATATGAGAGTGTTGCAAGCATATAAAAGCATTTTAGAAGTGCATTACAAGCACTATATATTTGTGTTCAAGCATCGGGTGCCTTTGTTGTAGCCAATAGAAAGCACGAGGGGAAGGAGATTAGGGGTGGACAGCTGCTGTTTGGTCGGAAAACACACCACAAAAATCTCAAGTCATCAATTTTTAGGTGTTCTCATTGACGTTTATGGGGTCAGAAATGCGCCAAAAAGAAAAAAAACCTGATAGTTGAAATTAAAACTCTTCCTTACTCTATCCAAAATGAAAAAAAATCCTTAATTTCTACTTTAACTGCCACTCTACATTACAGTTTAAAGGATACATTCGCCTTTTAAGTAAAAATAATAAATGCATATGTTTTTGCAGGAAAAAAATGTGCATTTATTACTTTTTTCTACAGGAGCCTGCAAAGCATTGCACCTGTGATCAGCAGATTGCAGGTGAAATATCATGCTCCTGCACACTCTCCCTGCAGCTTTCTGCTTTTACCTCTGTACAGGTTTTCAGGTAGAAAGCTGGAGAAAGAATGAATAGGCTATGAGCTTGCTGATCAGCACTCTCGCAGTCCGTTGAGAATTACAAGTCCATCTGCAGGGGTGGTTTATTCATTTACAGATCCCTGTGGATGAATGAGATATCTGTGAAGGTGGAGCCTCACCCAGCCATTACAATTTTAAATGTGACAGTGGCTGTAGGGAGAAGAACCCCCGCCCACTGTCAAAAGGGAAAGGGGATCTGGGGGCAGAAGCTAGAACATGTTACACCCTAAATACAGGTGTAACATGTAATATTTCCTAAAGGTGAACTTATCCTTTAGGTAGTAGACTTTGCAGCAAGCTAAAAAAATAATTGGACTGAAATGTAAAATTTACATTATGGCCTCATGTTCACTGTCTGAGAGCTTTACAGCTGTGGAAACCAAAGATCTCAAACACTATATTGGGAAAAGTATTGGGACGCCTGCCTTTACACGCACATGAATTTTAATGAACTCCCAATCTTAGTTCGTAGGGTTCAATATTGAGTTGGCCCACCCTTTGCAGCTATAACAGCTTCAACTCTTCTGGGAAGACTGTCCACAAGGTTTAGGAGTGTGTCTATGGGAATGTCTGAAAATTCTTCCAGAAGCTCATTTGTGAGGTCAGGCATTGATGTCAGAGGAGAAGTACACTGGTGCGCAGTCATGTTGAAACAGGAAGGGGCCATCCCCAAACTGTTCCCACAAAGTTGAGAGCATGAAATTGTCCAAATTGTTTTGCTATGCTGATGCCTTAACAGTTCCCTTCACTGGAACTAAGGGACCAAGCCCAACCCCTGAAAAACAACCCCACACCATAATCCCCCCTCCAGCAAACGTTACACTTGGCACAATGCAGTCAGGCAAGTATCGTTCTCCTGGCAACTGCAAAACCCAGACACGTCCATCGGAATTGCCAGACAGAGAAGTGTAATTCGTCACTCCAGAAAACACGTCTCCTCTGCTCTAGAGTCCAGTGGCGGCGTGCTTTACACCACTGCATCCGCCGCTTTGCATTGCACTTGGTGGTGTAAGGCTCCAATGCAGCTGCTCGGCCATGGAAACCCATTCCATGAAGTTCTCTATGCACTGTTGCTGTGCTAATCTGAAGACCACATGAAGTTTGGAAGTCTTTAGCTATTGACTCTGCAGTTGACAACTTCTGCGCACTTCAGCATGTGCTGACCCTGCTTTTTCATTTTATGTGGCCTACCACTTCGTGGCTGAGTTGCTGTTGTTCCCAGTTGCTTCCACTTTGTTACAATACCACTAACAGTTGACCGTAGAATATTTAGTAGCAAGGAAATTTCATGGATGGACTTATTGCACAGGTGGCAACCTATCATTGTACCATGTTTGAAGTCACTGAGCTCCTGAGAGCGACCCATTCTTTCACAAATGTTTCTAGAAGCAGTCTGCATGCCTAGGTGCTTGAAATTATACACCTTTGGCCACTGCGGTGATTGGAACACCTAAATCCAGTGATTTGGAGGGGGGGCCCAATACGTTTGGCAATATAGTACATGTGTGTCTTGATCTACAGCAAAAATATTTAGAAGTGCTATGGCATGAACTACAATAAAAAGAGCTCTGTAAGTGATTTCCTCATCTCAGTATAAATTTTACATATACATATAATGGTAATACGTCCCTGTGAATCTTCTGATAAAGAAAGCATTCAAACCATAGCAGGTTATCACAGTGTACAGATATATGATTGTATCACCTGCTTTCACTGCTCTGTCATGCAGATCCTGTAGAAGAATTTCTCTGGTCTCATAATCTCTCACCAGGGTGAATGTATAAGCAAGGAGAGACTTCGTATACAGGCTGTCCACCATGGGCATGCTGTTCCGAAGAAATGACATAGCATTTTGTACCATCTGATCCTGGAAGAGACAAAATGTAGCTTTATGTAGTACAGAGAGGTCTCAAAACAGGATGATGACAAGGCTGTATTTAGACATCACAATAATCCAGATATGTGTTCAAGCTTTACCAATTAATGCCACTTTCTCTTGTACAGTGAAGGAATACACTACAGCACCACTCTGCTACCAGTTTGCACACTGGACCATGATAGAGCAGCAGAAGAGTGATTAGCTCACCTCTCTGCTCATTCTGCTTTCTCTGTTTTTCCTTCTGTCAGCTAGTTCTTTTACAATATATTTGCACAGAGTATACTGAATTGACCCTAAGTGTTGTCCCTCCCTCTCCCTGTTTGAGTGCTGCTACATTTAATGAATCCATTGCTACATTATTGTGTGTCTTTTTTAAAATCTTTGTTTAACTTTCATACAGAGATATACTGTGCTTCTCCTGCTCCCCCCCCCCATACTGTGACCTCGTGCTCCCCTGTATTGTGTCCCTTTATTCCCTCATACTGTTCCCTCCCAAGACCTGTCCTGTGCCCCCCTACTTGCCCTGTAGGGTGCCCTCATGCCCCCGCATACTGTGTCGCCCTGCCTCTTGTACTGTGCTCTCCCTCACCCCCCCTGTACTGTGCACTCCTGCCCCCTGCACTGTGGTTTCCCACCCCCCCGTGCTGTGCCTTCCTGCCCCTCTCTACTGTGTCCTTCTGAACCCCAGTACTGTGCCGTTCTGCCCCCTGTACTGTGTCCTCCTGACTCAACCCAAACTGTGCCCTACTACCCCCTCTGTACTGTACTTTTCTGCCCTCCTGTACTGCGCCCCCTGCCTCCTCTGTACTGTAATATGCTGATGCCAGTATTGTGCTCTCCTGACCCTTCCCCTGTACTGTTCCCTCCAACATCCTCAGTGCTATGCTTTTCTGCCCTCCTGCCGTCTGTCTACTCTTCTGATGCCAGTATTGTGCCCTCCCCCTGCACTGTGCCCTCCTGACCCCCACCATGTCCTTTTGCGCCCCTGTACTGTGCCCTCCAACCCCCTCTGTACTGTACTTTCCTGCCCTCCTGTACTGTGCTCTCCTGACCCCAGTATAATGCCCTCCTGAACCCCCCGTACTGTGCCCTCATGTCCCCTTGTACTGTGTCCTCCTGCCCCCCTGTACTGTGCCCTCCCACCCCCCTATACTGTACACTCCTGCCTCCCTGTACTGTGGTCTCCTGCTCTTCATGTCCTTCTCCCCTGTCCTGTCCCCTCTTGACCCCACCAAAACTGTGCCCTACTGCCCCTCCATAGTGTGTCCTCCTGCCCCTCCACACCTTTCCATCCCTGTATTGTGCTCTTCTACCTCCCTGTACTGTGCCCTTCTATTCCCTCTGTACTGTGTCCCCCTACCCCTTCTGTACTGGGCTCTCCTGATGCCAGTATTGTGCTCTTCTGACCATCCCCCCTGTACTGTGCCCTCTAACCTCCCCATACTCAGCTCCCTTCCCTCTCTGTACTCTCCTGATGCTAGTATTGTGCCCTCCTGACCCTCCCCCTGAACTGTGCCCTCCAACCCCTTCTGTACTGTGCTTTTCTACCCTCCTGTACTGTGCCCTCCTACCCCCTCTGTACTGACCCCAGTATTGTGCCCTCCTGAACCCCCCCAGGGGTGGACTGACAACTCATGGGGCCCCCGGGCAATAGGAGATCATGGGGCCCCTGTGTCCTTGCTCAAACTCAAAAAAGCCTATGAAATAGGTACCAGGGGCATCTCATGGGGCCCCCTACTGACCCCGGGACCTTGGGCAGTGCCCGAGTTTCCAAATGGTCAGTCCTCCCTGTCCCCCCCATTACTGTTCCCTCTTGCCCCCTCTGTACTGTGCCCTCCTGACCCTCCGTGTACTGTGTTCTTTTGACCCTAGTGTTGTGCCCTGTTGCTCCCACTTTACTGTGCTCTCCTGATCCCAGTATTGTATCCTCCTGATCCCCCTCATACTGTGCAGTCCTGCGTCCTCCCTGTACTGTGCCTTCCGCCTCTCCATACTCTGCCCTTATGATCCCCTGTCTTTTGCTCTACTGACTTTTTATATTGTTTGGATATGTGTGTTGATTAGTCTTACATTTATGGCATGTTTTCTTCTTTTTTAAAATTGATTTTATTGAAAGTAGTAATAAATATATGTTTAATTCTATCAACTATCTGTAGCTTAAGTCTCGGGAGTAGGTGCATAAATTAGGGCAGACCAGTAGGGGCCCTAGTGCTTTGCTTTGCTCAGGGACCCTTTATACTATTAAGATGGCCCTGTAGGCTGGTATTGGCCACAGTGCACTATTTTGCCCAGGGGCCCTTGATGTTATTAAGATGGCCCTGGTATCCTGGACGGCCCCTGGTATGTACTATAAAAAAGCCCCCTACACATTTTAATATTATCTCTCCCAATAGGATTTGTATTTCTGTCCATCCCAGCTTGAGATTTCCGTACATTTTACAAGAAACAGGAAAACCATTTGAAATATGTCTCATTGCCACTGTAATAGTCAACATAGTGAATGCAAGCTTTGCTCAGATCAGTTGCATACCAGCATTTTAACACCTTCAGTATTCCTGTTCTTGGGTTATAATAAAAATTGTTGAAAGAGCTACGCACCTCCTCAGGCCATCCTGTCTCCAGAAAAGTCATTATGACGTAAGCAGATAGCCAAATTGTATCATTCAATTCCCCCTAATATAGAAGAAGTATCACAATTATTAAACTTGTACACACTTTCCCCCTTCTCTGTATAGATTGCTCTGGTCATATCTTGATCTATATATCAAGATACAAAAAATAATTCATCTTTTTCTTTTTTTTTTCACCTGTGATTAGCCAGTAAGTCTTTTCAACTTCCTTTAAAAGCTACCCAGCAAAAGTGGCAGTTAGAGGGTTGAAACTAACCATTCACCACTGACAGGAGTGCTTACAATGGTCAGCTTTTATTTATGTAAACCTTTAAAAAAACTGTTGCTTTAACTGCTTAAACCTCTTGTGTACCATTCTACATTTTTCAATGGTGGATCAGTGGCTGTTTATTTACCCAGTGCTGTTCATGAATGGCACTGGATAAACAGCCATTGGGTGGCCGATCCTCCAGGTGATTCCTGTAATGGTTGGGTATACAGAGACAGGCCCCTTTCACACTGGTACACTTCTGCCGCAATTTCCCAAGCAATTCCCCATTAAATCCTATGTAACTGTTCACACTGAAAGTGCACTGCGCTTTGAAGCGTCCTGCAAGCTGTATCTTTGGTGGCACCTTTCATTGTAAGTCAAAAGGGTATCAAAAGTGCATCAGTGTGAAAAGGCCCACACTGTACCCAGCCAATCCAAATAAATTGAACAAGTTTATTAAAACTCTTTTTATTACCAACACTGGGCAATTAAAAGGGCCATAAAGAAGCATTGGCCAATATTGAAACAGGACCCTGTTCTAAATAAAGTACTTCCTAGTGCGTCTAGAGTAGTATTCAGGAGAGCTAACAACGTAAAAAATACTGTTGCTCCCAGTGGTATTAGAGATAAGTGGGGCTTGGTACAGGACATTCCCACATTTCATAATTGAATAGGATCTTATAAATGTAAGTCCAGTAAATGTAAGTCTTGCCCTTTTATACATAATGGCCAAAAAACCTTCACAAGGAAGGATGGTAAGCTATTCCAAATCAAACAGTTTATTAGCTATGGAACACAATTTGTTGTATATGGCCTCAGGTGCCCATGTGGGCTTTACTATGTTAGAAGGACAGTGCGCATCATGCGCAAAAGATTTAGTGAACACCAGTGGTTTATAGAACAGAAAGGGGATAAGCATAATGTTCCCTGCCGTTTCTGTACTTTACATGTTGGGAGTACCCAGGGTTTAGAGCTCTTTGGTATAGAAGCTATCCCCATGTCAGTGCCTGAGGGTGAGAGATTTTCCAGACTCTGTCAGTGTGAGACATTTTGGATTTTCAAAGAATACAATGTCCCCTGAAGGGTTAAATGAGGAACTTGAAATCAATACCTTGATCTAATATTTACCAGTCAGTGTGTCAAAGCGGCAAGGTCCATCAGCCATGGCCATAGGTCGCATATCATGAGGTTAGGTTATGAGTTACACCAGAACACTCTGTTTGCATTTATTAAAATATTATATAATACTCATTATTATTTGTAAAATATTTATTAATATTTCTTAATGAAAGGGTTATTCCTGCATCATTTTTGGAGAGAAAGATATCCATATGCATGCTGTAAGTACACTATACAGTATTGCAAAAAGTATTGGGACGCCTGCCTTTACACGCACATGAATTTTAATGGCATCCCAGTCTTAGTCCGTAGGGTTCAATATTGAGTTGGCCCACCCTTTGCAGCTATAACAGCTTCAACTCTTCTGCGAAGGCTGTCCACAAGGTTTAGGAGTGTGTCTAAGGGAATGTTTGACCATTCTTCCAGAAGCGTATTTGTGAGGTCACTCCAGAGAACACGTCTCCACTGCTCTAGAGTCCAGGGACGATGTATTTTACACCACTGAATCCGACGCTTTGCATTGCACTTGGTGATGCAAGGCTTAGATGCAGCTGCTCGGCCATGGAAACCCATTCTATGATGCTCTCTACGGGGTCTTTAGCTATTGACTCTGCAGACAGTTGGCAACGTCTGCGCACTGTGCGCTTCAGCATGTGCTGAACCCGCTCTGTCATTTAACGTGACCTACCACTTCGTGGCTGAGTTGCTGTTGTTCCCAGTTGCTTCTACTGTGTTATAATATCACTAACAGTTGACTATGGAAAATTTAGTGACAAGGAAATTTCACAGATGGGCTTATTACACAGGTGGCAACCTATCACGGTACCACGCTTGAATTCACTGAGCTCCTGAGAGCGACTCATTCTTTCACAAATGTTTGTAGAAGCAGTCTGCATGCCTAGGTGCTTGATTTTATACACCTGTGGCCATGGAGGTAATTGGAACACCTGAATCCAAAGATTTGGAGGGATGTCCCAATACTTTTGTATACTGTATATGTTTTAGACCTATGCAGGGTCTGTTGCTAATTCTACTGTCGGTTGCTGTGGTCCCACCTTGGTCATCTTTGGAATTGCCCCTTTAAGGTTCCCTAGTAGGATCATACTGGCACTATATATAAGACTCCGGGTGACACAGGTGGGCGTGACTTGACAAAGGAGGCCACGCCTCAGAAACACATCATCATAGCAACCATGCTAATGTTTCCTCTTCCCTTCTCTTCATTCCCTCCTCCCTTCTCCTCCGAGCAGTGAGACGTACACATCAGGCGTGCGCCGGCTGGCCCGAGCGCATGCACAGTAGCAGTGGCATGCTCTGCCAAGCTGCAATAGGATCCAGGGGAGCTGTCACTAGCTCATTACACAGCTTATGTCACTGGTTTGAGAGAAGTAAAGGACGACCATTTTTCAGAAGTGCCTTATTTATGACTGTACTATGTGAGTGCAAGTGTTTTCATGATTTTAATCTTAATAAATGGAGTTACACTAGGGCGGCTGTGCGCTCTCTGTTACTTTTTCTTTTACTCAGATCTTATTCTGCCACCCTGCAGAGAAACTAGAGAGCTGCATTACCAATTTTTGTACTTGCAATACAAGTTCCAACCAGCCTGAGGGTTTGATAGAAGATCAGCGCAGTAGTGACTTTGTTGTAGGTTTCCTTGCTAGATTTTATTGTCATAGCATATCTGAACAAGCTGAAGTTAGAAGCTGATTGGTTACCATCCACAGCTGCACCAGCATCTAAGTGCACGCGTTTTATTAAATATCCCCCCATGTGTCATTTCTCTCTGCTGTTTAGTTCCTCTGCTATAAGCATGAATCACTTATGACAAGTTTTCATGATACCAATAGCAGAAAAGGTGAAAGGGGAGGGATCTCCAGGACACAGCCTGTGGTTGACAGCCACAACTCTGTTTCTGTGTCCCTTCCCTTCACTCAGCTCGCAGAGCACTTGTACAGTGTGTAACTGCAGCTCCCCACCCCCTGTTTTGTGAGTCTGAGAAATCTTTTTCATCTTTGAGCTGTAAAAGGATGTACAGGGCAAATTGCTGCAAATAAACAGGTACAACTTATGTAGGAGGATTTGTTTCACTTCTGTTTATCACCCGAGGCCAGTCATTTCACTGGGTATAGGTAAGGATTTAAAACACTTTAAATACCTCCAGACACCCAATATAACACTGTATTTGGTTTACCAGTGTGTAAAGTGTATGTGAACCCTAATAAGGAACATCTATTATTTGTTTCATTTTTGTCTGGTAGAAATACCACTGAACACATTTTGTTGTATCTGTTTAATCAGTGCCAACAATCCTTCAAGCCTCAATCCTTTACTTTATGCACTGCCCCTGTTGTTCTGTTAAAAGTTTGTTTTCAGATGTCCTTGTGGACTACAGAACAGCACCTCCCTATGTTATAAAGATGAGATGAGGAGGAGGTGTCCTGTAACTCTAACACACTTCTAGTCCTAGGAAGACAATGCTTCTACTCCACAGATACAGTACATTGAGTGAGCATTGTCACCATAGGATATGAAGTGTGTTGCTAACAGGATCGTCAGGTTAAAATAAAGAAAAAAAATACAATTTTCTTGGATTTAGATACAAAGGATAAGTTCACCTTTCCAGAAAACAAAATAAATGTTCATATGTTTTCTGTAAAAAAAATGTGTATTTATAATTTTTTCTTGATTACACCGGTGATCAGTGGTGCAATGCCAGGCATCTGCAGACAAGCCTTGCAGCTTTCTGCCCGTACCTCTTTACATGGGCAGTCTGTTAGAAAGCTGCAGGGCTGGTGAATGAACTATGAGAATGCTTATCAGCACTCTTGCAGTTCATTCAGAATCAGCTGCAGTGGCTGCATGGCCATGTTCTTTTCAAAAAGTGACAGTGGGTCCAGGGAAAAGATCTCACTGTCACACTGAACATGTTACTTGTTCCAAAAGATGAACCTAGCCTTTAATTTAATGTAATTTTTGGACAATCTAGGAATAAGAGGGAGTTTGCACTGCTCTACTGTTTTCAATTTATTACTGTACCAGTAAAGTTGTCCTGAAATGTTTCCCCCTATTTCCAAAACTTCCACTTGGTTGCTGGTTCTCCTTCAGCCATTTTCCTGCCTCCTCAATATATTTCTTATCCACAGTGATAAAAGGAGACGCTGCATGAAGAGACTTCATCACAAAAGCCGTCAGCCTTAGAAAATAGAAAATAAGAATATGCTTGATATAGAAAATAAGAATATGCTTGGTCACCCTGTGCTAATGGTTTACTATGAGTGCGTGCTAAACTTTACATGATGGAACTCATTGAACTTACCAGACATCACCATCTTCATCACTCTTCCCAAATGCGCTGAATGAAAAATCGTCTCGAAGAAAGTTCAGCTGTCTTTCATAACCTAGTAGGACAAGATAATCAAACTCAAATGAAATGGCAAGCTGGATTGAACATCTGAAATTTTAAAGGGGTCACTCTGAAATGCATTCTCCGCTCTATCCAATATGCACTATCACAGTGCATTATGAGAATGATGATTGGCCAAAGCAATGCACCTAACCACAGTTCAGGTGCAATGCTTTGGTTAATCACAGCACAATGCACTGTGAGAGCCATGATTGGCCAAAGTCACGGTGGCTTTGGCCAGTCATGGCTCATGTTTAAGTCCACACCCCACACCATATAAGGCTGCTTACACAGCAGCCTTATGCAGTGTGTTATGGACATTGTGGAAGACAGAGGGGAGAATACTCCCTGTCTTCCACCAAGCTGCTTGCCTATTGCAGATTCAGTCTTCCCAGCTTGGTGCAGGTCTACAATTTTGTTTCCGGTGTCCTTCGACAGCTCTTTGGTCTTCACCATAGTGGAGTTTGGAGTGTGACTGTTTGACGTTGTGGACAGGTGTCTTTTATACTGATAACAAGTTCAAACAGGTGCCATTGATACAGGTAATGAGTGCAGGACAGAGGAGCCTCTTAAAGAAGAAGGTACAGGTCTGTGAGAGCCAGAAATCTTGCTTGTTTGTAGGTGACCAAATACTTATTTTCCACCATAATTTGCAAATAAATTCTTTCCAAATCAGCCAATGTGATTGTCTGGATTTTTTTTCTCATTTTGTCTCTCATAGTTGAGGTCTACCTATGATGCCAATTACAGGCCTCTCTCATCTTTTTAAGTGGGAGAACTTGCACAATTGGTGGCTGACTAAATACTTTTTTGCCCCACTGTATATATAAACAACGCTTACTCACAGAAATGAAGAAAAACCCTCCGCCCACCAACCCATCCGCACCCTCCGAGCACTTGTCGCAATCTGACATTTGCTGGTCAGATGTAAACAATTGGGCGGAACCAGTGGTAGGTCTGGTATGGATTAGGGGGGAACCCAACGCTGTTTTTTTAAAAATAAAAATGTAATTATGAAAAAATGTCAGTAGATTCTATACATTGTACAGATGTGCAACTTTGCCGATATTTTAAGGGGACCCCCCAGGCATGATATTTACAGGAATTTTTCATTTTTTTGTTTACTTTAAGCAATGAAAAACGACTGCCTCTTTAAAAACAGTACTTTTTTGAAAAAAAAATGTTTCACCAATTCATGTCACTCAGGGCAGTCCCCAAGTCTCCATACCCCTTTAATGGCCAATAACTTGCATATAAGCCTTCAAAATGGGCACTTTTGAATGTACAAGTTCGAGTCCCGTAGACTTGCATTGAGTTTGAAGTTTCCGGTCGAATTTTCATTCGGTTTGAACGTTCGACCACAAACAACACGGGGATGTTTGGCCCATCACTAATGCTGTTAAGTTATGTTTTAGGGCTCAGGTGGAGGGTGGTGAATTGTTAGGATTAGGAACCCATCTGATGTAGGGGAGATGCAGAGCACTTGACTCTCTGTATCAAACATAATGTACTTTTCTCAATAATAGTTAGGTTTTTTTAATGCTCAGGTACACCTTTATATGTAAGTAGTAGAGTCACTAGAACAAGGCCAGCCCTATTTTATCGATGTATATACAGTGCTCAGCATAAATTTGTACACTCCTTTTGAAAAGTAGGATTTTAATCAATATCTCAATGAACACAAGAACAATTTCCAAAATTTTGACAAAACTGAGTTTATAGAACATTTGTTTAGCTCATTACATGAAAATAAGGTTAATAATATCTTAGATTACAAAATCTTCAGTTTTACCCAAATTAGTTGATGCAAAAATGAATACACCCCACAACAAAAACAACTACATCTAGCATTTTTTATGACCTCCATGATTTGTAAGGATAGCACCAAGTCTTCTCGGCATGGAATTAACAAGTTGGAACATATTGCAACATCTATCTTTTTCCATTCTTCAAGAATGACCTCTTTCAGAGCCTGGATGCTGGATGGAGAGTGATTCGCAACTTCAGAATTCCCCATAGGTGTTCGATTGGGAGACATACTTAGCCACTGAATCTTTTTCACCCTGTTCTTCTTCAGAAATGCAACAGTGGCCTTAGATGTGTGTTTTGGATCATTATCATGTTGGAAAAGTGCACAACGACCAAGGGCACAGAGTGATGGTAGCATCTTCTCTTTCAATATAGAGCAGTACATCTGTGAATTCATGATAACCATCAATGAAATGCAGCTCCCCGACATAAGCAGCACTCATGCAGCCCCACAGAAGGACACTACCACCACCATGTTTCACTGTAGGCACCATATATTTTTCTTTGAACTCCTCACCTTTGCAATGCCATACAGTTTTGAAGCCATCAGCTGCAAAAAATGTATCTTGGTCTCATCACTCTAGAGTACAGGGTCCCATTAGTCTTCTTCTTTTTCAGCATGGGCCCTAGCAAATTCTAGGCGGACTATTTTGTGCATGGGCTTTAGGAGAGGCTTCCCATGCATGCCATTCCTCTGCAGTGCATGCTGTATTGTGTCATGGGAAACAATCCCCCCAGTTTGGCCTTCTACTTCTTTTGCTAACTGCAGTGATTGTGCATGGCGATTTTCTCCAACCCTTCTCATCAGAAGACGAGTGTCGAGGTGTTAACTTCCGAAGGATGGCCTGTGAGATGGTTGCAGTTCCATCTTTGTTAAATTTTTGTTTCACTTTTGCTCCAGTATTCTGACTGATAAGTAAAGCTTTGCTGATCTTCTTGTAGCTTTCACCTTTCTTGTGTAAACAAATTATTTTCTTTCTCAGGCCTGGTGACATTTCTCTTCCATGTGGTGCCATTGCTGACAGCATGAAATTGGAAGGGGTTTTCTTTGATAAGTAATGCCCTTTTATAATCAACTGTCTGCTGGACACCTGTTTAATGAATAATTAGGCGCAACTGTAGTTGAATTCTTCTTAATTAGGATTTTGTTGTCTAAAATTCAGCCTTGCTCCTAAGACTTTCATTGGGGTGTATTCATTTTTGCAACATGGTCTTGAATGAGTTTGTTATAAAATATACTTTTTGTGTGTGCAAATTAACAAATCTTGTTTGCAATCAATGGTCCACATTTGTGGAGTATTTTGTAGTATAGTGTCCCATAGAAAATGTTGATGCTGAAAGGAAAGTGAAGGTTTTCTGATAAATCTGTTGGGGTGTACTCATTTATGCTGAGCACTGTAAATGCACATAACAATTGCCAACAAACTTAAGGATGTTGCTATATTAGCTAGTGCTATTACATGCTCTGCTGACAATTTTCTTTTTTTCTTTTATCTAAATGGCTATTTAACTCTTACTCACCACGTTTGATGTATTCATCTCCTATCTTCTTGATGTCCTCTGTCATTTGGTTTGTACTCTCCAGATAATCCTTCACAAGGATATTAAAAACAAACCTGGCCATATTCTGCTCCCCACAGCCATATGGGAGGGTTAGAAGCTGCTCAGTTCCCTGAAGTGCAGAACCTATTAGATCCCCTAAGGAACATATAGAATAACGGAGTGTATATAATATATTTAGTGTCTCCCTTATTAACCCCTCCACGCCTAAGGGTAAAACAAATCTTAATGCCTATGCACAATTTTGCAACGTTGACATGTGTTAGTAAAACCGTACATATCATCACAACTACTTTGTACATCCAGGTGGATTATACCTTGTTTTTTTCAGGAAAAATTGGGCTTTCATTTGGTGGTAAATGGTAATGGATATCTCCTAATTTTTTTTTATTATCAAAGGAAAACTGGCCCAAATTAGTAAAAAAAAATAATAATTTTTTTAAATTTAGCTGTGTGTTTCTTGTTACTATCATAACCTACCACCAAAGAACAACTGAAAATAAATTTTCCAGCTCTTGATGATTGCAGTGATACTATATATGTGTGTGTTATTTGTTGTTTGTACCTGTAGTACAGTCCAGAAACAATAGTGCACATTTTTGTTTTTTTTTTACCTAAAAACACACTGACACTGGCGCTAACTGACCCTGATACCAATTTAAAAAAAAACAAACCTGGACCTTTGACCCTGACCTTTTGACCTTGACCCAAACACTTACACTGGCACCGAACTAGATCAAACCTGATCTAGATATTATTTCTTTATTTTATTTTTAAATATTTACTTATCCTTTTTTTTTTTTAACAAAAATATTTTTTTCTCTATGCCAGGAGTTAGGAGTGTCAAACTGTCGGCCCTCCAGCTGTTGTGAAACTACAAGTCCCATCATGCCTCTGCCTTTGGGACTGTCAGTCTTGCAATGCCTCATGGGACTTGTACTTTGGCAACAGCTGGAGGGCCACCAGTTTGATACCTGTAAATTACAGAGATTAAGTGATCACTGTGATAGCCAATCAGAGGCTATCACAGCGATCATGTGACCCAGAATCGGGAGTCCCGGGTTCCGATTGTTAGAATGGGACCTGGGGCTCTTAGTGACACCCCGATCTTTGTGCTGGTAGTGTGCTGTGCAGCACACTCCCAGCAGAAAGACAAGTATGCAAATATGCGGCCTCACGGAAAAAAGCCCAGTTCTGTGAGGCCGCATATTTGTGTGACATCGGTGCAAAGGGGTTAAAAGACAGAAGCAATAACTAAGCCCCTATCTGGAATATGGTTAACTGAGGCACTGGATTTGATTCATCAATGAATCGTGGTTTGAGGAAGTCAAACAAATTAATATGCTGCTGAGGCCACACACAAACACAAAACAGGATTCCCCTTACACCGGAGGACCCAAAGTTTGAAAGCCACGTGTACAAAGCCCAAAGAGGTTGGCAAACAATTGAACTGAATGGCCAGCATATTGCTGCTGTTTTACTTCTGGCAGTTTATCACTTTGTTTCATTTTTCAAATAAATAAATTGTGGTGATGCTGCCATTTTTAGTTTTCCAAAGTCTTGGTAATATCTGAGCCTTGAAGAAGAATCATACTTCTTGGCCCTTGTGCTGGCTGTTTTGTATTGTCCCAATGAACAAACACCAATATTAAAAGGTTTTTGGATTCTCAGATTTTTGGTCTGGTGTTTATTTGGTCTTTGCAAACCCCTAATAAGGGCAGGCATCTGATTTTTGGTTGAATGGCTGAGAAGGAAGGGGAACATACAGGATTTTTTATACAAATGTATACCTTTTTTAATGAAAGTAATCATTTTTAGTTAAGTATATTTAAAAAATAACCCAAGACTGTTTTCAAGCCAGTGCATTTCAGTTGTGTATGCACTTGTTGGCATTGCTAAGTGCCCCCAGTAATTATGTCATTCAGAATTTGGAGTGGAGTCTTTTCAAGATGTTTTACCTGTCAACCTTGTCTGTCACCTGAATCCCTGCGGAGCTTTATTTCCTAAAGTAGTAAAAGTTCACCCTTCTGTGCTTATTCTAAAACGGCCTTTAGGGCTCTAAGGCTGGACGATTGTAGTCCATGGTAAAAATACCCATGCACTATCTAGTGTCTACATTTGCAGAGTCCCTAGAATTAATATATTATGTTAATTACAAAGACATAATGAAATTATAATGACAACTAGGCAAGAGATGGAACACAGTACATTAGCCATTGAGCCAAAGTGGCTTCGTCTATAATCCAGTATTAGTACCACCTAATGAGAAATGGACCACGATAGGTAAAATTACCCTTCAATAGGAAGCACTGCAGTAATTGGAGAATATGCAAAATTCAATAACCATGGTAACCAATCAGATTTTATCTTTCAGTGCCCTAAACTCTAAAGATGGTCACTGATGTTTTTTTCACTGCTTTGCTAAATAAGAATGAACGTCCTCAAAGTCTTCACACTTTTTATAGTAGGCACTATAACAGTAAAACATGTAATTCATTGTTTAAGATCATGTAGCAGTGTCCTGTCACATCAGTTTGTACATACAGTACTCTTTAAGAATTTGTCTTACCTACAACTGAGAACACAGCAGTTACTGAGTCAGGCACTGCTCCAGAAGGTGCTGGGATGAATATGGTCTCAGAAGAGAGATTAGCTGTGTACACAATGCAAGAACAATCATTAAGCCAACAATTACTTGCATAAAGCCAATTGCCAGGCAGATATAAAAGCAATCATTGGCAAGGTACCACAGTACCACTGGCAATAGTTGCTGTATCTGCCTGTGCCATAGCACCATGCTGACCTTCTAACACTGCCAGCATCTTGATAATAGGAGAAAGTAAAGGGATTATGCGATTTTATCCTTCATTATCAATCACAAGCTAGGAGGGTCCTCGATCTGGATGTGCTTTCTGACAGGAGTGCCTAGATTGTAAATCTGGCTGAAAAGAATTCCACATTTTTCATCAGGAAAAATATTTGCATAATTTGTAACACTCTTCGCAGGACACTACAGTAAAAAATCCCCACTGTGCCCACATTTTGGTTAAGTCATAAATTACTGGATGCAGAGTAGGGCTGTGGTGTCCTATGGAGTTCTCTCAGTATAATGCTGTAGAGTACATTCCAAGTTAGAAGGAGAGCCCTGTCACATAAATTGTCAAATTTGAGTTACAGATTTCCATATCCTGGCACTTTTTCCAGTTAAATAAAATAAATGGGACTTCATTTCCTTCAAAGTCCTGAAAAATTTGAAGTGCAAAACACATTTGTAAAGTAAATATAGGGGTCTATCAAGGCAGGTAAACAAGAAAGGGCAACCATAGGGTCATGCTGAGGCAGGCCAACAAGATAAGGGGAACCGTTAGGGTCTTAGTGAGGCAGACCAACAAGGTAAGGCAACCATTAAGGGTACACTGAGGCAGGTCAGAATGATAGGGCAACCATTAGGATCATATTGAGGCAGGCAAAAAAGATATACCATTAAAATTATACTGAGGCAGGCCAACAAGATGGGTAAACCATTAGGATCATACTGAGGCAAGGCAACAAGATAGGGCAACCATTAGGTCATACTGAGGCAGGCTAACAAGATAGGTCAACCATTAAGATCATACTGAGGCAAACCAAAAAGATAGGCAACCATTAGGGTCATACTGAGGCAGGCACACAAGATAAGTTAATCATTAGGGTCATAGTGAGGCAGGCCAAGAAGATAGGTTAATCATTAGGGTCATAGTGAAGCTTGCCCATGAGGTAAGACAACCATTAGGGTCATACTGAGGCAGCCCAGCAAGATAGGTTAATCATTAGGGTCATAGTGAGGCTTGCCCATGAGGTAAGACAACCATTAGGGTCATACTGAGGCAGTCCAACAAGATAGGTTAATCAGTAGGGTCATAGTGAGGCAGGCCCACGAGGTAAGACAACCATTAGGGTTATACTCAGGCAGTCCAACAAGATAGGTTAATCAGTAGGGTCATAGTGAGGCTTGCCCACGAGGTAAGACAACCATTAGGGTCATACTGAGGCAGTCCAACAAGATAGGTTAATCAGTAGGGTCATAGTGAGGCAGGCCCACGAGGTAAGACAAGCATTAGGGTCATACTCAGGCAGTCCAACAAGATAGGTTAATCATTAGGGTCATAGTGAAACAGGCCCACTAGGTAAGACAACCATTAAGGATATACTGAGGTAGGCCAACAAGATAGAGGAACCATAAGGAGTATATTGAGACAGGCCAACAAGAAAGGGCAATCATTAGGGTCATTCAGAGACAGGGCAAAAATTAGGGGTATACTGAGGCAGGACAGTAAGATAGGGCAACCATTAAAGCAGAACTGATGGTAAAATATTTTTAATAACGTAAGAGAGGGTCATAACTCCTGTCAGTATTTTTGCCATCTGTGTCAAAGGGAGGTAATACATGGTTTTCACCAGGGTACCCAAAGCTAATGTCCCCACTGGAAGATTTCCATTCCATTACTATTCTGGCGATAGCACAACATTTGCGATTTTCTATTATTTTCACTTTTGATGATGAAAAGAACAAATAGGGAGGGTGGGGCAGGACAGGTAGCAGCAAAACCTGAGAGGAGTTCTAATCCATCTCCATCTCTATCCAAAGAGAAAAAAAATGCCTTTAGTTAAGGCATGGACAATGAGTAAATGCGCTAAGGTAGACCTAAGGGAACTGCATGTGGTGCAATATCAACCAGGGACATACTATTAGCAACAGGGGTACAAGGGAATAATCTACATGTCTCTGCATGTACTCTGTCTTAAATACAGCTCAATAGGCAGCAAATCAATATCTCTTAAACTAAAATAATTTACAGATAAATATATTCTTCTTTTTTAACCAAGCAATAACATTCAAATATTACGTTGTGTAAGCAGAACACATTAGAATCCATTGTTTGCACATATTTGCCATTACAGTAATATACATTGTCTCAGTATGGATCTGTCCAAGGTGCTGGACACTTTAGCACTTTATTAGGAAGGAAAAATCCCTATCATTAAAATGTAATACTGTACCTTCACCACATAGAATGGAATTGTGTGACTTCTCCACTGGCACACCCTCTGCCTGCACAATATGAATAAATATAATTTTGTTAATAAAGAATGGTTTCAGATTTATAAACACTTCAGCCTATTTTTAATTTCTGCATAGCCTTACTTAGTTGAAGTGACACTAAACAATACCCTCGATGTCCCTATTCTTCAAAAATAGTCTATGCACATCTACTACTTAATGGCCCTGTAACCACTTTTTTCATAATGTTGTTTCTTAGGCTGCTTTCACACTGAGAAGTTTTTCAAGCGTTTTTGCATTAAAAAAAAAATGCCTGAAAAGCTCTAGAAAACTGTTTCCCTGTAGTATGTGAATGTATACGGTGTAAAAACTCCAGATTGCAGCACCTTTGGGGCATGTTTGGGGAGTTAAAAAAAAGTCCCAAACAATCAATGGGACGCCTGAAAAGTGCCTTAAAAATGCTTCAAAAACACCTCTGAGGAGCATTTTTGAAGCAGTTTTTAAGTCACGTGTCCTTTAAAAATGCCCAGAAAGCATGGTAAAAACACGGTAAAAAATGTGTTTTTGCGGTGGATCAGTGTGAAAGTAGCCTTACTGTGTTTTTCTGCATCCTTGTAACGTCGTCTATGATCACCCGAGCCTCTCCTTTTCCCTCTCACTTCTGCAAGAGAGGGTTTCTACATTCCTACATACGGTGGGACAATGGAGAATGAACATAGCCACACTCCAACAGGAAGTCAAATCACAGCAGCAAAAAAACCCCAAAACAATAAATTGTAGATTTGAAGGAGGCTGGGAGCAATAGAAAGACTTTTTTGAGTTACGAATACGTACTTGAACATTTTTTAAACCAATTGACCAATTAGTTTAGTGTCACTTTAAATATCAAATAAAGTTAATTTTTTTAATGCATCAGCTGTATTAACATAGATTTCTTCTATTGGAGGGTCAGAAAGCTGATACTACAAAACAGGGGTGGACTAACAACTCATGGGGCCCCTGGGCAATAGGGAATCATGGGCCCCCTGTGTCCTTGCCCAAACTCAAAAAAGCCTATGAAAAAGGTACCAGGGGCATCTCATGGGGCCCCCTACTGACCCCGGGCCCTCGGGCAGTGCCCGAGTTTCCAAATGGTCAGTCCGCCCCTGCTACAAAAGTCTAAAACATAGCAGCATAATCTGTGAAGATGAAACAGACGCTACACATGTCTAGGACAAAGTAAGGCAGAAACAGCTTTTATTTTAAACTGTTTGGTGTATATCACTAAGAGTCACCTTAATCATCACGGTCTTCACAACGGTATCAGAAGTTCCAGTGTCTGGGACGATTGGCTGCTCTCCATCGCACTGTTCCAATGTAGGAATGGCTTGTACATTGACCACAATTTCTGCAGAACCTTGACAGATCAAATCAATTGTTTTACAGCCAATCCAGAGCCAATCCTCTCCTGCTGCCATATTTACAGTACTTTGTATGGCTATAGCTGATATCCCTTTGAAGTTAAAGTTGGACTCCAATAGCTAAATATATAGTTAAAATACCGTGAACTGGCTTCTCTGTCAAAGAATTTGCAATTCTGTGTAGCCACTTTTATGATTCATACGCCTCGGCTAGAGAGCACAGCCAGGAATGTGATACCACTGTTAGCATTAAAGTGATATCAAAGGTTGTTTTGTTTTTTTTTGTTAAAATAAAACAGAGGTTATACTTACCTGCTCTGTGCAACGTTATTGCACAGAGCAGTCCAGATCCTCCTCCTTGGCAGTCGCTTGCTGGTGCTGTCCACTCCTTCCTCCTTTGGATGCCTCCTTTGCAATCTGGGTGCTATAGAGCCACCTGTGCATGTGTGCTCCCAAGCTGAGCCATGTGTGTCCATAGATATATACAACACTGGTAAGCCCCACCTCCCTTCTCTCCTCACAGGAGTTTAACTGACAGCAGCAGGAGCCTATGGCTCACTCTGCACTCAGTATCCCCTGGAGTGGTGACAGGAGTCAGGTAAGTGTTCAGGGATGGGGGTGGGTAGGACAAATAGTGGGACATTTTTTTACCTTATTGCAGAGAATGCATTATGGCAAAAAAAACTGATTTTGGAACCACTCTAAGGGCTCGTTCACACTTGGCTGTTTTACCAACGCTTGCCAAATGCCCCTATAGCGTTTGGCAAGCGTTGGTCCGGTGTTTGCAGAGCTTTTTTAATGCTTCGCAAACGCCGCATGCGCGGTTTAGCGGTAGTTGCTAGGTGTTTGCCGAGCATTAAAAACGCCCCGCAAACGCCTATAATGAAGTTTCAATAGTGTTACCGCTCCGCAAACGCCGGCCGGGCGTTTGCGGAGTGGCACCATAGGCTAGAATAGGAGGCTTTAACACCTCCTGACTCGACCAGAGGCGTCCATTTTGCCGCGACGCTACCGCTCCCATTAGAACAGCACCATGTGCTGCAATGTGCAGAATTGGCAGAGGCGTTTGGGAAGCGGTAATTTTTTTAGCAACATTTCAGGGAAATGTAAAAACTCTAAGCCTAGGTTCACACTATGAATCACATATGAATTGCATTGGAACCGCACAACACTCCTGTACAATTCACATATGATTCTGTGTGGTGAGATTTGAGCCCATTCATTTTGAATGGCTAAAACTGCACCGCATCTGCACCAAAATAGCGTATGCAGAAATTTTGGGAACGCAATGTAACTGGATCGCATGGTTGTTTTGTACCATGCAATCCAGTGCAGACAAACACACTGCATTTTCGACCTACATTTGGGGTGCTGTTAAGATTGCACTGGCACCCCCTGCAGATTGCAAGGGCAGTGCGATTTGAAAGCAGTGTGGGAACTGTTCATAGATTGCAGGGTTTCCCGCACTGCATTCTAGTGTAAACTGAGGATAAATGTGCTCATCCCTACACAGGACCAGTCCTTAAATACAAAGTCACAATGAAGAATGATACTTAGGTTCCAGTTGTGTTCATTGGAGGATATTTACCCATTTGCAGAGCTTGTGCTTCCCAGGATAGCACTAGAGTCTTTTCGGGGTACAGACACTGAGGGGTGGTGCATGTAGAACATTCATTCACCTTTAGCTCAGGAAGATTCTGGAGACTGACTTTTACCTGCAGGTGGGGTTAAAGGGTTCTTTTAGTGTCACCAAGTTTTTCAGAATGATTGCAAAAAAATCTTCACTAAAGATAGTACTGTATGTCCTGTAGATGCACACTTGCAAAAGCATTTTTGAAGCTTTTGATTTGCATCAGCAATTGGGTTGCATTGGCAGGTTATACTATATGATCTCTGTTGTGAATGTCAACACAATAAACACAACACCTCAAAAGAACATGCAACTTTCCCTTCCAGTGTTTAGCAAAAGACATGCAAATTAGGGTTGGATTTTCCATGAATTAACAATAGAAACTAATTTTTGTAAAGTGACTGCACAGTACAATGCTGGAGGCTTGGTGCAGGATATATAGGTATGGGGCTTTCAGCAGCAAAAAGAAAGTCAAGTTTTCCAACAAGCATCCCACCCAAAATATCGCCTATTGCTATCATTTATCATCACCGTACCTAACACTCAATCTCTCTGTCCCTCAAACCTTAACACTACACCCCCTAAAATTAGCACTTAACACTTAGGGGTCTATTAATGAAACATTCATTGGAAGAATGCCACACACATTCATGCATGTTGCACAAATTTTGGCAGTAATTTCTTTAAAAAAGTAATTCATATAATCAGGGCCGTGGACAAGGGGGTACCACCAGTCCTCCTCTATGGGGCCCAGGCCAGCAGGGGGGCCCAGGCAGCTGGGTGAATCAGATGTGGGCAGGGAAGGTGATCGGCACGGCAGGGGGCAATTACTGGATCTGATCCCCTGTATGGTTCTCTCTGCAGCAGCTGAAAGCTGGCTTTTTCTCTCACTTTATCTGCTGCAGAGAGAGCCATACAGGGGATCGGTTCCAGTAATTGCCTCCCATCAACACCCATGACCCTCCCCATGTACCATACATTTTCCCCTTCTGCCAAGGCCCCCCAGCAGTGCTAACGGCCCTCCTCCTCTCCTTTCCACCGGCAGCTGCAAGCACACAACAGGATCCCTCAGGATGGAGAGTGGGGGAAGGGTCCTGTATATATGTCACATTTACCAGCCTCCTTTCTTTAATGACCTCAGTGAGTGATCAGTACCTATCACGCACTGTGTTCATTCATAACTGAAGCATGGTAAGCATTTTTTTTCTTTTTTTGGGGGGGGGGCCTGTCAGGTTGGCTGTATGGGGGCCCCATGGTTTCTAACAGCAGCCCTGCCTATAATTGTCAGTCCTATCAAAAGGCCAAAATTCAGTATTTCAGTTTTCTGAAATCTCTATGAGAAAATATACCACACTTTAACCACTAGATGAAGCTGACGATTATAGAAATTAATCTTTGAGAGAAATTACAGCCAAAATGTGAGCAGCATGTACAAATGTGAGTGGCATTCATCCAACAAATGTTTTATAAATAGATTCATTATAGTTGTTTTTTAGCTAAAAAATAAAACAATTGAATTAAAATAAATAGCCCAGACAGAGAGGGGTTTATTTACTAAAGCTGGAGAGTCCAAAATCAGACTCACTTCTGCATAGAAACCAATCAGCTTCCAGGTTTCATTGCCAAAGCTTCATTGAACAAGCTGAGGTTAGAAGCTGATTGGTTTCTATGCAGAAGGGAGTCTGATTTTGGACTCTCCAGCTTTAGTAAATAAACCCCAGAGTGTCTGTGTGTCTGTAAAGCAGCTGTGTCTGCATCCAATGAGGGCTAGTTCAAACCAGAACACGTGCATATGAGCGCTAGCTTTTTTGTGTGTCCGGCAATTCAGTTCAATGAGCTGCCAAACGCACGATAATACGCAAAAAGTAGGGTAGGTGGTACCATGCTGTTTGGTGGCCGCAAACACACGGCGTTTGCTAGATGTGTTTGGGGTGCCATTAAGAGTTAATGGCACCCACTTTCATCCAGCCAGGGCAGCGTGTTCCCATGCAGTGTGGGAAATGTACACAAAAATGCATCTTTCCAACACTGCATTCTGGTGTGAATGGACCCTTACATGGGCTGCCTGCACACAGCCCCAGGAGGCTCCATCTACATAAACAAACCCCTCATACAAGCTGTACAGGGCTCAGCACCCATGTGAACAAGGCCTAAGGCTCCTTTTTCTGGTGTGTTAGCTTTGTGAATTGAATTTTGATACGACCAGTGCCCTATGTCCAGTGTCTGACTATCTCTGACTATTAAAAAGACGTGAACATTTAAGTGTACTTACCATCATTGGCTTAGTTAGGTAGTTGAATACAGAAGCTTTGACTGAGAATATCTCTTCTCGGACTACAGAATAGGGATGAGTTATGACTACAAAGAAAGGCTGGAAGGCTCGCAAGGAGGTGGTATTGGCAATACCCAGGCCTTTATCTCCCATACAAAATGCTGTGGCTTTCCACTCAGTAATGGAATCAGGAACTTGGACTTTTATATCAGCCTGACCAGATGTTCTGATATGAAATGATAACAAAGAGAGAGCAAACTAATGTTTAATAGAGGCAAAAGACATGATCTGGTGCACTGAATGGCCCTCCAAATACATACACTAGGATATAGTGGTTTTTTCCATTAGATCTGTTTTTTTTTTTTACAAGAATATTTATTGGGTTTTAACGAGTTAAAACAATAGCAAAATGGTGAGGCGGTTATGACATCAATGTTACATCATTTCTAATCAAAGATATAATGGTACGGCAATAAAAATAAAATGACCTTAGCATGATGGTAGCAATTAGAAAAAGGCATTGATACAATACTAAGGTATCGAGGTTGGGTTGGTTAGTAGCGAAGAAAGTAGTATGAAAAAGTGGTAGATAAGAAGTTTGTGTGTAGATAGGGTAAAAGTAATAGCTAGTGACAATTATGTAATCCAGGTTTGTTTTCATGTCGTGGATTGTCAGTAAATGATGTGGAATAGTAAGGTGTACGTATATGTCATCTGATGCCCACCAATAATAAGTCCAAAAGAAGAGAAAGAGGGGGAATTGTCAAGGAGTTTGGGGGTTGGGAGTAGGGGAAGATGATAAAGGGGAAGTAAAGTAGGAAAAGAGATGATAGGAGAGGGGGGAGAGCGTGAACAGACTTGGTAATCAGCGTTGAGGAGAATGTGGGAGAATGTTAATAAGATGGTGTGGCAGCTGGATTCAAGGAACATAAAGAAGTAGAAAGAAAGAATTTTACCCGGGGGGCCTAAGTAGACTGGAGAGAGATGAAAGACTGAGGGGGAAGCATAACAGGGAGAGGAAAATCCGTGAGTAGTAGTGAGTAGTAAGTAACTGGTGGCCAGCAAGTAGTAATCACCAGTCAATAACTATGGGTTCCACCATGCGTAATGTGTAGAGAGTGCCACCCTCCAAATGCCTGATGTGAGTCTGCGTTGCGGTGATAATGTCAAGCGTGTATATAAGCCTAAGTCAAGGAGTAAATAAATAAGTAAATAACTAAATAAGTAAAGGGTCAAGATGAAGTTGAGGTGAGGAAGAAAAGGGAGTATATGGCAGAAGAGGAGAAGATCAGTGACAATAAATAGATCTGTTTTTTAACCAGCAGATGGAACTTAATGGGCACAGGGGGCCAAACAGCATGAAAAAGGAGTATGTTTATGTGGCCAGGAGGCATCAGGGAGTGACAGGTGTTTGTGTACAATTGCATGTACAAATCAATGACAGGCTGCAACTGTACACATATTACTGCACAGCCAGAGGTTTGCATGTGCATAGTGACAGATCAGAAACCCTGGGCACAACCTGTCTGTACGGGTGACTGTACGCAAACAAATTTCACCCCCAGCTGCATATAAACACTAATTTGCATGCTGTATGGCACTCAGCATCCATAGTTTACTTGTTACATAGTTAGTCTGGACAAAAAAAGACAAAAGTAAAAGTTATAATCCTACACCCACAGTTGATCCAGAGGAAGGCAAAAAACCCCAGCAAAGCATGATCCAATTTGGTCCTGCAGGGGAAAAAATTCCTTCCTGGTCCCCCGAGAGGCAATAGGATATTCCCTGGATCAACTTTACCTATAAATGTTAGTATCCAGTTATATTCTGTGTATCCAAGAAAGAATCCAGGACTTTTTTAAAGTAATCCACCGAGCTGGCCAGAACCAACTCTTGAGGGAGTCTATTCCATATTTTCACAGCTCTCACTGTGAAGAAAATTTTCCATATTTGGAGATTAAATCTCTTTTCCTCCATACATAAAGAGTACCCCCTTGTCCTCTGTGATGACCTCAGAGTGAATGACTCTACACCGAGTTCACTATATGAACCACTGATGTATTTATACATGTTGATCATATCCCCCCTTAATCTCTTCTTCTCAAGAGAGAATAAATTCAGTTCCTCTAATCTTTCCTGATAGCGGAGCTCCTCCATGCCTCCTATTAGTTTGGTTGCCCTTCTCTGTACTTTCTCCAGTTCCCCAATGTTCTTTTTGTGAATTGGTGCCGAAACTGAACTACATATTCCAGATGAGGTCTTACTAATGATTTGTACCGGGGTAATATGATATCTCTCTCCCTGGAGTCTATACCTCACCTAATACAAGAGAGGATTTTGCTCGCTTTAGAAACCGCAGCTTGGCATTGCATGCCATTATTAAGCTTATGATTTACCAGAACTCCCAGATCCTTCTCCACCATTGATTCCCCTAGTTGTACTCCCTCTAGTATGTATGATGCATGCATATTCTTAACCGCCAAGTGCATAACCTTACATTTATCAACATTAAACCTCATTTGCCACATAGTTGCCCAATTAAACAATTCATTGAGGTTGGCTTGTAAATTGGAGACATCCTGCAAGGACGTTATTCCACTGCACAGCTTGGTGTCATCTGCAAAGACTGAAACAGTATTTTTAATCCCAGACCCTATATCGTTTATAAGTATATTAAAAAGTAATGATCCCAACACTAAACCTTGAGGTACATCACTGACAACCCTAGAACATTCAGAGTATGAATCATTAACCACTACTCTTTGAATATGATCTTTTAGCCAGTTTTCTATCCATTTACATACAGATTTTTCCAAGCCTGTAGACTTTACCTTACACATTAGCTGTGTGTGGGGAACTGTGCCAAACACTTTTGCAAAATCCAAGTATACCACGTCCACAGCCACCCCTTTGTCAAAAGTTTTGCTCACCCCCTCATAAAAAGAAATCAGATTTGTTTGACAACTTCTGTCTTTAATGAATCCATGCTGTCTGTTGCTTAAAATATTTTTTCCAGCAAGAACTCATCTACAGTATATATATGATTTTGCATTTCCGGGTAGGGGGTGTGTGTGCAAACTGTGTGCACGACCTACCCGCCTTGCCATTTGCGGCCGGTGATTACTCGCCGGCACCCAGTGATTACCAAGGATCTCCAACGGGGAGGAGGACTGTTTTGTTTGCTAACAGTTCTCCTCCCTGTCAGCTCAAGCACACTGCTGCCATCCAAAGCAGTGTGCTTACAGTGAAGTACACAGACACCACCCCCCAGTAACACACTCCCTGCACTCAGTTAACCCTTTGATCGCCCCTCATGTTAACCCCTTCCTCCCCAGTGCCATTAGTACAGTGTCAGTGCTTTTTTTTTAGCACTGATCACTGTATTGGTGTCACTGGGGATGTCAGTGACACCAAGTCAGTTCCCCCCAGTGTCAGAATGTCTGCCACAGTCCCGCTAATCGCTGCCGTTACTAGTAAAAATAAAAATCCCACTATATATATACCGCCATTTGTAAACTCTATAACTTTCACGTAAACCAATTAATTTACATGTATTGGGATTTTTTTTAGCAAAGACATGTAACAGAATACATTTTGGCCTAAATTTATGACGAAATTTGATTTTTTAAATTTTTTTTTACTGGACATGTTTAATAGCAAAAAGTAAAAAATATTGTTTTCTCATAATTGTTGCTTTTTTTTTTATAGCGCAAAAATAAAAAACGCACAGGTGATCAAATACCACCAAAAGAAAGTTCAATTCGGGGGAACAAAAGGACATAAATTTCATTTGGCTGCAGCTTTGCATGACTGCGCAATTGTCAGTTAAAGTAACGCAGCACCGTAATGCAAGAAATGGCCTGGTCAGGAAGGGGGTAAATCCTCAGGTGGGCAAATGGTTAACTGTACAAACGTTCAAAAAAAGTCAGTAAAAATAACCAAAGGTGCTCAGCTTAAAATGCTTGTAAAGGGAAGACATTTATTTTACCTTAAGGCAATCTCTGCATTAAGGTAAAAAATGTCCCAGTATTTGTATTGCCCCTCGCACCCAACCCAAATACTTACCTGAGTGCTCTTTCAATCCAGTGCTGTTGCCATGTATAGCGACTTTCCCCTCTCTCCCTGCATTCACAGGATAAAGAGGCAACAGTAGGAGCCATTAGATCCTGCTGCTGTCATTCAAATCCTCTGAGGAGGGAGCAGGGGGCAGGACCGAGCAACACTGTGTGTGTGTCTATGGATGCACACAGCCTGGCTCATGAGCAAACCTAGCAGTTTTCTAGGGTGGTGCACACAGTAGAGGAGTAACCTAGAGCACCAGTGGGGCAGTGTTGGACCCCAGAAGAGGAGGATTGGGGCTGCTCTCTGTAATACCATTGCACAGAGCATGTTTGTTATTAAAAAAATATATTTTAGCCTTCGCAACTGTTTTAAGTGTAAAAGTAGCCTAATGGAATTACATTTAAAGATAGGTTCACACTGCTGTGAACCGTTTTCCAGTGCAATTGTGTACTGGAATGTGGATACAACTTAGATGTGGTATGTATATTCTATGGGGCCAAAATCGCGCTGGAATCGCACCAAAGAAGTACAGCAACCTTTTCCAAAATCATGCCATGCTGAGTTGCATTGATGTGAACAGGCACCACTGTAGACATTATGATTTCCATTATCATGCATTTCCATGCGACTTATCTGATTGCACTAGTGTAAACAGAGCTTAAGTTTACTAAAACCCTGTCAAAAAATTGCCAATTGATTTAATAAAATCCTTGTTTTACCCTTTATTTCATCATTTGTTACATCTAAGTGCTGCTGATCTTTTGCAGCCATGTCCTAACTACATGCCCTCCAGGATTGCTGCATGACATTTCTCAGGGTGGATTTCCTGATGGTGACAACAGTGCTACATGCCTGCATAATGTGTGTTAAAAAGGCCACTTGAAGTCTACGTTGTTAACCTATATGACAGGGTGATAATGTATAAGCAATTGTAGCCCCCTTCTAGGTAGCTAGGGGGAACTAGACTCCAATGGTTAGATAGAAGCTGAGTAGCAGCCCAGGTGTAATAGAAAGAGTGGGGTCAAATTGTAGTCAGAACTGAGAGGCTCTGCATACCAGCCCTCTAGAAATTTTCCCCTGCTCTAGATCTTTGGAGAAAAGTCTAGAAGCAGTGGGCAGATCTGAGGAGTGGCTGACCTGGACTCTTGAAAGATCCTGGACAATCCTCAACAAGAGGGCTGGGACAACCTTTGATAGTTTCTGAGCCTGCTTAGCAGGAGGAGAGTTCTGGGTGGAAGATGGAGGAGTGAGGCTGAGGTGCAGGAGCCTGGGATGAGGCCCAGAGATGGGGCCTGCCTTACGGAGAGTTGCGAACAGGAGGAAAGCTTAGAACTTCACTGGCCCCTGAGGAGTGAACCACCTGGCAGCAGGGAAGGAGTGGCCCAGCTGGAAAGCCTGGTAGCAGCCGCCAACTCATTTTCAGCCCAAAAGAAGGGCTAATTGAGTACTCCTTCACCCCCTGGGCCAGAAAGGTGAGAGAGCATTTGGGTGGGAAACCTGACTCACTCAATATCCGGGACTGGTAACCCTTTCAGTGACATATATACTGAATTGCCTTATTTAGATAGCTAGCCAGAGTTAGGGCAATGTTATGCTTTTTGTTGTCTTTCTTTCCCAGGACGGCTGTCTTTCCTGCTGGGTGCCCTGGAATGCCCGTGCTTTGTGCTCAGGAGCCATTTTTATTTTGCTTACCACCCAGTGATGACAATGCTGTCTTTTTAGAGGGGTGTGTGTGTGTGTGTGTGTGTGTGTGTGTGTAATGTAGCGCCCTCCTAGGTAGCTAGCGGGAGCTAGACTCCATTGATGAGTTAGGGGCTGAATAGCAGCCCAGGTGTAATAGCCAGAGTGGGGTCAAATCTTTGGAGAAAGGTCTAGAGGTAGTGGGTGGGTCTGAGGAGTGGCTGGCTTGGACTCTTGAAGGATCCTGGCCAATTTTCAACAGGAGGCTTGGAAAGGGGCTGGCAAATTTTCAGAGTTTCTGAGCCTGCTCAGCAGGAAGAGAGTTCGGGTGGAAGATGGAGGAGTAAGGCTGAGGTGCAGGAGCCTGGGAGGAGGCCCAGGGATTGGGCCTGCCTTCCGGAGAGTTACAGACAGGTAGAAAGCTAGGAACTTCACTGACCTCTGGAGAGAGGACCACTTGGTAGCAGGGAAGGAGAGGCCCAGCTGGAAGGCCTGGTAGCAGCCACTGACCAATTTGCAGCCCAAGAGAAAGGCTAAGTGAGTACTCCTACACCCCCTGGGGCCAGAAAGGGGAGAGAGCATTTGGGTGGGAAACCTGACTCGCTCCATACCTAGGACTGTTAACCCTTTCAGTGACAGCCACTGGCTCCCCTGTCCAGGGATTCCTCCAGGCAACCAGATAGAGGCACTTCTGGGGTCTGGGGTGGTATTACTGGAGACACTAGCTCGTTCTCCCAGAAAAGGATTTTTGTGTAAAGACGTGTACATATAGTAGTTCAGGAAGTTGTCCTCAGTTTCTCAGTTCCATTGGGCATCCTGTACACCCTTAACACCATCAAAGTTTAAATCCCCCTAATAAAACTTCAAAACAAGCTCAAGGACTGGTTACTGACCCCTGAGTCTGTGTAGAAATGCATGTTGCCTGGCTGTGCAGAACCATAGGGGTACCCAAATTATTCAGCAACTCTTAAGGGGGTAGTGCTACACAATACTGAGGTATAAGGACAGTTTCTTTTGCCTTTATAACAGAAATTGTCTGAACAAATACATTCATGGAAGAATCACCAGATATTAATGTATTGTACTTATTGTGTAATGTATTAATTTAAAGCTTGAGATTTGAAAACAAACAAATACATAAACATATGATAACCTCTACTGGATTGTAAAGATGGGTTTACATGTACTTTAAATAGTAGCCAGGAAGTAACAGTAAGGGGTCTGAAAGAAGGCCATGTTAGGTTAATTAAAATTAACTTACCCAACTGTGACCAATTCCCACAGCAAGGTTTTAGGAAACCTCTTTTGAATCCTCTTATTCATCTCAGCAGCACTGATGGAAGGGTGAATCAGTTGCATATCAGGCTCTTCTACAATGGCATAGTTAGGAACATTTGAACTGTAAGGTTCTGAAAGAGTAGAGCATTTATTTCACAACGATTAACCTGATCATTTGCACCTGCATTTCCCAATGCTACTGCTTACACAGGCCATACACGGGTCGAATTCTGAAAGAATTTTCTTTAGAAAATCAGACATTTTGTGCATTTTGTAATCCGATGGTGCCGCCATTGATTTGGAAATACGCCCAACCAAGCCTTCAATTTCACCTCATGTTGTTAAAGAAAAGAATTTTTATGGCTTTAAATCTTCTTTTCTTTCCAGGTCATAGCTTATGCTCAGTTCTTTTTCAATTATATTTCTATCACGATTCTCCCATCATTGATTAGAAATTCTTTTGTTTTTCAAAAAATTTCCAACATGCCTGATCACTTAAATTCAATGACTGCATGAAAATCGGCTGTTGCTGCGGCCCACTAATGGTGCAAAATTCTAATGAAAATTCTTAGATACGATTGTCGAAAGAAAATTATTTTGCAATTCAACCCATGTATGGCCTGCATTAGTTCTCCTTACAGTGGTTCCAAAGACTTATGTTTTTTTTTTTACCTTAATACAGAATGAATACCTGAAATACCTGAATGCATTAACTTCTGTTAATAGGTTCTCCCCAGCCCCCTTGTGCTCTCTCCACTCTCTCTTCTAACAGGACAGAGAAGCAACAATGGGAGCCATTGGCTCCTGCTGCTGTCAATCAAATCATGTGATGGGGGAGAGGGGCGGGCAGGGCATAGCTCTGCTGTCTTTGTTTGGGGACGCAGATGGCGTGGCTCTTGATTGAGCCCACATAAGTGCACCCAGAGCAAGTGGCTTCTTATGGGGGCATTTGGCAAAGAGGAAGAGACAGGAGGAGTGCCATTAGGGGACCCCAGAAGAGGAGGATTGGGGCTGCTCTGTGCAAAATCATTGCAAAGAGGAGGTAAGTATAACACGTTTATTATGTCCAAAAAAAAATAACATTTACAATCACTTTAAGGGCTCATTTATAACCACATTCTTTATCACTACCCAACCACTCCCTTTTAAGCTGCAAAAGCAGTGGACGGAGTCTACACTTGCCATGGCTACAGTGCTTGGTTTTACTGTTTGCTGCCCTATCAGCACTACCTCCCACTAAAAGCGACTCATTCAAGGGAATAGGGCTGCGCTGCAACTGCCCCACAACCCTATGCAATGCACACTACATATCACCTCCTCACTACCTGTCATACACCTCTTAAAATCTATCTGACCGTGGATCACTTTTCACTTTTTAGAGGAGCGACAGTGACAGCTACACATGTTAACTAGGCCTTACACATATGTTGAAGTACATTCAGCACCTGGGAAGACGTTTTGGCTAGTATTTCACCAAGAACTGTGAAGGTTACTGTGCCTTCAGCACCTGTTTAAGACTGCACTGAATGTCCCCATATTTAATGTCTGTGTGAACAAAGGTTTAGGGACATCTAACAGATGATGAATGCAAAAATGCCTTTCAAAGTGCTGTCTGAGAGAGCCACAATGGGAGCCACCATGATGGGGAACTCTTCAATGGCAACAGGAACAGAAATACAATTTTGTGTTATTTTTTATTTTTATTTTTAGAATAGGGAAGGATGGAAACAAGGTCTGGTAAAACAGTTGTCAGCAGGACAGGAAGCGAGGGTAAATCTCTCTAATTGAGCCTTGGATTACAGTAAAAGGCTAAAAAGCATTTCCAATCCTTCTCTACTCTATCCAAAATGAGGACTACATTTTTGGTTTGACATACTGTACACTTTAGGGTCTGTGTCAATGGGCTTTGGGCTTCTGTTGATAGCATCAGTTTGGCAACAGTTTAAGATGCTTCTGAGATCATTCAGAATTTATTTACAGGTGCGTATGACCTGCAGGTGACCACCTTCTTCTAAGCAAAGTCAATACAACCATGTACTATAGACACTAAGAGGTGGGAAGATACCTGCTCATCTTTGTATAGTGTGTGGTGCTGCTGAGTGTCTTTTACGGGGTATGTCACTTTTTTGCTTAATTGTATCTTTTTCCTTTTAAATTACTGCACAGGATGCATTTAGAAGATACAAAAAACTGCATGGAAAAATGAGCCAGCATTTGCCAACAGTGCATATTTTAGAGTGATGTATTAAGTGTAGCACTGGTAGCAGATCCCCCATGTAGAATAGTACAGAAACCATTACTTTTGGCAATTGTACCATACAAAGCAGAATCTAGATCTGTTTCAAGAGACAGATTTTATACAACATAAAAGCAAGAATGATTTTTGTCTAGATTAGTAAAGAATTAATTCTAGAATGGAATGTAACACTGGAATTCTAAGAAAGACCATCTCACCAATATGAGGTGCTCCGTAACTTGACCAGGCTGAGACCAGTGGATAATGGGAACATACCACAGGTTTCCTCACCTGAGTGTTTGTAAGAACCTTTTGTCCAGTATACTGAAAATGGAAATATAGAAAATAACACATTAAAAAGTACAATCAATGGAAAAAGGATGGTACTGAAGAATTAGAATGGGTTTAGCCATGTTTACATTTGACACAGTATAATCACCTGCTTTTATTCAGTTATAGATTTCTGTAATTCTTCTATATAGCTTTTGCTTTACCTGAATAAGTGTAAACACATCGGGAGCTGATGATTGTACGGAATATGGCAAGTTATAGGATCGTTTTTTGCGTTGATATGCACCATATGAATAAACAAAATTATAGTAGAAGCATACAGGTTTATTCTCGTGTACACGATAGGGGTAGCCATACCGCCTTCTCTGTGCAAGAAGACTGTATACCTATGGGGAAAAAAACGATATACAGTAGAAACTTTGTAAGGATTGTGTTGGTGATTTAGGAACACAGGTTGCTAAAATCACAACTGCAACTAGTCTTATATAAGGAAACTATACCCCACTTTACAATCTTCATTTTTATTTCAAAGGTTGGTGATAAATAATATTATGAATAAGAATTAATCAAGGGACATCTCAATAAATCATGGGTCCAGGGGCCAACTGACCATTTGGAAACTCGGGAACTGCCCGAGGGCCTGGGGTCAGTAGGGGGGCCCATGAGATGCCCCTGGTACCTTTTTCATAGGCTTTTTTGAGTTTGGGCAAGGACACAGGGGCCCCATGATCCCCTATTGCCCGGGGGCCCCATGAGTTGTCAGTCCGCCCCTGCATGGGTCCCATGATACTTTAAATACCAACTCCAGGCAAAATGTTTTTGTGGCATACAGTGGGCACAGGACTAATCCTATGTGAGGTTTTAGATGCTGTGTGTTTCGGAGGTGGTGGTGGGGGCATTTGCT
Source organism: Staurois parvus (assembly GCF_062004578.1). Taxonomy (NCBI): domain Eukaryota; kingdom Metazoa; phylum Chordata; class Amphibia; order Anura; family Ranidae; genus Staurois; species Staurois parvus. Next base: position 10,255,830 of record NW_028318321.1, read on the forward strand.
TTACCGCCTCTTCTAACACATGTCACTTGTGCAGACAGTGGAGGGAAATCTCCATAGTAGGGACACATACAGCAATAAAATCCTAACAGAGGCTTGATCCCTTTACTACTCCACTATAAAAATGCTTCTGGTACTGTATCCCCACCTTGGAGAAATCAATGTAATGTTCTCAAGTGCACTTCCTTAGAGCAGTATGGTCATAAAAGTAAAGGTGCTGAAATGACCAGGATGGACAGCAATGTCAATATAAATCTTGAGGATATAGTACTGACTGTACTGGGCCCCAGTAGTCTTTGGCTTTATCACCATTTTTTGTGCTGGTGTTACAGAAGGGGGTTTACACACTAAATTCTAACAAGCGGCACATTAAAATGGGCCAACTTACCATATCACTGGAGATATCAGTTTCTGGCCTCAGAAGCATAACACCTTCATCCACTGACCTCACTGAACACAAAGACCCAGGCTGTGCATTTACATGTAGAGTACTCTGTGAGTTTGGGGAAACCTCTCTTTTTGAAAATGCTAGTTTCACCTGGAAATAAAACATGAGATGATAAAGTTCTAGGTGCAATACCTGCCAAAGCTGGTATGAAATCTGAAAGATTATCTGAAAGGAAGATGCATTTTTGTAACCTGGAGCTTGGTTTCTTTATACCAAAATCCCCCCTTTCACAGTTTGTACAACCTCTCTAAATTCAATATGCAAGGAACCATGCATGATCTCAATTTAGTTTGCTATTACTGTCTATAGTACACAGTTGTCATTTTTACACTTTGCTTTCTATACAAATTTATTGGAAGTGAAATATGCATTTTTAGACATTAAAGAGGTGAGACCCTTGATTTGGTCATGGGTTTATGCACATGTGGGTGTAGTTTGGGGGATTAGGACATCAATGTAAATCAGAGGGACAGGGCTGTATTTACTATATTCGTAGCCAAGAAGCTAAGATAATAGTGAGAGAGCTAATTAGATCCAAGGACTGCTGCTAAAGGCTCCTCACCTGCTTCAGCAGCTGCCCTCAGAGAAGGTTCATGTACCTACTCTGCACTCAGGGGCTACTAGGTTTTTAGGGGTCCAATGATCGTCTAAAGAAGGTGGTCATTTCCAAACAGGAGCATAGCTAGGATGGTCTAAACAGGCCAAAGTCAGTGCAAAATGCAGTATCTAAGGGTCTGCAGAGTGCAGCCAGGAAAGGTCTGGGGATTGTCTGCAATTAGGAAGATGTAGCAGCAGGAGAACAAAATGAGACAGGTTCAGATTTAAACCACAGGTTGGGTATTGGGAATCAGCAGATTTGCCATGTTGAATCCCAGAAAAAAGTGAAAAACTAGAGTACGTGTAGATTCTGCAGACAAACATCTAGTGCAGCTCTATAGATCCATTCAATCAGCAACCTGTAGCTTGACTGACAAGCTGTCATCAGCTCTACAGGTTGTTGCTATCATCTCTTTTGCCAGCAGTGTGGAATACAGCAGCTGACTCAAGAAAGCAAATCCTACTGTGACTTTGCGCAGCCTGCAATAATTTTTCTCTGAATACCCTGCAACTGTGTGTCGCAATATATACCTGCACGGGGCGGACTGACAACTCATGGGGCCCTCGGGCAATAGGGGATTTTTATTTGGTACACAGTTTTAATAAATTCCCTGCTTATGGTTTTTATTGTAAGTTGTTAAATAGACAAAAATGTTATAAATACATTTTAAGCTTTTTTCATCGCTTTTAAAAATGCTTTTTGGTTAAATTTTATATACACTGTAATGCAGAGGCTGGTAGCTAGAGAGTCTGCTTGTATATAAATCTATTGTGAGCACTCTTTTTGGCTGGTATGGTGATCAGATTATTAGAAACCATTCTGATTGGTTCCTGATCGCTGGTCTGAGACTTGACAGCTTTTGGTGACATTAGGGTCCCTAAGCTTAAAACATGCACCTTTTAGCTCTGAAATTAAACATAGATTACTATTCTCACTCTGCTGGTAATATAGAAATTTCAGACATAAGAGATTAAGCTAAAAAGACTAGTTTATTGTGTGTCAAAGAAAAATCAGGACTGATCACAACACTGGTGAATTACTGAGTGTTTGAAACTGATTGGAGCAGGGGCATGTAATACTTTCTGTAATGTTACAGAATTTTGATTTTGCCAATGAAAACTGTAGACTGGAAAAGCAAGAAGATGGCCAAGACTTGATCTAGTGAACATGAGGGGTGAACCCAACAGATCAATGGTCTTTATAAAGGCAAGGAAATTTCTGACATACAACAGCTATCATGTGGCAAAAGATCAGTAAACTGGAAATGTCACAACTTTACTTATATTTCTTTTCATTAGAAATACTTTTTTTTAAACATTTTTTGATTTCTGATATACAAAGTAATAAACCTCATATGGATGTAACCAGGTAAAAAAGATGTGAAAACGGTAAAAAACAAGAACAACCAAAAAAACCCACAAAACATCTACATCTGTAAATAATTGCATTGTCTAATAACTTTAGTCAAGCTTTTTTAAGGATGAATCAACCTACAAATGCGTTCAGTGGTTTAGAGGCCTCTTCTACATTTATATTTTAAACTGCTGAAGCATTGCTTTTTACCACTAGAAGAGCTGGCAAAGGAAAGTTACATGAAGATAATTGAAGCTGTATTAAACCCCAAAATAAAAATATGTTATATTGCAACTCATCAATTCTTACATGTGATGCCTGCATTAGTATTTTTATGAGGGGGGGTTTCTTTTACTCTCACCTAGTTTCCAGCCAGTAAGTCTATTATTTTTCAACTTCCTTTACCAGACCAAGCTATCCAGATAAAGTAGCAGTTAGAGTGTTGAGACACATCATTTAAAGGATAAGTTCAACTTTTATAAAAAAAAATAATAAATGCACATTTTTTGCAGGTAAAAAGATCTGCATTTACTATTTTTTTTTAGGAGCTTGCAAAGCATTTCACCAAGGACCAGTGCTTAACAGTGCAGTAGTAGTTCATTGCAGGGGCGGACTGACAACTCATGGGGCCCCCGGGCAATAGGGGATCATGGGGCCCCTGTGTCCTTGCCCAAACTCAAAAAAGCCTATGAAAAAGGTACCAGGGGCATCTCATGGGGCCCCCTACTGACCCCAGGCCCTCGGGCAGTGCCCGAGTTTCCAAATGGTCAGTCCGCCCCTGGTTCATTGAGAACTACAATCCAACATCCGCAAAGTATGTTGGTACTTGTAGTTCATTCATTCACAGAACTTTGTGAATGAATGACGCAGCCGTATGGGCAGAGCCCCACACGGCCACGCTTTTTTCAAAAACTGACAGCTGGTACAGGGATCAGCAAGCAGTTGCAGCAGTGGGAACGTGTTACATGTTTCACCCTAAAAATGCTTCTCAAAGGTGAACTTTAACACTGACAGGGGAGGTTACAATGGTCAGTGTTATTTCATTTATGCAAAACCTTCATTCCAAAACGAAAAAAAAACTATTGTTGCAATTGCTTAAATAGCATTAGCTGGAGTTCGGCTTTACTTTGTTAGTCAAGTCCATCTAACACTACCCTCTCCCAAATTGACAATGCTGCTGTCCAAAGGTGTCTCTGTTGCTCCTCCAGTGGAGTGGAGACAACCTAAGACAGGAAGTAGGTCACTGGCCAGGTCACCAAGTGAAAACAAGGAAAGAAGCCAAAAAAAGAAAACCAATGCAGCCAATACATTTAAGGACTGATAAGCTGCAATTTTTGTTTTGAGGGTTAAAGCCATTTTAACGTATCTCAACTAAATGCACATTGTGCTTTCACCATGTTGTCATTAACTGGACGTGTTGTTAACTGCCTCAGTAAGGCATTGATTTACCTTATTATTGAAGCATTTATTGACATGGAACATTTCAGTGTCAGCTAATATTTGTCCATTGCCAGGTAATACATATGCGAGGATGTGTGCCATGGGAGCAAGGTTAGCAGTGACCAGAAGAGGGACTACTATGGTGCCCATCATTACTAGACAAAGAAAGACCACATTTTATTAAAACAGCAGTGCAATAAAGTCATACATGTACATCACAGCTAGCAAAATATCAAATGATTTCCATACACACTAGGTTTATAAATGGGTGAATCCTAGGATCCCCTAATCTTTACTTTAGGTTCATCACACTTTCACCAAAACTACAATGTTTTCCCATCATTAGTCAGTAAAATATCCACCTGTTCCAAGATTTGCCAACAATGGGAGTTAAAATGTATCTGTAAAGGAAATCACTTATACACGGGGCATTCAGAAAGTTTCCACACTCTTACACAAACACACACATGTTAAAAAAGTACAGAAACTTTTTGAAGAACCCTTGTATATGTAATATAATATTACCTAATACAGTATGTCATATTTATATATGTAGAAAGTAAACAAATAAGCCTCTCAGTAATGCAATTACTAGGCTGCAGCTAGAAGGAGCTCTAATGATTTGTAGCATGACTTCTGGAGACTAACAACCAACAAGCTCACATTAAACTCGAAATAAGCAAGTGAGTCTCATGTGTTTTCTGCCTCATCTTTGAATACAGATACTGTAGGCTGCACCTTTGTCATACCTCACACTCAGATAACCGATAATCCTGTAATTTATACAGTATGTTTCTGACTGACATCCTAATATTTGGAAAAATATCTTCCAATGTTGAATTATGGAGACCTACATTGCTCATGCACAGTTAAAATGCATATGAAGTAAAAAATATTATTCAGTTTAGTTCTGAAAAGAGTAAAGTGAGTGGTGAGGGGTTATAACCATTGTCGGGTTTTTATTACTGTCTCTGTCCCCATTAGAGAGATATTTGTCCTAATGACATTGTCAATGATGTTGTCACTGGGACTAAATGTAAGGGAGAAACTAGTATTAAAATAGAACTATAGGCAAAACTGTTTTCTTCATTGTGGATAGAGCAAGGGAAGTTTAGAATTTTTTTTCGCCATCTGTGCCCCCTTACAGAAATCTCCCTTCACTTCCTGTCTCATAGACAAACAGGAAGTGAGAGGAAATCCCTAGAAATTAAGGGAATTCCTTGGGGACTCTCAGGTCACCAGAACCAGTGTCCCCATAGGAAGAGTTCCCCTCTATTTGACAACCCGTAATTTGCAATTTTCTTTTACTTTAACTTTCAATGGTAATGACAAACAGGACAAATAGAGAGAGTGAATCTCCTTAGCAGGCACAGACAGCAATAAAAACTGACATGGGTTCTAATCCCCCTCCACTCTACCCAAAAGTAACAAAAAAAAAAAGTTTTGCCTTTAGTTATACTTTAAGAGTTGCCACCAGAACAGGCATACAAGGAAAATCTTATAAAGGGGACACTTGTTCAGGTGACAACAGTCACTATTGGAGATATTTTTTTCTCACTTTCTGTTGTGTCTACAGAACAGGAAGTGAATGGAGATCTCCCCAGTGGGATACAGATGAAAAAACCTGACAGCAGTTTTTACCATTCCCTACTCCATCCAAAATGAAAAGAAAATATTTGGCTTTATTTATAATGTAAGCTGTATGGCTGCTTAAGAAGCATAGGTCTCCATATTGTTTCCAGAGCATGCCAAGTGCATTGGGTTAGAAATGTGATTGTATTCACTCAAACTGATGGATCTCTGGAAATGGTCTCCATTTTTTGCATTTAAATGACTGATCTTTAACAATTTGTTTGTGCTTGAGACCATGCCGGACTGACTGGATCAGTCACTGGTCATGGGTGGGTGGCTATATGGGTGAGTAGGGAGATGTCCCTCTGGTAGGGTGTGCCCAATGATGAATACTGGCGGCAAGCCCTCTTAGGGCTTGCGTTGCTGCCTTTTTTGGTATGGCCTTAAGGTTGCTTCCACATGTAAACTTGGAATAGTAGGAAAGAAGGTGCACCTGGTGTCCAAAATAATGCAATATTGGTGGTAGATAAAGAGGTGTTTATTGAGTTCAGCGACAAGTACATCTTTAACAATGGCCTTTAACAATTTAACAAGTTATCTTTAGAAATGGCTGTCAATCTACAAAAAACCACAAAATAAAACAAAATGTTACCAGAACTTCTGTTAATTCTGATTTTCTCCTGGCCATTCATTACAAGTTTCCCCTTTGAGACAATCTTTAGAAGAAAAATATTTTAAGGTGAATTTAAAACTGGGAAATACAAAAAGACCAGCAGATCTCACTTGCAATAATGTTTGTGTTACTGTTAGTAATCTTTCCAGATAGTCTCAATATATGTTACTGTCCTACTTCAGGTATGGGTAATGTTACAACAGTTCTGTTCTTTGCTTTTGGTTCTAGCATTCATTAGGCTAAAATGTTCTCGATTTTTGTACACCAAGAGGAAATTTGGGTAGGTACAGAAAGTTGTGGGTTGCTGTTGTCAGACACATATCTCACAACTTTCTGGGATGAGAGAGACACCTGAAGGACATGCTCCTACAATGCACCTGTGCAGACCAAAAAGAATTTATACGCTTTGCAGAGCAGTCCATAAAAACCTAAGCAGTCATGCACTGCCAAATTGAAAATGCCTAAATGCACATATCTGTACTTATTGGGCAGGGTAACAGAGCACCTATATTAATCTGACATGAGGGAGAAATTAACATCTACTGATATTATCATAGAATATCACCTGTTCCTAAAAGAACAGATGGACAGGAGTGTCTGCTATAGTGTGCTGCTGTCCTTAGCCATGGTATTTATTGCCCAGACTAAGTGACAATAGCACAAATACTAGGTAACAATAGTTTATAGGTTTTAGATACCCTGTGGTCCATATAAAATCAGCAAATTGGGGGAGGTATGATAGGGAGCTTAGATTTGGCTATCCATTACAGGTATAGACAATATTGACAGGTTGAGGGGAATGGACCAAAGCTCTGTACCTCAGAGGCTATCTGAGATTTACATAATAGAACTGGGATGAGTTTTGGGAGCTCCTGAAATACTTGGCAAGAATAAGAAGATACAATAGATGTTAATATGACCACATGGTAACCTAAACAATGGACTATGTGCTTACTCAAGGACTGTCAGGTCTGTCCTTTTGCTCCTGTCAGGTCTGTCCTTTTGCAGTTACCAGAATCTAGCCAAGCCACCAGTCTGAGGAGAGCTACTGTCTACAATTTCTATGTAGTGCCTGCAAGTTAATGTTACCTTAAGGTTCTGACAGCAACACGCAAAACCCTGAGACAGCAGCAAGTTCAGAAATTATGACAGAGAAATCTTGTCATTCAAATCCCAAATGTTTATGAAGCCAGGTGCTGGATTGTTTCTACCTACATATAAAATATCACTTTCAGGTGCATTGGCCCTCAGCATTGTTGGTATTTGTATGCCAATGCCACTGTGCGAAAATTAGAAATGGTTTATACCACATAATGGAGATCCAAAGTATCCTCTTGGGTCATCTGCTCACTGCGCCTCATGAGATAATCAATCTCTATTGGATTCTCTTGGTCACATGTTAGGGCACTGTCCGATGGTTGAACTTTTATGAAGCTGTTACTGGCAGAGTTAAATGAATTCAGGGTCTGATGTGCATCAACACTGTAAGGATTGAGTATTCCATATACCCGCTCTGGCTTTTTTTTCTGATACGAAGCCTAAGACGTAACACATTTCTGAGTTAGAATCTGTACACCATAAATTCCATCCTTTACAGAAATATAATTTCATTCTTCTGAAGAGAATCTCCCAATGGGCCACCTTGAAAACAAATACAAATGTCTGCATTGTCTACAGCAGCCAGTCAGATTACAGCAGTTTTTCTAGCATATTCTGACTGATAGCAATGCTTAACCAGTCAGATTTTAGATGTAAACCTTGGGATGTGAATCTGTTCCTAGATCTAGTCCGCCTTTAACACACTTTTTCACATAGTGGTCATAATGAGCAAAACTTTCAGCAGCTCTTTACACACAGACCCTACTTGTAGATGTATATCCAACACATGGCCTGCTTTGTTACCATGCATGGGTTTTTATACAGTTTATGTCTGAGACCATTTTCTGTTGTATATTATATTCTAGTCAACATCTATAAAGGCTGTTTTATAATGCCACACTTCAGGCTGTCAACTTTGATACCAAGCATTACATTTTGCTTTTCTATAAAGAATGTCCAAGGCAAGAGATAAAAAATAAGGTTTGGAGATAACTCTTTTATGCTTTTCCACATTAAAGATGTAGAACAATATAGACTCAAAACACACATCATTGTTACATCTCCAATCCATGAACAAAAGCTGCCTAAAATTTAAGGCAAGCCTTAGGTTGATGGTAGTTCCAGTACATCCTAATATCTACATGGATAGTTAGTTTATAAACAGGAAAAACAGGTGCTCTAACATAGAATAAAGCTACCAGGTATTTTTCTAGTTGTCAAGTAGTATGACCCTTCCTGCTATCCTTGTCTTAAGAGTGCAATGGAGCCAAAAGAGGGGCAAAAGAGCAAAAACAGGGGACAAAACCATAAAAAGCAAGGGCATTTATCCCATTATATAGCAAATGGATTTTCAGATAATACTTTAGAGAGCAGTTGTGCTCAAAGTCATCAGGGGTACATGACCAACATGGATATGTACTTTGCTAGCTTTGGGTACAAATAGTCATAGATTTGTTGTACAGAATAACTGCAACCAAAATGGTTCTAATTTCTTAGGTTTTGATGAATGTTAGAACCTCTGTCAGGTTTATGTTGCCTCCTTGGGTAATTAGAATAGACAGTTTGGCCTGAGTATTACAGCACATCTTCCTACTTGCCTCCAAATGAAGGAAACATGAAGGTAGACTCATTGCATAGACTCTCTCAGAAGCAGCCATACTATGTGCTCTCTCCAAGGACATTGTAAAGAATACATACAGTAAGCCCAAAGTGCTTTTTAGTGTTGTAGGTGATTATGTACACAAAATACAGATAGACTTTAAGTTTGGACTGTTTATTATCTGGCAAAACTACACTAAGAATTTTGGGAGACGAGCGATCATCCATAATACTAAGATCTGACAAACCCATTGTGACTTTTCTTCCTACCCCAGGGAATTACTTACTCTGCCCAAATTATTGCAAATATGGCTTCAGTCTTGAGAAAATACATATATGAGGCCTTACCCTGCAAAGTCATACTCACTGTCAGATAAACTGGATGTCCATTCCATGGTTTTGTGTCCAATGAGAAACTCACTTCCCCCTTCTCATCTGTCTCATACACATGTTCCTTTATCACCGTGTCATATTTCTCTGTTACATACAATGTCTGAGATTTCATTGGGGATCCATCAGCACTGGCTGACTTTAACTATGAGAAGAGATTAAAACAGAGTAGGGCTGTTTAGAACACTATTAGGTGGAACTCCAAAGAAAAAGTTAAAGTCCACTCCTGATTCATCAGGTTACCAGCTGTCAATTCTTACCTTTCCCTTGTATTTCAGGCCTGTTTTGTAGTACAAGTCTGGTGTTTCTGTTTCTCCAAAGGTTACTTTAGCAATCATAGCTGAAACCTTGGAGCTGCCAGTCGCATTGGATTGGATCCCTGTAAAGAGAACAAAGAGGCTGTGTAGAGTATTCATTTTTTTTGTGTACCTAGCTGATAGTATGCAAGTCTTTCAGAACACTACAGAACAGTACACTACAGTAATACTAGAGTATTATGAGATGGAAGTTGTCAAGGAATAGGTATAAAACTAAGCAGATGCCCATAAGCCAGTTTTCTGTAGCTTCTATCGTGAAAGGGGGAAGGCTAGGAATAGACTTACTTGAATTGTAAGGGAAAATACTTCATTAAAGCCCAAAAACAGATTTTTTTGTGTAGTCAATACTTTGAAGAACCACCTTTTACTGCAATTAGAGCTGCAAGTTTTTTTGGGAATGTCTCTACCAGCTTTGCACTAGATCTAGAGCGTGAAATTTTTGCCCATTCTTCTTTGCAAAATAGCTCAAGCTCTGTCAGCAGGGCCGCTGTTAGACATCACGGGGCCCCGTACAGCCTACCTGACAGGGCCCCCTCACCCCCACCGCCAGAGACATTTCAAAATTATATTTATGGTAAAAATACACTAAAAATGTTGTTAATGTACCCAATACCAACAAAATTCCTGTACGGAGTTAATAAATAAAGCTGTGTGTGTAATTGAGGTCTTGGGGCTCATTCACATGGGTGCTGTGGCCTGTAGAGTGTGAATCAGTGGTTTGTTTATGTGGCTGGAGCCACTTGGAGCCATATGCAGGTAACCTATGTTACACTATAGAAACTCTGCAGGTCTTAATTTGACAGGCATATAGACGCAGGTGTACAGCCCTGAACACAGACAGTGAACATTCAGGGCCACTTCCCCACGCCTGCACACCTGTCAGATGAAAACCTGTGTTCATACAGCTGCTGTGTCCCCATAGTGTAACAGGAGGCTCCAGCCACATGAACAACCCACTTATTCATGCTGTACAGGCTAGAGGACCTGTGTGAATGTGGCATTTTTGACAATTTTTTTACCTCAGCCCATTAATTTCAATGGGCTGACTAACGTGTGGGAACATGCAAAAATACTGCAGGCATATTATTTTAAAAGTGTGTTGCACTACTGTGCGGTGACATGCATTTTGATGGCTGTGAATGCATCTGTGTTTACTTGATGTGTGGAGGTGCATTTAAGTATTCATGGTACCCAGGGGCGGACTGACCATTTGGAAACTCAGGCACTGCCCGAGAGCCCGGGGTCAGTAGGGGGCCCCATGAGATGCCCCTGGTACCTTTTTCATAGGCTTTTTTGAGTTTGGGAAAGGACACAGGGGCCCCATGATCCCCTATTGCCCGGGTGCCCCATGAGTTGTCAGTCCGCCCCTGGTGGTACCTGCACACATCTGCAAAGGGCATTGCGTTTCTTTGCTGTGCAGGAAAATGCATGCTCTTGAATGTGTTTCTGCACCACAACTGGTGTGAACAAGTCCTAAGGGCCAGTTCACACTATAGAAACACAGTCTACATGTGTTCCAGATGCGCTTTTGCATGCACAGTTTTTACGCTTTTTTAGCACGTTCCGATGCATTTTTGATGCGTTTTTGACACGTTCCAGTGCATTTTTTATGCATTCCAGTTCTTTTTTCCCATCTTTTTCTTCAATTTAATTAGGGACATATGCGTTCCAGTGCGGTTTTGGTGTGTTCCGGTGCGTTTTACGGTGTTACAGTACAGTTCTGTGCAGATAAAATGCAGCCTGTTCTACTTTTTGTTCTGCAACCGGAACGCACTGGAACTGCAAGCACTGATGTGAACTATGACATTGACAACCATATAATCTACTTTCTGTGCATTTTGGATGCAAAAAAAAGCAACTGAAATGCATGTAGTGTGAACTGGCTCTGAGGGCTGGTTCACACTATAGAAACGCAGTCCAGATGCGTTCCGGATGCGTTCTTGCATGTGCATTTTTGCCGCTTTCCGGTGCATTTTTTATGCATTTATGCTGTATTCCAGCGCGGTTTTTATGCATTTCAGTTCATTTTTTCCCCTCTAGTTTTCTTCAATTTAAATAGAGACATTCCAGGGCATTTTTGATGCATTCCAGTGTGTTCAACTGCATTCCAGTACAGTTCTGTGCAGAAAAAATGCAGCATGTTCTATTTTTATTTCTGCAAACAGAACACACTGGAACTGCAAGCACTGATGTGAACTGTGACATTGACAACCATATCACCTACTTTCTGTGTGTTTTGGATGCAGAAAAAAAGCAACTGAAACGCATGTAGTGTGAACTGGCCCTAAAGGTTAGTATAGGTAAGGGAATGGGACTGACCAGGAATTGTGAATGCAATCAGACTAGTGGTGAGATACAATTAGGAATCTTATAATAATGTGAGATCTGAGTTGTAGGTGATAGGAGATGGGAAACATTAACTAGATCAGTAAATAAATAGCTAAATAAAAAGAGTTGAGCGGTGATATATAGATTTGCAGATGGAACAGGTGATGAAGGGGGGAGGGGGTAAAGTTGTATAATGAAAGAGGTTTGTAGCAGTGAACAGATCAGCAGTCTGGGGGAGAGGAGAGTAACAAAGTTGCAATGAAATGTAAACAGAAAGAAACATGAAAATGTCAAACTTGTGGAGCAGAGCAGGAGCGCCTCTAACATCACAACACTGAGCCACTGTGTGATAGAATGACAGGAGGCTAACAATTGAATTTAGCAGCTGCAGATGGGCTTGTCAGCTGCCTGGGCCCCCCTCCGCAGCTGAATAGGCCGGGCCCCCTACAGAAGGGCCAGGGGGTACCCCCTTATCAGAGGCCCTGTCTGTCAGATTGGATGTAGAGTGTCTGTAAACAACAATTTTCAAGTCTTGCCACAGATTCTCAATTGGATTTAGGTCTGGACTTTGACTGGGCCATTCTAACACATGAATATGCTTTAATCGAAACCATTCCATTGTAGCTCTGACTGTATGTTTAGGGTCGTTGTCCTGCTGGAAGGTGAACCTCTGCCCCAGTCTCAAGTCTTTTGCAGACTCAAACAGGTTTTCTTCAAAGATTGCCCTGTATTTAGCGCCTTCCATCTTCCCATCAACTCTGACCAAATTCCCTGTCCCTGCTGAAGAAAATCATCCCAACAACATGATGCTGCCGCCACCATGTTTCACGGTAGGGATGGTGTGTTCAGGGTGATGTGCAGTGTTAGTTTTCTGAGTTCCAGAGGATGGGGGAGGCTCTGGAGAAGTCCTGGAGATGGGCATGGGAGGAGGAGACAAGGGAGCTAGAGAGCAGGAGGTCGTGGGAGGAGCGGAGAGGACGGTTTGGGTGATATCTGGAGACAAGTTTGCTGATGTAATTTGGGGCAGAGTTATAAATGGCTTTATATGTTATTGTTAATGTTTTGAATTTTATTTGTTGTAAATGAGAAGCCAGTGGAGGGATTGGCAGAGAGGGGTGGCAGATACAGAACAGTTAGTAAGGTGGATGAGCCTGGCAGCAGCATTCATGATAGACTGAAGAGGGGTAGCCTGCGATTAGGTAGGCCAGTGAGGAGGGAGTTACAATAGTCAAGGCAAGAGATAACAAGGCAGTGAATAAGTTGCTTAGTGGTTTCAGTGGTTAAGAACGGTCGTGTCTTGGAGATGTTGTGGAGGTGAAGTCTACAAGATTTGGACAGTGATTGGATTTGGGGCTGGAAGGACAGATGGCAGTCTAGGATTACACCTAGTACCCTGGCATGAGGGGAGGGACTGATGGTTGTATTATTGATCTTGATGGAGAAATCAGGAGAGGGGCACGGGCTGGAAGGAATACTAAGAGCTCCGTTTTAGAAAGATTTTGTTTGAGGAAGTGGAATGACATCCATGCTGATATATCACTTAGTAGGTTAGTAATGCGATAGTAGACTGAAGGGGTGAGGTGAGGGGTAGAAAGATAGATTTGGGTGTCATCAGCATAGAGATGGTACTTGAATCTATGGGAGTTTATCAAGTGACCAAGGGAGGAGATGTAGATGGAGAAGAGTAGGGGTCCAAGGACAGAACCTTGAGTGTAGTTTTTTGAGGAGGGGATGGTCAACAGTATCAAAAGCCGCAGAGAGGTCAGTAAGAGTATGGAGTAGTGGACATACTGGCAGTTAGTAAATCATTAGTGAGTTTTAGTAGGGCAGTTTCAGTGAAGTGTAGTGAGCAAAAGCCAAACTGTAAAGGGTCAAGAAGGTTGTTGTCAGTGAGGAAGGAGCTCAGGCGATTGTAGAGTAAGCGTTCTAAGAGTTTAGAGGTGAATGGGAGCAGGGAGATGGGTCTTAAGTTGTTCAGATTGGTGGGGTCCAATGAGGGCTTTTTAAGTATGGGAGTGATCTGTGCATGCTTTAGAGGGGAAGGCACCAGTAGAGAGGGAGAGATTAAATATGTGAGTTAGGGAGCATAGGATAGAAGAAGAGGTTTACCGTAGTAGTTGTGAGGTGACAGGATCCAGAGGGCAGGTGGTAGCAAGGTCAAAAGAAGAAAGTGGAAAGATTTGAGGGAGGTTTAGTATAAGGTATGCTAAGTTGGATAGATGTCTGTGTAGTGGAGGTGCCTCTACAAATTGCATCAATCTTGTTTTTGAAATGATTGGCAATCTTGTAAGCAGTAAGTGAGTTACTGTGTGAAGGTGGAGAAAGTAGAGAGTTAAAAGTAGAGAAGAGAAGAGTTATACAAGTGTAGCACAGACCCTGTACTGGTCTGGCTGTTTGGTTCCAGGTTCCATTCCCTAATAGGCACACAGCAGTTCACAGTCAGAGAACAGGCTGTGCATGTCTGTTTGTGGTTTTTATTTATGTTATAGAATTAGACTAGGGTGGGAGTGAGCCTGGGCTTACTCCAATTAACTTTAACGACTTACAGTAGAGGATACCAAATCTGAACTATTCCTTCAGGGTGAAGGCACCCCTTTACATTGAAGGTAAACTGAGGTAATAATTAGGGACTTCCCAGCAAAACTATAGTCCTGAATATACAAAGGAAGAGCTCTCCCAAAAAGAGGACAAAGAAAGTCTTTACGTCCAGAAGGCTGGTACTCACTGTTTCCTGAATACTGTGTATCTGCCTGCAGTATTAGTCAGTTATGGATTGCCTGTTTCCTATATCCTAGATCCAGAAAATGGCCCTATGCCATCTTCAAGAGCATAAGAGAGGTCCCCCAGCCAAAGCAGAAGCTGGGACCCCCAAAAGGAGTCTTTTAGCTGCTGGTGTCCTACTCCCCCAGCAATCAAAAACCCTCTGTTCTGGGCCCCCAGCCTATTTATAATGCTTTCAGACCCCAGCTGGTCACTCACTCCACTGAGCAGGGATTGGCTGAAGAGGCATTAATATGCAGGCTAGGGTCTATGTTCTTCCACCCACTGTATCTGGAATTCAGGGGAAAGTAAACAAGCCTGCACCAGCAGAACCCAAAACAGACACTATTAATCAATTGATGAAAAACGAAATTTAAATACTAGCAGCCTACTGGGGTGCTACACATATATTTCCAGTCCTATTACTGATACTTTTGTAGCACCCTCTTAGTTTAACTAGGGGGAGCTAGAGTCCCAATTCTCAGTGAGGAAGGCTGAATAGCATCCTGGGTGTAATAGCCAGAAGGTCCAATTGTGGTCAGGAGCTGAGTGGCTCTGCAGGCTAGCCCCTCTGAATAGCATCCTGGGTGTAATAGCCAGAAGGTCCAGTTGTGGTCAGGAGCTGAGAGGCTCTGCAGGCTAGCCCCTCTGGAAGTTCCCCCTGCTCTGGGGCTTTGGAGAAAGGAGTGGCTGAATTGCACTCTCGAGGGATCCTAGCCAATCCCCAACAGAAGACTTGGTAAGGGGCTGGGTCACCTTTAAATGTGTTGGAGCCTGCTCAGTTGCAGGAGAGTTCAGGTGGAAGATAGAGAGGAAGATGTGAGACTGAAGGAATGAGGCTGCAAGGAGGCCCAGTGGAATGGGGCCTACCTGCAGGCCTGGAGCTGGAAAGGGGGAAAGCTCAGAGCTCCCAGAGCGAGGACCACCTTTATGGCAGGGAAGCTGATAGGTCTGGTAGCCACTACCAACCCACCAGTGGTACAGGAGAGGATCTGAGTGAGTACACCTACACCCCCTGGACAGATAGGGGAAGGAGCACTGTGGTGGGAAACCAGATTAAGCACTTGCCAGTGACTGCTCATTTTTTAAAGGGACAATAACTGTATCCCCTGTTCAGGGATACCTCCAGATTGCTGGGTGAAGAGGAGAAGTACATCTAGGGTTTTGGATGGTACACTAAGGAGATGCTGGCTAGCTCTTCAACAAAGACCATGCTGCAGAGAAGGCTTGTAAATAGTTCCAGGAAGTTGTCCTCCGTTTATCAGTTCCCTTGGGCATCCTGTACACCATTAACCCTATCCCAGTTCAAATCCCCTAATACAAATAACAAAACCAAAGCTCAAGGACTGATCTCTGACTCTGGATGCAAGCTTGTGTGGAGATGCATGTTGCCTGGCTGTGCAGAACTATAGGGGGACCTGAAATCTATTGCAGCTCCTAAGGGGGTAGTGCTATGCTTTCAACTCTCCCACACCCACCAATTAGATGGCTTGGACCCTGGAATAAAATTGCATTACATTACTTAGTGAAGTTGGGAGGATAAAAAATGGCTAGTGGTAAGACTGTAAGAAAAGGCCTATTTTCTATGCTGTAAAAGTAGGACATGAATTTGTGTTAGTTCTCTTATAACAATACATTACCTGTCCCATCCTCTATAAGGGAGGCTTCCGCATCAAGCTTCATGAGGTAGTGGTATGAACTAAGGTTATATGGCTCTGTCTGAACTTCCATCTCAAAGCAGCCACTTCTCTCAGTCTGTCAGTAAAAAATACAAATATCACATATTATTCTATCATTCATATTAGACAACTCAAGTCTTTTTAACCTATAGTGAATATGTCAGCTTGTGGGTTGTATGTGTTAGTTTTGTTCAGTAATCGTTTCCTTGTTCCATACCCGTCCTCTGTACTCATTGCATATATCCTGGGGGCACTGCTTCTTCATCGCCATCCAGTAATAGCAGAATGATTTTCGGCACAGCTTGGCTTTGATTTCCCCCTGGACGGGCTTTCCAGAAGTGTATCTAGAATGTAAAGATGATGGTGACCTATCAATTATAAAGAAATGTGTTCGAACTTCTTTAGAGGTTGTGGTTTGTAATGGATACATATAATAAAACGAATAGGAGTCCTTCTCCAATCCATGGACAAACAAGCTATCATACAGCCTCTTCATGCCTGGAGGGCTGGAACAAGGGGGAGAGGGAAAAGGGGCATGTGGCCCAGGTGCAATGTTGATATGTGGGGGGAAGACCCCCTAAGAGCCCCATAGTCTTCTCCTACCTTTAGAAAGAGGAAGCTTCAGCCCCCATCCCACCCTTACAGCCTCCTCCAAATCCCTTTAGTTCAATGCATCCCAAAGAGTCCACCTCCCAACTACCCTCCACTCCTTCATCTCACTGACATAGGTGGCAAAACAGTCCTCCTCAGACTGACACCACCAAAGCAGGGGCATTTATTTATTTATGATAGTTTTTAGAGAATACATAATTTAATTAAATAGTGTTTTCATAGCTGACTGGACTGCTAAGATTTATAAACATGACAGCTTGAACCCACTGTTCTGGAGGTAGATACTGTGCTAACTTGATACCATTATCTGCACCATTATAATTTTAGACTTTCTATTCTTAACACTGGAATTTCATCCAGGTTCAAGGTTCCAGGCAGGGGCGGACGGACAACTCATGGGGCCCCCTGGGCAATAGGGGATCATGGGGCCCCTGTGTCCTTGCCCAAACTCAAAAGAGCCTATGAAAAAGGTACCAGGGGCATCTCATAGGGCCCCCTACTGACCCAGGACCCTCAGGCAGTGCCCGAGTTTCCAAATAGTCAGTCCGCCCCTGGTCCCAGGTTCACGCTTCTTCACTTGATTTCATTGCTTTGACTTCATGCACAAGGGTCAATGCAAATTGCACCTGAAATTGCAAAAAATATTACAGGAACTACTTATAAAATCGTTTCGACTCAGAATTGTGCCACTTTGGTTCCATTGCTGGCAACAGGGTGTGACTAGTCATGCAATTTGGAACAGTGAAGTCGTACCGGTGTGAATCAGGGCTTAGTGTCATTATGTATCTCATTAATGTTAACTACTTGCTTATTGGGTATTTTTACCCCCTTCATGTCCAGACCAATTTTCAGCTTTCAGCGCTGTTGCATTTTGAACGACAATTGTGCAGTCATGCAACACTGTACCCATATGAAATTTTAATCTTTTTTTTTTCACACAAAAGTGCTTTCTTTTAATCGCCACTGGAGTTTTTATTTTTTGCACTATAAACAAAAAAAGAGCAAAACATTTGAAAGAAAAAAAGTTTTTTTTGATGGAGTGATGGGCGCAACTGCTGGGCAGCACTGATGGGTGGCATTGCTGGGAACTGATGGGCAGCACTGATGATCAGGGCACTGATTATCAGTGTGGATGTCCTCTGTGACATTTGCCAATTATCGGCAGTACTTTCCTCACGCTATGACAATGTGAGGAAAATGCTGCCAATAGCCAGCTACAGTATTTACTTTGTAATCTGCTGTGTCATTGGACACAGCTGATCACGTGGTAAAGGGCCACTGTGATTGAGCTAGTCATGTGATCAGCTGTGTCCGTAGGACACAGCAATCACTGAGAGCACTGGATGCGTGCCGCTGGGGGCACGCGGGAGGTGTGTTCTGGGAAGATGTCATATGACGCCCTCCCAGGACTGGACAACCGCGCTGTAGCCATCATTCGTTGTAAAGTGGTTAACATAATAAGTATTTCTTTATGTGTTGCCCTGTCTACAATGTGTAATGTGTTACATATATTGTACTTTATAAGTGTACCTCTAATGCAAATTTTACATAATAAAAAAAAATCAGATTTACCTTCCACATACTTTTAAAGGAAAGGTCTCCGTCAGGACAGTGACCACAGCAGGAAGCGAAACAAGAACTTCAAATTTTGGCGGCTCTGACAACAGACCCATGCACAAATAGAAAACAAAAACAGTGCGAAAGAAATGCCGTGATTAAACATGATAGAAAGACCTATTACAACGGTCTCTCAACATTTCAACATCTACAAAACAATATAGGTTATAAAAACCCTGAGCAGGTTGTAGTGATTCTGTAGCAGAGTCCCTCTTTACCCAACTAGTACAGCAGCGGGTGCAGGTCCCTTTAAGGTGAAACTGAACGACAGTATATGCTTTGGGATTTGCTGTTACTTTTATTCCTAAATACCTAAACCTTTCCAGTGCCTAACACCCTCAGGCAGTTTCTCTATCTGTGAGTCCATTGGAAGTAAAATGGATTTCTCCCAGTTTATGGATAATCCAGAAAAGGAGCCAAAAGACTATAATATCCATTACTACAGATAGTGATTGCCCTGTATCCCCCAAAAAACAAGAGTATATCATCTGCATATAAGGAGATTTTTTTCCTCACCTTCCCCCTACAGAAACCCCTTACTTCCCCCATGGTTTTGATGGCAATAGCCAGGGGTTCTATAGCCAACGCAAAAAGCAGTGGCGACAAATGGCATCCCTGTCTTGTCCCCCAGGCCAATAAGAAATATGCTTCATTATTATACCTTATGTATTGTGGCTACAGAACTGACCTTATTCAAACTCCTAAAGAAGTGGAATTTAGTCCTGTGAAATACGTTGAGTCAGCTTTTCATCCCTTCGTCTAATCTCCTGTACTGTTATTGATATTTGAATATATGAGGTTAAATATTAAATTTATAAGACCTACAGATAATACCCAGTACCGATAGGCATGAATTGGGGACATTCTTGAACAATGAGGCATTGTATTAATTGTGATTTTGAGGTTTTATTTACCTTTTAATTAGATACAACGTAAATAAAAGAAAATTGATTTTACACTCAAGATTGTGTTGCGTACCTTAAAAGTGCATCTTCTCTCAAGGTGATATGTTCTACATTATAATTGGTATGTGGTACCACTTACTGGATAAGCTCATTTATATTTTAATATGACTTCCATAATTGATAAAGTCTGAGCACCATAAATAGACCCTATTCAGAAGAAGTGAAGGGCGTCAATAAGGGTTTTGTATATTGTTTTTTATATATGTCTGAAAAATTCAACCAAGACAGGGGCTTTTGGAGGGAACTAGGGGCTAGCCTTCTCCCCATTGATTATGGCCCATGGAGAGAGCAGATCATTCTCTAATGATGAACAACAATGTGATGAATGCTGAGGCTTGGATTAATTCTCTGCATAAAGACATTACATCTTCCCTTCTGGAGTGGATGGAAAGGTGTAATATTAATCTTGTACAGGTTAATGGTCAAAGGAAATATGATGGCCCTTATGAGGACTGGGTTGGAGAAGCTCCTCTATTTGGGGCAGAAATATTTATCAACAATCTCCCTCAAGTAATCTATGAAGATGAATTATTTCTACTTTTTCAGACTGTTGGAACATTTTGAGTTTTGTCTCATGATGATAAAATTGCACAGGTGGGTAATGTGTTATGTGCTTTGTGCATTCCCATGTAGGCTCTGGACTATCTGGGTGTGCTCCATGAGTCAGCTCAAAACCACCTAATGCTGAGGACTCTTGCTGTATTCTGTTAACCGCTTCCCGACCGCTTTATAGCAGAAATACTGCTACAGGGTAGCACGGGTGAGCAAAATCACGTATATATACGTGATTTTGCATTTCCGGGTAGTGGGCACACTCGCCCTACCCGCGCCGGGTCCCGGTCGGTGATTACCGAGCATCTCCAACAGGGAGGAGGACTGTTTTGTTTACTAACAGTTCTCCTCCCTGTCAGCTCCAGTGCACAGTACAGCCATCCAGAGCAGTGTGATTACAGTGAAGCACACAGAAACTTCCCCCTAGTAAAACACTCCCTGTACACAGTTAACCCTTTCATCGCCCCTCATGTTAACCCCTTCCTGCCCAGTGCCATTAGTACAGTGTCAGTGCTTTTTA
This sequence comes from Staurois parvus, assembly GCF_062004578.1. Lineage (NCBI taxonomy): Eukaryota > Metazoa > Chordata > Amphibia > Anura > Ranidae > Staurois > Staurois parvus. The sequence goes on from NW_028318321.1 coordinate 10,276,348, forward strand.
TAAGCACTGATCACTGTATTGGTGTCACTGGGGATGTCAGTGACACCAAGTCAGTTCCCCCCAATGTCAGAATGTCCGCTGCAGTCCCACAGTCCCACTATAAATCACTGATCACCGCCATTACTAGTAGAAAAAAAAATTCCAGTACCTATACCGCCATTTGTGAACGCTATAAATTTCACATAAACCGATTAATTTACACTTAATGGAACTTTTTGTAGCAAGGACATGTAGCAGAATACATTTTGGCATAAATTTATGACGAAATTTGATTTTTTAAGTCTAAATATTTTTTTTTTCTCAAAATTGTCGGTCTTTTTTTTATAGTGCAAAAAACTAAAACGCACAGGTGCTCAAATACCATTGAAAGAAAGGTCAATTCGTGGGAAAAAAAGGGACATAAATTTCATTTGGGTGCAGTGTTACATGACCTCACAATTGTCAGTTAAAGTAACTCAGCTCCCTGACCCAAAAAATGTCCTGGCCAGGAAGGGGGGGGGGGGGGGTAAATCCTCAGGAGTGCAAGTGGTTCAGGTGTGATGTGTTTACTATTGTGTATTTCTCCCATTGGTAATTGAGTTAATTGAGTCACCTATTGTTTCTGTCTGTCAGCTAGTCCCTTGCGGTGCCTACATGATGGGATTAGTCTGGTGTCAACTTCACCTCCTTGCCTAATCAGTATGGAATGTTTATCCTAATGTATAATATTTGTGTGTATTGTCCATGTGGGGACTGCCTCTGTTCCTGAAGTGTATAAAAATCAGTATTTCTGTTCAATAAAAAAATTCCAGTTTGCATCTAAAGCTAGCGTCACCTAGTCTTGGGTGGCATGCCCACCTATAATACCTTGGACCCATGTCCCAGCGGTGAGGAAGCAGTTTACTGACGGAATCACCTAATCGGGGTGACAGACAGTACGTCACAATGTCCAATTGTACTTTTGGGCACCTTTGTAACAAAACTGCCTTTTTATATAGGCCTGTATAGGCCAACATTTTTATGATGTAAATATACAGTAATACAAAAGTGGTATGTTTTAAAAAAGTTATTGTATCTATCTAGATGTAGTTCCAGATTTTCCTTGACAAAAATGGAAGCCCAATATATAAAATACAAATCGCTCACCGTATTCTGACACATGGAACTCCTGGCGAGCATGGGGGGCAATGATTGTATAGATTCCCAGCTGTGACTCTGAATCCAGTGGAAGGGAGAGATCGAGCATGCCTTTATTGGGTATTAGGCTTAACCACTGGCCAATGCGATTCAGGTTTGGATCCTTAAAAGAGAAACAAAGCACCATGTACACAGTTACTTCTTTATCTAATACATAGGAGATATTAAAGGCAAAGTCCACTCATTAAAGAAATTAGATTAACATTTTCAGGTTATGTTTAGAGATGAGCGAATTATTCAAAAATTCGATTCGGCTGATTCGCCGAATTTGAGGAAGAAATTCGATTCGATGCGAATTTATTCGCTACGAATTTAACTTATAAAAAGGGTTTCTAGGCTTCAGAGAGCCTTTAAATTAGTGCAGAACACTGTACCTTTAATTTAAATGCCCTTGGAGATGAGGAAGGAGAAGGAGAAGGAGAAGGATGAGAAGAAGGAGAAGGAGAAGGATGAGAAGAAGGAGAAGGAGAAGGATGAGAAGAAGGAGAAGGATGAGAAGAAGGAGAAGGATGAGAAGAAGGAGAAGGATGAGAAGAAGGAGAAGGAGAAGGATGAGAAGAAGGAGAAGGAGAAGGATGAGAAGAAGGATGAGAAGAAGGAGAAGGATGAGAAGAAGGATGAGAAGAAGGAGAAGGATGAGAAGAAGAAGGATGAGAAGAAGAAGAAGGATGAGAAGAAGAAGAAGGATGAGAAGAAGAAGAAGGATGAGAAGAAGAAGAAGGATGAGAAGAAGGAGAAGGATGAGAAGAAGAAGAAGGATGAGAAGAAGAAGAAGGATGAGAAGAAGGAGAAGGATGAGAAGAAGAAGAAGGATGAGAAGAAGAAGAAGGATGAGAAGAAGGAGAATTCCAAGCCGGCAAAAAGTGTATCTGCAGAGCTCCTCTATTTCTTAGCGGAGCTCTGCAGATACACTTAGTGGAGCTCTGCAGATACACTTTTTGCCGGCTTGGAATTCTTCTTATTTTCATCCTACTTCTTCTTCTTCTTCATCCTCATCCTCATCCTCTTCTTCTTCTTCTGAGGATGAGGATGAAGAAGAAGAAGAAGAAGTAGGATGAAAATAAGAAGAATTCCAAACCGGCAAAAAGTGTATCTGCAGAGCTCCGCTAAGTGTATCTGCAGAGCTCCTCTATTTCTTACAGTTCTCTGACATTCACATTTACAGCGGTTGAAACATTGTATCTATTTGTTTCCATAAATGGAAACAAATAGATACAATGTTTCAACCGCTGAGCTCTGCAGATACACTTAGCGGAGCTCTGCAGATACACTTAGCGGAGCTCTGCAGATACACTTTTTGCCGGCTTGGAATTCTTCTTATTTTCATCCTACTTCTTCTTCTTCTTCTTCTTCATCCTCATCCTCAGAAGAAGAAGAAGAAGAGGATGAGGATGAGGATGAAGAGGAAGAAGAAGAAGAAGTAGGATGAAAATAAGAAGAATTCCAAGCCGGCAAAAACTGTATCTGCAGAGCTCCTCTATTCTGCAGATACACTTAGAGGAGCTCTGCAGATACACTTTTTGCCGGCTTGGAATTCTTCTTATTTTCATCCTACTTCTTCTCCTTCTTCATCCTCATCCTCATCCTCAGAAGAAGAGGATGAGGATGAAGAAGAAGAAGAAGAAGAAGTAGGATGAAAATAAGAATTCCAAGCCGGCAAAAAGTGTATCTGCAGAGCTCCTCTATTCTGCAGATACACTTAGAGGAGCTCTGCAGATACACTTTTTGCCGGTTTGGAATTCTTCTTATTTTCATCCTACTTCTTCTTCTTCTTCTTCATCCTCATCCTCATCCTCGGAAGAAGAAGAAGAGGATGAGGATGAAGAAGAAGAAGAAGTAGGATGAAAATAAGAAGAATTCCAAGCCGGCAAAAAGTGTATCTGCAGAGCTCCGCTAAGTGTATCTGCAGAGCTCCGCTATTTCTGACAGTTCTCTGACATTCACTCCATACAGCGGTTGAAACATTGTATCTATTTGTTTCCATAAATGGAAACAAATAGATACAATGTTTCAACTGCTGTATGGAGTGAATGTCAGAGAACTGTCAGAAATAGGCTATTTCTGACAGTTCTCTGACATTCACTCCTCAACCGCTGTATGGAGTATTGAATGTCAGAGAACTGTCAGAAATAGCCTATTTCTGACAGTTCTCTGACATTCACTCCATACAGCGGTTGAAACATTGTATCTATTTGTTTCCATAAATGGAAACAAATAGATACAATGTTTCAACCGCTGAGCTCTGCAGATACACTTAGCAGAGCTCTGCAGATACACTTAGCGGAGCTCTGCAGATACACTTTTTGCCGGCTTGGAATTCTTCTTATTTTCATCCTACCTCTTCTTCTTCTTCTTCTTCTTCTTCATCCTCATCCTCATCCTCAGAAGAAGAGGATGAGGATGAGGATGAAGAAGAAGAAGAAGAAGTAGGATGAAAATAAGAAGAATTCCAAGCCGGCAAAAACTGTATCTGCAGAGCTCCTCTATTTCTGACAGTTCTATGTCAGAGAACTGTCAGAAATAGAGGAGCTCTGCAGATACACTTTTTGCCGGCTTGGAATTCTTCTTATTTTCATCCTACTTCTTCTTCTTCTTCTTCATCCTCATCCTCTTCTTCTTCTTCCGAGGATGAGGATGAGGATGAAGAAGAAGAAGAAGTAGGATGAAAATAAGAAGAATTCCAAACCGGCAAAAAGTGTATCTGCAGAGCTCCTCTAAGTGTATCTGCAGAATAGAGGAGCTCTGCAGATACACTTTTTGCCGCCTTGGAATTCTTCTTATTTTCATCCTACTTCTTCTTCTTCTTCTTCATCCTCATCCTCAGAAGAAGAAGAAGAGGATGAGGATGAGGATGAAGAAGAAGAAGAAGTAGGATGAAAAGAAGAATGAAAAGAAGAAGAAGAATGAAAAGAAGAAGAAGAAGAATGAAAAGAAGAATGAGAAGAATGAAAAGATTCTTCTTCTTCTTCTTTTCATTCTTCTTTTCATTCTTCTTCTTCTTTTCATTCTTCTTCTTCTTCTTTTCATTCTTCTTTTCATTCTTCTCATTCTTCTTTTCATTCTTCTCATTCTTCTTTTCATTCTTCTCATTCTTCTTCTCATTCTTCTTCTCATTCTTCTTTTCATTCTTCTTCTCATTCTTCTTTTCATTCTTCTTCTTCTTTTCATTCTTCTCATTCTTCTTTTCATTCTTCTTTTCATTCTTCTTCTCATTCTTCTTCTTTTCATTCTTCTTTTCATTCATTCTTCTTCTTCTTTTCATTCTTCTTCTTCTTCTTTTCATTCTTCTTTTCATTCTTCTCATTCTTCTTTTCATTCTTCTCATTCTTCTTCTCATTCTTCTTTTCATTCTTCTTTTCATTCTTCTTCTTCTTTTCATTCTTCTTTTCATTCTTCTCATTCTTCTTTTCATTCTTCTTTTCATTCTTCTTCTCATTATTCTTTTCATTCTTCTTCTTCTTTTCATTCTTCTTTTCATTCTTCTTCTCATTCTTCTTTTCATGAAGAAGAAAAGAAGAATGAGAAGAATGAAAAGAAGGATGAAAAGAAGAAGAAGAAGAATGAAAAGAAGAATGAGAAGAAGAATGAAAAGAAGAATGAAAAGAAGAATGAGAAGAATGAAAAGAAGAATGAGAAGAATGAAAAGAAGAATGAAAAGAAGAAGAATGAAAAGAAGAAGAAGAATGAAAAGAAGAAGAAGAAGAATGAAAAGAAGAATGAAAAGAAGAAGAAGAATGAAAAGAAGAAGAAGAAGAATGAAAAGAAGAATGAGAAGAATGAAAAGATTCTTCTTCTTCTTTTCATTCTTCTTTTCATTCTTCTTCTTTTCATTCTTCTTCTTCTTCTTTTCATTCTTCTTTTCATTCTTCTCATTCTTCTTTTCATTCTTCTCATTCTTCTTCTCATTCTTCTTTTCATTCTTCTTCTTCTTTTCATTCTTCTTTTCATTCTTCTTTTCATTCTTCTTCTCATTCTTCTTTTCATTCTTCTTCTTCTTTTCATTCTTCTTTTCATTCTTCTTCTCATTCTTTTTTTCTTGAAGAAGAAAAGAAGAATGATAAGAATGAAAAGAAGAATGAAAAGAAGAAGAATGAAAAGAAGAATGAGAAGAAGAATGAAAAGAAGAATGAAAAGAAGAATGAGAAGAATGAAAAGAAGAATGAGAAGAATGAAAAGAAGAATGAAAAGAAGAAGAAGAAGAATGAAAAGAAGAATGAAAAGAAGAAGAAGAAGAATGAAAAGAAGAATGAGAAGAATGAAAAGAAGAAGAAGAAGAATGAAAAGAAGAATGAAAAGAAGAAGAAGAATGAAAAGAAGAATGAGAAGAATGAAAAGATGAATGAAAAGAAGAAGAAGAATGAAAAGAAGAAGAAGAAGAATGAAAAGAAGAATGAAAAGAAGAATGAGAAGAATGAAAAGATTCTTCTTCTTCTTCTTTTCATTCTTCTTCTTTTCATTCTTCTTTTCATTCTTCTCATTCTTCTTTTCATTCTTCTCATTCTTCTTCTCATTCTTCTTTTCATTCTTCTTCTCATTCTTCTTTTCATTCTTCTTCTTCTTTTCATTCTTCTTTTCATTCTTCTCATTCTTCTTTTCATTCTTCTTCTCATTCTTCTTTTCATGAAGAAGAAAAGAAGAATGAGAAGAATGAAAAGAAGAATGAAAAGAAGAAGAATGAAAAGAAGAATGAGAAGAAGAAGTATTCCAGTACAGCAAAAAGTGTATCTGCAGAGAGCTCCGCTATTTCTGACAGTTCTCTGACAGTTCCAGCGGTTGACAGCGGTTGAAACATTGTATCTATTTATTTCCGAATAAAAACATCTGTATCCTAAATGGAAACAAATAGATACAATGTTTCAACCACTGTACATGTGAAGGAACTGTCAGAGAACTGTCAGAAATAGCGGAGCTCTCTGCAGGGACACTTTTGCCGGCTGATCGGGAAAAATCCGATTCGCGCACCCGAATTATGCAAATATTCGGATTCGACGCGAATCGAATTTTTCCTGAAATTCGAAACGAATTCCACTTCGCCTGGTTCGATTCGCTCATCTCTAGTTATGTTCCAGTGGTTTTTTTTGAGCTACAGTTGCAAGAAAAAATATGTGAACCCCCTTGGGATTACGTGGAGTTTTGCATGAATTGGGCATAAAATGTGCTCTGAACGTCATCTAAGTCACAACAATAGAAGAACACAGTCTGCTGAACATAATACTACACAAACATTAGATGTTGCCATGGTTTAATTGCACATAACATGTAAACATTCACAGTGCAGGGAGGAAAAAGTATGTGAACCTTTTGGATTTAATAACTGGTTGACCCTCCTTTGGCAGCAATAACCTCAACCAAACATTTCCTGTAGTTGCAGATCAGACCTGCACAACGATCTGGAGTAATTTTGGACCACTCCTCTTCACAAAACTGTTTCAGTGTAGCAATTTTCTTGGGATGTCTGGTGTGAATCGCTCTCTTAAGGTCATGCCACAGTATTTCAATCGGGTTGAGGTCAGGACCCTGACTGGGAGACTCCAGAAGGCGTATTCTGTGCTGTTGCAGCCATTGTTTTGTTGAATTACTTGTATGCTTTGGGTCATTGTCCTGTTGCATCACCCATCCTCTGTGGAGCTTCAGTTGGCAGACAGATGGTCGTACGTTTTCCTGCAAAATGTCTTGATAAACTCTGGAATTCATTTTCCCATCAATGACAACAATCCATCCAGGCCCTGAGGCAGCAAAGCAGCCCCAAACCATGATGCTCCCTCCGCCATGTTTTACAGTGGGGATGAGGTTTTGATGTTGGTGTGCTGTGCCTTTTTTTCTCCCTAGGCCTGGTCATCCTTTTTACAGGACGACCAGGCCTAGGGAGAGTAGCAACAGTGCTAAACTTTCTCCATTTGTAGACAGTCTGTCTTACTGTGGACACATGAACATCAAGGCTTTTGGAGATACTTTTGTAAACCTTTCCAGCTTCATGTAAGTCAACAATTCTTGATCGTAGGTCTTCTGAGAGCTCTTTTCTGCGAGGCATGGTTCACATCAGACAGTGCTTCTTGAAACCAGTAAACCCAAAACAGGTGTGTGTTTTTTAAGGGCAGGACAGCTGTCAGCAACACATCCAATATCATCACACTGATTGGAGTCAAGGTTGGCTCACTCCTGGCTCCAATTAGCTCTGGGAGAAGTCATTAAGCTAGGACCTCACATACTTTTTCCTCCCTGCACTGTGAATGTTTACATGTTATGTGCAATTAAACCATGGCAACATCTAATGTTTGTGTAGTATTATGTTCAGCAGACTGTGTTCTTCTATTGTTGTGACTTAGATGACGTTCAGAGCACATTTTATGCCCAATTCATGCAAAACTCCATGTAATCCCAAGGGGTTCACATACTTTTTCTTGCAACTGTACAGCAGTTGTAGTTTGTATTGCAAATTCCTTAACAGCCAAAGGAAACAACTTGAAGTAATTAAAGACATAGTACACCTTTTGCACAAATGTAATAAATGCACTCACCTTAAAGTGGAAGTAAAATCTACTTTAGAGCTTTTACCTACAGGTAAGCCTATAATAAGGCATACTTGTAGGTACAGTGAACACAGTCAGGTCCATAAATATTGGGACATCGACACATTTCTAACATTTTTGGCTCTATACACCACCACAATGGATTTGAAATGAAACAAACAAGATGTGCTTTAACTGCAGACATTCAGCTTTAATTTGAGGGTATTTACATCCAAATCATGTGCACGGTGTAGGAATTACAACAGTTTGCATATGTGCCTCCCACTTGTTAAGGGACCAAAAGTAATGGGACAATTGGCTTCTCAGCTGTTCCATGGCCAGATGTGTATTATTCCCTCATTATCCCAATTACAATGAGCAGATAAAAGGTCCAGAGTTCATTTCAAGTGTGCTATTTGCATTTGGAATCTGTTGCTGTCAACTCTCAAGATGAGATCCAAAGAGCTGTCACTATCAGTGAAGCAAGCCATCATTAGGCTGAAAAAACAAAACAAACCCATCAGAGAGATAGCAAAAACATTAGGAGTGGCCAAAACAACTGTTTGGAACATTCTTAAAAAGAAGGAACGCACCGGTGAGCTCAGCAACACCAAAAGACCCAGAAGACCACGGAAAACAACTGTGGTGGATGACTGAAGAATTCTTTCCCTGGTGAAGAAAACACCCTTCACAACAGTTGGCCAGATCAAGAACACTCTCCAGGAGGTAGGTGTATGTGTGTCAAAGTCAACAATCAAGAGAAGACTTCACCAGAGTGAATACAGAGGGTTCACCACAAGATGTAAACCATTGGTGAGCCTCAAAAACAGGAAGGCCAGATTAGAGTTTGCCAAACGACATCTAAAAAAGCCTTCACAGTTCTGGAACAACATCCTATGGACAGATGAGACCAAGATCAACTTGTACCAGAGTGATGGGAAGAGAAGAGTATGGAAAAGGAAAGGAACTGCTCATGATCCTAAGCATACCACCTCATCAGTGAAGCATGGTGGTGGTAGTGTCATGGCGTGGGCATGTATGGCTGCCAATGGAACTGGTTCTCTTGTATTTATTGATGATGTTACTGCTGACAAAAGCAGCAGGATGAATTCTGAAGTGTTTTGGGCAATATTATCTGCTCATATTCAGCCAAATGCTTCACAACTCATTGGATGCCACTTCATAGTGCAGATGGACAATGACCCAAAGCAGACTGCAAAAGCAACCAAAAAGTTTTTAAAGGGAAAGAAGTGGAATGTTATGCAATGGCCATGTCAATCACCTGACCTGAATCCGATTGAGCATGCATTTCACTTGCTGAAGACAAAACTGAAGGGAAAATGCCCCAAGAACAAGCAGGAACTGAAGACAGTTGCAGTAGAGGCCTGGCAGAGCATCACCAGGGATGAAACCCAACGTCTGGCGATGTCTATGCGTTCCAGACTTCAGGCTGTAATTGACTGCAAAGGATTTGCAACCAAATATTAAAAAGTGAAAGTTTGATTTATGATTATTATTCTGTCCCATTATTTTTGGTCCCTTAACAAGTGGGAGGCACATATGCAAACTGTTGTAATTCCTACACCGTTCACCTGATTTGGATGTAAATACCCTCAAATTAAAGCTGACAGTCTGCAGTTAAAGCACATCTTGTTTGTTTCATTTCAAATCTATTGTGGTGGTGTATAGAGCCAAAAATGTTAGAATAGTGTCGATGTCCCAATATTTATGGACCTGACTGTACCTCCTAAACTTGCACTGTTTAGGAGATATTTGCATAATATGCAGTCGGTGATGTCACCGGCGAATGCGCTCTGAAAGTACGGCATATTGTGCCAGACCTTCAGAGCTCCATGCCCTAGCCAAGGGCTTCCATGTGCATGCGTCACCCTGGACGAAAGATTGGGTGAAGTTGGCAGCCCGGGGAGCCATAACAACGCTGCGCTGGAGTTCTCCATGTAAAGGTAAGTTTTTCATAATGTACTAGTATGCGGTGCATACTAGGATGTTATGACCTAAACCTGCAGGGGCCCATTTTTCTTTTGCTTTTCTTGCTGTTTACTACTGCTTTAATAAAATGAAAAATGTTAATTTAATAAATGTTTGCATTGGATCACTGCAGCTGCGATCAGTGCGTCATGTGGCAATGCACAGGTTCCTGTGTTGTTTACATAATAGCCCCTGTTAGGGGGCTGGAGGAAGTAAACAATGGACTACAAATGTGGTGACATTGCAGCAGTAGTTTTCCCATTCACAGATATCTGTTAATGGAAGGTGTGGTTGTGTAGGCAGAGCCACGCACAGCTACACTAAGTTTAAAAGACAACACATCGCTGTCACCCCACCCTGTGGTTTTGGTAAGTGGGGGGAGGGACAATTTAATGGTGGGGAGTTGAGTATTAATAAGGGTGTAATATGAAACTTGGTCCCAGGCTGTGCCTTTGAGAAAGTGGACTGGGGGAGGGGGGTAGTCAGAGTGGGAACAAAAATGCTTTTTAAATGATTGTGATCCATCACAGACCAGTTTTGTTTCCTACTGCAATCCAACATTATCCAAAAGAAACAAAAAGCTGTGATAGATAGCTATTTAGCTATTCACTGTACTGGTTGTGTTACTGAATTTTGCTTTTGATAGTTTCCCTTTTTATGTGCCTTTGCTGGCCATTTAGAAGGTCATTCAGTTTGTAGGGTAACTATCTGTGTCGTTCAGATTTGTATATGTATCTTCCAAATACATGACTACATCTAAAACAGGTTGAGCCACCAAATGTTTGCATTAAATGATGTATGAGCAACGTTGGAGGTAATGTATACTGGGCAGTCAGTTAGTGGTTAAAGTACAACATACTTTCAGTTTGTTTTTGATTTTCTTTTATTAGCATTCACATTGACCTGTAAATATGGGTGGGCTTGGGTGTCCTCAAACTCATTTCTAGCCAAACTTCAAATTTGCACTCTTTTTTTATTCCACTGAGCTGTGGGCCAAGTCATTCCCACCACCCAGCATGTCTTTTTTGTTTATTTGAGCTGAGGGGTGGGAATGACCCAGGCTGCAGCCCACTGAAGTCAAATAAATAGCACAAGTTCAGAGTTTGGCTAAAGATGAGTTCAACCAGAGATGAGCTCCGAGGATGGCCAAGCTCATTCCTACATTGTATACTAAAAGAGGGGCCTTTCAGAGTCTGCCAAGCAAGATAGGCTACATTCATTAAGACATAAAGACTAGAGATGAGCTCCGAGGATGGCCAAGCTCATTCCTACGTTGTAAACTAAAAGAGGGGCCTTTCAGAGCCTGCCAAGCAAGATAGGCTACATTCATTAAGACATAAAGACTAGAGATGAGCTCCGAAGATGCCCAAGCTCATTCCTATGTTGTAAACTAAAAGAGGGGCCTTTCAGATCCTGCCAAGCAAGATAGGCTACATTCATTAAGACATAAAGCAAGGCAACCATAGCAAATACAAGTGATCATTACTCCATAAGATCCAAAATTCAAACATTGCATTCCAAATTCTTTTAAGCTGATTTACAAATACATGTGAAAAGGAAAGAGCACACCTATACACAATACTTTTAAACAATACACTTATAAACAAGACCTTAGAGATAGAAACGTGGAAGATGGGGGTTTTGTTACTCACCTGTATCTCCACTAAGGGGCACTACAGAGAGAAAAAGGGAAGAGTATTACACAGTTTAGGATTAAAAAAAGCAAAATGTTATACTATAAGTTAATATTCACCTTTATGCATAATTATTTTATTGGCAGAGATGCTATGGAAATACACTGCTCAAAAAAATTAAAGGAACACTTTGAAAACACATCAGAGCTCACTGGGGAAAAATATCATGCTAGATATCTATACTGATATGGACTGGGCAATGTGCTAGGAACGTAAGGATGCCCCATCATTTGATGGAAATGAAAATTATCAACCTACAGAGGACTAGATTCGAAGGCACCCTGATAAATATTATTAATGATATCAAATTCATAATTCGGCACTTATATTGATGGCAAGCTTGAAAAATATTTGTGTTTTATGATTAATCATAATTAATATTAATATGTGTGAATGACCTTGGACAAGTGATAGTGTTAAATTTCTTCAGTTATAGCTGAGACAGAAAAATATGACGGGAGTTAAGCTGAGCTAGTTAACCAGAAGAGAGCTGAGTATTCTATAATAAGGCAAAGCTGGTTACAGGACTCTGGTGTAAAATGTCAAGGGTGTTAGAAGTGACTCAAAATAGAATTACATAATGTATTCTAATAGTATCTGTGTGTATTTAGTTTGATTTAGAAGTTGGTAATATTGTTACATATGTAAATTTGTGGTTATACAACATTATTGGGATGTTGTAAAGATACGTTCTTAATTTATATTATCATTTAAATACAAGTAAGCTTATTATGGTCATTCCATATGTACCTGTCAATCAAAACACCATATATGTAGCGTCCCCTCCCTTCAATGAAATTGCTCTGCTAAGCAGTATTGTTTGCCATACAAGGTCCCAAGATCCCAAATTATGACGCTTACTGGCTTCATAAAAGGCTCTAAGGGACAGTCTCAGGGACTCAGACACACACTCACACACATGTCTGTCCATACAGATACGCATAAGAACATTCTGAGAAGCTGGAACAGGTGCTGTAAGACAAGAATTAGTCACTTCTGTCAACTTCCGGCTTCTTCCCAAAGACTCCAGAAGGACAAACAACATGGAAGAAACACATGAGATACTGAACACAAGGGTGACACATCTTTAAACTTCTGCTTGATATTTCTGGTTTTATATACATGGAACTATTCATGATACACTTTACTTTGTTATTTTAGGCCATTGTGTGATAGAATAAAATCACACTTTATTTTTTATTTTAACGGCTCTTTCATTCATAATCGCCTCAAGACACTGAAGAAGTATTATATGTGTCTCAAAAATCCAACACACCCCAAAAATCAAAGTGAAAAAACGATTCAGCAGGCTAGTCCATTTTGCTGAAATTTCATTGCAGCAGCTCAAAATGGTACTCAGTAGTTTGTATGGCTCCCCACATGCTTGTATGCATGCCTGGCAACGTTGGGGCATGCTCCTAATGAGACAATGAATGGTGTCCTGGGGTATTTCCTCCCAGATTTGGACCAGGCCATCACTGAACTCCTGGACAGTCTGTGACAGCGTGAGGAAAGTGCAGTCGATAACCGGCCACTGCATTTACCGGTGATTTGCTGTGTCATTGGACACAGCTGATCACGTGGTAAACGACCACTGTGATTAGCGTTTTGCCATAGGACACAGCGATCACTGAGATTGCTGGGGGCGGGCCCTGGGAGCGCGGGAGGGCGCGTTCTGGGAGGACATCATATGACGCCCTCCCAGAACTGGACAACGGCTGTGTAACCATCATTCGGCTATAGTACGTCATTTGGCTATAGTACGGTTGGCAAGTGGTTAAATCATAATAACAGAAATCACCTAAATGGCCCTAATCAAAAGGAGGGGGCAGTCCTCCCAGGAAGGCTAATGGGGTCCAATGGTTTCTAATGGCAGCCCTGCCCTACTACCTTGCGCTCCAGGCATTATTTCTGCATTATATGTGTAACAATTCTGAACTCAGATGCAACAATAAATAATAGCAGCTAGCACCAAGAGTGCTGATACAAACTCTAAAAAGTAAATGTAAATATAAGTGCAGCGCTATAATAACTGCTACCAATAATAACATGTAAAATCCAACAGGCTGGTTGTACCCAATATGATCAATCGATCACCTTATACATTGGGCCTGCCCATACATGGTCCCTGCTGAACCGGCTGAGAATTGAAACGTCTATGGCCAGCTTTAGGGTAAATTAAAGGATCAAAGGGTGCCTACCCCATGATGAGAGAGTAGGTTTGCCTTTCAGTAAATAAGACAGGTTTGGTTTAAATCTCTTGACTTCAGTTTTCTTAAATCCATGAGGAGGATTTCTATAAAAGTAATCATACCTAAAAATCAAAACCATTCCCTTGCATATTTGCAGGTGACTTCATGATACAGTTTAACTTACAATGTCATTGACAGCCAGAAGATCCCTGTTAAAGGTCAATATTCGGATTTTCACTGAAAGACATTACAGACAGGGACATTTATGGGTAACTGCAAAAGCATTAGTAAAAATGGAACTGTGTTTCCATCAACAGGTTAATACATGATAAAAGTCAGAAGCATGAGCTTAACACAGAACTATAAGCAAAACCTTTTCCTTTTTGTATAGAGGAATGGAAGGTTATAACCTCTGTCAGATTTTTTTTTGCCATCTGTGTCCCATTGGGAAGATGTACCTTCACTTTCTATCCCATAGCCAACACAGGAAGGAAGAGGAAATCCCTTCAAATTAAGAGAATTCCTTGGGCCCCGTCCCCCAGGTCAACAGAATAAGTGTCCCCATTGGAATATTTCCCCTTTATTAATTTTCAGGGGAAAACACAAAATTTGGGATTTTCTTTTACTTTCACTTTCAATGATAATGGCCAACAGGTCAAATAGAGAGGGCACAGACAGCAGCAAAAACCTAAACTAAAAAAAAAGTTTTGCCTCACCAGCCACTTTATTAGGTACACTTTGCTAGTGTCAAAAAATATCCCCCACACCATTACAGCACCAGCCAGAACCATTGAAACAAGGCAGGATGGATCCATGCTTTCATGTTGTTAATGCCAAATTCTGACCCTACCATCTAAATGTTGCAGCAACCAGTCTGCCCATTCTCCTCTGACCTCTGACATCAACAAGGCATTTTCATCCACACAACTGCTGCTCACTGGATATTTTCTATTTTTCAGCAGTTTTTGAAATTCTTAGACCAGCATGTCTGGCCCCAAGAACCATGTCAGGAATGGACTTGCCAGTAATGGTGGGACTCACCTGCCTTGTGGGCTGCAGTACCAGGGCTGGCCAGTGGGTGCTCCCAGCAATCAGAGACTCAACCCTGCAGCCAGCCAAACACCTGAAGCTGATCATGCAGGTGTATTTAAGGGATGGCCAGACCTGCAGTCTCTGCCTTGGTGTGTGTTTTTCCTGGGCCCTGTATCTTGTTACCTGCATTCCTGTTCCCGTTCCTGTTCCTGTCTGATTTGTTGCTGACCCTGCCTGATCCGGACCTCTGCTGACTTCTCCTGTTTCATCCCTGGCTTGTGACCCCGACCATTCTCTGCCTGACCCCGACCAGTACCTACCTGCCCGATTGTTATTGACCTGGCCTGCCTGACGACGCTTGCATTGTATGTACTGTTATCTGTGGGTGGTTTGGTTTGGTTCGTTTGCACTGTGTTATGTTTTAGTATTGCACTGCGTTTATGTTTGTATTGTTAGTCTTTAATAAATTATATTGTTTATAACTTATCTGAAGCCTGCGTTTCCCTGCGTCAGTCACATACCTCTGGTCACACCCCGGAGCCCTGACATTACACCAAGGCCAATCCTGACCAGAAGTGGCTGCACAGGGAAGCCATCTTGGCTTGTTGCTGGGAAGGATGGATCTTGATGAGGTTGTGTATTTATCTCTGCTAGTGTTTGATGACAGAGAGTATGCTTATCAGACTCTGAGGGAGTATACCCGGGATCAACTACTAGAGTGTATACGGATTGCTCATGTTCTAGTAGATCAGGGCACAGAATTCTCTGAGGTGCAGCCATTGATTCAGGTTTGTGCTGAATTGGTTTCATCTGGTACCCCCAAATGCAGGGATGAATTTTTGCCGCCATTTAGTGCCGACCAGGTAGAGTCCCTGGTATGGTTATTAGAGGATGATGTGGATTACTTTCTGGAGCGTTATTCTGCATGTTCACCACAGATACAAAGAGATTGTATAAACGCAGTGCAGTCATTGACCAGACAGGTTTTGTGTAAACTGAGCTTTGTTCAACCCATACTGCAGACATGGTCAGACTTGTTGCACCCAGCCTCAGTCAGCTTACAACATCATTCCTTCACTCAAGGCACTCTTCCTGCATCCCCGACAGCACCCCCAGTGACTGCCCAGTATACTCTAACTACCACATACCAGTCCTCTGCTCCCACTCGCTGCACCTATCCTTTCTTTAACCCTGTAAAGAAGTCCTCTGTAGCAACTGCTCCCTCCTCTGTTCCATCTTCCAGCTCTTCTCTGTCCTCAGCTGCTCCATTCGTTTGCAGACCTGCGTTTACTTGCAGTGCCCCAGTAGTTAAAACCAGAAAAAAGCGGAAATTCTTTCCAACCAGTACCATCCTGCCAGTATCCAAACCGGTGAGCCTGCCGTCTGAGAACCTGCCTTCCGTGGTTCAGCCTAGTGCCTCGGCACCCGCACTTCAGCCTGATGTCTGTACCCAGCCTGATGTCTGTACCCAGCCTGATGAACTGATCCAGCCTGATGATCCTATCACGCCTGATGACCCAGTGCCCGCTGTCGAGCCAGACGATCCGGTACCTGATGACCCGGTGCCCACTGTCATGCCTGGTGACCCGATGCCCGCTGTCGAGCCAGACGATCCAATGCCTGATGACCCAGTGCCCGCGGTCATACCTGGTGACCCGATGCCCGCTGTGGAGCCAGACGATCCAATGCCTGATGACCCAGTGCCCGCTGTCATGCCTGGTGACCCGATGCCCGCTGTCGAGCCAGACGATCCAGCGCCAGATGACCCGGTGCCCGCTGTAGATCCAGACGATCCGGTACCTGATGACCCAGTGCCTGCTGTCATGCCTGGTGACCTGATGCCCGCTGTCGAGCCAGACGATCCAGCGCCAGATGACTCGGTGCCCACTGCCTTGCCAGATGACACGGTGCCCGCTGTCGAGCCAAATGACCTGATGCCTGGTGACCCAATGCCCGCTGTCGAGCCAGACGATCCAATGTCTGACCCAGTGCCCGCGGTCATGCCTGGTGACTCGGAGCCCACTGTCATGCCTGGTGACCCGATGCCCGCTGTCGAGCCAGACGATCCAATGCCTGATGACCCAGTGCCCGCGGTCATGCCTGGTGACCCGATGCCCGCTGTCGAGCCAGACGATCCAGCGCCAGATGACCCGGTGCCTGCTGTCGAGCCAGACGATCCGGTACCTGATGACCCGGTGCCCGCTGTCGTGCCAATTGACTCAGAGCCCACTGTCGTGCCTGGTGACTCGGTGCCCACTGCCTTGCCAGATGACGTGGTGCCCGCTGTCGAGCCAAATGACCTGATGCCTGGTGACCCGATGCCCGCTGTCCAGCCAGGCGATCCAATGTCCGACCCAGTGCCCGCGGTCATGCCAGTTGACTCGGAGCCCACTGTCGTGCCTGGTGACTCGGTGCCCACTGCCTTGCCAGATGACGCGGTGCCCACTGGCGAGCCAAATGACCTGATGCCTGGTGACCCGATGCCCGTTGTCGTGCCTGATGACCCGGTGCCCGCCGCTCCGCCTGGGGGCCCAATGCCTGCCGCCCCGCCTGGGGGCCCGGCGCCCGCCACCCCGCCTGGGGGCCCGATGCCTGTCGCCCCGCCTGGGGGCCCGATGCCTGTCGCCCCTCCTGGGGGCCCGGTGCCCGCCACTCCGCCTGGGGGCCCGATGCCTGTCGCCCTGCCTGGGGGCCTGATGCCTGTCGCCCCGCCTGGGGGCCCGATGCCTGACGCCCCTCCTGGGGGCCCGGCGCCCGCCGCCCCGCCTGGGGGCCCGATGCCTGTCGCTCCGCCTGGTGGCCCGGTGCCTGCTGCTCTGCCGGGGAGCCCGACGCCCGCCGCTCCACCTGGGGGCCCGGCGCCCGCTGCTCCGCCTGGTGGCCCGGTGCCTGCTGCTCCGCCTGGTGATCCGGTGTCCAGCTCGATGTGCCTCTGCCTGGAGTCCAGCTCGATGTGCCTCTGCCCGGAGTCCTGCCCGGAGTCCTGCCCGATGTGCCACTGCCCGGAGTCCTGCTCGGAGTCCTGCCCGATGTGCCGCTGCCCGGAGTCCTGCCCGGTGTGCCAGTCTTTGATATCCCGCCAGTTACCAGACCTGGGCGGTGGAACATTTTGCCCAGCTAGGACTGTTTGGAGCGTCCTGAGGCCGCTCCTTGGGGGGGGGGTACTGTCAGGAATGGACTTGCCAGTAATGGTGGGACTCACCTGCCTTGTGGGCTGCAGTACCAGGGCTGGCCAGCGGGTGCTCCTAGCAATCAGAGACTCAACCCTGCAGCCAGCCAAACACCTGAAGCTGATCATGCAGGTGTATTTAAGGGATGGCCAGACCTGCAGTCTCTGCCTTGGTGTGTGTTTTTCCTGGGCCCTGTATCTTGTTACCTGCATCCCTGTTCCTGTTCCTGTCTGACTGATTTGTTGCTGACCCTGCCTGATCCGGACCTCTGCTGACTTCTCCTGTTTCATCCCTGGCTTGTGACCCCGATGATTCTCTGCCTGACCCCTGTACCTACCTGCCCGATTGTTAATTACCCGGCCTGCCTGACGACGCTTGCATTGTATGTACTGTTATCTGTGGGTGGTTTGGTTTGGTTCGTTTGCACTGTGTTATGTTTTAGTATTGCACTGCGTTTATGTTTGTATTGTTAGTCTTTAATAAATTATATTGTTTATAACTTATCTGAAGCCTGCATTTCCCTGCATCAGTCACATACCTCTGGTCACACCCCGGAGCCCTGACAAACCATGTCATGTTCAAAGTAATTTAAATCCCCTTTATTCCTCTTTTTGATGCTCAATTTGAACTTCAGCAAGTCGTCTTCACCATGTCCTTATGCCTAAATGCATTGAGTTGCTGCCATGTGATTGGCTGATTAACAACTAGTGTTACCAAGCAATTGAACAGGTGTACTTAATAAAGTGGCCGGTGAGTGTACTTCTTGGCCTTATCTTGGGCATATCTGTTCTTTTCAGTGTCCAGTAGGGGTGCTCCACCATCATTCTAGCCTTTTGGTAGGAAAGGCTGGCTGTATAGTATCCCTGCTGGTATGATGGGGACTCTGAAGGCCAGTACTGGCTGAAACAGAAACCGGGACACACACGGGATCTTGGTCATGGGAGTAATTCCTCCGGGAGAACTGAAGGGCCCTTCTGATTTGAATGTGTCTACACTGTCTGACCATGGGCTGGGAAGACAGAGAATCCGCTGAGTCAGTGTCCCATGGAAGTTGGTCACCCCAAAGGTGTTCTTAGTAGCACATAGAAGTGGGAACTTCATAATGTGTGAAGAGGCACATGGTCATGGCACTAAAGCTTTTTATGCACCAGGCCTCTTTAGGCTAGACACTTTGAGCCTAGAATATTGCACCTTTTCACAATATTCTAATTTTCTGAGATTGTGGATTTGGGGTTTTCATGAGCTGTAAGCCATAATCATCACAATTATGACAAATCACGGCTTGAACTATCTTGCTTTGCATGTAATGAGTCTATCTCATATATTAGTTTCACCTTTTAAGTTGCATTACTGAAATAAATTAACTTTTGCACGATATTCTAATTTTTCGAGTTTCACCTGTATATTAAAAAAATGAGGTAGGGCTTTAGGTGTTTGCCCTTCATGTTGTAACAAATGATACTGAAATCCCTAAAAAAGTTTATTTTTGAGTAATGGAAATCTTGCATTCCCCCGTTCCCCAGTCTTAAAACCAATATTAAGGTATTGACCATAAATTACTAATATTAAGTCTACGCTAGCCAGTAGCTCTGTACAGTCAGTTTTTGGATATCAATTTTCCAAGATCCTTCAGTTAGTCACATGCCTGCTTATCAGTGAGTTGCCTATGCATAGATTTATTCTTGTAGGAATTTTATTAACATTTTTTTATAGCATGGGGGTAATTATTCAAAGGACTGCTATAATGAAAAACTTTGCCTTGATAAACATATGGGTAATTAATAACACTCCCAGCAATCATACTATTAAGGATATGACTTACTGTTTTATTAAACATACCTTTATTTATATTTCTCCATAACTGTACATGCAGGCCAAGCTGTCCAGATGCTCGACGGGTCTTGAAGACTGTAGCCATTATACTGTTAAGGGAGCTTATAACGATCACTTTTTATTTATAATGATATAGGGCTCACTTTCACTGTGTGGCAATAACATGTATGTTACCAAACACGCATTACTGTGTTGTGGTTCAGTTAATTTTTAATGGCACCTGGCTCAGTTAATGAAAGCATCTGCACTGCAGTACACCATGATGCATTGTTATGCACTACTGTGCATTGCGTGTGTGCTGTGCCACCAAAAATGCTGTTGTAAAATGTTGGTAGCCTATTCAAATGAATGGGCTACTTAAAATTCAGTGCTAGTTTAATGAGTCATATAGTCCATATTAACGCAAAATATACTGTAATGGACCAGCTAGGTGTGAATGGGCCTTTAACATTTGTTAAAAATACTGCTATAACTGTTTAAAATCCAGCTCCAGATAACACCACTTTTTAATCTGTTTAATCTGATACATACTACATATCCACTATAGAGTACCATGTATATAGAGTGACAATGCTGCATTAATTTCACTAAAGAACAAAAAAGCCCTATAATAGGAAGTGTAGAGACAATAAATCTACTGATAAGATCAATAAGTAAAGAAATGATGTTTCAGGGGAGACTCAGAAAACAAAAAGGTATAGACTATATATGACTTACCAGTCTCCCCTCGTTTGTACACAGGTTTGTCAGTCTGAATGAGAGTGAAAAAGCCCATATTGCGCACCAGCAAGTTTTTACTTTCGGATAACTGCATGTTTGGCCCAACAATAGAAATGTGAATTGATATCACTTCTTCTTTCCCTCCATGTGGAAGAGGACACTGAGAAAGACACAACAGTTCTTAACATTGATACTCTTATCCATTAGGCTATGTTGCTTTAAAGCATGACATTGTAAAGATGAATTCCAGGTATCTTTAAATAGTGATATTGTTCCAGCATGTACTAATGTAAATATGCATATACAGTACCATACCTGTCTAAACCCTCTGGCAGCTGGAAATCACAGTAGTAGGCACCGCTACTCTAGTGATCCCTAATAGCGCCAGGTCACGTGCTGAATTGCTGCCCTGCTGCTTACTAAACACAGGAGGACACCTGCTAGACACAAGCACCATTCCAAAAACGCATTACATTTTCTCGATGCATGCAAAGCGTTCAATGATTGGATGAGGTAGAGATTGTGACATCACTGTCCTGCCTCTCCACTTCATCCAATCAGAGAACATTTTCATTTCTTTGAGTAAATGTAAATGGGGCCCAAACCAATTGGACAGGTCATAAGCTAGTGGAGATCACTGTAGTAGTGGTGCCTACTACAGTGATCCCCAGCTTCCAGGGGTATAGGCCAGGTATGGAATATTCTGTAGATGGGCCAATGTAACTATGTAAAAATATCCATATCTTGAATTCTTCTTTGATTTCCTCCATAAGGCAATACAAAGTCTAGTTAGATTAGTTAGAGTTGGATTTTACGTTTTCATGATTCTGACAAATTTTAACAATGTTTAATGCTCTGCTAATTTATTTAGACATGAAAGAGAACAATTCAAGAAAAATTATTTTTAAGAATCTGAATATCCATCTTTAAGTTATTATAGTGCAATCTTATTCCCTAGGGACAGGTTTTTGCAATACAAGTTGTATTGTCACCCTATTAGAGCAGAAATATCCACTGACTGTTGGACTATACAGTTCCCAAGTAAGCTGGACTGTCTCCTGGCTACAATTTTGCTGCTGGAGGAAGGAAAAACTGGCAGTTCCAATTTTTCTTTCTCTCTTTTTTTTTTTAGAAAGAAATACCATATCTGCTTTCCCGCTATTTTTTTAATACAGACCCATGTACCATTATTTTCCAGTGTTTAGAAGCATCCTCTGCCCTGCTTATCTCACACATAAATTATTTTCCTGTTGGTCATTTCTCAGTTAATTCTTAGCCTTCTGTATCCCCTGTCTGCAATTATGTCCCCCCCCCTTTTTCTTGCCCTCCTTCCCAAAGTGCTATGGTCAGTTTTCTCTTTGATTTCCCTTCCAGCTTCTGCCATGACCAGCTTCCTCTCTACCTCTTTAATGCTCTTCTGTCCATGATTAGTTTCTATTTATCTCCTGTATTTACCTGCCCAACCCACGACCAGTTGCCAATCTGTCTCCTCTTTCTCACCAAAGTGTTCATGATCAGCTCCTATTATGCCTCTTCTCCCAATGGCCTATGATCAGCTGCCCCCCACCACCATCCAGCAAAGATCAGCTGTTACTCCCATCAGCTCCAGTAGGATAGCATTCCTGACCAGTCAATACATGTCCAGTTAAAATATTGTGTGATTGGTTACAAGCTTGTAATAAATCCCATGGAATAAAAACCATTCTGCCTAAATTAACCTGTTGATGAACAGGCACTTATTTACAGGTTCAACAATTCGGTATGAAACATGTCTGGCTTGGCTACCTTGAACTGAATGCATCTGAATAACTTAGGTGGGATCATTTCCTGCTCCAGTAGGGAGTCATCCTGAGTCCCGTGCTGTAAGGTGACAGTAATGTTCAATGTCTCTCTGGCTCCAATGATGTCCAAACATAAAGTCTCAGTGGATGGGTATTCGATCTGTGCTGGGACTAACAGCAGATAATTTCTTAAAGAAAAAAAAGAGAATAGCATCAGATTATTCTACTATTTTTTTGCTCTGTTTTACATCTCCACGGGATTCCTTTTTCTCCACTCTCCTTTCTTCTGTGTTTTTGAATTCTTGTTTTATTGTCTGTGCTCATGTGAGTTATGGTGCCAGTCTGTCTCCAATTGTCACTTCCATTATTATTGTATAAGCTTCTTATGTGAGGGAAGAAATAAAGGCAATCTGTTTGCAAGGAAAGAACACATACAGGTAGCACTTGAAATAACATGTTTTTGCCATTCTGTTGGTGTCTGTATTGAGGCTACCATAAAAAAACTCATTGGAGCAAATTTAAATAATTTCCTCAGTGCCTAGGTACAGAACAATGCTCCTGTCTACTCTATAACACTGATTTCACTTGTGATTAACTCACTTTAAAGAAAACCTGTAATAAGAAAGTATGGAGGTTGCCATTTCTAACTTTTCGTTCCAAAGGTATTGGTTCAATGGGTATTATTAAGATCCAGTGCATTCAATCTTGTCTATGGCACTGACCTAAAACAAGTGTAAAATGTAGGAGATCTGGCTAAATATATCAATATCAAGGCCCATTGTGGGCACCTAGCTTTTTCAGATTAGTACAGACACTGTATCTCTCACATTTTCTGTCTCTTTACAGATATCTCCAGGTCTCAGGTACCCAAGCAGAATTCAGGATACAAGAGCAGTGCTCACAGGGAACCACAATTAATAAATGGCATCCAAACCCAGGTGCACAGGCTCTATGGCATCCTCCAACTACTGTGTTCAAGGTAAACTGACAGAGACAGCCAGTAACTCAAAAATCCATGTGAAGATTTTTTATTGAATATACAGGAGTGACATAAAAGCAAGCTGACATGTTTTGGCACACAGCCTTGTTCACAGCATAATATTGCATATGCAAAATAGGTAACTTAAATACAAAAATCCCCACCCAAAAGTGGGGATTTAATGTCTAACATACAATCCTATCAGGAGGCAGATGTTAACTCAGATGTATGCTTTTGTAGAAATATAATTTTTTTAAACGTATTTACATCTTTCCTCTATAGGTAACAAACCCGTGTGTTCCTACAAATAATTCTGCTTTTGGACCTGTAATACGGATGTAGATTTGGAATAAGAACATACAATATATTTACACATTGTGTTTGCATGTTATATATGAAAGAGTTAATACAATTCTCATTCTATGGATCTGAATATTATGCTCCACATATGTCATCCTAGTCTGGTTTTAATTGCAGATCAGCTTAATTGTTTAATTGATCAAATACAGATGCTGTGAGTCCACCCCCACTTTTGAGTGGGAATTTTTGTGTTTATATGTTCTGTTTTGTATATGCAATATTATGCTGTGAACAAGGCTGTGTGCCGAAACGCATCAGCTTGCTTTTATGTCACTCCTGTATATTCAATAAAAATCATCACATGGATTTTGGACTTGTCGGCTCTCACTATCAGTTTGCACCCAAGCAAGAATTGCAGGTCAGGAAAGTCTAAATTTATAATTGGCATATTTGATATGGTGCAATACCTCAAATTTAAGCCACTGGACCAGCATGACAACTAACATTTTCAAAAGAGAAGGAAACCATACAACATACATCCTTTAAAACAGTTTTCAATCAATCAATCAACAGTTGATCAATTTTGTTGTCATAGAATTAGAATACTGGTTTTATGTCACATTATTTCATTTATTCAATGATTCAAAAATTCAAAAATAAGCTTGAATAGCTTTTATAATTCAGAAACATACAAAGGAAAAACTAAGCAAGAAAAGCAACAAATACTATTTCCATAATTGAGGACATCACCATACTGCCTTACAGTACGAAATACTGCCATGAAAAGAAGGTTGAAGATGATCCCTAAGGGACTTTAGTTTTTACATCAGAGGCTAAAAGAAAGGAGGTAAAAGCTTGTGTCACTGCTTACTGCCAAAAAAACCCAATCACATCTGTGTCTGGCCATCATGGCCACTACTTCTTGAAAGTACATTGCTACTATGTGCATGTAACATGTTCTTCTGCACCATGAGCCACGAATGCCCAGATGTAATGAAGCCAGTCCTCTGCTCTATTGATATCAAATTTGACCAAATATCAACCCCCAATCAATGTTTAGTAAAAGAAATAAAGTTTTGCTTACAAAAATGATTGCTGTCCAAGGGTAGATGAGAACAGAACACAAACTAGGAGAATAGGAAGCCACATGGCAGAGAAACAAGTGCAAAGTTCTGTTCCAGCGACTCTTCCAAGCTTAATTGAATTGTTCTTGCTATTTCAGGCAGGTTAGGTGCCCTGATTTTCTCCTTGTGTCATCTAATGTCTATTTTGGCAAGTCTCCTCAGTTCTCATTCACTTTCTTATCCCTTTTTATTAATGTGAGGATCCTCCCCATGCATGGTAACTTTTAATGAAGTTATTTCCTACAAGCTTTGTGTACACATAAGGCTAAACATAACTCATTTCCTGGCCTTGGGATAATTTCTAGTGTACAAACTCCCAGTCAGCCTCATGTGTAACAGATAAAGAAAATGTATCCCCAAAAGAAATGACCCCTCCCCCCCATATGTAGGCTTTTTTTAGGGGGAGATTTCCTAAAACTGGTGCACTCAGAATCTGGTACAGCTGTGAATGTTAGCCAATCAGCTTATAAATTCAGCTTGTTCAACTAATCTTTGCCAATAAAACCTGGAAGCTGATCAGTTTATATGCATAGCTGCACCAGATTTTGCACTCTCTAGTTTTAGTAAAAACCAATGATTCCATATAATCTGAAATCAGCTCTATGAACACTAACAGTGGAACCATGCTTTCCAGCATCAGCACATATAAAACTAGCAGGCTTCCCAAGCTCAACCATATTTAAAAGTATAAAAAAAGGCAAACTACAATTTTTGTTCTCCCCATCATCATTTAATATACTTACTGAATCTGAACTTTGATTGTAGTAAGTCCAAAGAGCTCCATGCAGACACACCAGAGCTGTAAAATGCAACATTGTTTGCTGGGTCTTCAGGGACAGCAGAAGATACTAACTGCTAAGCTGATATTCCCTATACCAGGGGTGTCCAAACTTTTTTCAAAGAGGGCCAGATTGGATGAAGTGAACATGGTGGAGGGCCGAACATTTTTCCGATCATTCTTTGAACCATTACAATTAAATGCAAATAAATTATTTTATGCCAAGTTAATTGCAAACAACATACTTTTCATTTCATAACATTAAGATCAACTGACAGCTGAGTTTTCACAATGTATTGAAAATAAATGAAAAAAAAACTTACCTGGACTAATGTGAAGGGTGAAAAAGGTAGCTGGAGCTGAAGTCTCTGCTCGGCAGCCGGGAGGGGAAGAGAAACACACTTCACGCTGGAAGCCCGGCCCTGACGTCCCCGCCCTCTGTCGCTCCCAGCGTGGCGCAGTCACGCATGCGCACTGCTCTCAAGCAGAAGACTGTCTGCCACAGAAGGGAGGGCCGTGCGACAGCCGCATTTACACAGACCAGGGAGAACGCGCCGCAGTCAGGCATGCGCACTGTCCTCTGCTCTCAAGCAGAAGACTGTCTGCCATAGAAGGGAGGGCCGTGGGAGGGCCACATTACACAGAGCAGGGAGGGCTGTTGGAGGACCGTATTAAACCGACCCGGGCCGTAAATGGCCCGCGGGCCGGACTTTGGATATGCCTGCCCTATACAGTCTATGTACAGTATATGCACTTGCAATAATATGTTCACATAAGAATCATTTGTGTGACATCAAGACAGGTCTCAGACAAGTTAGTGACAGCACCGTTTTTAAATTAAAGCCACAACAATGAATTTATTCCTGCACTCTTGATTGATAACAGGTACCAGAGACGTCCAACATGTTAGGGTACCTTGTATGTGCCTGGATGGGTTAACAAGCATTAAGGGTTGAAGGGTTAGAATGGTCTTATCCTACATTTTTCACAGGCAGGTGGCTCGATCAGGGCACATGGGCTGCCCAATGCACCCCAGCAGCAAAAGATTCCTGCTACAAGCGATGTAGAATGCTTACCAAGGCCCGGAAAATGACTGAAGCAGACAGAAGGTTAACAAGTCCTAAGAAACAAATGATTACAGGAAAGTGTTTTCTGAGCTACTGATGACTTTGAACAGGAAACACTAAATCATTAATTGAAATGCATGTAACACACAGGCCAGGGCCTCCAGGAAGTAGGTGGAGTACCCCCAGAGACAGGGAGGCCTGACATTTCACCTCAGGGTGTATTCTTTAGAAAATAGATACAGATGGGCACCAATCCCTTTTAAATAAAAACAAAAAAGGAGTATATTGACTCAAACTCCAGGGAGAGAGGGGCAGGGAATTTATACACCCATTACTAACCTGCAGACTCAAACACAAACAACCAACTCCAATTTAAGTACCATCTCTATGCTGATGACACACAAAACTATCTTTCTACCCCTCATCTCACCCCTTCAGTCTCCTCTCGCATTACTAACCTACTAAGCGACATATCAGCATGGATGTCACTCCACTTCCTAAAACTCAATCTTTCCAAAACAGAGCTCATACTATTCCCTCCAACCCATGCCCCCTCCCCTGACTTCTCCATTAAGATCAATAACACAATCATCAGTCCCTCCCCTCATGCCAGGGTACTAGGTGTAATCCTAGACTCCCATCTGTCCTTTCAGCCCCAAATCCAATCGCTGTCTAAATCTTGTAGACTTCAACTCCGCAACATCTCCAAGATACACCCGTTCTTAACCACGGAAACCACTAAGCAACTTATCCACTCCCTTGTTATATCTCACTTTGACTATTGTAACTCCCTCCTCAATGGCCTACCTCATCGCAGGCTATCCCCTCTTCAGTCTGTCATGAATGCTGCTGCCAGACTCATCCACCTTACTAACGTTCCATATCTGCCATCCCTCTCTGCCAATCCCTCCACTGGCTTCCCATTGCCCAACGGATACAATTCAAAACTTTAACAATCAGATATAAAGCCATTTATAACTCTGCCCCAAATTACATCACCGATCGTGTCTCCAAATATCACCCAAACCGTACTCTCTACTCCTCACACAACCTCCTGCTCTCTAGCTCCTTTGTCTCCTCCTCCCATGCTTGTCTCCAGGACTCCTCCAGAGCTTCCCCCATCCTCTGGAATTCTCTACCCCAATTTATCAAACTATCTCCTACTCTGCTCAATTTTAGGTGATCTCTGAAAACCTGTCTCTTCAGGGAAGAGGCAGTGGCAATTAACTTCCTACTGATTGGCTAGAAGAAACAAATATTCATAACTCAATTTTCTGTAGTATCTTCATAAAGGTACCAATGACATGTACTGGCAGCAGAGAGAAACCACAGCGCCACTGGATCTAAGGGAAAACCATATGAACAAAAATACTATAAATTAGTTTTTCTAACTACCACCCAGCAAAAATATATTTGGATAGTATACCCTGTTTAGGACAGGGTGCTACATGGATTTTAGTAATCCTGTTTGTCTACATTGCACTACCAGATGTCAGTGACTTGTGTTTAAAGCTGAAGTTTATGTAGGAATGTTATTGCATAGTTACATTGTTCAGCTTGGGTCAATGTAGCTATACATATCTCATATTTGAACGATCCCCGTAGAAGATGCAAATCCCTGTTAGTTCTCAATACTACAGTGATAACAGCAGTCTTTAGGGTCCAGTGCCAAAGAGCCGCCTTTCTGCATAGTAACCCCAAAGGGTTCCTTGCTCAACACTGTTGCTATTCACAGGATACAAGGCACTCTCTGAATGGATGAGGAGAACAGTGATTTCACAATCTCCATTTTGTCAAATAGAGAACATTTAAAAAAATGTTTTGTAAATGGCAGCAGTGCTGAACAAATGTGGTTCATTTGCAGAATAGCAGCCATTTGGCAGTGGACCTGGTAGACTGTTGCTTCAGTGATTTGCAGCTTCCACAAAGATTGGTTGGGTTTGAGATATGCATAATTACATTGATGAACCAATTTATCCATGCAATAAAGTTCATAGCTAAATTTCAGCTTTACAGCCCAACTCTGATAAAAGTAAAAATCTTCCATTATCATTGCAATTATTCTGTAACAAATCAGCAATGCAAGCATGCTTTGACATTTCTTTTATGTAGGATGTTGGCTCATTTCTTCTATGTCTTCTGCGTATTTATTTGGTTTACAGAGGTTGTAGATTTTAGAGAGGTCAACTGGAGAAAGCAGAAGGCTGGTCGGGTTTGGACAATGTTGAGATTTCAAGAGATACTGTTAGGATTTTAAGCACATGGAGTGCTGAATAAGGCATTTGAAGGTCTGAGTAGACCCTGCTATGGACCTTCATTATCGTTTTTGATACTGTTGAGCACATATGTGGTACTAAGCGTTTACTTTCAATTACCTGTCACCTTTAAGATTCTGTCCTTGCTAAGATACCTTCTCATTTGAGAACAATCTCAGGAAACAATTAACCACAGCTATTTGCTATAAGAATTAAGACAGCTGAAACGACAAAGAACTTTTACTTAGAAGAGCCCAAGGCTCTTTATAGTTTTACATACTGCCAAAAGTCAATATCCCCTCATTAATGTTTAATAACTAATAATCTCTATTTTATATGTATATTTTAAAAAACAAAAATCGTTTTTTGCCTGCCTTCTAGTCTAAGGTTGCAGGATATTAGGAAATAGAGCAAGGTAAATCATAAAACTAGCAAGGATAATACATAAGAAGTGATTTCTGTACAGAACTGGTTAGAACACTCCCGCCCTTCCATCCTCCCTTCCCTTCTCACCAAATTGTGACTGTAGATACACTGTAAGATGTATCCTTTGTGAATGATTGCATGCTGTTGTCACATTTCTAGGAAGATGCAGTGAGAGGTAATAGTAATTGAAAGGAAATTAATTGTAGTTTCTGCTGTTGGGAGGTTAAGCCCCTGGTCACATCAAAACCGATTTTAAAATTGTGTGACTTACAGTGAAGTTGCCGATTTAAAAATCGGGTGACCTGCCGATTTCAGTTGCAATTTGCAAGACATCTGACACAGAGGTCTATGCAAACTGCAACAAAAGCAGTGCATGCACTACTTTAGAAATTGGTGTGGCTCTGAGCAAGTCGGAACCGCACCGATATAACCGCTCTAATAGTGGACAATAGGGTGTGACTTGGCATACGACTGCAATAAAAAACACACTGCATAATTCTCTCCCTAACTAACTGCAGGTTGGCCAGATCATCTTTTCTGGAAAAGCAGATTCCATTAGCAACAGTCCGTAGTTGTAAAGTTCCTGATTGCAGGGAAATTCCAGCCGGGTGACCCACTAGGGAGGCCACATGCTTCAGCAGGACTACATGGCATAGCAGCCCTTCTGCGAGCAAACCCATGTGCAGGTTCCAGCTCTGCTCTCCCCTTGTATTTACTTTATGTGGCTTACAACAGAAGGTATCACCCAAGAAAACCAGGGAAAAGATCTGAGACACTGTTAACCCTTCTATCAAGGGAACTTTATTGCATAGCTACACAGTACAATTAATACAACAGAAATATATTCAATGGTACCCCATAAGCTCCTGCTTACAGGCAGATCCTGACATTATTGTCTGGATCCTTGCAGAGCCTGGATCGGCTCTGTGATGTCAGCCAACACAGGAGTCACAGGAGTGCAGAACTAAGTGTTTGACCCACAGGAGAAGTATGGGCAAACGAGCTTTGGCCATACTGCTCCTTGTAAATATGTGCTTCCCTAGTATGCAGGTTGGGGCTGGACATAGGGCACACTGGGTGTCACGTACTTTGGTTGAAGGCTGAGTTGACGAGAGGGTCTCCCTTGTGGTTCTGGCATGAGCACCCCTGAATGTGTTGACAGAGGTACAAGGGTCAAAGAAGCATGGGTGCCTATAGCGTGATAGCAGGTGACTGTTAGGGATGTAGTTAAGGTGAGTCAGGGTCATACACAGCGAAACAGCAGCATGGTCAGGAGGCAGGCTGGGGTCAGTTCCAGGTTAACAACCAGAGCAAGGTCCAGTAACAAGCCAAGGTCAGCATCAGGAGATCAGGCAGAGAATAATCAGAGGCAAGCCAAGGTCAGCACCAGGAGATCAGGCAGAGAGTAGTCTAAGGCAAGCCAAGGTCAGAATCCAGAATCCACAGAGCAAGGTCAGGAGCAAGCTGGGTCAGCAATAGTTTAAAAAATTAAAAATAAAAACCTACTGACACTAGTGGCAGAACTACCAGGGTTGCAAAGGTCGCTATTGCGACCGGGCCCTGGCAATCTGCCACCGGGCTTCGAGGAACAGGTTCCTGGGTTTGAGGCTGCTCAGTCTAAAATGCCCAGGCCTATTTTTTGTCCCAGTCCGGGTCTTCAAATATGTGTTTGTAGTGTTCAATAGAAAAAAAGTGACTATTTAATTTAATATTCTCCTTAAAGTGTCACTAAAGGAAAAACCTATTTTTGTTATTGGCAGTGGTGAAGGATTAGAACTTCTGTCAGTTTGTATTGCTGTCTGTGTCCCCATTAGGGAGATTCCCCATCTCTATTTTTCCTGTTTACTGATATCATTAAAAGTGTTTGTAAAAGAAAATCCCAAATTTTGGGCTGACATCAGAATAGTAATAGAGGGGAAATCTTCCAACTAGGATGCTATTTCTGGTGACACCCAGGGATTCTCTAACTTTGGAGGGATTTTCTTTCACTTCCTGTTTTGGCTATTAATATTTTTATACAAGAGCCTGCATAGTATTGCACACGTGGTTAATGGATTGTGGGTGCAATCTCAGGCTCCTGCACACTCTCTCTGCAGCTTTCTGCCTGTACCTACGTAAGGGTTTTCAGTTAGAAAGCTGGAGGGAGTGTGAATGGACAAGTGCACTGATCAGCGCACTTGTAGTCCATTAAGAACTGCAAGCCGTCTGCTGCGGACTTGAACTTTATTTGTTCACAGATCTAGGTGAATTAATGACATGGCTATGCAGGCAAAGAAGAACTCTCACTTGTCAGTTGGATGGGTTCAGGGGGTGAGGAGGGGTGATGGAATATGTTACATGGTAAACCCAGAATAACAGTGAAACATATGCCATGTTCTAAAAAGTGAACTTATCTTTTACCACCTGCCAGGACCGCTGAGTTTATCTGACAACTAACCTGTACTTTGCAACAAAAAAAAGCGTCTGAGCTTCAGCTGTACATTCAGACTGACTTGTGATTTGTGGCATATCAATAGAGTCATAAAATAATATATCAATGATATTATGTTTCTCCTCCTGGGTTTCATCTAACCCTCTTTCTAATATTCCTCTGGCATTTATTTAGTTATTTATTTATTTCAGGTACTTATATAGTGGCGTCAGTTTACTCAGTTCTTTACATACTAGGACCAATTTAGACAGGAGCCAATTAACTTACCAGCATGTCTTTGGAGTGCTTCCTTAAGACAAGAAATTCAATTTCTTGCAATGCTTACAAAACTTTTCATTCATTGTCATCCAAAATAAACTTTTTACTGTAGACAGACAAGAGCTACCTACATGTTTGTGTAAAGTTACCTGGAATAACATTGCACAAGGCTAAGGTAAAAAATGGATGTCTGTTAACTCTCATGGAAATTGAATGTGTAATAGAATGTTCCCGAACAATGCCACTTTGTACTTTATGTAAGAAAATAGCCCAGAGAAAGTGATCTACCAAGTAAGCAAATGTCCACTTTTTTTTGCCATGCATTGTGTATGCATAATCTTTAGCTCTGCTACTCATGCAGTTAGTACTGCAATTAAACCATTGTGATCTAATATGGTCACATAGCAGGGTCTTTTATAAATTACAGAGACTTACCTTTTCAGGTTCAAAGCATTAACAGAGGGATTATAGAGGCGCTTATTTATAAAGTAGTTAATGTGACATTAACCAAGAAAAACGTAATCATTTTACAAGTCCCTAGAAGTGGTGTCTGCATTTGTTGTTTTTTTCAAACTTTTTTCCTTCCTTCTTTTCACCTGGTGATCCTGCCAGTAACACACTTCCTGTCCTAGGCTGGCAATGCTCACTCACTGTACTGTATCTATGCAGGAACAATATTGTCATCCCGAGACAGGAAGTTTGTTAAGACTTCAGAAAGCCTTCCTTTCACCTCTTCTCCAAGGCATAGAGTAGGGTGCTCTGGAGTTCACAGAAATGAATTGAGTAGAGCTAAAATCTAATGAGGCTAATACAGTAAAAGTGCAGTAGGGAGCACAGGAGGTTACAAGCGTACTGGATTTCTGCCACAATCTAAACGCTTTTTTTTTTGCAATTATTAAACAGATATAACAAAATAATATATTTAACAGGCCAAATGGAACATATGAGAAAAATTAATTGTTACTGCTCGTTTAGACTTGCAATTAGGGGATGTTAAAAACATGTGGTTTCTGGAAGGAATCCCATTCATCAGAGCCTTTGAAAACCTCACCTGGGGACCTTGTGTTCTCACAGTTGTATTCTCTTTAAAATCTTAAAAGATTATTTCACCCTCCTGTACATTACAGCACACATTGACTTTTGTCACACATGTAGCACTACCCCCTTGGGGGTCGCTAGAAGATTTGGGTCCCCTTATAATCCTGCACAGCCAGGCATCACACATCTTCACACAGGCTTGCATCCAGAGTCAGAAATCAGTCCTTAAGCTTTGGTTTTGTTGTTTTCTTGAGGGAATTTTGAACTAGTATTAGGATTGAGATAGGGGTAGGGGTGTACAGGATTCCCAAGGGTACCGGTAAACTGAGGACAACTTTCTGTAACTATTTACAGGCCTTCTGTGAAGCACAGTCTCTGTTGGAGAGATAGCCAGCATCTCCTTAGTGTACCACCTCAGACCCCAGATTAATTTCTTCTCCTCACCCAGCAATCTGGAGGCATCCCTGAACAGGGGTTCCGGTTCCTGTCACTTTAAGAGTTGAACAGTCGCTCGTAGGTAGATAATCTGGTTTTCCACCAGAGTGCTCCATCCCCTATCTGCCCAGGGGATGTAGGTGTACTCACTCAGATCATCTTCTCTACCGCTTGTGGGTTGGTGGCTGCTACCAGGCCTATGAGCTGGGCCACTCCTTCCTTGCCATATAGGTGACTGGTGAGCTCTGATTTTTCCTCTTGTCCAGCTCCAGGCCTGCAGGAAGGCCCAATCCCACTGGGCCTCCTTGTAGCCTCCTGCTCTCAACCTTACATCTTCCACCCAAATTCTCCCACAACTGAGCAGGCTCCATCACTTTAATGGTGTCCAGCCCCTTGCCAATCTCTTGTTGGGTATTGACTATGACCCCTGAAGAGTGCAGCCAGCCACTCCTCAGATCCACCCACTGCGTCTAAGGCCTTCGTCCAAAAGCCCTAGAGCAGGGGGAAATTCCACAGGCTGCAGAACCTAACATCCCTGACCAGAGTTTGACCCCTCCCTGGCTATCACACCAGTGCTCCTGCTCAGCCCCTGTCTAACCATTGGAGTTTAGCTTCCCCTAACTAAACTAGGAGGGTGCCATTTTAAAGTAGAACTATAGGCAAAACTTTTTTTTTTCATTTTGGATAGACTAAAGGAGAGTTATAACCCCTGTCAGATTTGTGTTTCGCCATCTGTGTCCCATTGTGGATATTTCCCTTCAATTTCTGTTCCATAGCCAAACAGGACGTGAGAGGAAATCCCTGAAAATTAAGGGACTTCCTTGAGGACTCCCAGGTCACCATAACTAGTTTTCCCACTGGAAGATTTCCCCTCTATTAGTTTTCAAGAGACAACACAAAATTTTGGATTTTCTTTTACCTTTACTTTCAATGATAATGGTAAAGAGGACAAACAGAGAGGATGAATCTCCCTAATGGGGGCACAGAGAGCAATAAAAACCTGACATGTATTCTAATCCCTCTCCACTCTAAAACTAAGAAAATAAAGTTTTGCTGTTAATTATACTTTAAGGGCCTATGTTTATGGGCTTTTGGCTTGTGTTGGTGGCATCAGTTTGAGACGCTTCTAAGGTCATTCAGAATTCATTGACAGGTTCATTTGACATGCAGCCAACCTTCTGATTTGCATTTGATCTGCTTCAAAGTGGGATTGGCCTTCCTGTAGACTTCTATGGGAATGCAAAACCCATTTGAAGCAAGCAAAAGCCCATAGCAAAGGGCCCAAATCAGAGGCTTTCATGTGGGATATATGGGACTCCATTCTGTATTTTGTAAGTCAAACTTCTGAACATGACATTCCATTTTTCCATGACATGTTTATGATCTAAGGCAAATGTAGCAATGTACATCACACACAGGTTGTTTACTAGTGATTTCAAGTCAGTACCTTGCAAATGGGCAAGGTATTGATGGTGTGGATTGTAGTGAATATGTATTAAAGACCTATCCAAACATGATCCTCCTGTTACAATAAACATATGGCTAATAAAAGAGGCAGGCAAATAATCCTACCCAAACCTTCTGGTGCTTCTCCCATGACCACTGTCCCATGCTTCTAGCTAATAGGAAAACTCAGAGTTCAGGCAGGGATACCTTCTGCTTGACTCTAAACACCTTTAACTGAGGCCAGATGACCATAACCAAATGGGAGCCAAGGTCATATTTCAGTATAGGTAAATATTTCTACAGCATAAATTATTTATCTAGTAATGTTTAGAGTGGGGAAGGAAATAGAACCCATGATAGTTTTATTGCTGTCTGTGTCCCTGACATTTTCTTTCTTGGTGATTACTATCACCAAAATAGAAGGTAAAGAGAATTTCAAAATTTTACATTTGCTCCCAGAACAGGAGTGGAGGAAAACATTTTCCAAAGCAGTCACCTATTCCAAAGACAACTGTCTGTAGAGAGATTTTCCCTTACTTTGAGGAGTTTCTCTAACTTTCTGTAGTAATTCCACGATAGGAAGTGAAAGAAAATCTCCCCACTGAGAACACAGACATAAATACTAACCTGACATATGTTTTAACCCTTCCTCACTTTGTAAAAAAAAAAAAAAAACATTCTTGCTGGCATTTTTCTTTACCCAACCCCATGTTTCACTACGAAAAGAATACTATTATTCCATTGCACCATCATGTATATCAGATTAACATTTTAATGTGCTGAAATGCATTGCTCCCAAATACCTGCACTGAAAATTAGATGACCTATTATTGTTGTATTAATATGGCAGAGGATCATCTTGAAATGGGGCCCTTATTATTGTGTAGATCTGCTTCAATATCTTATTACTGAAATGTCGAAGGTAGAAGACAATCCTGCTATACAAAAGGATTGACTGTTGTGGATTTCATAAGATGACAATAATATCACAGCTAATAAAACAAATAGCTTGAAGGCAAAACAAACAATAATCTTTTGTTTTATAATTATACTTTAAGGAACTTCATTAAGTGTAAATAATCTGTTCCCAGAGAGGACATTAAAGCAGAACTCCAGCCAAAACTGTTAATTTAAAAATATGTATTGAAAAAAAAAGTCAAGTCTCATGAGGTGTATGGTACTTTAAAGTTGAATTCCAGGTATGGCCAATTTTTCATTGTTACATTGGTGCAACTTGGGCCAAGTTGGATCTATGTCACTCTGCAGTCACTCTGGCCTGCTGGTATAGGTGCTATACTGAACACCAATGCTAAATGTCACAGATCAGGGGCATCTTGGGGTAGGCGTTGGGCAGGACTCAAGATGTTTTGGTCTATTTAGACAAATACTTAGATACAATCTTAGAGAAACTGTAATATTTGCTTACAAAGCCATTGCCAAGCTGTAGACTACCTCTGAGATAGCATAACTCTTGTCATGGATTGCATTAGGTAATATTTCCCTATAATTTAACACAAAACTCACCAATAGTGATGGGCTGAACAGAACCCTGTTCGGTTCGCAATCAAACATTCGAACCTAACAAAGGTTCGACTGCGAATCAATGGGACTCAATCTTTTAAATTTAAACGTGCCATTTTGAAGGCTTATATGCAAGTTATTGGCCATAAAAGGGGTATGGGGACTCGGGTACTGCCCTGAGAGAAACGAATTAGTGAATTTTTTTTTTAAAAAAGTACTGTTTTTAAAGGGGAAGTCATTTTTTATTGCTTAAAGTAAAAATAAGAAAAAAAAAGAAAACTTCCTTTAAATATCATGCCTGGGGGGGTTTCGTTAAACTACCTGCAAAGTTGCACATATGTACAATGTATAGAACCTATTGCAGCAGGACTGACATTTTTTTTTTTTTAAATGAAATTTTTCTAAAAAAAACAAACAAAAACAGCACGGGGTTCCCCCCAATCCATACCAGACCCTTTTGGGTTTATTTACTAAAGCTGGAGAGTCCAAAATCAGACTCCCTTCTGCATAGAAACCAATCAGCTTCTAACCTCAGCTTGTTCAATGAAGCTTTGGCAATGAAACCTGGAAGCTGATTGGTTTCTATGCAGAAGGGAGTCTGATTTTGGACTCTCCAGCTTTAGTAAATAAACCCCTTTAGGTCTGGTAGGGAGTTTAGGAGGGATCCCATAGTAAAATAGTTTTTTTAAATAAGTAAGTGGGGTTCCCCCTAAATTCCTACCAGACCCTTGATCCGAGCACAGGCCTGGCAGGTTCCCCCTCCCTGCTCCTTACCATGTGCCCTCGGGAAGAGCTAATGGTGATGTCACTGCTAGCTCTGCCCAATTGTTAATGACAGTTCTGACAGTTGCTGGTCAGATATAAGCAATTGGCCGGAGCTACTGGTTACGTCACCCCTATCTCTGCCCAATTGTTAATGACAGTTCTGACAGTTGCTAGTCAAATGTAAGCAATTGGCTGGAGCTAGCAGTGACGTCACCACTATCTTTGCCCAATTGTTTATGGCTGACTCGCAATTGTCAGATTGCGGCAGGTGCTCAGTTGGTGCGTACGGGTCCTCAGGCGTTGTTTTTTTTTTAAATTTCAGTGAATCGATGGCGGCATGACAATGCTGGATGCCGTGATCGATGATGGATTACAACACTGGAACCATTTTTTGGGTTTTTGTTTTTAACCACTTGCCTACCAGGCACTTTTACCCCCTTCCTGCCCAGTTCAATTTTCAGCTTTCAAGACTTTCGCACTTTAAATGACAATTGTGCGGTCATACAACACTGTACCCAAACAAAATTTTTATCATTTTTTTGAGACAGATAGAGATTTCTTTAGGTGGTATTTAATCACCACTGGGGTTTTTATTTTTTGCTAACAAACTAAAAATAAGACTGAAAATTTTGAAAAAAAAAAATATTTTCTTAGTTTCTATTATACAATTTTGTAAATAAGTATTTTTCTCCTTCACTGATGTGCACTAATGAGGCTGCAGTGATGGGCACCAATAGGTGACACTGATGGGCACTGATAAGTGGCACTGATGAGGAAGCACTGATAGGTGGCACTGATGGGCATGGACAGGCATCACTTGTGGGCATTGACAGGCATCAATGATGGGCACTAAAAAGCAGCACTTATATATGGCACTGATGGGCAGCACTGATGGGCACTGACTGGCAATAATAGGTGGCACTGATTGGGCCTGTTAGGCGACACTGACTGGCACTGATAGGCGGCACTGAAAGGCAGCTCTGATGGGCACTGATATGTGGCATTGATATGCACTGGTAGGCAATGATATGTAGCATTGATGTGCACTAATGGTCACTGGTATGTGACATTGATGGGCACTGAGAGGTGACACTGATGGAGCTACACTGATCATCAGTGTAGATGTCTACTCTGAGTAATGCTGATTACCGGCTCTCCTCTCATCACAAGCTGTCAGCAGGAGGAGGGGACTGCCGATGACTGGCAATTCCTATTTACATGTGATCAGCTGTGATTGGACACAGCTGATCACATGACAGAGCTGACGTCATCGGCTCTTTGCAGTAATCGGTGATCCGCTGTGTCCCAGGGATACAGTGCACTGCCAATCATCATGCTGAGTGTCCCTGAGGACGCGCATGTGTAGTTAGAGTGGGAGGACGTCTCAGAATGAGAGAACCACCGCCCTCCCGTCATTACCTTATATGGAAGGTGGGAGGCGGTTAAATAACTTGTCAAAAACTGTTTTTTTTTTTTTTTCAATAAAGGATTTTTTCAAAAGTCTCATCTCTTTATTGTTTCACAATTTTAACACTTCAGTGAATGGGTAGGGTTAGCATCAGGGTGCCCCCTTATTTAAAGGGGTACCCTGATGTTAATGACCCCCCCCACCCGCAGACCCCCACACAACCGTTGGGCAAGGGTTTTGAGAAAGAGGCCCTTGTCACCATCCCAGCGCAGGAAGGGTAGGGTTGCGCTCGTTCATCCCCCCCCCCCCTTCCTGTCCTACCAGGCCTGTGCTTGGATCAAGAGTTTGGTAGGAATTTAGGGGGAACCCCATGCTTTTTTTCACCCACTTTTGGGAGGTGGGGTTTCTTTTAAAAGTCCTACCAGGCCTAAAGGTCCTGGTATGGCTTTTAGAGGAAACCCCACGCATGTTTAATAAAAAAATGTATACTATGGGGTCCCTCCTAACCTTTCTACCAGACCTATAGGGTCTGGTAGGGATTGGGGTAGACCCCACACTGTTTTTTTGTGTTATTATTTGTTTTTTTTTTATTATTCTTTATTTATTTTATTTTTTTCAAGGAGAGTATTCTCCCCTCTGTCTTATATGGTGTGGGGTGGGAATGTACACTATGAGAGCGCAGTGCACTGTGGGGTGTTTGATGGCCGAACAGTTGGTTGTGCCATCACACAGTAACCCTTCAGAGTTGTTCTTGATGAGTGCAGGATTGGACTGTGCTAAAAAAATTCATATTATAAGCACCTGTCACACAGGGGCAGAAAAATTGGGCCTTGGGTGTTGGTGGTGCCTGAACATTGTAATCCCTCACAGTTACTCTTGCTGGGCACAGGAAAGGGCCCTGCTGTTAAAAATTGTTAAGAATTAGAGAAAAATTGTAATAAATTGAACTTAGACATACCCGTCAAACAGGTGCAGAAAAATTGGGTCTTGGGTGTTGGTGGTGCCCTAACCAAAAACATTGTTGGTAGCTAACATAATCAGGATTCAGGAATAGGATAGGCAGCACAGACAGTCTTCAAGGGATCCCAGATCCCTAACTAATTGAATCTGTTACATTAGCATCAGGCGCTTGATAGCTGCTGTTGATCCAGGGCTGATTCATTTTGATAAACGTCAGCTGGTCAATGGGGTCTGTGGACAGACGCACTCTTTTATCCATCACAAAACCTCCAGCAGCACTGAATGTCCATTCGGAAAGCACGCTGGATGCAGGACCGGCCAGTAGGTCGATGGCATATTGAGCAAGTTCTGGCCAGTGATCCATCCTCAAGACCCAGTGGATCCTCATTTGGAAAGGTCTCCAAGTCTGCTCTTGCCCCTAGATAATACTACACTATATGATGCAGATGCTGCCGATGGGTGTTTAAACCAAACAGCCCTGGGTATGAGGACTAAAGAATTGTTTAAAGGCATTGGTCAGCCAGATGCCTTCTTAACTGCTCTTCCTCTGACCAAATGAAGCCTCAGAAACACGTTGTCCAGGAAATGGTAACCTCCCAGTGTCTGGAAAGGTGTTACACAAATTTGTCTGTGCGAAGACAGGATGAGCTTTGCAACTTTACCCTTGAAACATGGATAAAGAAGGGTTGCCAACCAGTAATGATCCCTCTCCTTGATACCATGAATCCTAGGGTCCTTTCACAGGCTTCGCAGAATCAGGGAGCCCATGCAGTGTAAGTTTGAGGAGGCATGAGATTCTGAGTCCCCCGGGTCACTGAGGATGACCCTGTCAGGAACTACCTCTTAGCAGGCAGGTATTACTCTTTGCTGGGTTTCTGGGGATTGAAAACCATCCCTTGAAGACTGCCATATGTTATCCTCTACTTCCATGCTGCCACTATCCTCCTCTACTTCCTCCTCCCCCTGTGTGTTCTGCAGCCCTGCAGGAATGGTATCTGCATAAAGGGGGCTTTGCGAGGAAAGGAAGTCCTGCTTTTACTCCAACTGTTCTGCCTCAAGTGCTCTGCCCATGATTCCATGCAGCATGTGCTCCAGCAAGAAGACTAGAGGGATAGTGTCACTGATGCATGGATTGCCGCGGCTCACCATCCTTGTGGTCTCCTCAAATGGTGACAGGACAGTGCATGTATCCTTAATCGGTAGCCACTGGCGTGGTGAAAAGAAGCCCAGCTTCCCTGAGCTTGTCCTTGTGTCATACTCACACAGGTACTCAATGATGGCCCTCTGCTGCATGAGCAGCTGCTGCAGCATTCTCAATGTTGAGTTCCACCTGGTGGGCAAGTCACAAATGAGGCAGATGGTGGAGAGGTTGAATTCCTGTTGGATGTCAGCCAGCCGAATACTGGCATTGCATGACAGCCAGAAATGGCAAACAGAAGATCTTGTTAGCCTGGGTACCTGTTCAAGAAACGCTGTACCACGTAA
The DNA here is from genome assembly GCF_062004578.1 of Staurois parvus. Taxonomy (NCBI): domain Eukaryota; kingdom Metazoa; phylum Chordata; class Amphibia; order Anura; family Ranidae; genus Staurois; species Staurois parvus. The sequence goes on from NW_028318321.1 coordinate 10,317,120, forward strand.
TTCAGGACGTTTGCCAAGCATGGAACATGTCAAGTGTCCCTGTTGGTGGGTGGAGAGAAGGTTGGTGCCCCTGTCGAATACAACCTTTCCTGGCTCAAGCTGCAATGGCATCAACCACCCCTGAGCTTGCCCCTGCAGAGCTGACAGAATCTCTGTCCTGACTGAATCTCTGTCTCCTGTCTCCTAGATAGACCAGCTGAAGCATCACATGGCATCTTTTAGCCTGACTGCTTGCGTAACCCCTTGAATGCTTAGGGAGCACTGCTGCTTTAGAGGACATTTCTGCAGAAGAGGCTTTAGAGGAGGAGGCAGAGCAGACAGATGTAGCAGAATCACCACCAGTTTTTTGGAGGTGTGGTGGCGGAACAAGCTCCAGCACTGAACCCTGTCCTGCATCATTCCCAGCTGCCAGCAGAGTTACCCAGTGCGCCCTGAAGGAAATTTAACATTCCTGACCATGCCTGCTAGACCATGTGTCAGCAGTAATGTGGACCTTGCTGCTGACCACCCTGTCCAATGAGGCCAAATAATTGCCTTCCACATGATGGTACAGAGCTGGAATGGCCTTACGTGAAAAGAAATGTCTTTCCGGAACTTGTCACTGTGGTACAGCACATTCTGCAAATTCATGTCCACCAGCTGGCACTGCAGCAGTTGTAATGCTAGCAATTTGGCAAGTTAGCATTTAGACACTAAGCATGTGGATGGATGGGACAAGTATTTTTTTTTAATGTTTCAGCAACTGTGGTAGCAAAATTTGCCTGCTGCCAACAGGTGGTGTACTGCTAGCAGATTGAGTAAAAGGACCTATGACACCCATTGCTATGCCATCCCCCTTCTCAGTGGAGGCTGCTAAAATGACTTGAGGTATAGTAGGGGTAGAGATTCCCGATGAGGAGCAAAGAGAAATCTGCACTTTTTTTAGGATGTGGGTCTTTCAGGTGCTGTTGCCATCAGGCTGCATGGCAGCTCGTCATATGTCTTGTCAAGCATGTGGTATCCAAGAGGCTGGTGTTTTGGCCACGCTTGATCCGCCTCAGAGGCTGCAAACAGCAACACTGCGGTCTGCTGCACATGTGTTGACAAAAGCGCACGCCAGTCAGGAGTCAACAATGCCCTTATACCTGCCCCTGGAGGATATCCTGCCTCATTGGGAATTGTGCCTCCTCTTCACTTTCCTCCTTTGTTCGCTCAGGCACTTAAGTACAGTCAGTGTCCTCATCATCCTCTCTCTCTCTCTCTCGCGTCAACTTGGCAGTATGTTGTGGATGGGGGAATATGACTGACAATTTCTTGTCTGTCATTGGCACCCTCTTCTCTTTAGGCTCACGTGACTCCCTTCCCCATCCTAAGAACCAACATCAGAGCATTCAAATTGCTGCGCATTCTCCAGCAGCATGAGACTGACACTATGCTCGAATAATTCAGGTGACTCTTTCGTGCATGATGGTGGGGCTATGGAGGGAGTAGCTGTGGTGGACAAGGAGCCTGTGAAATAGACCACTTTGGCAGCTGGCGTGGAAGGCAAACTAGCATGAGCCTGGGTGACAGAGGATGAAGATGGCTTAGTTATCCACTCCACCACCTCTTCTGCATGTTGTGGCTTAAACACACGGCCAGTACCGGAAAAAAAGGACAAGTGTGCCCTGTCTGCAGGGGATACACCATGTCCACGACCATCACTTCTTACTATGGACACAGAGCCTGCTTGCCTTCTTTTAGCTGCTTGTGAGCATCTGCCTTTCCTTGTTGGCCTTTCGGACATGATGGGGATTTTTTTCAGGGAATTTTGATAACTTTTCATTTTTGAGTATGGGAAGGGAATTTGGTGCTTGGTGCACTATAAACAGTTTTATGATTTTTTTTTTTTACAGAAAATAGGGCGTACAGCAAATATAGATACTTTACTTTTTTGCCACAACAGCAAAGGTATTGAGGGCATTATTCCTGTTCCTCCTGAGTTGCAGGCGTTTTTCCTTCTGCATCACCATTTTTTTCTAGCTTTCTTAATTTTTTTACATTTATTTTATTTCTTTATTTACTGCTGCGGCAAAAAAAAAGTATCCATAATTGTTGTACGCCCTATTTTTGTTAAAAAAAGAAATAAAACTGTAATAATTTTACAAAAATTAAATAAAAAAAAAATTCAGAAAGCCAAAAAAGAAAAAAGGGAACCACTGCTGGCGCAGAAGGAGGAACACCTGTGACACTGCTCCACAACACCGCACTACACTGACTACACTGTCTCGTAACACAACACTAACTATCCTCATCTAATCCACCAACACACTACATAAGACTGCTGTGTAAGCAGCCTTATATAGTGTAGGGCATGGACTTAGCCCGTGAGCCATGATTGGCCAAAGTCACAGAGACATTGGCCAATCATGGCTCTCACAGTGAATTCAGCTGTGATTGGCCAAAGCATTGAAGCACTAGCTGAACACACGAACACCCAATGTTTGAGTCGAACATAAAGCCCATTCCTACTCATCAAACACAAATGCCCTGTAAAATTCCATAAGATTTTAAACTCAAGTTCAATCTTGTAATACCTTAGATTTGGAATGAGTATAGGTATGTTCCATATTGGTTATCTACATATAACATACATTTCACTTATTATAAAAAAGTGTGTCAGGATCCGGATCTGAAGCAGGTACCTCTGCAGTCTTTGGCTGTGGCTTTTCTCTCTGTGCCACCTGACATGCTGGGCAGCTCCCTGCCTGACAACTTGGACAATCTTACTTTGTATCTTGTTTTTGTTGGCTCTTGAACCCTTTGCTCCTCCCTTGAACTTCCTATTAAAGCCATGTGTCTGCACTTCCTGTTTGCCAGATGATTGTGCTTTCCCTAGCCAATATCTTGCTCCTTTACATAGCTGCTGCTGTCCTTATCTTCATTACTACTCATTATCAACCTTTCGGCTTGTTCATCGACTAAGTTTCCACATGATCCCATCCAGCTACTACTCAATACTGACCTTTGTTTTGTTCAGTGACTACGCTTCTGTTTGTTCCCTACCTGCTAAATCTGTTACCTGACCCAGCTTGCTCTCTGCCTGCTGGGGCTAACCAGAGGGCTTCCACTTGACATTAACATGCAGTGTAAACCTTCATCATCAGGAGCCCTTACGAAGGCTGGTTACTGGTTAGACCCCACGCCTTGGGTGAGCCCACGTCACACTCTGGGATTCTCTTGTGTATTCATCCAGCTGACTACTGTTTGATACTCTCTACTGCTATAGCCACTGGCCTCCAAGCCTGACCCCAGACCATGACAATATCCATAATAATTTACATGCTTCATTTAAGTGATTTTATTTTTAAGAACTCCCTCCTAGGTCCTAGGCCACTGTAGTCGGAAAGCCCAGATCACACACTGTGTTTTATGAACAAAGTCTTTATTAAAAATTATGTAAACCCCAACAATTAACTTTTCTCATTTCTCATCCCTTTTGGTCTGCTAAATATATCATTAAGAGCATTTTGTTATTCCGGCCTGATAAGTTAAAATTACCTTAAAAATTAATTATTATGCACGGTCCCCCACAGTAATTCCTTTACAAATCTAGATATCCTCAGTCTTCCAGGCTCAGTGACACCCAACATCATTTAACCCAGAAGCCTAAGAACATCCTGTGAGTGAAGAGTTACGGTATAATAATGAAGAGACCAGCAATGACGTCAGTGCAACACACTGAAACACTGAGGAGCACCTTCTGGTGAGGAAGTGGTGAAGAATAAGAGGACCCTCAATGTCAGGTGAACAACCTGAAAACATTTGAAAAAGGTAATTATGCAAAAATATAAAGTATAAAATACATGCTGGGGGAATCTGAGGATGTATGTTAGGAATGGACTTGCCAGTAATGGTGGGACTCACCTGCCTTGTGGGCTGCAGTACCAGGGCTGGCCAGCGGGTGCTCCCAGCAATCAGAGACTCAACCCTGCAGCCAGCCAAACACCTGAAACTGCTTATGCAGGTGCATTTAAGTGATGGCCAGACCTGCAGTCTTTGCCTTGGTGTGTGTTTTTCCTGGGCCCTGTATCTTGTTCCTGCATCCCTGTTCCTGTTCCTGTCTCTGTCTCTGTCTGATTCGTTGCTGACCCTGCCTGACCCGGACCTCGGCTGACTTCTCCTGTTTTATCCCTGGCTTGTGACCCCGACCATTCTCTGCCTGACCCCCTGTACCTACCTGCCCGATTGTTATTGACCCGGCCTGCCTGACGACGCTTGCATTGTATGTATTATCTGTGGGTGGTTTGGTTTGGTTCGTTTGCACTGTGTTATGTTTTAGTATTGCACTGCGTTTATGTTTGTATTGTTAGTCTTTAATAAATTATATTGTTTATAACTTATCTGAAGCCTGCGTTTCCCTGCGTCAGTCACATACCTCTGGTCATACCCCGGAGCCCTGACAATGTAACTGGCAGAGACTTTGTCAAGAATTGGGGTTTATGCTTTAGGGGTTAAATGTTGGAGTCAGATTAAGTGTTAAAGACTCTATTTGAGAGGAGGTTGTTCAGGTAGCATACATCCATGACACTGCATTTATTTCTCTGTGATAATTTATATATTTGTGACCTATTGTAACTGAAAATATAAATAATGTAGTGTCCCAAAGACCATTACATTTTTAAATGCAACACAATATATGTAAAATTACATAGAGAAAAAGAGAATACAAGTTAATGACAGAAGTTAATTTTGCCTTAAGGGCTACAGACTGTTGGACAAGTTCCGCTATTTGCTTTTCGGGATGATCATGTAACCACACTAAGAATCACTTTATGTATTTAGGTAGGTATGCTTCCAGCATTTTCTGTATGTTAACATATTCTATGCAGTTTAGGAAGTTCCACCATTAAAGTTTTCCTAGTTAACACAAAACAACATAACAAATGTGCCATTAATAAATCAAAGTGAGCAAAATCTCCCTTGTGCTAGACAAGTGCAGATTAGAAATGTGTTTGTTTACTAGGCAAGCTTTAGATTGCCTTGAAAAACATTTGGTTAAATTCAGTGCAATGCAATATCTAAGGTCCAGTAACTTATGTCTTTCACTAAATTAATGCAGAACTCCTTCCAAAAACGTCTTTACATGTCCTTGTTGCTGATTTCCTACCTTCACTGAATATTTCATCCATCTTTTGGTTCACACAGTAGTTGCCCTGGAATAGCATATTTATTTTCAGATCAAATCATTACTTGTCTTTGGTTTCCTCCTATTCCCCCAGCCACTGGTCTTGGCACATCCCTTCTGCAGTTTTCTCCAGGAAGCAGTAATGTAATTCAGCCCCACCTGCAGTGGTGGGGGGGACTCTCAGACACATTCAACATATACAGGTCTAGAGCTCCTGCCTATATTCACTACAATTCCCTGTGCTTGATGGGAACTGTAGTTTCCTTTTACTGGAGTGAGAGAGGAGAGAGAGAGAGAGAGAAGGAGAGAGAATATGATGTAATCCCTGCTGTTGCACCTCCTTGGCAGAGCAGATGCTATTATCTTTTGAATTACAGAGGTGAGGTCATGAAAATTCTCCTAAATGGTGAGGATTTTCAAAATTGTATTAACTGTTTAGGGTTTTGTATAGGGAGGTGTACTAATTGGTGATTTATTTTTACTATCCTATCTTTACCTGAAATTCTATGGTTTTGTGCTTCATACATTAGCATTGTTCCTTGCACCTGTCATTGTCTTATTCAAGAAGCTGAATAATAATGTATTTAGAGGCAATTTTGTTTTGTCCATTCATGGCTGTGAAAAAGCCTCCTCCTGACTCATTGATACTCGCCACTGTGGCTGCCTCAGCCAGTGATGAAACCTGGTGCTTCTGGCTGTGGCATATGGCCTCTTCCCATGTAACAGTGCTCTGGTCCACCTCCAATTGCTAGGCAGTGGGGGGGACCACTAGAAAAGTGAATATCTGTTGGCTGGGCTTTTTAAAGACACCATTGCTTTTCCCTAAATGGACAAAGTGAGAGTGTCTCTTTAGAATAAATGCTAATTCCTAGGTAAAGACTGTTCTCATAGATTTACAAAATATTACTATTTTAGCATAACTATACTTTTAGAAGGAAATGTGGATTTGTGCTAATGCCTATAAAATGGGAATATAATAGGTGACCTTCTTGGCTTCTCAAACCTTCCTATGCATTTAAGGATAAGGATACATCAAAAGGAGGCTTGCTCTCAATCTATATTCATTCATTCATTCATTCATTCATTCATTCATTGCCATGGGTGACACAGCCATTAAGAGGCTTTAGAATAACACATTTTCCAATCAAATTAATATTTTATTGCATTAAAGGTTGTTAGCGTATTGTAGGTCAGATGTAAAATGTATTGTCCTTTGATGAAGTTAAAGATTGTTAAAGAATGTCCTCTCCATTTTAGGAACCTGTGAAGAGTGAAAGGTTTAATATAATTACCATCCGCTCAGAATTGCACTAAAGTATATTCATAGTTCATTTTGGACAAAATCAAAGTATTTTGAGTCACTAACCTGAAACATACTGTATGCAGCTAGTGAAGTCACAATTGGATCTGCACAGTTTTTTAGACCAAATCTACTGGATCACCACAACAGCCAGGCAAGGAGCACTTTTAGAATGGAGAAGTCAGTCCTGATGTCAGTGGAGACCTGTGCTGACAGAAATATTGTGGCCTCCACATCTGACTGGTCCTTCTCAAAATGCTAATTACCTGGCTGTTATGCTTAGCCACAGACTTCAATACTTCAAGTTACAAACCAGAGACAGGTATGTAGATCAGGGAAGTCAGAAAGAAGTGAGAAATTCTTAAAGTCTATTTCTGGGTTAAGAAAAAGTGCTCCCTTGCAGTGGGGCTGCACCTGCACTGCAAGAGTTGAATGTATGTTTAGGTTCAAGGGCCATAAAAGGCAGTTTTACTTACCTGATCCTCTGGCAGTTGGTGCTCTCCTTCTACTCCCCTGTGTGCCAGCATTAGATCATCCCCTCGGCATCCTCAGGTCCAGTGCATGCACCTGCGACTGCCGGTGTATAGGGGAAAAGAATGATGCGCAGACCAGACTTACAGCCTACAGGAAGCCTGCAGGAGTGGAGGGTCAAATATGTAAAAGTGCTTTTTGAGCCCCCTAGACCTAAACGAGCATTTAACCCTTGCAGTACAGGGGCATCCCCACTGCAAGGGAGCATTTTTCTTCTAACTGAAGTGTAGCTTTGAATGCAAACTTGTTTAGATCACAAACTTAACATACTAAAACCAGATGGCTGCCCAGAAACTAGTATTTTCAGAGAAAGAGATCTGCAATTGGCACACTCCCATCCCCAGTAAACCATGTAGTGAGTGTTACTTAGTGGGCAGGGCATTTTCCCTGGAGCAGAGCCAGTGGTACCATCCTAGAGCCAGACAGCTTGGGAATCCTTTAACAGAAAACTAAAGCCAGAAGATGATAATGGAATTACCATGTGAATGACATTTTCAGAAAAAAAGATTGGTCCACGCATTACATTGCATTTTTTAATTTTATGCACCGAACATCTAATTTTCATTGTTAATAATATTTCACACAGAGCTGGATATGCTAATAGTAGCTTTATCACTTAATTTATACATGCATTTTGAATTTTGAAATGCTGCCTCCAATTTCACACAGGTATTATGCGTGGATGTAGTTCAGTAGTTCAGTAGGAACTGGCACTGCAGCTCTACATGAAGACACCTTTGCCAGTAGCCTGCAGAATGTTCATTGCCCTATAATGACACCTTTCCTGTAGGCTGTAGATAATGAGCATAAAGACATGTATTATAAACAGTGTCAATATTGCTTATTTGTAACAGGACATTCGTCACCTGATCATTACTGTGTGATTTAAGAGAAAATCTGTGAACATGTAGCCTATTTGCACTTATGCATTGCCTGCTTTTAGCAGGCATTGCGGGAGATTCTATAGGGCTTGACCTTCATGAGGTATTAAAACATGGAAATAAACAAAAACATGGAATTAGAAAAATACCATAAAGTACCTGTACTGCAGGGAGAATTATACTCAGCAACAGCAAGATTATCTACAACACAAAGAAAGATTATCATGTTAGGAATGGCATGGCCACAAGGTAAAATGATTCCAGCAGGAAGGACAATGCAGTTTGTGCCCTTGAGTCAATATATTGCTAAACTATGACATGACTGAAAACTTACAAATCTTGGTGCTATATAAGATTTGTAAGAACCTGTTACTGCTCTGTACCTGGATTGGAGTAATCATAGACCTTCACAATTGCGGGTTGTAGATTGTTCACTTGTACCTCTTGTTTCATTGACAACACCAAGGTGACAGGCTCATGTGTGAGCTATGGAAGAACACAGTACATTAGATTAAACAGCTTTAAACTGTATGAATACATTACTGACGTGGCCCACTGTGACCCAGATTCAGCTGACAGTGGGCTTTATCCACACAGTCAGTCCAGACTATGAAAGGATCCCAACTTTAATGTCAGCATCCACCCAGATGCCTGACTGGCAGCTGGCTCAGCCTCTAAGTGTGACACTGAGAGCTTGAGCCAGCCGATTCTTCTCCTCTTCACAGTCCAGAGCTTCAGTGAGCAGGGGGGCAAAGCAGTGTGTGGTGACTGACAGTCACTGCTCTCTATTCAGTGAAGACCGAGAACTGAGTGATCAGCAGTCATGCTCAGTTCTCGGTCTTAGAGCCAGGAGGGGAGAGCTACAGCATTGGAGCAATGCTGCAGCCATATAAGTATGTACTATATGTCTGTTTTTTTGATACCCCACACTTTTCGCTTTATTCTTCATATGTCTTCCAGCTCAGTGACCCCCATGTACACAAATGTTATTAGCAAAACAGCCATACAACTAGCATTTTCAGAAAGATAAGTCAACAATCCAATGGCAGCCTCCATATTTTGTCAGTAAGGCTTTTTTTAGTAAACCAGTTGGTTATCTGGGGGAAACCTGATAGATGTGGCAATTGAAATGTTTTGCCCTGTTTGATGACAGGAGAAATAGTCAGGTTAGAATACTAATGGTGAAGCTTGTAAACTTGTAAAACTCAACTATAAGGACATTTGTATATGTGGATTATATAACACTAGGATGTGGCAGTCCGGTGCATGAGATTGAGTGCAAGAACACAGGTCAATATTGAGCAACAGGTTTGTTCTGTTAGATAAAAAATGGATCCGGAATTTGCTGCACTTCCTCAAATATTTTATTTCATTTATTTTAAAAGCATCACAAACAGTGCAGGAGCAATGAATGTTTTTACGCATTTCGTGCTGTGATAAATACTAACTTATAACCAGGTTTGATCTGTTGGTATGAATCAGGAGACACATTGGGGGTAACACTGACTGCCTCTCTATTGTTGGTGCTAAATAGGACTCCCCTCTTCATAGAAAAAGACACAAATATCCAAAACAATATACCTAAACAACTACACTTACATATCTCTGTGCTGCTTCTCCTTCTCTTTTAGTCCTTTTCAAGCTGCCTCTCTGCTGCCTATGCTCCTGCCCTGCCATTTTCAAAATATATGTCTCGGGTCAGCTCGAAATATACAGTGCTCAGCATAAATGAGTACACCCCAACAGATTTGTCAGAAAATCTTTCCTTTCCTTTCAGAATCAACATTTTCTATGGGACACTATACTACAAAATACTCCCACAAATGCAGGCCATTGATTGCAAACAAGATTTGATAATTTACAAACACAAAAAATAATTTTCCAAACAAATTCATTCAAAACCATGTTGCAAAAATGAATACACCTCAATGAAAGTCTTAGGAGTGAAGCTACATTTTAGACAACAAAATTATAATTAACAAGAATTCAACTACAGGTGAGTCTAATTGTTCATTAAACAATTGTCCATCAGACAGCTGATTATAAAAGGGTGTTACATAAAGAAAACCATTTCCCTTTTCATGCTGTCAGCAATGGCACCACATGGAAGAGAAAAGTCACAAGACCTGAGAGAGAAAATAATTTCTTTACACAAGAAAGGTGAAGGCTACAAGAAGATCAGCAAAGCTTTACTTATCAGTCAGAATACTGTAGGAAAAGTGATACAAAAATGTAACAAAGACGGAACTGCAAACATCTCACAGAGACATGCAGGCCCGTCCATGGAAGTTAACACCTCGACAGGAGAGTCTTCTAATGAGAATGGATTGTAGAAAACCGCTATGCAAGTTCACTGCAGTTAGCTAGAGAAGTAAAAAGCCAAATTGGGATGATTGTTTCCTGTGACACAATATGGCGTACACTGCAGAGGAATGGTATGCATGGGTGTTGTCCACGAAGGAAGCCTCTCCTAAAGCCCATGCACAAAAAAGCCTGTCTAAAATTTGCCAGGGCTCATGCTGAAAAAGAAGACTACTGGAACTCTATACTCTGGAGTGATGAGACCAAGATAAATGTTTTTCGAACTGATGGCTTCAAAACTGTATGGCGTCGCAAAGGTGAGGAGTACAAAGAAAAATGCATGGTGCCTACAGTGAAACATGTTGGTGGCAGTGGCCTTCTGTGGGGCTGCATGAGTGCTGATGGTGTCGGGGAGCTGCATTTCATTGATGGTATCGTGAATTCACAGATGTATTGCTCTATATTGAAAGAGAAGATGCTACCATCACTCTGTGCCCTTGGTCGTTGAGCACTTTTCAAACATGACAATGATCCAAAACACACATCTGAGGCCACTGTTGTATTTCTAAAGAAGAACAGGGTGAAAGTGATCTGAACCTAATTGAACACCTATGGGAAAAGCTGAAGAGACAAGTTGAGCATCACTCTCCATCCAGCATCCAGGCTCTCATGTAATGAGGTAAACAAATGTTCTATAAACTCAATTTTTTTCATCATTTTGGAAATTGTTCTTGTGCTCATTGAGATATTGATTAAAATCTTACTTTTCAAAAGGGGTGTACTCATTTAAGTTGAGCACCGTAGTTGTATTGCACACGCGTGAGATAGAGCAAGTGATGTCATTTAACTCAACTTGGACATGAGGCTTACATTACATTCATCTATTTTTGAGAAAAAAAAGCATTCTCCAAGATCTGGCTGGATTGTAATGCCATAGGGGGCATGCGTGAGATGAGTTGCATGCTGTCCACGTTATGCATGCGGAGTGTGACAATACTGAGAGATCTTGTAGATTAGGTACAAGATCTCCTTGAAAGCACTGATGAAATGACATTCTCAGGGGTCATGAGTGTGGCCAGGGCTATGTCATCAGTGTCTTAAGAAAATCATGACGTGTACACAAGAAAGGTAAGTAAATAAAAAAAGTGTAAATTGAATTCACATCAGCTTGTAGAGATGCATGCTGATGTGGATTTTAGTAAAATGGGGAAAAATCCACTTTAAATTCATACAGGGGCCAGGAGAAAATGGAATTTGATTCCTTTTCGGATGCAACTGTGCCTGAAAAGTTACAATGCGATAGGTGCATTCCTGGGGTCAAGTGATTTGTACATTCTTGCTTGATAGTTCATGTTTTCTTTGTAAAATAATAACTACAAATACATTTATGTTCACTTTTCTTAAGTAAATCCACAGTGTCTTCTTTATAACAGTATTACTATACTTGTACGATACATCCTGCAGCCCTTCCAGTCTTGACTGAGAGAGGCCACGAGAAATGGGTATAGGTTTTGAGAATTATTTTTTCTTGGTTTTGGAAGTGCATCTACTTAATGAAAACTGGTTTTAGCTGTGAGTACTCTGAACCTTTCCCTTCAACATGTATAATAATATATTACCTTATACACATAGATGATCACTTTATCTCCTGTGACTTCAGTTCTTCCAACTGCAGATTTATTCTTCTCCAACTACAATAAATGTAAAAGAGCAAAAGGACAGTGAAAATAACACACACATAGCATAGATATCAAGTTATTTTTCTCTGCCACTTAAACCAGTAATACAGCACTGAGAACACACTAACTGACCCTGAGCTATATCAGATGGTTATGCACCAATCAGGGAAAGAATGAGAACATTGGGAGCCCCTAACAAAAGATGGTCCATAACACTCCATCTGCCAGTGACTGAAGGTTATGGAGAGGTAGGGCATAACAGGAACTATGTAGCATTAAGCACTATTTTGGCAAGCAATATAAGAAATGACTGACATGAATTACATGAACACTTGGAGGTCTCTTTAAAAAAAATAACTGTGTTTCAGCATTGACACAGCCATTGCGAACAATCCCTATAATGTGTCTAATAAGTCTATTTCCTATGACCTTCATCTAGTGGTCATAATCTGGTATTTTCCTGAAACACCTCAATCAGAAAAATACCACATTATGGCCACTAGATGGAACCGACTATCATAGAAAATAAACATATTAGAGGCATTACTGGGGTTATTCATGATGGCTATGCAAATGCTGAGACATTCACACAACAATTTTTTATAAATAGACCTCCTTTATCTACATTGTTTAGGGTAAGCATAGCAAATTTGTAGAGTCTACCTAAATCTTGGTGAGGGTCATATAAGGACACACAAGTACCTGATTCAGTAGCATATCAGAAATGCAAAATAAAAGCACTTACAATATTTTGAAACACGAGCTTCTTGGCATATACTGTTTTGTGCCTGTTAAGTTTATGCCAAAAAATAGCAAATTACATTATGTATACCAGGCCATGATATAAGGCTTGCTGGTTAAGATATACTGTAGCATTATGTCAACTGATACTTGGTATATTCTCCAAGTCATTTCGGTATTTAGTATATTCAGTATAGACAGTATTCTAGCACTATTTCATCATTTTCAGATTTGAAAGAAATGTATGGCTACATGCTTGGGCTATTACCTTTTTCAAGCTGCTTTTAAGTGGAATGAATCCTGAGAGCATGTCTACTTCGATTACCACCATTTTGGCAGCAGGCCCTTCACCGGAATAACTATATATGTTTTGAAACAAAAAATCCCAAGTTATATAGGCTCCTTGCATCTAAAATAGACTGTGGTTTCATATAAAGAGTTTACATGTAATTTTAATATCCAGTTAATAATTTTGTCAGCTGGCAGAAAAGTTGTTTTATGTATAAATATGTATTTTCTATCTTCAGCAGGTAATAATGAAGGTCTGAATGCAGGCCACAATATACTGTAGTGCAAGTATTTCCAGAAGTAATGAAGATTTCCAGGCAAACAGTAAAAGAAAACAATTAGGGATGCACAGATACCTTTTTTTTTTTTTTTTTTAATGGGAGAGTAGGCGTACCAATACCGATTACCGAAACTTTGCGGTGCGATTTGCGTCTATACAAAATGTATGGAAGCAAATTGCACTGCAAAGAATAGCATGAAATTTGAACAGGAATACGATTCCTGTCCAAATTGCATGTAGCTCCCCAGTTCTCCTGTGTGAACCCAGGCTCGTCTTAGCCTGAGTTCACACAGGAGTGGTACGGGAAACCTCCCTGCAGGAATTCCATGCTGAGCAGGGAGTGCGCATGTGGGAATGTACAGTTGCAAGAAAAAGTATGTGAACCCCTTGGGATTACTTGGAGTTTTGCATGAATTGGGCATAAAATGTGCTCTGAATGTCATCTAAGTCACAACAATAGAAGAACACAGTCTGCTGAACATAATACTACACAAACATTAGATGTTGCCATGGTTTAATTGCACATAACATGTAAACATTCACAGTACAGGGAGGAAAAAGTATGTGAACCTTTGGACTTAATAACTGGTTGACCCTCCTTTGGCAGCAATAACCTCAACCAAACGTTTCCTGTAGTTGCAGATCAGACCTGCACAACGATCTGGAGTAATTTTGGACCACTCCTCTTCACAAAACTGTTTCAGTGTAGCAATATTCTTGGGATGTCTGGTGTGAATCGCTCTCTTAAGGTCATGCCACAGCATTTCAATCGGGTTAAGTTTAGGACTCTGACTGGGCCATTCCAGAAGGCGTATTCTGTGCTGTTGCAGCCATTGTTTTGTTGAATTACTTATATGCTTTGGGTCATTGTCCTGTTGCATCACTTATCCTCTGCGGAGCTTCAGTTGGCGGACATATGGTGGTACGTTTTCCTGCAAAATGTCTTGATAAACTCTGGAATTCATTTTTCCATCAATGACAACAATCCGTCCAGGCCCTGAGGCAGCAAAGCAGACCCAAACCATGATGCTCCCTCCGCCATGTTTTACAGTGGGGATGAGGTTTTGATGTTGGTGTGCTGTGCCTTTTTTTCTCCACACATAGTGTTGTGTGTTCTTCCCAAACAACTCAATCTTGGTTTCATCTGTCCACAGTATATTTTGCCAGTAGTGCTGTGGAACATCCAGGTGCTCTTTTGCAAACTTCAAACGTGCTGCAATATTCTTTTTGGACAGCAATGGCTTCCTTCGTGGTGTCCTCCCATGTACTCCATTCTTGTTTAATGTTTTCCTTATTGTAGATGTGTCAACAAAAATGTTAGCATATGCCAGAGATTTCTGTAGGTCTTTAGATGACACTCTGGGATTCTTCTTTTTTTTTTTTCCAAAAAGAAAGCCTTTATTAAGAAAGAACATAATGGTACAAAAGACATGTACAGGGTGCCTAAGCGAAACAGCAGGCACAACCTACAGCGATACAGCAGTAACTCAAACAAGAGAATACAGATAATGATAATGCAATAATACAAAACCCGACTACAATAAGGTTATGCTTGCAACAAACCGGAGCCAATATAGTATAGTATGGGGTGTAATTGCATCTTATAATATCCCCTGCGCTCGTGCTTCGCCAAGCAGGGCTGTAGCGATAGGAAGAGTGGTCATGGCATCTGAACGTAGGAATTGGACAAAAAACTTATGGCAAGGTGGAGAGTTACAAAATCGGCATATATTGCGGTAGGAGACGTTGATGGAAGTGGGGAGAGTGATAGGATGGCATGTCTAGTGTTCCATGTAGCATAGCAAAGCGAGAGGCGAGAAGAAAAGAGAAAGGAGAAAAGAGAGAAAGGAAAATAGAGAGAAAAGTGATAGAAACAGAAAGAGGGGGATGGGGGTGGAAGGTGAAGAAAAAAAAAAAAAAAAAAAAAAAAATTTGCAAAATAAATTAATAGTGGGGGGGGGGGGGGGGAACATATGGGGTGAGTAATGACAGCAATATCTGGGGTTACTCATGCATGGGGATAGGAGTTAAGCTAACGCCAGAGTCGCGTGGGAAGGGATACATTGTCGAAAAGAGTCTCAGTGCCTATCACAAAAACTACTGTAAAGAAGTAACATCAGCAGGAAAGCCGGACCAAGTCAGACCTGATGGTCCATAAGAGACCTGTACGTAGGAGTAGTTGTGAAGTAGATCCAGCAGGCCCAAATGTGGGAAAATTTAGTGGGAGTGTCAAGGGCCGACGCAATTAGTTCCTCCATGTCTGCCATTTTACCCACACGGACAAGCCAATCACGAACAGAGGGAGGGCGAGTAGAGCCCCAAAGGACGGGAAGGCAGAGTCTGGCCGCATTGACCATGTGCATGGCCAAAGATCTATGATATTGTCTCTCCGGAAGGGAGGAATGATGGAGGAGAAACTGGGCCGGAGACAGATCCAGAGGCACGGTCGTCACCGATACTACAATCCTATGGACCTCTTTCCAAAATGGTTGAATGCTCGAACAGGACCACCAGATGTGTAAAAATGATCCGTCCGCAGCCCCACACCTCCAACAGGTATTGGGATAAGAAGGATTGAAATGAGAAATTCGTGAAGGGGTGCGATACCACCTCGATACCAATTTGTAACCGTTTTCCTGCGTCGAGACATTAAGGGAGCATTTATGAGAATATTTGAAAACACGTGCCCAGTCGGAATCCGCCAAATTATCATCCAAATCTCTATTCCAGGCCTGACAGGAGGGCAGGGAGTTATAGGCCCTATTCTCAATTAAGAGAGGGTAAATTTCTGAAATCAAATGCTTACGCGGTTCTCCTTTCGAGCAAATATCCTCAAAAGGGGTAAGAGGGCGGGTCCAATCACGGAAAGGTTTATGCGAGAGCAGATAATGCCGTATTTGCAAATAAACCCAGAGAGGAAGGACCTGAGGCGTATGTTTCAGCGGCAACCAAGGGATCGAAATCAGGGGTGCGGACGAGAAGGCGTGTTCTAGTTGCACCCAGTCTTTAGAAGCAGAGTGGACATGCCAATCCACTACACGGCAGAGCTGGCACGCCAAATAGTAACGGTGAAGGTCAGGAAGGCTAATACCACCACTAAGTTTAGGGTGAATCAGCTGGGAATAAGCAATGCACGGGCATTTATGGTTCCATAGGAATAGAGAACAGAGCCTCCTACAGGATGTGAAGAAGGCAAGCGGTATGTGGATGGGCAGAGTTTGAAAGAGGTAGAGAAGGCGAGGAAGGATGTTCATTTTAATTATCGCAGCTCTTCCGAACCACGAAAAGCAAGGACGGTGCCATTTGTTCAGATCCCCTTGGAGAGAACGAAGAGTGGGTAAAAAGTTCTTAGCATATAAATCATCAGGGTTGCGGGTAAGCTGCACACCTAAATAAGAAAGTGAGTCCCTTTCCCAATGAAACGGGAAACGCGACTCACAATCAGAAACTACTTCCGATGGCAAGGTGATGTTGAGAGCGAAAGACTTGGAAAAGTTAATCTTAAAGTTCGACAAATAACGAAAAAATGCAAAGTCCTTTAGTAAATTTGGCAGAGTAATATGCGGTTCGGCAAGGAAAAGAAGAATATCGTCCGCGTAAGCCGCAAGCTTATATTCCTTATCCGAGACTGCAATTCCTTTGATGTCGGGGTTAGAGCGCAACTTCCGTAGAAGGGGCTCCAAGGCAATGACGAACAAGAGTGGAGAAAGGGGGCAACCCTGACGCGTACCGTTGCCCAAAGGAAAAGAGTTTGACAAATGGCCATTGACCCGGACACGCGCAGTAGGGCCTGAATACAGGGTCATTATAAAATTGAGCATCTTCTCACCCAGACCCAATTGCACCAAAGACTCCTGCAAATAGTCCCAGGCGATCCTATCAAAGGCCTTCTCCGCATCCAGGGAAAGGAAGAAACCGGGAAAGTTAGATTTACAGAGCCAATGTTGGAGGTTGAGGGCCTTAATGGTATTATCCCTGGCCTCCCTACCCGGGATAAATCCAACTTGGTCCAAATGGATCAAGGAGGGGAGCAGAGGAAGAAGTCGATTGGCAAGGATTTTCGCAAAGATTTTAATGTCCACATTCAGCAGGGAGATGGGTCTATAATTAGAAACCTGTGTGGCATCTTTGTCACCTTTAGGAATAACTGTGATATGGGCTTCCAGAAGGCGATTTTTAGGTGGAGGGTCTTGAGAGAAAGTGTTGAATGCCGATAGGAAAGGGGTACCCAGGATGTCAAGGAAAGATTTGTAATAGGCCGCCGAAAAGCCGTCCGGGCCCGGACTCTTACCCGGTTTCATCCGTTGCAAAGCACACTGCACCTCATTCAGTGTCAGGTCTGTTTCCAACGATGCAGCCAAGTCCTCCGAGAGGGCCGCCGGGCCGTGACGGCGGAGAAACTCGGAAATCAGGGAGGCCCTGGAATTGTCAGTGGGCAGAGGGGGATGTTCCGGAGGGAGATTATATAAGGAAGTGTAAAATTGTTCGAAGTGGGTGGCAATGTCAGGGTTAGATGTGGCCATAGTGCCATCAGAACCCCTAATTCTGTGCACCGTCATGCTGGATCTTTGTTCACGGAGAGCTCTGACGAGAAACTTCCCACTCTTATTAGCAAATTCATAATACAGCTTTTGTGAAAGAATGAATCATTTCTTAACCACCCTACCCAGTTCAGTAAGAAGTTGTGAGCGTAGACTCGTTAGTTCAGATAAGGTCGACGCGGCCAGAGACCGTTTATGCGCCCTCTCCAAGGAGTGTATCCTGCCCGTGAGGAATTTCAAATGTTCTTGTCTATCTCTTTTGCGCTTTGTCGCCGCTGCAATGAGGAAGCCACGGATAACACACTTGTGGGCTTCCCACAGCGTAAGGGGGGAGATATCAGGAGAGGAATTTAGGGAAAAATATTCCGTCAGATTGGAGCGTATCTCCTGTAAAATAGCGGGATCTGCAAGAAGGGAAGCATCCAGGCGCCAAAATTTCGAGCGAATGAACACATCAGGGAACCGCAAGATCATGGTGATGGGGTGATGGTCTGAAAGAACCACAGGTTCTATCGAAGCAGCATGGAGGAGTGGGAGATCCGATTGCGACAGGAAGAAATAATCTATCCTGGAATATTTATTATGGGGAGCAGAGTAAAATGTGTAGTCTTTCACCGACGGGTGAAGGGTTCTCCAGGAGTCATGCAATTGTAGATGTTGTAGTTGTGTGCGTATTTACTTAAGGGCCTTGAACGGCAGAAAGGAGCTACCTGAAGAGGAGTCTAACAGCGGGCTAAGTGGGACATTCAAGTCGCCCCCTAAAATCAACATTCCGGATTGGAACCCAGCCAGGGCGGTGGTAATTGAGCGCATGAAAGAAACCTGCTTGGTGTTAGGAGCATATACATTGGCCAGTGTAACAGGTCGCTTAGCACAAAAACCCTTTACAAACAGGTATCTGCCTTCTGGATCAACAAGGGAGTCCGACACCGAGAAAGGACAATGTCTAGCGAGTAAGATGGCAACACCCTTTGATTTGGCTAGAGGGTTAGCAGCATGGATAACTGTAGGGAAATGGAAATTGAAAAGTTTGGGTATAGAATCCTGGCGAAAGTGCGTCTCTTGGAGAAAGACCACATCCGCTTTTTGTTTACGCACGTAGGAGAGCAACATGGAACGCTTCTCGGGCACGTTCAGGCCCTTGGCATTGAGTGAAAGGCATTTCAAGGACAATGATCCTGAGACTGAGGTGGAGGCCGACATGGTAACCCGTCAGTAAAATGCACTAGGGATGAGGGGAAAGGGAAGGGAAAAAAAAAACAAAAAAAAACAAAACAAAACCAAAAAAGGGGGGGGGGGAGAATAAGAAGAAAAAGTGGAAAAAATAAACGGCTTGGGGAAGAGACCCGCTGTTCCCTATGAGAAGACAAAAAAAAAAAAAAAAAAAAGGGGGGGGGGGGAAGATAACTAGGAAAGAAAGTAAGAAGGAGGTGGGAAGAGAAAGAGAAGAAAGAGAAGCAAGAAATGGAAACAAACTATATAGTGAAACGCGCCGTATAGACGATCAGTAGGAGCTCACAGAGCCCACTGTGTGGGGAACGAGGAGGACGCCGAAACGAGAAGAAACGCCACCGCCGGCCGGTGGTCACGCCAAAATATGGAATCAGGTGAGAAAATATGTGAAGAGGCGGGAGGAGGTCGGTAGTGACAGAAGGTTTAGGAGGTTCTAGAAAAAACGCGCGTAGGAAGGGTCGCATACCAACTCCATGAAGTGGCAAAGTGTAAGTCATGTGTGGGGCACTAAAGCGCAGGCTGGCACAGGAATAAATTCGGAGAGGCATAAATCAGGTCAAAAAACCGTCTCCACGCTGTCCAAGCCCGAGTGTCTGGTTAACTCCAAAACCCATATATAAGGGAAGGGTTGGAGAATGTGGAGACGGTCTCAAGGCCCGAAACGAGGGAAGACAAATGTAGAAGAGTGGAGGGCCAAGACGAGTATTGCAAGCATCTCCTTAACAAAAAACAAAGTTATCAACGGGTTAGCAGAGGCAAAACAAACGAAAATCAGGCATTAACAATGAGAAACACAATGGAACCCCAAGTGGTTAGCAAATACAGACTAAACATCCCAGGGTCAGCACCAGTGAAGCCGATACTAAACAAAACACTGACCCTATACTGCAAATGTTTATAAGTAATATAATCAATGCCCCCATCATCACAAAAGGGACGAGCATCACCTCCCCCACAACCGCACGGCCACTAAGATCCTTAGAGCAAAGGGGAAATGAACCTCAAGGGGACCCCGCCCAAGCTATTATCCCTAGAAGGCGCTTGACAGCAAGAGCAGGAAACAGGAATAACCCAATGAGAAGAAGGCAAGGCCAGGCGGGACAACCCTATAGGAAGCAGGGAAGGGGATGCTCAGTCATCCAACCACAGGGAAGAAGCATTAACCCCAGGAACCACCCCACAAACTCCCCCCACCACACCCAACCACAAACCCACCCCCCATCCCGCCACCCGCCCACCTCCACAGACCCAAATACAGTGCATAAAATACTCAGCCCTCTTGCGCCAGCACCGAAGAAATCAACTGGGCATAGCCGATCACAGAACGCCAGGGAGAGGCTGAGTTCAGCTGGGAGCTTCTTCAAAGATAACAGAGCGTCAGACGTTGAGGCAGGATGAGGACCCTTGGGTACGAAGAGGATGCGGCAAAAGGTGGGCGGACAATCCGGAAGCTGACCACTAAGGCGGATACTTGAGCGAACAGTTCACTGGGCGGGTTCCAGGTGAGGAGGGGACAGAAGTTCAGCTGGGGGATCCGGGGAGCCAAATCTCAGCAGTAGCGGGCGAGCCGAGGATCAAGAAATCCACACCGGAGCAACCGATTATCACTCGCAGCAGGTTCTAGAACCAATGAGGCAGGGGTACAGTGGAGACACCCGCAGGGCGTCTTTCCCTTAGTGGGTGCTGGTCAGAGTCCAGAGGCGTAGATTCCCCAAAGAGCTAACAAATGACGTGTCAACTGGGAAGGGAGTCCAGCGCAAAACAAGTTGTGAGAGAGGAGGCATTCGGAGTTCCTTAGGGAAGGCCATGGGAACAACAGAAGAAATATAATGAACCACAGGCAGCTGAAAAGAATTACACAGAAGTGGCCCGATGGAAGGGGAGCGGGAGCCGTTTAAGGCTCGTGCCGTTGCTTTCTGTGCGCGGGGGAGGCCGATGGGCTAGAAGCGGCCACCGCGCCTCCAATGGGAGGTCTTGGAGGAGTCGAAGGGACAGTCCGTCTTCTACGAAGGGAGTGGCCCTGCCAGTCCATTGCACCATCTGCTGAATCTGGGGTCAGGGTCGGAAGCCCTCTCAGAGACCCCTGCCAATCAGGCAGGTCGATCAATGGGATATTCAGTGACGAGCAAAAAGATGGTAGATCTTCAGGAATTCGCAAGTCATATGTGTGGTCACCAACCCGAGCTGAAAGGCAAAACAGAAATCTCCATCTGTATAGAATATTATGGGAACGGAGCGACTCCAGTAGTGGCCTCAAAGCTCGCCTTTGTTGTAGGGTCATGCTGGATAAATCCTGGTACAGTTGTATATCCGCTCCTTCGTATGACAGATGCCTTCTGATCCTAGCGCATCGAAGTATATCTTCCTTGAGCGGGAAGTTAACAATGCAGCAAATGATATCTCTGGGTGGATCCACATCGCTCCCACTGGGCCGACTTGCTCTGTGTGCACGCTCGATCTCAATAGGGGTAGCCGGCGGGCGACCCAGAAGGTCGTTAAAGATGGTTGTCACCGCCTTAGGTATATCAGGGTTTTCCACGGATTCTGGTACACCGCGGAGTCTAATGTTATGTCTACGGCCACGGTTATCCAAGTCTTCAATCTGCCTGTAGAACTCTCTGATAGTCGCAGTGTGGACCCCTGACTGTCTCTGTAAGTGGAGTATAGCATTCTTGTTGCTACTGGAGACCGTTTCTACCTGAGCCAGTCTTGAGCCCATTGCGCGGATGTCTTCCCTTAAATCATGTAAGGCAGTGGTCAGGGTAGTAGCCAGAGAGGCCTTTATATCAGTGGCCACAGCATGTAAATCTTTTAGGGACAAGGACTGTGTGGCAGGAGAGAGATCATGCTGTGGCACTGTGTCACTTCCAGCCTGCATAGCCATGCAGGAAGAGCAGCCTGTGTCAGAGGCTGAGGCTGCAGAGGGAGGGGGAGAGGGGGATTGAGAGAGAGAGGGAGGTGGCTGCGGCCCTTCTCTCTGAGCCTGGGAGCTAAAGAGCTCCTTAATGTGTCTCCCAGCTGGCTTGTGGCCCCTTGGGGATCGCGATCGGGTGCCGGAGAGCGTCCGGTCGTGTTTCCCCATGATGAGAGGGGATTATCTTACCCCTCCCGACCGCGCTGTCTGGCAATCCGATCCGGCCGGCGGGAGCTCCTGTATTATGCGGCCATTCCGCTCGGCGCCAAGCCACGCCCCCTATCTCTGGGATTCTTCTTTACCTCATGCAGCATTCTGCGCTGTGCTCTTGCAGTCATTTTTACAGGACGACCACGCCTAGGGAGAGTAGCAACAGTGCTAAACTTTCTCCATTTGTAGACAGTCTGTCTTACCGTGGACACATGAACATCAAGGCTTTTGGAAATACTTTTGTAACCCTTTCCAGCTTCATGTAAGTCAACAATTCTTGATCGTAGGTCTTCTGAGAGCTCTTTTCTGCGAGGCATGGTTCACATCAGACAGTGCTTCTTGAAACCAGTAAACCCAAAACAGGTGTGTGTTTTTTAAGGGCAGGACAGCTGTCAGCAACACATCCAATATCATCACACTGATTGGAGTCAAGGTTGGCTCACTCCTGGCTCCAATTAGCTCTGGGAGAAGTCATTAAACTAGGGCCTCACATACTTTTTCCTCCCTGCACTGTGAATGTTTACATGTTATGTGCAATTAAACCATGGCAACATCTAATGTTTGTGTAGTATTATGTTCAGCAGACTGTGTTCTTCTATTGTTGTGACTTAGATGACGTTCAGAGCACATTTTATGCCCAATTCATGCAAAACTCCACGTAATCCCAAGGGGTTCACATACTTTTTCTTGCAACTGTATACTATTGAAGTAGATGTTCCATATTCTTAGCTGTAGGAGAGAAAGCATCTTCACAGGTCTAGGGATTTGAAATCTCCGCCGCCATCTCTCCTCTCCTTCCAGGAATGACAGTTTGGACTAGGGGGCTTTTGATTGGTCAGCATTGTCCACTGTTAATTAGATGCTGTCTAGCCTGTAGTTTCATCGCAAGGATTTCAAATCCCTAGACCTGTGAAGTGGCTCTCTCTCTCCTTTCAGGGATGACAGTATGGGCTAGACAGCATCTGATTGGTCAATGCCGCCCATGTGATGGTGCTGACCAATCAAAAGGCCTCTAGTTAGAGAGGAAAATCTAATTGGGCTTTCTGCTTAACAGAATACTGTAATTGATTAATTAGGTCTGCTCTGGTGCTGTTTGAGTTTGTCTGAGTTCCGCCTGCCTTCAGGAAGCTGTGAGAGCCTTCCAGAACATGGGTAGGGGCTAGGCAAATTAACATCATGAATACCAATCCAGTCCTGGCCAATTGTAGGGGAGGGTGGTCCCATTGCATGCTCGAAGTTGTATTTACAGTAGGTAGGCTTGCCTTGCCTGGCACTTGCTGCCATGAGGGACTGGGGTGGGCGACCTGAGGTCCTGAAGTTAGGAATAGTGACCCTGGTTCTACAGTAAGCTGACTGAGGGGAGCTGTTTGCCAAAGATCTGTCTGGTATCACCGGAGCGAGAGTAGCTTGGAAAATTGGAAGGAGGTTGCCATTCTGTCCTTGAACTTGTGAGTGCAGACACTAAGAGATCTTGGGGACCCCTATGGTACTGAATAGTCAGCGTGGGTCTGAGAAAATGGAACACTGGCTGGTGTTCTGAAGAGCTTGTCCAACTGTTGCTACTGCAAAGGACCTTGCTCAGTTCTATTATTTTTGGACAGCCACAGTCTGCCATACCAGGCCTGTACCTGAGGAGCTCAGCCCTGCAACTACTACTACTGCTAAAGGGACTTTGCTCACTCCTAAACTACAATTCAAAGAGAAGTCTGCTATCTGCTTTCAGCCAGGACTTTAAAAGTGCTCAACTAAGAGATCAGCTAGATGTCCACAGTGTGATTAGTTCTAATTTTAGAGTATCCTACTAAATTCCCAACCCATATCACCAGTTCTACAATAAAACTCCATAAGCAAAATCCCCTAGACTGGTCATTGAAGACAACGAGCGAAAGAGTGTGTGTGCCTAGCTGTGGAAAATACTTTGTACCTGGCTGTGAGGCAAAGCAATGGGAGTAATTTAAAGTATAAAAAAGAAGGCAAAACTGTATAACAAACAGTGACACCACACAGGGGAAATAATAATAGCAATAATTATTCCGTTCACTAACTTTACTAATTGGGTGTGGGTCACGGTACCCAAAAATGCACTGGAAAAAAATATTTATGGGGGGAAAGCCCCCATAAGGAAAGTACTTACTAAGTGACTCAAGTAGTTTAACTGAAATATTAGCTTTATGGAAATATAAATGTTTATCCAATTGTATATAAACAGATTGAAAAAGTCTCCACATGTCACCTATTAAAAACATGACAATGTTGTCACTTAAAAATGAGGAAACCCCGGGTTAGATGTTGAAAATGCACAATGCCAAGTCCTCTGAAAAATATATCAATAGACTCTGAGTCAACAAAAGGCAACCAGTCACGCACGACTGGCTGAGGCCTATAAAATTTCAATATTCCAATATATATGGTTATGTCTATACTTGATTTTCAACCTCAGCTGTGCACGCATTAGGATCTGCTATCCCCCTCTATGCTATATCATGACTCTTTTCCCATACACCCTTCATTGGTGGTAACTATTGGGTTGCCTTTTGTTGACTGTTTATATACAATTACATAAACATTTATATGTGGTTTCAATAAAGCTATTATTTCAGTTAAACTACTTGAGTCATTTTATAAGTACCTTCTTTCCTTATGGGGGCTTTTACCCCATAAATAGTTTTTTAAAAGCAAGGGGAGACCTGGGCAAAAAATACAAGTTGCTCCTCTGGTGGTAGCGCTACATGTGCATTTATGGCAGTCTCACCCCTAACACAACAGCATCTAACCACAGCTGATTTCAGTGTTCATCTAAAAAATACATAACCTCTCAGTTCTCTTATGAAAGTTAATGGCTGTAAATCACTAAACAGCCCCACCATTGGAGGAAATAAAAGTGTGACTGTAATTATGTAAAAAAACAAATGCATGCAGTGAACATTCCTTTTTGATCCACTAACAATAAGGACTTCAGTGTATAATGTAACTGACACCAAACTAAACATAACCCCATCCCTCTGTAGCACCCTCCTAGTTAGCTAGGGGGAGCTAGCTGATTATCTTTTTAGTTAGAAAGGTAGCAGCCTGGTCAATAGTCAGCTGGGACAAATTCAGGTCAGGGCTGCATGAAAGTTTCTGCAGATCAGTTCCTTGATACCGCCCCCTGCTCTAGAATCTTGGAGAAGATTCTAGAAGCAGTGGGTGGGGGTGAAGAGGGGCTAGTCTGCACTCTTAGGGGATCCTGACCAATACCCAAGCAGAAGGCTTGGCATGGGGTCAGGACAGCCCTTAAAAGTGATTGCGCCTGCTCAGTGGCAGGAGAGTTCAGGAGAAAGATGTGAGGAAGCTGAGATTCAGGACCCTGGGAGGGGGCCTAGTGGGAAGGGGCCTACCTACAGGCAGGGCGCTGGAAAGATGGATCACTTATCCTCACCGGCCACCAGAGTGAGGACCACCTGTAGACCCAGGAAAGGAGCCAGCTCAGCGGAAGGCCTTGAGGCAGCCACGCACCTAAATCTACTCGCAGGACTGAAATTGAGTGAGTAGTCCTATACCCTCTGAGCCAATTAAGGGAAAAACAGCACTTTGATGGGAAACCTGATTAGCTCCTTACCCAGGACTGTTTCATTTAAGGTGGCAGGCACTGAATTCCCTTGCCCAAGGATTTCCTCAGGCAGCTGGATAATAAGAGAATTATCTAGGGTCTGGGGTGGTGCACCAGGAGAGGCTGGAGAGCTCTCCAAGAAGAGTTTCTGCTGTGTAAAGACTTGTGCATAGTTGCTAAGGAGTTTGTCCTCAGTTGCAGTTCCATTGAACATCCCGTACACTCCTTATCCCATCCACATTTATTGCCCCTTAATAAAACAAAAACTGAGCTCAAGGACTGTTTCTGGCTCTGAGTGCTCTGAGTCTGTGGAAAATGCGTGTTGCCTGGCTGTGCAGGACTATAGGGGGACCCAAATCTTCAGCAAGTAGTGCTACATCTCTTTACAGTAGCAGCCATATGCAAAAGGCAAGGATTAGCTCATATTACAGAGTGTGTAAACCTTGATAATCAAGCTCCTTTTTGGTCTGTTAAATATACTATTTAGGCTCCATGCAAACTGGCTTAAAAAAAGCGCTGCTCCTAGAGGAGTTTAGCGTTTTGCCTGTAGAAGCAGCTAATGTTATTCTATGTGTCCATGCACATTAGGTAGTCTAGAGGTGTTTTTAAGCTCACCATTTATAACCAGAAAAAACCCTTCTGTTTGGCAGTTTTGAGAGCATTTTTCTGGAAGAAAAAAAGCGAAATGCTTCTAAACGCTAGTACAAAAAACACTCAGCAATAGCATTTTTTTTTCCTGCCAAGAGCACTGGCTTTTTTTTAAGCTAGTGTGCCTTAACATGTTTTGTTATATCAGTTTTATAGGTGCAAAGCAAAACCTATAGATTCAAATTAGAAGTTTTAAGCTGACCAATGCCCAGTTCACTCATCCTTTGTTATCTCTAGATGTCTAATATGCCCAGCCTGATTCTTATTTTGGATTAGAGAACAACTTGTAGAGATAGGGAGAGGTGGAAGTTTTCAGTCTATGAAAATACTGAGTGATGTCATTTCACAAAAGACAATTAATAGCTAAGAGGAATTTCAGCAGATCAACTGGTATGTTTCTATACTTGAAGGGTCTTTAAAGGGATAACACATAGGGAAATGTGAATGTATTACAAAGATGCACTTTTTTTTTGCCCCGACATACACTTAAAGACTTCATTGTTACAGAAGTGGGGCTCAAACATTACCGTTTCAAACAACCCTAAAACTAAGTGATTAGGAAAACTTCAACCCTTTTCCAGGAAACCTCTTTCAGAGCAATCTGTACCTGGCTTCCATGTGAAGGTCAAATTTTTTCAGCACTTCATGTGTGCACACTGCTGGCTGGGTGCTGACCATGAGAGAAAGGGAAGTAGCAGACTTTTCAGGTGGTGAGTTATACTTCAGGTATGTCTAGAAAGAGGTAAACAAAGCAGATATATGCCTTTGTAACAATGATATGGCATTATAAAATTATATAAAGAAATCCTCCTGCGCTCAACACTTCTAATAACCGTGCCAGCTGCTGTCACCTACTCCCTATACCACTGGATATAACAAAATAGCCAACAAATGGTGAAGCGCTAAGCAAATATCCAAATTGCAATATTAATATATATCAAACTATAAATAAATAAATATACGTTAAAAACTGTGCAATGTGAAATACATAAATAAAAACACTCCAGTGATTAATATAAGATGACAAACAATCAATATAATCAAAGTGATACGTGCTTTACATAAATAAGGCAGAGGTCCTAGAGATTAATATGGTGGGTTTTGCAATTGTTTATGTCACACTGTATTACACAGCATTTGTTTACATCCGGCAAAACCCGAAGTGACAAAATACCCATCACTTCCAGTTTCTAATACCATAGAGATTATCAGGGATGTTCCGGTCCCCATTCAGCCCTATAGTAGTGCTAGCTTCAGTTTCGGGCTCCCCACTGTGACAGGCACCCCTCCTGTCACTTGTAAAAACAATCCAGTGGCTAATTAGCTGCTAGTATTGCTTTTACATTACACAGAATTGGCTGCCGAAAAAAAAAAAAAAAAAGATACTGGGATGATGCCTGTAGCTGCAGGCACCATCTTGGTATCTCCACTCAAAGTCCAGGATGTCATATGACATCCTGCAGGTGGGAATTGGGTAAATATTATTTTTACCCATTAGATTGCCATTTTACAGATGGATACCTTTATTTTCTTATATTGTCCTTCTTATTTTCTTACACAATTTTGTTTAATCGTATTATTTTCAGCAACAGTTGGAAATTAATGTGGTATTTAGCAGGAGTAATTTTCCATCCCGCGTATGGCATTCTTTAGGTTTAAACTATGTACCACTTAACAATTAGGCTCCATGCACACTGGGAGTTTTAATAACACTGGTAGCATTAGCTGTGAAAAGTTTTTCAGCATTTTTTTTAGCATTTTTGCATTAGCGTGTAGCCACGTTTTGCCGTGTTTTTTGCTGTGTTTTACCATGTTTTGCCGTGTTTTTCAGTGTTAGAGCGTTTTTACAGACAAAAATCTCCTCTAGAACCTACTAGTTCTGGGGGGTTTTTTTTCCAGCCAAAAAATACTGACTACAGCCTATGTGTGCATGAACACATAAGATAACATGGGGAATTTACTGGCTGTAGAAAAGAACGCCAAAAGCCAAAAACAGCAGCTGTAAAAATGTCCAGTGTGCAATATAAAACAAAAGTTAAACCAATGAAAAAGATAATAAAAATGTGAAAAATATACAAATCACAAATAATAGCGCAAACCCTCGGAAGAAGTCATTGGACGAAACGCGTCAGTGTGCGGCCTTCCTGTGACATCACTACTCATGCTGATGCACGTGTCCGGATCACGTGATCGCACTATTACCATCTTAATGGTAATGGGCTGGCTGGTGAGACACAGGATGCAGAGACTGGAGCTCTGATATAACAAAATGCCTTGTTTTTATTTGCTCATTGTGAGTGTGATTTTAAGGGGGGTTTGTTTGGCAATAAATTTGTTGGATGATACTGCACTATGGCGAGTATTTTCTTTACCCACATGTGCTAATCTGGATATGAGAGGATCTTCTCTGGAGTTTGTTTGGTGATATGCTGGATACATAGTAGTATGTTGAGTAATTACCAACACATGAGGATTGTCCTTTGAAGTCTGTTTGGTGAATGCTGGATATATACTGACATGCTGGTTAATTACTAGCACATGGTGAGTGTGCATTTTGATGGGGTGTTTTTGAGCACTGAATACCACATTGCTTATGAAGGAGGATCTCATTACTTCATTTACTGAGGATCATGTTTATATGGACTTTTCTGAATGGACTATATTGAGATTCCCTATTTATTGATTTTTTGTTTGCACTATTATTATGCACTTATTTGGTGGTGGTTATATTTAGTTGTGTGATTTGGTTTGCGCTATTATTTGTGATTTGTATATTTTTCACATTTTTATTATTATTTTGAGTTTTTTAATAATAGCAGCATCCAGTGAGTGTATTTTCTCTCTTTATTACATTAGCGCAATGATGTTGGTATAATAGAAGTGTTGTATTTATTGGAACATTTCTTTGGTAACTAACTTTTTAGCAATGAAAAAGATACATTAAAAAAAAACAAAAAAAATACATACATAACATATACCTAAACATTGCTATGTACAGCATTATCAGATCTATCTACTTTGATATCTCTTCAACTGGCTCACTGCTTTTTCCTAGATTTCTGCATCTCAAAGATTTGCCTGCTATGAAAAGTATGAATTTGCAGCCAAGTTTGAAAAGATCTTTGCATGCATACTTTTAGGATACTTTCACACTGAGGAGTTTTTGAAGTGTTTTTGCGTTAAAAAAAGCACCTGAAAAGTTCAAGAAAAATTCTTCCTTATGTATGTGAATGTATAGCTATGTATGTTTTCACACTGAGGCGTTGGCCTTGCATTGCAGTGTAAAAAGTCTTGCTTGCAGCATCTTTGGGGCATGTTTGGTGAGTTAAAAAAAACAAAATGCCACAAAAACGCCTCTTCCCATTGAAATCAATGAAAAACGCCTGAAAAGCGCCTTAAAACACATCTGAGTAGCGTCTTTGGTGCAATTTTTAAGTCCCGTGTCCTTTAAAAAACATTCAGAAAGCGCGGCAAATGCATGGTAAAAACGCCTATGCGGTTTTGCTATGTTTTTGTGGCAGATCAGTGTGAAAGTAGCCTTAGGGTTGTTGTTCTAACTAAAACTTTCACAAAAAAAGGTGAATTAAAACTCTTATTATAAAATAATACATTCTGGTTAAAATCTATTTTTGACCTAGTCAAAATAAACATATAGAAATGACAAAATATTAATTATTATTATATATAATGAATACTTATTCCAACTTGCATACAAATTCTACTTAAGAACAGAACAAACCTACAGAACCTATCTTGTTTGTAACCAGGGGACTGTCTGTATAGGCAAATCTTTTTATTTTCATTTTTGATAGAGAAAGTCACATTTTTTTTTCGCCATCTGTGCCCCATTTCGGAGATTTCCCTTCACTTCCTGTCCCGTCGTCAGACAGGAAGTGAGGGGAAATCCCTGCAAATTAGGGAATCCCTTGGAGACCCGCAGGTCACCAGAACTAATGTCCTCACTGGAGAATTTCCTCTTTATTATTTTTCTGGGGACTACCCAAAACTAGATAAAAGAGAACGGTAAACAGGACAAATAGAAGGGGTGTTAGGAAAGCACTGGCTATAGTACAGGGCTCAATATTCATACAGATGTGCAGCCACAGGCCTCCGAGCACTCGTTTGGCTATGCATAGACATGTATATGAGCGGACGTGCATGCACCTGCTGCTAACGCTGTAGCCAAATGGACTATTTCAGTGCAGCAGTTGCACTAGTCAGTGCTGTCTGATCTACAGCTCTCCCTGTGTTCCTGCTTCTGGTCCTGTTTGACCTGGTTTGCCCTGACCATGTTTGAATGCTGTCTGCCCTGACCTTGGCTTGTCTCTGGATTCTGCTTGCCTCCTTCTCATCTGCCTGCTCCAGTGTTGCTGATCTCTGCTTGTACCTTGACCATTTTCTTGCCCGCTGTCCATGTTTGTACCCGACCATCTGTTGCGGGCCTGGTTTGTGTGACCACGCATTCAGTTATCCGTCTGCTCAGCTCTGCATGCTACTTACCTGGTCCCTGTTGGTCCTTCACCTGCTATGTGCTGCCAGCCTCTTTTGCACCTGCGACCAGTCATCTACCAGCCAAGCAACTGCCCACATGCTGTCTGCCAAGTCCAGGGTCTGCTGCTGCCATCTGCTGTTTTGGCCATCTGACCCATCTCTGGCGAAGCACCTGCTACTTACCTATATAATCGGCTGAACACCTTACAGGTGCTCATACCTCGCTGTGAACTTGCGGTCACTTTCTCATCACCAGTGGTTCTTGAGACGTGGCTGTAAGAGAGGCCTCCCTCGATACGTCAGGCTCTGCTATGAGGTATGTGACAAGGCGAAGACACAGACAGCAGCAAAAACTGTCAGTGGTTCTAACTCTATTGCACTCTATTAAAAACTTAAAAAAAAGTTAGTTATACTTTAATGAGTATGCCATAAGGAAACAAGGAAAAGCCGCCATTGTGTAAAAAATTTAACTTTTATTAAAATACTACCTCTTCCACAATACCCACTCACATTGTAAAGAGCTATGCCTTGCACAAAGATAAAATCACTTTATTTATAATTTTGTGGAATCTCTTTGATGCATGACAACTTTTTCAGCACTGACACTTTAATGATATATTGGACTTTATGAGCTTTGTTTTTTTATTTTTATATTTTATAGACCTTTAGTTTTATTTTTTGTGATTGCGTCAATGAATTTTATGTGATAAGGTCTTCTGTATAATTAGTTATTTGCATAAAAAAAATTTGCCTTCAGTTTTAGTTCACCTTTTGACAAAAAATAATAAATGCATATTTTTTTACAGGTAAAAAAAAATGTGCATTTATTATTTTTTGTTGCAGGAGCCTGTAAAGCATTGCACCAGCAATCAGCAGATTGCTGGTGCCAGGCAGGTCTCCCGCAGACCTGTCAGTATATCTGTTTGCCTGTGCAGCATGTCAATGAACTACTATGGTGCTCCACAGTGCCGTGGTAGTTCATTGAGAAGGCTAAGGCAGTCGGGACTCATAGTCTATTCATTCACAGAACTCTGTGAATCAACGATGCTGCCACTTGGGTGGAGCCCCAATCGACCGTGCTGTTTTTGAAAAGTGACAGCTAGTACAGGGAACTTCTCCTTGTATGGCTGTCACAAGGGGGTGGACATGTAACATGTTCCCAAATGTGAACTTATCCTTTAAATAAATGTAATATATTTTGTTTTCGATACAAGGATTGGTACCTTTACATACATTTGAGTAATATTCCAAGTAGATTTTTCCCAAGATGTAAGATCTGTTAATTATCATCTGCTATATGACAGATACACTACTGACCTGAACATAGACACATCCATTTCCTGTGGCAGTGATTGTATATATTCCTGCAGTATCTGGTAAATGTTCTTTTTGTAAAAGCAGGCGGTTTGTCCTGTCCACATGAAATTGCCTCTGGAACCCAGACAATGACTTAATGGACACAGTGAGATCTATTGTGTCCCTGTAAGTAGCTTTAGCATATTTGGTAAAAGCCTGAAGTCCAACCACCATATCCTGTTAAAAAATGTCAATATATAAAGCCTGCAGATGACTTAGATTTAGTTACTCTAACCAACAAAACACTACTGTATCATGCAACAATTTGATTTCCAGTATAGGTAACATGACTGTCACTAAAAATACAATTATTTAAATAAAAAACAAACAAGTACAAAAAAAAAACAGTATACTTAAAGATGCATTTACATTATGCAACCCTAAAATAAAATACTGAATCAAATGAATCAAGAAGGATTTTTAAAACCGCATTGCTAACTTAGGACTATTGAATACCCAATGTTTAAATAAGACTCTGGGCAAACATGAATTACATTACATGACAGCTAGCACAGAATATTACAGCAGTAGAAAAGTATATAACCTGAGTTAAGTAGAATCCACCCTGGGGTTTCTGCTTTTTCACCATCCAGCTGACAATGCTTGATGCCTCCTCAATATCTTTATGTGAAGCGGCCTCATCTGATAGTATAGCGAGGAGAACGTAGGCTGATATCTCCACACCACCATGACCACTGCTATCCGATGTCCAGTATTTGGTCCCAGCTGAGAAAAAACAAGCACACCACACACTCAAAAGGTAGAAATCAACCAAGACGCTATGTGGTAGACATTATAAGCTCATCTAAGTAGGCCACATTTCAAAAAAGGTTCACTTATATTGTGGTGTTTTCAAAAATACAACGCTGCCAGAATTGCATTATTGTAATCAAATGCATTATTAGATGAGTCATGAAAAAATGTATAATGCCATTGCTAGTTGCCTGGTGATCATACTAATCCTCTTACTTCAATATTTTAGAGTCAGTGACCTGAAGCAAAGTATGCCATTATGGACTTTTATCTGACTTTCCTGATCTGCATACTTGTTCCAATTCAGGTGTCCTTTTATGAAACAGAGATCAGCGGCGATCCTAAGGATTGTTCTCCACTGATCATCTCAGCACACAGATGGCCAGTGTATGAAGGAGCGATGTCAGCCCTTCACTGGCGATCTGTGTTCTCCCTCCAGATTCTCCAGCCCAGAGCTGGAGAATCGGAGGAACCGCAAACGAAGCAGCGGTAATTTACTGCAGGGAAGCTTAAATAATGTCTCAACCCATTTTGATATATAGCATTTACAATTCCAAAAAAGTTGGCACACTGTAAAATCTACATAAAAACACAATGCAATCATTTGCAAATCTCATAAACCCTTATTTTATTCACAATAGAAAATAGAAACCTCATTAACCACTTGCCTACCGGGCACTTTCATCCCCTTCCTGCCCAAACCAATTTTCAGCTTTCAGCGCTATCACACTTTGAATGACAATTGCGCGGTAATGGTGGTATTTAATTGTCACTGGGTTTTTTTTATTTTTATGCACTGTAAACGAAAAAAAAGAGCAAAAAATAAAAAAAAGGTTTTCTTTGTTTCTATCATAACATTTTGCAAACAGGTAATTTTTCTCCTTCACTGATGTGCATTGATGAGGCTGCACTGATAGGCAGCACTGATGGGCACTGATAGGCAGCACTGATGGGCACTGATGAGGCGCCATTGTGGGCATTTATGAGGAGGCACTGATGATGTACTGATATGCAGCAATGATGGACATTGATAGGCAGTGCTGCTGGGCACTGGCTAATAGCACCAACTGGAGGCACTGAATGGCAGCACTGATAGGTGACACTGCTGGGTGGCATTGATAATCAGCACCCTGATTATCAGTGCAGATCTCCCCTGCCACATTTGCTGGTTATCAGCAGTACTTTACTCACGGTGTAACAGTGTGAGGGAAGTGCTGACGATAACCGGTAAGTGTATTTACTTTGTGATCTGTGTCATTGGATACAGCTGATCACATGGTAAAAGGCTGCTGTGATTGGTCTTTTAGCTCATTACGTGATCAGCTGTGTACGTAAGACACAGCAATCATAGACAGGGTTGGGTGCACGCCGCTGGGGGCACGCAGGGGGCAAGTTCTGGGAGGACGTCCATGGACGCCCTCCCAGAAATGGATAACAGCGCTGTAGCCGTATTTTGGCTATAGCACGTTTGGGAAGCAGTTAAATGTTTAAACTGAGAATATGTCCCAAAAAAGTTGTGACAGGACTATGCTTACCATGGTGTAGCATCTCATTTTCTTTTAATAACACTCTGTAAACATCTGGGACTGCTGTCCCATTCTTGTCTGATATAGGATTCTAACTGCTAAACAGTCCTGGGTCATCTGTCGTAGTTTTCATTTCAAGATGTGCCAAATATTTTCAATTGGTAAAAAGGTTTGGACTACAGGCAGACCAGAAAATATTTTTGAATTTGGTACATTATTAGTGCTACATTGTAAAAGTGGTGCTGTTACAGTGGAATAAAACCCAAAAACATTTATCATATTGCAGCTTACCATTTCTTATATGTGATGGCTGCATTCCTTTTCTTTTCTAGGCTTTCTTATAGTTACATCTGGTGATCCAGCCATTAAGTCTGTTGTTTTTCAAAAGAAGCAGCTCTCTAGCATAATGTTACAGAGATGAAAACAACATTTAACACTAGCAAGGGTGCGTACAATAATCAGCTTTTATTTATGTAAAACACCTATCCCAAAAGGAAAAAACATTTGTTGTTCAAAGTATTATCCAGAGCTTGGCTTCAGATTGTTAGTGTATTTAAATCTGCTAGTACATCACTTTTCTCCCCCCAGACTGACAATGCTGCTGTCCAAAGGTGCCCCCGTGTGCCTTCATCCAGAGTGGAGGCACTCTAATACAGGAGGTGTATTACTGGCCACATCACCAGGTGAAAACAGAGGAAAAAAAGACAAAAAAAAAGTTGAATCTGCCGCATGTGTTAGTAAAGTTACCGAAATGAACAGCAGGGATTTTAAAATCTGGTGCAGGCCATTTCAAAGGGGATTTATTGAATTCTCCCAACTGTGTATCTGTGTCAACCACCTCCATTACATTACACTGCAGGGCACCCTGCATCATGGAAGCCAAACTTTGTTTCTCAAGGTTAATTAAAATCTCTGCACATATACCTGACAGGTAGGGATTGGATTTTCCCAGGCGTTTGGGAAGCGGTAAAAACGCTTCCCAAATGCCTGTCTGCCGTTTGCAAACAAAGCTAGTGTGAACGTAGCCTAACAGCCTGGGCAAGAGACAGTGGGTCAAATTTAGGTCAGGCTGAGGGTTCTGCAGATCAGTTCCTTTGTATCTTCCATTGCTCTAGAAACTTGGAGAAGATTCTAGAAGTAGTGGACAGGGGTGAGGAGGGGCTGGCTTGCACACTTAGAGGACTCTGGCCAATCTCAAAGCAGGAAACTTGGCATGGGGCCAAGGCAGACTGAGTGTGACTGAGCATGCTCAGCAGCAGGAGCATTCAGGTGGAAGATGGAGTGAGAGGCTGAGATGTAGGAGCCTGGGAGGGGGCCCAGTGGGAAGTGGCCTACCTCCAGGCAGAGTTGCAGTTCCCTTGGGTATCCCATACACCCCTCAACCCCACCCAAGTTCAATACCCCTAATAAAACTTAAAAAAACAAAAAAAACTTAAAAAAACAAGCTCAAGGACTGTTTCCAGAATGCAAGTCTGTGAAAAATGCATGTTGCCTGTTTGTGCAGTACTATAGGGGGACCCAGAATTTCCAGTACTATAGGGGGACCCGAATACTCAGCAACTCCTAAGAGGATAGTGCTACATAAGCACTGGGCTAAGAGATCCAGGGATTGTGGGATATGTAGTCTCTACACAGGAAGTGTCAGTTCTCAGACAATAGAGGACTTGCAATAACCTGTTATATGCCTCATGTTTAAACACAAACAGAAACTTCTGACACAGGAATGTGAAGATTTACTCTACTATAGGCTGTGCATACAGGGCAACAAATGACACCATGAAACTACCCGATCAGTGCACATCATATGTAGGTGGAATACACAAGGTTTAGAATGCCTTTTACAGGGTAACTGGTATCTAGGAAGCAGCTTCTTACTACTAGATATGTAATATCAACGTGCTTTTGTTTGGGGAGGCTTAAATAGATTAAAGATAGGAAAAAAAAAACAGGTGATGGTGGATCCCCCACTTCCATTTTTGGGGGCATTACAAATTCATCAGAATTCTGATAAGAATCTGGAAGGATGGGAGTTCTTTACATCCTCTGATGGAGTTTGAGTGGCTGTGCTCATCTTCGACTTCTCTCTGAAATGGCTTACTGATCTCAGTAAAAACTGTTACACACCTGTCTGATCATCCTCCTCCTGCGTACCTTGTGAAATGGGAAGCAGATTTGGACACAGCTTTTACGGAACAACAGAAAGAGAGGATCCTGAAGCAAACTCATTGGTCTCTATTGCAAGCTGATACGTGATCCCCCGAACATTACATCAGTTCTTGATGCAGTCCTCGCCAAGATGTTGTCAATGTCAGCAACAAGAGAGCCTTATGCTACATATGCTTTGGAGCATTTCTGTACTACGCACCTGGAAGCAGGTGGGGACATAACTTTCAAGCTAACAGATGTCAACTTGGGGAGTGACCCAGCAGCCTTCCTTCTACATCTCACCCACTCTTGACAAAACGTTATAAACATTCCCTGTAGATGCACCTGCTAAAACCTACCATGGCATGTATCCTTTACTGGGAAAAAAAAACCAGTGGCACCTCTAATCATCCTCTTGCTATGGAAGATTAAAGAAATTGCCATTAAGAAAGTTCCATGCACTGATGTCTTTGGCTGACCTCTAATCTCCGTGGAGCTCTGATCCTAACTGCCTACCTGCACTATATGGAGGTACTGGGTGGAAGGCTTCCCCCAGGGGCCCCCATGCCTTCTGACACCTCCCCCCTTTTGTTCTCTTCTTTGTCCCCTCTTGTCTCTCTCTCTCCCTACTTTGTTCCTGCTTGTCTTCTTTTCCCATTTCCAGACTTCATGGTAATACTTTTTTATACCTTTTCCTTTGATTTTTCATACTATTGTCAATACGATCTCACACGCTAAGGGCTATTTTTCTGTTCTGCCCCTACTTTAACTGTTGTTTGTTTGCCTGTTCCCCACGCCAATGGGATATGTAGCTATATTTGGTAAGAATGATACTCATTACTGTGTATTTTCACCCTTAGTTTCTGCACTTTTTTGGCCCAACTTATTGTTTTTTTGGAATTGGCAATTTTGTGTTGTCTATGCACTTACATTATAGGCAGGGCATTTTATTTCTGCCTTTTTGTTTGTTTTGTTTGTCCCGTAGTGACATAAAGGCTGTTGGAGGAAACCACAGAGTGTAACAGAAGTGACAGTTGCCCTTCTTTCTTAGGGTAATTGTAACGGATCTATGCTGCACCTGAGCACCACAAACCAAAAATGCTATTTAATTCATTTTTAATATTAAAATCAAACTCCGTGTCTCTGTGCTTTATTTTGCTTAGAAATCACTTTGAAACCCCCCCCCCCCCCCAGCATTTCTGGCTGTGGCCATGTTCAGTAAGGGGAGACAATGCATGTATCAGTCACTTCCTGGAATCCATCTACCCTTAGTTCAGGCACACAGGAAGGAGGGTGTGTTTAGCTGAGAAAGTCCCTCCTCCCCTCCTGAAGTTTCCTAGGATAAATTACATAATTTTTCTAGGCCTTGAAATCAGCAAGTAACTAAGAAAATGTAAAAAAAAAGTTTAAAACAATTATATATGATATGTTTTCCTATCTATTTGCCAATGCTAGCAGCATAAGGATTAAACATTTTTAATGTTGATTGAGAGAGTGTTGAGAGAAGTTCCGTCCAAAACTAGAATTTTGGTCTTTCACTAGAGAGCTTTATCACCTTACATGTCCTGCATCACTAACGGAATCCAGATGTGAACTCTCTGCTCTTGAAGTTCTGGATCTGTATAGTTTCTTCTGGAACACCCCAAGGTTGTCAGAAACAGAGCCAGGAGCTAAACAGGGAGATTTTACTGCAGGAGTCCCCAATGAATAAATGAGTCCATCATATGACATGGCCCACTAGGCCACACCTATAAGTGGATTAGGACCTTAATATTAACCTACCCTTTAACCACCTCCCGCCCGCCATATAGTAATATGACGGGCGCAAGGTGGTTCTCTCGTTCAGCGCATGCGCGGCTCAGGGAGCGCGCAGAGCGGCGATCGGAAGTGCGCTGTGTCCCTCGGACACAGCGGATCACCGATCACGGAAAGAGCCGAAGATGTTGGCTCGGTCATGTGATCAGCTGTGTCCAATCACAGCTGATCACATGTAAACAGGGAAATACCGGTTATCAGCATTTCTCTTCTCTCGAGCTGTCACGATGACAGCTCAAGAGGAGAGGAGAGCCGGTAATCGGCTTTCTGCGGAGGGGAAGCCCCAGCAGTGCCACCTGTCAGTGTCCATCAGTGCCTTATATCAGTGCTCATCAGTGCCTCGTGCCAGTGCCCATCAGTGCCACATATCAGTGCCTACCAGTGCACATCAATGCCACATATCACTGCCCATCTGAGCTGCCTTTCAGTGTCACCCATCAGTGCCAATCACTGCCACCTATCAGTAGTGTCAGTCAGTGCTGCCTATCAGTGCCAGTCAGTGCTGCCTATCAGTGCCAGTCAGTGCCGCCTATCAGTGCCATGTATCAGTGCTGCCTTTCAGTGCCCATCAGTGATGCCTGTCAATGCCCATCAGTGCCACCTACCAGTGCCTCCTCATCAGTGCCCATCAGTGCCACCTATCAGTGTCCATCAATGCAACCTATCAGTGCCCATCAGTGCAGCCTCATTAGCGCACATCAGTGAAGGAGAAAAATCACTTATTTACAAAATTTTATAACAAAAACTAAGAAAAAACATTTTTTTTTCAAAATTTTCAGTGGTTTTTGGTTTGTTTAAGAAAAAATAAAAAACCAAGAGGTGATTAAATACCACCAAAATAAAGCTTTATCTGTCACAAGAAAATGATAAAAATTTCATATGGGTACAGTGTTGTTTGACCGCGCAATTGTCATCAAAGTGCAACAGCGCTGAAAGCTGGAAATTGGCCTGGGCAGGAAGGGGGTATAAGTGCCCTGTAGGCAAGTGGTTAAGGTGATTACAAATATAATCTTGTAAATTTATTACCTGTTTTTTCAGACTTTTTTTCTAGGCTCTCCAGCATCTGTTTTCTCAGCTCCCCATCTCCCGATAAGGTAAAGGCATAGGCCATCAGAGCCTGGGTGTACGTAGAGTTTACTGTTTCAACTGAATCCTTCAAACAATTTAGTGCTTTATCCATCAGCCTGTCCTGTAAATAAATCACAGTATGAGGGCCTGTTCACACATTTATACTGCAGAAAATTGTGTAAAGCCACACATTTTAACCAGCATTACTGCAAAAAACATCAGCGCATACCATTAAAAGTGGTGAGATGGCATTCATTGTTAACAGCAACCCAACAAACTCAACAGCCATGGCCAAGGCAAGGAACAATGCAGCACAACTCTCATGGGACATTGTTTAAGTACATCCATTATGAATTACAGCAAATATACAGGTGTATTTGGTAATACACGATACAGTAACCCACAGCAACTGAGCCTAAATAAAAAATCTCAAATGTGTGCCTCACATCCTATCCCAGTGACACTCTGTCAAACTTTAGCACGCTGGATGTCACTATGACAATGTGGAGAGAAAATCTCCACAACGTGGATACTTGACAGATATTCTAATCCTTCTCCATGAAAACTAGCAGGAAATGAAAAAAATCTCCTCACACACACAATAATGTAAACCTGACTGAGATTCTAAAACTATCATCTGCTACAGTACCTTGAAAAAGTATTCATACCCATTGACATTTTCCACATTTTGTCATATTACAACCAAAAACATAAATGTTTTTTATTGGGATTTTATGTGATAGACCAACACAAAGTGGTACATAATTGTGAAGTGGAAGGAAAATGATACATGGTTTACAACATTTTTTACAAATAAATATCTGAAAAGTGTGGCGTGAATTTGTATTTAGACCCCTTTCTCTGATACCCCTAACTAAAATCTAGTGGAACCAACTGCCTTCAGAAGTCACCTAATTAGTAAATAGAGTCCACCTGGTTGCAATTTAATCTCAGTATAAATACAGCTGTTCTGTGAAACCCTCAGAGGTTTGTTAGAGAACATTAGTGAACAAACATCATGAAGGCCAAGGAACACACCAGACAGGTCAGGGATAACATTGTGGAGAAGTGTAAAGCAGGGTTAGGTTATAAAAAAAATCCCAAGCTTTGAACATCTCTCGGAGCACTGTTCAATCCATCATCCAAAAATAGAAAGAGTCTGACACTGCAAACCTACCAACACATGACCGTCCACCTAAACTGAAAAGCTGAGCAAGGAGAGCATTAATCAGAGAAGCAGCCAAGAGGCCCATGGTAACTCTGGAGGAGCTGCAGAGATCCACAGCTCAGGTGGAAGAATCTGTCCACAGGACAACTATTAGTTGTCCACTCCACAAATCTGGCCTTTATGGAAGAATGGCAAGAAGAAAGTCATTGTTTAAGGAAAGCCATAAAAAGTCCCATTTGCAGTTTGCGAGAAGCCATGTGGGGGACACAGCAAACAAGTGGAAAAAGGTGCTCTGGTCAGATGAGACCAAAATTTTACTTTTTGGCCTAAAAGCACAATGCTATGTGTGGCGGAAAACTAACACTGAACATCACCCTGAACACACTGTCACCACCGTGAAACATGGTGGTGGCAGCATCATGTTGTGGAGATGCTTTCCTCAGCAGGGTCATAGAAGCTGGTTAGAGTTGATGGGAGGACGGATGGAGCCAAATACAGGGCAATCTTAGATGAAAACCTGCAAAAGACGGGTGGAGCTTCACCTTCCAGCAAGACAAGGACCCTAAACATACAACCAGAGCTACAATGGAATGGTTTAGATCAAAGCATATTCATGTGTTAGAATGGCTCAGTCAAAGTCCAGACCTAAATCCAATTGAGAATCTGTGGCAAGACTTCAGAATTGCTGTTCACAGATACTCTCCAACCAATCTGACAGAGCTTAAGCTATTTTTCAAAGAAGAATGGGAAAAAATTTTACTCTCTAGATGTGCAAAGCTGGTAGAGACATACCCAGACTTTAAACTGTAATTTCAGCAATCAGGTGGTTCTACAAAGTATTGACTCGGGGGCTGAATACAAATGCATGCCACACTTTTCAGATATTTATTTGTACAAAATTTTGAAAACCATTTATCATTTTCCTTCCACTTCTCAATTATGTGCCACTTTGTGTTGTTCTATCACATAAAATCCCAATAAAATACATTTACATTTTTAGTTGTAACATGCTCACCATGCATGAAACAAAGAAGGCGATGCACACCTAGAGAGGTAATCTAGACAGACCAGCCCCCTAGGCGTGCCCATAGAAACCAAACCCTGGTGCAAAAACGCCCACTGCATATCACAGCATATATATAGGAGAAGAGAGGGAGTCGATTTGGCTACATAAAGGAGCAAGGCAACACTTCCTGTGGCCACACTTTCTGTGGTGTTCCCGCCCTCTTTTCTGACATATTTCTGGTCCTGCGGATTGGAACTCTGTCTCATACTGATATGACTCATTTCCGGTGCTCCGTCCTGTATTGAGGCTGTGTATCAGCTTCTTGGTTCATACGTTCCAGGGAATACTACCTGATGGTGTTTTCATTTTTGTTTCTTTTTTAGTGCAGCTTGGTTCCTCAATCAACAATTGGAACATGGTGACTTAGCATTCCAGTGAGTAGTATGGAGATTTTTTTCCATTTGATTACATTACTCATGTTGTTAAATATAGAAATATGACCCTGCTGTAATGATAATGAAAGTTGTCCCCAGGTTTAATTAGCTTTGCATCTACACCAGATGGTTCTGTGTATTGACATTATACTTTTTTTTTACCTTACATTGGTTTTTGCTCTGGCTGTCATTTTGCCATATAAAATTAGAAGGTGTAGCTCTGGTTAGGTCCCGCCTTGTGGGTGTCCACGTGGTGGAAGTGCGGTGTCGACTTCTGATCTGTAGCTGTATAGATGGCTGGCATATTTGGTTCATTCAGCTCTGAGGAAGGGAGTTTAGTTCCCGAAATGCGTCAGTTTTTTTTTAAACCAGGCGTTTCTAGGACGGGACCCAGATATCCCATACCAAAGCATTTTGATATTTGTCTACAATGCAGTTTTGTTTGTGAGCATCCATTTGTTATTTTATATTAATACATTTTGTATCACGGTAATGCACGAGGAGTGTGTGCCCTCGTGTGTTTTATACAGTAAGTTGTACCTTTTTATTTGCAGTCTTCTCTACAGTCATTCAAAGTCCAGAATTCATACAGCTTGTCTGATCTTTCAGAAAGCAAGGGACAGGGAGTTGAATTTACACTCTGCATAGCTCATAGATGATTGGAGGGAATGGACACACTGCCCTTCACAAAGCACACAGGAACAGAGCTGAGGTTGAGGCAAGTACACACTATATAGGGATATGATTTCTTCATATTTTATGCCAGAGGCTTACAACCACTTTAAGTGAAAAGCACATACAAATTGGCAATACACAAAGGGGAGATTTAAAAATGATGGTGTGTTTATTCATTTATAAAGCAGATTGAGAAAACAGTCACATGACTAACTCACCCAATTACAGAGCTATCTCTGCTGCACAAAGCAGAGAACATTCTCTGGGGTATTGAATGCTCCACACCACAGCCTGCATTTTATGGATGGGCTGTAAAATTTGGGCTGCAGTTAGGACACCTCTGATAGATACAGTTGTGTTCAAAATAATAGCAGTGTGTAGAAAAAAGTGAATATAGCTCAAAATCCTTCTAAAAGCTTTTATTTCCATACACAAAAATGCATTGGGAACACTACACATTCTATTCCAAATCAAAACATGAAGAAAAATATATCAAATTTGTGTTGTTCCTCTAAAAAAATTGAAGTGTATATTAGACTGTTCAAAAAAATAGCAGTGTTTGTATTCTTCTTTACAAACTCAAACATTCATTATATAAACTGAAAAATGTTTGAAGATTTTGCTTTCCTTTGAATCACTTAATTAATATTTAGTTGTATAAGCACTGTTTCTGAGAACTGCTGTACATCTGTGTTGCATGGAGTCAACCAACTTCTGGCACTTGTGAACAGGTATTCCAGCCCAGGATGATTGCACTACATTCCACAGTTCTTCTCTATTTCTTGGTTTTGCCTCAGAAACTGCATTTTTGATGTCACCCCACAAGTTTTCTATTGGATTAAGATCCAGGGATTGGGCTGGCCACTCCATAACGTCAATCTTGTTGGTCTGGAACCAAGATGTTGCACGTTTACTGGTGTGTTTGGGGTCGTTGTCTTGTTGGAACACCCATTTCAAGGGCATTTCCTCTTCAGCATAAGGCAGCATGACCTCTTCAAGTATTCTGATGTATTCAAACTGATCCATGATCCCTGGTATGCGATAAATAGGCCCAACACCGTAGTATGAGAAACATCCCCATATCATGATGCTTGCGCAACCATGCTTCACTGTCTTCACAGTGTACTGTGGCTTGAATTCAGTGTTTGGGGGTCGTCTGACAAACTGTCTCCGGCCACTAGACCCAAAAAGAACAATCTTACTTTCATCAGTCCACAAAATGTTGCGCCATTTCTCTTTAGGCCAGTCAATGTGCTCTTTGGCAAATTGTAACCTCTTCAGCACATGTCTTTTTTTCAACAATGGGACTTTGCGGGGGCTTCTTGCAGATAGCTTGGCTTCACATAGGCGTCTTCTAATTGTAACAGTACTCAGAGGTAACTTTAGACCTTCTTTGATCTTCCTGGAGCTGATTGTTGGCTGAGTCTTTGCCATTTTAGCTATTCTTCTATCCATTCGAATGGTAGTTTTTCGCTTTCTTCCACGTCTTTCAGGTTTTGGTTGCCATTTTAAAGCATTTGCGATCATTTTAGCTGAGCAGCCTATCATTTTCTGTACTTTTTTATGTTTTCCCCTCTCCAATCAACTTTTTAATCAAGGTACGCTGTTCTTCTGAACAACCCATTTTCCTCAGAATTTCAGAGAGAAATGCACTGTAACCAGCATGTACAACATTTGCTGCCTTCCTTCCTTAAATAAGGGCAATATTTGCCACCTGTTTTTCAAAGAATGAATGACCTCACTAATAGAACTCCACACTGCTATTATTTTGAACATGCCCCTTTCAATTAGTGATTCAATTACACAGAATCAGCAGCATGCATGCATGTCATGACTGTTGGGTCTGTTGGATTTCTATTACTCTACTACACCTGCTAGTAAATTATTTGCCATGTAGAAATATAATTTCTACCAAAAACAGTGATTGATCAGGTCAGTGATGTCTGACTGCTATTATTTTAAACACAACTGTATATCCACTCTCTATTATAAACAGGCCCCTAAGATTCTAAATGGTTAATTAAACCCGTCTTGCCAGTTACCTGATAATAATACAGCATCCTGATTAATTAAATTTGAGTAAGGTTGGCTAAGCTATTACAAACAAAGTGGAACTAAAATCCACCATACTTACCTTAGCTCCAACTTTCCAGTGCCCGCAAACTCCCTTGCCAGTGACAACACCTTCTCCCCGACTTCTTACAGGTCTTCGGCCATCTTGATTGGCCAA
This sequence comes from Staurois parvus, assembly GCF_062004578.1. NCBI lineage: Eukaryota > Metazoa > Chordata > Amphibia > Anura > Ranidae > Staurois > Staurois parvus. Next base: position 10,362,069 of record NW_028318321.1, read on the forward strand.
CATGGGATCATGTAACACCGCCACATACGCACGAGTTCAGTCAGCCTGGCACACAGGGACTGTGCCAAAACCAGGGCTTTTTTCTCAAAAAACAGGTGCAGGAACTCTCCCCTTCTGAGTCACTTCTTGTCTCCGCCCCCCTACCCACCTCCGAGCACCTTCACTTGGTTCCACCCCCTACTCACTTCCCAGTACCACTCATTTTAAGGAATACAGAGCCAAGTATAATTTCGTGGTGCTAAAGAATTTGTATGGAATGTGTTAATGATAACAAGAAAAGAAGAAAAATAGATCCCCCCGTGACCAGTAGCATTAAACCCCCCAACAGCAAAAGATTTCTCCAGCAACCATGGAACCCTAAAACAAAATTCCACCCAAGCAACAATAAACCCCTTAGCATCTACAACAGATCTCACAGCAGCCAACATCAATAGACTCTCCAGCAGCTAGCAACAATAGACCCCTCCCTCAACAGTAGATCCATTCCAGGAACAACTGACGTTCACCAACAATAAATCCCCACCAGCAACAATAGACCACCACACAGAAATAGATCTTATTCAGTGACAATAGGTCCCCCAGCAGCCAGCAACAACAGATCCTCCAGCACACCCCGACACCCCTTGACTTTACAAACTTTCAGTGCTGGAGGTGCCGGAAGTGCGTTCCTGCTGGCAAAAAGCGCTGGCCAAAACTGTCAACATATACTGAGCTGTGACTGCAAAGCTCAGCATACATTTTAAAGAAGACTGCGAGCAGGCAGGTAGGTTTATTTTATTACAGAAGAGACATTTAGGGGTTTATTTACTAAAGCTAAAGAGTCCAAAATCAGACTCCCTTCTGCATAGATACCAATCAGCTTCTAACCTCAGCTTGTTCAATGAAGCTTTGGCAATGAAACCTGGAAGCTGATTGGTTTCTATGCAGAAGTGAGTCTGATTTTGCACTCTCCAGCTTTAGTAAATAAACCCCTTAATGTCTTTGCAATTTTTGTAAAGTTAGATTTTAGTTCTGCTTTAATAATTTAGTCACTGGATAACAAGCTCATTAACTGCACCAGAGAAATTACTCTCCGCAAAAAGAGAACTCACATTGAACACTTTCCTGTATTCCAGAAAGGTTATTGTAATGTATGCTGTAAGTGTCACCTCATCTTCACCCCCTTCCTGAAAAGACAAAGAAAATATAATGAGAACATTTAAATATAGTTACTGATAATACAACAGCTTATAAAACATCCAATAAAAAAACCCTCCACTACCTATTTTGCTCAGCCAGAGTGGTTCCTTTGGAATGCCTTGTGGTATGTTTTCTTTGATAAATCCCAATTCCAGCTTCCCCCTTTCCACCTTACTGCACCCTACCCACACCTAAATTTTATTAAATCAAAGTATACATACCCTTAATTTATGACATATGAGTGCCAATATACTGTTGCCTTTCTGTCATCTTGAACCAGTCCGCCCATTCTCCTCTGACCACTGTCATCAACAAGGCATTTTCATCTACACAACTGCCGCTTACTGGATATTTTCTCTTTTTTGGACCATTCTCTGTAAATCCTAGAGATGGTTGTGTGTGAAAATCCCAGTGGACCAGCAGTTTTTGAAATACTCAGACCAGCCTGTCTGGCACCAACAACCATGCCACATTCAAAATCACTTAAATCCCCTTTCTTCCCCATTGTGATGCTCAATTTGAACTTCAGCAAGTCAATTTCACCATGTCTAGATGTCAAAAATGCATTGAGTTGCTGCCATGTGATTGGATGATTAGCAATTTGTTACCAAGCAATTGAACAGGTGTACCTAAAAAAGTGGCCAGTGAATGTGTATGGCCTTACACTGTGAGCCCAGGCTGTATGACAACACTAACTCAAAAGGGTTTGTCCACATTCCCAAAGAGTGGAGCAGTGACCAGAATCAGAAGAGTACTGCTTTTTGATTTTCTATTTTATTTTAAACACAGGAAAGGAAGAAAAGTGGGGTCTGGCTTGAAATAACATACTTTTTGCTATGGCATGTCCATGAGAGTGTTAAATAATATCTGTCAAAATTTTTGATATATTACAATATGCAGAAAGAATATATTATTTCAGAAATAGTATTTTTTTATTAATTAAAACTATGTATGCCTAGTCTTGAGAAAAGTATCCAGTAAGTCCAATGTCACCAGTCTACTGCAGGAAGAAAAAGACATTTCCCAAATCTCATAGTGATCGCCCAGTGGTACTGCTGTAACAACTGCACTGGATGCAGAAAAGCATGTTTTCAGTTCTGTTCCTGACTAGACTGTTCTTTTAGTGGTAAGGAGGGATCAGGAGAACCCACAGAAATCAAGCTGGGCAGATACTGCAGATACTTTAAAGCCCACAAAAGTCCAATTCAGACCACAAAGTATGAACTGAGTCATTCAGCCCAGAACATCCCTGAGACAGCAGCTTATTCTAGAATGCAAACTCTGGATGAAGGCACCTTCATTCCAGACAAAAGCAGACAAAGGCATTGTCAAGGTAAGGCAAGGAAGAAAGTGCCATACAAAGAACTTTGCTACTGGTGCTACCAAGTTGTATGGCAACCACCTATTCCTATGGAGCCACTGAACCAGCACTAGAATCAGACAACTAGCATTTTTAGAGTTCAGCAGTGGTAGCCATTTGAGCTCTCTAATTTTTTTTTTTTTTTAGACAACAGATTATTCTGATGAATACTGCATTTTTTTAATCAAACAAAAATGTTATAGCATAATTTATCAGTGCTTAGTCTTATAAAAAAAAGTGTGTAAATGTGTTTACCGTTAAGTAATCTTGAAAAATTGACCCAACTTTTTCAAAGCAGCCATTGTCTCGTTGCAGTTGGCTCAGCCATCTCACAGCATCTTCAATATGCTTCTCCTGGATGTAGATGAGATCTTGAGCATGAACAAATGACCTCAACGTGAAGGCAGTGAGCCTACAATATGTGATAGCGAGATATCATCTTAAAGATTACACAGCACTTTTAGGGTTAATATACATGAATAGGTTTAGATTGTAAACTCCACGAGCAGGGCCCTCACATTCCTTCTGTATTGAAAGTATTGTAATTGTACTGTCTCCCTTATATTGTAAAGCGCTGCGCAAACTGTTGGCGCTATATAAATCCTGTATAATAATAATAATAGGTTAGACATGCAAGGTTACCAAGTGCTTCATACTGTAAGTACCTTTTCCAGCATTAGTACCCCTTTTCTGATGGGACTTTTTTTCTGGTGATGTTCTTGTATAAATGCAAAACAGATGTGAATTGTATGAAATCCTTTTATTTGCACTAACAGTTCATTTTTCCAGACAAGCCTTTGAGAGACCTAATCTTTTCATCTGCTTCTAGAAAACCTAAATCTCCCCCTGTATCAGTATTGCTTGAGTGGAAAGAAGGGAGTGGAGGGGTTGATTTACTAAAGGCAGATAGACTGTGCACTTTGCAAATTGGAATTGCTTTAGAGCTTAGTAAATGAGCAGAAGCTCTGCTGACTTCCATCATCCAGTCATATGCAAGCAAAAATGCTGTTTTTCTTAAATTTCCTTGCACGTGATTGGGGATTCTTTGTACAGTGGATCTTTAGCTCATTTACGAAGGTCTGGAGCAACTGTACTTTGCAAAGTGCAAAGTCTATTTGTCTTTAGTAAATCAACCCCAGGATCTCTTGAAAGCTTGTCCTGAAACAAGGTCTCACACCTTTTTATCGCCTTATAGAAACGTAGTCTGGTACGTTATGATTTCTAACAGAATTATACTTGGAAATGCCCTAAATAACTTTCTCTCCCAATGTTTCCTGCTCATCCATTCTAGTGCTCTATCTTGGCTGAGTTGAGTAATAGCCACCTACCACTCCCCTCATCACAAGCCTTCACACAGAATTATATTTGACTGGGTATATTACATTTTGGAGTGCACTAGATCTAACACTGGTGCCTCTTGGATTGCACAACCATAAACTCTGTGCAGGTGCTGTTAATAGGAAAGTGAAGAATGAAAGAATGAAGTTTTTTTGCATAATGGGATGGATTTACTAAAAGCAAATAAACTGTGCACTTTGCAAGTGCAGTTGCTCCATATCATAATGAATGAGGGGAAGCTCCCTTGACTTCCATCATCCTATCATGTGCCAGCACTGTCTGTTTGCCTTTCATAAATCAACCCCAATGTCCTTCTGACTGAACATCTATTGATGTGACATCACTTAGGCTCATGAGAAGTTGTGCACAGTAGCCAAACTTAAGAGTAAAATCTGTCCAGTCAGGTACAATGGCTCTCATAAGTATTTTATTTGATGGTGGCTTTGCAATACCAGATTTTACCAGTAGGGATCTTAAATGGCAAATTGCAGGAAATTGCAACATGCTCTAATCTTGGAGCCCCAGACTCCAATAAAAAAGAAAAAAAAAAAAAGAAAGACAAAAGTAAACAATTCTCCCAATCAGCTTCATATTTATAGCTCCTGCACACAGATTACAACGTCATTGGGTCTTAAAGTGACTCTGTCACCTCAGCGTCACTTTTAACCAACAGCCCACCTTTATAGAAAACATGAATATACTTTTCCTGTGGCCTGTGTATTGAACATCCACTGCTTCTCAGTTCTCCAGAGACTGCAATTACTTCTTACTTACACTTCTGGGTATGTGGAATTCTTACTTTCTGTCATTCATCGTGGTCCCTCTCATTGGCTTGTACTCACTACAGGACATAGGAGTTGGAGGAGGAAGCAAGTGTTCAACTTGTCAGATGGTCAAATGCTTGCAGCAGGTAGGGAGCAGAGAAGTGTTGCTTTTCTATACACTTGCTCCCAGAAAGGTAAGTATATAAATATTTTTTTTTACTTGTGACCGGTTTAATAAAAGTGACCCTGTGGTGACATGCTCTCTTTACCAGAAGTACTCACCATGCACTGGGCTTGTATCCATGGAAGACACTGTAAGAACCGTTCACAGTTTTAAACATCAGCTGTCTCTGGTAACCTGTAAAAGGACAATAATTGATACAATAGAAGACTCAGCAGATTATTTTATGTTTTCAGTGCCTTATATAAGGCAGAAAAGATAAATCTAATTTCTATGAGTTCATCTATTAATGGTTTTATTCACAAAGGCCATCGTTGCTCTACTTAAAGACAAACCCAAGCAGACATGCAAAAACATTAGTTAATTTATAACATATGATATAAACGAGCAGTAGATATAAAGCTGCTAGCATCAACGTAAACCTCCTACCCTCTAAAATAAATCTGATAAAAAAGGATGCAGTGCTAAAATAATACAAGTGAAATATGTGCATAATATGTATATATATATAAATGCACTCAAATCTGGGCAAAAATAGATAAAGAACAGAAATCCAAAAATCCTGATGGCCTCGGCGGCGTGAGTGTACATCACGCTGCCGAGGCCATCAGCCATCTTTGGATTTCTGTGCTTTATCAATTTTTGGCCAGATGTGAGTGCATATATATTCATACGTATTACCCATTAAAAAAAATCAAAATACTGCACTATCAAGTACCTTTTTGGCTTTTTATTCCACGAGCCTTCCAGGGTGGATACCAATACATGCTTTGTGGGTCCCTGTCTATCGGTCATGTACATGTGAGGAGATGTCCTTGCAGAGTGTGCGTAAGGTCCACTAATCAACTTGTATGCTGACGTGTGCCAGAGGATTGCCTTTGGTCCTCTCCACATCCAGATGACCATGACGGGATACACCTCTTACACAAATGCGCAAAAATATTGCGCTTCTGGTTAGTGCATTCACATTACCATTCTGTAAGCACTCAAGTCACGGAATTCACGGAATCAGATTATCACTTCAGTGGACTTCATATTTACCACCATAGTCACATGACTATAGTTAATTGATTATTGAATATTGTTTTCACTATTTATATGTCATATTTGGACGATTCACAATATTTTCACCTCTATGCCTGTTGGTGCTTGCACATATTTCACTTGTATTATTTTAGCACTGCATCCTTTTATCAGATTAGTTCATTTATGTATTGAATCAAAATGATTAAACGTTTATTAAATACTAGTGTCTGAATATGTCTTCGACTAGAAGAGGGGAGGGTCAGCATTTCAAGTCAATCAGGGTTCATAACCGCAGTAAAAACAGTTAAGTACTCTCTGTGATACTTTTAATTCCACAAAAACTTTACTGAGTGTTAAGCAAATACAAGAAAATGTGGTATTTCTAGCAGTTTAAATGAAAGAAATGAACAAGGATTCAGGTAGGAAACCTAAATAAATCGATGTTAGTGACTCGTATCCATAGAAAGAGCAAGAGACAGGCCATGAAACCATATTCAAGTAAGAATGGTAAGTATTAATCGAACAATACTAATACTGTAATATCATATTGTCAGTTTACATGGTTCTGGTCGATGTGTTGAGAACCGAGCTCCTGGTGCTAAGTGATGTATTGGGTTTTCTGGGATAATTTGTTGATTTTGTTGATTGGGAGGGGTCATGTCAAAGATTGACTGAGAGAAGGATTGTAGAAGAGGGGACAACATTACGAACGATGGACCCGTGAGCAAGAAAATCTGTTGGGAAAGTGTGAAGCTCAAGCAAGTGGTATGCAACAATGTCAGGGAGGAAAAAGAAGAAAGACGGTAAGGGAGAAGGCTATGTAAGGGAAAAGATGGAGAGAAGCAAGTAAAAAAGAACAAAAAGGGGGGTGGGGGAATGACTGGCTGTGGGAAAAGGGTTAGAGGTAATGGCATGGAGCCAAGGAGGAGGGGGGCTATCGGAAGGATAGAGGGACAGGGGAGGGTGTGTGGGAAAGGGTGCAAATTGTCAATACCCTCCAGCCAACCTCCTAACTCCAAAGCAGGGTGGAGTGTCTGTTAGAAGCTAGAGTCCCTTGGATGAGCAGGAGGGGACAGGAGGATGGCTACTCCATGACTCATGTGGTTAAGGCAGTGTTTCTCAACTCCAGTCCTCATGGACCCCCAACAGGTCATGTTTTCAGGATTTCCCTCAGATGAAACAGCTGTGGTAATTACTAAGGCAGTGAAACTGATCAAATCACCTGTGCAAAATAATGGAAATCCTGAAAACATGACCTGTTGGGGGTCCATGAGGACTGGAATTGAGAAACACTGGGTTAAGGGGAGTTTTCCATTAGCCGTGAGTCTTCTGTCATGTGGAAGTGAAGCCAGCAGACCAAATTTTTTTTGGGGGAGGGGGGGTTGGGGAGTATCATGTGCTATACAAATCAGTTCTTCATATTCTGCTATTTTGTGTAGTTGAGTGAGCCCAATAGATCAGGATACAAAGCTTAGTGGCTCATTTCTAGAAAGAGGAGAGTGGTACATAAGGAACTGTGGTAGGGAAAAATCCAGAGTGTGGGTAGTGATCCGAGATATGACATGGTGAACTTTGGCTCAAAGAAGCAGGCAGGACCACCAAACATGTAGGAGCGTACCAGGTTCTAAGTCACATCTCCAGCAAACGTTAGGAGGCGTATAAGCAAATTTATGAATCTGCACAAAGGTTTTATACCACCTCGATTTTATTTTGTAACCATTTTCCTGAATTTTCACATTAACAGAGCCTTTGAGAATGGTGGTGTGGATATGATCCCATTCCTCAGCAGACAAGTTCAGGGCTAAATACCTCTACCAGGGCGTGCAGGCCTTCCCAACATTAGATGGATCAGCGATTAGGGTGCTGTTGTGGTGCTTTTCTGGAGCAGATGAAATCAATCGTGGTGATATCTCGGGACAATAAAGAGATATGGTCTGGACTACAAAGAAAATGTTGTAATTGAATATAGGTCCAAAAAGGGAATGATATCCTTGCATTTGGGAGGTTAGGGAGTCATAACTCAACTTGTGTATAGGGCCAAATTCCAAAGAAACCAGCAAGGCATCCAGTGGAGAAACGCTGGGTTGAACTGGAGCAGAATTTAGGGGCCTGGAGAAGAAGAAAGTAAGAACTTCTTGCAGGCCTCTTGGAAACAGTGAATGGTGGGGCCTATAAGGGGGTGCTCTAGCAGGAGAGAGGGGATATGTTGGGGGGGGGGGAGCCAGGGCACTGACCCAAGTAGAGAATTGGCAAAGGAGTATTCCAGCCTGACCAAGCCTTTCACCTGGTTGTGTACATTCCAATTGACTATTCTAGGAAGATGGCATGCCCAAAAATATTTACAGAGGTTGGGAAGCCCTATCCCTCCCATCCGCTTAGATAAACCCAGTTGGCTGAAACTGATCTTGAGGCACCAGTTAAACCATAAGAAATTAGGACAGAGTTTTTTTGCATGTGGAGATAAAGGCTGGGAACTGCCTGCAAGAGGTAGATAGATTTACAATGTGTAACTGTTTCCATAGGCAGGGTAACATTTAGCATGTACGATTTTGTGTAGTTGATTTTCACATTAGACAGGGTTTGAAAAAGAGCCAAGTTTTCTAGTAGACTTGGGATTGTAACATGAAGTGCAGTGATGAAAGACTATGTCATCTTCGAATGCAGCAAATTTATGAGTATGACCAGAAACTGATAAGCTCTTAATGTCTGTATTGGCCCTGAGGAGAAGGAGAAGTGGTTCAAGACTCAGCATAAAAAATATTGGCGAAAAGGGGGGCATCCCTGTTGGGTTCCATTTTGGATAGGGAAGGCATTAGACATGTGGCCGTTTACCCATACTTTCGCAGTTGGATTAGAATATACCAGTGGGGATCGAAAGTTTGGGCACCCCAGCTAAAAATTTGTATTAATGTGCATAAAGGAGCCAAGGAAAGATGGAAAAATCTCCAAAAGGCATCAAATTACAGATTAGACATTCTTATAATATGTCAACAAAAGTTAGATTTTATTTCCATCATTTACACTTTCAAAATAACAGAAAACAAAAAAATGGCGTCTGCAAAAGTTTGGGCACCCTGCAGAATTTATAGTATGCACTTCCCCCTTTGCCAAGCTGAGACCTGCCAGTGTCATGGATTGTTCTCAATCATCGTCTGGGAAGACCAGGTTATGTCAATCTTAAAGGTTTTAAATGCCCAGACTCATCTGACCTTGCCCCAACAATCAGCACCATGGGTTCTTCTAAGCAGTTGTCTAGAAAACTGAAACTGAAAATAGTTGACGCTCACAAAGCTGGAGAAGGCTATAAGAAGATAGCAAAGCATTTTCAGATGTCAATATCCTCTGTTCGGAATGTAATTAAGAAATGGCAGTCATCAGGAACAGTGGAAGTTAAAGCAAGATCTGGAAGACCAAGAAAAATATCAGACAGAACATCTCGCAGGATTGTGAGAAAAACAATTAAAAACCCACGTTTGACTGCACGATCCCTCCAGAAAGATCTGGCAGACACTGGAGTTGTGGTACACTATTCCACTATAAAGAGATACTTGTACAAATATGGTCTTCATGGAAGAGTCATCAGAGGAAAACCTCTTCTACGTCCTCACCACAAAAATCATCGTTTGAACTTTGCAAATGAACATATAGAACATATAGCCTGATGCATTTTGGAAACAAGTTCTGTGGACCGATGAGGTTAAAATTGACCTTTTTGGCCGGAATGAGCAAAGGTACGTTTGGAGAAGAAGGGGCACAGAATTTAATGAAAAGAACCTCTGTCCAACTGTTAAGCATGGGGTTGGATCAATCATGCTTTGGGGTTGTGTTGCAGCCAGTGGCACAGGGAACATCTCACGAGTAGAAGGAAAAATGGATTCAATAAAATTTCAGCAAATTTTGGATGGTAAGTTGATGCCATCTGTGAAAAAGCTGAAGTTAAAGAGAGGATGGCTTCTACAAATGGATAATGATCCTAAACACACCTCGAAATCCACGGGGGATTACATCAAGAGGCGTAAACTGAAGGTTTTGCCATGGCCTTCACAATCTCCTGACCTCAACAAAATTGAAAATCTATGGATAGACCTTAAAAGAGCAGTGCGTGACAGACAGCCCAGAAATCTCAAAGAACTGGAAGACTTTTGTAAGGAAGAATGGGCAAAGATACCTCAAACAAGAATTGAAAGACTCTTGGCTGGCTACAAAAAGCGTTTACAAGCTGTGATACTTGCCAAAGGGGGCAGTACAAGATATTAACTCTGCAGGGTGCCCAAACTTTTGCAGACGCCATTTTTTTGTTTTCTGTTATTTTGAAAGTGTAAATGATGGAAATAAAATCTAACTTTTGTTGACATATTATAAGAATGTCTAATCTGTACTTTGATGCCTTTTGGAGATTTTTCCATCTTTCCTTGGCTTCTTTATGCACATTAATACAAATTTTTAGCTGGGGTGCCCAAACTTTCGATCTCCACTGTAGCAACATGATGCATTTGAACATGTGGTCCCTGAGCCCAATACCTAGCATGACTGCTGTCAGTGCCTTGAAAAAGTATTCATACCCCTTGAAATTTTCCACATTTTGTCATGTTACAACCAAAAATGTAAATGTATTTTATTGGGATTTTATGTGATAGACCAACACAAAGTGGCACATTACTGAGAAGTGGAAGGAAAATGATAAATGGTTTTCAAAATTTTTTTACAAATAAATATCTTAAGATGCATTTGTATTCAGACCCCGAGTCAATACTTTGTAGGACCAACTTTCGCTGCAATTACAGCTACAAGTCTTTTTGGGTATGTCTCAACCAGCTTTACACATCTAGAGAGTAAAATTTTTGCCCATTCTACTTTGCAAAATAGCTCAAGCTCTGTCAGATTGAATGGAGAATGTCTGTGAACAGCAATTTTCAAGTCTTGCCACAGATTCTCAATTGGATTTAGGTCTGGACTTTGACTGAGCCATTCTAACACATGAATATGCTTTGATCTAAACCATTCCATTGTACCTCTGGCTGTATGTTTAGGGTTGTTGTCCTGCTGGAAGGTGAACCTCCGCCCCAGTCTCAAGTCTTTTACAGACTTTTACGGGTTTTTTTTGTAACATTGCCCTGTATTTGGCTCCATCCATCTTCCCATCAACTCTGACCAGATTCCCTGTTCCTGCTGAAGAAAAGCATCCCCACAACATGATGCTGCCACCATCATGTTTCACGGTGGTGATTGTGTGTTCAGGGTGATGTGCAAAGTTAGTTTTCTGCCACACGTAGTGTTTTGCTTTTAGGCCAAAAAGTTCAATTTTGGACTCATCTGGCCAGAGCACCTTCTTCCACATGTTTGTTATGTCCCGCACATGGCTTCTCACAAACTGCAAATGGGACTTCTTATGACTTTCTTTCAACAATGGCTTTCTTTTTGCCACTTTTACATAAAGGCCAGATTTGTGGAGTGCACGACTAATAATTGTCCTGTGGACAGATTCTCCCACCTGAGCTGTGGGTCTTTGCAGCTCCTCCAGAGTTACCATGGGCCTCTTGGCTTGTTCTCTGATTAATGCTCTCGTTGCTCGGACTGTTAATTTAGGTGGATGGCCATATCTTGGTAGGTTTGCACTGCCAGACTCTTTCCGCTTTCGGATGATGGATTGAACAGTGCTCCGTGAGATGTTCAAAGATTGGGATATTTTTTTATAACCTAACCCTGCTTTACACTTCTCCAAAATGTTATCCCTGACCTGTTTGGTGTGTTCCTTGGCCTTCATGATGCTGTTTGTTCACTAATGTTCTCTAACAAACCTCTGAGGACTTCACAGAACAGCTGTATTTATACTGAGATTAAATTACACACAGGTGGACTCTATTTACTAATTAGGAGACTTCTGAAGGCAATTTTTCCTCTAGATTTTAGTTAGGGGTATCAGAGTAAAGGGGGCTGAATACAAATGCACGCCACACTTTTCAGATATTTAGTTGCAAAAAGTTTTAAAAACCATTTATCAGTTTATTTCCACTTCACAATTATGTGCCACTTTGTGTTGGTCTATCATATAAAATTCAACAAAAAATACATTTATGTTTTTGGTTGTAACATGACAAAATGTGGAAAATTTCAAGGGGTATGAATACATTTTCAAGGCACTGTAGTCACAGGCCACTCTGTCAAATGGCTTCTCCACATCCAAAAGACAGAAAGAACCTTTGATGGTTTGAGGTGGTCAGCCAATATTGTAAATTCAAAGCTCTGATGGTATTATCCTTGGATTCCCTGCCTGCTATAAAGCCTACTTGGTCTTGGCGATGATAGAAGTGAGTAACGGGATCAGTTGGTTAGCCAGATTTTTGGCATAAAGTTTGACATCCATGTTTAAGAGTGATATGGGTTGATAGTTGGCCATGGAAGCTGGGTCTTTGCCCTCTTTTGGAATGACTGTAATATGTGCTAAACAGGATTCTGTGTGTTGATGGTTCAGCACATGAAAGGGACTGGAAGGCATGCAAATAAGGAGAAGCCAGGATGTCAGTAAAGTTTTTCCCAGGTTTATGTTATGTGATTGCCCCCTCGAATTCGTCCAAGGAGATTGGGCAGTCAAGTTTTTTACCCTCCTCAATCGGGATGGGTTTAAGTCCAGATTGCTGTATGAAGGGAGTTCTGGGTTTGCAAAGGTATGGTCAAGAGAAGGTAAGTTGTACGGACTTGTGTAAAATTGTTCAAACTGAGTCACGATATCCGCAAGGTTTGCTGAAAGGTTTCCTTGGCTTGTGCTTTTTTATGGGCCATTTCAGAAGTCTTGACGCGATCAGTCAAACTTGAGATGGTTGCCTGTTTCATTTCCTAGAAACAGCCTGAGCCATTTGTTCCCCTCTTATAACGCATTTGTGAGCTTTCCACTTTATCAGTGGGTTGACGCCAGGGGTGCCATTCTCCTGGAGATATTCACGAATACACGTACAAATCGCAGCTTCTCTGCATTTATCCATTAGAAGTGACGAGTCTAAACGCCAGATCTTTGTTTGAGAGAATTTGTCTGAAAAGGCTAAGGTGAGTGAGATTGGATGATGGTCAGAAAAAAACATGGGTTCAATAGTGGCATTTAAAAAGAGAAGTGGAGTGTGGATGTGTGGGCGGCCAGCATGCATGGTCTGGTGCTAGCTCCGCACACCCCCGGCACTGAATAATCCAGTACCTGGGCACCGAGCCCCATGAACACCGGGATCTTCTCCAGTCCGGGACCAGACCCCTGGAGCTTTACAATTATGCCAGGACGGACAGCAGGGAGGAGCAGTGACGGCTCCCAGCACCCAATCCCTGTGGTGAGCAGGAGAGCTAAGATGGCGCCCGGCTCGGCTCCTGCGGCCTCCACTGCATCTATGAAGTCAGCACCTCTCCCTCAGCGGGCAAAACTTGGCCCTACTACAGCTACTGGCCGGGATCGGGCAATGGTGGCCTCTTCTACTGGGGTGAGTGACCCTCAACGCCCCCCCCAATCGCCTCCTAGCCCTATTAAACCTGAGTTTCAGGCTTTGGCCTGCTCACTAGGCCAAGACTCCCTTGTGTCTTCTCCCTTAGGTAATGAGATGGCAGCTATCTTTTTTAGTCAGAGCAGCGGCTTGGAACCTGACCCTGATAGCCCTGATCACTCACCAGCACTCCCTCCGGCTCCACCACAATACTCAAGAGATGCGACCCCAATTGCCCGTTTTGCTGATTTACTGCAACGCGAATTGGATAGAGCTACTACTAGATTGGCGGCTGACCTAAAGCAAGATTTTCAGGAATTAGGCCAACTCCTGGACAGTATTGAATCTATAGTTGATGCGACAGTCCACAATGTATCCCAAAATTCCAATATGATTACCGTCTTACAGGATCGGTTGGAGGAAGCTTACTCTAAAATTGATGATCTGTAGAACGCTAGACGCTATAATTTCTGTATCCGAGGGCTTCCTGAATCAAAGAGCTCACTAGCTGCCCCCAATCGCTCACGCGATCTGCGATGCCTGAAATTGATGATCTTCATACAGAAATTGATCGTATACATAGAGCATTAATCCCCTTTAGACGAGGGGGGGGGGGCCTCCTAGGGATGTTATTGTTAAATCACATTTTTTCCGGGCCAAGGAAGCGGTCATGAAATATAGTAGAGAAACTTTGGAGTTGGTACTTGCGGGACATAAAATACAAGTATTTGTGGACCCACTTAGTGCCGAGGGATATCTGTTATTGGTGGGCCTACCCTTTTCACCTACAATTTACCTATAATGGAAAACTTTATGGGTTCTCTACATTTCATGAAGGTGAAGGACTTCTTCAACTAGGCATTGTTTCCCATAGTCCTTCATCTCATTCTCCATCAGGAACTGCCTCTCGTCCTCTGCCACTTTCACCACTGTGGTCTCCTTCAACTTCCAGGAAGACAAAATCGCCTAAAAAAACTTCTTGAGGTTTAAGTTTTGATTTGTAATGTGGTCTACTAGCATGTGGTGGCTTCTCAGTGGTTCCCTTGGGAACATTAGTCGCCACTGTTAGGTTATTTTGGGAGGAGTGGGGGAGGGGAGAAGAGTAGGTGGGAGGAGGGGGAGGGTACGGTAATACAATTTTTTTTTTTTAACCATTTGTGATGTTGCGATATGTCCGTCTGCTGACTATGGTGTTTGTGGGATTCGGTTACTTTAATACTGCACTATGTTGGTATTGTTTTTTTTTGTTATTTTTGGTGCCTCCTAGATTTGGAAGACTCTCCCCTGAGTTGTTTCTCTGCGTAGATCCATTCCTTTACAGGGCTTTAGTCTTGACATTTCTGGTTTACTGTTTGGTTTGATTATATTACTATGTGTAATACCAACTGTTACTGGACACGAGGATTTGTGTATTCCGAGTGTCTCCTTTCACTTCTTTTTTTTCGGACTATTTCTTTTTTTTCTTGAGGGTCAGCCGTCCTTATTCCTGGTTACTCTGGATAGTTCCTGTGCTCAGGGAGTGGATAGCTCTCATCACATATAGTGCATCAGTTGTTGACCATGTCTCCCCAACGGTTTAACAGCGGGGCCATCCGATTACTGTCTCATAATGTTCAGGGGTTTGATTCTCCTTCTAAGCATATTAAGACCTTTAATTCGCACCGCTCTTTTGGGGCTGATTTTGTAGCCCTTCAGGAGACACATTTTCCCCCTTCATTTACCTCACAATATGTCCACAAAGACTATTCCCTTTGTTATTTTGCTAATGCCACAGAGAAGAAATGAGGGGTAGCCCTTTGCTTATCCCGCCATTTGTCAGGACCTTAAAAGAAGGGGGTACGCCCCAAAAGCTTGTCCCGAAAATGTGAATATTAGTGCAAATAAAAAGTATCACAAACCGTACTCAATCGTTTTTGTTGCAGGCGCACCTGTGAGGAGGGGTGGGCAAACATGGCCGACTACATGCTGCTAAACAGCTCATGTTTCCAACCCACATGGCTTCTTTCGGCTACACTGGCAGAAAGGGGCAGAGTCACTTGCCCTGCACATGGAGCAGCTCTCCTGCACATGCTCAAATATGCCCGTTCAGGTGAAATCAACCTTTGGGTGGCTCCCGACTTAGAGATGAGCTGTGCACTGTATGCAATTAACACGTATAAGGAGTCCTAGTAAAACACGTTGTCCCATACCACTGCACACCTTGACTGCCACTGATACATTTAGGAGGGACAACGCTAAGCCTTTGCCCACTCCACCCATCCAGCGTACCTCTGCCACCTCACTCCCAGTGACAGAAGGTCCCAGATCTGATCGAATTGCACTTGTGAAAGCACCCTTAGACTCTGTTCACATATCAGCATTTTGAATCGCGGGTGGACAGACACACTGTGATCACAAAAACAAAACTTGGCGATGCAAGACATCCAAAAGAAGTTCTGCATTTTCACGTGAACATGCCGATGAGTAACTTCACATTTTAACAGCGTGTTTTGAAATCATGGGCAGAATCGTGGCAATTCTACCCGCAATTCAAAACGCAGATATGTGAATGGAGTCTTAGTACTGGTTCACACTAATGCGACGCTGGAAGCTCAATGAATCCTGTGCGTTTCCCACACGGGTGTCAATGTTACATTAAAAACACCTGAAAAAATGTGTGAATCACATGAGGTGTCCTGCACCGCACAAGTGTCAACCTAGACTTAAAGAGGAGTTCCAGCCGTTTTTGTGTTTAACCTCTTGCCGTCCGCCTGCTGTTTATAAACGGCAGGGCGGTGGCAGTCCAAGGTCGGGTTGCCGTTCCTAAACGGCACCCGCCTTTTCTAGCTGTGCGCGCTCCCTAGGAGCGCGCACCACCGCGATCCGGTGTCCGCTGTGTCCTCCGGACACAGTGAAACACCGATCGTCGGACGGGACCTCTGTACGAGGTCCCGGTCATGTGATCACTGATTGGCGAATCAGTGATCACATGCAAAGTAGTAAACAAGATGTCACTTGTGACATCATTGCTTACTACGTGTGAAATCTGTGAATGATCACAGAGGTCACATGGTACAAGGCTATTCACAACAGCCTTGTACCATGTGACAAGCTGTGACCAATCACAGCTCACTCAGTATTTCTCAATGACTGCAAGAATGCAGACAGAGAGAAAGAGAAATGATTGCTTTTACATCCTATATGGGTGTAAAAGCAATCAGTGTAAAAAAAAAAAAAAAAATCTTCATCACCCTCCACAAGTAGTACAGTGTCACCATGGTGACACTGTACTGCTAGGGTGACAGTATGTAAAAATAAAAAATAAAAAATAATATAAAAAAAAATAAAATAAAAATGTAAAAAAAAATGTTTAAAAATTATAATGTTTGGTTATAAACTAATTTTGATTTTTTTTTTTTTTACTAAAAAAATAACAGAATAAATTTTGGCCAAGATTTAGGATGAAATATTATTTATTTGCAAAATTTTATTAAAAAAAACACTTTTTTTCAAAATTTTTGGACTTTTTCATTTACATAGTAAAAAAAATAAAAATCCCAGCGGTGAATAAATACCACCAAAATAAAGCTTTATCTGTCTCAAAAAAATGGTAAAAAATTCATATGGGTACAGTATTGCATGACCGCGCAATTGTCATTCAAAGTGTGATAGCGCTGAAAGCTGAAAATTGCCCTGGACAGGAAGGGGGTAAAAGTGTCCGGACAGGAAGTGGTTATTAAAAGTCAGCAGCTACAAAAACTGTAGCTGTTGACTTTTAATAAACACACACTTACCTGTCCCAGAGTCCAGTTCTCACCCGCTCCGTCCCTTCTCCCCTTCTCTCCTCCACGGTGCTGGCATCTCAACTGTGGGCAGCAGGCTGTGACAGCTTGCGGCTTCACAGCATGGTGCCCACTGCACATGCGCGAGTCATGCTGCACCTCCTAATTGGTCTGGCAGTCTCCTGGAGCCTGTGAAAGTTCCCAGGACACTGTGGGAGGGAGGAGGGGGCTGAACCAGGTACCTGCTCACCCCCAAAAGGTGCCAAATTTGGCAATGGAGGGGGGGAGGAGGCAAATAAGTGGAGCTTCTGCTTTTCAGTGGAACTCCACTTTAAAGTGTTCTGTAGTAAACTCTCTGCTCTCTTTTCTCAGCTCTGATTACAAAATACTGAGCACAATTCAGGAACAATATACTGCAGGTGCAGAAACAGACTTGTATGCATAAATATTTAGCCTTGGAATGCTTTCATGGTAACTTACCTTTAGTTATGTGGGTGAGGGCCTCAGATTTGATCTTAGACGTCAGTTTATTAGTAGCTTCTAGATACTTTACTATTTGGACATTTGGTAAAAATGTCACTAAATTATGCTCCCCACTCCCTGTTGAATGAGCAATAGACTTCCCCAGATTAGCAATGGCACTGGTCATCAGATCTCCTAAAAAGAACAAGCTTGATGTAAAAACACAGAATGATCATGCTAATAATAATAATAATAATAATAATACGTTTCACAAAGATTGTAAATTGCACAAACCCGTGTCAAGTGATATTCAGAGTTGATAATTCATTATTTGGAGTACATACAAGAATGAGGCAGGTATTTAGTAATAATTACATAATTATGTGTAGCTCCCTCTAGTGTACATAGTTGTTTAGGGAAGCTAGAGGCTTATAGAAACCTAGGTTAAGAGATAGGGTTACTTCGGGTCACGCTGAAAGGCTCTACAGGTCAGTCCTCTGGTACCTCCCCCTAATCTAGAAATTTCTAGAAGCCAGTAGGTGGAGGTGAGGAGGGTCTGAGCTGCATATTTATGGATGTCTGACCAATCCCAGGCAGAGGGGCCTGGCAGTGTGGCAGACCAGCCCATAAATATTACAGAGCCCTGCCAGCAAGGGAGCTGGGTGGAAGATGGAATGCTGAGAGCCTGCATAGCTTGGAGAGGAACCAGCCCAGCTAGAAGGCCTGAAAGCAGTCCTAGCAACAGCTGCAGGACAAGGACAGTGTGAGTATCTCTACACCCCTAGGGCCTATAAGGGAGAAGTCTGCTGGATGCAAGTTCTTGGAAAGTCTTCAGGGGATAGTGCATAGCTTACCCAATGTCCTTGGATCAGATACCATAGCCAAGTGGGCTGGTATTTTGTGCACTTAGGGGACTATGAGTTCCTGCAAGTTGGGACTTTGCTAAAAATTCACTCAAGGGGACTCAGAGCTTTGTTAAAGACTGTCATAGCTTGAACACAGTCACATTCCTGCCATTTTTGTAATAGTTTAGAGAAGGAAATTGTCCTCAATTGTAATTCTGCAATCAAGTTGGGCATCCTATAAACCCTTTACCCTAACCAAGTTAAATTCCCTAATAAAACTAAAACATATATAAAACAAAGCCACATACTGTTCTTGTGTCTGGATACAAGTGGAAAATGTTGGTTTGCCTGGCAATGCAGGAAGTAAAGGGGGGCCCAATGCCATCGGCTCTCAAGAGACTAGTGCTACGTACATATGTCATGGCTGCCTGTGAATGGGAGCAATGGGATGTGGCAGAAAAGACACAGAGTCCAGTTGTAGATAAATTAGAACCTTTATTGCACAAAATGTCAACTACAAACAACCCCAGAGGGAAAGTCACGCTAAGGGTAACACTCAGTTCAGTTCTTGGCAGAGAGGCAAAGAGGCAGCGAGTTAAGATGCACTGACACCGTCTGTCTGCAGAGTGTGGACCTGGCCAGGCTGGTCCAGTCCCAAAAGGGAGGCTGCAGTACAGGATTGCGAGTCCGTAGCCTGTCCCTACTCTTCAGGAACCTTTCCCTGCCGCTATCACTTTTCCTGACAGGTGGGTGCTCTTTCCTTATCCTTACCACTTCATAAAATGGCAGGAATTTATAAAGACTCAGCTGACCCAAAGATGGCCACCAGAAGTCACCTGCATGCAGTGTATCCAACAGAAACACTGCTTCCAGGAAAACAGAGAAACTGTTTCTCATGAATTCCTCTCCAGGCTGTGATACCGCTCTGGTCGGGCTCCACCTACAATGTAGAAAGCAGACTGCACCTGCCTACATGCCAATAATACATTCAAAAGCATACTAAGATCCCTGTCCTACTATAAGATACCAAACCTAGCAATTTAAAGAGGTTTGAAACCCTCAGTTTATGAAGGTGAACATCCCCCCCAGATTGCACTTAGCCACACTTACCAGATCCAATGCTATCCATTACTGGGAACTATTTGACTTTTCCCAGTAATGGCTTGGTGCAACCTTGGCCCAACAAAACTAGATGGGTTTTAGAGGCTAGGCTACATTGTTCAAGAAGAATACAAAGAACTGCAAGTGTAAAATGACGCATTACATCCCAGCCCAAACAACTGATCAAAACAGATATAAGCAGCACAATTCTATGTTGGTAGTGGAGTGGTTTTCTACTCTGCACTGTTGGTGAAAAGGTTGAGAGGCTCTATGATGTTTCTTTAGAGCAGAAAAAGCCAAAGTTTACAGGGAGTAGAATACAGAAGGGTTTGCTGAAAAAATGCATTAAGGTAAAAAACCTTCAGCCTTTGAACCACATCAAGCTTATGTTCATTTAACAGTAAGTTTAAAGCATTAGGTTCTGTTAAGAACCTTTTAATGCTTTCAGAATTTCTATTTATTATTAAAGGGGACTAACCAAAATCAACCACATCTTTCAAAAACAATGCTATGTAGTACTGGGGAAGCAACTACAAATTATATATAAAAAGAAGCAGAGGACAGCCATTTAGCACCTCACAACAAGCTATGCAAAAGTAAATAATTACTAGAAATGGTTGTAGCTAGGTGCCAGCTATATTATAATGAAACCCAAGGGACACTGACAAGTGGAACTATTAATTAAGCATTTCCCCCCAGTGCCCAGTATTCAGATAATTACATCACTTGCTGGCAGCGAAGAGAGAGCTAATCTCCTGAGACACAGCAGAGGATCTTGGGACCTATAGTCCCGCTGCCACCACACACTGCGTTTCTAAGTGCTGATTGAACTACACATGCCAGAACACTGGCCTAGCAAAGAGAATTGTGGGAGAGCCTATATATTTGACTGCAATCAGCGGGCTCGTTCTCTTGACCTGGTGTGCCTCACAGGATGGGTGGAGGCTGCTGCCCTGTATACAATCACAGCAGACCCCTGAGGCCTAGCCGGTCACGGCAATGCTCCAGATAGTAGCTCTGCCTAGCTATGTTGCAGATTATTAGATTGGGTGAAGCAGCTGTTCATTTTCATTTCAAAACCTCAAAATCCATCTCCAAGTTTTTGCTGCTGTTTCGCTGTGCTGACAACTTGACATCGCAGCGAGACTGCAGAGCCTTTACTGACTGTCTTGTTCCCACGGAGGCTGCCTTCAGACCAAGATTGGTGAGTGGGCAGATGTCAAAATCCTTACATTCTGTCACTTCACTGTTTAGAAGCAGTGTATGCAGACACCATAACTGGGAACATCACTATAATTACCTCAACCAATCACCCACTGGAAACAGATTTATAAGAGTTACCATCACCCACTGGCTCCAACGTGCTAGCGAATACCACCCTACACCTAGAATCTGAACTGGTCTTATTTCACTAATAACTGTTTGAGAATCTGCTTGAGTAAGACTCCATCTTTGCACTGGTATAAAGCAGGAGTGTTTCCCTTAGCGGTCCAGTGGTCCAGAGGGAGATGACCATTTTCTAGGTCTCTCCCCCTTCAGCCAATGTTAAAACCGGACCACACTATTTAAAGTGCAATTACCTACTTATACTCTAACATTTCTAAACTCCTATAGCTAACTAGTTATACATGCAGATTTTTATCCTGATTGTCAGAATATTGTCGTCAAATCTATTTCTGTCGCACCAGAGTGAATTTCTGAGATTATTCTGTTTAACTACCAGCATGAATCATTTATTCAATACAGTGATTTGTTGTGGTAAATCTGAACAGTGTCTGTTTGCTCGGCCACAGGGGTATTGTTGTCCTTAATGAACATGTTTCATCCTAGAGTGTCAGAAGAGCTGAGCTTTCAAGGTCAGGGGAATGACAGGGAACAAGCATCAACTAGGGCCCCCATGTGGCTAGCGCTACATATATAGTATAGTTTTGCTGTGCTAGCTGTGGTGTGCCAATTTCTTATGCCAATGCTTTTTTTTCTCTTTTGCATACAATTTCCATTACATAGGCTAACATTTTCTCGCTAACCTGTTCTGTATTCTTTCCTGTAATTCCCTCTTACTGAAACTTTGGTACAGCAAGACTATTAGGCACTCTCTTCTGACTTAGCTCTGCCTCAATCTTAAAGTGGAACTTTACTCATAACAATTGATAAACAATAATGTTCTTTAGAAAGGAATACACATTCCACATTAATAATTATGCTACCAAAATCAGTGTGTGCTGTAAATTGTCTCCAGCATTGTTCCTGTTTCTTTTTACTGGAGGCTGCAATTTTGTTGAAGCAAAGAGCCATGTGCAGCAGTTAAAGCAGAACTAAACCCTCCTATCCTTTACAGACAAAGAAGCTTGCATCTGTTTGATCTGTCATAGGTCTGCACATATAATCAGTTATAATACCAGTAATTTGATGGTTTGACAGTTTGATAACACAAGCAAATGTGACAGTTAGCATTACTGGCATGCTGGGAATGTAACTGATTTCTGAAACTGGTAAATCGATGGGTTTAGTTCCGCTTTATTCTTTAGACTGTCCGCAGATTAGCATCTACAAATTTGGCACAGTGCCTAAAAATGGAGAGCAACTGAGCATGTGCAGAGCAGGGTGAGACAATGCATTACTACATTTTAAACAGTATAGACTCATGCTTTTACATAGCTATATCACCAAAAGGGCCCAGCCTGAAGTGATCTAGCAAGAATTACTTTTCTAATTAAAGTTCCACTTTAAAGTTCACCTTTGGAATGTGTTACATTTTCTACCCGTTTTTAGGGTGGAACACATGACATGTCCCCATAGATGCAGCCGCACCCGCTGCCCCCCTCCCTCTGACAGATAGTACGGGGAGAAGTTTCCTTGTACTGTCAGATTTGAAAACAACACGGCCGCGCAGGGCTCCGCCTACATGGCCGCATCGCTCATTCACAGAATTCTGTGAATGAGTGCCTAAAAGTCCTGGCATGTCAGCTTGTAGTTTTCAATGAACTACCACAGCGCTGTGGAGCGCCATGGTAGTTCATTCAAGCTTCCTATCAGAATATCTGCTTGGCAGTACATCCCGTACAGCTAGAAAATATTCTGACAGGTCTGCAGGAGAGCTGTATGGCATCAGCGATCTACTGATCGCTGGTGCAATGCTTTACTTTGAACAAAAATAATAAATGCACATTTTTTTTACCTCAAAGGTGAACTTATCCTTTAAATGAATCACCCCCGCACTAGCATTGATCACCACCCTCTTTCCTGACTTGCTTTTATACCAATTATTGGGGATGCGCTCAGGCATGGTTAGATCCTAGTCCATCTCCACCTGAGCTATTCCGCCAGGAAGCTGTCACTGTACAGAAATGGTGGCATTTCCAGCCCAGCAGCCACACGTATACAAGGAGCATATATGTGTGGCTGTGGGAGATGGAATGCCTTGGCTGCTTATGATTGGCTCTGTGCAGTGACAGCTTCCTGGCGGAATAGCTCAGGTGGGTTGAGACTAAGATCCGAAAACACTGGACCTCATCCCTACTGATGAAT
Source organism: Staurois parvus (assembly GCF_062004578.1). NCBI lineage: Eukaryota > Metazoa > Chordata > Amphibia > Anura > Ranidae > Staurois > Staurois parvus. The sequence continues at coordinate 10,385,074 of NW_028318321.1, forward strand.
TGCAGTAAACTTGATCTACTAAGCTAGAATGATCATCACTGGCCAAATCTACAGGTTTTTAAGAAATCATAGTTTAAAATAACATTCGCACAGCTGAATATTAGGATCCTTATGGATCACAATTTATAAAAATTTTGAGTTGAGCCTTTTCCATTGAAATGATTGAAAATGTTTAAGATAATGTGTATAGTGTTTTTGGTTTGGTCTGGCAGGTTTTACTTACCGAATACAGTGACAAGGGCCTCATCTGAGCCTGGAACAATTCTGTCTGGAAGATTTAATACCACCTCTGTGCGGACGCTGTCACCTGTAAAAATGCAGCAAGAACCAAAAACAAAATGTGATTATTAAGTTGTTCCATCTTTTAGCAACTAATCGAACGACAGCTTTTAGCTTAGATGTAGCAGACTCATTTTAAAATAATTTTGACTGGTTAAAGTTGATGATCAGCAACCTCGCTCTTTGCTATATTATTAAAGCCTAACTCAGGCTAAAAAGTGTTTCTTTAGCTTAGGATAGAATGGGGAACAAGAAACATTTCTGTTAGAAACCATTCACAATTGTGTGACATGTCATGTGACTTTGGGGTCCAAAGTCGCATAACAGGCCACACCCCATGTTTCCCAATGAGTACCATTCATATCTATGCGACTTCAAAATAGTTCCTACACTACTTTGGTCTGACTTTCATGCGACTTGAGGGCCATAAACTTCAATGTAAACCCTCCAAAGTTGCATGAAAGTCGCATGAATGATATACATGAGACTTATGTGCAACTTTGTACAGCACAAACATCCATCCTTAGTCAAAGCAAAAGTCACATCAAAGTCGCATCAAGTCGCACAGAAAACTGCACAATTTTGAAGTTGCACAACTGTAAATGGAACCTTAGTTTTTTATTTTTGTTTTAGATCGCTTTGAAAAGGTTTTCCCTGACTTTCTGCTCCTGTGTTGCCCATAAAAGAAATGGTGGTGCAATTGTAAACAGCACAGTAAGACAGGGACAGCAATCATAATATAAGAAGTTCTAACCTTTCTCCGTTAGAAGAGATTCCTATCACTTACTTTGACAGGAAATGGGGTAAAATCTCCCGAATAAAGACAAAGATGAAATAAAACCCTATCCAGAGGTTCAGACTCATCTTCACTCTATCTAAAACAAAAGCTTTGGTGGCAGTTAGGCTTTAAGTCAGTATTAGTTGATTTTAAATAGCAGTTGCTTACCTGATGGACAAAGGAGGAATATATGTGCCTTTTCCTGCAGAAGTCCAGAAGGCTGGAGAAAAAACAGAAAATTACAGGATTACCAGTACTGTCATTTATATCTTCCAAAAAAAAAAACTGTAAGCAAAAGAAGATTCATTATATTTACATTCTTTGGTACATCCCTGTCTACATTATATTTGCATCACATAACCATTTCTCTAATAGCAGATGTTGCTCCGAATCTATAAAAAGGTCACATTTAGAGTTCACAGCTCAGTATCTAGCAGATCATTTGTTTTTTAGTTGAAATGTGATGGATACGTTTATAGATATAGAATAAAACCTCCTCAAAGAAAATTCAATGGCTTATAGTCAATGAAAACCTTTATTATTTAATAATACTATTAATATTATGTGTGCAGTTGAATCAATCAAATAGACGTGTCAGACCTAATGGAAACCCCTTTAGCAGAGAAACATGGAGGTTGTTGCTGTGATGTTCTTCTAAAAAAATGTCAGTGGTCTGCCTGTCTTGGTTATCCACTTACTTCAATACTTTCAGGCATGTTGTTAGCGCACAGAGTGCAGTGGTCAGGAGCAGACCGCCTCGTTCGGGGCCGATCACTTCAAGGTGATCGCTGCACGAGCGATTACATGTGAGCAGCAATGATTAGCTGCAGGAGCTGGCAGTCTCCTGTTGATTTCAATGGGGCTGCCTTCTGCAGTTAATTGCCAGGAACCCCTGCTGGGGTTCTCGCATGTAATTAGTGTAGGGCGCATTCACAGGTGTGAATGTGCTCTTATAAGTGATACTTTATGTTTGCAAGATTAAAATACATTATACAGAAAACACATATTTCCTTTAATGTATACTCGCCCAAAAACAAAAGAACATATTTTTGTTATAAGTAAAATGTATTTAAAGCTGAGCTCCAGCAAACACCTACATTCATTTATGAGACCAGAGCTATCTTCCAAATGATTTTGGCAAGATCAAGTCTTGAGATTTACACAGCTTTACCATATTGTACAGACCTGTCTATCAGCACAGAAGATTTTTCATTACTGCAGTTAAGTAACACTTATGGATCTTGTCCTCCCCCCTGTGATTGGCAACAAAAGGAGATACAGCAGACTTGTAAGCTCATCTCTCCCCTGTCCCTCTGATTTCTTCTCCTATCAGCATGTGCATAGTTCACAGGTGAGCACTGTAGCACAACGGACTGGCTTCCTGTTCTGCGTCTTTCTCTACCAGTCTCATCTCTGCTGTACTGGTGACTGCAATTCAATTTCCGGTACTTATGCTGCATGCATTTAAATTGTTACTAAACCCAGGTCCCTGCATTCGCTATATACAGTCTCCTACAGTACACACAATGGAAATGCAATTGTTTTAGTAAATAAAAACTGCTAAATACCTTTTCTCATAAGCAGTATATAGCAGTCTTGTAACTTCTATCAGTGTCCAGCTGAGCACTGGTTAATCTTGTAGGAAGAGCTTTCTTCTCTGACTGTCCTATGAGGCTGCATAACCCCTTACCCTCTGTTTGAACAGTGCTGATTGGCCCTGTGCTGATCGCAAGCACCCTCCTAAAGAAAAGAAAAACTCTCTAGCCATACACCCTAAACTGAGCATGTGCAGAGTGACTCCTGGAGCTCTGTACTATCAGCAGATGAACTGGGGACAGTAGAAGAAGGGGAGAATCAAAGAAGACAGAATCAAACAGCCTTTTTACACAATGTGGAGGATTAACACCTTAGATTCCATAGTGAGTATAACAAGCATGCTTTACTGCATATACAGACTGATTTTACCATTGTGGGGTTAGTAACACTTTAAGATAAATACACATATTGATGTATTATTGAATATGGATCTGCATTAATTTATGTCTATTATATCTGCCTGGAGTTCAACTTTATTTTAGACTCAAAATATGTCCTGTATTTTTTAAATACATGCAACTAAAGTAACTAAAAGTCTGAATGTCAACAAAGACTCAGAAGGAAATGGAGTGGGACAAGTCAGTATAATGGTCAAAACACGTCAACAGTTTTATATGCCATCAAAACTGAAGCAAAACAAATTTCAACCACTTGCCGACCACAGACAGCCAAATGATGGCTTCACTGAGGCCAGCCAGTTCTGGGAGGGCGTCATATGACGTCCCCCAGAACGCGCACCCGATGATCTCCGTGATTGCTGTTTCCTACAGACACAGCCGATCACATGATGTGGTAAAAGGCCAATCACAGTGGCCTTTTACCAATGACACAGCAGATTACCGGTAAATGCAGTTATCGGCTGCACCTTCCTCAGGCTGTCACAGCGTGTGGAAAGTACTGCCGATAACCGGCAATTGTCAGAGGAGGGATCGGCACCGATCATCAGGGCACTGATGATCAGTGCCATGATGATCGGTGCCCAGCAGTGCCACCCAACAGTGCCGCCCATCTGTGCCCAGCAGTGCCTCCCACAAGTGCCCAGCAGTGCCACCCACAAGTGCTCAGCAGTGCCATCCATCAGTGCCACCCATCAGTGCCGAGCAGTGCCGCCAGTCAGTGCCCAGCAGTGCCGCTAGTCAGTGCCACCCATCAGTGCCGCCTATCAGTGCCTATCATTGTTGCATATCAGTGCCAGCTCATCAGTGCCGCCTATCAGCGCCACCTATCAGTACCCATCAGTGGCCATCAGTGCTGCCTACCAGTGCCCAGCAGTGCTGCCTATCAGTGCAGCCTCATCAACACACATCAGTGAAGGAGAAAAAATACTGGTTTGCAAGATTTTATAATAGAAACAAAGAAAATCAATTATTTTTTTCAAAAGTTTTGCTTTTTTTTGTTTATAGCGCAAAAAATAAAACACCCAGCAGCAAGTAAATACCACCAAAAGAAAGCTCTATTGGTGTGAATAAAATTATAAAAACTTCATATGGGTGCAGTTTTGCAATTGTCACTCAAAGTGCAACAGCGCTGAAAGCTGAAAATTGGCCCGGGCATGAAGGGGTACACGTTCCTGGTAGGCAAGTGGTTAAACAAGCATTATATGGGATTGAAGGGACATGGCTTTAGTTACCTTTACAAATATTGTTTTTTCAATATTATCTTCTTGGTAGTCTTTGTCCAAGTTGGGGGGTTGCTCTGTGCACTTCCCTTCCAGTGAAAGTGAACCACTGCTTACATGGACCTTCAAGTTTCCTTAACAAAGATAAACGAGAAACCGACAGAATTTAAAAACAAATTTGCAATGAGAAGAATTTCTTCTGAAAATGCTAGTGAGTTGAAATCATGGAAACTGTTAGAGCCCAAGTATGGGAAATGTGAAGATTTTCCATTGCAATGGGGTTGTGATTTTACTGCAAGGGTTAAAGCAGTATTAAACCCAAAATGAAACATTTACTGTATTGCAGCTTACCAGTTCTTAAGTTTTCTGGAGTTGGGCTTTAAAGGATAAGTTCATCTTTTGATAAAAAATAATAGATGTACATTTTTTTGCAATTCAAAAAAATGTGCATTTATTATTTTTTGCTGCAGGAGCCTGGAAAGCATTGTCATGCCGATCTCCTGCAGATATGTCAGTATATCTGCTTGCCTATATGGGATGTAAAAGCAAGCAGATATACTGACAGGAAGACTGAATGAACTACCGCGGTGCTCCACAGCGCTGTGGTAGTTCATTGAGAACTTCAAGCCGACAGTTGCTAAGGTTGTCGGGACTTGTAATTTCTCATTCACAGAACACTGTAAATGAGTGACATGCCCCGGTGGGTAGGGCCCCGCACATTCATATTGTTTAAAATTTGACAGCTAGTAGGGAGGAGAAGATCTCCTGATAGGTGTCAAAGCGAGGGATCAACGATGAGACGGCTGATGCTTTCATTACATGTTACATCCTGAATATGAGTGTAACATGTAACATTATTATTATTATACAAAATGTATATAGCGCCAACAGATTGCTCAGCGCTTTAGAATAAAATGGGAGACAATACAGCAACAATACAGTTCATTACAAGAGGGATAGGAGGGCCCTGCTCCTAGGAGCTTACAATGTTATGAAAGGCAAACTTATCCATTAAAGTGGTTTTAACAGCTCAAGGTTTTTACTTTCATGCATTCTGTATCGGCAGTACTTTCCTCAAGCTGTGACAGCGTGAGAAAAGTACTGCCAATAACCATCAAGTATATTTACATGGTGATCAGCTTTAATTGGACACAGATGATCTCATGGTAAAAGGTTGTTGTGATTGGCCTTTTACCATGTCATGTGATCACCGGTTTCCAAAGGACACAACGATCATAGACAGTGCTGGGTGCACGCCGCTGGGGGTGCGTTCTGGGAGGACGTCATATGATGCCGTCGCTTTACACACAATTACCTATTAGTCTGTCCAGGTATAAAAAAAAAATGGAAAAGAACTATGTTCTTTTCCGTTTTTCCAAACATAAACATGATGGATCAGAGGTAGCCTGATGTAAATGGACACAAGGCAGCTTACATCCAGCCACAAAAAAGTGGACACAAACTGAACATGCATGGATGTAAAAAAAACACATCCATCCTGTTCAGCTCTGATTCAGCAGGGGATCTGCTCAAAGATTGCTCTGCTGAACTGAGTGCAGCCTTTCCATGTAAAACGGCTCTTAGGCTTTAAAGTGGAACTTTACTCTGGTTTTAAAAAAATAAAAGTCCAATACTGTAAAATGAAAAGTCATTTCAAATACTGTACTTTCTTACTTTTAAGAAACAGACACCAGTCCATGAAGTCCATTATTTGCCAGGCTTCTAATCTTCGGTGCTGCCATTCTGGATTTCGGAACCAACTATGACTTCCTGATACCTCACAGCCAGCCCCCCACTGTGCATGCGCCAGGCATGGCAACACTGTGAGAATGGCCCTGTAGCCTTTTAGGTGGGTGTTCCAGAAGGCTCCAGGCAAGGGGGTAGGTGGGGATGGTGGGCAGACCAAGTGATCATTATTCCCACCTAGTTGGATATTGAAGACATGGGAACGGGTACCTGTCAAAAAAAGGTACCTGCTCCCTGAAGAAAAGCAAAAAAATTCAAATCTGTTAGAGGCGGCAGGAGGATGAGCAGTACTTTCATTTTTGAGGGAAGGTTCTCTTTAAAAGAAGAAAGGAGCCATGGCTGATTCAGCCCATCCAGCTCCACTATAACTCAAATATCACTTTTGCATGGGCTGAACCTTTAAATGTATGTAACTCTACACCAGTTACTTATTATTCCCTCTTAAAATTCCAGTTTATCCATCCCTCCCCAAGGCACAATTCCAGATCATCACTCCCTCACCATTTTCACAATATCTCATCAAGATGAAACCAAAATTGTTTCTTAGCAGACATGAAGTCACTGGTGACCAACTCACCTAGATTAGAGGCAGTCACATTCCAGGTAAAGCTGGTTGATTCATCTGCACAGATACACTTTGTCTGTTTCTTGCTTTTGAGTATAGAGTGATCCCCCAGATCAGACAGTGAGGCAAACACCTGTACTCCATGAGAGGGGAAAAAAGAAAAAAGAGCAGAAGGATAACTTACAAACTATACCTAGATGTTTATTACCCACCTGAAGACCAACCCTTTTCAAACACTTTTTGTTTACATGAAACAATCAATATTTTAAAGCAGAGGCCCTAGATCAGGGGTCTGCAACCTTTAAGACATAAAGAGCCACTTGGACCCGTTTCCGAGAGGGAAAAAAAGACTGGGACATTTAAAACAAATCCGACACTGCATATATTGCAAAAAGCGCTCTGGTCATGAAGGGGGTTTAAGGGCCCAGTAAGCAAAGGGTTAATCAGGGCCACAGTGTATCATCATAATCACAATCATAGCCTTAGGTCAGTGGTGGGCAACCTTTTTTTTCAACTGAGCCAAATCTCGCCAAAACCACGATTGAAATTTATTTTGAGAGAAACATTTTTAAAACTGAAAATACATCCCCCATATAGTAATTCATCCCCCATATAGTAATTCATCCCCCATAGTAATTCATCCCCCATATAGTAATTAATTCATCCCCCATAGTAATTCATCCCCCATATAGTAATTCATCCCCCATATAGTAATACATCCCCCATATAGTAATACATCCCCCATATAGTAATTCATCCCCCCTATAGTAATTCATCCCCCCTATAGTAATTCATCCCCCCTATAGTAATTCATCCCCCATATAGTAATACATCCCCCATATAGTAATACATCCCCCATATAGTAATACATCCCCCATATAGTAATTCATCCCCCATATAGTAATTCATCCCCCCTATAGTAATTCATTCCCCCTGTGTCAATTCACTTACCTTTGCTCCGCGCGTTCCTCTAGCTGTGTTCCCGCGCCGTTCTGGTCTTCAGGGCGGACTGTGAGAGGAGAGGAGTTCGTCACGCTGCCCCGCCTACATCCTGACAGCCAATGTTTGGAGGAGGGAGGGGAGCGGGCGCCCGGCACATAGAAGAGCTGCATTAAAAGAGCCGCGGCTTGCCGACCCTATTGCCTGTCACCTGGTGGGCAGTGTGCTCCGGAGCCGCAGGAAAGGTGAAAAAGAGCCGCATGCGGCTCCGGAGCCGCGGGTTGCCGACACCCGCCCTAGAGAATAACTTGGTGGGTGCAATTTTTTTATGTCACATGGTTAGTGCGCAGCGATATTTCAAATGCAATGTTTTTGGAAAAAATACACTTTTTGGAATTTTAATGCAAAAAAACAAACAGTGTAAAATTCTTTGATTCCCCCCTAGTAAGCCAGCGAATTGCTGGATGCTATTTAAAGATGCCTTCACCTTGATAGGCCTAAGGGTGGATTCCACTTCATCAGCTGTCCCCTGTTGGGCACTATACTCCATTGTTTTTCTACCTACAGATTCCTATATAAATATGGCTGCTGTTTTTACTTTCAGTTTCTTGTTGAACTCTTCTCTGGCTCTCATTTCCCACCAGGTAATATGAGGCAAAAATGGTCAGTGGAGAACTATGTTACTGTCTTGATGTTTATCCTGCACTTTGGAGCTCCTAGGTTTACATGAAAGCTAAGAGTGTGCCTTTTGTAGTTTTTACAGTTTTCTATTTTTTTTTTTTGTGGACTAGTTATGGCCTAGGACATTACAGATTGGTTACGGGTTTAAGCCGAATACCCAGTTATTGTTGAGTTAGGTATTACAGCAGGGTATTTTTAGTTCTCAGAATTCCAGGCTCTTCCTCATGGGAGTATACTGTATGTCTCTATTGCTTTGGATCTACATTTATTTCCCAGAAGATGGCAGCACAGCTGTCTAGGTGGTCATGATATCTGGCTCTGCCAAATATATTTACAATATGTCATTTAAAATGCTGTCATGGAATGTCAGGGGTCTAAATGACAAGATTTAGAGAGCTACTATGTTTCAGTACCTGACGGTTGTTCATGCTCAGGTAGTACTTCTACAGGAGACTCACCTGGATGGCAGTAATGTCAAGGTCCTACCTTTCCTCAGTGTTTGCGTTGCTCCATGTGCTGGCATCCATCTTAGGTTTCTGCTAAGCATGGTGGGAGCCTTTTATGCTTTCAGGCCTCTGCGGTCCCTAATCCAGATGGGTGTGCTTGATCACATTTAAGCCTGTTGTCTGCATTTGCTCTTTGCATTCGTTTCCTGTGTTATTGTGTTGCAGCAAGCTCTGGTTCTACTTTTGTTGTTCTCCTGGAAACCGACTCGGCTTTGACCTAGACTATTCTCTGCCTTATCCCTTTATCTGACCTCCCGTTGCTGAACCCAGCTCGTGACCTGAGTATTCTTGCCTACCATCTTGTACTGTCCATCCCGCTGTTATCGACCCATCCTGTCCGACTACGCTATCGTTTCCCATTTAGTCCCCACCAGCTATACGCCATTAGCGGCGGCCATTACCGCAGCTGGGGTTACTCGGGGGCCGCGACCTGGTCCCTGGCTGCGTCAAGTCCATCCCCACCATCAGGGGCCCTGGTGAAAGGCAGCCTTGGGCTTAGACTCCGCGCCCTGAGGGACTCTGGTCTGTGGGTGGTGGCTGTCATCAGTCGGTGCGTGACCCTACCATTAGGCCTGTCTGTCCATTCCACCGCTCCTGCCCTGACAAGTAAGGTACTGTCTTTGCAAAGGCCATGGATACAATAGGTGTTCCACATCTCTTATTCCTCTTATGCAAGAGGTGCATCCATCCTCATTTATTAAGTCTATCCATTGCTCTATCCATTGAGTGATCTTTGATCCGGGAGAATGTTATTTGGTATTGGTCTTAGATATATTCCAAACTAAATTGGTTATTGCCTGTGTTTATGTACCCCCTCCATTTCACTCACAATTATTATATGATCTGTTAGTGATTTAGCACCCTTTATGCATCTCCCTTTAGTTATGGCTGGAGACTATAATACTATTTTAGATGGACAGTTGGATATCTCTAATCCACTCAGGTCCTCTTCAGCTGATTTATGCTTGTGGACCTCTGCAGCCTAAGTCACTGAAATATGGCGATGGAAAAAACCCACTTTGAAAAGTTTTTCCTGTTTATCAGCTACCCATAAAACAGTGTCAAGGATTGACCTTGCCTTCGCCACCACCTTCTTCCTAAATTTTGTTCAAGCTACCTCCTTTCTGGTGGTCTATCTGATCATGATCCACTGCCCCTATCACTTTCCTTGGCCACTTAGATTGGGGGAGATGTGTGGAGGTTGTCCCTGGGGTGGCTGCAGCCAGAACAGGTGATTCAGCAAATTGAGGTCTCTATGTCTACCTATTGGTCAACCTATCCCTCCGCAGATGAGGAACTGGTGGTTTGAGATGTGTTTGAAGCATTTATGTGGGGGCCTATATCTCTGCCATTAAATCCACCAGAAAGGATTACAATTGAATATACAAGGAACTGCAGGATGAGGAGAGAAGGTGTGAGGAGGCCTATGCGACTGTGTATAATGATATGACTTATACAGCCTTAATGGAAGCTAGGCGTAAGATTTCTTTGCATGTTGCGGGCTTGGTGCACACATCTCTCCTACATAAGGCTGAGTCTCTATTCAAAAAAGGAAGTAAAAATGGTAAATTACCAGCAATCTTGGTTGCTGAACAAAGAACTCAGGTTAACAGCCCGTGTGTGCGAGTTCCACTTGGGGAACTGGTTATGGACCCAGCTGGCATTATGGCCATTTTTGTGGATTACTATTACGCTTTATATACCCTTATTCCTTCCTATGACGTTACTGAGTTGTATTCTTTTCTATTTGATCTCCCATTGCCCTCTCTGCTAAGGAGAGGGTGTGGCTAGAAGGGGACAACACTAAAAAGAAATTGAAATGGCAATTAACTCCTACCACCCAAACAAGTCACCAGGACCTGATGGAATGATACAAATTATATTCTGATACTTTTGTCCCTGGACTGCATTCTTTATATGCTTACTGGTTTTGAACATGGCACTTTACCCTTATCTATGCACATGTGGTCCTTCTACCTAAACCGGGCAAAGACCCCACTTAATGCTCCTCCTATTGGGCCATTGCTTTACTCAATGCAGATCTTAAAATCTCAACTAAAATTTTGGCCACTAGATTGTCCACGGTTATCTCTGCCATTGTTAACATTGACCAGACAGGCTTATTGCTGCGGAAGTTCACTGATACTAACATCCACAGACTTTTCACACCTGCAGGTTTCCCATGCCCAGATTGGCACCAGGGTGGTGGTGTCCTAGACATCGCCAAAGCATTTGATTCAGTGTACTGTGCATATATGAGGTTGGTGTTGAATAAGATGGGCTTTGGTCCCAACTTTTGCAAGTGGATCTCCCTACTTTACAGCCACCCCAGGATGGCCCTCAAAATTGGTACCTCCATTTCCTCCTCCTTTTCCATTGGTAAGAGAACTAGACAGGGATGTCCCCTTTATCCCTTCCTGTTTCTCCCCTAAGGTGTTCGCTTTGGAAATGGGCCCTATCAAAGAATGTGTGGCACTGTATGCAAACGACTTCACTGTTTTTTTAAAGATCTCTTTGAGCAGTACTCCATATATTAGATGCTTTTGCAATCTTTTCTGGCCTTAAGGTGAACTTGAGCAAATCGATCATTTTGCCCCTAGACCCCAGGACTAGAACTACTGCAGATAGTACCTTACCACACCAGTGGGTTACCCAGTTTACCTATCTGTGTGTCCGTTTCTTTGCCAGGGTAGCTGACTGTTTTTCACTAAATTTACAGCCGTTGTTAGAATTTTTTAAAAAGAAAGTTGAGGCATAGAAGAACCTTCCTTTGTCACTTTTAGGGCATATTATTCTCCTTAAAATGAAGATTCTTCCAGTTTTCTTCTACTTTTTGCGCCACTCGCCCGCATAAGTTCCTCGTGCCTTTTTTCGTTGTGTTCATGGTCTATTTAGTTCTTTCATTTTGGGCTCCTCCCTTTCCAGAATAGGACTCAGAGCATTTCAGGAACCATGGGGACAAGGTGGTTCTGCCCTCCCAGATCTATATAAATACTACTTGGCAGGCCAGGGGGTTTTTGCACTCTGGTGGCTTCTGGGGATGATAGGGAGTCACCCACAGTCCTAGAGGCAGTAATATTGGGCTCCTACAAGAGTCTGAGACTCTTACTGTATAGAGGCTCTGGGGCCAAATTTCCTCTTACTAAACAATGAGGGACAAGATCAAAGCCTGGGATTGTATGCAAACTATATTAACACCTGACTCTTCTTCAGTTTCCCCAGCCTCGCTGCTTTGGTGAAATCCCCGACTTCCCCAGTTTGCATCCATACCAGATCCCTTTATTTGGGCCATGAAAGATGTAAAGAGATTATGAGATATAACCCAGGGAGGCAGGTTGTTTCCTTTTGATGAATTGAAACTTAAATTTGATCTACATAACCCTTATTTTTTTTAGATACCTGCAACTCAAGCACTCCCTTTTTGCCCAATTTTGCTCAGTATGAGTGGAAACTTGGCCTTCCACACTTGAGAATATACTATTAGATTACTCACTTAAAAATCATTGTCAGAATTGTATAAAGAGCTGTTCCCGATTGCTCCATCATCTGTAATCTGCTGCAGGGCAAAGTGGGCAGAGGATGTACTGGATCTAAATGGTGAGGATTGGGATAATAGGAGGAGTTTCCCCTTTGCTCATTTGGTATCAGCCAGAGATAGACTGATACATTTTAAGTTTTTACATAGGATTTACTTTATACCAGCGAAACTGACTAGTATCTATCCGCAGGTATCTGCGGAGTGCTGCCGTTGCTCACATGGCATCGCTCCCCAGATAACTTTGGACATGAATCTGGAGGTAGAGGGTTTCTGGACCAAAACATTGCAGTTCATTTCAAGAGTCTTCTGCTTCTCAATCTGTCTCCTAGGCCTGGTGGAGGACCTGGCACCTACTAAGGCTCAACATATCCTGCTTAGCCTTTCACTATTTTATGCCCAAAAAGCTCTTAATTTATATTGGAAAAAATCTACAGTAACTCTCCTTAACCTTTTGGAAGGGGTTAGTGAATAAGATGATGCCTTTTTATAAATCTACGAAAAAATTCCAGGCTTCCATACAGAGGAATAGGTGGCCATTTCCCAACTCCTGCTTAAAGTGGTACTTCACTCTCTCAATTAACATTGACTGTTTTGAATAGATAGGAAAAGATATCATATTTTAATTGTTTAAACTGTTTTTTACATTTCTTTAGTTACTTCTTAGTTTTCATGCCTAGGCAAATGATGTCATACATCCAAGGGGTCTTCAGGTGGGAAGGAGGGGTTCTCTCAGCTAAGCACACCCTTCTGCATGCATGCTTGAGCTAAGGACAAATGTATTCCATAAAGTAAATGCTACATGAACTATCTTCCCTCACTCAAGATGGCCATAACCAGAAATTCTAGGGGTGTTTTTCTAAGCGATTTCTTAGCAAAATAAAGCATGGAGAACATTGAGAAACCAGAGCCACTTCTATAGTTAAGTGGTGTTCCACTTAAAAGGACCACAATCTTACCACAGGTTGAGTGACAGGCCATGTTTAAACCACAGGTATTGGAGCTCATCCTTGCTCCTCAAACAGGTTGCAATTACAGGGAAATAAAGATTAATTTTCCCTGTCCATTTCCATTCTTCCAGCATTCATTAAAATTTTATTAGTCCAGGTGGTTGTACATCTTACAAGCACCTGGACTAATACATTTCTGATGAATGCTAGAAGAACAGAGCAACTTGCACTTACATGATATGCACAGTAATATATGCAGTTTGTGAATGTGAAACATCTGACATTAGGATAGCCATACATATATATAGCTTGGTCTTAACAACATAATCCAAAACAATTGTTTTAATAAAAGCAATTTGGGGAATGTTACTGTTGACTGCTAACAATATTAATTTATATAAAATAAACCTTGTGGGCCACAAAAGAAGGTTCCACAGGCCGCCAGATGGACCACCTCAGTATAGTTCAAAGTTTGGACATTACCCGCTTGGCTCAAAGCACAAGGAAAACAGAAAGAAGTACAATTTGCAGAGCTGGAAATGTAATGCAGCGCAGTGATAATATGAAATCTAATAGACAGGTGTAACTAAGTGTTATAGAAAAAAATGCATTCCTTCGTTGGTATTCCATTTGCCCAGGAAGCCCAATAGCAGAAAAAAACAGGTTCACGTACCATCATGCATTCCTTTAAGTAGTTATATACCAGTGCTGTGACAGTAAATGTTTCTCCTTGGACCACTGAATAAGGCATGGTCAGCTCAATGAAGTAAGGCTTGAAGGTCGTGAGCATAACATTACTCATCTCCCCAAAACCGGACTTTCCCAAGCAGAAGACATCAGTGTCAAACTTTGTTATACTATCCGGAGTGGTCAGGTTTAGCACTGTGCTTCCATAAGGGCTGTAAATGACAGGAAACTGTTAGAGCCAATGAATACACGCTAGTTATAATGCAACAAACTGCTGGCACAATGTCATTAATGGACAATCAATAACATGCTCTAAAGGTCTTTAAGACAATACATTTTAAACGGTATGTGGCAATGCAGTGCAGAAACAAAGCTTTAAAAATGAAGCATTACATGAGTATTTTAAAGGACTACCTAGGCAACATGTGTAACATACTTATATTAAATAAATATACTAATATGAGTAATTGGCCATATTTAACTTTTGTTTGTATACTGTTTTGCTACATGGTGTTTTAATGGCATCATTTTAAAATGAAACTCCAGCCAAAACATTTCTTTTAGTTTTCAGTAGAACAAGGGGGCTCAGGGTTTAATTGCTGCCTGTGTAACCGTTAGGGAGATTCACACTCATATTTTCACTTTCAAAAGATAATGAAAATCTACATTTTCACAGCAGTCACTGGAACAGCAGTATAGGAGCAAACTCCTAGCAGGGATACTTGTTTCTATGACAACTGTCAAAGTTGTGCTTTTCTGGCTCTTTGCGGAGCCTTCCTCTCACTTCTTGATGTGTCTCTGGGATATGTAGCAAGGGTCTTTTCCCAATGAAGAAATACATAGCAATAAAACCCATAATAGATTGACTGCATACAAAAACTAAAACTTTATTATTATTTTTGTATAGAAAAGGGAATGGTTGAGTAAGGAAATATACCCTCTCAGACAGTAGTCACTGGAACAGGTTTACCCACTGGAGGATTTCCCCTGACCTCTTGCTCCTGTAACAAATGCAAAATGATGTATTTTGTTCTTTGTATGTACATTAAAAAATGGTCAAGACCAATAGTTAGGGTGAATCTCTCCTGCAAGGACAAAGACGGCAATAAACAGACAGGGGTTCTAAACCTCCAACATTCTATTCAAAAATTTGGCTTTACATGCACAGAAGTACAGTACGTGTTCACCAGCTATTAAATTGCTAACCAGAAAGACCCCTTCTGTACCGCTCTCTGATTAACATTCACATCAATACTGGCGCCAGACTTTGCTTGACAGCATATCTAAGCCATCCCAACTGTAATTCTACTGTCTAATGAGACAAAGGCACTCTCACTGGTCAAGTGGATGGTTACTGGTGGATCCTAGCAATGATGTTATAGAAAATCAGCCAGTAATAAAATTAACTAAATCAGCAGAGGCTTTTTTGCTAATAAAGACAATAGCAGGATTCTTGTAGTGCCAGCTCTTAGGCAGGAATTTAAAGGCTGTGTTCACCTTTTTCAGAAAATAGCCTGTGCGGTCAAGGACCCCAATACATATTAAAAATTGTACAATGTTGTAAAATGTTAATTAGAATTAGTGTCATACCTGCAGGCCATTTGCCCTCCGGATGTCTGGCTGAAAAAACCCCAATTAGAATCCCAATGTCCTGCCTTGATGCTAGGATGTGAAAACCATTAGATGCTCACTCACCAGCATTCCAGGAGTGAAAACCACTAGTTTATGCATCCTAGAAACAAGGCAGGACGTGAGAGATTTTTGGCCAGATATCCAGGGAGGACCAAATGGCCTAAACGTATAATAATAAATCGAATTAATATTTTACAAAGCTGCAGAGTTTTTAATATCTGCTGGGGCCCCTTGATTGCATAAGCTATTTTCTGTGTAGGCTCTGAAAATTATAGAGTAAGGACCACAGTATATACAGAGGTCTCTTGACATGGGCACTGCGGCTTTTGTATGTATTTGCAAATGTGTGCAAACAAAACCCTCTATTTTTAATGTAACTGTTAGACAGGGCAATTCAGTTGTTTTGCAGGCTGGCTGGTAAGTGTGCTAGGAAATCTTTTGTTTGTTTACTATATTTTCTGGAAAAGATGAACTGACACTAACTTTAACTAGT
This sequence comes from Staurois parvus, assembly GCF_062004578.1. NCBI lineage: Eukaryota > Metazoa > Chordata > Amphibia > Anura > Ranidae > Staurois > Staurois parvus. The sequence continues at coordinate 10,401,079 of NW_028318321.1, forward strand.
AGCCGACCGCAGATAGCCGAATAACGGCTGCACTGCGGCCGGCCAGTTCTGAGTGGACGTCATATGACGTCCTCCCAGAATGCGCTCTCCTGCGCGCCCCAGGCGATCTCCGTGATCGCTGTGTCCTACGGACACAGCTGATCACGTGATGTGGTAAAAGGCCAATCACAGCGGCCTTTTACCACGTGATCAGCGGTGTCCAATGACACGCTGATCAGAGGGAAATGCAAGTGCCGATTCTCGGCTGCACTTTCCTCACGCTGTCAGATCGTGAGGAAAGTACTGCCGAGAACCGGCAGTTGTCAGAGCAGGGATCAGCACCGATCATCAGGGCACTGATGATCAGTGCCCTGATGATCGGTGCCCAGCAGTGCCACCCGCAAGTTCTGCCCACCTGTGCCCAGCAGTGCGCCCACTAGCTCCGCCTACCTGTGCCCAGCAGATCACCCACCTGTGCCGAGCAGTGCACCCACCTGTGCCACTCTGCAGTGTCACACACCTGTGCCCAGAAGTGCCACCTACCTGTGCCCAGCAGTGCCACCCACCTGTGCCCACCCACCTGTGCCCACCAGTGCCACCCACCTGTGCCCACCCACCAGTGCTGCCCACCAGTGCCACCCACCAGTGCAGCCCAGCAGTGCTGCCAGTCAGTGCCACCAGTCAGTGCCCAGGGGTTGTGCCAGTCAGTGCCGCCAGTCAGTGCCCAGCAGTGATGCCAGTCAGTGTCGTCTATCAGTACCCATCATCAATGTCACCTATCAGTGCCGCCTATCAGTGCTGCATATTAGTGCCGCCTATCCGTGACACCTCATTAGTGCTGTCTATCAGTGCCGCCTATCCGTGCCACCTCATTAGTGCTGCCTATCAGTGCCCTTTAGTGCTGCCTATCAGTGCCCATCAGTGCCGCCTATCAGTGCCCATCAGTGCTGCCTCATCAATGCACATCAGTGAAGGAGAAAAAATACCTGTTTGAAAAATTTTATAATAGAAACAAAGAAACTTTTTTTTTTTTTTTCAAATTTTTTGCACTTTTTTTATTTATAGCGCAAAAAGTAAAGTGCCCAGTGGCGATTAAATAACACCAAAAGAAAGCTCTATTTGTGAGAAAAAAATGATCAAAATTTCATATGGGTACAATGTTGCATGACCGCGCAATTGTCAATCAAAGTGCGGCAGCGCTGAAAGCTAAAAATTGGCCTGGTAAATAAGGGGGTATAAGTGCCTGGTAGGCAAGTGGTTAAAAAGGAGTATAGATTCACTTTAGGGACTACAAAGTAATCTGGGTTTTCCTGTTACTAGTATGCCAATGTATTCGAAATATAAACCTCCAGCACTAAAATGTTTCAAAAAGCTATTACTGTAAAATTAAATATTGTCTCCTGCCCATATGAATTGGTACATGAGTGCAGGGATGTTTCTGTTAGTATACTATTACACTTGATAAGTGTTTAGCTAATGAAGCACACACAGCTAGATTTATTTCTTTGAACATTCCTGTGAACAAGGCGGATTAACAAGAAACCAATCCACATACTGGGCACCATGATAAAAATGTCTGAAAGAAGACTCTTCTAGTCAGTTACAGCAATCAGACACTCCTTGTTCTCTCAGACTGCATTGGAATCATAAAAGAGAACCTAACTGGAGGCAATGAGCACCATAGTGAACTGTCCTTTCTCAGACATCTCAATTAGTGGTCCCAAAGCATCACATCAGTTTTCTTTGATCATCCTTACCCCACAGAAACCAAGTCAAACAACCAAGCTTCTGGAAAAAATCTCCTTATTAAAGGCTTCTTTGGTTCATTCTTCTTTTCTGATTCTTTAGGGAGAAAAACAGAACCAAGAGATATGACTACTGAAAGAGAAGATAAAGGAGGACAAGGAAAGACAACTAGTGGAAAGATAGAAAAATATTTGTATTGGGACATTAAAAGGAGAATACAATGGAAAGATCAACACATAAAATTTAGCACAAAGAAGAAATATGGAATAGAGATACAGTAAAAACACAGTAGTTATCATGAGAATAAAATAGCTTTTAGAAATAATGTGTAAAGACACATCATAAAATAATCAGATACTGAAGTTAAACATTGACATTGGCTTGTTTAAAGTGGTTCTAAACCTTAACTATTTTTTACATTAATGTCTTCCCTGCAGTAAAATAAAAAATGTCCCTTACCTGTCTTAGTCCCCCTAAACACTTACCTGAATCTTCTACTGATCCAGCGCTGTGTCCAGCTGCAGGTCTTCTATCCTCTCTTCCTGCTCTCACAGGCTACACCAAAAGCAGCCATTGGCTCCTACTGCTGTCAGACAAATCCAATGAGGATGGAGTGGAGAGCGTTGCTGAGACTCACTGTGTGTGCCTATACATGCACTCATCCTGGCTTGGGAGCATGTCCACACGTGTGCCCCCACAGCACGTCTTGCAGGAAAAGGAGGAGCTGACAGCCCCGGCGGGGCCACAAAAGAAGAGCTAAGGGACTTCTCTGTGCAATATCATCACAAAAAAGGTAAGTATAACATGTTTATTATTTTTATTAAAAAACAGCCTTTATAGCCACTTTAATATTAAAGTATCAATTCACTCAAAAGTAATATTTTAATTTTTTGTAGGTGATGCAGAGTCTAACCACCTAACATATTCTTTATCTCTCAGGATTCTGTTGGTCAGATAATATAATGGTTTCTAAGACTAGGGTAGCCAGGAGCTTACCTAAGGATGAAGAATGGTAAAATCACTGGATGCAGCTGCTCTGTGTAGCTGCTGTCCTGTGGTGCTGACCTGGTTAACAGCTATATCAGCAAGAGGAGGGAGCTGCTCATCAGTAAGAGTTCAATAGAATGAGTCAGGAACACTGCACTGTGGGAACTGTAGTCCAGAGGAGAGAAACTCTACTGTAAACAAGAGCTTTGAACTGCATATCCCAGAGAGAGATTGCAAGGAGAAGGGGAATGAGCTGCGCTTTCTTTGGCAGTACAGGACACAGCCAATGTGCCAATAGCACAGAGTCATCTGGGTGCAGAGCAAAGAGTGGACTAATCACTGTGTGGATGGTGAGCTGCAGTATTACTGGGACTGGTGAGCTATTGCTGTGGGGATTTACTATTTACTGCTAGAGTGACTGAGCCCTTTAGGACCTGACCATGTAGCCATTTAGTAGTCTTATTACTGCCTACATGAATAACTTTGTCTATTCTCAACAATACAAAAGGACCCAAACACTAGTGGCTGAAGAATTAGGACTAAAGACTGTCCCTTTAAAGCTGCTACACAGGGACCTTTACCTATTGCTTATGCTAAGAGGTTCCTAGCCATTCTCCTAGAGTGCATTCTAGACTATAGTATTATTATTCACATTACGGTTAACGCATATACTGTATGCACTGTTTATTGCCGATTTTGCTGATCCATGAGTTAATTCCAGTCTAGTGGTACAGAACTCTGTTCTAAGTTACCTTGGCATAGTGATTAAACTGTTTAGTGGACTATGTCTGAACCCACCTTCTGTGTGTTCATTTATGCTCAAACCATCATTGATTCTATCCCTTACCAATTTATCACTAAACAGTCTTGTGTCTATTTCCTGGTGTTAATTCACAGCCAAGTTAAAGGTATCTATACTCATATTTATAAGTGCTTGCAGTAACTCTCATTCCATCAGATGTGCCAGAGGGGTTGAGGTTGTTCTTGAAGTCAAGGTGTAGAACAGAGAACCCAAATTACAAAGCTGATCCTTCGGGGTAGCTTTGTGTTAGTTTTGATCTGTGTTAGTTTGAAGTCATGTCTCCATGTTCTTGATCTTGCATTCCTTTTAAAAATACTACCCTCCTGAACCTTGTTCATACCCTAGATGTATTTAAAGGTTTCAGTCATGTCTCCCTTTTCCCTTCTTTCCTTCAGACTGTGGATATTACGTATTTGAAGTCTTTCCTGATATATTTTATTCCTCAGACCTTTCACCATTTTTGTTGCCCGACTCTGGACATGTTCTATCCTATCAATTTATTTTTGTAAGTGAGGTGTCCAAAACTGGACACAGTATTTTAAATGAGGTCTAATTATAGATCTATAGATATATATAAAGATCTATAGTCAGAACCAGAGGCATTTTATGAAAGCAGTGTGCTTGTGTGCAGGATCATAAGTAGGACCCTGCTTCTGGAGGAAAAAGTGTGGCATGTAGAGCGCCACAGCTAAAATTGGGTATGGCTTTCACTGTGCTGACTATTGAGCATTGCAGAATGCAAGGATTCAGTAGCAAGTGATGCAGCGTTTAGGGGTCAGTAGTGATGCACTGTTCAGGTGTCAGGAGTTAAAAAAAAAACTCTTCTGATTGTGGAGGGGGGGGGGGGGTCAGAAAGTCCAAAGTTTTTTTTAATTTTTTTGGAGAAGGAAGGCCCACTTTCAAGTTCTTTAACTGCTTGTTCAGGATATTTTAATACTTTAGTGTGCTGTGCATAAACTGGGGACTGGTTCACTTAAAGCACAATAAACCCAAAATAAAAAAATGTATTATATTGCAGCTTACCTATCCTTAGATGTGGTAGCTGTATTAGTTTTCCTTTTTTTAGAATTTCTTCCCCTCTGTTTTCACCTGGTGATCTGGCCACCTCCTGTATTAGAGTGCCCCCATTCTGGATGAAGGAGCACACAACAGATTTGGACAGCAGCATTGTCAGTCTGGGGGAGGGGAGTGTTAATTGCACTAGCAGATTTAGATACACTAACACACTGAAGCCAAAGTCCAACTAACACTTTATAAGCAGTTACAGCAAACAGGTTTTCCTTTAGGGATAATAGTTTTATATTAATAAAAGCTGATCATTGTAAGCACCCCTATCAGTGGTAAATGGTTTGTGTTAACCCAGTGACTGTCACATCTGTAGAACAGCTTGTTCTGTTGAAAAACAACAGATTTACTGGCAGGATCACCAGATGACAACAAAAGAAAGCAAGCCTAAAAAAGAAAACTAATGCAGCTATCACATCTAAGAATTGGTAAGCTGCAATATGTTTGTTTTTAGGTTTAATACCATGTTCATTGTTCTGACTCAGACTACGAGGCCATAAACTTTATCTCCAGGCATGTATACAGATATACCACGTGGTGATGAATTTATCCAATGCAATGGGTCAGACATTTTAACTCAATTAATAAACTCACATGTTGAGGAAGTCAGATTAGGAAACCCATTTGAATGTTCCATTTAATGGAGAATAATCATAGGTAGAAAAACATTAATGTTGTAAGCCTCATGGAAGATGCATTCAGGAAGACAGGATACCGTGGAATGATTACAGGAAGGGGGGAGGGATATATACACGTATGGTGAGAGAAAGAGCTCAGCTTAGACAGGAGGAGGCAGCTTAAAGACACAGAGCAATAATAAACAAGTAATGGTCACAGAGAAATAATAATAAATCAAATAGTGTAACACAACACTCCCTGTCTGAATCTTTAGATTTCATAACTTCAAAATATATATATCCAATAAGTCCAACTGTGATGAATGTCTTGGAACTTGTAATAAGAAACATGCAACAGCAAATATAAACATAGAATCTGAATCAAGACGGTATCTCAAATAAACATATAAACCTATCCCCTGAAACATATAAGTCTTACTTTCACCCTTGAAAGTGTAATAAATGATAATACCTCAATATGCTCACCCTATAGCCAAAGCAAACAAGTGCTAAATTAAATAAACTATGTATAAATCAATTGAATCAAGTACATATAATAATATAAACTTCGTGTAAAAAAAAAAAAATTACTATAAACCCCCAAAAATAATTATAAACGCAGTGTCCAAAATACCAAGGTATAAATCAATTGAACCAAGTACATATAATAATATAAACACAGTGTCCAAAAATACATATTATAAACGCAGTGTCCAAAATACCAAGTGTCCAAAAATATACTAAAGATGCAAATCCAAGTCCTTTCTGTAGACACTTTCCCAAAAAGACTCCAAACTCCAAAGTGATCCAGATGGCAAAAGAAACAGCACTTTAATACCACTAAGGGTATACGCCATCCAAAGAAAGCTAATCCAGCCTGGATATGTTCATTGAGATGTCCTCATAGCCTCATGGATAATGCTCCCAGCTGTCCTTAGGACCTTGAGATTACTCCATAGTATTTATAGCACCCATCATATATAAAAAGGATATATAGTGTAATCCCGTATGGTATAAATAACACTTTATTATGCTCTTACTTTTAAAAACGGATAAATAACACCACAGCTCTCATAACCCAAACTTCTTGCAGAGCTCAGCAGCTATCAGAAGCATCTGGATGTGATTTCTTATCTCCAAACCTTAATGCAGTGTCTGGATAAGATAACACTACATGCCAAACCTCTTGCAGAGTCTCAGCAGCTAGCAGAAGTGTCTGGGTAATATTTTCCAATTTCCAAAATGGCCGATTTGCCACTTTCAGTTCCTTCATTGTGTCTGATGTCACTTCCTTGACATGTTTCATCGCAGGGACTTACTCATAAGGACTTACTCATAAGCAAACATAAACAACTGGATGGCAGAACACGTAGCAATCCAACATGGGACATCCTCAGAGAATACTAAAGTTCTAAGCAAAAAAACGTATGGTTAACAGCAATGTACTCCCCGCCGTGCAATAGCATGGCAGAAGATTGCATAAGTCAGTCACCTGGCAAAAGGAGTATTAACTCTGTAATTGGTTGAGCAAATGTTTGTGTTGATCCTCCCTTGGTTACCTTGACCTCTACCTTCCGGACCTTGTCATCATCACTGGGCATAACTTTAGTAATAAGACCCACAGGCCATTCATTCCGACAAACTTCTTTCTCCTTTAGGAGAATGAGATCTCCAAACTTAAGATTAGGCTTAGATGTCTGCCACTTGTGACGACCTTGAAGATGATGTAGATACTCCTTCCTTCAGCGATGCCAAAACACATTGGCTAGATGTTGCACCTGTTTCCATTGATGCCTGTAAATATTTTTGGAGTCAGTTTCACTTGGAGATATTGCAGCAGTTCCAATCTTTTGAGTAAGAAGTGAAGCTGGAGTAAGGAGGGTTAAACAACCAAGGACATCCATTGTTGGCAGGAAATTGTCTAATTGCAACTGTTTACATGCTTCAACAAAGTTGGTACCACAATCGGATCTCAGTTGTTTGACTGGTCCTCTAACAGAGAAGAATCTTCATAGGGCACAGATGAAGGAAAAAGAATCCATAGACTCAGTCACTTCTATATCTATCGCTCGGATGCTAAGACAGGTAAACAATACAGCCTACCTTTTACTATTAGCAGCTCCATCAAGGGTTCTCCGAGTGATGACAGACCATGGACCAAAAATGTCTACTCCAACATAGAAGGGTGGATCTGTACTTAGGCAATCAGCTGGGAGACTTGCCATTTGTTGCTCTTGATGTCTTCCTCTTAACTTGTGACACTTGACACACCTGAAGAGCAGGGAGGAGACAAACCTTTTTCATACCAACAACCCACAAGCCGGCTGATCTATTAGCACCGTCTGTAAATTGACTGCTTTGGTGTTGCAGCCATTAATGGTGGTGACGAACCAGAAGAGTAGCAACATGATGTTGACATGATATGATTATAGGATTCTGTTCTTTGCTGCATAGGTCAGATTTCCCTATACAGTCACCAACTCTCAGCAGCTGATTGGCATCAACTACAGGGTTTAGATTGAAGAGTGAACTGTTTTTGGACAATTCAGTTCCATTTCTGATTCTCACAAAGTCCAGATACACCTCTTGTTGCACACAACGGATAATTACCTCTTCTGCGTGTGCAATAACTGCTGCTGTGGGGCATCCAGAACAAATGTTCCAGCCATGACACTCTGATGTAGGGATCCTCACAAAGCAATGAGCAATGTGAATTAGGTGAGCAATAGATCTTACAACAGATGACCGGGTAGAAAAACGCTCAAAATGGTGTGACTGCAGTTTCTGTTTTGTACTCACAGAAGTGTGGAGTGAGATGTTTACAGTTCTTATTTCCTTATTATCTTCAGGACTTACTAGTCCATAGGTGTCAGTAAGGAGTGAGTAGGAGTTCTCACACAAAAACCTTGGAGGCGAAAGCCATAAGCTGTTCTGAAGAGCTGCTGATGACACGGCTCTGGTCCCACAGTCAGCTGGATTGAGTTCAGTGAGAATATAATGCCATTGACTTGGTAAAGAGAACCTCTTTATTCGTTCTACCCTGTTGCTGATGTACATGTAAAACGGTTTTATTTGGTTGGATATATAACCAAGTACTACCTTACTGTCTGTATAAAAAGGTGAAATAATCAATTCTAGTGTCCATATCACTTCATATGACTTCGGCAATTTCTACCGCTAGCACAGCCGCACAGAGTTCAAGTCTTGGTATGGTATGTGCAGGTTTGGGAGCAAGTTTTGCCTTGCCTAGAACAAATATACAGTGTGATTCTCCATTAATTCAAGAGGTTTTTAAATAGGCTACTGCAGCAATAGCTTTAACTGATGCATCAGAGAAAATATGAATCTCTCTATGGTCAGCAGTTGAAATGGAAATTGGAACATAGCAACGTGAAATCTGAAGTTTTTGTAATGATCCCAAAGAACATCAACTTTCCCACTTTTGCTGTTTCTCACTAGATAAAGGAGTATCCTAGTCTATGTTCTCAGTAGATAACTGTCTTAGTAGGATCTTACCTTGAATGGTGACTGGAACAATGAAACCCAGTGGTTCACCACAGACAAGACTCCCCTCTTAGTGAAGGGTTTGTCACAAGTTGACACTTGGAAGGTAAATGTGCCTTGTTTGATGATCCACAGCAAACCCAAACTATGTTGTATGTTAGTCACATCTGTACCTAAATCAAGGTTTTTTTACACTAGTGGCATAGTCATCAGAGGGAAAGGCATGCATAAGTTCCTGGTTGTTAGATATAATCTTGCGAAGTCTAAGGTTAGCTACAGATAGCATTTCCTTTGTTGTGGTGAGTAGTAAATAAACCCCCATGAGTCCATGAGCACTTCTTCCAAAAACCTCTGTAGTTTTACTACAAGTACCCAAGTGTAAGGATGAGCTTCATCCTTTATTTCAAATAGATCAAACAGTTCGGATCTTGCGAGTGATCTATTGCTCTCATCATCTAAGATTGCATACACCTTTAAAGTCTTTTCTGGTTGACTTTGTTCACCAGGCATATTTTAGCACATGACTTATCACAGCAGTCTTTCCCACAAACTTCAGTGCAGGATGAATAAATTATGGTGGAATCAGGTATTTGGTTTGTATTCTCCCTGCCTTGCCTTGACCTGCGAAGAGAGTTAACAGGTTGTGCAGAGCTGGGCTTAAATGGATGGAGGGCTTGCACATGTTCTTCTGAGCCACACTCTATGCACTTGATGGACCTATTACAGTCCTTAGCAAAATGTTTGGTAGAAGCACAACACTTGAAATATACCCCAAATTACTTTAAAAGCTCCTAACGCTCTTCAAGAGGCTTTTTCCTAAAGCCGATGCATTTTTTGAGGGGGTGTGACTTCTTGTGAATGGGACACTCTCAGTTAGGATTTTTAATCTTCCTACTCTGTTTATTTGCAGCCACAACTGTGGTGGGAGTGGGAAGGATCTCAGTCTTTTTCATGGATACTGGGCCTCTATGGTTCTTATAGTTGACCTGAAGACTGGTACTCTTAGGAAAGGATGAAAAGAGACTGTACTCACCGTAGGAAAAAAACTTTGGTCATTCTTGGTCTCTGCAATGTTCCTGATGAATTTGCAGAAGGAAAAGAAAGGAGGGAAGGAAACAATGTTCTGTTTTTTGTATGATGACCCTAGTGTGGACCATTTTTCTTGCAAACCATACGGGAGCTTGGAGATGATCAGGATTACCCCTATGGCAGTGTCCAGGTAACTGAGTCCAGGTAGTTTTGGGTCTGCCTTGGCTAGCTGAAGCTCAAGAAGAAGGTCATTCAGTCTCTGGAACTCCTTGTTGTTCTTACCAGATATCTTTGGGAAAGTTTCCAGACGCATGAACAGAGCATTTTATATAACTTCTGGACTGCGATAACTTTGCTTTAATCAATCCCATGCACCTGTGAGGCCTGCTGTAGGATTGTTCATGAAAACTGATCTTAATGGCTTAACACATGCAGCAGATAGAGGACCAAGCCATCTGATCAGCAGATCCAATTCTTCTACAGTTGTAATACCAAGATCATTGATTGCAGTTCTGAAAGCACATTTCCAACTTCTGTAGTTTTCAGGTTGGTCATCAAAACTTGTAAGACCAGTTTTTGTGAGCTCTCTGTGGAATATGTACCTCACAAACTCTGCTGTCTCAGTTGTCTGACTTTATGCAAGATGTTGTTGGCTGAACAGTGCTAATTGCGCTATCTTTGACATCGTTGTTATAAGACACAGAGAAATATGGTGCAGCAGATGCATTCAGGCGAGTTTCTTGCTTAAAGTCAGTTACTCCAATGGTACGTTTGCTTGAGGATGTACTTATGACAGGAAATTGATGACTTGCTTGCAGCTTGCTCTGATGCTCTGTGATGTATGAAGTAAGGTTAGATAGATAGGCAGGAAAGGTGTTGGAGTGATTTTTCATGCAGGAAGTTTCTGGAACCTCTTTAACTTGATGCTGAAAAGAAGTCTGTGTTGTCAGGAGCATTGGAGACGATAGAGTGTCCACTGTAGTGGCTTATAACATATTCTGTAGTGAGTTTGAGGGGATCTTCCATATCCGCTATGTTTAGGTTAATGCTGTCTCTCTCACTTGCACTTCCATCTGCAGTAATAACTTGTTCTAGCAAGCTTAGTTTTGCCATAGCTGTATCATGTTTACACTGTACATTTAAGATTTCTATCACTGCTTTTTTGGCGTGCTGACTGAGTTTCCAACTCTGCTATCTGAGTTACTAACTCTGTTCTCTTTTTTGCATATGTGGTCTGCTCCTTACTGGCTTCCACTTCAGCACGAGCACTAATAAGTTGCTCACTGATTGAAGAGCGTCTTGAACTATGGGATTTAGAGGACTTTTTTAGAATGCCTTGTAGAAACGGATCTGTAAGATACAGTGTCTTGTAGTAGCTTTATCTTTTCTTCTGCCTTTAATTTGGTTCGCTGGATAAAACTGTCTCTTTCTAGATTAAGAACCTGGAAGCTGTATAATTCCTTTAACAAATCTTCCGTGTGCATGCTCTGTAAAACATTACTGAACTTGCTGCTGGTAAACTGAGAAAACTCATATGAGGCAGAAAGTTGTTGGATGGCGCCTTCTAGTGGCTGTACCTCTTGTTCCACAGACAGTGTGCTAGATTGAGCAACAATCTTTTCCCATAATAACTTCAGGGTAATAGTTCAGTTCTTAGTTTCATAATAGTTACATAGTTAGTGGCTAAAGAGAGACAAAAGTCCATCCAATTCAACCATAAAAAAAAAAAGTTATAATCCTATACCCACAGTTGATCCAGAGAAAGGCAAAAAAACCAGAGCAAAGCATAAACCAATTTGCTCCTGCAGGGGAAAAAAAATTCCTTCCTGATCCCCGAAAGGAAATCGGATATTCCCTGGATCAACTTTCCCTATACATGTTAGTATCCAGTTATATTCTGTGCATCTAAGAAAGAATCCAGGCCTTTTCCATCGTTTTCCAAGTTGGTTTAACTGAGCATTTGGGTAACACAGGGGGATCAGAGACTTGTTCAGCTGTGTGTGACATCTCTTCACAGATGGAGCCCTGGTAACTCATGTTGACACAAGCAGATAATGACTAAGCGATAACAAGCTCGAAATTAATGTAGTGTTCCTGTGTGCTGTAATATGAACCAGACAGCCTGGGATTAGTTATGGAGGGTTACACGTGCTCTTTGCTCCTGTCCTGCCGTGTGCTTCCTTGCAAAGAGAGCAATAAATCTTGTCTGTATCAGTACTGTCACCCAGGAATCTTGTAATTAGGCTGACTCAGACTGCAAGGCCATAAACTTTATCTCCAGCCATGTATACAGCTATACCAGGTGGTGCTGAATTTATCCCTTGCATCAGGTCAGACAGTTTAACTCAATGAATAAACTCACATGTTGAAGTCAGATGAGGAAACCCATATGAATGAGAAAACCCATATCAACCCATTAAATGTTCCGTTTAATGGAGAATAACCATAGCTAGATAAACGTTAAGGTTGTAAGCCTCATGGAAGATGCATTCAGGAAGACAGGATACAGTGAAACGATCACAGAGAGAGGCAGGGGGGAGGGATACACACAAGTACAGTGAGAGAGAGTTCAGCTTAGACAGGAGGAGGCAGCTTAAAGACACAGAGCAATAATAAACAAGTAATGGTGACAGAGAAATAATAATAAATCAAATAGTGTAACACAACATTCATGTCTATTCACAATTGTGATCTTGTTGCTAGTAAAAAGTTTGATAGAGCAGAGGTACTCACTGCTACCACACTTACAGAAATTCTCCAGAATATCTTTCACCAATTTGGCTGGTGAGGCATTGATGCTGTAGGTGGAGGTGAGTAGTTTCCCTGTCCTCCCCTGTTGCTGGCTAGTTGACGCCAACAACAGGGTCATAATTGTGACATAATGTTCGGGTTGGTTTAGCTGGGAGTTAAGTATTACTGACAGTTGGAACTCGTAGACCCTGGGTCAGTTCAGAACGCACATCACTAACCTATAGAAAACAGGATGCACCATTCCACACTTCAGCACTTTACTACTTTCTGCTCTGCTGTCTGAAATCAAACTGGGAATGAGAATGGTGACAAGCTCTGACGCCGGGAACCTAGATTCCCAACAAACGCTATGGCAAATCTATGGCATTTGCAGCTTGCTGAAATAACAAGTTTCTGCAGCTTCTAGAAACTCCTAGCCTCGGTCTCCAGCATTGCCCCAGTCTGCACATGCACAGAGCTCTGCACTTACACGTCAGGACAGCTCTTTCATCTCTGCTGCCAATCTCAGGCTGTCAGAGCAGCTCTGCACATTTCCTGTAATTGCAATGAGCTGTTATGTGAAGGCAGGGGATGAATGAACCGGGTCACATGTGAACAACATCACCACTATATAATAATCTACTGAAGAGGTAGAGGGGCGAGGCAATGACTGGTGGTTGTCTTTAAAAGGGGAAGACCGAACAGACTGACAGGAGACTGGGCTAATAAGGGCAGGTATTTTTTTTGTTGTACTGAGCTAATGTTGGGAAATTAACAAGTACAGAGCTGTTATTGGGACGTATTCTGTGTTCAGAATAGGGTCAGTTGGAGGGAAGTTAGACTAGCACTGGACCTTCTCCTCATACACAGGAGCTGGATGGACACAGAATCGAATTGCATTTCTCCACACTTCTTGCTGTGCAATGTGTGAGGACATAGTGAGTCCCACCCCCCTCAGGACCTGCATGCACCCAACACATTGCACCCATGGATAATTGAATACATCTATGCAGCACCTGAAAAGTTCCAGTATATACCTAACCTATTAAAGAATTTTACTTTTTTAGTAAACCTTCACTGCAAGGTGCAGGACAGGTTTACAGCACATCATGATACAGTCTGCAAGGCAGAGCAGTCGGAACTCACAGATGGAGAAGACACAGTCTGCTCTCCATCCTCTGACATCTTCATTCTGCCATTGGATGAGCTCTGATGACTGTTAGGTGAGACTTCAGTGTAATGTTCTCTTCTTGCTCACCTGTACTGCCACTCTTACTGTGACAGTCCTGATCGAGTCGTCCAGACTGTCAGGAACCTGATCCCAGGAGAGAGCATTTGTCTCCTTTCTGGACAGGAGAGAGAAGGCAGGTAATGGGTATGGGTGCATCCTCAGCCCCATTTTTGCGCAGGCTATAGCAGCAGCAGAGGTTGGAACAGAGTGGTGTGGCAGCCAGAGTATTTTGAGCACAGATCATTCTGCATGTTTGCAGCCCAGCACCTTCTCCCACATTGTGCCTGGAGCAGCTGCCCCCAGCCCTGCCAAAACCACACTCTGGTATCTATCCTCTGCATATCCACTGAGCCACCCATGGGTTAAATCTTAGCTTGTGCATTTTTATCACATAATTATGTGGAGCTGTATCTGTGTTTGAGTTCCCAGGTTTAAGCACCTGCTGTGTCCGTTAAGACCAATTTCATCTTTGCTTATTTTTTCATATTTTTATCATGGAAACTGAACATGAAGAGAAAGAACATGCAGAGATAGGTGAGAACACTCAAAACTTCAAAGTGGATCAGTCCACTTAAAACTGTTATTTTATTTTTGGTAGGTGATAGAGTCTAACCACCTAACCTTTTCAGATATTTCTCAAGGACTCAGATATCTTACATAGTTACATAACTAGTCTGGTTGAAAAAAGACACAAGTCTATCTAGTTCGACCAATAAAAGGGAAAACAATATATACCATCCTGTATACACAATACACAGTTGATCCAGAGGAAGGCAAAAAACCCCCAATAAATCATGAACTAATTTGCTACAGCAAGGAAAAAAATTCCTTCCTGATCCTCCAAGAAGCAATTGGATATTCCCTGGATCAACTTTACCTATAAGTATTAGTATCCAGTTATATTATGTACATTTAGGAAAGAATCCAGGCCTTTTTTAAAAATCTACTGAGCTGGCCAGAACCAACTCTTGAGAGAGTCTGTTCCACATTTTCATAGCTCTTACTGTGAAGAAGCTTTTGGAGATTAAATCTCTTTTCTTCCAGACGTGAGTCTGAGTGCCCCCTTGTCCTCTGTGATATCCTTAAAGTGAATAACTCAACACCAAGTTCGCTATATGGACCACTTATGTTCCTCTAACCTTTCCTCATAGCTGAGATCCTCCACGCCCCTTATTAGTTTGGTTGCCCTTCTCTGTGTTTGAATCTCCTGATTTGCACACTTGCTAGGGTTTATTAACTAAAGCTTGAGAGTACAAAGTTAGATTCATTTCTGCATAGAAACCAATCAGTTTCTAATCTCAGCTTGTTCAATTAAGCTTTGACTTCTGGTTTCTATGCAGAAGTGAGCCTGATTTTGCACTTTCCCGCTTTAGTAAACAAACATTGCTGAATTCATTATGAGCAGTTTCAGCTTTTCCTTTTTTTAATATTTTTTTTTATCATGAAAAATGTAACATGAAGGGATAAAACATGCAGAGGTGGACGAGAACAACCCAAACACCAAAATGGACAGGAATAAAGCGATTATTTTTGGCCGGTGTTTACACAGTATGAGTATCCAAGATATTAAAGAAGCTGACTAAGGCTACTAAGCTCAACCTATACTGTATAACAAATCTCACTTTTGGTTGAACTGAGCCTTTAAATATAAAGACATACTGCAGGTGACTGACATTGAATTGCAGTACATTATCCCAGTGCCCATAAATGCAAATTGGCCCACCAGGGTGAGAATAGAGAAATTTACTCCAGCTAGTAGTGTCAATACTAATGATTTAATTCAGGTAATGATGGCACAGGTGTAGCTATGGACAGAAAAAGACACAAGGTGGTATTTTCTAACTTTAGCAATTATGTGCGTAGCAAATGGACCAAACCACTTTTTGTACACAGCGGCCCTTTCCAATTTATATTTTGCATTGTGCAGAACAGAT
The DNA here is from genome assembly GCF_062004578.1 of Staurois parvus. NCBI lineage: Eukaryota > Metazoa > Chordata > Amphibia > Anura > Ranidae > Staurois > Staurois parvus. Next base: position 10,416,703 of record NW_028318321.1, read on the forward strand.
TACCTTGTATTTCACTATTCATCTGTATCAGGTTGTCCCATTGGTGCCCACTTATGGGCTCACTTCATGCAAGATTAATAACTAGAAACATAAACATTTATGTGTTAAGAGGTACATACGAACATCCTTCTCCAGGTTCTTCTCCCTTTTAGGAGAAATCCGATTTGTATGGGTCGTAAGGGTGCACAGCACTGGCTTTCGGATTTTCATGTTTGTGAAAGTCTTTAGATTACTCTCCTATAGAGTAATAATGCAAGTGTCAGTAAAGATAATGATATGATGTCACACTTCTCTGATATTTTATAAAATTAATATAAAATTTTGCTGTAAAATATATAAAAGTTTTTTTTCCATTTTAAATGGTTTTGTTTTCATTTGCTGAATAATTTTTTTCTTCTTTTTTTATAAAATGGCGTGGGGACCTCCTTTCCATTTATACCAAGCCCTTCAGGTCTGATACGGATTTTGAGGGGAACCCTCACGCCAAAATGTTTTTTTAAATGGCATGGGTGCCCCCCCAAAATCAATACCAGACACTTATCCGAGCATGAAGCCTGGCAGGACAGGAAAGGGGGGGGGCGCCCCCTCCTGAACCACACCAGGCCATACCAGGCCACATGCCCTCAACATGGGGGGTGCTTCACTTTGGAAAAATTGCCCAATCACATGCAAGGTTTACTTTGAAAAGAATACCCAGTCACGTGGAAGGGAAAAAACAGCATTTTTGCTTGCACATGATTGGATGATGGAAGTCAGCAGGGTTCCCCCTCATTTACTAAGCTCTGTAGCAAAGTGCTTACTCTGTGTGCCTTTAGTAAATCAACCCCATTACTTTAGTAATTCCACCTAATTACATGTAGTAAAATATACTTATTTTCTCATGTCATTTTGCCAGATTTTTAGACTTTTTTGTGAATATACAAGCATATACATCATTTGCTGCAAAGAGCCTCGCAATCACTCCAAAATTTGTGAAAGTGTCAGGTCTTTGGGTATAACCTGAGCCAGCCTGCTGAGAGTTAAAGTACCATATTAGCAAAATGCTAACACCAATATTTTAAGGGTACAGTGGCCCTCTTTTGCAGGATGACAAACAGAGAATAAGAGAAAACATAGTGAATACATACACTGCTCAAAAAAAATTAAAGGAACACTCATCTTGGTACATCTCTATTGCCATGTCTCTGGATTTATTGTATGATAATTCTTCAAATGGAATGATTTCCAGGACTTGGACCCTTTCACATCTGTCACATGTGCTCAGGGTGAACCTGCTCTCATCTGCGAAAAGCTTAGGGTGCCATTGGAGGACCTGACAATTCTGGTGTTCAATGGCAAATGCCAGTCGAGCTGTATGGTGCCAGGCAGTGAGCACAGGGCCCACTAAAGCACATCGAGTCCTCAGGCCACCCATATGAAGACTGTTTCTGATTGTTGGTCAGAGACATTCACACCAGTAGCCTGCTGGAGGTCATTTTGTAGGGTTCTGGCAGTGCTCATCCTGTTTCTCCTTGCACAAAGGAGCAGATACGGGTCCTGCTGATGGGTTAAGGACCTTCCGTGGGCCTCTCCAGCTCTCTTAAAGTAACTGACTGTCTCCTGGAATCTCCTCCATGCTCTTGAGACTGTGCTGGGAGACACAGCAAACCTCTGGCAATGGAACGTATTGATGTACCATCCTGGAGGAGTTGGACTGACTGTGCAACCGCTGTAGTCTCCAGGTATCGCCTCATGCTACCAGTAGAGACACTGACCTTAGCCAAATGCAAAAATAGGGAAAAAGAGTCAGAAAAGATGAGTAAGAAACAAAATGTCAGTGGCCTCCGCCTGTATAACCATTCAGGTTTGGGGGGGGAGGGTCATCTCATTGTTGCCCATCTACTGCACATGTTGTTCATTTCATTAACACCAAAGCAGCTGAAACTGATTAACTGTTACTTAACTGATCAGATCAATATCCCAGGAGTTTAATTGGCTTGATGCTATACTATAAAGGTGTTCCTTAGAAGTCTCTGTGCTATGGTTTAAAGCAATTTTAGGTTTGAAAACCTGTCTCAGTTGACATTGTAACATTGCTGATAAGTCAGCACCCATGACTTTCCATTGAAAAACAAGCTAAATTCACAAGTTAAAACAAAGAAAGAGAGAGCGTACCGCCCTAGTGTATTAACCTTTTAATGAAGAAAATAAAATGAACAATTCCACACACAATTAAAATCTTGGTATCACACATGTAACAATCCACACAAGGATCGCTTGTATACCAGAGCACTATAAGCACAGGAGTCAAAAGCCTAAAGCAGGAGAGGACGCTCTCCTTGCTGACAGGCCACCAGCTGGATCATATGGCCTATGCATGGCTCAGATGAGACCACCGCTGCTACCCTCTGCCTCAGCTAGACACCTAGGGGCACGAATGGACAGCGGCATTCAGAACTCAGAGGTGTGCCCTCCTTTTTCAAGCCCATCTAGCAACAGCTGGCTGTTTTTGGATATAGCTGACTGAATTGCCAAAATTACTATTTGGTTGCTGGCTACACCTTACCTATTGTAATTAGCTGAGTCTATGGCTTTGTCTACAGAATATAACGAAAGGTGGTAACTTCTAAATTAATAGTTTAAAATCTATATACTCCATATCGACAAATACACATCACAATCTACATAATTGATATACTGGATAAATAAAAAATACATTTAGTTTTATAAAATAATACTTTTTTTTCTTGGAATTCGTCTTCATGTTGGCGAAGACAAAAATATACATATTAAAGTGGAGTTCCAGTTGAATAAAAAAAAAAAGTCAGCAGCTATAGAAACTGTAGCTGCTGACTTAAAATAAAGACACTTACCTGTCCGTCGGTCCAGTGATGTCCTCACCACAGCTGGTTTCACTGGCCCTCTTCTCTCCTCGGGGCCAGTTACTTCAGTGTGGGCACCTGGCTGTGACAGCTTGCAGCTTCACAGCTGGGTGCCCACTGCGCATGCGTGAGTAGCACTGCGCTTTGTAAATGGTCCTGTAGTCTTCTGGGACCTGTCACGTGTCCCAGAAGAGTACAGGGAGGGAGGGGTGAGGACAACTTCCACGCCTGATTTCCTTAGGTGATTGCACTGGAAGTGGTAGCGGGTACCTGTCAGATTCGGGTACCCCCTAATCTGAATGGATTTCAATAAATAATTGAAAATGAAAAAATGAATGGATGAATATAAAAATAGTAAATAATTAAATTAAATAAAAAATTACATAAAAAAAAAATCTGATATATATTCTATATCCATTAATATATTGATATGCGTAAACCTCATAACTATCGTATGCCCATATACTCATATACTTAAATGCATATATGCAATTTATTCATATGTGTACAAAACATATATGTGCAAACAGACACATATGGGACATACTGTATACCCAAACCGCATATAAGGCATATATTGTATAAAAAACCACATGTGTGCACATGTACTAATCAACACAAACTGAAAGTCATAAACTGTTTCACTCAGGACCATAATATAAAAACTATTTGACAGTTGTTGGTTTCTTGCTGGCTTTAGAGAGCTGTAGACCACTGACAATGTGTATTCACAGGTGCCCAACTGAACAATTATGGATTCTCCCTCCCCCTGACAGGTTAATGTGAGGTGTGAATAGCACAATTACTGGTGCTAACTATAGGTCTATCAAGTTTAAAAGTTAGTAGAGTGTAAATAATTTCCTAAAGGCTACAAGTAGATGAAATGTTTTAGAATCCATTCACACCAGCCATTGTGTTACAATGCAGCAGCTGGTGTGCGGTACAGCCAGTGCAGTGCAACATGCTGACCTCATAGTGACTGTGCTGTGCTGGAAAAAAAGTACAGCTGCACACTCGCACACCACCACAAAGCAGTGGTGTAAATTAACCACAATGCAGACAAGGCTGTTTACCTTGTCTTGCGGTGGGGGTGAGCTGGAATAGTTGCCCAATGCAGTCCCATTGCACCTTGTGTGAAAGTACACTAAAAGAGTCATCCTGTCACTCAACATTGATCAGTATCACATCCTACAATTTTTATAATACATTTAATATATTGTAAAATTCCTTTTTATTGCTTCTTATGTATCAATTCTTGTTATTTGTTTATATTTGTTATTGAATCAAAAAAGTAATTTTTAGATGTAGGGCCCTTAGCCCTTTTTTTCTCAGTTTACCTTCAACAGTCTGTACACGTCTGGTTCAGTATGGTACCAAACCCCTTCACGGATCTCTGGACTTGAATCTTTCTCATTTTTAAAGCAAGGATATTTTTCAAAATCCTCAATTTTGTATGGAAAGCCACGTCTGTTTACTTCAAGAACAGAAACTACTTGCTTGATCTTGGAGGAAGAGACACAACAAAATAATACAGCCACAGCTTCACATAAAAAAGAAAAAAACGCCCACACACATAACTGCAGTAAAGTTTGTTAAATATTATTTATGCTGTGATGTAATAAACATTTATTATAGTACCTATATAAATTGATAGACAAAACCAGATAAAAAAACTAGATACAATCAGTAAATAAAATAATAACTCTTTAGAGAGATACAGTATTTATAGGACTTTGAGCAAGAAGACCCAATGATTTCTTTTTTCATAAATCTGGAAAACCTTTAGGAGAAAAACCTGTTGTTAACCCTGTTTGAGTGGATAGGGATTGAAGAGTTTAGAATGCAGCAGACTGAGCTCAAAACATTTTCATTGTGGACATTCAAATTCCCAGAGCTCCACAAAATACTGACACTTACCAAGCAGCATCCATTGTGGCCTTGGCAAAAGTATTGGGCACCCAGCTCGCACACCCTATATTGGGACACCCTCTTGGAAGAACTGGTGTTGAATGCCAGCAGGGGCTCGTCCTAAACACCACAGACTGCATACATCCAAAGGAAAAGACAGGCTGCACTCTACTACAGTATTCTAATACTGATAATTTTATTTATCCAGATAAAATGCATGGGACCTCCCATTCTGATGGTTTTTATCCACTATGCTGGACTTAATCATGGTGGACCTGCTGACATTCAGCACCTGATCATCCAAGGCATGAAAATGGTACCATAACTTTCAATTTTGTAGCCTAATATACTACTGCATAGAAGTTTTGTGATCAGAATCCTTTCCTGTAGCCCTGGTTTTCATTACCCCCAGGTACACTATCACAATCCTGTACCCTGTTTAGTTTATCTTGCCTTCATCGGTGGATCAACCCAGATCATCCTAAGCAGCTGCAGGAATTGCTGTTTTGTTCCTCTTGCATCATCATTTTTGATTTGATAGACTGTAGCGCATACAGCAGGTATATGATGTGCACTACTGTGCATAATTGTATTTCTGGAATGTTCACCCAAAAATCCATTTGGCTGCTGGCAGCAGAAGAAATCATCCTGTGTAAACTGTGAATCGCTAATCATAGCTTACATAGGGATCGTATTGGTTCTTAGCACAGTATCACATGGAGTGAGATACATGCTCCTACATACTTTGAATTACCAGATAAAGTAAATATGAGCTAAACATAATAGTTAAAAATATATCAAAGCATGATCTGCAAAAGACCTGTTTCTCCAATATTCCTATGTTTAAGAGCTACAGTCTCCTGGCTGACATTCAGTGGTTCCTTCCCCTGACCCCTAGATCACGAGTCCTGAAGTGACATAGAGACCGGCTGAAGGAACTACAAAGCACATGGTGACAAGGCATTTAACATACCTGGAATTGTATTAGATGTAAAGAGACGTTGCTCTGCAAGATAGTAAAAGATTGGAGGAATGGATGGTGGAAACAAGCAAGTATAAACTCTTCTGCAGGTCATGCTGCAAGACATTTTCTAATTCAGCTACTTTAAAGCATAACTGTTGCTTTGTCCTGGTTTGGCAAGGTAAATCTCCTTTCAAGCAGGAGATTGATGTTAAAGCTCCAAAAGCTTCAAAGCTGTCGATAAATGCTGCTAAATACGTTGAAGGTCTATAAAATATATTTCAAGAAATTACAGTTTTCAGTATAATAACCTACCATTTCGGTTGGTAGATTAAATTTGTCATGATGTTTGTGAAGCAATAGACCTTTATCCACAGAACGCACAGAGCAAAGCGATCCAGACTCTGCTTCTATCTCCAGACTAACCTTCTCTCCTGGATGGACCTGATTTTTAGAGAACTTGAGTTGAACCTGTTCGTAGTACAACACACAAAAGATGTATTATTAGCGAATACCAATATTAGGGATGATTTCCTGTATGGAAAATCAATTTAGGTCTATATGGCTAGAAATTATTTTTTCAAAAGACAGATCTACTTTTAACTAAATGTTTACTCACTTACCCCTCCATCCTTCCTAAGCCACAGTATATCCAACAAAATGAATTTGAGCACTGGTTATACTTTGACTTACTTTAGACCATATATCAAGGCTGAATAATGTGGAGAATGTTGTTGGGCAGACTGTAAACACCTGAAAGAACCATGCCAAGACTAGAGAGTTGAGCAAACAGTTGGGGTGGGGGAAAGAGTGCAAAAAAAGAGGTTAAGAAATATTTAGTTGGGGCTAGACCTGTTCTTTAAATATGTGCTTTATATTTTATAGTAATTGATTTTGGAAAAAGTAGGAAAGGTACCATATAACACTTTAACCAAGAACATTGTTAATTGCCCAGAAACCCACATGTCCACACCCTGCTCCCCACCTCAAAATACAACAGAGATTAGGCTATATTTTCAAGGTCTTTTATGCAGAATAAAAAATAATGCAACTCATAAAGTAAGTATCCAGCTACTAGAGGGCTTCAGGGAGCAATCCTCTTGACTACATTTTTAATTGTTTATAAAACATAAAAACAGTATAAATTAATTTTCTTACCTTATTGTTTGAACATATTGGCACTTCAAACTTTGTCCTACTTGCTGCAATATCTCCATTTAGCAGAACAGTGAAAACAAGAATGGTGGCTTTCGGAAACAACTCAATCACTTTACTGAATCTTAGGGTTAATTTTCCATGTAGGTCTGCAGGAATAAGGAAAATGCGACACATACATGAAATGTCAGAGGCTCAGTCTACCTATAAGTGATATTTTTTAGTTTAAGGTCAAACCTTTTTCCCTCCTAGATTGTAAGCTCGTAAGAGTAGGGCCCTCTTACCCCTCGTACGCTGTCTGTCTTTGTTGTACTGTGCCATGTATTGTCCCCCCCTATTGTACAGCGCTGAGCAAACCCTTTGGCGCTATATAAACTCGTAGTAATAATAATAATAATAAACCTCATGGGCTGTGTCAACCTCTGACTTCTTATATGTATTGGATACTTCAAAAGTGAGTCCTCTTTACTATATATAGTATTCCCAAATGACCATCAAGGAATTTTGGGAGTTCATGTCCTCCTTTGTGTGTTCTAACATGTTTTGTTGCATTCTGAACACCATAAAACAAACAAATACAGACGGGAGAAGAAGCCCCTTATAATGGCCACAGCAAGTGCAGACCCAGGAAATCAGGTGCAGATACTGTATATCACCAACATATGTTCCCATATGATTAAACATTGTAAGGTGCTTTAGAATCTACTAAAATATCTATTTTGTGTAAAACTCCAGCGACAAGATTGCTGTGTTCACATTTCCAGGTCTGCAAACCATTGAAAGGCAGACACACTTTCCCTATTGAAGGCTAATTTTATGTTATAGAGAATAGTGCAGAAGGTGTGGAAACACTGAAAGCTTTGGGTCTGTGGAATCATAGCTGGGAACTATGGTGTCCGTTTATGAAACTGAGATCTGAGGCGATCTTGAGAATTGTTGCTGATCTCAGATTATTAGTGGTTTATGAAACAGAGATGATCAGCGGAGAACAACTCTGCACACTGGTTAACTGCTGCACTTTGCAAAAAGCCTCACCCCAGGCTAGCTCCATCCTTGGTCAGCTAAAGGCAGGGGCGGACTGACCATTCGAGCACTGCCCGAGGGCCTGGGGTCAGTAGGGGCCCCATGAAATGCCCCTGGTACCTTTTATAGGCTTTTTTTGAGTGTGGGCAAGGACACAGGGGCCCCATGATCCCCTATTGCCCGGGGGCCCCATGAGTTGTCAGTCTGCCCCTGGCTAGAGGATTACATTTTCAGTCCAGTGCCCTTGTGCAAAGCCCATGGCGGAGAGTAGGAGAGTTGTGTTACCCCTTTAGGCAATAAGGCACCACCAATCTTCCCCCATTGCTGCTTCAACATTTGGAGGTCTGTTGCCTAACAACTGCCAATCTCCAAGAACAAATGAAGAAGGTTGCCTCCAGCATGCTGCCTAGGAATGAGATATGGCAGGTTAGGTACCCCATAACGTACTCACAAACTCACCAGAGGCAGCGGGCTTTTCTGTAATGTCCAGCTTATATTCTCCAAGGGACACAATTCCTTGTTTTGACATTAACTAGGAGATCAGAAAAACAGTTAGTTTGCTCATTATACACATCATAAAAGGAAGCACTTGTGAGACATTTCTGGATTGTTTTCAAGCACTAAAAGCCTTAAATCTAAACTCCAGGCAGATGTAAAAGACAAATTAGTGAAGCTCTGTATTAATGAATAAAACATGAAAATACATTTTTAAAGGCAACCAGTACAGTATATGTACCTGAATCCACTGTACAACAGGACTCAGACTGGAAGGGGGAGAGACAGGACCTAGAGCCATCATATGTGCTGTATGGAAATATGCAGATAGGAAAAGAAATCAGAGTCGGGGGTGTGGACGACACCGCTGTGTTCATTTCTCTGCTTAAAAGTGCAACAGAGAAAGTGGTGTCATCCGCTCGGCTGTGCCATCTGGCAGAGTTATATTAAGCTCAGGAATGGATGGACAGAAAAAATATTCTTTGGTAGGACACACAGCCCATATATGTATTTCAACTGTGTACTGAGATATTCCCCTGTAGTTCATCTTAAACATAAGGAGGGCCTAAATAATTGGCAATCACTGTATGAACATTGCCTGGAAACAGGTATCCTACTACTTTAGTGGTTTTGGGCAATTATTCCTATCATAGATTTCACCAATTTATGCTATCCTGAGTACTGCTCCTAAAGCAAAACTAAACCCTCCTATCCTTTACAGGCAAAGAAGCTGCCATCTTTGCCTTTGTTTGATCCGCAGTTGCCTTGGTACCATTGATGGCTTGATTGTTCGGCTAATAGCAACAGCAAATGTGACAGCTATCATTCACAGCATAATAATAATAAATAATCACACTAAATCCCCAAATTCCTGTATAAGCACACTTCACCCCTACCCTTAGAGGTGTACAAAATATACAAATAATATGCTCAGTGATAAAAATAATAACAATGAACCTTTCCTCCAATCTGTGAGTATGATAAAGTCCCGAAGATAAATCAAAAATCCATAATCAAATATCAGAAATTTTATAAAAATCAAATATCCCTTCAAAAATAAATAAATCAAAATGTCCAAAAATGTGATTATCTCCTCAGCCTCTTGCAGCAACTTGATTTACCTAAAAAAAAACAAAAATAAAAAAACACATAGTGCATTATCCTTAATAAATACAAATTACATAAAAAATCATCCAGTGATATTTCACCCAAGTGAAAAAAGGTGTAAACAACAAAAACATGTGCCAATACACTATGTGTAGTGAAAAGCCGTGCAAGTGAATCACTCTTTTTGTGCTCATAAACACACGCCACAGAGTCCACTTCTACTAAAGTAAGGAGTGAATACCCTTACCAATATTTAAATCACTGTATGCCTTGGTAACAATCCCCAAGAAGACTGTATGATGGGATGAGTTTTTTTCTGCCAATATCCTCACATTTCACTTCAACCTCATAGTACCATGTGGATCCATCCACACTAGTATTTCAGACCGGTCTCCACCATATCCGCCATCCAGATACCCATGTATGAAACAAATAATAGTATAATACCGCCACACACTCAAATTCAAAAACTTTAATGGTACTGCTTACAGTGTTAAAATCTTTCTTATCGCATGACATATATGGAAAAAAAACCTTTTTGCCGTCACCAATCCAGGAGAGTCCGAACCGCTTATCACAGTCACTATTCCCCTCTCCAAGATGGCCGCCGCTCCACTTCCGGTTCCTCGTTTGCGTCTGACGTCACTTCCCTCTCACTTTGAGAGGGAAGTGACGTCAGACGCAAACAAGGAACCGGAAGTGGAGCGGCGGCCATCTTGGAGAGGGGAATAGTGACTGTGATAAGCGGTTCGGACTCTCCTGGATTGGTGACGGCAAAAAGTTTTTTTTTCCATATATGTCATGCGATAAGAAAGATTTTAACACTGTAAGCAGTACCATTAAAGTTTTTGAATTTGAGTGTGTGGCGGTATTATACTATTATTTGTTTCATACATGGGTATCTGGATGGCGGATATGGTGGAGACCGGTCTGAAATACTAGTGTGGATGGATCCACATGGTACTATGAGGTTGAAGTGAAATGTGAGGATATTGGCAGAAAAAAACTCATCCCATCATACAGTCTTCTTGGGGATTGTTACCAAGGCATAAAGTGATTTAAATATTGGTAAGGGTATTCACTCCTTACTTTAGTAGAAGTGGACTCTGTGGCGTGTGTTTATGAGCACAAAAAGAGTGATTCACTTGCACGGCTTTTCACTACACATAGTGTATTGGCACATGTTTTTGTTGTTTACACCTTTTTTCACTTGGGTGAAATATCACTGGATGATTTTTTATGTAATTTGTATTTATTAAGGATAATGCACTATGTGTTTTTTTATTTTTGTTTTTTTTTAGGTAAATCAAGTTGCTGCAAGAGGCTGAGGAGATAATCACATTTTTGGACATTTTGATTTATTTATTTTTGAAGGGATATTTGATTTTTATAAAATTTCTGATATTTGATTATGGATTTTTGATTTATCTTCGGGACTTTATCATACTCACAGATTGGAGGAAAGGTTCATTGTTATTATTTTTATCACTGAGCATATTATTTGTATATCATTCACAGCATGTCTTCAATGTAACTGTTTTGGGAAACCGTTAAAATGGGTTTAGTTCTGCTTTAAAATTAGTATGTCTTTCATACTCTTTTTTTAACCGCCGGGGGGCCTCTGTCTCCAGGTCTGTTTGCACTTGTGATAGAACCTCTAGTAGTATCCCTTTTTACATCTGATGTTGTGGGCCTATGCATTAGCAGCATTGAAGCATTTGACTCACTGCGCTGAAGACCTTCTCCTTTTACTCCATGACCCAGAACCCTCAGTACAAGCAGTGCTACGCAGTCTTAGTCAATTCACTGTCTACTCTGGTTTAAAGGTAAACTGGGAAAAATCTCATATTCTCCTGCTAGACCCAGAGGCAACGGAAGCAGTGACTGTGGAACTTCAGTAGGTAAGTTGACAGACCTCATCGCCCTTAACCTTGACCTCCTACTCATTTTTCTGCAACCAATACTTTTGACTTGGAAAAACTACCCCCTATCCTTTATAGGCAGGAGAAATCTTCTAAAATGTACTTAGAAACTCCCCAGTAAAACCAAGATTGTTCTTTGGCAAGTTAAAATATTCCATATCAAATCACTACAGGAACTTTGCTACTTCCAGACCTAAACAAATATTATTTGGTGGGTCAGATGGTGTTTCTCTCAAGATTGTTGCTCCAGGATGAGAGGGATATGGCTACAGTGTTTTAAGCAGAATATCTTGGTTCTGTGCCATCTCCGTTATAGGGTGGCACCTTCAGGTGTTCTAAGGGCAGAATATATTTTCTTTGAGGCATAAGGAGTCCTTTGAACATGGCATGATTTTCCACAAGTTATTTTGGAAAATGTGGAAAGAAAATGAAAACGCATTTTTTTTCTAACACGTAGCATGTGAATACCAAGAATTACACCCCAAAATACATTCTGCTACTCCTCCTGAGTTTGGCGATACCACATGTGTGAGACTTTTCCACAACCTGGCCATATACAGAGGCCCAACAGCCAAGTGGCAACAGCAGATGGTCTAGGAAATAAATTACACATCTAATTTCCTGACTACCTATCACATTTTTTAAGGCCCTAGAGCACCAGGACAGTGGAATCACCCACTAAATGACCACATTTTGGAAAGCAAACAGTATATTCTATGAGGCATAATGCGTCTTTTGAACATGTAATTTTTTTTACACAACTTTACCACAAAGAAAATGAAATTATTTAATTTTTTTTTTTTTTTTACACAAAGTTGTCAATTTATAAGATATTTCTAAACAGCATGCACATACCAAGAATTACACCACAAAATGTATTCTGCTACTCCCGAGTATGGCGATATCATATGCGTAATTTGTGTTTTTGTTTACAGCCTAGCTAAACAAAGAGTAAACAAAAGATTACCTTTGGTTTTAGAAGAGCAGTTGTCTGCAGGGGACAACATTGATCCAGGAAGCAAGTAGAGATGTGGTCAGCAACAGCCAAAGGAATTATCCATGCAGCAGTCGGGAATATGGTCCATAAACAGGCCAAGGTCAGTACAGGCAGCAGGCTGATATCCAGGTAGCAGGCAGGAGCATGGTCCATAAAATGTCCTGGGTCATTACAGGCAGAGGCAGAGATATGGTCAGCATAGTCAAAGTACTGTCCAGGCAGCAGGCAGGAATATCAGGCTTACAGCCTTGATCAGGTAAGACCTGGGCACAGGGTAGAGGCTTCTTCTCACCCAAATCTCTTTGAAGCCTCTGGACTCCAGACCCCGATCCAGGAATTACAAAACCCAGAGAAGACCAAAAACTTGTTTTCTCTGCTTGGAACACTACTCTGAAGATCCTCACATATGTAGGACCCCTGTGTTATCTTGAATCCCACTGCTACAGTAGCAGAGCAAAAGACTAGTCCAAGCGGCAGGCCAAAAACATGGTTGATTAACAGGCCGAGATCTATTTAGGTGGAAGGCAGAGATGTGGTTGATAGATAATCCAGACAGCAGGCAGAGGTATCGTCAATAAACAGGCCAGGGTCAGTTCAGGTAAAAGGCAGAAACATGGTTCATAAACAATCCAGATGGCCTGCAGAGTCAGTTAAGGTGAAAGGCAGCAGGCAAATGTTCAGCACTGATATTAAAAATGGAGAAATGGCAGGTTATTAGAAATCTGTGCACTATAACTAATATTTTAGTGATGTGGTAATGTTGGAAGCAGACTCCAATGAGTAGGCCCAGTTGGAAGAGACATTGAGGACAATGAAAACTGGTGTCTCTCCTAACTTCCTCTCTGCTGCATATCTAATATATTTTTGGTATCTTCAGCCTGCTTCCGTGGGTGGAATGTTCTCAGGAAAATGGTGCTCACAGAATCAGTGCAAATGCTTTTTCGTGGAGATCCATGCTGATAGATCAGAGCAGTGATTACATCTTCTATAAATCTGAGCAAGGTGGTGGGTCTTCGCTTGAACTTGTGATGAGTGACATATGCATTAGAAATAGCCAAATGGAAAAAGTAAAGTGCAACTTTTTTATACCAGTAGGGTATATGTAGGGACGTACTTGCTGATAAATAGGGGTATACCATCTGAGCATTTAAATTCACCCCCAGGAACCCACTATAATCATGGATAGCCTCAACATATTTGGATGGAATCATGTCTTCTGTGAATTTACACCGAGGTGTCATAGTGGATGGTGGACAGGACGTACACATCTCTCTTATTCTTCCACTTCACGGCCAACACCTCCTCATTCCTCAGACTCGCAAATTCTCCCCTTTGTAGCCTTGTGGTCACTTGACTTTGTGGGAGCCCTTCCTGTTTTTTCGGGTGGTACCGCAGGCCAAGGTTTCCTAGTGGTACAAGAGGTGTAAAAGGGCAGACTTCTGTAATAATTATCTAGGTAGATGTGATACCCCTTTTAGAATAGTGGAAAAGCCAGGTCCCAGATAATTTTTCTGCTTGTGCTAATGTAGGTTGGGCACTCAGGCAGCTGGAGTTGGGAATCTTTGCCTTCGTACACGCGGAAAGGTATGCACATATCCCATGGCTTTTTCACGGAGCCTATTGAGCTTCAATCCATACCTGGTCCTTTTACTGTGAATGTGTTGCTTAATTCCTAGCCAGACAATAAAGTGGACAAAGGGATTCATCTGCACAGATGTTTTGGTCAGGGACATACAGTTCAGCAAATCTCTGGGAAAAATAATTAATTATTGGGCAAATTTTGTAGAGTTTGTCATAGTCAGGCTGATCTTGGGGGGGGGGGCACTATGTATTGTTCCTGAAATGAAGGAAGCACGTGATGTCAAAGTGTGACCTGGACATTACAGCTGCATAAATGGGCATGTGATGGATGGGGTGGGTATACCAGTAAGCATGTAATTAGGTTTTTTGTAAGCCTCATGTTAATTGTGAGGCCCAAAAATAATTTAAACTCCTCCACTGTGAGACGTCTCCATTGAAATAGACTGGCATAGCATGAATTGGGATTGTTTGAGATATATTGCTGAGCAAAAAGATTGGTCTAGTCCACAATAAACTGAAGTAGGTTGTCAGGGAAAAATCATCTGGGAGATATGTTTGGGACCTAAATCTTGGGGTCTGATGTGATACTTCAATACTAGTACTGGGCTTTTTATTCAGTGGTCTAGTACCGTTGGTGTTTGGTGATTCACCATTTAGGGTGTATTGCACTGCTGGTGGTTGCCTGGTCTTCAAAGCACCTTATCCTTTTAGGAGGGACCGTTTCCTCTTTCCATTTGGTCACTGATCCACTATTTTTGATGGGTTCATAGTCTGAATCTGAATAGGACGATGAGAGCTCCCTGCTGCTTTCATCAATCATAATGAGGATTTGAAATGTCGCCTTACTAGTATAACATTTTTTAGGACATGGCAGCTCTAGTGATACCTAGACAGGTAGATTGCTGATTGCGGCTGTATGACAGGTACACTGCAGATGGATGGCAGTGATGGTGGCTCTATGATGGGCACACTGATTAGCCTGCACTGATGGCTGCTGTGACAGGTACACTGATTAGGCTGCACGGAATGCTGTGGTGACAGGTACACTGATAGGCCACACTGATGGCTGTGGTGACAGGTACACCGAGAGCACCTGAAATATAAATTGTGCGCTGCCACTTGTGATTTTGTGAATAAACAAACTGAAGCTGCTGCAAATCACCAATATTGTGTGTTCTTCACAAACAAATAACCCCAAAAATGTACAGTGGTGCGCTACTCCAACATTATTAATAAATAGCCAAAACAGAATATATATTGCTAAAAAAGTGATAAATCACTAATCATCAAACTTAAAATCACAAAGCAGTCTTGTTAAAGTATCTTCCACTTAGAACATAAATTCATATAAACGTTATTCTGCCGATGGGTAAGTGAACCCAGGTTTTTTGCGGTAACCCTTTTAATGAGACGTGCACCACCGCCACACTGGTGATATTAAAGATGGACCCTCACTTCCATAAGTTGACCCATAGATTATAATAGGTCAAATTGCACGTTTTTTCTAGATGATGATTCCTCTTTTTTGGCCATGCTCCAGACCACCTGTTGGTTGCAGTGTTAAACCAACAGAACTCTACTATGGTAGTACATTGAAAGAGACAGATACTCCCTATGAGTTATTGTTACAAGAGGAGGATCGAGCCCTGTGAGAGGAATCAACAACTAGAGGGAAAATGTGCAATTTGACCTATTATAATCTATTTCACTCTGACATCACTAGAAGTGGGTATCTGCTTCTGCAGGTTCACGTACAGTTGTGGCCAAAATTATTCAACCCCCACTGAAATTGAGTGTTTTGGCCAGTTTGACATTGCTTTTGATCATTCAGTCATCTTGCTTACATTTACATTAAAGAGGCACTTGTAGGTCAGACAAATATAACATAACAGTTATAATGAAATAACCACAAATGTCTTTTCTGTGCTCACAGCATTATCAGTTTTATTCAACCCCCAAGTGACATTCAATCTTAGTACTTAGTACAGCATCCTTTTACAGTTATAACAGCTTTTAAACGTGAAGCATAGCTTGACACAAGTGTCTTGCAGCGATCTACGGGTATCTTCGCCCATTCTTCATGGGCAAAGGCCTCCAGTTCAGTCACATTCTTAGGCTTGCGCACTGCAACTGCTTTCTTTAAGTCCCACCAGAGGTTCTCAATCGGATTTAAGTCTGGTGACTGCGATGGCCACTCCAAAATGTTCCAGCCTTTCCTCTGCAACCATGCTCTAGTGGACTTGGAGGTATGCTTGGGATCATTGTCCTGTTGAAAGGTCCAACGTCTCCCAAGCCTCAGGTGTGTGACGGACTGCATCACGTTTCCATCCAATATCTCCTGGTACTGAAGAGAATTCATGGTACCTTGCACACGCTGAAGCTTCCCTGTACCTGCAGAAGCAAAACAGCCCCAAAGCATGATTGACCCTCCACCATGCTTCACAGTAGGCAAGGTGTTCTTTTCATCATAGGCCTTGTTCTTCCTCCTCCAAACATAGCGTTGATCCATGGGCCCAAACAGTTCTAATTTTGTTTCATCAGTCCACAGAACACTATCCCACAACTTTTGTGGTTTGTCCACATGGCTTTTGGCATACTGCAGTCGACTCTTCTTATTCTTTGGAGACAGCAAGGGGGTACGCCTGGGAGTTCTGGCACGGAGGCCTTCATTACGCAGTGTGCGTCTTATTGTCTGGGCTGAAACTTCTGTACCCACATCTGACAAATCTTTTCTCAGTTCCTCAGCAGTCACACGGGGACTTCTCTCCACTCTACGCTTCAGGTAGCGCACAGCAGTCGAAGTCAGCATCTTCTTTCTGCCACGACCAGGTAGCGTTTCAACAGTGCCCTTTGCCTTGAATTTGCGAATGATGCTTCCTAAGGTGTCTCTTGGTATGTTTAACATCTTTGCAATCTTCTTATAGCCATTGCCCTTCCTGTGAAGAGAAATCACCTCTTCTCTTGTCTTCCTGGACCATTCTCTTGCCTTCACCATGTTTGTAACCACACCAGTAAATGTCTAGAAGGAGCTGAGTATCACAGTCATTTTAAAGCTGCCTAATTGGTGCTTATTATGCTTGATTGCTGCTCGGTGACATCCACAGGTGTTTTCAATACCTGATGGAAAGCACCTGTATGAACCTCTGTTCTTCAGAGTGGTAGTCTTTAAGGGGTTGAATAATTGTGGCAATGAAGAAACCACATAAGAACCATTTACTACTGTATTACATAAACAATTGATGTCATTTTAGTTGCATTTGGGTAGTTACAACGTCCTTGTAGGATTTGATTCTGAATACAATTCCAAATGTACACTATAGTCCCTAAACCCCTTTACAGCATTGGGGGTTGAATAATTTTGGCCACAACTGTATGTATACAGTATATACAGTCAGGTCCATAAATATTGGAACATCGACATAATTCTAACATTTTTGGCTCTATACACCACCACAATGGATTTGAAATGAAACGAACAAGATGTGCTTTAACTGCAGACTGTTGGCTTTAATTTGAGGGTATTTACATCCAAATCAGGTGAACGGTGTAGGAATTACAACAGTTTACATATGTGCCTCCCACTTGTTAAAGGACCAAAAGTAATGGGACAATTGGCTTCTCAGCTGTTCCATGACCAGGTGTGTGTTATTCCCTCGTTATCCCAATTACAATGAGCAGATAAAAGGTCCAGAGTTCATTTCAAGTGCGCTATTTGCATTTGGAATCTGTTGCTGTCAACTCTCAAGATGCGATCCAAAGAGCTGTCACTATCAGTGAAGCAAGCCATCATTAGGCTGAAAAAACAAAACAAACCCATCAGAGAGATAGCAAAAACATTAGGCGTGGCCAAAACAACTGTTTGGAACATTCTTAAAAAGAAGGAACGCACCGGTGAGCTCAGCAACACCAAAAGACCCGGAAGACCACGGAAAACAACTGTGGTGGATGACCGAAGAATTCTTTCCCTGGTGAAGAAAACACCCTTCACAACAGTTGGCCAAATCAAGAACACTCTCCAGGAGGTAGGTGTATGTGTGTCAAAGTCAACAATCAAGAGAAGACTTCACCAGAGTGAATACAGAGGGTTCACCACAAGATGTAAACCATTGGTGAGCCTCAAAAACAGGAAGGCCAGATTAGAGTTTGCCAAATGACATCTAAAAAAGCCTTCACAGTTCTGGAACAACATCCTATGGACAGATGAGACCAAGATCAACTTGTACCAGAGTGATGGGAAGAGAAGAGTATGGAGAAGGAAAGGAACTGCTCATGATCCTAAGCATACCACCTCATCAGTGAAGCATGGCGGTGGTAGTGTCATGGCGTGGGCATGTATGGCTGCCAATGGAACTGGTTCTCTTGTATTTATTGATGATGTGACTGCTGACAAAAGCAGCAGGATGAATTCTGAAGTGTTTCGGGCAATATTATCTGCTCATATTCAGCCAAATGCTTCAGAACTCATTGGACGCCGTTTCACAGTGCAGATGGACAATGACCCAAAGCATACTGCAAAAGCAACGAAAGAGTTTTTTTAGGGAAAGAAGTGGAATGTTATGCAATGGCCAAGTCAATCACCTGACTTGAATCCGATTGAGCATGCATTTCACTTGCTGAAGACAAAACTGAAGGGAAAATGCCCCAAGAACAAGCAGAAACTGAAGACAGTTGCAGTAGAGGCCTGGCAGAGCATCACCAGGGATGAAACCCAGCGTCTGGTGATGTCTATGCATTCCAGACTTCAGGCTGTAATTGACTGCAAAGGATTTGCAACCAAGTATTAAAAAGTGAAAGTTTGATTTCTGATTATTATTCTGTCCCATTACTTTTGATCCCTTAACAAGTGGGAGGCACATATGCAAACTGTTGTAATTCCTACACCGTTCACCTGATTTGGATGTATATACCCTCAAATTAAAGCTGACAGTCTGCAGTTAAAGAACATCTTGTTCTTTTCATTTCAAATCCATTGTGGTGGTGTATAGAGCCAAAAATGTTAGAATTGCGTTGATGTCCCAATATTTATGGACCTGACTGTACATGTTTCATTGCATTTCAAGTTGTCACTTTTTTGCCTTGAGGAAGGGACTCTGTGCGGCCCTGAAATGTTGGTGTGATCGACCACCTGTCACCCCTACTGGGTGCCTCTGCCTCCTGCCCTCCAAACCCTTCAAGCAGCTTGGTAGCTAGGGCCAGCCCTTTACTGCAAGCATTATACACAGACGAGATGTTGAGGTAAAACCAAAGGAAATCTCTTTATTGAACAGAAATATAGGGTTTTATACACTTCAAAAATAGGGCCAGTCACCACTTGAACAATTAAAACCTATACGCTCATTAATTAGTGACATTGCACCAATTAATGAGCATATATGTTTTCAACGGAGTGCTGGTGACATCTGATCATTTTACTTTGGTTAGTGGTGTTATTTTAGGACGGTGGGAATCTTGATATTTTTTTTTCTATTTTATATACAGAACCAAATAAAAATAAATAATAATAATAAAAGAAATGAGGGCCTAAGTGTGTAACTGGAATACTGCCACATTATAGTCTGGCAGTAATGACTTGTAAAATGGTTTGTCTGAGGAGAAAATACTCACAATGTAGAAGAAGGACTGGTGGTCAGAGTTAGGATCCAGCTTGTTTTTATTGATGAAGTATTCCACAGTCACTGATTGCTGACCGTCACATGAAGAGGGCCCTGCCTCAGCCAACACTTTAAGGAAGCTCTTACTCTCTGAATAGAAAGGATGAATCCAGGCAAATGCTTGATTGATCAGATTCATCTTTTGTTCCTTATCCTCTTCCAAGAAGACCTTTCCCTTAAGAAAAGAACATATATTTAAAACTTATTGTACTGTAAAAGGTACTGAAACTCCAACTTAACATCACAGAAAACCATATGTTTTAATGGTTCTACATAAATCAATAAAAGCTGACCATTGTTAACCCCCCCCTCCCTTAGTGGTGATGGTTTGTGCCAATACTTTAACTACCATTTTGTCTGAACAGCTTGTTCTGTTAAAGAGAGTTAAAAAATAATAGACTTACTAGATGGATAACTAGATGGAAAAAAGGGTAGCATGCCTTAAAAAGAAAAGTAAAACAGCAGTCACATTTAAGTATAAACTGATATCTATAAAATTTTTGGGGGGTTTGAATATATATACAGTGGGGCAAAAAAGTATTTAGTCAGCCACCAATTGTGCAAGTTCTCCCACTTAAAAAGATGAGAGAGGCCTGTAATTGGCATCATAGGTAGACCTCAACTATGAGAGACAAAATGAGAAAACAAATCCAGACAATCACATTGGCTGATTTGGAAAGAATTTATTTGCAAATTATGGTGGAAAATAAGTATTTGGTCACCTACAAACAAGCAAGATTTCTGGCTCTCACAGACCTGTACCTTCTTCTTTAAGAGGCTCCTCTGTCCTGCACTCATTACCTGCATCAATGGCACCTGACTGAGGTTGTGGACAGGTGTCTTTTATACTGATAACAAGTTCAAACAGTCACACTCCAAACTCCACTACGGTGAAGACCAAAGAGCTGTCGAAGGACACCAGAAACAAATTTGTAGACCTGCACCAGGCTGGGATGACTGAATCGGCAATAGGCAAGCAGCTTGGTGTGAACAAATCAACTGTGAGAGCAATAATTAGAAAATGGAAGACATACATGACCACTGATAATCTCCCTCGATCTGGGGCTCCACGCAAGATCTCACCCCGTGGGGTCAAAACGATCACAAGAACGGTGAGCAAAAATCCCAGGACCACACGGGGGGACCTAGTGAATGACCTGCAAAGAGCTGGGACCAACGTAACAAAGGCTACCATCAGTAACACACTATGCCGCCAGCGACTCAGATCCTGTGGTGCCAGACATGTCCCCCTGCTTAAGCCAGTACATGTCCAGGCCCGTCTGAAGTTTAGTAGAGAGCATTTGGATGATCCAGAAGAGGATTGGAAGAATGTCATATGGTCACATGAAACCAAAATAGAACTGTTTGGTAGAAACACAACTCGTCGTGTTTGGAGGAGAGAGAATGCTGAGTTGGATCCAAAGAACACCATACCTACTGTGAAGCATGGGGGTGGCAACATCATGCTTTGGGGCTGTTTCTCCACAAAGGGACCAGGACGAGTGATCCATGTACAGGACAGAATGAATGGGGCCATGTATCGTGAGATTTTGAGTGCAAACCTCCTTCCATCAGCAAGGGCATTGAAGATGAAACGTGGCTGGGTCTTCCAACATGACAATGATCCCAAACATACCGCCCGTGCAACGAAGGAGTGGCTTTGTAAGAAGCATTTCAAGGTCCTGGAGTGGCCTAGCCAGTCTCCAGATCTCAATCCCATAGAAAACCTTTGGAGGGAGTTGAAAGTCCGCGTTGCCCAGCGACAGCCCAAAACATCACTGCTCTAGAGGAGATCTGCATGGAGGAATGGGCCAACATATCAGCAACAGTGTGTGCCAACCTTGTGAAGACTTACAGGAAATGTTTGACCTCTGTCATTGCCAACAAAGGATATATAACAAAGTATTGAGATGAACTTTTGATATTGACCAAATACTTATTTTCCACCATAATTTGCAAATAAATTCATTCCAAATCAGCCAATGTGATTGTCTGGATTTTTTTCTTCATTTTGTCTCTCATAGTTGAGGTCTACTTATGATGCCAATTACAGGCCTCTCTCATCTTTTTAAGTGGGAGAACTTGCACAATTGGTGGCTGACTAAATACTTTTTTGCCCCACTGTATGTCAATATAACAGGGGCTGCACAGTGGCTAAATGGTTAGCACTTCCGCCTGGCAGTACTAGGGTAATTGGTTTGAATCCCAACCACGGCACCACCTGCCTGGAGTTGGCATGTTCTCCCTGTGCCTGTGTGGGTTTCCTCCGGGTACTCCGGTTTCCTCCCACACTCCAAAGACATGTTGGTAGGTGAATTGGATCCTGTCTAAATTGTCCCTAGTATGTGTATGTATGAATGTGAGTTAGGGACCTTAGATTGTACACCCCTTGAGGGTTAGGGACTGATGTGAATGTACAATATAGATGTAAAGCGCTGCGTAAATTGACAGCGCTATATAAGTACCTGAAATAAATAAATACCAACCATGCTTCCCCTAACCATGCTGTTGGCAGGTACAGTTAGTTTGCATGCCACTAGATGGTTCTGTTCCCATTATAGTGTGGTATGGGGAAAGTTGTAAATAAATGTTAGTTATCTTTTAGAAAAATCCCTACTTAATGATGCCATGGGTGTAGTTAGTGCCAATATAAATGAAAGTGTGGGAGGAGCCACACTTCGGGGCATGGGTGCCAAACACCCTGGAGCTGATAAGATGTAGTCTCCTGCAGAACTGAACTACATGCCTCTTTGCAGCGCTGCAGTCCCAGGCAAGAAGGTACAAAATACAGTAAGGACAGTTGTAGGTCTTCCACCTCAATACTGGACACTTTCACCCCCTTCCTGCCCAGGCCAATTTTCATCTTTCGGGACTGTTGCACTTTGAATGATAATTACACCGTCATGCAAACTGTACCCATATGAAATTATTTTTTTTTGAGACAGAGCTTTCTTTTGGCGGTATTTAGTCACCACTGGGTTTTTTACTTTTTGTGATATAAACAGCAGGAGACCGCAAATTTGGAAAAAAAAAGTGTGCTTCTCATAAAAATTTTCCTCATACATTTTAATAAAAATTTATACCGCTACATTTATTTGGTAAAAATAACCCAAATGAGGGCATATTATTTAGTCTTTTGAAAGTTATAGAGTCTACAAGCTATGGTACCAATCATTGAAAATTGATCACACCTGATGATGTACTGACAGCCTCATATCTTGAGGCCCTAACATGCCAGGACAGTGCAAATACCTCCCAAATGACCCCTTTTTGGAAAGTAGACAGCACAAGGTATTTAGTAAGAAGCATGGAAAGTTTTTTGAAGTTGTAATTTTTTTTCCACAATTCTTTGGAAAATGAAGAAATTAAATAAAATTAGTTTTTTTCCACATAAATGTCATAATAATGTTATTTCTCACACACGGCATAGGCATACTTGCAACTACACCCCAAAACAAATTTTGTTATAATCCACCTGAGTATGGCGATACCCCACGTGTGAGACTTTTTCACAGCCTAAAAACAAGATATACCTCTGCTGAAATCCCAATAACTAGTACATGCATTTATCCATCAGGTGCTAAAGGGGTGTAACCACATATTAACACTAGAAATTCTGAAGGACCCTCTGCACACTGGTATATACCCTTTCAAGCAAACTTTGCAATAAATAGGGATATTTGGTTCACACATATTGCAATACATGTTTAAGCTGGCCAACTGTGTCAAAGTAATACTTCTATGGCCAATCCTATTCTGCTCTGCCTACGCAAATGCTGCTGTGGACACAATGCTAACATAGTTGAAAAGACAAAGTAGGGGAGAGCTACCAGGTCTAGGTCTGGCTACTGACCCACCATGCAACAAACAAGATATACCTAGAGAAAGATGTTTAGTGAGCGCTACCTTAAAAGGTGAAAATGTGTATAAATATGTATACACAACAAGGTTAACAAGCAGCTGATACACCGAAAAGGTAACCAAAAGAAAACCTCCAATAATACATGTATATCCAAATAAAGTGGTGCAGCTAAATGATAATACACGATTTGGTGTTAATAAACCATAATGGTAAAATAATGACTGAAACTTACTTTAAACCAACAGATAGAAACGGCTTTATTTCAACGGATAGCTGTCACCATCCCGTTTGGTTACGTAAGATTCCAAAGGGTCAGTTTTCGAGAATTAAGCGTAATTGCACTAATGTAGACACATATTATAAACAAGCCATAATCATTAAAGATAAATTTGTGGAAAAAGGGTACGATAGTTCTACCCTTGACCATGCCATTGACATCATAGGAAAATCTGATAGGAATCTGATGTTAAATAATATTTCTAAACAAAAACCAAAACAGATATGCCCTTTTATTACAAATTACTCTTTACAACACAAAAAGATAACTAGCATCATTAATAAAAACTGGAAGATTTTGAAATCCGACCCTATACTGAATACATTATTGCCAGAGAAACCGGAAATCATCTTCAGAAAAGCGACATCACTTAGAAATAAAATCGCCCCTAATATAGTTGATCCACCCAAAAATACAACTATGTTTACTAGCTTAAAAGGGTTTCACCCCTGTAAAAAATGCGTCATCTGCCGATGCAGTAAACATACTGATAAGAAGAATTATTTTACATCTGCAACAAGGGGCAAACGTTATGACATTGATGATTTTATAACTTGCACAAGTAGATTCGAGGTGTACTTGCTCCAATGTCCATGCAACCGTCAATATGTTGGGCGCACTACCAGACGTCTTAGAGATAGACTAAAAGAGCATGTTAATAATATTAAAAAGGGGTATAAGGACCACTCCTTGTCACATCATTATAAGATTCATCATAACAAAGATCCCTCGTCACTCAGATTCATGGGCATAGGCATTGTAAATGCCCATTGGTGAGGAACAAATAGAAAGCGAGCAGTGTCGCAGCTCGAATCGAGGTGGATCTACGAACTAGGCTCTTTATACCCCATGGGATTAAATATAGATTTCGACCTAAATTGTTTTTTGGACAACAGATAGTATAGGGAGGTTGTATATCAGTGCTTGTTCGTCTCCGTTTTATACATGTTCTTTTACATATCTCTTTTACATATTCCTTTATTTGAGTTTTATTATTACCAATTATTGTGAATAAAATCATGTATATGACATCACCATATATATTAAGCAATTTTTTAGCGTTAATATATATTCCTCGTCATCGCTTTTAGTGGGGTTTTTTAGTAGTTTTTTAGTAGTAGTTTTATTACGAGTGACTGTCTCAGCATTCAGTATCATATTATTTTATTATGTAATTTTATTATTTGTTTTATGATTTTATATTTTATATTTCAGGTCCTGACCATACATTTCCATATATATTTATATACACTTCTTGTAAATTCAATTTTATGTATATTTTGTATTTTTCATCTGACCATACACTTTGTGTGCTATTTATATTCACATATTTATTGGGAACTATTAAGTTATGTATTCTTATTATATACTATGTCAAATATGATCCTATCCTGGTCTGATTCTATATATAACAGGATAGGTTTCATATACCAGTATATGATTACAAACACATTATAATTAATTCTAATGTCTTCAAAATTTAAAAATATCCTTTGAATTTAAAAGTAACTTTTATGTGCACTAGATCATGGTGTGCAGGGGAGACTTGTTTTCTCCCTTCTTGATTTCTGACTTCCAATGTGCCACAGGACGTTTGGGCTGCACAGCCTGATATGACTAATTAAGTTGTGCCTCTCCATCTCCAAATACTGCCAATAAGATGGCGCCGTACTGGTGGTGACTCTCTGCTGATTAGAGATCGCAATCGCGATCCACGACAAAATGGCGCCGACCGCTCGCGCATCCGCGGTAGTCCGGCAAGACGGCGCCGATGATCTGCGCATGCGCCAGTAGCCGACAAAATGGCGGGCGCATTAAGCAGGATTGCCATTTATAAATATAAATAGCACTGAAGTGGATGTCCTGCTTGCTAGCCCTTTATCCCTATGAATACGTGCATCGCACGAAACGCGTCAAGGGGCAGCAGCAACAGGACATTAACCACCGCTGGTGGACACCCTGGAATGTATGGTCAGTAACTTCTTTTTGAGAATCTTTTTATGTACCCCACACCCACCAACCCTAAATAAAGGTACCTTAAGCAGTATCACGCTATGTGGTCTCTCATTGGGCACTCTGTGTGAGTGCTATCATTCGCAGTGCCCATCTGGAGGAACCATGGCCCTGGTGGTGATACCTGGTAGCAGTTTCTGGTGACCTTGCCTCTGTGGAACCGGGAAGGTGATCTGTGGGTAACCCGATCCGAGATTTGATATCCGATCCATGGCCTGGTGACGCAGGATCATATATTGCGTATTTTAAACGCACATCTGGTGAGTGCGTTTTTCACCCATTTGTGTGGTTGGCACCTATTATCACACCTTGGATCAGGACGCCCGCTCACCTGGAATTAGGATCACTCCATTATCCGCACTATTATATTGAACTTTTTAAATATTTATTGATCACCATTAGAGTGACATCACGCATGTGTATAAGTTTGCACTAACATATTGTGTGTTTTTTTTTTTTTTTTTTATCGTGTATTATCATTTAGCGCTGCACCACTTTATTTGGATATACAAACAAGATATACCTGTGCTCAAATCAGAATAGCTAGTACATGCATTTATCCATCAGGTGCTAAAGAGGTGCCTAGCTCACAACTGATATGATCCAGAGATATTTAGACAGAATAAAGGTGAATAAAGTATTGGACCGGATGGCATACACCCATGGGTCCTTAAAGAATTAAGCTCTATCATTTCAAAGCCATTATTTAAAATTTTTAGGCACTCTTTAATGACTGATAAATATAAATAAACAGCGCAAACATAGACCTCTATATCCCATCGCCCGATGGGAGGGGCGAAACGCGTTGACGCATTTCCGGTTGTTACCCCGTACGTCTGACGTCACTTCCGGTGAGTGGAGCGCACGCCGAGCGGTGCGTTCCAGCGGCCATCTTTTGGGATCTGTGCATGTTTGGTCTCTGTGGAGCTTCTGCTGTATCCTGGAGCTGTGATGTGAGATTCCGTGGGAGGTTGTCTTACATTCATTGTCCATCTGGAAGAAGCTTGTCCTAATAAATATGCCTTTTTAAAGTGATTTAAATGTGAGTGGCCTTAATCCTTGATTTTATTCATAAATGGTATTTTGCAATATTACACTATCTGAGATTTTTCTCTCCCCGGTTGTATGGTGGAGCCTACACTGAAGGTGAGGATTCCTATAGAGTGGATACGAAAGAGGGTTTAGGATCCCATATAAATTCCTAAAAGGCGTTTCATTCACCTAAATTTGGTGAGTGCATTTGATGTTGGTTTGCACGGGTGGAAGGTGGAAGTTTTTTCTTTACATTAGAAGAAGAATTTGAAAAAATTTTTTTGCACAAAATATTTTTTTGAGATTTCTGAACTTTTGTTGTCTATTTAACCATGATGGACTTCACTATTAATATAATTTTCTATATATGTTTGCACTTTGTATATTGATTTGATATAGAGGTCTATGTTTGCGCTGTTTATTTATATTTATCACATTTTGTGTTCACCACATTGCACAGCAGCAGGATAGATCCTGTAGTAGGGTGTTTCACTTGGCGCAGGAAGAATTTTTTTACTCTTTAATGACTGTCACAGTACCACTGGATTGGTGTAAGGCCATTGTGGTGCCAATATTAAAAAAGGGATCAAAATCTTTCCCAAGTAATTATAGACCTGTTAGTTTATCTTCTATAGTTGGGAAGATACTGGAGAGTTTAATAAAAGACCACATAGATAAGTTCTTGCTGGAAAAAAATATTTTAAGCAACAGACAGCATGGATTCATGAAAGACAGAAGTTGTCAAACAAATCTGATTTCTTTTTATGAGGAGGTGAGCAAAGCCTTGGACAGAGGGGTGGCGGTAGACGTGGTATACTTGGATTTTGCAAAAGCGTTTGACGCAGTTTTCCACACACGGCTAATGTGTAAGGTAAAGTCTACAGGCTTGGAAAATTCAGTATGTAAATGGATAGAAAACTGGCTAAAAGATCATATTCAGAGAGTAATGGTTAATGATTCATACTCTGAATGTTCTAGGGTTGTCATTGATGAAACCCCAAGGTTCAGTATTGGGACCATTACTTTTTAATATATTTATAAATGATATAGGGTCTGGGATTAAAAATACAATTTCAGTCTTTGCAGATGACACCAAGCTGTGCAGTGGAATAACGTCCTTACAGGATGTCTCCAATTTACAAGCCGACCTCAATGCTCTGTTTAATTGGGCAACTATGTGGAAGATGAGGTTTAATATTGATAAATGTAAGGTTATGCACTTGGGGGCTAAGAATATGCATGCATCATACATATAGGGGGGGGGGGGGGTACAACTGGGGGAATCAATGGTGGAGAAGGATCTGGGAGTTCTGGTAGATCACAAGCTTAATAATGGCATGCAATGCCAAGCTGTGGTTTCTAAAGTGAGCAAAATCCTCTCTTGTATTAAAAGAGATATAGACTCCAGTGAGAGAGATATCATATTACCCCTGTACAAATCATTAGTAAGACCTCATGTGGAATATGCAGTTCAATTTTGGGCACCAATTCACAAAAAGAACATTTGGGAGCTGGAGAAAGTGCAGAGAAGGGCAACCAAAATGATGAGGCATGGAGGAGCTCAGTTGGAGGAAATTAGATTTAATCTCCATATATGGAAAGGTTTCTTCACAGTAAGAGCTGTGAAAATGTGGAATAAACTCCCTCAAGAGTTGGTTCTGGCCAGCTCAGTGGATTGCTTTAAAAAAGGTCTGGATTATTTCCTAGATACACAGAATATAACTGGATATTAGCATTTATAGGTAAAGTTGATCCAGGGGAAATCCGATTGCTTCTCGGGGGATCAGGAAGGAATTTTTTCCCAAGCAGGAGCAAATTTGATTATGCTTTGCTGGGGTTTTTTGCCTTCCTCTGGATCAACTCTGGGTATAGGATTATAACTTTTTTTTAATGGTTTAACTAGATGGACTTTTGTCTTTTTTCAGCCAGATTAACTATGTAATTAGGTACATGTTCTGAGAGGACGTTCAGGAACGTTCTCTCAGAATGGGAAAGCTCCCACCTGGCCGTTTTTTTGCAGTTGCTGAGTGGGAAGCAGTTAAAGCTGAACTCCAAAAAGATCTAAAAGACAAAATGAATGCAACTGTAGTCATTAAAACATCTACAGTATAATTGGAGTTTTAAATGCAAGCAGTATAAGTACTGAAATTTGACTTGGTTTTACCTCTTGCTATCATGGTATAGAAGAACTCAGACAGGAGGGAGAAGAAGCACAAAGAGCCAATCTGTTGCACTGTATTTGTTAACAAGAAACATACTGATAGGAGGCAAGATAAAAATGACAGATAATCTTATCAGTTTCTTGCTTTTCCATTAATTGCCCAGTCACAGGCTTGTGGGAGGGACAAGACCTGCAGGTATTAATTAACTGCAGCAAAGTTCATAGATTATAAATTGGGCACCATTGCTTGAAAAAAATGCAGTGGGCTTATTGTACCACAATGTAGAGTGGCCACTGTTGTCATGGTGCTAGGGGTGTTACTAGGATTGTAAAAGGTCTGGGGCACCTTTGGGGAAGTCAAGTAGTAAAGAAATGCAGTGAGCGTACAGTTGGTGTGGTGAAATTGTGGTAACAGTGGGAGGAGCTTAAGGGGCATGGATAAATAAAATAAGGTCAGTCTGTCCCCTAGTACAATTCCCCCCAGGTCAGTCTGTCTTCGAGTACAATCCTTTCCCCAGGTTGATTTGTCCCCCAGTATAATCCTCCATGTCAGTCTTTCCCCCAGTACAACCCTTCACCTCAGTTCAATATGTCCCCCAGTATAATCCCCACAGGCCAGTCTGTATCACAGTACAACTCTTAACCCCAGGTCAATTTGTCCTCCAGTACAGTCCCCCTAGGTCAGACTTTAGGCAGGTACAATCAATTTTCTCCACTGCAGGTGGCGTTCAACCCAGTGCTATTGCAGAGGGAGAGGAAGTCAGGGGGAACATGCTCCTCTATAAATTCTTGGGTCACTGGAGAAGTGATATGGTTGGATGCTGCCATCCCATGTGACTCTGGTGGCCATCTTGGGTCAGGCAGAGTCTATTTAAAGGATAAGTTCTCCTTTTGTAATGTTACACCCATATTCAGAGAGTATGTTATGAAACCGAGGAAGTTGGAATGACGAAACGCATCAGTGTGTGACCATCTGTGATGTCAGCACGCAGGCCGGGACCACGTGGTGCGATGAAGTGACCACTGCTGTGGAAATCCATAGGAACCAGTGTGTGGTGAGATTGTCACCAGCTACAGAAGCGGCGGCCATTATATTGGAAGTGCTATGCTTGCAATGTGCATTACTTTTTAACTCAATGTGAGTGTTATTTTAGGGGGGATTTTTGAGGCAATAAATGTGTTTATGGTATCACACTATGTGGCTGGTTTATTTTGCCCATATATGAATTGGAACTGATATAATTTAATCTGGATGATGAGGAGATCAGAGTGAGAGCTATCAATAATTCACTGTTTGGAGATTGTTTTGGGTTGCTGGCTGATTATCCTATTGTCACTTTCACAACTATTCAGTATTAAGGAGGTTGATTTCTACTGTGTTTCCACTGCTGCTTATTCACCAGCTTCTGGTGAGTGTTGAATTCCATGGGGTGATAATCACTGCAGGATCACATTGAAGGTGGATCAAGTTACCTTAAAGAGATATCACATCACTGAAATTAACTGAACTTCTTCACACATTTTTTTCACTTTGGTGGAAGTTTTTATACTATGTCATCTACAAATAGTTTCTTTTATTGGATATTGGTTTATTTGAGACCCTTCTTAAGGGTAATTTAGTATGACAGAGCGCTGTTTATGTATGTATACACTATATATATATATATATATACACACACACACACACACACACACACACACACACACACATATATATATCAGGCCTCAAAATTTCCACTCGCCTGCTTGCATTTGGCAAGTGGAAATAATGTTGGGGTGAGTCATGTACAGGCAGTATACAGGAAGTATATACACAAGAAGTTTATACACAAAGGTGGACATTCATAATATATTTTATATCATGTTTCATTGATTATTGGATTTTTTTTGTAACAGACAACACATTTTCTGTGTTCATTATTAGATATAAAGCATTATATTTGATTAAGATTACATTTGATATTTTAGCATTTATTAACTATTTTATGAATTTGTAATTGATCACCTTTTTTTAATATTTTCTTTGGTATCAGATTTGGGATTTGAACACATGATATTTTTATATATTTTCACATATATATTTTTTTTATTTCATTTATTTATCAAGGAAAGTAATTGTGTGGTGCTGAAACAATACTTATATAAACTAAAGGAATAGAATTTCTAGTTTGACCAGTGAATCTTTGTTCATTTTAAATGCCCGATCATAAGCAGAGGAAAAAATAGGACTTTCCGTTTGAACATGACTAGACAATTAAAGTGAATTCTGGATGGTTAAAGTGGAACTTCTATCTCTCAATCACCATTGACTATTTTTAATTCTTATTCTGCCAGGCCTAGTAAATAGATAGGAAAGTATATTATATTTACTGGTTTTAAACTTTTTTTTTTTTACATTTCTTCAGTTACCGCCTGGTTTCAGGAAATAGGCAAATGATGTCATGCATCTCAGGAAACTTCAAGAGGGGATGAGGGGTTTTCACAACTAAGCACACCCTCCCCTCCTACATGCCGGAGCTAAGGACAGATAGATTCCAGGAAGTAAATGCTACATGAATCATCTGCCCTTACTCGAGTTGGCCACAGCCAAAAATGCTGGGGGGAGGGGGTTCAAAGTGATTTCTCAGCAAAAAAAAAAAAAAACATGGATACATGGATGGGAGAGTTTATTTGAATATTAAAATTTAATTAAATAGTGTTTTTGGTTTGTGGTGCTCAGATGCATTGTAGTTCAAGTTTAACAATATACCTGTTTAATACATTTGACTGATTGTGTTGGTAATGAAATGTCTGTTCATCTTACCATAATAGACACCATATCCTCCCATGAAGAGGTGTCCGGGTTGAAGGTTGCTATACCCAATTCATCTGTCACTGCGGTCAAGTTCAGGTCTTCTTCTTCAAAACCCACCACTAAGTATACTGTTTCATTCACTTTGGGGGATTCTGTTCTGTCTAAGAGCTTTATCTATGATAAAAAGTGAAGACACATAAGTAACTTTATACCATCCTGGCCAACCAAAATAAACTAGATGATAAAAGCTCCTGGGATGTTTGTTACCGCTAATTAAAAGGAATTAAAATTCCCAATCAAAATAAATCTCTGAACTGTATAGACCAATGTCCTAATCGTGGTTCAGTTTAAAGTATATATAAACTCTCACCTTGTAAAACAACCAATTCAGTTTTAAATAGAAATGAAAGGCAAAACATTTGTGTAAAGACATTGTAAATACCTTTTTCCCCTCTTTTTTATAACTAATCACGTTCTCAACTGCATAAGGAGCTCAGAGAGCTGTAGGAGGGGAAACAGCAGGACACTGATCTTCCCAGTGAATGGCTGTGCGGGGGAAGGTGAGCAGGCGAGTTATCAGCACAGCCAGAAAACTGATGTTCATATGCCTAGTGTGGTCAGTTTTTAATAGGAAAGCAGGGGGCTGGCAGGAACACAGCGATTTCACACAAAAGGAGCAATACAAAGAGGACAGGATACTTTTTCATACAAGTACATGGTACAGTAGGCACAAATTAGTAATATGAAATGCTGGATTTACATATTCTTTAGGGCTCTGGGAATCTGACCAAACACCCAGGGCACATATTACATGGGAGTAAGAAGGAGAGAAGCGCCTCTAAGTGCAGTATTGACAATATTTATTTAGCAAACAATGTAAAACCACTCACATTGTGTAAGATAAAGAAAGGCTCAAATGGGTAAAGTGGATCGCTGTGTCCTTGCTGTACTGGCTGCGTCCGCACTGAGGAGACTTCTATACAGAGTTTGCTACAGCTACATGAAGCTAGCCATAGTGCTATATGGACCAGGGGCGGACAGACCATTTGGAAACTCGGGCACTGCCCGAGGGCCCGGGGTAAGTAGGGGGCCCCATGAGATGCCCCTGGTATCTTTTTCATAGGCTTTTTTGAGTTTGGGCAAAGACACAGGGGCCCCATGAGCCCCTATTGTCCGGGGGCCCCATGAGTTGTCCGTCCGCCCCTGTTATGGACTTTATCCTAACTGGACTTTAGTGTGTGTCCTTTATATATAGGAGTTGGGTACCTGCTTTTTACGCTGATTTTACTCTGTTCACAGTGGTTTTTGCTTTTTACGTATTACATGGGAGCCTGGGTCACTTGACACATGATACATAAGGGAGTCTAGAGTGATTCTAGTCTCTTAACCACCACCAGCTCCTGAGCCAACCAGTTTTGCACAGACACTTCACAGTTTTTCTATTCCACTCCACATCGCAGAGCAGTTAATTCACTTCCCAAGATATTTTTTCCAGCTGAGAAGAGAGCCAAGGTACTGTACTTCTTTTCTTTTAACTGTACCTAAAAATGAAGATACATGTATAGTCCACACATTGGTATTTCTTTGGTATAAACACCTTTTTGACGGTCCAGCATACTCGCAATAATTGCTAAATATTTCATTTTCCTAAAATCCTGGAATCTATATTTGAAGCTGTCCTTATAATTATACTACCACTACTCAGAACTGGTGCTACTCATCAACACATTGTGCTACTCAATTCAGGCCTTAAGCCTTATCCAGTCCTGAGCCTTATCCCATAGCTCCAGGGGCACTTCTCCTCTCTTCACAAGAACATCCTTCCTTCACTGTTGCTGGTGTCCCAGGAGAGCAATCCAGACACCTCCTTCCACAGATAAAGGCAGGGGAAGGGCCAATCCTAACTTACTGA
This sequence comes from Staurois parvus, assembly GCF_062004578.1. Taxonomy (NCBI): domain Eukaryota; kingdom Metazoa; phylum Chordata; class Amphibia; order Anura; family Ranidae; genus Staurois; species Staurois parvus. The sequence goes on from NW_028318321.1 coordinate 10,450,415, forward strand.
GGGGAGTGCCAGTAGCTAGGGGAACCCTAACTTTGGCCACGCCCATATTCACTGGTAGTGTCTATTGTTACATGTTTCTGTCCCTCAACACGTTTCGTCCAATGGACTTCCTCAGGAGCAGGGTGTGTCAGACTCGTCAAGCTACCAGTTATATTACTTCCACCCTCAACTCCACTGTTTAACAAATTTCTCAATGATGCTCACTCCACATTTAAATAAAATACTATTTCAATTACATATTTATTATACTTTAATATAAATTTAAAAAAAAACCTCCAAACATATCCCTATACAGTATATAATAAATATGTTACAATAAACACATGCTAAACCATATTAAAAAGATAATACACTTATAGACCACCTACAGTATTTTATATTAAAATTGGCTCAGTTTTAAAGTCATCAGGCATACAGTACAATAAAACCCTCTACCAGGATGATTTAATGATTTGTTAAAAAACAGCTCAAATCCAGTTTTACATGAACCCTTTTAAAGCCACTGACGTATGTCATATGTTTGTGGTTTAGGGGGGAGTTGGCCCAAATCAGGCAAGCTGACTCACAGGCTTCATCTGCTCATCAGTGGACCCAGGACTAGCATAGTGAGTGTCACTGTTTAGAGAGGAGCGGGATCAGTGAACATCCATTCACCGATTTCCCCTTCCTGTTATTGACCCAGAAGTGACGTGTAAAACATCACTTCCGGGTTCTGGGGTCACTGTATGGCTTGGGAAGAAATGAATGCAGCGCGATCATAGAATGACAGATGAGACATCAGGGGTCTTCTAAACGCCTAATGTATTATTAATGAGAACCTGTCTCCAAAGAATGCATTGCATAAGGGACTTTTTGTAATGTTTTGTAATAAAAAAAAATTGACACCAAAGCACTTAAATCCCCCCCTCAAGGTTTTTGAGAGACCCACATATATGCATGTATGCAACATAAATAAATGAGCTGAGGGTGCCTATGTATGAAAACATTGATTGCGCTACACGTTACATATTGCTGTGCACCCCAGAGTGAACTCAATTAGAAGCCCATTATTCATAGGTAACGCCAATCTAATGACCTGTATAGGATTTTCAATCATTGCCTATGGAAAATATAGGGTAGTGTATTTTTAATGGAAATGTTTAGTTTCATAAACTGTTGTGCTACTATTGTGTGACTTGAAAAAGTGAACCTACAACTATTTATTTATCTAGGGTGTCTGCTATCAGAAAATATATAATGTTTAGGGGTTTTGCATAATCTTCAGCCCTAAAATGTTTTTTTAAACATATGTGCAAAAAAAGCAAATATGGCTTTGGCAGCAAAAGGGTTAAAGCAGAATTTCAGCTAGAGCCTACACTGCCTTAAAAAATCTCCCCTTGCTAACAGCTATACTATGTATCCTGTTTATAAAACATGTATATACTTACCTATTTTCAGCCCATTCTAGTCCAGTCACATGATCCAGCCAACAGCTACAGGAAAGAGTTAGGACTGCTGAATCATTGGAGCCTATAGGTGAGGTCACCACTCCCTGCTTTCCCATTTATTGTGAGGCACTCTCTCCATTCCCTCTCCAGACAACTCTGGCTGACACACAATCATGTGACCAGAGGGCAACGTGCTGAAAATATGTAAGTATATACTGTTACATCCTGTATACACAGGTTAGTTAGTACAGGTGTTAGGAGAAGGAAGCATTTTTAAGACTTTAGCTGGAATTCTACTTTAAAAGCTAAGTTCATTTAAAAAGAAAAAGATAATAATAAATGCACATTTTCTTGCTGGTAAAAAAAAAAGTTAATTTTTTTTTATCGTAGCAGCCTGTAGAGCATTGTACCCACAATCAGAAGATCGCAGATGCAATGTCGGGCTCCTGCAGACACTCAGTGCAGCTGTCTGCCTGTAACTCCTGTACAGACAACAAGTTACTGAAGTGCAGAAAGAGAAATTAACTACGAGGGGGCTCTACCGCATTGGCAGATGGAACTCGTAGTTCATTCACTCATGGATCTGTGTGATTGAATGATAATTCTGTGTGGGCAGAGCCCTGCCCAAAATACGGGTGTAACATGTAACATATTACTAAAAATGAACTTAGCCATTAAGACCTTAAGCAATACAATGAGAAGTGGATACTTTTCATACAATTATATGGTACAGCAGACACATATCAGGAATATGAAATGTTGGGTTTCCATACCCTTTAAGGGGGCATGGTTAAATAAAACTTGAGCCTCCTGTACCTATAAAATATGTTTTAATTGCTGTGCAAAAAGTTAAAGTCTCACACTGTATAAACTTTAGCACAATGATTGTAAAAAAACACTGCAGTGGTGGGCTATCATGGAGTTGGGGGACCCAGAAAAAGAGGGTGTACAGAATGACTGTCCTTTCTGCATCCAGAATCAAACATGTTGCGACCATGTGGGAGTCAGAAGGCTGTAGGTGGCCAAAGTCACTGTAGGTAAGCAACATAAATGGAGCAAAGTTTCATGTGTGCAGGAGCAGAGAGAGATGCTTCCTAAACACTGTATGGGGAAAAGAGAGTGCAGAGTGTGCATGCAGAACATTCCATCCAACAGATGATATCAGTGCTCAGTCCCTCAGCATTATCGCCTTCTGTAGGTGGAAGTATAACCCAAAGGTTGAAGACTTTCAACGTCCTCCAATGGACAAGAATATCTTGATTCATATTTTTTAGCTTGAAGGAACTTGTTAACATATGGTGTGGAAAGAAAAAATCACCCTCACTTTATAAATACTCTTCTAAAAACACACTGGTACAAAAGGAATCAAGTGGGAACATCTCGTCTAGGCATATACATCTCATTACCTTGACTGTTAAAGGAACTCCTTGCTGGTAAAATTCAACAGCCTCAAAATATGTCATATATTCAAATGTGCCCAGTCTGGAAATAGCTGTTGAGTATTCTGTGTTCCCTGTAGGAAAGAAGCAGGCATAAATATTGTCATAAGTTAATAAACTAAAAAAGGTTTTCTGAGGAAATACAAATTAACCACTTGCCTACTGGGCAATTTTACCCCCTTCCTGCCCAGGCCAATTTTCAGCTGTCAGCACTGTTGCACTTTGAATGACAATTGGGTGGTCATGCAACACTGTATCCAAACTAATCTTTTTTTTTTTTTAGACAAATATAGCTTTATTTTGGCAGTATTTAACCACTTGCCCGCCAGAGGATTTGCCCCCCCCCCCCTTCCTGACCAGCCCATTTTTTATGTTACGGTGCTGCGTTATTTTAACTGACAATTGCGCGGTCATGCAATGCCGCACCATATGAAATTTATGTCCTTTATTTCCCACAAATTGAACTTTCTTATGGTGGTATTTGATTGCCTGTGCATTTTTTTTTTTTTGCGCTATAAGCAAAGGACTGACAATTTTGAGAAGAAAACAGTATTTTGGACTTTTGCTATTAAACGTCCAGTAAAAAAAAAAAAAAAATCAAATTTCATCATAACTTTAGGCCAAAATGTATTCTGCTACATGTCTTTGCTAAAAAAAATCCCAATAAGTGTAATTTAATTGGTTTACGTGAAAGCTATAGCGTTTACAAATGGCGGTAGAGATACTGGAATTTTTTTTCCTACTAGTAATGGCGGCAATTAACAACTTTTAGCGGGACTGTGGCTGGCATTCTGACTAACTTGGTGTCACTGACATCCCCAGTGACACCAATACAGTGATCAGTGCTAAAAAGCAGCACTGACACTGTACTAATGACACTGGGCAGGAAGGGGTTAATGTGAGGGGCGATCAAAGGGTTAACTGTGTGTAGGGAGTGTTTTACTAGGGGGCGGGGGGTGAGTGTTTCACTGTAAGCACACTGATTGGGGTGGCTGTGCTATGCACAGCCATCCCAAGCAGTGTGCCCGAGCTGACAGGGAGGAAGACTTCTTGTAAACCAGTCTTCCTCCCTGTCTGTGATTGTCGGTAATAACCGGGTGCCAGTGGGTAATCACCGGCCAGGACCCGGAAATGCAAAATCACATATATATATATATATATATATATATGTGTGTGTGTGTGATTTTGCGCACCCATGCCACCGTGTAGCAGTATATCTGCTATACGGCGGCGGGTAAGCGGTTAACCACCACTGGGGTTTTAATTTTTTTTTGCTAAACAAACAAAAAAAGGCCAAACATTTTGGAAAAAAAAAAGTTTTTCTTAGTTTCTGTTATAAAGTTTTGTAAGTAAGTGTTTTTTCTCCTTCACTGATGTGCGCTGATGAGGCTGCACTGAGGGGCATTGATAGGCTGCACTGGTGGGGCTGCACTGATATGTGGCACTGATAGGTGGCACTGATGGTCACTGAAAGCCATCACAAATGGGCACTGAAAGCCAGCACAGATGGACACTATTGGCTGCACTGATGGGGCTACACTGATCATTAGGGCACTGATGATCAGTGTAGATGTCCCCCTGAGAAATGCTGCATACCGGTTCTCTTCACTAGCTGTTAGTTTGAGGCGAGGACTGCCGATAACCGGCATTTCCTATTTCTGCTGTGATCAGCTGTGATTGGACACAGCTGATCACATATTAAAAGTGGCTCTGATTAGCCCTTTGCTTGGACACATGATCAGCTGATCACAGATTGCACGAAGGGGGAGTGGTTCTGGGAGGACATCCATGGATGCTCTCCAGAACTAGCTGGCTGTGCTGCAGCTGTCTTTTGGCTATTCCTCCCACTAACACCAATGATGGGGCACTACTCCTCCCACTGACATTAATGATGAGGCACTATTCCTCCCACACTGACACCAATGATGAGGCACTATTCCTCCCACTGACACCAACGATGGTGCATTAGTCCTCCCACTGACACCAATAATGAGGCACTATTCTTCCCACTGACACCAATTATGGGGCACACTCTTCCTCCCACTGACACGAATGATGGGGCACTATTCCTCCCACACTGACACCAATGATGAGGCACTATTCCTCCCACTGACACCAACGATGGTGCATTAGTCCTCCCACTGAAACCAATAATGAGGCACTATTCTTCCCACTGACACCAATTATGGGGCACACTCTTCCTCCCACTAACATTAATGATGGGGCACACTCTTCCTCCCACACTGACACCAATGATGAGTACTATTCCTCCCACTGACACCAATGATGGGGCACTATTCCTCCCGCTGACACCAATGACGGGGCACTATTCCTCCCACACTGACACCAATGATGGGGCACTATTCCTCCCACTGACACCAATGATGGGGCACTATTCCTCCCGCTGACACCAATGATGGGGCACTATTCCTCCCACACTGACACTAACGATGGGGCACCATCGTTAGCGTCAGTGGGAGGAATTGTGCCCCACCATTGTTGTCAGTGATAGGAATAGTGCCCCAATGTTGGTGTCAGTGAGAGGAATAGTGCCCCATGATTTTCAGTGGGTGGGGCTCTAATAGGAAGAGGTGGAGCCTACAGAAGGGGTGGGGTTTACAGATGAAGGGGTGGATCTTAAACAGGAAGGGGTGGGGCAAATTTAGATGCAGGGGGTTGCCCGATTTTAGTCTTGCCTAGAGCAGCACAAAACCAAAATACATCACTGGTTGTACCCAAGTCGATCGAAAGGTACAATCAGCCTGCTAATACGTGGTTCAAATCTCAGCCAGTTCACCAGGGAACAAACCATCAAATGGCTGTATTAACTTTCATCCAAAGCTAACCACAAACATTTTAATCTCTGTACAACCTCTCTGTAGTGTGAGGGTCTGTTTTCAACAACCTATTACATTTATACCAAATCAGACAGGATATTGCACTAGTGAAACCACAGAGGATAAAGTCATACTGTAACATTCAAATCCCTCTTGTATTGAACTGTATTGTTACTGTATTGTCTCCCGTTATATTGTAAAGCACTGTGCAAACTATTGGCTCTATATAAACCCTGTATAATAATAATAATAATAATTTGAGTCTAGTTTCAGGCAACATGGGAATAAATGTATGCAACAAAAGTCAACAGTAACTAAGCAGTTTTAGGGAAACCTAAAATAAGTTATACATTTTTGGGTGGACTTTGACAAATTTGAGGAGCCGCAGGTGGAAAGTTAAAAGTCTCTGGGGCTCAGGCAGGGATTTCTCTTCCCAGAAAACTGGAGTTGCATCTCTGGTTTCATTAACCATCACACAAACGTAGATCAGTTGGTTTTATGTAATGACCATAGTGGTTGTGGAGCTAGGAACCTTGGTGGAAGATATCTGTCTACTCATTAATTTGTGCTACCATTAATTTATAATAGAATGAATAGAACATCTATTCTTTTCTTTTTGAACTCTGGAAGTATCAGCATTTGATAAATAAAGGTTTTATTTTCACCTGTTAGCTCCTCCGTCAATACAGCCCTGACTTTTAAATGCTGCTGCACGTTTGTCTGAGAGATATTGAACAGACCGAGGTCATATGTCCTGGATATACAGCCTTTGTCATCAGTCTAAAACAGGAGAGATTAAAGTGTACATGCAGATCTTGCTTTATTAAAGTGTCATAAGAATTTCATATTTTAGGCAAACATTTCAGTTCTATTTGAATTTCGACTAAGAGACATCTACTTCTGCTCAATAGCAAAGGGATCTGCTTCTGGCACTTATGTAACTTGCTCAGTGTACAGAAGCAACACAAGTACAGATGACATTTTACTTTATCAGCCTCTAAGGTAGCCCTCAACAAGGGTCTATATTATACCATATATTGACAGTCTTAGGCGATCCAAAGAAGATAGCTGAAGACTCGACTGCCTAATGATCCGTGTCATGAAAGTTTTCCAGAAACCCACATGAGTGTAAAATCTCAGAGGAAAAATGTAATTGCCCAAAAGGGAATAAGCAATATGAGCCCATATTTAGATCCTTTGAGCCTTATTTAGATAGGGAGGTCTATATTTGTACCCATTGTGACGATTGTGCGCAATAGAGACATGGACGCTGTACATGGCAGCCATCTTGCTAGGTCTCAGCCATGTTGTCTCTCCTGTCTTCCCTCCTCCCTCTTGAATGGAATTTGTAGCTGTAAATTGAACGGAGGTCAAAAGGGCCTCCTATCCTAAATAAAACACAGCCAGATGAAGCTCCAGGGGTGTAAACCAATAATTAGTCTGGTGCAAGGGGTCTGCTTTGAAAACCACTTTCCTCTGCCTGATCGTAAAACAATAACTCAATCAGTCATGACCTCTTAGGCCATTAGGGTTAGAGCATACCATGAAACGTCCATTCCACATGTAGACATTTTTCATACAATTCATAAAGTTCAGCAGGAACTGGGCACATTAATATTAGGTATATATTTGGATAGATCATTTTAATATGAGTCAAACAAGACCTTACATGACTATATTAGCACCTAGAAGAGAGAATAAAGCAGTCTCTTCCCTCCTGGGTGACAAGGGTATGCTGTGTTTGGTATCCCTGCATTTGAAATATAATTCTGAATATTAATCTGCCAGTTGCTAGGATGCTACCTGTACCTATTGGAGGTTATTAACCTTAGTATGAAATTGTAAGGCGACTTGGTCATAAAGTTGGTTACCTCCTAGCACCCCATCCCAAAACTGGATGATTGGTCATTTGTTCTCAGGCGACACCCCTTTAATATGATAGAAAAAGACTGACAGGCTGGAAAAAAGACAGCTCTCGTTTAACATCAATCAGGAAACATCTAACGGACTTGAGAGCCAAGGCAATCTTTTTGTTTGGACGATTGGACTTAAACCAAGGACATTGCAAGTATTCTGCCTTCTGAACTCCTTTCTTCTATTTCTGTGTTGTTTTATTGTCCTCTTTATATCTTGGTAACATCTTTTTCTGTAAATATTTTAATATTTTGACCTTTTTAGTAATAAATCCTATTTTGAAAAGTGTTGAAACTGTCTCTAAAGCTTTTAATGCGAACTAAAGAATCCCTGTCTCTTGAAGAGTGCTACTGTATGTAATAATCCTCTGAATTTATCTGTCTGTGGTAACATTGTGTATTACAGACGCTTATGCTAATATAGTGTTACTGCTAAGATTTGTGAGTTTCCTCCTTCTCTGTAAAAAGGTGGTGGTGGCACTGTGAAGGGTTAATTGCGTAATTAACCTGACCCAGTAACAATCACTCTCAGGCTGCTGGCACATAGATTGTAGTCCCGCGAGCTGGAAAATATTTGTGCAGGGCACAGCTGAGAGTGGCATTGTTACGCAAGTGACAGCGCGGTGCGAGATTGGCTGGTCCTTCAGTCACGAGTTGGTGAGAAGGGCAGGGGACAGACGCCGCGTATCTTCACACCCATTACATAACATTTGCGCACCAATTGTAAGGGCTGTGCAAAATGCCTACAATCTAGGGACCCGTTTCTAGAACAAAGTCACGTCACTAGCCTCTTCTCATATCACAAATTGTTCTCTGAAGCATTATGCAGACAACGCTCTAAATAAGACTGCAGGCTCCAAACTATGGCCTGTGTTTAGTCACCTAAATGAGTTTATTTCATAATGCCGTCTTAAAACAGAACTTTACCCATAGCAATTACATTTTAAAAAAAAGTTCTTTAGCAAGGAAAATAAATTCCATATTTATGTGTTTTTTTAAATTTGCCTCCAGCATTGGTCCTGTTTCTTCTTGCTGGAGGATGCCATTTTGCTGAAGCCCAGAGTGCCTGAGCTGCAGTAAGTCTTTAGGCTGTCAGCATATCGCCCTGTATATTTTCCTCAAAGTGCCAAAAAATAGAGAACAACTGAACATGTGCAGAGTAGAGTGAGACATTATTATATGGATTTTAAACTGTATATGCAATTATTTTTAATGTTTTACATCACTATACCTCCAAAAGGGGCCAGCTTGAAGTGATCTAGCAGGACATAGTTTTCTGAGTAAAGTTCCAGTTTAACTGCAACATCCCATATAACAGCCCATAATAAATCATCTCTTGCTGTTGACAACTGAAAAATGAAATATCATTGACTTCTAGGAATTACTACTTAGTGATGGACGAATCTGTTCAGCATTGATTGGTAGGAAGTTCTGTGATCACTTCAAAATGTTTTGCAAACTTTAACACAAACCCCAAGAGAAGAAGGTGAATCCTGAAAATCAATTCAGGACCTTTTTCTAGGCTAATAGGAAAAGGATTGCCAAACAAAAGGCAGAGGAAGCTAGGCACTGCCTGAGGGATCATTTACCAACCCCAAAAAACATTTAAAAAAAATACTGTTCAGCACAGAGCCCTCTATTTTATGCTACGTTGTGAGCAACTTGGGAAAAATTCCAGTTCGTCAAATTACATGCTTGGAAGATGCCTTTAAGTTAAAGTGGTTGTAAACTCTCACATATACCCAGTGAAGTGACTGGTTTCAGGTGATATACAGAGATGAATCAAATCTTCTTACATAAGTTGTACCTGTTTATCTGTAGCAATCTCTTATCTACAGCCATTCAAAGTCCAGAATGTATTACAGCTTGTGTGAGCTTCCAGAAAGCAACTAAAATTACTCTCTACAGAACTGCAGGGTACACCCCTTCACACAGCACAGAGGAACAGAGATCCCTCCCTGTCACCTTTTTACTTCTTGGTGTCAGGAAAACTTGTCAGAGGAAGGAGGCAGTGGACAGAAATTACACTAATGCTCTGGACTGAGACAAGTACACACTATAGAGGGATGTGATTGTTCATATTTCATATCTGAGGTTTACAACCACTTTAAATGCAGCCTTACAGGACTTTATTTAGTTTGTATGTAATAAATGTTTTACATTTTACATTATTCCTTAGCTCATATAAAGCTACAGCACCCTTATCTAATTAATTGTAACTTGTAAAAAAATCCTATTTTTGATATTTTTTTGCACATGATCTAGCAGTAATAGGCTAGAACTAAGCAGCTGAAATAGTAGATAGAAAAAATAAAACTAAATCTCTGCTTTATAACAATTACCAATCGGTGGCAAAATATGTTTCATAGCATAGCTTGTGATCCTCTGTTAGTGCAGTACCACACATGCTGCCATGGATTGGCGTCAGGAAAAGAAAATTTATGATAAATATGATACAATTTTCTGTTTTCCCATTTAGCTTGTGTTCAAAAAAGTAGATTTTATATTTTTACTTTTCAAAAATGTTTATAGAATAATTTTACAAAGTAAATAGGGAAGAATTAAACAAGTAACATCAATAAAGAGTGTGCCATCATATGCACAGATAGAAACACCAAAACAACAAATTCTGCAATAACAAATGGTAGTGAAGTCAAGACATAAAGGGCAGCCAATACATAGTGAAGTACAGCTCGTATTGACAGCACAATATACATAATATAGAGCAATATAAAAGGAGTAGAAAGAGCAAATAACAAAAGAAAGGAAAATCAAGATGAGGGTCATTAAGGCACAGATAGTGAATCCATGGTCCTTATGTGGTATCGAATTTCTTCAAATTATTGTATAAGATACAGGTGAGTTTGTCGTTAACCATGATCCAGTTGAGTTTCTTTTTCACATAATCAAGGGGAATGACCGATTGTCGCCAGTGTCTAACTATAGTAATCCTCGCAGCTAGAAACATATAGGAAATCAATTTATGGGATTTCTTGGGAATATTTTCTGGAAATTTGTGAAAGAGCACTGTCTCTGGGAATCTGCGAATATTAATATGCTTCACTGAATATACCAAATCGAACATTCAAATCCAAAATCTAAGTACAAGCGGGCATTGCCACCAGATGTGAAATATAGACCCAACCTAGCCATAACGCTGGAAACACATTGCAGAGGCAGTCAGATGCATCTTTGCATTCTGGGTAGGTACCAAATACCATCTCAGCAAAGTTTTATAATTAGCTTCAATTAGAGTAGTATTGATAGAAACCTTTGGACAGTACCAAGATGATATCTTCCCAATCCAATAATTCATAATTGACAGCTAAATCTTTTTCCCAATGTTCCATATAAGGAAATTTACAATTCGGATCAGTGAGGAGAGCATAAAACGCAGAGACCTGGCCTCTGGGGGAATCCCTATTCTTGCAGGAAAGTTCAATGGTGGTGAGCAAAGGAGACTCGTCCACTAAAGCGAGCTTCGAGTGGAGAAATGAAACAATCTGGTTATATCTAAAAATTTCAGTAGCAGGCATAAGTAATTTTTCTTTAAAATATTGCAAAGAATGTATACAAGCACCATTAAGATATTCTGCTATCTGCAACAAGCCTTTATTGATCCACCATTGAAAAGGGGCTAGTGTTAAACCGGGCACAAATTCAGGGTTTCAAAAAATCAGAGCAATAGGTGTATGGCGTGACGCTAATGATTTGCGGTGACGTACCCTGTCCCAGACTGCCAAAGAGAATGACAGAGTGGGCACAGTATAGGAGGACGCAATCAACTAGGAAGCCAAAGCAAGACCCCAATAACCAAAGGGTGACAGGTAAGAGCTTCCACAGAAACCCAATGGGGAATATTTCCCCAACCGTGGTATAAGCTAGTTGGACAATCTGCGCATCTTGGAAGTACGCGTGGAGATTAGGAAGGCCAATACCACCCTGCGACCTAGAGTCATATAACATCTTCTGATTCATCCGAGGCCGTCTGTTATTCCAAATAAAATGAAGAACCTCAGCTTGTAGGAGCTATAAGTCTCGTCACGAAATTGCTATCGGTAGCGTCTGTAATATAGTAGTTGAGGTAGAAATGTCATTTTGATGGAGTTGACTCTACCAAACCAGGACAAGGAATAGTCAGCCCAATGATGGAGATCATCCCTAAGCTTTTTAAAGAGAAGAGGATAATTAGCCTGATAAAAGAGACTTGATGGAAGTGGCAAGATGTATACCTAAATAGGGTAACAATTTATTCGCCCACTGAAAATCATATGAAGTTCTAAGCTGCTGTTTATCCGATATGGGTAAGGAAACATTAAGGGCAGTCGTAAGTGGGGATTAAGGGAAAGTCCGGAAAGAGCAGCGAATTGGCGTAATAACAATAGTAAGTTTGGAATAGTGATCGAAGGAGAAGTAATGTACATAAGAACGTCATCGGTAAATAGGGCACATTTATGTTCCTGAGAGCCGCAACGAATGCCATGGATTTGGGCATGAGACCGAATTGCCATAGTCAAGGGTTCAATTATAGTGCAAAAGGCAGCAGGGAAAGCTTACAGCCCTGTCTAGTCCCTCTGCAAACAGGGTGTCAGGGATCCAGGTATGACCAGAGATGTGTGAACTGACACAGGGAAACGCAGGCTTCAAGTATGGTATAAAACAATGTAATTTATTAAAAGCTATACAGAACACCCAAAACACACAGTGCAAGAACCAAACCTCCAACAGATCCCAATGTGTGCAGGAACACAAACGTAGTCAGGCAGGCCAGGTCAGTAACTATTGGGCAGACAAGGTACAAAGGAGCAGACAGGAGAGTGGTCAGGAATAGCCAGGGTCGGTGCAGGCAGAGTTCTAGCAGAGTCGAGATCAGGCAGGAATATCAGGCAGGAAGCAGACAGGATGCAGGTACAGGGGCTCATGGGAACAAACACCAAGGCGCTGATTGCAGGCCTGGATCTGCTTAAATACACCTCTTGCAATCAGCCTCAGGTGATGGCTTGATTGCAGGAGTGAGACCCTGGCTGCTGAAAGCACCCGCTGGCAAGCACTGTTACTGCAGTCCACACGGCAGATGAGCTCCAGCACCACCAGTGAGGTTGTGTGGAAGGCTGCTGTGCTGAGTTCCAGGGAGGCCGGGAAGCATTGGATTCAAGTGACCTACCCAGCCCAGGCAGGATGGCGGATCCTGGGCCTGGGTCCAGTGCTGGGAGGCCCCTGGAGGGGTCTAGTACCGGTCCCAGCTTTCCACCAATGGAGGACCTGGGAACGACCCTTAGGAAGGGGGAAAACTACACACAGTATTGGGACCTTGTGGCTGCCTGGGCCAAGGCGGTGGAGAGGGAAGAGGCCAAGCTCAGTAAGCTCAGTTTGGAGCTGAAGAAGCTCCGGTCACAGTATGACCATGTATGGAGCTCCAAACATGAGGCAATGAAGCCAGGCCTGGAAACATTGAAGCAGCGTGTTTCCCTGCAGGAAAAATATGTGGCGGTGCTAAAGCGCAAGAGTGGAATCCTCTGGGAAAAGTACCAGAATGACGCCAGATTTAAGGCCACAAGAAGCCGCAGTATTGCAGCTGCGAGGGGCCCGGTGGAGAAGGCCCCCACTGAGGAGGAATTGTCAGAGGAGCTCATGGTGGAAGGTGAGCAGGTGCAGGGGCCGACTGAGCCCGCTGCATCTTCCCAGCATGGCACTGATCCTAATAAGGAAGACGCAGTGGCCGTGGCGAGTGCGTGAGAGTCTGGTTCACTCCCTCTTGGGCAGCAGCAGTCGGCTGATTGGGGGACACTGATGGAGGAGGCGGAGGCAGAGGGAAAGCTTTGCTTTGAGGTGGAAGTGGGGCAGGTTCTACGGGTGGATGCCTTCCGCTTTACCTTGGAGGAGTCTGACGGCGAAGTGGAGGAAGTGACGTCACGGAAGTCACGGAAGCCGCCAAAGCCGGCTCTAACAGAGCGGTCGGTGTATGTGAAGCTCGACCGTATGTCTAGCGCTCTGGAGAGTGACCTGCTGGCAAGAGCTGGGGAACAGGCGGTTAAGGACGTGGTGCAGGACTCTGACGCATTGGGTGGTAATGTGCCTGGTAATGTAGCGGTGGCTGGGGATGCTTGTGCTGGAGAGTCTGTGGTGGGGGCTCCCTCTGTAAATTCGGGGGTTGGTGTTACTGCCCCTGTCAGGTCTACGGTCCAGTCCCAGTCCCTTGGGGGTGATGGTTGCTCCTGGAGCAGTGCCTAGTTCCCCTGGTCCTCTTGCTATTGCTCAGGTCTCCCCGGGGTTTGCGGTGCGAAGTCTCACCTCTGCTGGTCCAATCCCTCGGCCTTTGGCCTCTGCTGAGCCCGTTTCATCTGGGGCTGACCCTACAGTCTCAGCTGCTCCGGTTGTGGCCCCTCCTGTTTCAGGTCCCTCTGCAGTGGGTACCTCTATGACCAGGCCCGTTTTGAGTTATTCGGCGGTATTAAGAGGGGGTCAGGAGTCAGCTAGGGCACTCCAAGCAAGGGCGGGGAACCTGCCAACATCTGCAGTTCGCAGGAATGTAGTGCAATTAAAATGGACCGGGGAAGGTCCCTCTCTAACTAGGAAGGAGGTAGTAGACAGGGTGTTGGAAATGGGATTCAAGGCAACTGACATTTTTGCCTTTATTGCCCCAGTGGGGACTGGAGAGTATGACATCTCCTTTATGAGAGCTGAACTATTGGATTTGTTCTGGCAGAATGTTAGGAATGGACTTGCCAATAATGGTGGGACTCACCTGCCTTGTGGGCTGCAGTACCAGGGCTGGCCAGCGGGTGCTCTCAGCAATCAGAGACTCACCCCTGCAATCAGCCAAACACCTGAAGCTGATTGCAGGGGTTGTATTTAAGGAATGGCCAGACTCAGTCAGGGCCTTGGTGTGTGTTTTTCCATGGGCCCCTGTACCTTGTATCCTGTATTCCTGTTCCTGTCTGACTTGTTGCCGACCCTGCCTGATCCTGACCTCTGCTGACTTCTCCTGCTTGATCCCTGGCTTGTAACCCTGACCATTCTCTGCCCTACCCTCTGTACCGCGCTGCCCGTGAGTTACTGAACCCGGCTTGTGACCCTGACCACTCTCCCGCCTGTTCCTGGTACTCCGTTTGCCCGTTTGCTACTGACCCGGCCTGCCTGACTACTCTTTGTATTGTATGTATTGTTATCGGTGGGTGGTTTGGTTTGGTTTGTTTGCACTGTGTTTATGTTTAGTTTTGCACTGCGTTTTGTATTGTTAGTCTTAATAAATTATATTGTTTTATACCATATCTGAAGCCTGCATTTCCCTGTGTCAGTCCACACACCACTGGTCATACCTGGAGCCCTGACATTACACCAAGGCCAATCCTGACCAGAAGTGGCTGCACAGGGAAGCCATCTTGGCTTATTGTTGCTGGGTAGGATGGATCTTGATGAGGTGGTGTATTTATCTCTGCTAGTGTTTGATGACAAAGACTATGCTTATCAGACTCTGAAGGAATATCCCAGGGATCAACTACTAGAGTGTATAAGGATCGCACATTGCCTAGTAGATCAGGGCACAGAGTTTTCTGAGGTGCAGCCATTGATCCAGGTTTGTGCTGAGTTGGCTCGGTCCTGTACCCCTGAAAGCAGGAATGACTTTTTTCCCCCATTTAGTGTGGATCAAGTGGAATCACTGGTATGGTTGTTGGAGGATGATCCAGATTGCTTCCATGAGCATTATGCAGCTTGTCCATCACATGTGCTTATGGATTGCATAAACGCAGTGCAGTCTTTGGTCAGACAGGCTATGTGTAAGCTGAGTTTTGTTCAACCAGTACTGCAGACATGGACAGATTTGTTGCACCCAGCCTCAGTCAGCTTGCAACATCATTCCTCTGCTCAAAGCACTCTTTTTGCATCCCGACAGCACCCCCAGTGACGGCCCAGTATACTCTGCTAACTACCACATACCAGTCCCCTGCTCCCACTCGCTGCACCTATCCTTTCTTTAACCCTGTAAAGAAGTCCTCTGTAGCAACTGCTCCCTCCTCTGTTCCATCCTCCAGCTCTTCTCTGTCTTTAGCTGCTCCATTCGTTTACAGACCTGCGTTTACTTACAGTGCTTCAGTAACTAAAACCAGAAAAAAGCGAAAATTCTTTCCAACCAGTACCATCCTGCCAGTATCCAAACCGGTCAGCCTGCCGTCTGAGAACCCGCCTTCCGTGGTTCAGCCTCGTGCCTCGGCACCCGCAATTCAGCCTGATGTCTCTACCCAGCCTGATGTCTGTACCCAGCCTGATGAACTGATCCAGCCTAATGATCCTATCATGCCTGGCGACTCGGTGCCCGCTGTCAAGCCAGATGACCTGATGCCTGGTGACCCGATGCCCGCTGTCGTGCCTGATGACCCGATGCCAGCTGTCGAGCCAGATGACCTGATGCCAGATGACCCGATGCCCGCTGTCGAGCCAGATGACCCAATGCCTGATGACCCGATGCCCGCTGTCTTGCCAGATGACTCGGTGCCCGCTGTCTTGCCAGATGACTCGGTGCCCGCTGTCTTGCCAGATGACTCGGCGCCCGCAGTCTTGCCAGATGATTCGGTGCCCGCAGTCTTGCCAGATGACTTGATGCCCGCTGTTCCGCCAGATGACGTGGTGCCCGCTGTATTGCCAGGTGACTCGGTGCCCGCAGTCTTGCCAGATGACTCGGTGCCCGCAGTCTTGCCAGATGACTCGGTGCCCGCAGTCTTGCCAGATGACTCGATGCCTGCTGTGCCGCCAGATGACGTGGTGCCCGCAGTCCTGCCAGACGACTCGGCGCCCGCAGTCTTGCCAGACGACTCGGCGCCCGCAGTCTTGCCAGACGACTCGGCGCCCGCAGTCTTGCCAGACGACTTGGTGCCCGCAGTCTTGCCAGACGACTCGGTGCCTGCAGTCTTGCCAGACGACTCGGTGCCCGCAGTCTTGCCAGACGACTCGGTGCCCGCAGTCTTGCCAGACGACTCGGCGCCCGCAGTCTTGCCAGACGACTCGGTGCCTGCTGTCGAGCTTAAAGACCCGCTGCCCGCTGTTTTGCCAGATGGCTCGGTGCCCGCAGTCTTGCCAGACGACTTGGTGCCCGCAGTCTTGCCAGACGACTTGGTGCCCGCAGTCTTGCCAGACGACTTGGTGCCCGCAGTCTTGCCAGACGACTTGATGCCTGCAGTCTTGCCAGATGACTCGGTGCCCGCAGTCTTGCCAGATGACTCGGTGCCTGCTGCTCCGCCTGGTGGCCTGGTGCCCGCTGCTCCGCCTGGTGATCCGGTGTTCAGCCTGATGTGCCTCTGTCTGGTGCCCAGCCCGATGTGCCTCTGTCCGATGCCCAGCCCAATGTGCCTCTGTCCGGTGCCCAGCCCGATGTGCCTCTGTCCGGTGCGCAGCCCGATGTGCCTCTGTCCGGTGCCCAGCCCGATGTGCCTCTGCCCGGTGCCCATTCCGATGTGCCTCTGCCCGGTGCCCATTCCGATGTGCCTCTGTCCGGTGCCCATTCCGATGTGCCTCTGTCCGGTGCCCATTCCGATGTGCCTCTGTCCGGTGCCCATTCCGATGTGCCTCTGTCCGGTGCCCAGCCCGATGTGCCTCTGTCCGGTGCCCAGCCCGATGTGCCTCTGTCCGGTGTCAGGTATGTGACAGTACAACCCAGCCATATGGAGCCTGATGACGTGGTGCCCGCTGTATTGCCAGATGACTCGGTGCCCGCTGTATTGCCAGATGACTCGGTGCCCGCAGTCTTGCCAGATGACTCGATGCCCGCTGTTCCGCCAGATGACGTGGTGCCCGCGGTCTTGCCAGACGACTCTGTGCCCGCGGTCTTGCCAGACGACTCGGTGCCCGCGGTCTTGCCAGACGACTCGGTGCCCGCGGTCTTGCCAGACGACTCGGCGCCCGCAGTCTTGCCAGACGACTCGGCGCCCGCAGTCTTGCCAGACGACTTGATGCCTGCAGTCTTGCCAGATGACTCGGTGCCCGCAGTCTTGCCAGATGACTCGGTGCCTGCTGCTCCGCCTGGTGGCCTGGTGCCCGCTGCTCCGCCTGGTGATCCGGTGTTCAGCCTGATGTGCCTCTGTCTGGTGCCCAGCCCGATGTGCCTCTGTCCGGTGCCCAGCCCAATGTGCCTCTGTCCGGTGCCCAGCCCGATGTGCCTCTGTCCGGTGCGCAGCCCGATGTGCCTCTGTCCGGTGCCCAGCCCGATGTGCCTCTGTCCGGTGCCCAGCCCGATGTGCCTCTGTCCGGTGCCCAGCCCGATGTGCCTCTGTCCGGTGCCCAGCCCGATGTGCCTCTGCCCGGTGCCCATTCCGATGTGCCTCTGCCCGGTGCCCATTCCGATGTGCCTCTGTCCGGTGCCCATTCCGATGTGCCTCTGTCTGGTGCCCATTCCGATGTGCCTCTGTCCGGTGCCCAGCCCAATGTGCCTCTGTCCGGTGTCCAGCCCGATGTGCCTCTGTCCGGTGTCAGGTATGTGACAGTACAACCCAGCCATATGGAGCCTGATGACGTGGTGCCCGCTGTATTGCCAGATGACTCGGTGCCCGCTGTATTGCCAGATGACTCGGTGCCCGCAGTCTTGCCAGATGACTCGATGCCCGCTGTTCCGCCAGATGACGTGGTGCCCGCGGTCTTGCCAGACGACTCGGTGCCCGCGGTCTTGCCAGACGACTCGGTGCCCGCGGTCTTGCCAGACGACTCGGTGCCCGCGGTCTTGCCAGACGACTCGGTGCCCGCGGTCTTGCCAGACGACTCGGCGCCCGCGGTCTTGCCAGACGACTCGGCGCCCGCAGTCTTGCCAGACGACTCGGCGCCCGCAGTCTTGCCAGACGACTCGGCGCCCGCAGTCTTGTCAGACGACTCGGCGCCCGCAGTCTTGCCAGATGACTCGGTGCCTGCTGTCGAGCTTAAAGACCCGGTGCCCGCTGTTTTGCCAGATGGCGCGGTGCCCGCTGTTTTGCCAGACGGCTCGGTGCCCGCAGTCTTGCCAGGCGACTCGGTGCCCACAGTCTTGCCAGACGACTCGGTGCCCGCAGTCTTGCCAGACGACTTGGTGCCCGCAATCTTGCCAGACGACTTGGTGCCCGCAGTCTTGCCAGACGACTCGGTGCCCGCAGTCTTGCCAGACGACTCGGTGCCTGCAGTCTTGCCAGACGACTCGGCGCCCGCAGTCTTGCCAGACGACTCGGCGCCCGCAGTCTTGCCAGACGACTCGGTGCCTGCTGTCGAGCTTAAAGACCCGATGCCCGCTGTTTTGCCAGATGGCTCGGTGCCCGCAGTCTTGCCAGACGACTTGGTGCCCGCAGTCTTGCCAGACGACTTGGTGCCCGCAGTCTTGCCAGACGACTTGGTGCCCACAGTCTTGCCAGACGACTTGATGCCCGCAGTCTTGCCAGACGACTTGGTGCCCGCAGTCTTGCCAGATGACTCGGTGCCCGCAGTCTTGCCAGATGACTCGGTGCCTGCTGCTCAGCCTGGTGGCCTGGTGCCCGCTGCTCCGCCTGGTGATCCGGTGTTCAGCCTGATGTGCCTCTGTCCGGTGCCCAGCCCGATGTGCCTCTGTCCGGTGCCCAGCCCGATGTGCCTCTGTCCGGTGCCCAGCCCGATGTGCCTCTGTCCGGTGCCCAGCCCGATGTGCCTCTGTCCGGTGCCCATTCCGATGTGCCTCTGTCCGGTGCCCATTCCGATGTGCCTCTGTCCGGTGCCCATTCCGATGTGCCTCTGTCCGGTGCCCATTCCGATGTGCCTCTGTCCGGTGCCCATTCCGATGTGCCTCTGTCCGGTGCCCATTCCGATGTGCCTCTGTCCAGTGCCCAGCCCGATGTGCCTCTGTCCGGTGTCAGGTATGTGACAGTACAACCCAGCCATATGGAGCCTGATGACGTGGTGCCCGCTGTATTGCCAGATGACTCGGTGCCCGCAGTCTTGCCAGATGACTCGGTGCCCGCAGTCTTGCCAGATGACTCGATGCCCGCTGTTCCGCCAGATGACGTGCCCGCAGTCTTGCCAGACGACTCTGTGCCCGCGGTCTTGCCAGATGACTCGGCGCCCGCAGTCTTGCCAGACGACTCGGCGCCCGCAGTCTTGCCAGACGACTCGGCGCCCGCAGTCTTGTCAGACGACTCGGCGCCCGCAGTCTTGCCAGATGACTCGGTGCCTGCTGTCGAGCTTAAAGACCCGGTGCCCGCTGTTTTGCCAGATGGCGCGGTGCCCGCTGTTTTGCCAGACGGCTCGGTGCCCGCAGTCTTGCCAGGCGACTCGGTGCCCACAGTCTTGCCAGACGACTCGGTGCCCGCAGTCTTGCCAGACGACTTGGTGCCCGCAATCTTGCCAGACGACTTGGTGCCCGCAGTCTTGCCAGACGACTCGGTGCCCGCAGTCTTGCCAGACGACTCGGTGCCTGCAGTCTTGCCAGACGACTCGGCGCCCGCAGTCTTGCCAGACGACTCGGCGCCCGCAGTCTTGCCAGACGACTCGGTGCCTGCTGTCGAGCTTAAAGACCCGATGCCCGCTGTTTTGCCAGATGGCTCGGTGCCCGCAGTCTTGCCAGACGACTTGGTGCCCGCAGTCTTGCCAGACGACTTGGTGCCCGCAGTCTTGCCAGACGACTTGGTGCCCACAGTCTTGCCAGACGACTTGATGCCCGCAGTCTTGCCAGACGACTTGGTGCCCGCAGTCTTGCCAGATGACTCGGTGCCCGCAGTCTTGCCAGATGACTCGGTGCCTGCTGCTCAGCCTGGTGGCCTGGTGCCCGCTGCTCCGCCTGGTGATCCGGTGTTCAGCCTGATGTGCCTCTGTCCGGTGCCCAGCCCGATGTGCCTCTGTCCGGTGCCCAGCCCGATGTGCCTCTGTCCGGTGCCCAGCCCGATGTGCCTCTGTCCGGTGCCCAGCCCGATGTGCCTCTGTCCGGTGCCCATTCCGATGTGCCTCTGTCCGGTGCCCATTCCGATGTGCCTCTGTCCGGTGCCCATTCCGATGTGCCTCTGTCCGGTGCCCATTCCGATGTGCCTCTGTCCGGTGCCCATTCCGATGTGCCTCTGTCCGGTGCCCATTCCGATGTGCCTCTGTCCAGTGCCCAGCCCGATGTGCCTCTGTCCGGTGTCAGGTATGTGACAGTACAACCCAGCCATATGGAGCCTGATGACGTGGTGCCCGCTGTATTGCCAGATGACTCGGTGCCCGCAGTCTTGCCAGATGACTCGGTGCCCGCAGTCTTGCCAGATGACTCGATGCCCGCTGTTCCGCCAGATGACGTGCCCGCAGTCTTGCCAGACGACTCTGTGCCCGCGGTCTTGCCAGATGACTCGGCGCCCGCAGTCTTGCCAGACGACTCGGCGCCCGCAGTCTTGTCAGACGACTCGGCGCCCGCAGTCTTGTCAGACGACTCGGCGCCCGCAGTCTTACCAGATGACTCGGTGCCTGCTGTCGAGCTTAAAGACCCGGTGCCCGCTGTTTTGCCAGATGGCGCGGTGCCCGCTGTTTTGCCAGACGACTCGGTGCCCGCAGTCTTGCTAGACGACTCGGTGCCCGCAGTCTTGCCAGACGACTTGATGCCCGCAGTCTTGCCAGACGACTCGATGCCCGCAGTCTTGCCAGACGACTCGGTGCCTGCTGCTCCGCCTGGTGGCCTGGTGCCCGCTGCTCCGCCTGGTGGCCCGGTGCCCGCTGCTCCGCCTGGTGATCCGGTGTTCAGCCTGATGTGCCTCTGTCCGGTGCCCAGCCCGATGTGCCTCTGTCCGGTGCCCAGCCCGATGTGCCTCTGTCTGGTGCCCATTCCGATGTGCCTCTGTCTGGTGCCCATTCCGATGTGCCTCTGTCCGGTGTCCAGCCCGATGTGCCTCTGTCCGGTGCCCAGCCCGATGTGCCTCTGTCCGGTGTCAGGTATGTGACAGTACAACCCAGCCATATGGAGCCTGAAAGGGGGGTCTCACCCTTGGAGGCGGTGTGCCAGCAGATTGATGCCCACGAGCTCTGCTCAGGCAGCCGCAGTGCAAGTACCCACAGTAGTGGTTCCTCCACCAGAGCCCAGAGTTCCTATGCCTGAGACGTTTTCAGGAGACCACAGCAAGAAATCTTTTTTCCAAAATGCCTGACAGGTATACTTCCTCTTGCAACCTCGCACATTCTCGTTGGAAAGCACTAAAGTGGGGTTCATCATCTCACTACTTCAGGGGGAACCACAAACACGGGCTCGATGCTTGATGAAACAAACCAGTCCTCTTATGAACACTGTAACGGAACCCGACTGCACTTGGGTACTTTCCATTATACTGCAGCTTCCCTGTCCGAATACAAAATCCCGGGACACCACCCTTGAAATCCCCCAGGAAATAGACAGCACCAGGCTTCTTCTTAAGACAGTAAGTCAACGCCTTTATTCTTACACACACACAAGATATATACATAGGGCGGGGAAAAACAACCAGGGACAGAAAACACATCATCAGCCCGCCCCATCAGTGGGAAGGGCTACAGGAAACACCCCCCCCCCCCACCCACCCAACCAAGACACAGAACAATGGGATGCAGCACATGGCAGAGGACAATGGACAGCCATGTGGCAGAGAACAAAGGACAACACACCAATACATAATATACATTCCCATTCACATTCACACCCTGTACCCCTTAATAGGCACAGGGTGTGTTAAACATAAGAATTTGGGAAGATGATACAGGGGTCCCCCCACCCCCAAAAGTCACTCCCCTCACAAACACCATTCACATTCGCACCCTGTACCCCTTAACAGGCACAGGGTGTGTTAAACATAAGAATTTGGGAAGATGATACAGGGGTCCCCCCACCCCCAAAAGTCACTCCCAACCACATATCTCCCCTTTTGGCAGGAGACTAACGCAGGAGTAGATCCCAGACGGATGTACTCTGAAGTTAGTCTGTACCTCCAGTCCCTCAATGCCAGCACCCACACAGTACCCCATGCAAATTGTCCCACACCAAGCGTTACTCACCTAGCCAACCTCTGCCTCTCCTGTAGAACATACCCGCCGCTGGGAAGAAGTACGGACTGGTCCTTCTCCCTGAAATCCTCTCAGCCGCTGGAGAGATGACAGGGTGGCTGGGCTGACTCCATCATGCTGTGGGGGATCTGGGCCGGCTGCCCAGCATCCCTGGGGTATCCAGGTGGTGGCTGTAGTCTCATCCACGGACATCAGCTCAAGCTGCTGTTGTGAGGTACCGATTGCATCCTCTTCCTGTAGCTCCTGCGGTGCTGGTTGTTGTGGGCAGAAGTCGACAATGCCATGCCCTGGTGCCAGCTCTTTTGCGGAAGGCGTGCTGGTTGGTTCCTCCTCAGCAGGAAAGTCTATCAAATCCCCAGCCTCTGGAACTGGTGTCTGGGGATAGGTGTTCACTATCTCCTGTCTGTGGAACTCAGAAGATGTTACCAGTGCTGGGCAGAGTTCAGTAATGTTTGGCTCTGTTGCCAGGTCTATTACTGGTTCCTCTTCAGCAGAGAAGTCTATCAAATCCCCAGTCTCTGGAATTTCCACTGCTGACTCTTGGGCATGCTGCCAAACATGTCTTAGCAGTTGCCTGTATGCCCTTTCCAGATGCAGTTCTTTCTTCAGCAGGTATTGCAGATCTGGCTCAAGCTCTGAGACCCCTCTGAGACTGAACATAGCCTCTCTGCCTTCTTGCAACTCCTCCAGGGTAGGTTCTCCTTCATCGCCAAACACAAAATGATCTGTAAGGCTCTCCCACAGCAATCCAGGCCCACCAAAGTCATGTCCCTCAGGAGAGCACTCCGTTGACATCCCTAAATATTCCTGCTCTACGTACCATTGCAGAGCCTGATACCTGTTGTCCAGTTGTATCTCCTGCTGGACCAGCCTGTCCAACTCAGTCACCCATTGCTCCCCATTGCTCCTGGGGTCGCTCTCCCAGGAATGGCATCTGTAACTTCCGATTGTCACTGGCCCTTTCCCCTGGGGTTGGATAACACTTGCCTTTCTCCATACCAGTAGCCTGGAGGGCTCCTCTCCAAAGGACCTCCCAAATTTGCTGCCTGAGCTCCAGGTACTGATCCGTAGACACAGTTCTGGGGTATGTTGCAAGAACAGTCTGCAGCAGCCCTGGGAACTCTGATGTCAGGTCCATATCTCCACTGGGGTGACTGACGGCTCTTTTCTTGATCTTGAATCCCTGTGGTGGTTTGGATGTGTTTACAGCTTGGAAGCACAATCCAACCGCTGCCACCAATGTAACGGAACCAGAACCCGACTGCACTTGGGTACTTTCCATTATACTGCAGCTTCCCTGTCCAAACACAAAATTCCCAGACTCCACCCTTGAAATCCCTCAGGAAATAGACAGCACCAGGCTTCTTCTTAAGACAGGAAGTCAACTCCTTTATTCTTACACACACACAAGATATATACACAGGGTGGGGAAACACAACCAGGGACAGGAAACACATTATCAGCCCGCCCCATCAGTGGGAAGGGCTACAGGAAACACCCCTCCCCCAACCAAGACACAGAACAATGGGATGCAGCACATGGCAGAGGACAATGGACAGCCATGTGGCAGAGAACAAATGACAACACACCAATACACAATATACATTCCCATTCACATTCACACCCTGTACCCCTTAATAGGCACAGGGTGTGTTAAACATAAGAATTTGGGAAGATGATACAGGGGTCCCCCCACCCCCAAAAGTCACTCCCCTCACAAACACCATTTACTAATTTTTGATGAGATGGCTAAGCTGTATGATGACCCACAATGCACAGCAACAGCTGAGTCCACCTTGCATGCTCTCATGCTGATATAGGGTGGCACTACCAGATGGTGTGCTCCCATCCTGCATCCTTCTCTGCTGTCTGCAAGTTTATGCAGTGGGTCCTGAAGGAGATGCAACATCCATCCAGGGAATCTTGGTACTGATCATGTTCTCCAGTGACAGAGACTTTACCTTCCACATGCTGTTGAAAGGAAGGAGTTGACTCCTAGTCAAAAAAATGATGGCTTGGTACCTGCCATTGTGGTAGAACACAGGCTGCAAATACGTGGTCAGACTTCACTAGCTGGAAAGGCTGTAAAACCTGCAATTTTGCCATGTTGACATTGAGATATTGGACATAGGGATGACTAGGTTGATAATTGTTTCTTCTGCTACAGCAGCTGGGGAATGTCCTGTGTCTAATGACCAGCATCATTCAACTCACTTACCCTGAGCCTGGGTTGTCCTGGACTCATCCCAGCCTGTGGCTAAATACTGAAACTTGAAGAACAGGGTGATGAGTTTACCGCTCTGTCACTTTTTTTTCTCTTCCTATCCCCAAGCTCCTTATCAGTTCATTAACTAATTGGCTCCTTATACTTTCTCACACATTAGAGCCTTGCTCTAGAGGGACTGCAAGGACCATGACAACTTTGGGTTCTTACACTGTCTTCATTTAAAAAAAATAAATTTAATGAAATATTAATAATTACAGTTTATATGGGTTTTATCTCTGCATAGAATTTGGTTGTGCAATCAAACAATAGATAGAAAGGCAGCAGCACATGCTCCAGATCAGTAGCAGCATGAGCAACTGATTTTTAGGACATTGATTTCAATGAAACGGCAAGATTAATTACAAACTGTACTAGTATCTTTGTTTGCTTAGGGCTTTGCAGAACACAAACAATGACAGCATAAATATTTCTCTCAGGGAAGCTTTTGTTTTTTTTTTTCAATCATTTACTGAAAGATCTTGCACAATCATGGCATTTAAAGTTTTTCAACTTTATTTGTACATATAAGGTCTTCGCTGCTTTCGGACACAGCGCCAGATTGAGATCGTGCTCAAATAAGTAATTGGGGGGTTGGGGGGGTTAGGGGTGAATGCATAACAGGTAAAAAAAAACTTTTGTTAGATATTCTGTATATAGCCCTACAGAACAGGCAGTGCACAGTCTACATATGCTTTTCTGCTGCTACACTGCAAACCATACTACATACCATAGATACAGGTACAAACGTATAAACACTGTAATCTACTGGTTGAACAATATATCTCTACTTAATACTGATGTAGCTGTTGCACAAAAATACATGAACACTGTATTCCAAAATCTTTAGCCTTTACAATAACTTTAAACCAAATTACAGATTTTGTTTTTTCTCCCAGGGGCTCTTTTGTTGAGGCCACACCTGCTGTGAGCATTAAAAGGGGATCTCACTCTACCTTATATTTCTTAACCAAGGTGAGGATGGGGCCACCTCGTCCGGCACACGGAGGTACCTCTTGTTTCAGGCCCGCGCTTACCAATGCCTGGGGCTAGGCAGGGCCCCAGTCATGTGGAAGTTAACATTAAGGAGGTACCCTGACTAAGGAGATGAACCATACATTATGTGAAGATGTGCAACATACAGAATTCCTCTGTAAAGTGTTCTGTTTCATGTCACTACAGACCTTTGCTCTATGAATGCTGCATTTAGAAGGGACACCGCTGAATCTATGCCCAGCTCCAGCAGGTTACCTCTACCATCTCACTCCCAATGACAGAATGGGGGCCCCTTGTGCACTAGCGCGGACCTCATGCATGCACACAATTAACTTCTCTCTCCTATACCATGCGGCTAGATATATGGCATCTCCGTACCATGAGTTCAGCCCCATTTACTTTCGAGGGAACCGACCACTAGGGAGGGAGTTGAGCTATTGATCCCCCTCGCTACCAGACCACCTGTCACCCAAGCCTAGTACCGCTCCTTAACATCTGGCTGTGTTACTTTTTCACCAGTTCATGGTTACCGGTGATAACTGTTCTACTGCTCCGACTCTCCTGTCGAGTCAAGCTTTTGTGGTGGCTTGACTCTTGTACCACATGTGTCCTATTTTTCTAGATAAGCTATGTACCTTCATGAACACCTTTAAGTAACTTCAGAAAGGCTCAAGAATGGTTATCAAACCTTTACTCGAAGACTGCAATGATACAATTCACAAACATTCAAGCTCCTAAGTAATTCTCAGCTGCCTTTACAGGTAGACGTTCATAATGGCATTAGTCCTCAGTAGGTGGATCTCCTTAGGGTGATGTCAATTAAATGTTGCTCTGGGTTACATCTTCAAGTGGCCAAGACCTTCTTGCCCTTCTATGTGGTCCTGCTCTCCATGAGCCTGACATTCACCCTGATTTTTTTGTATGCTGGACAGGGTGGAAGGCAGAACCTAAAAAGCTCAGGAAACCGACAGTCCAAAAGTAAACCTTTCCCCACCTGAGCATCCCATGCTTCCTAGTTCTCAATAACGTATCATGTAGGCATCTCCAAAGGCATGTAGGGGTTCCCTGAGCAACTTCTTCCTCTCAGACAAGTAAAGTGTCTTTAAAACCAGACTATGAAAAACTCACTAAATGCTATATACCAGAGTGTGCATGCTCACAAAGCCACTAAAGCATATTTTTGTGTAGAGTGAAATATACCTGGTTGATTCTGCTTTCAGCTGTCCCTCCCATCTTTTCTGTGTCCTCACTGCAGGCTGAGATTGTAGACCAGCTGGTGTCCTGTACTGCTCATGCTCAAATTTCAGTTCCTTTCTAAGCTGTTCATTTCCTCCTTTTTCTTATCTGTGCAGCCAAGTGACTATAGAACCACACATGTGGGCTTATACACATTAGTAAATTACACTCCCCTCCCTCCTTTCTCCATGTCCTCCTATTTCTAAACACTATGGGGATGGGATATAGTATGTGGATTGATTACATTCACTAAGAAACACACAAAAAAGCTTAGTCCTAAAATAAATCAGTATTAAATATATCAAAAGTAATTGTGAATACCTGCAAAGTTACAAAAGAACCTTGGGTGCCAATGCCTTCTGAGCAAAGTGAAAGCAAGTGTCAATCATTTTTTACCTACACTATCTATCTATCTATCTATCTATCTATTCAGTCGTATCCGACCCTTGGCGATTGCATGGACCGTCACTTGCAAGTGACTTCTTCCATGAATTCTCTTAGCAATTATTTTACAGGGTAGGTTGCCAGATCTTTCCCCAACCCCTACCATGCAGGAGACCCACACCATATTAATGAACAAATAAGCACATTTGATGTTCAGTAAAGATTTACAGTTTTTGACCTTTTATAATTTAATTTGAATTGATCTTCGGAAACTGTTTTTATTTAGTCATGTGACTGGCAAAGTAACAATCAGGGGTGTGCAGATAGACCAATATTGTAGTAGTTGAACACCCCCCCCCCTTCCCCAGGGATCTTTGCCTGCAGATGCCAAAGAATAGGGAAAGATCATGTGACCACACAGCAGTGCTGTATGAATAAAGTACTTAGAGGTTTTTTAAAAAAATAAATAAATACAATGGCATTATATACAGTGTGTGTATGTACAGTATGTGTGTGCATGTGTATATATATATATATATATATAAAACTGTATATATACAGTATATATATACACAGTGTGTGTTTATATATGTATGTATATATATATATATATATATATATATATATATATATATATACTGTATATGAATGAATTATGGCAATTCACACTTGTTTCATCTCACTTTAAGATTGCTCACCTGCACATCCTTCATGCGTATGCAGTCCTCTAAATTGTCATCACTATCATGAAAACCGCTGTCAGTTGGATCAGCATAAAATGGAGAAAGGTGAATTTTGCAGACAGAGAGGCTCATCAGGCCTGTGACTGGTTTTCCATAGGTGTACCTGGAACACAGAGGAGAAATCCAGTGTACTTGAAAAGAGGTACATGGTTTAAAAATAATGAAGCGATTAAAGTCACTAGCGTATGTCCTGGCATTAACCAAATTTACTCCCCCCCTACCCTCTCTCTACTCCAGATAATATCCCAGCATTATTTTTCCTTTTACCTTGTAGTGAGAAACAGCTTTTAGTACTAACTGACATTACCAGGCTAGCAAAATTCTTGCAGGAAGGTAGCTTCTGGGAGGTCAATTTCTATTGATGTAGGCACTCCTCAAGTTTTATATCTCCCAACAGCCCTTTCCCTACACAGTGTGTGAGAATGGCTTTTGGAAGTAATGGCAGCATCATTGTTTTTCGAGGATGAAAATAAAAGTAGGTATGTAAAGTGGGACAGAGAGGAGTGGGGGCAGGGGTGGACTGACATTTTGGGATCTTGGTCAGTAGGGGGCCCCATGAGATGCCCCTGGTACCTTTCATAGGCTTTTTTGGGTGTGGTTTGAGTGTGTGTGAGTACACAGGGGCCCCATGATCCCCTATTGCCCGGGGGCCCCATGAATTGTCAGTCCACCCCTGGGTGGGGGATAGGCAGAGTTCAGTAGTCCAGCAGTGTCAAGGTCCTACCTTTCCTCAGAGCTTGTGCTGCTCCATGTGCTGGCATCCTCTTAGGTTTCTGCAAAGCATTGTGGGATCCTTTATGCTTTCAAGCCTCTGTGGCTCCTCCTCCAGGAGGTGGTGGCTTATCACATTTAAGCCTGCTGTCTGCAGCTGCTCATTGCATTCGCGTCCTGTCTGTTGAATTGCAACAAGCTCCTGTTAGTGTCTCAGTGCTCTCCTGGATATCGACTCGGTTTTGGCAAGACTCCTTCCTGGCTTCTGACCCCGGCTCTGGCGACCATCCTTCCTGGCTTCTGACCTCGGCTCTGGCGATCATCCTTCCTGGCTTCTGACCCCGGCTCTGGAGATCATCCTTCCTGGCTTCTGACTCCGGCTCTGGCGACCATCCTTCCTGGCTACTATCCTACCCAGTCATCCGCTGTTGCGGTTGTACTTGCATAGACTCTGTCTTGTTTTTGTACAATAAGCCTACCTTTTATTGCACCTCCTTGTGTGTCTGGCTCCTCGCTCCCTGACACTACACGAATGCCATGAATCCTGACGGTGCAGGTACGCTCTCGCTCCCTATGTTGGTTGCCAGACTTGATCAGCAGGATCGCTTGTTGGATCAGTTCACTCAGGCGTTGCAAACCCTGCTTGCACGCACAGCGCACCTTGCTCCTGGTGCTATTAGGCCGGTTGTCACTCCTATGGTCGCTCCCGCTGTTGCTCCGGTTGTTGTGCCTATCTCCGCATCTGCTGCCGCACCTGCGGTGCCCAGAGGTATGACTGATTCAGCCCCCCCTCCACAGCGCTTTGGGGGTGAGCCGAGTCAGTGTCGGGGTTTCCTTAACCAAGTGGGCATATATTTTGAATTGATACCCCACGCTTTTCCTACGGAGAGGTCAAAGGTGGGCTTCCTAATCTCGCTGCTCTCGGACAATGCCTTGGCCTGGGCAAATCCCTTATGGGAGAACGATAACCCTGTGATTCACGAGTTTGCCGGTTTTGTTACCTTCTTCCGTATGGTATTCGATGTGCCTGCTTGCTCCGCCTCTGCTGCTAAGCTGCTCATGTCCATGCATCAGGGTTCACAAACCGTTGCTGAGTATGCCATAGAATTTCATACCCTAGCGGCAGAGGTGGGTTGGAACAATGAGGCTCTGGTGGCTGCTTTCTCTCATGGTCTCTCAGATGCGTTGAAGGAATTGCCTGTGGAGCTCGAGGCACTCATTTCCTTCCTAATCCTGATTGACACCAGGCTCACAAAGAGGCCTTCATTTAAGGAGCGTCTGCAGAGGCCTCCTAACCGATTGGCGCCTACGTTTTCTGTCCCACCCATTCCTCCCTCTCCTCCCACACCTCTTGAGGATGGTTTGTCTGACGGTGAGCCCATGTACCTGGGGTTTGCTCTCCTTTCCGAGGGGGAGCGGGCCTCTTGGCATCGGGAGGGTCGCTGCCTGTACTGTGGTCTCGGTAGGCATTTTCAGCAGTCCTGTCCGGTCCGTCCGGGAAACGCTCGCGCCTGAGATCCTGTTGGGGGCAGATCTTGGGTGGAGTTTCCTCGTCCCCGGTTTCCCATAAAGATAAACCGCTAATCAACGTTGTCCTCTCTTGGGCAGAGGGCTCGGTGACGGCCCAGGCGTTGGTAGACTCTGGTGCTGGCGGGTTGCCCAGTACTCCATTCTTCTGCAGGCTCGAGTTACTCCATTCATAGATGGCAGGCCTCTGCAATCGTCGCAG
This sequence comes from Staurois parvus, assembly GCF_062004578.1. Taxonomy (NCBI): domain Eukaryota; kingdom Metazoa; phylum Chordata; class Amphibia; order Anura; family Ranidae; genus Staurois; species Staurois parvus. The sequence continues at coordinate 10,481,066 of NW_028318321.1, forward strand.
GTTACCCACAAGACCTTGCCAATTGAAGTAGCTATTGGGGCTGTTCACAGGGAGTTGGCCTGTTTCCAGGTAATTTCTTCCCCGCACTACTCCGTGGTTTTGAGCTATCCCTGCCTTAAGAAGCACAATCCGACCCTTGATTGGCGGTCGGCCGAGATCCTCTCATGGTCTCCACAGTGTGTGGTTGATTGCATCCGTGGACCTGTTAAGGTGTTGTGTGCCTCCTCCGCCTCTGTGTTGCCCACTGAATACGGGGAGTACCTGGACGTGTTTGACAAGGTGGGTGCCGGTGCTCTGCCTCCTCATCGTCCATATGATTGTACCATAGCCTTACAACCCGGTGCCACTCCCCCGCGTGGCAGGGTGTATCCTCTTTCGGTTGCGGAGAATCAGGCCATGGAGGAGTACGATGCGGATGCGCTTTCCCGGGGGCACATTCGCAAGTCTACTTCTCCAGCAGGAGCTGGCTTATTCTTAGTGAAAAAGAAGGGCGGTGAGTTGAGGCCTTGCATTGATTTTAGGGGTCTCAATCGAATCACGATTAAGAATGCTTACCCAATCCCATTGATTACCGAGTTGTTTGACTGCCTCAAGGGAGCAACGGTCTTTACTAAACTCGAGCTTAGGGCTGTGTACAACCTCGTACGGATCAAGGAGGGCGACGAGTGGAAGACCGCGTTCAACACCAGAACCGGCCACTATGAATCCCTGGTCATGCCCTTTCGGGTTGTGTAATGCACCCGCGGTCTTTCAGGAGTTCATTAATGATGTCTTTCGTGATTTGTTGCAGCAGTGCGTGGTGGTTTACTTGGACGACATCCTGGTTTACTCTGCGTCTATGGAGTCTCATATCCAGGATGTTAAGTGGGTGCTGCAACGGTTACGTGAGAACGAGCTTCTCTGTAAGCTCGAGAAGTGTGAATTTCACCGATCCCAGGTTGCCTTTTTGGGCTACATCATTTCTGCGGTGGGTTTTTTCATGGACCCTCAGAAGGTTTCGGCGGTTGTGCAGTGGCCTCGTCCCAGTGGTCTTCGGTCCATTCAGCGCTTTTTGGGATTCGCCAACTATTATCGGAAGTTTATCAGGAACTTCTCCACGCTGGCCAACCTCTCTCAGATCTGACCAAGAAGGGCAGTAATCCTCACGAGTGGTCACCCGAGGCCATCTTAGCTTTCGAACCTCTGAAATCCGCCTTCACTTCGGCTCTGATACTGTCTCATCCCAATCCTGGGTTGCCTTTTGTCCTCGAGGTTGATCCTTCTGAGACGGGAATAGGCGCCCTCTTGTCTCAGCGTCGGTCACCCGATGGACCCCTACTTCCCTGTGAGTTCTACTCCAGGAAGCTTTCCTCCGCAGAATGCAACTACCAGATTGGAGACAAGGAGTTGTTGGCAATTATTCAGGCTCTCAAGGAATGGAGGCACCTGCTCGAGGGCTCTGTGGTTCCGGTTCTCATTCTCACTGACCACAAGAACCTGATCTATCTCTCGGAGGATAAGAGGTTGACGCCGTGGCAGGCCAGATGGGCTCTGTTCTTGTCGCATTTTAACTATGTGGTATCCTATTTGCCTGGCTCCAAGAATGTCAGGACTGATGCCTTGTCGCGGCAATACTCCGAACTGTCCAGGGAGGACTCTGAGCCGACCTCGGTCATACCTCCGGACCAGATCCTGGCTGCCATTCGTACCAACCTGACTTCTCCCCTTGGGGAGCAGATTTTGGTGGCTCAAACTGATGCCCTCCCTGAGAGACTGGCTGGTAGGTGTTTCGTACCGGAGGGATTGCATACCCGCCTGCTGTGTACCTACCATAATTCCAAGACTGCCGGTTATCCAAGGAGGAACCAGTTGTTCTGGGTCGTTTCTCGGTCATTCTGGTGGCTATCTCTCCGTTCCGACATCGCCTCATATGTAGCGGCATGTTCGGTCTGTGCCCAGAATAAGTCTCCTCGGCATCTTCCATTGGGCCTTCTGCAACCCATTCCGAATGGGGAGAGTCCCTGGTCACACCTGGGCATGGATTTTATTGTGGACCTCCCTGCGTCTCAAGGCCATACGGTCATTCTTATGGTCATTGATCATTTTTCCAAGATGTGCCATTGTGTTCCGTTCAAGAAATTGCCGACTGCGCAAGAACTGGCTACGGTTTTCGCCAGGGAGATCTTTCGCTTGCATGGGTTGCCCAAGGTGATTGTCTCGGACTGTGGGAGCCAGTTTGTGTCCAGGTTCTGGCGCACCTTCTGCTCCCAGTTGGGTATCAAGCTCTCCTTCTCTTCGGCCTACCACCCGCAGTCCAATGGGGCTGCGGAGCGGTCCAACCAGGCCCTGGAACAATTCCTCCGCTGCTATATATCAGACCATCAAGACAATTGGGTCGATCTCCTGCCATGGGCAGAGTTTGCGAAGAACTCGGCTGTCAACTCCTCCTCCGGGATGTCTCCCTTCATGTTCCAACCCGCTGTATTGCCTGAGTTGTTCTCACCACAGGACATTCCGGCTGTGGATAACCATCTTGCTGCCCTGCGTTCCTCGTGGGGGAAGATCCAGAGGTCCTTGAAGGACTCAGCACAGTGCCAGAAGCTCCAGGCTGATCGTAGATGGTTGCCTGCTCCTTCATACCAGGTCGGAGACCGGGTGTGGTTGTCGACTCGTAACCTCAATCTGCGGGTGCCCGCACCGAAACTGGCTCCCTGTTTTGTTGGTCCTTTCCGCATTCTCCACAGGGTGAACCCGGTTGCCTATGCCCTTGCTCTTCCTCCTGGGATGTGTATCTCCAATATCTTCCACGTATGCCTGTTGAAGCCTCTGGTCTGTAATCGCTTTACTGCCTCTCCGCTTCGGCCTCGTCCTATCCGGGTTGACGGTCATGAGGAGTATGAGGTGAGTCGCATCCTGGACTCTCAATTGGTCCGCGGTTGGGTGCAGTTACTGGTCCATTGGCGTGGTTATGGTCCCAAGGAGCGTTCCTGGGTTCCTTCCACGGATGTTCATGCTCCTGCCCCCCTCTGCGCTTTTCATGCCCGCTTTCCCCAGAAGCCTTATGTTGAGCTGCGGAGGGGGAGGGTCCTTGAGGAGGAGGTACTGTCAAGGTCCTACCTTTCCTAAAAGCTTGTGCTGCTCCATGTGCTGGCATCCTCTTAGGTTTCTGCAAAGCATTGTGGGATCCTTTATGCTTTCAAGCCTCTGCGGCTCCTCCTCCAGGAGGTGGTGGCTTATCACATTTAAGCCTGCTGTCTGCAGCTGCTCATTGTATTCGTGTCCTGTCTGTTGAATTGCAACAAGCTCCTGTTAGTGTTCAGTGCTCTCCCGGATATCGACTCGGTTTTGGCAAGACTCCTTCCTGGCTTCTGACCCCAGCTCTGGCGACCATCCTTCCTGGCTTCTGACCTCGGCTCTGGCGATCATCCTTCCTGGCTTCTGACCCCGGCTCTGGCGATCATCCTTCCTGGCTTCTGACCCCGGCTCTGGCGATCATCCTTCCTGGCTTCTGACCCCGGCTCTGGCGATCATCCTTCCTGGCTTCTGACCCCGGCTCTGGTGATCATCCTTCCTGGCTTCTGACTCCGGGTCTGGCGACCATCCTTCCTGGCTACTGTCCTACCCAGTCATCCGCTGTTGCGGTTGTACTTGCATAGACTCTGTCTTGTTTTTGTACAATAAGCCTACCTTTTATTGCACCTCCTTGTGTGTCTGGCTCCTCGCTCCCTGACAAGCAGGCAGGGTGGACAATGCTGGTTGAGATTACAGTGGCACAGGAGAACTATACATACTGTATAGTACTGCATTGTCAGCCCAAATAGGAATTTAGGATCACAATAAATTTGTGGCAGATCAATGGGTATTTTCCTGTACTTGCAGCATTTTTAAAGGGATAAAGCATAGGGAAATGTGCATATATAGATCAGATGTACTGAATATGTTTTTTTTTTTTAATTTTGCTGTGACATACACTTTAATATAATCATTATATACTACTTTAATTACAGATAAACAAAAATGGATTTCAGCTAATCTGCATGCATATTTTTAACAGAGTTAAAAATAAAATCTGAAATGTGTTGATTCGATCCACTTACCTTATTATGCTTCCTGCACTAAAGTCTGGCTACATTTGGTGTATAGCTCTGCTTTAGCCAGATGAGCTGCAATACATTGTTTAGGTCTGATCAAGTTTATCCCTAAACCTGGTGGCTGAAAAAATATTGCAGAAATAGTGTGGAACAGGGGTGGACTGACAACTCATGGGGTCCCTGGGCTATAGGGGATCATGGGGCCCCTGTGTCCTTGCCCACACTCAAAGCACACCCAAGCCTATAAAAAGGTACCAGGGGCATTTCATGGGGCACCCTACTGACCCCGGGCACTCGGGTTCCCACTTCTATAGTGTGAAATAATTTAAATAATAATGGTGGAAACCTTCAGTTTTGTGTATATAAGTGTATCACTTTATAAATAGTAGTTAAAACCCCCCACACTGTTACTACGTCTACAGTGCAAAATCTCAATCACTTTGTGGTGCGATTTGCATCCATGCAAAATGCATGGGTGCAAATTGCACCACAAAGAATAACATACAATTTGAACAGGAATGCGATTCCTGTCCAAATTGCATTCAGTTTCCCCACTGCTCCTGTGTGAACCCAGGCTTGTCATGGCATTGTCACAGAGGTCACACAGGAGCAGTGCAGGGAGGTTTCCTGCAGCGGAGAGTTGGAGAGAAGGGCGTGTGGGGATGTATACCTTGGTGGCAGATGCTCCTGATTCTCAGCTGTAGGAGAGGAGAGAAAGCTGTGGGGGTTTGAAATTCCAAAGGCTTTCTCTCCTCTCCTTGCAGGGATGACAGTTCGGGCTATAGGGCTTTAGATTGGTCAGCACCGTCACACGGACGGTGTTGACTAATCAGAAGCCGTCTAGCCATTGCTGTCATCCCTGCAAGGAGAGAGAACTGCTTCACAGGTCTGGGGATTTGAAATCCCCATGGCATTTTCTCCTCTCCTTACAGGGATGACAGTACAGGCTAGATGGCTTCTGACTGGTCATCACGTCCATGTGACAGTGCTAACCAATCAAAAGCCCTCTAGCCTGATCTTTTATCTCTGCAATTAGAGGAGAGAAAGCCGTGCAGGATTTCAAAACCCGCAGCTTTCTCTCCTCTCCTACAGTTGAAAATCCAGAGCATTTGCCTCCATGGTATACATCCCCACACGCCCATTCTCTGCTCAGCATGGGATTGGTGTAGGGAGGTGTGGTGAGCTCTTGCTTTAGAAGGCCCCCCCCCGTATCTCCAAAAAAGCCTCTGCCGATAAGTGGTGGGAAGCCACAGTGGCAGCTGTGTAGGTGTTCTGATGTTGGCAGTGCTGCAGGTGCCTTTGGGTGTCCTCACTTCCAGTCTCAGGCTCATATGTCCGCTGGTATGGTCTCTTGCTAGCTGGTGAATATCCAGACTGAGGTGCTTTCTGTAACTCCCTCGGGGGCAAGAGAAAGAACTTTCCTGGGCAGTTTAATAAAAATCATCTCTCCAATCTTCCTACTGCACAGTACATATTGGGATCTGTAGTGTAAACATGATAGCATAGCCATTATATGGCTGCTGTTTCAAACTACAACTCCCAGGATTCTCACCACTCAGAGGAGGATGATGCAGCAAAATATCAGTGTCTCAGTAGAGGGAGAGAAGAATGGATGGCAATGTCTTCTTCTCCATATTGTTTTAGCCTAGCACCTGGCTACATTAGCACTGACACAAATGTTGCAGAATCTTGCTCACAAGCAAGCAGGAGACAGAGTGACACCTCACCAGTTTAGTCAGTAAAGAAACATAAGCCCTGGCAAGTGTTCACTCCTGTTGCTAGAAAGTTGCCAAGTGTATAGCCTAGAAAATACTAAGGCCTCATTCAGATGGGCAGAAAAGAGAGGTAAATAACCCCGACTGACTGATCTCGCATGGTAGGTGGAGGGATTTGTACACATTCTGCTGCCAAGATACTCTGCTTCACATCCACTGCAAACTTAACTTGGAATATTTATTTTGATGGGTAGCACTGCTTGATATCACCTAATGAAGTCAATGTGACTGCACTGCAACTGTGAGCCAATTGCTTGGGACTATGATTAATAGTCTATGATAGCACACATACATAGTTGCCAACAATCAAAAAATGCCTGGAACAGTCCCAAATATCCGACCAATGTCCCGCTGGTTGCTCATCCCAGGTACAATCCCAAAAATTTTAATCTGTCACAGCTGAGAGTTGCTACCAGGTAACACTTCATAGACACTGACAGATCTCTCCCGTACTCCACCTCCAGGAAGTCAGGTAGTGCTTTCTGTCTACATGATTGGTCAGTATTAGTGAGGGGGCATTGCCAGCCAAGCATGATGACGCCAGCCCACCTTTAGTCAATCACTTCTGGGAGCATGTTAGGAGGCAGCGGATGACCTGGGCACACTGACTGCCAGAGCAGCTGCAGACCAACCAGATGCCACTCAATAGTGTAGCAGAGGTGAGTGGACATGGGATGACTGCAGATCCTGGACACACTGGACTAGACTTTGAATAGGCTGCAGAGATGTGCTGAGGGTCAGGGAATACAGAAGATTCTGAAACTACAGATATGTGTGTGTATGGGGAGGGGAGGGTGTACAGAGATATGCATGTGGGTACAGATGAGTGTTAGGGGTTTAAGGGGTGCAGAGGTGTGGAGTACATGGGTGTGCTGGGGGGGTGCAGAGGCTTGCTGGGAGATGCAGAAGTGTGTGGGGAGATGAAGAGGTATGCTGGGGGGAGCAGAGTTGTGTAGCGTAATACATGTGCCAGGGGGTGCAGACGGTATGGAGGCACACGGAAGGATACAGAGGATTCTAGAGGGTGAAGATATGTTACAAGGGGGTACAGAAGAGTTCTGGGGAGTACGAAGGCATGCTGGGGGTGTAGAGGTGTACTAGTGTACAAAGGCTTGCTGGGTGTACGGAGGTGTACTTGGTGATACAGAGTATTCTGAGGAGTGCAGAGGTGTGTGGGAGGGTTTGGAACTGTGCTGGGTCTGTGTTGTGCAAGGGGGTGCAGAGATGTGCAAGGGGGTATGGAAGTGTCCTGGGTGGGGTACAGATATTTTCTGGGAGTACAGAGATGTGCTGGGGGCACAGAGGCATGCTAAGGGGTTCAGAGATGTGCTGGGGGAGGGAATGAGGTGTTCTGGGGCTAAAAAGATGTGCTGAGGGGTTACAGAGGTATGCTAGGGGCTCAGACATGTGCTGGAGGGTTCAGAGCTTTTCTGGGGGTATAGGGTGCTCTGGAGGTGCAACAATGTGCTGGTGGGTATGGAGGTGTGCTGTGCTATTTGTAAAGCATACTGTAATATATGTGTTGGAGTAATTGTTATATTTATGGTGGAGCAACTGTAATATATGTGAAGCATACTGTAATTTGTGGTAGAGCAACTGTAATATCTGTGGTGGAGCAACTGTAATATTTATGGTGGAGCAACTGCATTATTTGTGGTGCATACTGTAATATGGTGGAGCAACTGTAATATTTGTGTTGGAGTAACTGTAATATTTGTGGTGGAGTAACAAATCTTTATGGTGGAACATGCTGTACTCTGACCATCCCTTGTGCCATGTCTGCATTCACTGATCATCTCTTGTGCCATGTCAACAGTCTCTGACCATCCCATGTGCCATGTCCGCAGTCTCTGACCATCCCATGTGTGCAGTCTATGACCATCTCCTGTACTACGCCTGCAGTCTCTGACCAACTCCTATACTACGTCTGCAGTCTCTGACCTTCTCCTGTGCTACATCTGCAGTCCCTGACCCTCTCCTGTACTACTCCTGCAGTCTCTGACCCTCTTCTGTACTATGCCTGCAATCTCTGACCCTCTCCTATGCTACATCTGCAGTCTCTAACCCTCTCCTGTACTACACCTGCAGTCTCTGACAACCCCTGTACTACACCTGCAGTCTCTGACCCTCCCCTGTACTAACTGCAGTAACCTCTAGCAACCAATCACTGAGTGTGGACCAGTTCTTTATGTTTACATTATTAAAGGGTTTTATTTAGATAAGTCTCTGTGTGTGTTTGTTTTTTTGGGATGTTGGAGTGGAGAGAAAAATTGCATGGGGGGAGCCCCAGAAAATCTCAGACTCTATTTAACCACACCCCCTTTAAGCCAAGTCCAATTTTTTTTGTGTAATTTCAACCACACCCACTTTGTGGAGTGGCATGCTTTGCACGGTTCCATATTTTTCTAAGCCAGACCCACAACTGAATGCCCCCACCCCTAATTTACAGTTGCAAGAAAAAGTATGTGAACCCCTTGGGATTATGTGGAGTTTTGCATGAATTGGGCATAAAATGTGCTCTGAACGTCATCTAAGTCACAACAATAGAAGAACACAGTCTGCTAAACATAATACTACACAAACATTAGATGTTGCCATGGTTTAATTGCACATAACATGTAAACATTCACAGTGCAGGGAGGAAAAAGTGTGTGAGGCCCTAGCTTAATGACTTCTCCCAGAGCTAATTGGAGCCAGGAGTGAGCCAACCTTGACTCCAATCAGTGTGATGATATTGGATGTGTTGCTGACAGCTGTCCTGCCCTTAAAAAACACACACCTGTTTTGGGTTTACTGGTTTCAAGAAGCACTGTCTGATGTGAACCATGCCTCGCAGAAAAGAGCTCTCAGAAGACCTACGATCAAGAATTGTTGACTTGCATGAAGCTGGAAAGGGTTACAAAAGTATCTCCAAAAGCCTTGATGTTCATGTGTCCACGGTAAGACAGACTGTCTACAGATGGAGAAAGTTTAGCACTGTTGCTACTCTCCCTAGGCATTGTCGTCCTGTAAAAATGACTGCAAGAGCACAGCGCAGAATGCTGCATGAGGTAAAGAAGAATCCCAGAGTGTCAGCTAAAGACCTACAGAAATCTCTGGCACATGCTAACATTTTTGTTGACACATCTACAATAAGGAAAACATTAAACAAGAATGGAGTACATGGGAGGACACCACGGAGGAAGCCATTGCTGCCCCCAAAGAATATTCCAGCACGTTTGAAGTTTTCAAAAGAGCACCTGGATGTTCCACAGCACTACTGGCAAAATATACTGTGGACAGATGAAACCAAGATTGAGTTGTTTGGGAAGAACACACAACACTATGTGTGGAGAAAAAAAGGCACAGCACACCAACATCAAAACCTCATCCCCACTGTAAAACATGGCGGAGGGAGCATCATGGTTTGGGGCTGCTTTGCTGCCTCAGGGCCTGGACGGATTGTTGTCATTGATGGGAAAATGAATTCCAGAGTTTATCAAGACATTTTGCAGGAAAATGTACGACTATCTGTCCGCCAACTGAAGCTCCGCAGAGGATAGGTGATCCAACAGGACAATGACCCAAAGCAAACAATGGCTGCAACAGCACAGAATACGCCTTCTGGAGTGGCCCAGTCAGAGTCCTGACCTCAACCCGATTGAAATGCTGTGGCATGACCTTAAGAGAGCGATTCACACCAGACATCCCAAGAATATTGCTACACTGAAACAGTTTTGTGAAGAGGAGTGGTCCAAAATTACTCCAGATCATTGTGCAGGTCTGATCTGCAACTACAGGAAATGTTTGGTTGAGGTTATTGCTGCCAAAGGAGGGTCAACCAGTTAATAAGTCCAAAGGTTCACATACTTTTTCCTCCCTGCACGGTGAATGTTTACATGTTATGTGCAATTAAACCATGGCAACATCTAATGTTTGTGTAGTATAATGTTCAGCAGACTGTGTTCTTCTATTGTTGTGACTTAGATGACGTTCAGAGCACATTTTATGCCCAATCCATGCAAAACTCCACGTAATCCCAAGGGGTTCACATACTTTTTCTTGCAACTGTACATATCACTCCACCTACACTGGCTTCCTGGACACACAGTAAAAAAAAGTGTCCCTAAAAAAGTTTTTGAAATGTTGGCAACTATGCACGTATCCTGATAATAGACCTTAATTTAGCCTCAGGAAACAGCTTCAAGTATGAATCTTCATTCCATATGTATAGCGTGTGACAATGGGTTGTTTATGTAAATGATCTTTTACACGGCCTTAAAATTTAACTAACGGCAGAACTTTTTTTGGACAGAGTAGAGATTAGAACACCTATTATTGTTTTTATTGCTGTCAATGCCACTGTTTAGGGAGATTTACCCTCTCTATTTGTTCTGTTTACCATTATTGTTGAAAATTAAAGTAAAAGAAAATCCCAAAATTTGGTTGTCCACATAAAAGTTATAGAGGGGAACTCTTCCTATGGGGACACTAGTTTTGGTAACCTGGGGGGACCCAAAGGTCTTCCCTTAATTTGCAAGGATTTCTTCTCAGTTCTTTTTTTGGCTGCAGGACAAGAAGTGAATGTGAATCTCCCAGATGGAATACAGATAGCAAAAAAAATACTAACAGGAGTTATATCCCTCCCTTCCAAAAATGAAACCATTTTTGCCTATAGTTCTACTTACAAGTTATATATGCATTGCGATTTAATTGCACCTACCTGCCACATGCTTTGATTTTTACAGCTTCTTCAGTCATCGCATTCAGTATAGATGGGATCTCAATATTAATGTGAAATCTCTTTAAGACTAAAATAGAAATATACACAATTTTCATAATTTGAATATAACTTGCCATTTTGTTTTTGAATTCAATGCTCTAACATAACACTGATATTTAAAGCTGAACTTCAGGAATTCATCCACTTTCTAACGCTCTTTTGGCTGTACTTCTGTGAATTATAGGAATGCAGTTTATTCTGCACTCGTTACTCATTTTCAGATGACAGTGGGCTGAAGCCTGCTGTCGGCTGACATCACTCAGCAGATCCATGCTGGGGAAAGTTCCCGACTTTAACCTAGAGATCCACTACAGTGTCTGGAGCGGTACCTGGCTCAGCCTGTCAGCGAGCCGCTGAGAGCCTGAGCTGACCCCTTCCTCCCCCTCCACAGGCCAGCACTCCGATGACAGTTACCGCTCTCTGCTTAGAGCGGCTGTGAGAACTCTGCAATCAGCGGTCATGTGATCGCTGTGTTCTCACACTTAAAGCCAGACAGATGCAGCATCGGTCCTAGGTAAGTATAATTGGGGAAAAAACCAAACCCCTACTTCTCTTTTAAGTCCATCAAGGTGCACCCCACCTCGTGGACTTATCTCTTAAATTTAAAATGTACATTTCTACTGAGTCCCTGGGGTACAGCTATCTCTATACTTCATGGGCTCTGAGATCTTGCAGTTGCAGAATTGTGTGCAGCCGCTCTTTCTGTACCTCCTCTTCTATTTCTCAGTCACAGGCAGCTTTGTGTTATGTAGAAGAGTTTGCAAAATGCTCATTTGTGCTGTCATTTATGAATGGACAGCATAGGGAAAGGCAGGAAGAGTGGCTGCTGTGTGAGGAAGCAGCACCACTCTTGTCAAAGCTCCAGGAGTATAGTGCTAGCTGCAGGGCCATCTTTAACACGGGGAAGAAGAGACAGCTGCCCCGAACCCAGTCATTGTTGGGGGGCTAAAGCAGCTACCCTGCCTGCAAATAGTTTTCCCAACCAGGGGCGGACTGACCATTCAGGTACTCAGGAACTGCCCGTGGGCCCGTGGTCACATCTCCCCTGGCTCCTTCCCCTCTCCTCAGATGTCCTTACTGCTGTGTGAAGAGCCCACCCATATGATGCCCACTGCGGCTCCCTGCTCTGCTCTCTATGATGTACTTCAGTCAGACCGATCTGTTCAGATACTTGCAGGACCTGCATGTGCTTGCAATCACGGAGATGCTGGTCCACCCGAGCCTCAAGGTACTGCATGACATAATCTACCTGACACTGACAGCTCCCTGTGAAGTCTACCCCTGACCAAGGATGTCTCAAAAAACACTGCTGCAGGCCACTTCCAGCTTTCTACCACCCTACCCCCTGTCATCATCATCCTCCTCTTCCTCACTCCTGATTCTCTACTGCCAGCTTCCTACCACCCTACCCCCTGTCAGCATCATCCTCATCTTCATCCCTCCTGGTACCCCACTGCCAGCTTCCTACCACCCTACCCCCTGCCATCATCATCCTCATCTTCATTCCTCTTGGTATCCCACTGTCAGCTGCCTACCGCCCCACCCTCTGTCATCATTATCCCCACAGTACCCCACTGCTGACATCCTACCCCTCTGTCATCAACATTCCCATTATCCTTCTGTACCCCACCTCTGGCATCCTACCACCCTACCTTCTGTCAATCATCCTCATCCCTCCTGTACCCCACTGCTGGCATCCTATCTGACTACTCCTTTATCATTACAGGGGAGATGTGATCTCAGACTCTCACCCCAAAGCTGCCACCATTTCCCCAAACTGCATCCTGCTATCCAATCAACTGTACCCCAACAGCAGCATCACACACCACAATACTGATCTGTTCCCCAACTAATAGTGACATTAACTGCCATCTAACTGATTTCTTAGTATTCCAATGGGGGGTATGGGGGCTGGTCATGTATTGGGGATCTCCCATTACAGCGGGGTATATATATAAGTATAATTATGATTACCCGAACTTTACAGTGGCCTCTCCTAATGATTTGTTATTAATATTATTATTAGTTCTGTATTTGTTTCTCAGTACATGAAATTACTTCTCCATCAGTGAGCAGTAATGATGTGCAGGAATCTGTAGCAACCAATCAGTGAGCGGAAATGATAAGCAGTAACCTCTAGCAACAAATCACTAAACTGTAATAATGTGCAGTAACCTTTAGCAACCAATGGGTGAGTGGAAATGATGTGCAGTAACCTCTAGCAACCAATGGGTGAGTGGTGATAATGTACAGTAATCTCTAACAACCTGTCAGTGAGTGGTAATGATGTGCAGTAACCTCTAGCAATGTGTCAGTGAGCAGTAACAGTGAGCAGTAACTTCCAGCAACCAATCAGTAAGCCTCGATCAATCAGTGGGTGTGGACCAGTTCTTTATGTTTACATTATTAAAGTTTTTTTAAAAGATAAGTCTATGTGTGGGATGCACCTTGTTTGACCTACTCTTTAGAAAGTCAGCATATTTTAGAAAGTTGCCTGAATGAGTTCATATTTAATTGTTAAATATGAACAAGGATTGTTAAATCCTTGTGCCAAATATTAAGTTGCAACTATGATAATAACAATTGGGCTGATTTAATAAATAAGTAAAGGCTGTGCACTTGAAATTAATAATAGTTAAAGTGAATACCTAATCAGCTGCAGATCCATAAAGCTTTTACCAGATTGTGTGTAACTGAGTTGCAGGACACTGCCACCTTGTGTCTCTTTTAACATCCTGTAGTCTGAATAATAGTAGGGTGTTACAGGGAGCCATGCCCCTTACTGATACAGAGAAAAGGATTTTATGAGGAGTACAAAAATCTTATTTTCCCCTCTACTGTATGTTGAGGAACACAGCTGGATAGTAAGAAACCTAAAGATATCCAAAAGCAAGTTAAAATGAGGGACAGGTATACCCAAAACAACACATGTGATTCAGCCCTAGAAGTGAGAAACTTGCAGAACCTTTCGATCAAAAATTGCATCTGCAGAAGCAGACACATTGATCTTGCCAAATATAAAGAAAGTATGTGCAGAAGACCAGGTTGAAGCCTTAGAAATCTGGACACTGAAGCCTGTCGATGAAAAAACAAAAACAAGAAACAATCTAATAAAGTGGTCTCTAAAGGGAAAAGGAGACGTTTTATCTTGCAACTCATAGACCTGAGTAACAAGAAGGAGTTGGTCAGCCTCAAAGAAGCAGTTGCAGAAAGTAAGACCCTGATGGCCCTCACTACATACAGGTATAGGCAGTCCTCGAGTTACGAACATTCGACTTACGAATAGAGGGAGAAACAAAAAGTAAGAGGAAATCTACCCATAGGAAAGGAAATTAATTCCTGTAAGAGTTATCATGGGAAAAAGGTGTCTCCACTGAAGGTTCATCACCTATCCTTGTTTCCACAACTACCAAAAATTTTCAAATTCTAATAGTCACAGGGACAGAAAGTGAGGTGAAATCTTTTGAACAGGGGGACACACAGCAAAACAAATATTACAGGGGTGTTAACCCTTCCATATGCTATCCTAAAAAGTTTGCTTAAAAATATTTTCTTTTGGGTGGAGTTACACTTAAAAAATGTACTTGTTCCAACAAATTCAACTTAAAAACAATCCTACAGACCTGGTCGTGTTCGTAACCTGGGGACTGCCTGTAATGGAGAGAAAGATCCTTGGGGTGAACTGGTGCCAGACACAATATCTTTGTTAAGATGATAAGTAGATGAACAAGTGGCAGACACAGGCAACACAGTGGGCACAATCCACTAAGCGGTATCTTACCTCATCTGAGTACACAGTAGGATACCGCACAGCATTTTTTAAAAAACAAGTTTGAATTCACTAAAAAAACGCTACTAAAATACCACATGAGTTATTTTATACTCATGTGGTATTTTAGTATTTTATACTCATGTGGTATTTTAGTGAAAACCATGTGTTAATGTTTCAGCTGTCAGTGGGCTTCCCCACTTACAGCTGAATGTAAAAGAAAGAACTGCCGGCAATAAAAAAAAACGGCATGGGGTCCCCCCTCCATCCATACCAAGCCCTTTGGGTCTGGTATGGATTTTGAGAGGAACCCCTACACCAAAATGTTTTTTAAAAATGGTGTGGGGTCCCCCCCAAAGTCTATACCAGACCCTTATCCGAGCATGCAGGTCAGGAAAGGGGGGGACGAGCAAGCCCTTCCCCCCTTCTGAACCATACCAGGCCACATGCCATCAACATGAGTAGGTGCTGTGGGGCAGGGGGCTCTCCCCCCCAAAGCACCTTGTCCCCATGTTGATGGGGATAAGGACCCCTTCCCACAACCCTGGCCTGTGGTTGTGGGGTTCTGCGGACAGGGGGCTTATCGGAATCTAAAAGCACCCTTTAGGAAGGGGGCCCCCAGATCCCGGCCTCCCCCCTATGTGAATGAGTATGTGGTACATGGTACCGCTACCCATTCACAAAAAAAAAACTGTAGTGTGAAAAAAGACAGGAGACAGGCTTTTACAAGTCCTTTATTAAATGAAGGAAAATAAAAAAATGGCCCCCGAAGTAGATCCAACATCAATCACAATGCCCGCTACCGCCGCTGACCCGAAAAAAAGAAAAAAAAAAGGCTGACGCTGGCTCCCTGCCGTCTGACTGCTCTGCTGGCTTGACAGTTCTTAAATATGTAAGGGGTGGGGTCACCCAGTGACATTACGTGTGTGACCCCACCCCCATGTGATATTATCGACCGGGGCATGCTGGGTTAGTGATGTCACATGGGGGCGGGGTCACATACATGATTGTCACTGAGTGGCCCAACCCCTTACATATTTAAAGAATTATCAAGAAAGCAGAGCAGGCAGACAGCCGGGAGCAAGCGTCAGGAGCAGAGGCTTTTTTTTTTCTTTTTCGGGTCGGTGGCCATCGTGACTGACATTTGATCTAGTTCGGGGGACATTCTTTTTTTTCTATATTTTAATAAAGGACTTGTCAAAGGCTGTCTCCCGTCTCTTGTCTTTTTTCACACTACAGGTTTTTTCTTGTGAATGAGTAGCAGTACCCCATACTCATTCACATAGGGGGAGGCCGGGATCTGGGGGTCCCCTTCCAGATTCCGATAATCCCCTCGCCTGCAGACCCCCACAACCACAGCCTAGGGTTGTGGGGAAGAGGCCCTTGTCCCTATCAACATGGTGACAAGGTGCTTTGGGGGGAGGTGCCCCCCACCCAAAACCACCCCCCATGTTGAGGGCATGTGGCCTGGTATGGTTCAGGAGAGGAGGGGGGCGCTTGCTCATCCCTTTCCTGACCTGCTGGGCTGCATGCTCAGATAAGGGTCTGGTATGGATTTTTGGGGCGACCCCCATTTTTTTTTTTTTTACATTTTGGCATGGGGGTTCCCCTCAAAATCCAAACCAGACCCGAAGGGCTTAGTATGGATGTAGGGGCAAGTACCATTCTCCTGTACGTTGTTTTTTTATTATTTTTTAATTTCCGGCAATGACAGCTGATGACTCATAGGTTGTTAAGGACTTGGCGGCCACCCATTCCTTAACAACCCATGACAGTTAATGACAGATACCAGTACATACCGCAAGCCTGGACAACTACTTAATTACCGCATGCATTTAATTATCTGTTTTCGTTTGTGAATTAACTTTAAGGTCTTTTTATGCGGTATTTATTTTTTTGCTGTTTTCAGTAAATACTGCATACTAGCAATAGTGAATTGACATTTTCAGTATTGCATGCAATATGTGGTCATGTGACTGACTTAACTCATGCGATACGTTTTAGTGAATTGTGCCCAATATCTTTATTATGGTGAAAGGCAGATGAACAAGTGGCAGACACAGGCAACACAATAACTTCTAAAAAGAAGATACCACTTTGGGTAAAAAGGAGGCCTGTGTCCTCAAAACAATCTTGTCTTTATGTATGATGAAACTGAGCTTCCTACAGGACAATACTGATAACTCAGAAACCTTTCCTCCTAAAATGATGGTCATATCATTACAACTTAGTTTGAAGATGTAGGTAGATCATTTGTTGAGAGAAAGATTGGATTTGTCCCATGCCCTGAAAATGTTTCATGCAAAAGTCTCGAGTGGAATTGAGAAACCAATTAATTAAAGGTGGATACCACCAATCCTAGCAGTCGCATATACAGTAGCAAGGAATATCAACATCAGAAATGAGACTGTTGAACATGATTCTGTAGGTTTCAACTTTGCCCAGGACAGGAAGACCCTGACATGAAAGATATTTATGCGAAGACCCAAGAACTCCAGATGTGACACTCTTAAAGATGACTTCTTGATGTTCAGAATCCATCTCAAATCTTGAAGGTCCTCATCATGACTGACACATTGGAGTCCAAGGTGAAGGAGATTTGTTTTCGCATGAAGGTGATTGTCCAAGTATGCAGTGATTGGAATACTTCTGAGATAAGGAAGGAATTCGAGCAAGGACCTTTGTAAATACACTGAAGACTTAGACAAGGCCAAAGTGAAGGGCTACAAACTGACAGGGGTTGTTATGCACAGCAAAAGAAAAAAATCACAGATTACTTGGAAAGATGTGAATGTGTAAACAGGCATCCTGTATATCAATGGATGCTAAGAATACTCCATGAGAAATGCAGGAAACAACCAACAGAAAAGATCCCATCCAAAAGTACTGAAGATACACTATATTGCCAAATGTATTGGGACACCCCTTCAAATCATTGGATTCATGTGTTCCAATCACCTCCATGGCCACAGGTGTATAAAATCAAGCACCGAGGAATGCAGACTGCTTCTACAAACATTTGTGAAAGAATGGATCGCTCTCAGGAGCTTAGTGAATTCAAGCCTGGTACCATGATAGGTTGCCACCTGTGCAATAAGTCCATCCATGAAATTTCTTTGCTACTAAATATTCCACGGTCAACTATTAGTGATATTATAACAAAGTGGAAGCAACTGGGAACAACAGCAACTCAACCACAAGGTGGTAGTACACGTAAAATAACAGAGCGGGAGAAGAACATGCTGAAGCGAACCGTCACCAACTGTCTGCAGAATCAATAGCTAAAGACCTCCAAACTTCATGTGGCCTTCAGATTGGCACAACAACAGTGCTTAGAGAGCTTCATGTGATGGGTTTCCATGTCCAAGAAGCTGCATTCAAGCCTTACATCACCAAGTGCATTGCAAAGCTTCAGATGCAGTGGTGTAAAGCACACTGCCACTGGACTCTAGAGCAGTGGAGACGTGTTCTCTGGAGTGATGAATCACGCTTCTCTGGCAATCTGATGGATGTGTCTGGGTTTGGCGGTTGACAGGAGAATGGTACTTGCCTGACTGCATTGTGCCAAGTGTAAAGTTTGGTGATGGGGATCATGGTGTGAGGTTGTTTTTCAGGGGTTAGGCTTGCATCAGCATACCAAGACATTTTTCACAAATTCCAGCTTTGTGGGAACAGTTTGGGGATGGCTCCTTCCTGTTCCAACATGACTGCGCAGCAGTGCACAAAGCAAGCTCCATCAAGACATGAATGAGTGGGTTTGGGGTGGAGGAATGTTATTGGACTGCACAGAGTCCTGCTCTCAACCCAAAAGAACACCTTTTGGATGAATTAGAGCAGGGACTGCACCCAGACCTTTTCTATTTAAGAGAATGCCCAAGAACTCCAGGAGATGTGAAACACTCAAAGATGACTTCTTGATGTTCTTCAAGGTCCTGTGCGTGTAAAGGCAGGCGTCCCGATACTTTTGGCAATATATTGTATAGGAAGGCATTAAGAGTATTTAAATACAATATTGGACGAATGCTGCCCTTTAGTTTCAGAGATGTAAACTGGTTTAAGTAAAAACCTTGAAATATTTCTGTTGGAGGATCAGGAATAATAACCCTCTGGTTCAACAACCCCTGAATAGCTGAAAGAAGGTCAATCTGATGTGCTGAGACACAGGAAACATGAAGGAAAGAATCGAAGCAGACAGCAGAGGCAAAACTCTATTTTGTAACCTTTTGATACTACCTCTTTCACCCATGCATCAGCTATGCGTATTTTATATTTTTGTCCACCAAAGAGCCAATAAAGAAAATTTCCAACAAAGAGTAGGCATAACAAAGCCTCCCTACACGATTGCTCCACTGACCAACACTTAAACCATAGTGCCATTGATCTGGACAGAAGGAAAGATTACTCAAAACATAACCTGGGTAGCAACCAGTGCCATGTCGCACACGAAGTTCACTGCAGCAACCATCTGGTCAACAGTTGACAAGTTAAGTATCAGGAGGTTTCAACTACACAGTTACATAGTTAGTCTGGCTGAAAAAAGACAAAAGTCCATCCAGTTCAACCATTAAAAAAAAAAAGTTATAATCCTATATACACAGTTGATCCAGAGGAAGGCAAAAACCCCCCAGCAAAGCATGAACTAATTTGCTACTGCAGGGAAAAAAAATTCCTTTCTGATCCCCAGAGAGGCAATCGGATATTCCCTGGATCAACTTTAGCTATAAATGTTAGTATCCAGGTATATTATGTGTATCTAAGAGAGAATACAGGCCTTTTTTAAAGTGATCCTCTTTATTATCCAGCCTGAAAGAGAGATCACCGGCAAGATGGCCATCACTGTGCGGCTGTGATTTTCTCTCACTTACCTCATCCACAAGATGTTTAATTTTTTGTCAGTTTATTTGAAATTTTTAACTGATTTCCAGATTCCATCATTTCCTGTAGAATATCTTTCAGCATTCACTTCCTGTAGGCCATTTGCCAGAAACCTTTGCTTCCTTGTTACATCACAGAAGAGGGCAGGGTAGGCTGTGTTCACCACTCTGGACCACACCTTCCTTATTTCAATACCACCTTCCACCAACTTCCTATACAATTTAATTGAGAATCTCCTTTAGATCTCCCATCAGCTATGTAATACAAGGGACGGTCTGCTTTGATACAAATTTCATAGATTGTTCAGGTGTGTCCTCCTATTCCATAGTTCTGGTAAAGCTAAAGGAACTTGTACGGAGATTGTACAAATCGATTACATAGTGAATGGCTATATTTATACAAGTACATAGGAGGGAGTGGGTGGAGACACTCAGTTGCCAGGCCCCCATTCACATCTCCATGTAGCGGAAACTCACATTCCCGCATGCGTTTGTTTGGGAGATTTTGTACGCATAGGGCAGCCCATTCACTTGAACGGGCTGTTGTACACTCAACAATCTCCCAAGAAAAGCTCTGAAGGAAAATGTATGTCTTTTAGGTCTGTCATTTTGTTCCCCCCCCCCCCCCCACTCCATTCTATATTTTGTACTCCATGTTGATTAATTGTTTTGTATTATACCCAGAATGAGTTAATGAAAATATGCTGTGTCAGTTATGTGTTACAGAACTGTACTCACAATATTCTTCTATTTCTTATTTTAGCTTAGCCTTGGTAGAGGCGGAGATAGTATCCAACTATTTCTTTGTTTTAACAGCACCTGTTTCTTGTTATGATATAATTAAAAGTCAAATACTTCTGCCCCATGGGAAAGCAACTGTTGGATACTTGTAACTGATTTCAAGGCATGAGAAAAATCATGTTCACAGCCTTGACAAGTATCTAGCGAGATTCTATTGTATGTAGCAGATACGTTTTTTAAAACACTGTAGACACTTTCCTTATTTCTGGGAAAGTGAAACTCCGCTTCTCATCATTCTTCAGAATTGACGTCAAAGCTTGTATTATTTGTATTCAGCCAATTAATTACTGACAACGCAGCTTTTTGATACTCTGTGCCCCCCACCTTTCTTTTTTCTGTTATATTAATTTTCTTCCCGATAATAAACTAGAGAGATTGATTTCACCTATCAGTGTGTGTATGTGTCTGTTGCTTCTGGGTGAAGTCAGTCCTCCGGACGCGTCCGTATCTTCAACAGACTGACCAAGACAGATAGCCAGGGGCTAGCAACAACCTTTCAAGCTCCAGGCCGTAGCTTTTGGTGTGTTTGTTGGACTTAGAGTAACATTCAATGACAACACAAACACTATGCACATTTGCAGCTTGTTTCTGAAACGCATGGCAAAGCCTGCATTTTCTGTGCCGTTTGCCATGCATTCGGAAACACACAGATGTGAATGGAGCCTCTTTGTTCTTGTGGAGCATTTTTCCTGTGACACACATAGGACAGCCCGTTAATTTCAATGGGCTACGGTACATGTGGCAAAGTAGCTCATGGGACATTTTAGAGTGATGCAACTTGCACATGTTTTACTGCACGTTTTGCTGCAATTGTCACCCGTTTTTTCATATGGCAAAATGTGTGCTTGTTTCTGTGTTTGGTGTGCCGTTAACAATTAACAATACTAAAAGTGCAACTAGGTAATTTTAGGTGTATAAAGGTTGCCATACACTTCAATCTCTTTGTACAATCTCCTTTAGATTTACCATAACTATATAATAGGAGGACACACCATCTATCCAATCACTCTGTATCCAATCAAGCAGGCCCTTGCACTACAGCAAGGGTGTCCCGTGGGCTGCATGCGGCCTCAGTGAATTTAGCATTTGGCCAGAGCCCTTCTGAAGGAAATCCAGGCAAATACATGTGTGGAGAGATACCGGGGATGCTGTGAAAAAAAAGTTGATGGGTGAAGGGTGTGTGTTTTTAACCATTTTAACACCCTGATCACATTGGGTGTGACTTGGCATATGATTTGCATGCCATGCGACTATGGTTTTCATGCCATGCGACTTGCAAATCTTATGCCAAGTCACACCCAACTGTCCTCTATTAGAGCAGTCATATTGGTGCGGTTCTGACTTGGTCAGAGCCACACCAATTTCTAAAATAATGCATGCACTACTTTTGGTGCAATTTGCATAGATATCTGTGTCAGATATCTTGCAAATCGCACCTGAAATCGGCAAATCACCCAACTTTGAAATCGCGAAACTTCGCTGTAAGTTGCATGATTTCAAAATTGGGGTTGATGTGACCAGGGGGTAATACTGGTCACTTTTACCCCCTTCTTGCCCGGGCCAATTTTTAGCTTTCAGAGCTCTTGCACTTTGAATGACAATTGCGCAGTCATGCAATGCTGTACCCAAACTACATTTTTTATCATTTTGTTCACACAACTAGAGCTTTCTTTTGGTGGAATTTAATCACCACTGGGTATTTTATGTTTTGCTAAATTATCGGAAAAAAAACATTTTGAAAAAAAAATTTTTTTTCTTCGTTTCTGTTATAAATTTTGCAATAATTGCTCTTCATAAATTTAGGCCAAGATGTATTCTGCTACATGTCTTTAGTGGAAATAACCCAAATCAGTATTTGTTATTTAGTCTGTAGGAAAGTTATAGAGTCCACAAACTATGGGATATATCTGAAAATCGATCAGTCCTGAAGTACTGACGGCCAATCTAATTTCTTGAGGCCCACAAATGTCAGGAAGGTACAGATATCCCTCAAATTATCCACTTTTTGCAAAAGTAGACATTCTGTGATATTTAGTAAGAGGCATGGCAAGCTATTTGAAGTTGTAATTTCTTGACATAATTTTTTGGAAAATGAAGAAAGATAAAAAAAAATGTTTCACCATTTTTTTTTTAACATACTGTCACCAGTGCAGTACAGTGTCATCATATAACTGGTGTGGCAGTGTTCAGGGGCACTGACTGGTGACAGTACAAGAATAAAATAATAATTAAAAAAAAAACATTTTAATTTATATTTTAAAATTTGTTATTACATTTTTTTTCTTTTTTTCATGATTTTGTTTTCATAACAAACTGTGACCAAAGTTGTATAATGTTACCATAGTAACATTGTACTACTCTGGGGGAGTGATCAGTATTTTTTTTTTACACATTATGATTGCTTATAGCAAACAATTTCATTGCTATAAGCAAGCATTTAACTGAATGAAATCGATTCATTCAGGTTTTTTTGTTGAGTAGCTGTGATTGGCCACAGCTAATCACATGACACAGATGGGCTGTGATTTTCCCAGTATGTACCATGTGATTACTGTGACCAATCACTGCTAGTGACACAATTGTATACAATGGAGGCACAATCCGGGAGGACGTCATATGACGCCCACCCGGATCGATAAGAGTCCTGCTTTGACGTCATTTTGCTATTGGCGGGGCGGGAACTGGTTAATGAGATCAGCTGGTAATCTGCTTCCTGGACTTACTGACTCCTCTGTCCTAAATGTACATATCAAGAAGTGATGAAGAAATACAGCAAGGACTGAGGTAAGGCCTTGTTCTCAAAATCAGAGAGCTTGTATTTTCTTGCAACTGTGGTACATTAATGGTATATTGCTGCATATGGGAGTTGGATTTGAGAAAAAAAAAGTGAAATTATCCTTTAAAGGAAACTGAGCAGGTTGTGCGGTGGGAGAGGCTGTAGTCTCAAGATGACTGGCCTTCAGTTTTCCTAGCCTACTGTCTATTTCTTCCATAGGCAGCAGTACAACCTTTGGCAGCAATACAAGCCTTATATTCCAAGCTGTGTCTCTCAATGGGCAATAGAGTATCAAGTTTTGCTAGTTAGTCATGTGTATCCAAAATGAATACAGCATCACCTTGTACATTAAAGTAGAACTCCTGTAAGCTGCAATTCAAATAGTTGTATTTCAGGTCAGCCTGCTGTGCAGCTTTCTGCTATTATTTTAACACTTATTTTAAGTTGGTTACTTTAAAATAAGTGACACAAGACCTGCCACGCTTTTACATTCTGATATGCATTGACTGGTGGGAGTCAGGTGGACCCAGCACATGACCACAGTATTACCCACTGCAACAGTGGTTGACGTTTTGGAGACATCTAAGCTAAAACATACAGCTTTCCTTAGATGTGTACAATGGAAGACAACCTGATTCTATGAGTTTCAGGTGTTTGCAGTCCAGATCACACTGCACATCACTAGTATGAGCTCCCCTTCTATGCACCTTACTTCTCTTTTATAAATGGATAGACCACACACATTATAACTGTGGCACCCTCGTAGAATAGGTTGCTAGAGAGGTACAGGTAAATATGGTTCTTTGGCTCCTCTGCAATCATTGGAGCAGTGTGTGATTATTTTTGGTTGTCCTGGGTCTCACTGGCTGCATTAAGGTTGCCACCTCATCCCTTTAAAACTGAACATCCCTAGGCTGCATGCTCAACTGCTTTCCCTTGCCTCCTGGTGGATTTTAGAAGGCAGTGAGCTGGAAAAGGCAGACCTTTGGCCTGAATATTTATGTGGATTCAACCAATCCCTGGGGGAAGGCAGTGGAAGGAGGATGTCCAGTAGGTGGATAAGATGTGCATAAATAGTCAGGGGCCTGTAGCAGCAGAGTTATTGTCTAATAGCAGACCCCAGCCTGAAGGGCTGCTACCCTTTTGGGCAGTGCAGCTGAAGTTTACAGGAGTTCATCGAGGTCCCAGCTCAGTTGGAGCTAAGGGGCCTATTTTCTCAAAATAGCTGGAGCCAAATCCAGGGATTTCGCTGAGGATCTGGTCTGGGAATTCACTGGAGAAATGTCTGGCTGATATTGGATGAAGGTATCCAGGTATCCGGGTACATTGTAAGTACAGGCCTAAGTGTAGGATCCTAGTGACTGCTGCTACTATCCCTTTTGAGCTTTAGCTCCAGTGCTGCTGATTTGGGACCTTTCCCTTTCCTTGGAGTCCCAGAGTTGCTTACTCCTCTAGTGTCTGTTAAGAGGTGATTATCTTAAGTAGTGTATACAAGACAAAGAGGGGTTTAATTACTAAAGCTGGTTCATTCAGAATCTCCTGTACTTCTGCATAGAAACCAATTAGCATCCAGGTTTTATTGCTGAAGCTTAATTGAACAAGCTGAGGTTAGAAGCTGATTGGCTACCATCCACAGCTGCAACAGATTCTATGAGCACCAGGTTTAGTAAATAACCCCCTGAGTGTCCTCTGGTTTTCTTGCACTGTGTTCTAGAGTAATCCATAGCTTCCTGTGCCTCAACCAAGTTCAACATGCACTAAAGCATAAAAAGAAACTCAAAGCTTGATCATTGCACTGTGAGATTGTCTGTGCTGCTGTGTGCATGATTGCTTCAACACCAAATTGGGAAGAGAACTTGGGACAAATTAGTGGGGAGGTCGAAGAGCCTAACCTTACACAATAAGAAGCACAGCAAGTCAGCTATATTCACAGAGAAACAACAATGCATTTACACATAGAGAGCAAGACAACAAACTGTACAATACAATGTCAGTAAGGCACTTCAGTGGGCAGGGTTGTCTGCAGATAACACATTCAGAATGCATAAGACGCTGCTACATTTGTTTAAGAATCATGATCACACCTCTGAGACAATACCCAAAGCAACATACCAACTGCTGCAGAGGAAATACTGCATCCAGTGTGCACATGGAGGGAGCAGACTCTGCAGCTAACCCTTTCTCCTTGAGATAAAACTGGCTTTATGGAATTTCTGTGCACCACACAGGCCACAGCAACAGTGACACCCCAGGTAGCCCAGATGGCATGGCTATGGTGGCCAGTGGTAATTGTGAGAGGTTGGACATAACACAGACAAGACGTGTGCCTGCTGCAATGCCCTTCAGGCAGGACTAAACTCTAAAGTATACTTTCAAATGTGTTTTGATGTGTTTCCATTGATTTCAAAAGAGAACACATCAAACAGAAATGTGTGAAACTTAGAGGCACATAGTGGGGAAGATAGAAAATTAAAGAGCAGCAGCATTTTGTACTAAGCTTCAAAGTACAGAAAAAAATGGGTCAGCAACCCATTAGAGGGATATGACTGGAGTTCTTTGCAAACTAAACATGCACTTTATGAAGTAAACGTCCCCTTTCATTAAATAAACCCAATGGTATCATACTTCCTGCTTCCAGAAGCTGAGGTGGAATTTTGTGTTATGTAAATCTACCGAAAACTGAATTATTATTTTTTTTAGGTGCACCAACCCTTTAATTGTCTCTCTGTAGGTGTACTAAAACAGGCCCCAGTTTTCACTTTTATTAATACATTATGTTTGATCATAAGACTGTCTAATTGTCAAAAACAGGAGAACCATAAATATAAACAGCAATGAACAAATTATTTATAATGCAAAGCAACCAATAATGGCTTCTCTTACCATATTCAGACACAGAGAACTTTATTTTGTACATGTCGGGAATGTTTATTGTGTAATCTCCGAGACTAAGCTCATGTGCCAGAGGGAAGCTAAGGGAAGCAATTCCTTGATTTGGAGTGACATCTAACCATTGTGCAATGCGATTGTTATCCGGATCCTGTGAACAAACAGGCGACAGATTGAATAATTTTAACCACAGACCACTTTGAAGGTTTTCTGCTACCATTGGGTCATCCCTTGCACAGACCAATTATCACTAGAGATGATCCAACTGTAAGCTAGCAAAGATTAGGCTGTACATGGCTGCAGACAGACCGCATACATAACCCCAAGAACGGGGAGGCAGCCCCTATATGGAATGGACACACATTGACTGTAAGGACTCAACCGCACAGCCAAGATTGACAGGTAGCCAGGGTTCAGGTGAATGGACTTAAAAGAAGAGCCTGAGCACCCAATGTCACTCAAGGTTGATCTCCTTTATTCGAACTACAAAACACCCCCTCCTTATCTCCATAACATAGAGGAGAGGTGTTCTGCAGTCCACAGAAAGGAACTGGGCCGGGATGACAACATTGTTTGAGAGTTTAGTTCAGCACAGGCAGAATACAAAGGAAGTAGGTGCTTGGTAAATTTCTGGCATTTTTGCACTTATTGAACAGATGTAGCAAATAATTTCAACTGCATATTTAACAGGTCAAGAGGGAGCAAATAAGAGGAGTTCATTGTTAAGGTTTATATACAGTGGGGAAAATAATTATTTGATCCCCTGCAGATTTTATAAGTTTGCCCACTTACAAAAAAAGAAGGGTCTATAGTTTTTATCATAGGTGTATTTTAAATGATAATGACAGCATATCAACCAAAAATCCAGAAAATATACATGATACAAATGTTATAAATTGAGTTGCAGTTCAGCGAGTAAAATAAGTATCTGATTCCCTACCAACCATCAATTTTGTCTCCGACAGACGGACTATGTGCTTGTGTGGTATACAGATTAGTCCTGTCAATTTAAGAAGGTGCTCCTAACAACAACTTAAAAAACAACTTTTATGTGCATAAAAGATACCCGTCTACAGAATCTTATTCTTCCTCACCATCATAGGCACGACCAAAGAGCTGTCAAAGGACAAGATTGTAGACCTGCACAATGCTGGAATGGGCTACAAGACCATCAGCAAGAAGCTTGGTGAGAAGGAGACAACTGTTGGAGCGATAAATCGCAAATGGAAGAAATACAAAATAAACATAAATCACCCTCGGTCTGGAGTTCCATGCAGGATTTCGCCTCAAGGGGGTAAGGATGATCATGAGAAAAGTGAGTGATCAGCCCAGAACTTCACAGGAGGAGCTTGTGAATGATCTCAATGCAGTTGGGACCACTGTCACAAAACAAATCATTAGTAACACAATACGCCGCCATGAATTGAAATCCTTCAGCGCCCGCAAGGTCCCCCACCTCAAGAAGGCACATGTACAGGCCCATCTGAAGTTTGCCAATGAACATCTAAATGATTCAGAGAAGGATTGGGAGAAAGTGCTGTGGTCAGATAAGACAAAAACTGAGCCCTCTAGCATTAACTTGACTCACAGTCTTTGGAGAAAAATGCTGACTATGACCCTAAGAACACCATCTCTACAGTCAAGCACAGAGGTGGAAACATTATGCTTTGGGACTGTTTCTCTGCTAAACGTATAGGCTGACTTTTCTGCATTGAGGGGCAAATGGATGAGGCCATGTATTGTAAAATCTTGGGTGAAAACCTTCTTCCCTCAGCCTGAACACTGAAGATGGGTCGTGGATGGGTCCTCCAGCATGACAATGACCCAAAACATACTACCAAGGCAACAAAGGAGTAGCTCAAGAAGAAGCACATTAAGGTCATGGAGTGGCCTAGCCAGTCTCCAGACCTTAATCCTATACAAAATGTATGGAGGGAGCTGAAACTTTCAGTTGCCAAGTGACAGCCGAGAAACCTTAAGGATTTAGAGAAGATCTGTAAAGAAGAGTGGACCAAAATCCCTCCTGAAATGTGTGCAAACCTGGTAACCAACTACAAGAAACGTCTTACCTCTGTACTTGCCAACAAGGGTTTCTCCACCAAGTACTAAGTCATGTTTTGCTTAGGGATCAAATACTTATTTTACTCACTGAACTGCAACTTTTTTCTGGATTTTTGGTTGATAATCTGTCTCTATCATTTAAAATACACCTATGATAAAAATTATAGACCCTTCATTTCTTTGTAAGTGGGCAAACGTCTTCAGGGGATCAAATAGTTATTTTCTCCACTGTACACATTAAGTTCAGTTCACAAAACTTTGGTTTTTCATGCACCATCATCCTGACCTATGTCACATTTATTTTATTACAGGTCCTTATTTAGCACCATCATCAATTTTATGCAGTGCTTTACATACAAATATTTATTGTACATTCACATCAGTCCCTAACCCTTAAGGAGCATACAATCTAAGGTCCCTAACTCACATTTATACATACACATACTAGGGCCAACTTACACAGGAGCCAATTAACCTACCAGCATGTCTTTGGAGTGTGAGAGGAAACCAGAGTACCCAGAGGAAACCCACGCATGCACAAAGAGAACATGCAAACTCCAGGCAGATAATGTCGTGGTTGGGATTCAAACCAACGACCCTAGTGCTGCCAGGCAGAAGTGCTAACCACTTAGCCACTGTGCTGCCCACATCTACTGTAAATCTCAATCGCCATCTTCTTCCTGTCTGGTTGGATTTCTAGTGCTGATCCTCATGTCCTGCACTTCAGATATCCAGCACATTTTCAGAATAATAACCACCTTGGCAGCCATTTCCAGTCAGGAGTTTAACTTACAGAGGCTGGTAGTGATCATATTCAGAGAAAATACTCCATCTCATGTCCATTCCTTGCCAACAGAGAGAGAGATGACAAATATTTTGAATTAGAAATGTCCTTCTATATGGGCCCTATGCAATCCTCCTTCTAAATACCATGTACCACCAGTAGAGTATATTTCATACTACAGAGGAATAAGAGATCTTACCATTATCTCCACCAGAGGATACTGTAAAAAGAAAAAAGAAAACAATCTGTGACATTCAGTCAAGTTCAGACCTTTCGAACCTAACACAAAATCCATAATTACACATTACAAAATGTATTCAACTAGTTAAAGAATAGGTCGAGCCAAACTGGATTATTCAGTTCTGACTGGTCACTGGCAACCTCAGTCATCCTGCAACATCATAAATCTATTGGTAGCCCCAGTGGTCTTCCTCTGAAGTTTCCGGTGCTACCTTGTTCTCCTACTGTAATGTATCCTGGTTTCGTGTCAAGCAATGCGGTAAGCCAATGTAAAGGTCTTCACTGGACTCTCCTTAAGGCACCAGAGGGTGACTGAACCACATCAATGCTCAACTAATTTGATTTTGGTGGACCTACCCTTTGTATGTAAGGGTGTATAAAGCATGTGCAGCTGAATTGGATTATAATGTATAGTACAATTACCTCTTCCGCGCATATCAATCAGTTTGTCCATAAGCGTCTGTTATATTACTTAAAAGGAACCCTCCACTTTGGGCAAACAAGAAAATTAATATAATCTTTATCACTGAGATATCAGCAATTTTGTACTACGTTGTTATTAAAAACGATCTTTCCGTTTTAATCTGGAACGGCTGTTCTACAATAGTAAAAAAATAGTTGCTTCCTTGTAAATTTGCAACAAAGACAGTTCTGTACATCATTTGTATACAGAATACCTCCCAAAGTCTCATTTTCTGCTTGTGTGATTGGCGGTCTGCCGTCTTCAGAAATGCATCAAAGCTGAACTATGTGGAAATGAAAAATCTACTCTTTCAAAGGTTAAATGCTCATCTTTGCCTAAGACACCCAGAAAAAAAGCAGTTTTATTTACCTTATAGCTCGGCTCCCCCAGCACTGCATGAGTTAAATGCTCATTTTTGCTTAGGGTACCTGGAAAAAGTATTTACTTAATTTATACCACACACACACAGTCTCCTTCCAATTGACCAATCCTCCAATGCCTTTTCTTTTCTGTGCTCCAGCCAGAGGGCTCACTGGTGATGTCATGGTGTACAATGCAGGACCAGTAGTCAGGGGTGGAGGGGCGAGAGATAAGGTAAGTAAAACTGCTTTTATGGGTATTCTAGGCAAAAGCAAGATTTTAACCCTTTGAATGTGGGCGGAGCCCCAATGCAAGGATAGATTCTTTATTTCCCCAAAGTATAGCTTTAAGATGCAAGCTAAACTTCAGGCATGCTGCAACAAAAGTTTTTTTATTTATTTTTAGTTATGCTACAAGGATTTTCTGATTCTAAAGGTTGTTTCTGCAATTTGTTTAAACTAAAACCCAAACTAAAATGTTATCATTTTCTTCACACAACTAGAGCTTTCTTTTGGTGGTATTTAATCACCACCGGGGTTTTTATTTTTTGCTAAAAGACCAAAAATTTTGAAAAAAAAACACATTTTTCTTTGTTTCTGTTATAAAAGTTTACAAATAAATAATTGTTCTTCATAAATTTAGGCCGAGATGTATTCTGCTACATGTCTTTGGTGAAAATAACCCAAATTAGGATGTATTTTTTAGTTTGTAGGAAAGTTATAGAGTTCACAAACTATGGTATAGATCTGAAAATTGATCAATCCTGAAGTACTGACAGCCAATCTAATTTCTTGAGGTCCAAGAATGTCAGAACAGTACAGATATCTCCCAAATGTCAGAACAGTACAGATATCCCCCAAATGACCCCTTTTTGTAAAGTAGACAGTCCAACGTACTTCATAAGAGGAATGGCGAGTTTTTTGAAGTTGTATTTTTTAAATTTTTCGGAAAATGAAAAATTTAAAAAAATAATTTTCACTATTTTTTTTTTTACATACTGTCACCAGTGCAGTACAGCATCATCATATAACTGGCATGGCGGTGAACAGGGACACTGACTGGTGACAGTATGAAAATATATATATATATTTTTTAATTTTTTAATTATTTTTAATTTTTTATTACATTTTTTTTTTTTTTTTTTTAAGATTTTATTTTCATCTTTCACTATGACCAAAGTAGTACAATGTTACCATAGTAACATTTTTTTTTTTTTTTTGTGCTTAGTTGTGATTTGGCCACAGCTAATCACATGACATGTGCATGTGACCTGCTGTGACCATTCACAGCTAGACACTAGTATACAATGGATGGCATGAATGAAGCCATCCATTGTATACAACTGTCATGTAACCTGCTGTGATTGGTCACAGCAGGTCACATGGTACTGGCAACAGGGGCCGGTACTCAGATCTGTCATTGGCCGTGTCCGAGGTACACGGCCGGTGATAGATCGCGCCGCTGAGCGGCTCTGCAACCGCATGAACTGCGCATGTGCGGGAAGATGCCAAATGGCGTACACCCCAGAAAGCTAATGCTGCCAAACAGCATTAAAAAAGCTCAGTTTTACACGTACGTGTTTTACATATATGTAGCACTACCCCTTCAGGGCTCGCTTAGTCATTTTTTGGGTTCCCTGTCTGGCTTGACCCCACTTTGAAAGCCCAACCCCTGCTGACACCACCTTAAACCTCCAGTCAGAGGATTCCTCTGACTTCAGCCACAAATTAGACTCACAGACAGTTTAGAGTGAACTGATATCTTGGTTGCAGGTGGTGCCTTGGTTGGGATTTGAACCAACGACCCTAGTACTGCCAGGTGGAAGTGATAACCATTTAGCCACTGTGCTGTATAATAGCTATCACTTGGAGTAATTTCAAGCACAAAAAACAAACACTGTGAAATCTCAATCAGTTATGGATGTCCTGCAATTCAGAATTTAGCCAGTAACCCCAGTCTTGAGATGTCTTTTCCCAGTGAGCAAGAAAAAAAACTACCAAGCAGAGTGGCTAGCTCACTTTGGGCTCTCAGGAGCAGGTGACAGGGTTCAGTTCTGAGGTTAAGAAAAAAAACTCTTGGATCAAGTAGGTCACTGTCCCTTTAAACTGTATTATAGGATCTTCTGTGTGCTCCATGGGGCACAAGTTGGTGCACTTTAAGAATTCAAATCCCTCTGGTAGCAAATGTAAAAGTTTCCTAATAAGGTGTGAATACAAAGCAAAGGAGCTGCCCTTTAAAGTGGTAAGTAGCCTGGACGGTACCCCTTTAACACACACAGGATAAAATATACATTTATGCAGGAATTAACGAATGAGCAGAAGCCCTTTCTGTAGGGATTATTTCCTTTTGCGACCCATGTGGCAAATTGCAGCAATGCAGGAACTCTTTGGTGAATGTGGGCCAACTGCAATGGAAGCAATGATGTGACTTAACTTGCGGAGGGCAAGACACGGCAGTGGGCTCCTGTGATTGGATTATGCTGAAAGTGTAGTAACTGGTAGGCTGGGTGAACTAGGCCTTAATATGTGTAATTTGTGAACAGTAAACAACATACATTTCTCATTGATGAAAAATGACATGAACTAAATAACCATTATACATAAATTCAATAAAATAAATAGATAAAGTTCTTGATGTGAAAATAATTAATAAATTGGTGCATGTGCTTCTTCCACAAACAATATGTGATTCATGCTCTGTGCTCTACGCCTGTGTGCCCACTAATCCACCAGCTGTATTGGACTCTTATAATGAAACAAGAGTCTTTCACACTTTGGTTTGTATCTCTGAGGACGCCCAGTGGGAGGGGCGAAATGCGTTAGATACGGACCATGGTGACGTCACTACCTGTGTTTGGAGCGCACAAGCAGTGTACTGCTTTCTAAGCTGGCGTTTATGCTGTTTTTACTCTGGAAACGTGAGTGCAACATATGTGCATCTACTTTTACTTAATAAATGGAATCACACTATTTGGATGCCTTCCTCCATTCTTTGCATGCACATATTCCACATTATGCTGCCATGTCGGGATGATTGAGGATGATGAGCATCATTTAAACCAGGAGGACTACAAGACTCAGCAAAACTCCACATGCCCCACCAAAGCGTGAATGACTCTTGTTTCATTATAAGAGTCCAATACAGCTGGTGAGTTAGTGGGCACACAGGTGGGGAGCACAGAGCATGAATCGCATATTGTTTGTAGAAAAACCATTATGTATAATGGTTATTTAGTTCTTGTCATTTTTCATCAATTGTATGTGGACAGCACTTTCATATGTATGTTGTTCATTGGAGAAGGTTATACCTTTGTAGAAGCAGCAGCCTACCAATTCACTTTTCATTTTATCACAAAGTTGTTAGGCACGCATTATTTGTTTACTTGTCCTGGGTGCAGGCTAATTACTATATATTAAGTTGTGAACAGTGTCAGTTAAACTTAGGCAGAAAGCAGCAGACTTGAATAATGTCATTGGCAACTTGAATAGCTTGAGAATGGAACTCTCTCACCCGATCCATGGCTCTGGTCAGGTAGCTGATAGTCACTCTGTAGATGGGGGCCCCCACTGTTTCTGCAGTTCCTCCTTCAGAGATCACTCTGGGCAGCAGCACTCTGGACCACCAGCCTGCGGGACAGCTCACCAAGTCGTCAGCGATGTCAGCAGTTTCTCCTTCTCCCTTCTCTCTCTCTGTGGCCAAGCCTACCCGGTCCTCCGATGTCCTCCACAGCATTCTCCTCCACATCTGTTGTCCAGCTCTCACCCTTCACTTCCTGCCCAAGGGTTCCCAGGCTCCTGTATTTATCTGCCCTTGCCTATTAGCTAGTTCCCTGTCAAACAGTGAAATCCAGCAATTCAGCCTACAAATTCCACAAAGCTTTTCAACAGGGTCTGTGCAACTGGGCTGCAGGGCACTGCCATCTTGTGTCCGTTTAACATCCTGCAATTCAGTATTTCTGCAGGGTGTTACATACAGTGTATATATAAATACGGGTGTAGCAGCCGGAAATGGTTTTAAACCCTTCACTGTTGCTAATGTAAGCCCAAGGCCTCATCCACACAGGCATATTTAAATGTACATTCGTGCGAAGGGCCGTTTTTGTCTGCAGATGATGCACAGGGGTTCCATGTATCTGCTAGCAGGCAGTCTTGTTCATGTCTGTTGGGACACAGTGGCTGTATGGATACAGCTGCTACTCCCAGTCTGACATCCCTGCAAGTGTGATTTTGTGTCCCTGACACAAGTTTGGGAACACACACTTACACCGACATGCATGTCAATTTGGGAGCAGCAGCTGTGTCTGAGCAGTTGCTGTGCCCCAATAAACATGAATCCTGTGTAGGAGAATACAGCCCTTTGCATCAATGTATGCTTCAGTACACCTGTGTGAATGAAGCCTTAGGTAGATGGCAGAAAAAGGGGTAATACAGATTGCACTAATGACACTTAAAGTGGTATTAATCCCAAAACAAAAAATGTGATATATTGCAGTTTACCAATCATTAGATGTTGTGGCTGCATACATTAACAAGTTGAAGCCAAACTCCAATTTTTACTTTATAATCAGTTACAGCAAGCAGTCTTTAGTCCTTTTGGAATAAAGGTTTTACACGGATTAAAAAGTATGCACCACTGTCAGTGAAAAATGCTTTGTCTCATTACTCTAACTTGATACATCCGCAAGACAACTTTTTCTTTTGAAAAACAACAGACTTACTGGCTGGATTAACAGATGAAAATAGAAGAAAGCCAGCTTAAAAAAGAATACAAATTCAGCCAACACATCTAAGAAATGGCAAGCTACAATATAAATCAATGTTTGCTTTTGGGTTTAAAGTGATACTAAAGGTTAATTATTATTTTAAAAAATAACAAACATGTCATATTTACCTGCTCTTTGCAATAATTTTGGCCCTCCTCTTCTTGGTTCCAGCCAATGGCTCCTGCTGCTGTGTCTCAGCCAATTAGGAGAAGGAGACCTGGGAGAGCCACTGCTCTTGTACGCATCGCTGGATCAAGATGGGGCACAGGTAAGTATTAGGAGGGCTGAGGGGGGCGCTAAACACTGAAGGTTTTTGATGTGGCTGGGAGCAGCAGGGCTCTTGTACATGAGAAGAAAACTTCACCCTGAAGGGGCTACTGCTCTTCTGCGCAGAACAGCTGAAATTTGCAGGTGTTTATCAAGGTCCCAGCTCAGTGGGAGCTGGGGAGCTTATTTTCTGAGAGGAGCTGGAGCCAAATAAAATGGGGTTCACTGAGGAACTGGCCTGGGAGTTTACAGGAGAAGTAGCTTGCTGACATTGGACAGAGGCATCCAAGTATATGGGAACATTGTGAGTATAGGCCTGAGTGTAGGATCCCAGTGACTGTCCGCTGCCCTGACCCTTTGAGTATCTGCTCCAGTGTTGCTGAATTGGGACTGTTTCTAATCATGGAGTCCTTGCTTGTTCTCCTACTGCCCGTCAAGAGGGGAATTATCCTAAAGAGTATAGTTAAGGCAGAAAGTGTCCTCTGCTGACTTGTGCACTAAATTTGGAGTATTCCAAAAATCATCCTGCACCCCAACCAAGTTCATTGAGTTTTAAATATTAAAAAGACATCCCCTGCCTGGTTATTGAGTTGTAAGCCTGCCCGTGCTGCTGTGTGCCTGGCTGCCTTTACACCCTCTTGGGAAGAAAACCTGGGACAAATCTGACCCATCAGGTGTCTGCACTACACTTGAATGAAATTCTCTTTTCTTGTTGATTGTGATTGATAGAAAATGAAAGAACAGGAAATGTGCAATACTTTTAAACAATGACTGAAACAGGCAAACAAGAATTGGGGCACAGAAACCGTGTAAACAGAACCACCCAAAGATTAAAAAAAAAAACTGCTAAGAACTGAAAGAAATCAGCTTTTCTCAGGGGTTCTCGGTAAATAACTAAATTAGTCACAATAAGCAGTCAGTTAAAATGTTTACCTTATTATTCTGAGCCCGAAAAGTGTTGTCCAAGGTTGTAATGCGAAAATTCACTGCAAAAGTTAAAAGAAGAGAACGTTTAACTGGATCTTTCAGTTTCTTTACAAGTCTTCAGGAATTCATTCTTGGCATCACAATATACACAACAGCATAAGTTTTCAAAAAAAAGGTCTGCCTTTCATTTTTAAAGCATAAGTTCACCTTTAGGAACATGATACAACTTCCACCTGTTTTTAGGATGGAACATGTAACATGTTCCCACTCCTGCAGCTTCCCTCCCCATGACAGCGGGCCTGGGATCTTCTCACCCCACCCACTGTCACAATTTTAAAAAAGTGTGGCTGTGTGGGGCTCTGCCCACACAGCCATGGTGTTCATTCACAGTGTTCTGTGAATGAAAAGACTACAAGTACTGACAGACATTTGTGGGTGATGGCTTTTAGTTCTCAATGAACTATGAGGGCCCTGGTTAGCATCATTATAGTTCATTGATGCTGCTTAGGCTGAAGTAACTGCCTGCCTGTATTGGTGGTATGGGCAGACAGCTACACAAACAGTCTGCAGAAGCCTGGCACTTCACCCACGATCTGCTGATTGCCGGTGCAATGTTTTACAGGTTCCTAAAAAAATAATATAAATGCACATTTTTTTTCCCTAAAAAAGTGCATTTATACATTTTTTTCAAAGGTGAACTTATCCTCAAAAAAGCCATCCTTGAGCTGCAGTCCAGTGACAATGCTTAGGTTAAGATGATGTCATCAGTCTGTTGCAGAATACAATATTGTTAACTTTGTAGCAAGTCACAAGGCTAATCTTTTGTCAGACATTTGTGAACACAGCTATAAACTGCTAAAGCACCAGGATTAACATGACTGTGTCATCTCTGAGCCAATATCCCAGTCTAAGACACAGGGGCGGACTGACAACTCATGGGGCCCCAGGCAATAGGGGATCAAGGGGCCCGTGTCCTTGCCCAAACTCAAAAAAGCCTATGAAAAAGGTACCATGGGCATCTCATGGGGCCCCCTACTGATCCCGGGCCCTCGGGCAGTGACCAAGTTTCTAAATGGTCAGTCCGCCCCTGCTAAGACATAGAAGCTGACCTTGGTGATACCTGAAAAAAGAAGTTTCTATTCTTCTGGAGATTAAAGTGATTGTAAAGTTTTTTATACCTTCATGTATTCTATGCATGAAGGTAAAAAACCTGTGTGCTGCAGCCTCCCCATCCCCCCAACACTTACCTAAGCCCCTTTGCAATCCAGCGATGTGCACAGGAGCCTCGGCTCTCCGGGGTTTCTCCCTCCTCATTGGCTGAGACAGCAGCGGGAGCCATTGGCTCCCGCTGCTGTCAATCAAATATATATATATCTTTGTATTCTCAGGAGAATTACTCTGATCTCTAAATCCTGGAAGGGATACTCTTACATATTACTTGTTTTCTGGGGGGAATTACTGTGATCTCTAAATACCTGCAAGTGTTACTCTTACATATTACTTTGCATGCATGCGCCTAACATGACAAGATATATCTGACGCACAGCCCCCTTTAGCATAACCAATATCATGTAATAAAAATAATTTCTAACATAAATGGGATTATTGAGAGAAGCAAAGAGTCTGCACAAACTCAATATAACTAATGGCAACCAATAAGAATCATCACAAAAAAACTAAATGGTTCCCATAAATTAGGACAGTAGGGTAGATTTACTAAAGGCAAATAGATGGTGCGTGCTCTTTGCAAGTGTAGTGGCACTCATTTTCCTTAAAATGCAAATGTGATAAAACTTCACTTTGTAAAGAATAACCAATCAAGTGCAAGGTTAATAAAAAAAAAACTTGCACATGGTTGCATGATAGAAATCAGCAGAGCTTTACCACTTGTATTACGCTCTGGAGAAAATTAGTGCACTTTAGTAAATCCACCCCAATGTTTTTAACCGCTTCCATACCAGGCACTTTTACCCCCTTCCTGCCCGGACCATTTTTCAGGTTTCAGCGCTCTCACACTTTGAATGACAATTGCGTAGTCATACAACATTGTACCCAAACTAAAATTTTATCATTTTCTTCACACAACTAGAGCT
Source organism: Staurois parvus (assembly GCF_062004578.1). Classification (NCBI taxonomy): domain Eukaryota; kingdom Metazoa; phylum Chordata; class Amphibia; order Anura; family Ranidae; genus Staurois; species Staurois parvus. Next base: position 10,518,739 of record NW_028318321.1, read on the forward strand.
TTCTTTTGGTGGTATTTAATCAACACTAGGGTTTTTATTTTTTGCTAAATTAACAAAAAAAGACCAACAAATTTGAAAAAAACCACGTTTTTCTTTGTTTCTGTTATAAAAGTTTGCAAATAAATAATTGTTCTTCTTGGTCACAGCAGGTCACATGGTACCGGCAACAGGGCCGGTACTCAGATCTGTCATCGGCCATGTCGGAGGTACATGGCCAGTGACAGATCGCACCGATGCGCGGCTCTGCGGGCTTGCAAACTGCACATGCCTGAAAGGACTCCATATGGCGTCCACCTGGAGGGACGAGGGGTTTTGCAGGCCGCCATCTGGCTATAGGCCAGGCGGGAACCTGTTAAAGGGTGCACTGATGTCCTATAACACACCATTATGATGTACCAGGGCTAGTTATCAGCAATGAATTTAAAGCCTTCCAAGAAATGGTGTTGAATTGCAGTTTACTGAGTATTTTACGACTTACCTGTCTGACCAGGTTTATAGCTGGGTTTATCTGTCTGGATGAATGTCACAAGGGACATTTGGAAGATTAGGATTTTCTTGGTCTTCTCCAGGTGCAAGTGATCCCCATCCATAGAAACATGGAACAACCAGACCTCAGAGTCCACAGTAGCAGGAATCTGGCAGAATATCATTCAGACCACAGTTGATATTGAGTAAGATCTTTATAAAGTTCTAACAATGTCTATATAATATCCATACTTGTCCTACCAAAATGTAATACATGTGGGTTCCTAGTACAGACGTAATTGCTGGGTGAAGAGGTATAATCAGGGATTTTCGTGCCCTATGCATAGAATTTGTTCCTGTAATTTCAGGCCACACCAAATTGTGCAAATTTTATAAATATTTTCAGCATATCATGACCATTCTGATGCCATTTTACCCCAAATTTAGGGCAGTCTGGTAAAAGTACAGTCTAAGGGTTCTTTTACACTGGCGGTAATGCTCTCTGCGCTATAAAAAGCGTTCTGCAGTGGACCACTTTTCAGAGTGCAGTATAGCAGCATCTGACAATCATTCAGGAGGTGCTACTGAGGTCTCTTGACACCTGTTTTTAATCACCGAACAGCAATTTCACATTGCAGGACTACTTTGCAACTGCAAGCCAAGTGTGGTAGCATAGTAGTGTGGGTGGGGGCATATAAATATCAGAGCCCCGGAGATTGGTGAGGAGAGTCTGGAGGAAGATTGAAGGAGGGGGAGATGTGCTGACGGCTGAAGTGGTGAACTAGACTGCGGAGCCAGAATTGGAAAGAGAGAGAGAGCAGAAATAACTCACTGACCGCCTGGCTTGCCATGCTGCTAAGCAGGCCACTCTGACACTAGGAGAAAGAGCAGAACGCCAAGTCTTAACCAGAGAGCCCGTGGACTGTCTCGGTTCATTGGGAAAGACTGATTGGGGAAATCTGCCAAACCACGTGGTTCGGGTGAGAGATACCCATGCATTCATTGTCAGTGAACATTGATAGTTTGTCACCTCAGTTATCACATAGTTGTGAACATTACATACAGTTACCCCAGTTTGCGGCCTAGTTATAACAGCGCTATTGTTGGAATACATCTGTAGTACATTTATCAGTCAAGCTGCAAGATATACAGTTCAGGGGCGGACTGACAACTCTTGGGGCCCACGGGCAATAGGGGATCATGGGGCCCCTGTGTCCTTGCCCAAACTCAAAAAAGCCTATGAAAAAGGTACCAGGGGCATCTCATGGGGCCTCATACTTACCCTGGGCCCTCGGGCAGTGCTGGAGTTTCCAAATGGTCAGTCCGCCCCTGATACAGTTACAGATCAAGATACAGCAGTGCCAACTGAATCAACCAGTCCTTTTCCCTTTCTGCAGAGCAGGATTCCTACTACTGTTTATCTTTTGCCTTTGACATTCAGAGGGAGTTGTCATTGTCCATAGACATTTATGCCAATTGTTGCTATTTACTACTTCAAGCTCAATTCATGGTTAGAGATCTTAAAGAGAACCTTACACCAACTATTTACCATCAATCAGGGAAGTGTTAAATCCCCTCCCTTTTCCTCACTATCTATGATGTAACCACCCTGAGGAACTATAATCCACCTCTTGACCAACTTCACACCAATTAGACCCCAACAAGCGCACATAAGACATTATAGAGCTCTTAAGGGGACACTGCCAATTATTACTGAGAATTCTCTTAATGTCACATTTAATCCTTGTTATCTAGTTCTTATGACCCATGGTAAGCTTATCTGTTATTGATAGTCATTCTTGCTCACTGGGAATTCAACAGTCCCCTCAGACTGGAGGCAGTGGATTATTTCTGAAAGAAGGCCTGCTTATAGTTACTGTTGCTTTATTGTGAATGTTGTTACTTTTTCTCACAATTGCCAAAAATGATCATTCTTGCTGTCCATATCAGTGTTATTTTCTTATTATTAACTCAGTTACCTCCAATTCCAATATAAACTTCATTTTGGTTTACACTACTCCAGTCCATTTTACAGGTGTAATTTATATGGGTCACTAGAGCACGGTGGTGTCAGCAGAAGGTGGGCTTTCAATGAGAGGTCCAGATTGACAGGGAGCTAAATAATTACTAACTAACCCTTAAGGGGGTAGCGCTACATGTGGGAGCTCATCTGGGATATCACTGTTCAGAGAATCTGTGAACCACAGAAAGAAAGAATGGAACCTCTAAAATTATTGCCTGGTGTCTGGAGGAGAACCCAGAGAAGTGTGTGGTGCTGAGCCGTCCAGGAAATGACTGGCTGGAGAAACAGGTTGAGCAGATGTTAGCAGCCAGCATACCCGACCAGAAAGGAAGCATCATCGATATCAGAAGCAATCCAGATGCATCCAATATATTGGTGTTGATTGAGTGGGAAAAAGGGATCCCTCTTTGCTTGAAGAGAAGAGTATACACCTGACAGACACAATAATGGTACCAGTGTTCAAATCTGGTGTCAATGAAGCAAATGGAGAAAATTCACAGAAAGGTACCCCTGAGACATGAGTTGTCCACTGCCACTCTACTGGGGGAAGCATATCTGCCGCTTCACTTGCTGAACAAGCGAAGTTCATACAGACTTTACTGAAAAACTCTGCCTCTTTTACTAGTCACAACTATCGGAGACTAAGATTCTTCTCTGGAAGAACTCCTACACCCCTAGGGGAAGATGACTTCGATACAAGGGTTGACCAAGCCCTCCAGACTAAAGAAGAATGGGAAGTAGCCGATACTGTAAAGAGACAGAGGGTAGTGGAAAGCTTTCTCGGTTATTCAAAATGTATAACGGTATTAGGCAAGGATGCCCCCCCTCTCCCTGGTTGTTTGTACCGTCTTTGGAACCTGTTCTGGTGAGGGTAAGGAAGTGTGTAGATATAGCGGGAATAAAGATAGGTGAAGTGGAGCGTAAAGTAGCCGCATATGCAGATGATATGTTGTTTAAGATTGTTAAACCTATAATAACGTTGCTTAATTTAATCAGCGTATTAAAAGAGTATGGTGAGCTATCAAACTTGAAAATAAACCTAGTAAAATCAGAAATATTAAATATCAATCTTCCAATGTCAGAGAAGTTGAGTCTACAAAAGAGTTTCCATTTATTTGGAGGGAAAAGGAAATAGGATACTTGGGAGTAAAATTAACCCCCTCAACAAATAGTATATATCAGGCAAACTATATCCCCCTAATAAATGAAATGAATGAATGAATGAATGATTCATTCAAAATCAATGAATGAATGAATGAAATGAATTTTCTCCATTTGCTTCATTGACACCAGATTTGAACACTGGTACCATTATTGTGTCTGTCAGGTGTATACTCTTCTCTTCAAGCAAAGAGGGATCCCTTTTTCCCACTCAATCAACACCAATATATTGGATGCATCTGGATTGCTTCTGATATCGATGATGCTTCCTTTCTGGTCAGGTATGCTGGCTGCTAACATCTGCTCAACCTGTTTCTCCAGCCAGTCATTTCCTGGACGGCTCAGCACCACACACTTTTCTGGGTTCTCCTCCAGACACCAGGCAATAATTTTAGAGGTTCCAATTAAGGAAGAACTAAGGAGACTTTCAAAGGGAGGAGCCTCTTGGATAGGATGTATAAATCTGGTACAGATGGTGATAATGCCAAACGTTCCACATGCTTCCAGTTCACCTCCCAGGATCTTTTTTGGGGATAATAAAGAAGATGATTACTAGATTTATATGGGCAAATAAGAAACCGAGAATTAGTTATGAGGTCCTGGGTAGAGAAAAAGGGAATGGGGGTTTGGGCTTAACTAATGTAAGGAATTACTATCTAGCAGTGATTTTATCACGAATAGTAGATTGGACATTTAACTGACAAGGGAAAGGATGGGTGAAGATGGAAGGGATTTTAAGTAAGGTATGGATTCCACATAAGTTAACATTAGTTCACTGACAAGGAAAGTCTTGAGTATATGGGATAGAATGTATAGCCAAAAAGGATGGAAATGTAATTCAATATTGACTCCCTTGGTGGGAACAGAGTATTTCCTTTTGGGGAAGGATAATATTTCTGAGAAATGGTTAAAGGATAAGAATGCATGCTTGAAGGATACTGTATATTGAATGCATGGAAATTTTACACTTTTCAAAACTTAAAAAAAAAAAAAGATTTATTTATCACATTTGATGAGTGGCGGTATTATCAACTAAATCATTTTGTTTTCTGTGGGTCATATTGGGGTAATATGGAATATGTATAAGTGAAATAATTTTAGAAATGTGTTGTTCTTTTTGCACTGGAGAATCAAATAAAAGTTAAAAAAAAGCAACATTATACCCATACAAAATTTTTATAATTTTTTTTTACACAAATAGAGCTTTCTTTTAATCACTTTTAATCACTACTGGGTGTTTTATTTTTGCACTATAAATAAAAAAAAGAACAAAAAAAGTTTTTGTTTCTATTATAACATTTTGCAAACAGGTAATTTTTCTCCTTCACTGATGTGTGTTGATGAAGTTGTACTGATAGGCAGCAGTGATAGGCAGCACTGAGGAGCACTGATAGGCAGCACTGATGGGCACTGATAGGCTGCACTGATGAGGTGGCACTGGTGGGCATTGATGATGCTGCACTGATATGCAGCAATGATGGGCACTGATAGGTGGCACTGATGGGCATCCACTGACTGGTGGCGCTGACTACTGGCACTGACTGACAGCCCTGACTGGCAGCACTGACTGATGGCACTGACTGGCGGCACTGATGGGGGGCTCTGATCATCAGGGTACTGATCATCAGTGCCGATCTCCTCTGACAGCTGCCAGTTATTGGCAGTACTTTCCTCACATTGTGGCAGCGTGAGGAAAGTGCTGACAATAACCGGCAACTGTATTTACTCCGTGATCTGCTGTGTCATTGGATACAGCTGATCACGTGGTAAACCGCAACTGTGATTGGCCTTTTACCTCATCACGTGATCAGCTGTGTCCGTAGGACACAGCGATGATGGAGATTGCTGGATGTGTGCCCCTGGGGGTGCGTGGGAGGGTGCGTTCTGGGAGGACGTCATATGATGCCCTTCCAAAACTGGGTAAGCGCACTATAGCATGGTTACCAGGTGGTTAAGCATCTGAATTTGACTTAGTATCTGCCTCTTGTAATATCCTGTACAGCAGCACACAGATTGGGTGGAAAAATACCAGCAACCAATCAACTGTGTTGCAGTGCTCATGTAATGACAAGGAGCATGCCCACAGAAGAAGAGAAGGGAGTACAATAGGGCTGAATAAGGCCTAGTTCACACTGGCATTGAGAGCATGTGTTTGAGGGGTGTTTTTAACTCTCCTAAAATGCCTATGCAAATGGTACTATGGACAGCACACAGTGCTGTTCACATTATCAAAACATGAAGCGTTAGCTTAGCTTTGCTTCAAAATTTAAGAATCATGTCGAGTCAGGAGGAGTTTGAAGCCTTTCAACCCCTCCCAATCATGTCTATGGTGACGCTCCACAAACCCGCTGGCAGGCATTTGTGGTGCAGTTGCAGCACATTAATAACATTACAGTTTATTATAGGCATTTGTGTTGTGGCTTTAATGCTTGTAAAACACTTATAAAATGCTGTAAATCTGCACATAGGGAGTTTGGGTAGCGTTTTTAACTCTTATAAAAAGCCAGTCTAAAGCCCATACTAAAGCTCGTAAACACCAGTCTAATGCCCATACTAAAGCTCGTAAACACCTGTCTAATGCCCATACTAAAGCTCATTACCACCTGTCTAATTCCCATACTAAAGCTCGTAAACACCTGTCTAATGACCATACTAACGCTCTGTTGGTTATGTGTTAGAGAAGACACTGGTAGCTTGTGATGAGGCAGAACAATGTTTTACTTGTGTGGCTTAAGTTGCAAACATACAACATATTTCAGCAGACATCTTGGTTTTTGAAGAGAGGAAGAGAAGAGAGAGAACCAACAAGTTTTACACATATGCACAACTAGTAACCTTAGTGTACAGTGCCATCTACTGGTCAAGTGATATTAACACACAATACTATATAGTACATGCTGTTGTATCTCCAACAAGCTCATTACCACCTGTCTAATGCCCATACTAAAGCTCATTACAGCCTGTCTAGTGCCCATACTAAAGCTCATTAATGCCTGTCTAATGGCCACACTAAAGCTCATTACCGCCTGTCTAGTGCCCATACTAAAGCTCATTAATGCCTGTGTAATGGCCACACTAAAGCTCATTATCGCCTGTCAAACACCTATACTAAAACTATAGCAGCATATGGTAAGAGTTAGAATGTGAACAAGCCCTGTTTGCTGTTTTTTCCTAGTCCGGTCACAGGCTGAGGGCAGGGGGATGACCTGGCTGTACTAAACTGCAGCACAGAAAAATCATGGAAGGTCATAAGCTATCATTACCCACCCATCTGAAACTGAGCATTTCGCCTGGTTCTCTTGCACGCATATTATTCCTCTGGTCAGGTCAATTTTGGAAAATGATAGAAGAAGAGAGCAAAGAGAACAGACAGGTTACGTCATCATTCTACTGCTACTCCTTCATACTAGAAGGCTGGTGGTGGTGAGATGATACAACTGTTTCTGAGAAAGTGGTGTCATCTACCTGACTGTCAATTCTGGCACGATTGTGTAGTTAAACCAGCTCCCTTATGTGACAAACAGAAGATGTAATTGGCGCAAGAGAGGTGGTGGTGGGTATAGAGTTCACACAGAAAGTCTTAGGCGATATAAAAATAGTTCAGTTTTAAAAAATGAAATAAAACAGGAGGTGGGGCATATGATTATATATAGTGTAATGGGAGTACAGGGTGGATTGTGCAGCTTGAGTAGTAAGAGGAGGGTGGAGGGGGGAAGAAGACTTGTAGTACAGACAGTACTGGGTTGGAATAGATGGTATATATATGTGTGTGTATATATATATACAGTCATGGCCGAAATTGTTGGCACCCTTGATATTTCTCCAGGAAATCATGTATTTCTCACGAAACGTATTGCATTAACACATGTTTTGCTATACACATGTTTATTCCCTTTGTGTGTATTGGGACAAAACAAAAAAAGGGAGGAAAGAAAGCAAATTCGACATAATGTCACACAAACCTCCAAAAATGGGCTGGACAAAAGTATTGGCACCCTTTCACAACTGCGGATAAATAAGAATGTTACAAGCATGTGATGCTCCTGTAAACTCACCTGGGGCAAGTAACAGGTGTGGGCAATATAGAAATCACACCTGAAAGCAGATAAAAAGGAGAGACGTTCACTTAACCTTTGCATTGTGTGTCTGTCTGTGCCACACTAAGCATGGACAACAGAAAGAGGAGACGAGAACTGTCTGAGGACCTGAGAACCAAAATTGTGGCAAAATATCAACAATCTCAAGGTTACAAGTCCATCTCCAGAGAACTAGATTTGCCTTTGTCCACAGTGCGCAACATTATCAAGAAGTTTGCAACCCATGGCACTGTAGCTAATCTCCCTGGTCGTGGACGGATGAGGAAAATTGATGAAAGATTGCAACGCAGAATAGTCCGGATGGTGGATAAGCAGCCCCAAACATGTTCCAAAGACATTCAAGCTGTCCTGCAGGCTCAGGGAGCATCAGTGTCAGCGCGAACTATCCGTCGACATTTAAATGAAATGAAACGCTATGGCAGGAGACCCAGGAGGACCCCACTGCTGACACAGAGACATAAAAAAGCAAGACTACAGTTTGCCAAAATGTACTTGAGTAAGCCAAAAGCCTTCTGGGAAAACGTCTTGTGGACAGATGAGACCAAGATAGAGCTTTTCGGTAAAGCACATCATTCTACTGTTTACCGAAAACGGAATGAGGCCTACAAAGAACAAAACACAGTACCTACGGTAAAATATGGTGGAGGTTCAATGATGTTTTGGGGTTGTTTTGCTGCCTCTGGCACTGGGTGCCTTGACTGTGTGCAAGGCATCATGAAATCTGAGGATTACCAAAGGATTTTGGGTCGCACTGTAGGGCCCAGTGTCAGAAAGCTGGGTTTGCGTCCAAGATCCTGGGTCTTCCAGCAGGACAATGACCCCAAACATACGTCAAAAAGCACTCAGAAATGGATGGCAAAGAAGCGCTGGAGAGTTCTGAAGTGGCCAGCAATGAGCCCAGATCTAAATCCCATTGAACACCTGTGGAGAGATCTTAAAATTGCTGTTGGGAAAAGGTGTCCTTCCAATAAGAGAGACCTGGAGCTGTTTGCAAAGGAAGAGTGGTCCAAAATTCCGGGTGAGAGGTGTCAGAAGCTTATTGATGGTTATAGGAAGCGACTGATTTCAGTTATGTTTTCCAAAGGGTGTGCAACCAAATATTAAGTTAAGGGTGCCAATACTTTTGTCCAGCCCATTTTTGGGGTTTTGTGTGACATTATGTCATATTTGCTTTTCTGCCTCTGTTTTATATTTGTTCCAATACATACAAAGGGAATAAACATGTGTATAGCAAAACATGTGTTAATGCAATACCTTTTTTGTGTGAAATACTTGATTTTCAGGAAAAATATCAAGGGTGCCAACAATTTCGGCCATGACTGTATATATATATATATATATATATATATATATACAAAGCTGCAATGTAGACACCGTCGTGAGGCTTGCACTCTCTAGAGTAAACCGGACTCTGTAGTAGAGGAGTAGAGGAAAGAGAGAGGTGCGCCAGACTAAGTGCAGTAAATTCATAACAGTTTATTGCACACAAGATATTAAAAACTCACAGGATGTGGGTAAATATCAGGCATCAGGTATAAGAAGGAGGACGTCATCTGAGCTGCACATCACTGGCGGATGGCTGCAGTGCCAGGGTATTCACAATGGCTGGCGCTCTAGGCGGGTCCCACAGGAAGGAACGAGGACGGCAGGCGCAGTAGTCGCGGTGCAGGGAAGAACCGTGCTCAGGGAGGGCGCTGCTGGTCTCTCACATCAGCGTGGGTGATGGGGCCAGCTTGAGGCGCATCCAAGATGGCCACCAAGCGGAAGTGACGTCAGGACGTTGCTGGGAGTCGTCCAAGGGGGCGGTGATGCGTTTCAAGGCAACCAGCCTTTTCATCAGACCTCTCACTCTGCCTGATATTTACCCACGTCCCGTGAGTTTTTAATATCTTGTGTGCAATAAACTGTTATGAATTTACTGCACTTAGTCTGGCGCACCTCTCTCTTTCCTCTACTCCCTTATGTGCATCTGTATATTTTACAGTTTGCCTTCACTTCACCTTTAACACCTCGCTAGGAAGTTATGGGGAGTAGTCCCAGCTCTTGTGTATGCTCTTGATAGTAGCTGTGTTTAACCCTACACTGACCAGTTATGGAAAGCAAATCAATATAGCAAAATGTATGGCCAATATATGGTCAGGTACCTACCTGGAAGGAATAACAGTGTGCATAATTAGGGGTGTTTATCGTATCTTCAGCTACTTGATAAATGGCGTCATTTTTCTTTAGTTCCATTTTCAGTTTGATCTCCCCCTGCAGGTGGAGAATGAGAACACATGCTCTCTCTTGTGAAGGATAGAGCATCTGAGCTGGAAGGGTGACCATATAATAACTGTAAAGGAATGAGATAACCAGAAGTGTTATAGATACATTGTAAGGTGGTATTTTGCATTAAAAAAAAATGACAATATAAAAAAATACAACTTAAATCTAAAAACATTTTAGATTTGTCCCTAAAGAGCACCATCAAACAACTATGTTATGAAGCATCATATAGGATTGCAGTTTACCTTAGTAATGAATGCATAAAGCTGAAACTGAAATTTTTATATACATTTTGTAAACTAAAATGGTCATAACGAAAACCTTAGGACATACATGGCGACTTGCATTGAACACACCCCTAAAATGCTAGCAGACTGCACATCTATAGCTTCATGGCTCTGGTTCACAATAGGGTTGCCACCTTTTTTTCAAGCCAATCCCAAACACTTCAGTGGTGCATATCAGTTTTTCTTTTGTAGTATACACTGTAGGACTGTAAAGGACCAGGGACACCTTTGGGTGCAGCCATGGCGAACAGTGGGTGTGGCCAAATTGTGTAAACAAAGGGAGGGGCTAAAAGGAGCATGGGTAACCACTTGCTTTCTTGAGGATTTACCCCCCTTCCTGACTTTTTGCGTTACAGTGCTGTGGTATTTTAACTGACAATTGCACGGTCATGCAACTGTACACCCAAATGAAATCAATGTCCTTTTTTCCCCACAAAATGTTTTTTTTTTGCTGGTATTTTATCGCCTGTGCCGTTTTTATTTTTTGCGCTATAAAAAAAAAAACCGACAATTTTGAGAAAAAAAACAATATTTTTGATTTTTTGCTATTAAACATGTTTAGTAAAAAAAATTTAAAAATCAAGTTTCGTCATAAATTTGGTATAGATAATGGGATTTTTTTTTCTACTAGTAATGGCGGTGATCAGCGACTTTTATTGGGACTGCGAAGGACATTCTGACACTTGGGTGGGGAGCTAACTTGGTGTCACTGACACCCCAGTGACACCAATAACGTTATCAGTGCTAAAAGCACTGACGCTGTACTAATGACACTGGGCAGGAAGGGGTTAATGTGAGGGGTGATCAAAGGGTTAACTGTGTGCTGGGAGTGTTTTACTAGGGGGCGGCGGGTGTGTTCTTCACTGTAAGCACACTGATGTGGATGGCTGTACTGGTCACAGCCATCCCGAGCAGTGTGCTGGAACTGACAGGGAGGAAGATTGTTTGAAAACAAAACAATCTTCCTCCCCATCGGAGATGCTCGGTAAGCACCGTGCACCAACGGGTAATTGGCATCCACGGCCGCTAATGGTGGCGCAGGTAGGGCATGCACCCCTACCCAGAAATGCAGAATGATGTATATATACATGATCCTGTGCACAGGTGACGCCCTGTAGCAGTATATCTGCTATAGGGCGGTCCTTAAAGTGGAGCTCCACTTAAAAGGGGAAGTTCCACTTTAAGCCTTTGTCCCCCTGCTCCCCATTAAGGACAGGCACCTAGGCAATAGGAAGCGAAAGTTGTCCTCCCTCCCCATAGTCTTTTGGGACATATGACAGGTTCCAGAATACTATGGGGCCATTCACAAAGCACAGCGCTTCTTGTGCATGCGCAGTGGGCATGTGGCTGTGAAGCCGCAAGCTGTCACAGCTGGGGGCCCACACTGAAGATGCCGGCACCAGGGAGAGAAGACTGCCGGTGAAACAAGCGGTGGTGAAGACACCGCTGGACCGAGGAACAGGTAATTGGCTGTGTTTTAAAAGTCAGCAGCTACAGTGGAACTCCACTTTAAGAGGTTAAAAACTGGGTACTTCATGTTTTTGCACACTTTTAAAGGGTGTCTTGACTGAAAAAAGGGTTGAAAACGCTGGGATAAAGGCTGTATTTACACTAGAGCGGACAGCTGCCGAAGCGCTTTACCTGCCTGGCAGCTGTCTACTCCTGGATGCAGTAGGGGCAGTGTGGTGTGCGATTCAGTGTATTACATGGCTTCCTTTTTTTTTGCTTTGGACAAACTTTATTTAAAGTGTACAAATGTACACTTCTTTCATGGGGCTGTACATTATCGTGATGTGCTGCAATAGAGTGCCATGCAATTCTGTACAGTGCATTTTATTGCAGCACAGTTCCAGGCTGTGTTGCAGTGAGAATGGTACACACAAGAAACAATTGTTTTCTGTGTACAGTAAAACGTCTCTCACCACACATTGCGTAAATTAACCTTTACACTGCATCACAAGGAAAATGCGCTTGTCGAGTCACCCTGTGTAGGTGATTCAGTAAACTCAGAGAGTCCGTGCCAGGATCTTCTTACAAGTATTCAAAATAGTTGGAGAGGTACTGTATATCTAAATGTGGACAGTTTCTCCAAAATATTTGAGTTACCCTCTCAATTTGTAAATAAAGATCTGAAATAACTTAGAGTATCTTGGCGCGTGGTGGAAGCGGTGGGTGGTAGTGGGGGGCCCCAGGTCAACTTCTGCATCGGGGCCCACAAGCATCAAGTTACACCTCTGCTAGCAGGTAGATTATCTTTTTATGTCTGTTCTGTGAGTACACTGACTGCAGAGCACGCACATTTTACTGCACAATCATAGCCCACTCCTAGCATCTATATGATATGGAAATGGATGCAGGAATTCTGTAATTCCAGCAGGCATGCACATGATTTATACTGGGAATGGCCGAACAACAACAGGCAAAGAAACAGAAACATAGAAGGGTGATGGCAGAAAAGAAAACAAACAGTCCATCAAGCCTGCCCTTTTTTTGAACTTACATATGATTTTTTTTTGTGATTTTATGTTTGTGCCAACCATGTCTGAGGCTAGGTTCACACCTATGCATTTTTTTACTGTGGGCTCCGTTTTGTAGAAACGCAGTGCAAACCATTTAACATGATTTGCTATGAGTCATGTTCACCAGTATGCGTTTCTTTTGGGTGTGTTAATAAGAAAGGCTCAGGGATTTCTTTCCTTGCAGCATTTTTGGTCCAATAGACTTCAATGCTGCTGCATTTGTCCTGTGTTTTGCACATGTTTTTGACATGTTTTGTGGCTCACGTTTTTTTTAGAAACACCTCCTCTTGACAACCGACTTCCCATGCTGCTCTGCAAAAGAGGAAATTGGATCCAACACAGCAGCAAAGGTGATGAAAACTGAGATGCCAATACAGCTGGTGAGGCCATGCATTTATCTTCATCTTGATCCAGCTGACCCAGACCACAACAGCAAGGCAAAGCAGCAGGATGGCATGAAATTGCCAAAGAAATGTATGCAAAATAGGATTCCTTCACTGTGAGATAGAAAGAAAACAAAAGTGAGTACTATGGATGTCACCGAAAAGAAGGAAAAATGTCCTGCTCTCAAAAGATCAGATTTGACATATGTGGAAGAATATGCCATTTTCGAGCATCCTCTTGCTTGTGGGATATGCATATAAGAAAAAAAAAAACAGGGAAATCTAGGGTGACCTATTGGTGTATACAGTATATAAATAGAACAGATCAAAGAGTACAGATTGATATATATATAAAATACATCACATTTTTTTATTCAAACAAGATATAAAAATGAATTCTGATACAAAGATGATAATATAGGAGTTACATTTGTTCAGAGCAAAAAAAAATACACATTTCGTGGTAACAACCACTTTTATGCTCAAGTGTGCCAAATAGAATCAATTTACATGCATGTATACAAATCATGAATACTTCAAACTGGCCCATGAAGGGAACAAAATTAACACACCACCCAAAAATAAATGGGGGGGGGGGCAGAACACTTACAAAAACAATATGACGACTCTCCAGATATAATCACCTCTATCCAAACCAAGGGGAGGCTTATGAGAGAGGCTAAAGATGGGTACTCATAGATACCATATCAACAAGTCCAGAGCGCCAACGTGTAAATAGTCTGCAAAGATTGAACGTGCCAAATAAAACCATCAAATGGACGCCAAGTCTAGATAGATAATATCCCCCAGACCACATCATACTTACACATATTCAGTAGCATGACTAAAACCCATAAAAGGGAAGTCAGAACCATACAAATGTGTTACATCAAACAACCATGTCTCTGCTAAGGATGAAAAAATTAGTGTATAGCTCCAGTAAAATAGCCCAACAGGGAGGCAAGCCTCAATCCAAATATGAAATGGATGTGTGATTTAGAGCAGCCTTTTTAACAAAGATAAAACAAGACATAAGAAATGGAGCAGTCAGTACTACACAGTAATATTCAACTAAGAATCCAAGACTATATATCAATGTAGGATACTTGCCAGTACCGAAATATAATAGCAGGCGAAAAACAGCTATAATTCCAATATATGTGCTATCACAGATGGAAAAGAGAGTATGCTGGCTAGAAACCTATCCTTATAGTCCCTGTGCCTCCCAAGGACCTGCCTCAAATTCTCCAGCCCACCACTAAATTAATCAGTGGCCATAGCAGGGGGTGTGGAGAAGGGTGGTCCTTTCCCCCATGGAGAGCCTTACAGAAGGTGGTATCAATATCAATGATAAAAATACTAAATTATTACCATGTGTATTGTTATGATCAGCAGCCCATGTGGACCAAACAAAGTAAAAAACTAAAATGGACCCCACGTCAGAAATTGTCACTTTGCCGATACACAATGATGTCATGGTGCATGAGCACTACATCGCGCATGCTCAAAAATAAATACAGCTAAAAATGTTTTTAAAAGCCTACATTGAACAGAGCAAAAATCTAGAGGACAAAAACAAAAAGGCCAAACCTATGCATATTAGCAAAGAGTACAATCTGGCCACCAAAAGCTTACAAAGTCAGGGGGACATGATCCGAACGGAAGTAAGTGATCCTAGATGACCTATAACAACAGACGGAAGCTGATAATCAACTCCCAAAACTAGACAACAATAATTAAGTAAATAATATATGGGGAAAAAAAGGAGGTGGGGGGGAGAACACAAAATTAGTCAGGGATTGGTGTACAGCATCTTGAACCCATAGAGCTCGCAATCTAAACAAATACAGCAATAAAAAACGTTTAACATAATGTATAATGAGTTAATTATCGCAAAGCTAGAGGTACAAGGATATTTTAAGCAACTTCAAAAAGTCGAATACAGACCAAGACATTAAGTCTGTCAAAAATTAAGCAAAGCTTATGGAATCATTTAGTCCAGGGGGGCAGCAAAATTCAATCTATAAATCCACCCTGCCTCAATTTGCAGAATACGCTGATCAAAATCCCCCCCACAAATGTAGGGGTGCAGTCGAGCTACAGCAAAAAATTGCAATGATTCAGTTTGGTAAGCATGTCGTTCAGCAAAATGTCATCCAATAGGACTTTCCAAATTTCCTTCCTTAATGTCTTTTACATGATCTTTAATGTGCTGCCAAGTATGCTATCTCTGTTTTTTTTTTTCTTATATGTATATTCCTTTTTAGGGTGATGACCTCTTGGTGTATAAATTTTTTTACCTCACTGCTGCACATGCAGCCTCACCATATATAGTTGGATATTACTGTGCATTACTGACTGCTCCATTTCTTGTGTCTTGCTTTATCTTTATTAGAAAGTCTATTCTAAATCACACATTCATTTCATATTTGGATTGAGGCTTGCCTCCCTGTTGTGCTAATTTACTGGAGCTATATACTCATTTTTTTCATCCTGAGCAGAGACATGGTTGTTTGATGTAACACATTTGTATGCTTCTGACTTCCCTTTTATGGGTTTTAGTCATGCTACTGAATATGTGTAAGTATGATGTGGTCTGGGGGATATTATCTATCCAGACTTGGCGTCCATTTGATGGTTTTACTGACACGTTCAGCATTTCAGACTATTTACACGTTGGCGCGCTGGACTTGTTGATATGGTATCTATGAGTATCCATCTTTAGCCTCTCTCACAAGCCTTCCCTTGGTTCGGATGAAGGTGATTATATCCTGAGAGTCGTCATATTGTTTTTGTAAGTGTTCTGGTCCCCCCCCCCTTTTTTTTGGGTTGTGTGTTCATTTTGTTCCATTTCTTGGACAGTTTTGAAGTATTCATGATTTGTACTCATGCATGTAAATTGATTCTATATATATATATATATATATATATATATATATATATATATACAGTGTATATATATATATATATATATATATATATATATATTGTATTCATAGAGCTATTTGGCACATTTGAGCATAAAAGTCTGAAGAAGCGGTTGTTACTGTGAAATGCGTAATTTTTTAGTTCTCAAACAATTTAACTCATATATTATTATCTTTCTATCTGAATTCGTTTTTATATCTTGCTTGAATAAAAATTGTAATGTATTTTATATAACAATCTGTATCTTTGATCTATTCTCTATATATATACAACGATAGGTCACCCTAGATTTCCCTGTTTTTTTTTCCTTATACTGTATGCATATTTAATTTTATGGTGGTGACCTCTTGGTGTATATACAGTATGTATATATTTTTTAACTCACTGCTGAACATGTGGCCTCACCACATATATATATTTTGCTAACTCTTGCATGTGAGATTTGCGCAGTACTCCAGACCATGGACTTATGTCGGTTATATGCCTGTGTCTGTTTGGTGTTTGTGAGTATACATCTGCTACATTTTATAAAGTTTGTATTGAGGTAATGCGCAAGGCTGGTGCGCCCCTTCTTTTTTCTTGTTTTATAGTATTATTGATGAATCTGACAAATCTCTATTCTGTTGATTGATGGTGCTGCATAGATATACACTCACTGGCCACTTTATTTGGTATACATGTTTAATTGCTAGGTAACACAAATTACTAATCAGCCAATCACATGGCAGCAACTCAGTGCATTTAGGCATCTAGACTTGGTGATGATGACTTGCTGAAGTTCAATCTCAAAGGGGATTTAAATGATTTTGAACATGGCATGGTTGTTGGTGCCAGATGGGCTGATAGAGTATTTAAAAAAACTGCTGATCTACTAGGATTTTCACGCACAACCATCTCTAGGGTTTACAGAGAATGGCCTAAAAAAGAGAAAATATCCAGTGAGTGACAGTTGTGTGGATGCCTTGTTGATGACACAGGTCAGAGGAGGATATGCAGATTAGCTCGAGATGATAGAAAGGCAAAAGTAACTCAAATACTACTTGTTACAACCAAGGTATGCAGAATACCATCTCTGAATGCACAACACGGGTGCCACTCGTGTCAGCTAAGAACAGGAAATGGAGGCTACAATTTGTACAGGCTCACCTATTTGACAGTAGAAGATTGGACAAAAACTTTCCTGGTCTGATGAGTCTCGATTTCAGCTGCCACATTCAGATGGTAGGGTCGTAATTTAGCATAAACAGCATGAAAGCATGGATCCATCCTGCCTTGTACGGTTCATGGATATTCAGCCGGCAAATCTGCAGCAACTGCATGATGCTATCATGTCAACGTGGACCAAAATCTCTGAGGAATGTTTCCAATGTTTCACTTGTTGCTAACAAGTGACAATAGGAGGCGAATGATATGTTGCAGTGTGAATAAGCCCAAAATCTTTATTTATTTTCAGTTCCTCTTCTTTTTTTTTTACATCAGCCAAAAAAAAAATACACACAACTCAAAAATATGCAGAATTTTTTTATTAGCTTAATTGCAAGTGAAAAAAGACAAAATATAATTTTATAACCATAAGAACTACAAAATAGAACAAGAACAATGATAATGTAGATTTGATTGCTTGGATACCATTCCGCATATTTAGCTGGATGGGAGTGCGTAATAAACAATTTGTTCACCAGAATGTCAATAGCACACTCCACAACCCTATGGGCTCTAGTAAGGCAGTAATTAAACACCCTCCTCTAAACATCCGAGGAGTGACTTGGCAAGGGCCTCAGTAGATGTTCACTGAGAGTGAAAGCCTCATCACCGACAAAAACGTAAAGTAGAGTCGGACCCCTTGTTCCTGGTAGCGGACTATTCGGTGGCAGGCCCAGTTCATTGTTTTGTAGCATCTGGCCAAATGTGTATGTAAAAATACTTGAATCTGAGCTGCTCCCATACGACCCAATGTCTATGTGGGTGAATCTATAATTGGCATCTGCCACGGCAAATAGAACAAAGGAAAAATATTTTTGTAGTTATAAAAATTACTGCCTTTTGGCTTTTGTTTCTCCACTTTGTGTCATACCAATACAAACAAAAGAAATAAACATGATAATGCTTAAACATTTGTATTTGCAACAATTTTCTGGACGAAGTGGTGCATTATCTGACAGAAATGCAGGTGTGCCAATATTTTTGGCCATGACTGTACACCTCGGAGGGCAGGAGCATCAAAGAGGATGACTGCATCAGAGTGATAAGATGATGAAGACATCAACTTAGCCCCAGCAGCCAACACCTCAGGCCTTTTATACAGCATACCAACCTGCAAGTGTGTACAATTTGTGTGGCCCAATTATGAACCTCCACAGCATGCATTTCATGCTCCACCAACAATTTATTTACCTGCCACTGCTAATCCACGCTACCAAGAACCTGCTCCTCGCTTTCATGAGCCACAGCCGCATTGCCATGACCGTCATGCTGCCACTCAAGATGAAAGGGTCTATCAATGTCTGTAGATAGGGACAATACAAAAGTTGCTAAAATTGCAAACACATATGTTGGCAAAAATGCAATTTTTTGGTTATTTACTAAAAACAAAGGTCTTGCCATTATGCATCTACTGCTTGTGGACAAAATAGCAATTTTTTGGTTATTTATTAAAAAAAAAAAGTAAAAAAAAAATCCAAAAATAGTTGCATTTTTATAATAAAAGTTTTTTTTTTTAAATAAAGCTTTTTTGTCAAATTACAGTGTCATTATTGAACAGTTTATAGTGTATATACTTACTGTAATGTGATCATTAGATGTTTCACAGGTGATATGGACTCCCAAAAGAATGTGCTTTGGTGCTCCAGCTTGCTGCTCATGAGACCCAGCAATTCATCAAAGCTTAAAAAAAAAGGGGGGGGTGGTGGTTAGTGGTTCAAAACCACATAACAAAATGAAAGGGAGAATTTGCGATAAACATATAAGACTTTTGCTCACCTTTTTGTGGGTATCTGTGTATATAAAAGTAATTTTTCCTCATGGCCACGGAGATAATTTTAAATGACCCGAAATTGGCCCCGCTGCTGCCTATTAGTGATGGCTGGATGGACCCAGATTCTTTGTCTTCTCTGCTGCTCCTCTTCTTCCACCTCCTCTTGCATTACTGTATTGGTCACAGTGGCAATTTCCAGAAACGAGAAATAGCAGCCATGGTATTAATCCCCCTCCCCGCAGCAAGGAGGGGTGGATTGTTGGGGGGCCGTGTGTATATGAATGGTAAAACCTGGATTTGGACGGGTGGGGGGTGGCAGACTAAACTTTTTGGACAGGGCACCACATAACCTCAGTCTGTTTCAATGTATCATAACATATATATGCAGCGCTATATAAGATGATGATGAATATATACATAAATCAGCTGCTTAATAATATCATAAGCAATAAATGGTGAAAAAGAGTGCTTCAGGGTGCTAAAAACAGTAATGTGAATAACGTCCAGGTGTGACGTAATAAAGTTGTGTAAATCAAATAATTGCAAGTGCAATAACAATATAAAGGTGAAACTTTGTGACACCAGTGGCTGGAAATAAGTGTAGATTGCACTAACCAGAATGAGCATTTGAGTATATCAAAACCAACTCCTGGTCATCTGGATCTGGGAAATGGAACACTGGGGGTCATCTGGCAAACATCAGCAAGACAGGTACCACACCGCATACATCTCCAGGCTCCAGGAACATACTCTCCATCCAGCAGGGGGAACCACTCATGAAGATAGATGTAGAGAAACAAGGATTCACCTTAGGGGGGGCTCGTAACAAACAAGCCAGAGAAAAGAACCTCCAATAATGTAGTACTTTATTAGGAGATGGAACAATACATCAGATAAGGCGATATGAACTCACATCTAGCAATGACTGAATCCAAAATGGCCACCGGCCATCCACATGGGCCGTACGGAGTGACGTCACCAAGTAGGGCACCTCCCTAATGCGTTTCGTGCGCGTGCACGTTATCAAAGTACATGTACATGACAAGTGTCGGCTGCAGTTTGACAGGTGGTTACAACACCAGATAGTTTCCTCCAGGTCCTGTGTGCAAGACCATTCTGATTATAAGTGATTGTGGATGACGCACATGTTTTATATGCCCTCTACGTAAGGACAAAAGATATGGTTCTGAAGCCAGTTTCAGTTTATTTCACCTAAAATACAAGAGAAGCGCTGGCTGAGTCATCCTGATAGTTGCACGGCCATAGAAAAGTGATTATAGCTGATTGTCCTAGAGTGCGTCTGTTACGGTGTTATAGTAATTACAGCATGACATCACCGTCACCACATTACATATCTCACTCTGCTATTGACCCACTTCAAATCACCTAGCCAAGGGGGGATCAGTGACGTTGTCTGGATTGCTAAAGAATTTATGTTTAAAATGTTCAGAAATGCTGGATGTCTCACTAAGTGGCCTTTGAGTTTTTCCAAGCCGTAGGACTACAAGTATCAGCAAAACAAACTGTAAGATACTGAACACCTTTTGTTTTGATGCACCTGAGATGTATTCATCTGATTTAAAATGAGCATTCAGTTGGACATGCAAGTGGTTGTAAACCTCAGACATGAAATATGAACAAAGCATATCCCTCTAGAGCAGCGGTTCTCAACCTGGGGGTCGCGACCCCTTTGGGGGTCGAACGACCATTTCACAGGGGTCGCCTAAGACCATCGGAAAACACATATTTCCGATGGTCTTAGGAACCGAGACACCGCTCCTGTCTCAGGCGATCTGTGGGCGGCATGATATGCTGCCCCTGTAACCTGGCCACACCTCCGGGATCACTCAACAGCTCCGCCTCCTCGCCGCTGATTGGCCACCGGAACTGTAGCTCAGGAGAGGCACACAGGCGGCCAATCACCGGCGAGGAGGTGGAGCTTGGAGAGGAGGAGCCGAGCGGCAGCGCGCGGAGATCGAAGAAGATCGAGGGAGCTGCAGGAGCGAGTGAAGAGAGAGGCCAGAGAAGGAAGACAGCTGACAGGTAAGTGCAAATTTTGCTGCTGCAGCCAGGTATGCAGGCTGTAGATGGCAGAGGGAGAGAGCGAGCCCAGGCTGGAGCAGGAGTCAGCAAGGTAAGTATCATTGGTGTCAGTGGAAGGGATAGTGCCCCATCATTTGTGTCACTAATACCAACGACGGGGCACTATTCCTCCCCCCACTGACACCAACGATGGGGCACTATTCCTCCCCCCACTGACACCAACGATGTGGCACTATTCCTCCCACTGACACCAACGATGGGGCACTATTCCTCCCACTGACACCAATGATGGGGCACTATTCCTCCCCCCACTGACACCACTGATACCAACGATGGGGCACTATTCCTCCCACTGCAAAATTACAGTTATGAAGTAGCAACGAAAATAATTTTATGGTTGGGGGTCACCACAACATGAGGAACTGTATTAAGGGGTCGCGGCATTAGAAAGGTTGAGAACCACTGATCTAGAGTGTGTCTGTATAAAGAGCACTAATGCAGGCCATAGACGGGTCGAGTCAGCAAGGTAAGTATCATTGGTGTCAGTGGAAGGGATAGTGCCCCATCATTTGTGTCACTAATACCAACGATGGGGCACTATTCCTCCCCCCACTGACACCAACGATGGGGCACTATTCCTCCCCCCACTGACACCAACGATGTGACACTATTCCTCCCACTGACACCAACGATGGGGCACTATTCCTCCCACTAACACCAATGATGGGGCACTATTCCTCCCCCCACTGACACCAACGATGGGGCACTATTCCTCCCCCCACTGACACCAACGATGGGGCACTATTCCTCCCACTGACACCATAGATGGGGCACTATTCCTCCCACTGACACCAATGATGGGGCACTATTCCTCCCACTGATACCAATGATGGGGCACTATTCCTCCCACTGACACCAATGATGGGGCACTATTCCTCCCACTGACACCAAGAATGGGGCACTATTCCTCCCACTGACACCAATGATGAGGCACTATTCCTCCCACTGACACCAATGATGGGACACTATTCCTCCCACTGACACCAATGATGGGGCACTATTCCTCCCACTGACACCAATGATGAGGCACTATTCCTCCCCCCACTGACACCAACGATGGGGCACTATTCCTCCCCCCACTGACACCAATGATGGGGCACTATTCCTCCCACTGACACCAATGATGGGGCACTATTCCTCCCACTGACACCAAGAATGGGGCACTATTCCTCCCACTGACGCCAATGATGAGGCACTATTCCTCCCACTGACACCAATGATGGGACACTATTCCTCCCACTGACACCAATGATGGGGCACTATTCCTCCCACTGACACCAATGATGAGGCACTATTCCTCCCAATGACACCCACAATGGGGCACTATTCCTCCCACTGACACCCACAATGGGGCACTATTCCTCCCACTGACACCAATGATGGGGCACTATTCCTCCCACTGACACCAATGATGGGGCACTATTCCTCCCACTGACACCAATGATGAGGCACTATTCCTCCCAATGACACCCACGATGGGGCACTATTCCTCCCACTGACACCCACAATGGGGCACTATTCCTCCCACTGACACCCACAATGGGGCACTATTCCTCCCACTGACACCCACGATGGGGCACTATTCCTCCCACTGACACCCACGATGGGGCACTATTCCTCCCACTGACACCCACGATGGGGCACTATTCCTCCCACTGACACCCACGATGGGGCACTATTCCTTCCACTGACACCCACGATGGGGCACTATTCCTCCCACTGACACACACGATGGGGCACTATTCCTCCCACTGACACCCACGATGGGGCACTATTCCTCCCACTGACACCCACGATGGGGCACTATTCCTCCCACTGACACCCACGATGGGGCACTATTCCTCCCACTGACACCCACGATGGGGCACTATTCCTCCCACTGACACCAATGATTGGGCACTATTCCTCCCACTGACGCCAATGATTGGGCACTATTCCTCTCACTGACACCAATGATTGGGCACTATTCCTCCCACTGATGCCAATGATTGTACACTATTCCTCCCACTGACGCCAATGATGGGGCACTATTCCTCCCACTGATACCAATGATGGGATACTATTCCTCCCACTGACACCAATGATGGGGCACTATTCCTCCCACTGACGCCAATGATTGTACACTACTCCTCCCACTGATGTCAATGATGGGGCACTATTCCCCCCACTGACGCCAATGATGGGGCACTATTCCTCCCACTGATACCAATGATGGGGCACTATTCCTCCCACTGACACCAATGATGGGGCACTATTCCCCCCACTGACGCCAATGATGGGGCACTATTCCTCCCACTGATACCAATGATGGGACACTATTCCTCCCACTAATGCCAATGATGGGACACTATTCCTCCCACTAATGCCAATGATGGGGCACTATTCCTCCCACTAATGCCAATGATGGGGCACTATTCCTCCCACTGATACCAATGATGGGGCACTATTCCTCCCACTGACACCAACGATGGGACACTATTCCTCCCACTGACACCCACGATGGGGCACTATTCATCCCACTGATACCAACGATGGGGCACTATTCCTCCCACTGACACCCACGATGGGGCACTATTCCTCCCACTGACACCCACGATGGGGAACTATTCCTCCCACTGACACCCACGATGGGGCACTATTCCTCCCACTGACACCCACGATGGGGCACTATTCCTTCCACTGACACCCACGATGGGGCACTATTCCTCCCACTAACACCAATGATGGGGCACTATTCCTCCCCCCACTGACACCAACGATGGGGCACTATTCCTCCCCCCACTGACACCAACGATGGGGCACTATTCCTCCCACTGACACCATAGATGGGGCACTATTCCTCCCACTGACACCAATGATGGGGCACTATTCCTTCCACTGACACCAATGATGGGGCACTATTCCTCCCACTGACACCAATGATGGGGCACTATTCCTCCCACTGACACCAAGAATGGGGCACTATTCCTCCCACTGACACCAATGATGAGGCACTATTCCTCCCACTGACACCAATGATGGGACACTATTCCTCCCACTGACACCAATGATGGGGCACTATTCCTCCCACTGACACCAATGATGAGGCACTATTCCTCCCAATGACACCCACAATGGGGCACTATTCCTCCCACTGACACCCACAATGGGGCACTATTCCTCCCACTGACACCCACAATGGGGCACTATTCCTCCCACTGACACCAATGATGGGGCACTATTCCTCCCACTGACACCAATGATGGGGCACTATTCCTCCCACTGACACCAATGATGAGGCACTATTCCTCCCAATGACACCCACGGTGGGGCACTATTCCTCCCACTGACACCCACAATGGGGCACTATTCCTCCCACTGACACCCACAATGGGGCACTATTCCTCCCACTGACACCCACGATGGGGCACTATTCCTCCCACTGACACCCACGATGGGGCACTATTCCTCCCACTGACACCCACGATGGGGCACTATTCCTCCCACTGACACCCACGATGGGGCACTATTCCTCCCACTGACACCCACGATGGGGCACTATTCCTCCCACTGACACCAATGATTGGGCACTATTCCTCCCACTGACGCCAATGATTGGGCACTATTCCTCTCACTGACACCAATGATTGGGCACTATTCCTCCCACTGATGCCAATGATTGTACACTATTCCTCCCACTGACGCCAATGATGGGGCACTATTCCTCCCACTGATACCAATGATGGGATACTATTCCTCCCACTGATACCAATGATGGGGCACTATTCCTCCCACTGACGCCAATGATTGTACACTACTCCTCCCACTGATGTCAATGATGGGGCACTATTCCCCCCACTGACGCCAATGATGGGGCACTATTCCTCCCACTGATACCAATGATGGGGCACTATTCCTCCCACTGACACCAATGATGGGGCACTATTCCCCCCACTGACGCCAATGATGGGGCACTATTCCTCCCACTGATACCAATGATGGGACACTATTCCTCCCACTAATGCCAATGATGGGGCACTATTCCTCCCACTAATGCCAATGATGGGGCACTATTCCTCCCACTGATACCAATGATGGGGCACTATTCCTCCCACTGACACCAACGATGGGACACTATTCCTCCCACTGACACCAACGATGGGGCACTATTCATCCCACTGATACCAACGATGGGGCACTATTCCTCCCACTGCAAAATTACAGTTATGAAGTAGCAACGAAAATAATTTTATGGTTGGGGGTCACCACAACATGAGGAACTGTATTAAGGGGTCGCGGCATTAGAAAGGTTGAGAACCACTGCTCTAGAGTGTGTCTGTATAAAGAGCACTAATGCAGGCCATAGACGGGTCGAAAACCGGCCGTCTTTTAAAAAAAAAAAGTAAAATCGGTCGTTCATAGGCCGACGTTACCGACAACGGTAAAAAAAACGTCCAATTTTCATCCCGTCTACGGCTGGCATTTAATTACTTCTGTCCCTGCAGAGAGCTCCGCTATTATATTTGACATAAATTCCAGTCTGCTATTATATTTGAAATGAAAAAGTATTGCGGTTGCAACAATGTATCTATTTGTATCCATTTTGGATACAAATGTTTTTATTCGTATACAAATAGATACATTGTTGCAACCGCAATACTTTTTCATTTCAAATATAATAGCAGACTGGAATTCTTTTTCTTCTTCTTTTTCTTCTTCTTGCAGGTCACGGCTCATGCGCAGATTTTTTATCGGTAAAAAGATCGGCCGATTAGCCCATCATTGCCGGGAAAATCGGCAGATTTTTTTTCCAACTTCACCGATAAAAAAAGTGCCAAAACCCCGAAAAACGGCTGACCAATTAACCCATAATGGTGCGAAAAGCGGCTGATTTTTTTTCGGCTGAAAAATCATCCGATTTTCTACCCGTCTATGGCACGCATAAGTGTCATTTCTGTCCACTGCTCCATTCCTCTGCTATCAGCATGAACCACTTCTGACAAGTTTTACTGACACCAAAAGCAAAATGGTGACAGGGGAGGCAGCACACAGCATGTGATTGACAGCCTCAGCTCTGTTCCTGTGTGCTATGTGGAAGGGGTGTGTCTCTTCCCTCCAATGAGCTCTAACAGCTCTCCTCACTGATGTAACTTCAGCTCCCCGCCCCCTGCATTTCAGAGCTGTGAGATCCTGTGTACATTCTGCACTTTGCATTGATGTAGAGGAGAGACGGATGTAGATAAACAGGTACAACTTATGTTGGAGGATTTGTTTCATCTCTGTGTATCACCTGAGGTCAGTCACTTCACTGGGTATATGTAAGGCTTTACAACCACTTTAATGCCCATTTACAGCACTGGGCAGGTGCTAAGGTACACACACCAATGTGTGCATTGTGCATACATTATTACTATCATCTACATTATCATCTACTAAGCAACTTATTCACTCCTTTGTTATATCTCGCCTTGACTATTGTAACTCCCTCCTCATTGGCCTACCTAATCGCAGGCTATCCCCTCTCCAGTTTATCATGTATGCTGCTGCCAAACTCATCCACCTTACTAATGTTCCATTTCTCCCATCCCTCTCTGCCAATCCCTCCACTGGGTTTCCATTGCCCAATGGATAAAATTCAAAACATTAACAATAACATATAAAGCCATTTATAACTCTGCCCCAAATTACATCACCGATCTTGTCTTCAAAAATCACCCAAACCGTCCTCTCTGCTCCTCCCACGATCTCCTGCTCTCTAGCTCCCTTGTCTCCTCCTCCCATGCTCATCTCCAGGACTTCTACAGAGGCTCCCATCCTCTGGAACTCTCTACCCCAATCTATCAAACTATCGCCTACTCTGCACACTTTTAGGCGATCTCTGAATACCTATCTCTTCAGGGAAGCCTATCCTGCCTTCAGCTAATAACGGAATCTTCTAATCAATTCATCCCCCACAGTTATTACCTTTTGTACCACTAGCCCCTTCCTCTTAGATTGTAAGCTCCAAGGATCAGGGCCCTCTTAACCCTCTTGTATTGAACTGTATTGTTGCTGTATTGTCTCCCTTTATATTGTAAAGCACTGTGTAAATTGTTGGCGCTATATAAACCCTGTGTAATAATAATAATAATAATAGGTGTCACTCAGGGAATCAGGAAGTAAAAATGCTATTTGGTGTCCTGTGACATCAAACATGTGTCTTTTTCTTATTGGCCAACCCCAGAAAAAAAAAAAACCCAAAAAACGCAAAATGCATCCACCACCACCCATTGTTCTCTATGGGGAGACAGATGTGTCTGTTTACACCTGCCTAAATCTGATCTGATAAAAATAGACGGATCATATAGCAGTCAGATGTAAACAGACAGGCGGTCCGTTTACAATTCACTGCCTCATAGAGAACAGCGGGCTGTGCAAAGTGGACACGGGCCTGTCATCAGCCCCCTCAGTAGGGATCAGCGGACAGATCCCCCACTGAGCAGGCGGATCTGCTTGGCGGAGTCCGTCCATGTGAAAGGGTCCTTATCAATATCTTTTTGCAATTGAGGTCACCACAAAGTAGATTCCAGACTCAGATAAAAAGCAGAAGTTATTTAATTTGTACTCTTATATGAACATTGTATCAAAATAAAGCTTCTTTCCAGCATGGATATAATCTTATGGCATCAACCCAATTGTGGTGGCTAGTACACATCAGATTTCAGCTCTGAGGTCCTTGGTTCAAATTCCACCATTGATGCCACCCACATGGACTTTGGAGTTCTCCTTAGCCTTGTGTGGGTTTCCTGTTGTTGATGTGATATTTCTCAATCTAAATACATATTGTTTGACATGGCTTCTGCCCAAAATAAACTCTAGTGTATCTATATGCTTTTGGGGATTTTATAAGCTCTTTGGTAGGTAATTACTTGAGGGAATGGTGTTTTGTACCTATAAAGTGATTCAGAATTTGTTGGAACTGTATAAATGAATAACAAACATCAAATAGGGTCCAGAAAGTTAAATATGCATTTTAATTTTGTTTTAACAGCTAAAGCCAAAATATTTTTATTGATTTGCATAGAGTGGGGAATGATTAGAATCTCTTTTAGGTTTTTATTATTGTCAAGATAATTGGGGAGATTTCCCATCACCTCCTGCACTGGTAACAGGGGGTTAGATGGGAACATAATTGATAACTTCTGCAATGGGGGATGCCGACAGCAGTTAAAAAGGTATTACTAGTCAAGTGGGGTTAGGTAAAAATTGCCGTGCGTTTTTTTTTCTCTGCTGTTGTGTCTTCTTGTGCCAATGATTCATTCCCTTCTTTTTTGTCCTGGTAGGATAAAAAAGAGAGAAGTCTTCCCAACTTGTTTACTGATACAATTTTAACAGAGGTTCTTACTCTTCCCCCATTAAATTAAAAAACAAATTTAATTATAAAAAAAAAAAAGTTTGGGCAGGTGTTCAGCATTTTATGCAACAAAAACACAAACAATGGGTACTCAAGGCCCAAGGTAAGCATATCTATAGAATTCTTCTCACTAGCCATGTATACATTGCTGATTCATCCAACCACATGTAACCTCTTGAGTCAAAGACTTCCACATAAACAGAATAAGTGTCTATTAGTTTATCACTTACGGTTCAGAGGCTAATGCCAGAGGAGGAACAAAGACAAACAGGCAGATGGAGAACAGCAGAAGAGCCATGGTGCATCACACAACGGATTGTGAGCATTGACTTTTATCTCCTATAACTTTAGGGAGAGAAAAAAACAAGCCAATCCTCTACTTCTGCCTTGGCTGAAGCTCTGAGTCAGCTGGGGATGTGAGGTCTGTCATGGGAATTTTTGGCCAGTAAGAGTTATTTCATCAAAAGTTCATGACCGTTTATCTGTTTTGCTGAGGTAGGGAAAAAAAGAGCACACAAATGAAACATACATACTGAAAGACACAAAAAAGTTCATCTGGACTTTGAAAGCATTTTTACAAACAACATGATTTGTAAACATAACAAAAGTAAAAGTCCATATTTACTGAACGTAAACACTGCACCAATGTCTTTGGCATGCACTTTAAATATGGTGTAAATTTGCTGTAAAATTTTAAGGGGACTTTAAATATGTTAAAGCAGAACTCCAGTTTTTCATGTTAAAATACAGAGGCCAACATTACTAATAGAGATGAGCGAATTATTCAAAAATTCGATTCGGCTGATTCGCCGAATTTGCGGGAGAAATTCGATTCGATGCGAATTTATTCGCTGCGAATTTAACTTATTAAAAGGGTTTCTAGGCTTCAGAGAGCCTTTATATTAGTGCAGAACACTGTACCTTTAATTTAAATGCCCTTGGAGTCTGCTGGGGAAGAGAAATAATACTGTCAGTCAGTATGACATGCAGATGAGTGCCGTCGATCTTAGAATCACCGCACACTTCACTCATTTGGGCAGTCATGGGGCACGACGAAGAAGAAGAAGAAGAAGAATGAAAAGAAGAAGAAGAAGAATGAAAAGAAGAAGAAGAAGAATGAAAAGAAGAAGAAGAATGAATGAAAAGAAGAATGAGAAGAAGAATGAAAAGAAGAATGAAAAGAAGAATGAGAAGAATGAAAAGAAGAATGAAAAGAAGAAGAAGAAGAATGAAAAGAAGAATGAAAAGAAGAAGAAGAAGAATGAAAAGAAGAAGAATGAAAAGAAGAAGAAGAAGAATGAAAAGAAGAATGAAAAGAAGAAGAAGAAGAATGAAAAGAAGAAGAAGAAGAAGAATGAAAGGAGAATGAGAAGAAGAATGAAAAGAAGAATGAAAAGAAGAATGAGAAGAATGAAAAGAAGAATGAAAAGAAGAAGAAGAATGAAAAGAAGAAGAAGAAGAATGAAAAGAAGAATGAAAAGAAGAAGAAGAAGAATGAAAAGAAGAAGAAGAAGAATGAAAAGAAGAATGAAAAGAAGAAGAATGAAAAGAAGAAGAAGAATGAAAAGAAGAATGAAAAGAAGAAGAATGAAAAGAAGAAGAAGAAGAATGAAAAGAAGAAGAAGAATGAAAAGAAGAATGAAAAGAAGAAGAAGAAGAATGAAAAGAAGAAGAAGAATGAAAAGAAGAAGAAGAAGAATGAAAAGAAAAAGAAGAAGAATGAAAAGAAGAATGAAAAGAAGAAGAAGAAGGAGAATGAAAAGAAGAAGAAGAAGAATGAAAAGAAGAATGAAAAGAAGAAGAAGAAGAATGAAAAGAAGAAGAAGAAGAATGAAAAGAAGAATGAGAAGAAGAATGAGAAGAATGAAAAGAAGAATGAAAAGAAGAAGAATGAAAAGAAGAGGAAGAAGAATGAGAAGAAGAATGAAAAGAAGAAGAAGAATGAAAAGAAGAATGAGAAGAATGAAAAGAAGAATGAAAAGAAGAAGAAGAAGAATGAAAAGAAGAATGAAAAGAAGAAGAAGAAGAATGAAAAGAAGAAGAAGAAGAATGAAAAGAAGAATGAAAAGAAGAAGAAGAATGAAAAGAAGAAGAAGAAGAATGAAAAGAAGAAGAAGAAGAATGAAAAGAAGAAGAAGAAGAATGAAAAGAAGAAGAAGAATGAAAAGAAGAAGAATTCCAGTACAGCAAAAAGTGTATCTGCAGAGAGCTCCGCTATTTCTGACAGTTCTCTGACAGTTCCTTCACATTTACAGCGGTTGAAACATTGTATCTATTTATTTCCGAATAAAAACATCTGTATCCTAAATGGAAACAAATAGATACAATGTTTCAACCGCTGTAAATGTGAAGGAACTGTCAGAAAACTGTCAGAAATAGCGGAGCTCTCTGCAGTGACACTTTTTGCCGGCTGATCGGGGAAAATTCGATTCGTGCGTCCGAAGTTTGCTAAAATTCGGATTCGGTGCGAATCGAATTTTTCCTAATATTCGAAACGAATTCCACTTCGCCAAGTTCGATTCGCTCATCTCTAATTACTAATAATAAAAACACAGCTTTAGCTGCAGTGCAGATGTTGTGGGTGGGTAGAGAACTTGCTGTTTAGTTAATGCTGACTGACAACTCACTGAGAAATAAATACCACATACATTTTTGCAGTAAAATAACTTGTGGTATTTATCAAAGAACATTAGTTACTGCATGTGTTATTTTTTTACTTTGCAGCGTTTAATACAATTTTATATGGGACCTACAGTTGCAGTAAAAAATAAAGCATTTAGCAGTGATATTCCTACCAATGCTAAATGTGACATCCACCAGTGTCCTAACAACCAGTAATTCATTCCTGCCCTGCTCATTCACCTGCCAGCTGGGGATTCCTAGCTGACAGGTGAATGTAAACAAAGGAGCTGTGTTTAAAAAAATGGCATGAGGATTTTCCCCAAATCAAAAACCTTTTGGTTCTGGTGTCAATTTAAGAGGGACCCAACACAAAAAAAATCCATACCAAGCCCCTATCCAAAATTCAGCCTGGAAGGCCAGGAAAAGGGGGGGGGGGAATGTAACCCCCCTCTCTCCTGAACCATTCCAAGCCACATGCATGCAACATGGGGACCCAGCTAAAAAGGCACCCTTTCACCAAGTTGATGAGGGCAAGGGCCGCTTCTCCACAACCTTTGCCTGGTGGTTGTGGGGGTCTGTGGGTGGGAGGGCTTATCAGAATCTGGAAGCCCCCTTTAACAATGATACCCCTACAAGTTACAAAAAAACGGATGTGCTAGAAATAAACACACTCAAACTTTTGACATGTATCATGTGACAAAAAAAAAATACAAATGTCCCATGATTATTGTCAATCACATTGTCCAGTGATGCATGTCCTTGTCAATCATGACTGTCACTGAACATCCGAAAGTAAAAAACCTGATGACTGCTGAGACAATCCTGTTGCTTTCCTCATGCCAAATGGCAACTCCAGGTCCTTGTTGTTAAAGTAAACAAAAGGGCACCTGGCTGACATCATTGAACAAATTAGCCAATGCCCATATTGGGCCAATGACATCACCCAGGTGATCCCAAAACTTTGGTTTACTTTAGCGGCAGGGACCCAGAGATGACATCTGATCCTGTCACTTCCTTCGCAGAGACCCTGGCACTAAAGTAAACAAAGGGGCGGGTCACCCAGGTAAAGTCATTGTCCAAATATGAACATGTCCATATCTGGTCAATGAAGCTATCGACCAAATATAGATGTGTCCATTTTTAGCCAATGAAATCACCCTGACGACCCCGCTCCTTTGTTTTATTCAGCGATGGGTACTCAGAGATGTCATTCAGTGCAAGGGAAGTTATGGGATTAGACGTGTTTCAGGAAGGGTCTGTATTGTGGTATTTAGGATAAATGTAGTATTTGTAGTGAATCGACACTTTGAATATCACATGTATAGCTTTGAATAAAACGCAATTATTACATGCCATATGCACTTTTGAATTGACTGTTCTGTCTCGAAGTGTAGTTTTCCCAGATCTTGTAAAAATGGAATGCACCTACTGTCTAAATATTTCAATAAATACTCTTCATTCTCTAATACTTTGACTACATCCATAAATTGAATTCAAACTAAAAGCTAGAACAGGGGTCATTAAGCTT
Source organism: Staurois parvus (assembly GCF_062004578.1). NCBI lineage: Eukaryota > Metazoa > Chordata > Amphibia > Anura > Ranidae > Staurois > Staurois parvus. The sequence goes on from NW_028318321.1 coordinate 10,551,466, forward strand.
CTAGCAGGATCGTAAATTGTACTTGTGAAGTACAATTGTAGTGTGAATGCACCTGTAATGGACCGCCTGACAGTACCTCTATCAGTCCCCTGATAGAGCCTCCCCAGAGTGCGGGGTCTAAGTACCGGAGCACTTGTTCACCAGGGCCCCTGATGGTGGGGATGGACTTGGAGCGCTCCGAGACCAGGTCGCAGCTGCTAGGTATCTCTATCAGAGGTAGAGGAGTCTGCCAAGGGCTCCAGCGGGTTAAGAGTCTGATGTGAGGGAGCCCAGGGATCCCTGAGGGATGGATGGATGAGCAAAGTCAGAGTCAAACAAGCCGGGTCCATAACTAGCGGGTCGGTGAGGTACAAGACGATAGGCAAAGGATAGTCGGGTCACACGCAGGGTCAATACCAAAAGATCAGATCTATAAGGGAACATCCAGGAGCAGAGTCAGGCAAGCCTAGGGGTCAGGACAAGAGAAGGCAACAAGGTCAGACAATCCAGATCAGAGTATTCACAACACATGCAACAGGATACAAAAGACCATTCGGCAACAAGTGTCTGTGCAGGGCTGGTTTAAGTAGCCCGCCCTGCACCTGACAGGCGCAACCTAGGTCCCAGTGCCTGCCTAGTACTGTCAAGATGACGGGTGCGCCTGGGTCCTAGTGCCCTGCTACCTGCATGTCTTGACAGACACCTACGCATGTGTAGACCCATGCGTCGCGATGGTCCCTGACAGCACCCTTATGGCAGAGCCTGCTGATAACTGTCATACATAGTGATAAAACAGTCTAGCATAGTAGAAAGCAAACTGTTGCTCTAGGTGGGCCCCCCTCAAGTTTCCAGGTGATAGCCCAGTTCATCTGGCTGTATGCAGTATAAAATCCAAAGGTCTGGTTGGCTGCACTCCTAAAAAACATTCATCTTTATGCCAATAGTAAGAGCACGCACACGCAGCACTAAGTGCTTATTCATGACTACCTGGTATCAGGTAAATATCAATACAAAAAAAGTTGGATAAATCAATACCAGACACTTATCCAAGCATGCAATCTGGCTGGCAAGGAAATAGAGGGGATGAGAATGCAGCCCCCTCCTCAACCATACCAGGCCACATACTAGGTGCCCCCCCTCCCCCATTGTTGACTAGGTCCTTTTACTCACAACCCTGGTCCAGTGGTGGTGCAAATCTATCAGCTGGGAGATTATTGGAATCCCCCTTTAACAACAAGGGGGGCACTAGATACTACCCTTCAACGTGAATGACAAATAGGTACATATTCATTGTTACATCACTGACCATATATGTGCTTGTGGCATGAGAGTTTTTCTCTTTTGTTAGGTGTCAGACACAGTGATTGACATTAATCTATATCACTCAACGTTGCGATTGACAGTAGATGTGTTATCAAGCACTGTCTGTCTTTTTTTATTTATGTTTACACTTTTTTGTGAATAAATAGGAGTACTTTTTTCACAGGGGGAGGCAGTAATTGGGGACTCTTAATACAGGGGGCTCACAGATTCTGATAAGCCTTGCCCAAAGACTCCCACAATGCCCGTACCAGGGCTGTAGAGGCCCTTGTCCTGGAACACTGGAACAAGGTGTTTTGCCAGGGTTCTGGGGGTTTGCATGCTTGTCCCCACTTTGCAGACCTGCCAGGCTGCATGCTTGGCTAAGGGCCTTGTATGGAAATTTGAGGTATCCTCATGCTATATTTGTTTGCATGGGGTTCCCCTTAAAATTCATGTAGACCTGAAGGGCCTGGCATGAATTAACTATGTGTTATCTAAATGAAACTAGATTATCTAAATGAGACCCTTATCAAGGATATTTGTCTGATATACAGTAGCTGAAAGGAAATCCTGGCTGCTCTGTTTATTAACAGAACAAATCAGCTGGGAGCTGTTTTGTCGGCAAAAAGAAAATTAACAGCTTAGATAGGAACTGCAACTGGAGCATGTTCAGCAGATGTGGCAACGGCTGGTCTACACAATCTCAGGCTGCAGCGGGGACATAGACAAGGAGGGAGAGACAATGAACAGCAGGATCAACCAGGTTTTTTGCAGAATATAGAAAATGAGTGAGTATGAACACCATGTAATAAAGATTATACTGACAGTTTTTATGAAGTAGGTTTAATGATACTTTAAGTGATGATGGGATTTTTAGGGTGTCACATATACACTGCACAGTTATACAAAAAATGTTTAATTTTATTCACATACAAAAACCAAAATCAATTTAACCCGATCCATAAAAATAATATCACGTCTTGATGTACATAAAATCTAGACAGTAGTGTGTAAGCAAATGCTTACTATGTGCCTTGTGTAGCTACTATAGGCTGCCCAGGTTGGAAAGGGTTAACAAAGGTCCTGTGTTTTCCCTGTCAAAATTGGGCTCTGCCCCACTTTCCTATGTGATATAAAATGGGGAGGTGGGTTCAGCCCAGGGCCGACAGGTGAGAAAAAAACAAAAGAGACAAGTTGGGCCATGGAGTGAAGAGGATCCTTTCACCAGGACACCTCCACAGTCGGACCCGTGAAAGACAAGTGGACTCCTGCTTATATGGATTTTACCCAGTGCAAGGTACAAGTGGCAGCCTGGGGCATGTAGAGATAGGGAAGACAGATGAACACACTGTTCTATGGAAACCATGTCTTTGCTGTAATCCTGCATCATTCTTAATAAAAGTTCCTTTAATCGTTCTTTGGCCTGGTCTGAAGTTCTTCCCTAAAGGGGTGCATGCATAGCGTATCTGAACCAAGGGCTTGTAGAAAAAGAAAATGAAGAAGACTTTCCAGAGGGCCACCATGGAAGGCTTAACCAAGCAGAGAAACTAACAGAACACGTTACTGTCTTGCTGTTGCCATGGGAAACCAGCATGTGATGGGAATGCTATAGCAACCAGCCAGTGGAGGGTGGTACCTGGCATGGGTGACAGTTGCCCCTCTAGTGAGGGGATTGGTGAGCTTGACCCTCTCCCTAGCTATTGGTGCCTCATTTTGGGACCATTGTCGCAGCATGGTGAACCCAGGGACCTAGCCAGAGGGTACAGAGACAAGGAACTAATTCAAGCTTAGTAGCAGGGAGTTTTTCACTAAAGGACTGGTGGGAACTTCATCTGGCATTGGGAGTGAGGTGTCAGGCTACAGCTGTGTTGGTGAGAGGGACATGAGCTCTGCTGTGTCCCCTTCATAACTGCAGCATTTGGAAGGAACTGTACATTGACAAGGGGAAGAGCGCTTTAACCGTAATGTGTCGAAAGCCTGCAATTGGAACTGTGCATAATGGCATAGCTTGCTTCAGAGTTGGGGTGTTGCCTTAACTTGAACTCGGCCTGACCATGGCCCCGAGCCCACGTTCTCATGGCATTAGCAAGCACATTCACGGAAGGTCCCCGTATTGGGTGCTGAGCCCCACCTACAAGTGAATTACCATTATCCCTTATAGTCTGTCTCCTGGTAAATCATGCATTGCTTAGTCAGTTGCTTTGCAATATTATTGTTGTACTAAGACACAACCTCTTACATGGCATAGAACAATTTTTACATCACTATACTACCATATGTCGGTTATGCAGTAGAAATATCAGAAGGGAAGCTGTATTGAGGCGTTTTGTGATTAGCTTCTTCAGTAAGTAGAGTAACAGAATAACCTGCAGTGTAAGTATAAACTTGTTAATTTAAAAGCATTTCAAAAACTTTATATAAAACAGAATACATTGTAGATGGTATTTACTCACAACATTTTGTGAATCCATGTTTGCTTACTAGGTTGAGAATCTCTGTATTGAGTGATTGAGCTTGAGCAATTACATTTGAGCGGCTGTGACTTGCTGCAGAAGCCATTAGGCTCCCATTGTTTTCATTGGGACTTCCTCCCACAACAGGGTATCGTTAGCCACCCTGATTGGTAATAAACATAGTGCAAGATTTACTTTTCAATATATGAGTGTCAGGACAAGGTCATCTAGCTTCACAGTGGGCACGGTATTCATATCGCTCCAAACATAGCACTTATGGTTGTGACCATAAAGCTCTATTTTGCTCTTATCAATCCAGATTACAGTGTGCCAGAAGCTGTGAGGCGTGGCGTGTCAAGGTGTTTTCAGGCATATTGTGGCAGTGGTGCAGTAAAGGCTGACAACTGCACAATGCAGCTCATTTGTGTTCGAGTACCGTCATATTTTGCTCCTTGAAACAACCACATCTTTTTCCAGAGCAGCCTGCATTCCTCCTGTTGTTACGTGTTGGTTTTTCTTTGTATCCCGATCAATTCTTCTGGCAGTTGTGACTGCAATCTTTCTTGGATTAGTATCAAGAGATGTATGCATGTTCCACTTCTTAATAAGTGATTGAACAGTACTGCCTGGCATATTGAAGGCTTTGGATATCTTTTTATATCCTTTTCCATGTTTATAAAAGTTCCATCAACTTGTTACGCAGATCTTTTGACAGTTCTTTTCTGCTCCCCATGGCTCAGTATTTAGCTTGCTCAGTGCATCCACGTGAGAGCTAATAAACTATTTACAAACAGATACTAATTGCAATTTAAAAAGCCACAGATGTGGGCAATTAACCTTGTGTATTACCTTGTGTATCTGTACCAAGAACAAACATTCCAGGGTATGTAAACTTTTGATGATGGCCATTTAGGTGATTTCTGTTAGCATTACGATTTACAGTTTTTTGGCTTAATCAGTCATATTTTCCAATGCCAAAATATCCTGATTTTTGCCAGGGCATGCAAACTTGTGAGCACAACTGTATGTTCCCCTTGCAAGCCAAAATTCTACCTCCTCCTTGTACAAATCCCCCCCTGCTGAAATCCCTACCCCAGCGCAGATCTTTGACCCCCATCCCCCTGCTAGCTCATATTCTCCCCCTCCCCAAGTCTCCCCCCAAAACCACCCATCCTAGCACAAATCCTCTACCCCTCAAATTTCCCCAGCAAGCACAAATCATATCCCAGCACCAATATACCCCTAAATCTCCTCTCCTAGCACAAATCCTCCCCTCATTTCCCCATGAGCACAAATCTTTCTACCCAACACAAACCCCCTCCCACACACATTTCCCCTGCTAGCAGAAATCCCCCCAATTATTCCTACTAGCCCAAATCCTCCTCCTCATATTTTCCCTCCCAAAAAAATTACCCTTCCTAGGACAAATCCTCCTCCCCAAATCCCTCTTCCTAACACAAATCCCTCCCCCGAAAAAAATCCCTTGATAGCACAACACTCCCCTCTCAAATCACACCTTTTCAAAAATCCTCTGCTTCCATCCCCCTCCTGGCACTTATTCTACCCCCACAAATCTCGTACCTAGCACTAATAATCTTCTCCTTCCCCTTTCTTAGAACACTCTCATTCCCAGAACAAATGTTTCTTACTATGATCCCCTATGTCCCCAGTGCAATTACTCCCTTCCCTCAAACACACAGACGTCAGATAAAGTGCAGCAGATTGCTATGTGATGACCTTTCTCCTAGGCTCATCCTCATCTTTTTTTTTTTATTACAATACATTTTTATTGGTCATAAAAGGTACATAACTCGGGGATAAGTACACAGGTTTAAGTAATAACGGAGCATATCGACAGTAAGTATTAAAGTACATTCACATGGAGGGTGGCAAATGAGTACATAATAAAAAGGAACGTAAGAAATAAATGATGACATAGTTGTTTATGTAAATGTTATCGTGTGTGTCCAGATCTGCCAACGGTTCTCAAATGTTGCACATGTTAGAGAATTAATGGCTAATAAGTGTTCATATGTATAATTTTGCTGGACCATGGTGATCACTTCTGAGATGTTGGGGGAATCGATTGATTTCCATTTTTTGAGTACAATCATTTGAGCTTCTAAGAGTCTATGAGTGACTACAGGTGTAGTAGCGTTAGGCTTGGATTTGGGTTGAGTAGAATGTCTGTTATGGATGATAGGAGTTGAAATACCTTCTTTCAAAAACTGGTTAGGCTAGAGCAGGGGTATTGAATTAAAATTCAAGCGGTCTGGTAACTAAAATTTTCTTCTGGCTGAGGTCCAAATAGGGTGTGCCCATCAGTGTGCCCCCTTACATTAGGTGTTACCATTAGAGTGCATCATGTATTCCCATCACATCAGGTGTGTCCATCAGAGTGCTCCTTTACATCAAGTATCCCCATCACAGTGCCACCTTACATCAGGTATTCCCGACAGAGTGCCCCCTTACACTCAAAGTGCCCCTTTCCATCATATTTCCCCATCAGAGTGCCCCTTTACATCATAGTCCCCATCAGAGTGCCCCTTTCCACAGTATGTGACCATATGTGCCCCCTTAACATAACATGTGCCCACCAGAGTGCCCCTTAACATAAAAGATGCCCTTCAGAGTGCCCCTTAACATAAAAGATGCCCATCAGAGTGCCCCTTAACATAAAAATGTACCCGTCAGAGTGCCCCTTAACATAAACTGAGCCCATCAGAGTGCCCCTTAACATAAACTAAGCCCATTAGAGTGCCCCTTAACATAAAACACGGGGCATGCTGATGGGCACATTTTATGTTAAGGGGAACTTTGATAAGCACATTTATATTAAGGGGCACTCTGATGGGTACATTTAATGTAAAAGGGCACTCTGATAGGTACATTCTATGTTGTGCCCATCAGAGTGCACCTTAACATTAAATGTGCCCATCAGCATGACCCTTTAACATTAAATGTGCCCATCAGAGTGCCCCTGTAAGACTACACCCTACCTTGGGGGCAGACAGGAGCTGTGCCGGGATCCTTGCTGAAGGATGCTTGTGTACAGGCAGGAAGTGGGAGCCGGAGAGACAGTGAGCTGCAAAGGGCAAGGTGCACAAGTTATGTAACTGGTTGCCATGACGACCACCCTGCTCAGCGGCAGATCTGTCATTGTGGGCTGGCGGTCCAAAAGGGAGTGCTGCTGGGACCGTCCAACCATTTAGTATCCACTGGGCTAGGACATTCTCAGAATGTGTGTAGGAGACAGTGGCGCCAGCATAGGGTGTAAGTAGAAGAAAATGTGGCTAATTTGAAGGGAGTGCCATCGATTAGTTATCTTAATCGTCATCTCCCACTGGTTAACCCAATGGGTCGCTTTATATGCAGATTTACACTGGTGTTCTGTGTGGGAGGGGTAGATCAGTTTCCCATTTCAGCATAGTGTTAGTCTTATTGAAGATCAGCTTCTTGTGTATAATGTTGTAAAAAAGGGATATGCCCTTTTCTAGTGGTATAGAATTGCCAGATTTTAGGATGTATTTGTGGCTCTGGCATATGGTGTTTATTCAAAAAATTCAGAATATGAGTGCAGGTAAATTAAAGTGCTCTTGGGAGACTAAACTCCGCCATTATAGATTCTATATGTTTGGGTTTTGAGTCATAGAGAAAGTAGTGTATTTAAGCCATAGTGTATAAAATAACTTGTTTTAAGCATGGGTATCAAGGCATCTAGAATATGTAGTGGGATCCTGATAACCTCGCCTTTGATTGTATGTATATATTTTGATTATGTAAGAATCTATGCCAGAAGTGATGCTTGTATGGGTAAGTGGAGACATCCCTTGGCTTCCACAGGTCTCCCAAAAGGACTGTGTGCAGATCATTGGCGGGAGTTAAAACATTTTCTACTTCTAGCCAAAGTGGGCCATCTGTGCCTCTGAACCAGTATTTAATTTGGTCCATACGGACTGCACAGTAGTAGTCTTGGATATCTACTAAACCAGCACCTCTTATTGATCTGTGTGGGGTTAAGCATGAGTACAAACATCTTGGTTTTTTAGCACTCTAATTAAATATTCACAGTAGACTTGACAGGGTTTTGAAGTAATGGTCTGGTATAGGGATGGGTAGCACTCTGAATACATATACTGTACTTTGAAAAAGTATTCATACCCCTTGAAATTTTCTACATTTTGTCATATTACAACCAAAAATGTAAATGTATTTTATTGGGATTTTATGTGATAGACCAACACAAAATGGCACATAATTGTGAAGTGGAAGGAAAATGCTAAATGGTTTCCAAATTTTTGACAAATATCTGAAAAGTGTGGCGTACATTTGTATTCATCCCCCTTTACTCTGATACCCCTAACTAAAATCTAGTGGAACCAATTGCCTTCAAAAGTCACCTAATTAGAAAATAGAGTCTACCTGTGTGTATTTTAATCTCAGTATAAATAAAGCTATTCTGTGAAGCCCTCAGAGTTTTGTTAGAGAACATTAGTGAACAAACAGCATCATGAAGGCCAAGGAACACACCAGACAAGTCAGGGATAAAGTCGTGGAGAAGTTTAAAGCAGGGTTAGGTTATAAAAAAAATCCCAAGCTTTGAACATCTCACGGAGCACTGTTCAGTCCATCATCCGGAAATGGAATGAGTATGGCACAACTGCACACCTACCAATACATGGCCATCCATCTAAACTGAAAGGTCGGGCAAGGAGAGCATTAATCAGAAAAGCAGCCAAAAAGGCCCATGGTAACTCTGGAGGAGCTGAAGAGCTGCACAGCTCAAATGACAGAGTCTGTCCACAGGACAACTATTAGCGTGCATTCCACAAATCTGGCCTTAATGGAAGAGTGGCAAAAAGAAAGCCATTGTTGAAAGAAAGCTATAAGAAGTCTCATTTGCAGTTTGCGAGAAGCCGTGTGGGGGACACAGCAAACATGTGGAAGAAGGTGCTTTGGTCAGATGAGCCCAAATTTTAACTTTTTGGCCTAAAAGATAAACGCTATGTGTGGTGGAAAACTAACACTGTACATCACCCTGAACACATGGTAGTGGCAGCATCATGTTGCCGGGATGCTTTTCTTCCGCAGGTACAGGGAAGCTGGTCAGAGTTTATGGGAAGATGAATGGAGCCAAATACAAGGCAATCTTAGAAGAAAACCTGTTAAAGTTTGCAAAAGACTTGAGACTGGGGTGGAGGTTCACCTTCCAGCAGGACAACGACCCTAAACATACAGCCAGAGCTACAATGGAATGGTTTCGAGCAAAGCATATTCATGTGTTATATTCATGTCCAGACCTAAATCCAATTGAGTATCTCTGGCAAGACTTGAAAATTGCTGTTCACAGATGCTCTCCATCCAATCTGACAGACCTTTTTTGCAAAGAAGAATGGGCAAACATTTCACTCTCTAGATGTGCAAAGCTGGTAGAGACATCCCCAAAAAGACTTGCAGCTGTAGTTGCAGTGAAAGGTGGTTCTACAAAGTATTGACTCAGAGGCGCTGAATACAAATGCACACCACACTTTTCAGATATTTATTTGTAAAAAATTTTGAAAACCACTTATTTTCCTTCCACCTCACAATTATGTGCCACTTTGTGTTGGTCTATCACATAAAATCCCAATAAAATACTTTATGTTTTTGGTTGTAACATGATAAAATGTGGCAAATTTCAAGGTATCAATGCTTTTTCAAGACACTGTAAAAGTTGAGGTAATATCTTAATTTTAAAGGCTGCCCATCCACGAGAGTTCAGGTTGTGATATGTGTTTTATTTGACTATTTTAGCAATGAGAGGTGTTAAGTTAGTCTTGGCAAGGGGAGAATAGGTGTGATTCCTAGATACAGTGAAGGAAATGAATATTTGATCCCCTGCTGATTTTGAATGTTTGCCAACTCACAAAGAAATGATCAGTCTAAAAATCGAATGGTAGGTGTATTGTAACACTGAGAGACAGAATAGCAACAAAACATTCAAAAGAAATGCACGTCTAACAAATTATGCACTGATTTGCATGTTCATGAGGGAAATAAATATTTGATCCCTTCAATTGCATTTCATACAGGTAACAAGCTGAGATTAGAAGCAGTCTCTTAAAGGGAGTGCTGCTAATCTCATTTTGTTACCTGTATAAAAGACACCTGTCCACAGGAGCAATCAAACAATCAGATTCCAAACTCTCCACCATGGCAAAGACCAAAGCGCTGTTCTGTGTAGAGTTCTGTGTGTTTGTAAACACAGAACTTTATGCTCTGATTTCTACTGCTGATTGAATGTGCCCAATCACAGCACAGGGAACTGTGTTTTCAAACACACAGAACACTGTACACAGAACAGCAATCTGGCTGTTTCTTCTCCCTGAAATCAACTCTTAGTTCAGGGAAAGAAAGCAGCCAGATCTGTGAGTAAAAACAGCACACAATACACTTGCGTACTCTTGTGAGGTACACAGTTAACCACTTAATTTCCCTCCTGATCACTCCTGTCACGCAGCCAGTGTCAGCGCCCCTTTGCCCGCCACACTCGCTGATCACCACCATTTGTAGTATAGTGTCTATAGCTGCACAAATTCCAGTATATATACCATAGTTTGTAGATGCTATAACTTTCACACAAGCCAATTAATATACACTTATTGGTATTTTTTTTACCAGACCTAGAGCAGAATACATTTTGGCCTAAAATTATGAAAAATTTAATTTCATTGGATATGTTTTATAACAGAAAGTATAAAAAGTGAAAAAAATGTAGCGCTAATCGCTGAGAGAAGAATCAAAATAAAGCAATATGCAACTAGATCCCCCCAAATTATAAGTGAATAAACGTGTCTACTCGAATAGCCTCGTGCTTATAAACACATAAAAACAAACTCCTATAGTGATGGTGGATAAAACAGTCCTATTGACTGATAACAGTGCGTGTTTTAACAAACATAAACACACAGAGTGCACTTAATATATGTATGTATATATATATATACACACACCTACACAGATCTCAAAAGTGAATAAAAAACAACTTCATGCACAAATGTGAACTCAAATTAGTGCAATAAAAACGATAATCTATTTCCATGCATTTTTTAAAGTCCAACTTTCAATAATCATACTCCAGTGAACAAAAATAACTCGTGCCAATATCCGTGTGAAAAACGTGGGTTGATAGCTGTATAAAAAATCATCCGATCACCGGCTGAATTAGCCTCTTACCTTACAGACTCGACCCTTGCGAGTCAAAGTGTTTTTTAAAAGGATCCCTCTCACAGATCCTCCAGGATAGTTTCACTCCAAACAACAGCTCCCAGTATATACAGATCTCCCTCTAGGGATCAGGACTCCAGTAATAGCTCCTTCTCCAGGCAGGATCACATATTGCGCTAACAACTCACATGTAACATAAACACAAGACTCCCGTAGCGTAATATGTTTATTGCCAAAGTGTGGTAAAATAGAATGCGCACTTACATCAGATTTTGTAGAAATCAAGGCTCCCACCACATGCTCTTGGATGTCATCTGTATGGGTGTACAGGGTACAAAAAGGTGTACCAAGGTGTGCCTCATGGCTCGGGGAGATGACTTAGGAGTTCTGTTCTTGTGGGCTAAGTCTCCTCCCTCTCCTCTTTCTCTTACTCACTTTCCCTCCTCGCACCCTGGCAGGGGGTTGGGAAGGTGGGCTATGGAGGGTCCAGCCGGAAAGGAGCCTGATGTAGTTTTGTTTTGTCACCCTACTCCTTTCTATGTTTCAGGTCAAGCCCACGGTCAAGACAAAGGGGGTCACACCATCTAAAAGAAGGTGTCCTTCATGTAGTAATCCCCAGAGAGATTCATGGCCAAAACCACTCTGTAAAGCATGTGTGTCGGATTTAGTTAAAGAGGAGTCTTCGCAACAATGCAGTAACATGTTTGCGGTAGTCAAAAAGGAATTGTCGGAAACCCTAGGATCGGTCCAATCTCTGATGGATAAACTGCCAACGCTTCACCCACCTTTGCAAAGGAGCACCTCTTCCAGCCCTCGGCCATCCTTTTCAGGCCAGAGGGATGTCAGCAAAGCAAATGAAGAGAGAGAGAGAAAGTGTCTTTCCTTCCCTTAGAGACTCGGAGGAAGAAGACGGTAAGGAGCAGGCTGCAAGCTCGTCCAGATACAAACTTTCACTGGAGGAGGTGGACGACCTGCTAAAAGCAATATATACGATGCTGGAGATCCAGGAAGAGAATGTCCAGCTGTCAATCCATGATAAAATGTACCAAGGCATGGGTCAAGCTAAACATAGAGTCTTCCCGGTCCATCAGGTTTTATCAGACTCTGTAAAGAAAGAATGGAAGAATCCGGAAAGGGGACCCTTTTTCTCCAGGTCCCTAAGGAGAAGGTTTCCCTTCGAGGAAGATGAGTCCCTAGTGTGGAACAAGAAACCGAGGTTGAATGGGGCCTTCTCGCAGGTTTCAAGATGCACAAGCTTGGCTTTTGAGGACATGGGCATTCTGAAGGATGTAATTGACAAGAGGGCAGATTCGTTCCTTAAAAAAGCATGCTACTCTTCCCTGATCAACTTCATGCCAGCTATGGCCTCTATGGTGGTGGTAAGAAATTTGCAGTTCTGGTTAGAACAACTGAGGGATCATGTCACGGCAGGGACCTCCAGGAGGGAGCTTTTGAGGTTGTTCCTGGTCCTTCTAAAAGCTGTGAAATATATGGCCGACACATCGGCTGAATCTATCAGAATGATGGCCAGGTCCTCGGCGTTGGTCAGCTCGGCTAGAAGAGCCATCTGGCTCAAAACCTGCTTAGGAGACTCAGCTTCCAAGGTAAAATTATGCAGAATCCCTCTTTCTGGGGACCTGCTTTTCGGCCCGGATCTGGAATTGGTGCTGGATAGGACGGTGGATAAGAAAAAGGCTTTCCTGTCGAAAAGTAACACGCAACCAGTCAGAAATAATTTTCATTCTTTTTCACAAACCCAAATAAATAGGTAACAGACCCAGAAAAGAAGTTGGAGTTTCCAGAAAATAACAGGGGTAAAGGATGGGTACTCTTCAGACCCCTTGAGCGGCCATCCAAGAGCCAATGACATCTCTTTTCCAGTGGGAGGGAGGCTTTGAGCCTTCTCCTCACTATGGAAGGAAGCAACTTCAAATGCTTTCATCAGAAATATCATGTTCCAGGGATACGGCCTGGAGTTGGAAAAACAGAATGGTTGGCCGCACAAACAGCAATATGGTGAATAAAATCCTTTGCTGGAATCCTTTACATGTGATATGATAAGAACATGACAGCTCCAAGACAGGACAGAGGAGCAGTAGACGTGTTTCACACGAACACGTGCTTAGTAATGACTAAGCACATGTTCATGTGAAATGCGTAATGATTAAGCACATGTTCCTGTGAAACGCGTCTATTGCTCCTCTGTCCTGTCTTGGAGCTGTCATTTTTCTTATCATATTGCATGTAAAGGTTTCCAAAAAAGGACTTTATCCACCACATTGCTGTTTGTGCGGCCAACCATTCTGTTTTTCCATTGCATCTGTGATCACAGATCGTGCCAGCACCTGCGTGTCTGTGGAGGGGTTATGCATATTCAACACTTACATGGAGCGAATATTTTACTCTTTCAGTACGGCCTGGAGTTCTCCCGGACCTCACCAACCATATTCTGTGTAACCAGTCTCCCAAAATGGCGGGAGATGGCCTCAGCAATGACGTCCCTTTTAAAGGAACTGATGCAACAGGAGGTCATCATTCAGGTGTCAAGGGAACAAGAAGGCCAGAGGTTCTAATCGCACATCTTCTTAGTCCAAAAGCCTTCAGGGGAGTTCTATCTAATCTTGAATCTAAAACTCTTGAACAGGTCCATTTGGTGCAAACACTTCCACATGGATACAATTTTTTCTGGAAGGAAGCTGCTATGCCTGGGCTGCTTCATGGCAACTATCTATCTGCGGGATGCCTATCTTCATATCCCCATTGCACAATCTTCTCAGAAATTCCTCCGAATGGTGGTCAATTTAGGGTCGTCCATCTGGCACCCACAGTTCAAAGTACTACCCTTCAGCCTGTCATCTTCTCCAAGGGTGTTCACCAAACTCATGGCGTAAGCCCTAGAACCTCTAAGATTGAGAAGGATTTCGGTGGTACCATACTTAGACTACCTTCTTATGTTTGCAGAAACCAGGACGCAGCTGCTGTTGGATCTTCAGTTGACTCAGGCTCATCTGAGAAGCTTGGGATGGCTGTTAAATCTGGAAAAGTCCATCCTGATTCCGGCCCAGAGAATAAGACTCCTGGGTTATATCATAGATTCTGTTCAACAACGGATATTCCTTCTGAAAGAGAAAACAGAAAGGATCCAGTCGGGCTTGAAGCAGGTGCAGTGCAACCTGTTGGTGTCAGTCAGATCGGCCATGTCAGTCCTGGGACTGCTTACCACCTCTATCCCAGTGGTTCAGTGTGTCAGACTGCAGTCTCGCCCCCTGCAAGGGGTCATTTTGCGAAAGTGGACATATCAGGATCCACCAGACACGCTTATAAGGATCACTCTAAAGGTAAAAAGGGCGCGTTGGTGATGGCGAGATTCATCTAATTTAGAAAGGGGCCTGCCATAGTCATTTCCAAAGGCCAACACGTAACAACGGATGCGAGTGCATGGGGGTGGGAAGCCTACTTCAGAGATCAGTTGGCACATGGCCCGTAGTCCAAAGCAGAGGCCAGGATGTCCTCCAACTGGAGGGAATTGAAAGCCATTCAGATGGGTCTTCTTTCCTTTCATCAGTCAGTGAATGGGCGGCACATTCAGGTCCTCTCGGACAATACAACAGAAGTATCTTACATCTGAAGATAGGGGGGCACAAGGAGCAGCGGTATCCAGGTGTTGGCTGTAGAGATCCTGTCTTGGGCAGAAATGAATTTGGCCTCTCTCTTGGCCATCCACTTAAAAGGCTCACAGAATCAGCTGGCGGATTTCCTGAGCAGAAGAAAAGTAGTAGAATCCGAGTGGGGCTTGAATCAAGGTGTGTTCCAGCTGATCATGGAAGCCTGGGGTGTTCCTCAGGTTAACCTATTTGCAAGCCACCTAAACACAAAGGCACCAGAGCTTTTCTCCCTTCACAGGGAAGGCCAGGCTCTGGGCCTGGATGCATTAGCTCATCCCTGGAATTACCCCTTGTCCTATGCGTTCCATCCTTTTCAGCTCATTCCTCTAGTACTTCAAAAGTTCAAGCAGGAAACAACAAGCCTAATCCTGATAGCACCCTTCTGGCCAAAAAAGGCCTTGGTTCTTGACGTTTCAGAACCTATCCTCCAGACCCACTTGGAAATTTCAGGTCAGAAAAGATTTGCTAGTCTAGGGGCAAGTGCTACATCCAGAAGTAGAGTGATTCAACCTTGAAGAAGAACTCCTAAGGAGAGATGGGCTATAGGAGAATCTTATCACCAGCTTGCTCTCAAACAAGAAGAAGGTGACCAGAGCGATTTATCTGAAAGTATGAAAAGATATAATTCTTGGTGTTCAAAGAAGGGTTTGCAGGTGAGCGGAGTCATGTCAGTCCTGGAATTTCTCCATGACCGAATGGAGATGGGCCTAGCTGCAAGCACCCATAAATCTCAAGTTTTAGCTGTATCTGCTTTCCTGGAGATGAGGTTATCCCAAGAAGCAATAATTATTAGGTTTTTTAAAGGTCAGGACCAGGCCAATTTCAGTTAAATTTTTTCTGAAATGGGATCTGTCTTTAGTTTTACAGGGCCTCACAAAGAAACCGTTTGAGCCCCTAGAGGAGGCCTCATTGTGAAATTTAGTTCTAAAAAACATTTTTCCAATTGCCATTACTTCAGCTCGAAGGATTAGTGAGATCCAGGCGCTGTCAATTTCCGAACCTTTTTCAGTTATTTGTCTAGACCGGCTGGTCCTTAGAACAGATCCGGGCTTTCTCCCGAAGATCTCATCCCTTCATCATACGCAGGAAATAGTTTTGCCTACCTTCTGTACAGCCTGCAAGCGGTGGTCCCACCCTAGAGGCAAGTTATCTTCTCCAGGTGCTGTCCTGAAGGGCGAAAGGAGAAATCCTTAGTTAGACTTACCGGTGACGGAATTCTAGGAGCCCTTCAGGAAAGCAGCCTCTAACCCTCCCCTTTTTTATGTCTGTAATTCTGTGGTTGGCATGGTATCTGTTCTTTTCCGTTTCTGTTTTCCAGCATGTAAGAGGTTACTCGGCTATAACTGAGGCCATTGTGGAAGAGGCAGACTTTTTCTGTGTTATGGGTGGAGCTGCGCTCTCTCCAGGTGCTGTCCTGAAAGGCTCCTAGAAATACCATCACCGGTTAATCTAACTAAGGATTTTTTTTACACAAAATTGTCACATTGCTCACACATGCCATGAGTATATATGGAATTACTCCCCAAAATACATTCTGCTACTTCTCCCGAGTATGGGAATACCACAGGTGAGAGACTTTTTGGCAGTCTATCCAAGTACAGGACCCCAAAATCCAGTAAGCACCTTCAGGCTTTTAAAGGGCTTTATTTTCTCATTACACTTCGTGACTACTGTACCTACAACAGTTTCGGAGGCCCTGAAATGCCAGGATAGCACCAAACCCCCCCAAATGACCTCTTTTTGGAAAGTAGACACCCCAAAGAATTTGATAAGAAGCATGGTGAGTATTTTGCAGATCTGGTTTGTTGCTACAAGTTTTTTGGAAAATGAAGAAAGAAAACAAAACCATATTTTTCCTTTTATTTTTTTATATTTCAAAAACTTGTCAGAAAAATTCCTGTTGGGGATTGGCTAGGATCCCTCGAGAGTGCAAGCTAGCCACTCCTCATATCCACCCACTTCCTCTAGGGCCTTTCTCCAAACCCCCAAAGCAGGGGGAAATTCCAGAGGGGCCAGCCTGCAGAGCCTTTCAACTCCTGACCACAATTTGACTTTTTGGCTATTACACCCAGGCTGCTACTCAGCCTTTCTCACTGACAATCAGGACTTCCAGCTCCCCGTAGCTTAACTAGAAGGGTGCTACATGTGTATAATCCTCTTTTATGGTTATATATTTCTGTATTGCGTATAATTATCCCAATATATGAAAAGTCATCTTTTCATATAATTAACACAGAAATATCACTGCTGTATTAGATTAACCGATTCCTGTCTGCCCTATAGCAGATTTACTGCTACAGGGTGGCACGGATGCGCAAAATCACGTGTGTATATATGTGATTTGCATTTCCGGGTAGGGGGTGCGCGCCCTATCCATGCCATCATTTGCGGCCTCGAGTGATCGCGAGGATTACCAATGGGGGGAGAGCCTTATGTATAACCACAGATCTTTCCCCTGTCTGCTCCGCACACTGCTTTGTATGGTTCTGCATAGCAGAGCCATACAAAGCAGTGTGCTTACAGTGAAGAATACACACAGCCCCCATAGTAAAACAGTACACAGTTAACCCTTTGATCGCCCCAGATGTTAACCGCTTCCTGCTCAGTGTCATTAGTACAGTGTCAGTGCTCTTTATTAGCAGTGATCACTGTATTGGTGTCACTGGGGATGTCAGTGACACGATGTCAGTTCCCCCCAGTGTCAGAATGCCCGCTGCAGTCTCGCTAGAAATCGCTGATCACCGCCATTACTAGTAAAAAAATAATAAAATTTTAGTATCTATACTGCCATTTGTAAATGCTATAACTTTCACATAAACCAATCAATTTATATGTATTGGGATTTTTTTATCAAAGACATATTGGCCTAAATTTTTTCATTTTTTTAAATGTTTTTACTGGACATTTTTTGTTTATAGTGAAAAAAATAAGAAGCGCAGAGGCGATCAAACACCACCAAAAGAAAGCTCAATTTGCTGGAAAAAAGCACATAAATTTAATTTGGGTGCAACGTTGCATGTGTTAGCAATTGTCAGTTAAAGTAACGCAGCGCTGTATCACAAAAAATGTCCTGGTCAGGAAGGGGGGGGGGGATTCCTCTATAGGGCAAGTGGTTAAGGTACTTGTCCTTTAAATGGACTACCTTTTTTTAGTATACATAATAATCCTTGGCTCCCCTCCCTGGGGTCCATCTTATATTAAACTGACGCCCACGACATCCAATCAGGTCTGAAGAAGAAGCAAAAACTTGGAAATGTGTCACCTGCCTTGCCTGTGCTCTCCCTCTGAATGCTGTCTCCGGCCCCCATGTATTCCACGCTGGTTATGATACACACAGCTGACAGTTAGTGGTCTGGCATGGTCAACCCAGGCTGATGAGCAGCGGATTAGCATCGGCTGACCCCAGGACATCTCCACTGGGCTCATACATCAGTACATGCTTACTTCAGACTACCTTTATGTGTAGTTATTAGCTGCTTTTATTTATTAAATCTTGTTTTAAATACTACATCGAGGCCGCCCCTCCCCCATTTGTTCCCCTTTTGTTTCTACAGAGATTGCTTCACTCTATGGGGAGCTGCCGCTGACATGGTGTCCACTCATAAATGGACTTTTTTTTATACCTGTATTTGTCCACTAGTGGCTTAGTGTATATTGTGATTTTCCAGAGCCATTCTCTTTGTTCTTTTATAGCAGTAGAAAGGTTGCTTAATGAAGCTGGTTCCCTCCAGGTACAGTAGAGATGTAGCTCCCACTAGGTGGTGCTACTGCAAGGAAAATTTTATTTTTAGCTCATGCTAGTTTGTGTTTGATCCGTGTCTTCAGTGCGTTTCATGTTGCATTTTGTTTTTGCACATGTGTTTTTTTTATTTGTTTGTTTCTAGGCAGATTTAAAACGCAAAACGCATCAAAAACATGGCAAAAATGCACTACATGCTTTTCTGCAGCATTTCCATTGAAGTCTATAGAACCATAAATGCAAGTTTTTGCCTTTAAAAAAGTCCCTGACCCAAAAAACGCACCAGTGAAAAGGCGGAGATGTGAACGTGTCCCATAGGAAATCATGTTAAATGGACTGTAGTATGTTTCGCAAAATGCTGTGGAAAGCATGTAGGTGTGAACCTAGGGTAATAGCTGATTCACACATATGTTGTACAGATTAAAGCTCAGGTTTCACAGCTAATTGATTGTAGTTGACAGTAGTTGTTCACAAGTTCACATCAGATTTACATCAGGTTCAAGACAGGATTAGCTCAGGATCTTATCTTGTTCACGCATATGCGGTTTAGGAAAGGTTCTCATAGAAGTCAAAAGGCTGTAACAGGGGTGGACTGACAACTCATGGGGCCCCCAGGCAATAGGGGATCATGGGGCCCCTGTGTCCTTGCCCAAACTCAAAAAAGCCTATGAAAAAGGTACCAGGGGCATCTCATGGGGCCCCCTACTGCCCCCGGGCCCTCGGGCAGTGCCCGAGTTTCCAAATGGTCAGTCCGCCCCTGGGCTGTAATCGACACCTGAACCTGAATCCACTGTTCTTTTTAAAATCGCACTGAATCTGCATCAGCCGTGCACCGGACATATATTAACAGGCACCATAGGAAACAATGTTATTTCACATGTCATGCGGATTGGATGCGGTTCAAAACGCATTCAATCCATATATATGTGAACGGACGCTAATTGTTTTGGGTTCAATGTGAAGTCAGGTGAGAGGCTCTACAAAGCAGGGCTTCTGGACCCTCCCACCCCTCCAGAAACTGCTGGATTTTTCTGGAAGAGGGAAGGAGGCCTAGATTAGCATGATTAAGGGCATTTGGCCAATCCCCAGACAGGAGGCCAGGTAGTGTGACTACGACACTTTTTGTCACTCCTATTTTAGGCATGGTATAATCCATTGCAATGGAAGTCTTTGAAATTGCCTTTTGCAGTGAAAATATTCAGAAAATAACAGTAACAGTGATTATAAAGTGTATGGACTGGAAGCATTAAGATGCCCCCCAGCAGAGTTTTCAAATAAACATGTTATAAAGGACATCATGGGTATAAGTGTCCTTAAACTTTACTCTTACCTCTCAAGTGTTTTTTTTTCCTAGAGATGTCATTCATAATATCACAGGCAAAACGCAAGGCAAACAGTTTAACACATTCTGAAAGTGAACTACTTGCAAAAAATTGTGTAACCACACAAAGATAAAAAACTCAGATGTGTTAATGGCCTGCAAATGAAGATACAATTTCTGGGTAGAGTGTCTATAGTTTTATTAAGATTTCTAATACAGATTAGAAACAAAGTTCCCACAACAGCAGTTTGTTTAAAGATGTTCCTCGCTGTCTTCTACTGAAAAAGATGTCAAGAAAAGAGAATCCTTGTGTTGTTTGTTCTTTATAGACACTATTTTCTGATTAGTGAGCTTCTTGTGTTTGCTGGGCTTCATGGCTATGGTGGTCTTCTTCGGCCTCTATGATATTGTAATCTGTAGAAAAAATGGAATGTGCATTAGATATTGTTAAGACCTTAATTGTTAAGACCTTAATTGTTAAGACCTTAATTGGTAAGCTAGTGGAATCTGATGAATGAAATGTATGGATTAGCCACTAACATAAAAAATATTCATCTTTATATTGCAATTTATATCATGGGTAGACCCATCCCATTTGCCTTTTATGACACATCCCTCATTAACAAAAAGCTATAATGGTCCTTCTCTAGAGCTACAAGAATTGGTGGAGAGAATAAATTGGGAATTTAAATGTGCCTTAAAGAGGACATATAATACAGAACTAATAAAACATGAACAACTTTATTATATAATTAAAGTATTACTAATACCACAGGAATGGATGAGTTGTCATATCAAATTTAGTAAGCAGATGCAAGTTTACAGTTTCGAGATGGCATAGAGGATTGACACATTTTGTGATATTCTCCTTTCCACACACTACCGCATGGTCTACAGAAAATGGTGTCCCAGCCATTTCTGCAGACCATGTAGCAGTATGTGGACAGATGAGGCTTCACCAAAGGAGGGTGTACTAAACCATTAGAATCTCTTGTTTAACTCTGATAGTAGCAGATGTGTTTGGTTTTGGAACAATATTGGACACTAATGGGCACAACAGATACCAGAGATACACGATCTTTTGGATGCACATTTGTTATTTTTGGAGGTTTATCATCTTGACACAGTTGTTTAATAAACAGTTTTTAGCCATCTCATCTATTTATACAAGGGAGTGGATCCTGAAGAAGAGACAATACCCTGAAATGCATTGATCTACTATGCCAGCTGGAAACTGTAAACAGGTATCTGTGCACTAAATTTGAAATGGCAACTCACCCTTTCCTGTGGTTTTGTAATATTTTAGTTATATAATAAAGTTGTTCATGTTTTAACAATTGTGTGTTATATTTTTGTTTACATTTACATACAGGACAAGCTGTCCAGATAAGTGACAGTAACAGATGGGAGAAACTACAATACTCCCAAAAGGCAAGAAATGCGTAATATCTATGTATTTTTTTTTCTTTGCTCATTCAATAGTTCAGTCTTAAATGCCAGATATACAATTTGTAACATTCTGTCAAAAAGTGAAAACTAAATTATGACTTCATTTAGATGTGCGATTGGAGACAATTCTTGGTTGAGCAGTGTTTTTAACGCCCACCAAATGTCCCCCTTGGGCTGTTGGGGTATTTACATGCTGCGGCTGTAATACTTTGCTTCACACCCAGAGTAAAGTCAACCCAATATGTAGCAATCACTGGGCAGCAAGCCTGCTGAACGCTACACATTCAGGCAAACAGGGAAGAGCCACAAATGTCCCAAAACCATGTTCGATGCATGCAGTTTCGACGTGTTTGTTGCCAAAATGGGGTTAAAACAGGTAGTGAGGAGGCATCACATCACTTCATCACTACATGTCAATAGTCTCTAAAGCGCAACATGAACATGGAACATGGTTCAGTGGAAAGATAGATTTACACACTAAATCTACCCTAAGCCCGGGTTCAAACTGATGTGGTGCAGCACATCGCATGTGATTCACACAGGGACCGCACCGCATTCCTGTGCAAATTGCATGCGATTTCTGTGTGGTGCAATTTGAGCCATACACTTTGTATGGGTCAAAAAGCACCACATCTGCACCAAAGTCTGTGTAGGACCCTTTTTTTGTTCGCACCAGAACCTGATCGCGTGGGTGTGAACACCCATGCGATCCGATTCCGCACATCGTATCATGTTTTGTGAACAGATTTTGGGCTGTCGTTAACGTAAAATACATGCCCGCATTGGTTCGCATGAATGGGGTGCAATTATGATGTGGTGCGGAAATCACACAGAAACCAGTGCAAATTCTGCATAGCATCAGCATCAACCCGGGCTGAGGGTCATTATTATATTTCTTAGGCTTAGTAAATCCAATAATCAGAAGGTATAACATTGTTACACATATTGTATTTTTATTAAAGCTGACATTTAATCTTCTTATATAATGTCTTCCCTGGTTCTTCCTTTCCCCCTCATTTACATGCTAATTCAAATATGAAATAAAACCCTTCAATTTTCATTACATACCAAATTTTAGATCCACTGACATCACAAGTTTTTTGTGCTTCGCTATGCAATGCAGGCATTTCCTCCCATTTCATCATTACTGGCGGGAGGGGCCAGCAGGATTCTGTACATAGCTTCCTGAAAATATCACAGCACCCTGCTTTACTACACCTTCCAAGAGCCCTTAGTCCTCATTCAAGCAGTAGGCCGGGTCTTGGAGGAGTTATGGTGCTATGGGCTGAATGCCTGAAGGAGTGGGCATTCCTAAACAGGTTGCATTCACATGCAGCCTGCTCTAAGTAATACTAAGCCTCCATGTTTGAAAGGATTAAAACAAAAGGAATAAATGAAGTGGGCCAGGGACAATCAGGCTTGGGAGGAAATGCTGGATGGTGCTGGATATCCTTCAGCCAGGAAGTGAGGCAGGTTACAGCTACTGACTTGCTACTACTTCTAATGAAAAGCTCACAGTATACAGTGAAATCGGAGTCATTTCAGTACAAGAGATGACTCTGTAACACTGTGCAAGACTGCAGGTAAGGCTGAAATTCACTTTTAGGTTCACACCTATGTGGTGCGGGACACACCATGATCCCTGCGTGTTTCCTGCACTGCATTGCAATCACACTGCCCTAGCGATCTGCTGCACCAGATCGCATAGTACGAAAGGACCATGAGATCCGGTAGCAGTGTGGCTCCAAAAAAGGGGAATGCATGTCTGCGGTGTGGTTCCTGTGCTATTCACATGTGATTCATAGTGCGAACTGGGGCTTAAATAAAAGGAGATGTTGGAATATTTACTTATTATACCCACCATGGAAGAAACACCATTTGGTATTCTCAATGCTGCTATCAAAGCAGCAATTTTTCTTCTCACACTCTTCCTTGGTGATTGTTGGTCTACCACAGTCCTTCCTTTCAGAGGCACGTACATTGCAGTGAGCTATTAACGGGGAGAAAAATGTACAGGTCATTAGCAAGGTTAAGGCTGGGATCTCCTGAAGACTGATATTAGACGAAGATTTAGTTTCGAATGATATGCAGAAGATAAGACAAATCCCAAAAAAAGCTAAACTCCTTACCTTTACTGCAAGGGGTGTTATACGTAGCATGAGCTTTGATCACTGAGGAAGAAGAACATAAGGTTAGGATACCAGGAGGGACATGGTAAACACTGACATTTCCGATGGCCAACTTCTCCTTTTTAAAATACCCTGACTTTAAAACTGTTGGGGGGGGGGGGTGGCTGTGAGGGGAAGGAAGAAAAATCAAGTGAGTTGGGGGGGGGGGGGGGTAGGAGTGTAGTTATATAAGGGGGAGGTAAGTGAAGCAGTAAAAAGGGAAGTAGGTAAATCGATGAGAGAGGAAGAGGGAGTAAAATCAAGGGAAAGGCAAGGGTCTCAGCCATAGGAAGTGACAGATAAAAGAAAGAGAATGGGAACAGCAGGGAAGGGGGAGGTAATTAATAACCTCTTCACGCCGATAGTACACGCAAATATGCGACCTCTTGGTGGCTGGGCCTTGACGCTGAGTGGCCACATATTTGCGTACCATTTGTAAACAAACATGTGCTGAGAGCGCACGCCTTGCGCACTCCCAGCACGTGTCGGCATTCCACGGAAAGGTCCCGATCTCTCCTTGCGATCGGGACCTTTCCGATCATGTGACTGCCATGACAGCCAATCACAGCATTCACATGACCCTAAACTCCGCCCTGCCTCCCAGCATCAGAAAAACCTTATAGGACCGGAAGGCGCCAGTGTGAAGGGGTTAAGGGATATCCAATCATAGGAATGGTGAAAATTCAGGGGTATTGAAGCCCTTATATTTTTATTATGACAAGTTTACTTAATTTTTAACAGGTATAGAATTATAATTGAGTTTTTATCTCACAATGAATTCCAGCATAATGCCAAAGACAAGAAATAAAATATTATGAAGCCCAGGCAGAAACATAAAAATATTTAAATTTAACAAACTCTCTATAACTATTTTTGTCTTTGTTTTGCATGGGAAGGTCTAAAGAATAGTAGGTGAATGACAGAGGTTGGCAGCTGTGCAAGAATATACAAGTAGACACATTTTTTGCATTTAGTATTTTTGTCTACAGGAGCCTGGAAAGCATTGCACCAGCGATCAGTAGATCACTGATGCCATGCAGGTCTCCTGCAGACCTGTCAGAATATCTGCTTGCTGTACGGGATGTACGAGCAAGCAGATATTCTGACAGGAAGCTTCAATGAAGCTTCAGTGCTCCACAGCTCCATGGTAGTTCATTGAAAACTACAAGCCGACAGCTGCTAAGGCTGTTGGGACTTGCAGTTCATTCATTCACAGACGTCCTTGAATGAATGACGTGGCTGTGTGGGCGGAGCCCTGCATGGCCATGCTGGTTTAAAATTTGACAGCTAGTATGGGAAAACTTCTCTCCCTAATATCTGTCAGAGGGAGGAGGGCAGCGGGCGGTGGCTGCAGCTATGGGGACATGTTACAAGTTCCACCATAAAAACGGGTGGAACATGTAACATGATCTCAAAGGTGAACTTATCCTTTAAACCTAAATCCTTGATTTTTTGCAAATATTCTTTGTTCCACAAATACTTTATACCAGTTAGAAACTAAATCTTAATTGTCCTTACATTTTGTATTTATCAGAGCTTAGAAATAGTAGGATTAGCATATGAATACATGGACACCATGCTAGGTTTTGTGTAGGCGTGTTCACACTGAATGCCATAATATTCCTGGAAACAATCATTCATGCCTGGATAACTTTTCCCTGTAACTGTATAGTCTCATATACCTGGAACGTAGTAATCAAACACTTCAACATTGGCAGGATGCAGGTTGTCCACATGTGTTTCTTGTTTGATAGTGAACTCAAAATTTACGATAGAATTGTCAAGCTTTAGGAGAAAACAATAAGACAGTGAATAATAATAAAGTAACAACCTGTGGATAGCATCAGTATCTAAAACTAAGAAACAAAAAAGGAAACCTGGATCTGGAGGAGGTGCTGGGAGCAGGCTGGATTCTTAAAGTGAAACATCATGCAAATATTAAAAAGGGATATTCATAATTTACAGATATACTGCACTATATTAGCTTATCTTTTTGCAAGTCATTTTTGAAGATGAGATTGAGATGAAGAATCGTGGAGAAGACAGAGATATATAGATAGACAGATTGATGCATGCAGCTAGATCACCTATTTATTTCAGCTTATTTCCGCCCTTCCTGGGGGCCTCATCCGCATTCCTAATATTGGACCCTCACAGTACAATAGTTGTTGCTGTATGCATAGTACTATCCCCCACATTCCCAGTATACATAATATACTACCAATTTACAACTTACAACAAATACAGATTTCAGCTAAATGTAACATTCAACATAAAACATATTAAATATTTCACTCTCCAATCTAATAATAATAATAATCTAAAGATTATTCCATTATATGTGGTCACATACTATAGGCCCATGTATACTAAACCCTTGTTCTCCCCTTAGTGGTAAAATCCAAATTAACAAATACATGTCATTATTCATGGGAAGCTAATAACCAATTCCACATCTGTATTACAAACAACCTAATGTTACACCACCCCTAGTGGTCACTTCCTTTATAACAAATAAATGCAAAAGTGAATTCCCCATACTTAAACATACATATGCATTAATTTTAAAATATAAAACCCAAAACCTAATGTTCATCCATATTACATAACCCCCTCACCCATTACAATTGTATTGTAAACCCTTATCTATTGTATTATTAAAAATTAGAAATAAAACAGTTCAGATCCAATTCTACATTTAACCCTTTGGATTTTACCACAAGGGGGAGAGAACAAAAGCTCATTATGCATACTATATACTATAGTATGTGACCACATATAATGGAATAATATTTAGCTGAACGCTGTATTTATCATGCAAGATGTTGTAAATTGGTTTAACCATCTGTGTAGTATATTATGTATATTGGGAATGTGGGGCATAGTAGTATGCATACAGCAACATATATTGTACTATGAGGGTCCAGTCATGAAGAATGCGGACGAGGTCCCCAGGAAGGGTGGAAATAAGCGCCCTATAAATAATAGGTGATCTAGCTCCATCTGAGGTTCATGGCCTATGAGGAAGTCAATTGATGGTGAAAGGAGGAAGTGATGTCAAACGCAAACCTGAAGTACCACAGCAGTCATTTTAGAGAAGGTCTTGTGTATCTGAAATTCATATAAGCAGAATTTCAAGTAACAAAGTGTTTTTCTTAGATATACTGCTGCACTATGGCTTTCCTATTTTAATTACATGTATCGGTAGTGTGCGACATGGTGGAGCATAAAGAAGAGTTTGAGATACAGAAAGCACTATAAGCATAGCGGAGAGCCTTTTTAAGAGGCGCATTTATAACTGACATCTGGTAAGGTGCATGACCTGGAGGGAAGGTGTGGAGCACTATTGGTGAATGGAATACACATGATGGATTATTCACTTTGTTTATGTCAGTTGCACTATTAAGGGATATTAATGATTTAAAGATATACTACACTATAGTAGCTTATCTTTTTTCAAGTCATTTTTGAAGCAATTGAGATGAAGAATCATGGAGAAGATAGAGATATATATGTAGATTGATGCATGATATTTTTGACTGAGGGTAAGAGTAGATATTAAGGATGGTGGTTGGTATTGTGATCACATGGTGAAGAGATTGGAGCAGGTTGTTTCACTGGGAAAGCGAGCACATTAATGTATTATACATTTTGGAACATACTACACTATATAGATTATTTTTGATTTTATGGTATTTGGGAGCACACGCAGTGGATGTGACAGGAGTGAAGAGCAGGAAAAGAGGATTGGTTTACATGCAACACTCTATTGCATTAAGAGCCCAGGGAGAATATTGCATTAAGAGCCCAGGGAGAATATAAGGAGACTATTATCTGTAAATGGACTTTTGAATGACTGAATAATTTATAGTTCACTGGTTTAGCACAAGTATTAAAATGTAGTGATGACTTCCCTCTGGCCTTTCTCATCTGTGTGCCAGTTCCATATCAGCATGCCAAAGTTTGGAAGCCTGAGAGGCCAGGCAACTTGTATTTTCCAGAGAAGGTCAGAGGTTAAATCCTCAATTTTTTTAAGCAACACACTTAGTATAAGGACTTGTGTCCCTCTTTAGGCTACTAACATTGATTACCTGTCTTAAAAGATGAAATGGCTGCAAAATATTGGGAGACACAGAAGAATTTCAACAGAAAAAACAAGCATATACATACTGAATGAATCCCTGTTAAAAGTAATGTAATGGGCAGGTATTATACCTACAATATAACCTACATATCAAAAAACATAAAACTCTTACATCGTCCAAGTAGATTTGGATCTCATCAGGTAAGACATCTACTCTTCTCACTCTGTAATTCCTCTTCAGCTAGAATATAAAGTAAATTACAAGCATGAAGGATCTGTAAGAGACCTTTTATTTACATGAGGCCCTGTAGGTCACAATTGCTAAGGCAAGAGCAGTTCTAATTGCTCATAGTAACCAATCAGATTATTTTTTTCTTTCATTCTCCCATACTGCTTTATGAACATGAAATTTAGAATCTAAATGACTGTTAAAAACAGTTCTTCCTTCACTGTCTTTCTTAAAATAAGCCAACATTGAGGTCAGGAGCTTGCCTGGCTTTCCCGCTTAAAGGATCAGTAAACTGAAATGTGGCTTACACACTGTAAAACTAAAATGAAATCATATATGCATCACACAACTTGACTGAGGTTATTGAGTGGTTTGTCACTGTGCTACTGATACAGACCTCCTCTAAATGGGCACACATTCAGGATAACTGTTCCTAGTCTCTCCCTATTGCTCCGAATAGGGACATCAAATGATGCACAGATGTTCGGGGGGGACAGAATTATTATTCTGCATAGCGTATTCATTCTCAAAGAAGGTGTGAGCAACAGCTATCTGCATGTTTGGCCTGCACTTAACTTATGCTAAGTTTTGCCAAACCCATTGACAAATCAACATTTCAAGTTTTGCAGAAACCCACACAGCTGGCTAAATGCATTTACTTGGACACATCAGCAGTGCATAAGTGAAAACTGAGAACATGATTGGGAAAAACTGACCTTTGCCTTGCCAGGTGGCACTGCAAACACCCTCTGAAAGCATAACCCATGCCTTCACAGTGAGTTATATAGTTATAAAGCTAAACGCTCTGAGATAGGCATTTTGTTCTCACTAAAATCTAAAAATCTATTGTGAGGATTTCTTGTATTTGAATATTTTTGCACTTTACTTACTTGCACATTTATTGCTTGTTATCCTTTTGTTTTCAAATGGATTCATGCATTTATTTAGGCATTGGTGCTGGAATTGTTTATGTATTTGCACTTTAAAGGTTTTGTATACTGGCCTTACAAGCTGCCTTGAAGGATTTCTTTACCCTAGCACTGACTTCCCTTGGATTTACTGTCCTCTCCAGATGGACAAGCTGGTGTACATCAGGAGAATCTTCCAAAAGATTGGAAGGAACTCTACAGCTGGATTCCTGAGGCACCAAGCAAAGTGTAAAAAAACTCAGTCTGTCCAGACACTGGACTGATTTGTTCCATGATAACAAAATGTTGCGTTGCAGATGTCTGGAGTGAAATTGGAAAAAGATCTGCCTCAAAGAAGGCATCAGGCCCACAGCTCTCATGCAGAAGCTGAAAGTCAGATAGCTTTCTGCATTGAAGTGTTGAACAAAGTGCTTCCCAACTGTTCCCACAACAGGAGGATGTCAAAGTATCCCACAATGGGAATACCCCAAGAACACAGCAAGGCCAACATTGAAGGGTAAATATCAAAGGTACAGAAGACAGACCAGGGCTATGAACTGATAGCATAGTGATCCTGCAGCAAACTGCAGAAAGCATTGGTTTGCAAGAATTATGTGCACATGTAAGTAGGCATCTTTAATGTCCGCAGAAGTGTTAACGTCTCCCTGTTGAAGGGAAACAATGACAGATCTTGGTGATTCCATCTGCAAAATTGGTGCTTGAATATACACAGCCAAGACTTTGAGATCCAAGATGGGGTAAATGTCCTCCTTGGGTTCTAAAAAAAGGGAACAGGTTGTAGTAAAACTCCTGAAAACATTCTGCCAGGGCACTGAATGACATCCTCAATGAGAACATTTAGAGCCGGTCTAAAGAGGCGCTGTCCCTTGAGGGCCATGCTATTCAAACACTTCTTAATAAATAGTTGCTTAGTCCAGCGTTTTAGCTATGGTGCCCTCCATATATAACAAGAGACATGCAAGAAAAAAAGCTAGAGTCACAATAAGCCATCACAGCTGAAATCTAGCAACACAGCCATTTGCTGCTTGTTTTCAATAAGCAGAGAGTCAACAGCTGTGATGTCAAGATCCCTTTCCAGGGATTTTGCCCAGTCAGCATTGGTCTGATAAAGTAAAATCATAACCAGAATAGGGTGAAGGAACAAAGTTCCTACAAAGCACCTTCCAACTGCTTACCAATTGGGCCCCTAAAAGCACCGGTATGGTATTCCCCTTGTACGGTGAGACACAGTGGGATCCACAGTGGGAATAGACCACTCCTTAACAAAATTCACATCAACTGGATACAAGGCCAGCTTCGTATAGAAACAGCTAGTGCATTAGTGCAAAGGGAAGATCTTTGTGGCCCAAGGGGCTCTGTATTACACCAGGTTTCAGGAGCACAAATAAGAGCTGAAATAGTCTCCTTTAGGTTGGGAGGAATAGCAGAAGACTGCAATGCCTCAGAATACTCTCAGTATCCTGTACCCACTTGTAGTACTCAGCTGATAAAAAAAAAAACTGGTGTGTCATAGCAATGTAAGAGTGCAGGCAGTCTTGTGCTTGATCCAGAAAGCAGAGAAACATCAGGGAATGAGAAACTGCACACCAATTGCTGAACAGGTGGAGAGGAGTGTGAACGGCCTTAGCCTTGAGTTCACATTCCTCTGCAAGCGTTGAGCTAGTGGTGTGCAGTGTCTCTCATCCCCTCATGCCTCAGAGTAAATCTCTTCTGATAAAGGATTTATCAGAATCTCTGCAGTCAATGGCTCAGAAGCCACTAAAGATGCAAGTCAAATCAGATAACTTTTTTGGACTGTATTGAAAAGATTACACAAATTGAAATATATACACTATATTGCCAAAAGTATTGGGACACCCTTCCAAATCATTGGATTCAAGTGTTCCAATCACCTCCATGAGGTATAAAACCAAGCACCTAAGCATGTAGACTGCTTCTACAAACATTTTTGAAAGAATGGGTCGCTCTCAGGAGCTCAGTGAATTCAAACGTGGTACCGTGATAGGTTGCCACCTGTGCAATAAGTCCATCGGTGAAATTTCCTTGCTACTAAATATTCCACGGTCAACTGTTAGTGATATTATAACAAAGTGGAAGCAACTGGGAACAACAGCAACTCAGCCACATAAAATGACAGAGCGGGTCAGCGCAAGCTGAAGCACACAGTGCGCAGAAGTCGCCAGCTGTCTGCAGAGTCAATAGCTAAAGACCTCCAAACTTTGTGTGGCCGTAAGTTTGGTGGAGGGGGGATTATGGTTTGGGGTTGTTTTTCAGGGGTTGGACTTGGCCCCTTAATTCCAGTAAATGGAACTTGTAAGGCATCAGCGTACCAAGACATTTTGGACAATTTCATGCTCCCAACTTTGTGCGTGGGTTTCCTCCAGGTACTCCAGTTTCCTCCCACACCCCAAAGACATGCTGGTAGGTGAATTGATTCCTGTCCAAATTGTCCCTAGTATGTATATGTATGAATGTGAGTTAGGGACCTTAGATTGTACGCCCCTTGAGGGTTAGGGACTGATGTGAATGTACAATATATATATGTAAAGCGCTGCATAAATTGACAGCGCTATATAAGTACCTGAAATAAATAAATATGTATTTTTTTGTCTTGGTTCTTTTGGCACTTATAGGGAACACAAATAGAGGAAGCAGTGCAGTGTTTTTCCCTGTTTTCTAATCACGTTCTGCGCATTCATTAATTATGCTAACTTTTTTGCACATGCACAGATGCTTATCGAGTCTTTTAATACCCATAGAATGGCAGAGACCATAGTATGTCTGTGCATGCATATCATTTAGTGAGATTTTGTGCATATACAAACACACTGTGGGTCTCTGTCAGGTCCTATAGACCAATGGTATGTCTGAACATGTTCAGAATATTGATCCAGCATGGTGGCATTGGTGTAGGACTCTACAGAAGAACATTGGTTTGGAAGAAGACAACGCTGGACTCCAAAGACCAGTAAGCATCTATTCTTTCACTTACATACAGGAACAATTATCAAGCAATAAAAATAAAATTGTAGCTTTGGAATAGTGGAATTCCTCGTTTGCATCTGGTTTATTCCAGCGATTGAGATGTTAATACAGTTTACTGTATTTTACAGCAACTCCAGTAGAACATCTTCTTTCACTTTTCTACATTTAGTACATGGTCTCCAAAAAATGATCCTGCCTATGTACAAAAGACAGTGTTTATACTCTTTTCCTGACTTTGGTCCACCAACAAATTAGAATGAACCTTGGACTGACTGGGGATTTTCCTTGATTTACCTTGACTTGCTTCTTATCAATGAACTACAGTACTTCAGTTGAAGACTACTTACATCAATCCTTCTACAAGTATATGACACCTACCTTCCTAATGCTTTTTTTATCTGCGACATATCCTGATAAAAGTTCTGCTTTAATCATAACCATGTTGGTTTTAGATCGTTTTCCTAAGTATCTGCAAAAGAACAAATTAATTTAAGTTGAATCAGCTCTAGGTTCTCATTTAACAGTCTTTAAATCAGGAACAAGAAAAACCTAATATCTCTCAAGCACATTACAGGTGTCATTACATTTTAAAAAAAGATTGTTTAGCTTGCTTCTTTTTCAATGGTGTTTATTTGTTTCATCTTAAAAGAAAGGGGGTTACAAGACAGGCCAGTCAATTACACATCCATTTCTCAACAAACTGCAGCCTGTCTGGGGGGGATGGTACAAATAACGTACAATAAGCAACAAGCTATGACAATCAGCAGTCATTGATAGCCAAATGGGTCCCATTGGGACTTGTGAATGTAAGGTCAATAACAATAAAGACAGGAGAAAAGAAAAAAACTAGAGTGGAAACTTTTGTCAGACCTAGCGTTGGAGACCGCTGTGACCTGTGTGGAAAATTGGGCTCCCTCCAACTCTCTGCAGGCAATGAGGGGGGGGGGCACCCCCCATGGCTTTGAGCTAACTATATCAGAAGAAGGGAAAAGTAAAAAGAAGGGAAAAGAATAGATAAGAGGGAGGAGAAATAAAAAGAGGGAGGAAAGAAAAGAATGGAAGAAGAGAAAGGAAAAGAGTAGACGGGGGAGGGGAGGGGGGGAAGGACCTAGGGGGAGGAAAGGACGAGGAGTGTGGGGTGTAGGATTTGTATCCTCTATAGGTTCCACATATTACCCACAATCCAGCCTAGAACGGTGCTGAGAGATATTTCATCCAGTGGTCCCAAGTTTTCTCAAAATAGGCCATCCTATCATGAATAGTGGTCAGACATTCATTGACCATTATCCAGGTCAGCTTGGCCTTTAGGAGGTCAGGGGAAACCGTGGGGGATCTCCAAGAACGCGCAATGAATAATCTGGCAGCAGTAAATATGAGTGCAATCAGAGGTTTCACATATCCAGGTATTCCCTCCACCGGTTTTCCTAGGAGGGCCTGTTGTGGAGATTTGATAAGATTCACCTAGTTAAGTGAATATATAAAATTATAGGTGTAAATCCAAAATTGCTTTACTTTGCTGCAGGTCCACTATGTACGGAGAACCATTCCCTCCTTTCCGCAGCAACAACTGGAGGAGGCCCATTGAACAAAACACGCCAAACGGGAAGGTACTAAATACCACCATAGGAAGACCTTATAATTAGCTTTGATCAATGAAATATTGATATCATTTTTAGAGTTAAGCTGCGCCAGTTTATTCCATTCCGCTGCCTCTAATACTTCCCTCAGGTTTCGTTCCCATCTTTCTATGTAGGGTAGTTTGGTGGAGTCCTCATGCAAAATAGTATATATCTTAGATATATGACCAGTATGCTTATCCAGGGTTCTACAAAAATGTTCCATTGAAGTCGATGAAAACAGGTCACTGGTGCTTCTAAGAGTATGGAGAAAGTGGGTTATATGAAAGAAGCGATGTAGCTTAGTGGGGAGGTGATGTTTCTCCTGAAATACTATCTTAGGTATTGGGCCCCTATGATCGCAGAAATCTGCTAAACAAAGAAAACCTTTATTGGTCCACCATTCAAAATCGGAAGGGCCGAGACTCAAGGGGAACGCCAGGTTGCCCAATAAAGGGGCTAGGGGAGTGTGGGGGGATTTAAAGCCACCCTTACTAATCTATCCCATAGGGAAAGGGAAAAATATAATGTGGGACACAAAATTGCAGGTCTGTCCCTGGCTTTCAGCGACATCATACGGCTAATTGGAGTATTAGGGACATGTGATGATTAGCCTGCTTCTTTTTGAACAATGTATGTAGATGTGTTCTGATGCAGGGTAATCAAATATGTATGTTTACGTATGTGTCTACCAACCTGTAATACCCCTTCATTACCAGGTCATTTTTCAATGCTGTAATAGCGTAACTGACAATTTTTTTTTTATTTTTATTTTTACAATATAAAGGAAAAACATATTAAAGAAAAAATGCCACATTCTTAGTTTGCAAAGGTGTCAGGTGCTAATTAGGCTGATCTTTGTGCTGGACCCAAATCTGTTACAGTAGCAATTATTATTATTATTATTATACGGGATTTATATAGCGCCAACAGTTTGCTCAGCGCTTTACAATATAACGGGAGACAATACAGCAACAATACAGTTCAATACAAGAGGGATAGGAGGGCCCTGCTCCTTGGAGCTTACAATCTAGGAGGGAGAGGCTAGTGGTACAAAAGGTAGTAACTGTGGGGGATGGACTGGTTGGAAGAGTAGAAGATTCCATTATTAGCTGAGGACAGGATAGGCTTCCCTGAAGAAATAGGTTTTCAGAGATCGCCTAAAAGTGAGCAGAGTAGGTGATAGTCTGATAAATTGGGGTAGAGAGTTCCAGAGGATGGGAGAAGCTCTGGAGAAGTCCTGGAGACAAGCATGGGAGGAGGAGACAAGGGAGCTAGAGAGTAGGAAGTCTTGTGAGGAGCGGAGAGTACGGTTTGGGTGGTATTTGGAGACAAGATCAGTGATGTAATTTGGGGCAGAGTTATAAATGGCTTTATACGTTATTGTTAGTGTTTTGAATTTTATCCGTTGGGCAATGGGAAGCCAGTGAAGGGATTGGCAGAGAGGGGTGGTAGATACGGAACAGTTAGTAAGGTGGATGAGTCTGGCAGCAGCATTCATGATAGACTGAAGAGGGGATAGCCTGCAATTAGGTAGGCCAATGAGGAGGGAGTTACAATAGTCAAGGTGAGATATAACAAGGGAATGAATAAGTTGCTTAGTGGTTTCCAAGGTTAGGAACAGCCGTATCTTGGAGATGTTGTGAAGGTGAAGTCTACAAGATTTGGACAGTGATTGGATTTGGGACTAAAAGGACAGATGGGAGTCTAGGATTACACCTAGTACCTGGCATTACGGGAGGGACTGATGATTGTGTTATTGATCTTGATGGAGAAGTCAGGGGAGGGGGCACAGGCTGGGGGAATACTAAGAGCTCAGTTTTCGAAAGATTGAGTTTGAGGAAGTGGAGTGACATCCATGTCGATATGTCACTTAGTAGGTTAGTAATGCAAGAGGAGACTGAAGGGTGAGGTGAGGGGTAGAAAGATAGATTTGTGTGTCATCAGCATAGAGATGGTACTTAAAGCCATGGGAGTTTATCAAGTGACCAAGGGAGGAGGTGTAGATGGAGAAGAGAAGGGGTCCAAGGACAGAACCTTGAGGGACCCCTACAGAAAGAGGGAGTAAAGAGGAGGAGGCAGCGTTATAGGTAACGCTGAAGGAGCACTGCGATAGGTAGGAGGAGAACCAGGAGAGAGGAGAATCTCTGTGGCCAAGAGAGTGGAGTTTTTTGAGGAGGAGGGGATGGTCAGCCGTATCAAAAGCCGCAGAGAGGTCAAGTAGTAAGAGTACGGAGTAGTGGCCATTGGTTTTAGCTGTTAGTAGATCATTAGTGAGTTTAAGTAGGGCAGTTTCAGTGGAGTGTAGTGAGCAAAAGCCAGACTGTAAAGGGTCAAGAAGGTTGTTGTCGGTGAGGTGGGAGCTCAGGCGATTGTAGACTAAGCGTTCTAGGAGTTTAGAGGTAAATGGCAGCAGGGAGATGGGTCTTAAGTTGTTCAGGTTGGTGGGGACCAGGGAGGGCTTTTTAAGTATGGGAGTGATGTGTGCATGCTTTAGAGGGGAGGGGAAGGCACTAGTAGAGAGGGAAAGATTGAAGATGTGAGTGAGGGAGCATAGGACGGAAGAAGAGGGTGACCACAGTAGTTGTGAGGGGACAGGATCCAGGGGGCAGGTTGTGAGACAGGCTTCTGAGAAAACCTTAGTGACCTCTTCGGTAGTAGCAAGGTCAGAGGAAAGTGTTGAGGGAGGTTTAGTATAAGGTATGCTAAGTGGGATGGATGTCTGTGCAGTGGCGATGCCCCTATGAATTGCGTCAATCTTGTTTTTGAAATGATTTGCAATCTCGTGAGCAGTGAGTGAGGTACTGGGTGGAGGTGGAGAAAGTAGATAATTTAAAAATGTTGTTTGACATGGTTGCATGTGTGCAACACTTCTGAATAGTAGTTAATGAATCTTGACCTGGCCTAAAAAATAGCTACATTACAACACCGAAGTAAAATAAAACATGTAGCGCCTTTAACATACACTCATGAAATCGATCTTTGTATAGCTGTGGAGACCCTAGGATCCTAGGATCCTTGGCCCAGGCTGTCCTCAGGGCTTTTCCTTCTATTCTAGTTGATATTAAAGCCTATACCTTCTAAATGCTAAGCTCCATCATTCAATCATCAAATGGTAAAGTCCCTACTACCCACCAGGGATTTGCCTTTTGGACAGCTAAATGAAAGAGGTAGGGCTTACTGTTAGGATATATGGCATAACTCTGGCTTAGAGAAAATTCAAAGCCCCTTGTAAAGCCTGGGCTTAGGATCTAGGGAACTCCAGTGCGACCTGGGGGGTGATTTCAAAACTAACACAGATAACCTGATGCCTGCATATCAGTAGAGTTGTTACAGAAGGCACTTTTTAGCCACCTTCATTTCCAGTATACACTGGATGTTTGCTCTCACCTGGTTTCTATATGGACATCAAACATTTTCTTTGCATCTTGGGTGCAAGCAGCTGGATCGGTGCTTACATTGACAGCAAAGTGGACATCATGCTCATCAGGAACACTGGCATAATGTAGATGTGCCTACAAAGAGATATGCAATCAGGACATTCATATTTTTGTTTTGCTTTTTTCAATATTACTTTCTGTCCGTGAAATCTTTAGATTAATGCTGCAGTGTGAGTGCTAATACTGCACTCACACTGCAGAGGTTTAAAGCTTGTTTCTGTCTAGGGCACATGTGTCAAACACTAGGCCCAGAGGCCAAATCTGGCCCACAAGACCATTTCATGTGGTCCTCGAACCTCCCCTGCAGCTACGGCACCCCCTTGATCTCCGTGCCCACCTTGTCTCAGCAGTCTTCATTTCTCTGTGCAGCTGCAGAGAGGCTCGTCTCTGCCCCCACATCTCAGCAGTCAGCAGGAGAGAGGAGGGCAGAACTCCTCCTACAGATCCTGCATCTCCATTTGCAGCTGCAGCACCTTCTCATTTCCACGCCCCATTTCAGCTTTCAACAGACCTCAGCAACTGAGTCCAGCTCACCTCTGGTCCTTCTCCAGACCTTGCACTTTCTGCTTCCCAGCTCCGCCCCAGCTTTTTCCTGGCAGCAGCACAAGGTAAGGGGGCACACTGTGCTGTAAGGGAGAGTGGGGGATTTTTGACTTCTGATTGTGGGGGGATCCTGACATCTGATGTAAGGGTAGACGTGTGCTCTGGGCATCTAGTCTTAAAGATACCACTGGCCCTTTGAGGGCAACCAGGATGCTGATGAGGCCAACGATAATATTGAGTTTGATACTCCTGGTCTACAGGATGGTAAAACCACTTTTATGTACCTAATCCTCCATTCTCCCAGCATATAGCACTCCCCTGTGCTGCAGCAGTGGACTGTCCCTTGGAGTTCTCATATCCATTGCAGGGCTTTGATCCCTGCATAGGTCTTGATGACATCAGGAACCTGTCCAGCAGCATGGAGGAGACTGCAGATGTGGAGGATCAGGTAATTAAAACTGCTGTACTCAGTCCCCATACACATAAATGAGCAGTTAAGCTTTGCAGTGCGAGTGCAGCCCTATTGTAAGGGAGGAATTTTAGTTTTGCTGGGGTTTAATTTTAAAATAAACCTGTCCTTTGTCTATACAGAGCAAAATAACAGGTTCACGTATATGCTGTAGCACCAGCTGCACATCCTTATCTTTTCTCCCCTGTTGCTCCATTTACCCACAAGAGCAAAGTGAACATCTGTGTAAGGTTCAAGTTGCTATGGTTGGAGTATATACAGGGCTAAAAATTATACATTTGATTTTGAGATTATGATGATTTATCAAAGTAAAGAATAAAGTGTACAAACACGTTTCTTTTCATTTACTGATACATGTTGTGTAGGCAGTGCAGGTCACCACACACACACGCGCACGCACACACGCACACACGCACACACGCACACGATATTTGCAAAAGCACAACCATCATGTTGTTTCTTTTATCCATTTCCAGAACTGCTGTTTTCTTATTTACCTTCAGTTCAGTCCTTCTCATACTGTTCTACCCATTTGCCTCCAACACCTCCCTGTGCTACTCCTCCTATTCACTTCCAGTGCCCCTCTGTATTGCTCCACTCTCATCTACCTCCAGCACCTCCGGTACGTTTCCCCTAGTCTGCATACAGTAAACCCCCACACTACTTTTTATCATTCATCACCCTTTGTTGTTTTCCTCTTCATCTCATCCATTAACTTCCTTGTATTAATCCTCTGCTCTTCCTTTTGAACTCCCCCAACACCCCCCTCCCCCTTTGATATGCAAATTTGTTCTCCATTTTTTAAGCATTACCTTATAATGATATATTCAATGTGATGTAATATCTATAATCATTCTTTTTTAGGAAAATGTTGGTTACATATGTTTGCAGATATACGCTGATCATTGACTGCACCTAGCACTGTTTATACTTCTGACTAAGGCTCACCTCCACTGTCACCCCATCATGCACATTTTTTGTGCATAAGTGATGCAACATCAAATTATTTTTCCTTTTTGCCTCTTTACTCTGATGTGGAGAGCCACAGGTCTATAGGTGATCGGTCTACCCAAAAGGTGCAATAAGGTCTACTCTCTGCAGTTTCTGGAGATTATAGACCGATAGCTCAAGGCCAATGGAAGCCAGCATTCTACTTACTTGTGTGTAAACACAACCATCTCCTTTGACAGAGGCTGTGTAAATTCCTGGGACTTTCGGCAGATTCACTGTGTGGAGAAGGAGACTGTTATCCTTGTTTATGTTAACCTCTTTGTGAAATCCTGAATCATCTTCAATAATAACAGTTGAGTCTCCCTTCTTGTGCTTGGTGGCCTTGGCATATTTAGCGAGAGCATGAAGAGCTACTGTAGTATCCTGTAACATAGAAAATGTTTATAAGCATCAAAGCATATATGAGCCCAAAAAACTATTTGCTATTTTGCAGCTCACTAGACAATAGATGAGGCAATTACAAAAAAAAAAAAATATTTCACACAAATAGAGTTTTCCTTAGGTGGCAAATAATGCTAAATAAAGTTTAAAAAAAGTTTTTGTTATAAAATTTTGCACATTTTTTTTTTTATTTATTTCAGGTACTTCTTAAGCACCACCAATTTACGCAGTGCTTTACACATATACTGTATGTTATACATTCACATCAGTCCCTAACCCTCCAGGAGCTTACAGTTTAAGGTCCCTAACTCACATTCATACAAATGCACACTAGAAGCCAATTTACCTGCCAGCATGTCTTTGGATTGTGGGAAGAAACCAAAATCCCCAGAGAAAACCCACGCAGGCACAGGGAGCAAACTCTGAGCAGGTAATTTCATAGCAAATAAGTAATCTTTCTTCATACGTTAAAGCCAAACTATATTCTGCTACATTTCCTTGGTGAAAATAACCCAAATCAGTCTTTATTATTTAGTCTGTAGTAAAGTTATCCACAAACTATGGTGTATATATCTATAGCTATATATTTTTAGCTATATAGCAAAAAAAAAGTTTTTTTGGTCAATCATTTCTGGGGAATATATTTATTATGTATATTTATTTTTTATCATATTTTTGTCATTTAATCACTGCACTTGTTACTACTGTGTGATAGTTAATCCCATATTTAGGGATTCACAGAGCTTATCACCTATTTTTCTATTTTATTTGGCAATTTATAGCCTTTGTGGTCACCAGTATTGTCAGAGTGATAATTGATCCAAAATTTAGGGATTCACTGTTTTTTTATATTTATTAATATCTTTCACTTTATTGTAGTCCCATCAGGACTTTTTTTCTTTCACTGGCGTTTATTTTCAATATTTATTCACCATTATTGTCAGAGGGATAATTGATCCCACATTTAGGGATTCACCATTTTTTATTTATTAATATCTTTCATTTTATTGTAGTCCCATCAGGACTTTTTTTCCTCCTTCACTGGCGTTTATTTTCAACATTTATTCACTTTTCCATCTCA
Organism: Staurois parvus; assembly: GCF_062004578.1. Lineage (NCBI taxonomy): Eukaryota > Metazoa > Chordata > Amphibia > Anura > Ranidae > Staurois > Staurois parvus. The sequence goes on from NW_028318321.1 coordinate 10,591,516, forward strand.
CTATGAATCCCCTAGTGGATCAGTTCACTTCATGATTGGGGAGTGAGTGGCATATTTATCCACTGTATGCACTGAGGATAATGATTAGTCACCATTAAGATATATTTGGTATGAGTTATATTGGGTTTTAATACCGTTTTGTATTATTATATTTGTTTTTTTACTACAAGTCACAGTAATATTTAGGGTAGCGCTGCACCATACGTTTTATAATTTGCACCGGCCTTGTGCATTACCTTTAAAAATTAATTTATTGTATAAAAGGTGGTGATATACTCACAAAGGATAAAATATCAAAAGGCATATCATGTGAAGTACAGCAAGGTCCAATCAAACTGGATGATATCTGTGTTGGGATTTGTAGACCCCAAGTCTGACTGGTTCTCATTTGGAGGTCTACAAATCCCAACACAGATATCATCCAGTTTGATTGGACCTTGCTGTACTTCACATGATATGCCTTTTGATATTTTATCCTTTTTGAGTATATCACCTCCTTTTATACAATAAATTAATGTTTAAAGGTAATGCACAAGGTCAGTGCGCCCTCTTTTTTGTTTCTTTGCATACAAATAATAGTGGCATGCTTAAAGAGGAAATAAACTCAATCAACAATATTGATTAACGATTTTGAATGCTTATGCTGCTAGCCTTAGTAAATAGATAGGAAGGTATATTATATTTACATTATTTTACATTTCTTCAGTTGCTTCCTAGCTTCTGGCATAAATTAAAAAAATGTCATGCATCCCAGGAGTCTTCAAGGGCATTTTTTTCTTTCATGTAGAGGAGGGACTCAACCTCCTGCTTAAGGCAGATGGATCAGTAAAAGCTACACGTATTGTTTGCCCTTACTCTAGATGAATGTGGCTAAGATTGCAAGGGGAGGTATTTTTCAAAGTGATTTCTCAACAAAATAAAGCATGGGGACATGGATTGATGGGTGAGTTTGTTTTCAATAATAATAATAAATTAAGCAGAAGTTTGAGATTGTGGTGATCAGATATACAGTAGTTAAGTTCTGCTTTAACAGGGAGAAAGGTTTCTGATTCGATCTGGGCTCCTCAATGTGCAATCATGTGCCAAAGTAACAGTTATAATTAGAATAAATATAGTATTAGAAAACAATGATGTAACCTGAGAAGAGGAGAAGCCACCCCATGGGTTTTGTTTTGATGCAAGCCAGTGGACAGAATAAGCACTTTCTTCAAGGTCTTTGTGGGTGATTATATTGTCAGAAAGCAGAGCCAAGATGGTGTATGAGTGTACTTCGATATCTTCATGACGATAGCTACTACCTGGCAAGTGCTTGGTTCCACCTAAATTAAAATGTACAGTATAATTTAAAAAATCTGCTATAAGCAATATAATGAATTATACAGTATATGTCATGAGAAATGTGTATAGATTGCCATTGCTGACCTCTACAGGAATGCTAGTTTCCTGACTGTCATGCCAATAGTTTGGCCTCAAAATATTCTGATTCACTCACCTGCAAAAGGTATAGTGGCATAGCATGAGTAAACCACAGAGGCAGTTGCCCTGGGAGCAAAATTCTTAAGGGTGCAAAATTTCCCCAGGCCAGCCCCTTACAGTACACTGATTATATCCCAATGCCAGGACTGGCACCAACAAATGTGAGTTGAACTAATTGTTTTATGTGAGGATTTTAATTAAAGGTTTCACACTATGGGATATACTGCCCCCCCCCGATTGTATGTATGTGGAACACCGTTGAATAATGGGCGTGTTACTGCAGTGTTTTAAAAGATAAGTTCTGGAGTGTTAAAAAAATTTATAAATGCACATATTTTTGCAGAAATAAATTAGCATTTATTATTTTTTACTGGTAAGTCTGCAGAGAATTGCACCTACGATCAGTAGATCACGAGTGAAATGTCAGGCTCCTGCAGACACCGCCTCCAATTTGCCTGCCCATATCTCTATACAGAGCCCAGCACAGCCGTTTTTAAAAAGTAGCTGTGGGTGTGGGTAGAAGGTCACCTGCTCGCTGCCAGGGGGGTGGTGGGGGAGCAGATCTGGAGCATGTTACACATTGGATACACCTTGAATATGGATGTAATGTGTAACATGCTCCAAAAAGTGAACCTGTCACCTAGGGGGTCTCATGGTCTGGTGAGTTCTCTAACAATTTGTGGAAAGATTCACTGACAACTGCACAAAGTAGAAGAAAGAATAACACGTAGTGTTTTTGGACTGTTTTTATATACTGTTGTGACTTGCACATTGCTTTTCTTAATTGAATCACATTATTTTTATATTAGCGTGGTTTATTTGTGTATAGATCTTTGTATTCACAGTTGGTATGTTATGTACACTGTATAATTTAGGATTGTTTGCATAATTTTTAAAGGGAATCTCCTGAACTGCATCGATCCAATGAAGCATTCATAGCTGTTGATCAAATAAAAAGAACTTATTCCTACTGCTAAGAACATTCTCATGATTAAGGGCAGAACAAGGGAAGGCATCTGGAGAATCTTCCTCCAAAGGCTGTGAATCAGTCTTTAAAAAAGTTCCTTTCCCTGGGTGATCAGTTTCCAAGAAGGTGTCACGATCAGGGGTCAGGCTCGGAGGCTAGTAGCAATATCAGTGAAAAGGCTCACACAGAAACCAGCAGGATAAATACACATGCAGATTCCCGTGGCGGGTGATGCGTGTGTACCCGAGACATGGGGTCTAAGCATTAACTGGTTTTCCCCAGATCTGATGGTGAAGATGGGTTTCGCTGTGTGATAGTGTTAAGTGAGAGCCCTCAGGATTGCCACACCAGGAGGTGAGCAAGCCAGGGTGCAGTAGCAAATGTAGTGGTAGGTAACAAGCAGAAGTGTACTTGGTAAACAAGCTAAAAGGTCGATACCAAGTGGTTGCAGGTTGGGATCAAGCAGAAGCGTAGCCGAGGAACAAGCTAAAAGTCGGTAACAAATGGCTGCAGGCTGGTATTGTCGAGGAACAAGCCACAGGTCATTGTTGAATGGTAGTATGAAGGAGTTAGCAGAGGTGTAATGTTCTGTTTTTATAAGTGAGGCTAATGTCCTTAGGATAATTGAGAAGTGGGGCATTATGATTAAAGATTAAATATCTCCTTGAGAATATTCAAGAATGTCATAGAACTTGTGGCTCTTATGAAGTTCTTTTAAGGCAGGAGCATACATTCAGCACTGATTTCCTGGAGAGACCCAGTCAACATCTTTGATAAGGTATTGGCCTTACCATTCTTTGACCCAGGTCAATATGACATAATAAAATTGAACTTGGTAAAGAACATTGACTGACATGCCTATCCAGAAGACAATCTTTTGTCAGAACAAATTAAATTCTAGATTTTTATTATTAGTGAGAACAGTTCCAGGATTAGCCCTTTCCAGGAGACTTTACTGCCTCTATCTCCTAATAGATAAAACTATTGAGACTTTGAAACTGAATCTGAGATGGTGACAAGAACCAAAGGCATAGTTTGATCTAAGGTTTCAGGAGGGTCAAAAACAGACTCTTCAAAGGTTCCATATGTGTTCCAGAGCCTTCCACCACATATAGGATGCCCCAATAAATAAGCACATAAAGCCAAAAATTCCTGAACATGGAGATGTGTGTGGACATGGGGAATGACTTAGCCTCACCTGATGGAGTGAAGGAAGACTCTGGCGGTAACTAGAAATAGAGTTCTCAGATTCCAGGCCATAGGTGCCAGTTTCTTCAGAGTAAACATCTGAAGAACTGACTGGGGAGTATGGGCTGTTTGGGTCAATTGTGGCAGGGCTGTATCATCTTTGTTTTAGCGAAGACTTGCTGCGTTCACTTGGTGGTAATGCAACTAGTTTCGAATGTGAGCAAGGCCTCAGGTGCTCAAAAATCTACCAGGTTTGTTTAGGCAGACAGTGTAAACAAAATAAAGACCAGGGACCCACATGGTGCTGCATGAGAAGGAGCAGTAACGGGATGGTGCTTCCTCTAGGCTGAATGGCAGAAAAGAGAGCATTAAGAGTGCATGTGTCTCTCCACCAAGCCGGTAAGATCAGATTCTCCCATCTGAACCTCTACTATGGTAAAACCATGCCCCCAATGTTTTAACCTGAACAGCCTTTCTTTACAGAGCAAGTCTTCAGAGACAGGCTTAGGGGCTATGGAATGACTCTGGACCCAGAAAGCTCTGCAAGCAATGCAGTACACTCAGGTCTGGAAAGCACCACAATGAACAGAATGGAAAATTGCTGGAACCTTTTTATTGCAGTCTGTGTTTTTGTTCCGCTCATTTACTTTTCTTTCTGAGACCCATCAAATTCTCAAGAAGAGAGGAACAATCTTCAGTAAATCAGACTCACATAGATGCTAACCCGTCCTCACTCAAAACCAAACTAAAAAATGTGCTGGCTCTTGTTGGGCTTTAGTAACTTGTGTAGTATAAATTCTGTTATTTGCTCAATACTACTTACCCTCCATCTTAACATGGTCATTCAGACGTTTTAGCATGAGTGCTCTCAGCTCATTGTCTCCTAGCAAGGTGAAGGCATATGCCAAGACAGCCAGCACATGTGGTGTTTTTGCATTTTCTGCTTCTTTCCTTAGATAGGCTTTGGCATTCTCCACAAGACTTCCCTAAACACAAAAAGTAGGCCATAAGAGATAGAATGAATAAAAAAAAAACCTTTGTAAATCCGGAGTATAAATATTAAGCCACAGAAATTGACCACCATGTGCCTATTTCCTATTTTCATAGGATTATTCCCATTCTAATATGTGCAGAAGAGTGAGACTTCAGGTGGTATGGTGGATCAAGGAGTACACACAGTAGTAAAATAATGCTGAGTGTTTTACTGATCTCAAATGAGATTGTTGTCTATGGGACATTGCATACAGCTGAGTAAAGAACAGTAATACAGCGAGTACAGAGCAGTAAAACAAAAATAGAAAATGTTTCATTTGAGTGCAGTAATTTACTTGCGTGTTTACTCATTTAGGCCCCTTGCACATGTAGCACTACCCCCTTAAGGGTTACTTAGTCGTTTTTGGGTTCCCTTTCAATCTAGCCCTCTTGTTGAAAATCCAACCTCTGCCGACACCACTGTGCTCTGGTGACCCAGATAAATCACACCTGTAAAATGGACTCACACACGGAGTAGTATAAACCAAATTGAAGTTTATAGTGGAATTGGAGGTAACTGAGTCAGGAATAATAAAATAACACTGATATAGACAGCAAATATGATCACTCTTGGCAATTGTGAGAAAAAGTAAGGACATTCACAATAAAGCATCAGTAACTATTGACAGGCCTGCTTTCAAAAATAATCCACTGCCTCCAGTCTGAGGGGACTGTTGAATCCCCAGTGTGCAGGAATGACTATCAATAACAGATAAGCTCACTGTGGTTCCACAGAGCTAGATAACAAGGATTAAATGTGAAATAAAGAGAATTCTCAGTTATAATTGGCAGTGTCCCTGTAATGTCTTCTGCACACTTGTTGGGGCCCAACTGGTGTGAAGTTGCATCAAGGAGTGGATGGTAGTTCCTCACATGAAAGACAATGAGGGAAAAGGAGAATATTTAACACTTCCCTGATTGATTGTAAATAATTAGTGCAAGGTTCCCTAACCATGAATTGAGCTTGAAGTAGTAAATAGCAACACTTGGCATAAATGTCTATTGGCAAAGGTAGCCCCTCCATATGTCAAAAGGCAAAGGATGAACAGTAGTAGGAATCTCTCTCTCTCTCTCTCTCTCTCTGACCTCCTCGGTCTCGCTCTCTCTCTCTGTCTCTCTCTCTCTCTGTTCCAAGGTGCTACCCAGGTGTGGTCCCTGGCACTCTTCTTATCAGCCAAGTTATGCTGTTCAGAAGTACAAATTCCAGAGTGCTGATCTGTCAATGTAAATAACTGAATAGCAGGCCACCGCCATCTAATGTTAGCTTTAATGTATTGAAAGTAATAACATTTCAATGGGTTACACACACAAGCATCTTAATGTACTCATGCATATTCAGGAACTTGTGACGCCCATGTGCAAGGGGCCACAATACTGGCAATGAAGAATAATTTTACCAGTCTATACCAAACTGCTCCAAAATTGTTAAAGCTGAACTCTGGGCAATAGATAAATTCACAGACAAAATACATACATGGAAGTTGTTTTAACTGCAAATTATTTGCATTTCTGCCCATCCACTTCTGATACTTACACATAGCACTCCTGTCTGGTAGAGGAGGAGACTTAATTTTTCTCTGCTGCAGTTATTGACACTTACAGGTCTTGTCATCCCTCCACATATTATCGCTTGAAAGTAAGGGCTCATTCATACCATATGTGCACTGTTAATATCAGTGGGAGGAATAGTGCCCCACTGTTGGTGTCATTGACAGGAATGGAGCTTCATTGTTAGTGTCACTAGAAAGAATAGTGCCTTATATCAATGGAAAGAATAGTGACTAATATCAGTGGGAAGAATAGTACCCCAAGGGCCAGATAAAGGCAAGGAAAGGCCACATTTAGCCCATGCGCTACAGTTTGGAGACCACTGGAATAGGGGACTGCAGGAGGTTGATCCCAAGTCAAATTAAAATACTTTTCCTGTTTACATTTTAACCACTTGCCTACCGGGCACTTTTACCCCCTTTCTGCCCATGCCACTTTTCAGCTTTCAGTGCTGTAACACTTTGAATGACAATTGCGCTGTCATGCAACACTGCACCCAAACTAAATTTTTATAATTTTTTTTAGATAGATAGAGCTTTCTTTTGGTGGTATTTAAGCACCACTGATTGTTTTATTTTTTGCTAAACAAACTAAGAAAACTTTTTTCAAAATTTTCAGTTTTTTTAGTTTCTGTTATAAAATTTTGTAAATAAATAATTTTTCTCCTTCACTGATGTGCACTAATGAGGCTGCAGTGATTAGCACTGATAGGCTGCATTGATGGGCACTGATAGGTGACACTGATGAGGAGGCACTGATAAGTGGCACTGATGGGTATTGACAGATATCACTTATGGGCACTGACAGGCATCACTGACGGGCACTGACAGGCAGAACTCATATATGGCACTTATAGGCAGCACTGATAGGTGGCACTGATTGGAACGGTTGAGGGGCACTGATTGGGACTGATAGGTGGCACTGACTGGCACTGATAGGCGGCACTGAGTGGCAACACTGGCTGGCACTGATAGTTGGCTTTGAAAGACAGCTCTGATGGGCACTGATGTGCACTGGTAGGCACTGATATTGGCATTGATGTGCACTGATGGGCACTGGTATGTGGCATTGATGGGCAATTACAGGTGGTATTGATGGGCACTGACAGGTGGCACTGATGGGGCTACACTGATCATCAGGGCACTTATCATCAGTACCCTGATGATCAGTGTAGATGTTCCCTGTGAGGAATGCCGATTACCAGCTCTCCTCTCCTCACGAGCTGTCAGCGTGAGGAGAGGACTGCCGATAACCAGCAATTACTATTTAGATGTGATCAGCTGTGATTGGACATAGCTAATCACATGACAGAGCCAATGTCAACGACTCTTTACTCTGATCGGTGATCTGCTATATCCCAGGGACACAGTATACCACCGACTGCCACACATGTTCAGTTAGAGATCCTCCCAGAACAAGAGAACCGCCACCTGCTTATTATTTCCTTATATGGCGGGCGGGTCGCAGTTAAAAATGATCAATCAATTTGCATCATCTGCCTGGAGTTCAAATATAAAGTAGTATATAATTATGAAACCTGAAGCTATAAAAGAAGGCATTTGCAAACTGAAAAAATGTCAGCATTACAAATGTAGCCTGGAAATAAATAAATATATATATATATATATATATATATATATATATATAGACTGCTCAAAAAATTAAAGGAACACTTTTTAATCAGAGTATAGTATAGCATCAAGTCAATTAAACTCCTAGGATATTGAACTGGTCAGCTAAGAAGCAGAGGGGGTTGTTAATTCGTTTCAGCTGCTTTGGTGTTAATGAAATTAATAACAGGTGCACTAGATGGGCAACAATGAGACAACCCCCAAAACAGGAATCGTTTTATAGGTGGAGGACACTGACATTTTTTCTCTGCTCATCTTTTCTAACTAGGTTTGCATTTGACTAGGGTCAGTGTCACTACTGGTAGCATGAGGCGATACCTGGACCCTACAGACGTTGCACTGGCAGTCCAACTCCTCCAGGATGGCACATCAATACGTGCTATTGCCAGAAGGTTTGCTGTTTCTCCCAACACAGTCTCAAGAGCATGGAGGAGATTCCAAGAGACAGGTAGTTACTCTAGGAGAGCTGGAAAGGGCCGTAGAAGGTCCTTAACCCATCAGCAGGACCGGTATCTGCTCCTTTGTGCAAGGAGGAACAGGATGAGCACTGCCAGAGCCCTACAAAATGACCTACAGCAGGCCGCTGGTGTGAATTTCTCTGACCAAACAATCAGAAACAAACAGACTTCTTGAGGGTGGCTTGAGGCACGTCCTCTAGTGGGCCCAGTGCCACTGGCACCCTGTGCTTTTCACAGATGAGAGCAGGTTCACCCTAAGCACATGTGACAGATGTGAAAGGGTCTGGAGAAGCTGTCAGGCATACAAGCACATGAGGGCCATACAAACTACTGACTACCATTTTGAGTTGCTGCAATGAAATTTCAGCAAAATGGACTAGCCTGCTTCATAATTTTTTCACTTTGATTTTCGGGGTGTCTTTGAATTCAGTCCGCTGTAGGTTGATAATTTTAATTTCCATCAAACGATGGGGCATTTTTACGTTCCTAACACATTACCCAGTCCATATCAGTAAAGATATCCAGCATGAGATTTTTCCCCATTAAGATCTGATGTGTTTTCAAAGTGTTCCTTTAATTTTTTTGAGCAGTATATATATATATACATTCATGGCCGAAATTGTTGGCACCCTTGATATTTTTCCTGAAAATCAAGTATTTCACACAAAAAAGGTATTGCATTAACACATGTTTTGCTATACACATGTTTATTCCCTTTGTATGTATTGGAACAAATATAAAACAGAGGCAGAAAAGCAAATATGACATAATGTCACACAAAACCCCAAAAATGGGCTGGACAAAAGTATTGGCACCCTTAACTTAATATTTGGTTGCACACCCTTTGGAAAACATAACTGAAATCAGTCGCTTCCTATAACCATCAATAAGCTTCTGACACCTCTCACCCGGAATTTTGGACCACTCTTCCTTTGCAAACAGCTCCAGGTCTCTCTTATTGGAAGGACACCTTTTCCCAACAGCAATTTTAAGATCTCTCCACAGGTGTTCAATGGGATTTAGATCTGGGCTCATTGCTGGCCACTTCAGAACTCTCCAGCGCTTCTTTGCCATCCATTTCTGAGTGCTTTTTGACGTATGTTTGGGGTCATTGTCCTGCTGGAAGACCCAGGATCTTGGACGCAAACCCAGCTTTCTGACACTGGGCCCTACAGTGCGACCCAAAATCCTTTGGTAATCCTCAGATTTCATGATGCCTTGCACACAGTCAAGGCACCCAGTGCCAGAGGCAGCAAAACAACCCCAAAACATCATTGAACCTCCACCATATTTTACCGTAGGTACTGTGTTTTGTTCTTTGTAGGCCTCATTCCGTTTTCGGTAAACAGTAGAATGATGTGCTTTACCGAAAAGCTCTATCTTGGTCTCATCTGTCTACAAGACGTTTTCCCAGAAGGCTTTTGGCTTACTCAAGTACATTTTGGCAAACTGTAGTCTTGCTTTTTTATGTCTCTGTGTCAGCAGTGGGGTCCTCCTGGGTCTCCTGCCATAGCGTTTCATTTCATTTAAATGTCGACGGATAGTTCGCGCTGACACTGATGCTCCCTGAGCCTGCAGGACAGCTTGAATGTCTTTGGAACATGTTTGGGGCTGCTTATCCACCATCCGGACTATTCTGCGTTGCAATCTTTCATCAATTTTCCTCATCCGTCCACGACCAGGGAGATTAGCTACAGTGCCATGGGTTGCAAACTTCTTGATAATGTTGCGCACTGTGGACAAAGGCAAATCTAGTTCTCTGGAGATGGACTTGTAACCTTGAGATTGTTGATATTTTGCCACAATTTTGGTTCTCAGGTCCTCAGACAGTTCTCGTCTCCTCTTTCTGTTGTCCATGCTTAGTGTGGCACAGACAGACACACAATGCAAAGGTTAAGTGAACGTCTCTCCTTTTTATCTGCTTTCAGGTGTGATTTCTATATTGCCCACACCTGTTACTTGCCCCAGGTGAGTTTACAGGAGCATCACATGCTTGTAACATTCTTATTTATCCGCAGTTGTGAAAGGGTGCCAATACTTTTGTCCAGCCCATTTTTGGAGGTTTGTGTGACATTATGTCGAATTTGCTTTCTTTCCTCCCTTTTTTTGTTTTGTCCCAATACACACAAAGGGAATAAACATGTGTATAGCAAAACATGTGTTAATGCAATACGTTTCGTGAGAAATACATGATTTCCTGGAGAAATATCAAGGGTGCCAACAATTTCGGCCATGACTGTATATATTTTTTTTTTTTCCATTACAGAAAAGGCATGCTTTAGGTTACATTCACACTGGCGATTAACCACTTGCCCTCCTGAGGATTTATCCCCCTCCTGACCAGGCCATTTTTTGCGTTACTTTAACTAACAATTGCACGGTCATGCAACGCTGCACCCAAATTAAATTTACGTCCTTTTTTTCTCACAAATAGAGCTTTCTTTCAGGTGTATTTGATTACCTGTGCATTTTTAATTTTTTGTGTTGTAAAAAAAAAAGACCAACAATTTTGAGAAAAAAACAATATTTTTGACTTTTTGCTATTAAACATGTCCAGTAAAAAAATTTTAAAAATCAAATTTCGTCATTTAGGCCAAAACGTATTTTGCTAAATGTCTTTGCTAAAAAAAAATCCCAATTTGTGCAAATTAATTGGTTTACGTGAAATTTATAGCGTTTACAAATTGTGGTATATATACTTTTTTTTTTTTACATTTTTACTAGTAATGGGGGCAATCAGCGACTTATAGCGGGACTGCGGCGGACATTCTGACACTGGGGGGAACTGATTTGGTGTCACTGACATCCCCAGTGACACCAATACAGTGATCAGTGCTAATAAAATGTACTGACACTGTACTAATGGCACTGGGTATGAAGGGGTTAACATGTGGGGCGATCAAAGGGTTAACTGTGCTGTGCGCCATTTTACATCATGTTCTGTGTTTGTGCTTTACTGTAAGCACACTGTGTGCAGGAGCTGACAGGGAGGAGAACTGTTTTGTTTACTAACAGTTCTCCCCCCCGTCGGAGATCCTCAGCAATCACTGGGTACCGGCGAGTAATCACCGGTTGGGACCCGGTGACTGACAGCCGTGGCCACGAACGTAGGCGTGGGTAGGGCACACACGGGCCCCCTACCCAGAAATGTAAAATCACATATATATATATATATATATATATATATATATATATATATACAGTATATATACATACACACATGATTTTTTGCACAGCTGCCGCCCTGCAAAATGATTTCTGCTATGTGGCGGAGCTAAAGCGGTTAAGGAGTAGGAATCTTCTGTTTATAGTTGCGGATGAAAGTGGCTAAGTGCAACTTCCAGCTCCATTCACTATAATGACAGGTCACTGGCAGCCGCAACAATTACTTGTCTTGATCATGGCTGGACATACCTTGTGTGTATACAGCTGCGATCGCAGCAGGTAATAGCTGGCTGTGTGGACAGCTGCCAATATCTGTGGCCACCGGCGACCTGTCATTATAGTGAATGGGGTGGGCAGCTGCACCTAGTCCCTCTCATCTGCAGGTGTAAACAGAAGATTCCTGCTGGCCTCAATCACCACTTTGAATGTAGCCTAAGACAGCTGTGAACTCTAAATAGAAACAATTTGTTCTGCATCAGTTATATTTAAAGTGTTACTAAACCCAGAACCCTGCATTCACTATATCTGGTCTCCCACAGTACACAGAACATGGAAATACAATTATTTTGGTAAATACCTTTTTTCATTAGCAGTATATAGTAGTCTTGTGACCTCTATCAGTGTCCAGCAGAGCATTGGTTAACGCTTGTAGGAGGAGTTTTAATTCTCTCACTGTCCTATGAGTCTTTAGGATCCCATACCCTCTGTCTGGACAGTGCTGATTGGCCCTGTGCTGATCACATGCACTCTCCCAAGAACAAAAAAAATTATCTAGCAATACACACCAAACTGAGTATGTACAGCTTGACCCCAAGGCTCTGTTCTATCAGGAGATGATTCAGGGACAGTAGAAGAAGGAAAGGATCATAGAAGACAGGATTAAACTTCCTTTTTACACAATGCAGAGGATAAACCCCTTAAGTTTCAAAGTGAGTATAACAAGCATGCTTTACTGCATATACAGATATTTTACTGTTGTGAGTTTAGTAACACTTTAAACATGTTTAAATTGAGTGTTAGTGTTTATTTTTAAAAAAATATTTTATTTACAAATATACATTTAAATAATGGTACACCTGTAACAAAGAATTTTCAGAGAACTGTGGGATTTCTAAAGAGAGTATAGCAGAATCAGTTTGCAGACAGAGGCAACTGAAAACAGCAAGAATGAGGAGTTTGGGGTATGACTCTTTCACTTGTGGGTATAGACAAAGCTGCCTATGAATGCCTGAGCAACAATCAGCCTGACTCAATTTTGTTGCGGGTGTTGGTTGGGAAGTTCAAGTCCTACAGCCGGAACATAGTGCTGTATACTGTATACAGCAGAGACTAGGAAATAGTTTATACGGGCTAGCTTAGCACAAATGGGTTAGTTAAAGTGAAAGTAAAGCTGGAGATCAGCTTTAGGAAATTTTGTGTAATTTACCGGTATATTTTGTAGTCCTGAACAGAAATAAGAACTAAGATTTTATTTCATGCCATTTTTGCGCAGTTTTTGTTTGTCCAACTTGAAACAGAAAATGTGAAAACTAATAAGATCAAAGAACTTACATCATAAACAATCCGATGTTCCATTAGAGAGATGAGAATAAAAGCAGTCCGTGTGATATCGTCATTCTGAAAAAAAAAAATATTTTAAAGGGTCAGCCTTTCAACAGGTATTTACCAGTTATAGAGACAACATGAATAAATCCCCACACTTCATGGGACTCTAGAGGAGGGATCTCCCCATCATATTTCCCAGCTCTATTTACATCCTCTATGGAGTCACACTCTTCTTGTTAAAAGACAGGAGAGTATTATTATTCAGGATTTATATAGTTCCAACAGTTTGCACAGTGCTTTACAACATGAGGGTAGACAGTACAGTTACAATACAGAACTCCTGTCAGGTTTTAATGCTGTCCATGTCATCATTAGGGGTTTGATTGGTAATTATGACTTTTTGAATTGTCGTATACTTGTCCTATTGTCAGTATAGGTTACTTTAAATAAAATATGCCCTATGTAATATTATAAGGTGTGTATTATGTTGTGCTCTATTTTTACTTGAAATTTTTTCATTGCTTTTGGATTCTGTGTTGTTTCCAAGGGGAGCACACCTTTTGTCTTTGTAGGCTGTGCCAGTTTTTGTAGGTTTTTATGTTTCCGTGAGAAAAAATTCAAAATTTTGAGTTGCCACTAGGAATGAGCTCAGTGTTCGGTCCAAATGCAAGTTTGTTTGGGATGTTTGTCTGAATGCCAAACTTTCAGGCATTCTGCATTGATGAATAAGACAGCCTCCCATTGGTTGCAAATGAAGCTTTGGATGTCTGCACCTACTGAAAACCCTGGCCATGTATGCAAAAGGGCAGGAGATGGGGGGGGGGGGACATAATTGCCTAAATATGTCTGTGAGTGGGCACTGTCATGTTCCATTCTTCAGGTTTTTTTCTTTTGGTGAGTGTTGAAGATGTGGTTGATGATGGATTTTCACTGTTGAACATTTTTTGGGGATTTTTAATTTTTTTAAATAATAAGCATGTCAATTTTTATGGGTGCTGTTATTAGGGTTCACATTTTTTGTGAATGAGTAGGGGTACTATGCACCCCTTACTCAGTCACATGGGGGAGCCAGTATTTGGAAGTCCCTTGTTTTTAAAGGGGTCTTCCTAATCACAGTAATCCCCCATGCCAACCCCCCCCCCCCCAAAACCATTGGCCTAGGGGTCTAGGGGACATGGTGCTTTACCATTGGGGTCTTCTCTGGTACTCCCTCTATGTTGAGGGAATGTGACCTGGTATCGTTCAGAAGGGGAGCATGCTCTTTCACACCCTTTTTTGGTCGGCCAGGTTGGATTATGGGGGACCCCAAACATTTTTCTTTATGGGTACCCTTTCAAAAAATCCATACCAGAAACTTTTAGGGTACATTCACACCAGAGAGGGTAGGGACTGTGTTGGGTGGCTATTCCAGCACAGTCCCACAACAGGTCAAAGCAAAATGCCTTGTCTTCTACCTGGCAAGTACTGCATGCACTATTTTTTCCAGTACAGCACAGTCAACTGCTTCGCATTACAGTGCAGCCAGTAGAAAATAAACAGTGTGATGCTCCACAATCATCACATTGGCACTGATGTCATTCTAACTCATGCCAGCTTCAAATGTGAACTAGTTCATGAAGAAGACCTTTATTCATACCAGCTTGAGAAAAATGAATGTTCTTTTGCCTCCAGCATTGCTCCTGTTTCTTCTTGCTCAATACTGACATTGTGCAGGAGCCCAGAGCAGTCACTTTCTTATTGAGAACTCTCCCCTCTCCTTAAACCATCCATAACTGGAGCAAAATTCAGTTGGCTTAGCAGGGACTGGCCAAATTTCAATCCATGTATAGGCAGGCTGGTTGTACAGAAGGCGATCTACCAAATTACTTTTATACAACTAGCCTGTCAGATTTTCCCCGTTTGATTAACACCATCGGCTATAGGCAGCAGCACTGATCAGTGTATTGTGATAGTGGGGAAGTCTCCCCACTGTCAGAATAAAGTACCCTAATGGGGAAGATTAAAATAATAAACATATTATACTCACCTGCTCTGTGTAAGCAGCCAAGGACTGCCTTTCTCTGGCAATTTTGGCTCCTCCCCTTCTGTATCCGTCTCTATAGTCAGTGGTTTCTTATGGGGCAGACATTTGGGCTCTCTCCTGAGCCGGGTTGTGTGTGGCTATAGACACACACAGTGTGGCTTGGCCCTGGCCTCCACAGCCCACTGACAGAATTTGATTGACAGCAGCAGGCATCAAAGGCTCCTGCTTCTGCCTGATCCAACTGTGGGAAGAGAAAAATAACGGGAGAAGACCTGCAGACAGGCACAGGGCTGGATCAATACAGGACTCAGATAAAGTGTTTAGGGGGGCACTGCCAGTGCAAAACATGTTTTACCTTATTGCAGGGAATGCATTAAAGTAAAAAATATTTTAGCTTTAGAACTACTTTAACCATCATTAAAACTCCTAATTGAATTGTTCTGCATTATTACATATCCACAAGGTCAGTGCCCAGCTCCCCATACCATTTGTTTTCTCAAGCCCTACCCTAATATCCAAAAAAAAATGGATAGTATAGATTTTATAGATTCAGCACTCCTTGATTTCTGTTGGGTTTGGATTCAGTATCCAAAATATGCTGAACCACACTTAAAAAGAACCCAGGTATATTCGGCTCAGTCATAGTTGTTACTATAGCAGGAATACTGGGTAAATATTCCAATGGAGACAGTTGTTCCACTGACAACAGTCTAAGGGGAAATGTCTCTCATTTGCACTTCTATGTCCATGTACTTATTGAATGCTGTACATATAGGCATCACTGAAAAGCAAGGAGACTTTTTGTCTGTGAAATTTATATTGTATATGACATACTGTATGTAGATAGAACTAGGTGGTTTCATGCTGCATGCATTTTATAGTTTTTGTGTTTATTTTTATGCATTTTCAGGTACAGGTACATGCTTTATGGAGTATTTTTTATTCATGCCAAACATCTCTATGACAGGAACCTTTCCATCAAAATGCACTGCATGAAAATGCAGAAATGTGAACAGACCCTAATTTCAAAATGCCTTGTGTGGCTATGACAGCTGACCTTGCTAATATGATATTAAGGCTTTCCAGTCACCTGGGGCAGGACAGGAATGGTATGGGGGCTGGGAGTAAAAATCTGGTAAGTTCATATGCATTTACAATATACAAGCATAAGACTGCCATTTCTCTGAGCAGGATGAAGTACCAAATTACTAAAAGAAAAAAAAAAAAAAAAGAGAGTGCAGGAATCAATCAATGAAGAAGTGTGCATGAGTAGCAATGGCTGAATGATTGTAAGAGAAGTGCACATGTATAACATTGGATGGTTGAGAAGTGCACAAACATAGCATTGTTCAGTGAAAAGGTGCAGCACTGGTCCTCAGAAAAATGGATGCAGTGTCTGTTAGTCATTCGCAAAGTGTGTGGTTAACCAGTGCTTAGGTATTTTGATGTAGGATTCGTCAGTGGAGGAGTGTACAGGTGCAGTGGCTATTGGTGGAGGATGTCGATGACTACTTACCTGCTAGTCCTGCGGTGCCAGGTCTCATGGAATTAACATTACCATATTAGTGTTTCTGTCCATGTATGCCATTGTTGGTTACAGCCAATATCATGTCTTCTAAATACATAACGATTTCTTCCTCCAGAATAAAATACCTTCAGTGAGAGTTTCTGTCTCGAGTCAGAAAAGTCATGTTTGCCTTTCACACTTCTAACTTGCTATTCAAATGTTCTGTTAGTAAATGTCACTGCTCTGCTAGTCCATATTACTGGCAGGAAGGAGTTAAAAGAAACCTGCAATGACAGGAATATATTGCTATGTTCTGCTCCTAAAGCCTAAGCCTAGTTGTCTGGTTTTGATGTCCATCTATGGTTTTAAATACCTCATGACTTGAAAAAAGTATGGTGTTCTGACTTTGACTTTGCTGGTTCCATACTCATTCCAAACAACTGGTAAGAGGTTGGCTGTACGCGCCTACATATTTCTCACATTGTGAGAGCATTATAGAGAGATTTATAAGATATGTGTCAATACATTAGTACAGCAGATCTGAGCTACTCACAAATATGTCGTTGTAGAAATAGGAGTCAGAATTCTGAAAACATCCATTGGGCGACTGTACACTTTCCAGCCAGTGGAGAGCATCTTGAATGTGCTTCTCATCTACGTGGATAAACTGCTGGGCACAACTAAGAGCCTTAACTACCAAGGCTGTAATCCTGCAGGAGAATAATAGTTAAAAGAGAAGCTCCATTTAAAAATAAATTCATTTTTAAAAACCGTTACAAAATCCATGGCCAGTCCTTGGTTTCGCCAAAGCCCCTAAGCTTTATTGCCAAGGTCTGACATTCACTTTGAGGAATTTTTAAAATATACTTCATTATGATTGTAATAATTCTCCTCAGTCTATGCCCTTCCTCTCTTCATGTTTAACAGGAAACCCCAATCCTGTTATCTTCAAAGTCTGACCTCACATAAACAGGCCCGGGCACTGAGAACAATTAGTGATATGTAGATGTAAATGAATCGAGTAAGAGCCAGATATTGACAACTGACTTAAAGACACTGCTTGGCTGAACATTTGCAGGCTTCCCTATGCTGCTTTCCTTTCCCACCCCATCCCATTGTGTCATGGCCTATAGACTGCATGAAAGGTACTGCAGAAACAGACTGATTACTATTTACTGAGTGAATGCATGCTCTTATTCCACTCAGTCAGTGCCAAACTTTCACCGTTATCATTCATCACTGTTGAAGCATTTGCTATCTGCTGTATATTCACTCCTAGGAGTTATTCTTATTTTTTCCCACTCAGTGTACTGGAAGTAGACCGAGGGATGTGATTACGAGTTCACACACAGGCAAGCAGAAGGTCGGTGGGTCAGTGTAATGGTCTGGTTGTGACAAATATATAAAGAAAAATTTTGCGCTAGATGCGTGATGAAATCCAAATCATAAATTAAAGTAGATAAATAGTGATAATTTATAGTAAACAATGCTGCCACTTCTGAATAAATTAATAGGATCCACAAAAGAACCCTCAAAGTGATTCAGTAGCGCAAAAAATATATGTATGCATGTGAATAAATAAATGAGTGCAGCAGCTGGCCAGTAACTTGCTCTAGGTTTCAGTTGTAAAAGGTAGAACTGATTGAATGTAGCCACTGGTAATTTTCTGTCCAGTTCTTACATCCCTAAACCAGAGACCTGTTGGAGCGGAATCCCACCAGCCCTGACCTGCAGAGGGATTTGGATGTTGCTTTGAGTGCTTTTTGACCTGTTATCTACAGGTCAACGCTTGGAGGTGACCGGAAGTGATGCAGCAGCGCCATTTTTTGGGATCCGGTGGTGGTGAGAGCATTGCCTTGATACCCAACAGATCTCACTGCAACACCTATGGGCTTTTTATCTATAAGTGGCTGTCTTTATAGTGATTAAATGTGTTATTTTGTACTGCACCATTGGGTTATTTCTTTTTTGTTTCTACATGACCACTAATCCTGAGAGAGAGAGAGAGAGAGAGAGAGAGAGAGAGAGAGAGAGAGAGAGAGAGAGAGAGAGAGAGAGAGAGAGAGAGAGAGAGAGAGAGATTAAGGAGAAGGAGAGGAGAGGGGGGATGCCATCCTTTTGCACGTGGTGATTTCTTTTTGGGAATTAGAAGATTAATTTGGTGGAAAAGACATTTTATAGATTTTATTGTATTTTTCGCTGATCGCAGTGCAGGAGGTTCGTCCCTTGGTTTTTCCCTTGTGGATGTGGCATTATAGAGGCTGTCATTGCTGGTGTCGGCTAGACACCTTCTTTGTGAGTGCAATACTTTATTAATAAAATTTGACTGGTTTTAAACGTACTGCACCATCATATCTCTTCTTATTCCTCGAGCTTTGCCCATGTTATTGGAAGATCATTTGCTGCTTAGCTATTCCATATGTGCTGCCTAACTGTTCCATATGTGCTGATTGGATCACTATTGGTTGCTGTTCCTCTACTGGGATATCCTGCAGATCATCGCTCCTAGAGCAAAATGCTATCATGCTGGTTTATAATATAATCAGCATATAGCTCTGGTGAGTGTATTCATTTCATCTGGTGTTGGATTTGCACATGGGTGTTTGTTTTCAAGATTGACATTAAGTTGATATTGGACTATCACTGTTATGGTGGCTGGACTTATGTTTATATTTATGAATTTATTTATTTTTATTATTTATCCTTGCATGTTTTGTGAATAATTAGCGCACTTTTTATTTGTACACAGTGTTTTAGATCTCACTGCAACACCTATGGGCTTTTTATCTGCTTATATTTTGTAAGTGGCTGTCTTTATAGCGATTAAAGGTGTTATTTTATACTGCACCATTGGGTTATTTCTTTTTTGTTTCTACATGACCACTAATCCTGAGAGAGAGATTAAGGAGAAGGAGAGTGTTATCCATTTTGCTATAAGTTCTTTATTATTAGGAATCTGTTAACCTGTGAAGTGGTGCCAGCTGATAATGGGAATGACAGGCATGGAGATTGGAGGATAAACAGCGAGGAGTGTAACCATATCGATTTTGGTTGATTTCCTTCCCATTTGGATTCACTTTATAAGTGATTCTAGCCAACCATGAGAATGGGGGGCATGGCTATCCGGTGAGTGCATACCCGAAAGCGATTTTTGCTCCACGTCCTTTTGCACGTCCTTTTGCACGTGGTGATTTCTTTTTGGGAATTATAATATTAATTTGGTGCAAAAGACATTTTATGGACTTTTTTAATTTTATTTTTCACTTATGTTGAATGATCACTCGTTTATTTATTCACATGCATATATTTTTTTTTTGCGCTACTGAATCACTATGAGGGTTCTTTTGTGGTTGTGACAAATGTCTATGAAGGTTCTCATTTATTCAGGTTTTTTAGCTAGTAGAAATTAGTCACATTCATGTGGACTTGTTTTTTAATGTTGGTAAAGTATCCCCACATCATTCCAATGACTGCCCCATTTCAAATTAGAGTTAAGAATACACATACATGGGCAAGGTGAATTTGAACTGAAGAAAAAAAAACAAGATGGTCAGAATGTATTAGTAAAAACTGAAAGCTATAGGAACACATCTAGTAGACTTGGGGCTTGTTTGTGGTGGCAAAACAACACTATGGAATAAAGATGCCCACAACCCTCTGACTTGCCAGAAAAAAAAATGATGACCCAGGACACATGACCAAGCCCAACACTACTCATAGTCAAATGACAGCTCCCTGTGTTGTCTTTAACTATTTAAAGGAAGGTATGGGCAATGTCACTACTATCCGTGAGCATTTGCATAAGTGGTGGGGATTCTCAGAGATCAACGGTTCCTAGGGACACCACAGCTGCAAGCATCCTTGTACATATTTAAAAAGCAACAATTCTAAGCCAACATATGCTATTTAAAAAAAACATAATGCAGTAATGATATCCAATGTACTATCCTAAAGGATTATAAATGACTATTATAAGTATTATAATTTATGGCACATATAAGGTTGATACAAAAACAGCTGAGCGTATTTCCTTTAGCTGGGGGCAAAAATGCATGTATTCTTCTTCTAAACAGAACAAAATATAAACTTTCTGTCCTTAATTGCTCAATAAATACATACCATAGGTTAGAAGGACCTCCAGGAAAGGTAGCATAACCCCCTGTGCCATTTTTAAATGTTAGTTGTCTTTGGTAACCTGCAGAGAGAAAGTGATATGCTTGTATCATAGTCCAAACAAAAATGTATGTTGACATTGAAGTCAGAGATAACAGTATTCCATGAAATCATTAACAAGCAAATTCTTCCTTACAACACAAACTAAAATTTCTTTACTTTTAAAGTAGAACAAAAGGCAATTTTTTTCTCATTATGGTAGACTAAGGGAGGGTTAAGATCCCTAACAGTTTTTTTTTTTCCTTCTGTGTCCCCTTCACTTCCTGTCCCATACAGGGCTGGATTAACATAGGGGCTATGGGAGCTGCATCTCCAGGCCCCTATCTAAAGATAGGCCCAGCCATATATATATACTATATTGTACACTACACATTCCTGCACTATATATACTATATTGTACATTACACTCCTACACTATATATACTATATTGTACATTACACTCCTACACTATATATACTATATTGTACATTACACTCCTACACTATATATACTGTATTGTACATTACGCTCTCCTGCACTATATACACTATAGTGTACATTACACTCTCCTGCACTATATATACTATATTGTACATTACACCCCTGCACTATATATACTGTATTGTATATTACATTCCTGCACTATATACACTATATTGTACATTACACTCCTGCACTATATATACTATATTGTACATTACACTCCTACACTATATATACTATATTGAATATTACACTCCTGCACTATATACATTATATTGTACATTACACTCCTGCACTATATACATTATATTGTACATTACACTCCTGCACTATATATACTATATTGTACATTACACTCTCCTGCACTATATACACTATATTGTACATTACGCTCTCCTGCACTATATAAACTATAGTGTACATTACACTCTCCTGCACTATATATACTATATTGTACATTACACTCTCCTGGACTATATATACTATATTGTACATTACACTCTCCTGCACTATATACACTATATTGTACATTACGCTCTCCTGCACTATATATACTGTATTGTACATTACACTCCTGCACTATATACTCTATATTGTACATTACATTCCTGCACTATATATACTATATTGTACATTACACTCCTGCACTATATATACTATATTGTACATTACACTCTCCTGCACTATATAGTACATTACACACTCCTGGACTATATACACTATATTGTACATTACACTCTCCTACACTATATACACTATAGTGTACATTACACTCTCCTGCACTATATATACTATATTGTACATTACACTCCTGCACTATATACACTATATTGTACATTACACTCTCCTGCACTATATATACTGTATTGTACATTACACTCCTGCACTATATACACTATATTGTACATTACACTCCTGCACTATATATACTATATTGTACATTACACTCTCCTGGACTATGTACACTATATTGTGCATTGCGCACTGCTGCACAATATACACTATACAGTATATTACATACTTCTCACCTAAAAAATATTAATTATCTCAACAGTTGCTGGTTGCCAAGGAGTCCTTGACTATCTGAACACTTGCTTACTGGGCACTTATACCCCCTTTGTGCCCAGGCCAATATTCAGCTTTCAGCACTGTCGCATTTTGAATGACTGTTTTAATTCCTACACCGTTCACCTGATTTGGATGTAAATACCCTCAAATTAAAGCTGACAGTCTGCAGTTAAAGCACATCTTGTTCATTTCATTTCAAATCCATTGTGGTGGTGTATAGAGCCAAAAATGTTAGAACTGTGTCGATATCCCAATATTTATGGACCTGACTGTATATTTGAACCATAGACATTGTTTCCCTCTTGGGTGTCTGGTACTTTATTAGCCATCAATACTATATTAGGCCGCTAAATATATTTGTAATTTTGCCAGGTCTCCTCTTTTATCGGACAGCCTATCTTTTATCTCTTGTGCAGTCCTGGGCATTTTTGAAGATCATCTGATTAGAAATCACTCAGCCTATCACATGCTCTCTAATGTACAGTTGTTTGCTGTAAGTTATCTTATACTGTGCTTCATTTAACTCTTTGTTTCTATACTTATGAGTACCCCCTGAGAAAGACATGCTATTCACAAGTTGAAATGCGTTAGAATTCATATGTGTACATCTGTCACTCCTTTCATAATACCAAAAACAACAATGCTTTATAACCATTCTATGTGCTTTTAATTCTGTATATGTTTTGTTTTTTTGGGAGTTTTGGTTTTTTTTTTTTGGGGGGGTATATGTAGCTGATTTTTAATACTTTGCTGTCAATAAAAGCTTTGTAACTGTATATTGTCATGTACTTTTGTGTTAATATTGAGTGCTTTTATGTTTATGTTATGTGCTTGGGTGTAATTTTGTAATATTTTTTTTTTCTTTAACTATTTTTTTTTTAGACAAAGTCCCCATGTGATGATTTTTACGTGACAGGTCCTCTTTAATGAGACTTGCAGGGTCTAAAAGACCCTGCATGTCTTCTCTGGGCTCCACTGGTTGTATTGCAATGCATATCGCATTGCAATACAGCTCTGCCCCTATTCTAGCTGGGGAAAATCACCTTCCGGGTCACAGCAGGAAGGGGAGGAGAGCGTGCATGTGTCCACTCTCCCCTCCAACCATCACGTTGGCCCCGGGCCTGCAGATGGGCAAGTGGAGCCTGGAATACATGGCGGGAGCATGCCGGGGGGGCACATTACTGGGGGACCTGGCAGCAAAAGAGTTAAGTAACAAGCTTGCACTGTCAAATAATCTAGATCCTGCTTACCTTTGTAAACTTCACTATTTTAAACTTTCAGACATTGTTACCACAGAGCTGATTTAGTTAAAAAAAGAAAACTGTCACATAAAAAAGACAGTGTTACTCCTAGTATTCATTAAGGCAGAACCACACTGCGTTTCACCACTATAAACCACAAACTCTATTTAATTAATTTGTATTCTCCAAAGCAGACTCCCCTTCCATCCATGTCTCCATGTTTTATTTAGCTGAGAAATCACTTTGAAAAACATCCTCTAGAATTTCTGGCCATGGCCATCTTGAGTAAGCTCAGATGATTCATGTAGCATTTACTTCCTTGAAACCATCTGCCCTTAGCTCAGGCATGTAGACAGGATGGTGTGCTTTGCTGAGAAAATCCCTCCTGAAGACTCCTATGATTTATTTATTACGTCATTTGTCTAGGCCTGGAAACCAGGAAGTAATTGAAGAAATATTTTTAAAAAGTTTAACACAAGTAAATGTGATATACTGCGCTTTCCTATCTAATTACTAATGCTAGCTGCATTAGGATTAAAAATAGTCAATGTTGATTGTTCTACTTTAAGGAGTCATTGTAATCTAAGAATACAGAATAAAGCACATAAAATGAAGTGTTTTAAATGCATACTTACAGTGATGGTTTAATTTCCATAAATTATTTTTTATTAATTTTCAATGTGTTTTTGAACTTGCTGGAAATGTTGTCTTCTCAAGGAAGAGTCATATTTCTAGCAGAGCCTCATCCCTCCTTGCCTATGGTAGAAATCTCTTCTTCTGTGAGTGTGTAATTACTATCGGTATTCTATGTGGCTGCCAGCCTGTTCTGACAGTCACTTTGGGTTTTAGGTCTGCACACTTGATATGGTCATTTTGAGGTGTCCCCACTCTCTCTTGTGAGGTTTTTTTTTTATCTGTTATATTCTGAAGCTGGAACAGCTGGAAATATCACCTTTTAATGGATTAGCTTTATTTTTTAATGTAGAAGATTCTAATTGCTGTGCCCCCATAGAGGAGTTTATTTACAGTTCCTGTTTAGGTCATATCCCAACACACAGGAAATAAGCAGACATTTTCCCATTCACAATTCTCCCAATTTTCTATTCATGTTCGTGTCACAGTTGGAGATATTTCTTCTCATATCTTGTCCCAGTAACAAAACTTTGCAATAGTTTCAATAATTTAAAGTGGTTCTAAAGCCAAAGTTTTTTTTTAACACTATCTGCATTAAGGTTAAAAAACTTCCACTACTTGTGGAAGTAGTGTCTGGTTCTAGCTCCTGTAGATCAAATGCTGTGAGGAGGGAGCAGAGCCTTGTCACGCTGGGTATGTCTATGGATGCACACAGCTTGGCTCAGAAACGAGTCTGCAGTGGTGCCACCATAGGAAGCAGTTTCCTATGGGGGTACACAGAGAAGAGGAGGAGCCAAGAGCGGTGGGGGGGGGACTTCAGAAGAGAAGGTTCTGGGCCGCTCTGTGCAATACAATTGCAGAGAGTAGGTAAGTATAATATGTTTGTTATTCAAAAAAATATAGCTTTTTCAACTGCTTTAATGTAGTAGCACAGTAATGAAAGCAGTGGCCAAAAATGACTATAGACTCTGGATTATATACCATGTGAAGCATGGTCTTTGGCTTGTGTCAACTGACCCTAATGTGACCACTGCTCCTTTGCTATGTGACCTGATTGTACATAATCATGTATCTGTATGCTGTGGCTTTTACATTTCATTGATATTTAGCCACTTGTCTATTTTCAAAACAATAATGGATGTTGGACTCCTGAATTGGGTGTGAGGTTCGTGCCAGCCTTGGGCCCTGCCCAGGTTAGTCTTGGGTAGGGCACATACCTGTCTTTTGAAGAACCTCTTTGCCATTTAAATCCACCGTGTGGTGTAACATTTCTTCTGGCCTGAAGCCCACAAACTACATCCCAGGCCTGAGGCCATGTTAAATAAAGGAATGTCCAGAGCATTACATGTTTATCACTGCTCTATTCCACTCCAGTACAATTCTTAAAGTTACAGGCATTCCTCAGTAAACAACAATTCAACTGTGCAGAGCACTTTGACCTGATAAGACCTCAAGTAACTCTTCAAATACAGAACACCCTATTGTTTTGCAGCTATTTACTCCTTCGTCACATACCAGGTACCTTCTTACTGATACCATTCACAGGGGAGATCCTATGCTTCAGGCTCTGAAGCCTTTATGGACCAAGCCACAAATCTGCAATAGAGGGCCAGGGATGGCAAGGTCCACAAACTGTATTCCTTTGATGTTATTTAAGAATCCCTCTTATCAGTCCTGATGAGGAATTCTGATTCTCACCTACTGGACATGGAGCTACATTATGCAATTAACAGTGACTGATTCCCATACCCTACTCTACTGGGTCCCACCTACAGCTGTCAATAATATGGGCATTAGCTCCACCCATGAAATCACTACAGGAGGGGCAAAACTAAAAGGGAACTAATTTTTTCTATCAACAAGGATAAAGGCAATTATATTGTAATTTGCTATAGTCCCTATGAAGCTCTTGATTTTGTATTAGTTTTCAACTGCTCTGCTATCCTTATCAGCAAGTTCTTGTTTTCTCAAGCCCAACTTACCTTCACCTATGTGTTCCAAAAACTTTTCTTTGGTTTCAGGTGTGAGTTCATTGGTACTCTGCAGGTATTCAAGGGAGTAGCAATACCTGGAAAGTTTGGATACGCTCTGCTCCCCACATCCATCTGGTAAATGAAGCATATTCTCCAAATTAACAATGATGTTGCCCATGATGTCACCTGCCAAAATAGGATTAAAATAGTTAGAGAAAAAAAGTAAATAAATGTCCTTACAAAATGAAATGACGGTATTCGCTTCTCACCTACAACAAGGATATGGGCACGGTCACTTCCTGGAATCATCTGGTCTGGAATTGTAAAGGTAAATGGTACTTTTTGGGTGGTATCTGGTATGAAATGAGAAAAAGGAAAATAAGGTAAACAAAAGAAATCAATACAAATACTAGGAAACAGTTTGAAAATAGATTGGTTATTTCAAGCTGAAAATAAATTTCACTTTCAATAAATTTGTACTGAAAAAGGTTAAAGGGATACAGTTTGTGACCATTATTATTTTTACAGATGGAAGCATAAAATCTATGGCTTGCAAGTCAGAAATGTTCTTACAGCTACTAAAGAACTATAGCAAATGACAAAATGATTTATACGTCAAAAGGCACATTGATTAAGTTGTAACAAGAAAACATGAGGGATAGTATAAATACCCAACGCCTGTACTATGGGGTCAGGCATTGGTGGATGAGATATCTGGATATAAAACTTCACTATGCAAAAAACAGAGCAAAGGAGCACATAAGAACAAATCATCCTTACAGAAGAGCCTGGAAAAATAGGGGGAAAAAAGGAAGACTGAGGAGAGAGACACGAGAGAGGGAAAGTGACATCAAGAGCATCCGAAAGCTGAGCCCCAGGATCTCTGTGCTAATAATGATGTGTAATTGGCTGTAGATAAAGAAGGGTGAGCATGTTGGATCCATGGGTTCACATGTTAACAAATTTCTTGTGCATTTCTAAGAGAATACTAGAGAGCTTTTTATTGATGAAAGAGAAGTCTAAGCGGCAACGAACTTCTGCAAAGGGAATGAACTGTTGTTTCCAAGCTTTTGCTATTGTTTGTTTTCCCGCCAATAGTATATACAGTCAGGTCCATAAATATTGGGACATTGACACAATTCTAACATTTTTGGCTCTATACACCACCACAATAGATGTGAAATTAAACGAACAAGATGTGCTTTAACTGCAGACTGTCAGCTTTAATTTGAGGGTATTTACATCCAAATCAGGTGAACGGTGTAGGAATTACAACAGTTTGCATATGTGCCTCCCACTTGTTAAGGGACCATAAGTAATGGGACAGAATAACAATCATAAATCAAACTTTCACTTTTTAATACTTGGTTGCAAATCCTTTGCAGTCAATTACAGCCTGAAGTCTGGAACGCATTGACATCACCAGGCGCTGGGTTTCATCCCTGGTGATGCTCTGCCAGGCCTGTACTGCAACTGTCTTCAGTTCCTGCTTGTTCTTGGGGCATTTTCCCTTCAGTTTTGTCTTCAGCAAGTGAATTGCATGCTCAATAGGATTTAGGTCAGGTGATTGACTTGGCCATTGCATAACATTCCACTTCTTTCCCTTAAAAAACTCTTTGGTTGCTTTTGCAGTATGCTTTGGGTCATTGTCCATCTGCACTGTGAAGCGGCGTCCAATGAGTTCTGAAGCATTTGGCTGAATATGAGCAGATAATATTGCCCAAAAGACTTCAGAATTCATCCTGCTGCTTTTGTCAGCAGTCACATCATCAATAAATACAAGAGAACCAGTTCCATTGGCAGCCATACATGCCCACGCCATGACACTACCACCACCATGCTTCACTGATGAGGTGGTATGCTTAGGATCATGAGCAGTTCCTTTCCTTCTCCATACTCTTCTCTTCCCATCACTCTGGTACAAGTTGATCTTGGTCTCATCTGTCCATAGGATGTTGTTCCAGAACTGTGAAGGCTTTTTTAGATGTCGTTTGGCAAACTCTAATCTGGCCTTCCTGTTTTTGAGGCTCACCAATGGTTTACATCTTGTGGTGAGCCCTCTGTATTCACTCTGGTGAAGTCTTCTCTTGATTGTTGACTTTGACACACATACACCTACCTCCTGGAGAGTGTTCTTGATCTGGCCAACTGTTGTGAAGGGAAAAAATTCTTCGGCCATCCACCACAATTGTTTTCCGTGGTCTTCCGGGTCTTTTGGTGTTGCTGAGCTCACCGATGCGTTCCTTCTTTTTAAGAATGTTCCAAACAGTTGTTTTGGCCACGCCTAATGTTTTTGCTATCTCTCTGATAGGTTTGTTTTTTCAGCCTAATGATGGCTTGCTTCACTGATAGTGACAGCTCTTTGGATCTCATCTTGAGAGTTGACAATAACAGATTTCAAATGCAAATAGCACACTTGAAATGAACTCTGGACCTTTTATCTGCTCATTGTAATTGGGATAATGAGGGAATAACACACACCTGGCCATGGAACAGCTGAGAAGCCAATTGTCCCATTACTTTTGGTCCCTTAACAAGTAGGAAGCACATATGCAAACTGTTGTAATTCCTACACCGTTCACCTGATTTGGATGTAAATACCCTCAAATTAAAGCTGACAGTCTGCAGTTAAAGCACATCTTGTTTGTTTCATTTCAAATCCATTGTGGTGGTGTATAGAACAAAAAATGTTAGAATTGTGTCGATGTCCCAATATTTATGGACCTGACTGTAAGTAGTCAATTTAAATTGGTATTTGTGAGGCCAGATGGTTTCAGGTGTAAGAGGACATGCCACGGATCTCTCGGGAAGGGGCTGGTTAGTAATGATTGTAGGAGTTTAAGGACTTTTGTCCAGAACCAGGAAAGCACAGGGCATGCCCACCGTATATGTAAGATGTCTCCCAGAGTAGAGGAACCCCTTAAGGAGGTGCTGGGGGCAGATGGATAAAGATGTGCCAGATGGGATGGGACCAGGTACTACCTCGTGAAAGTTTTAAAGGCTGATTCAAGGATGAGAATATTGAAGGAGCAGGAAGTCAATGTATTCCAAATGTGCGACCAGCAGCCCCTATCCTTAATACTTTTAAGATCCCTTTATGATTTGGAAACATAAGTGTGGTTGTTAGGGTGTTGGAGGTTATTCAACTGTGCATAGAGAGTAGATATAAGTTTAGGAGAGAAGGGCGTCTGATGACAAATATGTTCAAACAATGACAACTAGCTCGTCGGGTCTTTATCAATGAGAATCAAAGTCAACCAATGTTTGATTTGCAGGAATCGGAAAAGTTCAGTATGGGGGCATGATATTTATCTCTAATTTCCGCCTAGGTATAAATAAAACAACCAGTAAGGAAAGTGTGGACACAGTGAAGCTTGTGGGATACCCACCAATGGAAGGTGCTAGAGCACTAAAACTCTGGAGAAAACAGTGGATTACCTAGAGAGGGGAGAAGTGGTAGATGTGGGGAGATTAGGCCACTAGAATATTTGGTCCCATACGCTCAAAGAATGAGACATTAATGGCCTAGATTTTGGAGGAAGCCACAAAAGTGAGCAGGGAGAGACCGGAAAGCAAGAGATAGCTTCTAAGGTGACCCATAAAGGGGTATGTTGTGCAGTGTAAAGGGAGGACATAGATGTGATTTAGACTGCTACATAATACTTGAAAAGCTTGGGACCCCCCGAGCCTCCTTGTTTTCTGTGAATGAGCATGGGGTATTTGGAGATCCGAGGTATTTTGTTAATCCAGATAAATCTTGAGATGTAGTTCTGGAATGACTTGAGGGCATAAGAGGAGATAGGGATGGGAAGGGTGCAGAATAAGTATAAGAGCTTTGGGAGGATTGTCATTTTTACAGCATTAATTCTACCTGTTCATGAAAGATGATAATGAGACCATGATATGAGTAAAGCTTTAAGACAGGAGAAGGTTGGAATGTAATTAGCGTTATAAAGTGTATGATAGGATTTAGAGAGGTGGATCCCTAAATAGTTTAGGGAAGCGTTAGGCCAGGTAAAAGTATACTTTTGTTTTAACAAGGTAACCTCTGCCTCAGAAGAGGAGATGTTGAGGGCGGAAGATTTATCTTCATTCACTACCAGGCCCGAAATGTTGGAGAAGCATGTGAGAGTAGAGAGAAGGCTGACATTTCATTTTTGGAAGTGCATACTTGAGCAGGAGACAGCTGGTCTGGCACAATGATTTTGAGCTTTAGCTGGATATTTTCTTATTGGGTAGCAGGACTTTACCTTTGTTTTGTCTAATACTGATGAGTTCATGCCTCTGTAACTTCACTCTCTTCCTATCAACATCCAGTTTCTTGTTAGCATATATGCACTGCAGCACATCTGGCTGGCTCCTTGTTCTGCTCCTACCTTTCCTAGTATAAGCTCTGCTGCTCAAAGATTCAAGACTCTAATACCAATTAGAAGTTTAATTTAACAAAATACATGTAATGCTGTATTAATGAAAATAGAGCTGTGTATTTTATATCTGCTTGGAGTTTATCTTTAATCACCCTCCCGATAGACAATCTGTGGTGTCAGGTTGTCATAATCGGTCTTTTCTATGTCCTTCAATGTAAGGGTAAAATTCAGTAAACTGCTGCAAAACAGTATCCATTCCTTGTACAGATTTTGATGCTATGCTGTGTGGCTATGTACATACACAAATGTAAAAAAAAAGTTTGTTTTGTCATGAGATGATGCCTCAGAGAAGTTTACCATCCAATGTCTATGCCTATTGTTGGTCACTGCATATATTAAAACAACGTAAAGTGATTCTAAAGGTTGTAATTTTTTGTTTTCAATAAAAAACAAACATGTTATACTTACCTGCTCTGTGCAATGGTTTTGCACAGAGCAGCCTGGGAAGAAATGGACACATCTTCCTTGTCTAAGGACTACTGGGAGGGGCAAAGACTTGTGTGGAAGGTAGTCCCCAGAGAGACTGGGCTCAGTATTGTGAAACTGTGTGGGACTAAAGTTTCAGAAGCTTAGTACTGGAGAAAGGAGGAAAAGGAAGTAGAAGGTGGGGCTCGGGGGCAGTCTGATGTTGGATTTAAGAGGTGACCAGATAGTAAGCTGCTGTGTTGGAGAGCTGTCTGTTCTAATGTTTGCCATGGTGCAAAAGAGAGACACTGGGCTGCAACATCTGCATGAAGATATCAGAATGGGTGGTTTTGATAAATGTTTTCTGCCTTGTGTGAGTGGGTGCGCCTTTGAAAAAAAAATAGAATTTATAAAATGTATATGTATTACATTTTCTTTTTTCAAACCTTTTCTTACATTTCTTTAATTGCTTCCTGGTTTCTGGCCTAGGCCCAAGTGATGTCATACATTCAAGGAGTCTTCATGGCATTTTTTAATCTCTTCTGGAAGAGTGGAGGAGGGGCTTTCTCAGCTACACACACCCTCCTGCCTGCATGCCTGAGCTAAGGAAAAACGGATTCCAGGAAATAAATGCTACATGATTCTACCCTTATTCAAGATGGCCATAGCTAAAAGCAAAAAAAAAGCAAGAAGACGTGGAGAGATGGGTGAGTTTGCTATGAATATTAAACATGAATTGAATAGCCTTTTCAATTTAGGGTATTCAGATACAGTTTAGTTCCACTTTAGCTTCATCCTCGAGGAGTAACAAAGTATCTGGTATACCTTGTGAATGATCACAGAGTGCTTTTTTTAACTGCAATAGAATTGAAAGTAGAAAAAAGGTTTGCTTACAATTACCTCCATGGAATGAACAACAACATACCAGTGAACTGATATATGTAAAATGTGTAAAAAATGTTTTATTAGAGGGATTAGAGGCACTCTTACAGGTCTCCATCCCTCCTGCAAGCCAAATAAAGGCTAGGAGGATAGGAGGAGCTGAAGCGCATGCCTGCTAGAGCTCCATGAATGTAGACAGCATCAAAGATGGTGCTGAGCTGGGCGGGATGGGGGTGGAGCCAGGCGTGAAGCTAATTAAAAGTATCTTTATGTATATTTACTCCTGTATCTACAGAGTAGTTTACTACTGAACAGTGAAAGCAAAAGTAAAACCACATTGTAGTGGGCAAACTTTAGCAATAATGAAATAAAAAAGTGAAATAAACTATGCACAGCATATTTGCACATTATGGTATAGTTTTCTGTGGAATGCATAATATTTATGTATAATAGTCTGTGGGTTTGTTGTTTTTTATTATGTCTTTATCGTTATCTATTTGTTAGTGTAACCCATTGGAATGTTATTACTTGCAATATAGTGAGGTGACACAAGATGGCAGTCTGTGGAGGGAGGGGAGAGGGAGGGGAGAGAGGGGAGGAGAGAGAATTTGCTGATTGTCCAGCTCAATGCGCTGCAAGCCTAGTACCTTGACAGCAGGAGAGAGAGATAGCGGAGCTCCAGGCCTGTAGTGAACATTGCTAGATTGACATTACAGTTGCCCACTAGCTTATAGCTGTGAACACTTCATACAGTACCGGGTCACGGCCTAGTCGACCCAGTGGCATTGCTGGAGTGCATTTACACCACAGACACTATTTACTCTGACTGCAGGATATATTGCTACAGAGTCCAGTGCCAGTGCTCTATTTGCCTAGCAGGACTCCTACTATTGTTCATTTTGTGCCTTCATCTCCAAAGGGAACTATCTTTGACCCCAGACGTTCTTACTACTGTGTTAGTGTTTGCTACTCCAAGTACATTCTATTATCAGAGCTCTTAAAGGGAACTCTGCACTGACTATTTCCATTATTGAGAGGAGTATTACATCTTTGTTATTGCCTACTTATCATCCAGGAGTGGTTACCCTGGGGAACCTTCATCTATTCCTAGACACAGCCTCACATCCATTAGGCCCCCCATAAGCACACTGAAGACCACACAGAGCTCTTAAAGGGGACACTGCAAATTATACATGGCAATTCTTTCAAATTTAACCCTTGTCATCTAGTTCTGAGGACCCGTTGTGAGCTTACCTGCCACTTTATATTTGTTTCTGCAGTGGGTTAGCTCTGAAAGCAGACTGGCTAACAAATACTGTTTATTGTGAATGTTGATATATTGGTTCACAATTGCTAATAGTGACCAGAGTTATTACCAATACCAATGTTATTCTGTTACCCATGATCTCAATATAAGCTTTAATTTGTTTTATACTACTCTGTGTGTGAGTCCATTTTGCAGGTGTGAATTATCTGGGTCACCACAGCACGGTGGTGACAGCTGAAGTTTTGCTTTCAATGGGAGGTCCAGATTGCCAGGGAACCAAAACTATTTACTTAGCAACCCTCAAAGGGGTAGTGCTACATGTGAGGGCTTGTCCGGGATATCTCTGTTCAGCAAGTCTGTGGACTCCAGGAGAAAAGTATGGAACCATCTGACATCATTGTCTAGTGCCAAGCCAGAGCATTGTGTGATGCTGAGCCTACCTGGAGACAACTGGCCGGAAGAGCAGGTAGAGCGGATGTTGACAGCTCGTATACCCAGAGAGAAAGGAAGCATCACTGATATTAGAAGCCATCCAGATGCATCCAACGAGTGGGTGTTGACTGAGTGGGCAAAAAGGACCCTTTCTTTGCTGGAGGAATAGAGCATACACTTGAACAACTCAATAACGCACAGGTATTCAGATCTGATGTCCCTGAACCAAGTGGAGAGAGTTTATGGAAACATATCTCTGAGTTAGTGCCAACCCCTTCCACTGATGCTGGAGGAACTATGTCCGCTGCCTCCCTGGTTAAATTAGGGAAGTTTATAGAGACTTTATTGAAAATCCACTCTTCTATTACTAGTCACAACTATCAGAGGCTGAGATCCTTCTCTGGAAGAAAGAGAGGAAGAGTCTTGGATCTCAGCCTTCCTCACCTTGGCCGTTATCAAAGGTGGAGCTAGGCCCAGGACTGCCTCTTGTATTACTCAAGCCATCACAGATACAGAGGGAGTTCCTGAGATGCAAGTTGTGGCTACCATGAATGGCATCGTACAGACTCTGGCCCAATTGGCTCAGGCTGAAGCGATGATTCAACAATCTTTCTGTGAAGTGCAGAAGACTGTGGGACAAGTTATGGAGGTCCACATCACCATGCAAAAGACTATGTTGGAGACGGGACAGAGAGTGTCAGCAATGTCAGCTGGGAGAGGGGACACCAGTCCAGGGAATGCTAGGATGCTTCTGGGCCCAATGCCCACAGATTGACTCCTCTTCTGATCTGACAGCTGACGTGATACAGGCCTTAAAGAAGTTTTTCTTTCCAAAGATGGAGGGAAACTTCTGGGGACCTCAGTGAAGGAGCCAACTGAGGGCCCAAAAGCAATTGCCGAGCTCCAACTCTCAAGGAACTCAAACCTTAGAGACTAAAACTACCAAGACTCCTGTTAGTAGTTGTCCCCTAGATTCCACTGACCAGGACTCTGACATGAAAAATTAATACACACCACTCAGTGAAACTGGGAAAGCCAACCCCCCAAAAAAGGGTGAATAGAATTGGGAAAGCCTGCATCAGTGCCAAGCCTCAACCCGGCAGACTCCCAGACAAACTAATAGGCCCATCTGCAGTAGTGTCTATACAAGTGGAGGGAATATACGCCAAATCTTTTCTGGATACCGGGGCCCAAGTAACCCTACTCTACTGGGACTTCTATAACAAACACCTAAAGCATGTCCCCCATTTGCAAGCCAGAGGAGTTAGAGATTTGGGTCACTGGGACTCAAACGTGCCCCTATGATGATTATATACCTATCCGTCTGACTTTTGGGCCAACTTTGATGGGAAAAGCAGAGACTTTTGACACTTTGGCCATTGTCTGTCCTAGGCATGCAAGGACAAAACAGTGTTCCCTACTAATTGGAACCAATGCCAGCTTAGTATGAAGGCTCCTCACTCCATTAGTCGAGCAGAACACAGTAACTGTCGAATGCATCTACCCACAGCGCCGACAAGTATATCAAAGAGTTGAGCGCTCCAGAAGAAGTGGGGAAAGTTTGAAAGAGTGAGCTTAAAGAGAAAGTGCTCCAGCCAGGGGGCAGCCACCTGTCTGAGAGCCAGGGTTAAGCTGAGAAGGGACCAGCTGGGCCCCTTTGTGGTGCTGGAGATGGAGAATAAAGAAGGAATAGCCGGAGTGGAAATTATTCCAGAAGTGATTATGACAAAGGCCCTGCAATGAAACTGAGGGCATGTGTTAGTCCAAGTTTGTAACAACTCAGAAGATCCCATACCTTTGAAGGATCGGGCCCTACTGGGGCAAGTACATGTGGCTAATCCAGTCAGTGCACCCAACATCTTGGGCGATCGGGACAGGAAGGAGTTTGGCTTACAATATTCCTCTCTATCCAAGGAGTGGAAGAGGAGGGCATAGAGAGAGAGACTGATCAGCTGGGAGAGGGTGTTCTCTCTAAATGATTATGATGTTGGGTGTTCCAAGAGTGCCCAACATCGTATTAGGCTTAAGGAGGACAAGCTATTCTGTCAGCGGGCTCGACGAGTCCCTTTGTGGACTTGAGGGAACAACTTGCTGAAGAAGGCTGGGATCATCCAAGAGTCAAGGAGTCCTTATGCCTCCCCCATTTTACTGGTCTGCAAGAAGAATGGCAACTTATGGATGTGTATTAACTACAGGACATGGAATAAGTGAACCATTCCAGATCAATATACTAAACCCCTAATAGAAGATCCTTTGCAGTGTTTATCAAGTGGTTTAGCATCCTTGACTTGAAGGGTGGATGCTACCAGCTCCCTATACATGCCGAAGACAGAGAAAAAAAATAGCTTTCATTAGCCCACTGGGGTTCTTTGAATTTAATCAAATGCCTCAAGTTCTATCCGGAGCGTTAGCCATGTTCCAGAGTTTGATGAAATGCATGAGGGAACATGAATCTAATTGAAGTCTTAGTCTACCCAGACAACAGAATAGTGTTCAGAAGAACTCTAGAAGAACACAAAGAGCAGTTGGAGAAAGTGTTCCAGAGACTCCATGATGAAGGCTTGCACTGTCCCTGGAAAAATGCCAATTTTAGAGCAACTCTGTCACCTACCTGGGGCATGTGGTTTCTGCAGAGGGAGTAGCTAAAGACCTAAGCAAGGTTGAAGCTGTGACTACCTGGCCCCGACCCAACAACATCACTGAACAGAGGTCCTTTGTGGGATTCTGTTTGTACTATCATTGATTTGTAGATTCATAAAGGCAGCTGCACCCCTAACTGACCTTCTGAAGAATAGAGGGTGAAATAAGGAGCCAAGCAAGAAAGGACTGCGAAGACCTCGAGAGCCCATCAGTAGTCAGTGGACTCAGCAATGTGAGCAAGCCTTCATCAAGCTCAAACAATGTCTGACCCAGGCCCCTGTATTGAACTATTGGCATCCTTCCAAGCCATATTAACTCCATGTGGATGCTAGGCAGACAAACTAAAGGATTCTTTATACGGGCCTGAATTCTTTGTGAAGACGGATAACAACCCCCTGACCTAAGTGCTTACCACGGCTAAACTGGATGCCAAGGGACACCGATGGCTAGCTGCACTATCTGGCTTTTGATTTCTGAAGTAACAGTCGGGCGCAGGAAATAAAGATGCTGATGTTTTAGGCAGAAGACCTCATGGATGGCAGAACTCTGCATTAAACTAGCTGCAGGTATCACCAGAGGAAATGCAGGCCAAGAGTCAAGGAGCAGAGTACGTAGCCAAAGGGGTGGCGTATTCTACCGTAGTGGGAGCCCGGAGTGCTTGCATCCCATCTTATTACTGCAATGCAACTCAGTAGAAAGGCAAAGAGTTACCACAGCTCACCAAGAAAGATATGCAAGAAGAAAGATATGCAAGAGGCTCAGGATCAAGACCTTCTCTGTCAGCTCACAAGGAGGGCTCTTGTGAACTAAACAACCCAATCTATTCATGTAGCAGATCCCTTGATGCCAACATTTTCCATCGGGAGTGGGACAGATTGGAACTGAGGGATGGGGAGGTCTACCAAAGGAGACCTTCAGACCAAAGTGAAGATCTGTGGCAGCTTTTCTGCTTAACATGCTAGGCACCTTGTCCTTGGAGAAGAAGCAACAATGGAGCCAGCACATTGCTGAGGTGGTGTACGCTTATAACAGTACTGAGAATGATGCCACAGGATTCTCTCCTTATTGCCTGATGTTTGGGCAGGAAGCCAAACTGCCCCTGGACTTGGTCTTTGGCACTATTCCTGATCACTTGACCCCCTTATCCCATCAAGGGTATGTTGAGAGACTAAAATATTGGTTAGAGTCTGTTTATGAGGGAGCTAGACAAGCCTTTCAATTAGTGGAGCGGAGAAATAAACAATGTTACGACACCAAGGTGAAGTTACATGATCTCCCAATTTATCAGATTCGCCTGGAGGGGAAGAAAGTCTCAATCAAATCCTGACACCGTAACTGCCTCCTACCTTTATCTGATGCTGTGTGGGACCTAATCCATGTGGATGAACCACCTATTAGTGAAATTCAAAGATCTCCCCCATCCCCTCCTCAGCCTGCCCCAGACCCCACAGAGGATCGGAATGAAGAGGGAGTAGATATGGGAATAGATTGGTGTCCACTCCTGTCAGATTTGAAAGACAGTCTTTTGGCATCTGCCCCTGCCTCAAGCTCAGATGCCCCATCCACAAGTCTTCAATCAGAACCAAACCCTGAAGAAGCTACTGAGTTTACTCCTCTTCCAGGCTTTAATATTCAAGATTTCCTCCTTCCTGAAATTAAAATTGATTCCTCGTTGGATTTCCAACCAAGGTCTGCAATCAAAGAGGCTGCTGAATCCATCAATCTAAGAGAGGAGCATCTCAGACAGGAAACATTATTTCTCCTCAGGAAGAGCTTAGAGAGAAAAGGGAGATAAAAGCACCTAAAAGGTTGACTTACGATGTCAATGGTGAAAGATCTGAAGAGGCTTTCCATGGAAGCCAAAGAATCCTAGAGGCTCCCATCTACAATTTATTACAGCAAATCCGGGACTCTCTATCAACTCTGATGACGTTTTTGAAACAGTCACCTTGTTAGATGTAAAGAAAACAAAACCTCAGCGCTCAGGACTTCCTATTTACCACACAAATCCCCGTGGGATGCTGCTGTGCACAGGTACAAAAGACCAAAAAAAACTTTTAACAATGAAAACCAGCGCAAACCCACATGGTCAATTACATTACTCAGCTTTAAAAAAACATTACTGTGCTGATAAAGATATATATATATAATAAATTATATATAAATAAATTGATATATAAAAAAATATATAAACATTAGAATCATAAGTCCAGTGACAAAAAAATCAAGTGACAAAAAAAATCAAAAAAATCCCAAAAAATATATATATATAATTACAGTCCCGTGACAAAAATAAAACAAATTAAATTATAATTTTCATTTGGTTCTTCCGTGTTACTGATCCCTTCACCATGCACCAGTGCAGAAATCAACATTAGCCGCACTCACCAGATATTGGTGAGTCACACGCCTTTCAGGATTATTAAGGGCTCCTGGACCCCCTTTACTTTTTGTGAGACCTCCAAGTGCTGTTTCCTCTTATGTCTAGGTACCTCTTCTGCTTACTCCTCTCACCGAATCCCCCAAGGAAAATCAGGAAGAAGAAAAGACCATAGCGTGATACCGTAGTAATTTCTCCTCAAAATAATCTCTCCAGACCACTCACATTCTTTTGCGGGATATAGCCCGCCTTTTATTCAAAACAACAGTGATTTTCTTCCAAAATGATCCACTTTTCATGTACACCGATTTTTGTAAGAGACCCCACAGTTTAGTGTGCAGCAGGATGGCAGACCTCAGCTACAGACTCATCTACTAAGCTAAGATGGCCCCTTGGAACGCACCGCTCGGCGTGCGCTCCACTCACCGGAAATGACGTCAGACGACGGACCAGGCAACCGGAAGTGCGTCAACGCGTTTCGCCCCACCCACAGGGCGTTATCAAGACAGGTCCTTAATAATCCTAAAAGGCGTGTGACTCACCAATATCTGGTGAGTGCGGCTAATGTTGATTTCTGCACTGGTGCATGGTGAAGGGATCAGTAACACGGAAGAACCAAATGAAAATTATAATTGAATTTGTTTTATTTTTGTCACGGGACTGTAATTATATATATATATTTTTTGGGATTTTTTTGATTTTTTTTGTCACTTGATTTTTTTGTCACTGGACTTATGATTCTAATGTTTATATATTTTTTTATATATAAATTTATTTATATATAATTTATTATATATATCTTTATCAGCACAGTAATGTTTTTTTAAAGCTGAGTAATGTAATTGACCATGTGGGTTTGCGCTGGTTTTCATTGTTAAAACCTTGTTAGATGACCTTCCAGAAGCCATAGCCTCCTCTGCTGACACCATCCCTGAGGAGGTCTCTAGAGTCATTTAATTATTCATTGGGCAATCAGAGTCTCCCAACCCCAAGCAGGAGTCTTTAGTGCAACAATTATGTGCTAGTAATTTTTTGCCAAAGATTGCTCCTCCTGACTAAAGGAGCCTAATTTCTTTCAAAATGTAAATATGTTGAGTCATAACATTGTCAGTATTTGTTTTAGTACTTTGGGGACCAAAGATTTCAAGTGGGAGGAGTGTGTAACCCATTGGAATGTTATTACTTGC
The DNA here is from genome assembly GCF_062004578.1 of Staurois parvus. Classification (NCBI taxonomy): domain Eukaryota; kingdom Metazoa; phylum Chordata; class Amphibia; order Anura; family Ranidae; genus Staurois; species Staurois parvus. The sequence goes on from NW_028318321.1 coordinate 10,631,227, forward strand.
AATATAGTGAGGTGACACTAGATGGCAGTGGTCTGCTGGGCATTGATAGAACAGGCCTATGGGGTATGTATTTCTGAATAGCAGGATTTGACTGAGAAGCAGAGTGTTTTGGACTCATTTCCCAGCAGTCATAGCGTGTGGGTGGGAACAAATAAATAGCAAAGCCTGGGAACAGGAGAAGAGTCTGCATGGGGAAGTGAAGAGGAAGGAAGTGTGCTGCTGAAGAAAAGGTGAACCAGGCCGCAAAGCCAGTAAAGAGAGAGCGGAGGAATTCACCGATTGTCTGACTCACTGCACTGCACGCCGACTACCCTGACAGCAGGAGAGAGAGAGTGAAGCTCCAGGTCTAAACCAGAGGGGCCAGGGACTGTTCCTGCTCTGCGGGAAAGACAGACCACCACATCCTGCTAACTCACAGTGTTCTTTCATATTTAACCCTTCCCATCTAATTCTGAGGACCCATTGTGAGCTTACCTGCCACTTGATATTTGATTTTGCTCACTGAGGACCCAGCAGACCTCTCAGATTGGAGACAGTGGGTTATCTCTTAAAGCAGGCCTGCTAATAAATACTGTTGTTTATTGGTAATGTTGATATATTGGTTCACAATTGCTAATAGTGACCAGAGTTACTACCAATACCAATGATAGGTGAGGGTGCTTTTTTTTTTAAGTTATTTTGATTTTTTTTAATTATTCTTACACTGTCTCTTTTTTTTTTTTATCACTTTTAATGCTATCACAGGGAATGCAAATATCCCCTAAAGGATGACACCAAGTCCCAAACTATCTTGCCATTGCTCCCCATGTAGTCTGGGCATCTGGGGGGCTCCACATGACTGTCTTTTCCCTCGTAAATCCGAAATGTATATGTATAGCCTGTTGCCCTCTCACAGGTCTACATCTTGACCCCATATCTGGCACGCTTTCTGGGGAGAAATTGTTTGAATGCAAGGTGGCAGAAAATTAATGAGGGACTCATCAACGCAAATGTTTTGCTAGGGAGTATAGACATCTGCAAATTTTTGGTTAAGGTGATTTACGAGGGGCCGAATTTTGTGGAGCTGGTCAAATTCAGGGTCACCCCAAGCATGAGAGAGTGTATTGTCATGGAAATGCATAAAACACATTATACTCTCATATGACTGGCCATGGCAGCAGAGAACGTGGGCATATGATGAATCAGTTCTGTGGACCGATACAACTGCAATTAATTTTTTCAGTAATGCCCATGTTGAGGTTTAGGCCCAAAAAAAATTTACATTCGGAAACCTTAATGGGTTTCAATGCTAATGGTCTGCCAAGGGTTGAATTTGGGTTGGTAGCGATAAATTGTGCATATAAATTGCTTTGATCCAGAATCAATGCATACAAATCTTCCATGAAAAACAGCTCCAAAAAATCAAGGGGAATAGTTAAATTTGCTGTTTCCACCTGAATTCCGGGTTGGCCAGTTTATGGGGGAAGTATGGGTGCTGCAGAATTTGTGGGCTGCCAATCGGGATTTGCAAGCACATCCAGAACGATACTAGGGGCTCTACGGGCCTGTGTGCGAATTCTTGGTGGTTGCGGGACATTATTTGTGCTCACCATCGCACCAGCTTGTAGTGCACTTTTGGGACTCACCACATCACCAAGTGATACTGCAGTGCTGGTATGTGAAAGACCAGGATTACTAGGCCTCTGGCACTCGCCAGTTCACCAAACGTTAGAGCGGCACTAGTACTGTCACTCTGCTGCATATAAGAGTCATCAAAATTGATCGGCAAGTGCTAACAGAGATCAGGCCTGATTCTGAGAACACTGCGGTTTTGTGTGTAATGTATCAAGTGACAGTGACCTACTGACACTGCACTTGCTGGGGGAGAAAGCAATGGAGGTTTACGGTGTATGAGCGTGTTCCTGGCAATCAAGGGGTTAAATGTGATTACTGGTGTACTGATGGGCAATCTGACACTATCTGGGAGGAGCATGAAAACCATGGGAGCACAAATCACATATATACATGTGATTTTGCACACCAGTGCCGCCCTGTAGCAGTATTTCTGCTATAGGGCGGACAGAAAGCAGTTACAGAAGTGGTTTGTGTTACGGCGCTGCGTTACTTTAACTGACAATTGCGTGGTCATGCAACACTGCACCCAAATTAAATGTATGTCCTTTTTTTCCCACGAATTGAGCTTTCTTTTGGTGGTATTTGATCACCTGTGCAGGTTTTTATTTTTTGCACTATAAAAAAAAACTGCCGACAATTTTGAGAAAAAAAAACAATATTTTGGACTTTTTGCTATAAAACATGTCCAGTAAAAAAATTTAAAAATAAAATTTCGGCAAATTTCGTCAATCTTTGCTAAAAAAAAAATCCCAATATGTGTAAATTAATTGGTTTACGTGAAAGTTATAGCGTTTACAAATATAGATACTGGAATTTTTTTTATATGAATAATGGCTGCAATCAGCGACTTATGGCAGTGATCTGCAACTTATAGCGTGACTGAGGCGGACATTCTGACATGGGGGGGACTGACAGTGATTAGTGCTAAAAAAAAGCACTGGCACTGTACTAATGCCACTGGGGAGGAAGCGGTTAACCTTTGGAGGCAATCAAAGGGTTAACAGTGTGATGGGAGTGTTTTACTAGGGGGTGGGGTGGGGGTGTGCTTCACTGTAAGCACTGATTGGGATCGCGCCCCCTACCCAGAAATGCAGGATCATGTATATATACAAGTGATCCTGCCACAGGGGCCGCCCTGTAGCAGTAAAACTACTGTGGGTGGTCCCCAAGTGGTTAAATGAGTGTTTCTAAAGGAAAATGGTTTGGGTGGATTTTGGCATTCAGTTAAATGGATAGCAATGCTGTTATTCAAAAAAAAACCCACCACATTCTCCTTTGTGATCAAGTGGCAGTTTCACCATCTATGCCCAAGGAACTATAGAGATAGAGAACCTTGATTCAGAAGACTGGTATCACTCACATAGTAGAGGCAATGGGTGAAAAAGTATAGGCATTTCCCAAATGTTTTGTGGTCAGCTAGGGATAAACCAGCCTATGACACTGTGCTTGCTATGCCACAAATAGCACATAAACAAGACATGTCTTCACAGTTTCAATCTTCCTTTCTTGTGTACATATTTAGCTCTGTTTATACATATCCTGTATCCAGTATATTTTCTTTACCTGTAGAGTATAGAAGATGTGTCGTCGTGATTTGCTCTTCATATCCCATGGGCTGAAAAGAAAAAAAAAAACATGATTACAGTGTTGAAGTTATATGATTACTGAGGGCTGATACTGAGACAGAAACATGTAATTTGGTCAACTGCAGGTTAAAAAGGCATTCATGATTTTAAATGCACCTATTACCATATTTATTGGTGAGATTATAAATCAGCCTGGAGTTTAGTAGTAATGTGGAACTTCAGTGCAATTGTAATTTTCAAAAAAATGTTGATAACGTAGGAAGGGTTGGTACTAGTGTCACATCTTTATTGCTGCTTGTGTCACAGTTGACTAGATTTTGCAACAATTCCTGTCCCGGTGACACAAAAGGTAGCAATGAGTTTTCAATAGGGATACAGACAACATCAAAAGCTAAAATACAATAACAATGCCACACTATAGTAATGCAAAAGCTTTTATTGCTGTTTGTGTCTCTGTTGGAGATATTTTCATTGTGCCAATTCCAGTGACAAAACATGGAGTAAAAAATAAAGCTTTTGTCTAGATCACTAAACATTTAGAATGTCATTTGTTGTCCCCGCCTAAGAAAATGCTAGCTGCCTTCCTCTGGCCTCACTGCCACTATCTTAGGCTTCTTTAACACGGGCAGCTGGGGTTCAGTAAAAACAGGCAGTTGAGCTGCAGTTTTACTGGCCCCAGACCACTGAGCTGCAAGGTAACATGGCCAGTCGCCATATTAGCATATAGCGCCATGCTGAAGGCACGTTGGAAATTGTATAATCTGTGGTATTGGGAGGTGGAACCATTGCCAAAGATGACCTATTCAAGTGCATGGGACCACGTGGCAACCGTGAGCATTACACACTGTTGCAAAGTGGCTGCACTGCAGTCCTGTACACTTATATGGGCCATGTTTGGTGGCTGTTCTGCCTGACTAATGGGACAAGTTGTATACATGTAATTGCTGCAGGATTTCACTAGTTAAAACTGTCATTCAGGAAGTGACCTACACTTCTACAATATCTGTCACATGCCTCAGAAACACCACCCACCGCAGATTGCTTTTTGGAAGGATGGTAAAAACGTCTGCACATTTAATCGAGGCTTTAGAATCTATGAATCTAGAAGCTCATGCCTTAAATATGGCAATAGATAAACCTACTTGTCAATTCTCTGCATTTTAGTGTATGTTACCCTCAAATACTTTTTTAGCTATTGTGACAGGAAGCCAGGAAGAACTAAGGGATGTGTCCAGGATGGGAGATATATTTGTCCCAGATTCATACTCTACACTGACTGTTTCTCCTTTTGTGCTCTGTAGTGAGCCTGTTTGGCTCACTGATGATTTAATTAGCCCAGCTGTAGTCGGTAAGGGCTCTGAGCTCTAAAACTCCCAGGCTGCTTTGGGAGAATGCTCCAACCTGGAACCAGTTTTCTGCGCACAACAGGCAAGCGTGGAAATAGGTCCATGTTTCTGTGGCCTGTTTGCATTCATAGTCCTGCTGTGCTGTTACACTTGTGTGAAAATAAAATACAATGCATAGTCATAGTTCTTGTTCATATTACTATGAATCGAGCATTTATATAGTTAATTTTCATTAAGCTATTGTTTATTGACCTCAGTATAGTTAAAATACTGCCATCTTGTAGATATTTTGGTTACTACACCATCTTTTTCTGTGTTCCCTCCCACTTGTGATGTACTTCCCCTTCCTTCTCACACTGTTTTTATTGGGATGAATATGACTGTCTCTAGGCCACATGTAATCTGCTCACATCTGGGACCACATTAACATGTTTTAACTTGCAAATACTGTCCTTTCATTCATCTCTAACATCTTGTTGTCTGCTGTGACCTGCTGCATTCAATAAAGATCTACTTGGATGAGAAAAAGGTGTTTTATCAGCTATCTGGCAAACACTGTCCGCAGTGATTGCATTTGCTTATACAGGCCAAGAGGTACACAATGCTATATACATACATAGTAGTATATACGTAGTAGTAGTAGTATATATAGTATGCCTGTAGTCAGTTTATAAACCAGGCCCCCTGGCCACTCCTGCCTTGTTTGCTGTCAAACTGCAGCTGCAGTCTATAGGAGCAGGAGGCATAGCCTACATTCCACATTTGTGTGATGTAATCAAGTGCCTTCCCTGAGCTATATATAGTTGTTCATTCACATAGACTTTAAAATACAACTAAAGGCAACGGTTTTTGCTTTGGACAGACTGGAAAGGGATTATAACCCCTGTCAGGTTTTTATTGGTAATAAAAATCTAGAAGAATATGTCAGCACTCGGTGAATAGAAAAAATAAATACTAGCAAAAAGTGTTCATACACATAAAAATAAGTAAATAAAATTTTGCAGCGCTGAAAATAACACAATAATCATCAACACCTGTGAAAAGGGTGTAATCAAAAGTTCATATGAACAGTTCAAATAAAATGTATTTACTGTTAAATCTTCCTTTCTGGACCAAAATTTTTAATTATATGTTTTTATATTGTTCTTGGATATCCATTTATTTTTTTCAATAAATTACTACACTATAAGACCTTTTTTATGGTTGGTGGTCTGTTGCAGATTCAACAGGCTGAGATAATGGTGGAGAAAGATTGTTTTGTTTGAAGATCTTCATTTGTCATCAAAGCTTTTCCTGCAGTTCTATTCATTTAGACAGCAAATGAGTCTGGTGAGTGCACACTTTTATTTGTGTTGATGGTTCAGCACACTTCAAGTCATCATTTGTGAAATATTGAAGATAAATTTTGGGTTGTCTCCAGAACAGTAACAGAAGGAAATTGTCCAATGTGGATACTAGTTCAGTTGACAATCAGGGATCCACTCAATTCCTCTCACTATCTGTTTTGGCTATGGGACAGAAAATTAAGGTAAATATCCCCAATTGGACATATGGAAAAAACCCTGACAGGAGTTATAAGCCCAAATTATAAAGAAAGTTTTGACTTTTGTTCTACTTTAACCTTCATATTGAGTCCTCACCTTGACCTCTATGCTTTTCTCAATGGCATCCACTTTGTGTTCCTTTGATATCAGAAGATGGTCTTCCTTGCAGTCCCCTTCAATTTCTAGAGATCCACTTTCTATATGAATCTTCATTTCACCTGGAAAATAAAATAGAAAATATAATCTAGCAAGATCCCTCATTATAAAATACAAATATCTTCATTTTTATATTTGCAGCTATTACTTTTTAATCGCACATCATCTGTGTATAGTAAATCCATTGACCATTGCGATAGCTAAAAGCTACATCAGATCATGTGAATGGGGTGGAGCTCAGGAACATAGGAGGAATGGTATAGTCTGGCATCTTAATTGATTTTCAAGTAAATCATATAAAATAACTTCTAAAAAAACGTGTACACAGTTCATATGTTTTGTCTGTAGGAACACATTTTTTTTCCGGGGAGCAGGGGCAGGGAGTGCTCTGAAGCATTAGGGAATAAACTCTGAACACTATTTTTATAGCAGTCCTTACTGAGCCTTAGATACAGTTTCATGCTGGCAATATAATTGGTATTTAACAGTAGTACAGATTCAGTTCATTGCAGCCTGATCAGTTTTCCGGCTGTGCTGAATATTCTGTATGTCTTCCAAAAGTCAGACTTGTGCTGACATGCCAACCCCCCCACCCCCGCACAGCCATTCAGTGAGAAGCACAATATACTGTTGCTTCTCCACCCCAACCTCTCCAAGCCCCTTATGCAGCTGAGAACAGAGGTCACGTGATAACTTATTAAAAAAAATAGATTTTTTATACATATACTTTGTGTGTTTGTGTGTGTGGATATATATAAATATTCACACACAAACACACACACTATATATATGCACACACATTTTTACCTTTTATTTTCATTTCTATTTTAATATGAAAGATAAAGCTTAACATTCAAATCCCCTTATGTAAAGTCAACCTTACTTTCACTAATACCTATACATTACTATTAGTATATGTGTTGTTATCTGCCTTATCCAATTTTTGTTAGCACAGCTTTAGTCAAAAGCAGGCAAGAGCTATAAATCAATGAATTACAGATTCCAGGCAGAGCTGCAAACTTCCCTTCCTGGGTAAAAGGAAAAAGTTGTAATAAATTCAAACAGTACCTAGTTTTGAAGCTGTGGCATCCCAGCTGAAGTGGTTGACGTGACCATCACAGACACATCGGGCTTGATCTTTTCCTTGGACTGTATGGATACCCTCAACTTCAGATAGAGACACTGCCACCTATAAGAATGAGATAACCCTTTAGAAAGATTTGACAAATGTATCTGTGGAATTATTTCATTTCAATTATTGCTACACAGCAGCTTAAAAAAATCTCTTCCTACTCCATGTTGCTGAAACTCAATTCCAATTTATGTGCAAAATTAAAATGGATGTCACACCACTTCCTCAAACTCAATCTATCTAAAAACTGAACATATTATTTCTGCCCCCACGTGCCCCGTCCCCTGACTTCTCTGTCAATGGCACAACTATCAACCAGTCCCCTCATGCCAGGGAGCTAGATGTGAACTATCCTTTTGGACCCACATCCAATCACTGTCCAAAGCCTGCTGCCTCAACCTACACAACATCTCCAAAATATGTCACTTCCTAACCAATGACATGAAAAGATTCTAATTCACTCCCTGGTCCCTCGTTTCAACTACGGGAACTCCAGCCTCATTGGCTTACCTTTACATACAGTAGGCTATCCCCTCTTCCGTCTAGTCTCAAAATACCAACCACATTGTTCACTTAGTTCCTCACAAGACCTCCTGCTCCTTTAGCTCCCTTGTCACCTCTTCTCATGCTTGCCTCTAGGACTTTTCCTGAGCCTCTCCCATCCTATGGAAATCCCTACCCCATTCTGTTGACTATTACCTACTCTGTCCACTTTTAGGCGATCCTTGAAAACCCTTCTCTTTAGAGAAGCCTATCCTTTCCCCACCTAATAATTGTATTTTTTTTTCTCCATCAGCTCATCAGGCACAGTTATTACCTTTTGTATCTCTTGACCCTCTCTCTTAGACTGTAAGCTCTAACGAGTAGGGCCCTCTGATTGTGACTATATTGAATTGAATTGTATTGTAACTGTACTGTCTGCCCTCATGTTGTAAAGTGCCGTGTAAACTGTTGGCGCTATTTAAATCCTGAATAATATTAATAATGATAATAATAAAAGCAAAAATAAAGTTTTGGCTTTATGTACATTTATTTTTTATTTTATGTATTTTGAAGCTCTGGACTGGAGCTAAAATATACTGCCCCTGAAGTATAAAATACACCAGTATCATCTCTGTATTTCCTTACAGCCTTGACAGTCAATTTGGTATAGATCTGAAGGTCAAATGAAGAATGTGTGCAGACTACACATAATATTCCTGTTTTATAAAAACAGGGCCTCTGGGGGATGAACTCCCTACAGGAGCTTATACCAGCCTTACTTTTATTTAATTGTGAGAAACGCAAGCTCTTATGGCACATCTCAAGGCTGTTTGATTGAGGTCCATGCTTGCAACGCTTGAAGTTTTAATTCAACTATGATTTAACTGTGAGTTTGGATACATGAAGCACTTTTATTAAGTGTTCTTGCATGGCAAGACCACTTACTGTTATCTCACATATATATTCTTATTATTATAGCCAAATTTACCACCCTACCTCATCCCACAGATTTACACTACATAGACAGTAATATACCGAAACGTGCGGATTGTTCCCGATTGGTGTGCTATTACTTTGTGGAACGTTTCACCGAATGGTTCACGAAATATCTGCGTTTTTGTGGTGAAATTGGTCCCATAGGAACTAGAGTGGGAGCTGACAAAAGCTAGAGTGTGAGCTGAAAAATCAGGACATGATTTCTAAACTGCCATCACTCTCTCATTTTCAAGCCCACCTACACAAATCTTATATCAAAACGTTCAGCTATCCCTGCTGCCACTAAAAATGTCCACATATAAGCCATAGTCCTGATAATTTTCACAATATGACCATTTGTTTGCAACTCACGCCGCCCATTGTCATTCATTGAAACTCCACTCTAGCCACCTCAGATTTGAAGGGCAATATCTAAACTGTGACTGTGCCTTAATTTTTAAAATTTCAGAGATATATTATGCATCAAATGTAGGTCTGGGTCTTGTGATTCTCACAATATAAAGCTCTTCAGTGTAGGATTTATAATTTTTAAACTACAACTGTTTGAAGATGACAACCGCAAGTGAAGTGAGCAAGTTGGAGCAGTTTGTTTTTAACCGCTCTTCTCTGCCCTTGCTGTAGAGTGAGTTGCCATAGGAACCCAGTTGTGTGAGCCGGCAGCAGAGTGACAAAAGCTAGAATGTGAGCTGAAAAATCAGGACATGATTTCTAAACTGTCATCACTCCCTCATTTTCAAGCCCTAGACTTTTGGTGGAGGCCAGAACACTTCACACAATTTCCCCAGAAATTGTAGCTTTTCTAGTATTATTACTGTTGTGTCTGCGAGAAAGCTGCTCAAAACCCATAGCAGCCATCACCAACACAATTTCCCATGGTCCATCTTTTCTAAAATGGAGCTACTCATTAGACTTACCAAAATACATTTCTTATCATAGCTGAAGATTTGGGCATCGATTTTAAATTTCTCTCCTTGTACCACATGATAAGGTATAATTAGGTCAATGAAATAAGACTCAAAAGTGATAAGCCCAACATTTCTGATCTCCCCAACACCAGATTTTCCTAGGCACACGGCGTCCGTCTCCCATTTGGTGATACTGTCTGGTGTGTTCAGGTTTAGCACAGTGTTGCCTTCTGAGCTGTAAGGGAACAGAAGGGGCTGATAAATCCAAACTGCTTAAGACACACTTTAAAAATTTACTGTAAAAAAAAAAGCAGTGCTATATATAATTGTTTAAAGTGGCATAAATACTTTTATGATCCACATACACCTGCAGAGCTACAAAGAGTGAAAACACCATTCAGAATCTGCAATTTCACAGGTGCTACCATTACTGCCTCCTGCCTGCAAATTGGGATATTAATGAACATATGATAACCACATTAGTGACACTATCTAATGGATTTCCATCCATAGAGCCTGTAGGCACAACACCTTTACACCGCGTTCCAAATTATTATGCAAATTCTATTTAAGTGTCACAAAGATTAAATATTTTGTTTTTCAGTTTAATTCATAGATGGCATTGTGTGTCAGGGCTCTTTTGATCACTGAAAACAATCTCGGACACCTGTGATAATTAGATTGGCCGGTGAGCCCAATTTAAGGAAAAACTACTAAAGGAGGGTGTTCCACATTATTAAGCAGAGCACCATTTTCAAGCAATATGGGAAAGAAAAAGAATCTCTCTGCTGCCGAAAAGAGTGAAATAGTTCAATGCCTTGGACGAGGTATGAAAACATTAGATATTTCATGAAAACGTAAGCGTGATAATCGCACTATTAAGAGATTTGTGGCTGATTCAGAGCACAGACGGGTTCGTGCAGATAAAGGCACATTGAGGAAGATTTCTGCCAGATCCATGCATCGGATCCAGAGAGCAGATGCTAAAATACCATTACATAGCAGCAAACAGATATTTGAAGCTGCTGGTGCCTCTGGAGTCTCACGGACATCAAAGTGTAGAGTTCTCCAGAGTCTTGCAACTGTGCATAAACCTTCTATTCGGCCACCGATAACCAATGCTCACAAGCAGAAACGGCTGCATTGGGCAGAAAAATACATGAAGACTAATTTTTAAACAGTCCTGTTCACTGATGAGTGCCGTGCAAACCTGAATGGTCCAGATGGATAGAGTAGTGGATGGTTGGTGGACGGCCACCCTGTTCCAACAAGGCTGCGACGTCAGCAAGGCGGTGGTGGAGTCATGTTTTGGGCCGGAATCATGGGAACAGAGCTGGTCGGCCCCTTTAGGGTCCTGGAAAGGTGTAAAGATGACCTCTGCAAAGTATGTGGAGTTTATGACTGACCACTTTCTTCCCTGGTACAGAAGGAAGAACTATACTTTCCATAATAAAATCATGTTCATGCAAGACAATGCACCATCTCATGCTGCAAAGAATACCTCTGCATCAGTGGCTGTTATGGGGATAAAAGGAGAGAAAGTCATGGTGTGGCCTCCATCCTCCCTTGACCTCAATCCTATTGAGAACCTTTGGAGCATCCTCAAGCAAAAGATCTATGAGGGTGGGAGGCAGTTTACATCCAAACAGCAGCTCTGGGAGGCTATTCTGACATCTTGCAAACAAATTCAAGCAGAAACTGTCCAAAAACTCACAAGTTCAATGGATGCAAGACTTGTGAAGCTGCTATCAAATAAGGGGTCCTATGTTAAAATGTAACGTGACCGGTTCAAATGTTTAAAAAGTTAAAATGTTGTTAAAAGTTTGATTGAAATAGCTTTTGATTTCAGTAAATATGCTGCAAACACAACAAATGACAATTTTCAGTTCTTTTACAACCTATAAAGTGTTTTGAAACTTACTGTGCGTAATAATTTGGAACAGTGCATTGTAAGTTTTTTATGTTTAACAAAAATACTGTTATCATTAGGAGGTTTGTTCAATAAAATTGTACTCTTAATAGTTGATAACATGAGAATTAGGCTGACTGTTATTTACATCAATTATTTAGGTAAATGAGAAAAATATCATTTGCATAATAATTTAGAACACGGTGTAGTAGTGAAAGTTACACCTGTGTGTCAGAATCTTCTCCAAAAGACCTTTTTGTTTGTTGAACCCTCTTTTCTTGAACACTTTTAAATGATAAGTTCAGATTTATAGAAAAAATAATAAATGCACACATTATTGCAGAAAAAAAAAATGTGCATTTATTATTTTTTCCTGCAGGAGCATGGAAAGCATTGCCCCCATGATCAGTAGCTCACAAGTGCAATGTCAGGATTCTGCAGACAAGCCTTGCAGCTTTCAGCCTGTACCTCTATACTGGCTGCCAGTTTAAAAGCTGCAGTACTTGTGAATGAACTACAAGGGCTCTCATCAGCATCTTCACAGTTCATTCAGAACTACAAGCTATCTGCTGATATTACTTGCGGTTCATTCATTCATTCATTCATTCACAGGAAACTGAATAATTGATGTGGCTGTGTAGGTGGAGCCGCACACGGCTGTGCTTTTTCAAAAAATGACAGCTGATGCAGAGAGAAGAACCTCTGACTGCTGTCACAAGGTAAGGGGGATCAGGGGAGAAGTAACAGGAGCTGGAACATGTTACACGTTCCAACCTAAATATGTAACATGTTCCAAAATTGAACTTGTGCTTTAAAAAAATCAAATTTTCTAAAAGCAGGCACCCAAGAAAATAAAATAGTGATAGGTTAAATTTTTATGCCACACAATATTCGCAAAACGGTTTACAAAAAGTTTTTAGTAAGCAATACACTAAAATTAAAATGATTATAAACTTTATTTTTTTAAACATAATAAACATGTCATACTTACCTCCTCTGTGCACTGACTTTTCACAGAGCAGCCCCAATCCTCCTTTTCTAGGGTCTCCTGCTGATGTGCCTGGCTCCACCTTTTCAGTGAATGCCTCCATAGGAAGCCTCTGCCTATAGGGGCACTTCTGCAGGCTTGTTCCCAAGCCATGCTGCCTGCATCTATAGACACACGCAGCATGGCTTGGACCGGTGTCTGCTCTCTCAGGACAAGATTTGATTAACAGCAGCAGGAGTCTCCCGCTGCTATCAATTTGCCCTGTGAGCAGGGCAGAAAGTAGAGAGCCGCTGCTCTCTGGCACAGAGCTGGATCGACATGGGGTGCAGGTAAGTAAAAGGAGGCTGGGGGGATGTCCACTGACACAGAATGTTTTTTTTACCCTTTCATTTTAGAGCACATAAATGCATTATATTTCCCAAATTTTTGATAAAATATAAAAGATGATGCTTTAAAAGCCCCTACGAGTCACCAGCTTAGAGTTAACTGTGAATAATGGGCCTATAATTATTGCTCTCACTAAATAAAATGTGTAGTGCAAGTGATGTTTTCATGCATAGGCACTGTACATGCATGTATGTGAGGGTGGGGAATGCTCAATTTTGGGGGGTAGTTTAAGTGCTTGGGTGGAACTTTAAGATTTTGTACATTTTTTTTCTATTTAACTTTTTTTATCACATAAGAGACAAAAAGTGCCTTATGTGATGCATTTTTGGTGACAGATTATTTTTAATGAGACATCAGGGGGTCCAGAGCCCCATGGTGAGGTTGGCATAGCTGGGTGCGAAATTAGCCCCCATGGCAGTTCCCATGATTTGCAGATAAATTTGGCCATCAAACTCAAAATAGTTATGGGTTAAATAGAACTCAGTGGTTTCAGCTATGAATCCAGCTTGTCTTGATTTAAATGAGGGATGCTCTGTGAGGGAATGTCTAATTGCACGGATACCGGCATCATGAGGGATAGAGGTGTAAAGAGAACAGACATCTAGTGAGGCCCAGGAATATGAGGTGTCCCAACTGTAAGATGCCAGGATCTCAAGAAGGTGTGTACCATCTCTGATATGTGCAGGCAGATTCTGGGCCAGCAGTTGTAGGAACTGATCTATTTATAATGAGAAGGTGCTGGTAATGCTGTCCATAGACGCTATAATGCTACGTCCAGAGGGATTGGTAGCATTTTTATGGATCTTGGGCACATGACAAAAATAGGGAGTGGCATAATATTCTCTATTAAAAAAGGCGATGTCTTGTTTGGTAATTATTCCTACATCGTATGCTCAATGGATGAGGGCTTCGATCTGAAAAGAGGACAAAAGGTCCTGGGGCAATGGTTTATAAGTGGGGACTGGATAGAAGCCTTAATGTTTCAGAAAGGTAATCAGTTTTGTTTTGAACAACTATACCACCACCCTTGTCTGTGGGTCTGTAGGTTTGATGATCAGATTATGGTTAGTGGATAGGTCTTAGGGCTCTGAGTTCACCCTGGGAGAGATTACTTTTTTTGTGATGAGAATTGGAGGTTTTTTGGCACATCTGTAGGATGACTGCATAAACAACCTGGTAGAAGGTTTGTAGGGATGGACCCTTGGCATGCGTGGGATTGAAGATTGATTTGGGTTTAGGTTAATGGACCCAGGATGAGCAAGGTGGGTGCCTACTGATAGAGGACAGGGAGACCAGTGAAATTCAACTTTCTCATCTCCACTCCACTTCTTTCACTGACCTGGAAGCAATGTGTAAAAATGTCACTTCCAAGTCCTGGTGTCAATGTCCCTAGCTAGTATGGCTAGGGAACCATGTAAAGAAGCTTGATTTACACTCCATTACATTCATTGGAGGACAGGTGAAACATCAGGGGGCTATTAACTCCCTGATTTCTTATTAAAGAGAACCTGTTGCCAGAAATGCATCACATAGGGGACTTTTTTGTCCTTGATTATGTGATTAAAAAATGTTTTGTAAAAAAATGTAAAAGGCTGAAAACATTACACCCAAGCACTTAAAATCCCCCCATGTGTGATGCATGTATTCCCACACACTCCACAGTGAGAGCAATATTTCTAGACCAAATATTCACAGTTAACTATAAACTGATAACCTGCAGGAGCTTTTGGAGCCTGTGGAAAATATAGGATACTGACGTTTATAGCTATTCATGGACGCACACAGTTTTACGTTTTGAAATGTTAGGTGTCTATTCAATCAGTGCAACCTCATTTTTTAAATATTTTTTTAATGGGTAATTTTTTGCATTTGTGTGCCCTAAAATTTGCATTAGTGTATTTTTTACAGAACTTGCATGTTTCCTAAACTGTTGCGCTAACATTGTGTGACATAAACAATTGAAACTACAACTATTTTGTTCTCTAGGGTGCCTGCTTTCAGAAAATATATAATGTTTTGGGGTCTTATGTAATATTCAGGTCTAAAATGATTTTTTAAACATGTACACAAAAGATGCTAAACTGCCTCTGGCAGTGAAGCAACTCTAAAAAAACAAATACAAATAACATTATATGAAACAAACTAAACTAAACTACCCTAAATACACTGCCAAAAACACCACCTAGATTAATAAAATAAAGTTGTTTTCTTTCAAGCAAATTTCAGCGAGATGTCACTTCACTAATCCATTCACTGAGCAATAATGTACTTACCCTATCACCACTATTTTAAACAGCCAGGTATCTGGAAAGTCACTCCTTGGGGCATGCGGTTTGACCTTGTCTTCTTTGGATTTAGGATATAAAATGAAGTCATAAATTAATAGTGGTACAAGAAGTTGCTATGGAATGAAACAGAATCTGTCATAAAACAAAATGTAGAAGGTGTATATATTGGGATTGATTTAATAAAAACAAATAGGACATTAACTTCTGAATAGAATCTTCTTTTAGCTTAGTAAATTAGATGGAGTTATGATGAAGGACACAGTCAGATCATTAGAACAACTATGGGGTATTGCACCACTTACAGGAGAAGGACGCTAGGTACAACCAAAAGATTAGGGCACCATCCAGGTGCGGCCCCTGCTGGTGGCCGAATCCCCTATGTGCAACACACATGTTCATTTAGCCAGCAGCATAGAGACATAGTACCAATACAGAACTAAGTAAACAGGGTGGGTGCTGTGTCATTCAATGAACTCAGAGAAACGGATTTTACACTGAGAACAACAATTCAATTCTCGCATTTATTTATTGAAGGACACAGCCAGATTATTAGAATGACCATAGAGACATCCCAAAGTAGTGCCAAATATCACAGTGGGGACAGAGATTAATCAACAAAGTGAACTATCTCTTGCAGACTCCTATATATCTGCCCAGGAGCTCAAGGCCATGGCAGAATGAGCACCAACAAGAAATGGAGGTTACCATCCGGAGAGAGAGTAGGCTTGAACCACATTCTGGCAAATCCAAAAAGATATGTTTAAAGAATAAATCTCCAGTTTCATCCTAAGACCAACAGAGACGATGAACATGAATCCGTGTTTGGAATAGGTTTAGTAGTGTTGCGGTAAACTCTAAGAGCATGAACTACATCCAAAATATGAACAGCCACTTCCTTAGGATGGGCTTGGTTGTGATATAAGGAAGGAAAAATAATGTCCTATTCCAAATGCAATGCTGACACCACTTTCGACAGGAAGGACAACCAAAGGTGGAAAACCACCTCATCTCAATGAAGAACTAAAAATGGCTATTTACAAGAGTGAACAGCCAGTTCATACACTGTAAATGCCAAGGTGATGGCAACCAAAAATGCACCTTTTGTGAGAGCAGATAGCAGAAGTTCCAGAATGTTCTCAAAAGGTTTTTTGTAGGACAGAAAGAACTAAATTCAGATCCCATGGCATCAAGGGTGCCTAGAAGAGAGGACAACCCAAGTAACCATTTGAATGAAGGTCCATACTAAGGAGGAAGAGGCCAAAGGGCACTGAAAGATGATAGACAGAGAAGAAACAGGGCCCTTCATGGTACTAAGAGCTATCCTCTGGTCCACGCCAAGCTGGAGGAAGGCTAGAATGTTTGCCACAAGAGACCTGCACCAGACAAAATAAGCCTTCCAGGTACAGTAGTGAATAAATAGGAGGGTAGACTAAGGGCCATTAAAGCCAGTGACTGTAAAGCAGCGTGAAATACCAGTCCTTGGCACAAAAGATCCAAGCAAAGAAAGAAACACCAAGGTGTGTCAGCCAGGAGATGAACAAGGTTTGAGAACCAAGACCTGTGTGGCCAATCTGGAGCCTCCAGGAATACCCTTTTATTCTATCCATAGTAAAACATGTTGTAGGAGAGAAAGCATAGATGAATGTGCACCCATTCTATGGGGCTAGCAGAGCATCTGCCGCCCAGGGGTTCTTTATTTCAGTGATGAATCTATGAACATTTCAGTTGAGTCTGAATGCGAGTAGGTCCACATTCAGAGTTCCCCAATGAAGAAAAATAGGATGGAAGGCATTTGGATGGAAAGACCATTCTTGATCTAGGCTTTGCCCTCTGGGCAATCTGATCAATGCAGAGCTGCCACAGCTGGTCCTGCCATAGAAGGGAACTGCATGCGTTTGCCAGCAGTGATGAGGGACTGCCAGATCTATATATTTGACCTGTCACTGCATTCAATTGAAGGCAAAAATCCATCAACAGGAACAGAAAAAACAAATAGCAGACAAAAATTCTAGGTCCTAACTCAGCAATGGGCAAACTACGGCCCCCGGGCTGTATATGGCCCGGCGGACCTTTTAATCCGGCCCGCGGAGCTAGGCTCCCGCTAGGCTCCTCTCACAGTCCGCCCTGAAGACCGGTGTAGCATGAAAATCTGTCTCCTATGAGGATCTGTCCCCCTCGACGTATCTGCGCATGTGCCGGAGATCGCCGATCGGCTGCTAATGCCTGAAACTGGCACATGAGCAGATACGTCGAGGGGGGCAGATCCTCATAGGAGACAGATTTTCATGCTACACCGGAACAGCGCGGGAACACGGCGAGAGGAACGCGCGGAGCAAAGGTAAGTGAATTGACACAGGGGGGACTTGGGGACTTAATATGGGGGATGAATTAATATGGGAAATGAATTACTATAGGGGGGATGAATTACTATATGGGGGATGAATTACTATATGGGGGATTAATTACTATATGGGGGATGAATTACTATGGGGGATGAATTACTATATGGGGGATGAATTGCTATGGGGGATGAATTACTATATGGGGGATGAATTACTATATGGGGGATGAATTACTATGGGGGATGAATTACTATATGGGGGATGAATTACTATGGGGGATGAATTACTATATGGGGGATGAATTACTATGGGGGATGAATTACTATATGGGGGATGAATTACTATGGGGGATGAATTACTATGGGGGATGAATTACTATATGGGGGATGAATTACTATGGGGGATGAATTACTATACGGGGGATTAATTACTATGCTTACTATGGGGGAATATTACTATACTTACTGTGGATGACACATACACATCATTCATCTACTCTTGGTCCGGCCCCCGGGTCCAATATATGAACCCATTGCGGCCCTCAAGTCAAAAAGTTTGCCCACCCCTGTCCTAACTCCTAGGCACTAGACAAAAGTAATGAATATATGTGTTGCAGATAGGAAGGTTTGGCTAACAGCAGGGGCTACTCCTGGGCGGTGTTTTAATATTTTGGTTGTACTTAGCATCCTACTCCTGCAGGTTTCACAATACCCCATGGTCAATCTGATTATCCCGGCTGTGTCCTTCAATGAATGAAAGAGAAAAATCTTTTGCAAAAAGAACAGCCTTTTTGCCTCCACATTTCTATTATTAGACACGTAATTAGGATGTATTTTGAGTCATCCATAGCACAGTGTTGATAATAGAACTAATAACAGGGGTAGTTCATGAGCTTGATCTAAAATTTAACGTAAAAATATAGGCAAAACTTTATTTTTTTTTTCATTTTAGATTAGAGTAAAGAAGGGTTATAACCCCTGTCAATGTTTTCTGCCATCTGTGTCCCATTGAGGAGTTTTACCTTCATCTCCTGTCCCATAGCCAAAACAGAAAGTGAGTAGAAATCCCTGCAAATTAGGGGAATCCCTTGAGGCTCCCCAGGTCATTGGAAGACTTCCACTCTATCACTTTTCTGGGAACAACCCAAAAACCAGGATTTTCTTTTACTTTCATTTTCATGGATATGGTAAACAGGACAAGTAGAGAAGGTGAATCTCCCTAATAGGGGCATAGTTTGCAAAAAAGCTGTTCTAATCCTTCTCCACTCTACACAGAACTATAAAAAACTTTTGCCTTTTGTTATGTTTTTACTTAAAGTGGAACTAAAGCATGCAGGCTGTTTATTACAGAATCTGATGTGGGTTCCACATATATCTGCAATATGTGTGCAACTAAAACCTGTTTATAATGTAACTTGTCAGACAGTATCATGTTGGTTTTTTTTGCAGTCTACAGGCTAGCTGGTAAGTGTGCTGTGAAATCTTGTTTGTTGTGCTGAGTAATGCCCTTCCATGTGCACCTTACTGCAAAAGCTTGTTATAAATTGGAGTGGTTGCCATTTTTGTATAGCTTGTTCGCTGGATTTGGTGTGGGGACACATTGGACACATTCAGCTCCCTCTGTGCTATTTCTGGACTTTTAATATGTCCAAAAGATGCATTCTGATTTTTAAATTTTTACCTCTAATGGCACCTTATGCCACTTTTTTGCTTTTTTTCAGGCAGGAACAGAAGGCTGTTCTTTGTATTTTTGTGCACAATTTAATAACAAAGGATTAAAACTTCCCAAGGCCCAAATGTATAACAATACCAGGGACTGAAGCCCAATGAAAAAAGCAACCGGTTGAGGACGGGGATGGTTCGTGGAACAGGTGAGTGTCTGTTTATTAAAAGTCAACAGCTGCAGTTTTTGTAGCTGCTGATTTTAAATTTTTCCACAAGTGACTGAAATACTGCTTTAAGTACCTGAATGTGGCTTGATAACAGCCTCCTCCAATCCCATGCCCAGCAGCACTGACATGGAGAGGGAATGGCAGAACTTGAGGCCAATTAGACTCACTACAGTGCACTCTCCCTTCTCCCTGCTAAGGGACATACTAATAGAAGGGAGAAGGATGTGCTCATCAGATTGTTGCTACCCTTCCATTGTCCAGTAACAGGCTGAGGACAGGGAGGTGATTAAACAGTGCCATTTATATACAGGAGAGAGGAATCAGGTCATCAATCTGGCTCTGCTGTGGGATGTCCTTTGTACATCTTAGGACCAGATGAACATTTGTTTTTCTTCGGCTGGAAAACAATTTCCTTATAAGTATTTCAACTGTGTAATAGCTTTTCATCTAGTGTTCACAGTAAGTAAGCTAAATAAAATGGCACCTTTTTAGGCAGTGGATCAGTAAACAACAGATCAGAAGCTAAAGAAAATTAGGCCATGATATCTGACTAAAGAGGTGAGTTTAAATTGTGCACTGTAAGGTGTGAAGGGTCAGTGCCAAGTGCAGGATATTTTCTGAGAAGACAAACAACAAATTGGTAGAAACTACCTGAATAATGTACATATTTTATGTTTCAAACTACATTTAAAGAGTTTAACAGAGGAATTGGAAGTACCTTTGGTGTCATGTTTTTTCTTGGATGTATAACGAGGGGCAACCAAGTTGTCAACACATTCCGCTGGCTTCTTGACATGAGTGTTGGTGATTAACCTTAGTTGGTTTACCTAGGTAGTCAAAGGTAGTTATTAAGTTTCATGAATAACTATGAAAAACCAAAGAATTAGAAAGATTGTCCCAGTTTATCTTTCAATAATATGTTCTGTTTAGGTGAACTCCTAGTTTTATTTTTAAAAACATTTTCAGAGTAGAACTTGCATGGGCTATAGCAGCTGCTAAATGTGAAAAAAACTACATTCTTAAGACCCACTACACCAGAAATTAATTTCTCACTGCAATACACATGTATAAAGATCCTGGCCAAAAATTGTTTTTATAATGTTTTATACTTACACCTAGGCTGCCACTGTCAACCTTCTCTAAGCTGCTAGTTCCTCAGCTTCACTGCTTGGTCAGTGATGAATATTGAGCAATTATGCAGGTCAGGAGCTCAGGAGTTTTAAGCTGCATAATTGGTCCCTGGTTAGGGAATCACTAAGCAATAAATCTAGAGGATTGGTGTGACAACAGGAGAACTAGCAAATTGTGAAGAAATGTATCATTGTAGGAATAGCAGCACAGTGGCTTAGTGATTATCACTTCTGCCTAGCAGCACCCGAATCCCAACCATGGCACTACCTGCCTGGAGTTTGCATGTTCTCCCTGTACCTGTGTGGGTTGTCTCTGGGTACTCCAGTTTCCTCCCACACTCCAAAGACATACTGGTAGGTTAATTGGCTCCTGTCTAAATGGGCCCTAGCATGTGTATGTATGAATGTGAGTTCAGGACCTTAGAATGTAAACTCTATGAGGGCAGGGACTGATGTGAATGTACAATATACACTATATTGCCAAAAGCATTGGGTCACCCCTCCAAATCATTGGATTTAGGTGTTCCAATCACCTTCATGGCCACAGGTGTATAAAATCAAACACCTAGGTATGCAGACTGCTTCTACAAACATTTGTGAAAGAATGGGTCGCTCTCAGGAGCTCAGTGAATTCAAACTGGGTACCGTGATAGGTTGCCACCTGTGCAACAGGTCCATCTGTGAGGTTGCCACCTGTGCAATAGGTCCATCTGTGAGGTTGCCACCTGTGCAATAGTGTCAGGGAGCGAGGAGCCAGACACACAAGGAGGTGCAATTAAAGGTAGGTTTGTTAACAAAAACAAAACAAGTCTATGCAAGTCCAACAGCAACAGCGGAAGACTTGGTAGAACAGTAGCCAGGAAGGATGGTCGCCAGAGCTGGGGTCAGAAGCCAGGAAGGATGATCGCCAGAGCCGGGGTCAGAAGCCAGGAAAGATGGTCGCCAGAGCCGGGGTCAGAAGCCAGGAAGGAGCCTTGCCAAAGCCGAGTCGGTATCCAGGAGAGCAATGAGAAACTAAACAGGAGCTAGCTGCTGTGCAACAGACAGGACACGAATGCAATGGACAGCTACAAACATCAGACTTATATGTGATAAGCCGCCACCTCCTGGGGGAGGAGCCGCAGAGGGCTGAAAGCATAAAGGATCCCACAATGCTTTGCAGACACCTAAGATGGATGCCAGCACATGGAGCAGCACAAGCCCTGAGGAAAGGTAGGACCTTGACAAATAGGTCCATCTGTGAGGTTGTCACCTGTGCAATAGGTCCATCTGTGAAATTTCCCTGCTACTTAATATTCCACGGTCAACTGTTAGTGGTATTATAACAAAGTGGAATCAACTGGGAACAACAGTAACTCAGCTACGAAGTGGCCACATAAAATGACAGAGTGGGTCAGTGCATGCTGAAGCGCACAGTGCTCAGAAGTCACCAACTGTCTGCAGAGTCAATAGCTAAAGACCTTCATACTTCATGTGGCCTTCAGATTAGCACAACAACAGTGCGTAGAGAGCTTCATGGAAAGGGTTCTCATTGGTGAGCAGCTGCATACAAGACTTTCATCACCAAGTTCAATACAAAGCATCGGATGTAAGTGGAGTAACGAGTCAGGTTTCTATGTCTGGGAAATTCGATGGATGTGTCTGGGTTTGGCAGCTGACAGGAGAACAGTTCTTGCCTGACTGCATTGTGCCAAGTGTAAAGTTTGGTGGAGGGTGAATTATGGTGTGGGGTTTTTTTTCAGGGGTTGGGCCTTGCCCCTTAGTTGCAGTGAAGGGGATTCTTAATGCGGCAGCATACCAAGACATTGTGAACATTTTCATACTCCCAACTTTGTGGGAACAGTTTGGAGATGGCCCCTTCCTGTTCAAGCAAGACTGCACACCAGTGCACAAAGCAAGGTCCATTAAGACATGGATGAGGGAGTTTGTGCAGGCCAGCGAAGTTCCTCCACCCCAGAGTCCTGACCTTTGGGATGAATTAGAGCGGAGACTGTGAGCCAGGCCTTCTTGTCCGACATCAGTGCCTGACCTCACAAATGCGCTTCTTGAAGAATGGTCAAACAATCTCATAGACACACTCTTAAGCCTTGTGGACTTCCTTTCCAGAAGAGTTGAAGCTGTTATAGCTGCAAAGGGTGGGCCAACTCAATATTGAACCCTACAGACTAAGACTGGGATGCCATTAAAGTTCATGTGCATGGGGGGCGTAGTCTGACATGCCATGTGAGCGGATGTTCTATCTAGCAGCTCCGGGCTATCCTCTGACAATCCTGCTTCATCCTGATCACCCACACCTGAATTATGGCTCATTTTGCCCCTGACTTGTAGGGAACATCGCTACATTTCTGACTGACAGCTTAGTGGATGAGAAGAAATCGCAAACAGCCTCTGGCTAGGATAAGCCCTGGCACCCGCTCCTGTCAAGAACCACCCTGTTGGATGTTCTTACCACTATCAAGGTAAATCACTCTGATGTGATGGGGAAGGTGGAGGAACTCAAACTTGATCTCACTATCATGCGCCAGGACATGCATAAGGTTCGAGAGCAGGTGTCAGCTACTGAAAGGTGCATTGGTGATTTGGAGGATGTGTTTAACCCTCTCCTGCATAAAGTAATTCCTGCGGGGGGTTAAGTTAAAGCTCTGGAAGATAAGGTGGATGACTTGCAAAATCGCCACCACAGAAACAAATTGCGGTTGGTGGGCCTGCCTGAAAGAGTAGAAGAGTCAGATCCGGTGGCCTTCCTGGAGAGCTGGCTGGAGCATGAATTTGGCCATGGCTGCTTGTCCACCTGCTTTGTGATTGAAAGAGCCCATAGAGTCCCAGGTAGGCCTCTACTTAAGGGTAGTCCCCCTCGCACCATTGTGATTTGCCTTCTAAACTACAGGGACAGGGACTCGATTCTGCATGCTGCTTGCCTGAAAGGGAGCCTTCACATCAACATCGCGGTGGTATCCCTCTTCCCTGATTATTCTACTGTGCTCTGCAACCTCAGGGCCGAATACCAACATGTCAAGCAGAAGCTCCATGAGAAAGGGGTGAAATACTCTATGCTCTTCCATGCTACTCTACGTGTGGTACACCAAGGTCCAGTGCACTTCTTCCAGTCCCCTAATATGGTCCTGCCATGGTTTGAGTCCCTGCCACATCCAGCAAGATCTCCTTCCAACCCTCTGGTGCCTTGATGGTTTTGCCAAAGATTCATCGTGCCTACGAACACGCTTTCCCCTATCTTGCAGATGGGAATTCATTATCTATCACCCTGCAAGGAGGACTTCTACCCTTCTGGTTGTCTGCTACTGCAGAGTTTTACTTTTGAATTCCTGTTCTACTGTTTCTTTTTCTGAACATTGTTCTTCATTTGGACTGCTTTGGGACTTCAGGTCATGTTTCCAATGAATGTCCTCAGTTTTGGGATTTGTTTATTACACATATAAAGAAGTGCAGAAAATGGTAGGCTGCTCAGCTAAAATGATCGCAAATGCTTTAAAATGGCAACCAAAACCTGAAAGACGTGGAAGAAAGCGAAAAACTACCATTCGAATGGATAGAAGAATAGCCAAAATGGCAAGGACTCAGCCAACAATCAGCTCCAGGAAGATCAAAGAAGGTCTAAAGTTACCTGTGAGTACTGTTACAATTAGAAGACGCCTATGTGAAGCCAAGCTACCTGCAAGAAGCCCCCGCAAAGTCCCACTGTTGAAAAAAAGACGTGCTGAAGAGGTTACAATTTGCCAAAGAGCACATTGACTGGCCTAAAGAGAACTGGCGCAACATTTTGTGGACTGATGAAAGTAAGATTGTTCTTTTTGGGTCTAGTGGCCGGAGACAGTTTTCAAACACTGAATTCAAGCCACAGTACACTGTGAAGACAGTGAGGCATGGTTGCGCAAGCATCATGATATGGGGATGTTTCTCATACTACGGTGTTGGGCCTATTTATCGCATACCAGGGATCATGGATCAGTTTGAATACATCAGAATACTTGAAGAGGTCATGCTGCCTTATGCTGAAGAGGAAATGCCCTTGAAATGGGTGTTCCAACAAGACAACGACCCCAAACACACCAGTAAACGTGCAACATCTTGGTTCCAGACCAACAAGATTGACGTTATGGAGTGGCCAGCCCAAACCCCGGATCTTAATCCAATAGAAAACTTGTGGGGTGACATCAAAAATGCAGTTTCTGAGGCAAAACCAAGAAATAGTGAAGAACTGTGGAATGTAGTCCAATCATCCTGGGCTGGAATACCTGATCACAGGGGCCAGAAGTTGGTTGACTCCATGCAACACAGATGTACAGCAGTTCTCAGAAACAGTGCTTATACAACTAAATATTAATTAAGTGATTCAAAGGAAAGCAAAATCTTCAAACATTTTTCAGTTTATATAGTGAATGTTTGAGTTTGTAAAGAAGAATACAAACACTGCTATTTTTTTGAACAGTCTAATATTCACTTTTCTTCAATTTTTTTAGAGGAACAACACAAATTTGATATATTTTTCTTCATGTTTTGATTTGGAATAGAATGTGTAGTGTTCCCAATGCATTTGTGTGTATGGAAATAAAAGCTATTAGAAGGATTTTGAGCTTTATTCACTTTTTTCAACACACTGCTATTATTTTGAACACAACTGTACATTCTATGAGATGTATCCTGCCTCCACCATTATGTATCATGCCTCCACCATTACTGCTGTTTGTATATTATTTAGGGTTTCATTAATGACGAATAGAATAGCTATTAATATACTTTTACAGCTGTGGTGCTCATAGAGAGAAGCGGCATTTGTAGACATGTGCAGTTTGTTTCATTCCAAATTCAAATTTAAATAACGAAACAAAGCAAATTTTTGTTCATTCTGCGCATGCCAGGTCAGTTGTCCATGCCCCTCTTCCCTTGCTTATTCACAGAATGATATGTATTTTGTGAACCTTTCACAAAATACTTGTTCTGTGAATGCATAAGTTGAGAGAGGCATAGACAGTGTGGCTTCTGTCTATTGGAGCTAAAGCCACAGAAGTATATTAATAGTTATTCTGTTCATCATCAGTGAAACCTAAATAATACACAAACAGCAGTGCAGCTGCTATGTATGAGAGCCGCAGATCTCCTGTTGCAGCACCCGAGGTATTGTGATACCTATACATTCATTCCATGGGTGAACCTAAATACAGAAATGGCAGCGATCCTTGAGGCGGTATATACCCCACGGAACTAAACTAGCTGTTACACAGCACATTTTCAGTATTTTTGCCTGGAATTCATTAAAAGGAGAACTAAAGGCAACATTGTTTTGCATTTTGGATAACCCTTTTCAATTTTTACCATTCGCGTCCCATTGATGAGATTTACCTTTACTCTCTGTTACATTGCCAAAAAAGGAAGTAACAGGAAATCCCTTCAAAGTGATGGAATCCCTAGTGGACACCAAGGTCAAAATAACTATTGTCCCCACTGGAAGATTTCCCCTATTTTCCTGCTGATGACAACTCTAAATTTGAGTTTTTCTTTCACTGGCTCTCTTGGTGATAATAGTAAACACGATAAATAGAAGGGTGAATCTCCCTGATGAAGGCAAAAGACAGCAAAAAATAAAAAAACCTGACAGGGGGTTCTCTTCACTCTATCCTAAACTAAAAAAACCTTTGCTTTTAGTTATACTTAGAATGTTGATGTATAGCCACCTTGTAGTGGCCTAGGCTCCAAAAAGGCTCCACAAGGATCATTCTGAAAACTAACATAGATACTTACAGACATCATTTAACTGCAAAATAGTTGGCATGAAATTTATATACATACAATTAACAAAAATTAAACATGGTATAAATTATAGATAAACTGTTAAAATTCAAGGGAAGTAAATGCATGTGGTTATATAGACATACCTGAAACAGGAATGATGTATCAAACACCCGATTCCAAGTTCGGATGCTTGTCTGATTTTCTGGGCATTCTTGATCTGGTTCATCATCATCTCTAAAATATCCATAGGGTCTTGATAGACTCCTTTGCTGAAGTAACATAAAGAAGGTATGCTAGTATATATATGGAAATACTTGAAGTTCCAACTAAAAAGTAACTCAGAAAGTACATTTCTGATAGGCTCCAGGAAACACTGCTGAAGGATAGCAGACATTATGTTGTTTTCAGATACATGGGTGCAGGGCCGCTGTTAGATATCACGGGCCCCCGTACAGCATACCTGACAGGGCCCCCTCCCACCACCGCCAGAGAAAATATCAAAATTATATTTATGGTAAAAATACACTAAGAACGTTATTAATGTACACAATCCCAACAAAATTCCTGTTAAATCTAAATGATAAAACTGTACTGAGTTGATAAATAAAGCTGTGTGTGTAATTGAGGTCTTGGGGCTCATTCTCATGGGTGCTGTGGCCTGTAGAGTGTAAATCAGTGGTTTGTTTATGTGGCTGGAGCTGCTTGGAGCTGTTTGCAGGCAGCCTATGTTACACTATGGAGACACTGCAGGTCCTAATTTGACAAGCATATAGGTGCAGGTGTACAGCCATGAACTCAGACAGTGAACATTCAGGGCCACTTCCCCACACCTGCACACCTGTCAGATGAAAACCTGTGTTCATACAGCTGCTGTGTCCCCATAGTGTAACAGGTGGCTCCAGCCACATGAACAACCCACTCACTCATGCTGTACAGGCCAGAGGACCTGTGTGAATGTGGTATGTTTGACAATTTTTTTTCCTCAGCCCATTCATTTCAATGGGCTGCCTAATGTGTGGGAACATGCAAAAATACTTCAGGCATATTATTTTAAAAGTGTGTTACACTTAACCACACAGTAGTGCGGTGACATGCGTTTTGGTGGCTGTTAATGCATCTGTGTTTACTAGATGTGCAAAGGTGCAATTAAGTAGTCATGGTGTCTGCGCATGTCTACAAAGGGTATTGCGTTTCTTTGCTGTGAAAGAAAATGCATGCTCTTGCATGCGTTTCTGCACCACAAATGGTGTGAACAAGTCCTAAGAGCATTCTGGTGTGGTTTTTATGCATTTTCAACGCATTCCAGTGCGTTTTTTATGCATTCCAGTTAATTTTTTCCCTCTTTTTTTCTTCAATTTAATTAGGGACATGTGCGTTCCCATGCATTTTTGGTGAGTTTTTGATGCGTTTTACTCATCCCAGTACAGTTCTGTGCAGTAAAAATGCAGCATGTTCTACTTTTTTTTTCTGCAACTGGAACGTACTGGCACTGCAAGCACTCATGTGAACAATGCAGAAAAAAGCAACTGAAACGCATGTAGTGTGAACTGGCCCTAAAGGTTATTATAGGTAAGGGAATGGGACTGACCAGGAATTGTGAATGCAATCAGACTAGTGGTGAGATACAATTAGGAATCTTATATTAATGCTAGATTTGAGCTGCAGGTGATAGGAAATGAGACACATTAACTAGATCAGTAAATAAACAGTTAAATAAGAGTTGAGCGGTGATATACAGGTTTGCAGAGGGAACAGGTGATGACAGTGGGGGAGGGAGGGGTCAAGTTGTATAAGCCCTGGTTCACACTGGATGTGACTTGACATGCGATTTTCATGCCCTGCAACTTGCCAAATCACACCCTATTGTCCGCAATTGGAGCAGTCAAATCGGAGCCGCACCGATTTCAAAAGTAGTACATGCACTACTGTTGGTGCGATTTGCATAGATATCTGTATCAGATGTCTTGCAAATCGCACCTGAAATCAGCATGTCATCCAACTTTGAAGTCGTGTGATTTCACTGTAAGTGGCACGATTTCAAAGTCGGGCTTGATGTGAACAGTGGGTAAGGAAAGAGATGTTTGTAGCAGTGAACAGAAAGGGATCAGTCTGGGGGGAGAGGAGAGAAACAAAATTGCAATCAACTATAAACAGAAGGAAACTTGAAAATGTCAAACCCCTGGAGCAGCAACACTGAGCCGCTGTGATAGAATGACAGGAGGCTAACAATGGAATTTAGCAGCTGCAGGTAGGCTTGTCAGCTGCCTGGGCCCCCCTCTGCAGCTGATGGGGCCGAGCCCCCTACAGGAGGGCCGGGGGTACCCCCTTATCAGCAGCCCTGAAAGGGCGTATGAATGAATAGATGTGTTTATTCTTAGTTTGAATTATTTTTCTTTTGAAATAGACTCTGGCAGCTGATCATCTTCAGGGACATTACAGCAGCTCCCACATGAAAAACTAAAACCCTGAGCAGTGATGGGCAGTTTAAAAGGCAGAGAGGAAGCAACTGGAGGACACTAAGAACCTGGAGGGTGTCTCTTTATAATCCAGTAGCAGCTTGTGTTGAAAAGTAAGTATTATCAACCATACCCATCCCAACAAACAGACATTGCCCGTTACTCACCTAAATAAAAGTACTGATTGGTTGAGGTTGGAAGGTCATATCTTTGTTGATTTTAAATCATATTTGTCCATAAATAATAAATAATGAATTAAATACATTTTTGTATGTTATACTTGTTTATGCATAATATTTATACATTGGTTCTGAGCGCTACATCATTTTTTATCATGCATGCAAGAGCATGCTTATTCCTGCACAGCAAAGAAACACAATACCCTTTGTAGACGTGCGCAGGCACCATGAATACTTAATTGCACCTCCACATGTCTAGTAAACACAGATGCATTAACAGCCATCAAAACGCATGTCACTGCACTACTGTGCGGTTAAGTGTAACACACTTTTAAAATAATATGCCTGCAGTATTTTTGCATGTTCCCACACGTTAGGCATCCCATTGAAATGAATGGGCTAAGGAAAAAAAATTGTCAAAAATGCCACATTCACACAGGTCCTCTGGCCTGTACAGCATGAGTGAGTGGGTTGTTCATGTGGCTGGGGCCACCTGTTACACTATGGGGACACAGCAGCTGTATGAACACAGGTTTTCATCTGACAGGTGTGCAGGTGTGGGGAAGTGGCCCTGAATGTTCACTGTCTGAGTTCATGGCTGTACACCTGCACCTATATGCTTGTCAAATTAGCATCTGCAGCAATTCCATAGTGTAACATAGGTTGCCTGCAAATGGCAATAGCCACAAAAACAAACCACTGATTTACACTCTACAGGCCACAGTACCCATGTGAATGAGCCCCAAGACCTCAATTACACATACAGCTTTATTTATCAACTCAGTACAGTTTTACCATTTAGATTTAACAGACATTTTGTTAACAGCAGCCCTGACTGTATGTGTATGACATGCTTCCACA
Organism: Staurois parvus; assembly: GCF_062004578.1. Classification (NCBI taxonomy): domain Eukaryota; kingdom Metazoa; phylum Chordata; class Amphibia; order Anura; family Ranidae; genus Staurois; species Staurois parvus. The sequence goes on from NW_028318321.1 coordinate 10,661,168, forward strand.
AGTCAGGAGCCCTTTTCACTATTGCTCATGAGTTCTTACAAATATGGACCTAACATGTTTTACTAGGCTCCTCTTATCCTTTGTTTCCTTCATTTTGAAAAGTTTTCAACCAACAAATTTCCAGAGAAATTTACTAATAGGTCAAATTTTCTTTACAGAAACTGCTCTGAAGATGTCTTTCTTTATAGTGTAAAAATCTGAGCTAATACTAACTGACAGCACCATCTGATACCATGAATAGCTTTGCCAACAGGTACGGCAGATTCAGAAAATTCTTAAATAGTGCCAGTTTTACAAAATGGTGATATGGCTGCACTTAATGAAAAAAAAATACCTCCAGTTTGTAGACAATGAAGCTGAAGGCAACATACAGAAACAGACAAAGTGTCTCAGAGTGGCATGTTTGCCATTATTACCCCCTCCCTCCTATCACTGGTTGTCAGGGGTGCTGTCAGCTTCACAGCCGGTAGTCTGCTCTCTTCTTGTGATTGACAGCAGGGAGTTAGCGGATTCTATGACTAATAGCAGGCTGTCTCCTAGCTTAGGAATACACCCACTGCCTGCTCTCAGACTGTAGACCTGATGGGATCCTGCATCCCCATCAGGCTCTGCCCAGTCAGCTACAAAACTCCTGTCTGTACAACAGATGCAGCACAGGAAAGAGCTCAGCTGCACTGAGGATGGAGTGTCCATATGGGCATTCTGGCATCAGTGTACCTATACATGTGGTTTTCAACAGGTACATGAATCTGTCACCTCCTCTGACATTTTTCATGGGGAGACACAATGGAATTCTAATGAGTGTCATAGACATCCTTTATGAATTCCCCAGACTGTCTCTAAGACCTTTTTGCACTCCATATCTACAAGATATCCTGTGTTGTTTGCACAGGCCCTCTCTTAACTCCTTCAATGGGGCTATAAAGTGAAAGGTAGTCATGTATGTAGCAAAAAGGTCCAACTGTGAGACTCAAATGTCATTTAATTATAATCAGACTTAGTCACACTTGTCCATTAAGGCCAAATATATGTTTACACTTACAATTTGAAGTGCAAATGAGACATCATCATGTGGATATTGAAGTAAGTATCCTTTATCCACAGAGCGCACACTGCATATTGACCCAGCTTCTGCTGAAACTTCCAGATTCACCTTCCCACCAGGATGGACTTGTTCTTCAGAGAATTTTAACTGAACCTGAAAAAAAAGTTGTATAAGAAAAGTCAAAATTTTATGAATTCTGGAAACCTGCCTTTGACTTTGACTAAGATGTAAGTGTTTTAAGTGAAAAAAAAAACACTAATCAATCTTTCCCTAACTACAAAAATGTTATACATGAATTTACAGACATATAGGCAAAACAGGTTCTACACTGGGGCTGCATCTGATCAATGAACCAAAAAAAAATGCAGGCTGCGATGTAGAGTATAATTGAACAGCTTGCGAAATCCGCTCTGTGTTAAAAATGGTCCCATGGCATTCATTTCTTTGTTTACTCTGGGAATGTACAAACAGTGACTGTCACCTTTGGGATGAGCAGATTTTGATTTTAGCGAAACTTGATTTTGTCTCAAAATGACTGATTCTGCCATTAGAGACATTTCACCAGGCAGTAACACTCACTTCTGCTCATTGAGCTGCTTAAACAAAATCTGCTTGGGAAAAAAAAGATTAAATGATTTTTAATATTGCAAGGGTATATTTTTTATGGGAGGATATTTACGGTAGTTTAGTTTAATCTAGGGGTCAATTTATAAGTATTATTAAATTATGTAATATATATACAGTATATATATATATATATAAACATATTAAACACAAGTTGCACAAAACTTTCACCCAGAATTAACATATTTTTACAAATAAACTAATCAGACAAAATATTTATAAATAAATTTTTTATATGTATCCTTTGTATTGTTCCTTCCTTTGTAAAAAAAATATAATAAGGACAAATAAAGGGCTTTCTGTTTGTTGTAGGTAATGGTCTAGAATAGTTGCAAGAAGCCTGTGTAATTTTCAGAAATGTTTTATAGCCCAACTGCACTTTAAAAAAAACAATTCAGTTTTGCCTTTCATGTTGACTCCAATGCATTTTGCCAAACTTTCACCAAATGTTCCCAATTCTCCTCCCTATTCACCACTAACAATGACTATAATTTAATATATGCTTTACAGTCATCTATAAATCACATTATGCCTTCAGTGCCCATCAAGGATGCAGAGGATGTAGTAACAGAAAGGTTTTTGAGGATATGAGACCCAATTGACTGCTCACACTTGTATTATTGGATAGGATATGGGGGGTACTCTGACAGGTAATTATGTAAATGTTCAGGCCACTGATAATCCTTTGTATAAATGCAGCACAATGGCTAAAAATAACATGCTCTAAATGCATACATGTTATGACATCACTGGTGCAGACTGATAACTTCATTGCTTCCGGTCCATGAAAATGTCACCAGTGTCACAACAGGTCAGAGGAAAATTCCGGTATAGGTATTTTAAAGCTTAAAATATATGTATACCTAAAACTTTTTTTCAGTTTTGCATATAGTAGGGAAGGGGTAAAACCGCTGGCGGTTCAATTTTTTGTTGTGTGTGTTCTATTGGGTGAATAGATCTCTATGAAGTGTACCCAGAACAAGTGTACCTATTTGAAGTAGGGATGTGCCGATACCAAGTATTTTCATGAGTACTTGCGAAAATGCGATTTGAACAGGAGTATGGTGCAATTCCTGTTCAAATTGTATGCTTGTTATAGCCTGAGTTCGCACAGGAACAGTGCGGATAAACCTCCCTGCACCGATCCCATGCTGTCACATTGGAGCTATGTTAATATCATCCCTATCATGTACATGAACTCACCCATGCTCCTTTGTATACACAGAGCTGAAGAAGGTATTTCATAATGTTGCTTTATCTTTGTCCCCAGTCGTGCACTCTAGATTTTGCAAAGGGCCTTCATGCTCAGACCTGACCTTTTCACTTTTAATATTTTTGAATAATTTTTTGGGGTTTGTCCTACTATCTTTTGCAATCTGTAGCTCGTTTTGAATTTTTGCAGCTCTGATTTCCTTTTTTCATATTCTGTTATATTTCTTGTAACAATTAAATGCTGGAAAGTGTTCCTTCATTTTTATATTTTTTAAAAGCTCTTTTCTTATTTGTAACTTTTTTAAACTTTGCCCATTGCATAGGTTTTATTTTTTTTTTAATTATTAAATTTTTTTTAGTTTTAGCCTTTTAAACGTATTGCACATGGGAATATATTCAAAGGGTGTTCACATGCAGTCTTTTTGAAGAATTCCCATTTCTGTTCTGTGTTCATCCATGCCAATATTCCCTCCCAGTCCTCTAAGTCTTAGAGAGGGGCTCTAATCCTGGGAAAATTTGCTCTCTTAAAGTTGAGTGTTTTTTTCTTTCCAGTTCGTGCTTGCTGTTTACAGCTAACATTAAATTAAATCATGTTATGGTCATTGCTATGCAAATGTTCTTTTATATGTTCAATAGTAATAAACTCTACATGGTGTGAGATTACCAGGTCCAGCAGAGCATCATGCCTAGTCAGGGCCTATTTGAACTGTACCAAAAAATTGCCTTGAAATAGGTTTATAGATTTTTGCCCTTTAACTGTTCCTGCAGTGCCATTACTGCTGTCAATTTCCGGTTGTGTTAAAATTCTCCATTATTATCATCACTGTCCCAGCCCTTGCAGCCCTTTCTATCTGTGCAGGGAACTGAGTCTCTACCTCCTCATTACCAATGGGTGGCCAATAACAAACAATGATTACCCATGTGCAATTCCACCCATAATGCTTCAGCCTCATCACACTCTCCATCAACTAGGTTCTCTTCCACACTCACTTTGAGATCACTTCTCACAGATACCACCTTTCCTTTTTACCCTGCATAGCCAGGAATATTAATAGCCCAGTCATGTGTAGAATGAAGCCAAGATTCAGCAATACTAATTAAATCATAGTCTTATTCGCTCCCCAAAGCTTCCAATTCACCTATTTTGCATGAGTTGTGGTAGTTTGCAAATAGTACAGTGATGGCACTTTATCATTGAATAATGAGTCTTTTTACTCACCTTGTTCCCAAAGCATGCCGAGACTTCAAAAAAGGTGATGCCGCTGACGGTTTCGCCTTTTGGCAGAATAGTATAGACAGACAAAGTAAAATGTGGGGATAATTTGCCATCTATATGAACCTTTATAGGAAAAGACCCATGGAGAGCTAGACAGAAAACATACATACTGTAAATTATGGAGAAAATGGTTACCATCTAGTAACACCTAATAACACGGGACAAAGTGCCGTACAGGTACAGGTATGTACTTTGTCCCATAGGGATCAGAATAATGAAAAAATGTAATTATACTTCTTCTTTAAAGACAGTCTACACAGTCTTTTGCATAGAAAACTTCAACCAGTTTGATGTACTTTGTCACAATTGCCTATTTTCAGAACTACCAATTTATACAGAAACAGTGAGCCACACAGCATTGAGGACTTATTCAAATAGACATGGTGCAGCAAGTATCTAGTGAAACAGTCGGCCTGGGCGCTCAGGTACATGCAGAAATCCATGGCCAGGAAGCCTATTCTAAGTAAGGACAAGCTGACAGTGGCTACAGCCGACCACCGATGTTTAGCAGTAATACCACAGGATCATTGCCTACAGTTAGGGACAAATGATTAGACTTGGAGGCAAGCTGTTTCTGTCCATGGGTGCCCATCTGTCTCTAACCACATGTACTTGTTCCCTGTGTGATTACTTCTGAACACTGGAGGACAGCTGCAAACATCTGTAGCTGCTACCAAGTTGTCATTGCTTTGCAGGCTTCCCAGCCACAGGTGTCTGAACACATCTGGACTTCTGACCACAGAGGCTAAAGATAGGTAACAGGTGATAGTCATAGACTGCAAACATATGACAGGACACTGCTATCACCACCTCTTTAGAAATAAATTATTTAACATTTGTGTTTCCTACAGCACCCACAATAATTACTTGTGCCGATATTTCTCTTAGCATGATCCATAAAAAATCAGTGGGAAAAAACATAAGAGAAATGATATGGACAACAATGAAAAAACTAGTAAAAATTGCAATCCATTTAACTACTAGAAGCCAGTCTAAAGCCAGGTAATCATCAAGGAAAGGGAAACAAAGACTGCAAGGGTTTTTAGGGCTGTACAATAAGTGTCAATGGACTGCAGGTTGGGCACCAGGACTGAAAGGTCTCATATCACATAATGATTGCATTATTGAGGTGATAAATCAGGTCTAAGAAAGGGTATGGAGTGTAGTGAGACAGGCTTATCTTGTAGGAAGAAGGTGGTCAAAGGGGAGCTCCAGGTATTGCTTCTAGGGGTCAGACTAGGAATTGCCATTCCAGAGAGTTCTCACTTGCCTACCCTTCTTATATTTTGGTCATTTAGTTCAGGTTACTTGTCAGCAGATGCTTTTGGGGGTTTTGGCCCTTACCAAAACAACAGGGTGGTTTTGATGGTTAGGAGTCTTCCTGCATTTGTGGTTGTTGTGGGCTTTGTTTGCAGGGAACTTTAGGGGATGAATTTACTAAAAAAAAATAGACAGCTTACTTTGCAAGTGAACTTTTACTTTGCTAGAGAAGTTTCCCCAGAGCTTAGTGAATGAGGTGAAACTCAGCTGACTTCCATTATCTAATCATGTGCAAGCAAAAATACTGTTTATTTATTTTCCTTTTTCGTCTCTGAAAGAGAATTTTTGCAAAGTGACTTTTCACCACATACACTAAGCTCTGGGGCATTTTCTCTTGCAAAGTGCAACTCTCCTTGCTCTTTCCAAATTGCTTGATTCAATTATTCCATGCTAATGGCCATTTATAATATAACGGCTGAATACAACCCTGTTTATCTCAACTGCTATACTTACTTGAACCGCTTGATTGCTCTGTAATATCCACTTTATGTTCTTCAAAAGAATAAATCCCATCTTCGTTGGCGGTCTATAAACAAGATAAAAGACAAAGTTATATAATTATTATCATCAACAGATCACATTAATCAGTTACCCTCTTCCCTATAGCAGTTTTACTAGCTTCTAACCTCAGCTTGTTCAATGAAGCTTTGCCAATGAAACCTGGAAGCTGATTGGTTTCTATGCAGAAGGGAGTCTGATTTTGGACTCTCCAGCTTTAGTAAATAAACCCCATTGTGTCTATATAGGCATCCCAAGAACTCTCTATGTCCAGACATTGTGAAGTTAATTTATGGCCATGTCATTTAACCTGACATTATCCAAATTATGTAGAATGGAAATTGTAAAATTGTAAACTGAATACATAAACTAACGCCCTGTGAGTAAATAGAACAACCACCTTCAGATAAACAGAGCAAAACTGTTTGTAAGGGAGCACAATTGTATGAATGTTGCTTATTTAGAAAACAATGTGTGCTTATTGAGGATTGTTATTTTGTAACAGTTAGGCCTGGCTCACACATACAGGTACAACCAAGCACAAGCGTGTTTTTCATGTGTCACGTGTAGGGCAGCCCATTCATTACAATGAGCTGCCCTATGCATGAGCAATACAGAAAAGAAGACACTGAAACTACACATTCCTCCATGTTCCTGCATTTATTTCCCAGCATCCTTCACACTACTTCACCACACATATGGCTTGCTGTCATACCCTCCACACTCCTCTCCTGTACAAACTGCCCACTGTTATACCCTCCACACTCCTCTCCTGTACATATTGCCTACTGTCATACCCTCCACACTCCTCTCCTGTACATACTGCCCACTGTCATACCCTCCACACTCCTCTCCTGAAAATACTGCCCACTGTCATACCTTCCACACTCCTCTACTGTACACACTGCCTACTGTCATACCCTCCACACTCCTCTCCTGTACATACTGCCCACTGTCATACCCTCCACACTCCTCTCCTAAAAATACTGCCCACTGTCATACCTTCCACACTCCTCTACTGTACACACTGCCTACTGTCATACCCCCCACACTCCTCTCCTGTACATACTGCCCACTGTCATACCCTCCACACTCCTCTCCTGTACATACTGCCCACTGTCATACAATCCACACTCCTCTCCTGTACATACTGCCCACTGTCATACCCTCCACACTACTCTCCTGTACATACTGCCCACTGTTATACAATCCACACTCCTCTCCTGTACATACTGCCCACTGTCGTACCCTCCACACTCCTCTCTTGTACAAACTGCCCACTGTCATACCCTCCACACTCCTCTCCTGTACATACTGCCCTCTGTTGTACCCTCTACACTCCTCTCCTGTACATACTGCCCACTGTTATACACTCCACACTCCTCTCCTAAAAATACTGCCCACTGTCATATCTTCCACACTCCTCTCCTGTACATACTGCCTACTGTCATACTCTCCACACTCCTCTCCTGTACATACTACCCACTGTCATACCCTCCACACTCCTCTCCTGTACATACTGCCCACTGTCATACCTTCCACACTCCTCTCCTGTACATACTGCCTACTGTCATACCCTCCACACTCCTCTCCTAAAAATACTGCCCACTGTCATACCTTCCACACTCCTCTACTGTACATACTGCCCACTGTCATACCTTCCACACTCCTCTCCTGTACATACTGCCCACTGTCATACCCTCCACACTCCTCTTCTGGACATAGTGCCTGCTGTCATACCATCTACACTCCTCTACTTGAATACTGCCCACTGCCTGCAGTGTTCCTCTAAAACAGGGGTATTGAATTAAAATTCAACAAGGTCCGGGCAGTAAAATTTGCATGCATCAGAGGTTCGAATCTCATGTAGGCCCCTGTGGTGCACTTTTGTGTGCGCAAAACCACGTGTTGCTGTGGTGCGATTTTGAAAAAAAGGGTCATGGACTTCTTCAGGTTTCTAATAGGTAATGCTGACCTACCCACAACGCTTACACCAAATGCACATGTACAGATCTGAACCTGTTCTCAAATCAGTGTCCTCAGTCCCCACTGCACATCACAGTCCCCTCTTCATTCAAAGCAAGATCCCTCTTGATGAGTGTCCTCAGCTCCCCCTTTACATCACCCCCTCTCCAACCCTCTCACAGTAGTGTTCTCACACTTCCCTGAAATCACCCCCCTCCTCCAACAGTACTGTCCTCTGCCCCCTTCACTGAAGAGTAGTCTGCCCCTTTTTACATCATCCCCCCACATTACTGTCCCCAGACCCCCCCATGTTACTGTCCTCAGCCCGCCAATGTTACTGTCCTCAGCCCCCCCCATGTTACTGTCTTCAGACCCCCCCATGTTACTGTCCTCAGCCCCCACATTACTGTCCTCAGCGCCCCCCCATGTTACTGTCCTCAGCCCCTCCCACTTTAATGTCCTCAGCCCTCCCCACACCACAGTCCTTAGCCCCAAATTACTGTCTTTGGCCCGATTTCACACTAATGTCCTTAGCCCCTTCAACTTCACCCCCCCACTGTCCTACCTTACACAGACAGTGATTGACAGACAGTGATTGATTGCTAGGACTGCCCTTCATCCTAGCAACCAATCACCTGCTTGTTAATCTCGGGCAGCTCCTACCCTCCATCCAGAACTGTCCCACCTCCCGCTGTCAGCGCTGTGAGGATGACCATGAGACAGCTTTGGGAAGAAAAGGCTCTTAAATGGCAGGACTGCATGGGTCTGGATAGGACAGTGACTCGGTCTGCATCTGGACCCCGGTCCACCATTTAGTGATGCCTGCTCTAAAACCTTGAGATTAATGCACGTTAGTGTTTTTTTGTTTTTTATACTGTTGTTTTTCTTTACCAAGACAAAAACAGCTCTTATATATATGATTAATTAAAAGACGCAATTAGGTTAAAAGTATGCATCTTGTAGAACCATGCCCATATTAAATTAATGCCCCACCCCTAATTAAGATATTCTTTCTGAATGCTGAAATAGAGCGCAGGGCCTTTTAGTGAAAGGGTTAAGAAAGTCAGAAGTTAAAAATGTGCTTTCTATGAACATGTTTATTCCAGTATGTACAGTTGTTTATATGAAAATTGATGTGCACAGCAGGTACACCCGTCTTTGTATATTTACAGTATATACTTTAACTGTATAATATAATTTCTTTACATACCATAAAAATACAAAAAAAAGGTAACTTACAAAGTGGAAGAATGAGATGTGATCTGTTTTACTACCCAGCTGATCCTTATTGATGTGATACTCCACATTCACCGACAGATCAGAGTCACATGGCACTTCGTCTCTTCCTCTATGTTCCAAATTCAGGAAGCTTTGACTTTCAGAGTAGTAGGGGTGAAGAAATATGGTCGCCTGTGAGTACCTACTGCCTATGTCCTCCAGTTCTTCATCAGCATCTCCATCCTTTGATAGGAATACCGCCTATGGTAGAAAATAAATGGTTTTAAGCTTTGATTTAGTTACCAGGCTGAAAAATCAGACCTGGGAACCTTTTTGGCATTTTCCCTGGGAACGAAAACAATAACAATTATTTACACATCATGTCTGGTCAGCCATTTGTCACTTTTTTTAACCAGAGGTGACATCACAGAATGGCTGACATGAGGCCGAGGAGGAGAGAGCTAGGAGGAAGGTAGGCCTGTGCTCTCTCCTTCTCCCCTGGCTATAATAATGTAAATATTCTGCATATTTGGACATGGAGTGCTCACATGTGAGTAGGGATGAATAAATCCAATTCCTCTAGAAGGACACCCATCAAGGTATTTTACTATTTGTACAATTGTTCCCTAGAGCCAGCCTACTATTTGCATAAGGGCTGGGGGTTCTTGAGATTATTGAGGCAGGGTGCTGTGATTCTTTCAGGAAGCTATGTATGCATCCTGCTGGCCTCTTCCAGCAGCCTTGATCAGCCTACATTGCATAGAGAAGAACAGAAAAGCACTGACCGATAAAACCTTGATTAATTTAAAAGCTGACTATATGAAAATGAGGAGTTATTGAAACCAGTTAAAACTTGTTCCTATTTTTCTTGCATATCCCTTTAGCTATCAAATATTCCACGAGATGGTTTCAGGATTTAACCATTTTACTACCGCTGTATGTCTAAAAATGGAAGATTATTTGCCCAGTGCCATTTAGAAATGGCACTGGATAAGGCACCATCAGACTGAACTGAGCCATCCTTGGATGGCTTGGGTATAAGACACTGTGTACAGAGCCGATCCAAGTGGCTCTGTACACTTGGTTTGCAGTGGCTGGTCTCAGACCTCTCACAGCTATCATCAATGCAAACAATGTAGTGTTTACAGCTGTGAGCCTGCCCATTCTTCTTACAACAGAAGAAGGGGAAGAAACAGGACTACTTAAAGAATGACTCATTCATTAGTTCCTGGGCACTGTAAAGATGATGGCTTACAGCTGCAAAAAAGTTTAACCCTTTATCCATCCTGTTCTACACTGTTGAACTCTAGTCTGTCTATGTGATTTGTAAATTTACCCCTTCACCTCCTGTATTTGCACATTTAAAGTGCACACAACGCCTCATGTCCATCCTCTCATTTTACTCATTGTATGTGACCTGTACATTATTCCTTTCATCTCCTCCCTGTGTGTATGACCTGTACATTAATGATGCATTGTACTTAGTGCACCATTACCTAGTTCCATGTTTTAAACCTCAGTCATGAAAAATTAACAAAGCACACCCCCTCTACTGTGTGTACTAGTTTGAATCCAAAGCACCAAATATAGCTCCTCTTGGATTTCTCTGCTCTCTGATATCTGCATTAGTTACATCTGACAGTTATTCCCAACAGAACCCAGGAGATGGTCCACCCCCTTCTGCACACGGCAGATGACTCATAGCCTCAGCTATAAAGGGGTGTGACAATTGCACGGCTATGCAACGCTGTACCAAAATTAAATTTATGTCCTTTTTTCCACAAATGGAGCTTTCTTTTGGTGGTATTTGATCGCTGTGCATTTTTTATTTTTTGTGCTATGAACAAAAAAAGACCACCAATTTTGAGAAAAAAAAAACAATATTTCTGACTTTTTGCTAATAAACATGTCCAGTAAAAAAATTTAAAAATCTAATTTCGTCATAAATTTAGGACAAAATGTATTCTGCTACATGTCTTTGCTAAAAAAAGATCCCAATACTGGTAATGGCAGTGATCTGCAAATTATAGCGGGAATGCTGCGGGCTTTCTGACACTAGGGGGGGAACTAACTGTCACTGACATATCCAGTGACACCAGTACAGTGATCATTGCTAATAAAAAGCACTGACACTGTACTATTGGCACTGGGCAGGAAGGGGTTAACATCTGGGGCGATCAAAGGGTTAACTGTGTGCTGTTTTACTATGAGCCTGTGTTGTGTGTTTCACTGTGTACGCACATTGCTTTGCATTGCTCTGCTAAGTGCAGGAGCTGACAGAGGAGAGATCTGTATTGTTTGCATACAGGTCTCTCCCCCGTTAGTGATACTCAGCAATTGCCGGGTACTGGCAGGCAACCACCAGCTGGGACCTGGTGATTGACAGCCGAGGCCGCCAGTGGCAGTGTGGGTGGGGCACGCGTGTCCCCTACTCAGAGTTGCAAAATCACACATATATATATATATATATATATATATATATATACGTGATTTTGCACAGCCCTGCCGCCCTGTAGCAGTATTTTTGCTATAGTGCGGCGGGAAAGCGGTTAAAATGGATCTACAGAAGAATTAGTTGCAGATATACAAACACAATTGTAGGAGGATCTGTTTCATCTATGTGTATCAAATGGGGCTAGTCACTTCAGTGAGTTTATGTAAGGATTTACAACCCCTTTAACCTCCTCAACACCAAAATGTGTCAAAAAATTAGATCAACTTTGAAATGTCTTCTTTCCAAAAGGGGTCATATCTGGAGTGTTCATACTGTCCTAGCATTTTTATTATAACAGAAACTAAAGCAAACAGATTTTTTTTTTTAATTTTTTTAGTTATAAAAATTTAAAAACCCAATGGTACTATTTTTGTACACTGATGCCTACCTGAATGAACTTCCAGTCTCCCAATGAGGTAATTCTGAAATGCCTTGAACTGGGAGGGGGACGTCCTTGCTCTTCTTGCTCTACTTCTCTTCTTCTCTATTTCTGATTTCTCTCTAGCAACCCCTGCTTTTGTTTTCCCCTATACCTTTTAATTTGGGATTTTCCAAATAATGGCCACTGAATCAGGTAACGTTAAGCCCATTGTGAAGAGTTACCGCCTTTTAAGTGACTATAGTGGAATCTAATATCCAGATTCCCCCAGTCAGCCCTCTAAATTGGGTACCTATGTAACCTGCCTTGGAACTTAGGATTCTGCTTCATGGGCAACTACTACCTGATTTGATAACTCTTGATTGCTGTATCTCTGTCATTTTGCTACTGTTTTACAGTTGTGCCTTACTTACATGTACTTGTATTACCCATTACCCCATCTGTGAAAGACCATTGGTTTGTATGTTATTTGATATGTGAACAATAAAAGAATTACAAAAAAAACCCCATAGATTACTAAAAAAGATATAAAATTCATCTGGGTATAACGTTGCATGACCAAATATTTGTCAGCCAAAGTGTCACAGCATTGGAAACTGAAAATGACATGTCATGAAAGGGTATTAGAGGCCAGTTAAATAGAATCCCAGCACCCCATAGATCCAGGGCAAGAACATTTGTTCCAGCATCTAGCTCAGCAATGGGCAAACTACGGCCTGCGGGCCGTATACGGCCCGGCGGACCTTTTAATCCGGCCCGCGGAGCGTGATACAAAAAAAAACCAGCCAGGGCAGGCAAACATTTGCATCATTCAGCGCACTCAAATGCAATGATTGGCCAGTCTCGCTGCCACTCACATCCTGATAGCCAGTGATTGGCTGTCGGGATGTGTGTAGGCGGGGCAGCGTGACAAACGTGAGGGGAGCTAGGCTCCTCTCACAGTCCGCCCTGAAGACCGGAACAGCGTGGGAACACAGCGAGAGGAACGCACGGAGCAAAGGTAATTTAATTTATATTAATTCACACATACACATCATTCATCTACTCTTGGTCCGGCCCCCGGGTCCAATATATGAACCCATTGCGGCCCTCAAGTCAAAAAGTTTGCCCACCCCTGATCTAGCTCCTGCTTTATACAGGGGAATGGAGAAATTTGTTTCTACCAAGCAACCGCTAACACTAAGAATTTTTTTCTTCCACTGATCAGCAATGTAAGATCCCTAAGATACCTGCTTTTCACTCTATACAAACAGTTGCTCATTACTGTGTAATTTTCAAACATTTTAATTATGTTTTTCTTTAAGGCAGGCTCAAGGAAAGTCTAATGCCTAAGTTCAGCTAAGATTAAAAAAACACAAACATCAGCACAAGGGGCATAATCTGCTGTCATAAGGATGTGTTCTTTATGCTGATGTCTCTTCTGTTAAGTGAAATCTTCCTGTGTCCATGCCCCCTACCTCCACCTCTGTAATCTTATAGTGTTGCAGGGGTTAATAGAACTAAAGGGCTGTTGCAGGCTCTCATCAAGAGTGTTTGACTATGCCTGCCCTTGATGCCCAACTCCATTACTCATAGAAGCCATACTAAAGCTCTATGAATTGAAAGTAATCTGTGCATGAAGGCGTGGACCTATTAGACATCCACCATTCTCCACTCATAGATCGCTTTCTAATTATAGAGCTTCAGTACAGCTTCTATGAGTGATGGAGTTGGGCCTCTAGGGTATGAGGCATAGCCAGGCCCTCTTGATGAGCTGTAGTAATGGAAGCTTATGGTAGCAGGGGGGCATGGACGTAGCAAGGTTTCACCTAATAGAAGATGCATCGGCACATGGGACATAAGACACATTCTACTGACTGTAAGTTATGTCCCTTGTGCTGATTTAAATTCTGTTTTTTCTAAATATTAATGCACTTTGCATGCGAGATTCTCACTCAAAGCACGGTAATTAAAGGGTATTTTGGGTTAACAAGGAAGGCAGACTGTGTAAAGTTTATAGTAATGGCAGGCTGAGACATTATTTAACCATACCCCTATAAGTTATGCTCAATATTCGATACAGTGTTGTCACACCCATTTTCCCAGAAGGGCTATGCACATGCAACATGTATTGTTTGCCCTAAGGTGTCCTTCTTTCAGGTCCAAGGTGTTACTTGTTCACAAGTTCAAAATTTGGAAGGTAAGTACTTTTTATTGAGATACAGTTGTGTCCAAAATTATTCAACCCCCACTGAAATTGAGTGTTTTGGCCAGTTTGACATTGCTTTTGATCATTCAGTCATCTTGCTTACATTTACATTAAAGAGGCACTTGTAGGTCAGACAAATATAACATAACAGTTATAATGAAATAACCACAAATGTCTTTTCTGTGCTCACAGCATTATCAGTTTTATTCAACCCCCAAGTGACATTCAATCTTAGTACTTAGTACAGCATCCTTTTACAGTTATAACAGCTTTTAAACGTGAAGCATAGCTTGACACAAGTGTCTTGCAGCGATCTACGGGTATCTTCGCCCATTCTTCATGGGCAAAGGCCTCCAGTTCAGTCACATTCTTAGGCTTGCGCACTGCAACTGCTTTCTTTAAGTCCCACCAGAGGTTCTCAATCGGATTTAAGTCTGGTGACTGCGATGGCCACTCCAAAATGTTCCAGCCTTTCCTCTGCAACCATGCTCTAGTGGACTTGGAGGTATGCTTGGGATCATTGTCCTGTTGAAAGGTCCAACGTCTCCCAAGCCTCAGGTGTGTGACGGACTGCATCACGTTTCCATCCAATATCTCCTGGTACTGAAGAGAATTCATGGTACCTTGCACACGCTGAAGCTTCCCTGTACCTGCAGAAGCAAAACAGCCCCAAAGCATGATTGACCCTCCACCATGCTTCACAGTAGGCAAGGTGTTCTTTTCATCATAGGCCTTGTTCTTCCTCCTCCAAACATAGCGTTGATCCATGGGCCCAAACAGTTCTAATTTTGTTTCATCAGTCCACAGAACACTATCCCACAACTTTTGTGGTTTGTCCACATGGCTTTTGGCATACTGCAGTCGACTCTTCTTATTCTTTGGAGACAGCAAGGGGGTACGCCTGGGAGTTCTGGCACGGAGGCCTTCATTACGCAGTGTGCGTCTTATTGTCTGGGCTGAAACTTCTGTACCCACATCTGACAAATCTTTTCTCAGTTCCTCAGCAGTCACACGGGGACTTCTCTCCACTCTACGCTTCAGGTAGCGCACAGCAGTCGAAGTCAGCATCTTCTTTCTGCCACGACCAGGTAGCGTTTCAACAGTGCCCTTTGCCTTGAATTTGCGAATGATGCTTCCTAAGGTGTCTCTTGGTATGTTTAACATCTTTGCAATCTTCTTATAGCCATTGCCCTTCCTGTGAAGAGAAATCACCTCTTCTCTTGTCTTCCTGGACCATTCTCTTGCCTTCACCATGTTTGTAACCACACCAGTAAATGTCTAGAAGGAGCTGAGTATCACAGTCATTTTAAAGCTGCCTAATTGGTGCTTATTATGCTTGATTGCTGCTCGGTGACATCCACAGGTGTTTTCAATACCTGATGGAAAGCACCTGTATGAACCTCTGTTCTTCAGAGTGGTAGTCTTTAAGGGGTTGAATAATTGTGGCAATGAAGAAACCACATAAGAACCATTTACTACTGTATTACATAAACAATTGATGTCATTTTAGTTGCATTTGGGTAGTTACAACGTCCTTGTAGGATTTGATTCTGAATACAATTCCAAATGTACACTATAGTCCCTAAACCCCTTTACAGCATTGGGGGTTGAATAATTTTGGACACAACTGTAAGTTATAAAGCGGCCTGTAAGCAGGTGGATTAGCGCATCAGCATCAAATCCCAGCATTTTTAGACACTTGAGAGGCACAAGAGCAGCATCCATCCCCAGAATTCCTGCATTTGGAGCATACATCCCTGAGTGCATATGGCCCTAAATGTGAATACTACTCAGTACAGGCTGCTGGCAGCACAGCTGGATGCTGCACTTCCCAAGCGCAAACATCCCTTAGAGGAAGTCATGTGACGGTGATGTAATGCGTAGGGCATGGGCTGAGGCAGTTTTGGAGGAAGTGGGAGGATCCATGGTTGTTTTAAAGTGCTTATCATAAGTGTGATTTTAATATATATTGTTTTTTTACTGACTTACTACACTATATGAAGCATTCTTTCATTTGGGTGAGGTACTGGCATCCTGTGGAATGGGGGATTTCCATTATTACCTATTATTATCCATTATATGGGAGGAGGAGTGAATAGCCCTCTACTGGCTAAATAAGATATTGCGAGGTCCGGATTTATGGAGACGTTTTTAAATACATGCAAGTGTTACATGCGTTGGAGGTGACTGGTATCCGCTGAGACGGAGGATTTTTTTACCATCTTAAAAGTATCCATAAATGGGAGGAAGAACAGACTAAAGAGATATCGCAAGGTCTGGATGTGTCAAGATGTCATATTATTAACATGCAGTTTTTACATGCTTTGGAGGTGAGAGTTCTGTGAGCACGGAGTGACACTGTTATTAGCATGAAAATTCACATTCACCATGGAATTGCAGTCATGGTGTTGGATCATGTGATATTTGGAAACTTATGAACTCATTTATTGAAAGCACTTTAGTATCTTTATTCACATTATTCATTTGGCCCTCCTAACCCTCTTGTATTGTTGCTGTATTGTCTCCTGTTATATTGTAAAGTGCTGAGCAAACTGTTGGTACTATATAAATCCTGTATAATAATAATAATATTTCGGATCATATGATATTTAGAAATTTATGAAGTCATTTATTGAAAGCACTTTAGTATCTTTATTCACATTATTCATTGAATTATATTTATGGTCTATGTTCTTGGTCATTTATTCACAATATGATTATGAGCACAGTTTATTCATCTGTATTGTTTATTAGTACTGATTGATGTTCATTAGCAGCGCTACATCACCTTTAATTTATTTACTTATTTAGCTGATATTGTGGGAACACAATTGATGTCAGCAGCAGCACCTATTCGTTTATTTATATTGTATAGTAGGCACAGAAGTTCACTTCACTTATCTACAGTATATGGCTAAATCCCCTCTCTGGTTGCATTTCTCCATGTTAGAACTCATTGACACAGGTGCAGAGGCCCGTACAGCATGTACATTCTATTTATTAATGCATCCAGAGCGGCATGGAACTGCTGCAGACCACATTAGTCAGTGGAGACTCATCAGTTGTATGGACTCACTTTCACATCAGAGTTTGACATGTGTGCAGAGATGGGTTCATGGTCTGCCTACATTCGATGCCATGTACCTGCCCCTGCACATCATTCGACCTCAAAAGATGTGCGGGTGCATCCATAGAGCCGCTGTGTCTCCATCGGCTCATGTAAACTACCTGCACACAGCTCCACACTGCTTCAAACACATAAACGAATAGCTCTTGCACACTGTACAGGCCTTAAGACCTGGTTCACACCTATGCATGTTGCAATCTGCTGCAGGAAAAAAAGTCCCTGACCCTACCCAAAAATGCTGTGGATTAAAACACATAGATGTGAACATGCCCCATAGGAAACCACATTAAACTGACTTTAGTGAGTTTCTTCAAAACACAAAAAACAGTAGAAATTGCATAGGTGTGATTCAGGCCTAAATAATTCTTTTGGACCAAGCTGTCCCAAACAAACTATTTCCATGACTAAGAAATGTGACTTCAGTCAGTGCTGTATAAACTGTATATCGCAACAGCAACATAAAGTATATGGCACTGTGTTTTGGTAGTGGTACAAGGAGTTCCCTGTCAATTCCCAGAAGAAAATCAAATCAGGCTGAGAACTGCTCAATTATTCACAGGAAGCCTTGTATTTTTGTGAATGAATAAAAGGCTTCTGTGATTGGCTGAGGTGGAGATCATGGCATCATCCACCCCCTCCCCTTTTCAGCCAATCATAGGAAGCCTTGTATTCATTCATAAAAATTCAAAGCTCCATGTGAATGGCTGAGCAGCACTGACTCAATTTTGTTCTGGCAACAGACAGAAAGCCCCTGGATGAACACAACACTGTGGCCTATTTGTAGCTGCTTTAACCCCTTCGCGCCTGCGTCTCCCAGCTGTTTAAGGGGTTTCTGACACCGGGAGATGGGGCGGGGTTTAGGGTCATGTGATCGCCATGATTGGCTATCACGACAGTTGCATTATCGGAAAGGCCCTGTTCGCAAGGAGAGGTTGGGACCTTTCTGTTGGCTGCAGACACATATGCTCTCTCAGTACATGTTTGTTTAGAAATGGTATGCAAATATGCGGCCACTCAGCGTCAAGGCCCAGCCCATAAGAGGCTGCATATTTGCATACGCTCGGCGTGAAAAGGTTAAACTGTTTATACAGCACTGACAGCAGTCGCATTTCTTGGTAATGGAAATAGTTCATTTGGACCAGGTTGGTCCAAACAATTAACTTTTTACAGCAACAGGAAACCTGGAGTTAGGCTTTAAAATTCTAAACTTTGAACATCCAGCAATGTGTTTTGGAACAACTATCTGCCTGCACGAAAATCTTTTATGGGACCCTAGTCTTAAAATATGTGTGAACCCTTACCTTTCAAAACAATACATTCAGTTTAAAACAGAAATGAAAGGCAAAAACATTTGTGTATATAAAAATTATAAATACAGTATTTTCTGGCGTATAAGACTACTTTTTATACTCAAAAATATACCCCAAAAATTGGGGGTCGTCTTATACGCAGGGTAAAAAATATGAACCTTGAGTTTGTTTGGGTCAAGCTGGCTGGATGTGTGGTAATACTGTACATACAGTATATCGTGTTGAGCCAAGCTGGCTCAAAACAAATGTCCCTATAGCAGATTAATCTGTCAGCTCGCTGGATGTGCGGTATATACAGTATACTGCGCAGAGCCAAGCGGTTTCAAAATGTACCGGTACGTCCCTACTGTAATCAGCCCGCTGGATGCGTGTATGTACGGTAGCTGCGGCTACATACAGTATACACTAGGCCAATCATGGAGAGTGATGTATTCTACTAATGAATACAAAGCCTGCTCGGATTGGCTGAGTCAGAGAGGTGGGCTGATGATGTCACAACCTCAGCCAATCCGAGCAAGCCTGATTGGCCTAGTGTATACTGTATGTAGCCGCAGCTACCGTACATACACGCATCCAGCGGGCTGATTACAGTCGGGACGTACCGGTACGTTTTGAAACAGCTTGGCTCAGTATACTGTATATACCACACATCCAGCGGGCTGACAGATTCATCTGTCATAGGGACATTTGTTTTGAGCCAGCTTGGCTCAGTGCGGTATACTGTATGTACATTACTGCACATCCAGCGGGCTGTATATATACTGTATGTAGCCGAAGCTACCGTATTACCGCACATCCAGCGGTAACCATCTGATCTGGAATTTGATCCATATGATGACTGTCTTACAAGTGTATCACAAGATGTCATTCATGAACTTATGATGTCAGAGGATAAACAGGAGGATTTTGAAGGATTTTAAGTACTGGTAAGTCATAACCATTTCAATTAAAAAATCTGATGTTTTTAAATGGTGTTGCATCGGAAGGGGGGTAGTTTTATACGGTGAGTATAGCCCAAAACCTATGTTTTAACTGGAAAATTAGGGGGTTGTCTTATACACCCAGTCGTCTTATACGCCGGAAAATACGGTACCTTTTTTTTTTTTATAAGTGATCACATAATCTCTGTTCTTAGCTGCGTAAGGGGCTTAAAGAGCTAGGGGTGGAGAAACAGTAGTATACTGAATGTATAACCCCTTCTGTGCTGATGAATATAATAAATTGTGAGGAAATTATATTGCAAAAGTGTGAACCAAATAACTTACTAACATACTGAATTTCCCAGTGAATGGCTATGCAGAGGGGGCATTTCAACACAAGTCTGGCTATTGGTGGATAGGCAGGTTGTTCTCCCAGCACAGCCAGAAAACTGACTACACTGGGATGGATGTTCTCTCATGCCTAACACAGTCACTTTGAAATAGGAAAGCAGGGGACTGGCAGGATTACTAGGTATTTCCCACAGGGGAAGCAATACAAAGAGATCAGGATACTTTTTAACACAAGTTCATGGTACAACAGGCACATATCAGTAATAAATGTTTGGGTAACATTCTTTAAATATGAGCAAAACAGTAACTTCCAGTCCCTCCAAAATCTGCATACTTACACCTACACCATTCTATTTTCTCAGACCTAATGTTTGCAACCAGACAGCTACTTAATGTGAATCTTAAAAGCATAAGTTTCAATGTTATAAAAAACCCCACTATTTTGCATTTGGAGTAAATTAGCCTGATTAAGGACCCATTCACATCTGAGCATTTTGTAGCTCATAGCTCAAAAACACGCAATGTCCTAAACCCCATGTATTTCAATAATGACTGTTCACATATTAGTACTCAGATGCCTCTAGCTTGACACTCCAAAACCTACATGAACTATTTTGCAGAAAATGGGAGCATTTTTGGCCCCATAGAATTTCATTGGAAGCACATGTAAATGCTGAAATGTACTGTTTTTGTAGGTGTATTTAAGTAATTTTTTTTGCATGCAAGAACTGGTCTCCTTCCTCTAGTGCTTTCCATTGACTAAAACAAAATGCCTGAAGTTTGTATATACAAGAAAAAGTATTGAAATATGCTTTTAAAATACTTGTACAAATTAACAAAAACCTCAATTAAAACACCTAAAAAGCACTCTGCTCTGTGTGACTGCTTATGAATACAATATAAACTGTAAAAATTTGCATTGCTGTATTAGTAACTTACAGTTAATCCCATGCTATCAGTCCATGAATCAGTGTTAAGTGTAAAAGGAGCCATTCCATCTTTGTCGGTTTTCACAGTTGCAAGCTTTTCAGAATCTTCACTTGATAATATTGCCACTGTTGCACTAACCATGGGTTGATTTAGCATGTCAGTCACTTTAACCTGAGAAAGAGAAAAGGACATTTTTGATCAGAAAGTTGACAAACATCCAAACTTACGCATACAATATTTTGGACCCATTCCTTAGCTCCAGTTTTTTTTTAGTTTTGACTTGAGTAGGGAAGGGTTAAAACCTCTGACATATTTCTGCAGCTAACGGAGAGATTACCCTCACTTCCTGTCCTACTGAAAAACTTTCAGCAATACAGAGAGAATTATTTTTTTTAGATTAGGGCAGGGGTCTCCAAACTTTCTAAGGAAAGGGCCAGTATACTGTCCTTCAGACTTTAAGGGGGCCAGACTGTGGCCAGTGTGAGTGGAAAATGCCTTGGTGTCAATAGGAGTAAACAATGCCCCATTGTTGGTACTAGTGGGGCTGATATTGCCCAATGTTAATATCATGGGAAGGAATACTGCCCCATCATTGGTGTCAGTGGGAGGAATAATGCCCCATCATTGGTATTAATAGGAGGAATAGTGCTCCCATCATTGGTGTCTGGGAGGAATAGTGTCCCATCATTGGTGTCAGTGGGAAGAATAGTGCCCCAATGTTGGGGTCAGTGGTTGGAATAGTGCCCTATTGTTGGTATCAGTGACATGAATTATGCCCTATTGTTGGTGTCAGTGGGAGTAATAATGCCTTATATCAGTGGGAGGAATAGTGCCCCAAGGGCCGGATAAAAGCAAGCAAAGGGCCATATCTGCTCCCGGGCCACAGTTTGGAGACCAATGGATTACAAGAAGGCAGAAACCCCTTTTAGACGTTTTTTTCTGTCATTGTTGCAGAATTTTTCTCACTTTGTTTTGGAGGGACAGGAAATGAGGAATTATTTCTCTAACTTAGGTTTGGATAGCACTAATAACAAGACAGGGGACAGTTTTTAGTCTGACATATTCTTTAACAGACTACATTCCACCAGTTGTACATGATAATCATGATTCTGTTGAGCATGAACATCTGAGGAGGCCACAGGGTATTTATGGCTAGAATAATGAAACCATATCATGTAGTTCTGTACTCTCCTGCAAAATTACTGTCAAGGGAAGCCAACACAGATCCTTAATCTCTCAAACCAAGAATGATTTCACAGAGGCACCAAATCTGATGGCAGAGTTTCTGATCATAGCTAAACTGAAAATCTACAACATGATGGTCTTGTTAAGACAGCAATCCAGACTACCATTTGCAACAGCAAGGCTGCGCCTTCTTCAGATAATCAAGAATTTGCTAAGGCCTCATTTACATGGTTGCTTACACCCGTAGTCCATGAATGGGCAATATCTTTAAGCTGCTTGAGCCACCACCAGGTGCTGCATGCAGGCAGTCCAATTATGTCTATGGGGATGCAGCAGCTGCACAGACACAGGCGATCATTCCAATTTGACAACCATGTGGAAAAGTGGGGCCGAATACACACTGTCTGCATTTGGGGCTGCTGTGTCTGTGCAGCCAATGCATTCCTATTTGCAATGCATTTGACAGCTCCACCTGCTTAAAGACAAAGCCCATTCATTGACTATGAGTGTAGCCGTCCATCTGAATGAGGCCTTAAAGTGGAACATAACCCTGCTACCTTTTACAGCCAAGGAAGCTGGCATCTTACATCTATGTGTTCTGCAGTTGCCAAGGTTCTGCACATGTGACATTTGATAGCTTGAAAGTTTGTATGAAAGCTCACATAAGCACACTAGTAAGCATAAGACCTATCATGCCTTGAATGTAACTGTTTTGGGAAACCATTAAAGCGGAATATAAACTCTGACAGGTTGTGTTTTTGTGACAGGAGACAGCCCTTTTGGACTAAAAAGCAAGGGGCTGTAAAAAAAATAGCATGGAAGTGGGCGCTTCCCTTGGGAACATGTACCAAAGCAAAAATAACTGCAATGTCCATTTCCCTTAAATAACATGCCTGGAGGTGCCCCCAAAATACATACTAGACAATTTGAAGTTGAGTTACTAAAACTAGTGCAAAAATTAGTGCAAAATCTGGTGCAGCTGTGCGTGGTAGCCAATCAGCTTTTAACTTCGGCTTGTTCAATTAAGCTTTGACAACAAAAAAACTGGAAGGTGATTGGTTTCTATGTAGAGCTGCACCAGATTTTGCACTCCCCAGTTTTAGTAAATCAACCCCTATGAATCTGGCATGATATTTACACAATAAAAAACAAAACAAAACCATGAGGTCTTATTGGAAATCCATACCAGATTTTCAGGTCTGATAAAGACTTTAAGGAGGACTCCACGCAACAAAAAATCAACAACCAAAAAATGTGTGAGGTCCCTCTAAAAATCCATACCAGATCCTTTTGTGCAAGCATGCAGCCTGGCTGGCCAGAAAAGGAGGTGAATGACCATGTGTTCCCCCTGCTGAACCATAACAGGCCACATGCCCTCAACATGGTGGTACCTTGCCAAGTGGGACCCAGGTTGATGAAAGTAAGGGCCTTATCTCCCCAATCTGTCTTCAGCTATATAAGGGAAAGGCTGGGGATAGAGGTGACATCATTGACCAAATGTGGCCATAATTGGTGAATGTCAATAACCTTATCTCAAAATATCAACCAGAACATCCATTTCACTCCTCCCAATAACTCCTGCTGTCTAGCTCCCTTTCCACCTCCTCCCATACTCAACTCCAGGACTTCTTTAGAGCCTCTCCCATCCCCTGGAACAACCTACCACAACCAGTACATCTATCCCCTACTCTGTCTGTCTTTGGGTGATCCCTGGAAACTCATCTCTTCAGGGATGCCTATCCCAACTCTAGTTATCAGCTGAATCTTACTTTCTAGAACAACGCATTCCCACACAGCTACTGCCTTTTCCCCTTCTTTTTTAGATTATAATCGCTAACAAGTAGGGCCACCTCTTGTGTTGCATTGTATTGTAACTGTACTGTATTTTTTGGGCTGAACAAATAAATCTACTGATGTAAGTCCAGATATAGAAGCACTTACATATCCCTGAAATCAAAGAAATGCTTAGGTTGGCTACAATTCCAGTTTAAAATACAAAAATATGCCCAGCCAATAAAAAATACAGCTCTTTCAACATCCCCCTTGTCTCCAGCCCTGTCCACTGAAGAAACTCTGCTCTTCTGCCAGGCTTATTCTGGGTTAAAAGACAGTCAGAGAAATGTTTTGTGAGCCTAGCCTGCCATGGACAAACTTCCTTGGGGGATGTCACCACATTGACCAGGGCTTACAGTACACTACTACAGAGAGCAGCTCTGACAAAATAGAATCAGTGCCATTCTCTGCAAATATCTAATTGTCTTTGCTTTGCTTCAGGAAGAAGAGGAAAGGATGTACAAAGTGAATTTTGAAAAAATAGGTGTAGGTGTTGTGGTGGGTGTGATGCTGAGGGGTGAGCAGAGGGGTGCTTAAAAAATGGAGATTTGTGTTGATCTCTAGGCACAGAGGCAAAGCAATACTGCAGGGGAAGGCACCCTCAGCACTCCAGCTGTGGTGAAGTCCCATGAGGAATGGCAAAACTCTGAAAGCCACAAGCATGACTCCCATGGAATGCTGGGACTTGTAGTTTTACCACACCCGGAAAGCCAAGGTTGCCTAGCTCTGCTTTACTGTCTGAAGAAGGGTGTCTACAGTACTGAAAAATAACTGAAAACATATTATAATACTGATTTACATAATTCCCTAATCAACAGTAGTTACATACTGTATGTGGTAAACTGATTTTAACTAGATGACACCTCATTATTTCTTGCTCAGTTTTCATTTTCTGTGTACCTTGCCAGTGTATGGAACTTTTTGTTGGTATAATAGTCCAGCATTCTCAAATATAATTTTCTCATGGTTACTGAAGTGAAGTGAAGCTGACGCTTCCTCCGTGTGACCTGGAAAACACAGATTTACAGTCATATTCTTTGCTAGCACATTTTTAAGCCAGTAGTTGTTTTCTAAATTCTTACCTGTACCATCCTCTGTCAGTGTAGCTTCAATAAGTAAAAACCGGCTATGATCTTCACGTGAGAAGTTGAAAGCATGTATGTCGATCTCCCTTGATAGACACCCCTTACTGTTAGTCTAAAGGAAAGGACATACTGAAAGTCTCAATAGTGTATAAAGAAATGGACCAATCTAACTATAGGGAAAGGGGCATTTAAAAAGATAAAGTGCAAACATTTCAGAGAGGAAAGGGGGAAGAAATGAAAAGGAGAGAAGGAGGAAATAAGCTCACAGGCTTTATCACACAGTTATAAACCTAACACTGTATCTACTCACTATTACAAACAAAAAATATGGCTAAATCCTTTTACATATCATAGGCCAAGCTAAACATTTCAGTCCAGCTGCAATTGTCACATACCTATGATCTCTCTATATACATACGAAGAACCCATAGGTTCAGTGCAAACTTGTTTTTTTGTGCACTCCCAAGGGGATATTCCAGAGGAATATATACAGTTATGTAAGGTTGAATATAAAAGATGCGGCGCTATATCACAATTATAGTTATACTGAATCACAGTTATAGTTATGCTGAAGTATCCAAGGTATATGTGATGATAGGTGACTAATATGAAACCGTAAACATCCTGTCACAAACAGAGTGACATGCAGTGCAAAACAGTCTTTAGTGACAATCCCTCTCTTTCAAAAGGTGCTTCTTCCACGTGGTGATAGTGAAAAGATAAAGCTGTGCACTCACCAGATGCACAGTTTAACTGCGCATTTAAAGATGAACTCTTTTCCAAATCCACCGATTATTTCTTAAAGGTCAGGTCAGGCCAGATATTCCTTCCCCTGTTGTATAGCTGACAATCCACGGTCTCTCCTTTAGGTGGCTCTATAGGTGATAAGTGACTCACCAAGGGCCACAAAAAAAGGTCTCCTTTTTTTGTGGCCCTTGGTGAGTCACTTATCACCTATAGAGCCACCTAAAGGAGAGACCGTGGATTGTCAGCTATACAACAGGGGAAGGAATATCTGGCCTGACCTGACCTTTAAGAAATAATCGGTGGATTTGGAAAAGAGTTCATCTTTAAATGCGCAGTTAAACTGTGCATCTGGTGAGTGCACAGCTTTATCTTTTCACTATCACCACGTGGAAGAAGCACCTTTTGAAAGAGAGGGATTGTCACTAAAGACTGTTTTGCACTGCATGTCACTCTGTTTGTGACAGGATGTTTACGGTTTCATATTAGTCACCTATCATCACATATACCTTGGATACTTCAGCATAACTATAACTGTGATTCAGTATAACTATAATTGTGATATAGCGCCGCATCTTTTATATTCATATGTTTGTGAGGTTTTGGTATACTTTTTGATGCTTGGCGGCTTCATTTCACTTAGAGCGCTCGCAAATTTCTCTTAAACTAGTTATGTAAGGTTGGTAACAGTGCTAGTCCAGCTGAAAAAACAACCTTGGATTTCAATAATTATGCCAGAGGTGAAGGGAGAAATCCCAGCTGGGGTCTCAGAAAGAAACAAAATACCTGGACTGAGAAACCCATCTTGCTTCACCCCCCCTAAAACATGAAGTTAAGTTTGGGTGGTTTTATTGGTTTTTTTTTCTAATTGTTTGAAAAAAATCCTTTAAGAAAAGCCATTTACCTTAGTGTGTTTTATTTTTATACATGTTTCTGAATCATGTTCATGTTCACCGCAGTATCCAAAATATGAAAAACACACAGGACGTTCCTCTGCACAGATTTCAATGTCTAGGGTACCTTGTACTGGCTTTCCGTAGGTGTAACTAGAAAATGAAGAGGAATAGCAAACATTATGTACTTTTTTACATAAATAAATCTGCTATGTTTAACTAATGCAGAAATGAAAAGTATACTTTTTATGAGAGAAAAAAACGGCAGCTGCTTTTGCTGACCTCCATCAGATATGCTAGTTTCTTTGCCATGTCTGATTTTACTAGTGGGTGTTAGCAAAACTGTCAGAATTCTCTGACTCTACAGGTTCCAAGGCAGTAATGTAGAAATAACTGCAGCCAAAGCATCAGAATAATAGCCATGGAAGGAACATTCCTACAGAAAAGGCCCATTTAATTCTCTTATGAAAGCTGCATTGCAAAGCCCACTCAGGGCCAAGCTAGAACACTCAGTTGCGGGTCTCCTGATATTTGGGTCCAAAGTCTCCTCCCCTGTTATGTGGCATGGACCCTTCCTTATGTTTAAGGTGCCAGTTTCAGCAATAGGGGTCCAATTACAAAGGCTTTAGAGGCAGCAGAATGTCAGACATGGCAAGATGACCAATCACCAAGAAGATAATGAGTGACCAAAAAGATCTGGTGCCCAAAACAGGAAACAAGATTTCCAGTGAAAGGAAGAGGTGAGTATATAGACTCCATTTCTTTATTTGTCAGGTTGAGATGTTTGCAGAGCTCACCCAATGGACAAGCAAGTAATTTACTATATACTGTGAACATTTGATTTTTGCTCAGAGTTGGGCTGTAGAGCTGAACCTCCAGGCAGTTAATAAAACACAATTTATGGCCCTTTCACACTAGGAGCTGCATGTGAATTGTACAGTAACTCTGATATGTCTCTTGACATGTAGTTCTGTGCAGTGTAATTTCAGCTCCATTCATTTTGAGTGGGCTAAAATTGCAACGCATGAAAAGTAGTGCATGCACAAATTTTTGAAACGCATGGCTACTGTTCCTGCACTGCATCCTAGCGTGAAACGGCCCTTATGCTATTCTGATAATTAAAGTGTTGTCCAACCAAAACTAGGGAAATAGTTTTGGAGTATTAGAACACCTGCTTTGTTTTTTTATTCCATAAAAAAAAATGTTATTGAAAAAAAAAAAGAATATAAAGAACAAAACATTACAGTAGGACTGGGTTTAACACATAGGGGAAAGAAGATATAAAAAGGCTCCTGGTATTGTATGGAGGTGGTTTGCATATCAGTTTCAACATTGTTATGAGAAAATAACAAACAATTGAAATTTGTCGCCATATCAGTTCCCCAGCACTGTGAGCACAAATTCGGAAGTGATCCTATAGGTTATTATGACGTATTGAAGTGGAGTGTGTAAAAGTCTAGGAAGTTAAGTTTAATCTTTATTTACATCTGGTGCTCCATTTGAGATATTCCTCCTCCAATAAGGGTGTACTAAGATAAACATTGCACAGCGATTTGTCCTGTGAAATTGCATTTTCATGCGTTCTGTGTGAATGGGGCAAAAATAAATGTTGAAAGGCTATCCATGTACACAGAAAACAGTGAATCAGGAAAATGCTGCATTATGGCCACTAGATTGAGTTGATAATCGTAGGCAACTGACATGTATTTCCTATAGCCATCAGCTCGGTCTAGTGGCCATAATCTGGTAGTTTCCTGACTCACTCTACTCTGCAATAATGGAAAATATCTGACCTGTAGAGAAAATAGCCTAACAACATTCACTTTTGCCCCATTCATACAAAAGAAATGTACATGCAGTTTCACAGAACGAATTGCTCCATGAATCTGAAAAAGACATCCCTAACGGTTACAGTGACAAGGATTTTACCAGATAAGAAGTGAAGAAAAATCTCCAACAAAATGACAAACAAAATGAAATCTTTTTTTGGTAGAGTAGATGCAGTCTCCAACAAGGCTGACATATGGGCCTTGGAATGATATGAGTAGAGATTGTGATGCAGAGGCACCAGTAAAGCATGGAGGCTTGCAAATGTTTACAACCAGAGGTTATATGGTACTGGAGCTGCCACATAATGGTGATATCTTGACAATGATGTTCAATGTGAGTATGACTTATTGTAAGTGCTCTAGGGTTCAGGGTAGGGGTAGAAACTAAAAGTGCAGTTACCCTTTAATAAACCGAATTTGTCTGCACTGGCCCTTCAGGCATGCCATCCTGTCAGCCTTTGGCTTTCATGCTGGATCAGAAATAATTTAATTCCAAATGTTTTTCATTCCTGTCTATTGTATTTATTTTTTGGTCTAGGTTAAAAAAGGAAGTCTGAACAGAAATCTCACTCTCTGGATTGCTAGCTACCAAGAATAGGACTGCCA
Source organism: Staurois parvus (assembly GCF_062004578.1). Lineage (NCBI taxonomy): Eukaryota > Metazoa > Chordata > Amphibia > Anura > Ranidae > Staurois > Staurois parvus. The sequence goes on from NW_028318321.1 coordinate 10,690,200, forward strand.
TTGATCTCACCTGCCACAAACTTCCAGATTAAAGGATTTTGCTGTAGAAGCCACAATGGATGGCAAGTTTATGTGTGTCTCAAACCTCTTCAAAACTGAAAAAAAACCACAATAAAAATGTACATGTAGGAAAAGAAAACATATTTTATTTAAAGGACAAATCTACACAGAGAGGAACTATGCTGTTATAGCTAGTGCAAGTCACATTACATTCAGCATTCAGACTTGTCCTGAGGAAGAGAGATGAAACATCTTCAGACCAAGATCATCTTCAGACCAAGATCATTATAGAACAAGTCTAGTTCAGTGTGACTAACTACTACTAGCTAAAACACAACCCGCATAAATGAAAAAACTTTAGCTCCCAAGTCAGTGTGTGGTTAGATAGAAATGGCACCGGACACAATCCAGAGGGAAACATGTTGGAACTGTAATGGATGATCACTTTACCTACTGAAGAAATTATAGGAAATGCAAGATGCAGGATATGGAATAGGGAATGCGTAATTCAAAAACTGGTGTGAAGCTAATTTTGAAAAGTGGGGAGGTTACAGTAGAACTATAGGCAAAACTTTATTTTTATTTTAGATGGAGCAAAAGGGGGGCGGGGGGTTAATTCTGATCTGTCAGAATTTTTTTTTCGCCATTTGTGTCAATGATAGTGCTCTATTCCTCCCACTGACACCAGTGATGGGATAATATTCCTCCCACTGACACCAATGATGGGGCACTATTCCTCCCAGTGATACCAATGATGGGGCACTATTCCTCCAAATGACACTGATAATAGAATAAAATAAGAGGTGGAGCTGAATGTAAAAATAATTGTTGGCACTGCCCAACAATTAATGTTTTGGGTTTTTTTTTAAACGGCGTGTGGTCCCCCCTCCTATCCATACCAAGCCCTTCAGCTCTGGTATGTAAAAAAAATGGCTTGGGGGTCCCCCCCCCCAAAACCATACCAGACCCTTATCTGAGCATGCAGCCCAGCAGGTCAGGAAAGGGGGGGGGGATGAGCGAGCGGCTGAGGGCCGGTTCACACCATAGAAATGCAATCTGAATGCATTCCTGCATACACGGTTTTTTACACGTTCTGGTGCATTTTTCCCCTTCTCTTTTTCCTTCACCTTAAGGACCGGCTCCCACCACAAAAACAAACTCCAGATCCATTCCAGATGCATTCTGCTGTGTTTCAGTGTATTTTTGATGCGTTTCTGGATGCATTCCAGATGCTTCTTTTTTTCTGATTTTTTTTTCTCTCTATTGGGGTCTGGTGCATTTTTTATGTGTTTTTGATGCATTCTGGTGCATTATTGATGCATTTTACCATGTTCCAGCACAGTCCAGTGGAGAAAAAATTCAGCATGCTCTACTTTTTTTTCTGGAACTGGATCGCATTGGAATGGACCACACTGGTGTGAACTATGCCATTGGAAACCATTTAACCTTCTATCGATGCATTTTTGATGCAGAAAAAAATCACTAGACTGCATGTGATGTGAACCTGCCCTTAATAGGTAGATGTCAATCTGAAGGAGAGTACATTCCTAGCTAGGCTGCATGTACATGTAGACTGCCCTAGGTAATGCCACCATGTGATGCTGAGTCTCAATGATTGAAATTACGTAAATATACTGAATGAAAAGGGTGGGCCAGGGACAACAAAGGACCAGATTATGCTGGATGTCCTACAGCCAGGAAATGAGGCAGGTTCTGACACGCTGCAGCTTCTAATGCACACTGTTAAAAGCTCACAATGTGCAATGGAATCAGAGTAATTAATTAATTACAGGAGATTATCCTATACAACTAAGCAAGACTAAAAGGTAAGGCTGGAAAATCAGCTTTAATTTACAGTATAGCTTAATTTGTACACTAGATATAACAAACTTGCTGTGTAATTCTGTAGAATTATTTAGTTTGGATAGCTAGTAGCACTGTATTTATTATTTATCTGTATATCACAGATTACCAAAACTCACCATATTCAGCCACGGTAAAGGTTTGTTCGCATTTACTGGGTATGGTAAGTTTGTACTGTCCAAGATTTAATTCTTTTGCCAGATGGTAAGTAAAATCAACAAATCCGTGATCAGGAGTCACTTTCAACCATTGTCCAATGATGTTTCCATTTGGATCCTGTGATAAAGAAAAATTCTTAAACTACCAAATGGCTTAAAGGGAATGAACAGTCTTTTCAGAGTATTTTAGATAAGCATGAACATGTAACACTTTTCAGCTCCTGCCCCCTCTTCCCCATCTCCCCTCAGTGTGACACCAGGCCAGAGTTCTTCCCAGACCCGCTGGCACTTTTGAAAAATAGCACACCTATGACTGAATAAGCAACAAGTACCATCTTCCACCATGGCAGATTGACTTGTAGTTTGAATGAACCACAGGCACACTGATCAGCACTCCAGTAAATAATTCCCACTGCCGACAGCTCTGAAAATGACAGCCCTTACAGAGGTACAGGCAATAGGGCTGTAGACAGTGTGTGCAGGGGCCTGACAGTAGAAAATGTTGCAGGTTCCTGTTGCAATAAAATAAATGCAATTTGTTTTACCTGCAAAAAATATGTTCATTTATTATTTTTTATGGAATGATGAACTTAGCCTTTAAAGTTTTAGAAGCCCTGCTGAGATACTTTTGGTATTAAAAATGCATGGGTGCAGCCATATTTGCTCATAAAACTTGCAGGTTCTAGCTGGTTTGTGGTGCTGCAGAATGGTTGTGCTTTTATGCTTTTCTTAAAATGCAAAAGTATAGCTCAGCCTGCTCCTTGCACACAATGCATACCCTCTTACCCATTTGAAGTGGACAGTCTATTGTAAATTACTGTTCAGTTCTTTAATCTAGGAACAAAGCCTGTGCATATTTCAGGTTTTTGGTTCAGCAGTTACAAGGAGGCAATTTTGGACAGGAGTTGGAAATATAGAAGAGTGACTACATAAAAAAGAACAAGGGGTCCATTAAGTCTGATCGATTTTTAAAAACGTTTTTGTCTTTGCATTATTGCAAGTTTGCAGTAGAATCCGTGGCAGCAGAGGCCAAGACAAACAAGTGCCAGACCCAACAGAGTGATTGTGAGGTAACTCAAATACACAAAGTGGCTGATGTCTCAACATATGCTAAAAGAGAAACAGTCCCTTTAAAACATGAACTTTGCTCTGCTACTGACCACCTCTATGACAAAATATCATCCCTGTCCTGTCCAGATCTAGCCACTTCTGTCTACAACAGTTCACTGTTATCCTCCCTAGACAAGCTCACCCCCTCACTATATACATAGTCAGGCCTCGATCCCTTCAACCCTGGCAAACAGATGACACCACAGGTCTCAAAAAACATAGCTGCGCTCCTGAGAGTCTGTGGAGTAAGACTAAGTCTCAAAATGACAACCAATATAAATCTGCCCATCAGAAATACTATTCCTGCCTCCACACTGCCAAGCAGACCTATTTCATTACTCTCATTAACACCTTCTCATCCAGTCCCCGTCAACTCTTCTCTTCCTTCAATTCTCTTCTTCATCATCCACTGCCTCCACCCATTAACTCACTCACTGCCCAGGAGATCGCCAATCACTTCAAAAAGAAAATTGATACAATTAATGAGATCTCCAACGTGCAGATACCTCCCCTACTTAACACTCCACATCCATTTGGACATTCACTACTTCCCACATTCAACCCCACTACTATAGACAAGGTTGCTAAACTTTTTTTAACGCCCACCTAACCACGTGCTCCCTGGACCCTGTTCCGTTGTAAATGCTACGGTCACCCTCTGGCTCTATCCTACACTCTCTAACGCACATCTTCAATCTCTTCCTTTCTTCCTGTATCTTCCCCAATTCTCTAAAACATGCCCTAGTCACCCCCATATTTAAAAAGCCTTCACTAGACCCTGCCATTCTTAACAACCTATGACCCATCTCTTTACTCCCCTTTTCCTCCAAACTCCTTGAATGCCTGGTGTACAACCAGCTGAGCAACCACCTCACTGAGAATAACCTTCTTGATTCCCTTCAGTCTGGATTTCGCTCTCAGCACTCCACGGAAACTGCTCTCTTCAAACTTACAAACAATCTACTAACGGCTAAAACCAATGGACACTATTCTGTACTCCTGGGCCTCTCTGCTGCCTTTGACACAGTGGACCACTCCCTCCTCCTCAAAAAACTCTACTCCTTTTGTCTCCATGACTGTGCCCTTCGTTGGTTCTCATCCTACCTATCCCACTGCACCGTCAGTGTCACTTACAATTCAACTTCCTCTTCTCCTCTTCCTTTTTTTTGTTGGGGTTCCCCAAGGTTCTGTTCTGGGACCCCTCCTATTCTCAATCTACACCTCCTCTCTGGGCCAATTGATTGCCTCCCATGGCTCATTTTTATGCTGATGACACCCAAATTTATCTCTCTACCCTTCAGCTCACTCCATTAGTCTCCTCGTGCATCACTAATCTACTAACAGACATATCAGCTTGGATGTCACACCACTTCCTGAAAATGAATCTATCCAAAACTAAGCTCATAATATTTCCTCCCTGACGTTCCCCTTCCACTGACTTCTCTGTCAAAAACAACGGCTCAACCACCAACCTGTCCCCACATGCCAGGGTGCTAGGTGTAATCCTGGACTTCGAACAGTCCCTTCAGCCCCACAACTAATCTCTCTTGCTGGCTCAACCTCCAAAACATCTCCAAAATACGCTCTATCCTAACTTATGACACCACAAAGCTTCTAACTCGCTCTCCTGCCTTGACTACTGCAACTCTCTCCTCACTGGCTTGCCTTTGCAACAAATAAAATTCAAAATACTTACAACAACTTATAAAGCCATCCACAACTCGGCCCCTAGTTAAATCACTAACCTGGTCTCAAAATACCAACAAATCATTCTCTTCATTCCTCCCAAGACCCCCTGCTCTCTAGCTCCATTGTCACCTACTCCTATGCTTGCCTCCAGGATTTCTCCAGAGCCGCTCCCATCCTCTGGAACTCCCTTCCACAATGTGTCCGGTTATCTCCATCTCTGTGCACTTTTAGACGATCCCTGAAAAATCACCTCTTTAGAGAGGTCTATCTTGCCCCCACCTAACAATTGTACATGTATTTTGTCCATCAGCCCATCCCACACAGATATTACCTTTTGTATCTCTCGACCCTCCCTCTTAGATTGTAAGCTCTAACGAGCAGGGCCCTCTGAATTCTCCTGTATTAATTTGTATTGTAATTGTACTGTCTGCCCTTATGTTGTAAAGCACTGCATAAACTTTTGGCGCTATATAAATCTTGTATTATAATAATAATAATGATAATAAAAAATAACAAAACTTCAGTTTAGTAGTCCATTGTGAGAGTGTTTTATTACTGAAAACAAAATGAAGGAGTGAACTGGACAAGAAAATGTAATGCTTTACAACAATGCAAATATGTGGACCCAGGCCTTAGGATGCCACCAGGGCTGGTGCAAGAATCTTTGTCTACATAGGCGAAGGTGCATTTTACCGCCCACTCCTCCTATTCTGGTGCCCTAAGGCAGCTGTCTATGCAGCCTTATGCTGGCACTGGCCCTGAGTACAAATTCAGGACCATCAATTACTGCTTTCCAGAAACGCATAACCATCAACTCAGTTCTTCAAAGAGCAGTACCATCAGCTACCCCTTTCTAAGCAAAATATAATAGCAGAACAGCAAGGCCAGGTTAAGTACAATCATTACAATTCTCCAAAAGAACGGAACTACCAGCTTCTCCCTCAGACAGAGTGATACCATCAGCTCCCCTTCCCAGGGACAGGGGATCTAGTTGCAAGCTCAATTCTCCATCATCAGAGTGGTAGCCCAAGTACAGCTCTCCACTAAGGGTTTGCATCTCTGTCGGATTTTTATTACTGACCTTTCCCATAATTTTTAAAGGATAAGTTCACCTTTAAGAAAAAATAATAAATGCAGGTAAAAAAAGGGCATTTACCTTTTTTTCTTTATAGGTACCTGGAAAGCATTTTACCAGTAATCAGTAGATCACTGATGCCATGCAGGTCTCCTACAGACTGTCAGTGTAAGCTGTCTGCCTGTACTCCATACATTGTACATCATACATCATATGGGCAAGCAGTTTTGCACTGACAGGAAGAATCAATAAACTAAAACAGCGCCCTGGTAGTTCATTGAGAACAAGCTAACAGCTGCAAAGCCTGTCGATAGTTGTAGTCCATTCATTCACAGAGCACTGTGAATGAATGATGCAGCTGGGCAAATTTTAGATTGTGACAGCGAGTGGGGAGAAAAGATCCTCGCTGCTGCCAAAACGGGGTCTCAGGGGGGAGTTTTACATTTGTAACATGTTACACCCTGAATATGGGTGAACCTATCCTTTAATCCAGATGATGATGAGAAAATAGCAATAAAAAACTGACAGTGTGTGTTTCTTCTCAATTAACAATACTGCCATCTCAACCATAAATTTCTCACTGTCTTGGGTGACAAGGTTGTGAGAGTTAATCTCCCTAAGGCAGCCACAACCTGACATGGGTTTGAACTTTTTCCCTTTCTATGCAAAATGAAAAAAACATTAAAAAATACAGATGGTTTTACAATTTGTTCTTATTCATTACTATTAGCTGATCCTGACCAGTGTAAATATGTATACACACACACACACACAAAAGATCCTACTACACTATGAGGATTCTTTTTGTGATTTGAATGGGGTTGTCCTCTATGAGGATAATTCCTTTGTAGGTTCATCTTATAGCACACTCTCTGATGTGCAAGTTTGGAACCAAAGAGCTTCCAGGTTCATCTTATATTCCACTCTTTGATGTGAAACCTTGGAACCAAAAGTGTCCAGGTCTGTGGCTTGCCTTTTGGAATTTACAGAGCGTTTTTTGACCCATCCTTAACTGGGGGTCATTATGATCTGGTAAGAGGCAGAGTGTTTGGTGATGAAGATGGTGGACCTTTCTCTATCTAAGAAGACAATGTCTTAACTATTTCTCTCCTTGAAAAGGAGAAAATTGAAAGGGTAAATTACAATTTATTTGTTCCTATTAAAATGAATTGTACTGGCAAAACTAAATATGCCCAGCTAAATTTAAGACAAGAATAAAGTTATGTGAGCCATGGCCTAGTCAAACAGATAGCCGACCCAAAAATTATACGATTCCTCACACCCCAGAATTACTGGATGTCAGACCCCAATATTGACTTTGAAGATTATAATATAATTGCCATGTATACAGGGGTGGACTGACAACTCATGGGGCCCCCAGGCAATAGGGGATCATGGGGCTCCTGTGTCCTCGCCCACACTCAAACCACACCCAAAAAAGCCTATGAAAGGTACCAGGGGCATCTCATGGGGCCCCCTACTGACCCCGGGCCCTCGGGCAGTGCCCAAGTTTCCAAATGGTCAGTCCGCCCCTGCACGTATATGTTATCTGTAACCATAGGAAATAAAACAACAACACACTTGTTTCTGGTGTTGAATAATCCCCAGAAACAAGTGTACATTGGCAATTATTTACTACATTGTTTTGCCATCCAAGTTGATTTGATTAATGACTCCTTGTGGAGTAGACTAAAAGGGGACCCCAAGGGATTTCAGGACACCAGCCTGGTCCTAATGTCTCAACAGCAGATGCCATGTGCGGTTGGTATACAGGTACACCAAAATATTGTCATCCTCAGGGGTGCTAATAATTTCCTGTTACCTTTACGGACAAAAGTTAACCAATCCTTTGCTTTAATAAGCCTTTCCTTTCCCATAGGCTTCAACGGGAGGGATTGTCAGTGACTCATACCTCAATGATCATTGTCCAGCAATCTCCCATACATATTTATGTACATAGCCTGGCCACCCAGGATCTTATACTGCTCAAGGGAACTACCATTGGTTTAGCAGACAAGATATTATACCTTTGGGTTTACAAAGCAGGTTATCAGACTTATTCCTGAGGACTGTCGGAAGAGCAGCTAAGAGAGCAATCCTTCACCTCTATAGCTGAGGGTCTGTTCTCCATTGAACCCTTTTATCCATTCATTTCTGAAGAGGGTAGCTGTAGAATTGAGGAAACAGCTCTTGTATTTGATCAACCAATCAAAGAACAAGATTACCGCAAAGTCCAGGAATGCAAGAATGGTATACATCACAAACCAGGTGATCTAACCTCAAGGCTTGAAGAGGCCTATGAGATTGGACAACCTGAAACCTTCCCAGGGTTCAAGGAGATGGTGGAGGAGATTATTTCTCTAGCTGATGCGTGCTCTTATGATCGTGAAAGACAACTACTTTGAGAGCTACTTATAGAATGTCAGGAGATGTTCACTAAGGATTCATATCATTGTGGGACTACAGACTTACACAATGCCAAAATCGAAACTGATCCGGATGTGCCACCTGTGTCTGTCAAACAATACCAACTCCAATTAGCTTCATGCGAATCACTAGCAGAAATTGTTAAGAAGTTAGAAGAACGGGGGCTGTATACAGCTCATATAACAACCCAATCCTAGGTATCCTTAAACCTAATGGCCAATGGCTGATTTAAGACAGTTGATTAAACGTGTCTATATGTCTGGTTGGCCCATGCCTTATATTGACCAGTGTCCCACCCAGTTACAAGGGTCTAAAGTATTTACAGCCCTTGATTGTGCACATGGTTATTGGACCACTAAGGTGAGAGAAGAGGGCCAGTACAAACTGGCCTTTAGTTTTGGGAATAAACAGTACATTTGGGTATGAATGCCTTTTGGGTACATTAATCAAAGTAATCAAAGGACTTCACATCCCCAAAGACACATGGCTGGTTGCCATTGACAGAGATTTTGTACAATGGTATTCCTCATGAAAAAGGGTTGTCAGTTATAGCTGACCATCTCCAAGAACGTGGCCAATCAGCATATGAATATAATACATTTGTTTTGAATTTGCTAAAGTTGATATTAAAGCGCAATGTATTTATGTTAAGACTCTCACACTACCTCCAAGTGCAGGGGGTTGCGATGAGGACTCGGTGTGCCCTATCATATGCCAACCTGTACCTGGAAGGGTGGAAGACAGAATTATTTGCCCGTGATGACATCATTGATTATTTTGAACATATTGTCACTTGGTATCGCATGCATAGTGACACACCAAGTGTGACGTCATACACCGGCTGGGCGGAAGGCTTATAAAAGTTGATTGGGATAGTTATAACTGCTTTAGCCACATGGGTGACCTCTCAGCTTACATGTACAAAAAATGGTGAGAACTGTATAACCATCCAGTTTTGTCTTCACATAATTTATTGGTAAATGTACTGTCAGTCTCATTTTCCCTCTTTTAACAATTATTGGCCAAACACCACTAACAGACTTGTGTATGATAATCCTGTGTTTTGGTTAATTTTCTAAGATCATGGTGTGTACTATTTTGTTCGACTTAGTTTCTAATCTTGCAAAGTAGTGGAACTTGGTTGGTTTTACTAAAAGTTCTCTTATTTTTTCTCATTAGTGCTGAGTTTATGCCGTCAGGATTTAATTATGATACCCACTTGTGGCCCTTTGTTATTGCTTTATTCCATAAGTTATTCCCAATGACATCTCTTTTTTCTTTTACTTTTTGTGAGGGGGCTTTCCCCATGTAGGAACTGATGTAACCGTATGTGTGTTTTAATAGATTTCAGGCTTTTTGTGTACCTTCTGCGATCAGAATCCTAAAAATGCGTGTGCTTTTAATCTATTCTGTCTGAGGATGATTTTAGGCCTGGTGTGAGAGGTCTTCATCATGTGCTGAGCTTCAATCTTCTTGACCTCATGCTAATTACACACGCCATCTCCCAAATGTTCTTAACAGCATCTCATAACGAAGCCCAGTAATAAAGATTGTAAACAGCTACACCACTCCATGTTTGATGCTGTTAATGAGACTTTGTTGCTGATGGCTTTACTTTGCAAGAGTGAAGTGAAGATTCCAGGATAGTAAAAAGTAATAAAGAGATATTAACGCATTTCTTACGCAGGGCAAAGTGACAGTGTTCCTCTAAAGACAATTCTCTGACCCACTTTTACACACCTTACCTGCGCTCCCTCACAGTTTCCTGTTTCTGCAAATCTGGCATTGAAGCCAGCTGTATTGGTGACCCAGGGAAGCAAACATGTCCCTCCCCCAGCCATGTGACATGGCTCAGCCTAAAGATTGGCTACTAGAACTGTCACATGCTCTCTTGTACCCATTTGCTGGGTACTTTCACCATCTGCAGAGGTGCAAGAAGCTGAGTGCAGGTACAATGAGCATAAGGAGGTTCAGGGGAGCCTTTTCCAGAGATGCTGTCACTTTGCCCCAAAATGCAAGACTTTCTTTAAAGAGTTATTGCAGACAGTAAATATCTGATCTCAGTGGGCCTCTTGCTTTTGAATCTTGGTGCCACGTTTCATCTGCAGACAAACTAAATAAATCTAAATAGGGAGGTATATAGTTTTTAAAACAAAAGCCTGCACAGATATAACAGAAGATAAAATGTTCTACATTAAGGTAAAAAACCTTTTACATGCAGCTCTTCCCTACCCCACCCCCCAAATACTTATCTGAGCCTGATTTCGATCCAGCACTGTCCTTGACAGCAATGGCACTGTTCTCTCTCTCCCTCCTCACTGGACTCAGTAAGAGCAGCAGGAGCCTTTGCCTCTGTCAATCAAATACAATGATGAGGGAGTGGGGGTGGATCCAAACCGCATACACACACAGTGTGGCTCAGGATCGAGCCTGCACGAGTGCCTCCATAGGAAACAGCTTGCAACGGGGGCACTTAGAGGGTAAAGGTGCCAGGAGCCCCAGCTGGTCAACCCAAAAGAAAGATCAAGGCTGCTCTGTGCAAGATCATTGTACAGATAAATATAACATGTTTATTGTAAAAAAAAATTACAATCATTTTAAAACACCATGTCTAGCTAACATGTTTCTAACAGTGACACCTGCCAAGGCTTAGATGATGTGGAAACCTACTACTGATTGTAGTCACATGTATAATGCAGGTGACCTATTAACACTACTTCTGTATTTTTGTTATAGTTTATTCTAGAATAGGGCTATACTCCCGTCTGAGAACATCAATAAGAAAAGTGTTAACAATAATATACAAATAATTCTGGAACATATTTTTAAAATTACTTACCTGCAGCAAGATTTTTTCATACTAAAATGCAAAAGTGAAAAAAAAACAATTAAACATACTATAGGAACAAAAAAGAAAAAAAGGCATTAGCTACATCCCTACATATAACCACCTAATCTGGTGGGGTGTGATACCTACATTAATAACTACAACAGGAAACAGAAAAGAAGAAAAAAGCAAAAACAAATTACACTCAAGAAATGTATTAAACTTTGTCAGTAAAAAAAAACCCTTCATACACTGAAAAAACCCTTTCTTCCCAGAACACAATTAAAAACTACAATTGTCAAAAGATCTGTGAGTAATAATGTAAACTTCCATGAAAATACTGCTACCCAGTCAGATAGCAGTTTAAGGACAATGTGTGATTATCATAATTGTGAATCTTGCACATAAATGCAACGATTAATTTTAAATAAAGGATTTGAGCCTCCATGTAGCACATTACATAAAAATAGATCCTAGATCAATGTTGCTGTTGGCTGATAAGTGTATGAGATCGGGATTCATTTGTGCTTGGTCTGTATTATTCCCTGTGATCATATACAAGGAATTTATATACCATTGTTCTTAAAGTGTTATCTGACTGGGCAGCTGTTGTTATTTCATGAAATCTACAGGGACATTTTTTTTGACAATTGTAATTTTTTGTGTCCTGGGAGAAAAGGGTTTTTCCTTGTATATGGGATTTTCTGTGCCCACACTGCAAAGCCTTAACTGTTCTTTATGATCTGGGCAGGGGTTTCCAAATTTTTTAAACATATGCCCAGTTTACTGTCCTTCAGACTTTGAGGAGCCAGATTGTGGCCAGTGGGGATGGAAAATGTCCTGGGCCTAGCATCAGTGACAAAAAACATTGCTTTAGGGTTAGTAGTCAGTTACATAGTGGCTGGGGTCAGTAGTAGAAGGAATTGTGGCCCATCATTGGTATTACTGGGAGGAACATTACCCCACCCCCGATATCAGTTGGAGGAATAGTGCCCTATAGTTCGTGCCAGTGTGAGGAATAGTGCCCCGCCATTGATATTAATGGGAAGCACAGTGCCCCATCGTTGGTGTCAGTGGCAGGAATTATGCCCCCCTGTTGGTGTCAGTGGAAGAAGTAGTGCCTCAAGGGTCGGATAACGACTAGAAAAGGGCTGCAGTTTGTAGACCACTGATCTAGGGCAATAGTGAAAGGAGATTTGCTTACCCAATCCTCTGCTTTTCCTCACAGCAAGAAAAGTCTCCACAGTATCTGAACTGCCACACTCCACCTATTTAGAGTCCTGATATCATCAAGACCAGAGCAGGGTCCATAGCCCTGCAATGGACATGAGGATGCTGAGGGCCAGTCTACCACTAGATCATGAAGGAGTGCCACCAGTCATGGGAGTGGAGGAAAAGTAAAACTGTTCCTGTCTCCCCCTAAAGCTCTTAATCCTTGCAGTGTGGGTGCAATCCTACTGGAAGGGATAATTTTACATTTTCCTGGAGTTGATCTCTAAGTACCAATGTTAAGGCAGATTAAACAGGCCCATAGTAGAAATGTAAAAATTGCTATGGTCCACAGGAGGTCTACAGGTGTAAGAGCTGAACTTCCAGCCTTTCAGCCCTGGTTTTGTTTTGCCTTCCTTTGGACTAACCCTTCAGGTAGGAGATTGAACCTGATAGGCATCAGTCTTTTTGAACTCATGGACTGTATATATGTAATATTTGAGCACAGTTAACACATGTGTTTGTAGTGTGCAATTATTTTTTAGCACTGATTTCTATTTTGTGGATAGGTCTCTTTTATTATTTTATTATCATACGTAAAGGTCCAATTACCTTTATTACCCCCAAATCCCTCTTCTTAGTGTCTCTTTTTTTTACTAATTTTGTTACTGAGTATTGTAATTCCTTTTCTGAACCTAAGCTCTAAAGACAGGGAAAGGAAACTAGGATTGGATTTGACCCCATGAGAGTGCTTTCTGATAAACAGATGTCATTTTATTTTATTAAAGCTGAACTCTGGGCACAAAAAGTTATATTTACATATATTCCTCAACAACCACAATTGATACACATGCACTTTATGTGCATCATATGCTTTTGCAAGCAATGATATTAACTTGTAAAAGTAGTGTTGACATCATTATTGTGCTACACATAGCATGTGCAGACAGCAAGTCTGTGGTAGGGAGCCAACAGGACCTCTCACTACAGTTTTCCTGCAGAAAACTAGAGAAGGGGGAGGATACAGGACCAGTCACTCTGAGTAAGGAGAGAGAGCAGCAATAACTGGTCTTAATACAGGAAGCTCCTGCACAGAAGCAACAATTTACACTGGACTACTTCACTGGACTGAAAGAAATACACAACACATCAAGATTTAAGTAAGAAGAACACACACATTCTACTCACGTTTAGACAATATTTGCTTATCCCAGAGTTTAATGCTTTAAAATAGCTGTCATGTTTACTAAAGCCTCAGTTCAAACCATCTATGGGCAAGCTGATTGTACCCCATTCGATTTTTGTATGACTTGGGTACAACTGGCATGTCTGATTTTTACATGTGATTATTGTTAGTGGCTATAGATGCTAGCAATAATCACTGTGTTCTCCCAGCAGGGACTGCTCCCACTGTTGGGAAAATACAATATCTCCATGGGAGGGATTCCCCCATCAACACTGTGTTGATGGGAGAATCAAGTGATTTTCTTTCCTGCAACCTGTAGTTGCAGGAAAGAAAATTGCATTGTCTACGCTCTGCCTAAGAATGTCAAAGTGGCATCATGACTCTTGATTGAGCTATCTGGAATTTGAAATGGTGATGGACTCTCAGGCATCCATTTACAGGCTTCTGAACAACAGACTTTATATGGATATCCAGGACCAGCTCTACCTAACAATATACTGTTTCCCTTTAAAGTATTACACATTTATCCAGTGCCCAAGGAGGACTCTAATTATTCTCAGAGGTTAATGATAGATTGCTCTTTATAGTCTTGGCCATCACATTTACAGTGTTAGTGGCATCTTGGTATAAGTATGGTAACTATAATTCAATTGAAGCTGACCACACATTTTATAGGATGATTGTACAATCCCTATTCCATTTACCAACAGGTACTGTATATAGGGCAACTGCCTACCTGATTGAAAACACTTTTTGCCTTCTCTACCTGTATATTCAAAAACAACAGTATATATATAACGTTTTATCAGTGTCTACTCTCTGTAAAATAATGACTTACCGTCTCATCTGCAATATGGTAATTGTGGTCAACTGACATCAGTCGAAACCTTACTGAAATAATGAAAGAGGTTTCAGTAAATATGATAGTTTAACAACTTGAATTTTGTAAATAAATTAATGTGAATAACTTTTGGTGTGATTTACCAAATGATCTGAAATTTTCAGAATATTTTGCCATAGATAGAGTCTTCCATTGTGTGAATTGTGGGGGAAATTGGTTAACATCTAAGCTCTTTTTTGTATGTTAAGGCACATTAAGCTCCCCAAAAAACAAGCTTAATGTCCTCCATTTTCTTTGTGACAAGCCAAAATCTATGAAACGTCTAGGACAATGTTTAGGGTGTTGAGAACTTGGGCTGTGCAAAGTTTCAAGTCAATTGATTGAGATTTAGGCAATTTATTACATGTTAAGCTACATTAAGCCATTTTCGCATGAAATGTTTTAGTCCCACATCAGTCTTACCCATATCATTGGGTTTGTAGTTAGATTTGTCTGTCTGGATGACACAGGAATAATATTTCTTCGTTATAACAACCTTCCTGGTCTCATCGATTTTCAGGTCCTCTCCTTGCCCTGAAACATGGAATGACCAGTCTTTGCTATCTTCCTCCACTGAAGGAACCTATTCAGAAAAACAGAACAGTTTTTGTTGCGATTTCAGCATGAGACAGTAATTTAGGTCTCCAGGTCACTGTTTAGTGTTATTTTGGTAGTTACGCTGTATTCCTTACTGTCCCTATTCTTAATGTCTCTGTCATGATTTACAGCATACCTTTTAGAAGGAAAATGACTGGTAGAATGGCCAATGATGCCACATTAGCACCTTTTTTTACCATTGCATGGATACCACCTGAGGTCTCTGTTTGCTCTATGGACCTGCCAAGCTGTAGTCTGACAAGACCCATAGAGTTCCAGCGTACTGTACTGTGAGTTAAAATTTCCTTTGAATATTTACATTTGCATTGCTATACTCAAACACCTTGATAGCACTGCTAGCAGAGATGCTGCTAAACGTAAAGCAGTCATGTAAAAGAGACCCTATTGCTGTCATCAATGCTTCTATCTGCCAGCTAAGTGTACCTTTATGGCACTGCTCTGTGCTGTGGTGATGTGACTCCCATGTGCATACTCAGGAGTGACAACATTGGGGTCCAGCCATTCAATGGACCTAACAGACTGGACCCAGAAGAAAAACCAAGACAAGATGGAAGCATCAATTACCAGCGGGAGCACTCCAGTGCTGAAGGGGATCATATGACAGGTATGTCTGGCAGTGCATACTAGCACGCTATGGCATAAAGCTCCTGGAGGCCCATTAAAATAGAAAAAAAATAGTTTAATTTGACTTTAAACACATGAAATCATAGCTCCCAGTGGCTATAAATGATATCCGTATTCTCCAAAAATATGCCATACACGTCCACTACTTAATAACCCTGTAATCTATTACCATTGAATTGTTTCTGTGTTTTTCTGTCTCCTTTTGTGTTTGTGATTAACCCTCCAAATTTTTCCCAAGGACCACTTTCTCCTGTGTAGAAAGTGACTGAAAATCCAATATATTAGGGTTGTTGCAGGAGACAAGAGGTTGGGATAAAACCGTTCTGGTGATATCTATTCACTTTGAAAAGATCTCCTTCACTTTCTGCTGTGTCTCTGGTAGAGGAAGTGAATGGAAATCATCCCCAGGGAAAACAAAAAATAAAAATATAAAACAAACTGATTGGGTTCTTAACTAGCCCCTACTCTAAAGTAGGATAAATAATAAAATCTGACTTTAAATGAGAAATCAAAGCATGGAATATTTTTACATGGTTACATTGGTCCAGCCCCTGGAACCTGGAAATTGCTGAATTCGACACCGCTACTCCAGTGATCTTCACTTGCTTCTGGGTTCTGTGCCAAGTAGCTTGACTGATGCATTGTGAACACAGAAGGACAGCCACTTGCCATTCACTGAATGCTTTGCATTTTGTGAATGAATGCACAATGTTCTCTGATTGGACAAAGTATAAAGGTTGGGTGATGATGTCACAATCTCATTCTCATCCAATCAAAGCATGCTTTGCATTTATTCAGAAAATTCAAAGCATTCTCTGAAAGGTGTCCTTGCCGAGTGGCCAACATACTGTATTCTCAGTGCATCAGGACTGCTACTCAGCACGGGACCCAGAAGCAAGTGGAGATCACTGAAGTAGTGATGTATATTTCTGTGATTTTCAGCTTCCAGGGGGCATGGCCAGGTATGGAATATGCATACCTACAGTTATCCAAGCTGGACCAATGTAACTATATAAACGTATTCCATGCCTGGCATTCTTCTTTAAGGGCAAAATGGTTTTGTGCCCACCACCAGCGTGCATTTAATACTATGACCAGGCTGCATTTCTGTCTTTGTTTTGATAGTCTTATATCACTCATGACACATATAAACCCAGTAACAAGTGTGTAATATGTTGCAACTTAATACTTCTTAGATGTGGTGGCTGCACTAGTTTTCTTTTTTTTTCAGGATATCTTTCCTAGGATGATAATGCTCACTCACTATATTGCTTTTATTAAGGTCCATGCACCCTGGCACTCTCCTAAATGCATTTTTGTAAACGTGTTTCTGAAAGTTAAGCTCTTTGGCATTTCTTAATTTTATTGGCCAGAATATTTACTTATTCTAAACATTGAAATGAAAACCCTCACCTAGCGCCTAGGCATGCTGTCACAAATTTTTTGCCACGTTTGATGTGTTTTACCGCTTTTTTAATGCCAAAGTGCTCACCTAAATGCATAAGAAAAGGGTTATTTTTTCTGTCTCTAACCTCCTCTAAACGCTGTAGGCTGACATAGAGGGGCTTTTACAAGCAGGAAATAAAATACAATACGCCTCAAACAGTGGCATTTTTTATTCCCAGTGTGCAGGGACCCTAATAATGCTGTGTTATCACCCTAGGAATGGAAGTGTGTTGTGGCTACAGAACACCTCCCCCTTTTTTCATCTCCATAGTATAGGGGAGTTGGTCTGTAATTCACAGAAATGAATAAGGCAGGGCTTAACACACTTGTTGAGATAACACTGCAGAGTGAACATGACATAGGACAGCCTTGGATTTTTTATAGGATTGACAGTTTTTTTTCACTTATCAACCAGATATGAAATGTGTTCAACTGTAGATCAAACAGACCAAAGGGGGAAATTACAGGAGCTCATTGTTAGGGTTTATGTACACTTCAATAACAATACTTTAATATTCATCAATGATTACCCCAAACAGGAGCAAATCCATAAAGTACAGAAATCTTGTCCCATGATTTTTTTTTCAGATATAAACTATCTGGGGTCAGTCAGTGGAAATGAAGGAGTCAGGTTTTCTGTACTTTACAGAGTGGCTCATGATGTAGGCTTTGAACAAGCACTCACTTGATTTGAAAAGTCAGAATAATTCTAACAAATGACAACAGTGGTCAAAAAAAGTAATGTAAACGGTGACAGTTATGGTAAGAATGGATACTCAGATTATGGTTATGTTTAAATGTGCGAAATAGACTGACAAAACTCTGAAAAACAATGTGTGATTTTATCTCTTTTCAGAGGCATTTTACAGGCAGTGAGGAGGTGATATGTCACCCCCTCTCTGTATGTTTTTACCCCATAAATGCTGCACCACAATGCCACAAACTAGGTGCATTGCTCAGAATTTTGGGACAGTTGCAACATTTCCCTATTCATTTGGGGGTGGCAATGTTCGCCAAATGTGATGGGGATGTATTTTTTGCTGCAGCTGCGAAAAAAAACATTGAAGCCCCAACATGTGTACACCCCCATCTGCCGCCTTCATAGAATAAGGGGGAGCAGTTGGGGGGGGGGTTAAAGACGTGAATCAACTGCCCCAAACAGCAAGAGTAAATGAGCCCTTAATGTTTATAACCAGAGTAGCTAGTTGTCCATATCAAAAATGTAATTAGTCTTTATGAATTGAATCAATTGAACCTTCGCTCTAAAGCAGCTAAATACATTCCAACAAAACAAAAATTTATGCAAAGTCTCACAGTTTGTTTTCTTTTTAAGGCTTGTGCCAATGGGTTTTGAGAGTTTGTTGATGGCATCAGTTTGATTTCATTGACAGGTATATTTGACCTGCAGTCTACCTCCTTCTGACTTTCAGTTGATCTGTTTTTAGCAGGTTTTGCATTTCTGCAGATTTGTATAAAAATGCAAATCCCATTTAAAGTGAACAAAAGCCTGCCAACAAATGCCCTATGGCTTGTATTACACAGGTGACTGCTGCCAGAAGAACACCATGTGCACAGTGTATACAAACAGCAGTGGCCTGGCCACCTGTACAGATGACCAGTGCTGCCACTGTTTGCAGGTAACCAGGTAATCAGGTAATCAGTGCTGTCAGTCAGTGCATCAGTGCAGCCTATCAGTGACCATCATTGCTGCAGTGCAGCATCATCTGTGCCTCCTCATCAATGCCACCTCATTAGTGCAGCCTATCAGTGCCCATCAGTGCTGCCTATCCATGCCACCTCATCAGTGCCCATCAGTGTTGCCTATCAGTGCAGCCTCATCAACGCACATCAGTGAAAGAGAAAAATTACCTGTTTGAAAAATTTTATAATAGAAACAAAGAAAAACTTTTTTTTTTCAAATTTTTTGCTATTTTTTTGTTTATAATGAAAAAAAAAACTCAGTGGCAATTAAATACCACCAAAAGAAAGCTCTGTTTTGTGAAAAAAATTATAAAAATGTCATATGGGTACAATGTTTCATGACTGTGCAATTTTCATTCAAAGTGCAACAGTGCTGAAAGCTGAAAATTGGCCTGGGCAGGAAAGGGGTATAAGTGCCCAGTAGGCAAGTGGTTGAATAAACTGTTGGACTTTGCACACATTTTGTTTTATTGCATCTGGAATGTATTTAGCTAATTTAAGCGAAAGGTTCTCTTGGGCGGTAAACTACAGTGACTCAGAACATTTTACAGGTACACACACTAGACAATGTGATTTAGCGTTTATTAGTCAACATCCATTTTTGCATTATTATATTACTACTTACCAGGAAAGAGTAACATTGGCTAAACTCAGCTGTTTTTATATCTTGCTCGGCTATATTTTGGATGTGGCCATCTCTACGAAGCTCTAGTGTTAGATGAAGCCCATTTTCAAGACCTTGGATGGTGACGCAGGCTTTCTCCGTAGATCCCCCCTCTAACGCTTTAGGTACAAAGATCACATAGTGGCTGTAGGTAAACAGAAAGGTCAAACACATCATTATTGCATATTTTACAGGAAAACTGCTTTGTATTTTTATACAAAATGAGATTTCAGGAGTCACCTACTGGCTCAGTGATTATACCTCTCTGGCAGGAGGTGGGCTATCTGGAGACTAGATAGGCAAAGTGTCATGCTTTATGCCTCCAGAGACTTAACTAGTTTGTGGGCTATTTAACTAATGTTTGTCCAATTCTGGAATGTGAGTTTTGTATGTTTTTACATTTTATTATGTAACAGAGGCAAGTAAAAGCATTTGGTACTTCCTCAGCCTAAGTATCAAACTGAATTTAGATAAAGTGCTTTATATCCATGTTTGCCTTATCAATACACCAGAACAAGACAAGTGCCAAGGGAACATGAAATTTGCTAGCAGTTATCACAATGCAATTTAGAGCATTATTGTACCCAAATACAAACATTTTATATTTTGCAGATTACCAGTCCTTAAATGTGGTGGCTACATTCATTTTTCTTTTTTAAAGGATAAGTTCACCTTTTTAAAAATATAATAAATGCACATTATAAATGCACATTTTTCTGCAGGTAAAAAAATGTGCATTTACTACTGTATTTTTAGATCTATAAGACACACTTTTTCCCCCCAAAAAAATGGGGGGAAATGTCTGTGCGTCTTATGGAGTGAATATGGGGCGGCTGGCCCGGTATTCCCGCAGCCGCCATGTTGGAATATCAGGCTGGCCGCTCGGCTCTACTGTGCAGAAGAACCAGCTTCTCGGTCCTACCTGTTCCTCGGTCCAGCGGTGTCCTACTTTCACCGGCCGTCTTCTCTTCTCGGCGCTGGCATCTTCAGTGTGGGCACCCGGCTATGACAGCTTGCGTGAGAAATGCTGCTCTTTGTGAATGGCCACCTGTAGTCTTCTGGGACCTGTCGTGTGTCCCACAAGACTACAGGGAGGACAACTCCACGAAAGTGGAAGCGGGTACCTGTCAAATTTGGGCACCTGACTCTCCCACTCCCCAAAGGTCTGCAGTCTGTGGTCATCTCCTGTACTATGTCCGCAGTCTGTGGTCATCTCCTGTACTATGTCCGCAGTCTGTGGTCATCTCTTGTACTATGTCCGCAGTCTCCGGTCATCAACTGTAGTATGTCTGCAGTCTCTGGTCATCTCCTGTACTATGTCTGCAGTCTCTGGTCATCCTTTTACACTGATAGGAAGAATCAATGAACTACCACAGCACTCAACAGGGCCGTGGTGGTTCATTGATAAGTACAAGCTGAAATCGCTTGTACAAAGGCTGTCGGTAATTGTAGTTCATTCATTCACAGAACTCTGTGAATGAATACCACGACTGTATGGGCGGAGCCCCACATGGCCGCTTTTCAAAAAGTGACTGCTGGTACGGGGAACTTCTTCCAGTATTGCTGTCACACCAGGTCTTTGGATCCCTGAGCGGCTACCCTAAAAATGGGTGGAACATGTAACATGTTCCTGAAGGTGAACTTATCCTTTAAGGGTTTTTTTTCTTTTTCACATGGTAATCCTGCCAATAACACACTTTCGGTCTGACGGTGTCTCCACTCTACCGGAGGAGCAGCAGGGACAACTCTGGACAATAGCATTGTCATTTAGGGGAGAGGGTAGTGTTAGATGTGCTAACAGTTTTAGATGGACCTGACTATCAAATTAAAGCCAAACTCCAGATAACACTTTTTAAGAAGTTACAGCATGAAAGAGGAGAGGTACCGGAATTATTCTGTTAGTTGATGCTGAAAAGGCTTTTGATAGAGTAGATTGGAGATTTATGATCAAGACGCTGAGAACATTAGGAATTGGACCTAGAATGATGCAGTGGATAAAGAGTTATATAGCAGTCCCTCAGCTGCACTGAAGGTAAACGGTTCATTATCAAAAACTTTTAGAATGTATAATGCAACAAGAGAGGAATGTCCTCTGTCCCCGTTGCTGTTTGTTATCTCCTTGGAACCACTATTAGCAACCATTAGAAATAGCGTAGATGTCAAGGGAATGTGGACAAGGAACATTGAACATAAAGTGGCAGCTTATGCAGACAATATGCTGTTTTATATCAAAAGCCCCAGATTAACATTACCGAATTTAATGAGGAAATTGAAAGAATATGGAGAGCTATCCAACTTAAATATGAATCCCTCCAAAAATAAGATGTTAAATATAAATGATTCAAAGGCTGAGAAACACATTCTACAAAAGGAGTTCCCCTTTAAATGGAGAGAGAAATAATTAAAGTATTTTGGGAATAAAACTAACATTGCCTATAAAAAAATCTATATGAGGCAAATTATATCCCGCTAATAAACGAGATAAAAGATGAACTGAGGAAAGCTTTGATGAGAAAGCAGTCTTGGATGGGTCAGATAAATATAATTAAATGATTATAGTATCAAAAGTGTTTTATAAAGTTAATATGCTTCCAATACACCTCCCATGGTCTTTCTTCAGGCTTCTCAAAAAAATGATACCTAGATATGTGTGAAATAACAAAAAACCAAGAGTCAAGTATGAAGTTTTGTGCAGTAATAAAAAAGAGGAGGATTAAATATGCCAGATTTTAGGAGATATTATAATTTGGGGCTATTATCACGAATGGTAGATTGAATATATAACACACATGGGTGAAGTTGAGTAAGTATGGAAAGTTTACTTAGTAAGGCACCACTGGAAAAGTTTATTTGGATATCACAGGAATATTGCACTGGGGACGAGGACACAAGCACACTGACACGGAATGTATTTAGGATTTGGGATGAAATACTTAAAGCAGAGTTCCACTCACCCTGTTAAAAAATAAAAGTCAGCAGCTACAAAAACTGTAGCTGCTGACTTTTAATAAACAGCCACTTACCTGTACCTCGGTCCCGCGGTGTCCCCCCCCGCAGCCCGTTTCACTGGCCGTCCTGTATTACAGGAGGCCGGCATCTTCAGTGTGGGCACCCGGCTGTGACAGCTTGCGGCTTCACAGCCAGGTACCCACTGCACATGCATGAGCAGTGTCTTTACCCCCACCCCCTACCCCACAGTAGTGTCCTCTGCCTCCCTGCCCCCCTTCACAGTAGTGTCCTCTGGCCCTCTGTTCCCCCAAAGCAGTGTCCTCTGCCCCTCCCCCCCACAATAGTGTCCGCTGTTTACCCCACAGTAGTGTCCCCTGCTCCTCTTCCCCCCAAAGTAGTGTCCTCTGCCCCTTAAAAGTAGTGTCCACTGCTCCCTCCCAAAGCAGTGTCCTCTGCAACAGCCCCACAATTGTGGTGCACTAGTGTGGGGTTCAACTGGTTAAAGCAGGTGAAGAGAAGGTGATACAACGCCTTCTCAACACCTGTCTAATGTTCACTGAAGAGTGATCCAAATATGAATTGGTCTTCAGAGAGCAAAGCTAGTGTGAATGAATCCTAAGGGATAAAGATTGATCAAGCAGAGGGAGGAAAAGGACAGAACACACCAATAAAGAGTTCTCTAGGCTCCTCCTCAGCTCTGGCATGTCTTATGACAAACCCCACAAGGAGGAGCCTGGGAGAAAGAACATCTCCCGCCATGGAGCCCGAGACTGTGCTGTATCTGAGGTCTGTGTTGGGAAATTTGGGGGGAGGAGAAACAAAATGATATATGGCATTGGAAGAAGCTTTATATTGATGGGGGGGGGGGGCTTGTGCTAGAAGAGGGAAATCAGTCCTGTCTTGGATGAGGATTTGGATGGGGTGTCATTTTTGGTTTAAAGTGTCCAGTGAAATGCAGTCCTGAAGTGTACATTGCATGTGCCTTATCTCTGCACTCTGTATGTAGCATACTCTTGAACCCTGCACACTTTACACCACGCACTTCTGATCTCCGCAGTCTGTAAATACCACACTCCTGATCGCTACACTCTGTACTCCGAGCACTCCAAAATCCTACACTCTACACCGTGCACTCTGCACACTCCTAAGTCCTGCACTCTACACACCACACACTCCTAAACTCTGTACTTTGTGCACTCCTAAACACTGCACTCTACTCTGTGCATTTCAAAACTCTGCATTCTGTACCCCATGCACCCCTAAACTCTGCACACTGTACTCTGCGCATTCCTAAACCCTGCACTCTGTACTCCACGCACTCCTAAACCCAGCATTCTGTACTCTGCGCACTCCTAAACCCTGTACTCTGTACACCGCACATTCCTAAACCCTGCATTCTGAGCACTCCTAAACCCTGCACTCTGTACTGGGCGCACTCCTAAACCCTGCACTCTGTACTCCACGCACTCCTAAACCCAGCATTCTGTACTCTGCGCACTCCTAAACCCTGTACTCTGTACACCACACACTCCTAAACATTGCATTCTTAGCACTCCTAAACCCTGCACTCTGTACTGGGCGCACTCCTAAACCCTGCACTCTGTACTCCACACGCTCCTAAGTCCTGCACTCTGTACTTCATGCACTCCTAAACCCTTCACTCTGTACACCGGGCACTCCTAAACCCTGCACTCTGTACTCCACGCACTCCTATACCCTGCACTCTGTACTCCGTGCACTCCTAAACCCAATACTCTGTACACCCCACACTCCTAAACCCTGCACTCTGTATACCGTGCACTCCTAAACCCTGCACTATGTTTTTAATGCGTTTTTGGTGCGTTCTGGTAAACGTTAAGGTGCATTTTTATGCATTCCAGTTTATTTTTTCCCCTCTTTACCTTCAATTTAAATAGGGACATGTGTGTTTTACTGCATTCCAGAACAGTTCTGTGCAGAAAAAAATGCAGTATATTCTACTTTTTTTTCTGCAACCAAAACGCACTGGAACTGCAAGCACTGATGTGAACTATGACATTGACAACCATATGACCTACTTTTGCTGTAAAACTACTCAAAAACGCACTGGAACGCACCAAAAATGCACTGGAACGCACATTTAAACTGAAGAAAAAGAGAGGAGGAACAAATGAACTGGAATGCATAAAAAAACACACTGGAACACATAAAAAAAATGCACAGTCAAAAACATGCATGTGGAAACGCATCTGGACTGCATTTCTATAGTGTCAACCAGCCATTAGGGCCAGTTCACACCACAAAAATGCACTCTGGATGTATTCCAGATACGGTGTTGCTTACAGTTCGCACCACACTCCGGTCTGGTGCAGCTTTGATGCAGTTTGCTATGTTCCATTACAGTTTTGTGCATACAAAATGCAGCATGTTGTACTTTTTTTCTGTATTGGAAACTGGTTGGAACTGACTGCACTAGTGTGAACTAGGGCCATTGGAATACATGGAAAACACTGTGCATGCATTTTTGATGCAGAAAAAAACTGCACTGGACTGCATCTAGTGTAAACTAGCCTGTAGGACCAGTTCACACCACAAAAACACACTTTGGATGCATTCCAGATAAGTTTTTGCTTACAGTTCGTTCACTCCACACTCCATTTCAGTACAGTTTTGATGCAGTTTGCTATGTTCCAGTATGGTTCTGTGCAGAAAAAATGCAGCATGTTCTTTTTTTGACCGCACCGGAAACTGACTGTACTGGTGTGACATAGGGCCATTGGCATACATGGAAAACACAGTGCATGCATTTTTGATGAAAAACAAAAGTGCACTGGACTGCTGTGGACCAGCCCTCAGGGTTAACTATCAAGCTGGCTGATAAGGGTGGCTCATTGGTTGTCATGGATTCTAAAGATTATGCCAGGGAGATATAGGGCAGCTATGTGACTCACAGGTTTATGGGGCAGCACAGTGGCTAAATGGTTAGCACTTCCGCCTGGCAGTACTAGGGTCGTTGGTTTGAACCCCAGCCACAGCACCACCTGCCTGGAGTTTGCATGTTCTCCCTGTGCCTGCATGGGCTTCCTCTGGGTACTCCAGTTTCCTCCCAAACTCCAAAGACATGTTGGTAGGTTAATTGGCTCATGTCTAAATTGGCCCTAGTATATGTATGAATGTGAGTTGGGGACCTTAGATTGTATGCCCCTTGAGGGTTAGGGACTGATGTGAATGTACAATATATCTGTGTAAATGGACGGCACTATATAAGTACCTGAAATAAAATAAATAGGAAACAGTCATCTGATCCTACAGCTGAGGTTACTAGGAAAATTGAGAGAGCAGTTCATGCCGCATTTAAAGACAATTTGATTGATAAGGAAACTACCATTTTTCAACTTGAACCCAGTGTTGTACACATTACCTAAAATCCCAGGTAGACCTATAGTGGCGGGGAGAGGCTCTTTATGTGCTCCTTTAGCAATATACCTTGAAAAAATCATCTCCCCATTAGTGGCAAAAGGGAGGTCCTATTTAAGAGACACCAGTGATTTTTTGAACAAATTATATAATGTGACATTACCTCCACATTCTACCCTAGGTACATGGGATGAAGAAAGCTTATACACATCCATAAAACATGAGATGGGTGTGCAGGCTATGGAGAAATGTGTTCACTTGTGCAAATTGTTTAGTGAGGCACAGATTGAGTTTTTGTTACTTTTCTTAAAATTATTCTTGAAAATATCTTTTTTATGTTTGATAATGAATTGTACTTGCAATTAAGGGGCGCAGTAATGGGCTCACATGCCCCCCCATATGCTAATGCATATATGGATATGATCAAGAATTTTTTAATTTTTGAACACCCCATATTTTTACAATATAGGGTTATTTGGTATAGATTTATTGATGATATTTTTGCCATATGGGGGGGAGACATGCAGTCCTTGATTAAGTTTGATTCATACATAAATTGTATGATACTGGAAATACATTTTAACATGCATTGTAGTGAGGAATCTGTCCCTTTTCTGGATGTTAGGGTCTACAGGAAGAATGATGGGATTGAGACAGGTTTATATGTGACGCTCACAGACAGTAATCAATCATTGCTATACTCTAGTTGTCACCCACCAGCAGTGTTTAAATCCATACCCCGTAGCCAGATGATACATGTAAATGCATAGTGAGTGAGGAGCCAGTGAGACACAAGACTTTTAGAGACACAAAGCAGACTTGCAGATAGAGGCTATCCGACACAGAAATGAACCCATGAGAGACAGAGTACAGAATCTGGAAGCTGATGGAAGAGTGAGCTGACAATACAAACACAGACGGAATAAGACCCGGTCGCACTGGGTGCGATTAGGCATGCAATTTGCATACCGTGCGACTTGCAAATCACATGCTAATTACAGCGGTCATATCGGTGCAGTTCCGACTTGGTTGGAGCCGCACTGATTTCTAAAGTGGTACATGCACTACTTTTGGTGTGATTTGCATAGACATCTGTGTCAGATGTCTTGCAAATCTCACCTGAAATTGGCATGTCCCCCGACTTTGAAATTGTACAACTTCACTGCAGGTCGCATAGTTTCAAAGTCGGGCTTGATGTGACCGGAGTGTAAAAGGATTCCTATTCTACACAGATTTATTCAGTAAATAAGAGACATTGGAAAATCCTTAAGGAAGCTTTCCCTGATATTGAGGAATTTAAATCTCCCCCTATATCATCTTATAGAAGAGGTAGAACTATTAGGGATATGGTTATTAAATCTGAATTTCAGGGAGAGCAGGTGATGGAAGTACCAACCTTTTCAGGACCAAGGAGGAATGGCTGTTTCCCCTGTTTATCTTGTGTACAATGTTTCAGTGTGATTAAAGTGAAGTTCCATTCAAAAGTGGAAGCTCCGCTTATTTGCCTCTTCCCCCCCTCCACTGCCATATCTGGCACCTTTTGGGGGGGAGCGGGTACCTGGTTTTGACAGGTATCCGCTCCCACTTCCGGCTTAGTTCACCGCGGCAAAGTGAGTCAGAGGTTCGGCCCCCTCCTTGCTCCTGCAGTCTCTTGGGAACTTTCACAGGTCCCAGGAGACTGCCGGACCAATCAGGAGGTGCGGCACAACTCGCGCATGCGCAGTGGGCACCAGGCTGTGAAGCTGCAAGCTGTCACAGCCTGGTGCCCACTGTAGAGATGCTGGCACTGTGGACAACAGAAGTAGAGAAGGGACTGCGTGGGTGAGAACATCGCTGGACCCCGGGACAAGTCAGAAGCTACAGTTTTTGTAGCTGCTGACTTTTAATAAACACTAAAACAGCTGAAACTCTGCTTTAAGGTTACTTCATTTACACATCCCCATTCAGGAAAATCAATTGACATTAAGGGATTTTACACATGTCAGAGTTCATATGTATTCTATATCCTAAAATGTCCATGTGGATTATACTATGTGGGGGAGACCACTCAAGAAATTAAAGACAGAATATACTAACAATCTGTGAGCCTGGATCACAGTGATGCCGTTTGGAATTTGCACTGGTTTCTGTGCGAACTCTGCACCGCATCATGATCGCACCCCCTTCATGCGAACCGCTGCGGGTGTGTATGTTAAGTTAACAACACCCCAAAATCGGCTTGCAAAATGCGGTGCGATGTGCAGAATTGGATCTAATGGGTGAATATCCATGCAATCCGATTCTAGTGCGGAGAAAAAAAAAGAGTCCTGCACCTTTTTTGGTGTGGATGCAATGCGATTTGAGCCATACAAAATGTATGGCTCAAATTGCACCGCACAGAATTCGCATGTGATTTGCACAGGAATGTAGTGTGGTTCCTGTGCAAATCACATGCAATGTTCCACACCACAGAAGTGTGAACCCGGGCTACATCTCCTATTCATTCCCCACAGTCAGAGTTACTGGTTGCTGAGCATTTTAGACAATGCAGCCACACTGTAAGATATGTAATAAGATTTATGGTAATTGACCACATACCACGACTGAGGATAGGGGGAAATAGGGAGTTAAAAGGAAAACAGAGAGAAGGGTGGGCAGCACAGTGGCTAAATGGTTAGCACTTCCTCCTGGCAGTACTAGGGTCTTTGGTTCAAATCCCAACCATGGCACCTCCTGCCTGGACTTTGCATGTTCTCCCTGTGCCTGTGTGGATTTCCTCCGGGTACTCCAGTTTCCTCCCACACTCCAAAGACATGCTGGTAGGTTAACTGGCTCCTGTCTAACTTGGCCCTAGTATGTGTATGTATGAATGTAGGTTAGGGACCTTAGGTACGCTCCTTGAGGGTTAGGGACTGATGTGAATGTACAATATATATGTAAAAGTGCTGTGTAAATTGACAGCGCTATAGAAGTACCTGAAATAAATAAATACATTTCACAACTAAATACAATTTATTCTAAGGGGTTAAATAAGGATTATGATTTACATTTGTTTTTGAAATATGTTTGTAAAATATTGTATTCCTTTTTCATTTCCAGATGTTTATATGAAGTAACCAGAAACACATTTAATTATCTGCTGGATATTAACTGTAATGTTTAAACCAGATTATGTTTTGAGTTGAGATGATTCAGGTGTCGCTAATTTCCAGTCAAGGAAAAAACCTGCTATATCAGGGGTGTCAAACTGGCGGCCCTGCAGCTGTTGTGAAACTACAAGTCCCATCATGCCTCTGCCTTTGGAAGTCATGCTTGTAACTGTCAATCTTGAAATGCCTCATGGGACTTGTAGTTTGACAACAGCTGTAGGGACGCCAGTTTGACATCCATGTGCTATATAATGAATTCTATGTGATTTTCAAAATTGTTATGCCTGATGAAGGATCTTAACCAGTCAAAGTCTTTGTTATTTTGATATTTATGAGTTTTTTAACTCTTAATACATTTGGAAGGTGCTGCAGATTGGACTTATATACATATACACACACATGCTCACTTACAAACACATATAAACAGTTACAAAAAACTATAGGACATATTTATAAAGAAGTGAATGCTCTATTTACATTTACTACAGGGTAATCACAGACTGAAAACACATGCACCAGGAAGATTCACCTACAGATTGGTGCTTGTCACATTTACTGCTTTATAAATATACACAGGGGCGGACTGACAAATCATGGGGCCCCCGGGCAATAGGGGATCATGGGGCCCCTGTGTCCTTGCCCAAACTCAAAAAAGCCTATGAATAAGGTACCAGGGGCATCTCATGGGGCCCCCTACTGACCTCGGGCCCTCGGGCAGTGCCCAAGTTTCCAAATGGTCAGTCCGCCCCTGAATATACCCCTAAAGTTTTGCTAGAAAGTTGAAAAGATCAATTGCCATAGTAATTGTCTTACGGATCTGTGGCTGATACAAATGCTGAGCTGCAGATGACCAGGCAGATGGACACCAGGAGAAGCTGCATGTTGAGACACGTCACCCTCAATGAGCCTAGGAAATCTATCGATTCTTATAGTAATGGCAGACATAGAAAGAGCCAGTATTACCCTCCCCGTCTGGGGGCAAATAAGTACAATGGCAAATATTGGCTGAAGCAAAGGATTTCAACATTGACATATGACCTCTTATCTATGGACCTTTATACTGTTTGTAAGTTTAAATATTTGAAAGAAATCCAGTGTACACACCTATACTCTTGAAGGACATCTACAAAATAGCTTTTTCCACTTTAGACAGTCCAGAAAGGATTGCATATACGGTATGAAGCTACATTGTACATAGCTGAGGATTTAGATGAGTTGTTCTTTACATGTTGTAGGCTCCCCAGTTTCCTCCAAGAAATTAAAGACACTATTATGTTACTTGGACCTACTGTGCATACTCATAGCTGCAGTGAAGACATTAGACTGTAAACATCTTTGGAGAAGCAACTGATAAAAATGATTCTATATTCCCTGTATAAAAAAAAGATGTTACATGTACCGAATGCCTAGGACAGAAGGATTTGTATTTATGGCTTTGGTAGGGAAAGGAATAATGCAGCAGAGGGCAGACAGCACCAAAGGTGTACAACGTGGGCTTGCACATGAAAGCAGAATGAGAAATCATTTGTTGTTTATGAAGAATATTCCCCATCAACTTTTAGCAATTAATAATAAATGCATACAGGAAATGTTTCTTAGCCCTCTTGTGATGGAAATAAAGTAAATAAATATATAAATGTGTTAAAAAAAACCAACAATTTTATAAAATAATTAAAATTATTTCAAAAAATATTTAAAGCACCCCTGTCACCCTCTCACACACCCCATATAAAAAAAAGTTCAGCATAGGGCAAGCACTTGTATGCATCATCAGTTGCGGCACACGTGTGAGTGACAAAGGGCAATAATTCTAGGGCCATAATTCATGGTTAACTCTAAATGCTGATCTGTAAGGGCTTTTGAAGAGTCGCCTATGGAGAATTTTGGGTGCCATCATTTTTTAAGATTCCACAGCACAGTTTTAAGACTTGACATGTTTGGTATATATTTTCTCAATGCAACTCCACCTTTTATATTTTACCAAAAAACTTGGGTATAATATTGTGTTTGCGCTAAATTCCATTTAAGTGTTTTCTTTTTCCTAAAAATATTCTCTTAATTAAAAGCTGCTCAAATATCAGGCTATATAAAACAGTGCAACTACCACCATTTTATTTGACAGGGTCTTTGCTTTCAGAAAATGTATACTTTTGGTGGTGTTTACAGCGATTTCTAGCAAAAATGCAGATTTTAACGTGCAAAATATGAACAATTGCCCTGGTAAACAAGTGGTTAAAGAGCAAATGAATAAAGGCTTCTTAATTTCATATTCTACGTATCAGGCACAAAGCCAAAAAGCCCTACAAATATGGATAGACAATATTGTCATGTGAGACATCAACTGAAGAAGTTCCAAACTCGAGGAGCTTGCTATGTGCAGGGGCGGACTGACCATTCGAGCACTCGGGCACTGCCCGAGGGCCCGGGGTCAGTAGGGGGCCCCATGAGATGCCCCTGGTACCTTTATTATAGGCATATTTGGGTGTGCTTTGAGTGTGGGCAAGGACACAGGGGCCCCATGATCCCTTATTGCCCGGGGGCCCCATGATCCCCTATTGCCCAGGGGCCCCATGAGTTGTCAGTCTGCCCCTGGCTATGTGTTAGATGATTTCTTTTCTGAGGATATGTTTCACTATGTCATAGTCTTACAGAGGAAAGTAACTGCCATAAGAGGACAGACAGCAGATCTAGTTAAATTCAACAGAATTAACCACTTGCCCTCCAGAGGATTTACACCCCCCAAATGACCAGGCCTCTTTTTGCTATTCAGCTCTGCACTATTTCAATTGATAATTGCGCGGTCATGCAATGCTGTACCCAACTAAATTTACTTACTTTTTTTCACACAAATAGAGCTTTCTTTTGGTGGTATTTGATCACCTGTGCACTTTTTATTTTTCGCGCTATAAACAAAAAAAAACCCAAAATTTTGAAGAAAAACAATATTTTTACTTTCTGCTATAAAAAGTATATAGTAAGCTCAAAGTTAATCACAAATTTAGGCCAAAATGTATTCTGCTACATGTTTTTGGTAAAAAAATCCCAATAAGTGTATATTGATTGCTTTGTGTGAAAGTTATAGCGTCTACAAACTATGGTATAGATACTGCAATTTACGCCATTTTTTGCTATACAGCGCTGCACTAGTTTAATTGACAATTGTGCGGTCATGCAATATGGTACATAAATGAATTGTATGTCCTTTTTTCACACAAATAGAGCTTTCTTTTGTTGGCATTTGATCACCTGTGTGCTTTTTATTTTTGGCATTATAAAAAAATTTAAAAAAATTTGGAAAAAACGATATTTTCTCATTTCTGTTATAACAAATATCCCAAAAACTCACATTTTGTCATAAATTTAGGCCAAAATGTATTCTGCTACATGTTTTTGGTTAAAAAATCCCAATCCGTGTGTATTGATTGCTTTGTGTGAAAGTTATAGCATCTACAAACAATGGTATAAATAATGGAATTTACACAGCTTTTACTTTCTGACTGCCCAGAAAGTACAAACACCCCCAAAATGACCCATTTTCGGAAAGTAGACACCCTAAGCTATTTGCTGAGAGGCATATTGAGTCCATGGAAGTTTTTTGTTTCCACAAGTTTTTGGAAAATGACTGTGACGGTCGCGGCGTCAGACCCCCAGCCCTTGTCACCAACTTGTCACCGAAGGACTAGCCAATCTAAAACCGCACTGTCACGTGCATAACAATGCCACGCTCAGCTGCACCCTGCACAAAGATTTTCCAGCTAATAGACCACAATCTATGTACCTGCAGAGCAATTGTTACTGGGTCAGGTTGATTACGCAATTAACCCTTCACACTGCCACCACCGCCTTTTTGTAGGGGAAACTCGCCAATATTAGCCAATAACACTATGATGTTTGAATAATCGTCTGTATACCACTGTCACCGCAGGCAGAGGTATATAGAGGTTTAAAAACACACAGTAGCGCTCTTCAGTGACCGGGATTCTTAGTTTGCATTAAAGAGCTTTAGAAACAGTTCAATACTTCTCAGAAAATAAGATTTATTACTAAAAAGGTCAAAATTGTGCAATAAAAGTATTTACAGAAAAAGATGTAGCCAATATATATATATATGAATACAGAGAGCAATACCACAACAGAGAGATAACAGAAAGAAGTTTAGAGAGGTAGAATACTTGCCGTCAGCCTTGGTTTAAGCAGATCAAGTTTCAGAGCAAAAGGGTACCATCTCCCAAGTTGGTTCCTGATGTTAAAAGGGGAGAATTCTTCAACTTACTGCTCCAAGCATAACAGCCTTTTTCTAGGAACTCAGCAGGGTGTCTCCTTAAAGCAGAGAACCAATTGCCTCATTTGGGGAGGGGTGTTTTTAGGCGGGGAACTCCGGCTATGACCAAATCCCTCGCAAGTTATACCATGGTCAATAACCTTCCCTAGGTACATGCAGAATCATCTGCTAAACATCTAGATATCAAACATGCCATATCTTACTATTTCAGCTAGAACTATATGGCTTTCTGCTCTCCTGTAGACTTCAACTAGGGGTGTAAGATATCAGGCGACTCACATTAACCTCCCTAGCGGTCTGATTATGTCCATATTTCTGTGCTCAAAGCGGTACATTTTTTTGCATGGAAATATGTATTTTTTTTATTGTAGGCCTGTAATTTTTAGGAATAACTCACTGAAATCTGTCCAAACAAGAGTCTAGTAAACATCCCGGGTATGATAAAATTTGACCAATACCAAATTAAAAAAGAAAAAAGCGCCACTTACAAAAAACACCAAAGTGTCAGCAGCATAACCCACCCAAAATAAATTTTGGCCACAATAATCCAAATTAAAAGGTATGCGCTAATAACAAACTTATACAAAGGTGTATATCATCATCCAAAAAACATTAGTGTTTTAAATAAATTATAGTGTCCAAACATAAATTAGTGTCCAAAAAAATATATATATCTTCAGTGACTTGGGCGCTTTAGGTAAAAAGATCACATAGTGGCTGTAGGTAAACAGAAAGGTCAAACACACCATTATTGCATATTTTACAGGAAAACTGCTTTGTATTTTTATACAAAATGAGATTTCAGGAGTCACCTACTGGCTCAGTTCACCTTTTTAAAAATATAATAAATGCACATTATAAATGCACATTTTTCTGCAGGTAAAAAAATGTGCATTTACTACCGTATTTTTCGATCTGTAAGACACACTTTTTTCCCCCAAAAAATGGGGGGAAATGTCTGTGCGTCTTATGGAGTGAATATGGGGCGGCTGGCCTGGTATTCCCGCAGTTGGCACGTTGGAATATCAGGCTGGCTGCTCGGCCCTACTGTGCAGAAGAACCAGCTCCTCGGTCCTACCTGTTCCTCGGTCCAGCGGTGTCCTACTTTTACCGGCCGTCTTCTCTCCTCGGCGCTGGCATCTTCAGTGTGGGCACCCGGCTGTGACAGCTTGCACGAGAAATGCTGCGCTTTGTGAATGGCCACCTGTAGTCTTCTGGGACCTGTCGTGTGTCCCACAAGACTACAGGGAGGACAACTCCACGGAAGTGGAAGCGGGTACCTGTCAAGTTTGGGCACCTGCCTCCCCCACTCCCCAAACACTTGCAGTCTGTGGTCATCTACTGTACTATGTTCGCAGTCTGTGGTCATCTCCTGTACTGTGTCTGCAGTCTCTGGTCATCTCCTGTACTGTGTCCGCAGTCTCTGGTCATCTCCTGTACTATGTCCGCAGTCTCTGGTCATCTCCTGTACTCTGTCCGCAGTCTCTGGTCATCCCCTGTACTGTCCGCAGTCTCTGGTCATCTCCTGTACTATGTCCGCAGTCTCTGGTCATCTCTTGTACTATGTCCGCAGTCTGTGGTCATCAACTGTAGTATGTCTGCAGTCTCTGGTCATCTCCTGTACTATGTCTGCAGTCTCTGGTCATCCTTTTACACTGATAGGAAGAATCAATGAACTACCACAGCACTCAACAGGGCCGTGGTGGTTCATTGATAAGTACAAGCTGAAATCGCAAAGGCTGTCGGTAATTGTAGTTCATTTATTCACAGAACTCTGTGAATGAAGACTGTATGGGCGGAGCCCCACATGGCCGCTTTTCAAAAAGTGACTGCTGGTACGGGGAACTTCTTCCAGTACTGCTGTCACACCAGGTCTTTGGATCCCTGAGCGGCTACCCTAAAAATGGGTGGAACATGTAACATGTTCCTGAACGTGAACTTATCCTTTAAGGGTTTTTTTCTTTTTCACATGGTAATCCTGCCAATAACACACTTTCGGTCTGACGGTGTCTCCACTCTACCGGAGGAGCAGCAGGGACAACTCTGGACAATAGCATTGTCATTTAGGGGAGAGGGTAGTGTTAGATGTGCTAACAGTTTTAGATGAACCTGACTATCAAATTAAAGCCAAACTCCAGATAACACTTTTTAAGAAGTTACAGCATGAAAGAGGAGAGGTACCGGAAATTATTCTGTTAGTTGACGCTGAAAAGGCTTTTGAAATCAGAGGAGCTGGGTGGAAAAAAAGTCAGTCAATCAGCTACATTTTTTTTCAGGTATTCTGACAGCAGTGGGTGCTCGCTGTCAGAATACAATAGCCGCCACAGAGCAATTTGTGCATCCAAGCTGTTTAGCATGGATTGGGGAATCTATGGAAACCTTTATGTGTATGGCCAACTTAAAGGGCAGTTCAGCTTTGGTGGGAAAATAAATAGCAAATAACAAATATAATATAGAATATACAATTGCAACACAAGCTATATTGTAATTGAATTATATTAAAAATTACATTTCCTTTTAAATCTGCAGTGGTGTAATTTTTGGTAAATTCTAAATCAATATGGCAACCTGTAGGTCTTCTGTACAAAGCTGGTGTGCAGAATGCCTCCAGAAATGTAATTTCTTGCTTGTGTGATTGGCTAAATGATTTTCCCAGAAGTCTGCATAAAGTCAGATTTTAGGTATCCTCTGCAATAAAAATATAATTTTTAGTAAGATACTCTGAAAGGGATAATCACTTCTAAAGGGATGCAGACACTGCAACTTTCCTCATTAGAAGGAATCAAGACTTCCGGTCATGCGCCGTATGATCTAGAGGACGAATTTCAAGCCATGCGGGCCGGCGTTTCGCACTCTAAGCGTACGCAGCAATCCATTCTGGACAAACTTGACGACCTAGAAAACCGCTCGCGCAGGAACAATCTGCGCGTCGTAGACCTCCCAGAATCATACAACGCAGGTTCGCTGTCTGACATTTGTTCCACACGCATACCGTCACTTTGTCAGACTGAAAGGGCACACCGCCTTGGGGCGCTTTCAAACAATAGACGTACGCCACGCTCTGTAATAGTCAGATACCTTAACTACGCTGACCGCGTTGCTATCCTGAATTCATTTCGCAACTCACACTCTTTGCAAATAGAGGGCTACAAGTTTCTACTGTTTGCCGATTACTCTCAGGAAGACTCCCACAAACGCAAAGCGTTCCAGCAAATATGCGTTACACTATACCAAAAAGGGATCAAATTCACCCTCGCATACCCTGCTACACTCCGCTTCACGTTGTGTATAGGGGATGCTAAATACTTTATTCACCTAGAGGAAGCCCTCCAGTATCTGCAAACCACTCTACCGGATAGTGCGGGCCCTCTCAACTCACATCATGCCCCCCAAGGCCCAGGCCCAAGAGACCAGCGCAGCCCGCGAAAAGACCCACCTAAGAAGCTACGCGTTAACTTTAATTCACCAACAGCCCATGTCTTTCGGCAGGTCACATATCCAACCCCATCCATCTTCACAATGGCACTAGACAGGGTTGCCCATTATCTCCCTTACTGTTCAACCTGGCCCTGGAACCCCTAGCACGCTTTTTACTGTTCCGCTCTGACCTTCATGGAATTACGATAGGTCAACAAGAATTGCAAATCTTTTTGTTCACGGATGACATTTTAATTTTCACTTCAAATCCATCCCTTGACTTGCCATACATTCAAGAGGTCTTTTCAGATTTCCGCCTCTGTTCAGGCCTTCGCATACATTTTTCTAAGAGTGAAGCTCTGCCATTGTTCCAAGCCCGCCCCCCCCCGTGTGGTCTCAAAACTCGATATTTAAAATAGCAACTAACCACATCACATACCTAGGTATAAAGATAGGGAAACTAGCGTCATCTCTATACACGCTTAATCTCACACCCACGATTAACAAAATTATGGGGGAATTAGAGATGTGGAAGGACCTACCGCTCTCACTCTTGGGCAGATCACATCTGTTCAAGATGGTGAGCTTACCGAAACTTCTCTATCCACTCCAGACTACACCCCTACTCCTGAAACGCAGCGACATAACAAAGTTAAACCGAGCAATTTCCAAATTCCTCTGGAGGGGATAACGCCCACGCATAGTACTTGCCAAATTATTTCTTCCACATAGTGAGGGAGGTTCTGGCCTCTCAAACGTCCGTGTATATAATCTTTCTTGCCTGCTTCGTATCTGTTTGGACTGGCTGACCCACTCCTCCAAGTACTCCAACTATCTCATTGAGTCTGCTATAGCATCTTCGTAGCAGACTCTCATGGCCCTTCTACATTCTCATGGCCCTTCTACATTCAAATATTAATTTTCTCCCACCACACCTAAAACACAATTCGCTCATTTGCGACACTCTTATTACCAGGTGAGAAGTCAGACGCAAGTTGGGGGTCTCTCCGTGGCTCTCTCACTTTCTACCTATCCATCACAATCCCTCTTTTACTCCTCCACATTCTCATGCAGCCTATGAACTGTGGTTCCCACAAAATTTAGTTATGGTACAACATCTCTATGACACCTCTATAGGTTCCCCAAAGCCTCTTCATCATATCCTACTAACCTACAATTTACCCTATCATCATTTTGTTCTACAAGTAAGAAACTTCGTAGACTCTGTCGCACCACTCAAATCCACTAGGTTTTGTGCGACTATAATTGATGTTCTGGCAAACTCCAGCAACTCTAAAATTTCAAAAATATACAGACCCCTATGAAACACGTTTATGAAATGTTTATGAAACACAAAATCATAAATTATAATTTAATAAATAATCACAAAAAATAATAATATAATAATAATACATTTAATTCAATAATATAATCAAACCAAAAACACTGAAATTTGAAATATAGCGCCAAGTTCGCACATCACTGAGCAAAGTCGCAAAATCGTTTTCAGTGTCTGATGACGAATTTCCCCACGAATCATTATCACTCAATTCTGCAAGTAGTTCTAATTTACTATCGCTGTTCTCTAGCTGGTCTAAAACCGATTTTAAACTAAAGGGACGCTTTTTGGACGCCATGGACGTTTCACAGTTTCCAGGCAGAAAGAACAGTCAAAATGTAGGCAGGGCGCAGGACAAAGCAGTAGGGACAAAATATATGTGAAATGCATTGAAACAGCAATGTTTTACTATATAATAATCATTTTTTTAAAAATGACATTTTTTAAAAATTTCAAATTTGCCGCCGGTTCCGGCGCCCGTACGTCCCAACGGCACAGGGACCGGAACACGGAAGCCGGATGCCGGCAGGGCACAGGGCAAAGCACTCGGGACAAAATGTATCTGAAATGCTTTGATACAGTAATGTTTTACTATGTGATTTTAGTGTATTTAGTGAATGTCACTTTTTGTCATTTTCAAATTTCCCGCCAGTTCCGTCCCCCGTACGTCCCGACATCGCAGGGAACGGAACCCAGATGACAGATGCCGGCATCCGCCGGATTACATTTCCGGGGACACTGCAGGAGGGACATCGTGGGAGAGCAGGACAAGGTAAGTGAAGAACAGATGCCGGATCGCGCTGCATGGTAAGCCCGAGTGTAGATCGGGGTTACCGCTTTTGGTACTGAAACTTTACCCCGAGCTACACTCGGGAATACCATCAGGGAGGCTACACTGAGCTATCCGAATATATGCTTGGCTTGATTGTAATTATTTCTTAGCTTAAAATATGAAATTATATGGAAAAGTGGGTTTTAAATGTGATGTCTGTTTTACGGCTATCTCGGAATGTCTTTTGAAGTCCAGTGACTGAGGGGGTTTATGGCTTTACGATTAGCTCACAGACATACTAGGCCCAGGCTAACTGGGGTTTATAACCATTAAGCAACCCCGCTGTGCCTGATGCTTGTGATCTCTTCATACACACAGACCACATTCCTGAGGGAGGGGGATTGGAGGGAGATAGAATGGTACAAGATTTGGGATCTTTAGCAAGATGGATGACCACGTCCATCTCTGTACATACAATTGCTACAGGAACCACTTGTCTAGGAATTCCCTGTCTAAGAGAAAATGCTTTTTCACTTTATCAGGAAAAAGCCAAAATTGCTTTGAAAGTTCTCAAGCCTCATATTATATTCAAGTACAGAGGATATAGGGAATGGATTTTCAGTATGTAGAACAAGCTCTAAAAGATGCAATATCTGGCAAAACAGATTGGTACTCTGAGTCAGGCCCAGACTTTTTTTTACCAATTTATTTATTTACAATATTATTTTTGTATTATTTTCTTACTATTTTTTAGGAGCCCATTGGGGGGATTTGGTGATCTATCAGGAATCTAAACAAATTCCTGACCAAGAGCTGGAAGAATTACTGTCCTCTATGCATCAAGCCCATGTGGTCCTTCCAAAGCAAAGACACCGGACATTGTACCTCTTATAGATCCATTTCCCTCCTTAGCAATGATCTAAAAATTATCACCAAGGTCCTGGCATCCAGAATGATGAAGGTTCTTCCCTCCCTGCTTGACAATTGCAAATCTACAGATATACTGTAAATCTGCGTAGAGTACTTACTCCCCTCCAACTTCTGGCACCTTGCTCCTGCAAACAGAGTACTGGCAGCATTGGACATTGAAAAAGCTTTCGATTCTGTCCACTGGCAATATTTGGATATGGTCTTGGAAGCTTTTGGGTTTGGCCCTGTATTTAGAAAATGGTTTCAGTTGCTATATAAGATGCCTACGTCCCTAATTAGATTGGAGGGAGCACTCTCTTCTCCCTTCCCCATTCAACATGGCACGAGGCAGGGGTGCCCGCTATTCCCTTCCCTGTTTGCGCTGGCCATGGATCCATTGCATTCCTACCTTTTACCTCGTCTATCCAAGTGTTTGTTAGGACTTGGCATTTAACTATGCCTAGACACTCCTCAACTTCTGCCTTTTGTTCTCCCTATACACTGTTAGTGTATAATGCTACCTTTTCAGAATTTGAGTCACTTCCTGATCCCTCCATTTGGACTTTGAAAGATATTAAATATGACCTTCCAAACTCCCACTTTTTCAGGTTTCTGCAACTCCGCTATGCGTTCCATTCCCAATTCAGAGCATAACTGATTAATTTACTAGCTGATGATCTGGAAACTCTCCTATGTGACTCCTCCCTAAAAAAAAACACTATTGGTAATCTAAAAGGCATTGTTGCCTTCTATTCATTTAGGTCTCAACCCCTTGCATTTGAAATGGAGGGTGGCAATTGCAGAACTAGATGGAGAAGACTGGAAGGATATTTGGGACTATCCCCTTTCCCAACTAGTGGCAACAAGAGACAAGTTAGTACAGTTTAAAATATTACATACAGTATGGTCTACTTAACCCCATCTAAGTTGCTCAGAATATACCCTGGTGTACCCCCTACTTGCTGGTGCTGTGGAAACACCACAGCAATTTTTTTTCACATATTTTGGCATTGTCAGCTTATCTATACCTTCTGGTCAGAGGTTCTAGGTTTTATCCATTCCCTGACCACTATTAAAATTCCCCAAACAGTGGATGTGTGCTTTTTGGGTTTAGTCAACTAGAGAGAATAGGACATTGCTTGGTCTACTGCTTTTTTAAGCCAGGAAAGCCATAGTTTTGAAGTGGAGGGCTGACCAGTCCCCCTCATTGAATCTCTGGAAGGCATGCATTGATTCAGTTGTATCACTTTATAAACTAACCTACACATTCTGGGGATGCCCGAAAAAATATAAAATATGGGATTTCTGGCTCGAGTTATCCTCTATGGTTGATGTTGACTCTACATAAAGAGAAAGTAGGACACCATAAGAACCTAGAGAAAGGTGGGGTGGGGGTAGAAGAATGTTTCCTTTTATAAACCATATACACTTTTATGTTGGAATTGATGTTCTGTATTTTGATAACCACTTGAGATCTTTCAGTAATTAATAGGCTGTAATTGTTTGAGGGGTCCTTATGATCTCCTACAACTGTCTTGGTCTCTGATCACCCCTGAACACTACTTAGGTAGTATGACCTTGTTATTGAGGATGTTGAGTGCTCTGTTGTTTTGTTTTTTATGGGTTTTCTTTGTTTTCTGTTCAGAACTGTATTACTGTGAGCCAGGGTATGCCCAGAGGCTCTGTTTTGTAACCTTTTTTGCAAACACCTAATAAAAAGAATGTCCAAATAACCTCTGACATCTCACCTTTGAGACAGAAAAAGAAGATGAAGGACATGGCCTTCAGTTTCCATCTCTGCAGCCTCAGCAGCACAGAATTAATGGACAGGAGTACCTCTGTACAGAGCTCCCTGTTCCTTCACAAACTGAAGTATAGTAAACACAGTTTACCATGCCTCAGTTATGAATGGACAAAGTCAGTGATCGGTACCAATCACTAATTATCCATTCAGACAAGGAAGGGGACTTTAAATGACATATTCACAGGCCCCTTTCCCGCCCTCAATTCTGACAGAGTACCCTCAACAGCCGGTGGGATAAGGGAAGGGGGAACCCATCAGTGTTGTGAGGGAGTTTAAAACACAGGGCTAGGAAGGAGCACAGGGGGACCAGGATGGAGGAAAGGGGCCTGGGGCAGCAAGAAGGTGGACAGGAGGGGGAGCAGTGAGCAGTATACAGTATGTGGGGGAGCAGTGAGCAGTATGCCATGAGCAGTATACAGTATGTGGAGGGAGCAGTGAGCAGTATACAGTGGAGGGGAGCAGTATAAGGAGGGGGGGAGTAGGAAGTATACAGTGTGTGAGGGGAGCAGTGAGCAGTATATAGTGGGGGGGGGGAGCAGTGAGCAGCATACCGTGGGGGGAGCAGTTAGTATACAGTGGGGTGAGCAGTATATGGGGTGGGGGGAGCAGTGAGCAGTATACAGTGGGGGAGGAGCAGTGAGCAGTAGACTGTAGGAGAGCAGTGAGCAGTATCCAGTGTGGAGGAGCAGTATACAGTGGGGGAGAAGTGAGCAGTATACAGTGGGAGGGATCAGTGAGCAGTATACAGTGGGGGAGCAGTGTACAGTATACTGTGTGGGGAGCAGTGAGCAGTATATTGCGTGGGGAGCAGTATACAGTAGGGGGGGAGCAGTGAGCAATATACTGTGTGGGGAGCAGTGACCAGTATCCAGTGTGGGGGAGCAGTATACAGTGGGGGAGCAGTGAGCAGTATAAAGTGAGGGGGATCAGTGAGCAGTATATAATGGGGGAGCAATGAGCAGTATCCAGTGTGGGGGGAGCAGTATGAAGTGTGGGGGCAGTGAGCACTATACAGAGTGGGGGGAGCAGTATACAATGAGGGGCAGCAGTGAGCAATATACTGCATGGGGAGCAGTGAGCAGTAAAACAGTAGGGGGGAGCAGTGAGCAATATACTGTGTGGGGAGCAGTATACAGTGGGGCGGAACACTATACAATGGGAGTCAGTGAGCAGTATATGGGGTAGTGGAGATCAGTGAGCAGTATACAGTGGGGGGGGGGGAGCAGTGAGTAATATACTGTGTGAGGAGCAGTGAGCAGTATACAGTGTGGGGGGAACAGTATACAATGAGAGGCAGTGAGCAGTATATGGGGTAGGGGGGATCAGTGAGCAGTATACAGCAAGGGAAGCAGTGAGCAGTATATAGTGGGGGGGGGGGACAGTGAGCAGTATATGAGATGGGGAGAGCAGTATACAATGAGAGGCAGTGAGCAGTATATGGGGTAGGGGGGTTCAGTGAGCAGTATACAGTAGGGGAAGCAGTGAGCAGTATATAGTGGGGGGGGACAGTAAGCAGTATATGAGATGGGGAGAGCAGTATACAATGAGAGGCAGTGATCAGTATATGGGGTAGGGGGGTTCAGTGAGCAGTATACAGTAGGGGAAGCAGTGAGCAGTATATAATGGTGGGGGGGGCAGTGAGCAGTATATGAGATGGGGGTAGCAGTATACAATGGGGGGAGCAGTGAGCAGTGAGCAGTATACTGTGGGGGGGAGAAGTGAGCAGTATAATGTGGGGGGGAGAAGTGAGCAGTATACTGTGGGGGAGCAGTATACAGTGGGGGGCAGTGAGCTGTATATGGGGTAGGGGTAGCAGTGATCAGTATATAGTGGGGGGGGGGAATAGTGATCAGTATACAGGGTGGGGGGAGGAGGGCGAAGTGTACAGGGGTGGGGGGACAGTGAGTAGTATACAGTGGGGGTGGATCAGTGAGCACTATACAGTGGGGGCAGTGAGAGGTATACAGGGTTGGGGGAGCAGTGAACAGTATACAGTGGGAGGAGCAGTGAGCAGTTTGCAGTGGGGGTGGCAGTGAGTAATATACAGTGGGGGGAATAGAGAGAAGTATACTGTGGGGGTAGCAATTAGCATTATACTGTGGGGGGAGCAGTGATCATTATACCATGGGGTGGAGCAGTGAGCAGTATACAGTGGAGGAGGAGCGGTATACAGTGGGTGGAAGCAGTGAGCATTATACT
This sequence comes from Staurois parvus, assembly GCF_062004578.1. Lineage (NCBI taxonomy): Eukaryota > Metazoa > Chordata > Amphibia > Anura > Ranidae > Staurois > Staurois parvus. Next base: position 10,733,872 of record NW_028318321.1, read on the forward strand.
GTGGGGGAGCAGTGAGTATACAATGGGGGGAAACAGTATACAGTTGGGGGGGGGGGGGGTGCAGTGAAATAAGAAGCCTGGAATATGCAGTCCAGGTCTCAGAGTTAGGCAATGGAGCCATATATGCTATTAATGTGAATGCTCCTCTAGAAATAGATCTAAAATACAGTTCCTTCTAAGGAGACTGATGACCAGCTCCCCAAAACAGTAGTGGAGTATGGAACAGGGGAGCCAATCACTAAGAGATAAATACTGCATTCATTTTTTAGTTAAAGTAACTCATGTGGTATTTATCTCAAAAGTAGTCAACGCACTAAAAAACTTGGGTTATTTACCGAATGTGTTACTTATTAATGTTTTGCAATATTTAGCACTTAAATTTTGTGTTATTTTTGGCGGGTCTTTTTGCCAAATTTTTTGCAGGCTAACACTGCACCATAAGTCACACAGCAATATTGTGAAACTATGAAAACATTCTAGTGTGCTTTCATTCACAAAACAATCTCCCTAGGATGAAATGTTACAATTTTCTTACATTCCTGAGCTCAGGGGAGAACATTTTCACACTGATAATGCATCGTATACAAAATACCTTTTCATATTCTACAAACATATACACCCTATCCCACAGTCTCATACTGCTAATATAATGTCCATCATAAAGTCCCACATACAAAAAGTCCAAAAATTAAAATAATAGATACAAAAATAAAAATAAAAAATATGCAAATAATAGTCATCGCTCTCCAATCTTCCAACTGTGAAAATGTCCAAATCTTCCCTTCAATCCAAAAAGCACCTCAAAAAAAATATACTAGATATAGTGCATTATCTTTTTATAAAAATAAATATACGTGATAACTTGCAACCACACTGGTGACATAAATAAACATCACATATGAGAAGTGAGAAAACAACACACCACTTGACTAGTGGTCCTGTGAAAAAACCACTGCAATGCGTGACACTCTACAAATACACAATTTGTGATCAGTGACAAAATTGTGCCAAAATAGGTGCCACTCTGCATATAGGATAATATACAATTACCCTCTTTTACTTTCAAAGCATACTGGAAATCCTTTGTACCACATACAGTTGCCTTCACTGGGCGTATGCTTTCCTTTATATGAGTAGATAATGGAATCACTTCCTCATACTGTGCTGTTCCCCTCATATTTGTTATTTAACTGTGCATTGTATCACCAATTCTTATTTCACCATGTTTGTTTCTATGTCTTGATCTGTTGCTGCCATCTGCTGGCCAGAATTTGCATGCTGCATGCCCCTGTTATAGCTAGTAAGTGTTTTCTCTGCTGGGTGTGGTTTTAGGCAAGCCTTGGTTCTGGTCACTTCCTGCAGCCATTTTTATGTGCTTTATAGCTGTGTGACAGGACATTCAATACCCTGGGCTTGTGAAGGCATCAGTTTTTGACCAGCAGTTAGCCTCAGGAAAGATATTACAGGACAGCATGAATACTTCTACTACCTTACAGTATTGTATCACTGTTTGTCGCTGTATTTGGACCAAATAAACCCACGCTGATTTCATTCCTGTGTATACGTTTGGATCCATCTAACCTGAGCATCTGCCGATCCGGTCTGCTCCACTGCTTGGATACGAAGGTAGGAAGTTACACAGCAATTATCAGATATACCTTCATTCGCCTTCATGTGGGGACAGAACACATACAATAACGGGCATCGGGATCCCCGTTCCTCACAGGACAAATAGGAGCAGACTCAGTGGAATAGTATATAATGGTATACAGAATTTATTTCACAGCTTACATAGTAACAATACCGTCCATCCTCGCTGATCTCCGTTCTGTGCTGAGACCTTCTCAAAATGGCCGCTCTGCTCCTTCCGGCCTAGCGTCTGAAGTCACGACCCTAATCACGACCCTTATTAATGCATCGTATACTTTTCGCTTTCTGGCCAGTGTAGAGTTCCTCTAATTGTTATTTAGCGCATTTCTAAAAAAAACGCCAGCAAACACCAGGTGTTAAATAACACATTTTTACCCTAATGAACTATTGTGCAGCTCCCTCTTCTGCCCAACAATTTTTCCTCCGTGCCACAGAAATCACCAGTGCAATAAACTAAATGAATAGTTGCAACTTGAAAAATAATTTAAAACTATATAAACTACTTCCTTCTATATATCAAAATAGATAAATAACAAATGTGTGTGTTTTTTAATGAATTGACTTTAATGATTTCTCTCATGTTTTTTGAGGTATTTATCTCATATTTAAACAAATGTGCGGTATTTTATTTATTTATTTATTACAGGTACCAAAAGGCCTATAATACTTACAAGGCTATGTAGTACAGTAGTTACTGGTGAGGATCATGGTGGCCAGATGTAAGCAAATCACTGAAGCTAGGCAGTTGAGTAAAATTGGGTATACATGGACCAAAAATCATTTGGTTGAGCTGGAACCACTGGAATTTCAGTCCATGTGTGCCGCAGACTGTTCAACAAAAGCTGGTTTAACAACCAGCTTCTGTTGAACTGTCCTGTGTTTTCTTACTATTGTGATCTCCTGTTACTGACATGGCTCGTTCCTGGACTTATCTTCTCTGCCTGTCTCCTGACCTGAACCCAGCTTGGCTAATGGATCTTCTCGCTTGCTCTCCTGTGTATGACCTTAGTTTGGCTAACAGATCTACTTGCTTGTAAATAAAAGTGCAGCGCTAGAAAAATAACAAAAAATCAAAAATCAACGCACATAAAGTCAATAAAAATAAGTCCACAAAAAAGGGGGGGAGGGGGGGGGAGGGAGGGAAAAGGCCCTAGGCCGAAAAAAGTCTCAAAAAAGAAGGACGACTTCAAATGCCCATACACACTGATCAGAGGTGTATGCACTGTGGTAGAGATGGAGTTGAAGATGTAGTCAGGGAACAGAGGTAGATGTAATCCCCTGGATCAGTGAAGATCCCCAGATCAAGGAAGCACACGTTCCACAAGACAGCAAGGAAGCAGTCACAGCTCCACCAAAGAATACCACCACTCCTTCACTTCATATCAGCGGCATCTAGGAGGAGATACTCCTCCTGCTCAGTGATCACTCGATGGCTTCCAGCTGATGTACAGAGTGAGGAGACTTCCTAATAGGAGAACTAGGAGCCCAGGTACTGTATACAGACCCTCAGCTCACACAACTCGTGCTTCCTCTCGAGAGAGGAAGCACGAGTGTTTGGGTCCATGTGATGTGTGTGCACTCTCTGTAGAGGGATATTGGGGGGTGTATAGGACTTGTGTGTGAGCTGAGGGTCTGTATACAGTACCTGGGCTCCTAGTTCTCCTATTAGGAAGTCTCCTCACTCTGTACATCAGCTGGAAGCCATCGAGTGATCACTGAGCAGGAGGAGTATCTCCTCCTAGATGCCGCTGATATGAAGTGAAGGAGTGGTGGTATTCTTTGGTGGAGATGTGACTGCTTCCTTGCTGTCTTGTGGAACGTGTGCTTCCTTGATCTGGGGATCTTCACTGATCCAGGGGATTACATCTACCTCTGTTCCCTGACTACATCTTCAACTCCATCTCTACCACAGTGCATACACCTCTGATCAGTGTGTATGGGCATTTGAAGTCGTCCTTCTTTTTTGAGACTTTTTTCGGCCTAGGGCCTTTTCCCTCCCTCCCCCCCCCTCCCCCCCTTTTTTGTGGACTTATTTTTATTGACTTTATGTGCGTTGATTTTTGATTTTTTGTTATTTTTCTAGCGCTGCACTTTTATTTACATTTATGTGAGGAACTTTTTTGGTTGTCCTATGTGTTTCAGCTGCTCGTCCTTTAAAGCGCTCACTCATTTTCATTGATTTATAGATCTACTTGCTTGCTCTCCTGTGTATGACCCCAGCTATCCATCTGACTATAAAGAACCAGCAAACACAAATGCTCCTGCACTTGGGGATGGACTCAATGCAGGCTACAACCACATAAGGAATGTCCTGGAACATGCACACCTTGCTGCCCTCAAATGGACCGGGGAAATCCAAATATACTGAATGAGGAAAGAAAAAACAGAGGGCGCACAGGCCTAGTGCATTACCATAAAAAATGTTTAATAAAAAATATAAAGTATGTGTTGTACTCACAAACGACAATATAGTCAAGGCACATCATAAAGAACAGCTGGGTCAACACCGCGCTGAGTAACAGTCCGCAATAGGGAGTATAGACATTCAAAAGGCTGTAGCGTTTCGAGGACTTGCCTCTTCCTCAGAGCCTTTTTTCTTTCCATCCATCTGACTATGCCTGCTCTAACCTCCACCTGTCACCTGACCCTGGCTCCGAACCGGCTACTCTTCTGTCCTCTGCTAATCTGAAGACCTACTATCTCTCACAGATGTGAGATGGGGAAACAGCTCTCATTGTTTGAACACTGTGTGGAAGTAAATTAATGTTTTGACTGACATTCTGCAGTTTAGCCACAAGATGTCACTGTTTTTCTAACACAGCCTCAGACTGCATAGATATTTGTATATTCATGAAGAGGTGGGGTTTTGCACACGGAGTTGGAGAGAACAGGAAAGAGAGAGAGAAGCCATGTTTTGGAGCATGGTGAATGGGGGGCCGTGTGAGCTGAGAATCTGATGACATCCAGGTGTGGGGCCGTCCCTCAGTGGCCAGAGCTTCAGCTAAGTGAAGCTGATGAGATTGCTGCCAGGAAGCTGATGAGATTGCTGCCAGGAATGCTGATGAGATTGCTGCCAGGAATGCTGCTGAGATTGCTGCCAGGAAGCTGATGAGATTTCTGCCAGGAATGCTGATAAGATTGCTGCCAGGGAGGCTGATGAGAGCAGAGGAACTAAACAACATATACGGCAAGATGCTTGTTGGAGAGACATTTGTTTTGTTCAGAGTCACCAGCGGATGAAAAGCAGACCCGGGTCGGTAAGATCGTGCATGCACCTCATTTCAGTGTTGGCGCCTTGAGACTGAGTCCAGGCCTATAGTTAGTTAGTTAGGGTCTCTGTTTATGTCAGGCCACAAGTGTTGTTACTGATTATTGGAAGAACTCCACAACTTAAAGTGACATTTCACATTGAAGAGCTGATAAAATCCTACAAACTCCAGCCAGACTGGTGTTTTGCTCAGAAGGAATACTCAGGCACATGCTACAGGACCAGTTATGGGAGAGGGAATACTGTAGATTTGTGTAAGATTGTAAGCTGTTGTGCTGCACCACAGGCTAGCCCATACCATACACCCATACACTGATTCCTGCTCTTTTAGGGTAATAACAGGTAAGGTGTGGCAGCTTAGTTGTGCCCGCCAGTAGGTAAATTACTTCACTTTCTACCTTCATCCATCAGAAGGCGCCGTGCTGTGCAGCACAAGGGTCTCAGCCTTTGGGCTGGGTGTATGTAAATTTATTGTATGTTCTCAGCATTTGTGGTTGTGTTTATTTGCCACATCTAAGTAAAATTCTGTTGTGGCAAAAGCTGGTGTTGGGGTTGCTTTCCTCTTTCGTGACTTCACTGTATCCTGGGGAGCCCACCCCGATACACGGCTTACACAGGCACCACCTGTCTGCAGACATTGCTTCAGTACATCAACTGTGCTCCTGGGTGTACCTCTGACAAGCATCCTCAGTCAGATCATCTCTACAAGCACTCCTTCAGGTGACCCATGCTGCTTTGGGCCTGACTCCTTCTATCTCATCTTCAGGGGAGCCTGGAACTTGGCTTCAAGGGAAGCCCTCTCTCAATTGGCCTCCAGCACCAGGTGTGCAATACCAATGCTGCCACAAATGCCAAATCTGATTTGGAGTTTTGAGAGACTGGATGACATGGACAGGTATAGAATGTATAGAGCAGTGATGGCGAACCCGTGGCACGCGTGCCACAGCCGGCACGCCGAGCCTTATCTGTGGGCACGCCAGGAGAATACCGTATTTTTCGCTCCATAAGACGCACTTTTTTTCCCCCAAAAAAGGGGGGAAAATGTCAGTGCGTCTTATGGAGCGAATATAGAGCGGCCGGTCCGGTATTTCCACCGCCGCCGTGTCAGAATACCAGGCCGGCCGCTCAGCTCTGCAGTGGGACCGTACCTGTCCCTCTATCCAGCGGCGCGCTGTCTTCCCGGCTTCTGTAGTGTGCGTGACAGCCGGGTCCCAAGTGTGCATGTGCAAGAAGCAGTGCTCTTTGTGAATGGTAAGGCGGTACCTGGGACACATGACAGATCCCAGAAGCCGCCGGACCAATCACAAAGCGCAGCGCTTCTCGCGCATGCGCACTGGGCATCCGGCTGTCCGACGAGCGCCCACACTACAGAAGCCGGGAAGACAGCGCGCGGCTGGATAAAGGAACAGGTAAGATAAAAAAAAAACTCTGCGGAAGTAAGAGCGGGTACCTGTCAAATTCAGGTACCCGCTCCCCCTCCCTCCCCAAAGGTCAGCAGTCATCTGTACTGTCCGCAGTCTTTGGTCATCCCTGTGCTGTCCGCAGTCTCTGGTCATCCCTGTGCTTTCCGCAGTCTCTGGTCATCTTCTGTACTGTCCGCAGTCTCTGGTCATCCCTTGTACTGTGTCCGCAGTCTCTGGTCATCCCTGTACTGTGTCTGCAGTCTCTGGTCATCTCCTGTACTGTGTCCGCAGTCTCTGGTCATCCCCTGTACTGTCCGCAGTCTCTGGTCATCCCTGTACTGTGTCCGCAGTCTCTGGTCATCCCTGTACTGTCCGCAGTCTCTGGTCATCTCCTGTACTGTTCGCAGTCTCTGGTCATCTCCTGTACTATGTCCGCAGTCTCTGGTCATCTCCTGTACTGTGTCCGCAGTCTCTGGTCATCCCTGTACTGTCCGCAGTCTCTGGTCATCCCTGTACTGTGTCCGCAGTCTCTGGTCATCCCTGTACTGTCCGCAGTCTCTGGTCATCTCCTGTACTGTTCGCAGTCTCTGGTCATCTCCTGTACTGTGTCCGCAGTCTCTGGTCATCTCCTGTACTGTCTGCAGTCTCTGGTCATCTCCTGTACTGTTCGCAGTCTCTGGTCATCTCCTGTACTGTGTTCGCAGTCTCTGGTCATCTCCTGTACTGTCCGCAGTCTCTGGTCATCTCCTGTACTGTGTCCGCAGTCTCTGGTCATCTCCTGTATAATTGAAAGCTCTGTTATTGTGTTTTTCTTTTAAGACAAAAGCTGTTAATTAGTTTGCACTACTGTACGAGTTGTTTTTTCTAAACCAAAAGCTCGATATTCAGGTTTCATTGCAGTGTTGGCACTTTGAAAGAAATAAGTTGGTTTTGGGTTGCAGTTTGGGCACTCGGGCTCAAAAAGGTTCGCCATCACTGGTATAGAGTATGTGAAGAGAATAGAAGAAAATAGTTAAAAAAAAAAAGTGTAGAATTTCCTTCAGCAGAGCTTAGGGAAATACATCCAAACTCCTAGGACACTAGCAAAAACTGAATCATGAAGGCTGGAGATGAGGGCTCAGCATGTGTATGGCTACATGCTAGCTTGTGCCTCTGCACATATGTGCTCTGATCCACCATTTCATGTGCAGGTATGCCTTTACTAACAGGCAGGAAGCCCAAAGTTGATAAGAAAATTACTGTTTACCACTGAGAGTAAATATCAATATCCCAGTTCATCTGCAAATTTGAGCGCTATGAGCGTTTCTGCACCAGACCTTGTTTCAAGAAAGGCGCATTCTGTGCACATTTCCTACACTACATTCTAATGCACATGCGATCTGCATGTGGGTGACAATGTAATGCTGATTGCATCCCAAACACAGATCACAAACACAATGCGTTTGCAGGCACCAAATTGTATGGTACCACTGTACCATGCAGTTTGATGCAATGCATGTACTACTTTTTACATGTTCCGATGCGATTTGCAGCCCATTCAAATTAATGTGTTGCAAGACTGCACTGGAACATGAGGGTTTGTACCCACACATTCCAGTGCGATTTCAGTGTGAACCGGCCCTAAGGCTGGCCATACATTATACCATTTTCTTGAAATTTTAGGTTTAGATTTACCAAAAACCATATAACAGGAGGTCAAACCTAACAAGACTTTCAATTGTATCCAAGTAGGCAGGATCTTTCACTACATAGTTGAATGTAAATCTAAAGGAAATTGGACAGAAAATTGTATAGTGTATGGCCAGCCTAAGGACCCATTCATGCTATTGTATGTGCGGTTACCTGTGTTTTTCCTTATGGATAAATACAGGTAACTGCAATGACAGACACAAACATAGTTTTCTGGTGTGTCATGTTCAAACCAGAATGCAGTTTATTACATTGTGTTTTAGAGTTGTGTTATATTATGTAACATGTTTGCACAATATCACACTGGTCTGCATGGTTCAATAGGTCAATGCACAGCAAGCACTTACTGATAAGCAGTGTCACTTTCTACATGTCACATAAAGCCAAGTAAAAAAAGAAAGGGAAGTATGTGATGCGATAAAATTTGCATCTCACCGGGTACTGCTGCAGGGCTCTGCAGCCCAACATGCGGTGCAGGCAGCAGCGTTTTGGGCTGCAGGGCAGTGTGAACGGGCCCTAAAACATAGCCTTTTATGTGTATTTCACATGATCCTAGGCTACATTCACACTGGTGCAAATTGTAGTGGCAGGAACTTTGCATTTACATTTGTGGATAGGAGCGGCTAGATGCAGCTGCCAGCTCCATTTTCCATAATGACAACCAGCGATTACTGGAGGTGATTGTTGCTGGACACACAAAGTGTGTCCAGTAGTGATCACTACAAGTAATTGTTGGCTGTATGGAGAGTTGTGAATAGCTGCGGGTGCCGCTTACTTGTTATTATAATGAATGGAGCCAGAGTCTGTAGCTAGCTGCTCTCATTTGCACATATAAACACAAAATTCCTGTCACTACAATTCGCACTGGCCACAATTGCTGGTGTGAATGCAGCCTTATAATGTGATTTGTTTTTGGTTTGTTAGGCCTTTAACCTCCCTAGCGGTATGATTATTTCAGATTTTTTGTGCTGAAAGCGGTACCATTATTTTGCATGGAAATATGTAGTTTTTTTATTGTAGGCTGTAATATTTAGGAATAACTCACTGAAATCTGTCCGAACAAGAGTTTATTAAACATCCCGGGTATGATAAAATTTGAAACACAAAATCATAAATTATAATTTAATAAATAATCATAAAAAATAATAATATAATAATAATACATTTAATTCAATAATATAATCAAACCAAAAACACTGAAATTTGAAATATAGCGCCAAGTTCGCACATCGCTGAGCAAAGTCGCAAAATTGTTTTCAGTGTCTGATGACGAATTTCCCCACGAATCATCACTCAATTCTGCAAGTGGTTCTGATTTAGTATCGGTGTTCTCTAGCTGGTCTAAAACCGCTTTTGACCTAAAGGGACACTTTTTGGACGCCATGGACTTTTCTAAGTTTCCAGGCAGAAAGAACAATCAAAATGCAGACAGGGGACAGGACAAAGCACTAGGGACAAAATGTATGTGAAATAGGTTGAAACAGCAATGTTTTACTATGTAAAATCGTTTTGAAAAAAATGACATTTTTTAAAAATTTTCAAATTTCCCGCCGCTGGCGGTGCCCGTACGTCACAGGGACCGGAACACAGGAGCCAGATGCCGGCATCAGCCGGAGGAGATGGCCGGGGATGCTGCAGGGGACACATCGTGGGAGCGAAGGACAAGGTAAGTGCTGCAGGGACTCCCTATGCAGCGCCGCATGGTAAGCCCGAGTGTAGCTCGGGGTTACCGCTTTTGGTACAGACATTTTACCCCAAACTACACTCGGGAATACCGTTAGGGAGGTTAAACAGATCCAGCTAAAACATTAAACTGGAACTACACTGTATCTAAGCACCACAAAACAGAAACACCATTTAATTCATTTTTAATATTCATAGCAAACTCTCCCATCCATCCATGTCTCCATGCTTTATTCTGCTGAAAAATCCCTTTGAAAAACACCTTCTAGCATTTCCATCTAGAGTAAGGGTAGGTGATTCATATAGCATTTACTTCCTAGAATCAGTCTGCCCATAGCTCAGGCATTTAGGCAGGAGGGTGTGCTTAACTGAGAACCCTCGCTTCCCCTCTTGTAGGTTCCTGGGATGCATGACATTATTTGACTAGGAGTGGAAAGTAGGAAGTAACTGAAGAAATGTAAAAAAGTTTAAAACAACTAAACATGATATACTTTTTTTATCAATGTACTAGAAACATACAAATTAAAAATAGGGAATCTTGATTGAGAAAGTGAAGTTCCGCTTTAAAGGGGTAGCCCCTTACCAAACTTGCACCGTTTATTAATATTATTATTATTATACAGGATTTAAATAGCGCCAACAGTTTGCTCAGCGCTTTACAATATAACGGGAGACAATACAGCAACAATACAGTTCAATACAAGAGGGATAGGAAGGCCTGATCCTTGGAGCTTACAATCTAGGAGGGAACGTTTACTAGATATTCCCATTGGCTCCAGCCCATGCTATCACTAGCACACGAGCAGTGTGCTCTGCATTCAGGGCACAATGAGTGTGCTTTGAATTCAGAGAGTGCCATGCTGCGATAGTGACTCATGTGCAAATGAGAGAGAGTAATGCCATAACGGCCCAGCAATTCAGACAGCCAGAAAGTGTGAACCCGAAAGAAAGGCTGTGTGAAGATAGAAGCATTGGAGCGATAACAGCTCAGCACTGGAGGGCTCTGTTAGACAGGTAAGCCAGTCGGAATGTGCTAGCATGCAGTACATACTAGCACATTATAGCACAAGCCTGCAGAGGGGCCATGAAAAAGGCTTGTGCAGTTTACTATGGCTTTAATAGTAATCTCTTAAAACAACATCTGCAATTTTGGTTCACTTTTCTAGTTTTACTGCCAATCTCACTTTGGACTGGACTGAGTTGGGAAAGATATTGACAGTGTAGGCTTGGTAGAGGTCATTGGTCTGCAGATTGGAGAACTCTAAAATATAGCTTTTAGTGGTTGTTTCACATGTTCCCTATTATGTAATTCATTTTTGGTGGTGTGGTCCAAGACTCAGACCCGGCTGCAACATCAATTGTAATCTCTAAAACTGACTGCTGCAATCTGGCTTCTCTTTCCTAATCTTACTGCCAACTGGACTTTTGCCTTGTCCAAGTTGAGAAAGATATTGACAGTGTGAGCTGTGGAGAGGTCACTGATCTCCGTATCACTGATTGCATTTCTCTTCCAATATGTTCTTAAAGTGGAGTTCCATCCAAAAGTAGAAGCTCTGCTTATCCGCCTCCCCCCCCCCCTCCGCTGTCACATTTGGCATCTTTGGGGGGGAGAAGGTACCTGGTATTAACAGGTTACCCGCTGCCATTTTCAGCTCAGTTCCCCCTACAGCCTTATGGGACATTTCACAGGTCCCAGAGGACTGTGGCCCATTCACAAAGCACAATTCACACATGTGCCACTGGAATCTGACTGTGAGGCCGCAAGGCTTAGTCAAGCTTAGTCAACTGCTCTTAGTCAAGATAGCGGTGCAATCAGCCAATTGAAGAATCAGCTCAGAGTGAGGACACCACTGGATACCTGGACAGGTAAGTGTCTTAATATTAAAAGTCAGCAGCTACAGTATTTGTAGCTGCTGACGTTTACTTTTTGGGAGAGGGGGAGGCCAGAACTCCTCTTTAACCAAAGGAGAAAGATTCAGCAGAAGTAACTTATCGGAAATGCCATTGCTTGGTATATAGGAGTTGTCAACACTATATAACAGCTTATTGCTGCCTTTTTGCTTGGGCTACTAGGTTTATTCAATCAAATATATATGTAGAAGAGTTTTGCTTTAGCTAATCTTGACTTACTCTTCATTTTTGATATACATTTGCAAGAAAAAGTATGTGAAGCCCTTGGGATTACGTGGAGTTTTGCATGAATTGGGCATAAAATGTGCTCTGAACGTCATCTAAGTCACAACAATAGAAGAACACAGTCTGCTGAACATAATACTACACAAACATTAGATGTTGCCATGGTTTAATTGCACATAACATGTAAACATTCACAGTGCAGGGAGGAAAAAGTATGTGAGACAATAGCTTAATGACTTCTCCAAGAGCTAATTGGAGCCAGGAGTGAGCCAACCTTGACTCCAATCAGTGTGATGATATTGGATGTGTTGCTGGCAGCTGTCCTGCCCTTAAAAAACACACACCTGTTTTGGGTTTACTGGTTTCAAGAAGCACTGTCTCATGTGAACCATGCCTCGCAGAAAAGAGCTCTCAGAAGACCTACGATCAAGAATTGTTGACTTGCATGAAGCTGGAAAGGGTTACAAAAGTATCTCCAAAAGCCTTGATGTTCATGTGTCCACGGTAAGACAGACTGTCTACAAATGGAGAAAGTTTAGCACTGTTGCTACTCTCCCTAGGCGTGGTCGTCCTGTAAAAATGACTGCAAGAGCATAGCGCAGAATGCTGCATGAGGTAAAGAAGAATCCCAGAGTGTCAGCTAAAGACCTACAGAAATCTCTGGCACATGCTAACATTTTTGTTGACACATCTACAATTTTCACCTTTCAGTGCTGTAACACTTTGAATGACAATTCCGCGGTCATGCAACATATTACCAAAATTAATTTTTTTAAATGCCACCAAAATTCCTTTGGTGGTATTTACTCACTACTGGGTTTTTAATTTTTTGCTAAACAAACGAAAAAAGACCACACATTTTGAAAAAATATTTTTTTTCTTAATTTCTCTTTACCTGTTTGCAAAATGTTATATTTTTTTCCTGCACTGATGTGCGCTGATGAGGCTGCACTGATGGGTACTGATGAGGTGGCACTGATTAGGCTGCACTGATGGGCACTCACGAGGAGGCACTGATGAGGCTGAACTGATATGAACAACTGATGGGCACTGATATTCTGCAGTGATGGGTACTGATGAGGTGGCACTGATGGGCACTCACGAGGAGGCACTGATGAGGCTGAACTGATATGAACCACTGATGGGCACTGATAGGTGGCACTGAAGGTCACTGATAGACTGCACTGACTGGTGGCACTGATGGACACTGACTGGCAGCACTGATGGACATTGTTGGGGCTCCACTGGTGTCCTCTGATGTGTGAATACAGTTGCTGGTTACCAGCTCTCCTCACACTGTGACAGTGTGAAGAGAGTGCAGCCAATTACTGGCAACCATATTTGTATGTAATCAACTCTTTTCAAGGAAGTAGGCCTTAGATATCATATAAATACATAACTACACTGTAACTGCTGCTTTAAACATTATGGTTCAAACCTGGGTTGTGAACCTGATAAGAACCTTTTTAAGTAGCTAAAACAAGCAAGCTAAGAATGTTTTATAAAATTCTATGTATAAGCAAAAAAAAAATGGATATGAAATCAATATTAAAAATTGACAAATCAATCCATCAAATGGCCTACAACATCGCGCCACACGGATGTGAAAACCATCAAATTTCAAATTATAAATTATAATTGGAGCTGCTATTTTAAACAAAATTGAACAGTGTGTGAATAAATGGGAATACCATAAACAGCACTCTCAACCCTCAAATAAAATCAAAATAAAATTAAATCAAAATAACAAATATATATAAATTATATATACAATATATATATATATATATATATATATATATATACATAAAAGAAATAAGAAACAATTTGCCACCATATAAATAAAATGCTAAAACAAGCAAGCTAAGAATGTTTTATGACATGACCATTTGGAAACATATGTCATAGCTTGCCCTGCACCTTGTTTATTGTCTAGTTATAATGTGACATGCCATACTTGTTCAATTATTCCAAATTAGATATGGTGACATGCTGCTAGCATCTAACAATGTTGAATAACCACATTTGTGCCTCCTACACAGTATAAATAACCGTTACAAAATAGCAACTGTTGGCCAGTCCTCCCCAGGACTGGCCCATGCATGTGCATGATGTGAATAAACACTTCTTTTGTCCACTGTAAGAGTGTGGTCCGACTGAAATTCCAGGACAGTTTGGTGGAGAATGCTTGGACACTTATATCACTGGCAATGGGGGGATCCCTATTGTGGTCTAGCTGTTAAGAATGTGGCTCTGGACAAATTTTAAAAGTTGGGGCAGTTTTTTAGGTCTTTAAAGGGGTAAGAATTTATAGAGGGATCGTTTTTTTTTTTCAGGTAACCTGTCAGATAACACAGGCTGGAAGAAGGCTTGCAGTGCTGTGTGCAAAACTGACAAGCAGGTGGAAGGAGGAGGTTTCTTCCAGTGTTCAGTGCCTCCCAAGAGCTTAAAGTAAGTCTGTGGACATATTGTCACAGAAAATATGAATCTTAAGATTTTGCCTGTGTAGCATCATAAATCATTTGGATGTGTATGGGAGATTCACTTAGTGGGAATTTTAGATCTAAAATTGTGGAATGCCCTTTGTGCAATGTTATCATGATAATTTGCATGAATCCCTTGGCGCCGGCTGCACGCAAATGTGCGGCCTCCCGGCGGCTGGGCCTAGATGCAGAGCGGCCGCACATTTGCATTCGATATACAAAATCCATTTGTGCTGAGAGCGCGCGCCCTGAGCGCTCCCAGCACACATGTCCGATACTGACGGAAAGGTCCCGATTTCCTCCTTTGATCGGGCCTTTCCGATCATGTGACCGCCGTGACCTCGTGTTACGGCGGTCACATGACCCTTAGCCCTGCCCCATCCCGCCTCCCGGGGTTGAAACCCCTCTTCTCGCCGGGAGGATCTGGCGTGAAGGGGTTAATGAGTATGAGGTGTTGAACTATTGAGCTTGAGCCTCATGTACAGCCTCCTTACAGACCAGACCCCTACTAGGTGGTTAATTGTATTTTAAGTGAATAAAAATGTTGCACTGCTCAAAATCAAAACAATATGTGAAAATAAACAGTAAATTAATCTAAAAACAAACACTCCAATTGTGACTGATCCACAAAAATAATAATAGAAAAAAGTTCTTCAAAAGTCCCAGCAAAAGTAGAGCATCTTCCTACTGGTGACTGGACCCAGAATCCCAATGCTGTAAATCCTCAATATACATGAATCTCCACAGTGAACATAGAGATCCAGGTGTACCCTCACCTTCTCACATGGACCTGTATATGAACCCAGGTCAGGCAGGCATCTCCCCTTTAGGCAATGGTGTATTTTGGTTTTGTGCTGCCCTAGGCAAGACTAAAATCGGGCACCCCACCCGCATCTAAATTTGTCCCACCCTTTCATCTGCAAATCCCACCCCTTCCTATTTAGGCTCCACCTCTTCCTATTAGAGCTCCACCCACTGACACCATGATGGGGCACTATTCCTCCCACTGACACCAATGATGGGGCACTATTCCTCCCACTGACACCAATGATGGGGCACTATTCATCCCACAGACACCAATGATGGGGCACTATTCCTCCCCCTGATACCAATGATGGGGCACTATTCCTCCCACTGACACCAATGATGGGGCACTATTCATCCCACAGACACCAATGATGGGGCACTATTCCTCCCCCTGATACCAATGATGGAGCACGATTCCTCCCACTGACACCAATGATGGGGCACTATTCCTCCCACTGACACCAATGATGGTGCCCCATCATTAGTGTCAGTGTGTGAGGTATAGTGCCCCATCATTGGTGTCAATGGGAGGAATCGTGCTCCATCATTGGTGTCAGGGGGAGGAATAGTGCCCCATCATTGCTATCAGTGGGAGGAAGTGCCCCATCATTGGTGTCAGTGGGAGGAATCGTGCCCTATCATTGGTGTCAGTGGGTGGAATCATGCCCCATCATTGGTGTCAGGGGGAGGAATAGTGCCCCATCATTGCTATCAGTGGGAAGAAGTGCCCCATCATTGGTGTCAGTGGGAGGAAGTGCCCCATCATTGGTATCAGTGATAGGAATAGTGTCCCATAATTAGTGTCAGTGGGAGGAATAGTGCCCCATCATTGGTGTCAGTGGGAGGAATAGTGCCCCATCATTGGTGTCAGTGGGAGGCCCGGAGGCATAGTGCCTCATCATTGGTGTCAGTGGAATAGTGCCCCATCATTGGTGTAAGTGGGAGGAAAAGTGCCCCCTCATTGGTGTCAGTGACACCAATGATGGGACACTATTCCTCCCACACTGACACCAATTATACTTAGGATAGGATAGGTGAGGGGCAGTGGGACAGGATGAGTGCAGAGGCACAGGTGGGGGGCAGCGTGACAGGGGGCATGGGACAGTATCGGGGCAGCTGGACAGGAGGAGCGCAGAGGGACAGGTAGGGGGCAGCGTGAAGGGGGGGCATGGGACAGCATCAAGGCAGTGGGACAGGAGAAGCGCAGAAGGACAGGTAAGGGGCAGTGGGACAGGAGGAGCGCAGAAGAATAGGTGAGGGGCAGTGGGACAGGAGGAGCGCAGAGGGACAGATGGGGGGCAGCGTGATGGGGGGCATGGGACAGGATCGGGGCAGCAGGACAGGAGGAGCACAAAGGGATAGGTGAGGGGCAGTGGGACAGGTGAGGGGCAGTGGGACAGGAGAAGGAGCACAGAGGGACAGGAGGAGCACAGAAGGATAGGTGAGGGGCAGTGGGACAGGTGAGGGGCAGTGGGACAGGAGGAACGCAGAAGGATAGGTGGGGGACAGTGGGACAGGTGAGGAGCAGTGGGACAGGAGGAGCGCAGAATGATAGGTGGGGGGCAGTGGGACAGGTGTAGGGCAGTGGGACAGGACGAGCACAGTGGGACAGATGAGGGGCAGTGGAACAGGAGGAGCGCAGAAGGATAGGTGGGGGGCAGTGGGACAGGTGAGGGACAGGAGGAGCGCAGTGGGACAGGTGAGGGGCAGTGGGACAGGAGAAGCTCAGTGGAACAGGAGGAGCGCAGTGGGACAGGTGAGGGGCGCAGAGGGACAGATGGGGGGCAGCGTGACAGGGGCATGGGACAGGATCAGGGCAGCGGGACAGAAGTAGCGCCGTGGGACAGCTGAGGGGCAGTGGGACAGGAGGAGCGCAGTGGGACAGGTGAGGGGCAGTGGGACAGGAGGAGCACAGTGGGACAGGAGAAGGAGCACAGAGGGACAGGAGGAGCGCAGAATGATAGGTGGGGGGCAGTGGGACAGGTGAGGGGCAGTGGGACAGGAGGAGCACAGTGGGACAGATGAGGGGCAGTGGAACAGGAGGAGCGCAGAAGGATAGGTGGGGGGCAGTGGGACAGGTGAGGGACAGGAGGAGCGCAGTGGGACAGGTGAGGGGCAGTGGGACAGGAGGAGCGCAGAGGGACAGATGGGGGGCAGCGTGACAGGGGCATGGGACAGGATCAGGGCAGCGGGACAGAAGTAGCGCAGTGGGACAGCTGAGGGGCAGTGGGACAGGAGGAGCGCAGTGGGACAGGTGAGGGGCAGTGGGACAGGAGGAGCACAGTGGGACAGGAGAAGGAGCACAGAGGGACAGGAGGAGCGCAGAATGATAGGTGGGGGGCAGTGGGACAGGTGAGGGGCAGTGGGACAGGAGGAGCACAGTGGGACAGATGAGGGGCAGTGGAACAGGAGGAGGGCAAAAGGATAGGTGGGGGGCAGTGGGACAGGTGAGGGACAGGAGGAGCGCAGTGGGACAGGTGAGGGGCAGTGGGACAGGAGAAGCTCAGTGGAACAGGAGGAGCGCAGTGGGACAGGTGAGGGGCAGTGGGACAGGAGGAGCACAGAGGGACAGATGGGGGGCAGTGTGACAGGGGTATAGGACAGGATCAGGGCAGCGGGACAGAAGTAGCGCAGTGGGACAGGTGAGGAGCAGTGGGACAGGTGAGGGGCAGTGGGACAGGAGGAGCGCAGTGGGACAGGAGGAGCGCAGTGGGACAGGAGAAGGAGCACAGAGGGACAGGAGGAGCGCAGAATGATAGGTAGAGGGCAGTGGGACAGGTGAGGGGCAGTGGGACAGGAGGAGCTCAGTGGGACAGGAGAAGGAGCACAGAGGGACAGGAGGAGCGCAGAATGATAGGTGGGGGGCAGTGGGACAGGTGAGGGGCAGTGGGACAGGAGGAGCACAGTGGGACAGATGAGGGGCAGTGGAACAGGAGGAGTGCAGAAGGATAGGTGGGAGGCAGTGGGACAGGTGAGGGACAGGAGGAGCGCAGTGGGACAGGTGAGGGGCAGTGGGCAGGAGAAGCGCAGTGGAACAGGAGGAGCGCAGTGGGACAGGTGAGGGGCAGTGGGACAAGAGGAGCGCAGAGGGACAGATGGGGGGCAGCGTGACAGCGTTTTTATTTTTTTGCTAAATAAAATAAAAAATCCTGAAACGTTTGAAAAAAGATGCACTTGTCTTAGTTTGTTATAAAATGTTGCAAATAAATAATATTTCTTCATAAATTTAGGTCAAAATGTATTCTGCTACATTTCTCTGGGCAAGTGATCAGGGTTTTTTTCAACACATTATGACTGCTAATACTAATGTATTTCATTGATATTTGCAATCATTGTTATTGAATGAAACTGATTCATTCAGTCTTTTGTTGTGATTAGCTGTGATTGGGCAAAGCTGATCACATGATACAGATGGGCTGTGATTGGCCCTGTCTGCATCATGTGACTGCCTTGACCAGTCACAGCTAACAACATAATTGTATACAATGAATGACATGGCAGGAAGCCATCCTTTGTATACAATTGACATGTGATCTGTTGTGATTGGTCACAGCGGTCACATGACACTGGTAACAGGCCAGTGTAGTGATATGTCATCGACTGTGTCCCATGGATAGCGCCGCTGCATGGACCCGCGACCAGGTGAGTGGCTCATTTTGACAGGACGTCATATGACGCCCAGTCACAATGGCGAGTGTCCCGCCCGGCCTTCAATCTGCTATAGGCCAAGTGGGAACGTGTTACGTAGGGGTACTTGTTATATCAATGGGATACAGCAATTTGTAATGTCTGAACTTCATTGTGCCAAATCTCAGAGCTCCAACCTTCAGCTTCAGGCTGCAGAGAACTCTGAGATGAGGGGGGGGAGGGGTGTCATTGTTTTTTAAATGGCTATATGTGACTGTTTACTAGGCCCCCAGACTGTAAAAATATCTCAGAGTGTCTCCTCTGCTATAAACTGAGTTGACAAGCTGAGATTTGTAGTCCTGAAAAAAAAAGGGAAAAGACGTGCCGAGTTCCAAAGTTTGGAGTAGTGTAATAGAATAATGGTGTGAAGGACTAAGAAAAAATTATACAGTAATATAAAATGCTATGACATTTATTGCTTTTACAGGAGAACATAGAATTTACAATGAGGCCCTAAGATCTTAGATGTTGGAAAATGCTGATTAGATAATGGAGACCAAGTAATTAGTCTGAAAAGAAATATTAAAATCTACTATACTACCTTGTCCCCGAATCCTCTTTCAAGCAGCCTGTGTATTATCCCTGTCCTTAATTTAGGCCAATTCTATGCTTAACCACTTCCATACAGGGCACTTTTACCCCTTCCTGCCCAGGCCAATTTTCAGATTCCAGATAAAGCAAAACCTCCATATGAACTTCTAAAGAATAATGAGGAAAACAGTTTTGGTCCTTGGACAGAAGTTCAACAAAAGGCCTTAGAAACTTCCTCTGTATTTATTTCACCTGAAGAAGATCAAAAATGTGGAATGATTGAAACGCATTGGGATAATTTCCTCTTCCCTCTTGAGTGGTTTCTTACTTTGTGAAGAAAGCTCTCTTGTAAAAATTGTCAGAGCGAAATTTCATTTTAAGATTATGTATGTCTTACAAGTATATGTATGTAATAAAGCTGTTATTTCTTCTATGAAAATATCTTCTTGGGTATATGTGTAATACCTCAATTGCTGAAATGAAGCCCCATTAGGAGTCTTCTTGTATAGGCCATGTACTGTAGATAAGCAGAGATTAATAGAGGCTCTTAAAGAGAAGTTTTTCTGGGAAAAAATGGAAGAAACTGTAGACAATGTGATTTAATCTTACCTTATTTGTGCTCAAGTAAACCCCAGACCAAAGGGGCAGAACCTCCTTTACAAAGTATTCCTCCAGCTGATGGTCCATGGTCCACATTACAACTTGAAGATATAGGACCACTGCCAACAGGAAAAAACAGATTCAGATATGCTCTCATAGTTGCTGATGTTTTTTCAAAATGGGTTGAAATTTTACCTGTACACACAGACAATGCACTGACAATTGCAAGAATGGTAATTAATCATGTTTTTCCAACTTGGGGGATTCCAATGAATGTCAGTTCAGATCGTGGATCTCAGTTTACAAGTAAAGTAATGCAGGCAATGTGTAAAATTTTTGGAATCCAGCAAAGATTTCATGTTCCATACCATGCGCAATCTGCAGGTATTGTGGAAAGAATGAACAGGACTATCAAATCCAGAATTGCTAAAATGTTACTAGAAAAAGGACATACAAGGGTAGATGCTGTACCTTTTTGTTCTGATGAGTATTAGAAGTACAACATCCTCATTTACACAATACAGTCCATTTGAACTGATGACAGGTAGAAAAATGCCACTTTGCACAAATACCGTATTTGCCGGCATATAAGACGACTGGGCGTATAAGACGACCCCCTACTTTTCCTGTTAAAATATAGGGTTTGGGCTATACTCGCTGTATAAGACTACCCCTCTTCCAACGCACACCAAAAATTAAAAAACATCAGATTTTATTTCAATATGGTATGGTATTCCAATGATGAGGCACTATTCCTCCCACTGACACCAATGATGGGGCACTATTCCTCCCATTGACACCAATGATGGTGCCCCATCATTAGTGTCAGTGTGTGAGGAATAGTGTCCCATCATTAGTGTCAGTGGGAGGAATAGTGCCCCATCATTGGTGTCAGAGCAACAAATCGTGCTCCATCATTGGTGTCAGTGGCAGGAATAGCACCCCATCATTGGTGTCCGTGGGAGGAATAGCGCCCCATCATTAGTGTCAGTGTGTGAGGAATAGTGTCCCATCATTAGTGTCAGTGGGAGGAATAGTGCCCCATCATTGGTGTCAGAGCAACAAATCATGCTCCATCATTGGTGTCAGTGGCAGGAATAGCACCCCATCATTGGTGTCCGTGAGAGGAATAGCGCCCCATCATTGGTGTCAGTGGGAGGAATCGTGCCCCATCATTGGTGTCAGAGCAAAGAATCGTGCCCCATCATTGGTGTCAGTGGGAGGAATAGCACCCCATCATTGGTGTCAGTGGGAAGAATCGTGCCCCATCATTGGTGTCAGTGGGAGGAATAGCGCCACATCATTGCCGTCAGTGGGAGGAATAGTGCCCCATCATTGGTGTCAGTGGAAGGAATAGTACCCCATCATTGGTGTCAGTGGGAGGAATAGCGCCCCATCATTTGTGTCAGTGGGAGTAATAGCGCACCATCATTGGTGTCAGTGGGAGTAATCGTGCCCCATCATTGGTGTCAGTGGGAGGAATAGCGCCACATCATTGGTGTCAGTGGGAGGAATAGTGCCCCATCATTGGTGTCAGTGGAAAGAATAGCACCCCATCATTGGTGTCAGTGGGAGGAATAGCGCCCCATCATTTGTGTCAGTGGGAGTAATAGCGCACCATCATTGGTGTCAGTGGGAGTAATAGTGCCCCATCATTGGTGTCAGTGGGAGGAATAGTGTCCCAACATTGGTGTCAGTGGGAGGAATAGTGCCCCATCATTGGTGTCAGTGGGAGTAATAGTGCCCCATCATTGGTGTCAGTGGGGGGAGGAATAGTGCCCCATTGTTGGTGTCAGTGGGGGGAGGAATAGTGCCCCATCGTTGGTGTCAGTGGGAGGAATAGTGCCCCATCATTGGTGTCAGTGGGAGGAACAGTGCCCCATCATTGGTGTCAGTGGGAGGAATAATGCCCCATAATTAGTATCAGTGACACCAATGATGGGGCACTATTCCTCCCACTGACACCAATGACACTTGCTGACTCCTGTTCTAGTATGGTACTGCTGCAGCCAGCATATGTGGTTGCAGCAGCACCTCTGCACTGCACACTTACCCTCACTCGATTTTCGCGGGTCCGCTCGGCTCCGCCTCCTCGCCCGTGATTGGCCGCCTGTGTACCTTTCCTGAGCTACAGTTCTGGCGGCCAATCACCGGTGAGGAGGCGGAGCCGAGCGCCAGGAGTGAGGGAGTGGCCGGAGTGACTGAAGGAGCAGCGCTTCCTGGATGGATCGTCATGGGAGCCAGGTAAGAGACTGCAGCCCTCTGCCCACCCCTGTATTTGGTGTCCCTTCCGTCAGAAGGGGGGGGCGGAGGCAGCACCGCGCCGCCCCCCTAAAAAGTGCCCCCTGACGTGTACCGGCGTATAAGACGACCCCCGACTTTTGAGAAGATTTTCAAGGGTCAAAAAGTCGTCTTATACGCTGGAAAATACGGTAAACCTTTTTTGTCAGAAAGAAGAAATTGGAAAAAAACTAATGGTTACAGATGTTGCAAGATAATCTGAATATCATTTTGCACATGCAGCTTCTCATATGCAGAAAATGTTACTTCTACTCTCTTCACAATTTGAGAAAGGTGGACAAGTCATGATTAAAACCTTTAGGAAAAGCGGGCCATGGCACAGTAATTGGGTAGGTCCTTTTGAGATTTTGGACACACTAGATGTATTTTTCACAGAATTTTCACAGAATTGAGACCTCTCAATTCTGTGAAAAATGCATGGAGACAACAAAAAATATGTGTCCACACTGATTAATGCAAATTGTTTATGCCAAGGTAATGACACCGCATCTCTTTTTCAGAAATGGCATCTGATAATCAAACATGGAGGGACAACAAACTCCAAGAAGAAATAATAACATCAGAAAATTGGAAAGAAAGAACATTAAAGTGTCATCACAGGACTGCTTTTTTCCCTAATGACATGTTCATTAATTAAAAATTACATGATGTTTTACATGACGTTTTTCCAAGAACAAATCTGAGACCCTACATAAAAGAGACTTGCTTTTACCCAGGAACAAGAGAGATTTTCCAAGATACAGTGCATTGACACAGCCGCAGACCTTACTTGTATAGGCACTGAAGTTACTTGTTATATGGAACTGTATTTTTTCCATAATAACACTTTTGAAATACAAGCTAGAATAGAATCCAAAACAAAGTTTACAAAAATGCAAAGATCATATGTACATAATAATAGAACTGGTACATATGAATGCAGTTTAACATATATGGGATTCTGGTCCATAGTTTTAGAAGGTAATGAGTCTACAACAGGGACGGACTGATAACTCATGGGGCCCCCGGGCAATAGGGGATCATGGGGCCCCTGTGTCCTTGCCCAACCTCAAAAAAGCCTATGACAAAGGTACCAGGGGCATCTCATGGGGCCCCCTACTGACTCCGGGCCCTCGGGCAGTGTCGAGTTTCCAAATGGTCAGTCCGCCCCTGGTCTACAACTTGGACTGGTGATGTAACAAGAGAAAGAGTAGGTTCCTCTTCTCTAGGAGGATCCAAAACAGATATTTGGTTTTTGACCCAATATTATTTATAGTTTATGAATCCTGGACACTTAAAAATTGCAGAAGATGAAAAAGGAAATGTAATTACAGTATGGAATTTTCAAATAACAAGAGGTTTAGTTCCCGTTAAAGTGAGGGTGACTATTACAGTTGTGGATTTGATTATTCCAGGCATAAAGGTATCTCCACAAGCTCTTAAAATTACCGAAGGAAAGGATAATTTAACTTTGATATGCACTACACAAATATACTTACCATATTTTCCGGCGTATAAGACGACTTTTTACCCCTTGAAAATCTTCTCAAAAGTCGGGGGTTGTCTTATACGCCGGTATACGGCATGACACTTTTTAGGGGGGGGGGGCGGCGCGGTGCCGCCGCCGCTCCCCCCCTTCCAAGGGACACTAAGTACAGGGCTGGGCAGGGGCTGCTGTCTCTTACCTGGCTCCAGTCCCACGACGATCCGGTCCAGGAAGCGCGGCTGCTCCTTCATTCAGTTCGGCCACTGGATGTTCGCGCGGCTGATTGGCTCCGCTTCCTCACTGGTGATTGGCCGCCAGAACTGTAGCTCAGGAAAGGCACACAGGTGGCCAATCACCGGCGAGAAGGCGGAGCCGAACGGCACCGCGAAAATCGAGTGAAGGAGCGGCCGGTAAGTGTGCCGTCCAGAGGTGCTGCTGCAACCACATATGCTGGCTGCAGCAGCACCATACTGGAACAGGGGCCAGCAAGTGTCATTGGTAGGAATAGTGCCCCATCAATGGTGTCACTGATACCAATGATGTGGCACTATTCCTCCCACTGACACCAATGATGGCGCACTTTTCCTCCCCCCCACTGACACCGACGATGGGGCACTATTCCCCCCCCCACCGACACCAACGATGGGGCACTATTCCGCCCCCCCACTGACACCAATGATGGGGCATTATTCCACCCCCCACTGACACCAATGATGGGATACTATTCCTCCCACTAACACCAATGTTGGGACACTATTCCTCCCACTGACACCAATGATGGGGCACGATTCCTCCCACTGACACCAATGATGGGGCACAATTCCCGCCACTGATACCAATGATGGGGCACTATTCCTGCCACTGATACCAATGATGGGGCACTATTCCTCCCACTGACACCAATGATGGGGCACTATTCCTCCCACTGACACCAATGATGGGGAACGATTCCCCCCACTGACACTAATGATGGGGCACTATTCCTGCCGCTGATACCAATGATGGGACACGATTCCTGCCACTGATACCAATGATGGGGCACAATTCCTCCCACTGACACCAATGATGGGGCACGATTCCTCCCACTGACACCAATGATGGGGCACGATTCCTCCCACTGACACCAATGATGGGGCACTATTCCTCCCACTGACACCAATGATGGGGCACTATCCCTCCCACTGACTCCAATGATGGGGCACTATTCCTCCCACTGACACCAATGATTGGGCACTATTCCTCCTACTGACACCAATGATGGGGCACTATTCCTCCCACTAATACCAATGATGGGACACTATTCCTCCCACTGATACCAATGATGGGGCACTATTCCTCCTACTGACGCCAATGATGGGGCACTATTCCTCCCACTGACACCAATGATGGGACACTATTCCTCCCTCTGACACCAATGATGGGGCACGATTCTTCCCACTGGTGTACATTGGAAGAAGGGTAGTCTTATACGGCGAGTATAGCCTAAACACTACATTTGAACAGGAAAAGTAGGGGGTCGTCTTATACGCCCAGTCGTCTTTTACGCCGGAAAATACGGTACCTCAGAATTCTCTATTAACCTGGAAGAGAAATGGTTAATTTTTGGGTAGTCTTCTCTATAGTTCAACTAATATAATTTGTAAGGGTAATTTTGGAAATAGATACTGGACAAATAATAACTTTAGTTATCATCAAAGTAGTCCAAATCTTAATGACACAAGTACTATATATATGAGTGTTGCATAAAATTAGAAAATAATCCTATGAAATGTAATACTGTAAATGTTTTAGTTTTTTCTCCTGAGAAAACTAAGTGTGCCAATGGAAAATGTATTCCTGCCAGTACCTTTCAAATTAATCATTTCCGATCTAGACATCTCTTGAGAAAAAGACATTTTATGATTATACTTTGGAAATGTAACATTTCTGAATGGAAAGTTTCATCAAAGATCCCCAATGTCAAGAATATTTAGTTAATATGAAATTGGATAAGGATAAATGGTTTGGAACTAATATTAAAAATAATAACAGGAATAAACGAGGTATCATAGAAGGAATTCTTGGAGAAGTTGGTAGTTTTGGAAAAGGTTTTTAGAAAATATGATAATGAAGACAGCTACAGGTATAGGCCCACCTATAGTCCATTTACAAAATATCACTTTAAATTTAATGGACAGTGAGCAACATTCTCACATAGCCAGGACATGTCTAGAGATACAGCAGAGTATTCTACCAATTTTAAAATCATTTCTCAAGCATTGCAAAGTGGAATAACTCTTCTAGGTATTTTGCAAAGCTTACCTAATGAATATGTATTTGCAAAAAATCATGCAGATTTATGGGTAAATAAGGGGGTAGGTTGTAATTAAGATGAATGTTATAGTACCTCAAAGATTCCTATAGCTGGGAGCAGGGCATTTTTAAGCAGGAACATGGGGGAACACAGTTCCGGCACCTCCAACACTGAATATATGTCATGGCAAGGGGTGCTGGGCTGATGCTGGCTGCTGGGGGATCTATTGTTGCTGGATGGGGATCTATTTTTGCATGGGGATCTATTGTGACTGGGAAGGTCTGTTTTTGCTGGTGGGGAATCTATTGTTGATGGGAGGGATCTAGTATTGAGGGAGAGGTCTATTGATGCTGGCTGCTGGGAGATCTGTTGTTATTGCTGGGGTGGATGTATTGCTGCTAGGGTGGCATTTTGTTTCAGGGGGTCCATTGTTGCTGGGGAGGGTCTATTGTTGTGGGGGGTGTCTATTTTTTGGGGGGAGGGGGGGATCTGTTGTTGCTGACTGCAGGAGATTTATTTTACTGATTTTCTTGTTATCACTTAGCTCCACAAGGGGGAGTTCCTGCACCTGTTCTCTGAGAAGAAAAGCCCTAGCTGGGAGAGAGCAAATATTAGTTCCTATTACAGTCTTAGGACTGCCAGTTAGTGATACTCAATTATCATACTGCAATTTACAGATTTTGCTTTAGATACTAATAATTCTCAACCAGAACAACTAGATTTATCTTCTTGTTTACATTTCCAATCAAAAGTAATCTGTTTGCCTAAACAGGACAAAGGTATTTTTCATTCTTCCTATACAATATATCTTAAGTAGATGAGGTCCCATGGAAGGAATGGGCAGATATAATACAAAAGGATAAAGGTTTATTATTTACTTTGTCTAAAGAACTTCGGAAAGCAGAAATGATATTTAAGTATGAACAGGGCAATCTAATTGAGATACAATCTAATCTAATAAAGATGATTGGTCTGAGTTTTCAGGTCATTCATGGTGGTCAAAGTTTAAAAATACTGTATTAATGTGGGGAAAAAATTCAGCAACAGCAGCTGCTGGAAATGTATTATTACATCCACTAATTATTATATTTATTACTATAATTATATATTTTTTTTCAAATCTGTATTATGATTAGAATGAAACTATTTTATAAATTAAGAATGAAAAAAAGTGAAGAAATCATGTGTCAAGGTCCTACCTTTTCCCAGAGGTTATGTTACTCCATGTGATGGCATCCATCTTGGATTCCTGCTGAGCATGATGGGAATCTTTTATGTCTTCAGGTCTCTGAGGTCCATCCCCCAGAGGGGTGTGGCTGAGTACATATAAGCCTGGGATCTGCACATGCTCTTTGCACTTGTGTCTTGTGTCTTTGTCTTGCTACAGCTCTGTGTATACGCTCGTGACTCTTCTGGTATTCTGACTCGGCTTGTGACTTAGACCATTCTCTGTGTTTCCCTTTGATCTGACCTTCCGTTGCTGAACCCGGCCCGTGACCTGTGATTCTCTGTCTACTGTTCTGTACTGTTTTGTCCCGTTGTTGTTGACCCGGCTTGTCTGACTACGCTATTGTCATTCTCACCAGCTACACGCCATTGGCGGCGGCCATTACCGCAGCCGGGGTGTCTCGGGGGCCGCGACCTGGTTCCTGGCTGCGTCAAGTCCATCCCCACCATCAGGGGCCCTGGTGAAGGGCAGCCTGGGACTTAGACTCCGCGCCCTGAGGGACTTCGGTCTGTTGGTGGTGGTTGTCGTCAGCCAGTGCATTACCCTGCCACTAGGCCTACCTGTCCGTTCCACAGCCCTGCCCCGACATCATGTCAGGTATTTTTAGGCGGAGAATTACCTCTGGCTCAACTGACCCAGTTATGGAAAATGGTTCATCTGGAACAATGATTCAGAGCATGTAAAGGGGCCATGAATGGAGTATGAATGAATACATTTTATATAATAAATTATATTTGAGGGGAATTGAAGAATTATTAATTAATTTAGCTTATAACAGACGTCTGTGTTCTATAATAATTCTGATTCTCCAAAGTCTGTATCTTGAGACTCATCTTGAGCATAAGTCAGTTTAAAATGGATCGTATGAATGGGCTCTATAAGCAGGAGTTCAAGGGTGCCATAAATTCTGTAGAGAGGTCAGTAGGTAAATGGCTTCTCAGACTAAAATACACTGGAATGCAGTAATTAGTTAAACAAGAGATAAAATAAATATCTTTTGTTATGAGAATCTTTTGTAATCTATAATACAGTTAGTCAGTTATTTAATATAATTGGTTAACCAGTTGCCCTCCTGAGGATTTACCCCCCCTAGCTGACCAGGCCTTTTTTTGCTATTCGATGCTGCGCTATTTCAACTGGTAATTGTGCGGTCATGCAATGCTGTACCATAACGAAATTTATGTCCTTTTTTCACACAAATGGAGCTTTCTTTCGGTGGTATTTGATCACCTGTGCGCTTTTTATGATTTGCGCTATAAACAAAAAAAGACCAAAAAGTTTTTTTAAAAATGATATTTTTTTCATTCGGCTATAAAAAATATATAGTAAACTCAAAGTTAGTCATAAATTTAGGCGAAAACGTATTCTGCTACTTGTCTTTGATAAAAACAATCCCAATAAGTGTATATTAATTGCTTTTTGTGAAAGATATACCGTCTACAAACGCTATAACGCTGGAATTTACGCCATGTTTTGCTTTACAGTGCTGCGCTAGTTTAACTGACAATTGTGCGGTTATGCAATACTGTACATAAATGAAATGCATGTCCTTTTTTCACACAAATAGAGCTTTCTTTTGGTGGTTTTTGATCTCCTCTGGGGTTTGGGGGGGGGTTTGCACTGTAAACAAAAAAATAGAAAAATGACAATTTTGAAAAAAATTATATTTTTTCATTTCTGTCATAACAAATATCCAATAAACTCAAATTTTGTCATAAATTTAGGCCAAAATGTATTTTGCTATATGTCTTTGGTAAAAAAAATCACAATAGGTGTATATTAATTGGTTTGTGTGAAAGTCTGAAAGTTATAGCGTCTACAAACTATGGTATACATACTGGAATTTATGCCATTTTTCTTGCTATACAGCGCTGCGCTAGATTAACTGACAATTGTGCAGTCATGCAATACTGTACATACATTAAATTTATGTCCTTTTCTTCAAACAAATAGAGGTTTCTTTCAGTGATATTTGATCACCTTTTTATTTTTTGCGCTATAAACAAAATTAAAAAAAAAACAATATTTTCTAATTTCTGTCATAAAAAAAATCAAATTTCGTTATAAATTTTGGCCAAAATGTATTTTTCTACATTTCTTTAGTAAAAAAAAAATCCCAATCCCTGCATATTATTTGGTTTGTGTGAAGTTATAGCATCTACAAACTATGGTATAGATATTGGAATTTACACAGCTTTTACTTTCTGGCTCCCTATCACATTTCTTGAGGTGCTAAAATACCAGGACAGTACAAATACCCCCAAATGACCCCTTTTTGGAAAGTAGACACCCTAAGCTATCTGCTGAGAGGCATATTGAGTCCATGGAAGATTTATTTTTTCCCACAAGGTTTTGGAAAATGACAAAAACATTTTTTTTACACAGAGTTGTCACTTAAATTTTATATTGCTCACACATGCCATGGGTATATGTGGAATTACACCCCAAAATACATTTAACTACTTGTACCGGGAATGGGGATACCTCATGTGTGAGACTTTTTGGGAGCCTAGCCACATACAGGAACCTGAAATCCAATGTCCACTTTGAAAGACCACTTCCTCACTACGTATCACAGTTTCAGAAGCCCTGAAATGTCAGGATAGCACCAACCCCCCCCCCCCAAATAGACCCCTTTTTGGAAAGTAAACACCCTAAGGAATTTAAAAAGAGGCATGGTGAGTATTTTGCAAATCTCATTTTTTGTCACAAGCTTTTGAAATATAAAAAAAGAAAAAATATGGTTTTGTTTTCCTTTTTCATTTTCTAAAAATTTGTGGCAACAAACGAGATCTTTAACCATTTCAATACCGTGCAATTTTACACCTTCCTGCCCAGGCCAGTTTTCACGTTTCAGCGCTCTCACACTTTGAATGACAATTGCGCGGTCATACAACATTGTACCCAAATTAAAATTTTATCATTTTCTTCACACAACTAGAGCTTTCTTTTGGTGGTATTTAATCACCACTGGGGTTTTTATTTTTTGCTAAATTAACAAAAAAAGACCAAATATTTTGAAAAAAACCCACGTTTTTCTTTCTGTTATAAAAGTTTACAAATAAATAATTGTTCTTCATAAATTTAGGCCAAGATGTATTCTGCTACATGTCTTTGGTGAAAATAACCCAAATTAGGATGTATTATTTAGCTTGTAGGAAAGTTATAGAGTTCACAAACTATGGTATAGATCTGAAAATTGATCAATCCTGAAGTACTGACAGCCAATCTAATTTCTTGAGGTCCAATAATGTCAGAATAGTACAGATATCCCCAAATGACCCCTTTTTGCAGAGTAGACAGTCCAACGTACTTCATAAGAGGAATGGCGAGTTTTTTGAAGTTGTATTTTTTTTGTCATAGTTTTTCGGAAAATTAAAAAATTAAAAAAATAATTTTCACTATTTTTTTTTTTTACATACTGTCACCAGTGCAGTACAGCGTCATCATATAACTGGCATGGCGGTGAACAGGGACACTGACTGGTGACAGTATGAAAAAAAATATATATATATATTTTTATTTTTTTTGTATTTTTTTATTATTTTTAATTTTTTATTACATTTTTTTTATTTTTTTTAAGATTTCTTTTTCATATTTTACTATGACCAAAGTAGTACAATGTTACCATAGTAACATTGTAATACTTTGGGGAAGTGATCAGTATTTTTTTTTTTTTACACAATTTGCTTATAGCAAAGAATTACTTTGCTATAAGCAAGCATTTACCTGAATGACATCGATTCATTCAGGTTTTTTTTTTTTTTTGTGCTTAGCTGTGATTTGGCCACAGCTAATCACATGACATGTGCATGTGACCTGCTGTGACCATTCACAGCTAGGCACTAGTATACAATGGATGGCATGAATGAAGCCATCCATTGTATACAACTGTCATGTGACCTGCTGTGATTGGTCACTTGGGGAGTTTGGTGCTATCCTGGTATTTCAGGGCCTTCAAAACTGTGATAGGTAGTCAAGTAGTGTAATGAGGAAATAAAACCTTTTAAAAGCCTGAAGGTGCTTATTTGATTTTGGCGGCTAGACTGCCAAAAAGTCTCTGACGTGGTATTCCCATACTCGGGAGAAGTAGCAGAATGTATTTTGGGGGGTAATTCCACATATACCCATGGCTTGTGTGAGCAATAAATCATTTAAGAGACAATTTGAATTAGTTCACACTGGTTTTAAAAGCAGGTGTTTGAGGGGTGTTTTTAATGCTCCTCAAACGCCTACGCAAATTATATGGACAGCAAACAGTGCTAGTCGTACCTAGTGCGACTCATGGGAAAAAGAGCACCTGGCTGTCAGGGACTGCTTGAACTGCTACAAAAAAATTTACCTGCAAGTACTAATAGAGATCAGGCCTGATTCTGTGAACACTGCAGTTTTGTGTGCAATATATCAAGTGACAGTGATCTACTGACACTGCACTTGTTGGGGGAGAGGTAGATAAGCATAGGGGCTAAATGCAGGAGCTGGCAAGTGTCGGGGCTGATCCCGCTAGCATTGCATTTTTGGGGACACTATACTAATGTGAATGCTGGTATAGTGCTAATCTGATTAAAGATATTGATCTCTTCAGACACTATACTAGCAAGGAGGTTTATTGTGTATGTAAGCTGGCAAGTGGTTAAATTTGATGACTGGTGTAGTGACGGGCAATCTGACACTATCTGGGAGGGACAGTGACACTAATACAGTGATCAGTAAAAAAAACTGTACACTGTACTAATGACACTGGTGACAGGGCAGTGATGAGGTTAACTGGGGGGGGGGGGGGTGATCAAGGGGTTAAATGTGTTCTAACTCTCTCTTTTTTCTTCTCTCTCTGGGATGGAATGTGCCCCGAAAGACAAGATTTCATCATTTCCTATACCTGTGTAAGTGTAAACACAGGTACAGGAAGATCCCTGATAGGCCAGGGAATGATCATCCGATTTAGGCTGAACATCACTGGCCTAAATCAGATAATTGATCCTTTGGGGATCAAATCACAGCACCCACGATTCGTGATTTTGCGCACCCGTGCCGTCCTGTAGCAGTATTACTGCTATAGGGTGGACGGGAGCGGTTAAAGGAGAACTCTGCTTGCTGTGTCATCATCTTTGCGGAAATGTCATTTCCCATAAAGAAGGGACTACACCTCCACTGTGCACCAATGCAAAGCGCTCCATCAAGCAAGCAGAAGAGTGTCTCCCGGATGGTGTGATAAGTCCTACATGGGACTTTTTCCTTGCCAAAACCCTCAGAGAGTTAAACACTGGTTCTGGTTACTGGGAGCCCACAAGCGAGCTAACCAAATATTCTTTCTCTCTCCTTTTCCGCTCATTTGGAGAAAAAATGTTCTCAGTAAAAGAGCCCTGATTAAACTCTGAGGCTTGCAGAATAATTGGGACTATATAAAGTGGTACTCTGCTGTACTCTGTTGTTTATTTCTCCTGTGTATATCAGTCATATGCACAAAAGTGAACCACACAGGAGTATTCTTCGTGTATATTAGCTAATGTGATCTCAATACAGGTTAATTTGCTGATTATCACACTCAGCGTGATTATTGTGTGTGCCAGGGGGATACCTGGCCAAGGTATTATGGTGGTGTCATCCGGGGTTGAGCTCTGGCAAGGCCTCAGAAGTGAACAGGAAACCCAAAATACTAAGCAGCTTTTAAAGTGATATCACTACATGTGGGGGCTCATTCGGGATATTCCTGTTCAGAGCGTTTGTGAGCCCCAAGAAGAGAGCATGGAACCCTCCGACATCACCGCATGGTGCCAGGAAGAGAATGGGTGACCTGACCTATGTGTGGTTCTGAATCTTCCAGGTGTAGACTGGACTGAAGGGCAGGTCGAGCAGATGTTGGCCACACATATTTCTGATCAAATAAGAATCTTGGACATGAGAGGTGGTCCAAACTCATCCCATACTCTTGTACTGACCAAATATAAGAAAGGGGTCCCCCCCTACTAGAAGGCGAGGATATCCACTTGATCTCAATACAGACTGATTTGCTGTTCATCATGCTGTGTGATTATTGTGTGTGCTATAGCCAGAGGGATACCTGGCCAAGGTGTCACGGTGATGTCAGCCAGGGTTATGCTGCAACTAGGACTAGTGGCTGCTATTCCCCTATTCCCCCAGCCTTGGAACTTGGCACAGCCCCTCTGTAGTTCTTCCTCCAGGAAGCTGTAATGTGATTCCTCCCTGCTCACAGTAATGGGGGGAGTCAGACTGTACCTTCCTCCCAGGCAGTGTTCTAAGAATGACAGGTTAGGACACTCTGGGATTTATTTACTAAAGCTGGAGAGTCCAAAATCAGACTCCCTTCTGCATAGAAACCAATCAGCTTCTAACCTCAGCTTGTTCAATGAAGCTTTGGCAATGAAACCTGGAAGCTGATTGGTTTCTATGCAGAAGGGAGTCTGATTTTGGACTCTCCAGCTTTAGTAAATAAACCCCTCTGGGTCTGTCCTGCAGCCCTATACATACTAGGGCTGCACCCATATACAGTTGTGACCAAAATTATTCAACCCCCACTGAAATTGAGTGTTTTGGCCAGTTTGACATTGCTTTTGATCATTCAGTCATCTTGCTTACATTTACATTAAAGAGGCACTTGTAGGTCAGACAAATATAACATAACAGTTATAATGAAATAACCACAAATGTCTTTTCTGTGCTCACAGCATTATCAGTTTTATTCAACCCCCAAGTGACATTCAATCTTAGTACTTAGTACAGCATCCTTTTACAGTTATAACAGCTTTTAAACGTGAAGCATAGCTTGACACAAGTGTCTTGCAGCGATCTACGGGTATCTTCGCCCATTCTTCATGGGCAAAGGCCTCCAGTTCAGTCACATTCTTAGGCTTGCGCACTGCAACTGCTTTCTTTAAGTCCCACCAGAGGTTCTCAATCGGATTTAAGTCTGGTGACTGCGATGGCCACTCCAAAATGTTCCAGCCTTTCCTCTGCAACCATGCTCTAGTGGACTTGGAGGTATGCTTGGGATCATTGTCCTGTTGAAAGGTCCAACGTCTCCCAAGCCTCAGGTGTGTGACGGACTGCATCACGTTTCCATCCAATATCTCCTGGTACTGAAGAGAATTCATGGTACCTTGCACACGCTGAAGCTTCCCTGTACCTGCAGAAGCAAAACAGCCCCAAAGCATGATTGACCCTCCACCATGCTTCACAGTAGGCAAGGTGTTCTTTTCATCAAAGGCCTTGTTCTTCCTCCTCCAAACATAGCGTTGATCCATGGGCCCAAACAGTTCTAATTTTGTTTCATCAGTCCACAGAACACTATCCCACAACTTTTGTGGTTTGTCCACATGGCTTTTGGCATACTCTTCTTATTCTTTGGAGACAGCAAGGGGGTACGCCTGGGAGTTCTGGCACGGAGGCCTTCATTACGCAGTGTGCGTCTTATTGTCTGGGCTGAAACTTCTGTACCCACATCTGACAAATCTTTTCTCAGTTCCTCAGCAGTCACACGGGGACTTCTCTCCACTCTACGCTTCAGGTAGCGCACAGCAGTCGAAGTCAGTATCTTCTTTCTGCCACGACCAGGTAGCGTTTCAACAGTGCCCTTTGCCTTGAATTTGCGAATGATGCTTCCTAAGGTGTCTCTTGGTATGTTTAACATCTTTGCAATCTTCTTATAGCCATTGCCCTTCCTGTGAAGAGAAATCACCTCTTCTCTTGTCTTCCTGGACCATTCTCTTGCCTTCACCATGTTTGTAACCACACCAGTAAATGTCTAGAAGGAGCTGAGTATCACAGTCATTTTAAAGCTGCCTAATTGGTGCTTATTATGCTTGATTGCTGCTCGGTGACATCCACAGGTGTTTTCAATACCTGATGGAAAGCACCTGTATGAACCTCTGTTCTTCAGAGTGGTAGTCTTTAAGGGGTTGAATAATTGTGGCAATGAAGAAACCACATAAGAACCATTTACTACTGTATTACATAAACAATTGATGTCATTTTAGTTGCATTTGGGTAGTTACAACGTCCTTGTAGGATTTGATTCTGAATACAATTCCAAATGTACACTATAGTCCCTAAACCCCTTTACAGCATTGGGGGTTGAATAATTTTGGTCACAACTGTATTGATAGCTGAAAATTGTGTCATTGGCATTTTGCTGATAGGAAAAGAGGTGCCGATAATGGCCACTGAAAACGTGATTTTACCCACAATGATTTTGCCAGTGATTTTACTACATTTAGGGTGTGTTCAAAACCTCAGTAGGTGTGTATTTTTGCTGTGTTTTCAATGCATTTCAGGCCTGGTCTAATTTGCAGTGCATTTTGTGTTTTTTGCATATACATTTTTGACACGTTTTTGATGTTTTGCGTTTTTTGCATTTTTTTTTTTTGGCCAACTGGTTGCACGGAAGATTAAAAGCACAAAACAAATCAAGAAAAGTAGCGTGTGTGTTTTTGAAGCATTTTTGCTGCATTTTCAATGCATTTCAGACCTGGTTCTCAACAATGCAGTTTGTGTTTTGTCCATTTTGCTGTGCTTTTTTGCAGTGTGTTTTTGCATGCACATTTTTAGTGCGATTTTGATGCATTTTGAGCTTTTTGAATTTTTTATTTGGCCAGCTTGTTGCTGGGCAGATTAAAAATGCAAAACATATCAAAAATATAACACGTGTGTGTTTTTTAAGCATTTTTGCTGCGCTTTCAATGCATTGCAGGACTCTTTCACATCAATGCAGTTTGTGATTTGTCCATTTTGCCATGCTTCTTGCAGTGCATTTTTCATTTCTGCCTATGTGTTTTTGGCGCATTTTTAAATGCGTTTTTTTTGGCCAATTTGTTGCTTGGCAGATTAACAATGCAAAACGCATCAAAAACATAACACGTGTGTTTTTTAAGCATTGTTGCTGCGTTTTCAACGCCCCACATTGGCAGGTGCCATTGAAATGAATGACACCTAAACACGCTTTTTCACATTTTCACAGCACCTTTGCAAATCGCGTGCAGAATCACAGCACATCCACCTGCAATTTACAAATGCCCTAGTGTGAATGGAGCCTTAATCTGTGTTTTTAATCTGCCCAGCAACAAGTTTTGAAATATTCACAAAAATACATTAAAAAATGCACATGCAAACAGCATGGCTAAACGGACAAAACACAAACTGCATTGGTGTGAACCAGGTCTGAAATGCATTGAAAACACAGCAAAAATGCTTCAAAAACAGACACGTGTTATGTTTTTGAAGCATTTTGCATTTTTTACCTCCCCAGCAGCAAGTTG
This sequence comes from Staurois parvus, assembly GCF_062004578.1. Taxonomy (NCBI): domain Eukaryota; kingdom Metazoa; phylum Chordata; class Amphibia; order Anura; family Ranidae; genus Staurois; species Staurois parvus. The sequence continues at coordinate 10,770,368 of NW_028318321.1, forward strand.
GCCAAAAAAAAAAAAACAACACAAACTGTATCAATAAATGTGTCAAAAGCACATGGAAAAGCACTGCAAAATGGACAAAATGCAAACTGCACTGGTGTGAACCAGGGTTGAAATGCATTGAAAACACAACAAAAACAGTCACATGACCTATGATAAATGCACCCTAAACATGGTAAAATCACGGTAAAATCAAGGGTAAAATCATGGCAAAATCGTGGGTAAACATAGCTGCACAATCATGACAAAATTGCGGGTAAAATCACAGTAAAATTCCAGGTAAAATCGCAGCAAAATTCAGGGTAAAATCTCTGCAAAATCAAAAGCTAAATTGCTGCATAAGCACAACTTAAATTGCTGTAAAATTGCGGCTAAAATCACAGTAAAATTGTGGCAAAAATCATGGGCAAAATCACAGATAAAATCGCTGCAAAATTCCAGGTAAAATCCCAGCAAATTTGGGGTAAAATTGAGGGTAAAACCGCAGCAAAAATCACGGGCAAAATCACAGATAAAAACGCTGCACAATTCCAGGTAAAATCACAGCAAATTTGTGGTAAAATTGAGGGTAAAACCGCAGTAAAATCCTGTTTAAAATCATGACAAAATGCGTTTGTTGCAGAGAAAGACTTGTCACGATCGTGGCAAACAGGCCTCACATTCATTTCAAAAGCACCTGAACACGCGATTGCGCGTTCTCACATTTTTACGGCACATTTTCAAATCGCAGGCAGAATCGCACCAATTCCGCCTGTGATTTGAAATGCCCTAGTGTGAATGGAGCTTTATGTCTTGGTGCTTTGTTTCTGTTCTGCTGTGGCCAGGGGTTTGATCACATGGAAGCATACAAGCAGAGGCGACTGTTAGAAAAATAGGAAGAAGAACTGAAATATTTAATTCCAGCAGACAACCGTGGATAAGCAATCTAATTATGGGCATGTGGTCATATTTATTCTGGGATGAAAAACAGAATGCAGGGCAAGTCGTTCATATTCTGTTGTGACTGGAGGGTGAGTAATCACATGTGAGGATAGCAGTGGCAGCTGGGGAATGTGTGGGTGTGTTTTCTGTTGAAGTGGGGGAGCACAGATTTAAAATGTACAGGCCTGGTGTACCTGCCAACATTTACCAGAGGTTGATGGGAAGTGTAGTTTCCTGAGAGAAAAAGATATGATGCAATCCCGGCTCATAGACTTCCTCCTTGGCAGAGCAGATGCTGGCATGTTTTGAATTACAGAAATGACTTCCTGAACATTAAAATAGACTTTTGTCTTCAATGGTAAGGAATTTCACAAATGTATTACTTGTTTAGTGTTTTGTGTATGGGGGTGTACTAATGGGTGATTGTTTTGCCTATCCTAGAGTTCTTCTTTAAGTCACATTTCTAGCTTATTAACCACTTGAGCTCCAAAATGTTTTACCCCCTTCACGATCAGGACAAATTTGCAGCACTGCGCTATTAACTGGCAATTGTGCGGTCACACAACACTGTATACAAATTACATTTTTATCATTTTTTCACACAAATAGAGCTTTCTTTTAACGGTATTTGATCACCACTGGGTTTTTTTATTTTTTATTATATAAACAAAAAAAAGAGAACATTTTGGAAAAAGGGATATTTTCTACTTTCTGCTATCCTAGATTGTAAGCTCGAAAGAGCAGGGCCCTCAAACCCCTCGTGTACTGTTTTCTTACTGTCTTGTCTCATGTTCTGTCCCACTTGCTACTGTACAGCGCTGAGCATACCCTTTGGCGCTATATAAATACTGTATAATAATAAAACATATCCTATAAAAAAAAATACAAAAAACTAGTTTTTTATAAATTTAGGCCAAAATGTCATCTGCTACATGTCCTATGGTACAGTATATATACTGGAGTTTACACAGCTATAGATGTAATGACGTTGGTCAGCGACTTATAATAGACCCTTACTGGGAGGTACTCTGACTGACACTGGCAACACTAATACAGTCAGTCAATACATGTCAGATATAATACTGTACACTGACACTGTACTAATGACACTGGCTGGGAAGGGATTAACATCTAGGAGCAATCAAGGGGTTAACTGTGTGCCTAACGAGTGTAACGTGTGCTGCTTTTACTTACATATCTGGCTGTTTTTTCTCCCTGAGAAACAGCCACATTGCTGATCTGTGTACAGAGCCCTGTAAACACAAGACTCTGTGCTGTGATTGCTTACAGCCGATCAGTGGGTCTTGGCCATAAATCACTTGCTGTAGCCAGTGACTGCATTGGTTAGAAGGGGGTGTGTGCATGGGTGCCCCTAACCCAGACATACATGTACATGATCCAGCCTGCCAGTGCAACCTGCCCACAGTGTACTGTGGGTGGGCAGCAAGCAGTTAAATCAGTTTTGTATGTATATTTATGTAGTTAAAATATGTTAAATCCTCCTGCGCTTAATGGTATAATAACAAAAACCTCGTAATGAGCAGCCAGCACTTAAACTGATACCACCAGTTAAATAGGTCAATATACAAAAAGATAGTGCAGTGCTACACAAATAACATATGGTGCAATATACATACTTAAATGACCACACAGAGATACACAATAGTGACTATGAGAGGTACTGATATCAATAAATGTGCCCCCCTCACTTCCACTTAATACTAGTGTGCAAGGTGTACAAATAAGTCAAACAATGTGAATAGAGTTCTTCAAACAGCAGGTGGTGGTGTCTGCAACGCAGTAAACTTCATGCAAGATGCATAAATCAAACTCAGGTGATGGTGAGTGACAATCCTCCTCTGGCTGAATTGCCCCCTCACCTTAATACAGTGACCCAAAGGGCCTTCATGCCTTCAAGATCGTAAGTAGGATCTTAACCAGACATGCTGGCAGACAGCCTCCTCCAAAGCTTGCATCTGCTGGGGATATTACTCTGGGTGCCTTGTTTCCTGACCACCTCTGGATATGCCACTCATCAGGATGATAGGAAAAAAAAACTCTGATAGTATAGTATTCCAGATAATCAGTGCTTTATTACAAAAAGTATAGCACTTACATTAGGTGAGCACTCCCGTGCTTCCTTCCGTGATGTTTATGATAACAGGTGTTCCTCCTCACATGCATGGGTGTACTGCATGGGTGAACTCGCCTCACTGACAGGTGTACCAAGATGGCGGTTGTACCGGAAGTACGTCACCGCACACCGGAAGCTGCGTTCTCACGTATTGATGCGTTGCGTCACTGCACTCGTGACTTCCTCAGGAAATTTGCGTAGCGCTGCACTATCTTTTTGTATATATTTATGTAGTGCCCCCTGACTCGTGGCAATAGGACGGGCTGACATTTCACCCCAGGGACGGTATGGTGGGTTAGGGATAACTGTAAACTTTTAATGTTGAACAAAAGTGAGTTAATTGCTTACACAAAGGAAAATTCAGGAAGAGAGGGGGGTAAGGGCACAGGACAACCTAGGACAAGTAGACAAGCAAGCTCTTAAAATATATATATATATATATATATATATATATATATATATAAGTAGACAGAAATATAGAAAAGAGCCTTTAACCACTAGGGGACCGCCCACAGTACATATACTGTGGCAAAGCGGCCCCTGTGCGCAGGATCACATTTATAAACGTCATCCTGTTTTTGGGGTAGGGGGGCACGCCCGAGGCGCGCGACCACCCTACCCATGGCACCGATCGCGGCCATGGGTGTCAATCACCAGGTCCCGGCCGGTGATTAACCGCAGGAGCCTGGCGATTGCCAGCAAACACTGACAGGGAGCACAGCTGCATTGTTTTCAATGGAGCTCTCCTCCCTGTCAGTTTTCAGCACACTGTTCCGGATTGCTGAGTTCAGCTTTCCGGATCAGTGTGTAACAGTGAAGTACACACGCCCCGCCCCCTAGTAAAACACTCCCCTCACACAGTTAACCCTTTTATTGCCTTTTAATGTTAACGCCTTCCTCCCCAGTGCCATTAATACAGTGTCAGTGCTTTTTTTTTTTTCACTGATCACTGTATTGGTGTCACTGGGGATGTCAGTGACCCCAAGTCAGTTCCCTCCCAGTGTCAGAATGTCTGCCGCAGTCCTGCCATAAGTCGCTGATCGCCGCCATAAGTCGTTGACTGCCGCAATAATTCGCTAATCGCTGCTATTATTAGTATAAAAGAAAAATCCAGTATCTATACCGCCATTTGTACACGCTATAACTTTCACATAAACCAATTCATTTACATGTATTGGGATTTTTTTTAGCAACAGGTGATCAAATACCACCAAAAGAAAACTCAATTCGTTGTGAAAAAAGGACATAAATTTCATTTGGGTGCAGCGCTGCATGATCACGCAATTGTCAGTTAAATCAACACAGTGCCATAACACAAACCGCTTCTGTAACCGCCCTATAGCAGAAAAACTGCTACAGGATGCTATGGGTGCGCAAAATCACATATGTATACGTGATTGGCACTCCCATGGTTTTCACGCCCCTCCCAGATAGCATCAGATTGCTAGTCAGTACACCAGTAATCACATTTAACCCCTTGATTGCCAGGAAAACGCTCTTACACAATAAACCTCCATTGCTAGTATTGTATCTGAATGGATCAATTTCTTTGATCAGATCAGCACTATACCAGCATTCACATTAGTATAGTGTCCCCAAAAACACAGCATTAGCGGGATCAGCCCCGGCACCTGCCAGCACCTGCGTTTAGCCCCTACGCTTATCCCCCCCTTCTCCCCCAGAAAGTGCAGTGTCAGTAGGTCACTGTCACCTGATACATTGCACACAAAACTGCAGTGTTGGCAGAATCAGGCCTGATCTCTGTTTGCACTTGCCGGTAAATTTTGATGACTCTCATATGCAGCAGAGTACCAGTACTAATACCACGCTACCTTTTGGTGAACTGGTGAGCACCAGCGGCCTAGTACATCCTGGTCTTTCACATACCATGCTTAACTTTATAATGGCCCTCTACTCTGCCCCTACGTCCCGGGTCCGGGTGAACGGCCGGGTGAACGGCCATTTGTCAAACTCCTTTCATTTAAGGAACGGCACACGCCAGGGATGCCCCCTCTCCCCTCTCTTGTTTGTCTTATCCCTTGAGCCCTTGTTACGGAAAATCCGTTTAAAATATTAAGGGGATCAAGGTAGCAGACAAAGAGTATAAGCTTGCAGCCTACGTGGATGACATTCTCCTGTTCCTTGCGAACCCTCACACCACTCTGCCGAACCTACTGAAGGACTTTGCCCTTTTCAGATACTTGTCGAATTTTAAAAATAATTTTTCCAAATCGGCCGCCCTTAACATTACTTTGTCTGCTGAACTAGTCTCTTTTTGTGAGTCCCAATTCCCATTTCACTGGGAAAGGGATTCCTTTACCTATCTCGGTATTCAGCTTACCCGTAACCTTGACGACCTTTATGTGAAAAACTTTCTTCCTGCTCTTCGCTCTATGCAGGAAGATCTCAATAAATTGGCACCGTCCTTGTTTCTCCTGGTTTGGAAAGGCAGCGATCATTAAAATGAATGTATTACCCCGTCTCCTGTATCTCTTCCAAACATTACCTATTCACTTACCTCTTGCTTTCTTTGCATCTTGTAAAAGACTGTGCTCGTTGTTCCTATGGAGTCTCAAGCATCCGCGTATTGCTTATTCCCAATTGACCCTTTCTAAACTTAGAGGGGGAATTGGATTCCCTGACCTTCACCGCTACTACTGGGCATGTCATCTTTCCCGGATAGTTGATTGGCACGTTCACACTGCTTCTAAAGACTGTATATCTATAGAAAATGCTTACTCACCCCTTCCCTTGGCATCGATCCCTTGGCTTTCACCGAAGCACACACCCCATGCTCTTCTCACTCACCCTTTGGTGGGGCCTACTTTAAAAAATTTTCGTTCAGCTTGTAAATCTGTATCCATTTCCGAAACACCCAACCCCCTAACCTCCATTCGCCACAACCCCAACTCCCCCCCCCCCCGGAATGCACAAAGACTTCTTACTGAAACATTGGCCACACAAACAGATTTTAGTGAAACATTTTCTCCACAAGGGCAAGGTGAAAACACTCCGAGATTTGCTTGAAAGCCTGGGTATCCACTAATTCCCTTTCTGGGCATATTTCCAGATTAGACATTATCTGCTCTCTCATAAACCCCCTCATAACTGGTTCCGTTCTCTTACCCCATTTGAATCTATATGCGCGAAGGCTGAACCACGAAAACATCTGATCTCGGAGATCTACCCCCTCCTAGTGGAGAGTCAGACTTATGACTTCTTCCCCTCATGTCAAGCTTGGAAGAGAGATCTTGACGCTGACCTATCGGACTCAGACTGGGACATGATATTTCAATACTCTCATAAATGTTCCCTCAATGTTTCGACACAGGAAAACAGCTACAAAATAGCCTCTAGATGGTACCGCACTCCCTTGAGAATTCATCGTTTTAATCCCACCTTTCCCAACAGTTGCTGGAGATGCAGGACCTCAGATGGGTCCTTTCTTCACATATGGTGGTCTTGCCCGATTCTCCAACCATTTTGGCAAGAGGTCCATAGGCTAGTAGTGTCTGTAACTACCTTACCCTTAGCTTTCTCTCCGGCTCAATTCCTCCTCCACCACTCTTCCCTTCCCAGGGCTCAATACTTTAAATCATTAGCCATGCACATGATGAACGCAGCCAGACTCTGTATTCCTGTTCTGTGGGGCTCCACACGCCCTCCCTCTATACGTGATTGGCTCACCCGAGTGGGAAAAACAGCGGACATGAAAGAACTGATTGCATCTGCACTCGACACTCCTACGAAATTCTCCTGCGTATGGGCCTGCTGGACCCACTTTCTGACTACCCCTGCGTATCGATCCCTCATGGGCCAACCTGTCTGAACTTGACTTAGACTTCCTGATGATGTTACTCAGTTACATTTGACCTGATGGGAGTCATCATACTCCTCTCGGCGTTCCACCCACATTCACTTGACGCCGACGACACAGCTTAGATTCCACCCACTCCCGTTACTGGCCGTATTGATGATAATACAATTTCGGCGGTCCTCCCCTACCTTACTTTATCCTTCCCATGTGCTTCCCTTCCCCCCCCTTTTTTTTTCTCTCTATCTATCTCTGTCCCTCTTTCTCGATTTCTCTCTTTTCCCCTCTTTTTTTCCTCTCATAAGCTTACACACGTTCCGGACATTCCTTCAAGTAGAATACTGAGAATGCTGTCAGCATCATCTTCCTCACTTCATTAGCGGTCCCCACGACAAGTTACTCCTACATTCACACTCGGACAATTCCACTATCTCAATCTGTAGTATTGACTCTTACCCAGGCGTCACATATACTCTCCTCCCCTCTACAGCTTCTTACCTCCAGACGTTACGGTAGGAGGCCAGACGTCTCTTTATTTTAACCATTTGACAAGCATACCTGAATATTACAGGCATAACCCTGTTGTGGCCTAGTTCATCTACACTGATTGATCTTGCGTTGGACTTCATTTATCTTTGTTTGCTATATATGCTTTGCTACATGTCCTATGTACACTTCATCTGTACATTTTCGTGTGTTAATCTGCACTTTGTTTTCAATAAACTTTGTTTTTTGGAAAGGAAAAAAAAAAACAAATCTCACCAAGCATCCACCCTATATAAATTTGCTTTCTTAACATACAATTCCTCCCTCCATGCTGCCAAACAAGCCTACTTTGTAACTCTTATTAATACCTTGTCATCCAGTCCTTATCACGTCTTCTCTACTTTTAACTCTCTACTTTCTCCACCTCCACCTCTACCCAGTAACTCACTCACTGCTTACGAGATTGCAAATCATTTCAAAAACAAAATTGATGCAATTTGTAGCGGCATTTCCACTGCACAGACATCTATCCCACTTAGCATACTTTATACTAAACCTCCCTCAACACTTTCCTCTTTTGACCTTGCTACTGCTGAAAAGGTCACTAAAGTTTTCTTAGAAACCTGTCTCATCACCTGCCCCCTGGATCCTGTCCCCTCTCAACTACCTCACTGACAACAACCTTCTTGAACCTTTACAGTTTAGCTTTTGCTCACTACACTACACTGAAACTGTCCTACTAAAACTCATTAATGATCTACTAACTGCTAAAACCAATGGCCACTACTCTATACTATGTTAACCATCCTCTCCTCCTCAAAAAACTCCACTCTCTTTTCTTCAGAGACTCTGCTCTCTCCTTGTTCTCCTCCTACCTATCGCAGCGCTCCTTCAGCGTTACATATAACTCTGTCTCCTCCTCTCCACTTCCTCTTTCTGTAGGGGTCCCTCAAGATTCTGTCCTTGGACCCCTTCTCTTTTCCATCTACACTTCCTCCCTTGGTCACTTGATCACTTCACCTCTATGCTGATGACACAAATTTATCTTTCTACTCCTCACCCCTTTAGTCTCCTCTCGCATTACTAACCTACTAAGTGACACATCAGCATGGATGTAACTCCACTTCCTCAAACTCAATCTTTCTAAAACTGAGCTCATACTATTCCCTACATCAAGCCAAAGAGACGCCCGCAGGGAAACAAAGCTGTGGTGAAATGGATTAACGTCAGTAAACTGAGGAACCCCAACACAGCAGCTTCACTAGCAGAAGATCTTGACAACCAACTCTCAAAGCTGCATTTAGAGGGAAATGCTGAGAAGGACTGGGAACATTTCCGTGATATTGTGCACTCTTCTGCACTAAAGGTTCTTGGACCCTCACACATGAAACAGCAGAACTGGTTTGACAAAATTGATGATGAGAATAAGGCCCTACTTGCTGAAAAGCACCACCTTCACCGTGCTTATCTGAACGACCCGTTGTCAACAGCTAAGAAAAATACCTTCAATAACACTCGTAGGACTGTACAGAGCAAGCTTCGCAAGATGCAGGACTCCTGGTTGAGTGCCAAAGCAGATGAAATTCAGAAGTTTGCTGATAGAAACAATGCCAAACAGTTCTATGAAGCCCTCAGATCCTTGTACGGATCTCATCCCTCAGGAAGCTACCCTCTACTAGACTCAGATGGTGCAACTTTCATTAATGAGAAGACTCTGATCCTACAGCATTGGGCTGAGCACTTCCAATCTGTACAGAATCTTCCATTAACAATGAGGCGATTGACAGAACACCCCAGGCAGATATCAACCACAGCTAGGACGCCCCACCAATTAAGACTGTAACTCTACAGGCTATCAGCCAACTGTCCAGTGGCAAGGCCCCAGGATCTGATGCGATCCCAGCGGAAGTTTATAAGGATGGTGGTGCAGTGCTTGTCGACAAACTCACTCTGCTGTTCCAGTCCTTCTGGAATCAAGGATCCATTCCTCAGGAATTGAAAGATGCATCCATTATACATCTACATCTACAAGAGTAAAGGGAATCGATAAGTGTGCAATCATCATAGAGTAATTTCACTTTCCATCGCAGGCAAGATCCTTGCACGAGTGTTGCTGAACTGCCTGATTGACCACCTGGAACAGGGTTTATTACCCAAGACACAGTACGGTTTCCGAAAAGAGCGTTGCACTGTGGATATGATCTTTGCAGCCCGACAGCGCCAAGAGAAGTGTTAAGAGCAGAACCATGAATTGTACACCACCTTCGTGGACCTCACCAATGCTTTTGACACTGTCAGAAGTGGAAACTCTCCAGCACCTCGAGGGAGCCAATGTCAGGGGTGAGCCAGGGGATCAGGTATATGAATGGCCTATAAATAACATTCTGGAGATTCAGCCCTCCTCAGATGGGGAGATCAACAAACTGGAAGAAAGCATACAGGTGGTGCAAACACCTATCGCATTATCCAAGGTTTATTACAAAATTATAAACAAGAAATATACTCACAAACATAGCATGTATGTAAAGCCTATAAAGCCAAGGAGATGGCCATAAGGATGACAGAGTGTCCTACTGATGGTGCGGTCTGCCTCTGACGCATTTCAGGGATGAATCCTTGGTGAGCTGTCTCAAGGTACGGGGGACAAAGGAAGTGATTCAAAGACACATTGAAAGCCTCCTTCAAGTCCCTGGATATTGACATCACCTCCTGTCCTGGGAAACCCTGGCACAAGATTTATCGGCATGGCGCACAGTGATCCACCAAGGCTGCCAGACATTTGAGAAGAGAACAACCACAGCACAAGAAAAGCGAGGGCTCCGCAAAGCCAAAGCTGCAAATGCTGCAACAGTGGTGCCCACATGTCTGCCCGACATGGCAGAACATTTCGTGCCCATATAGGCCTTACCAGCCACCTATGGACACACCGTGGACAGCCTACTACCTGTTACATGGTGAGGTCCTCTTTGAACAGGATGGATGAACATCATCATCACTTCTGGGACTTTTTTTTATTTTTGTTTTTAATAAAGGACTTGTCAAAGACTGTCTCCTGTCATTTTTTACTACAATTTTTTTTTGCGAATGGGTGGTGGTACCATGTACTGCATACTCATTCACATGAGGGGGCGAGATCTGGGGGACCCCTTGTTAAAGGGGCTTCCAGATTCCGATAAGCCCCCCCACCTACAGACCCCCACAACTAAGGCAGAGGTAGAGGTAGAGGCCCTTGTTGAGGGCAAGTGGTCTGGTATGGTTCGGGGGGGCTCGCTCATCATCCCCCTTTCCTGACCTGCTGCATACTCTGATAGGGGTCTGGCATGGATTTTGGGTTGACCCCCATGGATTTTTTTTTTTTTTAATTTTGGTGTGTGGGGTTCCCCTCAAAATCCATGCCAGACCCAACGGATTTGGTATGGATGGGAGGGGGGACCCCACTCCAGTTTTTTTTAATTGCCAGGCAATGCTGACAGTTCTTTTTACATTCAGCTGTCAGAGGGGAACCCTGCTGACAGCTGAAACATTAAAGAATGTTTCACTACTAAAATACCACATGACTTAATATAATTCATGCAGTATTTTAGTAGCTGAGCGGTATCTTACCGCATACTCAGATGCGATAAGACTGCTCAGTAAATTGTCCCTGTTTGAAGTTCGCAGTCGAACATTCTGTAGGTTTGAATGTTCGACCACAAACCAAACGGGGGGGGGGGGTGTTTGGCCCATCATTACTGCAAACATATATTCCAATTGTACAATTGTCAAATGTTTTTATGTTGTTATTAAAGGTGCTTGAGATGGTTTATCTGCTCCTTCCAAGCATTTTCTTATTTCCTTTTAGACAGTACAAAAACACTGAACAGAAGTCACCTGTTGGCACCATGCGGGCTCATATGATCACAAAATGTTTATTCAAAGATGGAGTATCCAGCACTTGTGATTTGTATGAAAAGGACATAGTATAAATTTGAATTCCTCTTTATTTGAATTCCCATCTTTGTTTTCTTTCTAACAAGAATCAGCTGACCTTCAGGTTTTCCAATTCCCCTGTACACCTACAAAGGCCTCCAGGAAACGACCTCGTAAACAAATATTTGATGTGTTGTGGTCAATATCCAGCCTTGCAGCATTGTGCTTATACAGTTGTATAGCCATTCCCAGCACACAACTAATGTCTTGCCTGTGTCACATAATGTCACTCTGGACTTTATGTGTTGGGCTGATCCTTCTGAAGATCTACTTAGTGCAAGCAAAACTGTGAGTATTTCTTATGTATACTATTTGTCAGTCAAGAATAATATAACCGATACCCTTTCTGTGACCACTTACTCTAAACTGTTAGGTTGGCACAGCATAGATTACCAGATTTTAGTGTTTATTCTGAGAAAACCTTTTACACATGGTTTTTTAATTTACATGCATTATTTGCTAATCTATCATTCACCTTTATTTCCTTATATTTTTGTTTAATTGAACTTAAGGTTTAACATCATGGACCTTCTGAATATGCCCTGTATTTTAGAGTTTTATGTGGCATAAAACAGTGAGTTCACAAAGATTATTGCACATTTTTGCTCTAAAATGTCTGTGAGATGTCTATCAAGGAAAGAAAAACCATTCTATAATAGGGATGGGCCGAACACCCCCCTGTTCGGTTTGCAGTCGAACATCTGAACCTACAAAATGTTCGACCGCGAACTTCAAAACACGAACGATTTACTGAGTGGTATCTTACTGCATCTGAGTATGTGGCAAGATACCGCTCAGTTGCTAAATTACCGCATGAGTTATATTATTAAGTCATGTGGTATTTTAGTAGTGAAACATTTATTCATGTTTCAGCTGTCAGTGGGGCTCCCCGCTGACAGCTGAATGTAAAAAGAATTGTCGGCACTGCCTGACAATTAGGAAAATTAAGAAAAAACGATGTGGGGTCCCCCCTCCCATCCATACCAAGCCCTCCAGGTCTGGTATGGATTTTGAGGGGAATACACATGCCAAAATTAAAAAAAAAATGGTGTGGGTGTCCTCCGAAAATCCAATTCCGAGCATGCAGCCTGGCAGGTCAGGAAAGGCAGGGCAAGTGAGCGCCCCCCCCTCCTGAACCATACCAGGCCACATGCCCTCAACATAGGGGGGGTGCTTTGGGGCAAGGGCCTCTTCCCCACAATCCTGGGCTGTGGTTGTGGAGGTTTTTGCGGGTGGGAGGCCCGCAGAAATGAGAATGAGTATGCGGTACATGGTACCTCTACCCATTCAGGAAAAAAGCGTAGTGTAAAAAAAGACAAGAGACAGTCTTTGACAAGTCCTTAAATAAAAGTAAAACAAATATCCCCTGAAGTAGATCCAACGTCAATGATGATGCCCGCTTCCGCCGCTACCCGAAAACACAAGAAAAAAACCCCGCTCCACTTGCGATGCTGGCTCCCGGCCATCTGAAAACTGCGCCCCGATGACAGTTCTTAATACTGTCATGATGTCAAAATGGTGTGGAGTTTACTCTGCCCCCTTGTGACGTCATCCTGTGCTGGGATTGGCCAAAGCATTACACCTGACCTAATCAGGTGCATTGCTTTGATCAATCACAATGCACTGTCAGGGAGCTGAACACACGAACAGCCCATGTTCGAGCTGAACTTAGGTTTGACTCAAACATGTAGCCCAACACTATTCTATAATACCCATTCATGAAATAAAATGCAGAGTTCTGAGAAACAGAGGGTTTTTTATAGTACATGTTTAATTATTGTGGGAAAATAATGAATTCAAACCAATGTAATATTTATTTTTGTTAATGGAACATTATAATGAAAACTATCATAAGATAAAATAGCCAATGATAGAAAATATGATTTAACACTGTTAAAAGGTGACTATGAGATACCTACACTTGAAGCAACTGCCCAGCACCCCTTCCCTCATTTGTACAAGGCTGTGCAATTATTAATAAAGGAAGTATTGAAAAGAAGACTTTATTACATCTATAAGGCTCTCTCTGAGCTCCATGTCATTACTTTTTAATTTTCTACCTTTTTTTTATTTTCTAAAGTGTTTTTTATTAAGACATAATTTTTATTAGGGAAAGACACTTCCTATTTTGTCCTGGAGAATAGTGTTACAGGGATTGTTTTTTTCTTTTCTTTTTTGCTAGAAAATTACTTAGAACCCCCAAACAATATGTATATAAATATATATATGTATATATATATATATATATATATATATATATATATATATTTATTTATTTTATTTTTTTCCACACAGAGGCCATAAAGAAAAAAATGGTGTGTGTTGCAATTTTTGCACAGCAATTTCTCAAATGCAAATTTTTCCAAAAAAAGTACACTTTAATGAATTTTAGTGCACACAAACACAATACCAAATGTTTGGTAAAATATAAACGATAATGTCACACAGAGTAAATAGATATCAAACATGTTATGCTTTAAAATTGCTCACACCCATGGAATGGTGACAAACTATAGTACGCTAATTTATCCATAGGCTATGCTTTAAAAGCCTTTACAGGTTACCAATTTAGAGTTACATGGGAGGTTTGGCACTAGAATTATTGCTCTTGCTCTGATGTTCGCAACAACACCTCATGTGTGGTGTGATCGCCGTTCACATATGTGTACTAGACCTACGTGTGAGTTCACATTTGCATGTGAGAATAGGAGGGATAGGGGTGCTTTTAATTATTTTAAATGTTATTATTTATTTTATTTACATTGACTTTTTAACTTTTATTTTTTTATCAGCTTTATTACTATCACAAGGGATGAACAACATCCCTTGTGATAGCATAAACCATGACAGGTCGCCTTTATGGAGAGATCTGGGGTCTCTCAGACCCCAGATCTCTCCTCTGCTCTCTGAACCATCTTATCAAACTGAGATTTGTTTGGTCAGATGCTTTCACAAGCCGGTAACAGCTTGTAAACACCAAACCAAAACCAGAAGCAACACATTCCTCATCATTTCCAGTATCTGGTCTCACAGAAAGGGAGGAACAATGTAATTTCCTCATTCTCTCTGCAGTGCACTAGATGTCACCAGTTGGAGTGGTCCTGGGCTCCCTAATGGGATGGGAGAGCCTGGGAAACAGAGGCAGTGGGAGGGGAGGGGGGGGGGGAATAGCCAAATTAAAATTTTGTTACCAGAATGATGAACCTGAGGAAGTCATATGTTGTCCTATATGCTAGAAGTAGTTAATCAGATTAGTCTCACCCACTTTCTGCTGCAGCATGATTAAACATCAGCTACAATTTTAGAGTAATTTCCTATACAGTATTACTGCTCAGACTAGGCTTTTAATCTGGTTGGGGAACTATCTCCACACTATTGAGTCAGGTTTAGAAACATTAGCAGTTGTGATTCCTGCTAGCCCTGTCGCTGCATCTATTACTGTTATTTCCAACCCACACAAACAGACAAACTACTCACTCCACACTGCCCACCCCAACCAATGGAATGATTATTCACTATAGCCCACACATCTCTGCAATCTATGTACAATTCCAACACCCAGCATGATCCACTGACATGTATTCTGTCTCTATTATATTACCTTTTCTCAGTGAATGTGCGCAGTTCTGCTGGTGATCAATGAAATGCAAACTCCTTTTCTGTTCCGTTTTATCTCTTCAGGCACCATGCGGTCATCTTTCCCTCAATGCTGCGCTCTCAGTACTATGAAAGTGTCTGCGTACACCTGGTGGGTACCAAGGGAGAGAGCAACGTACAGATTGCTTTAAGCCAAGAAGCAAAGACCACCACCCTCATAGACAAGAGCTTCCAGCAAGACTCCATATTCACCTGTATTCCCGCTCTGGTACAGTATATCTATAGGCACCAAGCAAAGCATGCTGTAGTGAAGTGTGGGGAAAAGTAGAGGTGTGCACTACCAAAGAATTAAATAGTATAGCAGTGAAACATGGGACTATTAGTGCCATGGCTTATTAGTGAAACATTTGCAGAGGATTAAAGTGACGCTGTCACCAGACCATTTAAACAACGATCTTCCCAGAAGATTACGCAGTATATGCATTTAATGTACACAAGTTATTTACCTGTAAAAGCCTTCTTTATGTAGATATCCAAAAGGCTTGATACTGCAACTGGGTACTGCCATCCTGGATGTGATGTGGGGGGACACTTATTGTAGTGGATTTTAAAGACCCTCTAAAGATCTTTATACTGCACTGTTCTGTATATTCTCAGTAATCAGTTTCTATTCCAAACTAGATTCCAAATCCTTCTCAAGGGAATGATGAGGTTGCTAAGCTTGAAGTTTCAATCAAGACTGCAGAGGAATCAATAAAAAACAGCACTAAAGTTATTGTGAAAAAGGAGAGTTATAAAATCCTAATTCAAACAGACAAGGCTGTGTACAAGCCAGGACAGACAGGTAATGGATGTTCTCCATAAACAAGGCTTCAGTGTACAGCTTGTTACACATAACAATACATTTCTCATATTTGCTCCCTTTAGGCATTTTAAGTATAACTTTGTTAATATTGAATAAGTCCCAAAAATAAATACCTGTAAAACCTAAAGCCACTCTTCTACTACACTTTATAGTTTTAGATTGCTTGATTTCAGCCCATTAGGGATGAGCAAACTGGGCAAGGTTTGGTTTGCAGAAGGTTTGTCCAACCAAGGTGTCCTTATATCATGCAGCAGTAAATGACCACTGCTCAGTTCTCCAGCATTTTCAGAGAAGAGAGTTTTCTTCTGAATGCCTTTTTATGAAGCGGTGTAGATCACTTCTCCGAATGAAGGGAAAACAATGTACAACGCTATGAATGCTGGAAAACGGCTGCTGTTACTATAATCTCGCGAGATTACAGTAAGAGATCAGTCAAACACCATTTACTAAGCAGCAGTAAATTACCGCTGCTTCGTTTAAGGTTCCTCCGATTCTCCAGCTCTGGGCTGGAGAATCTGGAGGGAGAACACAGATCGCCAGTGAAGGGCTGACATCGCTCCTTCATATACTGGCCATCTGTGTGCTGAGATGATCAGTGGAGAACATGTTCTCCACTGATCATCTCTGTTTTCTAAACCACTAATCATCGGAGATCAGCAACGATCCTCAGGATCGCCGCTGATCTCTGTTTCATAAAAAAACACCCAAATGGGAAGTCCTCAATCCTCGACCATAGCTCCGAAGCCTCCTGAAGCCTATGGGAGGAAAATATTGTAATTTTGTTCTGGCCTTTTTCAAGGCTAGATTGCAAGCTTCCATTTATAAATGGGCATGGGGATCACTGTCATAAGGGAAATGTACCAATGCAAAAAAAAAAAGGTGCATTGCAAGGAGGGCTGTTCTGCCTCCCTTCCTTGCAGGTTACCTTCTTATTGGGGGGTGAATGCCCTGCTCCTTCCAGTTAGCCAGGCTGCATGACTGGATAAGGCTCTGGTATAAATTTTGTGTGGAACCCCCACACTTTTTTTTCCTGTTTTTGTGTACTGTTCAATTAAAAAAAAAACCAAGAAAACAAATGGTACGGAGTCGCTCCCCAAAAATTCATATTTAGACCCTTTCCCAGGCATGCAGCCTGGGTGGTCAAGAAAGGAGGGTGTGGCCACCTTCCAGTGTCCCATGTTCAGGAGACAAATGCCTCATTCTCACATCGTGTTCTGTCCCCAAAAAATCTGGAGTCTACAGATATCCAAGCCCCCCTTTTAGGGAAATACGTATCCCTTCTTATTTTTTCCCAAAAAATTTAAAAAGTAAATAAAATGACATTATGGCTTTATTTGAAAAAAAGTATGTACACCGTGTTCCTTGAAGCAAATCCAGTGTCATTGTACAGCAATATAGATACTTGTTAATCATGATGGCCAGCTGCCACAATGAACCACCACCCAAAAATATTGCTCTGCCACCACAATATCCCACTGCATGGCAATGTTTTCTTGCTGTTACTACCACCAAAATTGATTGACAGATCCTAAACTGACTTCTGTTTGCAAACAAGCCAGGCAGAGATCATGGGTGATGCCAAACTGTAATCAGGCTGGGTTCAGGTAAAACCCATATTGAACAAGAACCTGTAGCTCATCCCTAAAGCTCATGGGCTGTAATAAAGTAATTTAGAGCAATGGAGCAACACAAGCTTAGTTTTAGATTTGATGAGTATGCCATCTGACCCCAGAAATTGATGTGTCTGCAATCAGTGAAGAATGAGTGTAGTGTAAAAACTAACTAAAATACTCTAAAACACATTTTTTTAACCACTTTACAAACACTTTACTAGTTCTGGGAGGGTGCCCCCCCCCCCCCCCCACCACAGTGGCGCGCACCTGGCGCTGTCTGTGATCGCTGTGTCCTGACAGAGCTGATTACTTAAAAAGATAAAATGCCAATCATAGAGGCCTTTTACCATGTGATCAGCTGTGTCCAATGACACAGCTGATCACAAAGTAAATACAGTTGCTGGTTACCAGCAGCACTTTCCTCACGCTGTCACAGCATGAGGAAAGTACTGCAGATAACTGGCAAGTGTCACAGAGGACACCTGCACTGATAATCAGGGCACTGATTATCAGTGCAGCCCCAAAAGTGCCCAGTAGTGGCGCCCATCAGTGCCACCCATCAATGCCATCAGTTATAAAACCAATGCAAAACAGCTGGCACAAAAGGGAGACATCAATAGGGGAGGACATAAATTCCCAGGTCACTGAGGTTTCGGACTGATATAGGCACGGCATTTGATCGTACCACCCGAGTCTACTTTTTCATCAGCTTAAGCATGTAATAGTAAACATTAGTTGGTTCCTACAGTGAATTAGCATGTTAACAGTTACCATAATCACCCATTGGCACTCTAGGAATTCACATAGAAAAGGATATGGGGCTATTCATGTTGAGGAAGACATTGTGGTGGGTAAACAAGCCAGAATATCAGCAGCTATCAGTAATAACTCCACCTAGTGGGAATTCAACTCTAGTGGATAGGTGAATTGAGCTGTAGGTAGCAGAAAAACATTTTGTTGGGTAGGTGGTGGAAACCTCCACTTGCCTCCATACTTTAAAAGTAGTTTTCATAGGTTCAGTTACATTGGGATTAGATCACGGCCCCCTAAACACTAGATAACTCTGTTCAGAATAGGATTCTAACAGGGCTGCCTCCAGTTCAACAACGGAGCTGTCTGACATTTGAGAGAACCACCAATGTAGTGTCACTAGGACTGTGGCCCAATAGTATTTCTGGAAGCAGGGGAGGGCCAGGCCACCTAGGGAGGAAGACAACTGAAGGGTAGCTTTGGCTATGCGGGGGTATATCACCTGTCCAAACAAAGGACGTAATCAATTGGTCAGGTTTCTTAAAGAAGGATTTGGTTATGGGGAATGGGGTGTGTCTAAACATATAAAGGCATTTGGGTAAAAAAGTCATTTAAATCAGGTTAACTCTGCCCACCGGGGTCATTGGCAGGGATTTCCACACTGCACATCTAAAATACATGTTTACCCTGCCCTAAATCCAATTGGCTTGAAAGTTCCTGCTTTCTCTGCAACTGTTGCACTGAAATTCCAATCAGTGTTTTCAGTCCAGTGCTATTATGTGAACTACGGAACACCTCCCCTCTATGTTATGCTATGGAGAAAGGAAGAGGAGAGGTGTGCTGTCGTAACACTCTTCCTGTGCCAGGGTGACTGTGATGGGAGGTAGGCAGGACAAAACACAAGGAGCAGATGATAAACGCACAAAGCGCTATTAACCTCCCTAGCGGTATTCCCGAGTGTAGCTCGGGGTAAAATTTTAGTACCAAGAGCGGTAACCCCGAGCTACACTCGGGCTTACCATGCGGCGTTGCTCAGGGAGTCCCTGCAGCACTTACCTTGTCCTTCGCTCCCAAGATGTGTCCCCTGCAGCGTCCTCGGCCATCTCCTCCGGCCGATGCCGGCATCCGGCTTCCAGCTTCCGTGTTCCGGTCCCTGTGGCGTCGGGACGTACGGGCGCCGGAACCGGCGGCAAATTTGAAATTTTTAAAAAATTTCATTTTTTTAAAAATTATTATTATATAGTAAAACATTGCTGTTTCAATGCATTTCACATATATTTTGTCCCTACTGCTTTGTCCTGTGCCCTGCCTACATTTTGACTGTTCTTTCTGCCTGGAAACTTAGAAAAGTCCATGGCGTCCAAAAAGCGTCCCTTTATGTCAAAAGCGGGTTTAGACAGCTAGAGAACAGCGATAGTAAATTAGAACCACTTGCAGAATTGAGTGATAATGATTCGTGGGGAAATTCGTCATCAGACACTGAAAACGATTTTGCGACTTTGCTCAGCGATGTGCGAATTTGCCTCTGTATTTCAAATTTCAGTGTTTTCAGTTTGATTATATTATTGAATTAAATTTATTATTATTATATTATTTTTTATGATTATTAATTTAATTATAATTTATGATTTCGTGTTTCAAGTTTTATCATATCCGGAATGTTTACTAGACTCTTGTTCGGACAGATTTCAGTGAGTTATTCCTAAAAATTACAGCCTACAATAAAAAACTACATATTTCCATGCAAAAAAATGGTACCGCTTTCAGCACCAAAAATCAGAAATAATCATACCGCCAGGGAGGTTAAAAAAATGACAGTCACTCAATTGGGGTCTGCAGGTAACGTGGCAGTACCCAGTGTAGGGGAATAGCAAGGAGAGGGCTCAAAATAATTGTAATCTGGCCCCAGGGGGGCAAAGTTAGAGTCTCTATAACAGTTTGTAATCCAAGCAGGGAGAAGAAGGGAAAGAGAGTTCAGGAACAGTCCAGGGGGGAATAAAACAGGGGTGCATACACTCACGGCTCCGGCAGGGATGCCCGGGTTCACAGCAGACGACAGCCAGGGGGGTGACCCTTCTCAGCACACAGTAGAGGGTCCTAACAGCAGGTACGAGTCCTGATTCTCCGCAACAGCACACATGCACTTCTGGGTCCATGGGCAGTATAGCAGCAGGTACACTCCCTGAGTCCCTAGTATTAGCAGCGTATACTGTGGGTAATAATCCTCCCAATCCTGTTACTAATGCAGAGTGCCAGCGGGTAATAATCCTCCCGATCCTGCTCTGTTTAATGCAGAGTGCCAGCGGGTAATAATCCCCCGATCCTAGGTCTTTGCAGAGTGGCTGCGGGGGTCTCGCCTCGGTGTAGACCTCCCAGCAGCTGCGCAGCAGACAGAACGACCTGGGGCGCTCCCCACTGGCCTTCTTAAGGCCAGTGTCGGAGGCTCCTGGTCGTCTTGGCAACCGTGGGCGGTGTGCCTCGTCGCCCGGCAACAAAGCACGCCCCCTTGACACGGGCCGCGCTCTCGAGAGTGTGGCCTTTGTCGGCGAGTGCAGGCACGGGAAACTTCCGTGCCCACGCTGCAGTCGCCGGGGCCATGTGGTGTCAGGCTGACTGCCGCGGCTCGAAACATCCCTGTGGGAGGTTCGCCCCTCTCAGGCTGGATGGCTGGAGAAGTGTGAATCTCACTGCAGGGAACTATCTTCCCCCCTCCGGCCACTCTGGATGGGGGAAGATAAGTGACAGAGAGGTGACAGGAGTCACACCTCTCATCCTGGACTGCCAGGCTTCAAAGGGCCATAACAGGATGAGAGGGGGGGTGTGGGGGAAGGAGAGAGCCAGGGGGAGAAGCGCACAGCCTGGCACACCTTGACAGTGACAATGCTGCTCTGCCATACATCCACTAGAGGAAGCAAGTGTTGTCATATTGTTATTCTTTAGTTTGGATGCTCCATCCCCAGCCAAAACGTTTTCTTTGTGTGGTGCAGTTGCAGGTGTTTGCCCTGTTGTGCTGCAGCCGTTGACCATGACTTACAGAAAGACTCTATGATCCATAGAATTAAATAAGTAAATTATGATATGCACATAGGTGATCCTTAACAGGATTCAGCTTATGAGCTCCGATATGAGCAGCAGACATATCAGGTCATCCCTGTGGTAATCTAAGTTTCATCCAGTATTTCCACAAGACAGTGTTTAATTGACCAAAAAGGTATGAACTACATGTTGGCAGGTGTAGTGTCCTTTATTTGTTGCCCCTCTGGTGCTGTAGTGGGTGGGGAGTGAAGACGCTCTCTTTTTTCCTGAACATTGTTTTAAAATTTTTGCTTTTTTCTACTATTTTGCATGTTATGTATCAGGCTGGTTCCCTACAGTGACAAGCGCTCCCCTTCTTATTGGCCACTTTATTACAGCTATAAAGGAGAGCCACTGACTGGCTTCTAAGGCAGAGGCAGTAATGAGAATGTGGCCAAAATCAAGCAAGCTGTTTGTCACAGGAGGGAGTCAAGCTTGGCTATAGGTAAAGTTGTCTATAGTTTTATTCTCATGTTTAGTTAGGAAGATATCTGATGTATTATTGTACTATGCTGATTCAAGACTTCATAATTTTTATTTTTTTTTGCACCAACAGTGAAGTTTCGAATTCTCACTCTTAACGAAGACCTTCAACCTGGACAGAATTCAGTAATATAAAATAACAGTCACACATTGCTTAGAATGCACCCATTAACCATTGTTTCACATAATCAATTACCATATTATATGAATACTACACGGTATTTATACTTTGATATTCACTCGCACAGTCATCCGCCTGTACATTATGATTTCCTTTTGGTGTTCTAAAAATTTTCAGAAGGATTTTTTAATTCTCTGGAAAGTTAAGTCTATGTAAAACTAAAATGGTGGCTATAAAGGGGTTTAATCACCCAGAACCTTTTGGCTTTTGGTGACACTAGCAGAGTATCTAACTATTCTTTCTTGCCATGACAAATCCCTGCAAAATATTTAAAACATTGGAATATTCAACAAAAGTACTTATGCTTAGATTATCATTCAGCATTCTAAATTTGAGTGTAGATATTGGGTTGGGTTTTGTATTTCAGCATAGTAGGGTAAGGAGAGCTGTGCAGGGTTTTTGTGCTATGGCCATTAAAAAGGAAGGTGTCATGATCCCTTAGCTGAGTTATATGTAATGTGCAATAAGTGAGAAATTCAGAAGGATGAGACAAATTTAAAATCAATGTGGCGGCATAGTGTACTCCTCGCTACCAAAATAATTGACAAAAAGTTCTAGTGATCTTCCAAACTCCTGCATTCACTGAAACTTATTTAATTTTATTACATGTTTGCCACAATACAGTATGCAGCCATGCAGTGCTGGTTTCATTCTTAGATGCACAGTCTGTGGACCTCCAAATGGTATGCCACAAATGTTTATGGTTAAATAGACAGTTTAATCTAACAATCACACTAGTAAGTTCTTTTGGGAATCATCTTTTTTAGAGGTGAGGAACGTGTTACAGTTACCCCAGGCTTAGTCTACCTTTTGACTATGTATATTACCATTTGCCACAAAGCCCACATAGCAGACTAAAAAACTGATGGCAAAAGTACAGAGTGTTTAAAATTGCATAAACAGAAAAAAATAAATTTGGGGGTGGTGGACAGGCCCAGACTGGGACAAAAAATAGGCCTGGGAACTTTGGACTGAGCAGCCCAAATCCTGGGGACCCTTTCCTTATAGCCCAGTGGGGGAACACCAGGGCCCATTCACAAGAGTGACCTTTGTGACCTTGGTAATTCCACCACTAGTGTCAGTAGGTTTTTATTTTTATTTAACTCTTTCGAATGTTATGTTTTGGGTTTTTTTTTATTTTTTTGTAGGCGAGAAAGAAACAAAGAAAGATGGAAAGAAATAAGGAAGGAAGGAGGGAAAGAAAAAAAGAAAGAAAGAAAGAGAGAGAAACAGGAGACAGAATGAGAAAGAAAGAGAAATAAAGAAGGAAGGAGGGAAAGAAAAAGGAGAGAAAGAAGGAAGGAGGGAAAGAAAAAGGAGAGAAATAAAGAAGGAAGGAGGGAAAGAAAAAGGAGAGAAAGAAGGAAGGAGGGAAAGAAAAAGGAGAGAAAGAAGGAAGGAGGGAAAGAAAAAGGAGAGAAAGAAGGAAGGAGGGAAAGAAAGAAGGAGGAGAAAAAAGGAGGGAGGGAAACAGGAGACAAAGAGAGAGAAAGATGAGGAGGGGGGTCGGTGGAGGAGATGAGGGAGAGGACTGCTGGAGGAGAGGAGGGAGGGAGGTTGGTGGAGGAGATGAGGGAGAGGACTGCTGGAAGAGAGGAGGGAGGGGGGCCGCTGGAGGAGAGGAGAGAGGGGGGCCGCTGGAGGAGGGGGGGCCGCTGGAGGAGATGAGGAGGGGGGCGGCCACGAGGGGAACATACAGGAGCTGGCTGCATGTAGGAGATGGATAGGAGAGGTGGCTGGGCGGAACATAGAGGAACTGAGAACTGCATGGTCCTTTATGTGCCGCCCGGCTGCCTCTCCTATCCAGGCGGCGAACGCCCAGTGTACCCTATGGCCAGTCCAGGCCTAGTGGTGGATATTAGTAGATGAAATTTTTAGATTTTGGGTGGAGTTTGAGCATGTTAGCAAAAAGGGAGCTTGGTATTACTCTGATCCAGAAATGTTTCCAGGTCTTTAATAAATGGTTTCTTTACTATTTACTGCTTTTTGTTTTTCAGATTCAATCTGTAAAATTACAGGTAATGTTGATTACATATTTTTTGTGCATATTTAGAGTGTTTGATTAAAAAAATTGTTCTACATGTTTTTAACTAAATTAGATAGGTAGTTGGCATATTTCGGAGTTGTCAAGCTATCTTAAGGCTATCGTTTTGGATTACTATAGTTCCTATTTAGAATAAGTCAATGCATGCAGTTTGTTAATTCTATAATTTTGCTTTTAGGATCCAGGACAGAATCTGATTGGCCAGTGGTTAAATGTGAAGGTTAATCAGGGATTGGCTGAGTTTTCCCTTCCTCTTTCCTCTGAGCCTCCACTGGGGGAATACGCCATCCGGGTGAAGAACACAGTCCATCACTTTAGTGTAGAAGAATATGGTGAAAAACTACTCTTTGTTTACTATATATTTATATCTGTGTTCTTATGTCTGTACTGAAATTATCTGTTTTTTATGTCTCCACAGTGCTACCAAAATATGAAGTCACGCTCCAGTTTCCCATGGTTGTTCTCTTCAACAGTGAAAATGTACCAGTTAAACTATGTGGCAGGTGAGGCATACAAAACATTAGCTAGACTATGACCTGATTCATATTATTTTAGGTTGATCTTATGCTTAGTGAAAAAATATGTCATACAATGAAACTTGCCCAGCACACATGGAATGGGGAGTGTTATTTGTATAAAAAGCCTATGTGTAGAGGAATAGCAGCTCCTTTGTGCAGTCTAAAAATCATTTTATTACTGAAACTCCAGCTCTTTGACCAACCATGAAGTAAAGTAGGGGACTTGGCTGGGGGCCCAAAGTAGCTAGTAGTGAGGCAGTATAGTGCTTACAATTCTGCTGCGCCTACCCCAACACTTACATAAATACATTCAAAAACATAATAAATACATGTTATAAAATTAATAAATAATATTACAACCAACAAAACTAGTGCAAAAAAATGTCCATTATTGTAATTGTTATTAACCACTTGCCTACCGGGCACTTATACCCCCTTCCTGCGCAGGCCAATTTTCAGCTTTCAGCGCTGTCGCACTTTGAATGACAATTGCGCGGTCATGCAACGCTGCACCCATATGAAATGTTTATAATTGTTTTCACACAAATAGTGCTTTCTTTTGGTGGTATGTACTCACCACTGGGTGTTTTATTTTTTGTGCTATAAACAAAAAAAGAGCACAAATTTTGAAAAAAACAGGTAATTTTTCTCCTTCCCTGATGTGTGTTGATGAGGCTGCACTGATAGTCAGCACTGATGGGTACTGATAGGCAGCACTGATGGGTACTGATAGGCAGCACTGAGATGGCACTGATAGGTGGCACTGATGAGCTGGCACTTACAGCACATGCAACAATGATGGGCACTGATAAGTGGTACTGATAGGCAGCACTGATAGGAGGCACTGGTAGGTGGCACTGATGAGCTGGCACTAATATGAAACAATGATGGGCACTGATAGGCGGCACTGATGGGTGGCACTGACTGATGGCACTGACGGGCGGCACTGCTGGGCACTGACTGGCAGCACTGCTGGGCACTGACTGGTGGCACTGCTGGGCACTGATGGGTGGCACTGATAAGTGTCACTGCTGGGCACTGATCGTTGGCACTGCTGGGCACTGCTGGGCACAGGTGGATGGCACTGCTGGGCACTTGTGGGCGGCACTGCTGGGCACTTGTGAGCGGCACTGGTGGGTGGCACTGCTGGGCACTGATGATCAGTGCCCTGATGATCAGTGCCGATCCCTCCTCTGACAATTGCCGGTTAACGGCAGTACTTTCCTCACACTGTGACAGCGTGAGGAAAGTGCAGCCAATAACCGGCAACTGCATTTACCGGTGATCTGCTGTGTCATTGGACATGGCTGATCACGTGGTAAAAGGCTGCTGTGATTGGCCTTTTACCTCCTCACGTGATCAGCTGTGTCCATAGGACACAGCAATCATGGAGATCATCGGGTGCGTGCCTCTGGGTGCGCGCAGGAGGACGTGATATGACTCCCTCCCAGAACTGGCTGGCCGCAGTGAAGCCATCATTCGGCTATCTGCGGTTGGCAAGTGGTTAATCAAGTCTCTATTGTTGTTTGCCTTGTTAATCTGAATCTCAATCCTCCATATGTCCATCTCTTGGTGATTATTCCATAGACATAATGTGCAGTGACTCCCACCACCAGTATTCTCATGTTCTCACCTCCAGATATGGACCTGCCAATAATTGAGGTCAAACACACTTTCCCTCTTTCGGACTGCTCTCTGGTTTCACTCTACTGAGGCATCTCTCTACATGTTTCAAGTGTTCCTAAACCTTCCACTTCCCTTATAGAAGCACAGCATCCACTACAGCAGCACATGTGGGCATCATTCCCATGCACCCAGGAAGCTCTTTCGCTCTTACCTAAGCAAAAGGGCTTTCCGAATGCATTTCACCCCCCTTGGTGGTACAGATTGCTGTTCAGGCCTCCTGCTGTTCAAGTCCTACCTTGCAGTACAGGGTGTCTCCTGGATGAGACTGGAGGGTGGTGAAAATCCCTCTAATCAAACTGCTCCTTTCCTTCCTTTCTTAGCTCCTGCCTTGAGGCAGACCCCCCAGCCCCGGGGTCTCCTCCAGGCCTCACGAACCTCAACTCAGTACTCCATGCTCCAACAAGCAACAAAACAACCTGCTGGCCAGTCTCTTTAGTATTTATGGGCACATCTCACCACAATGCCAGGCCTCCTGCCTGGGGTTGGTCAAACTCCCATGAATATTCAGGTCCTCGCCCCTAAGTTCTAGAAGTTTCTGAAAACTCCCCGAACCAAGGGTAGGTAACAGAGACCTGAACTGCACAGCTCTACAACCTGACCTGAGCTTGAACCCCACAGACACGCTCACTTCATCTACTGTGTGAGCCAAATTAAGTTACCTAACTATGCACACTAGAGAGTGCTATATTATTACCACCTGATTGGTATTGCTTGTCTAATGTAGAATGCTACTCTCCCCTTTTTAACCACTTGCCCTCCAGAGGATTTACCCCCCTTCCTGACCAGACCATTGTTTTGTATTACTGCGCTGTGTTACTTTAACTGACAATTGTGTGGTCATACAATGCTGCACCCAAATTAAATTTACGTCCTTTTTTCCCCACTAATGGAGCTTTATTTTGGTGGTATTTGCTTGCCTGTGCGTTTTTTATTTTTTGCGCTATAAAAAAAAAAAAGACCGACAATTTTGAGAAAAAAAAACAATATTTTTGACTTTTTGCTTTTAAATGCCCAGTACAAAAATGTATTAATTATATATATGATTATATAATCAAATTTCATCATAAATTTAGGCCAAAATGTATTCTGCTACATGTCTTTGCTATAAAAAAATCCCAATACGTGTAAATTAATTGGTTTCCATGAAAGTTATAGCGTTTTCAAATGGTGGTATATTTACTGGAATTTTTTATTTTTTTTATTTTTACTAGTAATGGCGGTGATCAGCGACTTATAGCAGGACTGGGAGGGAACTGACTGTGTGTCACTGACATCCCCAGTGACACCAATACAGTGATCAGTGCTAATAAAAAGCACTGACACTGTACTAATGGCACTGGGCAGGAAGGGTTTAATATGTGGGGCAATCAAAGGGTTAACTGTGTGCTGTTTTACTGTGGGCTGTGTGTGTGCGTTCAACTGTAAGCACACTGCTTTGCAAAGCTGTGCTATGAACAGCCATGCAAAGCAGTGTGCAGGAGCTGACAGGGGAGAGAACTGTATTGTTTACACACAGTTCTCTCCCTCCGTCAGTAATGCTCCGCGATCACTGGGTGCCGATGAGTAATCACGGGCTGGGACCCAGTGATTGACAGCCAAGACCGCGAATAGCGGCGCAGGTAGGGCGCATGCCCCCTACCCAGACATGCAAAATCATGTATATACACGTGATTTTGTGCACCCCTGCCACCCTGTAGCAGTATATCTGTTATAGGGCGGCGGGAAAGCGGTTAAATGAATTAGATATACAATATTTTTATCTGTCTTTGACTAATAGTAAACAACAAATACTTAAAGTTTATGGAATGTTCCCTCAGATACACATATGGAAAGCCAGTATTGGGAAATTATAGGATCGAGATATGCCGTAGTAAACTCAGATACCATTGGTACTTCTATAAAGAGAGTGAGCCCCTCCATATCTGTGCAAACTACACTGGAAAGGTAAATTATTAGAAGAGATGATAATGAAGTTATCAGTTTATATATTTTCTACTTTATTTTTACATTTAAATCCCTTTAGATGCAAAAGGAGCACTCAAAATTCCTTGACTAGCTCCTTACATGACACAAGTATTTTAGCAATCCCTAATATGGTTGTATTACTATTAAAACTGTGCCATTTGCAGCTTAGTGACTCAATGCATCATCTTCTCAGCTGGATCGTTACGGATGTTCCACAGTCCGGGTAAAGTCTGCAACTTTTAACTTTAGAAGAAGCGACATGAGCCTGAGATTGGAGGGATCAGCCTACATTACAGAACAGGGTACAGGTAAGTCAGGAGGATAAGAAAACCCTAACTGGCCTTAAGCTAGGTTTACACTAGTAGAATTTCACCTGACATTTTGTTCTTATAAGAATCTATTTTTTTTAATCATTAGTAGGGTCAAATTGATGTTTTTTTCAACCACAGTGACGAGAAAATCTGGAACAGGATAGAAATTTTTTCTCAAATTTACACATTTCTAACAGTGTATGTGAGTTTTGTTTGGTAAAGTGTATTCATTCCAAAATTGATTGTTAAAGGCAAACATAATCTTGAACTACTTTCAAAAGACATTCAAATCTACTTATAATTTTATGAGACTATATGTTCGAGGATCTACTAGTATATACCCAGCTTTAGTATAGACTTTGGGGTTGATTTACTAAAACTGGAGAGTGCAAAACCTGGTGCAGCTGTGCATGGAAGCCAATCAGCTTCTAACTTTAACTTGTTCAATTAGGCTTTGACAAAAAAACCTGGAAGCTGATTGGTTTCCAGTGCTGAACACAGTGGTAAGGCTACCGGTCAGCGGTAGCCTTGCCTTTCTTCTCTCTAGCTCTCTGGCCTGGTCCGGTTCTCTGGGAGTCAGCATAACTCTTTCTCTCTCTATTCCTGCTCTCCAGCTCTCTTCCCTCTCACTTCCTGTCCTGTCTACCAGGCTTCAGTATATATCTGTCTCCACCAAAACTATAATATCAATGTGCAGCGCTAATAAAAATGTGTGTTATAATCAATGATAGCCAGTGTGATCATAAAAGAGAAAGGAAACATCATAAAAAAGAAATAGAGAATAGTGAATACTCCAATGAAGAAACAAAATGGATGGTATAACAAATAACAAATGAAAATGTATAAGTCTTCTAAATATCATATAATAGTCCCAAAAATAGTGATGTGATCAAATCAACAAAATGTAGTGACTTCTGTGATTTCTGCACTGCACCTCAACCATAATGCACTCACCAGAAGTAAGTAGCAAGCAAGCCCAGAGCGGAATGACACTAAGGGATGTTCCTGCTTCTTCCTCCTGCCGGTGACCTATTTGAAGGTGGGATCTCTCCAGAAGCCAGTGATACACCAAATGAACAATCAAAAGTAGAGTAGCCAAGTCTCCATCTCCAGTCCACGGTGAACCAAGGAAAGTGATTCCTCCTAGAGGGCATGTTCATAGACCGAGCCCGGAGACAGTATCATACAGTTTAGTATGTCTTATTAAAAAGATAGCAAACCACATGGAGCATAAAATCATCAATGGATAAAAAGCACTTACAAAGATGGCCGCCGGACCATCATGTGGATGCGGCAGTGTGACGTCAGCACGATGTAAGCTCCCCTCTGACGCGTATCGTGCGCACGCACATTCTCAAAGGGATCCACCTAGTCAATAATTGTTCTTTATAAATTTAGGCCAAGATGTATTCTGCTACATTTCTTTGGTGAAAATAACCAAAATCAGTATTTATTATTTAGGCTGTAGGAAAGTTATAGAGTTCACAAACTATGGGATATATCTGAAAATTGATCAATCCTGAAGTGCTGACAGCCAATCTAATTTCTTGAGGCCCAAAAATGTCAGAACAGTACAGATATCCCCCAAATGACCCTTTTTTGCAAAGTAGACAGTCCGACGTATTCCATAAGAGGCTTGGCAAGTTTTTTGAAGTTGTAATTTTTTTGTCATAATTTTTTGGAAAATTAAGAAATTAAAAAAAAATATTTTCACAATTTTTTTTTTACATACTGTCACCAGTGCAGTACAGTGTCATCATATATACTGACTGGTGACAGTACAAAAAAAATTGGATTTTTTTTTCAATTTTTATTTTATTTTTTTATTTTTTTTATTAACTTTTTTCTCTTATTTTAAGATTTTTTTTTTATATTACACTATAACCAAAGTAGTATAATGTTACCATAGTAACATTGTACTACTTTGGGGAAGAGATCAGTTTTTTTTTTTTTTTTTACACAATTTGATTGCTTATAGCAAAGAATTTCTTTGCTATAAGCAAGAATTTAACTGAATGAAATCGATTCATTCAGGTTTTTTTGTTGTGATTTAGCCACGGCTAATCACATGACACAGCTGGGCTGTGATTGGCCCAGCCTGTGCATGTGATCACTGTGACCATTCACAGCTAGACATACTTGTATACAATGGATGGCATGAAAGGAAGCCATCCATTGTTTGCAACTGTCATGTGACCTTCTGTGATTAGTCACAGCAGGTCACATGGTACTGGCAACAGGGCCAGTACACAGATCTGTCTTTGTACACAGCCGGTTCTGTCTCTCCAATCTAAGCATTGATAGTGTGATTTCTGTAACTTACAGTTGTGATGAGATAGCGACCACGTTGACCTCAGCTTGATACCACAGTTAGTGACTCAATCGATAAGACATCTTGTAGATCTTGTGAAGTTTATTCCATAAACTGAGAGAATCTTACAACAATGAACATTCGATAGGCCAAAAGATCATAATGTTTCCTGCTCCATGACATGGGGCTAGAGCTGCAATGCCTTACTGGTAAAAGGGGTGGGCTATCTATACAGCATTAACTAAACCAAAGGAAAGGGAGAAGCAGAAACAAAATATAGAAACTCTTAAAGGCATATGACAGTCATGTGAAACATGACACAGCCGGTGACAGATCTCGCCACAGTGCGGGCTTGCGCAAGGCACGATCCGGGAAGGACATCATATGACACCCTCCCGGATCGCCGAGAATCCTGCCGGCCGTCATTTTACTATAGGCCTGGTGGGAAGTGGTTAATGAAGAATACAAAATACTAATATGCAGTCTTTTATATTTACCAACTACCTGATTAAACAAAAAATACATTATTTTTTAAAATGTTACTATTTAGTGTATGTGTACAAACCACTATACTGTACATTCCCTTTAATAACTGAAAGATTAGGATTGTGTAGCACTACCCCCTTAGGAGCTGCTGATTTATTTTCAGGCTCCCTGTCACTCTTGACCTCACTCTGAAAGCTCAACCCCTGCTGACACTACTGTACACTTGTGGCCAAAGTAAATTTTCTAACTATTACCAGAAATTAGACAAACACAAGTTAGAATGAACTGATATTTTGTTTATATTGGAGTTTAATGTGAGCACATTAAAGCAGCATATAGTAATAGGTGTACATATAATAACAGTTTTCACGCTTAGTAACTTTAAGCAAAAGTCAACACATACAACAATAATCTCAATCAGTTCTGGATGTCCTGCAATTCAGAATTTAACCAAGGGCCTCAACTCTGAGAAGTTTCTGTCCCCAGTGAGCAAAGGAGAACTACTAAGATTAAGGCTATTTAATTAGGAAGGTTAATGTCCCTTCAACTGCAGTGAGAGATCTTCTGCAAGCTCATTGGGGCCCACTTGGTGCTCCACAAGAATTCAGATCTCCTTGGATGCAATAGGTGAAAATCCCTCAAATGATTAATACAAGAACAGGCACTACCCCTTTAAGTGGTATTCAACTTGGGCAGTACCCCTTTAATACACAAGATGAGATGCAGATTTTAAACAAGAGGTTTAAGGGGTGAGCAGCAGCACTTGCTGGTAAGGGTTAATTCCTCTCTAGGCCACAGTGATAAATGGCAACAATGACAAGTGCTCCTTGATGAATGTGAACCAATTGCACAAGAAACAGTGGTGTGGCTTGGCCTGCAGAGGGCAGACACTGCAGTAGGCTCTGATGACTGGATTATGCTGAAGATGTATTTGCTAGTAGGCCAGGTGAACTGGGCCTAACATGTGTAAGCTGTGAACAACATCAGGACTATGTCAGTAACTAGATTGAAGATTTGAGAAAATGTCAGTGTCAACTTAATCGGCTGGAGAATGGGACTCTCTCACCCAATCTGTGGCATCACTCAGGTCTCAGGCAGTCTCTCTGTAGATGGGGCCACCAGTGGTCCTTTGGTCCTTTCCTGCAGAGTTCGTTCCTGACACAGCTCTCCGGATCACGGCCGATAGGGTAGTTTTCCAGACTTGTTGGAGATGTCAGCGTTCAGCTATTCCTCCCTTTCTTTCTACTCTCACTCTCTGCGGCCTGGTCCAGTCTTCTGGCATTTTGCACAGCCCTCTTCTCACACCTACCTTCAAACTCTCCCAGCTCACTTCCTGCTCCCGGGTTCCTGGGCTTCTGTATATATATGCCTCCACCCACACACCAGCTCCTCTGGGAAATGTAGTCCTTTAATACGCTGTCTCCCAGCAAAGTCCTGTGGTTCAGCCTACAAAGTCCATAAAGCTTTTCACCAGAGTGTGTGTGCCACTGAATTGCAGGACACTGCCACCTTGTGTCACTGTTAACAACCTGCAGTCTGAGTAATAGCAGGGTGCTACGATTGTAAGATTAAGAGGCATTGTGAGTTCTTCATGTATGGTAGCTTCAGGATAGTAAGCGGGAGGAAAACCAAGAACATTCATTCCCCGATTTCCTCGACACAAAATAAAGCCAGAAGCGACAAGAATTTTGTTAGTTCCAGTTTTAAAGCTTTCATTCCCTGGCTGGTACAGTCAGAGGAGCATCTAACCAAGCAGATTTCTGCTTGGTTAAATGCTTTGGAGGGCAGTGGAGACATTAGGGTCTATTAGACCCCTAATGTCTCCATAAAGATTAGCTGACATCTGCCTAATGCTATCACATACTATCACAATGCTATGGGTTTATTAATCCCTTATGATTTCAATAAAGTTAAATATTAAAAAATTGTAAAAGAAAAACTTGCAATAAAATGTATTTAATAAATTAACTGTAATTCCTGCTGCCCCGCACACACATATAAATACAAATGTGAGCCCAGGGTGCACACATGCATCTAAACTGTGATTGTATTACTTGTGTGAGGTACTGTTGCAAACGTCAGTGTGAGAGCAATAATTCTTGAGCCAGAGCTCATGGTTAATCCTAAACTTATAAGCAGTAAAAGCTTTTAGGTTACTTTCACACTGATCCACTGCAAAAATACATACAAAATGCATATAAAATTTTGCCGCATTTTTACTGCTCTTTTTCTGTACTGAGTTTTTTATAGGACACATGACCTAAAAACTGCACCAAAAACGTTTCTCAGAGGTGTTTTGGGGGCGTTTTTCAGGTGTTGGCCATTGATTTCAGTGGGAAGAGGCATTTTTGGGCTGTTTTTTTTAACTGAACAAACATGCTTAAAAGATACTGCAAGCAGGAGTTTTTACACTGCAACAAAAGTGCAATGCCCCTATGAAAACATACATAGACAGACATTGACACACAGTGAAGCATTTTTCTTGAGCTTTTCAGACGCTTTTTTTAAAATACAAAAGCGCTTTAAAAGCTCCTTGTGAAAGCAGACTTAAAGGGGTTTATTTACTAAAGCTGGAGAGTGCAAAATCAGACTCACTTCTGCATAGAAACCAATCAGCTTCCAGGTTTCATTGCCAAAGCTTCATTGAACAAGCTGAGGTTAGAAGCTGATTGGTTTCTATGCAGAAGGGAGTCTGATTTTGCACTCTCCAGCTTTAGTAAATAAACCCCAAAGTGTCACATATGGAGATTTGTGGGTACCGTGTTTTTTTGTGATATCACGGGCACATACAATTTTAAGACTTGACATGTTTGTACTGTATCTATTTATTCAGCACAACCTCATCATTTATATTTTCCGAAAACTGGGAATTTTTTTTGTGTGTGCTTTCAAAAAAATCATTTTATTATATTTTTTCTTGAAAATATTCGTTTGATAAATATTTGCACAAATATCATGCAAAATAAAAATTTGCAACTACTATTTTTTCTCAGTGTTCTGGGAGTTTAATTAATTTTTGGGCAAAAAATGCAGATTTGTACATGTATGTAAAAAATGAAAAAGTGATCTAGTGCTGACATAGGTAGGAAAGTAAACAGATATACTATAGATAAATAATTTTTTCATGATATCATTTGTTAAAATCCAACTGTATGTTGTAAGGAGGGAAGTTAATTAGCATTTTATGTTTTTTAGCACATTTGCTGGGGGATATACCAAAAACCTCAACTCAAAATTTTATTTAGTAACGGAGTAGAGCATGTTGACTTTCAAAATGGATTTTCAGTGTTCTTTCAAGGGGGATTTTTATTTTGTTTTACCTTATTCACAAAGATACAGTGGGGCAAAAAAGTATTTAGTCAGCCACCAATTGTGCAAGTTCTCCCACTTAAAAAGATGGGAGAGGCCTGTAATTGGCATCATAGGTAGACCTCAACTATGAGAGACAAAATGAGGAAAACAATCCAGACAATCACATTGGCTGATTTGGAAAGAATTTATTTGCAAATTATGGTGGAAAATAAGTATTTGGTCAATATCAAAAGTTCATCTCAATACTTTGTTATATATCCTTTGTTGGCAATGACAGAGGTCAAACGTTTCCTGTAAGTCTTCACAAGGTTGGCACACACTGTTGCTGGTATGTTGGCCCATTCCTCCATGCAGATCTCCTCCAGAGCAGTGATGTTTTGGGGCTGTCGCTGGGCAACACGGACTTTCAACTCCCTCCAAAGGTTTTCTATGGGGTTGAGATCTGGAGACTGGCTAGGCCACTCCAGGACCTTGAAATGCTTCTTACGAAGCCACTCCTTCATTGCCCGGGCGGTATGTTTGGGATCATTGTCATGTTGGAAGACCCAGCCACGTTTTATCTTCAATGCCCTTGCTGATGGAAGGAGGTTTGCACTCAAAATCTCACGATACATGGCCCCATTCATTCTGTCCTGTACATGGATCAGTCGTCCTGGTCCCTTTGCAGAGAAACAGCCCCAAAGCATGATGTTGCCACCCCCATGCTTCACAGTAGGTATGGTGTTCTTTGGATGCAACTCAGCATTCTCTCTCCTCCAAACACGACGAGTTGTGTTTCTACCAAACAGTTCTATTTTGGTTTCATCTGACCATATGACATTTTCCCAATCCTCTTCTGGATCATCCAAATGCTCTCTAGCAAACTTCAGACGGGCCAGGACATGTACTGGCTTAAGCAGGGGGACACGTCTGGCACTGCAGGATCTGAGTCCCTGGTGGCGTAGTGTGTTACTGATGGTAGCCTTTGTTACGTTGGTCCCAGCTCTCTGCAGGTCATTCACTAGGTCCCCCCGTGTGGTCCTGGGATATTTGCTCTCCGTTCTTGTGATCATTTTGACCCCACGGGGTGAGCCCCAGATCGAGGGAGATTATCAGTGGTCTTGTATGTCTTCCATTTTCTAATTATTGCTCCCACAGTTGATTTGTTCACACCAAGCTGCTTGCCTATTGCAGATTCAGTCTTCCCAGCCTGGTGCAGGTCTACAATTTTGTTTCTGGTGTCCTTCGACAGCTCTTTGGTCTTCACCATAGTGGAGTTTGGAGTGTGACTGTTTGAGGTTGTGGACAGGTGTCTTTTATACTGATAACAAGTTCAAACAGGTGCCATTGATACAGGTAATGAGTGCAGGACAGAGGAGCCTCTTAAAGAAGAAGGTACAGGTCTGTGAGAGCCAGAAATCTTGCTTGTTTGTAGGTGACCAAATACTTATTTTCCACCATAATTTGCAAATAAATTCTTTCCAAATCAGCCAATGTGATTGTCTGGATTTATTTTTCTCATTTTGTCTCTCATAGTTGAGGTCTACCTATGATGCCAATTACAGGCCTCTCTCATCTATTTAAGTGGGAGAACTTGCACAATTGGTGGCTGACTAAAAACTTTTTTGCCCCACTGTTACATTACATTACATTACATTATATTGAGTTTATATAGCGCCAAAGGGTTTGCTCAGCGCTGTACAATAGAGGGGGGGACAAAACATGAAGCATTACAGCAGCTACGAACAGCACACGAGGGGTAAGAGGGCCCTACTCTTTCGAGCTTACAATCTGGGAGGGAGGGGGTAGTGGTACAGGAGGAAGTGGCTGTGGGGGATGGAGTGGTAGGAGGAATGAAGGAGAGCAGCAGTTAGGTGAGGGTGGGGTAGGCTTCCCTGAAGAGGTGGGTTTTCAGGGAGCGCCTGAAGGTGAGGAGGGAAGGTGACAGTCTGATGGATTGGGGTAGTGAGTTCCAGAGGATGGGGGAGGACCTGGAGAAGTCTTGCAGACGTGCGTGTGAGGAGGAGACCAGGGAGCAAGATAGAAGGAGGTCCTGTGAAGAGCGAAGGGTACGGGTAGGGTGGTACTTGGGAATCAGGTCGGTGAGGTAGTTAGGGGCAGTGTTGTGAATGGCTTTGTAGGTCAGAGTGAGTAGT
This sequence comes from Staurois parvus, assembly GCF_062004578.1. Taxonomy (NCBI): domain Eukaryota; kingdom Metazoa; phylum Chordata; class Amphibia; order Anura; family Ranidae; genus Staurois; species Staurois parvus. The sequence goes on from NW_028318321.1 coordinate 10,807,021, forward strand.
TTGAATTTGATGCGTTGGGCGATAGGGAGCCAGTGGAGGGAGAGGCAGAGGGGGGTGGCAGAGGTGGAGCGGCTGGTGAGGTGGATGAGTCTGGCAGCTGAGTTCAGGATGGTCTGAAGCGGGGAGAGTTTGCACTGGGGTAGGCCGGTGAGGAGGGAGTTGCAGTAGTCAAGGCGTGAGATAATCAGGGAGTGCACAAGTAGTTTAGCGGTGTCTGGGGTAAGGAAGGTGCGTATTTTGGCGATATTGCGGAGGTGGAGCCTGCATGTGTTTGTCAGTGATTTGACATGAGGTTGGAAGGAGAGGTTAGAGTCCAGAATGACCCCAAGGACTTTGGCTTGCGGGGCGGGATTGATGGTGGTGATGTTAGTAGTGATGGATAGGATGGGGGGGGGGGCGCGGGCAGGAGGGAAGACGAGAAGCTTGGTTTTGGAGAGGTTGAGTTTGAGGAAATGGAGCGACATCCAGTCAGAGATGTCGTTTAGGAGGTGAGTGATGCGGGCGGAGAAAGTGGAGGTGAGGTGAGGGGTGGAGAGGTAAATTTGAGTGTCATCAGCATAGAGATGGTAGTTGAAGCCGTGGGAGTGTATGAGTTTGCCAAGGGAGGAGGTGTAGATGGAGAAGAGAAGGGGTCCAAGGACAGAGCCCTGGGGGACCCCAACAGAGAGGGGGAGGGAAGGGGAGGTGGCACCATTGTAGGAAACGCTGAAGGAGCGTCGGGATAGGTAAGAGGAGAACCAGGAGAGAGCGGTGTCTCTGACGCCAAGGGAGAATAGTTTATTAAGGAGGAGGGGGTGGTCAACTGTGTCGAAGGCCGCGGAGAGGTCCAGGAGGAGGAGGACAGAGTAGTCGCCTTTGGCTTTGGCGGTAAGTAGGTCGTTGGTGATTTTGAGGAGGGCGGTTTCGGTGGAGTGTAGGGGACGGAAGCCGGACTGTAGTGGATCAAGGAGGTTGTTGTCAGTTAGGTGGGCGCTTAGGCGGTTGTAGACTAAGCGCTCCAGGAGTTTGGAAGTGAGTGGCAGCAGGGAGATGGGTCTGAGGTTGTTTGGGTCAGAGGGGTCCAGGGAGGGCTTTTTGAGTATGGGGGTGATGTGCGCATGCTTTAGGGGGGAGGGGAATATGCCGGTAGAGAGGGAGAGATTGAAGATGTGGGTGAGGGAGCAGATGAGGGAAGAGGGGGGTGACTGGAGGAGTCGAGAGGGGATAGGGTCTAGGGGGCAGGTAGTGAGGCGGGCTTCAGAGAAGACCCTGGTGACTTCCTCAGTGGTAGCGGGGCTGAAGGAGTGCAGAGCTGGTGGGGTTACGGTAAGCGGGGTCTTGGGTGTGGAGGGGGGCAGTGCGGTTGCGAGGTCAGAGGAGGGAAGAGATGAGGGGGAGATAGGGGGGGGGAGGCTAGGTGGGGAGGTAGATTGCGAGTTGACTATGTCCTGACGGATAGCATCAATTTTATTGTGGAAATGAGTGGCAATCTCGTGGGCGGTGAGTGAGGTACTGAGTGGAGGAGGGGGGGGAGAGAGCAGGGAGTTGAAGGTGGAGAAGAGTCGGCGAGGGCAGGAGGAGAGGGTGTTAATCAGGTTTACGAAGTAAGCCTGCTTGGCGGCGTGGAGGGAGGAGGTGTAAGTGAGGAAGGCAGATTTGTAGAGGGAGAATGAACGGGGGGACCTGGTTTTGCGCCATAGTCTCTCCAGCGCACGACTGCGACGTTTGAGGCATTTAGTGTGGTCGTTCTGCCATGGTTGGAGCGGTCTGGGTTTGATGTAGCGTGTGGTTAGGGGTGCCAGAGAGTCTAGGGTAGCTGATAGTGAGTCGTTGTACGTGTTAGTGGCTAGGTCAGGACAAGACAGTGGAAGGATTCTGTCGTGTAGGCGGTCGGCAGCTGAGTGGAGGGGGGCCGGGTTCAGGTTGCGAAGGTTGCGGCTGGTGATGGTTTGGCGCTCTGGGGGGGGGGAGTTAGGGGAAGGGGAGATGGAGAACGTGAGGAGGTGGTGGTCGGAGAGAGGGAAGGGGGTGTTAGAGAACTGGTTGAGGGTACAGAGGTGGGAGAAGACGAGGTCCAGGGTGTTCCCAATGATGTGGGTGGAGGATTGAGTGTGCTGTGTGAGCGCGAAGGAGGAGGTTAGGTGGAGGAATTGGGAAGTAGCCGGGCTGTTGTCATTGATGGGGATATTGAAGTCCCCGAGGATGATGGTTGGTAGCTCAGAGGAGAGGAAGAAGGGAAGCCAGGCAGCGAAGTCCAGGAAGCGGGGTATGGATCCGGGAGGCCTGTAGATCACTGCGATCCTTAGGGGGGTGGGTGAGAAGAGCCGGATGCAGTGAGCCTCGAAGGAGGAGAAAGTTAGGGAGGGAGGATTAGGGAGGACCTGGAAGGTGCTCAGCGGTGATAGGAGCAGGCCGACCCCACCACCTTTGTGACCGCTCAGTCTTGGTGAATGGGACCAGACGAGACCTCCATAGGAGAGTGCCGCAGGGGAGGTGGAGTCAGTGGCCTGTACCCAGGTTTCGGTGATGGCTAGGAGGTTAAGGGAGCGGGAGATAAAGAGGTCATGGATGGCAGTAAGTTTGTTGCAGACCGAGCGGGAGTTCAGGAGTGCAACCGAGAGAGGGGGGATGGATGCGGGGAGAAGGGGCACAGATATGAGGTTGAGGGGGTTACGGCAGCTGGCGGGAGCAGGGGGGTCCCTAGAGGAGGGGTGAGGTGGCGAGGGGCCAGGGTTCGGGGAGATGTCCCCAGCAGATAGGAGAAGGAGAAGGGTGAGGAAGGTGGCATGGGAATGGGAAGTGTAGGAGCGTGTGGGTCTGATAGTGGTGGCACGTGGGTCGACGGGGGAGTGGAGTAGCAGGAGGAGGTGGTGAGTGCCGTAGTGGGGAGAGGGGAGTAGTGAAGGGGCAATGTAGAGCTGTTTTGGGGGGGTAGGCGGGTAGAGGGAGGCGATTTTTGGGATGGTGGAGAGGAAAATGAGGAGGAGGAGTGCAGGAGGCATGTTGGGGTGGGTGCGGTGACAGTTGGGTCAGGGGAGGTGAAGGGATACAGGTCAGGCCAAGGTGTGTGGGGAATCTGTGTTACCATGGGAGAGTCATTTGAGTCCTTCTGTAGGGGTAGAGTGAGGGTGGAGGGCGGCAGCTGGTTGGCAGCAGTCTGTGGGTGCTGTAAGTGAAAATAAAGTTAGCAGAGTGAACACACTCTACTCCTTCAATAAATCTGGAAGAAAACACTCCTGCAGTTTTTACATTGTAACTGTAACAAATAGCTGCTAATTAGATGTTGTGGTTTTCTATACTTGTGTTCACCAATGCTGTATTATTAGTGATTGTAATAAGTCAGTCTTTGTGCTCTTTTTTTAACTTTGTATAGGAACTGAGTTAACAACCAGCAGTCAAACAGGTATCTCAAGTATCATAGACAAAGTGAAGTTTGTTGACTATGAAAGCACTTACAAACCTGGGCTCCCATATAGTGGATTGGTGAGATATACTGCTCTGTTCTTCATCAGCTACCTTGAATTTGGATAGGACTTCATATATTATCAAATTACTATACTGTCATTGCTGACCTACCTCCGTTAATTCTTGTTGTTTCGGCATCCTCTACACTGAAAGAAACCAATGAAAGAAATCATTAACCCAAAATAAGAACACAGATTAATAAATCAGAGTGAAGTCAGAATTTTATATCTGCATACATATGGCATACGGTAACTTTTATATATATTTTCCCTTTGTGGAATTTACTATGCTTTTTTAATAAAACGCTTTTGGACTTTTGGACATATGCCTTTTGGATTTACCCATAATACTTTTGCCATGATTTACCAGGCATTAGTGTTGTATTAGCACCACCCTGTGGCCAATCCTCCTAAACGCTTCTTGTTCGTTATGGTCAGGGCCGGGACAAGGGGTAGGCGGAAAGAGTGGCTGTCCCTGGCACAATGGTTTGCTGTAGGGATGGGGGCACCTTCCTTCTGTTAGAATGGATAGGAGTAGTGACAGTGGCAGTGATTTTGACAAGAGTGACTGCTGGGCATAGGATCCCCTAAGCTTGCACATCATGAACCGAAGGGGGGGCAGTTTGGCATCTTTGCCCTGGGCGATGAATGGCCTTGTCCTGGCACTGGTTATGGTTTTATGGTTTTGTTCCTCTACTCCAAGAAGTCATTTCTGAGCAGCTGGGATTTGGATTGACCATTTTCTGCCACACATCAACAAGCTGGGACAGACTTTTGTGCCTGATGGTGGGAATTTCATGGAAGGGATAGAACTTATTGCAGATATTTATTGCTTTCTAGGGCTCCACCTTCCTCTAAGATTTCCTCTGACTTTCTGCCCTGGAGACATTTTTTGAGAGTAAGTTAAAGAGGTACCCACCCCCACACCCCGTTTTTTTTTCCCCATCCACCCCCTCTTACCTGTGATACTGGGCTCTCCCCAGTCTAATCAGAAAGCTTACTCACCTGCCCAGCATATCTAGCATTGTCCTGCTATGAGCCGATGGTTAAGGCCTATAGGTGCAGTGGTGTTGGGGGGGTGTACAGCTGTGGTAGTCAGTAGGGTGGTATGGAGGCATGAGGCAAGGTGGTGATATTGAGGCTTCATTGGTGGAGGGTATGTAAAAGTGCACTGGTAAGAAAGGGGTGGGATGCAGGCTCTTTGTTGACAGTGGGGGAACATACACAGTTGTGTGCACAGGTGAGATACATGTGCAGTGGTGGAAGTGCAAGTGTGATGGGTAGTAAGGGAAGGGGGGTGCAAGCATGGAGGGTGGTAAAAGAAGGAGAAATGCAGGCACGATGGGTGGAATAAGAAGATAAACTGCAGCCACAGTGGATGGTGAGACAAGGGAGGCTGCAAGAGCAATGCATGATGACAAAAATGGGAGTACGTACAAAATGGATGTTGAGAGAAGAGGGGCTGTAGACAAGGTGGATGCTGAGAAATGGGGGGCTTGAAGTGTGGTGGGTGGTAAGGGAAATATAACTAAAGGAATTGTGGGTATTGAGAGAAAGTTGGGGCAACATCATGGGTGGTAAAAAATATGGGGTGCTGTAGGTATGGTGGGTGTTAATAGAATGAGGGCTGCAAGCAGGGTGGGTGCTGATAAAATAGGGCCTGAAAATGTAGTGGATTCTAAGAGAAGTGGGGGAGCAATATGATGGGTGCTAATAAAAAGATGGGTGCATAATCAGTGGGTGGTAAAATATAAGTAGGTGCTTGGGTGGGGAAAAATAAGGGGACTTGCAGAATCACTTTGTTCTGGGAGAAAGAGGTGTGCTTGCATGGTGTATTTTAAAAAGGGAGGCTGTAGTCATGGTGTGTGCATGGTGAGTTGCATGATAGGTTTTAAAGAAGTTGGGGTATATTTGGTGGTGAGGAAAGAGAAGGTGCAGGTGCTGTGGGTGGTCACAGGAGGGAGGGTATGGTGGGAGCTAAGATAAAGGGAGTGCTGGTGTTGTGTCCTGAGAGCAGGAGGGGTTGCAGGCATGGTAAAAGTGAAGTTTATTGAGCATTCAGGATGGCGTTTGGGTGATAATGCAAGGAGGGGGGGTGGAAGAATGTAGAAAGGTGGTCAGGTAACAATGCAGGTGTGGTTGGTAGTGAGGGAAGGGGAGGCTGCAGGTTTTGTGTATCCTGTACAAAGGTGAAGGAGGAGCTCAGGTGTGGTGGGTAGTAATTGGCAAATCTGCTTGGATTTGTAAACTCTTCCAAAATCTGGGAATTTTGAACCCTATTGAAGTCAATAGGAGGTGAAAAGATACTTTCCATTTTCAAAGATCATAGGCAAGGGATTTTCAAACACAGGCCATGGTGAGTTGTGGAATGCCCAGGCAGATGTGTACAAATGCAAAAGCTATTTTAAAAAATTCTATTCAGCAGGGAGCAGCTCTTTAAATAAAGATTAAAGGGAAACATTGTAAATACACAATTCCTATGCGTGTGTGATTTTCCAAACCTACTCATGAAGTGACACATCGCTACAATGTACTAAAGCAAAAGTTACATTTACAAATAAAAAAATATAATTTAAATTGCAGCTAAGTGTCATATATTGGACACCGTGGGGGTTATTTACTAAAACTGGAGAGTGCAAAATCTGGTGCATCTTCCAAGTTTTATTGTTAAAGCTTAAAGTGTTACTAAACCCAGGACCCTGAATCCACTATATCTGGTCTCCCACAGTACACAGAACATGAAAATACAAATATTTTAGTTGGACAGTCCATTAACATGTACAGACATAAATAAATACAAAAAGAAAACATGATGTCCTACGGAGGAGGATTATTGCATAAAAAACTAATTGCGAGGAACCATAGGGTAACATAAAGGGGCATAGTGGTACAAGGGAAGATGGAGCCATAATGAGCAACTGAGAAGGAACACTGTTCCCAATGACCATTTGGGGGTTCCGTATGAGGCCTGAGGAGAGAGACAAAAGTGAGCAGAAAGAAGAAAAAGAAGAAAGAAAAGAGAGGGGGGGAGGATTAGGAGAGACTGATGGAGAGAGTGGGAGGTTTTGCACTTTTTTTTTTAAATGTGAAACATGTACGTATTTGTAGGTAAGTTGTAAAAATATTAATGAACAAAATAAACAAAACAAAGTTTAAATATTAATGGTTAATGAAATAGAAACAAAGAAAAAAATCATCAGAAAACTAATAATTGAATGGAGAAGGAGGATGAGTTAACCAGATGTCAGGAGCCGTCGTAGCTTGGCGCAGGCGCAGTGTGCCGATTCGCACTGACGCGCAGGCACTAGGTCCTGGGCGGCCGCGACGATGGCGGAACTCGCGCATGCACACTCGGGATCACGGGCACGTGCTTGGCACCAATGACAGTGCAGGGCGCGCTATTTAAATCCGCTCTGCACCAGTGTCGGTTGCCGTATGGTCTTATCTGCCTGTTCCTGTTCCTGTTATCAGTTAATTGATTGTTATTTTAAGTGCTCTCCTCTATTTCATATCCTCCTGATGCTCAGGCGCTGTGCGAAATAGTGCTGAAGAAATGCACACTCACCAGAACGCACAGGAAAATGAGCGTTTGTCAATATAAATTCCCCTTAGAGTCATCAGCTGGTCAGGATAAGGTAGTATGATAGCCTCCCTCCAGAGTTCCTGGATATTCCTGTGCAATCCCTTGGTAGGTGGCCTGTGGACTTCTCCTTAAAGCTTACATGCGTTCCTTACCCAGCAGAGAGATGAGTAGCTGCAAATGGATACTCCCCAAGGGAGTCAAGACAAAGACGTATCCATAGTGTAGTAGGTAATTAAAAAAGGATTTATTAACACATCAAGTATCCGTGATACACAGCAGTGTGTATAAAAATGTGTGGACTGACCGTCCAATGGTAAAGATGGCCGCCGGAGCTCCACGATGCTCCGGCGGCGTGACGTCACGGCGTTCCTGGCTCGTCCTACGCGTTTCGTGCACACGCACGTCGCAAGTTTGGCAAATCCCCCCAGACGACGTGCGTGTGCACAAAACGCGTAGGAGGAGCCAGGAACGCCGTGACGTCACGCCGCCGGAGCATCGTGGAGCTCCGGCGGCCATCTTTACCATTGGACGGTCAGTCCACACATTTTTATACACACTGCTGTGTATCACGGATACTTGATGTGTTAATAAATCCTTTTTTAATTACCTACTACACTATGGATACGTCTTTGGTAAATTATACTCGTGAGCCAACAATAAGATACTCCCCTTAACGTGATAAATAATGATCTAAAACCATATACAACTATTGGTGCTGCAGCACTTTACACACTGCTCATAAACTGTGTTAAGACCTAAAACATAAATAGTGATATATGTCTAAGCATACATCAACGTGCCGCGCTCCACATTCAAAACTGTGCTGCTCATATATAGGTGATATTGCAAATGATACCGTGAAAACAAAGTGCTTCAAACAAGTGCAACATATAGTGCATAAATAAATACATAAAATATAACGATAGATGTTCTGCCAATTCTATAAACAGTCCTCTTTATGCTTCTATTATTATTTCAGTGACAGGTGAGATATATAGTGCCACACTTCCCGTGCTCTGTGGATAGGTGTGCGCTCACCTCCTTGTTAGCCAGACAAGCTGGCTAAACACACTTTTTTGTCCTCACTGGACAAGGTGGGAATCTTTACTTTAACTGCGTGTCTCCATCCAATACTGGGTTGCCTTATTGCCACCAGAGGTCTCCCTCCTTCCACACTTACACCTCAATGGATTTCTTATGGGGATGGTGGGGATGATTTTTCCTCCTCTCAATTGCACCATGTAAAACAAGAAACCACAAATGGTGCCTTATCCTTTGTGAGGTCAGAGCCTATTTATTAATAGGAAAACGCCACTCACAGTTTCCATCAATTCAGTTGTCAGCTGGCATGTATGTCGATCCTGTTAGCTAGCGCCGCTCGTCCACCGCGGCGTCGTGACGTCAGAGCCCCTCCCCTACGCGTTACGCCACAGGGTCACGTGGCTTCATCAGGGGGAATGTAATAGGACGTCACTGCGCTCTGCTCTCTATATATAGAGACCGTCGGCGCCATTTTCTTGTGGTCCGCATGGGCGCGGCCATTTTCCTTTGGTCTAAATGTACCGATCTACTACTGATATGTGTAACACACATCAGAGGTTCTTATTAAAGTAACAGATGTGCTAGTTCCTTTTCTGACTACATTGTCACGATTTACCAGCCTCCAGGATCATGAGACACATACAGCTTTACAAATAATGGGTATAATCCAATAAAAACGGGTTACATACATAATAATAAAAATCTATCTATGTTAATAATTTTATTTCAATGTATACTTATATAAAAACATATAATAATTTAATAAACACTTAAATAAAATATATATGTGTATGTGCCCATTAATTAACATACCCATATATAAATATACTCCAACATTAAAAATGCATAAAAATACAATATAAAAAACTATAAGAGTAAAAGTAAAACAATTAAAAAAAATTATTAAGATCCACCAACCCACTAAATCATATGAGGCCCTCATGTACGCCTAGTACCTCTTGCTACCCCATTCTATATCTAGTGTGTATTTATTATCCCTGTTCATTTATATTCCTTATTATTAGTATCATATCACTTCAAAATCCACTACAACCTATTCCTATACACCATGGTAAGGGCTGTTTCCTATTATTACACACTTCTATATAGTTATATGATTGTGAGTGTATGCCGTCTACATCTCACAATGGTTACTCCTCTCCATGCAGCCCCTTATATTATAATTCTCTAATCCCTATTGTAGGTGATAACAGATTTATTAAAATATTCTTTACAAATTACTAATAAAACACGTGAGGTCAAATTCCTTGTTCAAGCCATGCGGGGCCAGACATTTCATTTCATAAATCCACTTGGATTCTTTTTTACTCAACTCCCGTACCAGATTATCACCTCTCCAGTGTCTATTGTGCTTCTCTATTCCCCAGAACTGTAATTTGGATGCATCTTGATTATGACATTGTCGGAAGTGGTCTGAGACATAGTGGTATTTATATCCTCTGTTGATGTTGTATACATGCTCCTTAATGCGTTCTTTTAATTCTCTTTTTGTTCTGCCAATGTATAAAAGGTTGCATGGACACTTCAACGCATACACCACTCCCTTCGTTTCGCAAGTCATAAACTGTTTGATTTTATATTCCTTATCATTATGTGTGTTGGTAAATAAAAATCTCCGTCTCGGGTTAGCTACAACTCTCTTACATCCATAGCATCTCCCACATGCATAGAACCCTTCACCTTGAAAAAAAGTGAAGTTGGTATTTTTCAAAGGTTCCAATACATTTTTTACCAACGTATCTCTTAAGTTAGGTGCCTTTTTATATACAAATTTCGGTTTTGGGGGAATAATCTGTTTAAGGTGTTTGTCTAATTTTAATATCTCCCAATGTTTGGAGATAATTCTCTGGACCGCTTTGTACTGTTTATGGTAATCCAACACTATGGGCATATTATACTCTTCCCCATCTCTCTTTGGTTTATCCATCAATAGATTATCTCTGTTCATTTGTCCTACTTCATATCTTTCTTTTTCTATTGCGACTGGGTCATATCCTTTCGCTACAAATCTATTTTTTAACACTTCACTTTGTGATTTATAGTCCTCTTTTCTACAGCAATTCCTTTTCACCCTTATAAATTGGCCCTTCGGGATATTCTTAATCCACGGTTGATAGTGACAGCTCGTAGTGGGTATGTATGCATTCCGATCCGTGTTTTTAAAATAATTTTTTGTATATAGTAAGTGTCCTTCTTTCTTAATTGTAATATCCAAAAAATTAATTGCATCATCATTAATAGTCCAGCTCAGACTGATGTTGTCTCTATGATTATTCAATTCTTTATAGAATAATTCTAAGCCCTCTTTATTCCCATCCCATATGAGGATGATATCATCAATAAATCTGCGGTATAGTCTAATTTCCTTCCTAGGGTGCTGGTAGACAATCTCCTCCTCCCATTTAGACATGTACAGATTTGCCACACTTGGGGCGAATTTGGCGCCCATCGCTACTCCCCTGATTTGTAAATAATACTCTTTCTTGTACCAGAAGTAATTGTGGAGTAGACAAAATTTCAGACTTTTAATGATGAATTTTTTGTGTTTATTAGGAATGCTCGAATACTTATTAAGAGCCCACTTGACTGCCTCTATTGCTCCTCCATGATCAATATTTGTATATAGAGAGGAGATATCAGCTGTACTCATCGTCGTGTTGCTGTGTGCCTGTACTTCCTGTGTTAACTTGATGGCATGCTTCGTGTCTTTCAAATATGCTAATGTATTCTCTACTAAGGGTTGTAGGAAGCTGTCGATATACTCTCCTAGTCTGGACATTGGAGTTCTCCAAAACATTGGAGTTCCTAACACTAGGAATAAAGGAGAACAAAATGCACCTACACAACATCGTCCAGATCAAAGTACACAAGGGTATAGGAAGCCCAATAATAAAAATTGGAAACCCAATTATAGAGGCCCACCCCAACAACCGTACTGGGGAGGTAGACCATACTATAATAAAAATCAGGGTGGTTACCCACCAAGAGGACCACAGAATTACTATCCACAGCCTAATTTTTATACACAATACCCACCTAGACCCCAAAGACCTCAATTTTACAACAAACCCATGGATGACAGATATGAGGTACCGCAATCTAATAGATTCTCACCATTAGCATCACAAACACCAGATACACCAATATATGACCCTTTTTTAGGATGGAACCAGTACCCTCAAGTAGAAAGGGGGGAAACAAAAGGAAAACCAAAAAGAGGGGGTGTAGAGGAGGAAGAAGGCAACAACAAAAAAAGAAGGAGAGACTAAAAGGAGAGGGGATCTTTAATATCAGTGGAATCCCTCTCAAAAAAGAAGAGATTTATGCGTTAGATAAGGGACTCAAGTTTGCACCCACTAAAGGCATGAATAAATTTGATACTTACGTAAATTTACAAAAATTAATTAGAAATCTAAACCTTAAGAAATACTTTGCACAGTACCCAACCAATGTGACTGACCCCAATAAATCTACATACGAATATCACACTAGTCTGAAAAATAAATCCACTTTCAACCCTACGAATATAGATGGTAAATATATTAATGTATTTAAGAATTTAGTGAGTAATGATCTAGAAAAATTGAGAATTAAAAAGTATAAAGAAGATACATACTTGAAGAAAGGTATAAAGAGTCTGAAGGAAAGAACAAATGTAGTGATCAGGCCAGCGGATAAGGGGGGAGGCATAGTGGTTATGTCTAAAGAACAATATGAAGACACTATGGAAGAAATGATGGGGGATACTAATACTTATCAGAAATTAACTAGAAACCCTACTAAAGAATATAAAAAAGAGCTGATCAAACTAGTTAAGTACGGGATCAAAAAAGGTGTATTAAATAGTAAAGAAGAAAAGTATCTAATACCCACTGTATGTAAATTACCGGTCATATATTCAGTACCCAAAATCCACAAGGATATCATCAAACCACCAGGACGGCCAATTATTAATGGCATAGACTCCATGACAGCCAGACTAGGAGAGTATATCGACAGCTTCCTACAACCCTTAGTAGAGAATACATTAGCATATTTGAAAGACACGAAGCATGCCATCAAGTTAACACAGGAAGTACAGGCACACAGCAACACGACGATGAGTACAGCTGATATCTCCTCTCTATATACAAATATTGATCATGGAGGAGCAATAGAGGCAGTCAAGTGGGCTCTTAATAAGTATTCGAGCATTCCTAATAAACACAAAAAATTCATCATTAAAAGTCTGAAATTTTGTCTACTCCACAATTACTTCTGGTACAAGAAAGAGTATTATTTACAAATCAGGGGAGTAGCGATGGGCGCCAAATTCGCCCCAAGTGTGGCAAATCTGTACATGTCTAAATGGGAGGAGGAGATTGTCTACCAGCACCCTAGGAAGGAAATTAGACTATACCGCAGATTTATTGATGATATCATCCTCATATGGGATGGGAATAAAGAGGGCTTAGAATTATTCTATAAAGAATGAATAATCATAGAGACAACATCAGTCTGAGCTGGACTATTAATGATGATGCAATTAATTTTTTGGATATTACAATTAAGAAAGAAGGACACTTACTATATACAAAAAATTATTTTAAAAACACGGATCGGAATGCATACATACCCACTACGAGCTGTCACTATCAACCGTGGATTAAGAATATCCCGAAGGGCCAATTTATAAGGGTGAAAAGGAATTGCTGTAGAAAAGAGGACTATAAATCACAAAGTGAAGTGTTAAAAAATAGATTTGTAGCGAAAGGATATGACCCAGTCGCAATAGAAAAAGAAAGATATGAAGTAGGACAAATGAACAGAGATAATCTATTGATGGATAAACCAAAGAGAGATGGGGAAGAGTATAATATGCCCATAGTGTTGGATTACCATAAACAGTACAAAGCGGTCCAGAGAATTATCTCCAAACATTGGGAGATATTAAAATTAGACAAACACCTTAAACAGATTATTCCCCCAAAACCGAAATTTGTATATAAAAAGGCACCTAACTTAAGAGATACGTTGGTAAAAAATGTATTGGAACCTTTGAAAAATACCAACTTCACTTTTTTTCAAGGTGAAGGGTTCTATGCATGTGGGAGATGCTATGGATGTAAGAGAGTTGTAGCTAACCCGAGATGGAGATTTTTATTTACCAACACACATAATGATAAGGAATATAAAATCAAACAGTTTATGACTTGCGAAACGAAGGGAGTGGTGTATGCGTTGAAGTGTCCATGCAACCTTTTATACATTGGCAGAACAAAAAGAGAATTAAAAGAACGCATTAAGGAGCATGTATACAACATCAACAGAGGATATAAATACCACTATGTCTCAGACCACTTCCGACAATGTCATAATCAAGATGCATCCAAATTACAGTTCTGGGGAATAGAGAAGCACAATAGACACTGGAGAGGTGATAATCTGGTACGGGAGTTGAGTAAAAAAGAATCCAAGTGGATTTATGAAATGAAATGTCTGGCCCCGCATGGCTTGAACAAGGAATTTGACCTCACGTGTTTTATTAGTAATTTGTAAAGAATATTTTAATAAATCTGTTATCACCTACAATAGGGATTAGAGAATTATAATATAAGGGGCTGCATGGAGAGGAGTAACCATTGTGAGATGTAGACGGCATACACTCACAATCATATAACTATATAGAAGTGTGTAATAATAGGAAACAGCCCTTACCATGGTGTATAGGAATAGGTTGTAGTGGATTTTGAAGTGATATGATACTAATAATAAGGAATATAAATGAACAGGGATAATAAATACACACTAGATATAGAATGGGGTAGCAAGAGGTACTAGGCGTACATGAGGGCCTCATATGATTTAGTGGGTTGGTGGATCTTAATAATTTTTTTTAATTGTTTTACTTTTACTCTTATAGTTTTTTATATTGTATTTTTATGCATTTTTAATGTTGGAGTATATTTATATATGGGTATGTTAATTAATGGGCACATACACATATATATTTTATTTAAGTGTTTATTAAATTATTATATGTTTTTATATAAGTATACATTGAAATAAAATTATTAACATAGATAGATTTTTATTATTATGTATGTAACCCGTTTTTATTGGATTATACCCATTATTTGTAAAGCTGTATGTGTCTCATGATCCTGGAGGCTGGTAAATCGTGACAATGTAGTCAGAAAAGGAACTAGCACATCTGTTACTTTAATAAGAACCTCTGATGTGTGTTACACATATCAGTAGTAGATCGGTACATTTAGACCAAAGGAAAATGGCCGCGCCCATGCGGACCACAAGAAAATGGCGCCGACGGTCTCTATATATAGAGAGCAGAGCGCAGTGACGTCCTATTACATTCCCCCTGATGAAGCCACGTGACCCTGTGGCGTAACGCGTAGGGGAGGGGCTCTGACGTCACGACGCCGCGGTGGACGAGCGGCGCTAGCTAACAGGATCGACATACATGCCAGCTGACAACTGAATTGATGGAAACTGTGAGTGGCGTTTTCCTATTAATAAATAGGCTCTGACCTCACAAAGGATAAGGCACCATTTGTGGTTTCTTGTTTTACATGGTGCAATTGAGAGGAGGAAAAATCATCCCCACCATCCCCATAAGAAATCCATTGAGGTGTAAGTGTGGAAGGAGGGAGACCTCTGGTGGCAATAAGGCAACCCAGTATTGGATGGAGACACGCAGTTAAAGTAAAGATTCCCACCTTGTCCAGTGAGGACAAAAAAGTGTGTTTAGCCAGCTTGTCTGGCTAACAAGGAGGTGAGCGCACACCTATCCACAGAGCACGGGAAGTGTGGCACTATATATCTCACCTGTCACTGAAATAATAATAGAAGCATAAAGAGGACTGTTTATAGAATTGGCAGAACATCTATCGTTATATTTTATGTATTTATTTATGCACTATATGTTGCACTTGTTTGAAGCACTTTGTTTTCACGGTATCATTTGCAATATCACCTATATATGAGCAGCACAGTTTTGAATGTGGAGCGCGGCACGTTGATGTATGCTTAGACATATATCACTATTTATGTTTATGGATACGTCTTTGTCTTGACTCCCTTGGGGAGTATCCATTTGCAGCTACTCATCTCTCTGCTGGGTAAGGAACGCATGTAAGCTTTAAGGAGAAGTCCACAGGCCACCTACCAAGGGATTGCACAGGAATATCCAGGAGCTCTGGAGGGAGGCTATCATACTACCTTATCCTGACCAGCTGATGACTCTAAGGGGAATTTATATTGACAAACGCTCATTTTCCTGTGCGTTCTGGTGAGTGTGCATTTCTTCAGCACTATTTCACACAGCGCCTGAGCATCAGGAGGATATGAAATAGAGGAGAGCACTTAAAGTCACCTTATTCTATGAACTGTTTCATCTATTCAGTCATCTATTTATTTATTTATTTATTTATTTATTTGATTCATTTATTCGCCTTTATTTAACATTCCGGTTCTATAGCGCTGCATCTTATGATTTATATTGTTTTTAGGGTGTATGGTTACCTGGTGTTCAGCTGCTATTTGACATTTACAGGTGCGCTCGTACACAATTTTCCTATCATCAGTTAATTGATTGTTGCTGACCCTGCTTGATCCTGACCGTGCTGTCTTCTCCTGCCCTGACCCCTGGCCTGTCTGACCTCTCTTTGGATACCCCCATTGGATCTGACCTCCTGTTACTGACCCGGCGAGTGACCCGACTATTCTGTGCCTGCTGCCTTGTACTGCGCTGTCCCCACGGTTACCGACCCAGCCTGTCTGACCACGCTTCTGCTCAGCCATCCATCCGTTCTGCACGGACCCATCCGCCTCTTCACGTCAGGCTCTTCTCCCGAATATACCTCCGGCAGATCCCTCTACCACGGGTGGGTGTACTCAGGGGCCGTTACCTGGTCTCTGTCTGCTCCAAGTCCATCCCCACCATCAGGGACCCTGGTGAACAAGCAGACTGGGACTTAGACTCCGCGCTCTGGGGAATCCTATTCCATGGGTTGCTAGAGGTACCTCCAGGCGGTGCATTACAGCACCATACGGCCATGACTGAGCCTGGAAGAGGACCATCCCCACTGGAGGATATCTGTCAACACCTGGCGGCACTGACCCAAGCCATCAACACATTACAGGATGGGTACACGCATCTTGAGAGCCGCCTCCAAACATTAGCCTCACCAGCCGCCACGTCCCAGAACCCGGTTACTCCTTCTGCGGCCGGAGAACCCTCAGAACCTACCGCCAGAACAGTGGTCTCATTAACCCCACCGGAACCCCGCGTACCATTACCGGATCGTTTCAACGGGGATCGAGAGAAGTTCCAGGCCTTTCGTAACGCGTGCCAGCTCTACTTCAGTCTGCAACCGCAGCTGTGAAAGTGGGGTTCATCGTCTCGCTACTACAAGACGAGCCCCAGGGCTGGGCCCACCGATTAATGGAGTCCCACGACCCTCATTTGGAGATGGTAACAGAGTTCTTTGCCGCAATGGCCATTTTATATGATGATCCACAGCGGGCAGCTTCAGCCGAAACGGCCTTGTATTCGCTCAGACAGGGTCGCCGGGGAGCGGAGGAATATGCGTCAGAGTTCAGACGTTGGATGGGAGACACACAATGGAACAACGCTGCTCTACACCACCAATTCCGCATAGGCTTGTCCGAGCCCCTCAAGGACAAGTTAGCCAGAGTGGGCCTACCTGACTCTTTAGAGGATCTCATCACTACAGCCATACAGATTGACCGCAGACTGCGGGAATGCAGATTGGAGAGGTCCAGCCAGGGTCAGAAACCGACATGGGTACTCCCTCGTGCTCCGTTCCAGTCCATACCAGGGGGAAGCCGGAATCCGGAGTCTGACGATGTACCGGAACCCATGCAACTCAGATTGGCACGTCCATCACTTTCAGCCGAGGAACGCCAGAGATGTCGGGTGAACAACCTTTGTCTCTATTGCGGAGAAGCAGGTCATGTGGTGCGTTCGCGTCCAGCGAAAATAAGTAAGTATACTGCTGTTTTTTCCACTGTGTCCTCCAACCGGTTTAACCATTCAAACTACTTAGCCATACCCGTTTCTTTCCAGCTCCCAGGAAGAACCGTGTCAGTGACAGCAATCGTTGATTCGGGGGCGTGTAGTTGTTTCGTGGACATAGACTTTGCAACCCAACAGAAGATTCCCCTCCAGTCCAGGGAACGTGGGTTAAACATTTTCCTAGCTGATGGGTCACGCATCAAATCAGGGTTAGTGGATCGGGAGACCCCACCTATCTGCACTACGGTGGCTGGCCACCATCGGGAGTTCCTGCGTCTGGATGCCATTGCATACCCTTTGTTTCCAATCATTCTGGGGCTTCCCTGGCTGCGGGCACACAATCCCCAGATTGATTGGAAAACCGGGTCTATCCAATTTCAATCGCCATACTTCCAGGAACATTGTCTCGCCCAAACCTCTTCGACTCCCCAGTCCCTCCTGTCTCTGGACGGGGACGCTGAGCTGGTTCAGGTCATTCCCTCGGCCTACCATGACTTCCTTGATGTGTTTAGTAAATGGGGGGCAGACATCCTACCCCCACATCGGACATACGACTGCCCCATTGACCTGTTACCAGGATCTGAGATCCCTTTTGGACGGATATTCCCTCTATCTGAGCGGGAACTGGGGGTACTCAAGGAGTACATTGACGAAAACCTCCAAAAAGGGTTAATTTGCCCCTCCACATCTCCAGCTGGAGCTGGAATCTTTTTTGTTGAAAAGAAAGACAAGTCCCTTACGCCCTGCATAGACTACCGTGAATTGAATAAGATCACGGTAAAAAATCGCTACCCATTCCCTTTGTTCCCAGAGCTGTTCCAAAGGTTAACATCCGCAGTAGTGTTCACTAAGTTTGACTTGAGGGGTGCATATAACCTGGTCCGCATAAGGGAGGGGGATGAATGAAAAACAGCATTTCGCACTAGGTTCAGGCATTTTGAATACCTGGTCATGCGTTTCGGACTCTGCGATGCCCCAGCCACGTTTCAAAATTTCATAAATGATGTGTTCAGGGACTATCTTGACATTTTCGTGGTCATCTACCTAGATGATATTCTCATCTTCTCCCCTTCCTTGGAGGCCCAAAGGGGTCATGTCAAGTGCGTGCTGGAGTGGTTACGTCAGCACAGACTGTATGCCAAAGCAAACAAATGCTGCTTGAGCAGCATAGCATCGCTTTTTTGGGGCTGATCATCTCCACCATGGGGGGGGGGGGGTTGCGATGGATCCCCAGAAAATATCCACCATTCTGGAATGGCCAGTACCTATGGACAAAAAGGGCGTACAATGCTTCATTGGGTTCGCTAACTTCTACAGGAAGTTCATTAAAAGCTTCTCAGGTCTTGTGTCTCCCATTACCCAGCTTACCAAGCAGGGGGTCCGTTTCTGGTGGACACCCGAGGCTCAAGCTGCATTTGAGGCCCTTAAGGAACTATTTACTACAGCCCCTATTCTCAGCCACCCAGATTCCTCTCTGCCATACATTTTGGAAGTCGATGCCTCTGAGAACGCAGTAGGGGCAATCCTGTCCCAGAGGAAGGGTACCAAGGAGCTGATGCACCCAGTGGCATTCTTTTCAAGGAAGCTTACATCGGCTGAAAGGAATTACGACATAGGGGACCGGGAGCTCTTGGCTATCAAGACGGCGCTGGAAGAATGGAGGTATCTGCTAGAGGGGGCTACGCACCCCATCTTGATATTCACAGATCACAAAAACCTAGAATACTTGAGGACAGCCAAGCGCCTGAGACCACGCCAAGCCAGATGGGCACTTTTTTTCTCCCGATTCGTGTTTCATATCACGAATAGACCTGGATCCAAGAACACAAAACCCGACGCCCTTCGCGCATGTTCAAGGATCCAGGAGAAGCCCCAAAACCAGATACTATCCTGTCCTCGGGAAACTTCCTCGCCCTCCAAACTGAGCTACGCTCCGGGTTACAGACTGCATCCATTGGAATGGCAAACCCACCCGGGGTCTCTCTACAGAGCAAGGAGGGTCTTCTTTGGAAAGAAGGACAGATCACGGTACCCGAGGAGGCCCGTACCTTAGTCCTGGTATACTGCCATGGACCATCCACTGGCAGGTCATTTTGGAATCGCTAAAACTCAAGAATTGCTCCAGCGCACGTTCTGGGGGCCAATCATGATCAAGGATTGTGAACGGTATGTAAAGACCTGTGCCACCTGTCAGAGGAACAAACCCACCAGAAGCAAGGCCTGGGGTTTACTACGACCATTGCCCATACCGGACCGACCGTGGCAGATGATCTCTATGGATTTTATAGTGGAACTCCCACCTTTACAAGACCACTCAGCAATCTTTGTAATTGTGGATCGCCTGTCGAAGATGGCCCATTTTCTACCATTGAGAGGCACGCCCTCGGCTCTGGAAACAGCACAAATTTTTGTAAAGGAAGTAGTAAGGCTCCATGGGATCCCAGAAGACATTGTCTCAGACCGGGGGTCCAGTTTACGTCAAAGTTCTGGAAGGCTTTATGCGAGGTCTTAGGAATCAGACTGTCGTTCTCGTCCGCATACCACCCTCAGACAAAAGGACAAATGGAAAGGACGAACCAGACGCTGGAACAGTACCTAAGATGCTATACGTCTTTCCTCCAGGACGATTGGCTGGCGCTCCTACCACTAGTCGAATTTGCGTACAATAACGCAAATCATTCTGCTACGGGGCAATCCCCATTTTTTCAAATTACGGGTTTCATCCCACGTTTTTGCCGGGCCTGATTTCAAAAAGTTCAGTTCCTGCTACACAGGATATGCTGGATTTTTTTTCTGCTAACAACAAGATGCTACAAGAAGCAAATGCGAAGGACAGTAAAAGGGCATTCGACAAAAGAAGAAGAGGCGAACTGATCCTGCAACTGGAGGATCAGGTCTGGTTAGCAACGACAAATTTGAAGATGTCATGCCCCTCTAAGAAGCTGGGACCGAAGTTTGTGGGACCATTCCGGGTGAAACGGAAAATCAATGAAGTGGCATATGAACTCACACTTCCGGAAACTTTTAAGATTCACCCAGTCTTCCACGTGTCGCTACTAAAGCCAGCAACGCCAGATCCTTTCCCGGATCGGAGGTCCAGACCCCCGGAGGTGGTAACCATTGATGAACAAGAGGAATTTGAGGTGGAAGCAATCTTGGATTGCAGGAAGAGAGGTGGCCAGACACAGTTCCTGGTTAAATGGAAGGGTAATGGTCCTGAGGAGAACTCATGGGAACCAGCACAAAATGTTCATGCCCCCAGACTTGTCCGGGAGTTTTATCACAACCACCCACGGAGGAGAGATCAGGTTGCCCGTAGGGGGGGGCAATGTCGAGAACCGTCGTGGCGTGTGGCTCGGCGCAGGCGCAGTGTGCCGATTCGCACTAGGTCCTGGGCAGCCGTGACGATGGCGGAACTCGCGCATGCGCACTCGGGATCACGGGCACGCGCCTGGCACCAATGACAGTGCAGGGCGTGCTATTTAAATCAGCTCTGCACTGACACTGGATGCTGTATGGTCTTATCTGCCTGTTTCTGTTCCTGTTGTCAGTTAATTGATTGTTGCCAACCCTGCTTGATCCTGACCGTGCTGTCTTCTCCTGCCCTGACCCCTGGCCTGTCTGACCTCTCTTTGGATACCCCCATTGGATCTGACCTCCTGTTACTGACCTGGCGAGTGACCCGACTATTCTGTGCCTGCTGCCTTGTACCATGCTGTCCCCATGGTTACCAACCCGGCCTGTCTGACCACGCTTCTGCTCAGCCATCCATCCATCCTGCACAGACCCATCTGCCTCTTCATGTCAGGCTCTTCTCCCGAATATACCTCTGGCGGATCCCTCTACCACGGGTGGGTGTACTCAGGGGCCGCGACCTGGTCTCTGTCTGCTCCAAGTCCATCCCCACCATCAGGGGCCCTGGTGAACATGCAGACTGGGACTTAGACTCCGCGCTCTGGGGAATCCTATTCCGTGGGTTGCTAGAGGTACCACCAGGCGGTGCATTACACCAGAGCTGAAAAGAGTAAACGAAAAAAAACCCTTCTTTTTTTTTACTTGTCAGGTTGCTTTAGTTGACATGTCTGATCAAAGTTCATCCCTTTGATCTACAGGTGAATGAACAGAATGATACAAAAGTAAAATTCTGTTACTTTGTAGTCAGACTGCTTTTTTTGATAGCTGCAGCTGCCCAAACCTTCTCTGTGTACACAGCAATGTTGGCTTTGATTAGTCAGAGCTGACAATTGTATACCAGGAGGAGGGGTCCAGGCAACCAGGCAGCGAGACTGGAAGTGCCACACACATCCTGTGTACAATGATGACCTTTTCTGGGTGTGTGTAGCACAACCAAACTGTTTAACTTGTTAAACATACATATAACTACAACATCCACCAAGTATTAGGGCTTTTTCACACCTGTGGCAGTGACTACCGCCCTCTGAAAATAATTATTATTTTTCAGAGGGCAGTATAACAGTGGCTGACAGGCATTCTGGAGGTGTTCCTGCAACCTCCTGAATGTCTGTTTTTTTATTCCAGGGAGAATTTTGTATTACAAAATCACATTGCAACTGCAAACCAAGTGTTTGGTTCATGGTTGCAGCGTGCTTCTATTGAACTCAATGGGTGCATCTGTCAAACTCCACTGACCAAGTTAAAATTGCAGTGGCTGCAAAATAAAGGATTGCGGTTGTGGAATATGTACAGCCATGTTGTGTTGCAACATTAGAATTTAAGTAGGTGGGGCAGTAAAAGTGTGACTTAGCTACTGGTTTACACCCCCCATGTGAAGCAGCTATTAGTTACATTCACAGATAAGCAACTTTCTCAAAGCAAGTAGAACTACTTTCACCAAATCCAACCTCCTCATAACTTTATTATGCATGCTAGGGGGAATTTACTGAGACTGGAGCAGACAGAATCTGGAACAGCTGTGCAAGGCAGCCAATCAGCTTCTAATTTAAGATTGTTCAGTTAAGCTTTCAAAATGAAAGCTAGAAGCGGATTGGTTGCCATGCACAACTTTTCCAGATACTGTCTGCTCCAGTCTTAGTAAATTCCCCTCACTGTCTGTTACATCACAACTCCTCACAAACTTCAGTGTATTGAATGCATAATATATCATGTAAAGCACTGTGTAAAATTGTCAGAGAGATATACGGTAAATACTTGCAATAATAAAAAAATGTATTAATCTTACTATATTACTGTTCTTCTATAGATTGCTGTAACAGATACTTTTGGTGATCCTCTAGCTGGCCACACAGTGCATCTCAGTGTTTCAAACAGAGACTTTACTAACAGGCATACTCTTGTGACCAATAAGAAGGGGCAAGTGTCCTTCACAATCAAGAACACGGCCAACTGGGAAGGAGAAGCCAGACTGGTGGTAACTATTTAAATAATTATTTATTGTTTTGGAAAATAATTTTGCCCTTTTCAGGTATAAGCAGTCAGAATCTGGGGAACACTGGTAGAGTCTTCCACAAAGCTCTTCTCTGCTTGATCCATGTCAAGTATGTGAGATGCTGTACTGCACTTAGTTGTTATTCCATTGTAAGGTAGTAGGTGATGGTTTGATATCTGCAATTTGTTTTATTCCGAATCTAAATTCGGACAAAATTTTTGTTATTTGGAGATTTGGATGTACCCAAATTTCCAAATTACAATAGTAACGAATTTAAACTAATCTGAAATAACGGAATTTCATCCAAAATTTGAATCGTATTCAAAATGAATTCAAAATCGAATTTGATAACAAATTCAAACTGTAAACATATTGCTGACTATTGCTGATTTCCTTCAAAGACTGTGTGTATTAGTGTTAGAATATAATCATCTTCCGAAATTCAAAAAGAATAGAATAGAAAATAAAATATAATAGAAAAATAAAGGGACAGAAAAGAAAATAATAGAATAGAATAGAATAGAGTAGAATAGAATGAATATAGCTGTCTCCCAAAATTCGAATTTCAAATAGAATAGAATGAAATAAAATAGATAAGAATATAGCCATCTTTTGAAATTCACATTTCAAAACATAGAATAAAATAGAATAGAAAAAAAATAGAATAAAATAGAATACAATAGAATAGGAAAAACAATAATAGAATAGAACATAAAAGAATATAAAAATATATAATATAAACAATATAGAATAGAACAGAATGGAATAGGGGGACACATGAGCGAAGCCTAGCAGGGCAGACATGCTTGCTTAGAACTCCACAACTCCAGAGGAGTTACAGCCGAATAGCAGCGCTTCCTGATCCTCTCGCACCCACCTGCTGAGCCTGCATCCCACCGGGACCCTTCGGCACTACTAATAATGGTCCACGGTGGCACTAAACAGAAGCCAAAACTGAAAACTATTAGAGATGTGTTGGTTAGGGCCTCCTCTAAAGGATACATCTTCCTGGGCTGACGCGCCAAGCACACCTCGTCATTCCCAGCCGCCACAGATGGTGAGTCGGACTCAGACTGCAAACAGACCCCTGTCAGGTATATATGAAACCGTAGAAGACCTTCAATCCTCTATCACAGTTTTATTCCAAGAACTCGCTCCATCCATTACCCTAGAGATGGACAGAATCCATAGAACCCTAGCCCCACATCCAGAAGAGGGTCCTCCCCAAGATATAGCAGTGAGACCTCACTTCTTTCATACTAAGGAACACCTACTAATGGCTCCAAGTCAGAAAAAGACCCTGGCTTTCCAAGGACACTGCTGCCAACTTTTCCATGATCTCTCTCTCCGCTCACCTTAGCCAAGATAAGAGCGATGAAACCCTACCTGAGAATCTTGCAACAACATTGCATTGCTTATCGGTGGGGGTACCCCTTCTCAACTCGTTTCTCTTACAATGGATCCTCTTACACCTGCAAGGCGGCTGAAGATCTTCAGGCTACACTTCAAGACCTGCTCCTAACACTTGTTGAAACTACTGTTGACATCTCCAGACACAGAGGGGCATCTTGTTCTCCACAAAAGCTTCCATGAGGCCATCCAGGGGCCGCTACATGTCACCGGTCCCTGCTACTGAAGATTCCATGCACTGATAAAGTCACTGCGGATACACAGGACACTACTCCTACTACTCTCATAATCAAGTCCTACTCACTTCCCACATGTGTATTCCCTCTCACTGCCACTGTTTATTCCAATACTATATATATGCCTGGTGACTTTACAAACACAGTTGAAAACCTCTATGTATGTATTAGATAGCTAAGACCTATACATTTTATATTTTCACCTCCCCTGAACCCCCATCCAGGGGCGTACCTGCTGCAAGACAAACAAGGCATCTGTCTTGGGCAGCATTTTTCAGGGGGGCGGCATTGCCCCAAGGCAGAAAGAACCAGTGCTGTCACTGCAAAGAGTTGTGCTTGGGCAGGGGGGAGTGCTCGTGTGTTTGGGCAGCGAGGACAGTTGATGAGACAGAGAACCTGTCAGCCATGGGGCTGCCTGGATAGGAGAGGGAGCCGGGCGGCACATAGAGGACCATGCATTTCTCGGCTCCTCTATGCCCTTCCTCCTTTCGCACTCTCCTCCTATGTCTGCCCCGCCCACACATCCAGCCAGCCTTGTGTCTTTTCTTTCTCTCTCTCTCTCTTCTTTCTTTTTTCTCTTTCTTTCTTTCTTTCTCTCTCTCTCTCCTATTTCTTTTCTTTCTCTCTTTTTTTCTCTCTGTCTCCTGTTTTTTTCCTTTCTTTCTCCTGATTCTCGCCTTTTTCTCTCTCTCTCTCTCTCTCTCTGTCTCCTGTATCTCTCCTTTCTCCTATTTCATTTCCCTCTCTCTCTTGCTTTCTCTTTTTTTTCCTTTCCTTCTTTCCCTCCTTCTATATGTCTCTCTTTCCTTCTTTCCCTCCTTCTATATGTCTCTCTTTCTTTCTTTCCCTCCTTCTATATGTCTCTCTTTCTTTCTTTCCTTCTTTCCCTCCTTCTATATGTCTTTCCCTCCTTCTTTCTTTCCCTCCTTCTTTCTTTCCCTCCTTTCTTTCTTTCTTTCTTTCTTTCTTTCTTTCTTTCTTTCTTTCTTTTTTTCTTTCTTTTTCAATGTTTATGAAGATCTACAGGTTCTACTTGTTTTACTAGGAGGTGCAGTATATGAGTCTTCTCTGAGGTGCTGGATGTTTAACTATATTGGTGAAAACTTGATGTAGACTAGAAAATTTTGGCAAGTGTGAAATGACTTAATTGTATTTTATATTGAAAATTAGTGGACATGGTGCCAGCACTAGGATTAGTCCTGGTAACTCTTTGAGTGACTTCAAGGTCTAACGGGTTGTGCAGCACCCTTCTAATGTGTGTAGGCAAACTAGTCATCCATAGTGTTTGGTATAGACCAGGCCTTTCCAGCTGGTTCACAGTCTCTAAGCGTCTCCTGTATCCTGTTCGCAGTCTCTGACCATCTCCTGTATCCTGTCTGCAGTCTCTGATTGCCTCCTGTATTCTGTCTGCAGTCTCTGACCATCTCCTGTATCCTGTCCGCAGTCTCTGACCGTCTCCTGTATCCTGTCCGCAGTCTCTGACTGCCTCCTGTATCCTGTCCGCAGTCTCTGACCGTTTCCTGTATCCTATCCGCAGTCTCTGACCGTCTCATGTACTATGTCTGCAGTCTCTGATCTCTCCTGTATCCTGTCCATAGTCTCTGACCGCCTCCTGTATTCTGTCCACAGTCTCTGACCGTTTCCTGTATCCTGTTTGCAATCTCTGAGCGTCTCCTGTATCCCATCCGCAGTCTCTGACTGTCTCCTGTACTATATCTGCAGTCTCTGATTGTCTCCTGTACTATGGGCACAGTCTCTGACTGTCTCCTGTATTATGTCAGCAGTCTCTGACCATCTCCTGTATCCTGTCCGCAGTCTCTGGCCTACTCCTATATACGGTTCACAGTCTCTGACCATCCCCTGTATCCAGTCAGGAGTCTCTGACCATCCCCTGTATCCTGTCTGCCGTCTCTGACAGTCTCCGATAGTATGTCAGCAGACTCTGATCATCTCCTGTATCCTGTCCACAATCTCTGACCGTCTCCTAAATCCTGTCTGCAGTCTCTGAATGTCTCCTGTATCCTGTCCACAGTCTTTGACTGTCTCCTGTATCCTGTTCGCAGTCTCTGACAAACTCCTGGAGATGGAGCTCTAATAAGAAAAGGTGGAGCCTAAAGCAGAAGGGGCAGAGTTTACAGATGAAGAGGTGGATCCTAAACAGGATGGGGTGGGAAAAATTTAGATTTAGGGGAGGGGCACGATTTTAGTTTTACCTAGGGCAGCACAAATCCAAAATACACCACTGCCCCTATCCCCCATAACCCATATCCCAACCCCCACCTCAACCCCTCTACCCCCCCTCCCCCCTTCCCCTTTTCCCATTCTTTCCCTTAGCCTCTCCCTTCAAATTCCACTCCATCTCTATTTTTATTTTTTTCCTCCCCCACTTATTTTCCACCTTTCATGTTATATAACTAAGGTTGATTGAACTTACACTGTGGGGCCTAGGCGGGACATGGACCTCCCACAATCACTACTGGCATTGTGGAGACCAGGCATACTGACTAACCCCAAGGTGTAGCAATACTTCCAGTATCTCACATCATGTGCCTCCACATTATTTATGATTCCCAATCCAGCCTCTGGACAGCTGTCTGAGGAGCCCCCATGATGTCTCATGATTGTCCTTTCGGTAGCGCTCATGGTGGCCCTCCTAGAGTTAGGATTTTCATCACTAAAGTACACTAAGCCTCCTAGACAAAAGTAGTTTGCTGATGTAACTGAACCTTGAATTTGAATGTTCTCCTAGCCTGGACTCCTGGGCCCAACCCCCCATTTTTCTTCTTTTTGTTGAACTCAGTGATCTACGCATGGAATATATACAGTCATGGCCGAAATTGTTGGCACCCTTGATATTTCTCCAGGAAATCATGTATTTCTCACGAAACGTATTGCATTAACACATGTTTTGCTATACACATGTTTATTCCCTTTGTGTGTATTGGGACAAAACAAAAAAAGGGAGGAAAGAAAGCAAATTCGACATAATGTCACACAAACCTCCAAAAATGGGCTGGACAAAAGTATTGGCACCCTTTCACAACTGCGGATAAATAAGAATGTTACAAGCATGTGATGCTCCTGTAAACTCACCTGGGGCAAGTAACAGGTGTGGGCAATATAGAAATCACACCTGAAAGCAGATAAAAAGGAGAGACGTTCACTTAACCTTTGCATTGTGTGTCTGTCTGTGCCACACTAAGCATGGACAACAGAAAGAGGAGACGAGAACTGTCTGAGGACCTGAGAACCAAAATTGTGGCAAAATATCAACAATCTCAAGGTTACAAGTCCATCTCCAGAGAACTAGATTTGCCTTTGTCCACAGTGCGCAACATTATCAAGAAGTTTGCAACCCATGGCACTGTAGCTAATCTCCCTGGTCGTGGACGGATGAGGAAAATTGATGAAAGATTGCAACGCAGAATAGTCCGGATGGTGGATAAGCAGCCCCAAACATGTTCCAAAGACATTCAAGCTGTCCTGCAGGCTCAGGGAGCATCAGTGTCAGCGCAAACTATCCGTCGACATTTAAATGAAATGAAACGCTATGGCAGGAGACCCAGGAGGACCCCACTGCTGACACAGAGACATAAAAAAGCAAGACTACAGTTTGCCAAAATGTACTTGAGTAAGCCAAAAGCCTTCTGGGAAAACGTCTTGTGGACAGATGAGACCAAGATAGAGCTTTTCGGTAAAGCACATCATTCTACTGTTTACCGAAAACGGAATGAGGCCTACAAAGAACAAAACACAGTACCTACGGTAAAATATGGTGGAGGTTCAATGATGTTTTGGGGTTGTTTTGCTGCCTCTGGCACTGGGTGCCTTGACTGTGTGCAAGGCATCATGAAATCTGAGGATTACCAAAGGATTTTGGGTCGCACTGTAGGGCC
The DNA here is from genome assembly GCF_062004578.1 of Staurois parvus. Lineage (NCBI taxonomy): Eukaryota > Metazoa > Chordata > Amphibia > Anura > Ranidae > Staurois > Staurois parvus. The sequence goes on from NW_028318321.1 coordinate 10,835,095, forward strand.
CAGTGTCAGAAAGCTGGGTTTGCGTCCAAGATCCTGGGTCTTCCAGCAGGACAATGACCCCAAACATACGTCAAAAAGCACTCAGAAATGGATGGCAAAGAAGCGCTGGAGAGTTCTGAAGTGGCCAGCAATGAGCCCAGATCTAAATCCCATTGAACACCTGTGGAGAGATCTTAAAATTGCTGTTGGGAAAAGGTGTCCTTCCAATAAGAGAGACCTGGAGCTGTTTGCAAAGGAAGAGTGGTCCAAAATTCCGGGTGAGAGGTGTCAGAAGCTTATTGATGGTTATAGGAAGCGACTGATTTCAGTTATGTTTTCCAAAGGGTGTGCAACCAAATATTAAGTTAAGGGTGCCAATACTTTTGTCCAGCCCATTTTTGGGGTTTTGTGTGACATTATGTCATATTTGCTTTTCTGCCTCTGTTTTATATTTGTTCCAATACATACAAAGGGAATAAACATGTGTATAGCAAAACATGTGTTAATGCAATACCTTTTTTGTGTGAAATACTTGATTTTCAGGAAAAATATCAAGGGTGCCAACAATTTCGGCCATGACTGTATATTGTCTTGCTTGGCAAAATGCGGTTAACTAACAGTTATTACTGTCTATGTAGTTTTCTGGTTTTTTTCAAATTATGTAGGTTTGCAACATTTAGTTCGAAGTTCATACTTGTTCTTACCCTACACTGTGATAGCAGGTGTACACTCAGTGGTCACAGGGATTTCTTGCTGGTTAACTGGGAAACCCTGCGACTTACTTAATACAGAGATATGAGCTCCCTAATTTTATGCTCAGTGTTATCTTTAGGCTGTTATGCTTCCGAAGTCTGTTCACTGCGCTTCCACCAGGTCAGAGATTGCCTCTATCAGGTGCTCTTTGGCTACTTCTGGGTCCGTGAGTTGGGTGGGGTAGCACTTACCCATCTTGCGGACCGTTACTTTGCCACTCTTGTACCTACATAGAACCGCACTGCTTCCTCTCTTTCTTTCTCTTACTCATCCCCCTCTTCCCCCTTGACCCCATACCCCTGGCTTTCCTACTCCCCCCCTTCCCCCCCCCTTTTCTCTCCCCCCCCCCTTTTTTCCTCTGCTCTCTTTCTTTTTCTTCTTCTCTCATTGTTTTCTCCAGCCGAAGACCCATCCAAACGACTATATTACTACGTGCTTAGAAACTTTCGCTTACCAGCTATGGCACCTCTTAACACTCTTGTCCTGAATGTTCAGGGCCTCAATTCTCCTCCTAAACGCACCAAAGCGTTCCACTCATTTGCATCACTTAAAGCCCATGTTTCTTTACAGGAGACCCATTTTTCCTCTCACTCAACACCCAGGTACTTTACCCACCAATACCCACAGGTTTATACGTCCTCTGCCTCTGTTAAAAAAAGAGGTGTGCTCATTTCATTTCATCACTCTACACCTTTCTCACTCCTGGCAGAGATCAAAGATCCTAAAGGTCACTACCCCATTCTTACTGGCCACCTCCTTGATAGCGAGGTCGCGATCATATCTTACTACTCACCAATTAGCAACCCACTCTCTTTCCTATCGCATTTACTATCTGTGACAGCATCTCATAAGTGGGGAGCATTGTTGATTTGTGGAGATTCCAATCAAGTGCTATATCCATTCCTAGATAAATCCCTGCTTCTACCCTCCACCTGCCCACACCGCCTATCTTTCCAGAATCTCCTGAACCAACTCTTGGCGAGAAATGAACCCATCCAGATGACAATGTACTCACTATTCCTACCTTCATAAACTATTTTCTCGTATAGACCACATCCTTATCATGGTAGGAACTGACCCCCTGCTCCTAGCCTCCTCTATTTTACCCTGTGCCTGGTCTGACCATAATTGCTACTCTTTCCTCCCTAGTTCCCAGGCCGAATTTCACGTCCTGGCCCATCAATGACACCTTATTAACTAACCCGTCCCACTGCCTGGAACTAGAGAGTGCTATTAAGGACTACATTACACATGATGGTTTGGAAGATCTCACCCCTCGCACTATATGGGAAGCTCATAAGCCTGTGATACGAGGTATATGCATCAGCCAAACGTCACGCGTACGCAAAGAAAAGCGTCTACTTCATAAATGCCTTGAGACTGCTTTTTATAAAGCTTCCACTGCGTTTCAAGCTAACTCCTCCCCACTGATGAGGAGAACCTTTGAAAAAGCACGATTGGAACTAGAAATCTTCCTGACCAAGTTAGCTGAGAAATCTCTCCGCAAATCCCAGCATACACTATATATGAAAGCAAACAAACCAGACACGTTTCTTGTTCTGGTGTTACGCAAGGCTGACTACACTCCCAAACCGGTGAGACTGAAACTTTCTAAGGATAACTTTTATAGCAACCGACTGAAAATTCTGCAAGAATTCCATAGGCGCCTTGCGGAGCTCTAAAGGGATCCTAAATGGTTTGACTAGTCCAAATTGGACAACCACCTCTCATCAATCCGAAAAGAACAAAACAGGGCGCACTCTCTTCCTGCATTACCGCGATAATATGAAATTTATTATAAAAATACAAATGCATACTCACAACCCAAAAAAGTCATAAAAACAGAGACAAGGAGTCAAAGGATGCCAGTCGTGGACAACATATGTCCTCGGGTAAAGTTTCAGGAGTCGAACTCCCTTCCTCAGAGAAATAGATGAAAACACAATGCATAAGAAAGATTCTTATACATAAGACTAAGTGGCAGTGAGACCCCAACCCTATAGTGTGGCAATCAAAATAGCAATAAAAGTAGCAATAGTAATGGCAATACTACCCTGACATTGAGTTCACACATGTGGTTGATGATTTCAGCCTTGTTTTCTTGGATTTAGAACTCCGTGTCGGACTAGACCAGTGGTGGGCAACCTTTTTTTTCAACTGAGCCAAATCTCGCCAAAACCATGATTGAAATTTATTTTGAGAGCCACATTTTTAAAACTGAAAATACATCTCCCATATAGTAATTCATCCCCCATATAGTAATTCATCCCCCATAGTGTAATTCATCCCCCATATAGTAATTCATCCCCCATCGTAATTCATCCCCCATAGTAATTCATCCCCCATATAGTAATTCATCCCCCATATAGTAATTCATCCCCCATAGTAATTCATCCCCCATATAGTAATTCATCCCCCATAGTAATTCATCCCCCATATAGTAATTCATCCCCCATAGTAATTCATCCCCCATATAGTAATTTATCCCCCGTATAGTATTTCATCCCCCGTATAGTATTTCATCCCCCATATAGTATTTCATCCCTCATATAGTATTTCATCCCCCCATATAGTATTTCATCCCTCATATAGTAATTCATCCCTCATATAGTATTTCATCCCTCATATAGTATTTCATCCCCCCATATAGTATTTCATCCCCCCATATAGTATTTCATCCCTCATATAGTATTTCATCCCCCCATATAGTATTTCATCCCCCCATATAGTATTTCATCCCTCATATAGTAATTCATCCCCCATATAGTATTTCATCCCCCCATATAGTATTTCATCCCTCATATAGTAATTCATCCCTCATATAGTATTTCATCCCCCCATATAGTATTTCATCCCTCATATAGTATTTTATCCCTCATATAGTAATTCATCCCCCATATAGTATTTCATCCCCCCATATAGTATTTCATCCCTCATATAGTATTTCATCCCTCATATAGTATTTCATCCCCCCATATAGTATTTCATCCCCCCATATAGTATTTCATCCCCCCATATAGTAATTCATCCCTCATATAGTATTTCATCCCCCCATATAGTATTTCATCCCTCATATAGTATTTCATCCCTCATATAGTAATTCATCCCTCATATAGTAATTCATCCCCCATATAGTAATTCATCCCTCATAAAGTAATTCATCCCTCATATAGTATTTCATCCCTCATATAGTAATTCATCCCTCATATAGTATTTCATCCCTCATATAGTATTTCATCCCCCCATATAGTAATTCATCCCTCATAAAGTAATTCATCCCTCATATAGTATTTCATCCCCCACAGTACTATCCCCCCCCCCCTTCTAGTAAGCCAAGTCCCCCGTGTCAATTCACTTACCTTTTGCGTTCCTCTCGCTGTCTTCCCGCGCCGTTCGGGTCTTCAGGGCGGACTGTGAGAGGAGCCTAGCTCCCCTCCCCTCACGTTCGGCACGCTGCCCCGCCTACACACATCCTGACAGCCACATCCGCGGGCCGGATTAAAAGGTCCGCGCGGACTTTTGGGGCTGCCAACCAAGAGGAGGCAGGGGAGCGGCCGACCGAGAGGAGGGAGGGGAGCAGGCGCCCGGCACACAGAAGAGCCGCATTAGAGTGGGTAAAGAGCCGCATGTGGCTCGCGAGCCGCGGCTTGCCGACCACTGGACTAGACTCATCTATAATATCTAAAACCCATTTTAAACCCACAGCAGGTAATTCCTACTTGCATGCCAAGAGCCATCATCATCCTAGATGGATTAAGAATGTACCTCTAGGACAATTTTGCAGGCTTAGGAGAACTTGCACTTTAGTGGATGACTATGACACCCAAAGCCAAATCTTGAAAGACAAGTTTATGGATAAGGATTATGCTGCCTCTAATATTTAGGAAACTTACCTCAAATACAGAATCGAATATTGCAGCCAGGCAGCTACTGAGGCTGATTCTCTAAATACAACACTACTACACTAACTGCTCCTAGGAGGGATATGGACCAACACACTGCAGCATTTTGCACCAGGTATAATAAAAAAGCTTTTAGCATCAAGAAAACCCTGAATAAATATTGGGGCATTCTTGCCCGGAAGTGATTTTTCGTCGTCCATGTGATCTCAAAAGCATAATAGCCCCGAGCAAGATTAAACTTTCCCACAAACGCCACACTACCGACTGGAATAATTTATTTGACCAAAAAGGTAGTTATAGATGTGGGGTGTCCAACTGTGGAGCATGTGTATACATGCAGCATAGAAAGAGGGAATTTCTTGGTGTAGATGGAAAGACCTGATTAAACAGTTTATAAACTGTGGCACACAGTTTGTAGTATACGGTTTGGTCTGTCCCCGCAGGCTTCTATATGTGGGCCGCACCACACACTCACTTAGAACCCGATTTGGAGAGCATAAACAGAATATTCTGCATAGTTTCGACAAACACATGGTGTCCTGTCACTTTAGCTAGAAGCCATACAGGGTGACAGTGACACAGGCAGAAAATTTCATAAGCTCTGCAAAAGAGAATCTTTTTGGATCCATAACTTTGACACTTTGGTCCCTAAGGGCCTTAATGATGCACTGGATGTACAGTCCCTCATTTGAGCAAGGCCTTTTTCAAGTTTAGCATCACTGTGACCCATGTTTGGCCATATAGACCCCTACAGGGTCCATTAACTTTAGTACTTTGGTGTACTTTTTTCAGCTGCTATATCCATTTTTCCTATACCATATTCTTCCCATAACATAGGCTGCATGTAAAGGGGCCTGGATAGACTTGTCCGGTATACAGACCATTTTCCATCATTATGTGTTTTATTATTACAATTTTTTTGCAGTGGCTGGGTTCTCACTGCTACTTAGTCTTATATATAAGAATCTTTCTTATGCATTGTGTTTTCATCTATTGATCTGAGAAAGGGTGTTCAACTCCCAAAATGCGTTAGCACTTTACCCGAGGACCTATGTTTTCCACGACTGGCATTCTTTGACTCGTTGTCTCTGTTTTTATGACCTTTTTGGCTTGTGAGTATGCATTTGTATTTTTAAATTACATTTCATATTATCACGGTAATGTACGAGGAGAGTGCGCCCTGTTTTGTTCTTTCCTGCTAGTATCACGGTTCCCAGATCTATCAAGGGCGGCACCTCAGCAAGTGCTGGATTCCATATTTTGAGTGCAGCAAGAGAAATTTGAGCGCTGGTTTCTGGTTTCTGGTTTCCGTTGGATTCCTCTCATCTGTCCACCTCCCCTTCCTTTCATAATCCCAAACCTTGACAGACCCATAACTCTTGAAGAGACCCTTCTAGCCATCAAATCCTTGAAGACCCGCAAACGGCTTGGCCCTGATGGTTTATCAACAACCTCTTATAAAAAATGTGTAGATCTCCTAGCCCCCTTACTAGTAAGAGCCTATAAGTCACTCCTGGAAGGTCACTCCTTTCGACCTGAGGCAGTCGCAATGATTCCCAAACCCAATACTGATGACACTACCTGGTCCAACTATTGGTCAATCTCAATACTGAACCTAGATATTAAAATCTTAGCAAAGATTATATTTACCTGACTCAACCCTCTTGTAGGTTGTCTAATACATAAAAAGTTGGATTCATCCCCTCCCATCAGGCTGGAGATAATATATGCTGGGCAGTACTATTAGCACATATTGCCTGTGTAAGGGACCGCCTGGCGACACCACTAGCACTCCACTAATCAGGCGTCCCCAGCGCACGGAGTCTAAGTCCCAGAGTACTTGTTCACCAGAGCCCCTGATGGTGGGGATGGACTTGGAGTACCCCGGGACCAGGTCGTGCTTACTGAGGGCACCCGTCAGTGGTAGGGGTGGTCGCCAGGGGCTCCCACGGGAGAGAGCCTGATATGAGGAGGTCTGGGAACCCCGCTGAGAGGAATGGATGGATGGATGGATGGATGGTGGAGCAAGTGCAGAGTCAGGCAAGCCGGGTCGGTAACGGGGAGGACAGCACGGTACAAGGCAGCGGGCAGAGAATAGTCGGGTCACACGCCAGGTCATCAACAGTAGGTCAGATCCAATAGGGGACATACGGAAGAGAGGTCAGGCAAAGCAAGGGTCTGGGCAGGAGAATTCAGCAGTGGTCAGGTACAATCCGGGTCGGCAACTTACAGGTTCAGGTTCAGATACAGGATACAGGATACAGGATACAGGGCAAGGACAAGACCAGAAGGCACTGAATGACAGCTCAGGGCCGTTTAAATATCGCGCCCTGCGCTGCCATTGGTGCCCAGCGGGCGGCCGCGGCTCCTACTGCGCATGCGCGAGCTCACGCGCCGCGGCCGGCCCGGACCTAGAGCCCGCGTCCCTGCACAGGGCGGCATACTGCGCCTGCGCCGGGACCATCGCGGCGGGGATCGAGGGGATCCCTGACAGCCTGAGCACGTCGCATACCCTCATGCTTTATCTCTCTGGACATACGCAAGGCATTCGACACCCTCTTCTGGCCTTATTTACACAATATACTACAGCGCTAGGGGTTCGGAGGGCACTTTACAAACTGGATCTCCGCCTTTTATACTAACCCTAAAGACTTTGTATACTATCCGGGCTTCCGTTCTGAACCCTTTCCCATAGAACGTGGTACCCGTCTCCCCATTTCTATTTGCTCTAGCGATTGAACCCATAGCTCAACTTATTAGCTCCAACCCTGATGTTAAAGGCCTGGACTTGGGTGGTCTACAACATAAACTCTGCCTTTTTAAGGATGATGTCCTAATCTTTATGACATCCCCCCTGATTTCCACCCCAAATTTGCTGAACCCGTTATCTAGCTTTGGCACAGTATCTGGTTTGGTGGTTAATCCACAAAAATCATCTGCTCTTAATATTTTCCTTCCACCTTCTTTATTAACCCAGTTACAAGCCGCCCTTCCTTTCCCCTAGGCCACTTCCTCCATATCTTACTTAGGTGTCAAATGTACTGCAAACCCTTCAGACCTATACGCCACAAACTATCCCCCCATGTTATCTCACCTTACAAACCTAATGTCAAAATGGACGTCCTTACTTTTGGCCTGGCTGGGCAGAGTGACGGTACTCAAGATGACTGTTCTTCCTAAAATTCTCTATCTCTTCAGAGTCCTACCCATACAAATACCATCTCATTTCATATGCATTCTACAATGCAGGGCTTCGCATTTGTCTGGGATAAACTTAAACCACGCCTTTCCAAACTCACACTATATACGGTACCCCTAAATCTAGAGAAGGACTCGGCATGCCCAACTTCCTAAAATACTACTATGCTGCACAGCTAGCACAACTGCCTAAATATCATGCCACTAAGGAAACTCCCTTATGGGTTGCAGTGGAATCAGTGGATTGCAACCCCCTATCCACAGTGAACCTTTTATGGTTGGATTCACCATCCCGGAAAACTATTGTGAACCCTCTCATCAAACATAGCCTTACCATTTGGGATCGGCTTAAGCATCGCTATGGCCTACAATCTCCTCATAATCCCTTACTGTCTTTTCTTCATAACCCATCCTTCTACCCAGCCTGGTCTTCACCTCCTCCTTTACAGCATGGTCCACGGCCGGACTCCTCCAGATCCACCATCTCTTCACTGCCAAATCTTTCAAAACATTCACAATTCTTTGCGAGATCTACGACCTTCCGCCAACAGAATTGTTTTGTTACTTGCAAATTAAGAACTTCTTCATTTCCCAGATACCTCTGACAGCCTTATCCACTAGATTTTCAAGCTTTGAAAAACCCTGCAAGACAGATCCTCATAGATGGGGACTTTATACACGTCTTTTGGAACCCTTATCAACAACACCCCTGTCTTACACTAGTAAATGGGAAAGGGATCGTAACACTACTCTGGATCGTGATGCTTAGTGCCGCATTTGGGAGGCAACAAAATCTTCCTCCCCTAATATTGTAGCTATGGAAGCTAATAATAAGGTGCTAACTAGATGGTACTTGGTCCAGGATCTCTAAGTTTCTCCCACAATATCCTCCGCAGTGCTTTAACCACTAGGGGACTGCCCGTAGTACATTTACTGCTACAAGGTGGGCCCTGTGCTCAGGATCACGTGTATAAACGTGATTCCCGCTCCTGCTGTTTTCGTGGGCAGGGGGGGTGCGCGGGCTTCCTCGCCGACCTGCGGGTGTCACGATTTGATCCTCGTGGGATCAATCATTTGATTTAGGCCAGTGATGTCTGGCCTAAGTCAGATGATTGGTCCCTGTCCTATCCTGTCCTGTGTTGACAGTTACACAGGACAGGATATGATGTCAATCTTCTCTGCCTGTGCACATTCCGTCCCAGAGAGAGAAGAAAGCATACAAAACGTGAGTAAAACAGCACATACCCACAGTTAGAACACACCTAGGTCACATTTAACCCCCTGATCTCCCCCCTCCCCCAGTTAACCCCTTCACTGCCCTGTCACCAGTGTCATTTTTTACAGTGTACAGATTTTTTACTGATCACTGTATTAGTGTCACTGGCGACTTCCGATAGCATTAGTGCCCCTTCCAGATAGCGTTTGTTTGCCTACTAGTACTTCAGTAATCACATTTAACCCCTTGATCACCCCCCCCATTTAACTCCTTCACTGCCCTGTCACCAGTTAGTGTCAGTTAGCGCCCCTCCCAGATAGCGTCAAATTGCCCGCTAGTACACCAGTAATCACATTTAACTCCATTGATTGCCAGTAACACATTCACTTACACAATAAATTAAAACCTTAACATGGGAGGAGTGGACTTCAACGACCAGATGATGAAGCCATACTTAGTTTCCCGAAAAGCCAGACACTGGTACAAAAAAGTGTCTGTTTATTTATTTCAATTGGCTCTATATAATGCTTTTGTGCTTTACAAAACAACTGGACATAGTGGATCCTTCCTAAAATTCCAGTAAGAAATCATCACGGCCCTTTTGTATCTAGAAGGTGCTGTGGCCCAAACCCCAACCCAGATGCAGTTAGCCGGCTGCATGAGAGGCATTTTTCCGATGTCATTCCTGGTACCCTAACCCAAAGGAAACCCCAAAAAAGATGTTGTGTCTGTAGCAGACATGGAATTAGGCGTGACTGCCATTTTTTTGTCCCTCCTGTCTTGGCCTCTGCATCAAGGACTGCTACCATACACTAGTGGAGTATTAGTACAGGGTACGGCACAGTTCAGGGTACATAAATACACAGGATCTCGAAAGATGTTGGGTAGTTAGGAAACTGGCTATCGCATTCGGAGAGACCCTACAATCTGTTTTAAGAAGTTAATGTTTAAAAAAAAAGTAAAAAAAATAAAACTCTACTGTTACAATTTTACTGTTTTATTGTTAACCATTGCTGTTATCTTTGCAGGAATGCCATTAAGCTGCAGTACTGACCTGTTTATTCTGACAACAACAGGAACTTGCTCTCAGAATATACATAAGTCAGTGTGGGCAGTGCTGTTGGATGAGATTTTTCATCCGCAGTTAAAAAAGAGCATATATGCCAAAGCATGGGGACCTGGGGTGGCCAGTGAATGGATGGCCCCTATGCTTCAGCATATATATTTTATAATATTTGTTGGCACATTTCATGTGTGCTCAACATTAGAAGTGGGCGGATGCAGGGAGGTATATCCTAATGGTTGGCATACCACACACTTTTTCTGGCAGAGATATTCCAATAAAAAAGTTTTTATTGAGTTACTGTTTTATTGTTAACCATTGCTGTTTTCTTTGCAGGAATGTCATTCAACTGCAGTGCCGACTTGTTTATTCTGACAGCCACAGGGTTTTGCTGTCAGAATACACATAAGTACGTGTGTGCAATGCTGTTGGATAAGATTTTTCATCCGCAGTTAAAAAAATAGCATATATGCCAACGCATGGGGGCCTGGGGTGGCCAGTGGGTGGATGATCCCTATGCTTCGGTATATATATTTTATAATATTTTTTGGCACATTTCATGTGTGCCCACCATTAGAAGTGGGTGGATGCAGGGCGGTATATTCTAATGGTGGGCATACCACACACATTTTCTGGCAGAGATTTCTTGTCTTTTTTTCATTCAGCCCACAGGCTGCATACAAATAAAAAAAAAAGAACATAGCATATACACCCAACAAGGACCAGCGACGTACTGGTACATCACTGGACTTTGAGTGGTTATACCAGGATGATGCCTGCAGCTGCAGGCATCATCCTGGTATTGTTTTTTTCAGCCGGCAATGGGCTTTCAAGTAAAAGCAATCCTAGTGGCTAATTAGCTGCAGGATTGCTTTTACAAGCAGTGGGAGAAGATGCCCCCCCTCCCCCACTGCCTTCCACGGCCTTCTTGGGCAGTCCCGTGCTATTAGGGGAACCTGAGAATGTAGCTGGTGTTTCTGCCAGCTGACCATAGAGCTGATTGAAGACCAGAATTGTGCCATCATCTCTATAGTCTAAGAAATCGGAAGCTACGAGCATTTCATCACTTCAGTTTTGCAGGATATAAACAGTGCCATTTGTAAATTGGGAAAGTATATGATCACACCGATTTTGGTAAGGTTAGATAATGTAAGGGTAGAGGAGATATCTAGAGTCTGATAGACCCCAGATTTCTCAAAAAAGAATATATGACAATGCCCATTGAAGTTATAGGGGATATTCGAAATTCCCTGTGATAGCATTAAAAGTGATAAAAAAATGAAAGGGACAGTGTACAAAAAATTAAAATAATCAAAAAGTACCCTCGCCCCCCACGCATGCGCACACCTACATTCGCAAGAGTTGGCTTTATGCCAGTATGTAAACAGTGGTTGCACCATGCATGTGAGGTATCGCCACAAACGTCAGATCAAGGGCAGTAATTTTAGCATTAGACTTCCTTTGTAAAACTAAAATAGTAGCTTGTAAAGGCTTTTAAAGCGTTGCCTATGGATATTAAAAATGTATGCAGTTTGTCGCCATTGCACGGGGCATGTGCATGTCATGTTTGATATCTATTTACTCAGCATAGCATCATCTTTTATGAGTTACCAAATTATTTGTCAATATATTGTGTTTTTGTGCATTAAAATAAAAAAAAGTCTATTTTTTTTTAAATTTGCATTTGAAAAATCGCTGCGCGAGTACTATGTGACATAAAAAATTGCAGCACCCACCATTTTATTCACTAGGGTGCCTGCTTTAAAAAATATATAATATTTGAGGGTTCAAAGTAATTTCACAGCAAAAATACAGATTTTTTTCATGTGAACAAAAAGTGTCAGAAAAGACTTGGTCTTCACGTGAGTGATATGTGGCATAAACTTCTAATGCTCCCCTTTTTGGAAAGCAGACACCCCAAGCTATTTGTAGAGAGGCATGTTGAATCAATAGAATAATTAATTTTTTTACCAAAAGTTTTTGGGAAATTACCAAAAAAAATGTTTTTTTTTACACAAAACTGTCAATTAAATAATGTATTGTTCACACGTGCCATGGGCATATGTGGAATTACTCCCCAAAATACATTCTGCTACTTCTCCTGAGCATGGGGTACCACATGTGAGAGACTTTCTGACAGTCTAGCCAAGTACAGGACCCCAAAATCCAATAAGCACCTCCAGGCTTTTAAAAGGCTTTATTTCCTTATAACACTTCCTGACTACCTATCACAGTTTCAGAGGCCCTGAAATGCCAAGATAGCACCAAACCCCCCCAAATGACCCATTTTTAGAAAGTAGGCACCCCAAGGAATTTGATAAGAAGCATTGTGAGTATTTTTCAGATCTTGTTTGTTGCCAAGTATTTTGCAAAATAAAGAAAGAAAACAAACATATTTTTTCTTTTCTTTTTTTATATTTCAAAACCTTGTGAAAAACATTAGATCTGCAAAATAGTCATCATGCCTCTTTTTAAATTCCTTAGGGTGTCTACCTTCCAAAAAGGGGTCATTTTAAGGAGTTTGGTGCTACCCTGGCATTTCAGGGCCTCCAAAACTGTGATAGGTAGTGATGAAGTGAAATGAGAAAGTTGCGCACCTTCAGGCTTTCAAAGTGGTCATTGGATTTCAGGCTCCTGTATGTGGCTAGGCTCCCAAACGTCTCACACATGTAGTATCCCCATACTAGGTAGAAGTAGCAGAATGTGTTTTGGGGTGTCATTCCACATATATCCATGGCTTGTGTGAGCAATATATCATTTAAGTGACAACTTTGTGTAATTAAAAAAATGTGTTTGTCATTTTCCAAAAACTTGTGGAAAAAAAAATCTTCCATGGACTCAATATGCCTCTCAGCAGATAGCTTAGGGTGTCTACTTTCAAAAAAGGGGTCATTTGGGGGTGTTTGTACTATCCTGGTATTTTAGCACCTCAAGAAATGTGATGAGCAGTCAGAAAGTAAAAGCTGTGTAAATTCCATTAGCTATACCATAGTTTGTAGATGCTATACTTTCACACAAAGCAATCAATATACACTTATTGGGATTTATTTTACCAAAAACATATAGCAGAATACATTTTGACCTAAATTTATGATGAAATTTGAGTTTTTTGTATATTTTTTATGAGAGAAATGAGAAAATATTTTCTTTCAAAATTTTCACTCTTTTTTTGTTTATAGCGCAAAAAATAAAAAGCGCACAGGTACCTACCACCGAAAGAAAGCTCTATTTGTGTGAAAGAAAGGACATAAATTTAGTTTGGGTACGGCTTTGCATGACTGCTCACTTGTCAGTTAAACTAGTGCAGCACTGTATAGCAAAAAATGTCATAAATTGCAGTATCTATACCATAGTTTGTAGATGCTATAACTTTCACACAAAGCAATTAATATACACTTACTGGGATTTTTTTCAAAATTTTCAGTCTTTTTTGTTTATAGCGCAAAAAATAAAAAGGACACAGGTGATCAAATGCCACCAAAAGAAATCTCTATTTGTGTGAAAAAAAGGTCGTAATATTGTTTGGGTACAGCATGCGCAATTACCAGTAAAAAGAGGCATGGTCATTAAGGGGGGTAAATCCTCTGAAGGGGAAGTGGTTAAAGGATGCTCTAATTTGGGTACACATGGCCATATATGGTGGGAATGCCCCATAGTACAGATCTTTTGGCCTGCAGTGTATCGAATCCTCTCAACGCTCTTTGAAGGATCACTAACTCCTGATCCCACGGTAGCTCTACTGAATAACAAACCCTTGGGCCTTACTTGTCCCCAAATCAAACTCCTTCTTCAAATCACTACTGCCGCCAAGCAAACCATAGCAAGGGCCTGGAAGTCTCTCTTGTTAAATATCGTGGCAATGAAACACAGGATTACGCAGGCAATGATCCATGCTAAAACCGAAGCAACCATTCTGGACATAGTGCCCGCTTACGAAAAACTACAGAAACCTTGGGTCACCCAATTTTGCCTCCGGATTTTAATGATACTCCACTGCAACCGTGATGGTTCAACAGTAAATTAAAAGACCAAAGGCACCCCAGCTGTTTATGGTCCTGGCTTCTCCTAGGGGACTCCTCTCTTTATCACTCTATCACTTTACCCTTATCTTTTCATTTGTATCCCCCATACACCGTCTACATCCCCGCCCCCCACCACCACATTCCTCCCCCCCCTCTGTTTATGGACTCCTGGTCTATCCCATACTCTTTTCATATTCTTTCTACAGGTTCTTTGATGCAGTTTTTGGGTACTTCCCTGGTGGTAGCGTAGTGCACAACCTCTCGCCCCTTCAGAGCAGAGTACCCATATGCTCCAGGATAGGCGATTACCTTATAACACCTAACTCAATTTAGTTGCTCAAATCTCCAGCTCATCCTGTCATATAGGTCTATGTTATTTCTCGCCAAGTTTAAACACCCTGTACCATATGTTGTACTATTTGTTGATATGTATAATATGTTCTCTTATTTGCTGTTTTTTAGCCTATGTTGGGCTGCATTTTATTTCATACTGATTTGTGTTTGTATCCTGTCATGTTAAATTTTCAATAAAAAAAAAGTGAACAGGAAAAGAACAGAATAGAATAGAAAGAACAAAGGGTCTTCCGAAATTCAAATTTAGAAAAGAATAGAAAATAATAGAATAGAATAAGAAAGACTATAATTAAACAGAATAGAACATAAAAGAAAATAAAAGAATAGAAAAGAAAATAAAGCAATAGAATGCAAAAAGATAGAATAGAAAAAAATAGAATAGAATAGATATAGCCATCTTCTGAAATTTACATTTTAAATAAATAGAACCACCAATTCTCCTCAATGAATTTGGATAAATTCGGCTACTTCGAATCCATTGGAAAAAAATTGAATCCTGGTAAACGAATAAACAAAATGGAACGAAGCAATTTTTTTTACGAATGCAATGAAATGAAATTAGTAACTTAACAAATCGATCCGAAATGAAAGGTATCAAATGTTTTCATTCTGCACATGTCTAGTGATGGGATTATAATATTTTATCTATGTTTTCTCTGTTGTTTCTTTTTATAGGCTAGAACAAAACTAGTAGATCCACAATATGTGTCCCAGTTTATTACACCAGTTTACGGTTATGCTGAACTCAACCTTAATTCCGCCTACTCTCGCAGCAAGAGTTTCCTGAAAATCCACTCCTTTGATGTGGTTCTTCCATGTGAGGGGCAGCATAAGGCAAAGGTGGAATATATCATTAGGCGCAGAGAGCTGGAGGATAAAGTCAAGCACGTGGATTTGCAGTATTTGGTAAGCCTTGATTTTTCCCATCCAGATTGCTCATTAACAAGTATAATTTTTTTTGTAGCTCATAAACTTGAAGAAATACCGTTAAAGTTGTCGTAAACCTCAGACATGAAATATGAACAAAGCATATCCATATATAGTGTGTACTTGTCTCAGTCTAGACCACGATGTGTAATTTCCCACTGCTGCCTCATTCCTCTGTTATCTGTATAAGTCACTTCTGACACGTTTTCTTGACACAAGAGAAAAAAGGTGACAGGGAAAAGAGCGCCAGCACACAGCCTGTGATTGACAGCCTCAGTTCTGTTTCTGAGTGCTGTGTGAAGTGGGGTGTGTCCTTTCCCTCCAACTGGTTCTTCTCACTGATATCTGCAGAATTTAACTTCAGCTTCCAGCTCCCTGCTTTCTGAAAGCTCGCACAGGCTGTATAAACTTTGCACTTTGAACAGTTGTACAGAAGAGAAGACTGCATATAAACAGGCACAACCTATTGTATGTAGGAGGAGCTGTTTAATTTCTGTATCTCACATGAGGCTAGTCACTTCACTGTGTATATGTAAGGGTTTACAACCACTGTAACGACTACATTCACCTAATATTAAAAACACAAAAATCAGCACAAGGGACATACAGTAACTGATAGTTAGTATGATGTGTTCCTTGCTCTGATTCCTTTTCTTTCAGTAGAAATCTTCCTCCATTTATTTTTTTATTCTTATTTTCAGGTAACTTCTAAAGGATCGATTCAGCAGTCTGGAATATTGTCAGTACCAATTTCCAGGGGAAATGAAGGTAAAGAATTTTGTCAGAAAAAATGAAAAGTTTAGAGAACTCCAGAAAAAAAAAAGATGCATTTAGCCGGTATAAAAGGAGTTAAGTGCAAGGTGGTGTATGCCACCTCCTGGATCTCTCTCTTTTGTTTACAATTTGCTGGTTAACTAAGCACAGATAGTACAGCTTTTGGGTACTCATACCTGAGTAGAGGTCCACCTCAATACCGTGCCATAGCCAAAAGGTGACTACTGCGTGGCTCTCGTTCTGGGAGGGCGTCCATGGACGTTCTCTCAGAACACGGCTCCTGTGCGCTCCCTAGGACATGCATCAAGCGCGCTCTGTGACTACTGTGTCTTTTGGACACAGCTGATCACAGATCGAGGTAAAGGGCCACTCACAGCAGCCTTTTACAATGTGATCAGCTAATCACATGTAAACAAACTTGTCGGTTATCAGCATTCCTTTCCTCATTCACTGTCACTGTGTGAGGAAAGGAGTGCTGATAACTGGTTAGGCTGACAGGGCACATTTACACTGATTATCAGTGCAGCCCCATTATTTCCAATTAGTGCCCATCAGTGCAGCTTATCAGTGCAGATCAGTGCCGCCTCATCATTGCATCCTTATCAGTGCCCATTGGTGCAGCATCATTAAAAAAAAAAAATCAAATTTCGTCATAAATTTAGGCCAAGATGTATTCTGCTACATGTCTTTGCTAAAAAAAATCCCAATACGTGTAAATAATTTGGTTTACGTGAAATTTATAGCATCTACAAATGGCAGTATATATACTGGAATTTTTTTTTTTTTATGCTAGTGATGGTAGCAAACAGCGACCTATAGCGGGACTGCGGTGGGTATTCTGACACTGGGGGGAACTGACTGTCAGTGACATCCCCAGTGACACCAATATAGTGATCAGTGCTACTAAAAAGCACTGACACTGTACTAATGACACTGGGCAGGAAAGGGTTTACATCTGGATCGATCCCCCTTTGTAAAGTACAGCGCTGAGCGAACCATTGGTGCTTTATAAATACTGTATAATAATAATAATCAAAGGGTTAACTGTGTGCTGTGTGCTGTTTTACTGTGGGCTGTGTGTGTCTTTCACTGTAAGCACACTGCTTTGTATGGCTGTACTATGCAGAGCCATACAAAGCAGGATGCTGGAGCTGGCAGGGGAGAGATCTGTATTGTTTACACACAGACGTCTCCCCCGTCAGTGATACCCGGTGAACGCTGGGTGGCGGTGGGGAATCTCAGGCCGGGACCTGGTGATTGAAAGCTGTAGCTGCCAGTGGCGGCGTGCCCCCTACCCGGAAATACAAAATCACGTATATATACGTAATTTTGCCCAACCCTGCCGCCCTGTAGCAGTAGTTCTGCTATAGGGCGGTCGGGAAGCAGTTAAAGAGACGTGGCAGGGGGTGTGCCCTATGCCTAAATACTTTTGCTAATAGGCATCCCTAATTCCCATCTCAAAAAGTTGGGAGGTATGCATTAGATATGCATTAGATATTAGAAAGACAAAGACATCTTGTCCACATCTTGGAACACTGAGTGATCAATTCACATGAGGGTGGCTCTGGTGCTACTTACAGTTCAGGGCCTGCTGCTTATTTCCCAATAGGCCATAGGCCTCCACTAGTCCACCATGGCTTCCCCCAAGGTGCAAACCTGCAGTTAGAAAAACACTTCACCTCCTCGCACTGCCGACATCATCAAAACCACTCAGGGGTGACTCCTCCCAAGCCTTAAAGCATTATTAAATCCAAAACCAAAAATTTATTGGATTGCAGTTTTTATTAGATGCATTAGGTTTCTTTTTTTTAGGTTTTTTTCCCTCTGTTTTCCTCTGGTGATCATGACAGTAAGAGTGCTCCACTCTGGAAGAAGGAGCAACAGAGACACATTTGGACAGCAGCATTGTCAGTCTGGGGGGAGGGAGTGTTATATGTACTAGCCGATTTAAATGCACTAACAAATTGAAGCCAAACTCCAGCTCACAGTTTATAAGCAGTTACAGCAACAGTTTGTTCTTTTTGATGTTACATTAACAAATAAAAGCTGATCATTGTAAGCACCCCTGCCAGTGGTAAATGGTTTGTCTCAACCCTCTAACTGCTACCACTGCAGGACACCTTGTTTTTTTTTTAAAACAACAGACCTACTGGCCAGATCACTGGGTGAAAATAATCGAAAGAAAGCCTAAAAAAAAAATAAAACGAATGCAGCCACTACATCTAAGATTTGGCAAGCTGCAATATAATAAATGTTTGCTTTTGGGTTTAATACTGTTTTAAAGTATTACTAAAGGCAAGACTTTATTTTTGGACAGAGTGGAGAGGAATTAAAATGCTTGTCAATTTTTGTTGCTGTCTGTGCCCCCGTTAAGGAGATTCACCCTCTAATTTTGTCTTGTTTACCATTTTCATTGAATGTGAAAGTAAAATAAAATCCCAAATTTTGGGTTGTCCCGCAAAAAGTAATGGAGGGGAAATCGTTCAATGGGGACACTAGTTCTGGTGACCTGGGGTCCCCAAAAAAGTCTCTTAATTTGCAGGAATTTCCTCTCACTTCCTGTTTGGGTATGGAATAGGAAGTGAAGGGAAATCTCCGTAATGGGACACAGATGGCGAAAAAAAATCTGACAGGGGTTATAACCCCCCTTACTTTATCCAAAATGGAAAAAAAAGTTTTGCCTATAGTTCTACTTTAAATAGACAGGGGGTGGAGCAAGAAAGACAATGGGGAACTGATCTAATAGGGAAGTGGGTTATACATTAAAGGGGCACACCAAGTTAAAGGATAAGTGAATAAGTTCACCTTTGGGTGTTTTTATGT
This sequence comes from Staurois parvus, assembly GCF_062004578.1. Classification (NCBI taxonomy): domain Eukaryota; kingdom Metazoa; phylum Chordata; class Amphibia; order Anura; family Ranidae; genus Staurois; species Staurois parvus. The sequence goes on from NW_028318321.1 coordinate 10,854,106, forward strand.
AACGTGTTCCCATAGCTGCAGCTAAAAAATAGGTCATAAACGCTTAGAAGCAATGGTTGACTTCTGCTCATCCACTGCTGCCTATTTGTGGCTACTTCGTTGATGCTGGCCCTTTAAGAGACCGAATTCCAAACTTCTCAGTGGGATGGTAAGTACTCAAAGAAAGAAAAAACAATCCATAGTGCAAATCCATAAAATAAAACCGCTTTATTCAATTGTTAAAATTAAACTCACAAAGATAGATTCAAAGCAGGCATCAAAAATGGTTCCTCTCACTGTTCACTCTGGTTTGCGCAACAATGGAAGTGACATCACTAGGCTCCGCCCAATGCATTGCATCAACGATCACGTGACTTCTTCAGGGTACAGAGCCATGTGGCGCCCATTTTTATAGAGCCCTCAGCTTGCCAATCACCAGCCACACCAATCGGAAGCAAGACCAGTAATAAGCATGATGTCAAAGACTAGTACGCTATTATAGAGCCCTCAGCTTGTCAATCACCAACCACACCAAGTCTATCAAGGTCTTGAGTTACCATTCTTTTAAATACCTCAATGTGATCATTGTTGTGTACAACTGGAATAAACAAGGCTTTATTTTCATGGTGCTATACATAACATTGTTATCCTCCACATGGAGGAAGTTCGATGCCTGCTTTGAATATATCTTTTTTGTTTATTTACTTATTTAACCACTTTAAGACCAGCCACTGCAATAAAATGTTTGCAGGGCAGCACGGCTGCGCAAAAGCACGTTTTAAAACGTGCTATTGAAAAACAGGTAGGGGGCTCGCGCGAGGCGCGCCACCGCCCTACCTGTGTCACCAATCGCGGCCGCGGATGTCAGTCGCCCGGTCACGGTCAGTCATTACCGGCCGTTTCCCGGCGATTAGCGGCAAACACTGACAGAGAGCAGGGCTGCATTGTTTACACACCGCTCTGCTCTTTGTCAGTTCCCTGTCAGCTCCTGACAAGCTGATCGGGACAGAAGAGTTTTTCTGTCCGGATCAGCGTGTCTCCCTGCAGTACACACCCCCGCCCCCTAGTAAAACACTCCCCTCACACAGTTAACCCTGTCATTGAGTAAAAATGTTAACCCCTTCCTCCCCAGTGCCATTAGTACAGTGTCAGTATTTATTTTTTTGCACTGATCACTGTATTGGTGTCACTGGGGATGTCAGTGACCCCAAGTCAGTTCTATCCCAGTGTCAGAATGTCCACCGCAGTCCTGGCATAAGTCGCTGATCGCCACCATAAGTCACTGATCACCGCCATAAGTCGCTGATCACCGCCATTATTAGTATAAAAAAAATAAAAAATCCCAGTATCTTTCCCGCCATTTGTAAACGCTATAACTTTCACGTAAACCAATTAATTTACACGTATTGTTTTGTTTTTTTAGCAAAGACATGTCGCAGAATGCATTTTGACCGAAATTTATGACGAAATTTTAATTTTAAATTTTTTTACTGGACATGTTTTATAGCAAAAAGTCCAAAATAATGTTTTTATTTCTCAAAATTGTCAGCCTTTTTTTTTTATAGCGTAAAAAATAAAAAACGCACAGGTGATCAAATACCACCGAAAAAAAGCTCAATTTGTGGGGAAAAAAGGATGTAAATTTAATTTGGGTGCAGTGTTGCATGACCGCGCAATTGTCAGTTAAAATAACGCAGCGCCGTAACACAAACCTCTTCTGTAACAGCTTCCTGACCACCCTATAGCAGAAATACTGCTACAGGGCAGCATGGGTGCACAAAATCACACATATATATATATATATATATATATATATATATACATGATTTGCGCTCCCATGATTTTCACGCCCCTCCCAGATAGCGTCAGATTGCCCATCAGTACACCAGTCTTCACATTTAACCCCTTGATTGCCAAGAGCACGCTCATCCACAATAAATCTCCATTGCTAGTATAGTGTCTGAACGGGTCAATATCTTTGATGAGATCAGCACTATACCAGCGTTCACATTAGTATAGCGTCCCCAAAAACGCAGCGTTAGTGGGATCAGCCCCGGCACCTGCCAGCACCTGTGTTTAGCCCCTACGCTTACCCCTCCCCTTCTCCCCCAGCAAGTGCAGTGTCAGTAGGTCACTGTCACTTGATACATTGCACACAAAACCGCAGTGTTTGCAGAATCAGGCCTGATCTCTGTTAGCACTTGCCGGTAAATTTTGATGACTCTCATATGCAGCAGAGTACAAGTACTAGTGCCGCTCTACCTTTTGGTGAACTGGCCAGTACCAGCGGTCTAGTACATCATGGTCTTTCACATACCTCCTTAATTTTTGGAGCTGTTTTTCACGGAATATCTGTATGCGTTGATTGTGGATCAAAGCAATTTATATGCACAACAATTTATCGCCGCCAACCCAAATTCAAACCTTACCAGACCATTCGCATGGAAACTCATTACAGTTTTCAAATTTACATTTTTTTCGGCCTAATCCTCAACATGGACATTACTAAAAGAAATGAATTGCGGTTGTATTGGTCCGCAGACCCGATTCATCATATACCCGTGTTCTCTGCTGCCATGGCCAGGCATAGATATGAGAGTATAATGTGTTTTATGCATTTCAGCGACAATACACTCTGTCATCCTCGGGGTAACCCTGAATTTGACCGGCTCCACAAAATTCAGCCCCTCGCAAATCACCTTAACCAAAAATTTGCAGATGTCTATACTCCCCAGCAAAACATCTGCGTTGATGAGTCCCTCATTAATTTTTCTGGCCGCCTTGCATTCAAACAATTTCTCCCCTGCAAGCGTGCCAGATATGGGGTCAAGATGTAGAAGACCTGTGAGAGGACAACAGGCTATACTTATAAGTTTTTCAGATTTACGAGGGAAAAGATAGTCACGTGGAGCCCCCCGGATGCCCAGACTACATGGGGAGTAGTGACAAGATAGTTTGGGACTTGGTGTCATCCTTTTTCCATATGGGGTACCACTTATACGTGGACAATTTTTATTCAAGTGTGCCACTATTTAGACATTTGTTCAATCTTGGAACTGGCACTTGTGGCAAATTGTGACCTAATGTGTGCCCACCATTAGAAGTGGGTGGACACAGGGCGGTATATTCTAATGGTGGGCATACCACACACTTTTTCTGACAGAGATTTCTTCTCATTTTTGTCATTCAGTCCACAGGCTGCATAGACATAAAAAAGAACATAGTATATATATACCCAACAAGGACTAGCGACGTACTGGTACATCACTGGTCTTTGAATGGTTATACCAGGATGATGCCTACAGCTGCAGGCATCATCCTGGTATCGTTTTTTTCAGCCGGTGATCGGCTTTCATGTAAAAGCAATCCTAGTGGCTAATTAGCTGCAGGATTGCTTTTACAAGCAGTGGGATGTGATGCCCCCCCTCCCCCTCTGCCTTCCACGGCCTTCTCGGGCAGTCTTGTACCATTGGGGGAACCTGAGAATGCAGCCGGTGTTTCTGCCAGCTGACCATAGAGCTGATTGGAGACCAGAATGGTGCCAATCATCTCTATAGCCTAAGAATTCGGAAGCTACAAGCATTTCATCACTTCAGTTTCGCAGGATATAAACAGCGCCATTTGTAAATTGGGAAAGCATCTGATCACACCGATTTTGGTTTGATTAGATAATGTAAGGGCAGAGGAGATATCTAGAGTCTGATAGACCCCAGATTTCTCAAAAAAGAATATATTACAATACCCATTGAAGTTATAGGGGATATTTGCATTCCCTGTCATAGCATTAGAAGTGATCAAAGCAAAAAAAAAATGAAAGGTACAAATGTAAAAATAATAAAAAATAATCAAAATAACTAAAAAGAAAAAAAAAAATCGCCCCTCCCATGCGCGCACACCTGTGTGCACAAGCCTTGACCCTGTGCCGGTATGTAAACAGCGGTTGCACCATGTATATGAGGTATTGCCGTGAATGTCAGATCAAGGGCAGTAATTCTAACACTAGACCTCCTCTGTAAATCTAAAATGGTAGCTTTTAAAGGCTTTTAAAGCGTTGCCTATGGATATTAAAAATGTTTGCAGATTTTCGCCATTGCACGGGGCATGCACAGTTTTAAAGCATGTCATGTTTGGTTTCTATTTACTCAGCATACCATTATCTTTTATGTATATAAAAATGCAGCGCTTGAGAAGAAAGGTGATGATAAGACACAGTCCAGTGAAAAAAAGTGCTCCGTGTTCCTAGTGCAGATGGTAAAGATTTACACTAACCAGATAGCGTAAAATTATACGCATGTGTACATATATCCTGTAGGATCCCCTTCTGCACTCAGATCTGGTCAAATAGATAGCTGGAAAGGATAGACGTCCTGCGCCCTCTTGTGGTGAAAGAGTGGTCCAGCAAGTCAGAACGATGCCAATCAGAGTAAGCCTTCCCCCTTCACTGAAGATGACCAGGAGATCCCTTGGGGCTGTAAAAGTTGAGGAAGCTCCTCACAGGGAACACAGGGAAGTGCTCATAGTGTAGTAGATAGGCTTTTATTATAAAAACATAGGTGCACAATAAAATGGGTGTAGACAGGTATGCATGAATACACTGACCCCTTGGAATTTAAAGATGGCCGCCGGGCCTCCTCGTGGCACCGGCGGCTTAGTGTCAACGGCGTCCCAGGTCCACCTGACGCGTTTCGTGCGCACGCACTTCTTCAGAGGTGGACCTGGGACGCCGTTGACACTAAGCCGCCGGTGCCACGAGGAGACCCGGCGGCCATCTTTAAATTCCAAGGGGTCAGTGTATTCATGCATACCTGTCTACACCCGTTTTATTGTGCACCTATGTTTTTATAATAAAAGCCTATCTACTACACTATGAGCACTTCCCTGTGTTCCCTGTGAGGAGCTTCCTCAACTTTTACAGCCCCAAGGGATCTCCTGGTCATCTTCAGTGAAGGGGGAAGGCTTACTCTGATTGGCATCGTTCTGACCTGCTGGACCACTCTTTCACCACAAGAGGGAGCAGGACGTCTATCCTTTCCAGCTATCTATTTGACCAGATCTGAGTGCAGAAGGGGATCCTACAGGATATATGTACACATGCGTATAATTTTACGCTATCTGGTTAGTGTAAATCTTTACCATCTGCACTAGGAACACGGAGCACTTTTTTTCACTGGACTGTGTCTTATCATCACCTTTCTTCTCAAGCGCTGCATTTTTATATACATGAATTGTGGGACTTTATATGAGTTTTCCTTTATGTTCAGCTGCTATCACCATTGACGAGCGCTTACTGTATATTCTACCTTATACATTATCTTTTATATTTTACAAAATAATTGACCAATATATTGTGTTTTGGTGCATTAAAAGTAAAAAAAGTTTTTGTTTTTTTTTTAAATTTGCTTTTGAAAAATTGCCGCACGAGTACTATGTGCCATAAAAAATTGTAGTACCCCCCATTTTATTCACTAGGGTGTCTGCTTTAAAAAAATATATAATGTTTGGGGGTTTAAATTAATTTCCTAGCAAAAAATACTGATTTGTTTCATGTGAACAAAAAGTGTCAGAAAAGGCTTGATCTTTAGGTGGTTAGAAGAGTGAGTGATGTGTGGCATAAACTTCTAATGCTGGGCATAAACCGCCCCCACCCCCCAAAACGACCCCTTTTTGGAAAGTAGACACCCCAAACTATTTGCTGAGAGGCATGTTGAATCAATAGAAGAATTTATTTTTTTACCACAAGTTTCTGGAAAATGACAAAAAAAAATAATTTTTTTTTTACACAAAATTGTCACTTAAATGATTTACTGCTCACACATGCCATGGGTATATGTGGAATTAATCCCCAAAATACATTCTGCTACTTCTCCCGAGTATGGGGGTACCACATGTGAGAGACATTTTGGCAGTCTAGCCAAGCACAGGACCCCAAAATCCAATAAGCAACTTCAGGCTTTTAAAGGGCTTTATTTCCTCATTACACTTCCTGACTACCTATCACAGTTTTGGAGGCCCTGAAATGCCAGGATAGCACCTAACCCCCCCCCCCCCCCCCCAAATGACCCCTTTTTGGAAAGTAGACACCCCAAGGAATTTGATAAAAAGCACGGTAAGTATTTTGCAGATCTCATTTGTTGCCACAAGTTTTTGGAAACTGAAGAAAAAAAACAAAAACATATTTTTTCTATTCTTTTTTTATATTTCAAAACCTTGTGAGAAAAAATGAGATCTGCAAAATACTCATTATGCCTCTTTTTAAATTCCTTGGGGTATCTACTTTCCAGAAAGGGGTCATTTGGGCGGGTTTGGTACTCTACTGGCATGTTTGGGCCTTTGAAACTGTGATAGGTAGTGAGGAAGTGTAATGAGGAAGTTACGCACCTTCAGGCTTTCAAAGTGGTCATTGGATTTCAGGCTCCTGTATGTGGCTAGGCTCCCAAAAAGTCTACACACGTGGTATCCCCATACTCGGTAGAAGTAGCAGAATGTATTTTGGGGTGTAATTCCACATATACCCATGGCTTGTGTGAGAAATAAATCATTTAAATGACAACTTTGTGTAAAAAAAAAAAAAAAAGTTTTGTCATTTTCCAGAAACTTGTGGAAAAAAAATAAATCTTTCATGGACTCAATATGCCTCTCAGCAGATAGCTTAGGGTGTCTACTTTCCGAAAAGTGGTCATTTGAGGGTGTTTGTACTATCCTGGTATTTTTTCACCTCAAGAAATGTGATGGGCAGTCAGAAAGTAAAAGCTATGTAAATTCCATTATCTATACCATATTTTGTAGACGCTATAACTTTCACACAAAGCAATCACCATACACTTATTGGGAATTTTTCAATCAAAAACATGTAGCAGAATACAGTTTGGCCTAAATTTATGACAAAATTTTCGTTTTTTTGGATATTTTTTATGACCGAAATGAGAAAATATTGTTTTTTTCAAAAAAAAAATTTTTTTCAACATTTTTCTGGTTATAGCACCAAAAATAAAAAGTGCACAGGTGATCAAATACCACCAAAAGAAAGCTCTATTTGTGTTAAAAAAAGGACATAAATTTCTTTTATGTACCGTATTGCATGACCACGCAATTGTCCGTTAAACTAGTGCAGCGCTGTATAGCAAAAAAATGGCGTACATTGCAGTATCTATACCATAGTTTGTAGACGCTATAACTTTCACACAAAGCAATCAATATATACTTATTGGGATTTTTTTCACCAAAAACATGTAGCAGAATACATTTTAGCCTAAATTTAGTTTTGAGTTTACTATATATTTTTTATAGCTGAAAGTAAAAAATATTGTTTTTGTACAAAAATGTTTGGTCTTTTCTTGTTTATAGTGTGAAAAATAAAAAGCGCACAGGTGATCAAATACCACCGAAAGAAAGCTCTATTTGTGTGAAAAAAGGACGTAAATTTCGTTTGGGTGCAGCATTGCATGACCGCACAATTATCAGTTGAATTAGTGCAGCGCCGAGTAGCAAAAAGAGGCATGGTCATTAAGGGGGGTAAATCCTCAGGAGCTCAAGTGGTTAAAGTGGACTATATGAACAATGCCAGGCTTTGTTACAGGTAGAACAGTACTGACCAAAGTTGTCTCAAAGTCCCAAATAGGCATGTGTCCCAGCTTATATGTGCAAATAGAATAATGGTATCGACACTCCAAAGACATACTGGTAGGTTAATTGGCTCCTGTCTAAATTGGCCCTAGTATGTGTATGTATGTATGTATGTGAGTTAGGGACCTTAGATTGTGCGTCCCTTGCAGGTTAGGGACTGATGTGAATGTACAATATATATGTAAAGCACTGTGTAAATTGACCGCGCTACATAAGTACCTGTAATATTAATTACCAAACATTGGGGTTGATTTACTAAAACTGGAGAGTGTAAAATCTAGTGCGGCTCTGAAGAGAAACCAATCTGCTTCCAGGTTTTTTTATCAAAGCTTAATAGAACACGCTGAAGTTAGAAGCTGATTGGCTACCATGCACAGCTGCACCAGATTTTGCACTTTCCAGTTTTAGTAAATCGACTCCATTATCTTTATAATCTTTCCTCTCATAGACTTACATGGTGAAACTGCTGTCACGCTTTCTCTTACACCCGGAACATCATCATCACTTCATGTATTTGTTTACATCTTATTATCAAATGGAGAACTTGTTGGAGATTCAACAGTATTCAAAATACAGAGGTGTTTTAAAAATAAAGTGAGTTATGAGTTTTCTCTTTCTTGGGAAATGTGATAGTAACATATAATTTTTTTTGTATTAAAAAAAAATGTTATACTTGCCTGTTCTGTGCAATGATATTGCAAATAGCAGTCCCCTCCCTCCTCTTTGGGAGGCCCCCGCAAGCACTGACCACTTCTAATTGCTCCAGCTGCCTTTTTAACAAGCCAGGTGGGAGTTTGACAGCAGGAGTTTGACAGCAGCAGATGCCTCTGGCCCACTCTGCTCTCAGTGTTTCCTGTGAGACCAGAAAGTGAGGGAGTGGTGCTGCAGTTGGAACAGTGCTGGATTGGTGAGAGGAATCATGTAATTGTTTAGGGATGGGATGTAGAACAGGTAGTTGGGGAGTTTTTTACCTTAATGCAGGCAATGCAGTAAGAAAAAAAAAGTCTTAAATTTAGAACTAAAGACTAACTTTTCTTTAGTTTTGGATGGAGTGAAAAGGGATTTGAATGCCTGTCAGGCTTTTATTGCTATCTAAGCCCCCGTTAGGGAGATTCATCCTCTCTATTTGTGCTATTTACTGTTATCACCGAAAGTGAAAGACAGGTTGTTCTCAGAACAGTAAGTTCTGGTGACAACTGGGCATTCCTTCACCTTGGAGGGATTTCTTCTCATTTGCTATTTTGGCTAAGGGACAGGAAATGAACGAAAATTTGCCCAATGGGAAAAAATTTGGCCTTTAGTTCTACTTTAAGTGTGTATGGTGGAATATTCAGACCTGCTCTGCTGGGAACAGTACACTCTACTCTACTCCGGATCTTCTCTGTACCTTTCTAATTACAATAATCTTAGTTTAGAGACTAAATTCTTGTCTAAAATTTATGCATGGATGCTTCTTGAGTGCCTCCTTTCCAGACCAGGAGATAAAACAAACACTAAAGAATAAAACCCCACAAAAGGATACAGCACCTCAAAGGCTAATAAGCATCATTAATGTACTGGACTTGACAGTAAAACATTGCACGCACCCCATCCATCCCCTCCCCCCTTCTCCCCCCATCTTCAACCAACCCCCTCAACAATATCCCATACAATCCTACCCTCCCCTCCCCCTCTCAGGGCAACCCCAACAGGTCCCAACTCCCCCCCAAGACCAGGGCAACAAGGACTAACCCCTCACAAATTCCCTATAGTCCATGCAGATGGACACACTCCCCGATAAGACCCTACTGTGGTAGTACTGGTAACGTTAGATGTATCAGGAAAAGAAATCCGGCTATAATGGGTATGTAAAGTATAGGTCCACAAGATGTAGTTCCACCATGGAGGAGAAGAGTAGCTAGAGAAGGGGCAACCTGGGTTCCTCCAGGGGAGTGTGACTCAGTTCATAACTGTAGTAGGCATGCCACTGTGCTCTAAATCCTCCTATATCCTCATAGCCCTCACTGGAGCCTATTTATCGGACATATGATAGGCAATATACAGGTCCAGCCTACTATCCAAGTAGCTGATTGACTCTGTATGACTGTAAGTCATAGTATCAGTCTTGCACTCATACAGTGAAGATGTGAAATGATCTCACCATGTGGACCCAGGGAAATCCATGCTTGTGCTGTTGGTAGCCGGATATATAATGTCTTTCATAATGTAATAGTGTCCATGTGAATCCAGTCGGCATAGCCTCACAGAAGGTCTCACAGAGGGTCTAGAGAGCTGGTGTGCACTTCGGCATCTCAGCGGGGGATCGTGCGTGGAAGGAGGATGTGATCTGTTTCACCTACATGTTTCGCCCCTCCCACTTATCAGGGCTTCTTCAGGGTGTAGCTATGGATTGGTTGGCTGCCATTCCTATATATACAGTGGGGATCGAAAGTTTGGGCACCCCAGCTAAAAATTTGTATTAATGTGCATAAAGAATCCAAGGAAAGATGGAAAAATCTCCAAAAGGCATCAAATTACAGATTAGACATTCTTATAATATGTCAACAAAAGTTAGATTTTATTTCCATCATTTACACTTTCAAAATAACAAAAAAACAAAAAAATGGCGTCTGCAAAAGTTTGGGCACCCTGCAGAGTTAATATCTTGAACTGCCCCCTTTGGCAAGTATCACAGCTTGTAAACGCTTTCTGTAGCCAGCCAAGAGTCTTTCAATTCTTGTTTGAGGTATCTTTGCCCATTCTTCCTTACAAAAGTCTTCCAGTTCTTTGAGATTTCTGGGCTGTCTGTCACGCACTGCTCTTTTAAGGTCTATCCATAGATTTTCAATTATGTTGAGGTCAGGAGATTGTGAAGGCCATAGCAAAACCTTCAGTTTACGCCTCTTGATGTAATCCCCCGTGGATTTCGAGGTGTGTTTAGGATCATTATCCATTTGTAGAAGCCATCCTCTCTTTAACTTCAGCTTTTTCACAGATGGCATCAAGTTACCATCCAAAATTTGCTGAAATTTTATTGAATCCATTTTTCCTTCTACTCGTGAGATGTTCCCTGTGTCACTGGCTGCAACACAACCCCAAAGCATGATTGATCCAACCCCATGCTTAACAGTTGGACAGAGGTTCTTTTCATTAAATTCTGTGCCCCTTCTTCTCCAAACGTACCTTTGCTCATTCCAGCCAAAAAGTTCAATTTTAACCTCATCGGTCCACAGAACTTGTCTCCAAAATGCATCAGGCTTGTCTATATGTTCATTTGCAAAGTTCAAACGATGATTTTTGTGGTGAGGACGTAGAAGAGGTTTTCTTCTGATGACTCTTCCATGAAGACCATATTTGTACAAGTATCTCTTTATAGTAGAATAGTGTACCACAACTCCAGTGTCTGCCAGATCTTTCTGGAGGGATCGTGCAGTCAAACGTGGGTTTTGAATTGTTTTTCTCACAATCCTGCGAGCTGTTCTGTCTGATATTTTTCTTGGTCTTCCAGATCTTGCTTTAACTTCCACTGTTCCTGATGACTGCCATTTCTTAATTACATTCCGAACAGAGGATATTGACATCTGAAAATGCTTTGGTATCTTCTTATAGCCTTCTCCAGCTTTGTGAGCGTCAACTATTTTCAGTTTCAGTTTTCTAGACAACTGCTTAGAAGAACCCATGGTGCTGATTGTTGGGGCAAGGTCAGATGAGTCTGGGCATTTAAAAACTTTGAGATTGACATCACCTGGTCTTCCCAGACGATGACTGAGAACAATCCATGACACTGACAGGTCTCAGCTTTGCAAAGGGGGCAGTGCATGCTATAAATTCTGCAGGGTGCCCAAACTTTTGCAGATGCCATTTTTTTGTTTTCTGTTATTTTGAAAGTGTAAATGATGGAAATAAAATCTAACTTTTGTTGACATATTATAAGAATGTCCAATCTGTAATTTGATGCCTTTTGGAGATTTTTCCATCTTTCCTCGGCTTCTTTATGCACATTAATACAAATTTTTAGCTGGGGTACCCAAACTTTCGATCCCCACTGTATTCATCATTACAAGTATGTTTCACCTCTTAAAGCAACCACCAGGGATATATCTAAATTCAAACTCTACGTGGGTTCCCCCTGCTGGTTGGTCAGCATGCGGAACCATATAAAACTGAGAGAAACCTCTAGTCCTAATCATATCAAAACAAGGTATTTTAAACCATCATACGTATCTTATCTGCTATTTAGCTCTGCATGGTCACCAACATCTCACTTATATAGACAGGTAAAAGTCTATCTTCAAAGAAATGGTTGTAAGGACAAATCATTGTTCAATCCATGAGGACTCATTGTACTTAAAAGGAAAATCTATCTTGCCTCCTTTTGTAACAGGATCTTGTCCTTATCACCTTTCCTTTCTGACAACATCAGAGACATCAGAGATGAATTGTGGTATTGTTCAAAATGAGTGGCTATTTGGGACTCATCGTCTTTACTAGTAATACTGGCTAGATGTTCTCCTATTCTATGTCTGAATTCTCTAAAACAAACACACTGATCCCCCACTGTGAGCTTTACTCCCGCCATTTGCTCAGTCAACACCCTGCATCATAGGGTTACCACTTTTTCTTGAAGCCAAACCCGACCACTTTAGCAGCGCTTGGCAATTTTTAAATTTTATTTTGTAATATACATTTAAGGATTTTAAAAGACCTGATACACCTTTGGGTGCCCCAAGGAGAGCAGTAATGCGGTGCACGTAACAGAGGATGGTGTCAGTAGAGCAGAGGTTGGCATTAGCAGGGCAGTGGAGAGTGTCAGTAGTTTTTATTTTAATTTATTTTTTACAATTATATTGTTTTATTACTTTCACAATTTTATTAACAGCCCTTTGGGAAGCTATGGTGAATTATCAGGGGTCTAAACAGACCCCTAATGCTTCACTTTTGCGACAGAAAAAGGAACTGAGGACAGAGATTCCTCAGTCCCTTTCTCTGCAGCCTCAGCTGCACTGGTCAGTGTTTGAATAGGAAACCCTCTGTGCTGAGCGGCTTCCTGTTCATTCACAAATTGAAGCATAATAACCATACTGATACATAACAATACTGATCGCTCACTGTGCTCATTCAGAAAAGGAAGGGGCCAGTAAATTGCATATTTACTGTGCCCATCCATCGCTCTCCATCCTGAAACATCCTCCACAGCAGCTGATAGGAGAGGAGGGAAGGGAAGCTGGCAGTGCTTTGGGGGATAGGTGGGCGAGCCAGGCAGTGAAAAGAAATGGAACCTGGACACAAGGGGTGGAGGGCAGTATTCACTAGAAATGCTCCCCTGTATTTTCCTCCTCTTGTTGCAACACTGAATGCCAATGGGACAGAGATGAGGAGAATCTGGCTTTCAGCTGCTGCAAGTGAAGGAAAATACAGCTAATTGGTTCTAGTGAATTCCACCCCACCACCGCTACTGTCCAGGTGTGACAGAGAGGCCGCATGGGCCCCCTGGAACCTGGGTGGGGTTGCCATTGTAACCCCCTGCGACCCCTGTGGCTCTGCCCAGTTACATGGGAAGACACAGACAGGTCTGACTAATGTGTCCAGGTTTCAGGCGTACTGAAACCAGGGCACATGATTCAAAACCTGGACTGTCTGGGTGAATGTCGGACAAGTGGCAACCCGACTTGATCACTTTGGTGCTGATATGATACGTCTGATGCTCCTGAAAAAGGGTAAACCTAGCCAGTCCATGCTGCAAGAGGCCCTGCGCAGAGCATCTCACAAGATGACACAGGCGACCTTGATGAAGGAAGATCGGAGAAACGTTTTACCCCTATGGGGAAGATGGCCCCTCTTCACAATCTGAACCACAAGACTTACTAGCTGACATGGCCCAGTTTGTTACACAAGGCCTTGGACAAGGTATCTGGGCAGATAACCTTGCAGCTTACGTTGATCAGGGACATTGGTAAGTGGACATCCCTCCTAGAACATCACTGTAATGATAGTATTACCATTAGATGTACAGAACAGAAAAATTCATTTAGGTTCGGGTATATTTGGTATGTTACTAATTTTGTTTTCTTATTCGTTTTCTTATTTGTTTAGTTTTGTTTATTCATATTCTAACAAATTTAGAATTTTTGGAACAATTAGAATTTGAATCTATTGAAAATTGATCAACTGTTCTGAATTCTATTTGAAGAATAGCTGATTGCTAAGGAGCGGGCTTGCAAGCCGGCCGCTGCGTCCTTAACAACCGTTGACTCATAAGCTGTCAGTGGGATTCCCCGTTAACAGCTGAATGTAAAAAAAAATTGCCAGCAATTAAGAATTCTGGGGTCTGGTATGGATTTTAAAGGGAATCCTTATGCCCGAATTTCTTTTTAGATTGTATGGGTCCCCCCCAAATTCCATCGCATCATGCAGCCCGGCAGGCCTGGATGGGGGGTACTTTGGGGTAGGAGGGATCCCCCAAAGCACCTTGTTCCCATGTTGATGAGGACAAAGGCCTCTTCCCCAAAACCCTGGCCAGGTGGTTGGGGGGATGCAAAGGGTGATTTATCAGAATCTGGAAGCCCCCTTTAACAAGGGGACCCTCAGATCCCACCCACCCCAATGTGAATGAGTATGGGGTACATAATACCCCTACTCATTCACCAAAAAAGTGTAAAATGTGAGTAAAAACACAACAGTTTTTGACAAGTCCGTTATTAAAAAACCCCAAAAAATAAATGTGCCTTGAAGTAGATTTAATGTAAATCACGTTGAACGCCAGTCGTCGACCTGAAAAAAAAGAACTCTGCACCCGACGAAAGCTCCCACAGCATGACAGCTCCTCCATTTGATAGTTCTTAAATAACTATGAGGCAGGGCCACCCGATGATGTCATTGGGTGAACCCGTCTCCTTGTGATGTCATCGACCGGGGGGCATGCTGGGTCTGTGACATCACAAGGGGGCTCCTGGAATCCTTAGTGGATTTGCAGTCTACTATGACTGCCCTGTTCTAGGAGTTGGTCCCTGAATCATCAGCTGAGAGGCTGGAGTTTGATAGGATTCCCAAGGCTATCTCAAGGTGCTCCCCAGATGGTCCTCCCACATGGCATCATTGTGTCCCTGCATTTCTATCTCATTAGGGAATGTCTGCTTCAGGCAACGAGAGACTGGTCCTCTCTGGAGTTCCAGAGTCATGTGTGCCAGTTATTTTATAGCCTCTCACCAGCCACTATAGCCAAGCATAGGGAATATAAACCTGTTATACACATCAATCAATCAAACCAGGTTTGATACCGAAAGTTTCAATGTCTCCATGGAAACAAGCCATACTGCTTCTCAATGATCCCTGAGGCTAAACAGAGTCTGGAATTCCTGCAGCTTCTGCCTTTGGAAAATATTGTGATTTAATCAGAGGGGTCGTCTCCTCCTTTGCTGTATCATCAACGACAGTCACGCATTTCCCACTTTCATCATTTGAGGAATGACAGTGATAACCAGAATTTGGACCATTTTCAAGTTCCTTAGGCAGAAGATCTATTAGGACTATGATAAGTACAGTATACCCTGCTTGTTAACGGTCAAAATGTACCTGTTGAGGGCATTATTTGCTACTCAAACCTTTTCTATGGACAATAGTGAGAGGGATACGTTCTTGCCTAAACATGGATATTATATCCTGGATTCTTTACCTGGTAGAGAAGAGCTTGCTCACTGTTTGATGTTATGTTTATATCTGTGACCAAGTAGGGGAAGATGTCACATTGCTTGTGCAAAGTGGCAACACTTATACTCCAAGTATTGGATATGGAAGTGCTCCTACATTAGGATCGTGTGCCACCACTGCCAAACATACACTATTAGAGATGAGCGAATCGAAGTATCCGAAGTGGAATTCGAGTCGAATATCGGAAAAATTTCGATTCGCGCCGAATCCGAAAAATAGCCTAATTCGGACGCGCGAATCGAAATTTTTCCGAAAATGGCGGCTGACATGTGCGGCGACGGAGCGGGGATGTCTGGGAAGGCGCGCAGACAAGGCGCGCTGACCCATAATGCATTCCTCAACGACATGTGATCGCATCAGCCAATCAGCAGCCAGCCAGCTAGCACTGTGTAATGGTCGAGCTATAAATAGCGGCCATTTTGGAATTCTTCATTTGCCTGCAGTCATTGAACAGAGGCAGACCGCTCTGTATTAGGGACAGGGAAAGAGTTAGGGCCACAGAAACGATACTTGGGGACAGAGAAACGATACTTAGGGACAGAGAACTATTACTCAGGGACACAGATTTGTTAATTAGGGCCACAGAATCGTTACTTAGGGACAAAGAAACGCTAGTTAGGGACACAGAATTCATACTCAGGGACAGACAGAATTGTTACTGAGTGCCAGAGAATTGTTACTTAGGGCCACAGAAACGTTATTAGGGCCACAGAATTGTTACTCAGGGACAGACAGAATTGTTACTGAGTGCCAGAGAATTGTTACTTAGGGCCACAGAAACGTTATTAGGGCCACAGAATTGTTACTCAGGGACAGACAGAATTGTTACTGAGTGCCAGATAATTGTTACTTAGGGCCACAGAAACGTTATTAGGGCCACAGAATTGTTACTCAGGGACAGACAGAATTGTTACTGAGTGCCAGAGAATTGTTACTTAGGGCCACAGAAACTTTAGTTAGGGCCACAGAATTGTTACTCAGGGACAGACACAGAATTGTTACTGAGGGCCACAGAACTGTTACTTAGGGCCACAGAATTGTTACTCGCACAGACACAGAATTGTTACTCGCACAGACACAGAATTGTTACTGAGGGCCACAGAACTGTTACTTAGGGCCACAGAATTGTTACTCGCACAGACACAGAATTGTTACACAGGGACACAGAACTGTTACTGAGGGCCACAGAACCGTTACTTAGGGCCACAGAATTGTTACTCGCACAGACACAGAATTGTTACTCGCACAGACACAGAATTGTTACTCAGGGACACAGAACTGTTACTGAGGGCCACAGAACTGTTACTTAGGGCCACAGAATTGTTACTCGCACAGACACAGAATTCTTACTCGCACAGACACAGAATTGTTACTCAGGGACACAGAACTGTTACTTAGGGCCACAGAACTGTTAGTTAGGGCCACAGAATTGTTACTCGCACAGACATAGAATTGTTACTGAGGGCCACAGAACTGTTACTTGGGGCCACAGAAACGTTAATCAGGGACACAGAATTGTTACTGAGGGCCGCAGAACTGTTACTTAGGGCCACAGAATTGTTACTCGCACAGACACAGAATTGTTACTCGCACAGACACAGAATTGTTACTGAGGGCCACAGAACTGTTACTTAGGGCCACAGAATTGTTACTCGCACAGACACAGAATTGTTACACAGGGACACAGAACTGTTACTGAGGGCCACAGAACCGTTACTTAGGGCCACAGAATTGTTACTCGCACAGACACAGAATTGTTACTCGCACAGACACAGAATTGTTACTCGCACAGACACAGAATTGTTACTCAGGGACACAGAACTGTTACTGAGGGCCACAGAACTGTTACTTAGGGCCACAGAATTGTTACTCGCACAGACACAGAATTCTTACTCGCACAGACACAGAATTGTTACTCAGGGACACAGAACTGTTACTTAGGGCCACAGAACTGTTAGGGCCACAGAATTGTTACTCGCACAGACACAAAATTGTTACTGAGGGCCACAGAACTGTTACTTAGGGCCACAGAATTGTTACTCGCACAGACACAGAATTGTTACTCGCACAGACACAGAATTGTTACTCAGGGACACAGAACTGTTACTGAGGGCCACAGAACTGTTACTTAGGGCCACAGAATTGTTACTCGCACAGACACAGAATTCTTACTCGCACAGACACAGAATTGTTACTGAGGGCCACAGAACTGTTACTTGGGGCCACAGAAACGTTAATCAGGGACACAGAATTGTTACTGAGGGCCACAGAACTGTTACTTAGGGCCACAGAATTGTTACTCGCACAGACACAGAATTGTTACTCGCACAGACACAGAACTGTTACTGAGGGCCACAGAACTGTTACTTGGGGCCACAGAAACGTTAATCAGGGACACAGAATTGTTACTGAGGGCCACAGAACTGTTAGGGCCACAGAATTGTTACTCGCACAGACACAGAATTGTTACTCGCACAGACACAGAATTGTTACTGAGGGCCACAGAACTGTTACTTGGGGCCACAGAAACGTTAATCAGGGACACAGAATTGTTACTGAGGGCCACAGAACTGTTACTTAGGGCCACAGAATTGTTACTCGCACAGACACAGAATTGTTACTCGCGCAGACACAGAATTGTTACTGAGGGCCACAGAACTGTTACTTGGGGCCACAGAAACGTTAATCAGAGACACAGAATTGTTACTGAGGGCCACAGAACTGTTACTTAGGGCCACAGAATTGTTACTCGCACAGACACAGAATTGTTACTCGCACAGACACAGAACTGTTACTGAGGGCCACAGAACTGTTACTTGGGGCCACAGAAACGTTAATCAGGGACACAGAATTGTTACTGAGGGCCACAGAACTGTTAGGGCCACAGAATTGTTACTCGCACAGACACAGAATTGTTACTCGCACAGACACAGAATTGTTACTGAATGCCACAGAACTGTTACTTGGGGCCACAGAAACGTTAATCAGGGACACAGAATTGTTACTGAGGGCCACAGAACTGTTACTTAGGGCCACAGAATTGTTACTCGCACAGACACAGAATTCTTACTCGCACAGACACAGAATTGTTACTGAGGGCCACAGAACTGTTACTTGGGGCCACAGAAACGTTAATCAGGGACACAGAATTGTTACTGAGGGCCACAGAACTGTTACTTAGGGCCACAGAATTGTTACTCGCACAGACACAGAATTGTTACTCGCACAGACACAGAACTGTTACTGAGGGCCACAGAACTGTTACTTGGGGCCACAGAAACGTTAATCAGGGACACAGAATTGTTACTGAGGGCCACAGAACTGTTAGGGCCACAGAATTGTTACTCGCACAGACACAGAATTGTTACTCGCACAGACACAGAATTGTTACTGAGGGCCACAGAACTGTTACTTGGGGCCACAGAAACGTTAATCAGGGACACAGAATTGTTACTGAGGGCCACAGAACTGTTACTTAGGGCCACAGAATTGTTACTCGCACAGACACAGAATTGTTACTCGCACAGACACAGAATTGTTACTGAGGGCCACAGAACTGTTACTTGGGGCCACAGAAACGTTAATCAGGGACACAGAATTGTTACTGAGGGCCACAGAACTGTTACTTAGGGCCACAGAATTGTTACTCGCACAGACACAGAATTGTTACTCGCACAGACACAGAACTGTTACTGAGGGCCACAGAACTGTTACTTGGGGCCACAGAAACGTTAATCAGGGACACAGAATTGTTACTGAGGGCCACAGAACTGTTAGGGCCACAGAATTGTTACTCGCACAGACACAGAATTGTTACTCGCACAGACACAGAATTGTTACTGAGGGCCACAGAACTGTTACTTGGGGCCACAGAAACGTTAATCAGGGACACAGAATTGTTACTGAGAGCCACAGAACTGTTACTTAGGGCCACAGAATTGTTACTCGCACAGACACAGAATTGTTACTCGCACAGACACAGAATTGTTACTGAGGGCCACAGAACTGTTACTTGGGGCCACAGAAACGTTAATCAGGGACACAGAATTGTTACTGAGGGCCACAGAACTGTTACTTAGGGCCACAGAATTGTTACTCGCACAGACACAGAATTGTTACTGAGGGCCACAGAACTGTTACTTAGGGCCACAGAATTGTTACTCGCACAGACACAGAATTGTTACTCAGGGAAACAGAATTGTTACTCAGGGACACATAATCGTTTAATTAAAGAGTATGTCAGACAACATGCAGAGGAGTGGCAGAGGAGGCAATGTTTTAGGAGCGAGCAGACGTGGCAGCAGAGGAAGGGGTCGAGGCAGCACTATTCGCAGCCAGAGGCCAGTGCTCCCGGTGTCATCCAGCGGTCGTGTCTCCACCGACAACCCTGCCGTCATCGATTGGTTGGCTCGGTCGTCTTCCTCTTCCCAGGTCACCTCTGACACCTACAGCCAACGGTCGGTGGGTACGTCAGACACAACCGTTAGTTGGCATGGCCCGGGACCAAGCCCACTGAAATCACGTGTCCTCTACCTGCCCCTGTCCTTTGCTGTTCCCTCACCAAGCGAAGTATCGCATGCTGTGGGCTCAGCCCCACTGTACAGTGAGGAAGAGCTAACAGAGGGCGGGCAGGAACGGGGGGAGACATCCACCTTTTCAGCAGCCAGGCGAAGAAGTAGTGGCGAGGAGAGTGGCCCGGTAGCCGGTCTAGAGACAGGTCTGTCTCCTGACCCAGACGCAGCCGAGGGGGCTAGTAGTGAGGCGGAGACCCTACTTGATGATGAGGAGGTTGATCGCACTTGGCAGCCTCGTCGTCATCAGGCAATTTCTTCCGCATCATCAGGAGAAGAGGGTGGCAGCTTGGCAGTGAGCGAAACAGTCGGTGGGTTGCCCAGGAGACAGCAGCAGGGTCGCAGCAGTGTCAGTGGAAGCAGTGTCAGTGGAGCCAAACGGCCACGGAGTAGAGCACCAGCTCCACTGCAGCCTACCACCACGGCCAGTAGTGGTGCCGGTGTGCACGGAGGAAGCAGCAGTCAGCCAGTGAGGAGTATCGGGGGCAAAGTTTCCTACTCGGCGGTGTGGCAATTTTTCATCAAGCCGCCCGAGGAAGTAAACGTAGCCGTATGTCGACTATGTGGCCAGAAAGTCAAGCGTGGCCAGGGGGCCCATGTTGGGACTACAGCGTTGCGGCAGCATATGCAGCGTCGCCATTTGGTGGCCTGGGAAAACCGTGATAAAGATACGGCGGTTCTGCCCGCCCCAGCCCCCGCTCCATCACCCGCTCCGTTACTTGCTCCGTCACCCGACGTCAATCGCCCTCCATCAGCCAGTCAAGGCTCCAACACCTCTGCTGACGGGAGTTGTCGCTCGTTGGCATCTTCCGCTCGTTCAGATGCTCCTTCTCCTGCTACTCCTCTTCACGGATTCCGTCAGCAGTCTTTCTTGGAATCCGTTTCCAAGAGACAACAGTTTGCGAGCACGCACCCGACGGTGCAAAAGCTGAACGTCCTCCTGTCCAAGTTGCTGGTGCTGCAGTCCCTCCCTTTCCAACTGGTGGACTCAGCACCTTTCCGAGAAATGATGGCTTGTGCCGCGCCGCGGTGGAGAGTGCCAAGCCGTCATTTCTTCACCAAAAAGGCAGTGCCAGCCCTGCATTCACATGTAGAAGACATGGTGGGCCAGTCTTTGAGCATGTCGGTCTCTGCCAAAGTGCACGGCAGCACCGACGTGTGGAGCTGTAACTACGGTCAGGGACAGTACATGTCATTTACGGCCCACTGGGTGAACGTGGTGCCGTCACAGCCGCACCAGCAACTTGGACAGGTCACGCCGCTTTTGCCTCCACGTTTGCACGTCCTTGGTCCGGCAAAGATGTCCGCCTCTACCACCTCTTCTTCCGCCGTGTCCTCAGCCGCCACCCCCGTGCTAAGTCCCATTACCCGACCGGCATATCACATGTGCAGGGCGCAACGGTGTCACGCTGTTCTGCACCTGGTATGCCTTGGCGAACGTAGTCACACAGGGGAGGAACTTCTCAGTGTAATGAACAGAGAAATCGACAGATGGCTGTCTCCGCGCAAACTGAAAATCAGAACCATGTTGACCGACAACGGAAAGAACATGGTGTCTGCTCTGCGTCAAGGAAGGTTGTGCCATGCGCCATGCATGGCTCACGTGTTCAATCTGGTTGTCAAGCGGTTCCTAAAATCCACCATCCCACTGCAAGACATCCTTAAAATGTCACGTAAACTTTGCATGCATTTCAGCCATTCCTACACCGCAAAGCACACCCTCCTTGAGCTGCAGCGGCAGAACGGAATTCCACATCATCGCCTGATCTGCGACGTTGCAACAAGGTGGAATTCAACCCTACACATGTTAGACCGTGTTAGGAATGGACTGGCCAGCAATGGTGGGACTCACCTGCCTTTTGATCTGCAGTACCAGGGCTGGCCAGCGGGTGTTCCCAGCAATCAGAGACTCAACTCTGCAGCCAGCTAACACCTGTAACTGATGATGCTGGGGTATTTAAGGGATGGCCAGACCCACAGACTCTGCCTTGGTGTTGTGTTTGTCCTGGGCCCTGTATCTGTCCTGCATCCTGTTTCTGTTCCTTTGCTGACTTCTCCTGCTCTGATCCTGGCTTGTGACCCTGACCATCCCTCTGTCTGACCCTCTGTACTACGCTGCTTGCTACCTGTTCTGATCCCTGGCTTGTGACCCGGACCATCCCTCTGCCTGACCCTCTGTACTATGCTGCTTGCTACCTGCTGAACCTGGCCTGTGACCCCGACCATTCTCCGCTTGCTCCCCCTGTACCTACCTGCCCAATTGATATTGACCCGGCCTGCCTGACGACGCTTGCTTGTATATACTGTTATCTGTGGGTGGTTTGGTTTGTTTGCACCGTATTATGTTTTAGTATTGCACTGCGTTTATGTTTGTACTGTTAGTGTTAATAAATTATATTGTTTATAACATATCTGAGGTCTGCGTTTCCCTGCTTCAGTCACACACCTCTGGTCATACCTGGGAGCCCTGACATTACACCAAGGCCAATCCTGACCAGAAGTGGCTGCACAGGGAAGCCATCTTGGCTTGTTGATGGGAAGGATGGATCTTGAGGAGGTTGAGTATTTATATCTGCTAGTGTTTGATGACAGGGAGTATGCTTATCAAACTCTGAAGGAGTATTCCCGGGATGAATTGCTAGAATGTATACGGCTCGCTCATGTTCTAGTAGATCAGGGCACAGTGTTCTCTGAGGTGCAGCCATTGATTGAGGTTTGTGCAGAGTTGGTTTCATCTGGTTCCCCCGAATGCAGGGATGAATTTTTGCCACCATTTAGTGCAGACCAGGCAGAGTCCCTGGTGTGGTTATTAGAGGATGATGTGGGTTACTTTCTGGAGCGTTATTCCACATGTTCACCACAGACACTGAGAGATTGTATAAACGCAGTGCAGTCATTGACCAGACAGACTTTGTGTAAGCTCAGCTTTGTTCAACCCATACTGCAGACATGGACAGACTTGTTGCACCCAGCCTCAGTCAGCCTACAAAAACCCAGTCCTGCTTCTAACTCTACTCCTGTATTCCCACCAGCTCCTCCAGTTACAGCCCAGTATACTTGGCTATCTACCGCATGTCAGTACCCTGTTCCCACTCGCTGCACCTATCCTGCCTTTAACCCTGTAAAAAAGCCCTCTGTAGCAACTGCTCCCTCTCCTGTTCCATCCTCCAGTTCTTCTCTGTCTCCAGCTGCTCCATTCGTTTGCAGACCTGCGTTTACTTGCAGTGCTCCAGTAGTTAAAACCAGAAAAAAAGCGAAAATTCTTTCCAACCAATACCATCCTGCCAGTATCCAAACTGGTGAGCCTGCCTTCCGTGGTTCAGACTGATGCCTGTACGCAGCCTGATGCCTCTACTCGGCCTGAAGCCTCTACTCGGCCTGAAGCCTCTACGCGGCCTGAAGCCTCTACGCGGCCTGAAGCCTCTCCTCAGCCTGAAGCCTCTCCTCGGCCTGAAGCCTCTACTCGGCCTGAAGCCTCTACTCGGCCTAATGCCTCTACCCAGCATGATGAACTGATCCAGCCTGACGATCCTATTAGGCCAGTTGACTCGATGCCCGCTGTTGATCCAGATGATCCGGTACCTGATCCGGTGCCCGCTGTCGTGCCAATTGACTCAGAGCCCGCTGTCGTACCTGGTGACTCGGTGCCCACTGCCTTGCCAGATGACGCGGTGCCCGCTGGCAAGCCAAATGACCTGATGCCTGGTGACCTAGTGTCCGCTGTCATACCTGATGACCCGATGCCCGCTGTCGAGCCAGACAATCCGGTACCTGATGACCCGGTGCCCACTGTCGTGCCTGTTGACTCGGAGACCACTGCCTTGCCAGATGACGCGGTGCCCGCTGTCGAGCCAAATGACCTGATGCCTGGTGACCCGATGCCCGCTGTCCAGTCAGACGATCCAATGTCTGACCCAGTGCCCGCGGTCATACCAGTTGACTCGGAGCCCACTGCCTTGCCAGATGACGCGGTGCCCGCGGTCGAGCCAAATGACCTGATGCCTGGTGACCCGATGCCCGCTGTCCAGCCAGACGATTCAATGTCTGCCCCGGTGCCCGCGGTCATGCCAGTTGACTCGGAGCCCACTGCCTTGCCAGATGACGCGGTGCTCGCTGTCGAGCCAAATGACTTGATGCCTGGTGACCCGATGCCCGCTGTCCGGTCAGACGATCCAATGTCTGACCCAGTGCCCGCGGTCATACCAGTTGACTCGGAGCCCACTGCCTTGCCAGATGACGCGGTGCCCGCTGTCGAGCCAAATGACCTGATGCCTGGTGACCCGATGCCCGCTGTCCAGCCAGACCATCCAATGTCTGACCCAGTGCCTGCGGTCATACCAGTTGACTCGGAGCCCACTGTCGTGCCTGGTGTCTCGGTGCCCGCCGCTCCGCCTGAGGGCCCAAGACCTGTCGCTCCTCCTGGGGGTCCGGCGCCCGCCGCTCCGCCTGAGGGCCCGAGACCTGTCGCTCCGCCTGGGGGTCCGGCGCCCGCCGCTCCGCCTGAGGGCCCGAGACCTGTCGCTCCGCCTGGGGGTCCGGCGCCCACCGCTCCGCCTGAGGGCCCGAGACCTGTCGCTCCACCTGGGGGTCCGGCGCCCGCCGCTCCGCCTGAGGGCCCGAGACCTGTCGCTCCATCTGGAGGTCCGGCGCCCGCCGCTCCGCCTGAGGGCCCGAGACCTGTCGCTCCGCCTGGGGACCCGGCGCCCGCCGCTCCGCCTGGGGACCCGATGCCTGTCGCCCCTCCTGGGGGCCCGATGCCTGTCGCCCCGCCTGGGGGCCCGATGCCTGTCGCCCCGCCTGGGGGCCCGGTGCCTGTCGCCCTGCCTGGGGGCCCGATGCCTGTCGCCCCGCCTGGGGGCCCGGTGCCTGTCGCTCCGCCTGGGGGTCCGGCGCCCGCCGCCCCGCCTGGGGGCCCGGTGCCTGCCGCCCCGCCCGGGGGCCCGGTGCCTGCCGCCCCGCCCGGGGGCCCGGTGCCTGCCGCCCCGCCCGGGGGCCCGGTGCCTGCTGCTCCGCCTGGTGGCCCGCTGCCTGCTGCTTCGCCTGGTAATCCGATGTGCCTCTGCCCGGAGTCCTGCCCGATGTGCCTCTGCCCGGAGTCCTGCCCGATGTGCCTCTGCCCGGAGTCCTGCCCGATGTGCCTCTGCCCGGAGTCCTGCCCGATGTGCCTCTGCCCGGAGTCCTGCCCGATGTGCCTCTGCCCGGAGTCCTGCCCGATGTGCCTCTGCCCGGAGTCCTGCCCGATGTGCCTCTGCCCGGAGTCCTGCCCGATGTGCCTCTGCCCGATGTGCCTCTGCCCGGAGTCCTGCCCGATGTGCCTCTGCCCGGTGTGCCTCTGCTCGATGTGCCTCTGCCCGGAGTCCAGCCCGGTGTGCCGCTGCCCGGAGTCCTGCCCGGTGTGCCAGTCTTTGATATCCCGCCAGTTGCCAGACCCGGGCGGTGGAACATTTTGCCCAGCTAGGACTGTTTGGAGCGTCCTGAGGCCGCTCCTTGAGGGGGGGGTACTGTTAGGAATGGACTGGCCAGCAATGGTGGGACTCACCTGCCTTTTGATCTGCAGTACCAGGGCTGGCCAGCGGGTGTTCCCAGCAATCAGAGACTCAACTCTGCAGCCAGCTAACACCTGTAACTGATGATGCTGGGGTATTTAAGGGATGGCCAGACCCACAGACTCTGCCTTGGTGTTGTGTTTGTCCTGGGCCCTGTATCTGTCCTGCATCCTGTTTCTGTTCCTTTGCTGACTTCTCCTGCTCTGATCCTGGCTTGTGACCCTGACCATCCCTCTGTCTGACCCTCTGTACTACGCTGCTTGCTACCTGTTCTGATCCCTGGCTTGTGACCCGGACCATCCCTCTGCCTGACCCTCTGTACTATGCTGCTTGCTACCTGATGAACCTGGCCTGTGACCCCGACCATTCTCCGCTTGCTCCCCCTGTACCTACCTGCCCAATTGATATTGACCCGGCCTGCCTGACGACGCTTGCTTGTATATACTGTTATCTGTGGGTGGTTTGGTTTGTTTGCACCGTATTATGTTTTAATATTGCACTGCGTTTATGTTTGTACTGTTAGTGTTAATAAATTATATTGTTTATAACATATCTGAGGTCTGCGTTTCCCTGCTTCAGTCACACACCTCTGGTCATACCTGGGAGCCCTGACAGACCGCCTTTATGAGCAGCGAAAGGCCATCACCGATTTCCTGATGTTACAAGCGGATAAAGGTACTCCCCTGTGTAACTTCGATGTCAGCCATTGGCAGCTCATGCGTGACACCTGCCGCTTGCTCAGGCCCTTTGAGGAGGCCACGCTATTCGTGAGTCGGCAGGACTATGGGATGAACGACGTCATTCCTCTGTTGCACGTCCTTGAACAAATGCTGTTAACAATGGCTGGTCAGGGTGCGGTAGACATGGCGCACAGATCTCAACGCCACATGACCCCTGTGGGGGCAGGACAGGAAGAAGAGGAGGAGGTAGAGGAGGACATTTGTGCTCAGGAATTATTGAGTGAAATGGGTGGTTTTTCCACTCAGCGGACAGGAGTGGAGGAGCAGGAGCATCTGGTAGAGGAGGAGGAGACAGAGGACCCAGACGCACCGTGGCAGTATGCTGTGGAGATGGAGGCAGGGAGTCCCTCGCATTCCTTGGCACAAATGGCCCATAGCATGCTCGGTTGCTTGCGTAGCGACAGCCGAATAATAACCATCAGACAGAGGGATGACTTTTGGCTGTCCACCTTGTTGGACCCTCGCTACCGTTCAAAAATGGTGGCCTTTTTCACACCTGCTGAGAGGGAGGCCAAAATAACGTACTATAAAAACCACCTATGTAGTCAGTTGGTCTCTGCCTTTGTGCGCCAACGTCCATCCTCAGACACTGTGGGCCCTGTGCGCTCGCGTTCCGCTGCCATGGCAGCAGGGGAGGGGTGGGGTGGTAGGAGCAGTGGCAGCTCCACCAGCAGCGGCTGCCTCAGTCTGCAGTCGATGATGAGTAGCTTTCTTCACCAGCGCAGTGAGGAAACTACTAACCAGCCGCAGCAGCAGCAGCAGCAGCAGCATCAGGTGGACCTAGAGCAGGACCTCAAACAACAGGCTTGGGCCTACTTGGACAGCACCCTGCCAACCGAGGTAGACAATCCCCTTGACTACTGGGCAACGAAACTTGACCTTTGGCCCCAACTAGCTGAATTTGCCCTTGAAAGGCTGTCATGCCCGGCCAGTAGCGTGGCATCGGAGCGCGTGTTTAGTGCGGCAGGAGGTATTGTAACTCCGCGGAGGACACGACTGTCCACCCAAAGTGTGGAGAGACTCACGTTTGTGAAAATGAATCAGGCGTGGATTAGTCTGGATTTCAAACCACCAGTTCCTGACACAACTGACTAAATCCGCCATGAATCATGCCTCAAACATGTGCCACTTTCAGGTCTCCTCACACACTGCTGGTGTGTTGAATTTTTTGACATAGGGTGCTGCCAGATTACGGGCCCCCTATAGCTGCTGCCAGGCCCCTAATCTGCCATGGGCCCCTATATACCGCCTCCTCATGCTGCTGCCAGTTCCAGAGTCTCTCATGGGTCCCTGTACGGCCTCCCATTGCTGCTGTCTCCATCGCCACACTCTGCCATGTGCCACTTTCAGGTCTCCTCACACACTGCTGGTGTGTTGAATTTTTTGACATAGGGTGCTGCCAGATTACGGGCCCCCTATAGCTGCTGCCAGGTCCCTAATCTGCCATGGTCCCCTATATACCGCCTCCTCATGCTGCTGCCAGGTCCAGAGTCTCTCATGGGTCCCTGTACGGCCTCCCATTGCTGCTGTCTCCATCGCCACACTCTGCCATGTGCCACTTTCAGGTCTCCTCACACACTGCTGGTGTGTAGAATTTTTTGACATAGGGTGCTGGCAGATTACGGGCCTCCCATTGCTGCTGCCAGGCCCCTAATCTGCCATAGGCCCCTATATACCGCCTCCTCATGCTGCTGCCAGGTCCAGAGTCTCTCATGGGTCCCTGTACGGCCTCCCATTGCTGCTGTCTCCATCGCCACACTCTGCCATGTGCCACTTTCAGGTCTCCTCACACTGCTGGTGTGTAGAATTTTTTGACATAGGGTGCTGGCAGATTACGGGCCTCCCATAGCTGCTGCCAGGCCCCTAATCTGCCATAGGCCCCTATATACCGCCTCCTCATGCTGCTGCCAGGTCCAGAGTCTCTCATGGGTCCCTGTACGGCCTCCCATTGCTGCTGTCTCCATCGCCACACTCTGCCATGTGCCACTTTCAGGTCTCCTCACACACTGCTGGTGTGTAGAATTTTTTGACATAGGGTGCTGGCAGATTACGGGCCTCCTATAGCTGCTGCCAGGCCCCTAATCTGCCATAGGCCCCTATATACCGCCTCCTCATGCTGCTGCCAGGTCCAGAGTCTCTCATGGGTCCCTGTACGGCCTCCCATTGCTGCTGTCTCCATCGCCACACTCTGCCATGTGCCACTTTCAGGTCTCCTCACACACTGCTGGTGTGTAGAATTTTTTGACATAGGGTGCTGGCAGATTACGGGCCTCCCATTGCTGCTGCCAGGCCCCTAATCTGCCATAGACCCCTATATACCGCCTCCTCATGCTGCTGCCAAGTCCAGAGTCTCTCATGGGTCCCTGTACGGCCTCCCATTGCTGCTGTCTCCATCGCCACACTCTGCCATGTGCCACTTTCAGGTCTCCTCACACACTGCTGGTGTGTAGAATTTTTTGACATAGGGTGCTGGCAGATTACGGGCCTCCTATAGCTGCTGCCAGGCCCCTAATCTGCCATAGGCCCCTATATACCGCCTCCTCATGCTGCTGCCAAGTCCAGAGTCTCTCATGGGTCCCTGTACGGCCTCCCATTGCTGCTGTCTCCATCGCCACACTCTGCCATGTGCCACTTTCAGGTCTCCTCACACTGCTGGTGTGTTCAATTTTTTGACATAGGGTGCTGGCAGATTACGGGCCTCCCATTGCTGCTGCCAGGCACGTAATCTGCCATGGGCCCCCGTACCGACTCCTCATGCTGTGACGTTGCAACAAGGTGGAATTCAACCCTACATATGTTAGACCGCCTTTACGAACAGCGAAAGGCCATCACAGATTTCCTGATGTTAAAAGCGGATAAAGGTACTCCCTGTGTAACTTAGATGTCAGCCATTGGCAGCTCATGCGTGACACCTGCGCTTGCTCAGGCCCTTTGAGGAGGCCACGCTATTCGTGAGTCGGCAGGACTATGGGAGGAACGACGTCATTCCTCTGTTGCACGTCCTGGAACAAATGCTGTTAACAATGGCTGGTCAGGGTGCGGTAGACGTGGCGCACAGATCTCAACGCCACATGACCCCTGTGGGGGCAGGACAGGAAGAAGAGGAGGAGGTAGAGGAGGACATTGGTGCTCAGGAATTATTGAGTGAAATGGGTGGTTTTTCCACTCAGCGGACAGGAGTGGAGGAGCAGGAGCATCTGGTAGAGGAGGAGGAGGAGGAGACAGAGGACCCAGACGCACCGTGGCAGTATGCTGTGGAGATGGAGGTAGGGAGTCCCTCGCATTCCTTGGCACAAATGGCCCATAGCATGCTCGCTTGCTTGCGTAGCGACAGCCGAATAATAACCATCAGACAGAGGGATGACTTTTGGCTGTCCACCTTGTTGGACCCTCGCTACCGTTCAAAAATGGTGGCCTTTTTCACACCTGCTGAGAGGGAGGCCAAAATAACGTACTATAAAAACCACCTATGTAGTCAGCTGGTCTCTGCCTTTCTGCGCCAACGTCCATCCTCAGACACTGTGGGCCCTGTGCGCTCGCGTTCCGCTGCCATGGCAGCAGGGGAGGGGTGGGGTGGTAGGAGCAGTGGCAGCTCCACCAGCAGCGGCTGCCTCAGTCTGCAGTCGATGATGAGTAGCTTTCTTCACCAGCGCAGTGAGGAAACTACTAACCAGCCGCAGCAGCAGCAGCATCAGGTGGACCTGGAGCAGGACCTCAAACAACAGGCTTAGGCCTACTTTGACAGCACCCTGCCAACCGAGGTAGACAATCCCCTTGACTACTGGGCAACGAAACTTGACCTTTGACCCAAACTAGCTGAATTTGCCCTTGAAAGGCTGTCATGCCCGGCCAGTAGCGTTGCATCGGAGCGCGTGTTTAGTGCGGCAGGAGGTATTGCAACTCCGCGGAGGACACGACTGTCCACCCAAAGTGTGGAGAGACTCACGTTTGTGAAAATGAATCAGGCGTGGATTAGTCTGGATTTCAAACCACTAGTTCCTGACACAACTGACTAAATCCGCCATGAATCATGCCCCAAACATGTGCCACTTTCAGGTCTCCTCACACACTGCTTGTGTTTTAAATTTTTTGACATAGGGTTCTGGCAGATTACGGGCCTCCCATAGCTGCTGCCAGGCCCCTAATCTGCCATGGGCCCCTATATACCGCCTCCTCATGCTGCTGCCAGGTCCAGAGTGTCTCATGCCATGTGCCACTTTCAGGTCTCCTCACACACTGCTGGTGTGTTAAATTTTTTGTCATAGGGTGCTGGCAGATTACGGGCCTCCTATAGCTGCTGCCAGGCCCCTAATCTGCCATGGGCCCCTATACCGCCTCCTCATGCTGCTGCCAGGTCCACAGTCTCTCATGGGTCCCTGTACGGCCTCCCATCGCTGCTGTCTCCATCGCCACACTCTGCCATGTGCCACTTTCAGGTCTCCTCACACACTGCTGGTGTGTTCCATTTTTTGTCATAGGGTGCTGGCAGATTACGGGCCTCCCATTGCTGCTGCCAGGCCTGTAATCTGCCATGGGCCCCCGTACCGCCTGGTCACGCTGCTGCTGGGTCCACAGTGTGACATGGGTCCTTGTACCGCCTCCCATTGCTCCCACTGCATGTGCCACTTTCAGGTCTCCTCACACTCCTGCTGGTTTCCATTTTGTCATAGGTTGCTGTATGGCCTCCCATTGCTGCTGCCTCCACCACCACACTGTGGCTCCAAACACTGGTTTTGGCCCCGTGACTGCCCAAATGAGTGAAGTGTGCGGTGATTCTAAGATCGACGGCACTCATCTGCATGTCATACTGAGTGACAGTATTATTTCTCTTCCCCAGCAGACTCCAAGGGCATTTAAATTAAAGGTACAGTGTTCTGCACTAATATTAAGTCTCTCTGAAGCCTAGAAACACGCTTTTTTAAGTTAAATTCACAGCGAATTTATTCGACTCGAATCGAATATTGTCCACGAATTCGCCGAATCAGTCGAATCGAATTTTTCATTTCTTCGCTCATCTCTATACACTATATTGCATTTCCCATAGCATAACATGTTGTCCACTGTATACATATTACTGTGATATGACAAGATTGTAGTGACCCTACTTGTTGGACTCCTTACTCTGTGACACCTCCACACTCACAAACAGGGTATCTGCTTTGATTGTGGGTTTAGAGCTTCCTACAACATCTATGCCTGCATTTTAGCTCTGTTTACATATGTGGGATCCTTGATCCTGATCATGTTCTAACTGGATCAAATGATAGAGCTAAGGGAGTTCCCCTATGGAACGAGGTTGAGAGTCAATGCCTTGTGTTAGTAATATCTGGTGTGCAAATTTATGTGATACTCTTAACAAATACTAGGTCAGTTAAAGTTCTTCTTGTTATGAGAGGCCTTTATGGCCAACTAAGGCAAATGCAGTTCAAAATAGTCCACTTAAGTGTCCTTCAGATGTTTCTTTGAGCCAAAACGTTTTAATCTTATATGTTTGTAGCCCATTAGCTAATGCATTATGTAACTGATATGTGTGTACCCCTAATCTGGTTTGGATTAGCATGTACCCCCACATTAACCATTTGTGGTCTTGATTGAAGTAAGGCAATTAACTGGTGTCCTTATAAGTGGTTTTACTTTGGGCCAGACTCTCTGCTTGTGTGAAGTATCAATGAGATGAAGCAAGTGGGAGTAAGCCAAAGATTAATGTTGTAATGGGTAAATCCTTTTGAACTTCACCTTTTTCTCCATTTCCCCTCCCTACCCCCTTCTTTTTTTTCCTCTCTCTCTCCCTACCTTCTTCCCTGGAGTTGAGGTGGAACCAGAATGGGATAAGGGTGTCATAACCCGATCTCTTGCCTTCCCCTCTACCATAAACATTAGTCTGTCCTACATGATATAGCCCATAGGGTGGATTGTTCAATCCAGTTTATCTTCATTATAATGTTTTTTTTTATTATTATAGATGCAGTTGAACACTATTTTGTATGTGCTGTATTTTCCACCTTATAATCCTACTGAAATTTTATTAAGAGATTTTTATTATTTTTGATTTATTACTACAGCACTGTATTTAGAGTGATATCATTTTATTGATTTAAGAACTAATGTAAGAGTTGCTCATGCTTTTCAAAACTCCACTAAATGAAAATCAACATACAGTATGTGGTGTCATTTTGTTTTTGCCTTGAGCTTTGACACTTACATCTTATTCTTTATTCTACTTTTTAATCCCCAGGTGTCAGTTGGGTTCTCCCCAGATGAAGTCCTCCCAGGATCAGATGTATCTCTCCAGATTCAGGCTGCTCCTGGATCTCTCTGTGGTCTTAGGGTGGTGGACAAGAGTGTGGTGCTAATGAAACCCGAAGCTGAACTAACCAATGAAAAAGTAAGCTAGTTGGTCACCTGTTTGTTCTTTGTGTATTACTCCAGAAACATTTGTCAGGAGTATTCAAGGCCCTAAAATTGTGAAAGGGTCTGGAGTCCTCCATTGACACTGATGGAGATGTTTTTGCTCAAAAAAAATTAAAGGAACAGTTTTTAATCAGAGTATAGCATTAAGTCAATTAAACTCCTAAGATACTGATTTGGTCAGTTAAGTGGCAGAGGGAGTTGTTAATCAGTTTCAGCTGCATTGGTGTTAATGAAATTAACTACAGGTGTACTAGATGGGCAACAGTGAGACAACCCTCAAAACAGGAATGGTTTTACAGGTGGAGGCCACTGACATTTTTTTCCCTACTTATCTTTTCTGACTGTTTTTCACTAGTTTTGCATTTGGCTAGGGTCAGTGTCACTACTGGTAGCATGAGACGATACCTGGACCCTACTGAGGTTGCACAGGCAGTCCAGCTCCTCCAGGATGGCACATCAATATGTGCCATTGCCAAAAGGTTTACTGTGTTTCCCAGCACGGTCTCAAGAGCATGGAGGAGATTCCAGGAGACAGGGAGTTATTCTAGGAGAGCTGGATAGGGTCGTAGAAGGTCCTTAACTCATCAGTAGGACCGGTATCTCCTCCTTTGTGCAAGGAGGAACAGATGAGCACTGCCAGAGCCCTACAAAATTACCTCCAGCAGACCACTGGTGTTAATGTCTCTGACCAAACAATCAGAAACAGACTGAAATCGTTTGACCCATTGTCAGACCTTACTCTGATGCAGTGGGTCCTGGGTTACTCCTGGTGTACGATAATGCCCGGCCTCATGCGGCGAGTGTATGCAGGCAGTTCCTGGAGGATGAAGGAACTGATACCATTGAATGGCCCCCATGCTTGCCTGACCTAAATCCAATAGAACACCTCTGGGATATCATGTTTCGGTCCATCCGACGCCGCCAGGTTGCATCTCAGTCTGTCCAGGAGCTCAGTAATGCCCTGGCCCAGATCTGGGAGGAAATACCCCAGGACACCATCTGTCGTCTCATTAGGAGCATGCCCCGACGTTGTCAGGAATGTATACAAGCATGTGGGGGGCCATGCAAACTACTGAGTACCATTTTGAGTTGCTGCAATGAAATTTCAGCAAAATGGACTAGCCTGCTGCATCAGTCCTCTCTAGGTTGATAATTTTTATTTCCATCAAACGATGGGGCATCCTTACGTTCCTAACACATTGCCCAGTCCATATCAGTATAGATATCCAGCATAATATTTTTCCCCGTTGAGATCTGATGTGTTTTCAAAGTGTTCCTTTAATTGTTTTTGAGCAGTGTAGAAGTAGAAACAAGGAGGTGTCCTTAGGACCTCTTGTCCTGCAGGATTATGAGGACTTCCCCCTTGAGACTCTTTACAGGCCCTGCAAAAGACTAGAGGAGCTATTGTGTGAATTAGAAGTGTCCTCCAGTGTCCAGTCATACTCGAGTTACTAGATGCTGATGTGAGCAGCAAAGGAAGCACATCAGCAGGGCAACAGCATGAAAGGCTCAGTTTGACAGTCATTATTTCAGCGGTGTGGATAGGCACAGGTATACTGATGTGTAAGGGCAGGTTTTCAAAACCTAGACATAAGTGTTGACAAAGCAGAAGAGTAGCTCCATAGTACATAGTGTGAGACTACAGATCCCAGCCAGAGAAGTGACCACTGTAATGGTCATTGCTCCATTTACCAGACTGGAACCTGGACTCTGTTTAATTGCTGGCTTTAGTACTTGTCTGTAATATCCCTTTCCCCCATTACCAGACCATTTTTCAGTGCTGTGATAATCTGACTGACAACTACTAAATAATAGTAATAATACTAAATGGATTCAAGTGTATGTATACACAAAACATTTTTTTCAGTGTCGGATAGAGTAGGATAAGTTTAAAGCTCAATTGGTTTATTTTTTTTCTGCCTGTGTCTTGTTAGGGAAACAAAACAGAATTTGAGAGTACATTTTTACAGATTGAAGGGTAATTTCCTTCTTAGACAATTATCTCCAGAACATTTGTTCTCATTGAAAGATTTCCCCCCATTCCTGTTTTGGCAACACCTGTTCATTTTTTTTTTTTTATAATAATTTCCTGTTTTGGTGGTAATAACCAACACAACAAATAAAATGGCTAAATCTTCCCAGTGGGAACACAGTAAAGAAAAATTGACATGGGTTTTAACCCTTCTTGCGCTACACAAAACTAAAAAGAAAGCTCTGACTATATATGTACTTTAAGTTTAGCTAATAACTTGCTCCAGAAAATACAAAATTGGCATTGCAGTATTCCTACAATGTACAGCAGCACTGCTAGATAAAGCTAGTAGCCCTGCACATCAGACATGTGGGCTGGTATCTCTATGGTAGGGAGCAACAGGGAGAGTGGCTTAAAGGAGGATGATTAAATAGGTCCTGAGTCAATTCATTGCAAACACAACTCACATATGCCAAAGTCTTGTATGTACATTATTTATGTATTATTATTATTTGCTGTATTTCTAATTATCTCTTTTAATTCTGATTTTTTTCCAGATTTACAATCTGTTTCCTTATTCAGATTCTGATGACTATGACTATCGAATCGAAGAGTTTGAAAACTGTCATTTTAGGAATCATTTCACCAAGCGTTCCCTATATCCAGACTTTTTCAAACATTATGTTGATGTATACAGCCTATTAAAGGTATGATATCATAGTATTTCCCAGATTCTGTTTGAATCTGTTGTAAAAAAGAAAACACTTAAATATGCAGCAGGGCTGTAAATGTCTTTTTTCTTTATTAATGTGATACTCATATCTCTCTTGGTACAATCTAATGATAATGTGTTATGTGCATGATTGCAGTTATGTTAAAGGTTAAACCTCTATGCAGCTTACAACAAATACAATACTGTGAAAACGTTATAGGAAGGTGTGAAGAAATGCTGTAAAGTAAGAATGCTTTCAAAAATATATATTTTAATTGTTCATTTTTAACAATTTACAAAATGCAAAGTGAGCAAACAGAAGAAAAATCTAAATCAAATCAATATTTGGTGTGACTACCTTTTGCCTTTAAACCTGCATCACTTCAATTCATCAAGCTCTTTTAAAGAAGCATAAAGAAATGGCCAATGTTTAGGACTGTAGAGTCAGTGGTCAAGGAAACCTAATGCAGTAGATGAAAGACACATCATGCTTACTTTGCTTCGACATCGAAAGATGTCCAGCGGTGCCATCAGCACAGAACTGGCAGAATCCAGTGTAACCCATGTACACCCATCTACTGTCTGGAGAAGTTTAGCCAGAAGCGGTCTTCATGGGAAAATAGGCCAAAAAGCCATACCTCCGACATGGAAACATGGCTATGCGACTCAACTATGCATGAAAACATAAGAACTGGGGTGCAGAAAAATGGCAGCAGGTGCTCTGGACTAATTTGTCAACATTTTAAATATTTGGCTGTAGCAGGAGGCAGTTTGTTTGCCGAAGGCTGGAGAGCAGTACAATAATGAGTGTCTGAAGGCAACAGTGGTGCATGGTAGAGGTTCCTTGCAAGTTTGGGGCTGCATTTTTGCAAATGGAGATGAAGATTTGATCAGGATCAATGTTGTCCTCAGTACTGAGAAAAACAGGCAGATACTTATTCATCATGCCATACCATTGGGGAGACGTGTGATTGACCCCAACTTTATTCTGCAGAAGGACAATGACCCCAAGCATACAGCCAATGTCATTAAGAACTATCTTCAGCAGGGCCGAAACTACGGGGGGGCATGTGTGCCAGGCACCGCATTGAGAGGGACACTAGTATGCGGGGTGTAAACTACACTTTCTCTAGCAACAGCACCAATAATATCAGTGTCAGTAATGATATTGGTGCCGTGCCAGTAATCATATCAGTGTCTATAATGTTGAGCATGGTCCTTCCTGTGTCTCTCCTCGGCCTTTGAAATTTTATGCAGTTGCACAACAGCACAGTGATAATAGCAGTTGAAGGGAAGACATGCCTAAGTTGGCCGGTGATTGGCAGAGCATGGACGGCTCTATCCCTATCCGTGTGCACCCTCGGGGGAAAATGCGGGCAGCGTGAGGCGCCTGTGCCAGAGTGGGTCAAGGTACAGCAGGAGGGTACACGCCAGGGGGAGCCTAGGACAGAGATATAGAAGAAGTAGGAGAGAGAGCACCAACACCCCCTGCTGTGCGCATCACTGACCAATCACTTACTGTCCTATCCTCATCAAGATGGCCTGTGACTGGTTGTGATTGGATTGGAGTAAGTTTGGCTCCTCCCCAATGCCTTGAAATGCTGACAGTGTGAGGTGCCTGTACTAGGGAGAGACCGAGCAGGTCCAGGGACAGGAGGAGGGTATATGCCGGGGGGAGCCCGTAACTGAGACACATAGAAGGCAGATGAGAGAAAACTGACTTTCCCCGCTGAGCACGCCACTGACCACTCACATACTGTCAACTCTGCATCACTAACACATTAGTGTCTGCTCCCATCATTGACTGAAACACCGCTGTCCTATCCCCATCACTGACTGACACACCGCTCTCATATCCCTATAACTGGCTAACACACCGCTATCGTATCCCCATCGCTGACTGACACACCGCTGTCCTATCCCCATCACTGACTGACATACCGTTGTCCTATCCCCATCACTGACTGACAAACCGTTGTGCTATCCCCATCACTGACTGACACACCATTGTCCTATCCCAACAGTGACTGACACACCGCTCTCCTATCCCCATCACTGACTGACGCACCATTGTCCTATCCCCATCACTAACTGACATACCATTGTCCTATCCACAACAGTGATTGACACACCATTGTCCTATCCCATCAGTGACTGACACACCGCTCTCCTATCCCCATCACTGACACACTGCTTTCCTATCCCTATCACTGACACACCACTCTCCTATCCCCATAACTGACTGACACACCATTGTCCTATCCCCAACAGTGACTGGCACACCGCTCTCCTATCACCATTACTGACACGCAGCTCTCCTATCCCCATCACTGACTGACACACCGCTCTCCTATCCCCATCAGGGCTGGCGCAAGTAGAAAGGTGCTTAGGCAGCCACCTTAGAGAGCCAGGATAGGTTTAAAATGTACCTTCACCTGCATAGACAAATATCCTTGCACCGGCACCCCCTGGCATTGCCCCTGGTATGATCCAGCCCCAGCAGCTGAAAGCCAGCTTCTCCTCCTCTCTCTTCCTTCAGCCAGCATTCAGCTGCTGCAGGAGGAAAATACAGAGGATCGGTATTAGTAAATGCTGCCCCCACCACTCCTCCTGTCCACTCCCCTTCTCCTACTGCCCATCCACCCCCCCCCCCCTCCTCTGTGGGCTCCCCTCCCACCAGCTGCTGGGGGATCTATTCAGGATGGAGAGTGTTGGTAGAGGCCAGTAAATATAGTAAATATGTCATTTACTGGCCCCTTCCTTTTTTGAATGAAAACTGATCAGTACTCCCGTGTTCATTCATAACTGAAGTATAATAAACTGTGTTTTCTATACTTTAGTTTGTGACAGGGGCGGACTGACCATTCGGGCACCCGGACACTGCCCGAGGGCCTGGGGTTAGTAGGGGGCCCCATGAGATGCTCCTGGTACCTTTCATAGGATTTTTTGGGTGTGGTTTGAGTGTGGGCACGGACACAGGGGCCTCATAATTTCCTATTGCCCGGGGACCCCCTGAGTTGTCAGTCCGCCGCTGGTTTGTGAATAAACTGGAGCCGCTGTAAAGAGCTCCATGTTTATTAATCTTCAGTGCACCTGAGGCTGCAGAGAAAGGAATTGAAGAATCTGTGCCCCCAATTCCTTTCTGTATCAACACTGAGACATCAGAGATTTGTTTAAACTGACATTTCACCAAAGCCCCCAACAGGGCTCCTAAAAAAATTGTAAAAAAATAATAAAAAATAAAGGTAGAAAAACTACTGACACTGTCCTTTGCCCTATTGACAAAGTCCGTTGATATACTGTCTGGCACTGTCAAGTGTCCTACTGACACCTACTGTAATGGCAACTTTGGGAATTCCAGGTAAAACTCCGGACACGAACTTGAGAAAAACAAGCTTTATTAACCAGCTGGTTGCCTAGTCAGACTAATGTCTGCAAAGCTAAGTGCCTTGAAAAAGCATCTTACAGGGTATACATATCAGCAATTACGTCACAATGCATATATTTCCTCTTTCACTTTCTGTACATTTAGAAGACTAAGCAGTGCAGGATATGGCCTTGCTAGATAAATTATATTCAGCTGAAAATAAGGGTGCCAGCTACAGGCTGGAACACATTATATCACAGGAAATAAGGGAGGGGGGAAGTGAGCTGATGACCTTGCTTTTCAAACAGATGCTGTTAGAAATGTTAAAACATAAGGGGAATGCTACAATATTTGGGTGCTGCCACATTCCCCTTTTGATGCTATCGTAGCGAAAGTTTGAGTGAGATAAAGCATTACCAATTGACCAATAACCACCCAAGGCATAAAGGGCTAAGGTCAGTCCTGTTGATCCTGGGCAGCCAGTGGCTGATACTTTCACATGGCCATTACATCGGTTGCAGCCTTTCTACGTTAGGCTCAATAATTTTCTGAATTATCCTTGTCCCAAGAGGTATCAGACAAAGAAATACCATGCAGGACACTAATATTACCATTACCAGGGTGGCCTTCAACCCATTTGTACTTGGGAACCAATCTCCAAACCAGCTGCCCACATTAAACCCATCCCATATCTGCACTGGAACATGAACTACCTTTCTCATCCTATCAGTGATTTCTACTATTACCTTGCCGTAATTGTCTATTTCCAGACAGCAATTACTTAAATTGAACTTTCCATATACCCCTCCCTCGGCCGCTAATAGATAATCTAAGGTAAGCCTGTTCTGACATATACTAGTACGCAGCTGAGTTCCTTTACGGTTTTGCAAACAGACTGGTTTTGCTTCCTGACAGAAAAATACAGGATGTTGTTAGGGGGGAGCGAGTTGAGAGGGAAAGCAAGATCTGTATTTAGTTGTGAAGAACTGCAGCGGTGCACTACAGATATCAACCAGTTCTTCGCAGCAAAAAAACTTGAGCAGAAACAAAACATCACTTAATATAGCTTCATAGGTGGGGTCACAACAGGTTATCTGGTTACCTACAGTGCATATTGAATAAGTTGTTTCATTGTGTACATAAGTATCAGTTACTGTGCCTTCACATTAATAATGAAAATGCCATAGTAACATTCTAATGGTTATGGATCCTACTCTAGTAGTCTTGATACACGGGTCACATGATCTACCCTCCACCCTATTGTTTTAGCCAGGGTTATTATTAATGGCAATTTTATTAAAAAAACATTTTTATCAGGTATTATATCGGTGTATATTCCCTTTCTTCCACTGTGCATTGACCAGTCAGCTTCCGGGTATGACTGGAGCAGAGCTGGAGTTATTCCTTCTGATTTCTCTGGTCAGCTTTAGCTATAAGGGGTCTTGAGGGTCTGCTTTACTCAGCTAGGAATCTGTGTGATTAGCAGCTCACTTTGCCCTGGAGTGATGTATCCAGGGGGTCACCTTGGCCACCTTAATGGCTGTGGGAGTAGATAGCAGAACAGTATAAGGACCTCTCCATCTGGGCCCTTAAGGGGTTATTCTCCACTCCTTTATCCACACTGCATCTCCCGGGGGGTGGACAGGGTTGGACAGGCTTATGGGGAGTTTCTCTTGAATCCACTTCCCTATATCCTACAAATTCTCCCCCAATTTCTGTTACAGTCCACAGTTCACCACCCCCCCATCTGGTGTAAATCTCCCTTGAGCCCTCTAATGATGGGTGGAGGCCTACCATATAGTACTTCAAAAGGGGACATATTTGTCCTCCTTGTTGGAGCACTCCGAATTCTCAGACAATGGGCAGCATCAAAATCCACTTCATTTGGGTTTCCTGACAGAGTTTTGCCAGTTGTAACTTTAGGGTGCGGTCCAGTCTCTCCACTTTTTGAGAACTTTGAGACCTGTATGCAGTGTGTAGTTTCCAAGTAATCTTTAGTGCAATTGCTAATTCCTGAAGAACAAAGGTGGGACCATTGTCTGAACCTATGGAGGAGGGTATTCCATATCTGGGGATAATTTCCTGTATTAGACATTTGACCACTTCTCTGGTAGTTTCAGTTCATGTAGGCCAGGCTTCCACCCAGCCCGAATAGGTGCAGACGGCCACCAGCAGATATTTATATCCTCCTGTGGGGGCATAACAGTGAAGTCAACCATTAATTCTTCCAGGAGTTGGTACAGGCCCTTGTCTTGGCTTGTTTCTGGCGCATTCCACACATCTGCTGGCTGCTGCTTATGCTAGTGTGGATAGTCGGGGATTGTAAAAATGTCTCTCTAGAGCCTTTTCAATGGCTGTTTTGCCTGTGTGTGTTCCCTTGTGGAATTCTGTCACCAATTCAGTTGTTACAGCAGCTGGAATGACAATTCCTCCATCCTGCAGTTGATACCACCAGTCTTCCCTGTACTCTCCAGGTTCAGCCTCTATCCATTCTTGTACTGCCTTTGTATAGATTGGGTCCCATTCAGAGAGTGGTATTGGGAACAGAGGGGCCATAATCTGTTGTGGGGACCGCTGGAGTGCTGCCTCCCTGGCTGTTTGATCCGCTTTTCTGTTGCCTTTGGCCACCTGGAAGTCTCCCTTTTGATGACCCCTCCTGTTTGCAATATGCACACTGATCTTTTCCCAGCCTTGGTACATCATTTTCTCTTCCTCCTCTTAGTCCCTCTCCATCTGAACATTCCCTGGTTCTTTTAGATCTCTCTGTCAGAGCTTCTGCTAACATATCCACCTTCTTCTTCATTCTCTGATCCTCCTTCTTCTTGTTTCTAAATCCCGATTGACAAACACTTTCGTAGATATTTCTAACAACTGTGAACTGTTCATGCCAGCGAACCCTTCTTGCTTTTGCAACTTCCTCTTAATATCCATTGTACACTGACTAACAAAAACAGGGTTAAGTAACCTCTGGTTGTCAGCTGCGTCAGGGTCAAACGGGGTATAAAGCCTAAAAATCTCACATAGTCTTTCATATAACTGTCCTGTACTTTCATTGGGCTGTTGAAGAACTTCTATTGTCTTACTGAAATTTGTGGGCTTCTTGCCAGCTGTTTTCATCCCCTCTATAATAGCTGTCCGATAAAATTCAGGTCTTCCAGTTCAGTAAGTCAGTTGTGGTGAAGGGAGTGTAGACTAGAATCCGGTGGCTCCCTATCAGTTGTTCCCTTAGGGGCATTTGCATGGGTAAATTGAAAGATGGGGCAAAAATCCAATTACTGGCACTTGGATTCTTTGGGGTGGAAGTGAACACCTGATCTGTGCACCCATCGGTTGTTGCTGTGCCTCCAGTTCCCATCCTACTGCTAGTACTGAAAGTGTCATGACTAGGGGTGTTAGTATGAACATGTTTGGTAAAATTTTGCATTGACGGAGTACTTGCATCTGCTTTGGGTAGTAGGTCTGAACAAAATTCCCACTGTCTATGGGGAGAGGTGTCAGGGCTTGTCCCTTGTCTATATTCACTCGTGGTATGTCCCTGTACATATGGAGGAGGCAGATCTGTCTCCTCAGGTTGCAAAAAGATACGCTTTGTACTTTTAGTCTGTGGTGTTACCTTTGTCATATCCATAATTCTACACTGCTCCTCCCTCACTTTATGTATCCACTTAGGGTCTGTCACCCTCTTCCAACAATCTATGTACGGAATCTGGTCATGCTTCTATGAATCAGACCTAATATATTCTTGCAATCGGTCAATTATCTCTAAATCAAACATGCCCTGGGGGCGGCCAACATTTTCCAGAGTAGGACCAGTCTTTCTTGTACAGTGTTTCTAACCTTTTAGGACTGAGTTTCAGTTTGCAGGTTTTGCAAAATCCACTCCTGAAATTACTGACCAAGCACTCTAAGGGGGACTGGATTGACTGATTACCACCCATATTGTTACCTTAGAGACACCAAAACAGACAAGAAGGGTAGGGGATGGAGAATCTGGTAAGGGATCCAAGATCCTTGACACAGTAGGGTTAAAAGACTAACACTTCCCCTTATCGGTGACTTGGAACAGGACGATATCAGCCCCAGTACCAAGAGCTGCACCTACACAGGGTCCACTCTCGCTTCGCTGCTGGGCAGCGTCTCATTCACTCATATACACACCAGACATTCCAACCCGAAATTACTGACTGACTGGAGGTTAGCCCAGGATGCGCAATCATCCAATTGGGGTCACCTTGGGATGTGATCAAGCTCCCCTTCCCTCAAATACTGTCAAGAGGTCCTGACTGACTGTTATAACGGAAAAGGCAAAGATCTCACCTTTTCCTGAAGTGGAGCTCCACAATTTGGTGGTTGGTTCCCCAGTCCGGGTTCTTGGACTCCAGTGGGTCGATCCTCAGAGCAGGTGACCAAGATGTAGCGTAGTCTCCCAGACAAATGTCCGGTGGCGCCTGAGACAGCGCAGCGATCCCATAAGCCGGCTCTGGACCGATCCCCGCAGGTTATGGTGGAAAACCACCTGTCTCGGTAGTTACACCTAGTTTCCCAGCCAACACACCAGGAAATGTAATGGCAACTTTGGGAATTCCAGGTAAATCTCGGGACACGAACTTGAGGAAAAGAAGCTTTATTAACTAGCCAGTGGCCTAGCCAGACTAACGTCTGCAAAGCTAAATGCCTTGAAAAAGCATCTTACAGGGTATACATATCAACAATTACGTCACAATGCATATATTTCCTCTTTCACTTTCTGTACATTTAAAAGACTTTCTCAGCAGTGCAGGATATGGCCTTGCTAGATAAATTATCTTCAGCTGAAAGTAAGGGTGCCAACTACTGGAACACATTATTTGACAAGAAATAAGGGAGGGGGGGAAATGAGCTGATGACCTTGCTTTTCAAACAGATGCTGTTAGAAATGTTA
Source organism: Staurois parvus (assembly GCF_062004578.1). Classification (NCBI taxonomy): domain Eukaryota; kingdom Metazoa; phylum Chordata; class Amphibia; order Anura; family Ranidae; genus Staurois; species Staurois parvus. The sequence continues at coordinate 10,897,634 of NW_028318321.1, forward strand.
AAACTTAAAGGGAACTCTACAATAATTGGGTGCTGCCACACTACCTCTGCCCTCCTGACACTGTTCACTGTTCTACTAACTGACACTGTCCACTTTTAAGATAGGCTAAAGTTATATTTTTACAGTGTCATTTGTTTTATTATATTTTCCTAGGTTTTCCTAACTATTTAGTTAGGCCTTGCTAGTTAATTTCCCTGATGTTCTTTGATCTCTTTCCTGTTGTTTATGTAGATTTCCACCTCTCAAAGTCTGCCTACCCCTGTTGTAGATGCAGCCAACAGATGTAATGTAACTCAAGTACAAAAAAATCTGATTAAAGTCCCCCCCCACACACATTCTGTTCATAATACATTAAGTCTAGGGAATAAGGCTGCTGTGATCATTGAAATATAGCAAATACACTTTATTAATAGTATTAATAAATTGTATATGCTGTATTTCAAAGGTCACAGCAGCTTCATTCTTTAGATTCCATGTATCATGAAATAAAATGTAGGGGGGCTTTTTTTGTACTTAGAGTTCATGGTAAAGAATAATATGTAACCCGACACCAATCAGTGGAGAAGGGGGGGCGCAGTTTGGCATTTTCACCCTGGGCACTGAATGACCTTTTCCCAGTAGTTTTGCCCTGGGTGAAAGAATGTCTAGCTTCACCACTGATCTTTAGTGTAAAGAAGAACAAGGAGTCCTGAAAGTCATGGTTTGGCCCCTACAGAGCCCTGATCTCAACATCATTGAGTCTGTCTGGGGTTACATAAAAAGAAAGAGGGATTTGAGTCAGCCTACATCCATAGAAAATCTGTGGTTAGTTCTCCAAGATGGTTTGAACAATCTACCTGCCAAGTTCCTTCAAAAACCGTGTGCATGTGTACCTAGAAGAATTGATGGTGTTTTGATGGCAAAGGTTGGTCACACCAAATATTGATTTGATTTGGATTTCTCTTCTGTTCATTTTGTGTTAATTGATAAAAAAAAATATTAACACTTCTATTTCTGAAAGCATTCTTAATTTACATAATTTCTTCACAACTTTCACGCAGTACTGTATGTCCAATATTTAAACTGAAACTCTTTTTTTTTTATATTTTTTGGATAGTGTGGATAATGATTCCAAATTGTGTCAGGTTTTTAAAGCTGTCTGTGTGGGGAGTTTTTCTCTGGCAGTTGTTACTGAGACAGAAAATATAAGAAAATCACATCATGGTTAGTTGTCACTGGGACACAAAGTGAGGTGAAATCCCACCAGTGGCAGTTGTCACTGGCACAAAAGGTAAGTGAATGCCACCATAGACAGTTATCACTGGGACAGAAAGTAAAGGGAAATCCCACCATGGACAGATGTCACTGGGATAGCAGTTAAGGAAAATTCTACCATGAAAAATTACCACTGGGACAGAAAGTAAGGGGAAATCCCACCTTGAATAGTTCTCACTGGGACAGAATGTGGGAGATCCTACCATGGACATTTCTCACTGGAACAGAAAGTAAAGCGTAATCCCACCACTAGGACAGGATCTAAGAGTGACAGCTGTCCCAGTGACAACTGGCAGGATGTCCTTTTACTTTCCTGAGATTTACTGTGACTGTCACCATAACAGGAAGTGAAAGAAAACAGGCTTAAAGAGCAGTAAAAAAACATGGCAGAGAGTCTTTCCTGCTCCACCCAAAACAAACTTAGCAGGGGTTCACGAAAGTGAAAAAAAATGCCAAAAATTAATTATTTAATTATTTAATTAATGCCAAAAATAAATTAATTTTTTACAACTGATTATTTTGTAGCGATGACAAGCATTTAAAAAGAAGGAATTCTGCCATGTGTTAATCTTCTCTAAAATATTGTTATCCTATATATCTATCACAGCAGTGTGAAGATTTGAGAACTCAGAAGGATGTATGGATCCATTAGTCAAATTCAGCAGTTTGGGGTTTTAGCTTGAGTCAGAAACACATGCCAAGTACCCCTTTTTACTTTCATGGAGATTCAGCCTTGAATGACTATACGTAAAAAGAAGTATAGAACTTTCCTCGCTACCATGTACTGCGATATGACCTACCAACATAATGTTTCTAAAAGGATGGATTTTGCAGATCATTCACAGAAATATAAATGGGGAAACTGAGAAGATGATTAATGTAGTCATAAGTATACTATTTAAAATAATACAAATATTATTAATGCTGTACACCAGGCTCATAGATATCTACATAAGTGGAACAAACATAAGAAAAATATAAATATTTAATCTTTTCTCTCTCTGTTCACCAGCCTTGCCTGGCTATGAAGAATGATCTTGTTAGTGTGATACTAAAGCTAGCCAGTCAATTGTGGCAGGAAGGGACAGGATAGACCAATCTATTAGGGCTTGGACTATAAATCTGGCTCTGCAAATAGTCCAATAATTTGCTCTTGTTTGGGTAATAAATTGTTAACATCCCATACAAGAGTGACACGTTATTTGCAGGTCATCTATGTCGGTAGTTCAGAGTATGGTGATACTGCTGTACAGTACTTGCAGACCTTCTACGATGGTGGATTTAGCAATTTCTTGTTGTATGCCCATTTATGCAATAATATTGCAGTAAGACTTTTAGGATCTGAATCCAAAACTGATGGTCCATGGATCCACATTCATCCCAATTGTGTTATAGACTGTGTCAGACATAACAAAAGAAATAACAGAAATCATATATGTATTATTTTAAATATTATACCTTAGATTAAATTGAGCTCTATCTTCTAGTTGTTATCAACTTACCAACTATAGGAGGCCTCAGCTGCACCAAAGGTCCACAGACAGTCAGAGACTCTACATGATTGCAAGGGATCACTACAGCCCCTTTATGAATCAGTGCTGCCACTACTGGCTTCTGGATTCCAAGGGCTGCACAACAATTACCAAAGAACTGCACTTGTTGCTTGGGCAGAACACGGGGGCTAGACCTAGGACATTTTCCAGTCTTTATCCAGGGCTTTTTTACTCAGTGAACAGGTGCAGGAATTCAACACACAGCATTAAATGGTGTGTGTGGCCAAACAGTGGGAGGATTCTTAAGCGGCAATAAATACCAGGAGTGCATTGTGTGCAGAGTTCAGGGATGTTCTATGTACATAGTGCAGAGTTCAAGTGTATATTATGTACAGAGTGAAGTTTCAGGGGTGCCCTATGCACAGAGTGCCAAGTTCAGGGGTGCGCTACAGGGGGCAGGGTTCAAGAGTGAGTTACATATAGAGTGCAGGGTTCAGGAGTGCACTACGTACATAGTGCAGACTTAAGGGCGTGATATGTACTGAATGCAGGGTTCAGGAGTGTGCTATGTACAAGGTGCAGAGTTCAGGGGTGTGCTATGTACAGGGTGCAGTGTTCAGGTGTGCTCTATTCACAGGGTGCAGGGTTCATCTCTCTTTCACAGACTGTCCACATCTCACTTCTGCTTCTGGCCCCCCTCAGCTCTGACTTCTGCACCACTTTACCCTCATCCCCCACCTCTACATACACCTCCCTCCGCAGCCCCTCTTTCTCACCTAAAGCTTCTTCACATCTCACCTTTTCCAAATACACCCAGTCCCTCTCTAATACCTCTCTGTAAGTGGCTCTGCCTTTCTCACTTGCAGTGAGATCTTTGGCCAGCATCTGTGCACTCGGGTCCGTGAGAGTCACCTAAAGGAAAGATGTCCTTTTAAACACAGAAGCCTTTTTTATTTACAAGTGACAAGTGACAGTGGTGAGTGGGGAGTGGAGGGTGGGAGCCGGAGTGAAAATGTCCAAATTGGGCCCAATATTTTGTGTGGCCACCATTATTTTTCAGCACTGCCTTAACCAGTAGTAATGTTTAGGTATTTATTAATTAAAAAGACATGTCATCCACGAAATAGTGTTTAAAATGCAGAGCTTGCTGAAAAGATCACTGATCAGCTGGATTCAAGGATGGCCACCGGACCTCCGTGAGGCTCCGGCGGCATGAGGTCATGGCGTACGGCTCCTCCTTAATTCGTTTCATGCCATGCACGTTTTCAAAAGGCTGACCCCCCACCCCTTCAACCTCTGCAGCAATGCTGGCAGCACTCATACGTCTATTTCCCAAAGACAACCTCTGGATATGACGCTGAGCACGTGCACTCAACTTCTTTGGTTGACCATGGCAAGGTCTGTTCTGAGTGGAACCTGTCCTGTTAAACCATTGTATGGTCTTGGCCATCGTGCTGCAGCTCAGTCTCAGGGTCTTGGCAATCTTCTTATAGCCTAGGACATCTTTATGTAGAGCAACAATTCTTTTTTTCAGATCCTCAGAGAGTTCTTTGCCGTGAGGTGCCATGTTGAACTTCCAGTGACCAGTATGAGTGAGAGCGATAACACCAAATTTAACACACCTGCTCCCCATTCACACCTGAGACCTTGTAACACTAACGAATCACATGACACCGGGGAGCAAAAATGGCTAATTGGGCCTTATTTGGACATTTTCACTTAGGGGTGTACTCACTTTTGTTGCCAGAGGTTTAGACATTAATGGCTGTATGTTGAGTTATTTGGAAGGAACAGCAAATTGTTATACAAGCTGTACACTGACTACTTTACATTGTAGCAAAGTGTCATTTCTTCAGTGTGATCACATGAAAAGATATAATAAAATATTTACAAAAATGTGAAAGGTGTACTCACTTCTGTGAGATACTGTGTGTGTATATATATATATATATATATATATATACACATGCATACATTAGGGAAAATAATTATTTTATCCCCTGCAGATTTTGTAGGTTTGCCCACTTACAATGAAATTAATGGTCTATAATTTTAACATAGGTGTATTTTAAACAATAGACAGAATGTAAACCAAAAATCCATAAAAAATATGTGATATAAATGTTATAAACAGAGCTGCAGCACGGTGGCCAAGACCATACATCGGTTTAACAGGACAGGTTCCACTCAGAACAGGTCTCTTAATTGTCAATCAAAGAAGTTGGGTGCACGTGCTCAGGGTCATATCCAGAGATTGTCTTTGCAAAATAGACGTATGAGTGCTGCCAGCATTGCTGTGAAGGTTGAAGGGGTGGGGGGGTCAGCCTGTCAGTGCTCAGACCATAAGCCGCACACTGCATCAAATTGGTCTGCATGGCTGTCGTCTTAGAAGGAAGCCTCTTCTAAAGATGATGCACAAGAAAGCCCGCAAACAGTTTGCTGAAGACAAGCAGACTAAGGACATGGATTACTGAAACCATGTCCTGTGGTCTTATGAGACCAAGATAAACTGATTTGGTTCAGATGGTGTCAAGCCTGTGTGGTGGAAACCAGGTGAGGAGTACAAAAACAAGTGTGTCTTGCCTACAGTCAAGCATGGTGGTGGGAGTGTCATGGTCTGGGGCTGCATGAGTGCTGCTGACACTGGGGAGCTACATTTCATTGAGGGAACCATGACTGTCAACATGCACTGTGACATACTGAAGCAGAGCATGATTCCCTCCCTTTGGAGACTGGGCCGCAGGGCAGTATTACAACATAACAACCCCAAACACACCTCCAAGATGACCACTGCCTTGCTAAAGAAGGTGAGGATAAAGGTGATGGACTGGCCAAGCATGTCTCCAGACCTAAACCCTATTGAGCATCTATAGGGCATCCTCAAATGGAAGGTGGAGGAGCGCAAGGTCTCTAACATCTACCAGCTCTGTGATGTCGTCATGGAGGAGTGGAAGAGGAAAAGCTCTGGTGAACTCCATGCCCAAGAGAGTTAAGGCAGTGCCATAAAATAATGGTAACCACACAAAATATTGACCCTCTGGGCCCAATTTGGACATTTTCACTTAGGGGTATACTTACTTTTGTTGCCAGCGGTTTAGACATTAATGGCTGTGTGATGAGTTATTTTGAGGGGATAACAATTTTACACTGTTATACAAGTTGTACACTCACTATATATATATATATATATATATATATATATATATCTATATATATAAATATATATACAGTTGTGTTCAAAATAATAGCAGTGTGTTGAAAAAAGTGAATAAAGCTCAAAATCCTTCTAATAACTTTTATTTCCATACACACAAATGCATTGGGAACACTACACATTCTATTCCAAATCAAAACATGAAGAAAAATATATCAAATTTGTGTTGTTCCTCTAAACAAATTGAAGAAAAGTGAATATTAGACTGTTCAAAAAATAGCAGTGTTTGTATTCTTCTTTACAAACTCAAACATTCACTATATAAACTTAAAAATGTTTGAATATTTTGCTTTCCTTTGAATCACTTAAGTCAACCAACTTCTGGCACCTGTATTCCAGCCCAGGATGATTGGACTACATTCCACATTTCTTCTCTATTTCTTGGTTTTGCCTCAAAAACTGCATTTTTGATGTCACCCCACAAGTTTTCTATTGGATTAAGATCCGGGGATTGGGCTGGCCACTCCATAACGTCAATCTTGTTGGTCTGGAACCAAGATGTTGCACGTTTACTGGTGTGTTTGGGGTCGTTGTCTTGTTGGAACACCCATTTCAAGGGCATTTCCTCTTCAGCATAAGGCAGCATGACCTCTTCAAGTATTCTGATGTATTCAAACTGATCCATGATCCCTGGTATGCGATAAATAGGCCCAACACCGTAGTATGAGAAACATCCCCATATCATGATGCTTGCGCAACCATGCTTCACTGTCTTCACAGTGTACTGTGGCTTGAATTCAGTGTTTGGGGGTCGTCTGACAAACTGTCTCCGGCCACTAGACCCAAAAAGAACAATCTTACTTTCATCAGTCCACAAAATGTTGCGCCATTTCTCTTTAGGCCAGTCAATGTGCTCATTGGCAAATTGTAACCTCTTCAGCACGTCTTTTTTTCAACAGTGGGACTTTGCGGGGGCTTCTTGCAGATAGCTTGGCTTCACATAGGCGTCTTTTAATTGTAACAGTACTCACAGGTAACTTTAGACCTTCTTTGATCTTCCTGGAGCTGATTGTTGGCTGAGTCTTTGCCATTTTGGTTATTCTTCTATCCATTCGAATGGTAGTTTTTCGCTTTCTTCCACATCTCTCAGGTTTTGGTTGCCATTTTAAAGCATTTGCGATCATTTTAGCTGAGCAGCCTATCATTTTCTGCACTTCTTTATATGTTTTCCCCTCTCCAATCAACTTTTTAATCAAGGTACGCTGTTCTTCTGAACAATGTCTGGAACGACCCATTTTCCTCAGAATTTCAGAGAGAAATGCACTGTAACCAGCATGTACAACATTTGCTGCCTTCCTTCCTTAAATAAGGGCAATAACTGCCACCTGTTTTTTAAAGAATGAATGACCTCCCTAATAGAACTCCACACTGCTATTATTTTGAACATGCCCCTTTCAATGAGTGATTCAATTACACAGAATCAGCAGCATGCATGTCATGACTGTTGGGTCTGTTGGATTTCTATTACTCTACTACACCTGCTAGTAAATTATTTGCCATGTAGAAATATCATTTCTACCAAAAACAGTGATTGATCAGGTTAGTGATGTCTGACTGCTATTATTTTGAACACAACTGTATATATACATACACACACACACAGTATATACAGTTGTGCTCAAAAGCTTGTATACTCTTGCACTAAAACTGAAAATATGACTGATCATGGCAAAAAATGTTACTTAAAGTGGAATTTCACTCTTACAATCAACATTGGCTATTTTTAATCCTTATGCCATTAATATTAGTAAATAAATAGGAATGTATAGTATATTTACCTGTTTTAAACTTGTTTTACATTTCTTCAGTTACTTTCTGGTTTCCATGTTTAGGGAAATAATGTCATACATCTCAGGAGTCTTCAAGAGGGGAGGAGGGGCTTTCTCAGCTAAGCATACCCTCCTGCCTGCATGCATGAGCTAAGGGCAAATGGAATCCAGATTCCAGAAATGCTAGAGGGTGTTTTTCAGAGTGATTTCTCAACAAAATAAAGTATGACATGGAAGAAAGGGAGAGTTTGCTTTCAATATCAAAAATTAATTAAATAGCGTTTTTGGTTTGTACTGCTCAGATGTAGTGTAGTTCTGCTTTAATTTTAGTTTTGTCATAATTCTCTAAAAATCTAGGCATGAAATAGGGCATGTCACCTGCCTCTCTACGGTACAGTGCATAGTACCCGAGCGGCTAATTACCAGGTTTTCCACTTTTATTTGGAGCAGGAGGTGTGTCATTTACTTCACAATCATTCTGGTTAATCTTTCTGGTTATTCGTTGTTACAGGCAACAAGAAATGTTCCTGTTAGTGCCATTTTCATACAAAAAAAGTTTGTTTCCTCTTTCTTTTAGAAAATGAAATTAAAAATATTTACAAGTGCAGAAATTAAGAAGCCTGAAGACTGTTATGCAGAGATTATGTACGATTTTACTGAGTCTGACGGTAGGAAAAGTTTTGCTACTAAACCTTAGGCCTTAGGCTGTGCGCTGTTCTTAGTGTTGCTAACATTTAAGGCCATAGTGATTCAGGAACGTATACCCCTAGGGTGAGAATGTTGTGGCACCTACACCTCTCATGGACCCAAAACACTGGGATTTTATGCTGCATGAGCTTAATGGCCTTTGTGCATGAAGCCTTAATATCCAAAGTAGGTACAGTGAGGAAGTACGGTATACAGTTATAGCACTACCCCCTTAGGAGCCACTGAGTTTTGGGTCTCCCTAAAGCTCTGCACAGCCAGGAAACACGCATTTTCTTCCACACTTCACACCCAAAATCTGTAAACAGTCCTTGAACTTGGTTTTGTGGTTTTATTAAGCGGTTATTAACTTGGATAGGGTTGATGGATGTATGGGATGCCCAAGGGAACTGTGAACTTGAGGACAAACTCCTTACCAAATTTGTACAGCTGTAGACAAAATAGTCTCTCCTGTAAGAGCATCCCAGCTCTTTAGTTTACCTCCTCAGACTCCAGATTAATTTTTCTCTTCACCAAGCTGTACTGAGGGTATTCCCTGGGCAAGGGGGCCCAGAAGCTGCAAATTTACCACAGCAGTCTTGGGTGAGTAGCTAGTTGGGTTTTCCATCTGACTGCCCTCTCCCCTTATGCGGTCCAGGGGGTGTAAGAGTACTCACACTGTCCTTCCTGTCAGCCTAGTGGCTGCCTTCAGGCCTTTCTCTGGGCTGGTTCCTTCCCTGCTGCTCAGGATGTCCCATCTAGAAGACGGTGGTGTAGTGGAGATCCTCTCTTCCAGAATCCTACCCGCAGGTGAGCCCCCTCCCTGGGCCCCCCTCCCAGGCTCCACACTACAGTTCCTCACTCCATTTTCCACCCGACACTGAACAATTTCCTCCCAGGCGCTGTGATACTTTAGAGTTGCCTTGGTCACCATGCCCAGCCTCCTGCCAGGGAATTGGCCAACGTCCCTCAAGTATGCAGATCTGAGCTTCCTCCCCTCCTCCAGAAAGCTCTCATGTTTCTGGAGAGGTGGGAGGGCTCCAGAAGTCCTGATCTTCAGAACCTCCCTAGCCTGTCATGAGGTGAACTCCTTCTTCACTTACAGTCTGACTCATCCCAGGCTGCTACTCAGCCTCTAACTACAAATATAAAATCTATCTAACTAAACCTGGAGGGTGTTATACAGTTTTCCCTAGGGCAGTGGTTCTTAACCTTTGTAAGAACAGTCTGGTAAATTCTAACCTTCCATGCTCCAACATAAAAAATTTGAATTAAATAGACACAATAATAAAGTATCGAATCAACAGATATATCAATCTGGTCCTTCTGTTGTGCTACTGCTATGTGCCTACCATGTCTCTGGGTCTACTCTGTTTTTGCAGTATACTTGTATATTACTTTGCTCTGTAATATGTTTTTTTTTGTTTACATATCTCTATGTGCATACCAAGTGCCTTTATTATCGTCATTCCATCTCTATAAAATAATAAAATATTGAACATAAATATTTATATCTATCTGAATATAGAAATGCAAATAGAACATTCAAGAGCAAAGAAAACACTCAACAATATTAAAGTGGTTGTAAGGGCTTAAGGTTTTTTACCTTAATGCATGGGGGGGTCGTGTTTGCTTGCGGCTTGTCGTGGGGGCACTCAGAAAGGAGAAGGAGCCAAGAGCACCTACAGGGGACCCCAGAAGAGAAGGTTCGGGCTGCTTTGTACAAAACAGAGCAGGTAAGTATAACACCCTTTAGAATCACTTTAAACACTTTAATGTGTTTCTACTGGTTAATGTAGAATATAAAAGATTCTACCGCAGATATAAGTGTCTGTGTAAAGGTTACCATGCATGTTACAGTCTGACCATATAATCTTTGTACAATCAATCTATAAAATAGATTTACCAAAACTATGTAATATGAGGACTTACACTATTTACGTACAGTAAGTAATCTCTATACAATCAGATAGGCCCTTGCACTACATATTTATTGGTAGAAAAAGTTTAAAAATTGTACCGTGAATCAGACTGTAACGTGTGTCTTTTAGAACTAACTTGTGCTAAAAAGAACTTACCGGTAATTGCCTAAGAATTAAGCAGAGCATCCATGTTCATTTTTTTTTTTTTTTTTGTTCAACTAGAAGGTTGAATGAAAAAACTGACAGTTCATTGCATCAGCACAAATGATATGTGATGTTGGGATCTTCCCTGCTGTACTATTGCATTCTGAAAGGGGGGATCCCTTCTGCCAGAATACACAGATGAGTGCTTGCAGCCATTGGCACTGATTGATTGCTGGTTTTCCAACATGACCGCTAGACATGCTTCTGTTGAACAGAAAGCAGTGCACATGGACTGCTGAACTGGCCAATTTTCAGTCAGTATATACCCTGCTTTAGATTGGCCTATTGCAAGATTTCCATGCAGTATGTGTCCACCATTTTGTGGGCATTATAGAGCACTTGGTTAGTGGAGCAAAGAACAGTCTAGTAGTTGCAGACTTGGATTACAGCTATTGTGTTTTCCTTTGCTATATATGATGGGACAGCAGTAGTTTTGGAAAGCTGTGGCCAGGGAGGCTCCAGCCCAGGGGTTGGGTACCACTGCCCTATATTTTGCATTATGACTATCCATTAGGCTCCATGCACACTAGCTTTTTTTTAAGCTCCTAGCGGCTACTTATGAACGTTTTTTTTCTGCCCCTAGAGAAAAATAACGTTATCCTCCATCCATGGTTTCCATGTACACTATTATAGGCTAGAAGCATTTTTTAAGCTTCAGCATCTAGAAGCAGAAAAAAACAAGGTTTTGGGAGGGATTTGCCAGCTGAAAAAAATGCCAAATGCTCTCCAATGCCAGTTCCAGTGTTTTTTTTTTTATGGGACTAGCTGGTCGTCAAGGAGCTGGCCAGTGCAAGCAGGCTTCTGTGTCCTTAACAACGGATGACTCATTAGCTGTCAGTGATAAATGGGTGGATTTTGAGGGAATCCCCATGCCAAAATTAAAAAAAATGCCATGGGGTCCCCCTCTAAAATCCATACCGGACACTTATCCGAGCATGCAGCCTGGCAGGCCAGGAAAGGGGGCCCCCTCCCTCTTGAACCATACTAGGCCACATGCCCTCAACATTGGGGGTGCTGTGGGGTAGAGGGGCTTCCCCTCTCAAAGCACCTTGTCACCATCTGCTTACCCAAGATGGATGCTGGGGTCACCTGGATGCAGTATAGCTAACCAGAATGCTGCCTCCAGGGGCCAGGACACCATAAACAAACCATAAAGAAACCAAGCGTCTCCTTCCTTTCTCTCCAGTTGCAGCATCACTTTGGCTGAGTGCCACCTGCAGTGGAGAAAGCAGATTGCACCTGCCTACAAATTTCCAGAGAAATTGAAACCCTTCACCATTAAAAATCTCTCACACACACTGTCCAGATGTCAGTCAACCACAAACCTAAAGAGCCCTTTCATTTAGCTTAACCTGCTAATTTTTAAATGACTTTTAAGGAAAATAATAATTCCATGAATGGCTAGGCTGTGGATATCCACTTAAAACCATTATTACATCAACTCTGTGTTTTTCCTGCAGTTCCCAGATATTCATTAGCATAATGGCCTCTTCTATGGAGGAGTTACAAGAGATCTAACTAGCCCCTCGATTGCTATTACAAGCAACAGGAGGGGATGTCTACCCCCTCCCACCACCTTCAGCGGCCTTAACAGGATCTCCCATCCCACATGGAATCCCGATCGACCAAACCGGATCGACTTTGTTCAGCTGCATTAAATAGTAAACCGGACGTGATGACCTGACATCACCTCCAGCTTACTCGGAAATACACGGCACCATTTTTCCTTTAAAGTCAAGCATTCAATCGCCCCATTCGTGGAGTTATTGAATGCTTTTAACGGCAGAGGAGGGATTTGTGGTCTTTTTGACCCCACTCCCCACTCCATAAAGAGTACCTGTCACAGGCCCATTGCTGTCACAAGGGATGTTTACATTCTTTGTGACAGCAATAAAAGTGCTAAAAAAAACCTTTTTAAATTGACAGTGTTTAAAAAAAAAAACAACCTGTGTGCTGCCTTGTATTACACAAGGCATTCTTTAGCATTCAGCAGTGTCTGTCCCTTTAAGGCTAGGGACGTCTTGTCTGCTAACTTGGGAGGAAGTGACCTCATCTCTTCAGACTGAAGAAATTCTACAATGCAATTACATGTGGGATGCTGTTCCCTCTTCATATATGGGCTTGATTAGACCCCCAAAGTCTGTAAGTACCCCTCCTATATACTGAGGAATGTTATGTATATAGCTAGGTAGTTAGATATGTACTCATGTTTGTTTATTCTGTTTGTATTTCAGTTTTACCATTTATTCTTGCGCATTCTCATTATGTCACATGTTATCAGTAAAAGATCATCGGTTATCAATCATCGACTCTTTACTGTGTGGACATCAAAGGTTATACTGCCTGTTACCCTCTGTAACCCTTTCATAACTGCAGAGAAGGCAAGACAGTAAAAAGACTTACACGGTTACTTCAGAGCACATTGTGTGAAAACGCTACAGCAGCACACAGACACAGAGAAAGATATGAAAGATATCACTAAATTAACCCTTCCTAAAATCTTGTGCAAACAGGAAGAAAATATGCACAGTACGCTGGAAACTAGGTCACAATGCAGCACGCCAAGAACTTATAACAAATCGGATCTGTCGTCATCCAAAGCAGAAACCGCCAGATCTAAGCGTTCAAGTTCCAGGCATTCAAACGTCACAGACCTATCGTCAGTCAGTGCTGGGGCAGCCAGGAGTAAGCATACAAGTTCCAGACATTCTAGCGTCACAAACTTGTCTTCAGTCAGCGCTATCGCCGCCAGGGCACAAGCCAAGGCCGAGGCCGCATGCGCCATGGCCTCCTATGCCATACAGGAAGCAGAGCTTATGAAAGAGCAAGGCTACCTAGATGAAGAGCAGCAGAAGAGTAAAGCAGAAACGCTTAGGAGAAAGGCAGAAGTACAAGCCTCTTTACACATACTTCAGCAACAGAAAATAGCTGCAGCAGCCATAGCTGAAGCCGAAGTTCTCATGAGAGCTGCAGATATTCAGTTTGTAGAGAGCGATGTACTGGAAACCCCGATAACACCTTTCAGTACATTCCAACGCACCCGTGAGTACGTGCAATCACAAGCAACCCTGTACCCTGATAAACAGCCTAGTGATGCACCGAAACCATCAAGGACCCAGTTGGGAGCAGACAGCTTTGATGTTACGCATCACTACAAGACTGAACCTGAACCGCCACGTGATAAGTCAACCAATCACGGGCTCAGATACCAAACCGCCAACACGCTAAGAAACCAAGTAGATGGCGATATAACCTCTCCTCGTGCAAAACCAGATCTAGACTACAATAAAGGAGAGCAACCATCTGACCAAAATAGACTTAGTCAAATACCTCAACGAACCCATCAGTCACTATCAGCCAGTAGTCCCGCGTTTGTACCCAGAACAAACGCACCTGACACAGCAAGGGTTACAGACGTGTCGAAATACCTGATGCGCCGTGAGATGGTGAGCACTGGTCTCTTGAAGTTCGACGATCGTCCTGAAAACTACTGGGCCTGGAGGTCATCCTTCCTAAGCAGCACCCAAAACTTAGAGCTGACAGACAGAGAGAAGCTCGACCTACTCGCCAAATACCTAGGACCAGAGTCCTCAGAGCAGGCCAAAAGAATCAGGTCAGTGCATGTCCATGATGCAACAGCAGGACTTGCGATGGTCTGGCAGAGAATGGAAGACTGCTATGGGTCACCTGAAGTAATAGAAGAAGCACTTTTAAAGAAAATTGAAACTTGCCCAAAAATGACAAACAAAGACAATCAGAAGCTGAGAGAGCTTGGAGACCTACTCCTAGAGATAGAAGCATCAAAGACTAGTGGAACTCTGCCAGGTCTCTTATACTTAGACACAACACGTGGAGTAGAGCCCATAATCGAGAAGCTCCCTTTCAACCTGCAAGAAAGGTGGGTCTCTCAAGCATCCAGATACAAGAAAGACTATCGAGTTGCATTTCCACCGTTTGTCTTCCTTGCTGAATTCGTTGTAGACCAAGCTTAGACACGCAATGACCCAAGCTTCGTCTTCCTGAACAAGAGAGTTGCAAGTGCCCCAAGGACAGAGAAGCAGCTGCCAGTACACTACAAAGAACACAGAGCAACAGTGTCTGTGCGGAAGACAGAAGTCCCGCCTGAGGCTGCAGCCAATCAGGAAGACAACACAAGCAAGGAAGTTGAGGATCCAGACAAACAGTGCCCAATACACAACAAGCCTCATCCACTAAGAAAATGTCGCAGTTTCAGAAGTAAGACATTAGAGGAGCGCAAGGCTTACCTTAAAGACAATCACATTTGTTTCAGATGCTGCGCCTCAATGCAACATCTTGCAAAAGACTGTAAGAGAGAAATACGGTGCACAGAATGCAACAATGACCGACATCTGTCAGCACTGCACCCAGGACCACCACCATGGAGATCAGAAGTTCCAGCAACTCAAGAAGATCATGGTGGGGAGCAAAAAGAAAGTGCAACACCAGCGATAACTTCAAAGTGCACTGAGATCTGTACAGAACCAGGACTCTCTAGATCATGCTCCAAGATATGCTTAGTCAAAGTGTATCCCACGGTCTCAGAGAAAAGGCAGTGAAGATGTATACAGTCCTAGACGAACAAAGCAACAGGTCTCTAGCAAAGACAGAGTTCTTCGACCTCTTCGGTGACAAAGGAAGTTCAACTCCATACACCTTGAAGACATGTTCTGGAGTTATAGAGACATCAGGGAGAAGAGCAAACAACTACACCATCGAGTCATTAGATGGAAAGACGCAGCTGACTCTTCCTACCCTCATAGAATGTGACATGATACCAGATGACAGGTCAGAGATACCCACACCTGAAGTGGCACGTCACTACCCTCATCTCATGCGAATAGCAGTCAAGATCCCAACACTCAACCCAGATGCTGCAATCGTCCTTCTACTAGGAAGAGACATACTGAGAGTGCACAAGGTCAGAGAACAATACAATGGGTCGCACAATGCACCATTTGCTCAACGTCTTGATCTTGGATGGGTTATCGTTGGAAATGTATGTCTGGACGGACTTCACAAACCCGCAAAGGTGAATGTCTACAGAACAAATCTGCTGCAGAACGGTCGCACGTCATGCCTTTGCCCATGTAACAACAGCATGCAGATTAAAGAGAAACTATTTAATCCAACACATCCCCAGAACATCCAGAGGTTCCTGGAAGATACAGCCTCAGCTGAAGATTCAGATCAGCTAGGCCACAAAGTGTTTGAGAGAACTCAAGATGATGACAAACTAGCACCATCTGTTGAAGATAACCTCTTCCTTGAGATCATGGACAGAGCAGTCTTCAAAGACAAAGCAGGCAGTTGGGTAGCCCCACTACCATTCCGTACACCACGGCATCGTCTTCCCAACAGAGTGCAAGCAGAGAAACGCCTTGCGCTATTGCAGCGCACTCTTGAAAGAAAGCCAGACATGAAAGAACATTTCCAAGAATTCATGCGGAAGATCTTTGACAATGATCAAGCTGAAAAAGCACCAGCACTGCATGAAAAACAAGAACGCTAGTACTTGCCAATATTCGGAGTGTACCATCCTCAAAAACCAGGTCAGATACGTGTAGTATTTGATTCCAGTGCAAAGCATGAAGGTATTTCCCTTAATGATGTACTTCTCAGCGGACCAGACCTGAACAACACACTTCTTGGAGTCCTTATCAGATTCCGAAGAGAACTTGTTGCAGTAACAGCAGATGTACAGCAGATGTTCTACTGTTTCCTTGTCCGTGAAGACCACAGAGACTCCCTGAGGTTCCTATGGTATGAAGACAACGACCTCAACAAAGGTATCATAGAGTATAGGATGAAAGTACATGTGTTTGGGAACAGTCCCTCACCAGCTGTCGCTATCTACAACTTGAGACGAGCAGCGCAGCAAGGTGACAGACACAACCCTGAAGCCAAACAATTTGTTATGAAAAACTTTTATGTAGACGATGGACTTGCTTCCTTCTCCAGTAGTGGAGAAGCCATTAACATTTTAAAAAACACTAGAGACTTGCTAGCAGAATCTAACATAAGACTGCACAAAGTGGCTTCCAACAACAGCAAAGTCATGGAAGCATTCCCAGCAGAAGACCGTGCAAAAGACCTCAAAGACTTAGATCTAGGTACAGATTCACCACCCCTTCAAAGAAGCTTAGGGCTTAGTTGGGACTTGAAGACTGACAGCTTCACCTTCCGAGTATCCAGGGAAGAGAAGCCTTTCCCAAAGCGAGGTGTCTTGTCTACGGTCAACAGTCTTTACGATCCCTTGGGGTTCGTAGCACCCATCATCATGCAAGGCAAAGCTCTTTTGAGAGAGATTACAACTGAGCTAGAACAAAGTGATTGGGACACACCTCTACCTGAAAAGAAAGAAATGCAGTGGAAGTTGTGGAAAGACTCTTTGCTGGAGCTTGAGCGATTTAGCATCCAAAGACCATACGTCTCTGTTTCTTTGTCTGTTACAAAACGAAGAGAGATACATGTGTTTTCAGATGCATCCACCGTGGCTATAGCAGCTGTAGCCTACCTTAGAGTCATAGACACTCAGGGACAAAGCCATGCAGGATTCATCCTGGGAAAGTCCAAACTGGCTCCAAGACCTGCTCACACGGTCCCACGCTTAGAACTTTGTGCTGCTGTCCTAGCTGTGGAGATAGCAGACTTACTCATTGCGGAACTGGACATCGAGATCCATGCAGTGAACTTCTACACAGACAGCAAGATTGTTTTAGGTTATATCCACAACGCTTCAAGAAGATTCTACACATACGTGTCAAACAGAGTAACACGTATCAGAAAGTGTACAAGTCCAGAACAGTGGCATCACATCAGTACAGACAAGAACCCTGCTGACCATGGGACTAGACTGGTACCAGCTGCTGTCCTCAAACAGACTAACTGGTTCACAGGTCCATCCTTCTTGACTGGACCAGAAACTGAAGAGACTGATCAGAAAGGAACTTTTCAGCTTGTAGAACCAGACCAAGACAAAGAGGTAAGACCTCTAGTTGCAGTTTACAAGACTCTAACCAACAGAGAAGGTCTTGGCTCATGTAGGTTCGAAAGGTTTTCCAGCTGGAAGTCACTCATCCGTGCCATAGGGAAACTCATCTGCTTGGCCAGATCCTTCAGCAAAACAGCCAGTGTTGACCAGGGTAACAATGACTATCTTGAGCGAGCCAATGTCACCATTATCAGATGTGTTCAGCAGGAAGCCTTCAAGGAAGAAATTCAATGTCTTCTCAAGAAAGAAGACCTTTCTAAACACAGCCCGCTCAGAAAGTTGAACCCTGTCCTTGATGAAGATGGAGTGATGAGACTTGGAGGTCGTCTACCCGCAGCTGATATGACTATTCTAGAAAAACATCCCTTTGTCATACCCAAGAATCATCACGTTGCCGTTCTTCTGACAAGACATCACCACGAGCAAGTTGCACATCAAGGTCTCCACCTCACTGAAGGAGCAGTCCGCTCAGCTGGATTGTGGATCCTAGGAGGTAAAAGACTAGTCTCCAGTGTGATTAACAAATGTGTAACTTGCAAGAAAATCAGAGGAAAACTTGAAGTCCAGAAGATGTCAGACTTACCTCCAGACAGGCTGGCTTCAGATCCTTCATTCACAAATGTAGGCCTAGACGTTTTTGGTCCTTGGAACATTTCTTCTCGCAAGACCAGAGGAGGCAGTATAGAGAGCAAACGCTGGGCTGTTCTTTTCTCGTGTATGAGTACCAGAGCAGTTCACATTGAGGTAATTGAGTCTCTATCTACCTCAAGCTTCATAAATGCCTTGAGAAGATTTTTCTCCATTCGAGGACCAGCAAAACAGATTCGTTCTGACTGTGGCACAAACTTTATTGGAGCCTGCAAGGAATTGAAGATCATTGCAACAGACTCAGAGACAAGTAACTATCTTCAAAACCAAAGATGCACTTGGATCTTCAATCCTCCTCATGCCTCACATATGGGAGGAGCTTGGGAGAGGATGATTGGAGTAGCTCGCCGCATTCTAGATGCAATGCTTCTAAAGATTGGATCTACTCGTTTCACACATGAAGTCCTAACCACGCTGATGGCTGAAGTCATGGCTATCATGAACGCCGGACCTTTGGTCCCAGTGTCTACTGACCCAGAGATGCCAACCGTCTTGACACCGGCAACGTTGCTGACCCAGAAGATGGAGATGGTGACAGCTCCCAACGGGGACTTTGATCTTAAAGACTTGTACACCAAGCAATGGAAACAAGTTCAAAGCCTTGCCGATATCTTCTGGAAGAGATGGAGGCAGGAGTACCTGACGACCCTCCAACCACGCAACAAATGGCAAGCCGACAAGCCCAACTTACAAGTTGGAGATGTTGTTCTATTAAAAGACTCTCAGGCCCACAGGAACGAGTGGCCTATTGGACTCATTGTGGGGACTGATGCTAGTAGTGATAGCAGAGTCAGGAAAGTAGAGGTCAGAGTAGTAAAACAGGGCACCCCTAAGGTGTACCTTAGGCCCATCACGGAAGTCGTTTTGCTCCTTCCAAGAGTTTAATAGTGGCATATCATTATTATGCCAGGTGGGGAGTGTGCTGCCTTGTATTACACAAGGCATTCTTTAGCATTCAGCAGTGTCTGTCCCTTTAAGGCTAGGGACGTCCTGTCTGCTAACTTGGGAGGAAGTGACCTCATCTCTTCAGACTGAAGAAATTCTACAATGCAAGTACATGTGGGATGCTGTTCCCTCTTCATATATGGGCTTGATTAGACCCCCAAAGTCTGTAAGTACCCCTGCTATATACTGAGGAATGTTATGTATATAGCTAGGTAGTTAGATATGTACTCATGTTTGTTTATTCTGTTTGTGTTTCAGTTTTACCATTTATTCACGCGCATTCTCATTATGTCACATGTTATCAGTAAAAGATCATCGGTTATCAATCATCGACTCTTTACTGTGTGGACATCAAAGGTTATACTGCCTGTTACCCTCTGTAACCCTTTCATAACTGCAGAGAAGGCAGGACAACCTGTGACATGGTAACCTGTAAAGGCTTTTAAAGCGTTGCCTATGGATAGTAAAATTTACATTGTTTGTCGCTGTTGCATGCGTGCACACAATTTTGAAGCATCATATGTTTGGTATCTACTTACTCAGCGTAACTTCATCTTTTACATTTTACAAAAAATATGTATGTATTGTGTTTTTTGCATTAAAATTTAAAAATGTGTGTTTTTTCCCCAAAAAATTGGGTTTGAAACACCACTGCACAAATACTGCGTGACATAAAAAATTGCAAAACCCACTGATTTATTCTCTAGGGCTTCTGCTTTAAAATATATATAATGTTTGGGGGTTCCAAGAAATTTTCTGGCAAAAAAAAACCCTGATTGTTACATGTAAACAAAAAGTGGCAGAAAAGGCCTGGTACTTAAGTGGATATAAACAAAGCCTATTGTCAGGTCTCACACTTGCAGCTGAGGAATTGGGCTGAGCCATATTTTTACTGCCCCCCAACCCCTCCCATTAAGCTTCAAAGGCAGCGGAGGGGGTTTACATATGCCCTGACAAAACAAACAACCAGAAACGGAGAGGCGATACTATGCACCACATCCCCAACAAAAGTGGAAAAAAGAAACACAGAAAGAAGATGTGATTTTCGAGGTGCAAAGAAAGGGCTTCAGAAATGGATAACAATATTGTTAAAATATAGCCATTTTTATTGAGTACATGATTAAAATTTTTGTATCCTGTCAGTCATATATATAAAGCACCAGCAATCAACATATTAGCATACAGGTTTGACGCAGATCATACATAGGAACAATAAAAAATTCCTTTAAACATTGTGAACTTCAGGGAGGAGGTCAGCTCTCAACACATTTCGTGGATCATGCTTCATCAGGGAAGACTTTACCAGTGGTGATGTAAGAGGTACATAATAATTATCCAATCAAAAATCAATACATCAATTTGCATTTATGTATATCACACATTTTTGCTACTCGTGTCTGGTACAAATGAAAGAGAAATGGCCCAACCACAGCAGAAATACAGAGGCGCAAGAAAACCATTAGTAAGATCTCATCTGGAATATGCAGTTCAGTTTTGGGCACCAGTTCACAAAAAGAATATTGGAGAATATTGGGTCCCAGAAGAAGTCACGAGGTACGTGACGTAACGCGTAGGCAAAACGTAGACGCTACTTCCGGTATCCGGAGTGTCGCACTTCCGGTGTGGGACGCCATTTTCCTGGTTATCAGGAAGTCACTATTAAGAGGTTGCAGTTTACCCTGAGAGGAACACACTGAGACTGTACAACCGAATGTAAGTCACCTGTTATTACTATCTATGAATAAACCCTACTGATTGGAAATACTACACAATGGAGGATCTGTTTTTCCACTCACTGTCTTTGTGAGAGAGAGCTTGCAGACAACCGGTGGTGAGGAACCTGGGAGGCATAGCAGTGAAGGAGTGGAGGAGACCTGATAGGAGGAATATCAGGAAGGTGCCAATACCAGGAATCTTGAGGATCCAGGGTGATCCTAAAGGCTTGTGGGCCCCTTGGGGTCGCAGGAAGGAGGTGAGCAGGCATTTCAGCCAAAGTGGATAAGAAGTGTGTTGGTTCACGTGTGGCACTATCTATACACACTATGCATGGTTATCAAGAACACTTCGAATAGATGAATGTCAATGAAAAAATTGGACATTGAATGAAGTTGAAGTGGCACCGTCACTTGCTATTTATTGATCTACTTATTGTTTGGAGTGACACTATCACTTTTATTTTTTTGATTGAAGGTCTCATTTCTCACCCAGTGGTATTAGAGCACTGAGAAGACCACAGCACTTGTCACATTCATTTTATATTTTATACTTTATATTCCGATATTGTTGGTTTTGTTTATGTTTTAGTGCTATTAGTGGCATAAGAGCACTGTGAAGGTTACAGCACTGGTCACATTCACATTTTCATTTTATATTTTTATAGTTTATTTATGGCATTTATGGCATTTTTTAAAAAGCGCTACACTAATTTATACAGATTTTTACACTGATTAGGGTATTGGTTGGAGTGTCAGCAGCTTACTTACTAGGAGGGGGAACTGTCCATAGAAGCGCAGGAGGATCCATTATCATGTCAAATGGACTGTAGTGCATTTTTGCAAAATGCAAAACACTGCGGAAAACACTTAGGTGTGAAACTAGGGTAAGAACTGTGAAAATGTGGAATAGACTCCATCAAGAGTTGGTTCTGGCCAGCTTAGTAGATTTCTTTAAAAAAGGCCTGGATTCTTTCCCAGATACACAGAATATAACTGAATACTAACATTTATAGGTAAAGTTGATCCAGGGAATATCCAATTGCCTCTCAAATTGGATCATGGAGCAAATTGGATCATGCTTTGCTGGGGTTTTTTGCCTTCCTCTGGATCAACTATATAGGTATAGGATTATAAAATGTATTTATTTGTTTTTTTGTTTTTTTTTATGTTGAATTAGGAGAACTGTTTTTTTTCAGCCAAACTATGTAACTATGTTACTCGAACACCAATGCCCAAACAACTGCAGATAAGTAAGTGGGAGAAAGAAAATCCAAACCTATGGATGCACAATAGCAATAGATAAATAAAATAGCATTCCAATAAAACATAACCCAAAAGATAAATATTTTAGCCTCTAGGATTGCCTTTACAAGAAATCACACCACTGGCTGAAAAAAACAATACTGAGAGGATGCCTGCAGGTGCAGGTATCCTCCCCGTAGAACCACTCAAAGCTGGGCGACATACCCATACACCACTTAGTGTTAAGTTGCTGAAATAAAACGTATATATCAATTCCAGAGTCAAATATGCATTGATAAAATATGTTGTTGCTGAGGTTGTCCCTGAAAGTCGAAACATTCCTTTATACCACATACAGCTTTAAGATACCCCCAAACCTGTAATTTAAAAGATTTGTATATTGTTTGAAGCCTCATAAAAAATATCCTCTTCATGCTAGAGCATTTAGAAAAAAAAAAGTTTGGCATAGGCAACCATGGTAGCGCCTGGCTTTCCACATCTTTTTTTTTAAGATACCTTATCTATTAACCCTACAAATTGAACAGAATTGCTACCCAACACCCCTCTCCTCCCCTCCCCTCCCTTCCCGTTCTTCCTAGACTTCAAAGCAGTTTCTGCAAATTCAGCAGCAATTTTGATGGAGTCACATGTTATTAATCCTATGACACTACCTTATTTTTTAGTTCTTGATTCAGACATGGAAAGAATGGTTATCCAAGACGATGAGTATCTCAGTAGCCCAGTACAAAACAAGAAACCGCGGATCTACTTTCCAGAGACATGGATATGGCAGCTGGTAGCTGCTGGGTGAGTGAGCCTCTGCAAATATTACATTATAATATAGAGTATTAACTGAAATATTATTAATATTTATATTCTGAATTAAGTAATTTGGTTACAGGCAAGACTTGGCCGATGACTCCAGAGGTAGGACTTCTCTCAATGATTCCAAGGTCAATCAAATCTGTTAAAAAGGCAGTATTTAGATTTTTGTTTATGGTTGTAAGAGCCCTGATGCCCCGGCATTGTAGATCTTCAACAATATCTTCATTACGGGAATGGGTGGCGGAAATGAACTATATCAGGCACTTGGAGGAGTTACTAGCTATTGCTAATGACAACTATGCCAAGTTTAGGGAAATATGGTCCCCATGGGTTGAGTTTTCTGTTTCTCCACAACTACTGCCTTTTATGTGATAAGCGTTGGTATTTTCTTATTGGTAGTCATTAGAGATGAGCGAATCGAACCAGGCGAAGTGGAATTCGATACGAATTTCAGGAAAAATTTGATTCGCGTCGAATCCGAATATTAGCCTACTTCGGTTGCGCGAATCGGATTTTTCCCGATCAGCCGGCAAAAGTGTCCCTGCAGAGAGCTCCGCTATTTCTGACAGTTCTCTGACAGTTCCTTCACATGTACAGCGGTTGAAACATTGTATCTATTTGTTTCCATTTAGGATACAGATGTTTTTATTTGGAAACAGATACAATGTTTCAACCGCTGTAAATGTGAAAGTCAGAGAACTGTCAGAAATAGAGGAGCTCTGCAGATACACTTAGCGGAGCTCTGCAGATACACTTTTTGCCGGTTTGGAATTCTTCTTATTTTCATCCTACTTCTTCTTCTTCATCCTCATCCTCAGAAGAAGAAGAAGAGGACGAGGATGAAGAAGAAGAAGAAGAAAAAGAAGTAGGATGAAAATAAGAAGAATTCCAAGCCGGCAAAAAGTGTATCTGCAGAGCTCCTCTAAGTGTATCTGCAGAATAGAGGAGCTCTGCAGATACACTTTTTGCCGGCTTGGAATTCTTCTTATTTTCATCCTACTTCTTCTTCTTCTTCCTCTTCATCCTCATCCTCACCCTCTTCTTCTGAGGATGAGGATGAAGAAGAAGAAGAAGAAGTAGGATGAAAATAAGAAGAATTCCAAGCCGGCAAAAAGTGTATCTGCAGAGCTCCTCTATTCTGCAGATACACTTAGAGGAGCTCTGCAGATACACTTTTTGCCGGCTTGGAATTCTTCTTATTTTCATCCTACTTCTTCTTCTTCTTCATCCTCATCCTCAGAAGAAGAGGATGAGGATGAGGATGAAGAAGAAGAAGAAGTAGGATGAAAATAAGAAGAATTCCAAGCCGGCAAAAAGTGTATCTGCAGAGCTCCGCTAAGTGTATCTGCAGAGCTCCGCTATTTCTGACACTTCTCTGACATTCCCTCCATACAGCGGTTGAAACATTGTATCTATTTGTTTCCATTTATGGAAACAAATAGATACAATGTTTCAACCGCTGTATGGAGTGAATGTCACAGAACTGTCAGAAATAGGCTATTTCTGACAGTTCTGTGACATTCCCTCCATACAGCGGTTGAAACATTGTATCTATTTGTTTCCATAAATGGAAACAAATAGATACAAGGTTTCAACCGCTGTATGGAGGGAATGTCACAGAACTGTCAGAAATAGCCTATTTCTGACAGTTCTGTGACATTCACTCCATACAGCGGTTTCAACCTTGTATCTATTTGTTTGCATTTATGGAAACAAATAGATACAATGTTTCAACCGCTGTATGGAGTGAATGTCACAGAACTGTCAGAAATAGCCTATTTCTGACAGTTCTGTGACATTCACTCCATACAGCGGTTTCAACCGCTGTATGGAGGGAATGTCACAGAACTGTCAGAAATAGCCTATTTCTGACAGTTCTGTGACATTCACTCCATACAGCGGTTGAAACATTGTATCTATTTGTTTCCATTTATGGAAACAAATAGATACAATGTTTCAACCGCTGTATGGAAGGAATGTCACAGAACTGTCAGAAATAGCGGAGCTCTGCAGATACAC
This sequence comes from Staurois parvus, assembly GCF_062004578.1. Taxonomy (NCBI): domain Eukaryota; kingdom Metazoa; phylum Chordata; class Amphibia; order Anura; family Ranidae; genus Staurois; species Staurois parvus. The sequence goes on from NW_028318321.1 coordinate 10,922,580, forward strand.
TTAGCGGAGCTCTGCAGATAGATACAGCGGTTGAAACATAGGCTATGTTTCAACCGCTGTATGGAGTGAATGTCACAGAACTGTCAGAAATAGCCTATTTCTGACAGTTCTCTGACATTCACTTTATACAGCGGTTGAAACATTGTATCTATTTGTTTCCATTTATGGAAACAAATAGATACAATGTTTCAACCGCTGTATGGAGGGAATGTCACAGAACTGTCAGAAATAGCGGAGCTCTGCAGATACACTTAGCGGAGCTCTGCAGATAGATACAGCGGTTGAAACATAGGCTATGTTTCAACCGCTGTATGGAGTGAATGTCAGAGAACTGTCAGAAATAGCCTATTTCTGACAGTTCTCTGACATTCACTCCATACAGCGGTTGAAACATAGCCTATGTTTCAACCGCTGTATCTATCTGCAGAGCTCCGCTAAGTGTATCTGCAGAGCTCCGCTATTTCTGACAGTTCTGTGACATTCCCTCCATACAGCGGTTGAAACATTGTATCTATTTGTTTCCATTTATGGAAACAAATAGATACAATGTTTCAACCGCTGTATGGAGTGAATGTCACAGAACTGTCAGAAATAGGCTATTTCTGACAGTTCTGTGACATTCACTCCATACAGCGGTTGAAACATTGTATCTATTTGTTTCCATTTATGGAAACAAATAGATACAATGTTTCAACCGCTGTATGGAGGGAATGTCACAGAACTGTCAGGAATAGCGGAGCTCTGCAGATACACTTAGCGGAGCTCTGCAGATACACTTTTTGCCAGCTTGGAATTCTTCTTATTTTCATCCTACTTCTTCTTCTTCTTCTTCATCCTCATCCTCATCCTCAGAAGAAGAAGAGGATGAAGAAGAAGAAGAAGAAGAAGAAGTAGGATGAAAATAAGAAGAATTCCAAGCCGGCAAAAAGTGTATCTGCAGAGCTCCGCTAAGTGTATCTGCAGAGCTCCGCTAAGAAATAGCGGAGCTCTGCAGATACACTTTTTGCCGGCTTGGAATTCTCCTTCTTCTCATCCTTCTTCTTCTTCTCATCCTTCTCCTTCTTCTCATCCTTCTCCTTCTTCTCATCCTTCTTCTTCTCATCCTTCTCCTTCTTCTCATCCTTCTTCTCATCCTTCTCCTTCTTCTCATCCTTCTTCTCATCCTTCTCCTTCTTCTCATCCTTCTCCTTCTTCTCATCCTTCTCCTTCTCCTTCTTCTCATCCTTCTCCTTCTTCTCATCCTTCTCCTTCTTCTCATCCTTCTCCTTCTCCTTCTTCTCATCCTTCTCCTTCTTCTCATCCTTCTCCTTCTCCATCTTCTCATCCTTCTCCTTCTCCTTCTTCTCATCCTTCTCCTTCTTCTCATCCTTCTCCTTCTTCTCATCCTTCTTCTTCTCATCCTTCTTCTCATCCTTCTCCTTGTTCTCATCCTTCTCCTTCTTCTCATCCTTCTTCTTCTTCTCATCCTTCTTCTTCTTCTCATCCTTCTTCTTCTCATCCTTCTCCTTCTTCTCATCCTTCTTCTCATCCTTCTCCTTCTTCTCATCCTTCTCCTTCTTCTCATCCTTCTCCTTCTTCTCATCCTTCTCCTTCTTCTCATCCTTCTCCTTCTTCTCATCCTTCTCCTTCTCCTTCTTCTCATCCTTCTCCTTCTTCTCATCCTTCTCCTTCTTCTCATCCTTCTCCTTCTCCTTCTGCTCATCCTTCTCCTTCTGCTCATCCTTCTCCTTCTCCTTCTTCTCATCCTTCTCCTTCTTCTCATCCTTCTCCTTCTTCTCATCCTTCTCCTTCTTCTCATCCTTCTCCTTCTTCTCATCCTTCTCCTTCTCCTTCTTCTCATCCTTCTCCTTCTCCATCTTCTCATCCTTCTCCTTCTCCTTCTTCTCATCCTTCTCCTTCTCCTTCTTCTCATCCTTCTCCTTCTCCTTCTTCTCATCCTTCTCCTTCTCCTTCTTCTCATCCTTCTCCTTCTCCTTCTTCTCATCCTTCTCCTTCTCCTTCTTCTCATCCTTCTCCTTCTTCTTCTCATCCTTCTCCTTCTCCTTCTCCTTCTTCTCATCCTTCTCCTTCTCCTTCTTCTCATCCTTCTCCTTCTCCTTCTTCTCATCCTTCTCCTTCTTCTCATCCTTCTCCTTCTTCTCATCCTTCTCTTTCTCCTTCTTCTCATCCTTCTCCTTCTTCTCATCCTTCTCCTTCTTCTCATCCTTCTCCTTCTCCTTCTTCTCATCCTTCTCCTTCTCCTTCTTCTCATCCTTCTCCTTCTCCTTCTTCTCATCCTTCTCCATCTTCTTATCCTTCTCCTCATCCTTCTCCTTCTCCTTCTTCTCCATCTTCTCCTTCTTCTCATCCTTCTCCTTCTTCTCATCCTTCTCCTTCTCCTTCTCCTTCTTCTCATCCTTCTCCTTCTCCTTCTTCTCATCCTTCTCCTTCTCCTTCTTCTCATCCTTCTCCTTCTTCTCATCCTTCTCCTTCTCCTTCTTCTCATCCTTCTCCTTCTCCATCTTCTCATCCTTCTCCTTCTCCATCTTCTCATCCTTCTCCTTCTCCATCTTCTCATCCTTCTCCTTCTCCATCTTCTCATCCTTCTCCTTCTCCATCTTCTCATCCTTCTCCATCTTCTCATCCTTCTCCATCTTCTCATCCTTCTCCTTCTTCTCATCCTTCTCCTTCTTCTCATCCTTCTCCTTCTCCTTCTTCTCATCCTTCTCCTTCTCCTTCTTCTCATCCTTCTCCTTCTCCTTCTTCTCATCCTTCTCCTTCTCCTTCTTCTCATCCTTCTCCTTCTCCTTCTTCTCATCCTTCTCCTTCTCCTTCTTCTCATCCTTCTCCTTCTCCTTCTTCTCATCCTTCTCCTTCTCCTTCTTCTCATCCTTCTCCTTCTCCTTCTTCTCATCCTTCTCCTTCTCCATCTTCTCATCCTTCTCCTTCTTCTCATCCTTCTCCTTCTCCTTCTTCTCATCCTTCTCCTTCTCCTTCCTCATCTCCAAGGGCATTTAAATTAAAGGTACAGTGTTCTGCACTAATTTAAAGGCTCTCTGAAGCCTAGAAACCCTTTTTATAAGTTAACTTCGTAGTGAATAAATTCGCATTGAATCGAATTTCTTCCTGAAATTCGGCGAATCAGCCGAATCGAATTTTTGAATAATTCGCTCATCTCTAGTAGTCATGTATGGTCAACTTAGCTTGTCGGACTTTAAGATACAGTAGTTAATATCCTTGTCCCCCGCAGAAGCAATGGTGGGTTGACACCACTTTTGGACACTTTTTTTTTCTGTGTGTGTGTTTGATTTTTCTTATTGCTGGAAATAATGGCCTTGAAAGAAAATACTTTTCAATTGCATAACTGTACAATAATGTGCTTAGGTGTTGAAGGACAGGAATACATGTTGTTACTACTAATGCCTGGTGGTTATAAAGCAATTTTTCAACAGTTTTTAAATGATTTTATTGCTCTCATAGTGACATACCTCTCAATAAAATGTGTTAAAGGAAATAAATGTCAGATATAAATAAGTTGCTGAATCTATTAAGTATTTAAGGGATTATTCCACCCAAACAGACTTTGACTGGACTGGTGGATAGTTAAGGCCCTATTCACTTCCTATTTAATTTGCTAATGATGTTGCTGACTATGTCCAGTTTACTGTAAGAAAAGTTACTATTGTACCTGGACCATTTACATATGTATTGGAGGTGGTGTACTCAAAATTAGAGTTTCTATTGGTATTGTGAAGCCTCTTTCTCCCAATCAGACATAATTATACTTAAAGCGGAACATCTCTCAATCACCATTGATCATTTTAAATCCTTATGCTACTAGCATTACTAAATAGATAGGAAGGTATATTATATTTACTTGTTTTTACATTTCTTCAGTTCCTAATTTAATTGCCTAGGCAAATGATGTCATACATCCCAGGAGTTTTCAGGAAAGGGAGGATGCATTTTCTCAGCTAAGCACACCCTCCTTCCTGCAGGCCTGAGCTAAAGGCAGATGGATTCCATGAAGTAAATGCTACATAAATCATCTGCCCTTACTCAAGATGGCCATGACCAGAAATACTAGGGGGTGTTTTTCAAACTGATTTCTCGACAAAATAAAGCATGGAAACATGGATGGTGGGTGGGTTTGCTTTGAATATTAAAATAGAATTAAATACAGTACTTTATTTTGTTTGTGGTGCTCAGATGCAGTGTACCGGTAATTCCACTTTAATATTACATAAAGTGCTTCAGGGATTGCATTTCAGTAGGATGTTCTGTAGAATAGGAAGATAAGTTAACACTGAATTCTGCAATGATAAAAGACACGGGAGGATGCCCACCAGCATTTAAAGGTAGATATTTAGCAGTGATGACTCTTCAATTTAATCCATTTTCTTTCTTTTTTTTTTCATTTTCTGTTCAGGGATGCTGGCAGAGCTGAATTCCACCACAAAGCTCCAGATACCATCACAGATTGGAATGCTGGGGCCCTTTGTATGGGCCCCAGTGGATTTGGCTTGTCTCCTCCTACTTCCTTTCGGGTCTTCCAGCCGTTCTTTGTGGATCTCACCCTTCCATACTCTATAGTGAGAGGAGAAACTTTCACTCTCAAAGCCACTGTGTTTAACTACCTAAAGCAAAGCATAAAGGTAACAGCATTTACAACATTTTCTTCTGGACACATTGATGGTCAGTAATGTTTTTTTGTCAGAGGATGACACACGTGATAATGCGACTGCCTCTAGTTTCAGTGATCCGTTTAGGTTCTGTCAAGAGCACTTTTGGGGCTTCTAACCCTTTGTGTTGGTGTTATTCATTACGAAAAGGGGCAATACAGAAAGTGCAATACATCACTGATACCAATTTTACCAATGTACAGTTGCAAGAAAAAGTATGTGAACCCCTTGGGAATACGTGGAGTTTTGCATGAATTGGGCATAAAATGTGCTCTGAACGTCATCTAAGTCACAACAATAGAAGAACACAATAAATAATAAATAAACCAGCGCAAACATAGACCTCTACACACCATCAATAAATAAAGTGCATCATAATAAAAAAATTAATAAAATTAATAATTAATATTATTAAAAATCAATAATGAAAGTCCACAAAAAACAGAAAAAAATTTTTTTGTCTGTGAAATATACATATATATATCAAGTGAAAAAATATCAAGTGAAAAAATCAAGTGAAAAAATATATTAATCAAGTGACTTTCTTCTTTCCCAAAGACTCTTCAAATACACCAAAAGAAACTTTCACCTTCCACCCGTGAAACCAACATCAAATACACTCACCAGATTTAGGTGAATGGGACACTTTTTAGGAATTTAAGGGATCCTAATACCCTCTTTACTGTTCACTCTAGAGGGATCTTCAACGATACAAATAGGCTCCACCGTTCAACCAGGGAGAAAAAAACTTACATAGTGTAATATTGCCACTTAGAATCATTATTCAAACTAGAGACTATTACCACTCACATTTGTTTCTCTTTCAAAAAGCATGTTTATTTAAAACCAGCATCTTCCAGACCGATAATGAACACTGTTAATGCCTCCTCAGGACTCTCACATCCCAGCTCAGGATACAGCAGCAGCTATACAGACTAAGACTTTCCACAGATCCCAGAAAATGGCCGCTGGAACGCACCGCTCGGCGTGCGTTCCACTCACCGGAAGTGACGTCAGACGTACGGGGTATAGACCGGAAATGCGTCAACGCGTTTCGCCCCTCCCTCGGGGCATTTTCAAGATGTCCATCTCCTGTCTACTATCCCTTAAATACTCAAGAGGAGCCCACCCATCTCCCACCATTGGTCACAACTACCTCCCAAGAAGAAATAGATACCGCTCCTCCCCCTGTGCAACGTGAGAGTCCTTTACATTGGTAGCAATTGTTCACATACTTAAACTTAATTATTAAAAACCTCAAACAATGCCTCTACCGCAAAAATTACATATACACATATCGTTTAATGATACAAATCAAAAAATTGAAAATATAAATTTATTAATAATATTGACAAATAATGAATAAATTAAAATAAATTAAAATTGAAATTAAATAAAAATAAATTAAAAAAAATAAATAAATAAATGAAAATAAAACTAAATAAATAAAAATAATAATAATAAAATTAAAGTAAAAATAAAAATAAAAAAATAAAATTAAAATTAAAATAAAAATAAAATTAAAAAATAAAAATAAAATTTAAATAAAAATAAAAATAAAAAAAATTAAAATAAAATAAAAATAAAATTAAAATAAAAAATAAAAATAAAATAAAAAAAAAAAATTAAAAAAAAAAAGCTGATTTTTTCACTTGATATTTTTTCACTTGATATATATATGTATATTTCACGGACAAAAAAAAATTTTTCTGTTTTTTGTGGACTTTCATTATTGATTTTTAATAATATTAATTATTAATTTTATTAATTTTTTTATTATGATGCACTTTATTTATTGATGGTGTGTAGAGGTCTATGTTTGCGCTGGTTTATTTATTATTTATTGTGGTTTGTGTTTTTGCACAGTGCACAGCAGCAGTATAGTACCGGTGGGAATCTGTTGGCGCAGGAATAATAGTTCAATAGAAGAACACAGTCTGCTGAACATAATACTACACAAACATTAGATGTTGCCATGGTTTGATTGCACATAACATGTAAAGATTCACAGTGCAGGGAGGAAAAAGTATGTGAGGCCCTAGCTTAATGACTTCTCCCAGAGCTAATTGGAGCCAGGAGTGAGCCAACCTGACAGCTGTCCTGCCCTTAAAAAACACACACCTGTTTTGGGTTTACTGGTTTCAAGAAGCACTGTCTGATGTGAACTATGCCTCGCAGAAAAGAGCTCTCAGAAGACCTACAATCAAGAATTGTTGACTTGCATGAAGCTGGAAAGGGTTACAAAAGTATCTCCAAAAGCCTTGATGTTCATGTGTCCACGGTAAGACAGACTGTCTACAAATGGAGAAAGTTTAGCACTGTTGCTACTCTCCCTAGGTGTGGTCGTCCTGTAAAAATGACTGCAAGAGCACAGCGCAGAATGCTGCATGAGGTAAAGAAGAATCCCAGAGTGTCAGCTAAAGACCTACAGACATCTCTGGCACATGCTAACATTTTTGTTGACACATCTACAATAAGGAAAACATTAAACAAGAATGGAGTACATGGGAGGACACCACGGAGGAAGCCATTGCTGTCCAAAAAGAATATTGCAGCACGTTTGAAGTTTGCAAAAGAGGACCTGGATGTTCCACAGCACTACTGGCAAAATATACTGTGGACAGATGAAACCAAGATTGAGTTGTTTGGGAAGAACACACAACACTATGTGTGGAGAAAAAAAGGCACAGCACACCAACATCAAAACCTCATCCCCACTGTAAAACATGGCGGAGGGAGCATCATGGTTTGGGGCTGCTTTGCTGCCTCAGGGCCTGGACGGATTGTTGTCATTGATGGGAAAATGAATTCCAGAGTTTATCAAGACATTTTGCAGGAAAACGTACGACCATCTGTCCGCCAACTGAAGCTCCGCAGAGGATGGGTGATGCAACAGGACAATGACCCAAAGCATACAAGTAATTCAACAAAACAATGGCTGCAACAGCACAGAATACACCTTCTGGAGTGGCCCAGTCAGAGTCCTGACCTCAACCCGATTGAAATGCTGTGGCATGACCTTAAGAGAGCGATTCACACCAGACATCCCAAGAATATTGCTACACTGAAACAGTTTTGTGAAAAGGAGTGGTCCAAAATGACTCCAGATCATTGTGCAGGTCTGATCTGCAACTACAGGAAACGTTTGGTTGAGGTTATAGGTGCCAAAGGAGGGTCAACCAGTTATTAAGTCCAAAGGTTCACATACTTTTTCCTCCCTGCACTGTGAATGTTTACATGTTATGTGCAATTAAACCATAGCAACATCTAATGTTTGTGTAGTATTATGTTCAGCAGACTGTGTTCTTCTATTGTTGTGACTTAGATGACGTTCAGAGCACATTTTATGCCCAATTCATGCAAAACTCCACGTAATCCCAAGGGGTTCACATACTTTTTCTTGCAACTGTACGTGATCCAGCATTTCTGGGTAGAAGGTGCATTCACGTGTCCCCTACCCGATCTGTGCTGTCATTCAGTACATCACAAGTCAGTCAGCAGCTCTTGGCCAATGATCTATGGCCGAAACCTGCTGATGGTCAGCTTAGAGAATCACAGAACAGAGCCCTGTGTTTACTAGCAACACCGGGTTCTGTACAGAGAACAGCAAGGTGGCTGTGTTTTCTTCCTACTTCCACATCAATTAATAAAAGCAGAACATATTACATATACTACCCATTTTTAGGCACACAGTTAACACGTTAATTGCCCCTAGATGTTAACCCCTTCCCAGCCAGTGTCATTAGTACAGTGAAAGTAATCCGTATTAGCACCGATCACTGTATTAGTGTCACTATTGGTATCAGTTAGTCGGTTAGTGTACCTCCCAGCCAGTGCCAATTAGTGTCTGATTGTCCACCACACTATTACAGTCCCACTATAAGTCACTGATCACCACCATTACAAGTATAGCTTCATGGTACGCTATACTCTTTGCACAAACCAATTAATATACACTTATTGTGATTTTGTAGCAGAATACACTTTGGCCTAAATTTATGAAGAAATTATATATTTTTTTTTTGGGATCTGTTTTATAACTGAAAAAAAACAATATTTTCTACTTTCTAAGTTTTTGTTTTTTTTTCATTTATATAAATAATTTAAAAAAAACAATGGTAATCAAATACCACCAAAACAAGCTCTGTTTGTGTGAAAAATTATACAAAATTTCATTTGCACTCAGTGTTGCATGACTGTGCAATTGCCAGTTAAACTAGCGCTTTGCCGAACAGCAAAATTGCCCTGGTCATGAAGAGGGTAAAAGCTTATTGAACTTAACTGGTTAAACACTGATCTAAATTGTGTTAGTTTGTTTAAGAATTGCAAACCTCACCAATGTTTTTTTGTTATAAGCTCTGCATCTATATATTGCAGTTTTAATTCTCTCCTAAATTTACAAATATAAAGATTTCTTTCCTTGTTGACAGGTAAAAACCACCCTGTTACCTTCCTTAGAATTAGAGGAGGAGTTATGTGTTGCCTGTCAGTACAGCAGCTGTCTAAGTGCTGATGAGAGCAAAACATTCTACTGGAAACTGAAAGCATCTAAGCTGGGTAAGCCATGTGTCCAGTGAGAAATGTAAATAACGTCTATAGCCAATGTAATACCCAACTGCTGTGAGACTGATTTAAAATAAAATGATACTCCTTCACCTATGACTGAAACTGCGGCTAACTTTTTTTTGGGTGCAGGCTCCAGTGCTTTCATCCTAATCTTGGTTTTGGTACCTGGTGGGTTTCTGACTTGAACAAGTATAAAGCAGGGGTGGACTGACAAATCATGGGGCCCCCGGGCAATAGGGGATCATGGGGCCCCTGTGTCCTTGCCCACACTCACAGCACACCCAAAAAAGCCTATAAAAAAGGTACCAAGGGCATTTCATGGGGCCCCCTACTGACCCCGGGCCCTCGGGCAGTGCCCGAGTGCTCGAATGGTCAGTCCGCCCCTGGTATAAAGCTAGTGTTTAAGTCTCAATAGTCTGAACTCCTCTTTCCACATGCTTGTTCCAGGTCATTGACTTACTGTGTAATAAGGAACAAACCTGGGAACCTGTACTTAAACTATTCATCAATGGCAGCTTTCATATGTCTAACTTCAACTACTCTTTATTCTCTTTAATTGGCTACTGATAAACAAGAGCCCTGTCTTTTGGGTAGAGTGGTCTGAATTCTGCAGGTTATGTTGCTTGAAGCCTCAGTTAAAGCCTAAATTTAAGTAATTTTTTTAAAATCTGCACAAGGGACAGTATTTACATTTAATGTGAAGTGTCCCTTGTGTTGGTGCTAGCTGTCATAGTTAAGACCTGAAATCCTCTGTCCCTACCCCACAGCCGTAATCGTCCTGTGAGTTGTGGGCTAATACAGGAACTGGACCTGTCACGGGCACTCAACAACAATTCTGATTATGTCTGCTTTTCCATTCATAGAAGATGTACTTTATCTTCCATGGATGAAAAACCCTCTATGAATGGAGGAGGTGGATCTTTTGTTCATCTACCCATTCTCCATTCTTAGATTGCATTTCATTTATGGAAGCTTTATTACAGCTTCTATGAATGGAGGAGGGGGAAGTGGAAAGGACAGACATAGTAAGCACTCTTGACGAATGCCTATGTTAGGCCCCCCCAGCTTGTATTAACCCTTGCAACCTGAAAGATTATGGCTGTGAGGTATGGGGGGTATAGGAATTTGGATTTCAGTTATGTTAAATAAACCCCCAAATAATTATGCGCTCGGTGCTAGAGGGCAATGCTTCACACACTGTTCCAGGAAAAACAACATAATAAACAAAAAGAGTGCATAAAACCTCTGACCATAAAAATTACAATCAAAATAAACAAAGTGATGCAAATAGTATCAACGTCAATAAACACCCCCCCCCCCCCCAATTTAAAAAATATTCAGTATAAATCAAACAATGATATAACAGATAACAGAAATGATAATCTACTCCCAAATGGATATGTCAGGACTCCACTAGAGGACCAGTGTAGAATCTTGTGTGAATATGAAATGCCACAATTCTGCATGTTTTAGTTCCAAACCATCTAAGACAAAATATATAAATCCCCCTACCAGATAACCATGATCTTCAGATTATAAGAGATCACTAGCGCAGGATACACCAAATGCGAATCAAATCATACCAGGGTATGGTAACAACCTCCACGCTCACCAGGTTCTCCACTGGCTGTCCAGAAAGAACAATTGTTTGCAGTAAGATTCAGAGGAAAGTACAAAGGGCCATATCGTAATATTGCTAAAATCATCAATTTATTTCATACAAGTATACTCACAATCATCTCAGGTAACAAAAGTTCACAAACACCATGCTGCAGTACACTAGTGGGTGTGATGATGTCATTGGCCACTAGCCCTTCCCTATGTATTTCATCTATGCAAGGGATATCCTCAGGGAACATAAAGAAGGAAAGCCTGAGGCCTTATGTCTCCTGAGGATGTCCCTTGCATAGAGGAAATGTTTTTTATGGTTTCTGAATACGGTTTTATTTTTCCACTATATTAGTGATTTTATTTATTGATGTTGATACTATTTGCATCACTTTATTGTTTGTTGTTATTGTTATGATTATTTTTATGGTCATAGGTTTTGTGCACTCTTTTTGTTTATTATTATTTCAACTATGATAGCTGGCACCAGCACAAGTAATACTTTGCATTAAATATAAGTACCATTCCTTGCGCTATTTTTTTTTCTTTTTATTTGACCTAATGTTAGGACTTAAGCCGACCTAGCTAGGTGATCTTAATATTTTAGCATGTTTTTTTTCTTTCCAGGAGAAGTAAATATCACAGTGAGGACAGAAGCCATTAACTCTATTAAACTGTGTCAGAATGAGATACCCATTGTGCCCAGACAAGGCAGCTCTGACACAATTATTAAGCCGCTGATTGTACAGGTTAGTCTAGCGATAATTTATTCTCATAGTCAGGGGCATATCCACCACAAGGTAAACAAGGCGTCTCCCCCCCTTCCCCCAGGCAGAAGGTACACATTTGTGAGCAGTCTTCAGAGTAGGAGGGACAGCTTAGCGGTTCCCCAGTTGTTTTTCCAGCAGCTACACTGGCACCCCTGGGCCAAACAACTGTCACAGCCAGGGGCAGACTGACCATTAGGGGGCTCGGACAGCTGACCAAGGCAAAGCAAGGTTGGAGGGGGATAAAGGATCGGAACAGGGAGGAGAGACACAGTCTGCCGGAGTGAAGCATGTCTCCTAGAATAAGGTGCAAAGTTTAGAGAAGCTGATCCGGATCTTCTTAGCCCTGTATGTTCACACTACCTGTCCAGCCGACATGCTCCATCCATAGTGCATTCCTGAACGCAAATCAGCTAGAGCCTGCACAGAGCCAAACCGACGGAGACAACCTGCCTGTCCCTTGGTAAGTTTCTATTTTTCTGATTGCTGAACTGCCTGGACGCCGAGCTGCTGAACTTCCAACCAGTGCTCAGTATGACTGCATCCACCTGTCCCCGCACTCATTGTTAGGATCCCTCTAGGGACAGGGCTTCTCTGGGTTCAAAACATTTTTTTATAATCCTGAAAAGCATCTGTGGTGACCCATGTTCCTAATTATCAAGTCCCACTGGCCATGTTACAAGGGAAACCTTGGTGACTAGCCTAGCAATCTCTATATGACAGGCTGCACCTGTCCCCATACTCATTGATGGGATACCTCTTGGGACAGTAATTCTCCAGGTTCATATTTTCTGTAATGCTGAAAAACATCTTTGATGACCCATGCCCTCAGAGATGAAGTCCTACTGGCCATCTAGGGCAGCCCTGGATTGTTAGGCTAGCAATTCAATGATTGCACCTACCTGTCCTCATACTCCATGAAGGGGACAGTAGTTACAGTAGTTTTTGAGGGTCCATAGCTGGGTCTGGTGTTGTCTAGTAGTATAAGGGGTATAGGGAGGTCTGGTGTTATCTAGGCATACAGAGGGTATGGGGGGTCTGGTGTGGAGTTTACAGATGAAGGGGTGGATCTTAAACAGTAAGGGGTGGGGCAAATCTAGATGGAGAGGTGCCCGATTTTAGTCTTGCCTAGGGCAGCACAAAATTAAAATACATCACTGCTCATAGCACTTTTAATTTTTAATCAGGTGAAAAAAGGATGGAATAAGTTTGTCATGCTGGTTTTATATTTGTTACATTATGCTATGTACACACATTATTGGTTGCAGCAGGATCTGGAGAACCACTGAAAATATATCCAACCAACCGGATGAAAACAAATCCCTTGATTCCCTATTATTTGCTCAAGCAGTCCTATAGTAAAATATGGTTGTATGAAATACTGTAGCCCACAGTAACCAATTAGATTCAACATTTCAAAGATTTGCCTGTAAAAATCTAACTCTGATTTGCTACTGTATGTCTGCACATAACATCTCATCAATCTCATCTTTTATTTTGATCCCCTTTGTTCTTTTAGCTAAACTTTGTTTTTTGTACTTGCAGCCTGGAGGAGTCCTACAAGACAAGTCCTACAGTTCTATGCTTTGTAACCAAGATGGTGAGGAATTACTGTGAATTGTATAATTGGGGCATATAGAAGAACAAATATTTAATGCTTTTGTCTGTTTTCTGGACCCAATATTCATAGCCCACCATAGAAAACTTTCTAAAGTAAGTGCCTTTCTATTCCAAATTCAGGTAAAACAACTTTAAATGTGTAAGCAGGGCCCAAGCGTTGGATATCCAGAGGGGAAGAAAGACAAACACACATACCCAAACTTTTAAGGAGGCGTATTAAAGTGGAAGTACCAACAAACAAAACTGTAGCAAAGTCTATGTGACTGCATCAGTCTGGTCAGCAACACTCACAGAGAACTGTATAAAAGTAGCCTGGAGTGATATACTGATGCAGACAACACCTGGCAGAAGAGGCAGTTGGAAGGTGGGCGTGCAACAAGGCACCTGAAGAGAGAAGGCTCCTATCTGTAGAATAGGTGGACAGTCCATACTCTGTCCCTCCTCCAGTGAAAACTCTCCCCATGCTATGCATACTCTCCCTAGTCAGCGGGTTCCTGTCCCTAACCTAACCACATGCAAAATGTGCACCAACTGCAGTGAGGCCATGGTTTTTATAAGCATTGCCCCATCTAAGATGGTTGAAGCGGGCACCTGGGGTAGCAGCACTCAATTGGACAGCTGTTCTCCTGATGACACCTACTGAGTCCTCAGATGAACATGCGTTCCTCCTATCCTCCACTCTCTCTGCATGGTGGCTGCGGAACAGCATGGCCTGTGCTGGGGGGACAAACTACACCTGCCTATAAGTGTCCAGAACAGGTTGTTTTGCCATCTGTGTCCCATTGGGGAGAATGCCGTTTACACCTTTCCCAAAGCCACATGGCTTTGGATGCGAGATGAAATCCGTGCAAAGTGAGGGAAATCCTGGTAGTCACCAAACCTAGTGTCCCTACTGGAAGAATCTTCCTCTGTTCCTGGTTCTAATGAATGCTTAAAATGTGGGATTATCTTTTCCTTTTGGCAATAATATTCACAGGACTAATAAAAATTGGGATACAGAAGGCAATAAAAATCTGACAGCTGTCCTAACCCATTTCTACGCAATCCACAACAAAAAAACAATTGCCTTTTATTAGGCTGTAAGCTCTAAAGAGGAATTGCAATATTTTGCTTGATGTTGTAAACTCTGATTCCACATTTCTCAAGAGTCCTTCACAGAAATATAGTTACTGTATATTTTGTTTACAAATGTGCTCTCCCCAGCTTCTGGAAGCACAATAAGAATAAATGATAATCCTGTAAAAATAAATGAATGAAAATTTAAAGAACAGCCCAGCCATGTGACCATTCAAAATCATCCAATCACAGAGATCTTTGCTACAACAATAACAGCCACACACCACAGCCTGCATTTTATGACTAGGATCTATTGAAAGGAATATTTTAAACTTGCATAGTATGGACTGTTAATGGATGCTGAAAATTGAGCATTTTCAGTTCCCTAAAATTTCAACAAATTCCAGAAAAAAGTGTGAAATTGGTGAAATCTCACCATTTTGGCAAAGCGTAAAGGAAGAGGAGAAATTAAGAAGGCTTTGGTATTTGGTAATGGTTTTCACATTACAAGAAAAAAACTGATTGGAAAGAAGTACAGTAAAATGAAAAGGTTACGGTACACAAATCACAAAATTAAAAAATACAGCATTTTCCTCACCTTCTTTCTAGGTGACAGTGGTCACCACTACAAATAGAGAATGTGAATCTCCACAGAGGAAACACAATAAACACTTGTCTAATCTGTCCTCCTATCCAAAAGTAAAAAAAAAAAACTTTTGCCTAGAGATAGAAAGGCACACAGCTTCACTGAGGCAATGTATAACATCCGTTCATACACTAGAGCAACTTCTATTTCAGCAAACTCCCCTGCACAAGACTTCTCTGAAGTGATGTTGGGATCAGTTTGGTATGATAACTTTCACTCCTTAGGTTAATCAAAGCCTGGATTTGTGAACTTTTAATGTATGTTATCGATAGATAGATAGATAGATAGATAGACATATAAATTCAGTTTTATTGAGAGCAAAAACAACATATGTGATCTAGGTTAATGGTTCTCAACCACTAGACTGTGGCCCACTTCCAGACAGCAATCTACCTCCGCCTGGATCTCCATTCAGCTGCAGATCCCCTAATCTTTCACAATGCCTCCTAGTTCCCATATAGCTCCTAAACTCCCATAATTGTCCATAGTACCCTTCAGTCCCCCTTACAATGCTGCCTGGTACCCTGAGAGCCCTCAGCCCTCACAGAGCCCAACATCCCACAGTGCCCCTAACCTTCAAGCATGTCCCACAGTGCCCAAGCCCCTCCAGAAATATCATCATCTACAGGGACACTAAGTCTGCTGCAGAGTACTGTAACCTCCTCCTGAACCCTCATCTGCCCACAATGACACTCAACCCCATCCAGAGCCTTCCAGCATATCAATAAATCCAAAGTAGTTGGCATTCCCATACATTTACTGTGTGAGTATAACTTTTTTTTTTTATTACTGTTGCCGCATGAATGGTTTTGGAAGAATTTACTAGGACCTGGCCTCAATAGGGTTGAAAACCTCTGGTCTTTATCACACTGTATTTTGATTGCTTAGATGTTATGTGAATCTAACACCAGCATGTTTACAGCAGGAGACTCAAAGACAGAGAACATCTTTCTGCGAATTCCAGAGAATATTCTAAAAGAATCTGAAAGAGCCTATGTAACTGTTGTGGGTAAGTTGCATGCAATCACCTAAAGTGTATGTAGATCCTAAACTAGACATGTGCAATTTGGTTTGATCAGGTTAATTCGTCAGACAAAAATTTTCATTTTCAGAGATTCGGATGTTTCTGAATTTTTGAATGGACAGAGTAACAAATCTGAATGAATCTGAAAAAAGTTATAATGAAATTTTCTGATTCATTGTGAAGAGCTGGTTGTTAAGGAGCAGGCAGCCGCCATGTCCATAAAAACCATGATTCATCTGCTATCAGCAGGATTCTCCACTGTCAGGAGAATGCAAATAAAAGAAGTGACGGTTAAATTTAAGGGGAAACCCACATTAAAATACTTTTTTTAAATGGTTTGGGGTTTTCCCCAAAATCCATATCAGATTCTTAATAACCAGCGCTGTTCTGAATGAAACAAAACAAATGCCGAAGATACAAAACAAATTCCGAAAACAAATTCTATTAACGTCCATTAACGAATACATCCAAAAATTAATTCTTCAATTAACAAATGGATCCGAAAAGGAAACTAATCAAAATTTTCCAGCATGCACATGTCTACCCTAAACCTCTCTTGTGATTTCAGTGCTGAAAAGTCAGCACAACAGAAAAATTAGGAGCTGAGGGGCATCAGTAGGTATTATATGTACTTGCAGAATCTTGAAAAAATAAAATGTGCATGGCATGCATTGGTGAAGTGCACTGCATGGTTTTTTTTTTCCAATTTTGCTCCTACATACACTAAAACTACAACATTATACAGTTTCACTACAGGGTCAGCCCACCCAAAAGTAATCTATTCTAGATAGTTGAATTGCTCTTCGAAATGACTCAAATTGATGTCAAACTGAAGCCATCCACTCATGCCCAAATCCTGCTTCAGCTCTTATTTTTTTTAAATGAAGGCCAACAAGAAGATGTGACCTTTAGATCTTTCTGCGCTTAGATAGTACATTAGTAATAAGATGTGGCCTTCAGATCCTCTAATTACAGTTAGTACACTAGTAATAAGATGCATTCTTCAGATCTTCCTAGTCATAGATAATACACTAGTAATAGGATGTGGCCTTTGTATCTTTTTATACACAGATAGTTTGCTAGTAATAAGATGTGTTCTTTAGGTCTTCCTGTACTTGGTACACCAATGTTCTATACAGAGCACTTTACCTGTTATCATTAGTCCACATAAAATTATTTATTAGATTTCATTCCAGCTTTTCAGCAAAGGAAGCGGTCACAGCCAGAAGAGTCTTAGAAGGGGAATATCTCCATTTTCTTCTGGAACTGTAAATATGGGACTTATGTGGTGGTAACTTGACCAGCTTAACTTGTCTTCTCTGGGCCCTGCTATGTGCAAAGCAATCATGATATACTTCTAGAAGCCAATAAATACACAGGAAAACTTTGATATTTTTCATTATTTGAAGGATATTCCTTGATTTGTCTCTTTGATAGGAGATCTGATGGGCACAGCCCTGGACAACCTGGAACGACTCTTGGCCATGCCATATGGGTGTGGAGAACAGAACATGATCCTCTTTGCCCCCAACATCTTCATTCTGCAGTATCTGGAGAAGACTCATCAGTTGACCGATGAGATCAACAGCAAAGCTATTATTTTTCTCAAAAGTGGTGAGCTACTCATTATGAATGATAAAATATCTGTCCAAAGTTATTATTTTAACCTTTGCATAGAGATTAACTATAATGTGTAGAATATCTGCTGATGCCTTGTGGTCGTGATGACTGCCATTGTTCCAGGGTTATACCTTCATAAATTAAAATATAAGATGATATCTGTACTGGATTAAGACCAAACAGGGACCTAGGAATAGGCCCTTCTGCAGGGCCGAAACTGGGGGGGGGGACAAAGGGGACAGGTGCGGCTGCCAGTCTGGGGTGCATATGTGCTTTAGCACACCCATAAATTCTGTTAGCACCCTCATTCAGCAATTACCATGTCATAAATTCTGTTAGCACCCTCATTCAGCAATCACCATGTCAGAGTCTAAATTAAAGTTTTCCTAAAATTATAGCTCAAACATTAACAGCTCTTGCAGGTGGTTAGTGAGGAACTTAATGGTGCAGTTGGTCCGCGGAGTGATCATGCAGCTATATTTTTCGACACTCATTGTAAAGTCCCTGGCAGAGTGATATGCATTCTGCCTGTCAGATACTGTAGGAGAGCTTGGCTATTAAGTCCTTCTTGGGTCATGACTCACTTCACCTTCTTTCCTGGTGAGTTATTTGCACTTCTTCCAGCTACACGGCTCACCCCCTGCAGCATTTCTTCTCCCTCTGTCTATACTATCTTCTAGATGCTTTCACACAGTTGTGATCCTCCCTCTCCAGCCTGTTAACGTTATGTCTTCTTTGTGTTGGCTATCTTTTTTTTTCCTCCAGCAGTCTGAACGAAGAAAGATAGAATTCCCCCATCCACACAATGTTCCTCCCAGGACATTGTATTCTGACATCGAGATCTGGCGATATCAGAATACACCGACCATCAACTGCACTTAAATGGGTTACATTCGATAGGCAGTACTGCCTACTGAATGCAACAGGGCTGTTGTTAAAATCATGTCCCAACCGCCTGTTTTTACAACCTCCACAATCACAAGTCTAAACGATGCTGGTAAAAACAGGCAGTTGAGCCATGGCTTTGCCACCTTGACCAACCATCTCAGGACTGTATGCATATAAAAAATGAAATTGCATGTCACCATAAATGGCTCTGCACAATAACCGCCCTGCAGTATGTGCAATGGTTGAGGCGCAGTGGGTCAGCATTTTCCGGGTTAAAACATGCAGGGAGTAGGTGACATGTCACTCCCTCACTGCCTGTCAAACACCAACAATGACAGCTACACATCTGAAGGAATCCTTAGAGCCCTTTCAGCCCCTCTTACTCCCTCAGAGCTTCCTTAGCACCCTTTAGTTCCATGCACTAATTCCTAACTGGGGAATGTCTGTCCCCAGTCCCTTTGCTCTGTCTCAAAAGTGAGACTTTAGGGGTATGTGTCTCACCAAAGACAACCTAGTTCTAATCAGATAAGAAATCCAAGCCCAATATGTAGCATAATTTAGTCACACCCACTGTTTGCATTGGCACACTATTCGCACCGCAGGTCAACATATGCCTTGTAGGGGCCCCAACGTATTACTTTGCCCAGGGGCCCATGATAGTATTAAGATGGCACTGACATCTCTGAACTTTGCACCACTTACTACTGAACCGCTGCACACTGCTTCTATTTTAAGCATGGCCAATATTCAGCACAATACAAACCACACCCAGTTTTTACTGCGGTGCGCTGTGCATGCCAATCTTTCTTGTTGCTGTTATGGAGGGCCCAACCTATGATTCTGCACACAGACACCATTACTTTCTATGTCAAATTTTACTGTGGATAAAATGCTTCATATCCCAGTGTGGTGCAGTGCATCTCACACCCTACTGTCCCAACCCCCCCCCCAGTTGGTTGGTATCTTCACCCTGGGCACTGAATTACCTTGCCTTGCTATGGGGAAGGGGGGCACCGAACTGGGTCTTTGCTCCAGGTGAAAGAATGTCTAGCGTCACCACTGCCCTTCTGTATATGTACTTTGTTCACATATTAATATAGGAACCATATAAAATAAGTAAATATCCTGCAAACCTTTCCAACTCAAGGCTTCAATATTACTGAAAGAATTGGGCCACACAATGATGACATTTAGAAGGTCCAGTAGGTGTCATGAGCATGCAGAAAGGATACCCAAAATATTGCAAAACCTTCCACCTGAGGCCACGCCTCTAACACATTTCTAATCCAATCCTGGCCTTAATCGTAGGGATTGAGGCAATCAGAGCGGGAGCTGTTGAAATAAGCCTAATACAGTTGCCTTGCCAAATAACTTCATTCAGTTTCTATGTGGTGTGGAGCTGAAGTGGGATCCTGGACATTTGCACCCAGATGTACCGCAAGATGAAGAAGTTCTTCTCGGGGTGTCTTGGAGCGGTGGCATATACACAGATTGTCTTCAATACTACTACTTCATTCTCTGATGAACTATAAGTTATGCCACCAGTGTCCTCTCCTATATACCCAAATAGATTATAAACTCTTTCACCTTCTGTATCCTCTTTTGCACTCTAAAAGATTGTTATAGAACCCCAAACATTAGCTTACCAGGCAGCCAAGCCAGGAGTCTAACAGTTAGGAGGGCTCACTGCCAGCCAATATTAATAAAGAGACTTGTTTAACACTGATAGTCACTACTAACCAACTCATCTAAAGACAAATTAATATCTATTCTGACTCAAATTGTTGTAATTGTTAGGTAACCGACTCCTTCCTGAGACCTTTATGCCTGGCCTGAAAATAGTAGAGATAATCACTGCGGACAGTCTTCATCAGATAGCTGAACTCACCAAACACTTGGCACCTACGAATAACTTTATTGCATTCAGTAAGGTTGAGGCAAGCAAAATGATGCAGTAGTTGTTGCCAATTGCAGTAGTTGAAGGTCAAAGGAATATTTCTCTCCTAGCCTCATTGTAAGTGTCTTTCAGGAAGAGCAGGAAGTTACAATGAGGAAGAGGACATTACATCATATAAATAGAAGGTCACAAAGGAAATCAGTGCACTTAACACCGTGAACCCAGGGTGGCAGCATACGTATCAACAATTAACTACTTGCCGTCCGCAGATAGCCGAATGACGGCTACACTGCGGCCGGCCAGTTCTGGGAGGGTGTCATATGACATCCTCCCAGAACGCCCAGGGCACGCACCTGGCGATCTCCATGATCGCTGTGTCCTATGGCCACAGCTGATCGACTGATGTGGTAAAAGGCCAATCACAGCGGCCTTTTACCACATGATCAGCCGTGTCCAATGACATGCTGATCACCGGGAAATGCAATTGCCAGTTCTCGGCTGCACTTTCCTCACGCTGTCAGTTGTCAGAGCAGGGATCAGCACCGATCATCAGGGCACTGATGATCAGTGCCCTGATGATCAGTGCCCAGCAGTGCCACCCACCACTTCCGTCCACCTGTGCCCAGCAGTGCGCCCACTTGTGCCCAGCAGTGCACCCACCTGTGCCCAGCAGTGCCACACACCTGTGCCCAGAAGTGCCACCCACATGTGCCACCCACCTGTGCCCACCAGTGCCACCCACCAGTGCCCATCAGTGCAGCAAGTCAGTGCTACCAGTCAGTGCCCAGCGGTTGTGCCAGTCAGTGTCCAGCAGTTGCGCCAATCAATGCCTAGCAGTGCCGCCAGTCAGTGCCCAGCAGTGATGCCAGTCAGTGCCACCTATCAGTGCTGTCTATCAGTGCCGCCTATCCATGACACCTCATTGTGCTGCCTATCAGTGTCGCCTATCCGTGCCACCTCATTAGAGCTGCCTATCAGTGCCCATCAGTGCCACCCATCAGTGTCCATCAGTGCTGCCTCATCAACACACATCAGTGAAGGAGAAAAATTACCTGTTTGAAAAATGTTATAATAGAAACAAAGAAACTTTTTTTTTTTTTTTTTAAATTTTTACAATTTTTTTGTTTATAGCGCAAAAAGTAAAGTGCCCAGTGGCGATTAAATACCACCAAAAGAAAGCTCTATTTGTGAGAAAAAAATTATAAAAATTTCATATGGGTACAAACTTGCATGACTGTGCAATTGTCAATCAAAGTCCGACAGCGCTGAAAGCTGAAAATTCGCCCGGTAAAGATGGGGGTATAAGTGCCCAGTAGGCAAGTGGTTAATGAATGTGAAAAGATAAGGGAATTAAACAGATGCAAATTCATTTCTAATATAACTGCTGGAGGCAGGGCCTAGGCACCTGCTTAAGTTTCCTTGTGGGTAACCCAGTCCTGTATAAGCTGGGCTTGAGACAATGGGAGTGATTTACCAAAACTAGAGAGTTCAAAACTTGGTGAGCTGTGCATGGTAGCCAATCAGCTTCTAACTTCAGCTTGTTCAATTAAGCTTCGACAAAGAAACCTGGTTTCTATGCAGAGCTGCACCAGATTTTGCACTCTCCAGTTTTATATAATCAACCCCAATGTGTCTTGTTCATATAAAAGTCTAATATAAAAACTTTGTTACCCACAGCAGCTACTTAGATTAAGATATTCCTGTTTGAACTGGCAAAACTCTGGGGTGGGTATTGAGGAATGCCCAATACAAACGTTCATAACACAAAAAAGCTGAATCAAAGTGTTTATTGGTGTCTGCAATATTTACTGGTTTGACAGTTTGGATCAAGCTTCCCATAAGTAATTTAATTGCATCTCAGCTTGAGTACATTCATACCGATGGTTTTAGCCTAAGGAAGGGGGAGGGGAATTTTCTCCTACAACATGTTAGCTTCATTTGATATCATTGTTCAATAAACACCTCAATTTGAAATTTTTGTGTCATGGACATTTGTGCTGGGTGCTCCTCAATACCCACCCCATAGTTTTGCCATCCGCTAAGTGTTCTGTGAGAAACCATCAGAGAGGTAGCAGCCCAAGACCAGAACAAGGTCTATCCACATGGCACCTTTACTGCACGTCAGCCCTGTGAAGGAGGATTGAATTCCTTGATAGATCCAAGAATATCGATACCTCACTCCTACTAGTCTAGCACCTACACATTAGCTGTTTGAACTGGCAGGAAGAGCCTGACCAATGGATTTGGACTTTACAGACATTCATATTCAATCCACCTTTATGGATAAGGACCATTGTTTTTGTAAGAGGATGCAGTACTGATTATATAAATTGGTTAGTAAAAAAAAGTCCCCAGCACGCTTTAAAGCTAGCCAACAACTAGGCTATAAGTTGGTT
This sequence comes from Staurois parvus, assembly GCF_062004578.1. NCBI lineage: Eukaryota > Metazoa > Chordata > Amphibia > Anura > Ranidae > Staurois > Staurois parvus. The sequence continues at coordinate 10,945,329 of NW_028318321.1, forward strand.
ATTACAGAAATATTGAGGCTTGCAACTAAAAAAATATAGCGGAGAATAATTAATTTTGTTTGTAGCTTGTTTTCATGTATTGTCTTTTATCCTATCCTTAACTACTGAAAACTAAAATAGCGAATAGTTGTACAGAATGTAATTACTTTATTTTATATAGGCTATCAGAGGCAGTTGACATACAAACATAAAGATGGGTCATACAGTGCATTTGGAAAGAATGATCCAGAGGGTAACACATGGTGAGTTTTTATCTTTATTATCCATTATTTATATTATGTGGTATGTGACGGAAGCGTAGGCATGACAGAACACACAAAGAAGATGGTAAACACACAAAGCTTTATTGAACTATGAAAGGCACTCAATCAGTGTAGGAAGGTAGCGTCCAGGTACCCAAAAAGGGGAAGAGAGGGGAGGAGCCCAAAATAATTGTAATCCAGCCCACGATAGGGGAATCTTGGTAGTGATGGCCTGAGCACTCAGGGGGGGCAGTCCAGGTAGCTACGATACTCCAGACACACAATAGGCAGTCCGAGCAAATATTAATCCCGGCACACAATAGGGGCAGTTCAGGCAGCACTGATACGGGCACTCAATGGGGCAGTTCAGGTAGCAATAATCTGGGCCCTCAATGGGGAAGTTCAGGTAAGGGTAATCTGGGCACACAGTAGGGGCAGTTCAGGCAAGGGTAATCTGGGCACACAATAGGGGCAGTTCAGGGCAGTCCGCAACATGCGGCTTATAGGGACACTCACGATAGGCGGCTTTCAGACACTCAGCAGCAGGCAGCTTGTAGGGACACTCACGGTAGGTGGCTTGCAGACACTCAGCAGCAGGCGGCTTCCAGGGACACTCGAACAGCAGACAGGGGGCAGTGTTCCAGGGACAAAGCGGTCAGCAGATAGGGATCATCACAGTGCTCAGCTTTCCAGGGACAACAGCAGGCTCACGGGGACTCAGCGGGGTCTTGGCTGTGGGGTCTGACCTCAGCTCAGACCTCACACAGCTTTCCAGGGACAAAGCGGTCAGCAGACAGGGATCCTCACGGGCTCAGCTTTCCGGGGACAACAGCAGGCTCACGGGGAATCAGCGAGGTCTTGGCTGTGGGGTCTGACCTCAGCTCAGACCTCACACAGCTTTCCAGGGACAAAGCGCTCAGCTCACGGGGCTCAGCTTTCCAGGGACAACAGCAGGCTCACAGGGACTCAGCGGGGTCTTGGTTGTGGGGTCTGACATCAGCTCAGACCTCACACAGCTCTTCTCTCTCTCTCTCTCGTGCAGGGGACACAGCAGGTCAGCTTGTCAGGGACACAGCAGGCTTGCAGGGGCTCGGCAGGGTCTTGGCTGTTGGGTCTGGCCTCAGCTCAGACCCCACACAGCACCCTGTCCCGAGCGGGGGACGAACCACCAAAACTGGGTCCCGTGCCGGCCTTCTTAAGCCGGTGCAGGACGCTTCCCAGTTGCGCCGGCAACGGCCGGCCCAGCGTCGGGTTGCTGGGTCAACGAGGCGCGCCCCCCTCACTCAGGCCACGCTCAGGGATCACGGCCTTTGTTTCCGGTGGGCACAGAGCACGGGAAGCCTCGTGCCCACGCTGCGCCCGCTGGGGGGGCGCGCAGAGACAGGTCGGTGGCACTGCGCCAGGGTCTCCTGGTGAGGGGGTCGCAACTTCGCTACGGGGCCACTTCCTCTCATCCTGCACAGCCTGTCTTCAAAGGCTGCAGCAGGATGAGGGGACTCGGCAAGGGGGGAGGGAGGGGTGAGGTGAAAACAGGCCGGTTGACAGCAGGCACGGGGGGGGGTGGGGGAGAAGCACGGCACTCCATGACATGATATTATGGATCAAATAGTGAAGGATTTCTGAATGCAAGCTCAGAACAAGCAACATGCAAAAATATGACCAAGTTGAAGAAAGCTTTACTTGAACAAATGTGCAATCTAAGTGGTGGGAGAACACTGGTCGCAATATCTAAGGAGGATGGAAGTAGATTAACTTCAAAGCCTTGAGGGCTTTTTCTGGCATTAAGGCAGGGGGGGGGGGGGGTCCCCTTGTCAGAATACAATAACATGGCAGGAGAGATATCTGCATCACACATCGTTTGTATTGTGTTGATGTGAAGATCTGCCAGGATTCTAATAGTTTCCAGTTCTAAATTTCAAAATCTTTGATACTTAGGAGAAGGTGAACTTTGGTACTGAGCTAGACGTACACCCAATCATTCAAATCCTCTAAGATGTATCATGTTAATGTAATTTAATTTTAAAAGTAATTTTCAAGATTTTTTTAAAATCAGCAGCTATCATTAAAATAATACCTATTGATCCTGCCCTGAGAAGTGCCAGACAGCCTTCCTAGATAGTGGCTGCTGACTGGCAGCCAGAAATCTGCAGCACGGATTATTTAATAAGTATAAAATCCCTCAGACCTTGAATAATTCTTTATCACCCAATGTAAAGCAGTACTGGTGAGTTCTGGGTTTTCTTTATGCTGTTTTATCAACAGAATTGATTAGCAAATATGCATAAAATATTTTACTGAAAATTTTCAAAGTGCACAGTTTCTTACTGTATCGTAAGACATGCTTTATCCTATACCCCCTTTATGACCTCAGTTTTTAACAACAGCCAAAATTCTGAATGTCATCTCTCTCATTATTTATCATTCAACCTCATTGCAGGCTGACAGCTTTCGTAGTGAAATCTTTCAGCAATGCTCGTCCATACATCTTCATAGATGAAAGACACTTGAATGAATCGTTCAACTGGCTACGAGAGCACCGTAATAAGGGTTGCTTCAGGAGTGTGGGGAAACTCTTTCATAGTGACTTGAAGGTACAGTAAAGGCTGTTAGAAATACGTGGCAGTGAATAACAATATATTGCATATGATAGCATCCCATCAGTTGTTGACCTTCCTCACTGATTGCCCACTCAGGCCCCAAGGGCTGTATTGACAGGAGGCAGATAGACAAACCTCCCCAACTTTTGAACTGCAAAATGAGGGACACTTGAGGAAGGAAATGACCTGCGGCGTGCATAGAGTGCCATGGCAAAAATGGGTGTGATCAAATGATTGACAGTGGGAGGGGCTTAAGGGGCGTGGTTAAAAAAAAACCTGGGCTTCCTTGTACCTATAAAATATGCTTTGATTGCTGTGCCACAAGCAAGAGTCTCACGGACACAAATCCCAGCACAATCATTAAAAAAAAAAAAAAAGAATAAAAAGCTTCCATTACAAATGGTTTTGCACAAACTGTGGAAGAGTGTGTTACACAAAGTGTGGAAGGATTCAGTAATGCATTATGCACAGAGTGCAAGCTTCAGGAGTGCATTTCATACAGAGTGCAGGATTCAGGAATGTGTTATATACAGAGTGCCAGCTTCAAGTGTGCATTTCATACAAAGTGCAGGATTCAGGGATGCGGTAGGTACAGAGTGTAAGGTTCAGGAGTTGGCTAAACCGCAATGATACCAATAAACATACACTTATGTTCTAAAATATTGATTAACAGCATACAGGAGCTGAGGCAGGAATGCAGGCATCCGATAGATAAGAAATGAGTGCAGCCAAGCAGGACCTGCAGCAGTGTGAACATCTATCACAGCCAAAGATTGGCGAACAACCCGGCGGGGGTAGGGCTGCAATGAGAGAGAGTGCAGCTGTCAAGTCCAACCTGTGATGTCAGGGATGGGCAGAGCTGATATGCGTTTTAAGGGCTCCACCCCATTTTAGAAACAACCTGTTCATAGGGGAAAAGCCGGAATTTATACAGTGCCAACCGGGAAAAAGGTGGCAAGGGTAAGACCAATTAGAACTACTGAATGTGCACCCGCAGTGGTGTATAATTCAGGTTTATTATACACCACTGCAGGTGCACATGCATTAGTTCCAATTGGTCCTGCCCCTTGTCACCATCTTCCCTGGCCAGCAATTTATAAATTCTAGCTGTTAGTCTATGCAGTGCTTGCTTGAAAAAGGGGGCAAAACCCCTGAAAGGCACATGGGCCCCGCTCATCTCCGACATCACAGGTTGGAGTTGGCAGCTGCATGCTCTCTCTTGTTGTGGAAGCCCTGCTGGCTTGCCTGACAATCCCAGGCTGTACTAGATGTGCACACTGTTCACACTACTGCAGGTCCTGCTCGGCTGGAAGTTAGCTTATAAATAGTTAAGAGTAATGCGGGACAGAGCCCCTGTACACCGGGACAGGTTGTACAGGCAGTCCAACTCCTCCTGGATGGCACATCAATACGTGCCATTGCCAGAAGGTTTGCTGTGTCTCCGGGTGGAGTCTCAAGAGCATGGAGGAGATTACAGGAGACAGGCTGTTACTCCAGGAGAGCTGGACAGGGCTGTAGAAGGTCCTTAACCCATCAGCAGGACCGGTATCCGCTTTTTAATGCAAGGAGGAACAGGATGAGCATTGCCAGAGCATACAAAATGACCTCCTGTAGGCCACTGCTGTGGATGTTTCTGACCAAACAATCAGAAACAGACTTCATGAGGGTGGCCTGACGACCCGACATCCTCTAGTGGGCCCTGTGTTCACTGCCTGGCACCATAGACCTCGACTGGCATTTGCCATTGAACACCAGAATTGGCAGGTCCACCACTGGCGCCCTGTGCTTTTCACAGATGAGAGCAGGTTCACTCTGAGCACATGTGACAGACGTGAAAGGGTCTGGAGAAGCCGTGGAGAACGTTATGCTGCCTGTAACATCATTCAGCATGACCGTTTTGGTGGTGGGTCAGCGATGGTCTGGGGAGGCATATTCATAGAGGGATGCAAAGACCTCTACAGGCTAGAAAATGGCACCCTGACTTCCATCAGGTATTGGGATGAAATCCTTGGACCCATTTGCAGACTCTACACTGGTGCAATGGGTCCTGGGTTCCTCCTGGTGCACGACAATGCCCATCCTCATATGGTGAGAGTATGCAGGCAGTTCTTGGAGGATGAAGGAATTGATACCATTAAATAGCCCCCAATGCTCGCCTGATCTAAACCCAATAGAACACCTCTGAGATATCATGTTTTGGTCCATCCGACGGTTGCACCTTAGACTGTGCAGGAGCTCAGTGATGTCCTGGTCCAGATTTGGGAGGAAATACCCCAATATACCATCTATCGTCTCATTAGGCGCATGCCCTGACGTTGGCAGGCATGCATACAAGTTACGTCAGGGTCATACAAACTACTGAGTACCAATTTGAATTGCTGCAATGAAATTGCAGCAAAATGGACTAGCTTTCTGATCATATTTTCACTTTGATTTTTGGGGTGTCTTTGAATTCAGTCCTCTGTAGGTTGATAATTTTCATTTCCATCAAACGATGGGGCATCCTTACATTCCTAACACATTACCCAGTCCATATGAGTATAGATATCCAGCATGGTATTGTCCCCATTGAGATCTAATGTGTTTTCAAAGTGTTCCTTTAATTTTTTTGAGTAGTGTATTTCTCCCTTGCTGTCTCATACCTGGAAGTACAGGGATTTTTACAGTCTGATTGTCACGTACCTGACTGGAGGCTGTAGTAGAGAGAGGGCTCCCCTTACGGCTAAGTGCAGTGCGCCCCTGGAGGTGGAAACAGGAGGTGCAGTGCCCAAAGAAGCACGGGTTTCCAATGATGTTGCTGCTTGGAAATGCCCGATGAGATGGAACCCGTGGGTGCTCCAGTTGCAGGATGCGTTTCTCCAGAGAACACGTGGATCCCGGAGGATGGGTAATGTAGTCAGTAGCCAGAGTCAGGATTAATATAGAACAGCAGCCCGGAGAAACTTCAGGATCAAGCCAGGGTCATACACAGGGTAGTAGCAGACAAGAGCAAGGTCAGGATCAAGCCAGGGTCATACACGGAGCAGCAGACAAGAGCAAGGTCAGGATCAAGCCAGGGTCATACACGGAGCAACAGACAGGAGCAAGGTCAGGATCAAGCCGGGGTCATACACGGAGCAGCAGACAGGAGCAAGGTCAGGATCAAGGCGGGTCGGTAACAGGAAATCAACAGGAAACTCAGGAACTCAGAAGCACAGGAACAGGAGGAGCTGACCATTATCCAGCAATCACTGAGCAGAGCTGCAGTCCTTGTAAAGGCCACTGAGTGTCAGCAATTAGTGCACCCTGCATGTGCTGGTGTGTTTTCGTGCACAGGAATGTTTAACTACGTGTCGCCCGCCTATGCACATGCGCACTTCTTTGCGTGAATTGGCGTGGCCATATTGAGCTTTGGCGCATTTGCCCGGGCTTCCTCGTCTTTTCCTCTGACACTGATGAAGGGGACCAGCCTGATAGAGAAGCGGTAGTGACCTAGAGAAGGCTGGAGGCAGATTTGTTTTGCTCTGATTGCTGGTTGGGTGCTGTATATTTAAAGGGTCGGTCTATTTTAGGATCAGGAAAAGTTTATTTATTTAAGCAGCCTGGTGGGCTTCTTATCTGTCTTGGGCATCTTAAATTTCAGGACTCTTGTTGAAGCCTTTATTAAGAAAAAAAAAAAAGTAAAAGAGAGAGTATTAGACTCTCTTGTAATGGCCATAACTAGTGTACAGGTATTGAAACTAAAGCCTTTTTTACACCAACCAGTTTCCCCTGAAATATAAGGAAATGTAATGTGGTTTAACTTCCCAGCATGTTCCAAAAACTGAAATATACAGGTAATGTAAAAAGAGTTTAAAAACTCATTGATTTTTATTTACTTCTCAGTGGACTCCACTGTCCCCAGCCTGCTTTCCTTAATGCATTTTAAGATTTGTTTTATATTGTGAAATTGACATCAGCATAATAATTGCATCATGCAAGTTTATTCAAGGATTTAGTGGCCTCACTTCCAAAATCCCTGCAAGATTCGGCAAAGGCCACGGGCGAAGCTACTCTAGTATATAACAAAGAAAATGAAATATAAGGTTTATAGTGACTGACCCTTCACACATCCATTATCAGCAGTATTTAAGTTTTGACATTCCAATGTGTCTGTCCCGCTATGCTACATAAACCTACAATCTTCCCTTCCAAAAAGCTTTCCAACTGTGTCAGCTGAAAACTAATCTATAAAGGCTGCTTTTTTGTGTCGCATCTTCTATCAGTAAGTGATTGGAATATTAAGCTAAATAATTTTCAGGTACAGTTACAATTCCATGAATATCAGTGCTGCAATCTCTATGTTCCAGGGAGGAGTGGAAGATGACATTTCTCTATCAGCCTATGTAACAATCTCTTTGCTGGAGTCTGGTGTGTCTGTCAAGGTAAGAGATTGCATCATGGGAATAATATGGTTGATATCATATTGAAACATAGAGACGTCATTTTAGAATCATATCTGCCATAACATGCTTGAGGCCCTAGAGAGCCTAGGTTAGTATATGGGAAACTGCAGGTAACTTACACGAAAACTGCGGTCATACTGCACTGCAGCCAAACTGCAGTTCGGCAGTGTGAAAGCGCCCATATACTTTTGGAAGCAAAATAAGAGAACGCCAACAAAGCTCAATATTTACAATTTTGGAAGAGAGAGTGGATGCATGACTCACATGACCATGCATCTTACATAATATGAACGTCTCCTTTTTTTCTTTAAGTTTTTCGGTGGACTGTGCAGGCCAGTGTTAGCTGTTCAGATATGACAGTCCATGTATGTGCTATTTCCAGTAGAAATTTCAGTTTGATCCTTATGTTAATAAATAGATGTCAGGATTTCGGGATATAATAAATGAAGCCTGTAGAACAGGAATTTAACATTGACTGGTTGTAAGAGGAGCTTGCCATTGGCTAAGTTTTGGTATCCAGAGCTAAAGCTCCTGCCCCATTCCTCTCCTTGCTAGAACAAAGACCCTCTTGCTGAGGCTGTACCCTCTGCTATCTTGTGCCCCACGCCATACTTCCTCCCAACTTTCCCAGTCATTGACCTTTATATCCCCAGAGGTAGGACTGTTCACACATAAATAGGGTTGCTGCACTTCACAGGTGATATTTGAGAAATGGCACATATAGCTACATCACACTGATATACTATTCGGGGTCACTTGACAGTATATTGTCTATCACATTTAGAAGACGGTCCACAGCAGTCATGTGTGAAAGCAACAGGCAGCACTGTAAGTAAGCCATCTTCCCTCTAACAGTTTCTCCCTCCACATGGGGTCATTAGTACTTACTGGAATGGGATCTCTGCAGTCACCTCCACTATAGGTACACCTCTCCTGGGACCCTTCAGGAGGATAGACTTATTTGAGAAAGTCTACAGCTGGCTCTTCTGGTTGCAGGTCTGTCTGCCCATGGTCTCCACATGCTGGCTACGGATGCATAGGTGTGGGTTGTTTGGCTCCCATGACCCAGTTGCACTAGGGCTTCTCCCAACCTGGCTTATAACTGGGCAATGACTCACCCATGACACCAGCACTAACTAAAAGGGGCCTAGCACTTGATGTAGCCAGACACTATTCTGGAACAGGGCCACCTAGTGGCAGACTAGCTAGCTGTACCTGCCTACATGGTACCAAAACTAGTATGAATACAACAAGCATTGGCCTGGTTGATTTATTAAAACTGGAAAGAAGACTAAGTGGTTGATCGTAGTGACCATTACATCTAATCATCATCTCAGTTTCTATCTATAAATCTAAATGACAGCCCTTGGGATAGTGCATGAGGATGAACACCTACCATTTTTATGATTATGGAAATAGTTATTTATATTTCTGATTAAGTCGGGACATTTCAAATGTTTTTGTACATAAGCACATCAATTTAGTTTGGATCAGTTATCTGTACAGCCATACAACATCTTCATAGCTTGGTATACTTTTGGTTGATTAGAATATTCTTAACCTCCCTGGAGGTATTCCCGAGTGTAGCTTGGGGTAAAGTTTCAGCACCAAAAGTGGTAACCCCCGAGCTACACTCGGGAATACCCTGCAGCATTGCTCCGGGATCCCTCCAGCACTTAGCTTGTCCTTCGCTCCCGCAATGTCCCCCCTGCAGCATCCCCGGCCATCTCCTCTGGCCGATGCCGGCATCTGTCTTCCGGGTTCCGTTCCCTGCAAGCGTCGGGATGTACGGGGGACGGAACTGGTGGGAAATGTACAAATGTTAAAAAGTGACATTCACTCAATACGCTAAAATCACATAGTATAACATTACTGTTTCAAAGCATTTCAAATACATTTTGTCCTTAGTGCTTTGTCCTGTGCCCTGCCTGCATTTTTACTGTTCTTTCTGCCTGGAAACTGAGAAACGTCCATGGCGTCCAAAAAGCGTCCCTTTAGGTCAAAAGCGGTTTTAGACCAGCTAGAGAACAGCGATAGTAAATTAGAACCACTTCCAGAATTGAGTGATAATGATTCGTGGGGAAATTCATCATCAGACACTGAAAACAATTTTGCGACTAAGATCAGTGATATGCGAACTTGGCGCTCTAGTTCAAATTTCAGTGTTTTTGGTTTGATTATATTATTGAATTAAATTTATTATATTATTATTTTTTATGATTATTTATTAAATTATAATTTATGATTTCATGTTTCAAATTTTAACATACCCGGGATGTTTACTAGGCTTTTGCTTGGACAGATTTCAGTGAGGTATTCCTAAAAATTACAGGCCTACAATAAACAAATGACATATTTCCATGCAAAAAAAGTACCGCTTTGAGCACAGAAATACTGACATAATCAGACACTAGGGAGGTTAATAAACATATCAGGAAATGTACTAAACCAAGCTGGTTATTCAAACCAAAAACTAACATACTAAAATTGTATTGTAATCCAGGACCCTCTGATCAGGGATGCAGTGTCCTGTCTACAGAAGGCAGCTGTGAATGTGACCAATGTTTACACCCTGGCTCTGCTTGCCTATACCTTTACTATGTGCCAAGAGACGGAGTTCAGGAAAAGTATATTCAACAAACTGGAGGAAATGGCTGTGAGGGGAGGTGAGTACTGATGGAGTTTTTCTACCCTGAAACTTCCAGATGCTTCCTCATGTACTTGATTAAAAAAAGAAAAACTGGACAAAAGGATAAAAAATAGGATTGTTCATAATAACCATTAATTGATAAATGCAAACATATTAAAAACAGCAATAAATGGAGGTGTGTAGTTAAATTTGATTCAGTATCAGCCTGCTATGATTCCCAGTACAGCAGAGCTTTCACTAGGAAAGAGAAGGTCAGCACTAATAACCAATAAAGTGTGCTGCTGTGAAATAAAACTGGATTATTGAGGCAAGCCCTGCTGGTTTTATTGGGTTTTACTTAAGTGTATGGTATTAATAAAGAATACTTTTTGGCTAATAAGTTTTTTTTGCTAAGAAATTTTTGCTAATTGTTTATATATGGGTTACAATTCTAGATGTGAATCTTCACTGGGGGTATTATTGGAGTTTCCAGTTATTTAAAGGCAAACAATAGCAGAGAAGGTTTTGCAACCTTCCTGATCACTTTCTCTCTCAAGAACAGTTGTGTGACATGATCTAAGACTGCTTCATAGAAATTATATGGTTGTCCAAAGTGGCCAAGTAAAATTTGGTTTGGGGGACTGTTCATGTGCATTTTTACACAGATTTATTTTAATTTAGTGCATGCTTAAAAGTAAGCTTTAACTTTCTGCTCTTTTACAGAAGGACAGTTACACTGGGAACGCAAGTCTACTCTTTCCTCTGATGTCCCATACTGGCACAGAGCTCCATCTGCAGAAGTGGAAATGACTTCGTATGTCTTGCTGGCTCTGGTGTCTGAACCTGAGCCTGATCTGGGTAAAGCTGCAGAGATTGTCAACTGGCTGAGCAAACAACAGAACCCCTATGGAGGCTTCTCATCTACACAGGTAACAGATAAGAAATGGGTCCTTCTGTGGTACACCAATGACCATCTGAGGGTGGACCTACGCTATGTGGAAGAGACAAATGGCTCCAAAATCCCCTGACAGTCTCAGGACTAATCAAAAGCTCTTGCATAAAACACATACTGTAATTGTTTCAGCTCAGTGACTTAACTTAAAATATGATGGAAACAAAAAATATATTGACATACATAGCACTTATTTACCACTCTAATAGTTCAGTGGTGTACTAAAATTTTAGTTGCAGGTAATATTTTGTAACATGATGTAATGATGAGAATTCTTGCTTATAGTGGTTATAAATTCTTAAGGGTATTTTTTTTCACTGTAATGCATTCTCAGCATTAAGGTAAAAAACCTTCCATGGTCAGCTCCCCGCCCCTCCCAGTCCCCCTAAATACTTACCTGAGCCTGATCCAGTGTTGTGGCTGATCACTCTCTCTCCTCACATGACATGGAGGCAGAGCTGGGAGCCATTGGCCATAGACACATAAAACCCGGCTTGGGTTCCTATGAGGGATCTTGGAAGGGAGGAGGAGCCGAGAATGTTGGTGGGGGACATAAGAAGAGGAAGTTCAGGGCTGATCTGTGCTAAACCATTGCACAGAGCAGTTAAGTATAACATCTTTATTATTTAAAAAATAAACCTTTAGAATCACTTTAATCTTTGCCTACTCTTGTTAGTTTCAAGTGAAGACATGGATAAAAAGGAAAGGAAAAAAATAATTCTCCTTCTGCAAGAAAATTCCCTTTCCCATTTCAACACAATTATGAGATCTCGTTTTTAATGAGACTTACACAGGTACTTGAAAGTTAAATCTTGTTTTGTAGCTAAGCCCTTCAGACATAATTTTTCTTTTTATCTGGCCAAAATCTAGAGAGCTTGTAAAGGTAACAGGATATAGGGTAAAAACCAGAAATATAAATAATAAAGTTATTATTGACAAACTGTTTGGTCTTCTTAATTCTGTTGTAATATCCATTGTATATAATGTCTAATCATTTTCTTTTATAGGACACAGTTGTGGCTCTTCAGGCTCTGGCCAAGTATGCAGAGGCTACATACAGTGACAAGGGAGACATGACAGTGACCGTTACTTCCAAGAAAGGATTTATGGAGGAGTTCCATGTAGTCAACACTAATCGACTCCTCCTCCAGAGGGCAACTCTACCATCCATCCCTGGAGACTACACAGTGACAGCTACAGGGAGTGGTTGTGTCTTTGTACAGGTTAGTGGGAAATCCCACCTGTTCCTTCTGTTCCATCCATTCTGTTCTCATCTCATCTTATTATTCTTACCCTATAGACGGTTCTCAGATTCAACATCCCAGCAATAAGAAATGAGGCCACCTTTGCAGTCAGTGTTGGGGTAACACCAAAAAAATGTGTGCAAGATCCAGTGAAAAACCTTGGACTTCTCATAAGTGCTCAGTAAGTTAAACTGTGTTTTAAATTCAGCATCATATAAGATTTCATATTCATTTTTACAAAACATGTCCTCTGAATACAGGTTCTTTATAAGTTATTCAAAAATAAACAATTTAGATTATAGGCAAAGCAGTACTCAGAGACGTTGTGTTCTATCTTACAATATAGACCTTTTTATTTTAATATTCAGTAAATTGATGTTGTATGAACAATATTGGAATGATGCAAGTGTTTTTTCTTTTTTTTAGGCAGTTAGTAAGAAACAAAAATTACAGACTAGAGAAAAAACAAACACAGCAACAAATCACCCAATATCCGGCGCAAAAGCAATCAGGATGTAGCAACATCCAAAATTGGGCACCGGGCACTATGCGATGCAGGCACTCCTACATAATCATTATGCAATGAGACACTTCTCCTGTCTTTGCCTGAGTGTACCATAGTATTGAAGTGAAATGCCAGGAGATAAAAAAGGGTGGGTTAAAGGGGAGAGTGGAAGGTAAGTATAGGAAGGGCGAATAGGGTCGTGACCAAACCTGCTCTCCCTCGACTACATGACTGTTGTGGCAGAAATAGCCCTGTAGCCTCATTAAAATTGGAGGGGCACCCCCTCATGCAACTAGGCAAGTCCTGCATGCACATGCAACCACACTGACTCGCTCCCACCAAGACAATACAAGGATGAACGAAGCGAATGGCCCACCAATATATGTTAAAATTTAGTAATGTAAGAATACTGCAGTAATAGAACCAATAGAACCATGTCTTGCTAAATTTCTCTTCTGTCCCCTTTAGCGCGTTAGTCAGATTTTTCATGTATCGGATATCCTCAACCTTACGGAACCCCTGTGACAGGGAGAGCACTGCTGCAGTTTTCCATAATGATGAAATGAATGAATGGGCTGCCAGACTGCTGATTTCTTATACATCTTAACCTAAATTGGGGTATGGTGTACAAGTAAAAAAGCAGACATATAAAGGACATGAGTGTCTGTATTTTTTGTACAATAGTGTGGACTTGTTTCCAGAAGGACTGGAGGACAGGGCAGGGCAAAAATATGTGTAGCACACCTCCCCTTTAGGACTCACAGCTTCAACAGCTGTCTGAAATACCTGGGTATATTTGGTGCAAAATAGTAGAAATACAATACTGTCTATTCATAATTTTGTATCCAGAGTCCCAGTTCTTATTGCTGATAGAGGATTTGTAGGACAAGTGCTGAGTAAGAAGTTCTTCTAAGCAGAAATTTATATGTAAAGGAGAGATTGTTGATTGTTAGAATCATCCTGTCCCTTGTCTCTCTACAAGGCATAAAGCCTACTTGATTCAGATGTATAATCCATTGGAGGTAGGGGACCAGGTGGTCTGCCAAAACCGTAGTGAACAATTTAAGGTCCACATTGAATAAAGAAATAGGCAGGTAGTTGGGACACCATGTGGCATCTTTTCCCTCTTTCAGGATAACTGAGATGTATGCCACAAAAGATTCCGAGTGCATCTGGTGGGGTTGTATAAGGGAGTTGAAAGATGAGGCAAAAATGTGTCACCAGCGAATCCGGAAAACCCTTGAAGTATGCCAGGGTGAAACCATATGGCCTTGGGGCCTTACATGGTTTTGTCTGTTTGATTACTTGCAAAAAAATAATCTGGGGTGATGAATTCTCCAAGTCCTCACTCACCAGGTTTGAGGGATGGGAGCACTGTTTGCTGGAGGTATTTCCTGGTCTGCTCTATGGGTCGCCAAGTGAATGGGGTCCCAGCCTTTCACACTGTAATTGAGGTTAGAATAATAGGCCCTAAACTCAGTTGCAATTTCTGGAGATAAGCAGACTACAGATCCTGTCGACTTATGGAGGACTGGAACATAGATCTGAGCTCTACGAGTCCTAAGAAGAGCATTAGCCAGGGATCTACATCACCGATTGCCATATTCATAAAAGGCATGTCAGCATTTGAACAGAACAGCCTTTGCACCTTCCAGAAGAATGGTTTTAAGGTGATGACTCAACACCATCAACATGCTGAAGTCCGTCTGTCCTTGAGTATCCTATCTGGCATCATTCTTTCTGCGAGTAGGTTCTCAGTTTGCCTGTTTCTTTCTTAATTCTAAACCTGTGTTTAATCAGCACGCCATAGAAAACGGAGTAGCTGGGGAGTCTGGTATGGATTTAGAGGAAAAGTAGGCTTTCAGATCCTGATGTAGATCTGCTGCCATTGTGGGGTTCTGTAAAAGAGACTCATTCAGTCTCCATGACCAAGTAGGAAGGATGTTAGGCCCCAGCTGAACAGTTAAGAATACTGGAGCCTGGTCTGAGTACATTATATTGCCAATATCTGAGGCCATAGCTTGAGTAAGAGTTATGCACCATCGAATGGTAGGAATAGTCCCTTATGTCCGGATGCTGAATCCTCCAGATAATAAACTAGCTGGTGTGTGAAGAATTTTTTAAAAATGCACCACAAGGAGAGATGAGAAGCTGTACCAGTGGAACCTAATGTAGGGTCTGACATGAGGTTGAAATCCCCCCCCAGCACCATCGTACCCTCCACAATCCAGAACATTTTCAAGAAAAGTGATTCGTGATTGGTTAGGTAGATATAGAGAAGCGAAAGTGATTTTGCACTTGCCCAACAGACCCTTCACAAAAAGATCTCATCCATTTTCATCCTTATCTTCCTCCTCAGTTGTGCACAGGGTATTATCGGACAGTAAGATGCTCACTCCCCTAGATTTTTTATCCAAGGAGGGAGCATAGCACTCTACCTGGAAATATTTATCAGTCATCTTCAGGATCTGAGTAGTGCAAAATTAGGTCTCTTGATGAAATGTGATTTGTAGCTTGCACATCTTCAGATCAGATCGGACCATTCGCCTTCTCGTTGGGGTGTTCAACCCATGTATGTTTAGGGACAGACGTTGTAGGAAAGTAATGGTGCCGGCACAGTGAAAGACCCTCTCTCCTTGTACTTAACACCCAGGGCACAAAGTGTGAAGTTCTTAGGAATGATTCTCCTCTTATGGTTCCAGAAAGGAATCACTGGGAGCTCAAGAAGTGGAAGGGGAGCAGGTTAGAGAGAAGAGGCAAAAAAGGATTAAAGAGAGTTAAAAAAGGGGGGGGGGGGAAGGGGGGTGGGACTAAAACTCAGAAAGAGGGCAGCTGAGGTCAGCAAAAAAACAAATCTGTCACAAACTAACAAATAGTCAACTAGCCCCACAGCTGAGAACAATCTCAACCCCAGGAAGGACCCACCTAGATTCCTGAGGATAAATTATTAGTTTGGGAAAGTGGCAGAACATAGAGGAGCCGAGCCCTTTGTGTTCGTATGATATGATGCGAATACAAAAACGTATGAAGACAGACAAACCTGTTGTGCTAAATAAGGCAGTGAGTAACAGGCAGGAGAAATCCCTATTAGAAATATATCTGTTAGCACAACAGATATATTTTATTGTTTTACTGTGATAAAATATCTCATGGTACTGTGGTGGCTTTTAGACATATGAAATATATGTGTATGCATAGAAGCGCAGTTATCATCTTTCTTTCTTTTAGTTGAGATCCCTAGCAGGAACAACCAGCTGTGTCTCTAAGGGCAATTAACCACAAAATAAGGGGAGCATGCTAGGGGCTGGGCAGGGCAGATTCCAAAGGGACCAGGAAAAACTTGTTCAAGGGGTGTATCCCTTGGCCATCTGAATGCTCCTTGTATGAGCCGGGGGGCCATCAGATGCAGCCCTAGCTATTGGTTAACTGTTCTGTCCAAAAATGCCCTGGTTCCAGGAACAGCAAATGTACATAATACAGTGCAACAAAATAAAATGAAGTGAAGTAGTACATCAGAGCACATCAGTATTCAACAATATTGATAATACATGAGAATATATCAATTGCTGTATCATAACAGCTGGCAAAAGGTGCCAGCTGATTGACAGCCAGATGTGAGGTTGTGAAAACACCGCCGTCATCCACGAAAGGGGGACCACAGGGCAAGAAACACATTTATAGTTTGAAGCACCCCTACCACAAAGCATGGTGGTGCGTATAGCTCCACCCAACCTTATAAAGGGAGCAATGGCACCCCAAGCTGGATGCAATGTTAATTTCCTGAGAGATCCGGGAGACAACATGACCTTGGTTTAGTAGATCAACACAGGCTGAGGCGTTTCACTGAGGTGACCCATGGTCCCGGAGGTGCCCAGAAGGGCACTGATCCTGCCCCCCTTCATGGACTACCAACTCAATAGCACGCTCCTTCTGACAGCAGGAGGAGGGTAGGGATGCGTACCATGTGCCTCCTCAGCTGCCCCTGGGACCACAAACCAGCTGCATGAAACAGTACAAGATAGCAGTGAGTCTCACAACAAAGGACTGTCACCTCCGTGTCCAACCCGCCCCGCATCATATCGGCATCTGAATTGTAGACCTAAGAGGTTCTCTCTGGCCAGAAATAATGTAATCCCTGGGTTGAGGGCCCAATGCAAATCCGTGGGGGGGAACTCACTAGGCCAGCCATAACAAATTAAGGCTGATAACAATCTCTTAAATAAGGCGGGGGTGAAAGACTAGCACACCCAAATATGTGAAGAGCAACGTAATGTCCACAACTATTGTCAGAAAGCTAAGAGTCCAAACACTAGAAACTAGTTAACCAGCATGTTTTATGGGGGGGACAACTCACCCATATCACATCAGACTATTGTCAGAAAGCTAAGAGTCCAAACTCTAGAAACTAGTTAACCAGCATGTTTTATTGGGGGGGGACAACTCACCCATATCACATCAGAAAAAAGTGCTAAGTGCATGTATTTATCAATGAGGGTGTCTGCAAGGAAAAACATAAAGATGGTGAGGCCCTTTTACCTCCAATTTAGTCCTTGTTGGCCTGTCCACCAGCCGCACCAGTGGCTGCCGCCATCTGCTGTCTTTGCTGGGAACGTTGACAAGATGTCCTACCCCTCTGAGGACAGGGAGGTTAAAAATCTTGCAGGATTTACGGTCAATCATATTTCCAACATGGCAGGAACATTGGCAGGTGTGCAGATCACAAACTGGGTTGCGTCCTTCCATATGAGAAGGTGCAAGGTATATCCCCAGTGGTTTCTTAGATATTGATGATGGTTTCGATAGACGTTGCTAGAGCTAGAGAACCCTCCCGGATTTATCGTGAAACACACTGTGGAGAAGTACACTTTTGACAAGTTGTGAAGGATCAGCACACAGTCCTTAATAGGAGCACTCAGTTCCCTTAAATGAACCTTCTTCAGACTCCAGATAAAAATCTCCTCATCCACCACATAAGAATGCCGTCCCAGGGAGAACTATTTAGGTAGTTGGGTATGGCACCTGACTGTCCTCTTCCTTGCATAGGATCAGGGGGTGTAGAGGTAATCACACTGTCTGTTCCTGTAGCTTTAAAAGTTGAAGCTGCTTTCAGGCCTTACACTGGGCTGGCTTCTTCCCTTACTGACAGGCTGTCCTTCCCCAACAGACTGTAGAACTGTAGAGGCCCCTCTTTCCATCCCCCAGCCTGAACCAGCAACACTTCTTCACTCCTTCTTCCATCCAACTCCCCTGCTGACCAGGCTCTCTCATACTCTCTCATATACATGGGCTGATCTCCCACACTGCCAGACCTCCTGCCTGGGATTTGTCAGTCTCCCATAAACATGCAGAAAAGATCCTACGCCCTTCCTCACCTCTTCCCACTGGCTTTTAGAAACATCTCTGAGTTTCTAGAGCAGGGGGAGGTACCAGAGGACTGACCTGTAGACCCCTCCATGCCTTACCTAAAGTAACCTTGTTGACTCACACCCAGGCTTTTTGCACACACACACACACACACACACACACACCACACACACACACACACACACACATAATATCTCTTTATAATGGTTATATAGTTAGTCTGGCTGAAAAAAGTCCATCCAGTTCAACCATAAAAAAAAAAAGTTATAATCCTATACCCACAGTTGATCCAGAGGCAGGCAAAAAAAACCCAACGAAGCATGATCCAATTTGCTCCTGTAGGGGAAAAAATTATCTCCTGATCCCCCGAGAGGCAATCAGATATTTCCTGGATCAACTTTACCTATAAATGTTAGTAACCAGTTATATTCTGTTTATCCAAGAAAGAATCCAGACCTTTTTTAAAGCCATCCACTGAGCTGGACAAAACCAACTCTTGAGGGAGTCTATTCCACATTTTCACAGCTCTTACTGTGAAGAAACCTTTCCATATTTGTAGATTACATTTATTTTCCTCCAGACATAAATTACTAATGATTTTTACAGGGGTAATATGATATATCTCTCTCTGGAGTATATACCGTATTTTCCGGCGTATAAGACGACTGAGCGTATAAGACGACCCCCTACTTTTCCTGTTTAAAATGTAGTGTTTGGGCTATACTCGCCGTATAAGACTACCCCTCTTCCAGTGCACACCAGTGGGAGGAATAGTGCCCCATCATTGGTGTCAGTGGGAGGAATAGTGTCCCATCATTGGTGTCGGTGGGAGGAATAGTGCCCCATCATTGGTGTCAGTGGGAGGAATAGTGCCCCATCATTGGTGTCAGTGGGAGGAATAGTGCCCCATCATTGGTATTAGTGGGAGGAATAGTGCCCCATCATTGGTGTCAGTGGGAGGAATAGTGCCCCATCATTGGTGTCAGTGGGAGGAATAGTGCCCCATCATTGGTATCAGTGGGAGGAATAGTGCCCCATCATTGGTATCAGTGGGAGGAATAGTGCCCCATCATTGGTGTCAGTGGGAGGAATAGTGCCCCATCATTGGTGTCAGTGGCAGGAATAGTGCCCCATCATTAGTATCAGTGGCAGGAATAGTGCCCCATCATTGGTGTCAGTGGGAGGAATAGCACCCCATCATTTAGTATCAGTGGCAGGAATAGTGCCCCATCATTGGTGTCAGTGGAAGGAGTAGTGCCCCATCATTGGTGTCAGTGGGAGGAATAGTGTCCCATCATTGGTATCAGTGGGAGGAATAGTGTCCCATCATTGGTATCAGTGGGAGGAATAGTGTCCCATCATTGGTGTCAGTGGGAGGAATAGTGTCCCATCACTGGTGTCAGTGGGAGGAATAGTGCCCCATCATTGGTATCAGTGGGAGGAATAGTGTCCCATCATTGGTGTCAATGGGAGGAATAGCGCCCCATCATTGGTATCAGTGGCAGGAATAGTGCCCCATCATTAGTATCATTGGGGGGGAGTAGCACCCCATCATTGGTGTCAGTGGAATAGTGCCCCATCTTTGGTGTCAGTGGGAGGAATAGTATCCCATCATTGGTGTCAGTGGGGGGGGGGGGGAGGAATAGTGCCCCATCGTTGGTGTCAGTGGGGGGGGAGGAATAGTATCCCATCATTGGTGTCAGTGGGGGGTGGAATAGTGCCCCATCATTGGTGTCAGTGGGGGGTGGATAGTGCCCCATCATTGGTGTCAGTGGGGGGGGGAGGAATAGTGCCCAATCGTTGGTGTCAGTGGGGGGGGGAGGAATAGTGCCCCATCGTTGGTGTCAGTGGGGGGGAGGAAAAGTGCCCCATCGTTGGTGTCAGTGGGAGGAATAATGCCCCATCATTGGTATCAGTGACACCAACGATGGGGCACTATTCCTCCCACTGACACTTGCTGACCTCTGTTCCAGTACGGTGCTGCTGCAGCCAGCATATGTGGTTGCAGCAGCACCTAAGCACGGCACACTTACCTTCATCTCCACTCGATTTTCGCGGGGCCGCTCAGCTCCACCTCCTCGCCGGTGATTGGCCGCCTGTGTGCCTTTCCTGAGCTACAGTTCTGGCGGCCAATCATTTTGGCGGAGCCGAGCAGCCGCGCGAACATCCAGTGGACGAACCGAAGGAAGGAGCAGCCGCGCTTCCTGGACCGGATTGTCGTGGGACCGGAGCCAGGTAAGAGACAGCAGCCCCTGCCCACCCCTGTCCCTTCCGTTGGACAACCGCGCCGCCCCCCTAAAAAGTGTCAGCATGCCGTTACCGGCGTATAAGACGACCCCCGACTTTTGAGAAGATTTTCAAGGGGTAAAAAGTCATCTTATACACCGGAAAATACGGTACCTCTTTTAATACAAGAGAGAATTTTGCTCGCTTTAGAAACCGTAGCTTGGCATTGCATGCCATTATTAGACCTATGATTTACCAGAACTCCCAGATCCTTCTCCACCATTGATTCCCCCAGTTGTACTCCCCCTAGTATGTATGATGCATGCATACTCTTAGCTCCCAAGTGCATAATCTTACATTTATCAACATTAAACCTCATTTACCACATAGTTGCCCAATTAAACAGTGCATTGAGGTCGGCTTGCCAGTTGGAAACATCCTGTAAGGACATTATTCCACTGCAAAGCTTGGTGTCATCTGAAAAGACTGAAATGGTATTTTTATTCCCAGACCCTATATTGTTTATAAATATATTAAAAAGTAAGGGTCCCAACACTGAACCTTGGGGTACACCACTAACCACCCAAGACCATTCAGAGTATGAATCATTAACCACTACTCTTTGAATACGATCTTTTAGCCAGTTTTCTATCCATTTTCATTCAGATTTTTCCAAGCCCGTAGACTTTACCTTACAGAATAGTCATGTGTGGGGAACTGTGTCAAACGCTTTTGCAAAATCCAAGTATACCACGTCCACCGCCACCCTCTGTCCAAGTATACCAAGTCCACCGCCACCCTCTGTCCAAGTATACCACGTCCACCGCCATCCCTCTGTCCAAGTATACCACGTCCACCGCTCACCTCCTCATAAAAGAAATCAGATTTGTTTGATAACTTTTGTCTGTCATGAATCCATGCTGTCTGTTGCTTAAAATATTTTTTTATAGCAGGAATGCAGAAATATAAGTATTGCCATTTCTATTGTTTGGTAATACTTGGATGTATGTTTACGGTTTATTTTGTTTTTCCATTTAGTAGCTTCATGCTCATCAAGCACTTGTATCAGAATTAGATTCACAGATATACTGAACTGCTGGCCTAGCAGTAGAAGTAGATATGTGCATTTCATTAGGATTCGTTTTTTAGACGTAAATTTCATTTTTGGAGATTCAAATGTATACAAATCCCTGAATGCACATAGTAGCGAATGTCAACGAATCAAAACAAAAGTTATAACGACATTATAACGACATTAACTAATGCATTTGTTTCATTTGTATGACATCACATAATGCGATAGTAATTGGGGAAATGAATTTGATTTTCAAATTTGTTTGATAGAACCATTCGTTACCCGAACTAGAATTAAATTTGGTTCCATTTGTTATTTCAGATGCACATGGTGCCAGTGAGTATTGTCTAATCAATCAGCTCATGCCATTTCTCTTGGTTGGTTGGACTAGCTTCCGAATATATTGAATCCTTCCAATTCAAATAGTGATTCAATAATATATTGAATATTTAGGAATCTTCTGGAAAAACTGTAAAACTGCTAAATTTTTCAAAGCCACACAGACTAACAAATATACGAAACAAATGCTGAAAATATGAAAAATAGGTTCAACATAACAAATATGACAAAATGAAATTCTTTATTTTTTCATGCACATGTCTAAATAGAAGGCAAAACAAAACTGAAATAAAATACAAACTATGAAGCTCTGTAGGACAATCAACAAAGGAAAATAGTGATGATTATTTCCTAACTGTAATTTCTGGGGTGTTTTGGGGGTTTCATACTGAACAATAAAACCACGCTACACCTATTTAAAAATGTTTGCAGATACACAGGTGCTCGAGAGACATCCAATATGGCTATTATAGAGGTGAAAATTTTGACTGGCTACATTCCTGTGAAAAGCTCATTAAGAGAGGTATGTCATTGCCATTTTTCTTTGTGTTTTCCTACTCTGGAGGAACCCTAGGGTTCCACAGAACCTTGAAAGTTATTGAGTGTCACTTGAATGATCAGTTCTGAATTTTCTGGGCTAACTGACATGACATCCAAGATGATGATGCCCAGCAGCATTCTCAAGACTTTTGGATGGCTACTCTGTAAGTGGCGTCTACACAGACAGATCCTTTTATGTGTGAGAGTACAGTTGTGACCAAAATTATTCAACCCCCAATGCTGTAAAGGGGTTTAGGGACTATAGTGTACATTTGGAATTGTATTCAGAATCAAATCCTACAAGGACGTTGTAACTACCCAAATGCAACTAAAATGACATCAATTGTTTATGTAATACAGTAGTAAATGGTTCTTATGTGGTTTCTTCATTGCCACAATTATTCAACCCCTTAAAGACTACCACTCTGAAGAACAGAGGTTCATACAGGTGCTTTCCATCAGGTATTGAAAACACCTGTGGATGTCACCGAGCAGCAATCAAGCATAATAAGCACCAATTAGGCAGCTTTAAAATGACTGTGATACTCAGCTCCTTCTAGACATTTACTGGTGTGGTTACAAACATGGTGAAGGCAAGAGAATGGTCCAGGAAGACAAGAGAAGAGGTGATTTCTCTTCACAGGAAGGGCAATGGCTATAAGAAGATTGCAAAGATGTTAAACATACCAAGAGACACCTTAGGAAGCATCATTCGCAAATTCAAGGCAAAGGGCACTGTTGAAACGCTACCTGGTCGTGGCAGAAAGAAGATGCTGACTTCGACTGCTGTGCGCTACCTGAAGCGTAGAGTGGAGAGAAGTCCCCGTGTGACTGCTGAGGAACTGAGAAAAGATTTGTCAGATGTGGGTACAGAAGTTTCAGCCCAGACAATAAGACGCACACTGCGTAATGAAGGCCTCCGTGCCAGAACTCCCAGGCGTACCCCCTTGCTGTCTCCAAAGAATAAGAAGAGTCGACTGCAGTATGCCAAAAGCCATGTGGACAAACCACAAAAGTTGTGGGATAGTGTTCTGTGGACTGATGAAACAAAATTAGAACTGTTTGGGCCCATGGATCAACGCTATGTTTGGAGGAGGAAGAACAAGGCCTATGATGAAAAGAACACCTTGCCTACTGTGAAGCATGGTGGAGGGTCAATCATGCTTTGGGGCTGTTTTGCTTCTGCAGGTACAGGGAAGCTTCAGCGTGTGCAAGGTACCATGAATTCTCTTCAGTACCAGGAGATATTGGATGGAAACGTGATGCAGTCCGTCACACACCTGAGGCTTGGGAGACGTTGGACCTTTCAACAGGACAATGATCCCAAGCATACCTCCAAGTCCACTAGAGCATGGTTGCAGAGGAAAGGCTGGAACATTTTGGAGTGGCCATCGCAGTCACCAGACTTAAATCCGATTGAGAACCTCTGGTGGGACTTAAAGAAAGCAGTTGCAGTGCGCAAGCCTAAGAATGTGACTGAACTGGAGGCCTTTGCCCATGAAGAATGGGCGAAGATACCCGTAGATCGCTGCAAGACACTTGTGTCAAGCTATGCTTCACGTTTAAAAGCTGTTATAACTGTAAAAGGATGCTGTACTAAGTACTAAGATTGAATGTCACTTGGGGGTTGAATAAAACTGATAATGCTGTGAGCACAGAAAAGACATTTGTGGTTATTTCATTATAACTGTTATGTTATATTTGTCTGACCTACAAGTGCCTCTTTAATGTAAATGTAAGCAAGATGACTGAATGATCAAAAGCAATGTCAAACTGGCCAAAACACTCAATTTCAGTGGGGGTTGAATAATTTTGGTCACAACTGTATATATGACTGGGGTTATATATAATGATATGAAATATACAAAAGACACTGGGGCCATTCTAAAAAATATATTTTCGAAAAAAAGTCAGAATTCTCAGTCTGAATATCAGAACTCTAAGATATAAAGTCAAAAATTTTACTTTATTATCTAAGAATTATGACTTTGAAACTCAGAATGATGTGATTAAAGTCACAGTTCTGAAATGAAAAGTCCAAATTATATTATTAAAATTCAAAATCCTGAGTTTCAAAGTCAGAATTCAGACTCAAAAGTCACATTTCTCAGTTTTGAGGTTAGAATTTCGAGAATGAAAGTCAGATCTTTGTTTCATAAATTTACTTGAGGATGGTCCCAGCCTAGTCATGGCAATGGTTACAATAGACATTTCACGATCATCAGACTTTTCTGATTTTAGAAGGATCAGCTAATAATCATGCAGTGGCTTTGGGTGGTCTAATACAATCATGTGCGTACTGAACTCTGAAGAGTCATAATACCTTCTAATACATAACAGTATTTTCTCTACACAGCTGGAGAGAAAACATGTGATCCAAAGAAGTGAGATCAACAATGACTTGGTGACATTTTATCTGAATGAGGTTTGGGTTTACTGTATTTTGATTTTCGTGTTTATATCTATTAACTCATTAAAGTATAACTAAAAATAGGTGTAGAAACAAACACTATTAGTTACAACAGGTAGTTCAGAGGTGCCACCTACTGTACAAATAGCAGCACTGAATATTATGTTAATATATTTAAAATGTAATATACTAAATCTATTAAAACATTTTCCAGAACCATAAAATTGGAAGCTACACAGTTTCATATGTAAACAGATGTAAAAATTTGCATGTCGGCACCTCTGATGGTCAATGCTTATCACTCTTATCTCAAAATTGGCGCAATAGAGTGAGAGCAGCTTAGTGCAATGAGCTTAGCAGTAAGCTTCTTCAGGAACACTGAGATATTTTGAAGTCATGTAAATAAATTAACAAAATTAGCATCCACCTGAACCTTCAAATCAATATCTGCAGTAACAAAACACACAAAGATAATATATAAAATGTTGCTAGCACACACTTAGTAAATTAAAATTTCTACCACTGTATCGCTCACTCTCAGAGGAGCCACTGTCTATCGGACAGACAAAAGCCCTAAAAGGATAAGACAAAAGGATAAGAAATAAGTGGAGCAACCAACAATGATAGTACAACTCAATAGAGCAGCTAAAGCAGCACATAATTTTTTATAAAAGAGACAATAATCAAATCTGTTATAAAAAAAAAAAGCAAACTATCTAGGTGACCTGAGTGAGATTTAAAGAAAACACCACTGGCCATTGTATCTAAATGCTGGCACTGGGGCCCTGGATCTCTCATTGCAGCACTCACTCACAAAAAGAGTATTGATACTCTGATGTGAAAAAAGTAGAGTGTGCAAGGCCAACTCTCTCCACAGGCAACAACTTTTAGCTGCATAAACATCAGAAGGGTCAGTATTAAATAAGTGGATAAACGGCCTCTCGCCACTCCCAGTGATCCTAATTCATCTTCATGAAGTCTGGTGAGTGGTCAGATTGCAAGCACATGGCTTTCCATTCAAGCCAGTGTTGGATGAAACTTCAGCCTTCTCCCTCCCTGGAGTCCTCAGCATCGGCACTACACAGTACCTTTAGTGGCTCAGTCCCTAGCAGGCACAAGGCAGTGACACAGCCACTGCTGAACACAGTGCAGAAGCTTTACCCAGAGCTCACAGTAGCTTTTCCACATACAGGTCCTTGTGGCCAGCACTCTCAGTCAACAATGGCAGCATCTCAGGCCTCACAACAGGCAGCACACAGCAGATTGGGGCAGTGCAGGTGTCAGTTCACACTATTGCTCCTCTCTGGGTCTTGTAGCAGCTCAGTCCACACAGGCAGGTGTGCAGCCTGGAGCTCTATACCTGTGTTCAATTACCTTTTTCTCGGGTAGCAGCCAGCCATAGTTCCTTTTCTGCTTCTTGCCTCAGTCTACAGTGTACTCCACAGCCAGTGCCTGCAAGCTCTATTTCTCCAGGTGTGATTTTCTGCCCACCTTTGCTCTCATTTCTCTCTCCCCTCCATTTTGCTCTGCTTCATTCAGATGATTAAAATACGACTAAAATGGCATTTTAGTCAAAAGACTAAAATATGACTACGACTAAAACTAAATTGAAATTTGACGTAAAAATTAACATTGCACTAACACATAAGAATAAGTGTCTTAGATCTACTAAACTGCTGAAAGAAAAAAAATAAGAAAAAAAAAAGCTTTTCTTATTTTTTTTTCTTAACCACTTGTCCTCCAGAGGATTTACCCCCCTTCCTGACCAGGCCATTTTTTGCAATACGGCGATGTGTTACTTTAACTGACAATTGCGCAGTCATGCAACGCTGCACCCAAATTAATTTTTTCCAACAAATGGAGTATTTGATTGCCTCTGCGTTTTTTATTTTTTGCGCTATAAACAAAAAAAGACCGACAATTTTGAAAAAAAAAACAATATTTTTAACTTTTTGTTAATAAAAATATCCAGTAAAAAATTTAAAAAATTTAATTTCATCATAAATTTAGGCCAAAATGTATTCTGCTACATGTCTTTGCTAAAACAAAATCCCAATATGTGTAAATTAATTGGTTTACTTGAAAGTTACAGTGGGGATCAAACGTTTGGGCACCCCAGCTAAACATTTGTATTAATGTGCATAAAGAAGCCAAGGAAAGATGGAAAAATCTCCAAAAGGCATCAAATTACAGATTAGACATTCTTATAATATGTCAACAAAAGTTAGATTTTATTTCCATCATTTACACTTTCAAAATAACAGAAAACAAAAAAATGGCGTCTGCAAAAGTTTGGGCACCCTGCAGAGTTAATAGCTTGTACTGCCCCCTTTGGCAAGTATCACAGCTTGTAAACACTTTTTGTAGCCAGCCAAGAGTCTTTCAATTCTTGTTTGAGGTATCTTTGCCCATTCTTCCTTACAAAAGTCTTCCAGTTCTTTGAGATTTCTGGGCTGTCTGTCACGCACTGCTCTTTTAAGGTCTATCCATAGATTTTCAATTATGTTGAGGTCAGGAGATTGTGAAGGCAATGGCAAAACCTTCAGTTTACGCCTCTTGATGTAATCCCCCGTGGATTTCGAGGTGTGTTTAGGATCATTATCCATTTGTAGAAGCCACCCTCTCTTTAACTTCATCTTTTTCACAGATGGCATCAAGTTACCATCCAAAATTTGCTGAAATTTTATTGAATCCATTTTCCCTTCTACTCGTGAGATGTTCCCTGTGCCACTGGCTGCAACACAACCCCAAAGCATGATTGATCCAACCCCATGCTTAACAGTTGGACAGAGGTTCTTTTCATTAAATTCTGTGCACCTTCTTCTCCAAACGTACCTTTGCTCATTCCGGCCAAAAAGTTCAATTTTAACCTCATCAGTCCACAGAACTTGTTTCCAAAATGCATCAGGCTTGTCTATATGTTCATTTGCAAAGTTCAAACGATGATTTTTGTGGTGAGGACGTAGAAGAGGTTTTCTTCTGATGACTCTTCCATGAAGACCATATTTGTACAAGTATCTCTTTATAGTGGAATAGTGTACCACAACTCCAGTGTCTGCCAGATCTTTCTGGAGGGATCGTGCAGTCAAACGTGGGTTTTGAATTGTTTTTCTCACAATCCTGCGAGCTGTTCTGTCTGATATTTTTCTTGGTCTTCCAGATCTTGCTTTAACTTCCACTGTTCCTGATGACTGTCATTTCTTAATTACATTCCAAACAGAGGATATTGACATCTGAAAATGCTTTGCTATCTTCTTATAGCCTTCTCCAGCTTTGTGAGCGTCAACTATTTTCAGTTTCAGTTTTCTAGACAACTGCTTAAAAGAACCCATGGTGCTGATTGTTGGGGCAAGGTCAGATGAGTCTGGGCATTTAAAACCTTTGAGATTGACATCACCTGGTCTTCCCAGACGATGATTGAGAACAATCCATGACACTTGCAGGTCTCAGCTTTGCAAAGGGGGCAGTGCATGCTATAAATTCTGCAGGGTGCCCAAACTTTTGCAGATGCCATTTTTTTTGTTTTCTGTTATTTTGAAAGTGTAAATGATGGAAATAAAATCTAACTTTTGTTGACATATTATAAGAATGTCTAATCTGTAATTTGATGCCTTTTGGAGATTTTTCCATCTTTCCTTGGCTTTTTTATGCACATTAATACAAATTTTTAGCTGGGGTGCCCAAACTTTCGATCCCCACTGTATAGTGTCTACAAATGGCAGTATATATACTGTAATTTTGTATTTTTTTAAATACTAGTAATGGTGGTGATCAGCGACTCATGGCGGGACTGCGGTGGGACACTGGAGGGGGGGGGGGGACTAACTGCCACTGACATCCCCAGTGACACTAATACAGTGATCAGTGCTAATAAAAAGCACTGACACTGTACTAATGGCACTGGACAGGAAGGGGTTAACATCTGGGGCGCTCAAAGGGTTAACTGTGTGCGGTTTACTATGTAAGCATGCTGCTTTGTATTGCTCTGCTATGCAGAGCAATACAAAGCAGCATGTTGGTGCTGATAAGGGAGAGATCTGTATTGTTTACATACAGACCTCTCCCCTGTCAGTGTTCCTCGGCAATTACCGGGTGCCAGCCAGGACCCGGTGACCAAGAGCTGTAGCCAACCAACCAACCAACCAACCGTGCGCGCCCCCTACCCAGAAATGCAAAATCATGTATATATACATGATTTTGCACAGCCTTGCCGCCCTGTAGTAGTAGTTCTGCTATAGAGTGGTCGGGAAGCGGTTAAGATTTCATGCTGGTAATATATTCAAGTAATATGTGCAAAGACATTACAGGCAATAGAGTTTACAGTTTTTTGTGTTTTTTTATATTTTAAAGTTGCACTTCTATTTGTCAAAAAAGCAATATTTTTGTTTGTTTTTGAAACTAGGTTATATTGATAAAGACGTTATATGCCACAATGACTAAATCTGTGTCTGTGTCCCTGGGACACAGCGGATCACCGATCAGTGGAAAGAGCCGATGTCTTTGCCTCTGTCATGTGATTAGCTGTGTCCAATCACAGCTGATCGCATGTAAATAAGGAAATGCCGGTTGTCTGCATTTATCTCCTCACGAGCTGTCACGCTGACAGCCGTGAGGGGAGGAGAGCCGGTAATCGGCATTCCTCAGAGGGGACATCTACACTGATCATAAGGGCACTGTTGATCAGTGCCCTGATGATCAGTGTAGCCCCATCAGTGCCACCTGTCAGTATCCATCAATGCCACCTGTCATTGCCCATCGATGCCACATATCAGTTTCTACCAGTGCACACCTATCAGTGCCATCTATCAGTGCCACCTATCAGTGCCAGTCAGTCAGTGCCACCTATCAGTGCCACCTATCAGTGCCCCTCATTGCCACCTTTCAGTGCCACCTAACAGTGCCCGTCAGTGCTGCCTATCAGTGCTGCCTGACAGTGGCATATATGAATACTGCCTTTCAGTGCCCGTCAGTGATGTCTGTAAATTCCCACCAGTGATACCTGTCAATGCCCATCAGTGCCTCCTCATCAGTGTCCATCAGTGCAGCCTATCAGTGCCCATCACTGAAGCCTCATTAGCGCATATCAGTGAAAGAGAAAAATTACTCATTTACAAAATTTTATAACAGAAACAAAGAAAAAAACTTTTTTTTTCAAAATTTTCAGTTGTTATTGATTTGTTTATCAAAAAATAAAAAACCCAGAGGGGATTAAATTCCACCAAAAGAAAGCTCTATCTGTCTCAAAAAAATTATAAAAATGTCATATGGGTACAGTGTTGTATGACCACGCAATTGTCATTCAAAGTGCGACAGCGCTGAAAGCTGAAAATTGGCCTGGGCAGGAAAGGTGTGAAAGTGCCCAGTAGGCTAGTGGTTAAAGGTGTACTTGGCCTTTAAGAAGAAGACTGTCCCAGTGGAAGTGAGCATTGGGTGAGGAGGGCATGGAATCAATGAAGTCAGTTAAATATCTTGCAGATACAGTTGAAGTTCTACACTCATATGTTGTGAATGGAGCAAAATTACCTAATTTTATTAGAAATTGTTTTGTCATCTATTGTTTGCAGATATTCAGCCCTCATGTGTGCCTCCTTTTGTTTCCTTAGCTAGGACATGATCCTGTACATCTTAACATCCAGATAGAACAGGACATCGAGGTTAAAGGCCTGAAACCTGGTACTGTGAGAGTGTATGATTATTATGAGACAGGTGAGATGTGATATCAACAGTAGACGCTGTCATTGTTAACTTGAATATTTCCAGTTTTAGAGTAAAGCTGGCTATACACTGGTGGATTTTTGTACAAACAGTTGTACAAAAAAATCTAGTTGGTACACTCAATAATGCCTACAAAGACTTGATGAATGTCATTTTAAAATACTTCAAAACTGAATTTGATGTTAACATTCAATTTGAAATGAACATAATTTCTCAACCGAAAATCACGCACACTATTAGAAAGTCGAGCATTTAAGACAACATTTCAGTCTTGCTCCTTCAAATTTGTTTGTCACCATAGTCAAAAACGAACATTGATTTGACCCCATTAATGAATAGTTCTGAAAACAAACATTTTCTAATGAAAGTCTATTAGTGTATGACTAGCTTAAGCCTGTTGTATATCTGGACACTTCAAACTCAAACTACAGAATATGCCTCAATTTCAGTGTTAGGGAAAAGTCTAGGGGATGAGACCCCAAAAATCAAAAAGCAAAAGGTGCCTATAGCTTTGGAAGAAACTGCCAAGTGTTTCTCAAAATGGGTAGGCACTTATTGGTCATAAAACAGGTAAAACACACCATCAAGGTATGATACAGAATATAAAAATATAATTACATTCAGTTCTGCAATTAATTGAATAAATGAAAAAAGGAAAGTTATAATATAATATAGTTAAAATAGTCAAAGTGGATAGTTGCTGTTTTCAAATAGGTTTAGGTTAGACCTCTACAATGATAATTAAAACTGGAAAAGCTACAATTTCTGGGGAAATTGTGTGAAGTGTTCTTGCCTCCACCAGTAGTCTACAACTGGAGTGGGCGGAGTAACTGGGTGGAGTGGCTTGAGTAACTGTTGTGTGGTTGGAGTGGCTGGAGTAACTGTGAAAAGGTCATTGGGCGGCGTGAGTTGCAAACAAATGGTCATATTGTGAAAACTATCAGGACTATGGCTTAGCCGTGGACATTTTTAGTGGCAGCAGGGACAGCTGAACGTTTTGATATAAGATTTGTGTAGGTGGGCTTGAAAATGAGGGAGTGATGGCAGTTTAGAATTCATGTCCTGATTTTTCAGCTCCCACTCTAGCTTTTGTCAGCTCCCACTCTAGTTTTGAACATTCCGCCATTCATTCCTATGGGACCAATTTCACCACAAAAACGCCGATATTTCTTGAACCATTTGGCGAAACGTTCCACAAAGTAATAGCACACCAATTGGGAACAATCCGCACGTTTCGGTATATTACTGTCTATGTAGTGTAAAAACTGTGGGAGGAGTTAGGGTGGTAAATTTGGCTATAATAATAAGAATATATATGTGAGATAACAGTAAGTGGTCTTGCCATGCAAGAATACTTAATAAACACCTGACAGATGTAGTGTCTTTTCCCTATTCTGTCCATAACTAAGGAAAAAGATTTTAGCTTGAGTTGAGATTTAATGTTACATCGTAGAGATTGCAGCAACACAAAACATTATGGCTGAATGGGAGGCAAGCAAGATTCCTTTGGGAGGATCTCACCAATAGGTTCCCTAAAAAACAATGTGCAGTCAAAGGATGGTTCAACCATATGCAACCAGGGGTGGACTGACCATTTGGAAACTTGGGCACTGCCCGAGGGCCCGGGATCAGTAGGGGGCCCCATGAGATGCCCCTGGTACCTTTTTCATAGGCTTTTTTGAGTTTGGGCAAGGACACAGGGGCCCCATGATCCCCTATTGCCCAGGGGCCCCATGAGTTGTCAGTCCGCCCCTGAATGCAACTATCTGTAACTAATCCCTAGACATGCATGTTTCATTACGATTTGTTTTTTTGGACAGAAATTTCATTTTTGGAGATTCGGATGTATAGAAATCTCCAAATGGACATAATAACGAATGTCATTGAATCAAAAAAAAAAGTTATGATGAAATTAACAAATGCATTTGTTTAATTTGTTTCATTCAGATGACGTCACATGGTGTTATAGTTGCTCAAGCCCATGGGGAAAGAAATTAATTTTTCGAATTTATTAGATAATTTGGATTTGGATAACGAATGGATACAAATTTCATTCCATTCGAATGCACATGGTGCCAACTGAATTTCCAATCAGCTCATGCTATTTCTTTTGGTGGATCTGATTAGCGTCCAAAAATATTTAATCTGTTCTTTTTAAATCTGTCTGATTCAATAATATATAGAATACTAAAAAATCTACAATTTCTGGGGAAATTGTGTGAAGTGTTCTTGCCTCCAACACCAACCAAGTGATTGATGAAATGTAAACAGTGCACATGGCAAGCTTGAAGAAATGCATTTGAACTTTTATTTTGCAGCTCACACTGTAGCCTTGGTCAGTCTGCTTCCTGGTGACTCACCTTCAGTTACTCACTCAGTCAGAGCAAGCTGACAGGCTTTTATAAACAAACTGCTCCAACTTGCTCACTTCACTGGCGGTTGCCATCTTCAAACAGTTGTAGTTTTAAAAGTATAAATCCTACAGCAAAGAGCTTTATATTGTGAGACTCACAAGACCCAGACCTACACGTTGATGCATAGTATGTCTCTGAAATATTAAAAATGAAGGCACAGTCGCAGTTTAGAAATGACCCTTCAAATTTCAGGTGGCTGCGAGTGAAGTTTCAATGAAAGTCAATGGGCGGCGTGAGTTGCAAACAAATGGTCATATTGTGAAAACTATCAGGACTATGGCTTAGCCGTGGTCATTTTTAGTGGCAGCAGGGATAGCTGAACATTTTGATATAAGATATGTGTAGGTGGGCTTCAAAATGAGGGAGTGATAACAGTTTAGAAATCATGTCCTGATTTCTCAGCTCACACTCTAGTTTTGAACATTCCGCCATTCATTCCTATGGGACCAATTTCACCACAAAAACCGCGATATTTCGTTAACCATTCGGCGAAACGTTCCACAAAGTGATAGCACACCAATCGGGAACAATCCGCAAGTTTCGGTATATTACTTGTCTATGTAGTGTAAAAACTGTGGGAGGAGTTAGGGCGGTAAATTTGTCTATAATAAGAATAACTAGAAAATCTACAATTTCTGGGGAAATTGTGTAAAGTGTTCTTGCCGCAACCTTTACCAAATGATTGATGAAATGTAAGCAGTGCACATTGCAAGCCTGATAGTGAGAAATGCATTTCAGCTTGTATTTTGAAGCTCACAGTCCAGCCTGGTGAGTCATCTGCCTCTTGAGTGACCTTTGGTTGCTGCACCTGGAGAGGGCGGAGTAGGCTCACTGTGCTGAGACAGCTGGGTTGCTATGACAACTCACTCTGAGAGGAATGTCAGCATGGCTGTTCTAAACAGGCTTTTTAAACTTGCCAAGTTCACTGGCGATTGCCATCTTCAAACGCTTGTAGTTTTAAAAGTATAAATGCTACCGTGAAAAGGTTTATATTGTGACAATCACAAGAAACAGACCTAAATTTTGATATATAGTATGTCTCTGCAATATTAAAAATGAAGGCACAGTCGCAGTTTAAAAACGTCCCTTAACATTTCAGGTGGCTGTGAGTGAAGTTTCAATGAAAGTCAAAGGGGTGAGGTGCAAACAAATGGTCATATTCTGAAAATTATCAGGAGTATGTCCTAGCCGTGAACATTTTTAGTGACAGCAGGGTTAGCTGAACGTTTTGATATAAGATATGTGTAGGTGGGCTTGAAAATGATAGAGTGATGGCAGTGTCAGGGCTCCCAGGTATGACCAGAGGTGTGTGACTGAAGCAGGGAAACGCAGACCTCAGATATGTTATAAACAATATAATTTATTAACACTAACAGTACAAACATAAACGCAGTGCAATACTAAAACATAATACGGTGCAAACAAACCAAACCACCCACAGATAACAGTATATACAAGCAAGCGTCGTCAGGCAGGCCGGGTCAATATCAATTGGGCAGGTAGGTACAGGGGGAGCAAGCGGAGAATGGTCGGGGTCACAGGCCAGGTTCAGCAGGTAGCAAGCAGCATAGTACAGAGGGTCAGGCAGAGGGATGGTCCGGGTCACAAGCCAGGGATCAGAACAGGTAGCAAGCAGCGTAGTACAGAGGGTCAGACAGAGGGATGGTCCGGGTCACAAGCCAGGGATCAGAACAGGTAGCAGTCAGCAAAGGAACAGAAACAGGATGCAGGACAGATACAGGGCCCAGGACAAACACAACACCAAGGCAGAGTCTGCAAGTCTGGCCATCCCTTAAATACACCAGTATCATCAGTTCCAGGTGTTAGCTGGCTGAAAGGTTGAGTCTCTGATTGCTGGGAGCACCCGCTGGCCAGCCCTGGTACTGCAGATCAAAAGGCAGGTGAGTCCCACCATTGCTGGCCAGTCCATTCCTAACAGTACCCCCCCCTCAAGGAGCGGCCTCAGGACGCTCCAAACAGTCCTAGCTGGGCAAAATGTTCCACCGCCCGGGTCTGGCAACTGGCGGGATATCAAAGACTGGCACACCGGGCAGGACTCCGGGCAGAGGCACATCGAGCAGAGGCACATCGGGCAGGACTCCGGGCAGAGGCACATCGGGCAGAGGCACATCAGGCAGGACTCCGGGCAGAGGCACATCGGGCAGGACTCCGGGCAGAGGCACATCGGGCAGAGGCACATCGGGCAGGACTCCGGGCAGAGGCACATCGGGCAGGACTCCGGGCAGAGGCACACCGGGCAGAGGCACATCGGGCAGGACTCCGGGCAGAGGCACATCGGGCAGGACTCCGGGCAGAGGCACATCGGGCAGGACTCCGGGCAGAGGCACATCGGATTACCAGGCGAAGCAGCAGGCACCGGGCCCCCGGGCGGATCAGCAGGCACCGGGCCCCCGGGCGGAGCAGCAGGCACCGGGCCCCCGGGCGGAGCAGCAGGCACCGGGCCCCCGGGCGGAGCAGCAGGCACCGGGCCCCCGGGTGGAGCAGCAGGCACCGGGCCCCCGGGCGGGGCGACAGGCACCGGGCCCCCAGGCGGGGCGACAGGCACCGGGCCCCCAGGCGGGGCGACAGGCACCGTGCCCCCAGGCGGGGCGACAGGCATCGTGCCCCCAGGCGGAGCGGCGGGCGCCGGACCCCCAGGCGGAGCGACAGGTCTCGGGCCCTCAGGCGGAGCGGCGGGCGCCGGACCCCCAGGCGGAGCGACAGGTCTCGGGCCCTCAGGCGGAGCGGCGGGCGCCGGACCCCCAGGCGGAGCGACAGGTCTCGGGCCCTCAGGCGGAGCGGCGGGCGCCGGACCCCCAGGCGGAGCGACAGGTCTCGGGCCCTCAGGCGGAGCGGCGGGCGCCGGACCCCCAGGCGGAGCGACAGGTCTCGGGCCCTCAGGCGGAGCGGCGGGAGCCGGACCCCCAGGCGGAGCGACAGGTCTCGGGCCCTCAGGCGGAGCGGCGGGCGCCGGACCCCCAGGAGGAGCGACAGGTCTCGGGCCCTCAGGCGGAGCGGCGGGCGCCGGACCCCCAGGCGGAGCGACAGGTCTCGGGCCCTCAGGCGGAGCGGCGGGCGCCGGACCCCCAGGAGGAGCGAAAGGTCTCGGGCCCTCAGGCGGAGGGGCGGGCGCCGGACCCCCAGATGGAGCGACAGGTCTCGGGCCCTCAGGCGGAGCGGCGGGCGCCGGACCCCTAGGTGGAGCGACAGGTCTCGGGCCCTCAGGCGGAGCGGCGGGCGCCGGAACCCCAGGAGGAGCGACAGGTCTCGGGCCCTCAAGCGGAGCGGCAGGTGCCAGACCCCCAGGCGGAGCGACAGGTCTCGGGCCCTCAGGCGGAGCGACAGGTCTCGGGCCCCCAGGCGGGGCGGCGGGCGCCGGATCCCCAGGCGGAGCGGCGGGCGCTGGACCCCCAAGCGGAGCAACAGGTCTCGGGCCCCCAGGCGGAGCGGCGGGCACCGAGACACCAGGCACGACAGTGGGCTCCGAGTCAACTGGTATGACCGCAGGCACTGGGTCAGACATTGGATGGTCTGGCTGGACAGCGGGCATCGGGTCACCAGGCATCAGGTCATTTGGCTCGACAGCGGGCACCGCGTCATCTGGCAAGGCAGTGGGCTCCGAGTCAACTGGCATGACCGCGGGCACCGGGGCAGACATTGAATCGTCTGGCTGGACAGCGGGCATCGGGTCACCAGGCATCAGGTCATTTGGCTCGACCGCGGGCACCGCGTCATCTGGCAAGGCAGTGGGCTCCGAGTCAACTGGTATGACCGCGGGCACTGGGTTAGACATTGGATCGTCTGACTGGACAGCGGGCATCGGGTCACCAGGCATCAAGTCATTTGGCTCGACAGCAAGCACCGCGTCATCTGGCAAGGCAGTGGGCTCCGAGTCAACTGGCATGACCGCGGGCCCCGGGGCAGACATTGAATCGTCTGGCTGGACAGCGGGCATCGAGTCACCAGGCATCAGGTCATTTGGCTCGACAGCGGGCACCGCGTCATCTGGCAAGGCAGTGGTCTCCGAGTCAACAGGCACGACAGTGGGCACCGGGTCATCAGGTACCGGATTGTCTGGCTCGACAGCGGGCATCGGGTCATCAGGTATGACAGCGGACACTAGGTCACCAGGCATCAGGTCATTTGGCTTGCCAGCGGGCACCGCGTCATCTGGCAAGGCAGTGGGCACCGAGTCACTAGGTACGACAGCGGGCTCTGAGTCAATTGGCACGACAGCGGGCACCGGATCATCTGGATCAACAGCGGGTATCGAGTCAACTGGCCTAATAGGATCGTCAGGCTGGATCAGTTCATCATGCTGGGTAGAGGCATTAGGCCGAGTAGAGGCATCAGGCCGAGTAGAGGCATCAGGCCGAGTAGAGGCATCAGGCCGAGTAGAGGCATCAGGCCGAGTAGAGGCATCAGGCCGAGTAGAGGCATCAGGCCGAGCAGAGGCTTCAGGCCGAGCACAGGCTTCAGGCCGAGCACAGGCTTCAGGCCGAGCACAGGCTTCAGGCCGAGCACAGGCTTCAGGCCGAGCACAGGCTTCAGGCCGAGCACAGGCTTCAGGCCGAGTAGAGGCATCAGGCTGCGTACAGGCATCAGTCTGAACCACGGAAGGCAGGCTCACCGGTTTGGATACTGGCAGGACGGTATTGGTTGGAAAGAATTTTCGCTTTTTTCTGGTTTTAACTACTGGAGCACTGCAAGTAAACGCAGGTCTGCAAACGAATGGAGCAGCTGGAGACAGAGAAGAACTGGAGGATGGAACAGGAGAGGGAGCAGTTGCTACAGAGGGCTTTTTTACAGGGTTAAAGGCAGGATAGGTGCAGCGAGTGGGAACAGGGTACTGACATGCGGTAGATAGCCAAGTATACTGGGCTGTAACTGGAGGAGCTGGTGGGAATACAGGAGTAGAGTTAGAAGCAGGACTGGGTCTTTGTAAGCTGACTGAGGCTGGGTGCAACAAATCTGTCCATGTCTGCAGTATGGGTTGAACAAAGCTGAGCTTACACAAAGTCTGTCTGGTCAATGACTGCACTGCGTTTATACAATCTCTCAGTGTCTGTGGTGAACATGTGGAATAACGCTCCAGAAAGTAACCCACATCATCCTCTAATAACCACACCAGAGACTCTACCTGGTCTGCACTAAATGGTGGCAAAAATTCATCCCTGCATTCGGGGGAACCAGATGAAACCAACTCTGCACAAACCTCAATCAATGGCTGCACCTCAGAGAACACTGTGCCCTGATCTACTAGAACATGAGCGAGCCGTATACATTCTAGCAATTCATCCCGGGTATACTCCTTCAGAGTTTGATAAGCATACTCCCTGTCATCAAACACTAGCAGATATAAATACTCAACCTCCTCAAGATCCATCCTTCCCATCAACAAGCCAAGATGGCCTCCCTGTGCAGCCACTTCTGGTCAGGATTGGCCTTGGTGTAATGTCAGGGCTCCCAGGTATGACCAGAGGTGTGTGACTGAAGCAGGGAAACGCAGACCTCAGATATGTTATAAACAATATAATTTATTAACACTAACAGTACAAACATAAACGCAGTGCAATACTAAAACATAATACGGTGCAAACAAACCAAACCAAACCACCCACAGATAACAGTATATACAAGCAAGCGTCGTCAGGCAGGCCGGGTCAATATCAATTGGGCAGGTAGGTACAGGGGGAGCAAGCGGAGAATGGTCGGGGTCACAGGCCAGGTTCAGCAGGTAGCACGCAGCATAGTACAGAGGGTCAGGCAGAGGGATGGTCCGGGTCACAAGCCAGGGATCAGAACAGGTAGCAAGCAGCGTAGTACAGAGGGTCAGACAGAGGGATGGTCCGGGTCACAAGCCAGGGATCAGAACAGGTAGCAGTCAGCAAAGGAACAGAAACAGGATGCAGGACAGATACAGGGCCCAGGACAAACACAACACCAAGGCAGAGTCTGCAAGTCTGGCCATCCCTTAAATACACCAGTATCATCAGTTCCAGGTGTTAGCTGGCTGAAAGGTTGAGTCTCTGATTGCTGGGAGCACCCGCTGGCCAGCCCTGGTACTGCAGATCAAAAGGCAGGTGAGTCCCACCATTGCTGGCCAGTCCATTCCTAACAGGCAGTTTACAAATCATGTTCTGATTTTTCTGATTTTTCCTTTGCACACTCTAGCTGTGCTCTGCTGCTCAATGCATTCCTATGGGAAAATTTCGCCGCAAAAACCGCGATATTTCTTGAACGATTTGGCGAAACGTTCCACAAAGTAATAGCAATCCGATCGGGAACAATCCGCACGTTTTGATATATTACTTGTCTTTGTAGTGTAAAAACTGTGGGAGGAGTTAGCGTGGCAAATATGGCTATAATAAGAATAAGAATATATATGTGAGATAACAATAAGTGTTCCTTGCTATGCAAGAACACTTAATTAAGTGTTCTTGCATAGCAAGGAACACTTATTGTTATCTCACATATATATTCTTATTAAGTGTTCTTGCATAGCAAGGAACACTTATTGTTATCTCACAAATATATTCTTATTAAGTGTTCTTGCATAGCAAGGAACACTTATTGTTATCTCACAAATATATTCTTATTAAGTGTTCTTGCATAGCAAGGAACACTTATTGTTATCTCACAAATATATTCTTATTCTTATTAAGTGTTCTTGCATAGCAAGGAACACTTATTGTTATCTCACATATATATTCTTATTCTTATTAAGTGTTCTTGCATAGCAAGGAACACTTATTGTTATCTCACAAGTATATTCTTATTAAGTGTTCTTGCATAGCAAGGAACACTTATTGTTATCTCACAAGTATATTCTTATTAAGTGTTCTTGCATAGCAAGGAACACTTATTGTTATCTCACAAATATATTCTTATTAAGTGTTCTTGCATAGCAAGGAACACTTATTGTTATCTCACAAATATATTCTTATTCTTATTAAGTGTTCTTGCATAGCAAGGAACACTTATTGTTATCTCACATATATATTCTTATTCTTATTAAGTGTTCTTGCATAGCAAGGAACACTTATTGTTATCTCACAAGTATATTCTTATTAAGTGTTCTTGCATAGCAAGGAACACTTATTGTTATCTCACAAATATATTCTTATTAAGTGTTCTTGCATAGCAAGGAACACTTATTGTTATCTCACAAGTATATTCTTATTCTTATTAAGTGTTCTTGCATAGCAAGGAACACTTATTGTTATCTCACAAATATATTCTTATTCTTATTTTTATTAAGTGTTCTTGCATAGCAAGGAACACTTATTGTTATCTCACAAATATATTCTTATTCTTATTAAGTGTTCTTGCATAGCAAGGAACACTTATTGTTATCTCACATATATATTCTTATTCTTATTCTTATTATAGCCATATTTGCCACGCTAACTCCTCCCACAGTTTTTACACTACAAAGACAAGTAATATATCAAAACGTGCACATTGATCCCGATCGGATTGCTATTACTTTGTAGAACGTTTCGCCGAATCGTTCAAGAAATATCGCGGTTTTTGCGGCGAAATTTTCCCATAGGAATGCATTGAGCAGCACAGCACAGCTAGAGTGTGCAAAGGAAAAATCAGAAAAATCAGAACATGATTTGTAAACTGCCATCACTCTTTCATTTTCAAGCTCACCTACACATATCTTATATCAAAACGTTCAGCTAACCCTGCTGTCACTAAAAATGTTCACGGCTAAGCCATACTCCTGATAGTTTTCAGAATATGACCATTTGTTTGCACATCACCCCTCCCATTGACTTTCATTGAAACTCCACTCTAGACACCAGACATTTTAAGGGACGTTTTTAAACTGCGACTGTGCCTTCATTTTTAATATTGCAGAGACATACTATACATCAAAATTTAGGCCTTTTTCTTGTGATTGTCGCAATATAAACCTTTTCACGGTAGCATTTATACTTTTAAAACTACAAGCGTTTGAAAATGGCAATCGCCAGTGAACTTGGCAAGTTTAAACAGCCTGTTTAGAGCAGACCTTCTCACACACCTGTGACTGACTGAGGTAACAGGTGCAAGCAAAGGTCACTCAGGGGGCAGCTGAGTCACATTAGAGTGAGAATGCTGCAGTGTGAAAGGAAAAATCAGAACATGATTTGTAAACTGCCATAACTATGTCATTTTCAAGCCCACCTACACATATCTTATATCAAAACGTTCAGCTAACCCTGCTGTCACTAAAAATGTTCACGGATGCCAGTAGTGTACCGCGCTCCAATATATTCTACCTTATGTGATATAATGAATTCATAAGTGTACCACCGATAATCAAATAATTACATCAATTAATTATACTTAAATATATGATTTGTGTAAATATATAAAATAAATTAATTTATCAATGTGAAAAAACAAAAACTATGAATGCAAAATATAAATAAAAAATAAAAAATATTTGCAGTGGGAATGACAGTTCCTTCTGTATAAATGAGATGGTGTTATTATTCAGTCTGGATAAAAATAAAATAAAATTAAAATAAAAAAATAAAATTAAATTAAAATAAAAATAAAATTAAAAATTAAAATTAAAATAAAAATAAAATGAAAAATAAAATAAAAATTAAATTAAAATTAAAATAAATAAAAAATATTTGCAGTGGGAATGACAGTTCCTTCTGTATGAATGAGATGGTATTATTATTCAGTCTGGATAAAAATAAAAATAAAATAAAAATTAAATTAAAATAAAAAAAAAATAAAACTAAAATTAAAATAAAATTAAAAATAAAAATAAAAATTAAAATAAAAAAATTAAAATTAAAATAAAAAATTAAATAAAAATAAAATTAAAAATAAAATTAAATTAAAATAAAATAAAAATAAAATCAAAATTAACATAAAATTAAAATTAACATAAAATTAAAATAAAAATAAAATTAAAAAAAAAAAAAAAATTATATTAACATAAAATTAAAATTAAATTAAAATAAAAGTAAAAATAAAATAAAAATAAAATAAAATAAAAATTAAAATTAAAATAAAAAAAAATTAAAATAAAAATAAAATTAAAATAACATAAAATAAAAATAAAAATAAAATTAAAATAAAAATAAAATTAAAAATAAAATAAAATAAAAATTAAAATTAAAATAAAAAAAAATTAAAATAAAAATAAAATTAAAATAACATAAAATAAAAATAAAATTAAAAATAAAATAAAATTAAAATAAACTAAAAATAAAATTAAAATTAACATAAAATTAAAATTAAAATAAAATAAAAATAAAAATAAAATTAAAATTAACATAAAATTAAAATTAAATTAAATTAAAATAAAAATAAAATTAAAAATAAAATAAAATAAAAATTAAAATTAAAATAAAAAAAAAATTAAAATAAAAATAAATAATTGATATCCCGGATAAGACACTATGTTTCTTTTCTTTAATATTTAATTAATACTAATTTTAGCACGCAATTGAACTTGGCAAGTTTAAAAAGCCTGTTTAGAACAGGCATGCTGACATTCCTCTCAGAGTGAGTTGTCATAGCAACCCAGCTGTCTCAGCACAGTGAGCCTACTCCGCCCTCTCCAGGTGCAGCAACCAAAGGTCACTCAAGAGGCAGATGACTCATGAGGCTGGACTGTGAGGTTCAAAATACAAGCTGAAATGCATTTCTCACTATCAGGCTTGCAATGTGCACTGCTTACATTTCATCAATCATTTGGTAAAGGTTGCGGCAAGAACACTTTACACAATTTCCCCAGAAATTGTAGATTGTCTAGTTTTTATTCTTATTCTTATTATTATAGCCAAATTTGCCACGCTAACTCCTCCCACAGTTTTTACACTACAAAGACAAGTAATATATCAAAACGTGCGGATTGTTCCCGATCGGATTGCTATTACTTTGTGGAACGTTTCGCCGAATCGTTCAAGAAATATCGCGGTTTTTGCGGCAAAATTTTCCCATAGGAATGAATGGTGCATCTAGAGTGGCAGCAGAGCACAGCTAGAGTGTGCAAAGGAAAAATCAGAACATGATTTGTAAACTGCCATCACTATGTCATTTTCAAGCCCACCTACACATATCTTATATCAAAACGTTCAGCTAACCCTGCTGTCACTAAAAATGTTCACGGCTAGGACATACTCCTGATAGTTTTCAGAATATGACCATTTGTTTGCACATCACCCCTCCCATTGACTTTCATTGAAACTCCACTCTAGACACCAGACATTTTAAGGGACGTTTTTAAACTGCGACTGTGCCTTCATTTGTTATCTTTCAGAGACATACTATACATCAAACTGTAGGTCTTTTTCTTGTGATTGTCACAATATAAACCTTTTCACGGTAGCATTTATACTTTTAAAACTACAAGCGTTTGAAGATGGCAATCGCCAGTGAATTTGGCAAGTTTAAATAGCCTGTTTAGAGCACAGCTCCTCACACACCTGTGACTGACTGAGGTAACAGGTGCAAGCAAAGGTCACTCAGGGGGCAGCTGAGTCACATTAGAGTGAGAAAGCTGCAATGTGGAAGGAAAAATCAGAACATGATTTGTAAACTGCCATAACTATGTCATTATCAAGCCCACCTACACATATCTTATATCAAAACGTTCAGCTAACCCTGCTGTCACTAAAAATGTT
Source organism: Staurois parvus (assembly GCF_062004578.1). Taxonomy (NCBI): domain Eukaryota; kingdom Metazoa; phylum Chordata; class Amphibia; order Anura; family Ranidae; genus Staurois; species Staurois parvus. Next base: position 10,988,648 of record NW_028318321.1, read on the forward strand.
CACGGCTAGGACATACTCCTGATAGTTTTCAGAATATGACCATTTGTTTGCACCTCACTCCTCCCATTGACTTTCATTGAAACTCCACTTTAGACACAAGAAATTTTAAGGGACGTTTTTAAACTGCGACTGTGCCTTCATTTTTAATATTGCAGAGACATACTATATATCAAAATTTAGGTCTGTTTCTTGTGATTGTCACAATATAAGCCTTTTCATGGTACCATTTATACTTTTAAAACTACAACCGTTTGAAGATGGCAATCGCCAGTGATGTCAGCAACTTGGAGCAGTTTGTTTATAACCATGACTCTGCCCTTGGTGTGGAGGGAGTTGCCATAGGAACCCAGCTGTGTGAGCAGGAAGCAGAGAGACAAAAGCTAACCTGCCCACTCCAGTTGTGTGGAGGCCAGAACACCACACAATTTCCACAGAAATTATGAAGACGCCAGTGAAGTAAGCAATTTGAAGCAGTTTGTTTTTAACCGCTCTTCTCTGCCATATTTGAAATCTAATTCTTTTTCTTATTATAGCCATATTTGCCACGCTAACTCCTCCCACAGTTTTTACACTACAAAGACAAGTAATATATCAAAACGTGCGCATTGATCCCGATCGGATTGCTATTACTTTGTAGAACGTTTCGCCGAATCGTTCAAGAAATATCGCGGTTTTTGCGGCGAAATTTTCCCATAGGAATGCATTGAGCAGCACAGCACAGCTAGAGTGTGCAAAGGAAAAATCTGAAAAATCAGAACATGATTTGTAAACTGCCATCACTCTGCCATTTTCAAGCCCACCTACACATATCTTATATCAAAACGTTCAGCTAACCCTGCTGTCACTAAAAATGTTCACGAATGCCAGTAGTGTACCGCGCTCCAATATATTCTACCTTATGTGATATAATGAATTCATAAGTGTACCACCGATAATCAAATAATTACATCAATTAATTATACTTAAATATATGATTTGTGTAAATATATAAAATAAATTAATTTATCAATGTGAAAAAACAAAAACTATGAATGAAAAATATAAATAAAAATAAAAAATATTTGCAGTGGGAATGACAGTTCCTTCTGTATAAATGAGATGGTGTTATTATTCAGTCTGGATAAAAATAAAATAAAATTAAAATTAAAATAAAAAAATAAAATAAAATTAAAATAAAAATAAAATTAAAAATTAAAATTAAAACAAAAGTAAAATGAAAAATAAAATAAAAATTAAATTAAAATTAAAATTAAAATAAATAAAAAATATTTGCAGTGGGAATGACAGTTCCTTCTGTATAAATGAGATGGTATTATTATTCAGTCTGGATAAAAATAAAAATTAAATTAAAATAAAATTAAAATAAAATAAAAATAAAAATTAAAAAATAAAAAAAAATTAAAATTAAAAAAAAAATTAAATAAAAATAAAATTAACATAAAATTAAAATAACATAAAATAAAAATAACATAAAATAAAAATAAAATTAAAAATAAAATAAAATTAAAATAAAATAAAAATAAAATTAAAATTAACATAAAATTAAAATTAACATAAAATTAAAATAAAAATAAAATTAAAATAAAAATAAAATTAAAATTAACATAAAATTTAAATTAAATTAAAATAAAAATAAAATTAAAAATAAAATAAAAATTAACATAAAATTAAAATAAAATTAAAATAAAAATAAAATTAAAATTAACATAAAATTAAAATAAATTAAAATAAAAATAAAATTAAAAATAAAATAAAAATTAAAAATAAAATAAAAAAAAATAAAAATAAAAATAAATAATTGATATCCCGGATAAGACACTATGTTTCTTTTCTTTAATATTTAATTAATACTAATTTTAGCACGCAATTGAACTTGGCAAGTTTAAAAAGCCTGTTTAGAACAGTCATGCTGACATTCCTCTCAGAGTGAGTTGTCATAGCAACCCAGCTGTCTCAGCACAGTGAGCCTACTCCGCCCTCTCCAGGTGCAGCAACCAAAGGTCACTCAAGAGGCAGATGACTCACGAGGCTGGACTGTGAGCTTCAAAATACAAGCTGAAATGCATTTCTCACTATCAGGCTTGCAATGTGCCCTGCTTACATTTCATCAATCATTTGGTAAAGGTTGCGGCAAGAACACTTTACACAATTTCCCCAGAAATTGTAGATTGTCTAGTTCTTATTCTTATTATTATAGCCAAATTTGCCACGCTAACTCCTCCCACAGTTTTTACACTACAAAGACAAGTAATATATCAAAACGTGCGGATTGTTCCCGATCGGATTGCTATTACTTTGTGGAACGTTTCGCCGAATCGTTCAAGAAATATCGCGGTTTTTGCGGCAAAATTTTCCCATAGGAATGAATGGTGCATCTAGAGTGGCAGCAGAGCACAGCTAGAGTGTGCAAAGGAAAAATCAGAACATGATTTGTAAACTGCCATCACTATGTCATTTTCAAGCCCACCTACACATATCTTATATCAAAACGTTCAGCTAACCCTGCTGTCACTAAAAATGTTCACGGCTAGGACATACTCCTGATAGTTTTCAGAATATGACCATTTGTTTGCACATCACCCCTCCCATTGACTTTCATTGAAACTCCACTCTAGACACCAGACATTTTAAGGGACGTTTTTAAACTGCGACTGTGCCTTCATTTGTTATCTTTCAGAGACATACTATACATCAAACTGTAGGTCTTTTTCTTGTGATTGTCACAATATAAACCTTTTCACGGTAGCATTTATACTTTTAAAACTACAAGCGTTTGAAGATGGCAATCGCCAGTGAATTTGGCAAGTTTAAATAGCCTGTTTAGAGCACAGCTCCTCACACACCTGTGACTGACTGAGGTAACAGGTGCAAGCAAAGGTCACTCAGGGGGCAGCTGAGTCACATTAGAGTGAGAAAGCTGCAATGTGGAAGGAAAAATCAGAACATGATTTGTAAACTGCCATAACTATGTCATTATCAAGCCCACCTACACATATCTTATATCAAAACGTTCAGCTAACCCTGCTGTCACTAAAAATGTTCACGGCTAGGACATACTCCTGATAGTTTTCAGAATATGACCATTTGTTTGCACCTCACTCCTCCCATTGACTTTCATTGAAACTCCACTTTAGACACAAGAAATTTTAAGGGACGTTTTTAAACTGCGACTGTGCCTTCATTTTTAATATTGCAGAGACATACTATATATCAAAATTTAGGTCTGTTTCTTGTGATTGTCACAATATAAGCCTTTTCATGGTACCATTTATACTTTTAAAACTACAACCGTTTGAAGATGGCAATCGCCAGTGATGTCAGCAACTTGGAGCAGTTTGTTTATAACCATGACTCTGCCCTTGGTGTGGAGGGAGTTGCCATAGGAACCCAGCTGTGTGAGCAGGAAGCAGAGAGACAAAAGCTAACCTGCCCACTCCAGTTGTGTGGAGGCCAGAACACCACACAATTTCCACAGAAATTATGAAGACGCCAGTGAAGTAAGCAATTTGAAGCAGTTTGTTTTTAACCGCTCTTCTCTGCCATATTTGAAATCTAATTCTTTTTCTTATTATAGCCATATTTGCCACGCTAACTCCTCCCACAGTTTTTACACTACAAAGACAAGTAATATATCAAAACGTGCGCATTGATCCCGATCGGATTGCTATTACTTTGTAGAACGTTTCGCCGAATCGTTCAAGAAATATCGCGGTTTTTGCGGCGAAATTTTCCCATAGGAATGCATTGAGCAGCACAGCACAGCTAGAGTGTGCAAAGGAAAAATCTGAAAAATCAGAACATGATTTGTAAACTGCCATCACTCTGCCATTTTCAAGCCCACCTACACATATCTTATATCAAAACGTTCAGCTAACCCTGCTGTCACTAAAAATGTTCACGAATGCCAGTAGTGTACCGCGCTCCAATATATTCTACCTTATGTGATATAATGAATTCATAAGTGTACCACCGATAATCAAATAATTACATCAATTAATTATACTTAAATATATGATTTGTGTAAATATATAAAATAAATTAATTTATCAATGTGAAAAAACAAAAACTATGAATGAAAAATATAAATAAAAATAAAAAATATTTGCAGTGGGAATGACAGTTCCTTCTGTATAAATGAGATGGTGTTATTATTCAGTCTGGATAAAAATAAAATAAAATTAAAATTAAAATAAAAAAATAAAATAAAATTAAAATAAAAATAAAATTAAAAATTAAAATTAAAACAAAAGTAAAATGAAAAATAAAATAAAAATTAAATTAAAATTAAAATTAAAATAAATAAAAAATATTTGCAGTGGGAATGACAGTTCCTTCTGTATAAATGAGATGGTATTATTATTCAGTCTGGATAAAAATAAAAATTAAATTAAAATAAAATTAAAATAAAATAAAAATAAAAATTAAAAAATAAAAAAAAATTAAAATTAAAAAAAAAATTAAATAAAAATAAAATTAACATAAAATTAAAATAACATAAAATAAAAATAACATAAAATAAAAATAAAATTAAAAATAAAATAAAATTAAAATAAAATAAAAATAAAATTAAAATTAACATAAAATTAAAATTAACATAAAATTAAAATAAAAATAAAATTAAAATAAAAATAAAATTAAAATTAACATAAAATTTAAATTAAATTAAAATAAAAATAAAATTAAAAATAAAATAAAAATTAACATAAAATTAAAATAAAATTAAAATAAAAATAAAATTAAAATTAACATAAAATTAAAATAAATTAAAATAAAAATAAAATTAAAAATAAAATAAAAATTAAAAATAAAATAAAAAAAAATAAAAATAAAAATAAATAATTGATATCCCGGATAAGACACTATGTTTCTTTTCTTTAATATTTAATTAATACTAATTTTAGCACGCAATTGAACTTGGCAAGTTTAAAAAGCCTGTTTAGAACAGTCATGCTGACATTCCTCTCAGAGTGAGTTGTCATAGCAACCCAGCTGTCTCAGCACAGTGAGCCTACTCCGCCCTCTCCAGGTGCAGCAACCAAAGGTCACTCAAGAGGCAGATGACTCACGAGGCTGGACTGTGAGCTTCAAAATACAAGCTGAAATGCATTTCTCACTATCAGGCTTGCAATGTGCCCTGCTTACATTTCATCAATCATTTGGTAAAGGTTGCGGCAAGAACACTTTACACAATTTCCCCAGAAATTGTAGATTGTCTAGTTCTTATTCTTATTATTATAGCCAAATTTGCCACGCTAACTCCTCCCACAGTTTTTACACTACAAAGACAAGTAATATATCAAAACGTGCGGATTGTTCCCGATCGGATTGCTGTTACTTTGTGGAACGTTTCGCCGAATCGTTCAAGAAATATCGCGGTTTTTGTGGCGAAATTTTCCCATAGGAATGAATGGTGCATCTAGAGTGGCAGCAGAGCACAGCTAGAGTGTGCAAAGGAAAAATCAGAACATGATTTGTAAACTGCCATCACTCTGCCATTTTCAAGCCCACCTACACATATCTTATATCAAAACGTTCAGCTAACCCTGCTGTCACTAAAAATGTTCACGGCTAGGACATACTCCTGATAGTTTTCAGAATATGACCATTTGTTTGCACATCACCCCTCCCATTGACTTTCATTGAAACTCCACTCTAGACACCAGACATTTTAAGGGACGTTTTTAAACTGCGACTGTGCCTTCATTTGTTATCTTTCAGAGACATACTATACATCAAACTGTAGGTCTTTTTCTTGTGATTGTCACAATATAAACCTTTTCACGGTAGCATTTATACTTTTAAAACTACAAGCGTTTGAAGATGGCAATCGCCAGTGAATTTGGCAAGTTTAAACAGCCTGTTTAGAGCACAGCTCCTCACACACCTGTGACTGACTGAGGTAACAGGTGCAACCAAAGGTCACTCAGGGGGCAGCTGAGTCACATTAGAGTGAGAAAGCTGCAGTGTGAAAGGAAAAATCAGAACATGATTTGTAAACTGCCATAACTATGTCATTTTCAAGCCCACCTACACATATCTTATATCAAAACGTTCAGCTAACCCTGCTGTCACTAAAAATGTTCACGGCTAGGACATACTCCTGATAGTTTTCAGAATATGACCATTTGTTTGCACCTCACTCCTCCCATTGACTTTCATTGAAACTCCACTTTAGACACAAGAAATTTTAAGGGACGTTTTTAAACTGCGACTGTGCCTTCATTTTTAATATTGCAGAGACATACTATATATCAAAATTTAGGTCTGTTTTTTGTGATTGTCACAATATAAGCCTTTTCACGGTAGCATTTATACTTTTAAAACTACAACCGTTTGAAAATGGCAATCGCCAGTGATGTCAGCAACTTGGAGCAGTTTGTTTATAACCATGACTCTGCCCTTGGTGTGGAGGGAGTTGCCATAGGAACCCAGCTGTGTGAGCAGGAAGCAGAGAGACAAAAGCTAACCTGCCCACTCCAGTTGTGTGGAGGCCAGAACACCACACAATTTCCACAGAAATTGTGAAGACGCCAGTGAAGTAAGCAATTTGAAGCAGTTTGTTTTTAACCGCTCTTCTCTGCCATATTTGAAATCTAATTCTTATTCTTATTATAGCCATATTTGCCACACTAACTCCTCCCACAGTTTTTACACTACAAAGACAAGTAATATATCAAAACGTGCGCATTGATCCCGATCGGATTGCTATTACTTTGTAGAACGTTTCGCCAAATCGTTCAAGAAATATCGCGGTTTTTGCGGCAACATTTTCCCATAGGAACGCATTGAGCAGCACAGCACAGCTAGAGTGTGCAAAGGAAAAATCAGAAAAATCAGAACATGATTTGTAAACTGCCATCACTCTGCCATTTTCAAGCCCACCTACACATATCTTATATCAAAACGTTCAGCTAACCCTGCTGTCACTAAAAATGTTCACGAATGCCAGTAGTGTACCGCACTCCAATATATTCTACCTTATGTGATATAATGAATTCATAAGTGTACCACCGATAATCAAATAATTACATCAATTAATTATACTTAAATATATGATTTGTGTAAATATATAAAATAAATTAATTTATCAATGTGAAAAAACAAAAACTATGAATGAAAAATATAAATAAAAAATAAAAAATATTTGCAGTGGGAATGACAGTTCCTTCTGTATAAATGAGATGGTGTTATTATTCAGTCTGGATAAAAATAAAAATAAAATAAAATTAAAATAAAAATAAAATTAAAAATTAAAATTAAAACAAAATAAAAATTAAAAATAAAATAAAAATTAAATAAAAATTAAAATAAATAAAAAATATTTGCAGTGCGAATGACAGTTCCTTCTGTATAAATGAGATGGTATTATTATTCAGTCTGGATAAAAATAAAAATAAAATAAAAATTTAATTAAAATGAAAAAAAAATAAAATTAAAATTAAAATAAAATTAAAAATAAAATAAAAATAAAAATTAAAATAAAAATAAAATTAAAATAAAAAAAAAATTAAAATAAAAATAAAATTAACATAAAATTAAAATAAAAATAAAATTAAAATTAAAATAAAAATAAAATTAACATAAAATTAAAATAAAAATAAAATTAAAATTAAAATAAAAATAAAAATACAATTAAAAATAAAATTAAAAATAAAATAAAATTAAAATAAAATAAAAATAAAATTAAAATTAACATAAAATTAAAATAAAAATAAAATTAAAATAAAATAAAAATAAACATAAAATTAAAATTAAAATAAAAATGAAATTAAAAATAAAATAAAATAAAATAAAATAATAAAAATTACAATTAAAATAAAATTAAAATAAAAAAAAAATTAAAATAAAAATAAAAATAAATAATTGATATCCCGGATAAGACACTATGTTTCTTTTCTTTAATATTTAATTAATACTAATTTTAGCACGCAATTGAACTTGGCAAGTTTAAAAAGCCTGTTTAGAACACACATGCTGACATTCCTCTCAGAGTGAGTTGTCATAGCAACCCAGCTGTCTCAGCACAGTGAGCCTACTCCGCCCTCTCCAGGTGCAGCAACCAAAGGTCACTCAAGAGGCAGATGACTCACCAGGCTGGACTGTGAGCTTCAAAATACAAGCTGAAATGCATTTCTCACTATCAGGCTTGCAATGTGCACTGCTTACATTTCATCAATCATTTGGTAAAGGTTGCGGCAAGAACACTTTACACAATTTCCCCAGAAATTGTAGATTGTCTAGTTAAGTGTTCTTGCATAGCAAGGAACACTTATTGTTATCTCACAAGTATATTCTTATTAAGTGTTCTTGCATAGCAAGGAACACTTATTGTTATCTCACATATATATTCTTATTCTTATTTAAGTGTTCTTGCATAGCAAGGAACACTTATTGTTATCTCACATATATATTCTTATTCTTATTCTTATTATAGCCATATTTGCCACGCTAACTCCTCCCACAGTTTTTACACTACAAAGACAAGTAATATATCAAAACGTGCGCATTGTTCCCGATCGGATTGCTATTACTTTGTGGAACGTTTCGCCGAATCGTTCAAGAAATATCGCGGTTTTTGCGGCGAAATTTTCCCATAGGAATGCATTGAGCAGCAGAGCACAGCTAGAGTGTGCAAAGGAAAAATCAGAAAAATCAGAACATGATTTGTAAACTGCCATCACTCTGCCATTGTCAAGCCCACCTACACATATCTTATATCAAAACGTTCAGCTAACCCTGCTGTCACTAAAAATGTTCACGGCTAGGACATACTCCTGATAGTTTTCACAATATGACCATTTGTTTGGACGTCACCCCTCCCATTGACTTTCATTGAAACTCCACTTTAGACACAAGAATTTTTAAGGGACGTTTTTAAACTGCGACTGTGCCTTCATTTTTAATATTGCAGAGACATACTATACATCAAAATTTAGGTCTGTTTCTTGTGATTGTCCCAATATAAACCTTTTCACGGTAGCATTTATACTTTTAAAACTACAAGCGTTTGAAAATGGCAATCGCCAGTGAACTTGGCAAGTTTAAACAGCCTGTTTAGAGCAGACCTTCTCACACACCTGTGACTGACTGAGGTAACAGGTGCAAGCAAAGGTCACTCAGGGGGCAGCTGAGTCACATTAGAGTGAGAAAGCTGCAGTGTGAAAGGAAAAATCAGAACATGATTTGTAAACTGCCATCACTCTTTCATTTTCAAGCCCACCTACACATATCTTATATCAAAACGTTCAGCTAACCCTGCTGTCACTAAAAATGTTCACGAATGCCAGTAGTGTACCGCGCTCCAATATATTCTACCTTATGTGATATAATGAATTCATAAGTGTACCACCGATAATCAAATAATTACATCAATTAATTATACTTAAATATATGATTTGTGTAAATATATAAAATAAATTAATTTATCAATGTGAAAAAACAAAAACTATGAATGAAAAATATAAATAAAAAATAAAAAATATTTGCAGTGGGAATGACAGTTCCTTCTGTATAAATGAGATGGTGTTATTATTCAGTCTGGATAAAAATAAAATAAAATTAAAATTAAAATAAAAAAATAAAATAAAATTAAAAATTAAAATTAAAAATTAAAATTAAAAAAAAAATAAAATGAAAAATAAAATAAAAATTAAAATAAATAAAAAATATTTGCAGTGGGAATGACAGTTCCTTCGGTATAAATGAGATGGTATTATTATTCAGTCTGGATAAAAATAAAAATAAAATAAAAATTAAATTAAAATAAAAAAAAAATAAAACTAAAATTAAAATAAAAAAAAAAAAAAAATTAAAATAAAAAAATTAAAATTAAAATAAAAAATTAAATAAAAATAAAATTAAAAATAAAAATAAATTAAAATAAAATAAAATTAAAATTAACATAAAATTAAAATAAAAATAAAAATAAAATTAAAATTAACATAAAATTAAAATTAAAATAAAAGTAAAAATTAAAATTAAAATAAAAAAAAAATTAAAATAAAAATAAAATTAAAAATAAAATAAAATTAAAAATAAAATAAAATTAAAATAAAATAAAAATAAAATTAAAATTAACATAAAATTAAAATTAACATAAAATAAAATTAAAATAAAAATAAAATAAAAATTAAAATAAAAAAATTAAAATTAAAATAAAAAAGTTAAATAAAAATAAAATTAAAAATAAAATAAAATTAAAATTAAAATAAAAATAAAATTAAAAATAAAATTAAATTAAAAATAAAATAAAAATTAAAATAAAATAAAAATAAAAATAAAATTAAAATAAAAATAAAATTAAAATTAAAATAAAAATAAAATTAAAAATAAAATAAAATTAAAAATAAAATAAAAATTAAAATAAAATAAAAATAAAATTAAAATAAAAATAAAATTAAAATTAACATAAAATTAAAATTAACATAAAATAAAAATAAAATAAAAATAAAAATAAAATTAAAATAAAAATAAAAATAAAATTAAAATTAACATAAAATTTAAATTAAATTAAAATAAAAATTAAATTAAAATAAAAATAAAATTAAAAATAAAATAAAAAATAAAATAAAAATAAAAAAAAAATTAAAATAAAAATAAATAATTGATATCCCGGATAAGACGCTATGTTTCTTTTCTTTAATATTTAATTAATACTAATTTTAGCACGCAATTGAACTTGGCAAGTTTAAAAAGCCTGTTTAGAACAGTCATGCTGACATTCCTCTCAGAGTGAGTTGTCATAGCAACCCAGCTGTCTCAGCACAGTGAGCCTACTCCGCCCTCTCCAGGTGCAGCAACTAAAGGTCACTCAAGAGGCAGATGACTCACGAGGCTGGACTGTGAGCTTCAAAATACAAGCTGAAATGCATTTCTCACTATCAGGCTTGCAATGTGCCCTGCTTACATTTCATCAATCATTTGGTAAAGGTTGCGGCAAGAACACTTTACACAATTTCCCCAGAAATTGTAGATTGTCTAGTTAAGTGTTCTTGCATAGCAAGGAACACTTATTGTTATCTCACAAATATATTCTTATTCTTATTTTTATTCTTATTCTTATTATTATAGCCAAATTTGCCACGCTAACTCCTCCCACAGTTTTTACACTACAAAGACAAGTAATATATCAAAACGTGCGGATTGTTCTCGATCGGATTGCTATTACTTTGTGGAACGTTTCGCCGAATCGTTCAAGAAATATCGCGGTTTTTGCGGCGAAATTTTCCCATAGGAATGAATGGTGCATTTAGAGTGGCAGCAGAGCACAGCTAGAGTGTGCAAAGGAAAAATCAGAACATGATTTGTAAACTGCCATCACTCTGCCATTTTCAAGCCCACCTACACATATCTTATATCAAAACGTTCAGCTAACCCTGCTGTCACTAAAAATGTCCACGGCTAGGACATACTCCTGATAGTTTTCACAATATGACCATTTGTTTGGACCTCACCCCTCCCATTGACTTTCATTGAAACTCCACTTTAGACACAAGAAATTTTAAGGGACGTTTTTAAACTGCGACTGTGCCTTCATTTTTTATCTTTCAGAGACATACTATACATCAAAATTTAGGTCTGTTTCTTGTGATTGTCACAGTATAAACCTTTTCACTGTAGCATTTATACTTTTAAAACTACAAGCGTTTGAAAATGGCAATCGCCAGTGAACTTGGCAAGTTTAAATAGCCTGTTTAGAGCAGAGCTGTCACACACCTGTGACTGACTGAGGTAACAGGTGCAAGCAAAGGTCACTCAGGGGGCAGCTGAGTCACATTAGAGTGAGAAAGCTGCAGTGTGAAAGGAAAAATCAGAACATGATTTGTAAACTGCCATAACTATGTCATTATCAAGCCCACCTACACATATCTTATATCAAAACGTTCAGCTAACCCTGCTGTCACTAAAAATGTTCACGAATGCCAGTAGTGTACTGCGCTCCAATATATTCTACCTTATGTGATATAATGAATTCATAAGTGTACCACCGATAATCAAATAATTACATCAATTAATTATACTTAAATATATGATTTGTGTAAATACATAAAATAAATTAATTTATCAATGTGAAAAAACAAAAACTATGAATGAAAAATATAAATAAAAAATAAAAAATATTTGCAGGGCGAATGACAGTTCCTTCTGTATAAATGAGATGGTGTTATTATTCAGTCTGGATAAAATTAAAATAAAATTAAAATTATAATAAAAAAATAAAATAAAATAAAATAAAATTAAAATAAAAATAAAATTAAAAATTAAAATTAAAATAAAAATTAAATGAAAAATAAAATAAAAATTAAATTAAAATTAAAATAAATAAAAAATATTTGCAGTGGGAATGACAGTTCCTTCTGTATAAATGAGATGGTATTATTATTCAGTCTGGATAAAAATAAAAATAAAATAAAAATTAAATTAAAATAAAAAAAAATAAAACTAAAATTAAAATAAAATTAAAAATAAAAATAAAAATTAAAATAAAAAAATTAAAATTAAAATAAAAAATTAAATAAAAATAAAATTAAAAATAAAATTAAATTAAAATAAAATTAAAATAAAATTAAAATTAACATAAAATTAAAATTAACATAAAATTAAAATAAAAATAAAATTAAAATAAAAATAAAATTAAAATAAAAATAAAAAAAAAATTAAAATTAACATAAAATTAAAATAAAATAAAAATAAAATTAAAATTAACATAAAATTAAAATAAAATTAAAATAAAAATAAAATTAAAAATAAAATAAAATAAAAATTAAAATTAAAATTAAAATAAAAAAAAAATTAAAATAAAAATAAATAATTGATATCCCGGATAAGACACTATGTTTCTTTTCTTTAATATTTAATTAATACTAATTTTAGCACGCAATTGAACTTGGCAAGTTTAAAAAGCCTGTTTAGAACAGGCATGCTGACATTCCTCTCAGAGTGAGTTGTCATAGCAACCCAGCTGTCTCAGCACAGTGAGCCTACTCCGCCCTCTCCAGGTGCAGCAACCAAAGGTCACTCAAGAGGCAGATGACTCACGAGGCTGGACTGTGAGCTTCAAAATACAAGCTGAAATGCATTTCTCACTATAAGGCTTGCAATGTGCACTGCTTACATTTCATCAATCATTTGGTAAAGGTTGCGGCAAGAACACTTTACACAATTTCCCCAGAAATTGTAGATTGTCTAGTTCTTATTCTTATTTTTATTCTTATTATTATAGCCAAATTTGCCACGCTAACTCCTCCCACAGTTTTTACACTACAAAGACAAGTAATATATCAAAACGTGCGGATTGTTCCCGATCGGATTGCTATTACTTTGTGGAACGTTTCACCGAATCGTTCAAGAAATATCGCGGTTTTTGCGGCGAAATTTTCCCATAGGAATGAATGGTGCATCTAGAGTGGCAGCAGAGCACAGCTAGAGTGTGCAAAGGAAAAATCAGAACATGATTTGTAAACTGCCATCACTCTGCCATTTTCAAGCCCACCTACACATATCTTATATCAAAACGTTCAGCTAACCCTGCTGTCACTAAAAATGTTCACGGCTAGGACATACTCCTGATAGTTTTCAGAATATGACCATTTGTTTGCACATCACCCCTCCCATTGACTTTCATTGAAACTCCACTCTAGACACCAGACATTTTAAGGGACGTTTTTAAACTGCGACTGTGCCTTCATTTGTTATCTTTCAGAGACATACTATACATCAAACTGTAGGTCTTTTTCTTGTGATTGTCACAATATAAACCTTTTCACGGTAGCATTTATACTTTTAAAACTACAAGCGTTTGAAGATGGCAATCGCCAGTGAATTTGGCAAGTTTAAATAGCCTGTTTAGAGCACAGCTCCTCACACACCTGTGACTGACTGAGGTAACAGGTGCAAGCAAAGGTCACTCAGGGGGCAGCTGAGTCACATTAGAGTGAGAAAGCTGCAATGTGGAAGGAAAAATCAGAACATGATTTGTAAACTGCCATCACTCTGCCATTTTCAAGCCCACCTACACATATCTTATATCAAAACGTTCAGCTAACCCTGCTGTCACTAAAAATGTTCACGGCTAGGACATACTCCTGATAGTTTTCAGAATATGACCATTTGTTTGCACCTCACTCCTCCCATTGACTTTCATTGAAACTCCACTTTAGACACAAGAAATTTTAAGGGACGTTTTTAAACTGCGACTGTGCCTTCATTTTTAATATTGCAGAGACATACTATATATCAAAATTTAGGTCTGTTTCTTGTGATTGTCACAATATAAGCCTTTTCACGGTAGCATTTATACTTTTAAAACTACAACCGTTTGAAGATGGCAATCGCCAGTGATGTCAGCAACTTGGAGCAGTTTGTTTATAACCATGACTCTGCCCTTGGTGTGGAGGGAGTTGCCATAGGAACCCAGCTGTGTGAGCAGGAAGCAGAGAGACAAAAGCTAACCTGCCCACTCCAGTTGTGTGGAGGCCAGAACACCACACAATTTCCACAGAAATTGTGAAGACGCCAGTGAAGTGAGCAATTTGAAGCAGTTTGTTTTTAACCGCTCTTCTCTGCCATATTTGAAATCTAATTCTTATTCTTATTATAGCCATATTTGCAGTGGGAATGACAGTTCCTTCTGTATAAATGAGATGGTATTATTATTCAGTCTGGATAAAAATAAAAATAAAATAAAAATTTAATTAAAATAAAAAAAAATAAAATTAAAATTAAAATAAAATTAAAAATAAAATAAAAATAAAAATTAAAATAAAAATAAAATTAAAATTAAAAAAAAATTAAAATAAAAATAAAATTAACATAAAATTAAAATAAAAATAAAATTAAAATAAAAATAAAAAAAAACATAAAATTAAAATTAAAATAAAATAAAAATAAAATTAAAAATAAAATAAAATAAAATAAAATAATAAAAATTAAAATTAAAATAAAATAAAATAAAAAAAAAATTAAAATAAAAATAAATAATTGATATCCCGGATAAGACACTATGTTTCTTTTCTTTAATATTTAATTAATACTAATTTTAGCACGCAATTGAACTTGGCAAGTTTAAAAAGCCTGTTTAGAACACACATGCTGACATTCCTCTCAGAGTGAGTTGTCATAGCAACCCAGCTGTCTCAGCACAGTGAGCCTACTCCGCCCTCTCCAGGTGCAGCAACCAAAGGTCACTCAAGAGGCAGATGACTCACCAGGCTGGACTGTGAGCTTCAAAATACAAGCTGAAATGCATTTCTCACTATCAGGCTTGCAATGTGCACTGCTTACATTTCATCAATCATTTGGTAAAGGTTGCGGCAAGAACACTTTACACAATTTCCCCAGAAATTGTAGATTGTCTAGTTAAGTGTTCTTGCATAGCAAGGAACACTTATTGTTATCTCACAAATATATTCTTATTCTTATTTTTATTCTTATTCTTATTATTATAGCCAAATTTGCCACGCTAACTCCTCCCACAGTTTTTACACTACAAAGACAAGTAATATATCAAAACGTGCGGATTGTTCTCGATCGGATTGCTATTACTTTGTGGAACGTTTCGCCGAATCGTTCAAGAAATATCGCGGTTTTTGCGGCGAAATTTTCCCATAGGAATGAATGGTGCATTTAGAGTGGCAGCAGAGCACAGCTAGAGTGTGCAAAGGAAAAATCAGAACATGATTTGTAAACTGCCATCACTCTGCCATTTTCAAGCCCACCTACACATATCTTATATCAAAACGTTCAGCTAACCCTGCTGTCACTAAAAATGTCCACGGCTAGGACATACTCCTGATAGTTTTCACAATATGACCATTTGTTTGGACCTCACCCCTCCCATTGACTTTCATTGAAACTCCACTTTAGACACAAGAAATTTTAAGGGACGTTTTTAAACTGCGACTGTGCCTTCATTTTTTATCTTTCAGAGACATACTATACATCAAAATTTAGGTCTGTTTCTTGTGATTGTCACAGTATAAACCTTTTCACTGTAGCATTTATACTTTTAA
Source organism: Staurois parvus (assembly GCF_062004578.1). Lineage (NCBI taxonomy): Eukaryota > Metazoa > Chordata > Amphibia > Anura > Ranidae > Staurois > Staurois parvus. Next base: position 11,004,658 of record NW_028318321.1, read on the forward strand.
AACTACAAGCGTTTGAAAATGGCAATCGCCAGTGAACTTGGCAAGTTTAAATAGCCTGTTTAGAGCAGAGCTGTCACACACCTGTGACTGACTGAGGTAACAGGTGCAAGCAAAGGTCACTCAGGGGGCAGCTGAGTCACATTAGAGTGAGAAAGCTGCAGTGTGAAAGGAAAAATCAGAACATGATTTGTAAACTGCCATAACTATGTCATTATCAAGCCCACCTACACATATCTTATATCAAAACGTTCAGCTAACCCTGCTGTCACTAAAAATGTTCACGAATGCCAGTAGTGTACTGCGCTCCAATATATTCTACCTTATGTGATATAATGAATTCATAAGTGTACCACCGATAATCAAATAATTACATCAATTAATTATACTTAAATATATGATTTGTGTAAATACATAAAATAAATTAATTTATCAATGTGAAAAAACAAAAACTATGAATGAAAAATATAAATAAAAAATAAAAAATATTTGCAGGGCGAATGACAGTTCCTTCTGTATAAATGAGATGGTGTTATTATTCAGTCTGGATAAAATTAAAATAAAATTAAAATTATAATAAAAAAATAAAATAAAATAAAATAAAATTAAAATAAAAATAAAATTAAAAATTAAAATTAAAATAAAAATTAAATGAAAAATAAAATAAAAATTAAATTAAAATTAAAATAAAAAATATTTGCAGTGGGAATGACAGTTCCTTCTGTATAAATGAGATGGTATTATTATTCAGTCTGGATAAAAATAAAAATAAAATAAAAATTAAATTAAAATAAAAAAAAATAAAACTAAAATTAAAATAAAATTAAAAATAAAAATAAAAATTAAAATAAAAAAATTAAAATTAAAATAAAAAATTAAATAAAAATAAAATTAAAAATAAAATTAAATTAAAATAAAATTAAAATAAAATTAAAATTAACATAAAATTAAAATTAACATAAAATTAAAATAAAAATAAAATTAAAATAAAAATAAAATTAAAATAAAAATAAAAAAAAAATTAAAATTAACATAAAATTAAAATAAAATAAAAATAAAATTAAAATTAACATAAAATTAAAATAAAATTAAAATAAAAATAAAATTAAAAATAAAATAAAATAAAAATTAAAATTAAAATTAAAATAAAAAAAAAATTAAAATAAAAATAAATAATTGATATCCCGGATAAGACACTATGTTTCTTTTCTTTAATATTTAATTAATACTAATTTTAGCACGCAATTGAACTTGGCAAGTTTAAAAAGCCTGTTTAGAACAGGCATGCTGACATTCCTCTCAGAGTGAGTTGTCATAGCAACCCAGCTGTCTCAGCACAGTGAGCCTACTCCGCCCTCTCCAGGTGCAGCAACCAAAGGTCACTCAAGAGGCAGATGACTCACGAGGCTGGACTGTGAGCTTCAAAATACAAGCTGAAATGCATTTCTCACTATAAGGCTTGCAATGTGCACTGCTTACATTTCATCAATCATTTGGTAAAGGTTGCGGCAAGAACACTTTACACAATTTCCCCAGAAATTGTAGATTGTCTAGTTAAGTGTTCTTGCATAGCAAGGAACACTTATTGTTATCTCACATATATATTCTTATTCTTATTCTTATTATAGCCATATTTGCCACGCTAACTCCTCCCACAGTTTTTACACTACAAAGACAAGTAATATATCAAAACGTGCGGATTGTTCCCGATCGGATTGCTATTACTTTGTGGAACGTTTCGCCAAATCGTTCAAGAAATATCGCGGTTTTTGCGGCGAAATTTTCCCATAGGAATGCATTGAGCAGCAGAGCAGAGCTAGAGTGTGTAAAGGAAAAATCAGAAAAATCAGAACATGATTTGTAAACTGCCATCACTCTTTCATTTTCAAGCCCACCTACACATATCTTATATCAAAACGTTCAGCTAACCCTGCTGTCACTAAAAATGTTCACGGCTAAGCCATATTCCTGATAGTTTTCAGAATATGACCATTTGTTTGGACCTCATCCCTCCCATTGACTTTCATTGAAACTCCACTTTAGACACAAGAAATTTTAAGGGACGTTTTTAAACTGCGACTGTGCCTTCATTTTTTATCTTTCAGAGACATACTATACATCAAAATTTAGGTCTGTTTCTTGTGATTGTCACAGTATAAACCTTTTCACGGTAGCATTTATACTTTTAAAACTACAAGCGTTTGAAAATGGCAATCGCCAGTGAACTTGGCAAGTTTAAATAGCCTGTTTAGAGCACAGCTCCTCACACACCTGTGACTGACTGAGGTAACAGGTGCAAGTAAAGGTCACTCAGGGGGCAGCTGAGTCACATTAGAGTGAGAAAGCTGCAGTGTGAAAGGAAAAATCAGAACATGATTTGTAAACTGCCATAACTATGTCATTTTCAAGCCCACCTACACATATCTTATATCAAAACGTTCAGCTAACCCTGCTGTCACTAAAAATGTTCACGGCTAGGACATACTCCTGATAGTTTTCAGAATATGACCATGTGTTTGCACCTCACCCCTCCCATTGACTTTCATTGAAACTTCACTCACGGCCACCTGAAATGTTAAGGGACGTTTTTAAACTGCGACTGTGCCTTCATTTTTAATATTGCAGAGACATACTATATATCAAAATTTAGGTCTGTTTCTTGTGATTGTCACAGTATAAACCTTTTCACAGTAGCATTTATACTTTTAAAACTAAAAGTGTTTGAAGATGGCAATCACCAGTGAATTTGGCAAGTTTGAGCAGTGTGTTTAGAGCAGAGCTTGTCACACACCTGTGACTGACTGAGTCACAGGTGCACCAAAGGTCACTCAGGGGGCAGCTGAGTCACATTAGAGTGAGAAGTGAGAAAGCTGCAGTGTGGAAGAAAAAATCAGAACATGATTTGTAAACTGCCATCACTCTTTCATTTTCATGCCCACCTACACATATCTTATATCAAAACGTCCAGCTAACCCTGCTGTCACTAAAAATGTTCACGAATGCCAGTAGTGTACCGCGCTCCAATATATTCTACCTTATGTGATATAATGAATTCATAAGTGTACCACCGATAATCAAATAATTACATCAATTAATTATACTTAAATATATGATTTGTGTAAATATATAAAATAAATTAATTTATCAATGTGAACAAACAAAAACTATGAATGAAAAATATAAATAAAAAATAAAAAATATTTGCAGTGGGAATGACAGTTCCTTCTGTATAAATGAGATGGTGTTATTATTCAGTCTGGATAAAAATAAAATAAAATTAAAATTAAAATAAAAAAATAAAATAAAATTACAATAAAAATAAAATTAAATTAAAATTAAAATAAAAATAAAATTAAAAATAAAATAAAAATGAAATTAAAATTAAAATTAAAATAAATAAAAAATATTTGCAGTGGGAATGACAGTTCCTTCTGTATAAATGAGATGGTATTATTATTCAGTCTGGATAAAAAAAAAAATAAAATAAAAATTAAAATAAAATTAAAAATAAAAATTAAAATTAAAATAAAAATAAAATTAACATAAAATAAAAATAAAAATAAAATTAAAATAAAAATAAAAATAAAATTAAAAATAAAATAAAATAAAAATAAAATTAAAATAAAAATAAAATTAAAATTAAATTTAAATTAAAATTAAAATTAAATTAAAATTAAAATAAAAATAAAAATAAAATAAAAATTAAAATAAAATAAATATTAAAATTAAAATTAAAAAAAAAAAAAAATTAAAATAAAAATAAAAATAAATAATTGATATCCCGGATAAGACACTATGTTTCTTTTCTTTAATATTTAATTAATACTAATTTTAGCACGCAATTGAACTTGGCAAGTTTAAAAAGCCTGTTTAGAACACACATGCTGACATTCCTCTCAGAGTGAGTTGTCATAGCAACCCAGCTGTCTCAGCACAGTGAGCCTACTCCGCCCTCTCCAGGTGCAGCAACCAAAGGTCACTCAAGAGGCAGATGACTCACCAGGCTGGACTGTGAGCTTCAAAATACAAGCTGAAATGCATTTCTCACTATCAGGCTTGCAATGTGCACTGCTTACATTTCATCAATCATTTGGTAAAGGTTGCGGCAAGAACACTTTACACAATTTCCCCAGAAATTGTAGATTGTCTAGTTCTTATTCTTATTTTTATTCTTATTATTATAGCCAAATTTGCCACGCTAACTCCTCCCACAGTTTTTACACTACAAAGACAAGTAATATATCAAAACGTGCGGATTGTTCCCGATCGGATTGCTATTACTTTGTGGAACGTTTCACCGAATCGTTCAAGAAATATCGCGGTTTTTGCGGCGAAATTTTCCCATAGGAATGAATGGTGCATCTAGAGTGGCAGCAGAGCACAGCTAGAGTGTGCAAAGGAAAAATCAGAACATGATTTGTAAACTGCCATCACTCTGCCATTTTCAAGCCCACCTACACATATCTTATATCAAAACGTTCAGCTAACCCTGCTGTCACTAAAAATGTTCACGGCTAGGACATACTCCTGATAGTTTTCAGAATATGACCATTTGTTTGCACATCACCCCTCCCATTGACTTTCATTGAAACTCCACTCTAGACACCAGACATTTTAAGGGACGTTTTTAAACTGCGACTGTGCCTTCATTTGTTATCTTTCAGAGACATACTATACATCAAACTGTAGGTCTTTTTCTTGTGATTGTCACAATATAAACCTTTTCACGGTAGCATTTATACTTTTAAAACTACAAGCGTTTGAAGATGGCAATCGCCAGTGAATTTGGCAAGTTTAAATAGCCTGTTTAGAGCACAGCTCCTCACACACCTGTGACTGACTGAGGTAACAGGTGCAAGCAAAGGTCACTCAGGGGGCAGCTGAGTCACATTAGAGTGAGAAAGCTGCAATGTGGAAGGAAAAATCAGAACATGATTTGTAAACTGCCATCACTCTGCCATTTTCAAGCCCACCTACACATATCTTATATCAAAACGTTCAGCTAACCCTGCTGTCACTAAAAATGTTCACGGCTAGGACATACTCCTGATAGTTTTCAGAATATGACCATTTGTTTGCACCTCACTCCTCCCATTGACTTTCATTGAAACTCCACTTTAGACACAAGAAATTTTAAGGGACGTTTTTAAACTGCGACTGTGCCTTCATTTTTAATATTGCAGAGACATACTATATATCAAAATTTAGGTCTGTTTCTTGTGATTGTCACAATATAAGCCTTTTCACGGTAGCATTTATACTTTTAAAACTACAACCGTTTGAAGATGGCAATCGCCAGTGATGTCAGCAACTTGGAGCAGTTTGTTTATAACCATGACTCTGCCCTTGGTGTGGAGGGAGTTGCCATAGGAACCCAGCTGTGTGAGCAGGAAGCAGAGAGACAAAAGCTAACCTGCCCACTCCAGTTGTGTGGAGGCCAGAACACCACACAATTTCCACAGAAATTGTGAAGACGCCAGTGAAGTGAGCAATTTGAAGCAGTTTGTTTTTAACCGCTCTTCTCTGCCATATTTGAAATCTAATTCTTATTCTTATTATAGCCATATTTGCAGTGGGAATGACAGTTCCTTCTGTATAAATGAGATGGTATTATTATTCAGTCTGGATAAAAATAAAAATAAAATAAAAATTTAATTAAAATAAAAAAAAATAAAATTAAAATTAAAATAAAATTAAAAATAAAATAAAAATAAAAATTAAAATAAAAATAAAATTAAAATTAAAAAAAAATTAAAATAAAAATAAAATTAACATAAAATTAAAATAAAAATAAAATTAAAATAAAAATAAAAAAAAACATAAAATTAAAATTAAAATAAAATAAAAATAAAATTAAAAATAAAATAAAATAAAATAAAATAATAAAAATTAAAATTAAAATAAAATTAAAATAAAAAAAAAATTAAAATAAAAATAAATAATTGATATCCCGGATAAGACACTATGTTTCTTTTCTTTAATATTTAATTAATACTAATTTTAGCACGCAATTGAACTTGGCAAGTTTAAAAAGCCTGTTTAGAACACACATGCTGACATTCCTCTCAGAGTGAGTTGTCATAGCAACCCAGCTGTCTCAGCACAGTGAGCCTACTCCGCCCTCTCCAGGTGCAGCAACCAAAGGTCACTCAAGAGGCAGATGACTCACCAGGCTGGACTGTGAGCTTCAAAATACAAGCTGAAATGCATTTCTCACTATCAGGCTTGCAATGTGCACTGCTTACATTTCATCAATCATTTGGTAAAGGTTGCGGCAAGAACACTTTACACAATTTCCCCAGAAATTGTAGATTGTCTAGTTCTTATTCTTATTCTTATTTTTATTCTTATTCTTATTATTATAGCCAAATTTGCCACGCTAACTCCTCCCACAGTTTTTACACTACAAAGACAAGTAATATATCAAAACGTGCGGATTGTTCCCGATCGGATTGCTATTACTTTGTGGAACGTTTCGCCGAATCGTTCAAGAAATATCGCGGTTTTTGCGGCGAAATTTTCCCATAGGAATGAATGGTGCATCTAGAGTGGCAGCAGAGCACAGCTAGAGTGTGCAAAGGAAAAATCAGAACATGATTTGTAAACTGCCATCACTCTGCCATTTTCAAGCCCACCTACACATATCTTATATCAAAACGTTCAGCTAACCCTGCTGTCACTAAAAATGTTCACGGCTAAGCCATAGTCCTGATAGTTTTCAGAATATGACCATTTGTTTGGACCTCATCCCTCCCATTGACTTTCATTGAAACTCCACTTTAGACACAAGAAATTTTAAGGGACGTTTTTAAATTGCGACTGTGCCTTCATTTGTTATCTTTCAGAGACATACTATACATCAAACTGTAGGTCTTTTTCTTGTGATTGTCACAGTATAAACCTTTTCACGGTAGCATTTATACTTTTAAAACTACAAGCGTTTGAAGATGGCAATCGCCAGTGAATTTGGCAAGTTTAAACAGCCTGTTTAGAGCACAGCTCCTCACACACCTGTGACTGACTGAGGTAACAGGTGCAAGCAAAGGTCACTCAGGGGGCAGCTGAGTCACATTAGAGTGAGAAAGCTGCAGTGTGGAAGGAAAAATCAGAACATGATTTGTAAACTGCCATCACTCTGCCATTATCAAGCCCACCTACACATATCTTATATCAAAACGTTCAGCTAACCCTGCTGTCACTAAAAATGTTCACGGCTAGGACATACTCCTGATAGTTTTCAGAATATGACCATTTGTTTGCACCTCACTCCTCCCATTGACTTTCATTGAAACTCCACTTTAGACACAAGAAATTTTAAGGGACGTTTTTAAACTGTGACTGTGCCTTCATTTTTAATATTGCAGAGACATACTATATATCAAAATTTAGGTTTGTTTCTTGTGATTGTCACAATATAAGCCTTTTTACGGTAGCATTTATACTTTTAAAACTACAACCGTTTGAAGATGGCAATCGCCAGTGATGTCAGCAACTTGGAGCAGTTTGTTTATAACCATGACTCTGCCCTTGGTGTGGAGGGAGTTGCCATAGGAACCCAGCTGTGTGAGCAGGAAGCAGAGAGACAAAAGCTAACCTGCCCACTCCAGTTGTGTGGAGGCCAGAACACCACACAATTTCCACAGAAATTGTGAAGACGCCAGTGAAGTAAGCAATTTGAAGCAGTTTGTTTTTAACCGCTCTTCTCTGCCATATTTGAAATCTAATTCTTATTCTTATTATAGCCATATTTGCCACGCTAACTCCTCCCACAGTTTTTACACTACAAAGACAAGTAATATATCAAAACGTGCGCATTGATCCCGATCGGATTGCTATTACTTTGTAGAACGTTTCGCCGAATCGTTCAAGAAATATCGCGGTTTTTGCGGCGAAATTTTCCCATAGGAATGCATTGAGCAGCACAGCACAGCTAGAGTGTGCAAAGGAAAAATCAGAAAAATCAGAACATGATTTGTAAACTGCCATCACTCTTTCATTTTCAAGCCCACCTACACATATCTTATATCAAAACGTTCAGCTAACCCTGCTGTCACTAAAAATGTTCACGAATGCCAGTAGTGTACCACGCTCCAATATATTCTACCTTATGTGATATAATGAATTCATAAGTGTACCACCGATAATCAAATAATTACATCAATTAATTATACTTAAATATATGATTTGTGTAAATATATAAAATAAATAAATTTATCAATGTGAAAAAACAAAAACTATGAATGAAAAATATAAATAAAAAATAAAAAATATTTGCAGTGGGAATGACAGTTCCTTCTGTATAAATGAGATGGTGTTATTATTCAGTCTGGATAAAAATAAAAATAAAATAAAATAAAATTAAAATTATAATAAAAAAATAAAATAAAATTAAAATTAAAATAAAAATAAAATTAAAAATAAAAAAAAATTAAATTAAAATTAAAATAACTAAAAAATATTTGCAGTGGGAATGACAGTTCTTTCTGTATAAATGAGATGGTATTATTATTCAGTCTGGATAAAAATAAAATAAAAATTAAATTAAAATAAAAAAAAATAAATTAAAATTAAAATAAAATTAAAAATAAAATAAAAATAAAAATTAACATAAAATTAAAATAACATAAAATAAAAATAAAATTAAAATAAAAATAAAATTAAAAATAAAATTAACATAAAATTAAAATAAAATTAAAATGAAAATAAAAATAAAAATAAAAATAAAATAAAAATAAAAATAAAAATAAAATTTAAAATAAAATTAAAATTAAAATTAAAATAAAATTAAAATTAAAATATAATTAAAATAAAAATAAAATTAAAATAAAATAAAAATAAAATTAAAATTAACATAAATAAAAATAAAAATAAAATTAAAATAAAATAAAAATAAAATTAACATAAAATAAAAATCAAAATAAAATTAAAATAAAATAAAAATAAAAATAAAAATAAAAATAAAATTAAAATAAAATAAAAATAAAATTAAAATTAACATAAAATAAAAATAAAAATAAAATTAAAATTAACATAAAATAAAAATAAAAATAAAAATAAAATTAAAATTAACATAAAATAAAAATAAAATTAAAATAAAAATAAAAATAAAATAAAATAAAATTAAAATTAAAATAAAATTAAAATAAAAAAAATTAAAATAAAAATAAAAATAAATAATTGATATCCCGGAGAAGACACTATGTTTCTTTTCTTTAATATTTAATTAATACTAATTTTAGCACGCAATTGAACTTGGCAAGTTTAAAAAGCCTGTTTAGAACAGCCATGCTGACATTCCTCTCAGAGTGAGTTGTCATAGCAACCCAGCTGTCTCAGCACAGTGAGCCTACTCCGCCCTCTCCAGGTGCAGCAACCAAAGGTCCCTCAAGAGGCAGATGACTCACCAGGCTGGACTGTGAGCTTCAAAATACAAGCTGAAATGCATTTCTCACTATCAGGCTTGCAATGTGCACTGCTTACATTTCATCAATCATTTGGTAAAGGTTGCGGCAAGAACACTTTACACAATTTCCCCAGAAATTGTAGATTGTCTAGTTAAGTGTTCTTGCATAGCAAGGAACACTTATTGTTATCTCACATATATATTCTTATTCTTATTAAGTGTTCTTGCATAGCAAGGAACACTTATTGTTATCTCACAAGTATATTCTTATTAAGTGTTCTTGCATAGCAAGGAACACTTATTGTTATCTCACATATATATTCTTATTCTTATTCTTATTATAGCCATATTTGCCACGCTAACTCCTCCCACAGTTTTTACACTACAAAGACAAGTAATATATCAAAACGTGCGCATTGTTCCCGATCGGATTGCTATTACTTTGTGGAACGTTTCGCCGAATCGTTCAAGAAATATCGCGGTTTTTGCGGCGAAATTTTCCCATAGGAATGCATTGAGCAGCAGAGCACAGCTAGAGTGTGCAAAGGAAAAATCAGAAAAATCAGAACATGATTTGTAAACTGCCATCACTCTGCCATTGTCAAGCCCACCTACACATATCTTATATCAAAACGTTCAGCTAACCCTGCTGTCACTAAAAATGTTCACGGCTAGGACATACTCCTGATAGTTTTCACAATATGACCATTTGTTTGGACGTCACCCCTCCCATTGACTTTCATTGAAACTCCACTTTAGACACAAGAATTTTTAAGGGACGTTTTTAAACTGCGACTGTGCCTTCATTTTTAATATTGCAGAGACATACTATACATCAAAATTTAGGTCTGTTTCTTGTGATTGTCCCAATATAAACCTTTTCACGGTAGCATTTATACTTTTAAAACTACAAGCGTTTGAAAATGGCAATCGCCAGTGAACTTGGCAAGTTTAAACAGCCTGTTTAGAGCAGACCTTCTCACACACCTGTGACTGACTGAGGTAACAGGTGCAAGCAAAGGTCACTCAGGGGGCAGCTGAGTCACATTAGAGTGAGAAAGCTGCAGTGTGAAAGGAAAAATCAGAACATGATTTGTAAACTGCCATCACTCTTTCATTTTCAAGCCCATCTACACATATCTTATATCAAAACGTTCAGCTAACCCTGCTGTCACTAAAAATGTTCACGAATGCCAGTAGTGTACCGCGCTCCAATATATTCTACCTTATGTGATATAATGAATTCATAAGTGTACCACCGATAATCAAATAATTACATCAATTAATTATACTTAAATATATGATTTGTGTAAATATATAAAATAAATTAATTTATCAATGTGAAAAAACAAAAACTATGAATGAAAAATATAAATAAAAAATAAAAAATATTTGCAGTGGGAATGACAGTTCCTTCTGTATAAATGAGATGGTGTTATTATTCAGTCTGGATAAAAATAAAATAAAATTAAAATTAAAATAAAAAAATAAAATAAAATTAAAAATTAAAATTAAAAATTAAAATTAAAAAAAAAATAAAATGAAAAATAAAATAAAAATTAAAATAAATAAAAAATATTTGCAGTGGGAATGACAGTTCCTTCGGTATAAATGAGATGGTATTATTATTCAGTCTGGATAAAAATAAAAATAAAATAAAAATTAAATTAAAATAAAAAAAAAATAAAACTAAAATTAAAATAAAAAAAAAAAAAAAATTAAAATAAAAAAATTAAAATTAAAATAAAAAATTAAATAAAATTAAAAATAAAAATAAATTAAAATAAAATAAAAATAAAATTAAAATTAACATAAAATTAAAATAAAAATAAAATTAAAATTAACATAAAATTAAAATTAAAATAAAAGTAAAAATTAAAATTAAAATAAAAAAAAAATTAAAATAAAAATAAAATTAAAAATAAAATAAAATTAAAAATAAAATTAAATTAAAATAAAATAAAAATAAAATTAAAATTAACATAAAATTAAAATTAACATAAAATAAAATTAAAATAAAAATAAAATAAAAATTAAAATAAAAAAATTAAAATTAAAATAAAAAAGTTAAATAAAAATAAAATTAAAAATAAAATAAAATTAAAATTAAAATAAAAATAAAATTAAAAATAAAATAAAATTAAAAATAAAATAAAAATTAAAATAAAATAAAAATAAAATTAAAATAAAAATAAAATTAAAATTAAAATAAAAATAAAATTAAAAATAAAATAAAATTAAAAATAAAATAAAAATTAAAATAAAATAAAAATAAAATTAAAATAAAAATAAAATTAAAATTAACATAAAATTAAAATTAACATAAAATAAAATTAAAATAAAAATAAAAATAAAATTAAAATAAAAATAAAAATAAAATTAAAATTAACATAAAATTTAAATTAAATTAAAATAAAAATTAAATTAAAATAAAAATAAAATTAAAAATAAAATAAAAAATAAAATAAAAATAAAAAAAAAATTAAAATAAAAATAAATAATTGATATCCCGGATAAGACGCTATGTTTCTTTTCTTTAATATTTAATTAATACTAATTTTAGCACGCAATTGAACTTGGCAAGTTTAAAAAGCCTGTTTAGAACAGTCATGCTGACATTCCTCTCAGAGTGAGTTGTCATAGCAACCCAGCTGTCTCAGCACAGTGAGCCTACTCCGCCCTCTCCAGGTGCAGCAACTAAAGGTCACTCAAGAGGCAGATGACTCACGAGGCTGGACTGTGAGCTTCAAAATACAAGCTGAAATGCATTTCTCACTATCAGGCTTGCAATGTGCCCTGCTTACATTTCATCAATCATTTGGTAAAGGTTGCGGCAAGAACACTTTACACAATTTCCCCAGAAATTGTAGATTGTCTAGTTAAGTGTTCTTGCATAGCAAGGAACACTTATTGTTATCTCACAAATATATTCTTATTCTTATTTTTATTCTTATTCTTATTATTATAGCCAAATTTGCCACGCTAACTCCTCCCACAGTTTTTACACTACAAAGACAAGTAATATATCAAAACGTGCGGATTGTTCCCGATCGGATTGCTATTACTTTGTGGAACGTTTCGCCGAATCGTTCAAGAAATATCGCGGTTTTTGCGGCAAAATTTTCCCATAGGAATGAATGGTGCATCTAGAGTGGCAGCAGAGCACAGCTAGAGTGTGCAAAGGAAAAATCAGAACATGATTTGTAAACTGCCATCACTATGTCATTTTCAAGCCCACCTACACATATCTTATATCAAAACGTTCAGCTAACCCTGCTGTCACTAAAAATGTTCACGGCTAGGACATACTCCTGATAGTTTTCAGAATATGACCATTTGTTTGCACATCACCCCTCCCATTGACTTTCATTGAAACTCCACTCTAGACACCAGACATTTTAAGGGACGTTTTTAAACTGCGACTGTGCCTTCATTTGTTATCTTTCAGAGACATACTATACATCAAACTGTAGGTCTTTTTCTTGTGATTGTCACAATATAAACCTTTTCACGGTAGCATTTATACTTTTAAAACTACAAGCGTTTGAAGATGGCAATCGCCAGTGAATTTGGCAAGTTTAAATAGCCTGTTTAGAGCACAGCTCCTCACACACCTGTGACTGACTGAGGTAACAGGTGCAAGCAAAGGTCACTCAGGGGGCAGCTGAGTCACATTAGAGTGAGAAAGCTGCAATGTGGAAGGAAAAATCAGAACATGATTTGTAAACTGCCATAACTATGTCATTATCAAGCCCACCTACACATATCTTATATCAAAACGTTCAGCTAACCCTGCTGTCACTAAAAATGTTCACGGCTAGGACATACTCCTGATAGTTTTCAGAATATGACCATTTGTTTGCACCTCACTCCTCCCATTGACTTTCATTGAAACTCCACTTTAGACACAAGAAATTTTAAGGGACGTTTTTAAACTGCGACTGTGCCTTCATTTTTAATATTGCAGAGACATACTATATATCAAAATTTAGGTCTGTTTCTTGTGATTGTCACAATATAAGCCTTTTCATGGTACCATTTATACTTTTAAAACTACAACCGTTTGAAGATGGCAATCGCCAGTGATGTCAGCAACTTGGAGCAGTTTGTTTATAACCATGACTCTGCCCTTGGTGTGGAGGGAGTTGCCATAGGAACCCAGCTGTGTGAGCAGGAAGCAGAGAGACAAAAGCTAACCTGCCCACTCCAGTTGTGTGGAGGCCAGAACACCACACAATTTCCACAGAAATTATGAAGACGCCAGTGAAGTAAGCAATTTGAAGCAGTTTGTTTTTAACCGCTCTTCTCTGCCATATTTGAAATCTAATTCTTTTTCTTATTATAGCCATATTTGCCACGCTAACTCCTCCCACAGTTTTTACACTACAAAGACAAGTAATATATCAAAACGTGCGCATTGATCCCGATCGGATTGCTATTACTTTGTAGAACGTTTCGCCGAATCGTTCAAGAAATATCGCGGTTTTTGCGGCGAAATTTTCCCATAGGAATGCATTGAGCAGCACAGCACAGCTAGAGTGTGCAAAGGAAAAATCTGAAAAATCAGAACATGATTTGTAAACTGCCATCACTCTGCCATTTTCAAGCCCACCTACACATATCTTATATCAAAACGTTCAGCTAACCCTGCTGTCACTAAAAATGTTCACGAATGCCAGTAGTGTACCGCGCTCCAATATATTCTACCTTATGTGATATAATGAATTCATAAGTGTACCACCGATAATCAAATAATTACATCAATTAATTATACTTAAATATATGATTTGTGTAAATATATAAAATAAATTAATTTATCAATGTGAAAAAACAAAAACTATGAATGAAAAATATAAATAAAAATAAAAAATATTTGCAGTGGGAATGACAGTTCCTTCTGTATAAATGAGATGGTGTTATTATTCAGTCTGGATAAAAATAAAATAAAATTAAAATTAAAATAAAAAAATAAAATAAAATTAAAATAAAAATAAAATTAAAAATTAAAATTAAAACAAAAGTAAAATGAAAAATAAAATAAAAATTAAATTAAAATTAAAATTAAAATAAATAAAAAATATTTGCAGTGGGAATGACAGTTCCTTCTGTATAAATGAGATGGTATTATTATTCAGTCTGGATAAAAATAAAAATTAAATTAAAATAAAATTAAAATAAAATAAAAATAAAAATTAAAAAATAAAAAAAAATTAAAATTAAAAAAAAAATTAAATAAAAATAAAATTAACATAAAATTAAAATAACATAAAATTAAAATAACATAAAATAAAAATAACATAAAATAAAAATAAAATTAAAAATAAAATAAAATAAAAATAAAATTAAAATTAACATAAAATTAAAATTAACATAAAATTAAAATAAAAATAAAATTAAAATAAAAATAAAATTAAAATTAACATAAAATTTAAATTAAATTAAAATAAAAATAAAATTAAAAATAAAATAAAAATTAACATAAAATTAAAATAAAATTAAAATAAAAATAAAATTAAAATTAACATAAAATTAAAATAAATTAAAATAAAAATAAAATTAAAAATAAAATAAAAATTAAAAATAAAATAAAAAAAAATAAAAATAAAAATAAATAATTGATATCCCGGATAAGACACTATGTTTCTTTTCTTTAATATTTAATTAATACTAATTTTAGCACGCAATTGAACTTGGCAAGTTTAAAAAGCCTGTTTAGAACAGTCATGCTGACATTCCTCTCAGAGTGAGTTGTCATAGCAACCCAGCTGTCTCAGCACAGTGAGCCTACTCCGCCCTCTCCAGGTGCAGCAACCAAAGGTCACTCAAGAGGCAGATGACTCACGAGGCTGGACTGTGAGCTTCAAAATACAAGCTGAAATGCATTTCTCACTATCAGGCTTGCAATGTGCCCTGCTTACATTTCATCAATCATTTGGTAAAGGTTGCGGCAAGAACACTTTACACAATTTCCCCAGAAATTGTAGATTGTCTAGTTCTTATTCTTATTATTATAGCCAAATTTGCCACGCTAACTCCTCCCACAGTTTTTACACTACAAAGACAAGTAATATATCAAAACGTGCGGATTGTTCCCGATCGGATTGCTGTTACTTTGTGGAACGTTTCGCCGAATCGTTCAAGAAATATCGCGGTTTTTGTGGCGAAATTTTCCCATAGGAATGAATGGTGCATCTAGAGTGGCAGCAGAGCACAGCTAGAGTGTGCAAAGGAAAAATCAGAACATGATTTGTAAACTGCCATCACTCTGCCATTTTCAAGCCCACCTACACATATCTTATATCAAAACGTTCAGCTAACCCTGCTGTCACTAAAAATGTTCACGGCTAGGACATACTCCTGATAGTTTTCAGAATATGACCATTTGTTTGCACATCACCCCTCCCATTGACTTTCATTGAAACTCCACTCTAGACACCAGACATTTTAAGGGACGTTTTTAAACTGCGACTGTGCCTTCATTTGTTATCTTTCAGAGACATACTATACATCAAACTGTAGGTCTTTTTCTTGTGATTGTCACAATATAAACCTTTTCACGGTAGCATTTATACTTTTAAAACTACAAGCGTTTGAAGATGGCAATCGCCAGTGAATTTGGCAAGTTTAAACAGCCTGTTTAGAGCACAGCTCCTCACACACCTGTGACTGACTGAGGTAACAGGTGCAACCAAAGGTCACTCAGGGGGCAGCTGAGTCACATTAGAGTGAGAAAGCTGCAGTGTGAAAGGAAAAATCAGAACATGATTTGTAAACTGCCATAACTATGTCATTTTCAAGCCCACCTACACATATCTTATATCAAAACGTTCAGCTAACCCTGCTGTCACTAAAAATGTTCACGGCTAGGACATACTCCTGATAGTTTTCAGAATATGACCATTTGTTTGCACCTCACTCCTCCCATTGACTTTCATTGAAACTCCACTTTAGACACAAGAAATTTTAAGGGACGTTTTTAAACTGCGACTGTGCCTTCATTTTTAATATTGCAGAGACATACTATATATCAAAATTTAGGTCTGTTTTTTGTGATTGTCACAATATAAGCCTTTTCACGGTAGCATTTATACTTTTAAAACTACAACCGTTTGAAAATGGCAATCGCCAGTGATGTCAGCAACTTGGAGCAGTTTGTTTATAACCATGACTCTGCCCTTGGTGTGGAGGGAGTTGCCATAGGAACCCAGCTGTGTGAGCAGGAAGCAGAGAGACAAAAGCTAACCTGCCCACTCCAGTTGTGTGGAGGCCAGAACACCACACAATTTCCACAGAAATTGTGAAGACGCCAGTGAAGTAAGCAATTTGAAGCAGTTTGTTTTTAACCGCTCTTCTCTGCCATATTTGAAATCTAATTCTTATTCTTATTATAGCCATATTTGCCACACTAACTCCTCCCACAGTTTTTACACTACAAAGACAAGTAATATATCAAAACGTGCGCATTGATCCCGATCGGATTGCTATTACTTTGTAGAACGTTTCGCCAAATCGTTCAAGAAATATCGCGGTTTTTGCGGCAACATTTTCCCATAGGAACGCATTGAGCAGCACAGCACAGCTAGAGTGTGCAAAGGAAAAATCAGAAAAATCAGAACATGATTTGTAAACTGCCATCACTCTGCCATTTTCAAGCCCACCTACACATATCTTATATCAAAACGTTCAGCTAACCCTGCTGTCACTAAAAATGTTCACGAATGCCAGTAGTGTACCGCACTCCAATATATTCTACCTTATGTGATATAATGAATTCATAAGTGTACCACCGATAATCAAATAATTACATCAATTAATTATACTTAAATATATGATTTGTGTAAATATATAAAATAAATTAATTTATCAATGTGAAAAAACAAAAACTATGAATGAAAAATATAAATAAAAAATAAAAAATATTTGCAGTGGGAATGACAGTTCCTTCTGTATAAATGAGATGGTGTTATTATTCAGTCTGGATAAAAATAAAAATAAAATAAAATTAAAATAAAAATAAAATTAAAAATTAAAATTAAAACAAAATAAAAATTAAAAATAAAATAAAAATTAAATAAAAATTAAAATAAATAAAAAATATTTGCAGTGCGAATGACAGTTCCTTCTGTATAAATGAGATGGTATTATTATTCAGTCTGGATAAAAATAAAAATAAAATAAAAATTTAATTAAAATGAAAAAAAAATAAAATTAAAATTAAAATAAAATTAAAAATAAAATAAAAATAAAAATTAAAATAAAAATAAAATTAAAATAAAAAAAAAATTAAAATAAAAATAAAATTAACATAAAATTAAAATAAAAATAAAATTAAAATTAAAATAAAAATAAAATTAACATAAAATTAAAATAAAAATAAAATTAAAATTAAAATAAAAATAAAAATACAATTAAAAATAAAATTAAAAATAAAATAAAATTAAAATAAAATAAAAATAAAATTAAAATTAACATAAAATTAAAATAAAAATAAAATTAAAATAAAATAAAAATAAACATAAAATTAAAATTAAAATAAAAATGAAATTAAAAATAAAATAAAATAAAATAAAATAATAAAAATTACAATTAAAATAAAATTAAAATAAAAAAAAAATTAAAATAAAAATAAAAATAAATAATTGATATCCCGGATAAGACACTATGTTTCTTTTCTTTAATATTTAATTAATACTAATTTTAGCACGCAATTGAACTTGGCAAGTTTAAAAAGCCTGTTTAGAACACACATGCTGACATTCCTCTCAGAGTGAGTTGTCATAGCAACCCAGCTGTCTCAGCACAGTGAGCCTACTCCGCCCTCTCCAGGTGCAGCAACCAAAGGTCACTCAAGAGGCAGATGACTCACCAGGCTGGACTGTGAGCTTCAAAATACAAGCTGAAATGCATTTCTCACTATCAGGCTTGCAATGTGCACTGCTTACATTTCATCAATCATTTGGTAAAGGTTGCGGCAAGAACACTTTACACAATTTCCCCAGAAATTGTAGATTGTCTAGTTAAGTGTTCTTGCATAGCAAGGAACACTTATTGTTATCTCACAAGTATATTCTTATTAAGTGTTCTTGCATAGCAAGGAACACTTATTGTTATCTCACATATATATTCTTATTCTTATTTAAGTGTTCTTGCATAGCAAGGAACACTTATTGTTATCTCACATATATATTCTTATTCTTATTCTTATTATAGCCATATTTGCCACGCTAACTCCTCCCACAGTTTTTACACTACAAAGACAAGTAATATATCAAAACGTGCGCATTGTTCCCGATCGGATTGCTATTACTTTGTGGAACGTTTCGCCGAATCGTTCAAGAAATATCGCGGTTTTTGCGGCGAAATTTTCCCATAGGAATGCATTGAGCAGCAGAGCACAGCTAGAGTGTGCAAAGGAAAAATCAGAAAAATCAGAACATGATTTGTAAACTGCCATCACTCTGCCATTGTCAAGCCCACCTACACATATCTTATATCAAAACGTTCAGCTAACCCTGCTGTCACTAAAAATGTTCACGGCTAGGACATACTCCTGATAGTTTTCACAATATGACCATTTGTTTGGACGTCACCCCTCCCATTGACTTTCATTGAAACTCCACTTTAGACACAAGAATTTTTAAGGGACGTTTTTAAACTGCGACTGTGCCTTCATTTTTAATATTGCAGAGACATACTATACATCAAAATTTAGGTCTGTTTCTTGTGATTGTCCCAATATAAACCTTTTCACGGTAGCATTTATACTTTTAAAACTACAAGCGTTTGAAAATGGCAATCGCCAGTGAACTTGGCAAGTTTAAACAGCCTGTTTAGAGCAGACCTTCTCACACACCTGTGACTGACTGAGGTAACAGGTGCAAGCAAAGGTCACTCAGGGGGCAGCTGAGTCACATTAGAGTGAGAAAGCTGCAGTGTGAAAGGAAAAATCAGAACATGATTTGTAAACTGCCATCACTCTTTCATTTTCAAGCCCACCTACACATATCTTATATCAAAACGTTCAGCTAACCCTGCTGTCACTAAAAATGTTCACGAATGCCAGTAGTGTACCGCGCTCCAATATATTCTACCTTATGTGATATAATGAATTCATAAGTGTACCACCGATAATCAAATAATTACATCAATTAATTATACTTAAATATATGATTTGTGTAAATATATAAAATAAATTAATTTATCAATGTGAAAAAACAAAAACTATGAATGAAAAATATAAATAAAAAATAAAAAATATTTGCAGTGGGAATGACAGTTCCTTCTGTATAAATGAGATGGTGTTATTATTCAGTCTGGATAAAAATAAAATAAAATTAAAATTAAAATAAAAAAATAAAATAAAATTAAAAATTAAAATTAAAAATTAAAATTAAAAAAAAAATAAAATGAAAAATAAAATAAAAATTAAAATAAATAAAAAATATTTGCAGTGGGAATGACAGTTCCTTCGGTATAAATGAGATGGTATTATTATTCAGTCTGGATAAAAATAAAAATAAAATAAAAATTAAATTAAAATAAAAAAAAAATAAAACTAAAATTAAAATAAAAAAAAAAAAAAAATTAAAATAAAAAAATTAAAATTAAAATAAAAAATTAAATAAAAATAAAATTAAAAATAAAAATAAATTAAAATAAAATAAAAATAAAATTAAAATTAACATAAAATTAAAATAAAAATAAAAATAAAATTAAAATTAACATAAAATTAAAATTAAAATAAAAGTAAAAATTAAAATTAAAATAAAAAAAAAATTAAAATAAAAATAAAATTAAAAATAAAATAAAATTAAAAATAAAATAAAATTAAAATAAAATAAAAATAAAATTAAAATTAACATAAAATTTAAATTAACATAAAATAAAATTAAAATAAAAATAAAATAAAAATTAAAATAAAAAAATTAAAATTAAAATAAAAAAGTTAAATAAAAATAAAATTAAAAATAAAATAAAATTAAAATTAAAATAAAAATAAAATTAAAAATAAAATTAAATTAAAAATAAAATAAAAATTAAAATAAAATAAAAATAAAAATAAAATTAAAATAAAAATAAAATTAAAATTAAAATAAAAATAAAATTAAAAATAAAATAAAATTAAAAATAAAATAAAAATTAAAATAAAATTAAAATAAAATTAAAATAAAAATAAAATTAAAATTAACATAAAATTAAAATTAACATAAAATAAAATTAAAATAAAAATAAAAATAAAATTAAAATAAAAATAAAAATAAAATTAAAATTAACATAAAATTTAAATTAAATTAAAATAAAAATTAAATTAAAATAAAAATAAAATTAAAAATAAAAAAAAAAATAAAATAAAAATAAAAAAAAAATTAAAATAAAAATAAATAATTGATATCCCGGATAAGACGCTATGTTTCTTTTCTTTAATATTTAATTAATACTAATTTTAGCACGCAATTGAACTTGGCAAGTTTAAAAAGCCTGTTTAGAACAGTCATGCTGACATTCCTCTCAGAGTGAGTTGTCATAGCAACCCAGCTGTCTCAGCACAGTGAGCCTACTCCGCCCTCTCCAGGTGCAGCAACTAAAGGTCACTCAAGAGGCAGATGACTCACGAGGCTGGACTGTGAGCTTCAAAATACAAGCTGAAATGCATTTCTCACTATCAGGCTTGCAATGTGCCCTGCTTACATTTCATCAATCATTTGGTAAAGGTTGCGGCAAGAACACTTTACACAATTTCCCCAGAAATTGTAGATTGTCTAGTTAAGTGTTCTTGCATAGCAAGGAACACTTATTGTTATCTCACAAATATATTCTTATTCTTATTTTTATTAAGTGTTCTTGCATAGCAAGGAACACTTATTGTTATCTCACAAATATATTCTTATTAAGTGTTCTTGCATAGCAAGGAACACTTATTGTTATCTCACAAATATATTCTTATTCTTATTTTTATTCTTATTCTTATTATTATAGCCAAATTTGCCACGCTAACTCCTCCCACAGTTTTTACACTACAAAGACAAGTAATATATCAAAACGTGCGGATTGTTCCCGATCGGATTGCTATTACTTTGTGGAACGTTTCGCCGAATCGTTCAAGAAATATCGCGGTTTTTGCGGCAAAATTTTCCCATAGGAATGAATGGTGCATCTAGAGTGGCAGCAGAGCACAGCTAGAGTGTGCAAAGGAAAAATCAGAACATGATTTGTAAACTGCCATCACTATGTCATTTTCAAGCCCACCTACACATATCTTATATCAAAACGTTCAGCTAACCCTGCTGTCACTAAAAATGTTCACGGCTAGGACATACTCCTGATAGTTTTCAGAATATGACCATTTGTTTGCACATCACCCCTCCCATTGACTTTCATTGAAACTCCACTCTAGACACCAGACATTTTAAGGGACGTTTTTAAACTGCGACTGTGCCTTCATTTGTTATCTTTCAGAGACATACTATACATCAAACTGTAGGTCTTTTTCTTGTGATTGTCACAATATAAACCTTTTCACGGTAGCATTTATACTTTTAAAACTACAAGCGTTTGAAGATGGCAATCGCCAGTGAATTTGGCAAGTTTAAATAGCCTGTTTAGAGCACAGCTCCTCACACACCTGTGACTGACTGAGGTAACAGGTGCAAGCAAAGGTCACTCAGGGGGCAGCTGAGTCACATTAGAGTGAGAAAGCTGCAATGTGGAAGGAAAAATCAGAACATGATTTGTAAACTGCCATAACTATGTCATTATCAAGCCCACCTACACATATCTTATATCAAAACGTTCAGCTAACCCTGCTGTCACTAAAAATGTTCACGGCTAGGACATACTCCTGATAGTTTTCAGAATATGACCATTTGTTTGCACCTCACTCCTCCCATTGACTTTCATTGAAACTCCACTTTAGACACAAGAAATTTTAAGGGACGTTTTTAAACTGCGACTGTGCCTTCATTTTTAATATTGCAGAGACATACTATATATCAAAATTTAGGTCTGTTTCTTGTGATTGTCACAATATAAGCCTTTTCATGGTACCATTTATACTTTTAAAACTACAACCGTTTGAAGATGGCAATCGCCAGTGATGTCAGCAACTTGGAGCAGTTTGTTTATAACCATGACTCTGCCCTTGGTGTGGAGGGAGTTGCCATAGGAACCCAGCTGTGTGAGCAGGAAGCAGAGAGACAAAAGCTAACCTGCCCACTCCAGTTGTGTGGAGGCCAGAACACCACACAATTTCCACAGAAATTATGAAGACGCCAGTGAAGTAAGCAATTTGAAGCAGTTTGTTTTTAACCGCTCTTCTCTGCCATATTTGAAATCTAATTCTTTTTCTTATTATAGCCATATTTGCCACGCTAACTCCTCCCACAGTTTTTACACTACAAAGACAAGTAATATATCAAAACGTGCGCATTGATCCCGATCGGATTGCTATTACTTTGTAGAACGTTTCGCCGAATCGTTCAAGAAATATCGCGGTTTTTGCGGCGAAATTTTCCCATAGGAATGCATTGAGCAGCACAGCACAGCTAGAGTGTGCAAAGGAAAAATCTGAAAAATCAGAACATGATTTGTAAACTGCCATCACTCTGCCATTTTCAAGCCCACCTACACATATCTTATATCAAAACGTTCAGCTAACCCTGCTGTCACTAAAAATGTTCACGAATGCCAGTAGTGTACCGCGCTCCAATATATTCTACCTTATGTGATATAATGAATTCATAAGTGTACCACCGATAATCAAATAATTACATCAATTAATTATACTTAAATATATGATTTGTGTAAATATATAAAATAAATTAATTTATCAATGTGAAAAAACAAAAACTATGAATGAAAAATATAAATAAAAATAAAAAATATTTGCAGTGGGAATGACAGTTCCTTCTGTATAAATGAGATGGTGTTATTATTCAGTCTGGATAAAAATAAAATAAAATTAAAATTAAAATAAAAAAATAAAATAAAATTAAAATAAAAATAAAATTAAAAATTAAAATTAAAACAAAAGTAAAATGAAAAATAAAATAAAAATTAAATTAAAATTAAAATTAAAATAAATAAAAAATATTTGCAGTGGGAATGACAGTTCCTTCTGTATAAATGAGATGGTATTATTATTCAGTCTGGATAAAAATAAAAATTAAATTAAAATAAAATTAAAATAAAATAAAAATAAAAATTAAAAAATAAAAAAAAATTAAAATTAAAAAAAAAATTAAATAAAAATAAAATTAACATAAAATTAAAATAACATAAAATAAAAATAACATAAAATAAAAATAAAATTAAAAATAAAATAAAATTAAAATAAAATAAAAATAAAATTAAAATTAACATAAAATTAAAATTAACATAAAATTAAAATAAAAATAAAATTAAAATAAAAATAAAATTAAAATTAACATAAAATTTAAATTAAATTAAAATAAAAATAAAATTAAAAATAAAATAAAAATTAACATAAAATTAAAATAAAATTAAAATAAAAATAAAATTAAAATTAACATAAAATTAAAATAAATTAAAATAAAAATAAAATTAAAAATAAAATAAAAATTAAAAATAAAATAAAAAAAAATAAAAATAAAAATAAATAATTGATATCCCGGATAAGACACTATGTTTCTTTTCTTTAATATTTAATTAATACTAATTTTAGCACGCAATTGAACTTGGCAAGTTTAAAAAGCCTGTTTAGAACAGTCATGCTGACATTCCTCTCAGAGTGAGTTGTCATAGCAACCCAGCTGTCTCAGCACAGTGAGCCTACTCCGCCCTCTCCAGGTGCAGCAACCAAAGGTCACTCAAGAGGCAGATGACTCACGAGGCTGGACTGTGAGCTTCAAAATACAAGCTGAAATGCATTTCTCACTATCAGGCTTGCAATGTGCCCTGCTTACATTTCATCAATCATTTGGTAAAGGTTGCGGCAAGAACACTTTACACAATTTCCCCAGAAATTGTAGATTGTCTAGTTCTTATTTTTATTCTTATTCTTATTATTATAGCCAAATTTGCCACGCTAACTCCTCCCACAGTTTTTACACTACAAAGACAAGTAATATATCAAAACGTGCGGATTGTTCCCGATCGGATTGCTATTACTTTGTGGAACGTTTCGCCGAATCGTTCAAGAAATATCGCGGTTTTTGCGGCAAAATTTTCCCATAGGAATGAATGGTGCATCTAGAGTGGCAGCAGAGCACAGCTAGAGTGTGCAAAGGAAAAATCAGAACATGATTTGTAAACTGCCATCACTATGTCATTTTCAAGCCCACCTACACATATCTTATATCAAAACGTTCAGCTAACCCTGCTGTCACTAAAAATGTTCACGGCTAGGACATACTCCTGATAGTTTTCAGAATATGACCATTTGTTTGCACATCACCCCTCCCATTGACTTTCATTGAAACTCCACTCTAGACACCAGACATTTTAAGGGACGTTTTTAAACTGCGACTGTGCCTTCATTTGTTATCTTTCAGAGACATACTATACATCAAACTGTAGGTCTTTTTCTTGTGATTGTCACAATATAAACCTTTTCACGGTAGCATTTATACTTTTAAAACTACAAGCGTTTGAAGATGGCAATCGCCAGTGAATTTGGCAAGTTTAAATAGCCTGTTTAGAGCACAGCTCCTCACACACCTGTGACTGACTGAGGTAACAGGTGCAAGCAAAGGTCACTCAGGGGGCAGCTGAGTCACATTAGAGTGAGAAAGCTGCAATGTGGAAGGAAAAATCAGAACATGATTTGTAAACTGCCATAACTATGTCATTATCAAGCCCACCTACACATATCTTATATCAAAACGTTCAGCTAACCCTGCTGTCACTAAAAATGTTCACGGCTAGGACATACTCCTGATAGTTTTCAGAATATGACCATTTGTTTGCACCTCACTCCTCCCATTGACTTTCATTGAAACTCCACTTTAGACACAAGAAATTTTAAGGGACGTTTTTAAACTGCGACTGTGCCTTCATTTTTAATATTGCAGAGACATACTATATATCAAAATTTAGGTCTGTTTCTTGTGATTGTCACAATATAAGCCTTTTCATGGTACCATTTATACTTTTAAAACTACAACCGTTTGAAGATGGCAATCGCCAGTGATGTCAGCAACTTGGAGCAGTTTGTTTATAACCATGACTCTGCCCTTGGTGTGGAGGGAGTTGCCATAGGAACCCAGCTGTGTGAGCAGGAAGCAGAGAGACAAAAGCTAACCTGCCCACTCCAGTTGTGTGGAGGCCAGAACACCACACAATTTCCACAGAAATTATGAAGACGCCAGTGAAGTAAGCAATTTGAAGCAGTTTGTTTTTAACCGCTCTTCTCTGCCATATTTGAAATCTAATTCTTTTTCTTATTATAGCCATATTTGCCACGCTAACTCCTCCCACAGTTTTTACACTACAAAGACAAGTAATATATCAAAACGTGCGCATTGATCCCGATCGGATTGCTATTACTTTGTAGAACGTTTCGCCGAATCGTTCAAGAAATATCGCGGTTTTTGCGGCGAAATTTTCCCATAGGAATGCATTGAGCAGCACAGCACAGCTAGAGTGTGCAAAGGAAAAATCTGAAAAATCAGAACATGATTTGTAAACTGCCATCACTCTGCCATTTTCAAGCCCACCTACACATATCTTATATCAAAACGTTCAGCTAACCCTGCTGTCACTAAAAATGTTCACGAATGCCAGTAGTGTACCGCGCTCCAATATATTCTACCTTATGTGATATAATGAATTCATAAGTGTACCACCGATAATCAAATAATTACATCAATTAATTATACTTAAATATATGATTTGTGTAAATATATAAAATAAATTAATTTATCAATGTGAAAAAACAAAAACTATGAATGAAAAATATAAATAAAAATAAAAAATATTTGCAGTGGGAATGACAGTTCCTTCTGTATAAATGAGATGGTGTTATTATTCAGTCTGGATAAAAATAAAATAAAATTAAAATTAAAATAAAAAAATAAAATAAAATTAAAATAAAAATAAAATTAAAAATTAAAATTAAAACAAAAGTAAAATGAAAAATAAAATAAAAATTAAATTAAAATTAAAATTAAAATAAATAAAAAATATTTGCAGTGGGAATGACAGTTCCTTCTGTATAAATGAGATGGTATTATTATTCAGTCTGGATAAAAATAAAAATTAAATTAAAATAAAATTAAAATAAAATAAAAATAAAAATTAAAAAATAAAAAAAAATTAAAATTAAAAAAAAAATTAAATAAAAATAAAATTAACATAAAATTAAAATAACATAAACTAAAAATAACATAAAATAAAAATAAAATTAAAAATAAAATAAAATTAAAATAAAATAAAAATAAAATTAAAATTAACATAAAATTAAAATTAACATAAAATTAAAATAAAAATAAAATTAAAATAAAAATAAAATTAAAATTAACATAAAATTTAAATTAAATTAAAATAAAAATAAAATTAAAAATAAAATAAAAATTAACATAAAATTAAAATAAAATTAAAATAAAAATAAAATTAAAATTAACATAAAATTAAAATAAATTAAAATAAAAATAAAATTAAAAATAAAATAAAAATTAAAAATAAAATAAAAAAAAATAAAAATAAAAATAAATAATTGATATCCCGGATAAGACACTATGTTTCTTTTCTTTAATATTTAATTAATACTAATTTTAGCACGCAATTGAACTTGGCAAGTTTAAAAAGCCTGTTTAGAACAGTCATGCTGACATTCCTCTCAGAGTGAGTTGTCATAGCAACCCAGCTGTCTCAGCACAGTGAGCCTACTCCGCCCTCTCCAGGTGCAGCAACCAAAGGTCACTCAAGAGGCAGATGACTCACGAGGCTGGACTGTGAGCTTCAAAATACAAGCTGAAATGCATTTCTCACTATCAGGCTTGCAATGTGCCCTGCTTACATTTCATCAATCATTTGGTAAAGGTTGCGGCAAGAACACTTTACACAATTTCCCCAGAAATTGTAGATTGTCTAGTTCTTATTCTTATTATTATAGCCAAATTTGCCACGCTAACTCCTCCCACAGTTTTTACACTACAAAGACAAGTAATATATCAAAACGTGCGGATTGTTCTCGATCGGATTGCTATTACTTTGTGGAACGTTTCGCCGAATCGTTCAAGAAATATCGCGGTTTTTGCGGCGAAATTTTCCCATAGGAATGAATGGTGCATTTAGAGTGGCAGCAGAGCACAGCTAGAGTGTGCAAAGGAAAAATCAGAACATGATTTGTAAACTGCCATCACTCTGCCATTTTCAAGCCCACCTACACATATCTTATATCAAAACGTTCAGCTAACCCTGCTGTCACTAAAAATGTCCACGGCTAGGACATACTCCTGATAGTTTTCACAATATGACCATTTGTTTGGACCTCACCCCTCCCATTGACTTTCATTGAAACTCCACTTTAGACACAAGAAATTTTAAGGGACGTTTTTAAACTGCGACTGTGCCTTCATTTTTTATCTTTCAGAGACATACTATACATCAAAATTTAGGTCTGTTTCTTGTGATTGTCACAGTATAAACCTTTTCACTGTAGCATTTATACTTTTAAAACTACAAGCGTTTGAAAATGGCAATCGCCAGTGAACTTGGCAAGTTTAAATAGCCTGTTTAGAGCAGAGCTGTCACACACCTGTGACTGACTGAGGTAACAGGTGCAAGCAAAGGTCACTCAGGGGGCAGCTGAGTCACATTAGAGTGAGAAAGCTGCAGTGTGAAAGGAAAAATCAGAACATGATTTGTAAACTGCCATAACTATGTCATTATCAAGCCCACCTACACATATCTTATATCAAAACGTTCAGCTAACCCTGCTGTCACTAAAAATGTTCACGAATGCCAGTAGTGTACTGCGCTCCAATATATTCTACCTTATGTGATATAATGAATTCATAAGTGTACCACCGATAATCAAATAATTACATCAATTAATTATACTTAAATATATGATTTGTGTAAATACATAAAATAAATTAATTTATCAATGTGAAAAAACAAAAACTATGAATGAAAAATATAAATAAAAAATAAAAAATATTTGCAGGGCGAATGACAGTTCCTTCTGTATAAATGAGATGGTGTTATTATTCAGTCTGGATAAAATTAAAATAAAATTAAAATTATAATAAAAAAATAAAATAAAATAAAATAAAATTAAAATAAAAATAAAATTAAAAATTAAAATTAAAATAAAAATTAAATGAAAAATAAAATAAAAATTAAATTAAAATTAAAATAAATAAAAAATATTTGCAGTGGGAATGACAGTTCCTTCTGTATAAATGAGATGGTATTATTATTCAGTCTGGATAAAAATAAAAATAAAATAAAAATTAAATTAAAATAAAAAAAAATAAAACTAAAATTAAAATAAAATTAAAAATAAAAATAAAAATTAAAATAAAAAAATTAAAATTAAAATAAAAAATTAAATAAAAATAAAATTAAAAATAAAATTAAATTAAAATAAAATTAAAATAAAATTAAAATTAACATAAAATTAAAATTAACATAAAATTAAAATAAAAATAAAATTAAAATAAAAATAAAATTAAAATAAAAATAAAAAAAAAATTAAAATTAACATAAAATTAAAATAAAATAAAAATAAAATTAAAATTAACATAAAATTAAAATAAAATTAAAATAAAAATAAAATTAAAAATAAAATAAAATAAAAATTAAAATTAAAATTAAAATAAAAAAAAAATTAAAATAAAAATAAATAATTGATATCCCGGATAAGACACTATGTTTCTTTTCTTTAATATTTAATTAATACTAATTTTAGCACGCAATTGAACTTGGCAAGTTTAAAAAGCCTGTTTAGAACAGGCATGCTGACATTCCTCTCAGAGTGAGTTGTCATAGCAACCCAGCTGTCTCAGCACAGTGAGCCTACTCCGCCCTCTCCAGGTGCAGCAACCAAAGGTCACTCAAGAGGCAGATGACTCACGAGGCTGGACTGTGAGCTTCAAAATACAAGCTGAAATGCATTTCTCACTATAAGGCTTGCAATGTGCACTGCTTACATTTCATCAATCATTTGGTAAAGGTTGCGGCAAGAACACTTTACACAATTTCCCCAGAAATTGTAGATTGTCTAGTTCTTATTCTTATTATTATAGCCAAATTTGCCACGCTAACTCCTCCCACAGTTTTTACACTACAAAGACAAGTAATATATCAAAACGTGCGGATTGTTCCCGATCGGATTGCTATTACTTTGTGGAACGTTTCGCCGAATCGTTCAAGAAATATCGCGGTTTTTGTGGCGAAATTTTCCCATAGGAATGAATGGTGCATCTAGAGTGGCAGCAGAGCACAGCTAGAGTGTGCAAAGGAAAAATCAGAACATGATTTGTAAACTGCCATCACTCTGCCATTTTCAAGCCCACCTACACATATCTTATATCAAAACGTTCAGCTAACCCTGCTGTCACTAAAAATGTTCACGGCTAGGACATACTCCTGATAGTTTTCAGAATATGACCATTTGTTTGCACATCACCCCTCCCATTGACTTTCATTGAAACTCCACTCTAGACACCAGACATTTTAAGGGACGTTTTTAAACTGCGACTGTGCCTTCATTTGTTATCTTTCAGAGACATACTATACATCAAACTGTAGGTCTTTTTCTTGTGATTGTCACAATATAAACCTTTTCACGGTAGCATTTATACTTTTAAAACTACAAGCGTTTGAAGATGGCAATCGCCAGTGAATTTGGCAAGTTTAAACAGCCTGTTTAGAGCACAGCTCCTCACACACCTGTGACTGACTGAGGTAACAGGTGCAACCAAAGGTCACTCAGGGGGCAGCTGAGTCACATTAGAGTGAGAAAGCTGCAGTGTGAAAGGAAAAATCAGAACATGATTTGTAAACTGCCATAACTATGTCATTTTCAAGCCCACCTACACATATCTTATATCAAAACGTTCAGCTAACCCTGCTGTCACTAAAAATGTTCACGGCTAGGACATACTCCTGATAGTTTTCAGAATATGACCATTTGTTTGCACCTCACTCCTCCCATTGACTTTCATTGAAACTCCACTTTAGACACAAGAAATTTTAAGGGACGTTTTTAAACTGCGACTGTGCCTTCATTTTTAATATTGCAGAGACATACTATATATCAAAATTTAGGTCTGTTTTTTTGTGATTGTCACAATATAAGCCTTTTCACGGTAGCATTTATACTTTTAAAACTACAACCGTTTGAAAATGGCAATCGCCAGTGATGTCAGCAACTTGGAGCAGTTTGTTTATAACCATGACTCTGCCCTTGGTGTGGAGGGAGTTGCCATAGGAACCCAGCTGTGTGAGCAGGAAGCAGAGAGACAAAAGCTAACCTGCCCACTCCAGTTGTGTGGAGGCCAGAACACCACACAATTTCCACAGAAATTGTGAAGACGCCAGTGAAGTAAGCAATTTGAAGCAGTTTGTTTTTAACCGCTCTTCTCTGCCATATTTGAAATCTAATTCTTATTCTTATTATAGCCATATTTGCCACACTAACTCCTCCCACAGTTTTTACACTACAAAGACAAGTAATATATCAAAACGTGCGCATTGATCCCGATCGGATTGCTATTACTTTGTAGAACGTTTCGCCAAATCGTTCAAGAAATATCGCGGTTTTTGCGGCAACATTTTCCCATAGGAACGCATTGAGCAGCACAGCACAGCTAGAGTGTGCAAAGGAAAAATCAGAAAAATCAGAACATGATTTGTAAACTGCCATCACTCTGCCATTTTCAAGCCCACCTACACATATCTTATATCAAAACGTTCAGCTAACCCTGCTGTCACTAAAAATGTTCACGAATGCCAGTAGTGTACCGCACTCCAATATATTCTACCTTATGTGATATAATGAATTCATAAGTGTACCACCGATAATCAAATAATTACATCAATTAATTATACTTAAATATATGATTTGTGTAAATATATAAAATAAATTAATTTATCAATGTGAAAAAACAAAAACTATGAATGAAAAATATAAATAAAAAATAAAAAATATTTGCAGTGGGAATGACAGTTCCTTCTGTATAAATGAGATGGTGTTATTATTCAGTCTGGATAAAAATAAAAATAAAATAAAATTAAAATAAAAATAAAATTAAAAATTAAAATTAAAACAAAATAAAAATTAAAAATAAAATAAAAATTAAATAAAAATTAAAATAAATAAAAAATATTTGCAGTGCGAATGACAGTTCCTTCTGTATAAATGAGATGGTATTATTATTCAGTCTGGATAAAAATAAAAATAAAATAAAAATTTAATTAAAATTAAAAAAAAATAAAATTAAAATTAAAATAAAATTAAAAATAAAATAAAAATAAAAATTAAAATAAAAATAAAATTAAAATAAAAAAAAAATTAAAATAAAAATAAAATTAACATAAAATTAAAATAAAAATAAAATTAAAATTAAAATAAAAATAAAATTAACATAAAATTAAAATAAAAATAAAATTAAAATTAAAATAAAAATAAAAATACAATTAAAAATAAAATTAAAAATAAAATAAAATTAAAATTAAAATAAAAATAAAATTAAAATTAACATAAAATTAAAATAAAAATAAAATTAAAATAAAATAAAAATAAACATAAAATTAAAATTAAAATAAAAATGAAATTAAAAATAAAATAAAATAAAATAAAATAATAAAAATTACAATTAAAATAAAATTAAAATAAAAAAAAAATTAAAATAAAAATAAAAATAAATAATTGATATCCCGGATAAGACACTATGTTTCTTTTCTTTAATATTTAATTAATACTAATTTTAGCATGCAATTGAACTTGGCAAGTTTAAAAAGCCTGTTTAGAACACACATGCTGACATTCCTCTCAGAGTGAGTTGTCATAGCAACCCAGCTGTCTCAGCACAGTGAGCCTACTCCGCCCTCTCCAGGTGCAGCAACCAAAGGTCACTCAAGAGGCAGATGACTCACCAGGCTGGACTGTGAGCTTCAAAATACAAGCTGAAATGCATTTCTCACTATCAGGCTTGCAATGTGCACTGCTTACATTTCATCAATCATTTGGTAAAGGTTGCGGCAAGAACACTTTACACAATTTCCCCAGAAATTGTAGATTGTCTAGTTAAGTGTTCTTGCATAGCAAGGAACACTTATTGTTATCTCACAAGTATATTCTTATTAAGTGTTCTTGCATAGCAAGGAACACTTATTGTTATCTCACATATATATTCTTATTCTTATTTAAGTGTTCTTGCATAGCAAGGAACACTTATTGTTATCTCACATATATATTCTTATTCTTATTCTTATTATAGCCATATTTGCCACGCTAACTCCTCCCACAGTTTTTACACTACAAAGACAAGTAATATATCAAAACGTGCGCATTGTTCCCGATCGGATTGCTATTACTTTGTGGAACGTTTCGCCGAATCGTTCAAGAAATATCGCGGTTTTTGCGGCGAAATTTTCCCATAGGAATGCATTGAGCAGCAGAGCACAGCTAGAGTGTGCAAAGGAAAAATCAGAAAAATCAGAACATGATTTGTAAACTGCCATCACTCTGCCATTGTCAAGCCCACCTACACATATCTTATATCAAAACGTTCAGCTAACCCTGCTGTCACTAAAAATGTTCACGGCTAGGACATACTCCTGATAGTTTTCACAATATGACCATTTGTTTGGACGTCACCCCTCCCATTGACTTTCATTGAAACTCCACTTTAGACACAAGAATTTTTAAGGGACGTTTTTAAACTGCGACTGTGCCTTCATTTTTAATATTGCAGAGACATACTATACATCAAAATTTAGGTCTGTTTCTTGTGATTGTCCCAATATAAACCTTTTCACGGTAGCATTTATACTTTTAAAACTACAAGCGTTTGAAAATGGCAATCGCCAGTGAACTTGGCAAGTTTAAACAGCCTGTTTAGAGCAGACCTTCTCACACACCTGTGACTGACTGAGGTAACAGGTGCAAGCAAAGGTCACTCAGGGGGCAGCTGAGTCACATTAGAGTGAGAAAGCTGCAGTGTGAAAGGAAAAATCAGAACATGATTTGTAAACTGCCATCACTCTTTCATTTTCAAGCCCATCTACACATATCTTATATCAAAACGTTCAGCTAACCCTGCTGTCACTAAAAATGTTCACGAATGCCAGTAGTGTACCGCGCTCCAATATATTCTACCTTATGTGATATAATGAATTCATAAGTGTACCACCGATAATCAAATAATTACATCAATTAATTATACTTAAATATATGATTTGTGTAAATATATAAAATAAATTAATTTATCAATGTGAAAAAACAAAAACTATGAATGAAAAATATAAATAAAAAATAAAAAATATTTGCAGTGGGAATGACAGTTCCTTCTGTATAAATGAGATGGTGTTATTATTCAGTCTGGATAAAAATAAAATAAAATTAAAATTAAAATAAAAAAATAAAATAAAATTAAAAATTAAAATTAAAAATTAAAATTAAAAAAAAAATAAAATGAAAAATAAAATAAAAATTAAAATAAATAAAAAATATTTGCAGTGGGAATGACAGTTCCTTCGGTATAAATGAGATGGTATTATTATTCAGTCTGGATAAAAATAAAAATAAAATAAAAATTAAATTAAAATAAAAAAAAAATAAAACTAAAATTAAAATAAAAAAAAAAAAAAAATTAAAATAAAAAAATTAAAATTAAAATAAAAAATTAAATAAAAATAAAATTAAAAATAAAAATAAATTAAAATAAAATAAAAATAAAATTAAAATTAACATAAAATTAAAATAAAAATAAAAATAAAATTAAAATTAACATAAAATTAAAATTAAAATAAAAGTAAAAATTAAAATTAAAATAAAAAAAAAATTAAAATAAAAATAAAATTAAAAATAAAATAAAATTAAAAATAAAATAAAATTAAAATAAAATAAAAATAAAATTAAAATTAACATAAAATTAAAATTAACATAAAATAAAATTAAAATAAAAATAAAATAAAAATTAAAATAAAAAAATTAAAATTAAAATAAAAAAGTTAAATAAAAATAAAATTAAAAATAAAATAAAATTAAAATTAAAATAAAAATAAAATTAAAAATAAAATAAAATTAAAAATAAAATAAAAATTAAAATAAAATAAAAATAAAATTAAAATAAAAATAAAATTAAAATTAAAATAAAAATAAAATTAAAAATAAAATAAAATTAAAAATAAAATAAAAATTAAAATAAAATAAAAATAAAATTAAAATAAAAATAAAATTAAAATTAACATAAAATTAAAATTAACATAAAATAAAATTAAAATAAAAATAAAAATAAAATTAAAATAAAAATAAAAATAAAAATAAAATTAACATAAAATTTAAATTAAATTAAAATTAAATTAAAATAAAAATAAAATTAAAAATAAAATAAAAAATAAAATAAAAATAAATAATTGATATCCCGGATAAGACGCTATGTTTCTTTTCTTTAATATTTAATTAATACTAATTTTAGCACGCAATTGAACTTGGCAAGTTTAAAAAGCCTGTTTAGAACAGTCATGCTGACATTCCTCTCAGAGTGAGTTGTCATAGCAACCCAGCTGTCTCAGCACAGTGAGCCTACTCCGCCCTCTCCAGGTGCAGCAACTAAAGGTCACTCAAGAGGCAGATGACTCACGAGGCTGGACTGTGAGCTTCAAAATACAAGCTGAAATGCATTTCTCACTATCAGGCTTGCAATGTGCCCTGCTTACATTTCATCAATCATTTGGTAAAGGTTGCGGCAAGAACACTTTACACAATTTCCCCAGAAATTGTAGATTGTCTAGTTTTATTCTTATTCTTATTATAGCCATATTTGCCACGCTAACTCCTCCCACAGTTTTTACACTACAAATACAAGTAATATATCAAAACGTGCGCATTGTTCCCGATCGGATTGCTATTACTTTGTGGAACGTTTCGCCGAATCGTTCAAGAAATATCGCGGTTTTTGCGGCGAAATTTTCCCATAGGAATGCATTGAGAAGCAGAGCACAGCTAGAGTGTGTAAAGGAAAAATCAGAAAAATCAGAACATGATTTGTAAACTGCCATCACTCTTTCATTTTCAAGCCCACCTACACATATCTTATATCAAAACGTTCAGCTAACCCTGCTGTCACTAAAAATGTTCACAGCTAAGCCATATTCCTGATAGTTTTCAGAATATGACCATTTGTTTGGACCTCATCCCTCCCATTGACTTTCATTGAAACTCCACTCTAGACACCAGACATTTTAAGGGACGTTTTTAAACTGCGACTGTGCCTTCATTTTTTTATCTTTCAGAGACATACTATACATCAAACTGTAGGTCTTTTTCTTGTGATTGTCACAATATAAACCTTTTCACGGTAGCATTTATACTTTTAAAACTACAAGCGTTTGAAAATGGCAATCGCCAGTGAACTTGGCAAGTTTAAATAGCCTGTTTAGAGCAGAACTTGTCACACACCTGTGACTGACTGAGGTAACAGGTGCAAGCAAAGGTCACTCAGGGGGCAGCTGAGTCACATTAGAGTGAGAAAGCTGCAGTGTGGAAGGAAAAATCAGAACATAATTTGTAAACTGCCATAACTATGTCATTTTCAAGCCCACCTACACATATCTTATATCAAAACGTTCAGCTAACCCTGCTGTCACTAAAAATGTTCACGGCTAGGACATACTCCTGATAGTTTTCAGAATATGACCATGTGTTTGCACCTCACCCCTCCCATTGACTTTCATTGAAACTCCACTTTAGACACAAGAAATTTTAAGGGATGTTTTTAAACTGCGACTGTGCCTTCATTTTTTATCTTTCAGAGACATACTATATATCAAAATTTAGGTCTTTTTCTTGTGTATAAACCTTTTCACGGTAGCATTTATACTTTTAAAACTACAAGCGTTTGAAAATGGCAATCGCCAGTGAACTTGGCAAGTTTAAACAGCCTGTTTAGAGCAGAGCTCATCACACACCTGTGACTGACTGAGGTAACAGGTGCAAGCAAAGGTCACTCAGGGGGCAGCTGAGTCACATTAGAGTGAGAAAGCTGCAGTGTGAAAGGAAAAATCAGAACATGATTTGTAAACTGCCATAACTATGTCATTTTCAAGCCCACCTACACATATCTTATATCAAAACGTTCAGCTAACCCTGCTGTCACTAAAAATGTTCACGAATGCCAGTAGTGTACCGCGCTCCAATATATTCTACCTTATGTGATATAATGAATTCATAAGTGTACCACCGATAATCAAATAATTACATCAATTAATTATACTTAAATATATGATTTGTGTAAATATATAAAATAAATTAATTTATCAATGTGAAAAAACAAAAACTATGAATGAAAAATATAAATAAAAATAAAAAATATTTGCAGTGGGAATGACAGTTCCTTCTGTATAAATGAGATGGTGTTATTATTCAGTCTGGATAA
This sequence comes from Staurois parvus, assembly GCF_062004578.1. Lineage (NCBI taxonomy): Eukaryota > Metazoa > Chordata > Amphibia > Anura > Ranidae > Staurois > Staurois parvus. The sequence goes on from NW_028318321.1 coordinate 11,041,627, forward strand.
AAATAAAATAAAATTAAAATTAAAATAAAAAAATAAAATAAAATTAAAATAAAAATAAAATTAAAAATTAAAATTAAAACAAAAATAAAATGAAAAATAAAATAAAAATTAAATTAAAATTAAAATTAAAATAAATAAAAAATATTTGCAGTGGGAATGACAGTTCCTTCTGTATAAATGAGATGGTATTATTATTCAGTCTGGATAAAAATAAAAATAAAATAAAAATTAAATTAAAATAAAATTAAAATAAAATAAAAATAAAAATTAAAAAATAAAATAAAATTAAAATTAAAAAAAAAATTAAATAAAAATAAAATTAACATAAAATTAAAATAACATAAAATAAAAATAACATAAAATAAAAATAAAATTAAAAATAAAATAAAATTAAAATAAAATAAAAATAAAATTAAAATTAACATAAAATTAAAATTAACATAAAATTAAAATAAAAATAAAATTAAAATAAAAATAAAATTAAAATTAACATAAAATTTAAATTAAATTAAAATAAAAATAAAATTAAAAATAAAATAAAAATTAACATAAAATTAAAATAAAAATAAAATTAAAATAAAAATAAAATTAAAATTAACATAAAATTAAAATAAATTAAAATAAAAATAAAATTAAAAATAAAATAAAATAAAAATTAAAATTAAAATAAAAAAAAATAAAAATAAAAATAAATAATTGATATCCCGGATAAGACACTGTTTCTTTTCTTTAATATTTAATTAATACTAATTTTAGCACGCAATTGAACTTGGCAAGTTTAAAAAGCCTGTTTAGAACAGTCATGCTGACATTCCTCTCAGAGTGAGTTGTCATAGCAACCCAGCTGTCTCAGCACAGTGAGCCTACTCCGCCCTCTCCAGGTGCAGCAACCAAAGGTCACTCAAGAGGCAGATGACTCACGAGGCTGGACTGTGAGCTTCAAAATACAAGCTGAAATGCATTTCTCACTATCAGGCTTGCAATGTGCCCTGCTTACATTTCATCAATCATTTGGTAAAGGTTGCGGCAAGAACACTTTACACAATTTCCCCAGAAATTGTAGATTGTCTAGTTCTTATTCCGTTTCTTATTATAGCCATATTTGCCACGCTAACTCCTCCCACAGTTTTTACACTACAAATACAAGTAATATATCAAAACGTGCGGATTGTTCCCGATCGGATTGCTATTACTTTGTGGAACGTTTTGCCGAATCGTTCAAGAAATATCACGGTTTTTGCGGCGAAATTTTCCCATAGGAATGCATTGAGCAGCAGAGCACAGCTAGAGTGTGTAAAGGAAAAATCAGAAAAATCAGAACATGATTTGTAAACTGCCATCACTCTTTCATTTTCAAGCCCACCTACACATATCTTATATCAAAACGTTCAGCTAACCCTGCTGTCACTAAACATGTTCACAGCTAAGCCATATTCCTGATAGTTTTCAGAACATGACCATTTGTTTGGACCTCATCCCTCCCATTGACTTTCATTGAAACTCCACTTTAGACACAAGACATTTTAAGGGACGTTTTTAAACTGCGACTGTGCCTTCATTTTTTATCTTTCAGAGACATACTATACATCAAAATTTAGGTCTGTTTCTTGTGATTGTCACAGTATAAACCTTTTCACGGTAGCATTTATACTTTTAAAACTACAAGCGTTTGAAAATGGCAATCGCCAGTGAACTTGGCAAGTTTAAATAGCCTGTTTAGAGCAGAGCACCTCACACACCTGTGACTGACTGAGGTAACAGGTGCAAGCAAAGGTCACTCAGGGGGCAGCTGAGTCACATTAGAGTGAGAAAGCTGCAGTGTGGAAGGAAAAATCAGAACATGATTTGTAAACTGCCATAACTATGTCATTTTCAAGCCCACCTACACATATCTTATATCAAAACGTTCAGCTAACCCTGCTGTCACTAAAAATGTTCACGGCTAGGACATACTCCTGATAGTTTTCAGAATATGACCATTTGTTTGCAAATAACCCCTCCCATTGACTTTCATTGAAACTTCACTCACAGCCACCTGAAATGTTAAGGGACGTTTTTAAACTGCGACTGTGCCTTCATTTTTAATATTGCAGAGACATACTATACATCAAAATTTAGGTCTGTTTCTTGTGATTGTCACAGTATAAACCTTTTCACGGTAGCATTTATACTTTTAAAACTACAAGCGTTTGAAGATGGCAATCGCCAGTGAATTTGGCAAGTTTGAGCACTGTGTTTAGAGCAGAGCTTGTCACACACCTGTGACTGACTGAGGTAACAGGTGCACCAAAGGTCACTCAGGGGGCAGCTGAGTCACATTAGAGTGAGAAGTGAGAAAGCTGCAGTGTGGAAGGAAAAATCAGAACATGATTTGTAAACTGCCATCACTCTTTCATTTTCAAGCCCACCTACACATATCTTATATCAAAACGTTCAGCTAACCCTGCTGTCACTAAAAATGTTCACGAATGCCAGTAGTGTACCGCGCTCCAATATATTCTACCTTATGTGATATAATGAATTCATAAGTGTACCACCGATAATCAAATAATTACATCAATTAATTATACTTAAATATATGATTTGTGTAAATATATAAAATAAATTAATTTATCAATGTGAAAAAACAAAAACTATGAATGAAAAATATAAATAAAAAATAAAAAATATTTGCAGTGGGAATGACAGTTCCTTCTGTATAAATGAGATGGTGTTATTATTCAGTCTGGATAAAAATAAAATAAAATTAAAATTAAAAAAAAAAATAAAATAAAATTAAAATAAAAATAAAAATAAAATTAAAATTAAAATAAATAAAAAATATTTGCAGTGGGAATGACAGTTCCTTCTGTATAAATGAGATGGTATTATTCAGTCTGGATAAAAATTAAATTAAAATTAAATTAAAATTAAAATAAAATTAAAAATAAAATAAAAATAAAAATTAAAATAAAAATAAAATTAACATAAAATTAAAATAAAAATAAAATTAAAAAAAAATAAAATTAAAATTAACATTAACATAAAATTAAAATAAAAATAAAAATTAAATTAAAAATAAAATTAAATTCAAATTAAAATAAAATTAAAATTAACATAAAATTAAAATAAAAATAAAATTAAAATAAAATAAAAATAAAATTAAAATTAACATAAAATTAAAATAAAAATAAAATTAAAAATAAAATAAAATAAAATAAAAATTAAAATTAAAATTAAAATAAAAAAAAAATTAAAATAAAAATAAAAATAAATAATTGATATCCCGGATAAGACACTATGTTTCTTTTCTTTAATATTTAATTAATACTAATTTTAGCACGCAATTGAACTTTGCAAGTTTAAAAAGCCTGTTTAGAACAGGCATGCTGACATTCCTCTCAGAGTGAGTTGTCATAGCAACCCAGCTGTCTCAGCACAGTTAGCCTACTCCGCCCTCTCCAGGTGCAGCAACCAAAGGTCACTCAAGAGGCAGATGACTCACGAGGCTGGACTGTGAGCTTCAAAATACAAGCTGAAATGCATTTCTCACTATAAGGCTTGCAATGTGCACTGCTTACATTTCATCAATCATTTGGTAAAGGTTGCGGCAAGAACACTTTACACAATTTCCCCAGAAATTGTAGATTGTCTAGTTCTTATTCTTATTATTATAGCGAATTTGCCACGCTAACTCCTCCCACAGTTTTTACACTACAAAGACAAGTAATATATCAAAACGTGCGGATTGTTCCCGATCGGATTGCTATTACTTTGTGGAACGTTTCGCCGAATCGTTCACGAAATATCGCGGTTTTTGTGGCGACATTTTCCCATAGGAATGCATTGAGCAACTAGAGTGAGAAGTGACAAATCTAGAGTGTAGAAGGAAAAATCAGAACATGATTTGTAAACTGCCATCACTCTGCCATTTTCAAGCCCACCTACACATATCTTATATCAAAATGTTCAGCTAACCCTGCTGTCACTAAAAATGTTCACGGCTAGGACATACTCCTGATAGTTTTCAGAATATGACCATTTGTTTGCACATCACCCCTCCCATTGACTTTCATTGAAACTCCACTCTAGACACCAGACATTTTAAGGGACGTTTTTAAACTGCGACTGTGCCTTCATTTGTTATCTTTCAGAGACATACTATACATCAAACTGTAGGTCTTTTTCTTGTGATTGTCACAATATAAACCTTTTCACGGTAGCATTTATACTTTTAAAACTACAAGCGTTTGAAGATGGCAATCGCCAGTGAATTTGGCAAGTTTAAACAGCCTGTTTAGAGCACAGCTCCTCACACACCTGTGACTGACTGAGGTAACAGGTGCAAGCAAAGGTCACTCAGGGGGCAGCTGAGTCACATTAGAGTGAGAAAGCTGCAGTGTGACAGGAAAAATCAGAACATGATTTGTAAACTGCCATAACTATGTCATTATCAAGCCCACCTACACATATCTTATATCAAAACGTTCAGCTAACCCTGCTGTCACTAAAAATGTTCACGGCTAGGACATACTCCTGATAGTTTTCAGAATATGACCATGTGTTTGCACCTCACCCCTCCTATTGACTTTCATTGAAACTCCACTCTAGATACCTGACATTTTAAGGGACGTTTTTAAACTGCGACTGTGCCTTCATTTTTAATATTGCAGAGACATACTATATATCAAAATTTAGGTCTTTTTCTTGTGATTGTCACAATATAAGCCTTTTCACGGTAGCATTTATACTTTTAAAACTACAAGCGTTTGAAAATGGCAATCGCCAGTGAACTTGGCAAGTTTAAACAGCCTGTTTAGAGCAGAGATTCTCACACACCTGTGACTGACTGAGGTAACAGGTGCAACCAAAGGTCACTCAGGGGGCAGCTGAGTCACATTAGAGTGAGAAAGCTGCAGTGTGAAAGGAAAAATCAGAACATGATTTGTAAACTGCCATCACTGTGTCATTTTCAAGCCCACCTACACATATCTTATATCAAAACGTTCAGCTAACCCTGCTGTCACTAAAAATGTTCACGAATGCCAGTACTGTACCGCGCTCCAATATATTCTACCTTATGTGATATAATGAATTCATAAGTGTACCACCGATAATCAAATAATTACATCAATTAATTATACTTAAATATATGATTTGTGTAAATATATAAAATAAATTAATTTATCAATGTGAAAAAACAAAAACTATGAATGAAAAATATAAATAAAAAATAAAAAATATTTGCAGTGGGAATGACAGTTCCTTCTGTATAAATGAGATGGTGTTATTATTCAGTCTGGATAAAAATAAAATAAAAATAAAATTAAAATAAAAATAAAATAAAATAAAAATAAAAGTAAAAATAAAAATAAAAAAAAATGAAAATGAAAATAAAAAAGAAAATAAAAACAAAATAAAAATAAAAATTAAAATAAAATTAAAATTAAAATAAAAAAAAAAAAAATAAAAAAAAAAAAAAAAATAAACATAAATATAAAAATAAAATTAAAACTAAAATAAACATAAACATAAAATAAAATTAAAATTAAAATTAAATTAAAATAAAAATAAAATTAAAAATAAAATTAAAAATAAAATTAAAATAAACATAAACATAAAATAAAAATAAAAATAAAAATAAAATTAAAATTAAAATTAAAATAAAATTAAAATAAAAATAAGATTAAAATAAAATGAAAATTAAAAATAAAATTAAAATAAAATTAAAATGAAAAAGAAAATAAAAATAAAAATAATAAAAATGAAAATAAAATTAAAAATAAATAATTGATATCCCGGATAAGACACTGTTTCTTTTCTTTAATATTTAATTAATACTAATTTTAGCACGCAATTAATTAATTCGTAATTAATTTGTAATATTTTATTATTTATATATTTTTCACATATATTTTTTTATAATTTTTTATGTATGATATCAATTAACAATAGAGTTTATATATAGAAAGAAAACTCCTAGTGGCTCAAAAGTAACTATCCAACTTTTTATAAAAATGTTCACGGCTAGGACATACTCCTGATAGTTTTCACAATATGACCATTTGTTTGCACCTCACCCCTCCCATTGACTTTCATTGAAACTCCACTCTAGACACCAGAAATTTTAAGGGACGTATTTAAACTGCGACTGTGCCTTTATTTTTTATCTTTCAGAGGCATACTATACATCAAAATTTAGGTCTGTTTCTTGTGATTGTCACAATATAAACCTTTTCACGGTAGCATTTATACTTTTAAAACTACAAGCGTTTGAAGATGGCAATCGCCAGTGAACTTGGCAAGTTTAAAAAGCCTGTTTAGAACAGCCATGCTGACATTCCTCTCAGAGTGAGTTGTCATAGCAACCCAGCTGTCTCAGCACAGTGAGCCTACTCCGCCCTCTCCAGGTGCAGCAACCAAAGGTCACTCAAGAGGCAGATGACTCACCAGGCTGGACTGTGAGCTTCAAAATACAAGCTGAAATGCATTTCTCACTATCAGGCTTGCAATGTGCACTGCTTACATTTCATCAATCATTTGGTAAAGGTTGCGGCAAGAACACTTTACACAATTTCCCCAGAAATTGTAGATTGTCTAGTTATAAAACAATATACTGTATATCATATACAGTATATATGCATGTAAAAAATAAATAATCTTAAAACAGGATATGCAACAATATATATAGGATATATGGTAGATATATCAACCACGTAGTGGTAAAATGAAATAATGCAAATTAGTTGGCAAGATTTTAAATCATTTGGGTCAAGGAAGTATCGTGGTCATGATATTTAATTATACTAAATTACCCCTAGTATATGGGTCACTTAAATAGTTGTTTTATTATGGGGACCCGGGATAACAAAACAGCTGATTGTAAAAGTTAGTCAGGCTTTATTGTTTTTCACAATCAGGAAAAGTGAAGCAGCTTTCTTCAGCAAAGCAAATACAAACAGTCATAGTTCTGTTATATTGAAAACAATATTATGGCTCACTGCCAATATACTAGTCCCATACCTGGGTTAAGGTTCTTCAGGGTACAAGAAAAACTTTTGGAGCTCAGCAAACCAAGTCTCAGTTGACAAACAGTCCACACTTTCTAACGGCTGTGAACTACTCCACTACATCTCACAGACAGGTGCTGACTCCTCCCTGCTCCTTTTCAGACCTCCCCTGCAAGGGAGCTAACTCTCTCAGGACCAAAGTCCATGTAATCAGGGTTTCTCACCAACCCTCCAAATTCCAGGTTCCAAATGAGGACTTCCCAATCCTCAGAGAACTGTAAATGAGTCCTGTCTTTTCTCCAACTGCACTACCCAGCAATCCCCCACCCTCGATGGGTGAGAATCCGTGAGTACTCAAAAAATGTCTATCATCATCCCCCTTAAAAGGGACCACAGCCCAACTGACAAGGAAACAGAATTCCTTTTCCAGGACCCATTCTTGGTGTCCTGTAGCATATGTATGGGTGTGTGCATACAAAATCCTTAGGTCAATAGATGAATAGATTGCCATTCCATGATTAAGAGGCCTCAATTTATAATAAAAATACAGGGATGAAAGCATGAGTAGATAAAATTTTATCTTCATGTCAGTTTTTGGGTGAGTAAATCATAGCCCTTGTAATCACATCTCTGAATATTTAGTAGTATAAAAAGGAAATCATAGAAAATACCAATAAAACAGAGTACTTTTGTACCTTTTAGTAGGAGGGGTGTGTGCCATCCGGTAGGCAGAGGTGTACTGGGCCAGTTGGCTTTGTGTGTGCTATCTACAAGGCCATTGGTGTGCGTTCCATTTAGAGTTTTACTACCGGCATACTGCTCTCCAGGTGGTAAAAAATGTTAATAGAATTAGATGGAGGGATGTGCAGAGAAAGAGATTGTGCTTGTATATATTAGACACAATAGATGGAGGAGGCTGGGGAGGTTCTGAGGATATTGTGTATGTGGTATAGTGGATGTTTATGAGGGAAAACAGCAGGGAGACAATGAGACATGGCTATTAAGAAGTATAGGCTCATCTATGACCAACTAATAAACAAATACCTTGCTCCCCAAAAAGACACGGAAGCTAAGTTGGAAATAGGGCAAGGCCACGGCTTTATTGAACTTTCCAAATGTAACAGCTTTCCAAATTTACCAAATAACAATGACAGTCACAGTTATACTGTGAGCATCCATAAAACATAAATTCACATAGTCTTAGAGCCCTGTCTTTACAATCAGTGCCAGACAGGCATTAAACTAACCCCACAATTCAACTTGAGGGCATAGTCCATAAAGCAACATCAATTGCTGGCATGGTCAAAACTGCCACAAGCAGGTCAATGGTACACTGTCAAGCGTCCCACCGCAGCCAGGACCTGCTTGACACCAGATTGTAGGCTGAGAGTAAATATGTAAAGAAAAGGGGGTGCTGTTGCGCTTAGGAAAAAAATATAAAAACATATAAAAAATATATAATACCTATATACAGTAGCAGCACTCCTAATTGTGAACTCTTATACACAAAATTTGTAATATTTCATATAGATCACGCTTAGGTCATACAATAAACTAAGTAACAGTGTACAAATTGAAGTGATAACAATGGACAAAAACAAATAAAATATTGGTATTCAGTCCCAACGTGTGAATTTAAGTGCAATGGTGCTGTATCCTTAATGGTGAACCTCCGTACTGAGGTAACAAGTGCTTCACTGTACTCACACTGGTGCCCCACATGGATGTAAACTCACTGTCATCCCATGACCACCTATCTCTAGGTTAGTCAAATGCGCTTTTGGGACTATCTCAGTATGCAATATGGCATTGTTGGCAGGTATTCCTTCACACTCTTAACCGTGCTTGCTGGTGGTAACCGGTAACCCTCCACTAGGGCTGCATCAATAATAGAAAGCTCCTCTCCTCCACAGGCAGTAATTCATATTCTCAGCATAAAATAAAACAAAACCAGACATCCCATAGTGTAAAACCTTCAGGGCACTTCCTGAGGACAACCTATTGGTCGAAACGCGTCAAAAGCTTATGATTAGAGATGAGCGAAGTATTCAAAAATTCGATTCGACTGATTCGGCGAATTCGTGGAAAATATTCGATTCGAGTCGAATATATTCGCTGTGAATTTAACTTAAAAAAGGGTGTTTCTAGGCTTCAGAGAGACTTGATATTAGTGCAGAACACTGTACCTTTAATTTAAATGCCCTTGGAGTCTGCTGGGGAAGAGAAATATTACTGTCAGTCAGTATGACATGCAGATGAGTGCCGTCGATCTTAGAATCACCGCACACTTCACTCATTTGGCCAGTCACGGGGCCAAAACCAGTGTTTGGAGCCACAGTGTGGCGGTGGAGGCAGCAGCAATGGGAGGCCATACAGCAACCTATGACAAAATGGAAACCAGCAGGAGTGTGAGGAGACCTGAAAGTGGCACATGGCAGAGTGGGAGCAATGGGAGGCGGTACAGGGACCCAGGTAACACTGTGGGACCAGCAGCAGCGTGACCAGGCGGTACGGGGGCCCATGGCCGATTTGGGGCCTGGCGGCACCTATGGGAGGCCTGTAATCTGCCAGCAACCAATGACAAAATGGAAAATGCAGGAGTGTGAGGAGACCTCAAAGTGGCACATGGCAGAGTGGGAGCAATGGGAGGCGGTACAGGGACCCAGGTCACACTGTGGGACCAGCAGCAGCGTGACCAGGCGGTACGGGGGCCCATGGCCGATTTGGGGCCTGGCGGCACCTATGGGAGGCCTGTAATCTGCCAGCAACCTATGACAAAATGGAAAACCGCAGGAGTGTGAGGAGACCTCAAAGTGGCACATGGTAGAGTGGGAGCAATGGGAGGCGGTACAGGGACCCAGGTCACACTGTGGGCCCAGCAGCAGCGTGACCAGGCGGTACGGGGGACCATGGCCGATTTGGGGCCTGGCGGCACCTATAGGAGGCCTGTAATCTGCCAGCAACCTATGACAAAATGGAAAACCGCAGGAGTGTAAGGAGACCTCAAAGTGGCACATGGCAGAGTGGGAGCAATGGGAGGCGGTACAGGGACCCAGGTCACACTGTGGGACCAGCAGCAGCGTGACCAGGCGGTACGGGGGCCCATGGCCGATTTGGGGCCTGGCGGCACCTATGGGAGGCCTGTAATCTGCCAGCAACCTATGACAAAATGGAAAACCGCAGGAGTGTGAGGAGACCTCAAAGTGGCACATGGCAGAGTGGGAGCAATGGGAGGCGGTACAGGGACCCAGGTCACACTGTGGGCTCAGCAGCAGCGTGACCAGGCGGTACGGGGGCCCATGGCAGATTTGGGGCCTGGCGGCACCTATGGGAGGCCTGTAATCTGCCAGCAACCTATGACAAAATGGAAAACCGCAGGAGTGTGAGGAGACCTCAAAGTGGCACATGGCAGGGTGGGAGCAATGGGAGGCGGTACAGGGACCCAGGTCACACTGTGGGACCAGCAGCAGCGTGACCAGGCGGTACGGGGGCCCATGGCCGATTTCGGGCCTAGCGGCACCTATGGGATGCCTGTAATCTGCCAGCAACCTATGACAAAATGGAAAACCGCAGGAGTGTGAGGAGACCTCAAAGTGGCACATGGCAGAGTGGGAGCAATGGGAGGCGGTACAGGGACCCAGGTCACACTGTGGGCTCAGCAGCAGCGTGACCAGGCGGTACGGGGGCCCATGGCAGATTTGGGGCCTGGCGGCACCTATGGGAGGCCTGTAATCTGCCAGCAACCTATGACAAAATGGAAAACCGCAGGAGTGTGAGGAGACCTCAAAGTGGCACATGGCAGAGTGGGAGCAATGGGAGGCGGTACAGGGACCCAGGTCACACTGTGGGCTCAGCAGCAGCGTGACCAGGCGGTACGGGGGCCCATGGCAGATTTGGGGCCTGGCGGCACCTATGGGAGGCCTGTAATCTGCCAGCAACCTATGACAAAATGGAAAACCGCAGGAGTGTGAGGAGACCTCAAAGTGGCACATGGCAGAGTGGGAGCAATGGGAGGCGGTACAGGGACCCAGGTCACACTGTGGGACCAGCAGCAGCGTGACCAGGCGGTACGGGGGCCCATGGCCGATTTGGGGCCTGGCGGCACCTATGGGAGGCCTGTAATCTGCCAGCAACCTATGACAAAATGGAAAACCGCAGGAGTGTGAGGAGACCTCAAAGTGGCACATGGTAGAGTGGGAGCAATGGGAGGCGGTACAGGGACCCAGGTCACACTGTCGGCCCAGCAGCAGCGTGACCAGGCGGTACGGGGGCCCATGGCCGATTTGGGGCCTGGCGGCACCTATGGGAGGCCTGTAATCTGCCAGCAACCTATGACAAAATGGAAAACCGCAGGAGTGTGAGGAGACCTCAAAGTGGCACATGGCAGAGTGGGAGCAATGGGAGGCGGTACAGGGACCCAGGTCACACTGTGGGCTCAGCAGCAGCGTGACCAGGCGGTACGGGGGCCCATGGCAGATTTGGGGCCTGGCGGCACCTATGGGAGGCCTGTAATCTGCCAGCAACCTATGACAAAATGGAAAACCGCAGGAGTGTGAGGAGACCTCAAAGTGGCACATGGCAGAGTGGGAGCAATGGGAGGCGGTACAGGGACCCAGGTCACACTGTGGGACCAGCAGCAGCGTGACCAGGCGGTACGGGGGCCCATGGCCGATTTGGGGCCTGGCGGCACCTATGGGAGGCCTGTAATCTGCCAGCAACCTATGACAAAATGGAAAACCGCAGGAGTGTGAGGAGACCTCAAAGTGGCACATGGCAGAGTGGGAGCAATGGGAGGCGGTACAGGGACCCAGGTCACACTGTGGGCTCAGCAGCAGCGTGACCAGGCGGTACGGGGGCCCATGGCAGATTTGGGGCCTGGCGGCACCTATGGGAGGCCTGTAATCTGCCAGCAACCTATGACAAAATGGAAAACCGCAGGAGTGTGAGGAGACCTCAAAGTGGCACATGGCAGAGTGGGAGCAATGGGAGGCGGTACAGGGACCCAGGTCACACTGTGGGACCAGCAGCAGCGTGACCAGGCGGTACGGGGGCCCATGGCCGATTTGGGGCCTGGCGGCACCTATGGGAGGCCTGTAATCTGCCAGCAACCTATGACAAAATGGAAAACCGCAGGAGTGTGAGGAGACCTCAAAGTGGCACATGGCAGAGTGGGAGCAATGGGAGGCGGTACAGGGACCCAGGTCACACTGTGGGCTCAGCAGCAGCGTGACCAGGCGGTACGGGGGCCCATGGCAGATTTGGGGCCTGGCGGCACCTATGGGAGGCCTGTAATCTGCCAGCAATTTATGACAAAATGGAAAACCGCAGGAGTGTGAGGAGACCTCAAAGTGGCACATGGCAGAGTGGGAGCAATGGGAGGCGGTACAGGGACCCAGGTCACACTGTGGGACCAGCAGCAGCGTGACCAGGCGGTACGGGGGCCCATGGCCGATTTGGGGCCTGGCGGCACCTATGGGAGGCCTGTAATCTGCCAGCAACCTATGACAAAATGGAAAACCGCAGGAGTGTGAGGAGACCTCAAAGTGGCACATGGTAGAGTGGGAGCAATGGGATGCGGTACAGGGACCCAGGTCACACTGTCGGCCCAGCAGCAGCGTGACCAGGCGGTACGGGGGCCCATGGCCGATTTGGGGCCTGGCGGCACCTATGGGAGGCCTGTAATCTGCCAGCAACCTATGACAAAATGGAAAACCGCAGGAGTGTGAGGAGACCTCAAAGTGGCACATGGCAGAGTGGGAGCAATGGGAGGCGGTACAGGGACCCAGGTCACACTGTGGGCTCAGCAGCAGCGTGACCAGGCGGTACGGGGGCCCATGGCAGATTTGGGGCCTGGCGGCACCTATGGGAGGCCTGTAATCTGCCAGCAACCTATGACAAAATGGAAAACCGCAGGAGTGTGAGGAGACCTCAAAGTGGCACATGGCAGAGTGGGAGCAATGGGAGGCGGTACAGGGACCCAGGTCACACTGTGGGACCAGCAGCAGCGTGACCAGGCGGTACGGGGGCCCATGGCCGATTTGGGGCCTGGCGGCACCTATGGGAGGCCTGTAATCTGCCAGCAACCTATGACAAAATGGAAAACCGCAGGAGTGTGAGGAGACCTCAAAGTGGCACATGGCAGAGTGGGAGCAATGGGAGGCGGTACAGGGACGCAGGTCACACTGTGGGACCAGCAGCAGCGTGACCAGGCGGTACGGGGGCCCATGGCCGATTTGGGGCCTGGCGGCACCTATGGGAGGCCTGTAATCTGCCAGCAACCTATGACAAAATGGAAAACCGCAGGAGTGTGAGGAGACCTCAAAGTGGCACATGGCAGAGTGGGAGCAATGGGAGGCGGTACAGGGACCCAGGTCACACTGTGGGCTCAGCAGCAGCGTGACCAGGCGGTACGGGGGCCCATGGCAGATTTGGGGCCTGGCGGCACCTATGGGAGGCCTGTAATCTGCCAGCAACCTATGACAAAATGGAAAACCGCAGGAGTGTGAGGAGACCTCAAAGTGGCACATGGCAGAGTGGGAGCAATGGGAGGCGGTACAGGGACCCAGGTCACACTGTGGGACCAGCAGCAGCGTGACCAGGCGGTACGGGGGCCCATGGCCGATTTGGGGCCTGGCGGCACCTATGGGATGCCTGTAATCTGCCAGCAACCTATGACAAAATGGAAAACCGCAGGAGTGTGAGGAGACCTCAAAGTGGCACATGGCAGAGTGGGAGCAATGGGAGGCGGTACAGGGACCCAGGTCACACTGTGGGACCAGCAGCAGCGTGACCAGGCGGTACGGGGGCCCATGGCCGATTTGGGGCCTGGCGGCACCTATGGGAGGCCTGTAATCTGCCAGCAACCTATGACAAAATGGAAAACCGCAGGAGTGTGAGGAGACCTCAAAGTGGCACATGGCAGAGTGGGAGCAATGGGAGGCGGTACAGGGACCCAGGTCACACTGTGGGCTCAGCAGCAGCGTGACCAGGCGGTACGGGGGCCCATGGCAGATTTGGGGCCTGGCGGCACCTATGGGAGGCCTGTAATCTGCCAGCAACCTATTACAAAATGGAAAACCGCAGGAGTGTGAGGAGACCTCAAAGTGGCACATGGCAGAGTGGGAGCAATGGGAGGCGGTACAGGGACCCAGGTCACACTGTGGGACCAGCAGCAGCGTGACCAGGCGGTACGGGGGCCCATGGCCGATTTGGGGCCTGGCGGCACCTATGGGAGGCCTGTAATCTGCCAGCAACCTATGACAAAATGGAAAACCGCAGGAGTGTGAGGAGACCTCAAAGTGGCACATGGCAGAGTGGGAGCAATGGGAGGCGGTACAGGGACCCAGGTCACACTGGGGGCTCAGCAGCAGCGTGACCAGGCGGTACGGGGGCCCATGGCAGATTTGGGGCCTGGCGGCACCTATGGGAGCCCTGTAATCTGCCAGCAACCTATGACAAAATGGAAAACCGCAGGAGTGTGAGGAGACCTCAAAGTGGCACATGGCAGAGTGGGAGCAATGGGAGGCGGTACAGGGACCCAGGTCACACTGTGGGACCAGCAGCAGCGTGACCAGGCGGTACGGGGGCCCATGGACGATTTGGGGCCTGGCGGCACCTATGGGAGGCCTGTAATCTGCCAGCAACCTATGACAAAATGGAAAACCGCAGGAGTGTGAGGAGACCTCAAAGTGGCACATGGTAGAGTGGGAGCAATGGGAGGCGGTACAGGGACCCAGGTCACAGTGTCGGCCCAGCAGCAGCGTGACCAGGCGGTACGGGGGCCCATGGCCGATTTGGGGCCTGGCGGCACCTATGGGAGGCCTGTAATCTGCCAGCAACCTATGACAAAATGGAAAACCGCAGGAGTGTGAGGAGACCTCAAAGTGGCACATGGTAGAGTGGGAGCAATGGGAGGCGGTACAGGGACCCAGGTCACACTGTGGGCCCAGCAGCAGCGTGACCAGGCGGTACGGGGGCCCATGGCCGATTTGGGGCCTGGCGGCACCTATAGGAGGCCTGTAATCTGCCAGCAACCTATGACAAAATGGAAAACCGCAGGAGTGTAAGGAGACCTCAAAGTGGCACATGGCAGAGTGGGAGCAATGGGAGGCGGTACAGGGACCCAGGTCACACTGTGGGACCAGCAGCAGCGTGACCAGGCGGTACGGGGGCCCATGGCAGATTTGGGGCCTGGCAGCAGCAATGTGAGGCCCGTAATCTGCCAGCATCCTATGACAAAATGGAACCCAGCAGCAGTGTGAGGAGACCTGATAGTGGCACATGGCAGAGTGTGGCGTTGGAGATAGCAGCAATGGGAGGCGGTACAGGGACCCATGACACACTGTGGACCTGGCAGCAGCGTGAGGAGGCGGTACAGGGGCCCATGGCAGATTAGGGGCCTGGCCGCAGCAATGTGAGGCCCGTAATCTGCCAGCACCCTATGACAAAATGAAACACACCAGCAGTGTGAGGAGACCTTAAAGTGGCACATGGCATGACA
Source organism: Staurois parvus (assembly GCF_062004578.1). Lineage (NCBI taxonomy): Eukaryota > Metazoa > Chordata > Amphibia > Anura > Ranidae > Staurois > Staurois parvus. Next base: position 11,057,116 of record NW_028318321.1, read on the forward strand.
CACTGTGGACCTTGCAGCAGCGTGAGGAGGCGGTACAGGGGCCCATGGCAGATTAGGGGCCTGGCCGCAGCAATGTGAGGCCCGTAATCTGCCAGCACCCTATGACAAAATGAAACACACCAGCAGTGTGAGGAGACCTGAAAGTGGCACATGGCATGACACACTGTGGACCTTGCAGCAGCGTGAGGAGGCGGTACAGGGGCCCATGGCAGATTAGGGACCTGACAGCAGCTATGGGAGGCCCGTAATCTGCCAGCACCCTATGACAAAATGAAACACACCAGCAGCAGTGTGCGGAGACCTGAAAGTGGCACATGTTTGGGGCATGATTCATGGCGGATTTAGTCAGTTGTGTCAGGAACTGGTGGTTTGAAATCCAGACTAATCCACGCCTGATTCATTTTCACAAACGTGAGTCTCTCCACACTTTGGGTGGACAGTCGTGTCCTCCGCGGAGTTACAATACCTCCTGCCGCACTAAACACGCGCTCCGATGCCACGCTACTGGCCGGGCATGACAGCCTTTCAAGGGCAAATTCAGCTAGTTGGGGCCAAAGGTCAAGTTTCGTTGCCCAGTATTCAAGGGGATTGTCTACCTCGGTTGGCAGGGTGCTGTCCAAGTAGGCCCAAGCCTGTTGTTTGAGCTCCTGCTCCAGGTCCACCTGATGCTGCTGCTGCGGCTGGTTAGTAGTTTCCAGTTTCCTCACTGCGCTGGTGAAGAAAGCTACTCATCATCGACTGCAGACTGAGGCAGCCGCTGCTGGTGGAGCTGCCACTGCTCCTACCACCCCACCCCTCCCCTGCTGCCATGGCAGCGGAACGCGAGCGCACAGGGCTGACAGTGTCTGAGGATGGACGTTGGCGCAGAAAGGCAGAGACCAGCTGACTACATAGGTGGTTTTTATAGTACGTTATTTTGGCCTCCCTCTCAGCAGGTGTGAAAAAGGCCACCATTTTGGAACGGTAGCGAGGGTCCAACAAGGTGGACAGCCAAAAGTCATCCCTCTGTCTGATGGTTATTATTCGGCTGTCGCTACGCAAGCAAGCGAGCATGCTATGGGCCATTTGTGCCAAGGAATGCGAGGGACTCCCTGCCTCCATCTCCACAGCATACTGCCACGGTGCGTCTGGGTCCTCTGTCTCCTCCTCCTCCTCCTCTACCAGATGCTCCTGCTCCTCCACTCCTGTTCGCTGAGTGGAAAAACCACCCATTTCACTCAATAATTCCTGAGCACCAATGTCCTCCTCTACCTCCTCCTCTTCTTCCTGTCCTGCCCCCACAGGGGTCATGTGGCGTTGAGATCTGTGCGCCACGTCTACCGCACTCTGACCAGCCATTGTTAACAGCATTTGTTCCAGGACGTGCAACAGAGGAATGACCTCGTTCATCCCATAGTCCTGCCGACTCACGAATAGCGTGGCCTCCTCAAAGGGCCTGAGCAAGCGCAGGTGTCACGCATGAGCTGCCAATGGCTGACATCGAAGTTACACAGGGAGTACCTTTATCCGCTTTTAACATCAGGAAATCTGTGATGGCCTTTCGCTGTTCGTAAAGGCGGTCTAACATATGTAGGGTTGAATTCCACCTTTTTGCAACGTCACAGCATGAGGAGTCGGTACGGGGGCCCATGGCAGATTACGTGCCTGGCAGCAGCAATGGGAGGCCCGTAATCTGCCAGCACCCTATGTCAAAAAATTGAACACACCAGCAGTGTGAGGAGACCTGAAAGTGGCACATGGCAGAGTGTGGCGATGGGAGACAGCAGCAATGGGAGGCCGTACAGGGACCCATGAGAGACTCTGGACCTGGCAGCAGCATGAGGAGGCGGTACAGGGGCCCATGGCAGATTAGGGGCCTGGCAGCAGCTATGGGAGGCCCGTAATCTGCCAGCACCCTATGTCAAAAAATTGAACACACCAGCAGTGTGTGAGGAGACCTGAAAGTGGCACATGGCAGAGTGTGGCGATGGAGACAGCAGCAATGGGAGGCCGTACAGGGACCCATGAGAGACTCTGGACCTGGCAGCAGCATGAGGAGGCGGTACAGGGGCCCATGGCAGATTAGGGGCCTGGCAGCAGCTATGGGAGGCCCGTAATCTGCCAGCACCCTATGACAAAAAATGGAACACACCAGCAGTGTGTGAGGAGACCTGAAAGTGGCACATGTTTGGGGCATGATTCATGGCGGATTTAGTCAGTTGTGTCAGGAACTGGTGGTTTGAAATCCAGACTAATCCTCGCCTGATTCATTTTCACAAACGTGAGTCTCTCCACACTTTGGGTGGACAGTCGTGTCCTCCGCGGAGTTACAATACCTCCTGCCGCACTAAACACGTGCTCCGATGCCACGCTACTGGCCGGGCATGACAGCCTTTCAAGGGCAAATTCAGCTAGTTGGGGCCAAAGGTCAAGTTTCGTTGCCCAGTAGTCAAGGGGATTGTCTACCTCGGTTGGCAGGGTGCTGTCCAAGTAGGCCCAAGCCTGTTGTTTGAGCTCCTGCTCCAGGTCCACCTGATGCTGCTGCTGCGGCTGGTTAGTAGTTTCCTCACTGCGCTGGTGAAGAAAGCTACTCATCATCGACTGCAGACTGAGGCAGCCGCTGCTGGTGGAGCTGCCACTGCTCCTACCACCCCACCCCTCCCCTGCTGCCATGGCAGCGGAACGCGAGCGCACAGGGCCCACAGTGTCTGAGGATGGACGTTGGCGCAGAAAGGCAGAGACCAACTGACTACATAGGTGGTTTTTATAGTACGTAATTTTGGCCTCCCTCTCAGCAGGTGTGAAAAAGGCCACCATTTTGGAACGGTAGCGAGGGTCCAACAAGGTGGACAGCCAAAAGTCATCCCTCTGTCTGATGGTTATTATTCGGCTGTCGCTACGCAAGCAACCGAGCATGCTATGGGCCATTTGCGCCAAGGAATGCGAGGGACTCCCTGCCTCCATCTCCACAGCATACTGCCACGGTGCGTCTGGGTCCTCTGTCTCCTCCTCCTCCTCCTCTACCAGATGCTCCTGCTCCTCCACTCCTGTCCGCTGAGTGGAAAAACCACCCATTTCACTCAATAATTCCTGAGCACAAATGTCGTCCTCTACCTCCTCCTCTTCTTCCTGTCCTGCCCCCACAGGGGTCATGTGGCGTTGAGATCTGTGCGCCACGTCTACCGCACCCTGACCAGCCATTGTTAACAGCATTTGTTCCAAGACGTGCAACAGAGGAATGACGTCGTTCATCCCATAGTCCTGCCGACTCACGAATAGCGTGGCCTCCTCAAAGGGCCTGAGCAAGCGGCAGGTGTCACGCATGAGCTGCCAATGGCTGACATCGAAGTTACACAAGGGAGTACCTTTATCCGCTTGTAACATCAGGAAATCGGTGATGGCCTTTCGCTGCTCGTAAAGGTGGTCTAACATGTGTAGGGTTGAATTCCACCTTGTTGCAACGTCGCAGATCAGGCGATGCTGTGGAATTCCGTTCTGCCGCTGCAGCTCAAGGAGGGTGTGCTTTGCGGTGTAGGAATGGCTGAAATGCATGCAAAGTTTACGTGACATTTTAAGGATGTCTTGCAGTGGGATGGTGGATTTTAGGAACCGCTTGACAACCAGATTGAACACGTGAGCCATGCATGGCGCATGGCACAACCTTCCTTGACGCAGAGCAGACACCATGTTCTTTCCGTTGTCGGTCAACATGGTTCCGATTTTCAGTTTGCGCGGAGACAGCCATCTGTCGATTTCTCTGTTCATTACACTCAGAAGTTCCTCCCTGTGTGACTACGTTCGCCAAGGCATACCAGGTGCAGCACAGCGTGACACCGTTGCGCCCTGCACATGTGATATGCCGGTCGGGTAATGGGACTTGGCACGGGGGTGGCGGCTGAGGACACGGCGGAAGAAGAGGTGGTAGAGGCGGACATGTTTGCTGGACCAAGGACGTGCAAACGTGGAGGCAAAAGCGTCGTGACCTGTCCAAGTTGCTGGTGCGGCTGTGCCGGCACCACGTTCACCCAGTGGGCCGTAAATGACATGTACTGTCCCTGACCGTAGTTACAGCTCCACACGTCGGCGCTGCCGTGCAACATGCTCAAAGACTGGCCCACCATCTCTTCTACATGTGAATGCAGGGCTGGCACTGCCTTTTTGGCGAAGAAATGACGGCTTGGCACTCTCCACCGCGGCGCGGCACAAGCCATCATTTCTCGGAAAGGTGCTGAGTCCACCAGTTGGAAAGGGAGGGACTGCAGCACCAGCAACTTGGACAGGAGGACGTTCAGCTTTTGCACCGTCGGGTGCGTGCTCGCAAACTGTTGTCTCTTGGAAACGGATTCCAAGAAAGACTGCTGACGGAATCCGAGAAGAGGAGTAGCAGGAGAAGGAGCATCTGAACGAGCGGAAGATGCCAACGAGTGACAACTCCCCTCAGCAGAGGTGTTGGAGCCTTGACTGGCTGATAGAGGGCGATTGACGTCGGGTGACGGAGCAAGTAACGGAGCGGGTGATGGAGCGGGGGCTGGGGCAGGCAGAACCGCCGTATCTTTATCACGGTTTTCCCAGGCCACCGAATGGCGACGCTGCATATGCTGACGCAACACTGTAGTCCCAACATGGGCCCCCTGGCCACGCTTGACTTTCTGGCCACATAGTCGACATACGGCTACGTTTACTTCCTCGGGCGGCTTGACGAAAAATTGCCACACCACCGAGTAGGAAACTTTGCCCCCGCTACTCCTCACTGGCTGACTGCTACTTCCTCCGTGCGCACCGGCACCACTACTGGCCGTGGTGGTAGGCTGCAGTGGAGCTGGTGCTCTACTCCGTGGCCGTTTGGCTCCACTGACACTGCTGCGACCCTGCTGCCTCCTGGGCAACCCACCGACTGTTTCGCTCGCTGCCAAGCTGGCACCCTCTTCTCCTGATGATGCGGAAGAAATTACCTGATGACGACGAGGCTGCCAAGTGCGATCAACCTCCTCATCATCAAGTAGGGTCTCCGCCTCACTACTAGCCCCCTCGGCTGCGTCTGGGTCAGGAGACAGACCTGTCTCTAGACCGGCTACCGAGCCACTCTCCTCGCCAGTACTTCTTCGCCTGGCTGCTGAAAAGGCGGATGTCTCCCCCCGTTCCTGACCGCCCTCTGTTAGCTCTTCCTCACTGTACAGTGGGGCTGAGCCCACAGCATGCGATACTTCGCTTGGTGAGGGAACAGCAAAGGACAGGGGCAGGTAGAGGACACGTGATTTCAGTGGGCTTGCTCCCGGGCCATGCCAACTAACGGTTGTGTCTGACGTACCCACCGACCGTTGGCTGTAGGTGTCAGAGGTGACCTGGGAAGAGGAAGACGACCGAGCCAACCAATCGATGACGGCAGGGTTGTCGGTGGAGACACGACCGCTGGATGACACCGGGAGCACTGGCCTCTGGCTGCGAATAGTGCTGCCTCGACCCCTTCCTCTGCTGCCACGTCTGCTCGCTCCTAAAACATTGCCTCCTCTGCCACTCCTCTGCATGTTGTCTGACATACTCTTTAATTCAACGATTCTGTGTCCCTGAGTAACAATTCTGTGTCCCTGAGTAACAATTCTGTGTCTGTCCCTGAGTAACAATTCTGTGGCCCTAAGTAACGGTTCTGTGGCCCTCAATAACAATTCTGTGTCCCTGAGTAACGTTTCTGTGGCCCTAAGTAACGGTTCTGTGGCCCTCAGTAACAATTTTGTGTCCCTGAGTAACAATTCTGTGTCTGTCCCTGAGTAACAATTCTGTGGCCCTAAGTAACGGTTCTGTGGCCCTCAGTAACAATTCAGTGTCCCTGAGTAACAATTCTGTGGCCCTAAGTAACGGTTCTGTGGCCCTCAGTAACAATTCTGTGTCCCTCAGTAACAATTCTGTGGCCCTAAGTAACGGTTCTGTGGCCCTCAGTAACAATTCTGTGTCCCTCAGTAACAATTCTGTGTCTGTCCCTGAGTAACAATTCTGTGGCCCTAAGTAACGGTTCTGTGGCCCTCAGTAACAATTCTGTGTCCCTGAGTAACGTTTTTGTGGCCCTAAGTAACGGTTCTGTGGCCCTCAGTAACAATTCTGTGTCCCTGAGTAACAATTCTGTGTCTGTCCGAGTAACAATTCTGTGGCCCTAAGTAACAGTTCTGTGGCCCTCAGTAACAATTCTGTGTCCCTGAGTAACAATTCTGTGGCCCTAAGTAACGGTTCTGTGGCCCTCAGTAACAATTCTGTGTCCCTGAGTAACGTTTCTGTGGCCCTAAGTAACGGTTCTGTGGCCCTCAGTAACAATTCTGTGTCCCTGAGTAACAATTCTGTGTCTGTCCGAGTAACAATTCTGTGGCCCTAAGTAACAGTTCTGTGGCCCTCAGTAACAATTCTGTGTCCCTGAGTAACAATTCTGTGGCCCTAAGTAACGGTTCTGTGGCCCTCAGTAACAATTCTGTGTCCCTGAGTAACAATTCTGTGGCCCTAAGTAACGGTTCTGTGGCCCTCAGTAACAATTCTGTGTCCCTGAGTAACAATTCTGTGGCCCTAATTAACGGTTCTGTGTCCCTCAGTAACAATTCTGTGGCCCTCAGTAACAATTCTGTGTCTGTCCCTGAGTAACAATTCTGTGGCCCTAACTAACGTTTCTGTGGCCCTAAGTAACAGTTCTGTGGCCCTCAGTAACAATTCTGTGTCCCTGAGTAACGTTTCTGTGGCCCTAAGTAACAATTCTGTGGCCCTCAGTAACAATTCTGTGTCTGTCCCTGAGTAACAATTCTGTGGCCCTAACTAACGTTTCTGTGGCCCTAAGTAACAGTTCTGTGGCCCTCAGTAACAATTCTGTGTCTGTCCCTGAGTAACAATTCTGTGGCCCTAACTAACGTTTCTGTGGCCCTAAGTAACAATTCTCTGGCCCTCAGTAACAATTCTGTGTCTGTCCCTGAGTAACAATTCTGTGGCCCTAACTAGCGTTTCTTTGGCCCTAAGTAACGATTCTGTGGCCCTCAGTAACAATTCTGTGTCCCTGAGTAATGTTTCTCTGTCCCTAAGTAACGTTTCTCTGTCCCTAAGTAACGTTTCTCTGTCCCCAAGTAACGTTTCTGTGGCCCTAACTCTGTCCCTAATACAGAGCGGTCTGCCTCTCTTGAATGACTGGAGGCAAATGAAGAATTCTAAAATGGCCGCCATTTATAGCTCGACCATTACACAGTGCTGGCTGGCTGGCTGCTGATTGGCTAATGCGATCACATGTCATTAATGAATGCATTATGGGTCAGCGCGCCTTGTCTGCGCGCCTTCCCAGACATCCCCGCTCCGTCGCCGCACATGTCGCCGCCATTTTAGGAAAAATTTCGATTCGCGCGTCCGAAGTAGGCTATTTTTCAGATTCGGTGCGAATCGAAAATTTTCCAATATTCGAAACGAATTCCACTTCGCCTACTTCGATTCGCTCATCTCTACTTATGATGCAACTTCCGCCGTTTCGAATGCGGTGGCCATTTTAACTTCCATTCATACACAACAAGGCTGAATACACCTAGTGCCAGGACAGGCACTTATTTTGTGAGTGGCATTTCTATTGTTTGACCCCATTATTAAAGCTCTTACAGTTTTACACCATGGGATGTCTGGTTTTGTTTTATTTTATGCTGAGATGCTATATAAATCCTGTATTATAATCGTAATAATAAAGTCGAGGCCAATCATTTTTATGAACCCCATAAGACCTCAACAAAATACTGTTATCTCCCTAAAAACCCTAGTGGAGAACAACAATGCCATTAATTCTGCTGACAGACTTGGAAACCTGGGTATTCATCTTGTGGTGAAACCACTTCAAACAAGAACCATAAAAAAGAACAAAGTATGTGATGGGCCCAAACCAGGCAAGGGACAATGCTAGACCATACGATAGATTGTTAAAAGTGGCACACCACCAAGCAATAACATGTTTAATGGAGGAGACTGAATCTACAGAGCAGTAAGGGTCTGCATTGTTACCCCATACATGAATAATAAGAATGAAGGGACCTGAAACAAATTGAGGCTGGCCAAGGTTCAGCAGACCAGTGATCCTGGAAAAAAATGTCAAAGCTACAGGAGCTGGATGCATCCATGTAAAAAACAGCTGTGAGTTCAGCAATTCCTCCATGTATGAGCAAGAATGACCATTATAGGTGTGCAGGAAGAACAACCACACTTCCAAGTCATTGCTCATAGGGCTAATAATTTGTATGTAATGATGTGTATCTGATATACATTTCATAGCCCACAATAGATGCCCACAGAAGGCACTGCCCATCAGAAGTACACAGAGTATGAAAACAAGCTGGCCCAAAAGAGATTGAAGCTGCTACTGTTGGAGCTTACAAGAGTCCCTTGCAAATTTTACCAAGGACAGAAGCTACTTTTTCCTCACTTTAAGTGAGGAAACCCACATGTTTTAGGCAAGTGTTAGGGAGGCAGACAAAATGGACCTTCCATGCGACCTAGCTCCATGGCACAAAGGGGATCCAAAACCCCTGATCAAACCCCAATTGTAAGATCTAAGCCTCCCTACTGAGGGGGGCACTGGTCCAGCCAGTGCAACATCCTCAGGACATTCATTCTCCTAGGGGGGTCGACCTTGGAACCTGGTTTGGCAGGTGATATATTCCTCATTCAGAAAGAGTCAACCGCTGGGTGGCACCACTGCAAAGGGAATACTCATGTATAAGGTGACATACAGTGTACCACTCACAGTAGCTCTTATTAAATAGCCAGCAGATACCTATTTGGATACCGCTGATGCTCCGTGAAGGTGACTGAAAGGGAGTCAGCTTGTGCCGGCACATAAGTAATAACCATAGACTAACATTTCGGCAGTCAAAACACAGTTCTTTCTGGGCAGCCATTTTTAGGCAAGACTGGGTATCAAAATTTGACAACGCTGCCCTCCATATATTTTGTAGGCCCCTCCTAATGAGATCCACACACCAAATAGGGAAGGGGTTAACTCTGAACTTTTTTTTAACAGAGCACTCCTGCAGAGGCGCAGAAACCCTGCAGCCAGTTCCGAAAAGTGTGAGGAAGCTGCTTTGATTTTAGACCCTTAGTATTAACATTAATATGTTTGATTTTTCAACTGTCTCTGTAACAAAAAAGGCACCAGTGTCAGCACATCAATGAACTCACAATGAATTTTTTTTTTCAATTCAATCTCCTGTGCTAAGTGCAAATCCACAGGGAAAATCGACTATAGAGCGCCACCTAGGTGAGAACTAGACTCTGGCATGACACCAAAATGAAGTATAAACTGATATACAAAAATGCAGTCATCAATGGACCTAAAACAGCTACACTTGACCTACCCCAGACCACCGCAAAATCATACTCACCCAGCAGAGGTCAAGTAGGAGGATTGATTATTGCCTTCAGAAAAAGCTGGAGCGTGAGTCTGGAGTCCAGGAGCTGTACATCGTGTATACAATTTTTAGGCAAGTTGTATTTCTGAGAAATAAATTCATTATTGAACAACTACAGTGGTCAAGTAAAAGTGATGTTTTGACCATAAAACTCCCATTTAAGAAGGAGCCACAAGTTGTCAGCAGGGTTTAGGTCAGGTGAGGAAGGGGGCCATGTCATTATTCTTTCTTCTTTAAGGCCTTTACTGGCTAGCCATGCTGTGGAGTACTTCGATGCATACTATGGAGCATTGTCCTGCATATCATGGTGGACACCGTGGACACATTGGCCCCCCTCACTACATACAGAATTAGGCCCCAACCGCTACAGCCCTGGCAAACAGACAATACCAGATGTCTCAAAAAACATAGCCATTCTCTTGAGCGTTTATGGAATAACACTAAGACCCAGCAAGACTTCAACCAACATAAATCTGCCCTTCAAAAATACAATTCTTATCTCCACACTGCCAAACAGACCTATTTTATCACTCTCATTAACACCCTTTCAAGCAATCCCCATAAACTGTTTTCTACCTTTTAACTTTCTACTTTGTCCTTCTTTACCTCCACCCACCAACTCACTCACTAGCTAGGAGATTTCTAATCACTTCAAAAATAAGATTGATACAATTTGTGATGAGATCTCCACTGTACTGATATCTCCCTCACCCTACACTTCTTGTCCACCTGCACAATCTATACTTACTTTGTTTAACCCAGCTACTATAGAGGATGCTGGTAAACTTTTTTCTAAAGCCCACCTAACCACCTGTCCCCTGGACCCTGTTCCCTCACAAATACTACGGTCACCCTCTGGTTCTATCCTTCACTCTTTAACTCATATCTTCAATCTCTCCCTTTTTATTGGCATCTTCCCCAACTCCCTAAAACATACGCTAGTCACCTCCATACTTAAAAAGGCCTCACTGGACCCCACAATCTTAGCAACCTAAGACCCATCTCCTTACTCCCTTGCCTCCAAACTCCTTGAACGTCTAGTCTACAACTGGCTGAGCTGCCACCTCATTGAGAATAACCTTCTTGATCCCCTTCAGTCTGGATTTTGCCCACAACACTCTACAGAAACTGCTCTCCTACAGAACTGCTCTCCTACAGAAACTCACAAACAACCTACTAACCGCTAAAACCAATGGTCACTATTCTGTACTCTTACTCTTGGACCTCTCCACTGCCTTTGACACAGTTGACCACCCCCTCCTCCTCAAAAAACTCTTATTTACTTGGTCTCCATGACTGTACTCTCCATTGGTTCGAATTTTACCTATGTCACCACACCTTCAGTGTCACTTACAACTCCTCTTCCTCCTCTCCTACTCCTCATACGGTCGGGGTCCCCCAAGGTTCTGTCTTTTGACCTCTCCTATTCTCAATCTACACTTCTTCCTTGGGTCAGCTGATAATTTCCCATGGTTTCCAATACCATTTCTATGCTGACGACACACAAATCTCTCTACTCCTCAGCTCACCCCATCAGTTTCCTCACGTATCACCGATTTACTAACAGACATATCAGACTGGATGTCACACCACTTCCTAAAACTCAATCTATCTAAAACTGAGCTCATAATATTTCCTCCCCCATGTGCCTCTTCAACTGATTTCTCAGTCAGGATCAATAGCACCACTATTAATCCATCTCCGCATGCCAGGGTGCTAGGGGTAACCCTGGATTCTGAACTATCCTTTCAGGCCCACATCCAATCCCTGTCCAAATCATGCTGCCTCAACCTCCGCAACATCTCCAGATTTTTAACCAATGATACCACAAAGCTCTTAACTCACTCCCTGGTTATCTCTCGCCTCGACTACTGTAACTCCCTCCTCATTGGCTTACCTTTACATAGGCTATCCCCCCTCCAGTCCAACATGAATGCTGCTGCCAGGCTCATCCACCTTAACATTCAGTGTCTGTTACCCCTCTCTGCCAATCCCTCCACTGGCTTCCACTAGCCCAGTGGTCGGCAAGCTGCGGCTCGCGAGCCACATGCGGCTCTTTACACACTTCAATGCGGCTCTTCTGTGTGCCGGGCGCCCGCTCCCCTCCTTCCTCTCGGGCGGCCGCCCCAAAAGTCAGGACTCTGCAGCTAGCCCAGCAATGGGCAAACTACGGCCCGGCGGACCTTTTAATCCGGCCCGCGGAGCGTGGCAAACATTGGCTGTCAGGATGTAGGCGGGGCAGCCAGGATGTAGGCGGGGCAGCGTGACGAACTCCTCTCCTCTCACAGTCCGCCCTGAAGACCGGAACGGCGCGGGAACACGGCGAGAGGAACGCGCGGAGCAAAGGTAAGTGAATTGACACTATAGGGGGGATGAATTACTATAGGGGGGATGAATTACTATATGGGGGATGAATTACTATATGGGGGATTAATTACTATGGGGGATGAATTACTATATGGGGGATGAATTACTATATGGGGGATGAATTACTATGGGGGATGAATTACTATGGGGGATGAATTACTATATGGGGGATGAATTACTATGGGGGATTAATTACTATGGGGGATGAATTACTATATGGGGGATGAATTACTATGGGGGATGAATTACTATATGGGGGATTAATTACTATGGGGGATGAATTACTATAGGGGGGATGAATTACTATGGGGGATGAATTACTATATGGGGGATGTATTTTCAGTTTTAAAAATGTGGCTCTCAAAATAAATTTCAATCGTGGTTTTGGCGAGATTTGGCTCAGTTGAAAAAAAAGGTTGCCCACCACTGCACTAGCCCAACGAATAAAATTCAAAATACTAACAACTTACAAAGCCATCCACAACTCTGCCCCCAGCTATATCACCAACCTGGTCTCAAAATATCAACCAAACCGCTCTCTTCGATCTTCCCAAAACCTTCTGCTCTCTAGTTCCCGTGTCACCTCCTCACATGCTCGCCTCCAGGACTTCTCCCGAGCTTCTCCCATCCTATGGAAATCCCTACCCCAAACTGTCCAGCTATCTCCTAATCTATCCACCTTTAGACGATCCCTGAAAACCTCTCTCTTTAAAGAAGCTTATCCTGCTTCTAACCAGTAAACTGCCTTTTATTTCCTCCATCAGCTCATTCCCCACAGCTATTACCTTTTGTATCACTTAAACCTTCCTCCTAGATTGTAAGCTCTAACAAGCAGGGCTCTCTGTTTCCTCTTGTACCAAATCGTATTGTAACTGTAATGTCTACCTTCATTTTGTAAAGCGATGTGCAAACTGTTGGCACTATATAAATCCTGTATAATAATAATAATAATAATAATAATAGTGTTCGTTAAAGAATGCAGACTTTTTCCTGTACCACTGCTTGAAAAAAGTGTCTTCTAAAAACTAGTAGTAGGCTTCAGAGTTGATTTTGAGTCCATCTTCAACCAAAAAGGTCCAACTAGCTCATCTTTAAATATACCAGCCAATACCAGTACCCCACCTCCACCTTGCTGGCATCTGAGTCAAAGTGGAGATATGTGCCTGTTACTGATCCAGCCATGGGCCCATCCATCTGGCCCGTCAAGAGTCACTCGCATCTCATTAGTCCATGTACCCTTTGAAAAATCTGTCTGCAGAAATTTATTGGCCCGGTCTTGACTATTATGTGTCTTGTTCAGTGGTGGTCGGGTTTCAGCCTCCCTTACCTTGGCCACGTCTCTGTGGACTGAACACCTTGTACTTTTGGGCACTCTGGGTAGTTGCAGTTCTGCAATATGACAGCACTGGAGGATAATAGGTTCTTGGTAGCTTCACATTTGATTCTTCTCCAATCTTTGGCAGTTAATTTGCATCTTTTTTTCTCAACACATTTCTTGCAACCCTGTTGACCATTTGCATGAAAACATTTGATAGTTCTGTGATATCTTAGAATTTTCAAGAGTTCTACATCCTTCTGAAAGACTTTTTACAATTTATGACTTTTCAGTCAGTTAAATCTCTTTTTTGGCCCATTTTGTCTGAGGAAAAGAAGCTGCCTAATAATTATGCACACCTTGATATAGGCTGTTGATCACCTTAGGCCACACCCTCCCTCATTACAGATATACACATCACCTGATATGCTTAAATCCAATAAGCATTCAAGTTTATGCAGTTTGGAGTTGGACAATATGCATAAAAATGATGACTTGGTCAAAATACTCACTAGCCTAATAATTGTGCACACAGTGTAAAGTTGACCCTGTGTGTCAGAGGTTGCGCTGAGCGAAGAGCCGAAACATGCAGGGTTAATAAGAAAGAGCCTCCTGCAATGCATATTAGCACACTATGCTCTTACCTTACGGGGTTTTTCTTTTTCTTTTTTTTCTTGATGCGGTTTACTACCGCTTTAATTATGAAAGCCTCCTGCTGAACTGAAACATGATCCCTCACACAAGCAGTGCTGGAGGGGATGAGAGCTTGGAGGGGTTTTTTCATCTTCTGGATCAATTGTGGATAGAGGATTGTGTATGTGGAGGGGTTTTTTTTCTGCTGGTTGAACTAGATGGACTTGTGTCTTTTTTCAACCTAACTATGTAACGATATGTAACTTTGTGTCATACAAAGATCTATATTGCAGTATACCAGTTCTTTGATGAGGTGGCCACATTTGTTTTCTTTTTTCAGAATTCACTGTACTATATCTATGGAGGAGAAATGTTGTCACCCTAAGACAAGAAGTGAGTTGGGACTACAGAACACCTTCCCCTATGTTCATTTTTGAAAAAGGGGAAAAGTGTTTTGTAGATTTCAGCATAGCATTGTTAGCTCACTGAAGAAGTTAGCAGATCTCTGGTTTTCTGGCAGGATCCGTGGGTATTTGTTTTCTTAGCAATACATAACAAAAGCTTTAAAATGGTATAATTATCAAACCAAAAGAAAACAAAATGAGAGAATGTTGGATTTTTGACACATATAATACTTCTTTAGTGTCTTGAGATGATTATGAATGAAAGAGCCGTTGAAATAAAAAATAAAGTGTGATTTTATTCTATCACACAATGGCTTAAAATAACAAAGTAAAGCGTATCATGAACAGTTCCATGTATATAAAACCAGAAATATCAAGCAGAAGTTTAAAGATGTGTCACCCTTATGTCCATTATCTCATGTGCTTCTTCCATGTGGTTTGTCCTTCTGGAGTCTTTGGGAAGAGGCTGGAAGTAGATGGAAGTGACTATTCTTGTCTTACAGCACCTGTTCCAGCTTCCCAGAGTGTATCTGTATGGACAGACATGTGTGAGTGTGTATGAGTGAGTGTGTGTCCGAGACTGTCCCTTATGACCCTTTTTATGAAGCAAGTAAGCGTCATAATTGGGATCTTGGAACCTTGTATGGCAAACAATACTGCTTAGCAGATCAATTTCATTGAAGGGAGGGGACGCTACATATATGGTGTTTTGATTGACAGGTACATATGTAACGACCATAATAAGCTGGTGATGTAACCTCAGCTACTCATATTTAAATGATAATATAAATTAAGAATGTATCTTTACAACATCTCAATGTTGTATAACCACACATCTACGTATGTAAAAATATTACCAACTTAGAAATCAAACTAAATACACACAGATACTATTAGAATACATAATGTAATACTTATTCTATTTTGGTTACTTCTAACACCCTTGACATTTACACCAGAGTCCTCTAACCAGCTATGCCCTAATATAGAATACTCAGCTCTCTTCTGGTTAACTAGCTCAGTTTATAACTCCTGTCTTTTTTTCTGTCTCAGCTATAACTGAAGAATTTTAACACGATCACTTGTCCAAGGCCATTCACACATATTAATATTAATTATGATTAATCATAAAAACCAAATATTTTGCAAGCTTGCCATCAATATAAGTGCCGAATTATAAATTTGATATAATTAATTTTCATCAGAGAAGTTCATTGTTAGGGTTTAAATAACCATTACATTAGTCAGTAAAGGACATGACATACAGTAAAGTCCAAACATTGTTTTTCATTTGATAGCTAACGTAGAACGACACTGATATAATTTATCATATATCAATTCGGTTATTATACCTTTGAATAAAAACACTTTGGCTCACACTATCCTACTTTGTTGCTGTTTTTTTTAGATGAAGAAGCCTTTTCAGAATACAACTCTCCCTGCAGCTCTGGTAAGTGCAATTATTCTATTTTAAGTTTTTCATATTCCACCCAGCACAGCGCCTAATGTACTTAGAGTTCTGGAGATGAGAGCTCAGTCGTTCAGCTTCCAAGACTCATTGTTTCAGTAGATGTTAGCAAATTAAAGGAACATAGGAAGAGATATTTATCTTTTGAAGATTTTTTATAAATAAGACTGATTGTGTAAAGCTGGATATATTTCTACCTTCAGTGTAATAATGCCTCAGAAAAAGTGTAATGCAGGTTTTAGACAGGACAAACAGTCAAGGCTCAGAAGGCTATCAGAATATTTACTCACGTGTGTAGCTACACCTCTGCTTGTAGATATCTGCAAAAGGGAGTTTATCTGCATTACCTCTTTTTGGAGGATTTCCAGCAATTCCATTCAAAACTAGCTTCCAAAGGGTATGCTCAGTGTTCCTAAAACACTACCTAGTGCTCCCCCGCAGGAGCCACTTGAATATTTTGGGTGCCCCGTTCTATGCCTCAACCCCAAGAAAAACCTCTACCCTCTGGCACACCTGGTTAGATACAGTCACTGCAAACACAAATGTGAAGGACACCAATGGAAATATTAAGATTACCAGATAGTGGTTTACTAGAGAGTATTAGGTCAGCAAGAAACAGATCATAAACTGTGAATATTTCCCCACATTGCAAAACTTAGCCTTAAGCAGAATTATAGCAATATACGAGACAACAATACCAAAAAACCTTATTGTGAATCTGACAAACCTCCAATATGATCCCAGGAGCAAGAGGGGGAAGAGAAGACCCTTGGTCAGTCAGCTCCCTCTAAGCCCTGATACCACAGGCAAAATATCAACACAATATACTAAATCTGCGTAGGAGTTCCCCTTTTAAATGAGCAAGCAATATTTCAACAGCATAAATACACAGTCAGCGGCCACCCTGTAGATGGAGTCCCTTTGCATAGATTAGTCCTAGAGGTGTGTGTATTCCTCAGTTCCACCCTGCTTATGATGGGGCACAGGTTTATCACTGTGCAATAGCAACAAACTGGATGAAGGAACTTAACAGATAGTACTCTCCAACAGCAACTTCAGATTAAATGAAAGGGAGAGTTAATGTTGTCTGCATGCAGTGTCTATATGGTAACAGGGAGGATTGTTGGGCTCACACCCGCTCACCTCACTGTATTGTGCCACCAAAGGCTATCGTAATGAACATTCTTGTGGAGATACTGATCTGTACAACTTAGGTATATCTGCTGGTTGTGTCTCATCATTGGAGATATTAATGTATAATCAAAAAAGTGCAGAAATTAGGGCAGAACTGAAACCGCTGATGGTCAGCATCCTTGCACATTATGTCAAGGATTTAACCTATAGTTTGGCCCCTGGCTCCCCTTTGTCACTTCATCCTCCACCTCTGTCATCTCTCTTTCTTCTTCTGGCTCAGTGTCCTCTTTCCTCTGCCATTGGCTGGTCACTGATGATGTAACTCCTAGATATGAATACTATTGTTACATCACCCTAGCACCCAGCTGAATTCTCAGCATCTTGCAGACGGTAGGAGTGGACCAGGACTGTAAACTGCGCTGCTCATATGACACAAACAGTGCACACAAAGAAAACAATTCTAGCAGATAGTGTAAGGATTTTTTTCGGCATCAGAAACTTATAAAGTCTCCTCCAGGGACTGACAACTCATGGGGCCCCCAGGCAATAGGGGATCATGGGCCGCTGTGTCCTTGCCCAAACTCAAAAAAGCCTATGAAAAAGGTACCAGGGGCATCTCATGGGGCCCCCTAATGACCTCGGGCAGTGCCCGAGTTTCCAAATGGTCAGTCCGCCCCTGGTCTCCTCTACCAAACAGCTCTACCTGCTAGCAACTGTTTATATTTAAGTTTAGTTCCACTTTAGGAAACCATCAGTCACTAATACACTCTATATTTTAATATAACTTAGTTGTGTTATTATGGTTTTTGGCATGAAAATATACAGTGCTATAGCCACTCCATTTCCTTTTCTGGCCTCTATGGGCTGGGTGATGTTATGATGTGGCCAGAGGACAGGGCCTTTTTGAGGAGTTATAACCATATAGTGTATAACTGAGTGTGTCAATTTTTTAATGTAAAACCATGTTCCTCTCCTACTTTTTATTTCTTTCCAGATACTACAGGACATGAAAAATAAACATAGGAAAAACAAACCATACTGAAGTGCTCCAGAAAGTGAAAGGCCTGCAGTAATGTAGGATGCATATATTATGTTGAAGTTGTGTTCTGCAACAATAAATCCATCATAGCATGCGTCACATTATTTCTGTTTCATTATTTTATAGTTATTGCTGTCAAGTCAATAGTTATGCTTTTCCCATGGCCTCTCTGATAACATTTAAGATATACCCAAGAATCTTGAGGAGATGATCTGGTTTGCCATTCTCATTGATACCAGACTCCAAGAAAGACTTTCCATTAAGGAGCGCTTGTGTACCTGCTCCAGGGGGCCTGGGCGGCTGGTAGAGAGACCAAACTCCCCATTGTGCATCAACGCTGGGAGTTTGGCCAGACAATATACACACTCAGCAAAATGGAGGTAAAGATATCTTCTCAAGTGCTGTACTTCCTGCCTCCCCCTACAGTGCAGTATGCAGCTGTGCAGCTACCCTGCAGAGCATTCCACCCATCCCACGATACACTGCAGAGCATTCCACCCACCCCACGACACACTGCAGAGCATTCCACCCGTCCCATATGACACTGCAGAGCATTCCACCCACCCCATAATACCCTGAAGAACATTCCACCAACCCCATGATACCCTGAAGATCATTCCACCCACCTCACGATACCCTGAAGATCATTCCACCCACCTCACGATACCCTGAAGATCATTCCACCCACCTCACGATACCCTGAAGATCATTCCACCCATCTCACGATACCCTGAAGATCATTCCACCCACCTCACGATACCCTGAAGATCATTCCACCCACCTCACGATACCCTGAAGATCATTCCACCCACCTCACGATACCCTGAAGATCATCCCACCCACCTCACGATACCGTGAAGATCATTCCACCCACCTCACGATACCCTGAAGATCATTCCACCCACCTCACGAAACCCTGAAGATCATTCCACCCACCTCACGAAACCCTGAAGATCATTCCACCCACCTCACGATACCCTGAAGATCATTCCACCCATCTCACGATACCGTGAAGATCATTCCACCCCTCTCACGATACCCTGAAGATCATTCCACCCATCTCACGAAACCCTGAAGATCATTCCACCCACCTCACGAAACCCTGAAGATCATTCCACCCACCTCACGATACCCTGAAGATCATTCCACCCATCTCACGATACCCTGAAGATCATTCCACCCCTCTCACGATACTCTGAAGATCATTCCACCCACCTCACGATACCCTGAAGATCATTCCACCCCTCTCACGATACCCTGAAGATCATTCCACCCATCTCATGATACAATGCAGAGCATACCACCCATCCCATAATACACCGCAGAGCATTCCATCCATCCCATGATCGTGCTGAGCATTTCACCCAGTGGCAGAACTACTAAAGGTTAAACCCTAAAACCCTTAATAGAAGATAAAATAGGTAATGCTTTAGGGCTTATTCACACAGGTGTTGAAGTCACTGCATTCAGATGCACACAGCATATACTTTTCTATCCATCAGAACTCAGCACTAAGGAAGCCTATGGGCCCATACACACAACTGCATCTTAAAGTATAAATTTGCACTGCGTTTGGCAGCATAGAAAGACACAGCTGCGTCCATAGACATATATAGAAGTGTAATTACCAATGTATGCATGTAAACATTTGCGCAATGTTTATATGTATACCAGTATACAGCACCCCCTTTGCTTGCTGCTCATCACCAACAGGTAAATATCAATGTGTGAAAAAAATCAGACAAAAAAATACCACTTTCAGAGTGATCCTCCAATAATCTGATTGTTAGTACACAGCTTTTGAGAGCTGACCATCACAGTTCATGCGAAATTGAAGTAATAAGTACAAAAATGTTTCTTGTAAGATAACAAAACAGTTTTCATTTAATCTATATAGTATTTGTCCATGAAAATCGAGTGACCAAGACTACACATGCTTGGAAACAAAAGAAAACATTACAATACTTCACATCATCACAGGAAGTTGTATTTTGTCTGAATTTTCGTAACACTAGTGACCTATTAATTTCCAATATGAGACTAGCATGCAAAAACAAAACAAAACAAAACAAAAAAATTCATCCGATATTCTTATCGTGTGTACCAGGCTTTTGTCAGCAACACTGATTGCACACTATTGATTTTTCATGTTTGATTCATTCAATCATCATTGTATGCTCCCTGCAATTGCCTGTTTGGGGCAGGATTGGTGTCCTTCATAGATGCAGACAGCAGAAGCTACCTGTGTCCTAGCACCTTGCAGAGCAGAGCAGAGCAGAGGTGGTGGCCAATAGACACCATTTGCTCTGTAAGGCTGTAAGCATGTAAATGTTGCTCAAACGTAACGTGTACAGAGCCATTGTATATACAATCTTGCTTGCAGCTTCTGCTGGAAAGATCCTGTAAAGAAAACGGCAGTACCATGTGAATGAGGCCTTGTAGCTACAATAAATGCCAAGTGTTCTGCCACTTCACACCCCACACACATGCCTGAAACGTATACCCAGCCTGTAGCACCAGAGCTCACATGCAGCCCTTTATTCTTTAGTGTTCAGCTTTTTTTTTTGATGACAAAGTCCAGGATGTGACGAAACGCGTCAGTACACGTGACGTATGACACAATTACGTTTTACCGGAAGTGCGATTGCGGCCATCTTTGCTTAAGGAAAATGCAGTTTTCTCCAGAGAAGTGCGTGTTCATTTGCCATACAAGCTGAAAGTTGGAGTTTTTGATGTAAGTGTACAAAATAAAGTATTATACCTTTATTATCAAGCCTCTAACTGCCTATTTGCCTTATGAGGGATTTGGATATATGCCCAAAGGATATGGATGTATGCCCAAAGGAAGTGTAAGAAATCTGGAGGTGCTATCATCCACCACTTTGAAAAGCGGATTTTTACCTCTATAGGGTTTTCTACATTGGAGTATCATATTTGGAATTTCGTATACAATATCAAGAAGTTGTGAAGGTGGAGAGAAAGTGATCCGAATAGTTTGAGAGACATTTTGGGACACTCTTTTACACATTGTATTTTTTATTTATTTTGATTGTGCTTAAAAAAATGTATGATTTGAGGGGTCTTTGTCAAACTCTGAAAGCTGTAAGGGAAAAAGTTGAAAAATGAACAGTGGCCCAGCCAAAGTTTACTAAGTTTGTCTA
This sequence comes from Staurois parvus, assembly GCF_062004578.1. NCBI lineage: Eukaryota > Metazoa > Chordata > Amphibia > Anura > Ranidae > Staurois > Staurois parvus. Next base: position 11,078,020 of record NW_028318321.1, read on the forward strand.
AAAGAGTAAAGAAGTGCCATGAACAAAGAATTTGAAGGACCCATAATAGCCAACCACATCACACTTTAGAGAAGCTAAATAATTGAAAAATAATTTCTCAATAACTCGTATGGATTATGACAGTTTGTATAATGCTGTTTGTCTTGATGAATAAGTCTGAATGAGTCCAAAGAAATTGACAAAATTTTAAGAGAACTGTTCCATAAACAGTAACACTTATTAATTAGTTAAATTATCTTTTCATAGTTTTTTTTAGACTGCATTCACACTTGAGTGTTTTGTAGCTTGAAGCTCGAAGCTCCAAAAACGCTCAAACTTAAAAAAATTAATTGTTCTCTATGGTGCCTGTTCGCGCGATCAGATGTGAACAAGCACCATAGAGATCAATTGATTTTTATTTAATTTTGAGTGTTTTTGGAGCTTCAAGTTTCAAGCTGCAAAATGCTCAAGTGTGAATGCAGCCTTAGTGAAATTTCGAATTGTCTCACTAAATGCAAACTTCAAACCTACAGATATTCAGGTGAGTAGGGAAACTGGGTAATGAGAGAGGATAATGGAGACTCAAAGCTGCAGGTAATATGCATATAGATGTAAAATGTAATTAACTGTTTACTGAATCAGCTGCTTCTTTAGATTATTTAATAAATACTTTCTTTTTTGATATGCTCGCTTTCTCTGTAGCTCACTAAACCTCTCAAAATATTCCAGATAGATATAAATACACACATATATAGTATACACAATATTTGATAAAAATGTAAATGCCTGTGTCTACAGAATCAAATCATCAATTTCTCTGTCATTTTCCTGTACAAGAACTAAAAAAGTTAGGGACCCTTTCATTGAGTGATGAAAATTAGGAGCATGACATTGGTATACAGCGAAATAAAAGTAAATTCCTGCACTCGGCCCACCAAACAATGAATAATAAATATTAAATACGGAACTGCTGCAACCGAATAATCCTGAATACTGAATCCAGCAATTGTATAATCCAAAAAGTGAGCTGTCCCTTTAAAACTTGTGTGAAATGTGTGCAAATCACCAAACACAAATATGAATAGTAATATACAGTAAATTGACAAACATAACAAATATAAATTATAACATTTGCAACCTTAAAAATCAACTCAAAAATTAAATGTGATCCATATGAAACCCACCTAGTGAAGAGAGTGCTCAGTGCTGATAAATTTCCACATGTGCGAAGCTGATCAGAGTTGATGGGAAGATGGTTGGAGCCAAATATGGGACAATCTTAAAAGAAAACCTTTGCAAAAGACTTGAGACTGGGGTGGTGGTTCACCTTCCAGCAGGACAACGACCTTAAACATACAGCCAGAGCTACAATGGAATGGTTTAGATCAAAGCATACAAAATGAAACTAACTAAACCCCAAAATGTAAATTCAAGAAAAATAATGTGTTCCACCCCTGGTCGCCAAGAAGTCCCTTCCTCCTCAGGAAGTCTGAAATAAAGTAAATATATCTTAGCGTCAATTAAATAAAAGTCCTCAATAAGTGACCCCACTTGACTTCTTAATTCTTCGAAGCTGGTACATTCTCAATGAGTAAATCTTGTAAATGATGACCTTCTCTTCCTCTTTAACCTTCAGAGAAAATATATACACCGCACACAGTGCATTACCTTTGTCTCAAAGTGAAAATGAAACTACAAAACACTCACATTAAAGTATTCATAACCAACCAAAACTTCTCCAAGTGTCACTCCTCGTGTGCTCGCTCAAAGTAAATTCCCAAGACATGAATGCTTCCTCCAAAATTCTTCCTCATAGACAACCATTCTCTCCAAGAGATTGAATTGCAAATAGTGAGATGTTATACATAACCTCCAAAACGTGCCACTCAATGCTCCCTTAATCCCAGACCACTGACCACCAATCTCGTGAAATCATAGATACTCCACCACCATATAGTCCATGCACTTTACCCGAGGGCAAGGGAAACAGGCTGTGAGCAATTAGGCTCCTGTTCAACCAATGTCATTCTTATCTCTCCCGTCACAATATATAAATCAAAGAGAACAGGCAACCATCGCGTAAAATATCAAAGTAATGAGAATTTATTAAGTAAAAAAGCGCTTACGATTGTAGGATGTACATCATCAAAGAACCGTTCCTCCTCCAAAATAGCCACTTCTGGCTTTGCGTCTCACAGCACTTTCTGACGCATTACGTCATTACGACTTTGTCAAAGGATGTGTCCGTCAGACGTGCGGTTGGCTTAAATACACTGTGCTCCACCCTCTCTCCTCCCTAAATCTCCATCTTGTAAGAGGGCTATGGCGCTAAGATTTGACTGGACCACACAAGACATCCTCAGCCATAAATACATAATGCATGGACCTCAAACTTAATTGTTAAATGAATATTAAATAAAACTTAAAAAGGATCACAAACGTGAACGTGCAATGTGTGCCATAGAATAGACTATATCCATATACTGAAAGTAGTTTAGTGGTGAAAATGCAAATTTCACCTGAGCAATAGTTGATAAAATAAATATAAATTCAAACCAAATCATCCCACTAAGACATCTTCCTAATATTCATGAGTGAATACATCCCCTAATAGTTACCAATATGATAAACGAGAGGGAATACTTGAATGTCTTTCTACACAATCATAAATAACACTGGCCAGCGTTTTAAAACTTTTTTTTAAATGTCAAACATTCCACAACAGATTTAGGATCATTTGTGCATGCTGAATTCAAAAATATAATTCATTTTCTTTGTTCAGGTCTGATTTTGAAGATATGCTGAATTTTTGTTGCAACATATTTTTCCAAAATAGTGCTATCATTCAAGCTACTATGAGCTCTGTTTTTGTTACAAATGGTCATGGATAATTGTAAATAACCTTTTTTTCTTTTCGGGTGTATTGCAATGAATCGTAAGCGTAAGAGCCATCCTAATAGGTTCGGTTATATCTGCGGACATGTGGTTCTTTCAAACCATAAAGCAAAAATCATGGGTTTTGTGAAGAAGGCATATCATGCTTACTTTGGAGTCAAACTAGGGGACCAAGATAAGCCATTCACTCCCCATATCTGCTGTAAAACATGTGTGGAGAACCTACGGGATTGGAGGAATAACAAAAGGAAGAGTGTGCCATATGCTGTCCCAATGGCGTGGATGGAAGAGAAAGATCACATCATCGACTGCTACTTCTGCATGACAAACCTAAAAGGCATCAATGGCAAGAACAAGCATCATGTTCAGTACCCTGATGTTCCTTCTCCCATAAAACTTGTCCCCCATGGCGACCATCTTCATGTTCCTGAGCCTGATGTCACCATGGAATCTAGTTCTGATCCCGAATGTAGTGAGACAACTGATACAGCTGAGTGTGATGCATACCAGCAAGAAGAGGCCAACCAACCGATGCCATTGACACAAGCCGAACTCAACGACCTGACATGAGACCTGAACCTTTCCAAGGAGTCTGCTCAGCTATTGGGTTCACATCTTTGAGAGAAAAATCTGCTGGCACCAGGGACAACATTCTATTGGTATCAGGACCGTGAGAGAGAATTTAGAAAGTTCTTCACATTTGATGAAGTGTCTTCACTGGTCTACTGCAACAACATTGCTGACCTGATCAAATTAATGGGTGTGACGTATGATACCATGCAATGGAGACTTTTCATTGAGTCATCCAAGAAAGTCTCAAGACAGTTCTTCTGAATAATAGAAATATGTTGTCATCGATCCCCATTAGACACTCAGTTGCAATGAAAGAAAAGCACAATAGCATGGACTGTCTGTTGTCTGCTCTCAACTACAAGGAACAAAAATGGTTGATCTGTGGAGATCTTAAGGTTGTTGGACTCATTCTAGGACTTCAAGGTGGGTACACAAAGTATCCATGCTTTCTTTGTGGTACAGCCGGGCTGACAACCAGCACTATGTCAGACAAGAGTGGCCATCCAGACAGATATTAAAACCCGGCTCACAAAACGTTCTGTCCGACCCCCTGGTTGAACCAAGCAATATATTGCTTCCACCCCTAAAACATCAAACTTGGACTTTTGAAAAACTTTGTAAAGGCACTGAACAGGGAAGGTGGAGGATTTGCTTTCCTCCTTCAGGAATTTCCACGGGTTAGCATGGAAAAACTTAAGGCATTTATTTTTGATGGTCCTCAGATAAGGGAGCTCATCAAGGACACTAGTTTTGATGAAGCATTGAATCCTGCTGAGCTCTCTGCCTTGGCTGTCCCTTAAGTCAGTCATTGCAAACTTCCTTGGCAACCACAGAAGTCCTCAGTATGAGACGGCCATTGATGAGTTAATGGAGAACTTCTGCCAACTTGATGCTCGCATGTCAGTGAAAATGATTTTCCTTCGGTCCCATCTTGACTATTTTCCAGAGAATTGTGAAGACTTCAGTGAGGAACAGGGTGAGCATTTTCACCAAGATCTCCATGTGATGGAGGAATGCTATCAAGGCTGATGGGATGTCAACTTTCTGCCTGACTACTGATGGTGCCTGCAGGGGGATGTGGTGTCTGCTCAGCACAATCGGAAGTCCCTGAAGAGACTTTTCATCCATGATTAGGTTTTTTTTGTGTTTTTACTCTGGTATATTTTAAGAATATTTTGTAAATCTTCTGTGAATAAACAAAAAAACATTGCAATATAGCAATATCTGGTATGTGCTTATATCTCAAAAACTTGATCTGATTGGGTAAAATCAGCATGATTTTCGGAATCACCACAAAAAAATGGCTTAAAATCAGGTATTATATCTTAGACCTTCAAAATATGGCATACCAATGTAATAGACCTATCATAATCTCAGCGGGAATATCATACCAAAGGCTGAACTCAATGTGTAATTGTATTTATTTTATTGTATCAGCTATTGCTCAGGTGAAATCTGCATTTTCCCCACTAGATGTCAGTAGATAGATATAGTCTATTCTATGGCACACATTGCAGGTTCACGTTTGTGATCTTTTTTAAGTTTTATGTAATATTCATTTAACAATTCAGTTTTAGATTAGTGCATTATGTATTAATGCTGAGGATGTCTTGTATAGTCCAGTCAAAGCTTAGCGCCATAGCCCTCTTACAAGATGGAGATTTAGGGAGGAGAGAAGGCAGAGGACAGTGTATTTTAGCCGACTGCACGTCTGAAGGACACATCCTTTGACAAAGTCATAATGATGAAACGTGTCAAAGTGACGTCAGGCACAAAGCCAGAAATTGTGCGGTGGCCATTTTGGAAGAGGTCCGGGTCTTTGATTTTGTACCAATGCTGATGTACATCTTACAATTGTAAGCGCTTTTTTACTTAATAAATTCTCATTGCCTTGATATTTTACGCGATGGATGTTCTCTTTGATTTATATATTGTGAGGGGAGAGATAAGAGTGACATTGGTTGAAGAGGAGCCTAATTGCTTTCAGCCTGTTTCCTTTGCAGTTGGGTAAGGTGCACGGCATGGGCAGACTGACAACGTATGGGGCCCCCGGGCAATAGGGGATCATGGGGCCCCTGTGTCCTTGCCCAAACTCAAAAAAGCCTATGAAAACGGTACCAGGGGCATCTCATGGGGCCCCCTACTGACCCCGGGCCCTTGGGCAGTGCCTGAGTTTCCAAATGGTCAGTCCGCCCCTGGTGCACAGACTATATGGTGGTGGAGTATCTATGATTTCACGAGATTGGTGGTCAGTGGTCTGATATTAAGGGAGCATTGTGTGGCATGTTTTGGAAGTTATATATAATATCTCACTATTTGCAATTCAATCTCTTGGAGGGAATGGTTGTCTATAAGGAAGAATTTTCGAGGAAACATTCACGTCCTGGGAATTAATTTTGAGTGAGCAAACTATACCTAGAGGATTAGAGTAGGAATTACAGATACCACACGAGGAGTGACACTTGGTGGAGTTTTTGTTGGTTATGAACACTTTAATGTGAGTGGTTTGTAGTTTCATTTTCACTGTGAGACAAAGGTAATGCACTATGTGTGGTTTATATATTTTCTCTGAGGGTTAAAGAGGAAGAGGAGGTAATCATTTACAAGGTTGACTATTTGAGAATATACAAGCTTCGAAGAATTAAGAAGTCACGTGGGGTCACTTATTGAGGACTTTTATGTAATTGGACTCTGAGATATACAGTGGGGCAAAAAAGTATTTAGTCAGCCATAAATTGTGCAAGTTCTCCCACTTAAAAAGATGAGAGAGGCCTGTAATTGGCATCATAGGTAGACCTCAACTATGAGAGACAAAATGAGAAAAAAAATCCAGACAATCACATTGGCTGATTTGGAAAGAATTTATTTGTAAATTATGGTGGAAAATAAGTATTTGGTCAATATGAAAAGTTCATCTCAATACTTTGTTATATATCCTTTGTTGGCAATGACAGAGGTCAAACGTTTCCTGTAAGTCTTCACAAGGTTGGCACACACTGTTGCTGGTATGTTGGCCCATTCCTCCATGCAGATCTCCTCTAGAGCAGTGATGTTTTGGGGCTGTCGCTGGGCAACACGGACTTTCAACTCCCTCCAAAGGTTTTCTATGGGGTCGAGATCTGGAGACTGGCTAGGCCACTCCAGGATCTTGAAATGCTTCTTACGAAGCTACTCCTTTGTTGCCCGGGTGGTATGTTTGGGATCATTGTCATGTTGGAAGACCCAGCCACGTTTCATCTTCAATGCCCTTGCTGATGGAAGGAGTTTTGCACTCAAAATCTCACGATACATGGCCCCATTCATTCTGTCCTGTACATGGATCAGTCGTCCTGGTCCCTTTACGGAGAAACAGCCCAAAGCATGATGTTGCCACCCCCATGCTTCACAGTAGGTATGGTGTTCTTTGGATGCAACTCAGCATTCTCTCTCCTCCAAACACAACGAGTTGTGTTTCTACCAAACAGTTCTATTTTGGTTTGATCTGACCATATGACATTCTCCCAGTCCTCTTCTGGATCATCCAAATGCTCTCTAGCAAACTTCAGACGGGCCCGGACATGTACTGGCTTAAGCTGGGGGACACGTCTGGCACTGCAGGATCTGAGTCCCTGGCGGCGTAGTGTGTTACTGATGGTAGCCTTTGTTACGTTGGTCCCAGCTCTCTGCAGGTCATTCACTAGGTCCCCCCCGTGTGGTCCTGGGATTTTTGCTCACCGTTCTTGTGATCATTTTGACCCCACGGGGTGAGATCTTGCGTGGAGCCCCAGATCGAGGGAGATTATCAGTGGTCTTGTATGTCTTCCATTTTCTAATTATAGCTCATACAGTTGATTTGTTCACACCAAGCTGCTTGCCTATTGCAGATTCAGTCTTCCAAGCCTGGTGCAGGTCTACAATTTTGTTTCTGGTGTCCTTCGACAGCTCTTTGGTCTTCACCATAGTGGAGTTTGGAGTGTGACTGTTTGAGGTTGTGGACAGGTGTCTTTTATACTGATAACAAGTTCAAACAGGTGCCATTGATACAGGTAATGAGTGCAGGACAGAGGAGCCTCTTAAAGAAGAAGGTACAGGTCTGTGAGAGCCAGAAATCTTGCTTGTTTGTAGGTGACCAAATACTTATTTTCCACCATAATTTGCAAATAAATTCTTTCCAAATCAGCCAATGTGATTGTCTGGATTTTTTTTCTAATTTTGTCTCTCATAGTTGAGGTCTACCTATGATGCCAATTACAGGCCTCTCTCATCTTTTTAAGTGGGAGAACTTGCACAATTGGTGGCTGACTAAATACTTTTTTGCCCCACTGTATTTACTTTAGATCAAAGCATATTCATGTGTTAGAATGGCCCAGACTTGAAAATTGCTGTTCCCAGACCCTCTCCATCCAATCTGACAGAGCTTGAGCTATTTTGCGAAGAAGAATGGGCACAAATGTTACTTTCTAGATGAACAAAGCTGGTAGAGACATCCCCAAAAAGACTTGCAGCTGTAATTGCAGTGAAAGGTGTTTCTACAAAGTATTGACTTAGGGGGGCTGAATACAAATGCATGCCACACATTTCATTTACTTTTGATTTATTTGTCAAAAATGTTGAAAACCACTTATCATTTTCCTTGCACTTCACAATTATGTGCCACTTTGTGTTGTCCTATCACATAAAATCCCAATAAAATACATTTATGTTTTTGGTTGTAACTAGGCAAAATGTGGAAAATTTCAAGGGGTATGAAGACACTGTATTAAATTACAGGTGCAGCAGAACTGGTTGACTAACTTATCATTGTAAAGTAAAGAGGATAGCTGTCCAGGAGAGTCTGTGTTTGTTATTTATATATTTATAGAGCACTATCATATTACACAGTACTTTACAGAGTAGAAAGACCCATTTACATCAGTCCCTGTCCCCCAGTGAAACTCACAATCTACTATTCCTACCAACTTACATATTAGAGGCAATATAAGAGGAAGCTAATTGGGTTATCAGTATTGGTTTTTCGATGTTAGGAAGATCTTAGAGCACACTCGTGCAAACATCAGCATATCTAGTACGGGGTCTTGTCATGCGTTAACATGCACATGTCCCAAGTGGCTCCACAAGGAGCTGCACCACACTTGTCCAGCTGTTAAGAAGCATTGATAGCAGGAAGAAATAATTAGAGGACACTTGTATAAGCATCAAAATCCCATGCAGATAATGTCACAAGTGAATGTTGAACACAAAATGTATTGAAAGGAGTAGTAATTTGTGTTTTTGGATTGCATTGGTAAGGGATCTTGTTTCAAGAGGCTCCATTATAAGCTCCACCAAACATGTCTAGCTGATACGAAGCTCTGAGGCAAACCCAGAGAATACTGGTTGGATTATGCAGTCTATCTTGTTAATAGCCTGGCATTACCTTGCCATATCCTTTGTGGCGCTGAAAGCAATGGTTGAGCAAGAAGTCATGGGCTGATCTTCTTCATGATCCACACAGGTTAACGTATGAAAATAATTCAATATTTTGTTATTTAGAAAAGACTGGAAACCACATGAAGTGGTCCAACTAGTTCCTGTGGTTTTACAGACAATATTGAATTCCTATAACGGGCTTATAGCAAAATTTGGCTCAAACTCTGAAGACTCGTACATAGTACAAGTCACTAATTATTCTTTATTTTCTTTTCTCTTCTTCCCTTTAGATAGCCATGGTAGAATTACAGGTAAGATATTTGTTAAGGTACAGTATATAGGTAAAACTTTATTTTAGTGGTATTTATTCATCACTGGGATTTTTATTTTGTTGCTATATAAATTAAAAAGTCCAAACATTTTGAAAAAGTGTTTTTCTTATAAAATTTTGCCAATAAATAATCTTTCTTCAAAAATCTTGGCCAAAATGTATTCATCTATCTTTTTAGTAAAAGAACAAATAACCCAAATTAGTTTATAACCAAAAATTATAATTTTTCTATGTTTTTTTTACATTTTAATTTTATTTTTTTATATTATTATTTATGGGTTTTTTTTAACATACTGTCACCCTAGCAGTACATTGTCACCATAGTGACACTGTACTACTTTTGGGGGGTGATGAAGATTTTTTTTTTTTTTTTACACTGATTGCTTTTACACCCATAAAGGCTGTAAAAGCAATCATTTCTCCTTCTCTCTGGCTGCATTCTTGCAGCCATTGAGAAATACTGCGAAAGCTGTGATTGGTCACAGCTTGTCACATGGTACAAGGCTGTTGTGAATAGCCTTGTACCATGTGACCTCTGTGATCATTCACAGATTTCACACGTAGTAAGCAATGATGTCAGAAGTGACATCTTGCTTACTACTATTCATGTGATCAATGATTGGCCAATCAGTGATCACATCATCGGGACCTTACACAGCGATCGGTGTCTGGAGGACACAGCGGGTACCGGATTGCGGTGCTGCACGCTCCCATGGAGCACGCACAGGCAGGGAAGCGGGGAGGACGTTTATAAACAGCCACCAGCTCCTGAAATGCTCCACTCTGGCTGTTTATATACATGGGCCTGAGGCAAAGTGGTTAAAGACCAAGCCTAATGAATTAAAGGATATGTTCTTCTTCCGGAGCATATTACATGTTTCCGATCCTGCAGCTTTCCCCCTGATCTCTCTCTCCCTGTGACAACGGAACAGGGATCTTCTCCCTGCACCTGCTGTAACAATCTGAAAAAAATGTGGCCCTGCAGGGCTCCGCCCACACGACCATGTCATCCATTTACAGGGTTCTGTGAATGAATAGACTACAAATACCGACAGCCTTTGCAAGCTAACGGTTTGTAGTTCTCAGTGAATTACAAGGGTGCTGGTGAGCATCTTCGTAGTTCATTGATTCTTCCTGGACTGAAGTAACTTATCCTTTGACTCAAATTAGGGTGAGTGCACCTCCCAAATGGATCCATAAAAACCCAAGCAGAGTCAACTGTGATCATTTAGGGCTGCATTAACCTCTAAGATGGCTTTTCTCAATTGGGTTCTATGGAGGGTTTCTTCAGGGTTGCTAGGTGGCTAATTCACACTATATCTGGTGATAGATGTTTTACCGCATTGTAAAATGTCTGTCACTGCAGGGACACACAGGAAACAATTCTTTCCTATGTGTAAATCGCGGCAACACACGCAATGCCAAACCCTCCTGGCTCAGTGTCCAAATGTGATACATAAGCTTCTTTAGTGCATTTTTGGATCTGAGGGAGGTCCATTCAAAATGAATTGTGGCGCTACAAAAACACGCAAAAAAAAAGTGTCCCGGCAGCGTCACTCAGGTGTGAACAGCGCCTTAAGCCAGCAGTGACAACGCACGCATTCACCAGGCACTGCCGCTTTATCCCACCACAGCCCTAGAGACAAGGTAAAGTGAGGTATTGGTCACATGACTGCTAATAAAAACAGCACAGATTGTATTTGTTTTGTAATTTGAAATAAAAATATCTTGCTATGTGTACTGCATACTTACATTGGTCCTACTTGGTGCAATGTAAGTATGCTTATCTCATACCTCAGGGGTCTGTGGGGAAGCTAGAAATCACTGTAGTAGTGTGTTCTAGCCACACTCATCACCACTTAGATTCTGTGCAAGTGAGCAACTCCCTATTGTAAATGTGCAGAGGGGAATCCACTCAAGCAGAACCTGGACAATCACTGACTACTACAGTGATTGTTACCTTTTCCAGCAGCACAGCAGGTACAAGATATGGTGGCCCAACATATGTAAGTATGTAATATAGGTCAGTCTTTGGTGTCAGTGGTTGAGGGTAGGTGTCAGTCTTGGGTGTCAGTGGATGAGGGTGGGAATTGGTCCTAGGTGTCAGTGGTTGAGTATGGGTGGGTGTCAGTCTGAGCTATCAGCAAATGAGGGTGGGTGTCAGTCTGAGTTGTCAGTGGTTGAAGGTGGGTGTAAGTCTTGGGTGGCAGTGGTTAAAGGTGGGTGTCAGTGGTTGAGGGCGGGTGTTAGTCTGAGCTGTCACTGGTTGAGGGTGGGTATCAGTCAGGGCTGTCAGTGATTGAGAGAGGGTGTCAGTCTGGGCTGTCAATGGTTAAAGGTGGGTGCCAGTCTTAGGTGTCAGTGGTTGAGGGTGGGTGTCAATCTTGGGTGCCAGTGGTTGAGGGTGGGTGTCAGTCTGAGCTGTCAGTGGTTGAGGGTGGGTGTCAGTCTGAGCAGTCAGTGGTTGGGGGTGTGTGTCAGTCTTGGTTGCCAGTGGTTGGGGGTTGGTGTCAGACTTAGGCGTCAGCGGTTGGGGGTCAGTGTGAGTTATGCGTGTCAGTGGTTGGAGGTGTTTGTCAGCTTGAGTTGTCATTGGTTGGGACTTTCTGTCTGAGCTGTCAGTGATGGAGGGTGGGTGTCATTTTGAGCTGCCAGTGCTTGGGGGTGGGTATTATTTTGAGCTGTCAGAGGATGGGGGTGGGTGTCAGTCTGAGCTGTCAGTGGTTGGGGGTGGGTGTCAGTATTAGCTGTCAGTGGTTTGGTATGGATTTTTTGGGGGGACCCCACTCCATTTATTCTTTTAATTTTGGCGTGGGGGTGACCGTAAAATCCATACCATGGTCCTGTAGTATGTCACCATGTCCTTTTGAGTTTTACAAAAAATAACACAAATGTGCATTAATTTCTATCACCTTTAGTTAACAAAACTGCACTAGCAGTTATCACATAATTAAATATTTGTCATAATTAAATATTTGTACAGTACTTTACTCCTCAATAGCTACAAAGGGTGTAAATCTGCTTTGTGTGCTGCAAATGCTCTTGGCATGCTGTAGGTGCCTACATCTTCATCTGGTCTTCCTTCTGGGTTGGTGGGCTTCGGCGACATTGAAGGCCAAGCATTCCTGTGGGAGACACTCTTTACAACTCAGGGCTCTGAAGGAACGGCGTTGTATGCGCCTATGACGTCACCGGCTGCTGCCAGAGTAAATCTCTCCTAAATGATGCATGTTTAGGAGATATTTACCATACCTATAGGTACAATTCAACCAAGGGAGTTTACTCCCACTTTAAGTGAGCCATCCTTGAGATGTACTACTCATCTAACTGCAGCAGAGGCTGTTTATTGAAGGCACATTATCTCTTTCAATTTACAATGTGGCTGCAACATTTTTATTTATTAATAAAGAAAAAGAATCAGTGAGCACTATGGAGGTTCCTCTTTTTTGTTGAGCTTGAGGTTAAAAAAGACGTGGGATTAAAAAAAAAAAAATTATACTCACCTCACAAGTGGATGCTGCATTTGTCTCCCAACATCACCAAGACCGAGAACTGAGCAATCATAGCTGATCTTCAGTGAGCATAGAGCTGGTGACTGTCACCAGGGGGCGGGAGTGGCTGCTGAGATCCTGAGCCAGTTGCTGGTCAGGCATCTGGGTGGACCCTGACATTAAAGTCGGGATGCCTACAGAGCCTGGACCGGCTGAGCAACCTCAGCCAACAGCAGGCTTTAGCCACCTGTCTGGGTCACAGGAGTGCAGAGCTAAGTGCAGTCTTTTGACCCACAAAGAAATACGGCCAAAAGAGCTTTGTCTCTTTTAATAAAGAATAATCAGTGAGCACTATGTTCTTTTTTTTTTGTTGCGCTTGAGGTTAAGAGCCTATGTGACTCACTGATTATGAAGAGGAGCTGTTGGGGAGTGAAATTCTGACCAGGGTGCTGTGTGTTGATTGAATCCATCTGGTAGAATTAGGGATTCTGTGTCCTTCATGGGAGTCTGACCTTTATAATGAGGGTCAAACTACAAAGACAGAGAGCACCTTTGGAGGATCCGGTGGAGGATTCGTGTCACCCATCCTGTGTTTTCATCATATTGTGGTCTTCCACCCAGAGCCCTGATTATGTCAGTCTTTGATGGGCTTTGAACACATTATTTTGTTGCAGTTTTCTTACTGTTTATTGTGCATTTACTATTTATTGTGTCACCTTCACATGCTATCACACATAACTATACAAACTCTAAATGCAATAACTACTGAGGATTATCCCAGAAAGTACATCTTACATGGTTAAATAAAATATATTTCACTTGCTTTTTATTTTATTTATTTTTATTTGGGATGTTGTGTAGGGGAACACCTTTTTCAGGAACTGCTAATGGGTTTGTAATTTATTATTCACCTAGAAATTAAACAAGGTGAAAGTGTTTCCTCTTACCACACCATAGCCGGTATTTTACACCTTGTACAATACCTAAATTTCACATTCCTGGCAATAAGTTGTGTTGGAGGGGATGAAGGCAAATGAATTAATTGCTACATGTTAGTCGGTTGGTCATACCAATACTTAGATGTGATGGCTGCATTATTTTCTTTTTGTTAGGCTCTCTTTCCTTCTTCCTCTCATCTAGTAATCCAGCCAGTAAGTCTGTTTTACAGCACGCACACCGCCGTAGAACGCTGCCCCTTGTGTCCTCTTAGGCCGCAGCCAGAAGCCGCGTCCCGGGAGAAGTCCCGCCTCTTCCGCCGGAAATGACGTCTCCCGTCATCCAGCCCTGGCTCCAAATGCCAGCACAGCGGGATTCCCCCCCGGTCCCTCTGGACACCGAACACGAGGGTGCTCAGCTCACCAGCATCCCCCTTGGTGGGGGCCGGGCCAAAGTCTGAAGGTAAGCGCAGCCCCCCGTCTCCTATGGAGAGGGCCCGCCTGTCACTGCGCAACCGTGGGGGGTAGAAACCAGCTCTCTGGCCCGCACCCCCACAGCTGCACCTCTCTCTCTCCACCAGGCCCTCCCGGTCCTCTGACCGCACCTGGACAGGCCTCCATAGCGTGTCTCCCCACCGGAGGAAACACAGAAAACTGAGGTCGTGAGGGGAGATGCAGGCCTTTTATTTTGGGTGGAGGTGTTTCCTTAGGTGGGGAGGAGCAAAGGTCTCTCAAGGTGCTGTCCTGAAAGACGAAAAGGGGAAAAAAATGCACTGGACTGCATCTGGTGTGAACCAGCTCTAAATGCAGTTTTAGGTGCAATCCCATTGACTTCTATTAGACTTTGCTTTTACTGAAAGTGCATCAAAGATGCAGCAGGACTTTGATGTGTTCATGGAAGTGCATGGTTTAACAGCATTCAATGAGATTGCTCCTAAATCTGCCTGTAGAACGTGAATACAGTTGCACCGGGCCCAACTGCAGCACACTGATGGGAACTCGGTCTATGTGCAACTTCATAAAAAAAAAAAATGAAATAAGTGAAAAAAAAATTCCAAAAAACACACCACAAGCATATGTAAACGCACTGAAAACACACACAAAAGTGTCAGCAGAAACTCAGAGATTGTGGTGTCTGAATATAAATTCTACAATTCAGTCCGCAGGGATGATTTCTAAGTGTAAGCTCCATGGAGCAGGGCCCTCCTAACCCTCTTGTATTGAACTGTAGCGTTGCTGTATTTTCTCCCTTTATCCGCTTTCCCATCGCCCTAATAGCAGATATACTGCTACAGGGTGGCAGGGGTGCGCAAAATTACGTGTATAGATATATATACACAATTTTGCATTTCCGGGTAGGGGATGCGTGCTCTACCTGCGCCGCTATTCACGACCTCAGCTGTCAATCACCAGGATTACCTATGGAGGGAGAGAACTGTAAGTAAACAATACAGTTCTCTCCCGTCGGCTCCTGCACACTGCTTTGCATGGCTCTGCATAGCACAGCCATGCATAGCAGTGTACATAAAGTGAAGCACACACACAGCTTACAGTAAAACAGCACACAGTTAACCCTTTGATCACCCCAGATGTTAGCCCCTTCCTGCCCAGTGCCATTAGTACAGTGTCAGTGCTTTTTATTATTAGCACTGATCACTGTATTGGTGTCACTGGGGATGTCAGTGACACCAAGTCAGTTCCTCCCAGCGTCAGAATGCCCGCCGCAGTCCCACTATAAGTCGCTGATCGCTGCCATTACTAGTAAAAATGTAAAAAAAAAAAAAAAAGCCCAGTACATTTGTAGACGCTATAACTTTCACGAAAACAATTAATTTACATGTATTGGATTTTTTTAGGAAGAACATGTAGCAGAATACATTTTGGCCTAAATTTATGACGATATTTGATTTTTTCATTTTTTTACTGGATATTTTTAATAGCAAAAAGTCAAAAATATTTTTTTCTCAAAAATGTCTTTTTAAAAAACGAAAAAAACGCACAGGCGATCAAATACCACCGCAGGAAAGCTCTAATCGTGGGAGAAAAAGGACATAAATGTCATTTAGGTGCAGTGTTGCATGACCGCGCAATTGTCAATGTAACAAAGCGCCGTGACGCAAAACATGGCCTGGTCAGGAAGGGGGGTAAGTGGTTGTATTGTAAAGCGCTGAGCAAACTGTTGGCGCTATATAAATCCTGTATAATAATAGTAAGAAAAGTAAAAGTGCTGCAATTCCGCCAGAGTGGTAGGAGAGTCCAGGCCCCATTCAGAAGTATTGCTAAGGGGAGGGAGGCGGACATGACCTGTGTGTTCCGGTGTTCCATCAGACGCCCGCACACCCCTCCCCCATGACACGGGCCCTGAGGAGCTGCGGCCTGAGTGACGTCGGAAGCGCGCGCATGCCCATGTGTCGGTATGCGTCCGCGTGCACGCGCCCAGTCTGTGTTTTCCCTGGGTTGACTGCGGGTCACGTGACAGGGCGAGCTGGCCGCTGGCTGGACGGCTGTTTCCCGTCGGTGTGGAAGGCAGGAAGAGAACGTTGCGGGGACCCAGTGCTGGTCATGGAGTGTGGGGAAAGGAGCGGCGACAGAGTCTGATCACGGCGGCTCGCGGGGGTCAAGGGCGGGCGGACTCCCCCGGGGATGGTCTCCGGGGGTCGGTGAACCGTCCCGGTGGCAGTAAAGGGGAGTGCGGCCTGGGAGCTCAGGCTTTGCACGGTAGCCCCGGGCGGTCCGGCGGCGTGGAGTGTTGGTGGAGGATGTCGGGCCGCCGCTGTGCCGGGGCCTCGGGCTCTGCCCACGGAGATACGACCGCCGGAGGGGAGCCGGCCCGGGAGCTGTTCGAGGCCTGCCGGAACGGGGACGTGGAGAGGGTGAGGAAGCTCGTCACTGCCGAGAATGTCAACAGCCGGGACACGGCGGGCAGGAAATCCACGCCGCTCCACTTCGCTGCAGGTAAGGAGCAGGCCGCACCCCGACCTCAGGATTGGGGCCCACCCCACAGAGATCAGGTCTGGGGCCCTCCACCCTATATAAGTCAGGACTGGGACCCAGCCCATAGAGACCAGGAATGGGGCCCTCCACCACCCTATATAGACCAGAACTGGGACCCCCACCCCGTATAATTCAGGACTGGGGGACTCCCCCACCCTAGGACCCTCCACCTTACATGAATCAGGACTGAGACCCCTGAGGACAAGTCTGACCATCATCGTCCTGTATATAGATTGGGCCTAGTCATGACATTCCTACCTGGTTACCTGTGACCCCCCCCCCATGTAGATCAGGACTTGGACCCTCCAAACCCTATATAGACCAGACCCCCAGGTCTGAGCATCATCCTCCTGTATAGATCAGGGTTGGACCTTACATGTCTCACCCAAAGCTGTGTCTGACCATCACCCTTCCCTATATAGATCAGGCCTGAAGAGAGGGAGCACCAGCCTACTGCATTATCTAGAAGATTTGTAATATAAATCCAATATAATATTACTAACAAGCATAGAAGTAAAAACACTCAACAAGCCACACCGTGGCCAAATATGACAGCCTCCAAAGCACGGGGGGGGGGGGCACACCGGGGTCCCTGAAGGCTGACTGTGTTTTGAAAGGATAACCAGTCTCCAAAGCACAGGGGGGGCACACCAGGGTCCCTGAAGGCTGACTGTGTTTTGAAAGGATAACCAGTCTCCAAAGCACAGGGGGGGGGGGCCACACCGGGGCTCCCTGAAGGCTGACCTGTTTTGAAAGGATAACTAGTCTCCAAAGCACAGGGGGGGGCCACACCGGGGTTCCCTGAAGGCTGACATGTTTTGAAAGGATAACCAGTCTCCAAAGCACAGGGGGGGGCCACACCGGGGTTCCCTGAAGGCTGACATGTTTTGAAAGGATAACCAGTCTCCAAAGCACAGGGGGGGGGGCACACCGGGGTTCCCTGAAGGCTGACATGTTTTGAAAGGATAACCAGTCTCCAAAGCGCAGGGAGGCCACACCGGGGTCCCTGAAGGCTGACATGTTTCAAAAGCACAACCAAAGCAAAACTTTAGGTTATCCCTTTGAAACGTGTCAGACTTCAGGGACCCCGGTGTGGCGCCCCCGTGCTTTGGAGACTGTCCTATTTGGCCACGGAAGTGTGGCTTGTTGAGTGTTTTTACTTCTATGATTGTGAGTAGTTTTCTATTGGATTAATCTCTTGGATAATGCATTAGACTGGTGCAACCTCTCTTTTTTGTTTTTCTCCAGTTGCTACAGGACATCTCCAGTCTTAGTGGGCAGCAAGGCTTTATGTCAGAGCTTGACAAATTTGCTTGGAATCTAGGAGTCAGCTAAAAAAGTTAGGAGACATTTATTTAAAAAACTAACAAAACTTTATTTTCAACAACAAAAAACATCGTAAATTTGCACATAAAGGAGACTAGAACCAAACATCATGAGCATTTAACTTGTGCAGATAATTAATATATTCTGATATGACGTACCAGATGTTCTATGCAATGTCATTTTTTTTTCACTTTTTTTTTTTGTGGCCATGAACATGCCTTGTACTTTTAGAAATAAAGTACCAATAGTCAACAGCTTTTGTAGGATCAAAATCCTTCACTGATGGTCCATTCATGTTGGTCATCAACATATCACCCAAACTTTCATGTTGCATTGATGATCTAAACTTATTGTTCATGAAGCTGAACCCTCTCTTACAACATGTGGTTGAGACAGGCAACACACACAAAACTGGAAACTGCCAAATACAGAAGATTACTTAGTTTCTTTCCCTTTCCAAAGGCTTTAAATTCATACCACTCGTTGTGGATTGCGTGCATGCATTTATCATGCATATCAGGCAGTGAAAGTTGTTTCTGGAAATACTGAGCCAATGCTGTAATGTCATCCACACCATAGTCATGTAGTGCTTTTTGTGATGGCCAGTCAAAGGTATCAAACACTGCTGTGGAATGTCCAATATTCCTCTGAATGAGAAATCGCTCTTCTAGATATTTCGCACCATACTGAATCAAATTGTCCTTTTCATGCTGGATCAAGGAAGTTGCAGTATTGCTGAGTCCATGCACCTGTACATCTTGATACAGACCTTTGAGTGATGTTCCAGTTAGAAAACTCTCTTCATACTGTTTTGACACATCTTTGAGTGATTTTAAAGAAGAAAGTGTTTTTCTCATGCAACTCAATTGTGCTTAAGAAAAGCGCTTCCCTTTGAAATAAAAGGGAGAGGTTCCTAATAATTTCTAGGTAGTCAAGCAGAAAATGGAGCATTTTAACAAATTTAAAATCTGTTAGTTTTTTCAACAAACCATATGAAACTGCAGAAACACCAATATTTTTTTTTACATCAACACTTCCAAGGTGGATTGTCACACATTTCCAGTCTTCGACAAGTGCAGAGAGAGCACTGACTTTGCTTGACACCCATCTTACGTTATGCAAGTACTGAAATTTTATGTATTTTTTTCATGAGAACGTTCAGCTACTTGCTTCAGCTGTCGCATTCTCTTGGGCGAATGTTAAATTTGGTACAGCTTCTCTAACACCTTTCCGCCCGGCCTATAGCAGATTGACAGTAAGGCGGGACACTCCTCCTTCTGACTGGGCATCGTATGACGTCCTGTCAAAAGGAGCTGCTCAGTGACCACAGGGCTGTGCAGCCTGTCACTGGCTGTGTCCACAGGAAACAGCCAATGACCTATCGCTACACTGGCCTGCTGCCAGTGTCATGTGAGCGCTGTGACCAGTGACAGCAGATCACATGTCAATTGTATACAATGGATGACTTCCTGTTATGCCATTCATTGTATACAATTGTGGTGTTAGCTGTGATTGGTCAAAGCAGTCACATGGTACAGACAGGGCCAATCACAGCCATCTGTATCATGTCATGAGTTTTGCCCAATCACAGCTAATCACAACAGACATTCATTCAGTAACAATAATTGCAAATAGCAAGGAAATACATTGGTATTCGCATTCATAATCTGTGTTTAAGAAAAAAAATCCTGATGACTTGCCCAGAGTAGTTCAGTGTTACTATGGTAACATTGTATTGCTTTGGTCATAGTGTGCTGAAAAAAAAAATAGTAAAAAATTAAAAAAATTATGTAATAAAAATTAGGAAAAAAAAAAAAGTTTACATTTGTTTTACATACTGTCACCAGTCAGTGTCCCTGATCACCGCCACACCAGTTATATAAAAACACTGTACTGGCCCAATGATAATGTGTAAAAAAATAAAAAAAATATATGTATATATTTTATTTTTTTAAGTTTTACATTTTCAAAAACTTCCAAAAAACTCACCATGCCTCTTAGTGAATACCTTGGACTCTATATTTTCGAAAAATGGGTAAGTTGGGGGGTATTTGTACTATCCTGGAGTTTTCGGGCCTCAAGAAATGAGATGGGTTATCAGTACATCAGGACTGATCGATTGTCAGATATATATAGCATGGTTTGTGAACTCTATAACTTTCCTACAGACTAAATAATGTACACTAATTTGGGGTATTTTCACCATAGAAATGTAGCAGAATACATTTTGACCTAAATTTATGAAGAAATGTTTATTTGCAAAATTTTATAACAGAAATTAAGAAAAAAAGTTTGTGTTTTTTTTCAAAAGTTTCAGGTTTTTTTGTTTTAGCAAAAAAGAAAAAAAAATCAGTGGTGATTAACCGCTTCCCGTTTGCAGTGTACTGCGGCCGGGCGGCAGCTACAGGCAAAGCAACGTACCCGTACATCGCTCTGGCTCTACCAACACAAGGGGGCGGGCGCACAGCGCTCCCCCACTGCGACAGCGCAATAAAGATCCCTGTGAACTGGACCCGGACTGGACTGTGATCACATGATCACAATGTAAGCAAAGCTGTTATGAATCTATTTCATTCATAACAGCTCTGCTTCTCTTCCTAGTGAGCTGTGATTAGGCCACAGCTGTCACATGATACACGGGGCCAGTCACAGCACCCTGTACCATGTGACCAGCTCTAGCCAATCACAGATCACTATCTTGAGCTGCCAAAAACGTAACTAATGACAGTTTATGAATGAGTTAGATTCATGACAGCAAGCATTGCATTGCAGGATAAATGATCTTCATTTCTCTTGCAAAGCAAAGTGTAAAAATACAAAAAAAAAAATCCCTGATCAACCCTTCATGTAACACTGTACTATTCTGATAAAAGTATAAAAAATTAAGGTTAAAAAAAGAATACCATACTGAAAATTTTTCTCTTTCCGGTCGATCCGGGAGAGAACAATGCACCGAGTAAAAGCATTACATTTTACACACACGGTCGATTAGCACATTTAACCCTTTGATTGCCCCTCTTAACCTTTTGATCACCCCGTCACCCAGCCAATGCCACTAATACAGTATCAGTATATAGAATTTTTCACTGAGCACTGTATTCCTGCCACTAGCGACATCCGATAATGTCAGGGTTAGTTGGCGCCCCTCCCAGCCACGGTCAGCTAGTGTTAGATTGCCTGTACATTATAGGTCACTGATCACCGCCATTACTAGTACAGTGTTTGTACAGATCAATATATTGATCACAAACAGAACTATACTAGTGCTCCTTTTTTATAATGTCCCTAAAAATGCAGTGTTAGCAGGATCGGCCCCATTCACTGCCAGTACTTTAGCCCCTTCGCTGTTTTTCACGGAAGATTTGTACCAATTGATTGTGGGCCAAGGCAATTTATATAAACAACAATCGCTGCCCACTCAAATTCAGCTCTTGCCAGACAATTTGCATGGAAACCTATCAGTTTCTGAATTTAAAACTTTTTTGGGACTTACATTCAATATGGGCATTACAAAAAAGAATGAATTACGGTCATATTGATCCACAGACCTGATTCATCATATGTCCATGTTCTCTGCTGTTACATATATACCCAACATGGACCAACAATGTACTGGTACGTCGCTGGGCTTTGAGTGGTTATACCAGAATGACTCCTGCAGCTACAGGCATCATCCTGGTATTGTTTTTTTCAGCTGGCGGCCGGCTTTCATTTAAAAGCAATCCTAGTGGCCAGTTAGCTGCTGAATTGTTTTTACAAGCAGCGGGAAGGGACAACCCCAACCCCCCTCCTGCTACCTTCCACAGTTTTCCTGGGCTCTCCTGTCCCACAGGGGAATCCGAGAATGCAGCTGGCAGATCCGCTGGCTGACTATAGAGCTGATCAGAGACCAGAATGACTTCAATCATCTCTATAGTCTAAGAAATCAGACGCTACAAGCATTTCATCACTTCAGTTTCGCAGGATATAAACAGTGCCATTTGTAAATTGGGAAAGCATCTGATCACACCGATCTTGGTGAGATCAGATGATGTAAGGCAGAGGAGGTGTCTAGAGTCTAATAGACCCCAGATTTCTCTGCCCTGGCATTTTAGCACCTCCTGAAATGTGATAGGCAGTCAGAAAGTAAAAGCTACGTAAATGCCAATATATATACCATAGTTTGTAGACTCTATAACTTTTACACAAACCAATTAATATACATCTATTGAGATTTTTTTTTTTTACTGAAGACATGTAGCAGAATACAGTTGTGACCAAAATTATTCAACCCCCACTGAAATTGAGTGTTTTGGCCAGTTTGACATTGCTTTTGATCATTCAGTCATCTTGCTTACATTTACATTAAAGAGGCACTTGTAGGTCAGACAAATATAACATAACAGTTATAATGAAATAACCACAAATGTCTTTTCTGTGCTCACAGCATTATCAGTTTTATTCAACCCCCAAGTGACATTCAATCTTAGTACTTAGTACAGCATCCTTTTACAGTTATAACAGCTTTTAAACGTGAAGCATAGCTTGACACAAGTGTCTTGCAGCGATCTACGGGTATCTTCGCCCATTCTTCATGGGCAAAGGCCTCCAGTTCAGTCACATTCTTAGGCTTGCGCACTGCAACTGCTTTCTTTAAGTCCCACCAGAGGTTCTCAATCGGATTTAAGTCTGGTGACTGCGATGGCCACTCCAAAATGTTCCAGCCTTTCCTCTGCAACCATGCTCTAGTGGACTTGGAGGTATGCTTGGGATCATTGTCCTGTTGAAAGGTCCAACGTCTCCCAAGCCTCAGGTGTGTGACGGACTGCATCACGTTTCCATCCAATATCTCCTGGTACTGAAGAGAATTCATGGTACCTTGCACACGCTGAAGCTTCCCTGTACCTGCAGAAGCAAAACAGCCCCAAAGCATGATTGACCCTCCACCATGCTTCACAGTAGGCAAGGTGTTCTTTTCATCATAGGCCTTGTTCTTCCTCCTCCAAACATAGCGTTGATCCATGGGCCCAAACAGTTCTAATTTTGTTTCATCAGTCCACAGAACACTATCCCACAACTTTTGTGGTTTGTCCACATGGCTTTTGGCATACTGCAGTCGACTCTTCTTATTCTTTGGAGACAGCAAGGGGGTACGCCTGGGAGTTCTGGCACGGAGGCCTTCATTACGCAGTGTGCGTCTTATTGTCTGGGCTGAAACTTCTGTACCCACATCTGACAAATCTTTTCTCAGTTCCTCAGCAGTCACACGGGGACTTCTCTCCACTCTACGCTTCAGGTAGCGCACAGCAGTCGAAGTCAGCATCTTCTTTCTGCCACGACCAGGTAGCGTTTCAACAGTGCCCTTTGCCTTGAATTTGCGAATGATGCTTCCTAAGGTGTCTCTTGGTATGTTTAACATCTTTGCAATCTTCTTATAGCCATTGCCCTTCCTGTGAAGAGAAATCACCTCTTCTCTTGTCTTCCTGGACCATTCTCTTGCCTTCACCATGTTTGTAACCACACCAGTAAATGTCTAGAAGGAGCTGAGTATCACAGTCATTTTAAAGCTGCCTAATTGGTGCTTATTATGCTTGATTGCTGCTCGGTGACATCCACAGGTGTTTTCAATACCTGATGGAAAGCACCTGTATGAACCTCTGTTCTTCAGAGTGGTAGTCTTTAAGGGGTTGAATAATTGTGGCAATGAAGAAACCACATAAGAACCATTTACTACTGTATTACATAAACAATTGATGTCATTTTAGTTGCATTTGGGTAGTTACAACGTCCTTGTAGGATTTGATTCTGAATACAATTCCAAATGTACACTATAGTCCCTAAACCCCTTTACAGCATTGGGGGTTGAATAATTTTGGTCACAACTGTACATTTTGGCCTAAATTTCTAACTAACTTTGAGTTTATTGGATATTTTTTATAACCAAAAGTGAAAAATATAGTTTGTTTTTTTTTTAATTTTCGGTCTTTTTTTGGTAGCGCAAAAAGTAAAAACCGCAGAGGTGATCAAATACCACCAAAAGAAAGCTCCATTTGTGTGAAAAAGGACATACATTTCGTTTGGGTACAGCATTGCACAACCGCACAATTACCAGTTGAAATAGCGCAGTGCCAAACAGCAAAAAATGGCCTGGTAATGAGGTGGAGTAAATCTTCTGGAGGGCAAGTGATTAAATACCACCAAAGCTCTATTTGTTTGAAAAAAAGAACACTTTTTTTTTTTTTTTTAATGGGTACAGTGTTGCATGTCCACACAATTGTCATTCAAAGTGCAACAACACTGAAAGTTGAAAATTGGCCTAGGCAGGAAGGGGGTAAAAGTGCCCGGTATTGAAGTGGTTAAAACAGAGTCACGGTAACCAATGCATTTTCTGTTTTTCACTGAGCTTAATACATTTAGATTTAATGTGTGCAACAAAGTGCCAATTACATGGCTGAGATTTTGACGTACTTTCTGTATCAGTCCATTTTCTGCTCCAATCACACTTGCAGCACTATCTGTACCAATTCCAATCAGCTTGCTTGAAGAAAGCCAATCTGAAAGACCATGTGTCTTCAGATCTGTAGTGATGGTTTCTAAGGTCCCCTGTGCAGTAACCATTTCAAGAGGTAGGACTGATAGAAATACTTCTTTGGTCCTATTGTTCTTGACGTATCTGACAGTCAATCCATCTAACATCAAACATACATATTTTGCCTCCTTTAGCTCACAGATGAGTTCTTTCCGGATTACAGTTGCAATATTTGAGATGAATTCCTTGCATTTCTTCTCATTTGCATACTGCTCTCTCATATACTTTCTCATAGCAACAGCTAGTTTCCCTGTCAGCTCTAACAAGCCTTCAAAGTCTGTATATGGTTTGTTTTTTTTTTTTTTGCAATATAATTGGCCATATTAAATAGAATTTTCATGTGGTTGAACATCCCTTGATCCATTTTCATAACTCATGCAGCCAATGGCGTAGCTTCTGGAGCCAACAGGGCATGTTTGGCTTTTTACACATTTTTCATGCTGGAGAGACTTTCCATGTTCTTTGAAGGCCTCCAGTTTAAATGGTCCTGAGAACCCTTTCACAGTCTTGGATGTGTGGTCAGCAATGCCAGGGAAGGAGGCACAAATCTCACATATGGCTGTACTTGTGTTATGGTCAGATTTAAGCCATGTGAATTCCTTGCACCAATCTTGCTTTAAATGTCCTTCCATCATTTTGAGGGTGACTTGTTGAAGGGGACTTCTCTGCTGGTGGTTCTTCTCTTGTGCAGTTTGATTTTGCGGTAGCATGTTGCACTGCACTTTCTGAACAAGAAGTCTTTGCAAAGAAATTTGTCATTCGCAGTTGTTTTGCATCTTCTGGCGTCACAGCTTTTGCGACACGTTTCATTTTTTTCTGAATTCCTAAACAAAGCTGTTTGTGTTTTAATACATGTTATTACTTAACGGCTTGGTCTCCAAAAGGTACTGTTCTCTATTTTTATATATTTTTTTCTTTAAAGCATATTCAGCACTGTTAATTTAACCGGCAATTGCATGGTCATGCAATACTGTACTCAAATTAAATTTGTCCCTTTTTTTTTTTTTTTTTTTACACAAATAGAGCTTTCTTTTGGTGGTATTTGAGCACCTGCGGTTTTTTTGAAATTTTTGCGTTATAAACAAAGACAGAAAACGTTGGGTAAAAAACCCCAAATGTATTCTGCTACATGTCTTTGGTAAAAAATCCCAATAGGTGTATATTGATTGGTTTGCGTGAAAGTTATAGTCTACAAACTGGTGTGTGTATATATACTGGAAATTTTATTGTTTTTATGCTGGTAATGGCAGCGATCAGTGACTGATAGCAGGACTGTGATAGTGCGGTGGGCAACCTGACACACCTCAGATTGGCTGACCCCAACCATGACCCACTGATTGGCATGTGCTAATGTGCTAGAGCTGGAAGTGCCAGATTGCTGCTTCCCTGTAGCAGGGTTAAATTTAAAAAAACAAAACAAAAAAAAACCTGCCTTGGTAATA
The DNA here is from genome assembly GCF_062004578.1 of Staurois parvus. Taxonomy (NCBI): domain Eukaryota; kingdom Metazoa; phylum Chordata; class Amphibia; order Anura; family Ranidae; genus Staurois; species Staurois parvus. Next base: position 11,103,942 of record NW_028318321.1, read on the forward strand.
TAATGTCCGCGTCCCTGTGAAAGGAATGGCAGGCACAGCACTTCCAGACTCCCAGCCACAAACCCCAGTAGGACACATTAGGCAGCGTCACAGCCAGTCACCTGGCCACCATATGCATTAATGGGCAGAGGATCACTAACGAGGGACAGTGCAAGCAAGGTGGATTGAAGGGAGATCCAGTGACCATGCACCTCATACCATCCTGGGCTGTGTTGTGGTAGGACTAGAGAAAATTAAAGATAATGCACTTGTGTATCAAATAGGAACAGCTGCTCCACATGTACTCACCGGCAGGATTGAAAGCATGCCTTCAACCTCAACCCAGCTGTCACATTGGGAAGATGTGGGAGGCTGTCTGTGCCATCAGTCACAGCCCTACCCAGCAGAGGAGGGAGCCGATTCCCATGTAAGCTTTGTAAGGGCATTTCCCATAACAGAGAGTGAGCAATGTATCTAGTTCCAGCAGGCTGCAAAACCGCGGCCTCAATTACTGACAGCTGTGTCTGCGCACCTGTGGTGGTTGGGGGGGGAGCGGCACATGGGGAGGTTGATTACACACAGGACCTCTGCTGGAGTGTAGCCCAGGTGCAAGGATGATCATTCTAGACACCAGGGCGACCTGGCGCTTTGTTGAGCCCTGCTTTATGTGACTATTCGGTGATTGACAGCCGCGGCTGTGAACGACGGCACGGGTAGGGCTCGCGCGTGCCCCCTACCCTGAAATAGTGTGTGTGTGTGTGTGTGTGTGTGTATATATATGTATGTATATATATATATATATATATATATATATAAATTTATTAGTGTGATTTTGCGCTCCCCTGCAGCAGTATATCTGCTATAGGGTGGTGGGGTAGCTGTTAATATAGATACACATTCACAGGTATAGTCTGTTACCATGGAATAAGACTAAAGGTCGGATGGTTCCTTATTCAGACAATTTTCGGCCTGTGTGTAACTGGCTTTAGATTTCATGTAATTGATGATAGCACAGCTTTTATGTAATTTTATTTTCATGAAGTGTTTTTTTTTTTGTTTTTTTTGTGTGTGTTAACCACAGAATGATCATGTCTGACTTGGGTAAAATTCTGTAGTTTAGAGATGGAATGTATGCATGAGTGATGTTTACAGTTTTAATGGTTTGAAAAGATCCTGTCAGGATTGAAATGTGCGAGCTGTTGTTGATGTGCTGTTTTGGATGGTATATCTTCCAGTGCTGTCATCTGTATCATTCATTCATCACTTGTTGGATCCTATATCAAGTTTTGTGACATCTGATTCTCACGTTTTGTACATTTTTTGTACTAGGTTAGTGGTTAAGAAGTGAAGGAAGTAGAAGAGTGACAGGACTGGTTCATTTCTACCTTTTGAAAATAGATCAGCAAGGAGTACCTATTGTATTTTCGTGACATGTAGTGGCTAAACAAAATGTTTAAAAACTCACTAAAGCTTACATACACTAGTGGATGTACAAATGAATGTTTCTACAAAAATTTTCATCACTATATTCAATAACTTGATGAAAATCAAGCATACGTTCCTAAAATGGAAATTTATAAACAAAATTCTGCAAATGTACAGCCAGCTTTGAAGCCCAACTCCATGATAAAAGTAGTCTACCTTCCAGCCCCCTCCATCTGATTACTGGCTTAAATTATTACCCCAACATTTTATATTCCTGATGTGTCTTCTGTACCATGTACTTTGTTTTAAAGATTACCCTGTTTTTTGTATTGTCTCCCTCGTTTGAAATACCTGGTGATCCTGCCAGTCCCCCCACTTTCCTGTTTCAAACTGGCCATGCTAGGCATGAGTGTACATCCATCCTAATGTCAGTTTTATGGCTGTGCTGGGAGAACATCCTGCCTGCCCTCCCAATGGTTAAATCGGTGCTGGACAGGTCCTCCTTATGGAGACATCTGGGGTCCATGAGACCTCATATTTCTCCTCTGGCCTCCAAAGCAACAATATTGGTTTTGATCTGCAGCTTCGTAAGCTGATAACGACTTGTAAAAAAATAAACCAAAACCATCGGTTACCCTCACTGTGTCCATGGCAACCAATGCTCGGTACAGTCTGTAAAGGCGATGGCGGGAGAGGGAACCTCCTTTCGCTGCCTGTAAAAGTAGTCCAGGATTACTTTTACAATGTGCAGAATCGCCAGACCTAAAAAAAAACAATACCAAGATCATGACTGCAGCTACAGTCATGATCCTAGTGACCACTTCAATACCAGGACATGTGTATACAGCGGTATTGAAGTGGTTAACCCGTTAAATTGATACTAAAGGTTCAGATTAAAAAAAAAATATATATATCAAGCATGATATACTTGCATGCTCTGTGCAATGATTTTGCACAGATCAGCCCCAATTTTCTTTACTCGGGTCCCCCGCAGGCCCTTGTGGTCCCTCCATGGAATGCATCAAGGTAAATACCTTCAGCACCACTTTAAATATGTTTTTAGAATATAGATTTAGTAGATATTTGTTTTACAGTTGCATAGTAGACTTGAGTAGTGGTTTGTATATAGTAAATAACTATTATTGTATATAGTAAACAGTTTTGCTGCAATGTTTTTTTTTTTTTTAATTTAAACCGTAGTTTTATGATAGAAGTTGGGGCTGCTGAGTTTGCTCTGTCGTTTTTGTGTGCAGAGTTTTTATTAACTCCATGAAAGATTAAATCTGTAATGACATTTGTTTATGGATCATAAAATCAATATCTGTCAGGCTTTTGCTTCAAGAAACTATTTTAGTTCATTGCTTTTTATTGATTTTGTGGTTCGTCTAATAGCTGGGAGAATTGCCTATATTCCCTTAAGCTCTTTTTTTTGCTGACACTTTTCTTTGGACAAGATACTACTGTCAAAGTACCTATAGGTTGCATTTTGTAATTATCTTTATTTACTTTGTTTCATATAAATGTAATGTATTATTGTTACATATAATTTTCCTGCAACATACAACTTTGGTATTCTCATTCTGTGTATTGGTTGGGCATCATCAGCCATTGAAAACTGTTCATTAAATTGGAATTTCCGCTGGATTTTTTTCTTTTGTTTTAGGGTCATACTCCAAGTGTTTGAAAAAAAAAAACTGTGTGCAGATGTGTACAGTGTCTAGTTTTGAATGCATCTGTACACAGCAGTATACAAACTCCTTTGAGACCGCTGCGCCTGGCAGCGTAATGTCATGTTGCGGTTAGCAGAGTAAGGCTGCTTTCACACTGACCAGTTTTTCTTCCATTTTTGCGTGTTAAAAAAAAACAGAAGAAAAATGCGACACCATTAAATCCTATTGAACTTTCAACACTCATCAGTCGTCTGTTATTTCTCAAAGTCCTGCAAGCAGCATTTTTGGTGCATGTTTGGAGCGGTAAAAAAAATCGCACCAACAACGCACCTCCCCATTGAAATAGAAAACGCATCAAAAATGCACCTGCGGTTTTTTGTTTTTTTTTTCTTCACAGGTGCAAAATGTACTGGAAAGCCAGCAAAAATGCATATGTAATGAAGCAGTGTGAAAGTAGCCAATAAAATTCAGAACACCGCTACATTGAGGCCACACGTTTAAGTGTTTATTTATACTGTATGCTTTTTATTTGTGTGAACGTTTACATGCAAACAGTGTACAGAGTTAAGGCACCCTACTGGCCACTGCTCAGGGCCGAGATGTCATTTTCAACAGGGTTTTGCTAGTGGTGCTTGTGACACCGACTGTACACAACTGATATTTATTTATTTAGTGCTGTCAGTTTGTTCAGTGCTTTACAGAAATAAGGTAGACAATAGTTGCAATACAATTTTAGACAACACATATCAGTCATGTGCAGTGACGCATGAGCAGAATGACTTCAGCCAGTTCTTGAATTGCAATGTACAGTGGACTGCATTATCTACTTGAATATTGTAAAACACTGAGCAGATTGTTGGCATTATATAAATTAGGGATGCACCAGCATTTCGGTGGCAAACGTTTCAGCTGAAAACACCCCTTCCGGCCATCGGCCGAAATGAAACAAAGCACCGATACAGGTGTCGAAAAACACCGCACCTCACTGCCTGCTGGCCGCCGCTCGGTAGTTCTCAGCCTTACCTGGGAAACCATTGATCGCATCACTGGGCATAGAGATGAGTGAAGGAAAGATGGCCACCACTCTCTATGCCCTTGGAGGACTGGAGTGATGTCACTTCCCGTTCTGACCATTTTTTTTTTTTTTATCCAATGCTTTACATTGCAAAGGAGAGATGTGGTGTCCTATTGACCCCACTTCTCTCCATACAGAGGACCTGTCACTAATTATTTCTATCACAAGGGAAGCATGCATTCCTTGTGATAAGAATGAAAGTGATTAAACATTTTTTTTAAAGGAACCGTGCAAAAAAAACAAAACATAACATAAATTTAAAAAAAAAAAAGTTTAAAGTGCCCCCGTGCTCGCACATAGTGGTGAATGCATACGTAGGCCATGCCCACATATGTAAATGGTGTTCAAACCACACACGTGAGGTATTGCCGCGAACGTCAGAGCTATAATTCTCACACTAGAACTTCCCTAACTTTACACTTTCTAACCTGCAGAACTTTTTAAAGCATCATCCACAGAGATTTTTAAGTACTGCAGTTTCACGCCGTTCCACAAGTGTGCGCAATTTTAAAGCGTGACATGTTGGGTATCTACTCGCCGTAACATCCTCTTTCATATTTTACAAAAAAAATTGGGGTATATATATATATATTTTTTTTTTTTTAATTCAAGCATCTTTTTCCAAAAAATATATATTCATTTTTAAAAACTGTGCGTTTTTGGCCAATTGCATGTTGAATATTCGGTTTCGGCACCAGAATTTTCATTTTGGTGCACCACTAATATAAATAGTCCTTAGAATCGATCAGTCAAAATCAATAGCATGTAATCAGCCCCTGGTTACATACTGTTTTAATATTAACATGTTGGCCCTAAGCAGAGGGTGGATTACCACTGTCCGCATACAAATGTTACATGCATACGTGTAATGTTAACGCAGGTTCTTTCTGCCAGCAAGATGCCACATTCTGGTTCTGTAGATGTGTATACTGAATGGTCCCTAAGGCCACTTTCACACAGTCATACTATCTCTTTTTTTCATCCATCTGTTTACGGATGAAAACCGGAAAGCAATGTATTTCTATGGGCCAACGGATGTGAATGGATAACCATCCGTGTTCGTTTCAGTCCATTTTTTTTTAAACCGACAAGCGTACATCCAGATCCATTGGAATGGATTTTAACGGATACCATCCATTCAGTTTGTTTTTAGGCAAGAAACATTTTTTTTTTATACATTTTACACCTCTGATTGGTCTCTGCAACAACTAAGTAAAAATGTATGTAAACTGATGTAAAAACTGAAGTAAACGGACATGATCTGTAAACTGAATCCATTTTTTTCTTTGAAAAAATATGACTGGATGATGCCCATATGAAAGGGGCCTTAGGGTGTTGTGGAAGTGTTAGCATTTTATAATGCAGCCATTAATAGACCTGCAAGTTCTTAAACTGTAGGGCTTCTTGCTTTTTTTTTTTTTTGCCACTTGCCGTCCACCCTTTAGCAGATTTACTGCTACAAGGCGGGTGTTCTGTATAAAATCATGTATATAAACGTGATTTTGCACTTCTGCCATAGGTGGCATGCGCTTGCTGCTGGAGCACCGCTTCTGCTGTGATTGGACTCAACAGGAGCCGATCAACAGTTGCCGGCCAATGGATGAGCTCCAGCATCTGTTGATCTCCAAGGAGACTGGCAGAACACAGCTCTTGTCAATGTAAACAAGGCAGAGCTGCGATCTGTCAGCGGCGATCTGCTAGATTTTCTTTACCTGCAGAGCAGGGAAAGAAAATCTAGCAGATTGCCTAGTAAAAGCACATTGTGTACCGAAAACACATGGCTAGGCACACTGTTAACCCTTTGATCACTTTAGATGTTTAACCCCTTCCCAGCCAGTGTCATTAATACAATGACAATGTATATTTGTAGCACTGATCACTGTATTAATGTCACTGGTTCACACAGTGTCAGTATTAAACTGTCTGCTGCAATATCGCAGTCCTGCTATAAGTTGCTGATCGCCGCCATTTACTAGAATTAAAAAAAAAAAAAAAATTCCAGTGTGTGTATATATACCATAGTTTGTAGATGCTATAAGTTTTCGCAAACCAATCAATATATGCTTATTGGGATTTTTTTTTTACCAAAAATATGTAGCAGAATAAATTTTGGACTACATTTATGAAGAAATTAGATTTTTTTCACTTGGTTTATAGCATAACCCCCCCCCCAGTGATTATCAAACACCATAAAAATAAAGCTCTATTTGTGGAAAACAAATTATATAAATTTGACTTATGTACAGCTTTGCGTGACTGTGCAATTGTCAGTTAAAGTAACGCAGTGCCGTATAGCAAAAAATGGCCTGGTCATAAAGGGGGTTAATCTTCTGGAGCTGAAGTGGTTAATTCATAACATCAGTTGGACTCGCCTAGATATATTGCTTGTTCTAACCTCTCTGACAGCAGTTTTTTTGTATGGTAAAAGTCACAGACCAGTGTGCTCTACTATGGCTAGGATTGCTGCTTGGACATGTACAGACATGTACATGTATAGGGTTTGCTTAATGTATTCCATCTTTTAAAATGCACTGGGGACAGTTCACAAAGCGATATCCTACCGCATCCAAGATACCGCACAGCATTTACAAACAAAAACGTTGGCATTCACAAAATAACTCTATTAGTTATGCAGTGTTTTATTAGTGAAAACGTGCTAATGTAATGTGTCATCAGCTGTTCGTGGAAATTACAAATGAGGAAAAATGGCGTGAGATGTCTCCCATCCATACTAAGGCTTTATCCGAACTTGCATCCCAGGCCAGTCAGGAAAGGAGTGGTGCTTTGGGGCAGACGTTTATCTTCTATACAGGGAGGTGCAGCGCTAAAAAATTAGAATGCCAATAAATCAAAATAAATATCCAGAATGCATTCATATGCATTAGGAGGAGCCACATCACGCCGCCGGAGCAACTTGAAGCTCCAGCGGCCATCTTTTGATACAGGACGGTTAGTCCCTATGTGATCACCAATACTTTTATATTCTCTATGATGCATCTTTACTGAATGATTTATTAAAATTTCAACATCACCTATTACACTATGGGCGTATCCTTGTTCCTAGCCCCTGGACGAGCTCTTTGAATTTACAGATACATCACCTCTGGACGGATCATACATCCATAGTGGAAATCTGCCTACCTAGAGAGCAATACCAGGTTAACCCCTTAAAGGGGAACCCCGGGAGACGTGGATCACCTGTTAAGCCCTAAGGATCCTGTCTGATGATCCATCATCCCTTAGAGGAAAGACCTTCTAATTCCTGACCCCCCTTGTGATGACATCTGGATTATTACTATAAGGTGCATTTAATATGCATGTCCGGTGAGTGCGCATTACTTACATCACCATTCGCACAGATACCTGTCTTGTTTTACCAGAGCACAAGAGTCACCTTTGAACTGTCTTACTCATTTATTTAATTTTATTTTTATGAATTATTCTGGATATTTATATTGATTTATTGGCATTCTAATTTTTTAGCGCTGCACCTCCCTGTATACAATTTATGATATAAGGTGTTATTGGTTACCTTTTTGTGCATAGCGGATTTCCATTTTTACCTCAAGGGAGCTTGCTATTTCTTTTTACGCAGAAGTTTATCTTCATAAGCGGACTTTTTTCAGTTATGGACACTAGAGCACATTCTGATGATATGGAGTAATATTGAATGACAGATGGTATAATTTAAGTATTGCTGAGATAGAGGTATCCTTGCACTTTATGAAGGCACCATTGTATGTTATGTCTATATACAGTGTTTAGCACTTTGCTGTATGAAGCACTTTTTTTCTTTTGTGAAATAAAAGAAATATAGGATAGATTTTATGTATTATTTAAAAGGGAAAGTTTTTATATAACTGAATATTTTGCACCTTTTCACAGGTGGTTGTTATATATATGATATTGTATTTGCACATTTTTAGCACATTGCACTTTTAGAAGAATGGCACATATGTAAGATACAGTTGGATGTTGTGGAGAGCGCAGTTCGCGCTGTTCCATATTTATTATTCCAGGTTTCGATGGTTACCCCATAGAGAATAGCAGCTACTGTGAGGATTTATTTTGGAATTTTGTGGTGCAGTCCCTACAAATATAGATCTACAATTTTTCCATTTAAACCTCTCTAATCAGCCCCCACTCGATTTGCTTGAACACCCCAGACCTGTGTAACTGGTTTTTACACAATGTAAAGCTTGTTCATATCCAGGCTTCTTTTAACCACTTGCCCTCCTAAAGATTTACCCCCCTTCCTGACCAGCACTATTCGGCGCTGCACTATTTCAACTGGTAATTGCACGGTCATGCAATGTCGTACCCACCTGGAGGAACAGGTGGGTACCTGGGGCTGGGGGTGGAAGCTTTTACTTTATGATTTCCTATTTTCATTTCCTGAGGTCCTAAAATATCAGGACAATACAAACACCCCCAAATGACCCCTTTTCGGAAAGTAGACACCCTAAGCTATCTGCTGAGAGGCATATTGAGTCCATGGAAGATTTTTTTTCCACAAGTTTTTTGAAAACTTTTTTTTGGTTTGTTTTTTGCTCACACAAGCCATGGGTATATGTGTAATTACACCCCAAAATACATTCTGCTACTTCTACCGAGTATGGGGATACCACATGTGTGAGACTTTGGGAGCCTAGCCAAATACAGGAGCCAATGACCACTTTGAAAGCCTGAAGGTGCGCAACTTCCTCATTTCACTTCCTCACTACCTATCACAGTTTCTAAGGCCTTGAAATGCCAGGATAGCACCAAACACCCCAAGGAATTTAAAAAGAGCCATGTTGAGTATTTTGCAGATCTTATTTTTTTTTCTCACAAGGTTTTAAAATGTATAAAAAAAAAAAGCGAAAATGTTTTTGTTCATTTTCCAAAAACTTGTGGCAACAAACGAGATCTGCAAAATACTCACCATTCTTATCAAATTCCTTGAAGCTTCTACTTTCCAAAAAGGGGTCATTTGGGGGTGTTTGGTGCTATCCTGGCATTCCAGGGCCTCCGAAACTAATAGGTAGTCAGGAAGTGTAATGAGGAAATAAAGCCTTTTAAAAGCCTGAAGGTGCTTATTGGATTTTTGGGTCCTGTACTTGGCTAGAAAAAAGTCTCTCACGTGTGGTAAGTAGCAAAATTTATTTTGGGTAGTAATTCCACATATACCCATGGCATGTGTGAGCAGTAAATCATTTAAATGACAATTGTGTTTAAAAAAAAAAATGTTTTTTTTTGTCATTTTCCAAAAACTTGTAAAAAAATTATTCTATTGACTCCACATTCCTTTCAGCAAATAGTTTGGGGTGTCTACTTTCCAAAAAGGGGTCATTTGGGGGTGTTTGGTGCTATCCTGGCATTCCAGGGCCTCCGAAACTAATAGGTAGTCAGGAAGTGTAATGAGGAAATAAAGCCTTTTAAAAGCCTGAAGGTGCTTATTGGATTTTTGGGTCCTGTACTTGGCTAGAAAAAAGTCTCTCACGTGTGGTAAGTAGCAAAATTTATTTTGGGTAGTAATTCCACATATACCCATGGCATGTGTGAGCAGTAAATCATTTAAATGACAATTGTGTTTAAAAAAAAAATGTTTTTTTTTGTCATTTTCCAAAAACTTGTAAAAAAATTATTCTTCTATTGACTCCACATTCCTTTCAGCAAATAGTTTGGGGTGTCTACTTTCCAAAAAAGGGGTCATTTTGGGGGATGGGGGCATTTTATGCCCATCAGAAGTTTATGCCATACATGACTCACTCTTCTAACCACCTGAAGACCAGGCCTTTTCTGTCTTTTTTTGTTCACATGAAAAAAAAATATTTATTTTTTGCTAGGAAATTACTTTGAACCCCCAAACATTATATATTTTTAAAGCAGACACCCTAGTAAATAAAATAATGGGTGCTGCAATTTTTTATGTCTCGTTTTTTGGGGGAAAAATTTTTTTTTTACTTTTTAATGCACAAAAACACAATATATTGGCCAATTATTTGGTAAGGTATAAAAGATGATGGTATGCCGAGTAAATAGATACTAAACATGACATGCTTTAAAACTGTGCATGCCCCGTGTAATGGCGACAAACTGCATACATTTTTAATATCCATAGGCAACTCTTTAAAAGCCTTTGCAGGCTACCATTTTAGATTTACAGAGGTTGTCTAGTGCTAGAATCACTGCCCTTGATCTGACGTTTGCGGTGATACCTCGCATGCATGGGGTGTTTTTTTTTTTGTTTTGTTTTGGGTTTTTTTTGGATCACTTTTAATGCTATCACAGGGGATGCAAATATCCCCCTATAACTTCAATGGGCATTGTCATATATTCTTTTTTGATAAATCTGGGGTCTATTAGAGTCTAGATATCTACTCTTCCCTTACACTATCTAATCTCTTCCGGATCGGTGTGATCAGATGCTTTCCCAATTTACAAATGGCGCTGTTTATATCCTGTGAAACTGAAGTGATGAAATGCTCGTAGCTTCCGATTTCTTAGACTAGAGATGATTGGCACCATACCATCTCCAATCAGCTCTATGGTCAGCTGGCAGAAACACTGGCTGCATTCTCAGGTTCCCCCAATGGCACGGGACTGCCCGAGAAGGCCAGGAATGCAGCGGGGGAGGGGGGGCATCTTCTCCGCTGCTTGTAAAAGAAATCCTGCAGCTAATTAGCTACTAGGATTGCTTTTACATGAAAGTCGATCGCCGGCTGAAAAAAAAATACCAGGCACCATCCTGGTAGAACCACTCAAAGTCCAGCGATGTACCAGTACGTCGCTGGTCCTTGTTTGGTATATATGCTGTTTTGTTGTATTTTTTAATGCAGCCTGCGGGGTGAATGGGGGGAAAAAAGAGAGGAAATCTCTGCCAGAAAAATTGTGTGGTATGCCCACCATTAGAATATACCGCCCTGCATCCACCCACTTCTAATGATGGGCACACATGAAATGTGCCAGAAAATATTATATAATATATATGCCGAGGCATAGGGGCCACCCACCCACTGGCCACCCCAGTCCCCCATGCTTCGGCATATATGATCTTTTTTTTTTAACTGTGGATGAAATATTTCATCCAACAGCTCTGCCCACACTGACTTATGTATATTCTGAGAGCAAGTTTCTGTTGCTATCAGAATAAACAGGTTGGTACTGCAGCTGAATGGCATTCCTGCAAAGATAACCGCAATGGTTAACAATAAAACCGTAACAATAAAACAGTAGAACAGTAACGACAGCAACAGAAAAAACTATAACTATTATTGGTTTTTAAATTTTTAATTTTTGAGGGGATTTGTACTTTTTTTAATTTTTTTTTTTTTTTACTTTTTAAAACAGATTGTAGGGTCTCTCCAAATGTGATAGCCTGTTTCCCGACTAACGACTTTCAAGACCCTGTTTAAATATGTGCCCTGAACTGTGCCATGCTGTACCCTATACTAATACTCCACTAGTGTGTGGTAGCGACAGAAGCAGTCCTTCAGGCAGAGACCAGGTTGGCCAGGTCAGGAGGGACAAAAAAAGCAGATGTTACACTTAATTCCATGTCTGCTACAGACACAACATCTTTTTAACTGCATACACTGGTACAGGAAGATCCCTGATAGGACAGGGATAGATCATCCAATTTAGATTGAACACCACTGGCCTAAAGCGGATGATTGATCCCTTGGGGATCAAATCATGGCACCCGTGTGTGTGTGATATAAAAAAAAATGTGTGTGTGTGTGTGTATATATGTATGTATATATGTGTGTATATGTGTATGTATATATATATATATATATATATATATGTGTGTATATATATGTATGTATGTATGTGCCACATGGGAGCCCCCAGGCAACCTAATACTTACTTAAGCCCCATCCAGCGGTGTACATGAGAGCCTCGGTTCTCCAGGGACACACTCTTGATTGGCTGAGGCCGATGGCTCCCACTGCTGTCTGTCACAGCCAGTGAGGCAGTCAGGAGGGGGGAGGGGGTGGGGCTGAGCTGGGGCTCTGTGTGAGAATGGACACACACGCAGCCGATGCTCTGGAGCACTCCTGCTTGGCTGCCCCATAGCTAAGCTTCTTGCTGTGGGGGCCACCGACAGGAGGGAGGGGCCAAGAGCGCCGGTGGGGGACCAGAGAAGAGGAAGATTTGGCCTGCTCTGTACAAAACCCACTGCACAGAGCAGTGGGTTTCTTTTTTTGTTTTTTTAGTATCATGGTAATCCTTATGCTGCTAGCATTGGTAAATACTAAGGAAAGTATATCATATTTACCTGTTTAAAGTTTTTTTTTTTTTTTTACAATTCTAAAATGACATCCTGGTTTTCATGCCTAGGCAAATATCATAAATCCAATGAGTCTTGAGGAGGGGTTTTCTAAGCTAAGCACATCCTCCTGTGTTAATTTTGAATATTAAAAATGAATTAACCAGCGTTTAGTTTGTGGTGCTCAGATGCAGTGAAATTACTTTTGGTAAACCCAAAAGCAAACATTTATTATATTGCAGCTTACCAAGTCTTAGTTGTGATTACTGCATTAGTTTTCTTTTTTAGGCTTGCTTTCTTCTATTTTCATCTGGTGATCTAGCCAGTAAGTCTGCCACTTTTCAACAGAACAAGCTCTCCAGTGTATTATAGGGTTGAGACAAACCATTTACCACTGACAGGGGTGCATACAATGATCAGCTTATTTATTATTGTAAAACCTTTATACCAGAAAAAATGTTGCTCTTTTTGTATAACTGCAATGTGAGCTGGAGTTTGGCTATAATTTGTTAGTATATCTAAATCTGCTAGCACATCTTACTGTACCCCTTCTTCCCCCAGTTTCAGTGCTGCTGTCTGTGCCCCTTTTTTCCATCCAGAGTGAAAGCTCACTAATACTGGAGGTTTGGTACTGCCCAGATCACCAGGTGGAAACAGGGTGGGGGTGGACTGCCTAAAAAAATTGACAGCACAGTGGCTAAGTGGTTAGCACTCCTGTGCCTGTGTGGGTTTCCTCCAGGTATTCCGGTTTCCTCCTACACTCCAAAGACATGCTGGTAGGTAAATTGGCCTTATGAATGTGTGTTAGGAACCTTAGATTGTAAGCTCCTTGAGGGTTAGGGACTGATGTGAATGTATAATCTACTGTATGTAAAGTGCTGCTTAAATTGTCAGCGCTATCTAAGTACCTTTTAATAAATATAAAATAAAAAATGAATGCAGCCACTAAGCCTAAGGATTGGTAAACTGCAGTGTGTTAATTTTTGGCTTTCGGCTTAATAGCGCTTTAAAGTGTGTGTCCGATTTGCTAAAATCCCTGAGGAAGCAAAAAAGCCCCCATACACTGCTGGTCTCTTCTGTTCAAATTTTAAAGCCGTATTATTTTCTTTTTAAGGATTTGGCCGTAAGGATGTTGTGGAATATTTACTGCAGACTGGTGTGAATGTCCATGCTCGTGACGATGGTGGCCTCATCCCTCTACACAATGCCTGCTCCTTTGGTCATGCTGAAGTTGTCAATCTCCTGCTGAGACATGGCGCTGACCCTAATGCCCGTGACAATTGGAATTATACTCCTCTCCATGAAGCCGCTATAAAGGGCAAAATAGATGTCTGCATAGGTAGGCATATCTTGTGATTATGTAATGGCACACATTTGAATACCTGTGTACTTTTCTTATAGTGTATGCATTTACATTTGAAATATAGTTACGTTTATTTTGAAATTCACATTTTAAAGATATGCAAAAGACTATGGCAAATGTATGATGTTTCTCCTGTTTTGTGGGTGGAAACCTTTGTTCCTACACATTTCTCTTTAGCAGAACAGTTTGTTTATTTTATGGGGTTAATGAAAAGAACTAGGTTTTACAGCTCAGGGTATTTACATGTTTCTAAAATATTGCCTAACATCCAGAAAACTGAAACACCAATGAGATATCCTTGAGCAGTGCAAGAATATAACATACTGTACATCTGCCCTCTGGGTTTAATAACGTGAATCCTTTCAAGAAAGGGGCTTTCACTAAATTTTAAAATTAGGAGACTATCGCCAGCACTGAAAATCAAACCTAGTGCTTACAGAGTTTCCTAGGAATTGTGAATCCCAGGGCACTGTGTTATGCAGTTAACTGCTTCCTATCTGGCCATTGTTTATAAAGTGACTGGGTATAATTCCTGCCACAGCTGCAAAGCATTGCAGTCATGGCATGTGTACACCCCTGGCCATTGCCTCTGCAACTGAAATGAGAGCTTGGGGTGGAAAACTGCTTCAATAATGAGGTTTTACCTAACACCCCTCAATGTCCCCAATCGCCACCAATCCCAGTGTCGCCAAAAGGCCTTGCTCAGTTTGCTCTTGAGAGAGGATTGGAAAGGCAGTTAGGAGGCATTGTTGCCTTCTTTAACCCCTTGGACTCTGCACAAGCACCCCCATTTACTTGAATGGGTTACGATCAAGTGACAGGTGTATAATCCCTGGTATGGTATTGCAGACGCCGAATGTTTACACCCCAGACTGCTGCATCTGCAGTATCTCTCCCCACCCAATGTGTAACTTATACCCCTTGAATGCATAAAGGTGCTGCTTGGATTTTGGGCCACTTTGTGACTTGGCTATATGGATGTCTGATATATGTGCTATCCCCATTCTTGGGGCGCAATACCAGAATGTGTTTTTAGGTGTGATGTAATTCTAAGTATGCCTGTGATGTGTTAAAAATATCTGAATAACTGTCAAAGTTGTGTTTTAAAAAAAAAAAGTCCATGCACATATCCACAAAATTACCCCAATTTTGGAAAGCGAACACTCAATGTATTTTCTGAAAGGCATAGCGAGGCTTTTGATAATGGCATTTTTTTCACACTTTTTAAAAAAATGCAGGAAAGAAAATATATATACTGTATAATCTGATCTTCAGCCCTAGTTAATTTGGCCCATAGGGCCCTGTGGTCAGAAACATGGTCAGGGGATTTGGTTTATAAAATTAAACTTTGCGGCATCCCTTTTTCTGGAGACCTTTTATTTGGTCCAGACCAGAAAGCGGGTTTTCTGCTAAAAAGAAAAAGAAGCCACCTGTGGTTAATGTAATTTTTGTGCTTTTAAGCAGACCCAGTGTTCTAAGGATTCAGCCCAGGAAAATGCCTGGAATCCTCATAAGGGTAAATGGGAAGGGTTCTGTTCAGACCTTAAGAGCAGCCCTCCAAAGGTCAGTGAAGGTGTCTTCCCTTTGGGGGGAAGACTTCAGTCCTTCCTTTCGCAATGGGAGAGCATGACATCCAGTATATTATGAGAAATTCTATTGATCACGGCTACAGCTTGGCGTTTTCATGAGGTGCCCTCAAGCAGGTTTTGTAACACAACTTTTGAATTTCTGTGAGAATTCCCTGGTAATGTCTTTTACAAGAGCAGGTGGGAGGTTATAGCAATGTATTAAGAGCAGGGAGGGCTGGAAAGGTGTCGCATCTACAATTCAAGGCTCTTTCCCCTGCATATTATCCTTGGCTCCAAGAGTCTTCACCAAAGAGATGGCAGGAGCCTTGGGGTCCCTGAGAATAGAAGGGATTTTAATCGTACCATACTTCCAGAGAGCGGCTAACGGCAAATTTACAGAACATGCAGGAGCACCTGGGAAGTTTGGATTGGCTTCTAAACTTGGAAAAATCAAATCTGATTCATGCCCAGGTAGTACGATTCTTGGGTTACACCATCGATTTAGTTCAGGAAAAGATTTTTCTTCCAGAGGAGAAAATAAAGAAGTTTTAGCTTGCCTTAGACCAGATTCAGACCAATCTTTCAGTGTCAGTTTGAACAGCCATGTCGACTCTAGGCCTACTTATGGCTTCCATGCCAGCAGTACAAGGGGCCCATCTCCACTCTCGACCCCTTCAACTGCATTCTCCGAAGTTGGAATCACTGGGAAACATTGGAAAAGTCTAGCAAGCTTTATTAAGAAGGTGCTGAGGTGGTGGCGAAATCAGGTGAATCTGTCAAGGAGCTTGTTGTAGGTTTTCTTGCCAGCCAAAAGGCTAACTACCAACTCAAGTGCTTGGGGATGGGATGCCCATCTCGAAGGTCAGATAGCTCAGGTTTCTTGGTCAAAACAGGCCAGGAGATCTTCCAATTGGAGAGAGCTAAAAGCAGTTCATTTAGGTCTTTTAGCCTTCCAGCAGTCCATCCAGGGTCATAAAGTCTAGGTACTCTTAGACAATATTACAACAGTAGCTTAAGTTTCAAAACAAGGGGGCACCAGCAGCGGGGCTCTTAGCCCTAGCATTATTATCCTTGGAGTTTGTCCTTTCCAGTGGAGATCCATCTGAAGGTGAGCCAAAATCATATAGCCGACTTCTTGAGCAGAAGGGTGCTGGAGTCAGTGGAGCCTGAGCAAGGAAAATGTTTAAATTCTTGCACACAGTTGAGGAATTCTGCAGATTGACATGTTTGCAAGTTAAAGTTCTGATTTACTTTCTCTTTACAGAGAAGATCAGATGTGGTTCTGGATGCGCTGTTTCATCCCTGGGAATACCATTTGTGTTATGCCTTTCCAGTTGATTCCTCTAGTCCTCAGATCTTGGGAAAAATCTACAGACTTGATTCTCTGAACCCTCTTTTTGGCCCAAGAGGCCATGGTTCTCAACTCTTCTGAATCTGTCATTGGAAGCTCCTTGGATGTTAATGTTAAGGGAGGATCTTATAGTTCAGAGGCCTCGGTTTCATCCGAGAGGGTGTTACTTCAGGTTGTCAGCCTGGCTTCTAAGGGAAAAAATGCTAAGCAGGAAGGGGTTGTCTAGTAAACCTGTTTTAACTTTGCTAGCTAGCAGGAAGATGATTACAAGAACTATTAATTTCAAGACTTGGAAGTGCTACAATTCATGGTCTGCATCTGTGTTCTTAAAGATATTATTTCTGTTCTGGAATTTCTCTATGATGGAATGGAGAGGCTTAGCAACTAACACTTTAACCCAAGTAGCAGCACTAGCTGTTTTTCTCGAAAGGACTTTTTCACAGGATCCTTTTAATCATTAGGTTCTTGAAGGCCCTGGCCAGGTCCAGACTAGTGCCGTAAGGGGCTTACTAAGGAACCTGTTGAGCCCTTGGAAGAAGCTTCATTAAGACATCCGACTTTAAAGACAATACTTTTAGTGGCTGTCACTTCGGCTCGTAGATTGTCAAGCTCCAGGATTTGTCTATTTTTGAACCCTTAGTAGTGATATTTCCAGATTGCATCGGTCTCAGAACCAATCCAGGCTTCCTCCTAAAGGTTTCTTTCTCATTTCATTGGACACAGGAAGTTTATTCTTCCAACCTTTTGCTTTTCATGTCCAGAGGAAGAGGTGTTTTCATACCCTGGACATCAAAAGATGTTTGGTCCATTAGTTGGAAGTCTCAAAGAACTTTAGGAAGGCCGGTTTTTTTTTCTGGAGTTTAGAAGGGATTCAAGGCTCCTAAAAGTACCCTGGGAAGATGGCTAAAACTGTGCCATTGTAGTTAATCTCTATAATAACATGCACCATACATGACTTTTCTATAATCTGAATTGCATAAGTCATGCAGCTCTGGTAAGCCTCACGTGAAATATTTGTGGTAGAAGTTGACTCACTGATGGGGGATACACTTTTTTGCTTTCAATTGGAATATGTAATTTTTTTAATGGACATTTTATACATTGCGATCTTTGTGAGTTGTAACCTGGACTTTCTTTACACTGTTATCTAGCATGGTGGTGTTTTGTTTATATTTTTTTTTTTAAGCACAGCACATTCTTTTTTTACTAGTTAGTTACCGTATATACTCGAGTATAAGCCGAGTTTTTCAGCACATTTTTTGTGCTGAAAAACGCCCCCCTCGGCTTATACTCGAGTCAACGTCTGCAGGGGGGGCGCGAGGCTCCGTCAAGGGGGGCACGTACAGGGGTGGGCAGAGGGCTGCTGTCTCTTACCTGGCTCCCACGATGATCCATCCAGGAAGCGCTGCTCCTTCCGTCACTCCGGCCACTCCCTCACTCCTGCCGCTCGGTTCCGCCTCCTCACCGGTGATTGG
Organism: Staurois parvus; assembly: GCF_062004578.1. NCBI lineage: Eukaryota > Metazoa > Chordata > Amphibia > Anura > Ranidae > Staurois > Staurois parvus. Next base: position 11,122,102 of record NW_028318321.1, read on the forward strand.
CCGCCAGAACTGTAGCTCAGGAAAGGTACACAGGCGGCCAATCACTGACGAGGAAGCGGAGCCGCGAAAATCGAGTGAGGGAGAGGCCGGAGTGAAGGACAGCTGACAGGTAAGTGTGCAGTGCAGAGGTGCTGCTGCAACCACATATGCTGGCTGCAGCAGCACCATACTGCAACAGGGGTCAGCAAGTGTCAGTGGGAGGAATAGTGCCGCATCATTGGTGTCACTGATACTAATGATGGGGCATTATTCCTCCCACTGACACCAACGATGGGGCACTATTCCTCCCACTGACACCAATGATGGGGCACTATTCCTCCCACTGATACTAATGATGGGGCATTATTCCTCCCACTGACACCAATGATGGGGCACTATTCCTCCCAGTGATACCAATGATGGGGCACTATTCCTCCCAGTGATACCAATGATGGGGCACTATTCCTCCAAGTGATACCAATGATGGGGCACTATTCCTCCCAGTGATACCAATGATGGGGCACTATTCCTCCCAGTGATACCAATGATGGGGCACTATTCCTCCCAGTGATACCAATGATGGGGCACTATTCCTCCCAGTGATACCAATGATGGGGCACTATTCCTCCAAGTGATACCAATGATGGGGCACTATTCCTCCCAGTGATACCAATGATGGGGCACTATTCCTCCCAGTGATACCAATGATGGGGCACTATTCCTCCCACTGACACCAATGATGGGGCACTATTCCTCCCACTGACACCAATGATGGGGCACTATTCCTCCCACTGATACCAATGATTCCCACCCTCGGCTTATACTCGAGTCAATAGTTTTTCCCAGTTTTTTGTGGTAAAATTAGGTACCTCGGCTTATAATCGGGTCGGCTTATACTCGAGTATATACGGTATATGTTATGGAAAATATAACCCAGCATGTTTACAGCCAAAGTTCACACAATATTTGTTTTACCATTAGTGCGGTTAATCACTTTATATTTTGGCCATTAGGAAACCTATGCAACTTCTGGGCTGGAGGCCCCTGTGAGTATTGCAGCTCATTCAAACTTTGTGTCGGCAACATACTGGGTAGAAAGGGCTGATGATTTGCCAGAGGAAATTTGCAAGGCAGCTACGTGGTCAAGCTTTTCTATATTCTTCCGGCACTTTAGGATGGATTTGTTGTCCACTTGACAGCAGTGGTTTAGTCCACTTCACAGCAGTGGTTTAGCAGGAAGATCCTGCAAGCTGTTGTCCTGCCCTAGGGCAAGTACTCCTTTAGCATCTCCAGGTGCTGTCCTAAAAGATGAATGGGGAAAACCTTAGACTTGCCAATTAATGGTATTTCTCTGAGGCTTTCAGGACGGCATCTATTACCCACCCTTATTGTTTGGTGTTTTGTCCTGTGTTCTATTTTCCAGCATGACTTGAGGTACTGTTCTACAACTGAGACACTGGTGGAAGTATCCTGCCTTTTTAAAGTGTGGTATCGGTGTGTTTCCTGGGAAAGTGGGTGGAACTATGCTTTCTCCAGGTGCTGTTCTGAAAGGTACCTAGAAATACTGTTAAAGGTAAGTCTAACTAAGGTTTTTTTTTTTTTTTTTTTGAGCAGCGGCTTCCTCCATGGTGATCTGCCATGGACACCGTGCCTGTTCAAATACTTCTGCATGGTTGACTCATGAACAAGGATCTTTACCAGTTCGTGATGACTTCAAGCCTTTAGCTGTTACTCGTGGGTTTTTCTTTACCTCATTGAGGATTCTGCGCTGTACCTTGGGAGTCATTTTGACTGGGTGTCCACTTCTAGGAAGAGTAGCCACAGTACAGTACTAAACTTTCTCCATTTATGGACACTTTGTTGACTCATGAATGCCCAAACACTTTGAGATTGCTTTTCATCCCTTTCCAGCCTTGTGCAGGTCAACTACTCTTGATTGTATGTCTTCAAAAAGCTTCTTTTTCTAAGGCATGTTTCACAGCAGCTGACGCTTCTTATGAACCGCAATCTTGTTCAGCATAATGAGTGTCTTTTATCAATCAAAGTACGTCTAAACCACATTTCCATGCTCATTTCATTAATGCATTATATGGATATGCCTCCCCAGACCACCACTGACCCACCATCAAAATGGTCATGCTGAACGATGTTAAAGGCAGCATAACGTTCTACACGGCTTCTCCAGACCCTTTCACGTCTGTCACATGTGCTCAGGGTGAACCTGCTCTCATATGAGAAAAGCACAGGGTACCACTGGCAGACCTGTCAATTCTGGTGTTCAGTGACAAATGCCAATCGAGCTCTATGGTGCCGTGCAGTAAGCACAGGACCCACTAGAGGATGTCGGGCCCTCTGGCCATATTCATGAAGCCTGTCTTTGGTCAGAGACATTCACACCAGTGGCCTACTGGAGGTCATTTTGTAGGGCTCTGGCAGTGCTCATCGTGTTCTTCCTTGCACAGAGGAGCAGATACCAGTCCTGCTGATGGGTTAATGTCCTTCTACGGTCCTTTTCAGCTCTCCTAGAGTAACTGTGCTATCCTGAAGGAGTTGGATTGCCTGTGCAACCTCTGTAGGATCCAGGTATCGCCTCATGCTACCAGTAGTGACACTGACCCTAGCCAAATGCAAAACTAGTGAAAAACAAACGGAGTAGGGAAAAAAATGTCAGTGGCCTCTACCTGTAAAACATTTCTGTTTTGGGGCTTGTCTCATTGTTGCCCATCTAGTGCATCTGTTGTTAATTTCATTAACACCAAAGCAGCTGAAACTGATTAACAACCCCCTCTGCTACTTAACTGGCCAGATCAATATCCCAGGAGTTTAATTGACTTGATGCTATACTCTGATTAAAAAGTGTTCCTTTCATTTTTTTTGAGCAGTGTACATTAATATACACTCAGTACCCAACCATAAAATTGGGATCTTTTCAGAGCCTAAAACGGCTCTGTGATATCCGCCATCAGTGGGCTTTAGCTGCTAGTTTTGAAAAGAAACCACTCCTGTGATCTGTAAGAGAAGTACAGCCAAAATAGCTTTGACTATACTTCAAGTATTCAGAGCCTTTAATTAGTACTTTTTTTGAAATACCTTTTGGAAGCAATTACAGCCTCTAGTCTTTTTTGGGTATGACATGACAAGCTTTGCACACCTGGATTGGGGGATTTTCAGCCATTCTTTGCTAACCTTCTGAAGCTCAGTCAGGTTGGATGGGGACCCTCGATGGACAGCCATTTTCAGGTCTCTCCAGCGATGTCTAATAGGGTTCAAGTCAGGGCTCTGGCTCGACCACTCTAGGACATTCACAGAGTTGTCCATCCTGTATCAGATTGCAACATAAGAAATGTGGAAAAACGAAGGAGGTTTGAATACTTTATGAATGCACTATATATGTGTGTGTGTGCTTGTATATATTTATATTAGACTTACATTTCACACAGAATAAATAATATACACTTATTTTTTGAAATGTAGCAAAATACATTTTTGCCCAAATTTTATGAAAAACTATTTGCAAAGTGTGTGTGTATAGACCAGTGGTCTCCAAACAACGACCCGAGGACTGGATGCAGCCCCTTGCTAGCCTTTATCTGGCCCTTGGGGCACCATTCCTTTACCGATGCCCACAGTGGGGCACCGATCTGTCACCGACACCCACAGTGTGGCCCCCCTAAAGGCTGAAGGACAGTAAATCGGCCCTTTGAATAGTTTGGAGACCCCTGGTATAGACTCCTCAGTTATAGAGGTCATGCTACAGTTATGGACCAATTTGGTTAGGAGGCCACCTGCTATCCGCTTTTGCCGTCACCCTTCTTATATGAAAATGTTTTAAAATATAGGCTTTTGTTAAAATTTGTTTTAGGATTGTTGAACTACTTTTTAAATGAAAAAGACAAAAAAAGTTGCAATGAAAGAGCCATTTGTATGACGTAGACAATGGGGCAAGTGCTTTCGATCTTGAACAAGGTTATGAACTGCTGGTTTGAAGGAGTGATTATGTAAATCATACAATAAGTGTCTCTCCTGTTTTTAAAGTTCTACTTCAGCATGGTGCAGATCCAACTATTCGTAACACAGACAACCGGACAGCTTTGGATTTGTCTGATCCGTCGGCTAAAGCAGTGCTGACAGGTAATGAAGGTTTTTATTAATTGTTTTTTTCTTTTGTTGTGTGCAGCATGTTTTATATATTTCTGGCTAGAAAATAGATGTGTGTATGCAATTCATTGCCTGTGAGAGGTGATTGTACATTTGTCATTTTAAAATTACTCTGTAACCTAATCTGTATTTTTGTTTTGTTGTATTTACTGTGATTGTAAAATGGTTTTGCCTGGTACAAAAAGACTTGTTTTAAAAACCCTGTTTGTGTATATGGGTTATACTTTCATACACCACATGCTTCTACTTTTACTGATCCTTCTCACAGGGCAGGTCTGAATCATTCAGTGCATTAAAAACCATGCACTCCCCATGTGACCTGATATCTTATCTCAACAACTGCTAATCAGTGAGCTTGCTTGATTGTAGTGTTGATCTGTTCTACCTCTGGGGGCTAATCTACAAACTGTATATTTTAATATAACAAAAATGTGGAAGAATAGCGACATAGGTCACAATGAAAGATTGCCATTCTTTAATGTATGCACTGCAATAGTAACTCAGAATATGCACTCACTGAAAATGCACTATGCGATCCCTTTTTATTATAGTATGTTTGACAGTTGTCCTAAAAGACTGTGAAATTAAAACCATTTGTCTCTGCAGGGGAATACAAAAAGGATGAACTTTTGGAAAGTGCTCGGTATGTATGCTTACATAAAATGTCATGAAAATATATGATGTTTTATTCTCTCTATAGGTGTGTATTTTATTCAAAAAAATTAGTCTACAGGCAAAATAGCATTCTTGATTTTTGATGTACCTGCAGTATTAAACCTTGAAGTCTGACACCCAGTGTATCCAGGAATTGATCCATGCCATTTTTTTAATCCAGCAGAACTGTTTAATGGACTACTTTTGTGAAAGATGGTGAAGGGTGCATACGAAATTAATTTTGGACATTTTTTTTCACACAGGAGTGGAAATGAAGAAAAGATGATGGCATTGCTCACGCCACTTAATGTTAACTCCCATGCAAGTGATGGAAGAAAGGTAACCTTCAGTTTGCTGTAATGGTACCTTCTACAACTTGTGTTTTGTGAGCTGCCTTGTCTACCATTTCTAAACTCCCATGGTAAAGTTAAAATATTCACTAATTAATAAAGGCTCATGGAGATTAAAGTTTGTGTTACCTTTTGTACATAGTTTTTTTACATAACCGTATTTAATAATAGACTTTATTTACCCAAAGACTAAGCCTTTTGCATTTGGTGTTTTGTGTCTTAATAGTATTCTTTTCTATATCTGCAGTCAACCCCTCTTCACTTAGCTGCAGGCTATAACCGTGTCAAAGTTGTACAGCTGTTACTTCAGCAGGGAGCAGATGTTCATGCCAAGGATAAAGGGTATGGCAACACACATCCTTTCAGCCAATTCTTGTTATAAGGGCACTGCAGCATCAAGAGGTTCTTGTTAATGTATTGCTGCTTTGATCTAGTCAGGCGTGTTTATGGAAAATATCTGTGGACTTTCCTTTTGCATTCTGCTTGTTTAATTTGCAATGATTTTTGCTACATGGTTGAACATCCCCATTTGCTTATTAATTAGAGAAAACTCTCAGCTGTTCATGTGCTTCCCAGTTGTAACCATCTCTAGTACAAATATACTTATATTCTCCACTCTCAGCTCTGTTATATGCAGTACCTATCTAGTAATGTGTGTACTTTAAACCACAGCATAAAGGCCGGGCTCACTCTTTTGCACTACAGTAATTCGCATTATGCTGTACCATTCATTTTTAATGGCACCCAACACACCTGCAGTGTACCCCAACACACGGCAATGCCCTGTTGTTCCTTTTGGGCTGTGTCACAAAAATAGTGCATGCCCCTTTTGGGCTATCCACTGCCCGCAGGACACTGACGCATAGTTATAACAGCTGTTATGTGAAAAGTTCTGATGACTTCTTTTCCTCGTGTTGACGGAGCTTTCAGCCACAGCCAACATTGTTGCTCAGGTGTTTTGTTTTTTTTTCCTATTCTTTTAGTGATTTGGTGCCACTTCACAATGCGTGCTCATATGGCCACTACGAAGTAACAGAGTTGCTTGTAAAGGTAATTGCGTCTTTAGTTTGTCTATTATGCTGGATTACAGTGAACAGTTAACCACAGGTTTTGCATGTTTATGCTCTTACACTAGTTACTGACATACTCATACTGGAGAAGTGATAGAATGGATATATAATTAAATGTAAACTTAATGGCATAGTCCACATTTGCAGTGCAGGACCTCACACAGCTGCACAGAAAAAAAGGTAATATTGCAGGGAAATGCTTGATTCAGATAAATGGAGGGGAGGGGGGCATTGAAGATTTTCATGTTACACCCTAAAATATAGGTGGATGTGACATGAAATATACAGTAGCCACAAAAGTGAACTAGGCCTTTTACCATTTTTAACTAAAGCTAAACCTTGTTTTTTTTGTTTGTTTTGGTAGAGAAGGGAATGTTGAAGACCCTTGTAAGATTGTGTTTTGTTTTTTTGTTTTTATTAATATTTTTTTTGGGGGGGTGGGGAGGTTCCCACCATCTGTTTCCCATTAGGGAGATTTCACTTCCTTTCGAGACAGCAGGAAGCGAGATAATTTCTCCATTGTGAAGAACAATGTCTTAGATTGTTGTCACTGTAACATTTGTCCCATTGGAACATTCCCCCACCATTCCTGTTTTGTTGGCCCTCACTTTATTACCAGTAATGTGATCCCCAGGACAAATGGCGGTCATCCCCATGTTGGGCCCACAGACCGCAATAGAAACCTGACATGGGTGCTAACCCCTCTTCACAACTAATATAAACATTTTGGCTTTGGACACCCTTTAAGGCTATTTTAAAGGTAGACGTTAATAGGAAAACTAGTTTGGTTCCTTGACCAGCAAAGCAGAGAGCCTTGAGGTAGTGTGTTCTCCAGGAGAGGTAAGTATTTCAGGCCTTTGTTTCTTTACTTAACCATACAAGTTAGACTCTTGACATTGCTATTTTTAATGTTTTAATTGAACGTTTGGTATTTTGTGTGTTTGTACATATCCTGAGTAGTGATTACCAAAATGGTGAGGGGAGAATCATTGGGCTTTGTGCACACTGTTGTACCGAAGCCGTTCAGTGTGCAGAGCCTGTGTAATGCCTCCTTTGGGACCTTCTGTCACTGTGTACAGCCACCCATTGAGATGAATGGGAAGAGACAGTTGTGTGCCAGTCACCGACATGCGCACTGGTGTATTGTGTGTGCTCAGAGCATCTGTCAGTGTGCATTGGGTGCTTTATGTATATATGAATATTAAACACATATGTAGTTTTGTTTTAAAATCAAGTTGAATTTTTTTTTTTCTTTTTGTATAACCTTTGAAACATGTATCCTTTCTAGTTAGGATTTGATCATAATGGATTATTACGGTACAATGTTTTTTTTCAGCATGGTGCCTGCGTCAATGCAATGGATCTCTGGCAATTCACCCCTCTCCATGAAGCAGCATCTAAGAATCGTGTTGAGGTATGCTCCCTCTTGCTTAGTTATGGAGCAGATCCCAACATGCTCAACTGCCATAACAAGAGTGCAGTAGATCTGGCCCCAACACCACAGCTTAAGGAACAATTAGCATGTAAGTTTTGTTTTTATTTGTGACCAATTCCTAAAATTTGCCCCCAGATAATTCTATTGCATCGGTAACGTTATTAGTAGTTGTCAGTGATGACACACACAAAGACTGTCTATTGCTGTTCATTATCATCAGTGTAATTTTATCTTTTATTTTTTTTCTTTATGCAAAAATGCAAATACATTTGTGATGTAATTTAAACATAAAGGAGTATAACAACTGGAAATATGAATGATTAATCCTTGTGTCTACAGCCTGCCAGCTGGAAAATTTCTCTTTGCCAGGTATCTGTTGTGTTTCTACTGTGGCAGTAGAACCATCTAAGGATGTTTTTGTTTTTTTTTTTGTTTTTTTCTTTTCAAATGCCAGCTTAGGTGGTGTTCCCTTACGTGTCATGGTGGTGTAGCATTTGTCATCTAGTATATTCTATATAGTAATAACTTGGTTTATTATGTGTCTAGATTCAACAATTTGGTAGTGTGCGATGTTAACTGAATCTGATCTATTTTCTGATTTGATGTATGCACAAGTAGGGAATCTGTTATATTTCCTTTTTCGCAGTGTACGTGTCCCAAAAGGCAGTTTGATTTGTTCTATGTTTTTAGGAAAGTTCCTGTAAGGTCCAAATAGATTAAACCTGTGCGTAGCTTCAAGCTTTTTAACCTCTTCCCAACTAGGTGCGCAAAATCACGTGTATATATACATGATTTTGCTTTTCTGGGTAGGGGACGCGCGCCCTACCCTCTTCGCCATTCGCGACTGCGGCTATCAATCACCAGGGCCCGGATAGTGATTAGTCGCCTGCACCCATTGATTACCGATTTTGTTTACTAACAGTTCTCCCTGTCAGCTCGGGCACACAGCCATCCAAAGTGTGCTTACAGTGAAGCACACAGACACTACCCCACAGTAAAACACACCCAGCACACAGTTAACCCTTTGATCACCCCTCATGTGAACCTTTTTCCTGCCCAGTGCCATTAGTAGTGTCAGTGCTTTTTTTTTTTTTTTTTTTTTTTTTAGCACTGATCACTGTATTGGTGTCACTGGGGATGTCAGTGACACCAAGTCAGTTCCCTGCAGTGTTAGAATGTTCGCCGCAGTCCCGCTATAAATCTCTGATCGCCGTCATTAATAGTAAAAGAAACAAATCCCAGTATACATACCACCATTTGTAAGCGCTATAACTTTCACGTAAACCAATATACACATATTGGAAATTTTTTTTTTTTTTAAGCAAAGCCGTAGCAGAATATATTTTGGCCTAAATTTAAGACTTTTTTTTTTTTTTTTCTAATAAAAAAAATTAAAAACACAGGCGATCAAATACCACAGAAAAAGAGCTCAATTCGTGGAAAAAAATGGATGTCAATTTCATTTGGGTGCAGCTTTGCATGACTACGCAATTGTCAGTTAATGTATCAGTGCCATAATGCAAATAATGGCCTGGTCAGGAAGGGGGATAAATCCTCAGGAGGGCAAGTGGTAATTTTGGGGGTTTTTTTGTTTGGGTTTTTAAAATTTTTCATTCTGGAGTTATCCCATTTTCACTGTGTGACTATTTCAGTGAGCTTCCCATATTTTACTGCAAGTTCTGTGAAATGTGTGACCCAGCAGTACCTACTCGCTGGACAAATGTGTCACAGAAGGGAGTAAATGTGTGGGAATCTTTCAGATTAATAGAAGGCTAGAAATAATTGAAATAGAACATGGAAATGAATATCCAAATTAACATTTTGACCTTAGATACACTGTAATATTTACATACTTTGTTTCTGTATGTAGGTATAGTTCCATATGTATTTAAGGTTGGCTGTGTTTGCTTAATGCATACAAAGGATCTGCTTTCTTCATGATAGTGTCACATACTGGTCTTGGCCTATTGCACCCCTTTCTCAATGCTGGTCTGTCAGGTCTGAGCTTTTTTTTTTTTTTTTTTAAATGTTTTTTTGCCGCTGAGATTTCCTCAGCAGTTTCTAACAGAAGTAAGTATGGATGACTGCAGTAAAATATAGATATAGTTGCTTGCGGGGGTGAATCTACTAATTGGTGTGTGTGTATATAAAAAGTCTACACACCCCTGTTAAAATGTCAAGTTTCTGTGATGTAAAAAAATTAGACAAAGATAAATCATTTCAGAACTTTTTCAAACTAATGTGACCTATAAACAGTACAAATCGGTTCAAAAACAAACTGAAATCTTTTAGGGGTTGGGGGGGGGGGGGGAGTAAGCATAAACTAAAATGTGGTTGCATAAGTGTGAACACCCTCTTATAACTGGGGATGTAGCTGTGTTCAGAATTAAGCAATCACATTCAGAATCATGTTAAATAGGAGTCAGTACACACCTGGTCTGGGAGGCCTACAGCAACATAAAAGGGGCTGCGGGAATATCTGCCAAGTACTGGCTGTGTGGTACAATAGACAGCAATGTCCCGTATTCTTCATATGTCTGGGTAAGGGGTAGAGTGGCAAGAGACAGAGAAAAACATCCAAGCCCAGCTAAATTTTGCAAAAACCCATCTGAAGTCTCCCAAAAGATTGAAAATGGTCTGATGAAACCAAGTTTGACCTTTTTGGCCATAATTTCAAAAGATATATTTGGCGCAAAAACGCTGCACATCACCAGAACACCATCATACCCACAGTGAAGCATGGTGGTGGCAGCATCATGCTTTGGGGCTGTTTTTCTTCAGCTGGAACTGGGTCCTTAGTCAAGGTAGAGGGAATTATGAACAGTTCCAAATACCAGTCAATATTGGCACAAAACCTTCAGGCTTCTGCTAGAAAGCTGAACATGAAGAGGAACTTCATCTTTCAGCATGACAACGACCCAAAGCATACATCCAAATCAACAAAGGAATGGCTTCATGAGAAGAAGATTAAAGTTTTTGAATGGCCCAGCCAGAGATCAGATCTGAATCCAATGGAAGATCTGTGTGGTGATCTGAAGAGGGCTTTGCACAGGAGATTCCCTCGCAATCTGACAGATTTGGAATGTTTTTGCAAGGAAGAGTGGGCAAATACTGCTAAATCAAGATGTGCCATGCTGATAGGCTCATACCCAAAAAGACTGAGTGCTGGAATAAAATCAAAAGCTGCTTCAACAAAGTATTAGTTTTAAGGGTTTGCACAAATTATTTTAGTTTTTTATTTTTACTCCCCCCTAAAAGATTTCAGTTTGTTGTTCAACTGACTAGTTAGAAGAAACAGAGGTACTACAAATGGAATTTATAAGCACAAAGATTAGGTACACGTATAAATAAAATCAATATTGCTTTATTTGACATTGTCACATATAGATCATATTAAAGACCTATTTGGTAATATCCCCGCAATGAATGTCCCAGCGCCCACCATGTACAGAAGAAGCACAAACAGTGATGAGGCATGGAAAAGACCACCAGAATGATCCTATAGGGGGGTGAGGGACATTCTGATGCTGGAGAATTGGCCCGACATGATTTGCGACTGCCGTCGCTTCCTCAGGGGCTATTTGTATATTTAAAAGAGATACATAAACTTAGATAACAAACCGAAAAAGTCATACAGAAATGATACAAAGCTCATAAAGCATGTAATACACTTACATAGAATCACATTATGCACCAGACAGTCATGAGCTCCCCAGTCAATGAGAGCAGGCCTCCTCTGGGTATCCAGTAGGGCAGGAACCATCCAGGGGGCCAGGCATGGGGGCGCCAAAAAGGAAAGGCAGGCCAGCACCCAAAATTACCTGAAGTGACCAAATTCCACCTTAGAAGAGTAGGGAGCCAAAGAGACCCTAAGTAGAAATATATATATGTAGGTATATATGTGTGTGTGTGTGTGTGTGTGTGTGTGTGTATATATATATATATATATATATATATATATATATATATATGTATGTATGTATATGTGTGTGTGTATATAGATAGAGATATATGTGTGTGTGTGTGTGTATATATATATATATATATATATGTGTATATATATGTATATATATATATATATATATATATATATATATATATATATATGTATATATATATATATATGTATATATATATGTATATATATATATATGTATGTATGTATATGTGTGTGTGTATATAGATAGAGATATATAGATATGTATGTATATAGAGGCTACAAATCTCATCCTAGATAGAATGGTATTAAGGTATATAAGCGTAGTTAAGTACCTTCCCACAGCAGAGTTTATAGGTGACATTAAAGGTAGAAAAAGTTCTGAAATTATTTCTTTGTCATTCTTTTACATCACAGAAACCTAACATTTTAACAGGGGAGTGCAGACTTCTTATATTGTGTACACACACTCACTATGGATATAGTCGCAAAACAAATGCCACAAAGTATGTGCATATTGAAAATATTGTATGTTTTTAGGGTGTTGGTAGCCATGAGATTGTGGTCAGAAGATCCTAGGGAATAGTGATTTGTTCTTTTGAATAATTTGATAGCGTGTGTGCATATTGGCTGAGTGCATATTTACACAGCAAGCAGAGAAATCTGTGCAAAGTACAAACCTGGTTTTTGATTCTAGACACCCTCCATCCCAACCAAGGCTGTTCAGCCAGGGAATAGCATGCATTGCAGATCACCCATAGTCCCAGGCTGGCTGCAATTATCCTATTCGGATAACCATGCCTCATGTTTTTGGAGACCATTTATTTATTGTATTTTTTATTCATTCATCTGGAACCTAAATGATAGTGATAAACAAAGTTATGTAAGAGTCCCTATCCAGACCGCTAATACAAGACTGCATTTTGACTGTTTTCCATTTCTCTAGATGAATTTAAAGGTCATTCATTGCTGCTGGCAGCAAGAGAAGCAGATGTAGCACGTGTGAAAAAGCACCTGTCACTGGAAATAGTCAACTTCAAGCATCCTCAAACTCACGAGACTGCCTTGGTGAGTTTAATAAGAGTACCACTTTAAAGCCATTGGGAAATTACAAGCTTAAAACGAATTATATGAACAATTTTTTTTTTTAAATAATCAGTTCATTGATTTCTCCATAGTAAACAGATTCTCAATTTTTTTAATTTTGTAACTCGTTTGGATCTGGTTGTTGAGAGGAAACGCCTAATAACAGTTCTTTGAAATTATCAGATTCTGCTGATCACTTTTATGAATGAGCTACAGATCTGCTAAATCAGACCCCATGTATTGGTGGCATTAAGGCATTTGGCCTGTTATGGTGGTCAACCAGTTATGTACCATTAGCATTTCTCATACAGGAGTATATAAATAAATCTACATGCCAAAAAGAACAGAGTAAACTTGTGGATCAACAAAGTAATTATGCTTTTTTTTTTTTCCGGATAAGTGTAAAGGCTTTAGAATAACTGGCCTTCACAGACTCTCCATTTCATTTCCTGTACTACCCTTAAAGTACCTCTAATGTAGGACAAGTTTTCTACTTTCTCATGAGACCGCTGCGCAACGCCTCTGCTTGCCTGGAAAAGCAGTATACGTCATAATGTAAAGTGAAGAAACACAGATTCTTGTCTTTCAGCTTAAAACCATTCATAGGTCATCTGACCCAGCTTCCCAGTGAGATTTGACTCCAGGGAATGTTTTTTTTTTTTTTTAAATATAATTTAAGATAAGCAAAGAGAAATGTTGCTCGATATTTTTTTCATTTTAATTTGGTGAATTACATTGATGTGCTTAATAAGGTTAAATTTATAGATGCACACCCACACACACATATGTTAAGGATGTTTACCAAATTCCAAAACTCTTGACCATTTGCCAGGAAGTCTACTGTGTTACAGCTGGTTTGCAGGAAGCCTTAGTTACCAAAAGAGGAGATTACTCTAAATTAAGTTCCCATTAGTTCTGTAGTTTCAAGTCTGCAAAAGGACTTGTGCATTTGTAAATACTTTTCCCCATCCATTAAAGGACATAGGGATTTAGATACAGGCAGCCAAATTATACCACTGCCTAGAGGGGGTTAGGACATTGGAAATGGAATACCTTCTCCTCTACCCAGGTTGCTTCTTTTTTGCAGTGAAGTAAAACAAGAAGAAGAGCACCAACCTTGCGCATTACCTCAGTAACCAAAATTTATTTAGTAAAAGAATGGTACTCACAAACAGCAAATAAAAACAGGCATGCAAGTCCTTCCAGGGACTTCAAAGGCAAGAGGCCAGCGCGAATCCCATCATGGGGGTAGACACTCAGTACAGCTGACGCGTTTCGAAGGTCATGCCTTCTTCCTCAGAGCTTCTTTTTTGCATGTATACTACTAGTGTGGATTCTTTCTCTTTAGTAGTAATCTTACTAGCCTTTTCAATTTTGTTTTTTTTTTCCTTGTTGACTTCACATTTTCTTGCTACAACACTGGTATTTTTTTTTCTTTGTAACCTCAGTCAGTTTTCCATGCTACACAGCTTCTTGAGCTGATCATTACATAGCAGCTGTTCAGATTGACAGCCCCTCATCACTAGCTTTGAAGGCCGTACCTGAACTCCGCTGGGCTGGACGTGCAAAGATAGCCTAGAATGTGATCTTTGGACACTTTCTGCATTGTAGCTCTTTCCAGACTTTAGTGTACTTGTGAGTATTAGTCTCAGAGGGCTTTCTTGGTCCAGGGCTGTGACACAGCTGGTTGTGGCTGTGGCTGTTTCTGATGATTCCTTTTAATAGGTAAGGCCATTCAGGCTGAAGCACATGGAGTCATCTCATTATTCCACTGTTGGGCTCTGTATCAAATTTCCCACTACTACTGGTTTTACTGCAGTAAGGATTAGGTCTGAGAGAGCACTGATGCATGTCTGCTGGGTGGAGTGTTGGGTACGCACGCCACACCCTTTCCCTCCATTCATAGGGCTGCTGCTCTTGAAGCACCTTGTGCATTTGTAGTCTGTTTCCACTGCTTGCCTACAGTGGCTTGGTTTGTGAGTGGGTGAAGCTTTACTTCACCTTGGGCCTTGTTCCCTACTGCTATGCGGGCACAACATGTCTTCCCAAAGCACACAGCTCCACTCTTGACTTTTTCTGTGTCCAGTTACTGGAGCACTCTGCCCGCAGAGGCTGTCTGGTGCTAACTTTAACAGGATGTGTCTCTGATTCTACTGAGCCAATAAATTGATCCAGGCCTGCACTCCCATGTTGCCGTGTTATATTCAGAGACCGAACAGTCTCCTGCAGTTAACTGGTGTATGCAGAAGGAGGTTTTTTAACCTTATTGATGCAGTGCGTATTACCCTGCATCTGGAGGATCAGCCTACTGATCAAGACCCTGGGGCTTTTAGAGCTCCTGCAACTACATAGGTGCTGTTTGAGTCATTTCTTATGTGGATTGGAAACACCCAGAAGGGTCCTGGGTCCCATCTGAAAATGTGCCAGAACATTTCCCCTTTTAATGAAGGATTTGTGAATTGTTTTTTTTTTGTGCCCCCTGTGGAAGTTCCTGTGATCCATATTAAACACCACTAAAAGAGTGCAATGTGTGCTTACCTTTTGGGATTTTGCTGACATACCTTTGAATTTCCTCCTTACATCCAGATGTGATTAATCTGATTTTGCTTTCCATCCTATGTTGGCAGTAGCCATGATCTATCAGTTGTCAGAGTGGGTAGAGTTTCAAAAAAGGTGATTCTTTCACTATGGGCAGTTGGTTCTTGTTTCAAAGAGTGGCTGAAGCAAATGTCTGAATGCTTGTGCTTTAGTTGTGACTTCTTAAGAGCCCCAATGCTTGCATCTCACATGAAACGGAGGTCTGCTCAAATGCATTGGGCGCTCTGGCTATGTGCACTGGACGCTGATGAGGCATTCAAGTAACATCTGATTTGCTTACCCTTCAAGGGACATATCTCTTTGGATCTTCTCTTGGCACCATCAAAAGCAATGCCATGGGTGGACAGAATGTCTACCTGTATCATTGCAGGAGATCATTGGAAGAGGTAGAGGTATTCCACCCTCTTCCCTACCCTGCTTTTTTTTTTTTTTTAGTACTTGTAGGTCTACCGAACCTAACCCTCCATTTAGGCCATAGGCCATGGATCCAGAGGCCTGTTAACCTCTTATGGACTTTCTACATAAAGGTACATCCCCACTAGTGTAAGTACAGACCAGTTCTTGGGTGGTTTGCCTCTTTGGCATTGCGTGCTCAGAACCACCACTTTTAGCCTGTTAACTAATGCTTTGTGTTTGGCATCTTCTTCAGCTACCCCTAATCTTTGACCTTGTGCTGTTGGATTCTGCAGTGGGCATAGGCCTTCCCCACCCTTAAAAACCCCTGTTTCGGCATAGGTGAGAACTTGTCATCAGGAGTTGTCTCCAGTCTGAAATTGGGGTCAGCTTTCATTATCTTTGCAGTCGGAGCCCTGAGGGGCTTAACCACCTGCAAGCTTTGACCAAGTAGGGTCTTGCAAGTGTCTAGCATTGGAAGCCATTAGTTACCAACCGGTGAGGCTTCCAATTAAATCCTCGCCCTGTGAGTCAGTGAACCCTTCAGGGACTTCCACTCCCACTAAGGCTTGTGAGGTGCTGGGGGAACGTTCTCCTAATATTGTTGAACCATCTCTCCTTAACTATTTGTATTTAGCCTCCCGCTTGGTATCTGAAAGCATGAACTTGAGGCAAGATGTCATGGTCAATGTGGACCAAGAAGTCCTGGTCCCTGTCAGATGACATTGAAGGTGCTGTTCTCGACCATGCAGTCTCCTTCAGAAATGTGGCATTACCATTTCACTCTCCTCAACTGGTAGCCTAGTTTCTGGTGGTAGAGGTTTGCAACATTGGTGCTCCTCATTTTGCGCCCAGAAGGAAGACACCATTGCTGGAGAACCTAGTATTTCCCTTGGTTGACAGCTCCTGCTGGAGATGAAGTTTGTCCAGGTACCTTCATGGGACCTGATGACCTTTTGGTTAGGTTCTCCGTCCCTGGCTGATCCGCAGCATTTTTGTGAATTTTTGTGTCCTTCAATGAAGAAAATGAAAGTAATTTTAAAGCCTCTTTTTTTTTTTTTTTTTTTAAATTTCTGAAGAGGAAGTCCACACATACGATTGTTCCCTTTCCGCCTGTAGCCGGCGGCCCTAGACCATTGTCCCTGACTCTGGTTTTAATGCCTACCATAAAATGCTTACCATACATTGTGTCCTATGAGGGGTAGTTTTCTGACCTTGTGTATTACTTTTTTCATAAAGCTGGCTTGCTGGGTAGACAAGGGGGATATACAGAGGCTGGCTTATGACCTTTCTGTATGCCAGTATCCCAACATAGGCGACAGTATAAGTTGGCTGTTTTTGAGTTCTTGTGTACCCCAGGGGCTTGAACAAAAGTTTATGGTAAATGCAAAAACTTGTTTGGCAAGGCAGAGATATAGGGAAATATTTAGCTCCTTATATTTATTTATTTTTTTCCCCCTCTCTGATGTATAGCATTTTGCTGGCACATCGCCTTATCCCAAGCGAAAACAAGTGTGTGAACTGCTTTTAAGGAAAGGAGCAAACGTCAACGAAAAGACCAAAGAGTATGTTTGTTTTTTTTTCCCCACTTTAGTTTATTTGCTTTTTTGTTTTGTTTTGAGCTTGTATTGATGGCATCCAGTTTTAAAAATGTGTTACATCCATGTTTATTTACCTTTTTTTTTTTTTTTTTCCCAAGCTTTTTGACCCCGCTCCATGTTGCAGCCGATAAAGGCCATAATGATGTTGTAGAGGTATTGCTGAAGCATGAAGCCAAGGTGAGTTCTGATTTTTACCCTTAATCTAAAATTATATTTGGCTTGTGTTATGCTTTAAATACTTTTGGGCCTCCCTTCCTTGCTCATGCAATGCAAAGCGCAGAAAAAAAAATCCCTGATCACCTCCCCCAGAGTAGTACAATGTTACTATGGTAACATTGCAGAACTCTGATGAAAGTATTTAAAAAAAAAAAAAAATCGTAGAAAAATTTCTCAATTTTTTTTTGTTAAACATTTTTTTTTTCTAACTACCAGCAATGTGCGGGCGAGTGGCGACTGTTGGCAAAGCGACGTAATCTTACATCGCTTTCTATATCAGGGTGTTCGTGCGCCCCCACTGCCCCCTATGTTCTCCAGAGAGAAAACGAGGAACACGGCACTAAGTAAAGGCACTACATTTTACATGCACATGTTAGACTAGCATATTTAACCCTTTGATCACCCCATCACCCAGCCAGTGCCATTAGTACAGTGTCAGTATGTAGAATCTTTCACTGATCACTGTATTACTACCACTAGCGACATCAAATAGCGTCGGGGTCAGTTAGCGCCCCTCCCAGCCAGGATCAGCTAGTATTAGATTTCCCGCACACTATTGCACTCACGCTGTAGGTTGCTGATCACCACCATTACTATTCTAGTGTTTGTACAGATCAATTTATTGATCATGAACAGAATTAGTGCCTCCTTTTTTAAAGTGTCCCCAAAAACGCAGTGTAGCAAGATCTGCCCCGTTCGCTGCCAGCACTAGCATTTAGCCCCTCTGATGTTTTTCACGGAAAATTTGTAGCAGTTGATTGTGGGCCAAAGCAATTTATACACACAACAATACATCGCCGCCCACCCAAATTTAGCTCTTGCCAGACAATGCGCATGGAAACCTATCACGTTTTCTGAATTTAAAACTTTTTTGGGCCTAACCCTCAATATGGGCATTACAGAAAAGAATGAATTGTGGTCATATTGTTGTAGAGACCTGATTCATCATATTGCCGTGTTCTCTGCTGTTACATGTATACACAACATGGACCAGCAAGGTACTGGTATGTCGCTGCTAATTAGCCGCTGGATCGCTTTTACAAGCAGCGGGAAGGGATTTCCCCACCCCTCCTGCCACCTTCCCAGTTTTTCTTGGGTTCTCCTCTCCCATCGGGGAACCCAAAAATGCAGCCAGCAGTTCCGCTGGCTGACAATAGAGCTGGTCAGAGACTGGAATACCTCCAATTATCTCTCTGGTCTCGGAGACCGGAAACTATGAGCATTTTATCATTTCTGTTTCGCCGGATATAAACAGCGCCATTTTAAAATTGGGAAAGCATCTGATCACACCGACCTTGATGTGATGAGATGCTTTAAGGGCAGAGGGGAGATCTAGAATCTAATATACCCCAGATTTCTCAGAAACAAATACATGTCACTGCCTATTGTTATCGCAGGGGATATTTACATTCACAGTGATAATAAAAATGATCGGGGAAAAAAAAAAAATGAAAGGCACATTCTAAAAATATAAAAAAAAAAAGACACCCCCATCCCTTGCACCATACATGTGAGATATCACTGTGAACGTTCGATCAATGGAAGTAATTCTAGCACTAGATCTGTGTAAATCTAAAGTGGTGATCTGTAAAGGCTTTTGAAGCGTTGCCTATGGATATTAAAAATGTGCGTAATCTGCCACCGTTGCACAAGCGTGCGCAATTTTAAAGCATGTCATCCATTTACTCGGTGTAACATCATCTTTTTTGTATTTTATCAAACAATTGGGCAATATATTGTTTTTGTGCATCAAAATTCTAAAAGTCTTTTTTCCCAAAAAGTTTGCGTTTGAAAAATCAATACGCAAACACTGTGACATAACAAATTTCAGCACCCACCGGTTTATTCTCTAGGGCCTCTGCTTTAAATAAAATATGTTTAGGGGTTCCAAGTAATTTTTTCTAGCAAAAATAACGTTTTTTTTTTTTTCGAGTAAACCATGTCAGAAAAGGCTTGGTCTTCAAGTGGTTAGAAAAGTAGGTGATGTCTGGCATAAGCTTTTAATGTTGACCCTGAAATGCCTGGATAGTAGAAGCATCTCTCCCTTTCCCCAAATGACCCCTTTTTAGAAAGTAAACACTCCAAGGTATTTGCTAAGAAGCATGGTGACTATTTTGCAGATCTCATTTGTTGCCACAAGTTTTTCCAAAATGAAGAACGAAAATGTATTTTCTTCTTCTTTTTCAAAACCCTGTGACAAAAATATCTGCAAAATACTCACCATGCCTCCTATCAAATTTCTTGGGCTGTCTACTTTCCAAAAGAAGGGAGGGGGTTGTAATATCCTGGCATCTTAGGGCCTCCGAAACTGTGATAGGTAGTGAGTAAGTGATAGGAAATATGCCCTTTGAAAGCCTGGAGATGGTCATTGGATTTTGGGGGCATGTATGTGGCTAGGCTGCCCAAATGTTTCACATGTGGTGTCCCTATACTCAGGAGAAGTAACAGAGTGTGTGTTGGGGCATTATTCCACATATACCCATGGCATGCATGAGCAATAAGCGACAATGGACTCAACATTCCTCTCAGCAAATTTCTTCGAGTTTCTACTTTCAAAAAAAGGATCATTTGGAGGGTTTTTGTACTGGCCTGGCACCTCAAGAAATGTGATAGGCAGTCAAAAGTAAAAGCTGCGTAAATTCCAATATATATACCATAGTTTGTAGACACAATAACTTTCACACAAACCCATTAGTATACATGTATTGGGGTTGTTTTTTTTTTTTTTTTCACCAAAGACATGTAGCAGAACGCATTTTGGCCTAAATGTATGACTAATGTTGCGTTTACTATATATTTTTTATAACCGAAAGTAAAAAATATTGTGTGTTTTCAAAATATCGGTCTTTTTTCATTTATATCACAAAAAATAACCCATTGGTGATCAAATACCAAAAGAAAGCTCTATTTGTGTGAAAAAAGGGCATACATTTCGTTTGGGTAAAGCATTGCAAGACCACGCAATTACCAGTTGAAATAGCGCAGTGCCAAATAGCAAAAAATAGCCTGGTCATTAAGAAGGGTAAATCTTCCAGAGGACAAAAGGTTAATGAAGATCAATGGGGTTATTACAGAATAAGAATTCCAGTGTTGACTCTGTACAGATGTTGAATACACTTGACTCTAAATTGCACCTTGTTTCATCTTTTTAGGTTAATGCTTTGGATAACTTGGGACAGACATGTCTCCATCGTGCTGCTCATTGTGGCCAGCTACAAACCTGCCGGATTTTATTAAACTCGGGTAGTGACCCGGCAATTGTATCGCTTCAGGGTTTCACTGCTCTTCAGATGGGGAATGAAAGTATACAACAGCTTCTTCAGGGTATGAATTACATCAATCAGTATTTATGTACAAAGTTGATTGTTTTTGGAGTCATATGTTTTCTTCAATTCCAAATGCGTTGCATTGATGAACCCATTATATGTCACCCTTATTTTTACCAGAAGGCTTACCGCTTAGCAACTCTGATGCTGACCGCCAATTGCTGGAGGCTGCAAAAGCTGGAGACCTAGATATAGTCAAAGTGAGTGTGGTTATACAATTTTGGTCCTATAGCAGCCTTTTTTTTTTTTTCTCCTTTATCCTAGGCCATATGGGCTTCCACTTGTTTAAGTGCAGTGTGTACAGCAAGCTTTTGCAAAACATATTAAATCTTTCTGCAAGTTTCATGCATGAATACTTTTCAGTTTCAATATGGGAATATAAACAATTGAGTACTGTCCGTGATACTTTTTTTTTTTTTATCAATACTCAATTGTTTCTTTCGCAAATGCACTAATACGGCTACAATCACCTCAAGCAATATGGGAATATTAAACAT
Organism: Staurois parvus; assembly: GCF_062004578.1. Classification (NCBI taxonomy): domain Eukaryota; kingdom Metazoa; phylum Chordata; class Amphibia; order Anura; family Ranidae; genus Staurois; species Staurois parvus. The sequence goes on from NW_028318321.1 coordinate 11,143,402, forward strand.
ATCTTAATGAGTGCTGACTGTCACATTATGCTACTAGCAGGATTCAGAAAACTTTCAAGTAATGTTGAAGCTAACTGATGCCTGCTAGCACAGCACCCTCGTGATCTGTGCTTAACCTCCCAAAGCTGGAACCAAAGGGTTCTTTGTCTTCAACAAAGCTCCTGAAACCTTGCTGAAAACCTTTTTTTTTTTTTTTTTTTTTCCTTTTAATGCTTTTTATACATGCCGAAGCTGATATGAACAAGGCCTTGTCCAGGCAGCATGTTCTGTATTGGTGGCTCCTCAGCATGTCATGCTTGCCTTTCATTTGCTGTTTGGATGCTGGCACCAAAAAAAAGCATTGGTCCTGTGTAAACTCAAAATTGTGAGTTGGTGTTTTCAGTGGACTTAACTTTCTCTCCACCTTCATGTTACAGTGCTGGGTGCCTGAGCAGCCAGTGAGCAAGTGTTAGTGCTTTCATGTGAAAAAAAGAAAATGATTTACATGCTCCCAGAAAATTTGTATTTTCTTTGCTCATGCTAGCCATGTGAAGTGGCAAGGGAGCATAGGGAATTGTTAGCTGCTGGTGGACTCATCATTTAAGTGAAAATGTAGATTTACCCTTCAAAGTAAGACCAGCAATCATATAATGCAGTATCTTCTACTTTTTTTTTTTCACAAACTAACGCACCTGCTCTGTGCAGTGGTATTGCACATAGTGCCCCCGAACATCCCCTTCTCAGGTCCCCTGCCAGCACTCCTGGCTCCTCTCCTCGGCCTGCCACCATAAAAAATTGCTTCCTGTCATGGCACTCGTGGGGGGCTCAATCCCATGCCATCCTGCCTGTGTCTGCAGACAGTGGCTCAGCACCACCTCTCTCTCCCTCATCAGAGGTTTCGATTTACAGTAGGTCCCGCTGCTGTCAATTCTGCCTTGTGAGGAGAGAGAAATCCATTGCACTCAAGCACAGCGATTGATAGAGATCAGGCTCACGTAAGTATAAAGGGGGATCCTGGACACAGAAGGTTTTTTTTACTTTTTAATTCAGAGATTGCATTAAGGTTAAAAAAAACAAACAAAACCTTAAAGTGGTTGTAAACCCTTACAATATACCCAGTGAAGTGACTGGTAAAGCACAGAGATGAAACAAATCCTCCTAAATACGGTTTACCTGTTTTTTTTTGTGGTCTCTCTTTTCTACAGCCATTAAAAGTCCAGAATTTAAAAAACTTGTCTGAGCCATCAGAAAAAGGGGGCGGGGAGCTGAAGTTACATTTTGCAGAGCTCAGTGAGGAGAGATCTGAGAGCTGATTGGAGGGAAGAGACACCTCCCTTTACACGGCACACAGGAACAGAGCTGAGGCTGTAAATCTGCTGGAGCTCCTTCTGCATCACCATTTTTCTATTGGTATCAGGAAAGCTTGTCAGAAGTGACTCAAGTAAATAGCAGAAGAATGAAGCGGCAAACAGAAATGACACTTAGTGCTCTGGATTGAGACTGTGGAGGGATATGATTTGTTCATCTTTCATTTCTGAGGTTTGCAACCATCTTAAGGCTTTGGAACCACTTTAATTCTTTGCATCCTCCTGGGTGGAAAAGATCATGAGGCATTATATATCTTCTGAAAGCAGACAGTAATATACAGTATGTCATTTCCAAGTTCTTACTTGCACTTGATCGTTCCATCTGAGAGTTGACAGTTGGCTTGTTTTACACATATGTGTAACAGACAGGGATGTGTGTTTAACCAGTTTCCAACCGCACTATAGCCAAAAGACAGCTACAGTGTGGTCAGCTAGTTCTGAGAGGGCATACATATATGTCCTCCCAGAACTGCGCCCCCTGGAGCGCACATTGGGAGCGATCTGTGATCACTGAGTCTGTCGGGACACAACTGATCACAGATCCAGGCAAAGGGCCAATCAGAGTGGCCTTTTACCATGTCATCAGCAGTGTCCAATCACAGTGTAAATAGGAAATGCTGGTTATTGGCAGTCCTCTCATGCACGCTGTCAGTGCATGAGGTAGGAGATCTGGAAAGCAGCATTTCTTTCAGGGGACCTATACACTGATCATCAGTGCTGCCTATTGGTGCAGCCTAATCAGTGCAGCCTCATTAGCGCACATCAGTGAAGGAGAAAAATTACTTATTTACAAAACTTTATAACGGAAACTAAGGTTTTTTTGTTTTGTTTTTTTTTTCTTGCAAAATTTTTGGTCTTAGTCAAAAATGAAAACCCCATTGGTGAACAAATACCACCAAAAGAAAGCTCTATTTGTCTCAAAAAATAAAAAAAATTAGTTTGTGTAGTGTTGCATGACCACGCAATTGTCATTCAAAGTGCAACAGCGCTGAAGGCTGAAAATTGGCCTGGGCAGGAAGGGGGTAAAAGTGCCCGGTAGCCAAGTGGTTAAAAAAAAAAAAAAAAAACTGCTGCAACCGACTTATGGCATACATTGATGGCCGTGAAAGAGTTAAAAGCGTTTGTTTTAATATTTACCATAAAATACTTTTTTTTTTTTTCTACAGTTTGTTCATGCTAGTATTTTATTTGTAGATGCATAGATTCTTCCTTTTGTGGCTTTGTTTAATAAGTTCAGTCCACTGTACCAATGAACCGCTGCTGTGATAAAATACATTGGCTGTAAATTGTAATGTGTTTTTACATTGTCAATGCAAGTCAATAGTTCTATAGTAGACTAAGAAATACAATGTGACACAGGCACTGTACAGTATTGCTGAGCAGGAAGCACAGACTACAGGCATATTGTTCATATAGAAATTCCTCCATGTAAGTGTAACATTGTAAACTACACATAATCAAGGTTTAGTGAAGTATTAACCCTCCTTGATAAAATGATTCCTGGTAAGCCAATCACAGCCAGAGTTTTATCTAACAACTTTAAAAAGACAGTTGACTTTTAAAATCTGACCCTTTTGATCTTTTCTCTTAGAGACTGTGCTGTCCACAAACTGTAAATTGTAGGGATATAGAAGGCCGTCAGTCCACACCCTTACATTTTGCAGCAGGGTACAATCGAGTCGCTGTGGTGGAATATCTGTTACAACATGGAGCAGATGTCCATGCTAAAGATAAAGGGTAAGCAGTTAATATTGTTAGAGAACCAGGACCACGCATATAATGATCATTTTTGTGTTGCTGTTAACTGTCAGTTCCAAAAATTATCTGCTAAATTAAATTTTATTATGTTTGCAATAGCAAATTCCCTCAGCAAAAAATAATTTTGTACAATAGTTAATAAAAAGAAAGTCTTACCGTCAGCTTAAATAATATATTTGTTGTTTTAGTGGCTTGGTTCCATTACACAATGCTTGTTCCTATGGACACTATGAAGTGACAGAGCTGCTTGTCAAGCATGGAGCGGTAATTAATGTAGCTGATTTATGGAAATTCACACCTTTACATGAAGCTGCAGCAAAAGGGAAATATGAAATTTGCAAGCTTCTCCTACAGGTATGGTCCTTACATTCAATGTCAAGTGCAAATGTTTGCTTTTTATTGGGTCACAATTTAGACCTTATGATAAGATAAATTGCATACTTGTGCTCAATGATGTCTGTTGTATATTCAGCACCAATTTTGTTCTTCAGACAAGTAATGCATGTTATAATTATCCCTGAAAAGGCAGAGTAACAGTAGTAAGTTACTGTAAAGAGACAAGACCTGCACTTTGTGATGGTGTAGAAACATTGCACTTGAATTAAAATTTGGAAGAGTTTCTTAACCATCTTCTGCCCACCCTATAGTACAATGACGGGCGCGGGGTGGTTCTCTCGTTCTGATAGGACGTCCTATGACGTCCTACCATTCTCACTGCGCATACGCGGCTCAGGGAGCGCGCAGCGCGGCGATTGCCTGTCCGCTGTGTCCCTCAGCGGATCACGGAAAGAGCCGAAGATGTCGGCTCGGTCATGTGATCAGCTGTGTCCAATTACAGCTGATCACATGTAAACACGGAAATGCCGGTTATCGGCATTTCTCTCCTCTCGAGCTGTCATGCTGATGAGAGGAGAGGAGAGCCAGTAATCTGCTTTCCACAGAGGGGACATGTACACTGATCATCAGGGCACTGATGATCAGTGTGCCCTGATAATCAGTGCCACATCAATGCCACATATCAGTGCACATCAATGCCACATATCAGTGCCCATCTGAGCTGCCTTTCAATGTCATCCATCAGTGCCAGTCAGTGCCACCTATCAGTGTCCATCAGTGCAGCCTATTAGTGCCCATCACTGCAGCCTCATTAGCGCACATCAGTGAAGGAGAAAAATCACTTATTTACAAAATTGTATAACAAAAACAGAAAAACCTTTTTTTTTTTTTTTCTTCCAAACTTTTCAGTGGTTTTTGGTTTGTTTAAGAAAAAATTAAAATCCCAGAGGTGATTAAATACCACCAAAAGAAAGCTCTATCTTTCTCAAAAAAATGATAAAAATTTCATATGGGTACAATGTTGCATGACCGTGCAATTGGTCTGGGCAGGAAGGGCACCTGTAGGCTAGTGGTTAAGTTAGAACTACTTTGCCTACAGCCACCCTTTCTTGCGTATTTTAACCACTTGCCTTCCAGAGGATTTACCCCCCTTCCTGACCAGGCTATTTTTTGCGATACGGCGCTGTGTTAATTTAATTGACAATTGTACGGATATGCAATGCTGCACCCAAATGAAATTTATGTCCTTTTTTTCCCGCAAATAGAGCTTTCTTTTGGTGGTATTTGATCACCTCTGCGTTTTATTTGAAAAAAAAAAAAAGACTGCCAATTTTGAGGAAAATATTTTTGACTTTTTGCTATTAAACATATCCAGTAAAAAAAAAAATTAAAAATCAAATTTCGTCATAAATTTAGGCCAAAATGTATTCTATGTATTTGCTAAAAAAAAAAAAAATCTCTATGTGTAAATTGGTTTACGTGAAAGTTATAGCGTCTACAAATGGGGGTATAGATACTGAAATTTTTTTTTTTTTAAATATGTATATACTAGTAATGGCATCGATCAGCAACTTATAGCGGGACTGCTTCGGGCATTCTGACACTGGGGGGAACTGACTGTCACTGACATCCCCAGTGACAACAGTACAGTGATCTGTGCTAATAAAAAGTACGGACAATGTACTAATGACACTGGGCAGGAAGGGGTTAACATCTGGGGCAATCAAAGCGTTATCTGTGCTGTTATACTGTGTGTTCTTTACACTGTAAGTACACTGCTTTATATGAGCCGTACAAAGCAGTGTGATGGAGCTGACGGGAGAGATCTGTATTGTTTACATACAGGTCTCTCCCCCATCAGTGATACATGGTGATTGGCAGGGACCCGGTGATCGACAGGTGAGGCCGCCAATGGCAGGGAGGATAGGTGCATGGCCCCTACCCAGAAATGCAAAATCATGTATAGTGTGTGTGTGCATATATAAATATATATTTATATTATCTCTCAAAAGTGAATACACCCCTCACATTTTTTTTAATTTTATCTTTGTGTGTGTGTGTGTGTGTGTGTGTGTGTGTGTGTGTGTGTGTGTGTGTGTGTGTGTGTGTGTATGTATGTATGTAATTTTGCACACCCCTCCTGCCATTTAGCAGTATTTCTGCTATAGGCTGGCGGGAAGGCGGGTAACCCTCTGCCCTATAGTAGAAATACTGCTGCAGGGCTGCGCAAAATCACGTGTGTGTGTGTACATATACCTGATAAGCATTTCTGAGTAGCATTTACCCACGCCACTATTGGTAGCTAGAGATGTCAATCTTCGGATCCCGGTCAGCTATTTCTGTCTGGCACTTGGCGATCATCAGGGAAAGCTGACAGGGGAGAGACCTGTGTGTAGAGCTACAAAACAGCATGTCTCCCTAGTAAAACACAGCACACAATTAACCCTTTGATCACCCCAGATGTTAACCCCTTCCTGCCCAATGTTATTAGTATAGTGTTAGTGCTTTTTATTAGTACTGATCACTGTATTCGTGTCACTGGGGATGTAAGTAGCAGTTAGTTCCCTCCCAGTTTCAGAATGTGTGCCGCAGTCCTGCTATAAGTTGCTGATTTCCGCAATTACTAGTATAAAAAAATTAAAATATCTTCAATTTTGTAGCAGACATGTAGCAGAATACATTTTGGCCTGAATTTATAAAGAAATTTTGATTGTTAAAAAAAAAAAATTATTGGATATGTTTTATAGCAAAAACGAAAATAATTTATTTTTTTCAAAATTGTCGGGTTTTTTTTTTTGTTTTTTTTTGTTTGTTTTATAGCGCAAAAAATTAAAACCGCAGAGGTGATCAGATACCACTGAAAGAAAGCTCTATTTGTGGGGGAAAAAGGACCTAAATTTAATTTATGTACAGCGTCTGTGGGAGCCTCAATTACATTTTTGTCAAAAGGAAATGATGAGCACTATGGTTACCTCCTCATCCTTGTGAGTTTCAAAAGCATCATGCAGACTTTGAGTCCCAACATTGAACAGTGACAGTACTGTTATAGTATATTTCCTGTTAAGAGAATGACCCACCTAGAAATGGCATTTATCCAGAAAATTTCTCTGGTTAGGCATAGTTGCATATTTTTTTCAGGTGCATATCTTTCAGGACAGATTTTTTTAGCTGCTGGTCTTGCTGCTGGCTGCACAGAAACTAATCTGTCCTGTATCTTAACAAATCATTGTGTCCTTTCAGTCACAGTCTGCAAGTCAACTCCTGATGGCTTTCTTCTGTGCTGCTGAAATATCTGCACCCAACCACCACTAGAGGAAGCACTTCAGCCAGGAAATAAAACTTAATTTGTCTACACGATGTGACGCTGGGAATAGGCTGATTTGTTGGTTTTGTGTAAGCTGGGAGAGCAAGAACAGAAAGGGCAGTTATCCTTTTGTTTTCATTCAAATACAATGTACTTCACAGCTGCTAAATAAAGTATATAGCGTAGGAGTAGCATTGTATGACTCTGTAAATCTCTGACAGACTATTAGTCCCCAAGGACAAGGGTTGTAAAATACTGCTCAACTGGCCTTATTTTTTCAAGTAAATCACTATTGTTCCCTAAGTGTTAAATTATTTTATTATAAACAGCATGGAGCTGATTCAACGAAAAAGAATAGAGATGGAAATACACCTTTGGACCTGGTTAAAGAAGGAGATACAGACATTCAGGATCTCCTCCGTGGGGATGCAGCCTTATTGGATGCTGCCAAGAGAGGCTGTGTAGCTCGAGTGAAAAAAATCTGCACGGTGGAAAATGTCAATTGTAGAGATACACAAGGCAGACATTCTACCCCGTTACATTTAGCAGGTGAGTGTGGTGCTAATTGTCACAGGTTTGTTTTGCAGCAGTTAACAGTAGTTTTTAGACATGCAGTGAGTTCAAAAAGCAAATGACTATTTCTTAAATGCAAAAACCTATAGCAGCTGTTCAAAATTCTCATTGTACTTGTGTTTAGCAGAATTATTTCAGATTAGTTTTAAAGGTTATGGCACATATAAATGACCTTTGTTTATGCTTTAAAATTTAAAAAAAAAAAAAAAACATTTTAAAGAAGTCAAAAATGTCTGTAGAACTTTTTCATGACCAGAGGTGCTTTGTGCTTTCATGACTGGTGTCTGTTGTTTAAATTCTTTAAGTGATTGTGTTTACTTCCAAAAGAATAAGGGTGTGTTAATTATCTTTTATTATGTATTGTAGATTACTGGCTCTTTAGTTATTCAAGTAATTTGATTTGTATTAGAAATACTTGCAGGAATACCCGTATAGGCATAAAACCTCTTTGCTCAACTAAGCCTCCGTTTTTTTAGCTAGTGTCCTTTATATAATGGATGTCCCTTCCTGTGTCCCTTGAAAATCTTTAGTGGCCTTTAATTATTATAGATCCTACCCTGTTTCTAAATCCAGTATGCAATAAGTCCCTGTGGGCAGCAGGACAAGAGGGGACTGTACTTGGACCTTGCTGTAGTGGAGCCTGTAATGCTGCTGGTTGGCACTGGATCCTGCTGTCTGTGATATTTTGGGTACAATGTACCAGGTGAACTCGCTAGCAGTGTGCTCTACATGTCCAGGGCAGCGATCACCTAGGGGGAGTGGTATCCCTGAAATCATTGCAGGGCAGGGTGCACTTGTTTTGGTAGGTGAAGATTGGCCTGTTTTCCCTGCTCCATGGACTTGTGAGTACCTTTGGGCTATGTGAAACTGGTTGCAGTCTTTCCCTCGTGAGTGTCCTCTTGCAAATGAGCTGGCTGTTTGCATTTTGCACTGTTTCTATGGAGTGCTCCACTGCGGTAGTGGTGCTCAAAAGGGTGGGGTCAGCAGTGCACATGTGCAAGGATGTCCTCCTACTGCACATGTGCAGATCCAATTTTTTCAGTTTCCTTGGATAGACAGCAGGTATTGCAGCTTCATACAGTCAGCGATACAGCCCTTGCACAGCATAGTTCCACTGGTGACACATGATCAGAGGGCTTGATTACAACCCCACCCCACCCTTTTTTTTTTTTTTTGACTTGTGTATACTCTCCACTCAGCTGGGTGGTCTCTCCCTGCAGAGTTTATAGACCTACATACCCTCGGCAAGCTGTGAACTTGGGCAGGCATATGGTTGGGGGGTTGAGAGGATGATATTTTAGGCTTCCAAATCTGTCTGTCAGGAGGTTAGGTACAGATTAGCGGATTACCTATCCTTATTTGGTATTTCATTTATCGCAATGCAAAATGTTCGTTTGTGTCAAGGGAGGTATTTTCTGCAGCCATATCTAGGTTGTATGGTAAGCTCTAAAGGGTTTTCACTGGCTTGGGGTGCAAACATAGGTGCTCTCCTTACCCCCACCTCTTTTAAAGGAAAAAAGAAGTACAACCAAAGTTCTTTTGGCTGTACTTGTCCTGTGGATCACAGGAGGGCAGAACATTCTGCACTCCTGTGACCCGGTTTCAGCTGACAGCAGGCTGAAGCCTGCTGTCGGTTGGTGTTACTCAGCCGGTCCAGGCTGGTGAAAGATCCTGACTTTAAAGTCGGAATCCACCCAGAGTCGGGAATGGCATCTGGCTCCGCCTCTCAGCGAGCCACTGACAACCTGAGTGCCGGTTCACATATATGCAGATTGGATGCGGTTTGATGCGCATGCAGTCCACATGACATGAAAAAAACATTGCTTTTCCAATCATCTTCCAGGACAGCTTCACATGAGAGATAGGCTCCTCCCACCAGGAAACACCCGATCTACTTTTTTTCCCATAAGTAGCCTCTCTCCACAGGGGTCCCTCAGTATTAGTGTTTCCTCTGGCAGGAACGACTCCCGTTTATTTATTTTTTTTATGGCTGTCTGGTGGGGTGCAGAGGCCTCCAGGATGAGGCTACCCCTCTCTCTTCAGCAAGGCAGGGGCCTTGCGGGGTGACCTCACTCAGGGTTCCCTTTGGCTTGGGGGAGGCAGCACCCCCTCCTATGGTCCTGCGGGTTCACCAGGGGGGCTAGAGCCCGCTCTGCCGACCTATCGGGTAAGGGACCGCTACCCTGTGGGGCTAACCCTACCTTTCCTCTACTGCATGCCATCTCCGACTGGAGGCGCGGGTCGATGACGTCACTCCTGAGCGCCGGGACTCGCGAACATCACTTCTGGTGCCTGAGGAACAGGAAGCGTACCGCCAACATTTTGGTTATGGGCGGCGATCCGTATGCTTGCCCCATGCTGCGGCCACCCCATCTACTGCAGCCGTGAGGGGAGGTCTGTGCAACTGGTTCCTTTTTCCAGTAGAAGATATAGAAGGCCTCTTGAAGGTAATCTACGGTACTCTAGACTTAGAAGAGGAACAACCGGATCTCTATGCACGACCAGCTATATGCGGGGCTACAAAAGAGAAGCGGCCGCACATTCCTGGTCCATTCCACCTTATGGCCTACCGTAAAAAGGGAATGAGAAGAGCCGGAAAGGAAAACCTTTTTTCTAAATACCTTAAAAGGTGATTTCCGTTTGAGGAAGATGCGTCTATGTGGGAGTCTTGCCCGAAACCAGATGCTCCCCTTCCGAAGATTTCAAAATCCACGGATTTATCTTTCAAAGACGGAGGTTCCCTAAAGAACCCAAAGGATCGCAAGGCCGACACTTTTCTCCACAGAGCGTGGGAAGCGTCCGCAGTAAACGTTAAACCAGCAATAGCAACAACCTGCATTTCCAGAACCCGAGACATATGGCTGGGCCAGCTCCGCTCTCACCTTGAACAAGGCACACCGGCTGAGGAAATTCTTAAATCGCTACCGGCCTTGGACTTTACCCCTGGTCCACATATATGCGGGCCGCCTTTTGCACGGGCACGAGAGCCCATTTATTTGAATAGACTCCCGCGCCCATGACACGCAGGGAAGAAGTCCCTGCACTTTGGAAAACGCAGTCTGCACGGGAACCTCGGTTCTCAGTACGGTTGCATTTTCCAGTGCGGTCGGCGTGCCATTAGAATTAATGGCACCTGCCCGAGGGTCTGCATTTCTCTGTGCAGGTGGTGCGGCTGCACGGATTTTCATGCGGATCCGCAGCGGCACCACCCGCATAGATGTGAACCTAGGATTCTTGCAGATGCATTGGCTGAAACCATCAAATATACAGCAAAATCAACTGTGCTCATAAACTCAGCCTGAAGAGCTATTTAGTTGAAAACCTGGCAGGGGTATATCGCCTCCAAATCTAGGCTCTGCGGTCTGCCCTTTGAGGGAAAGCTCCTCTTTGGGCCAGAAGTGACTTCGGTCCTCGAGAGGTCTGTCGACAAAAGGAAAGGTTTTCCAGTCCCCAGCAGGCAAGCGGGATGGAAATGTTTTCGTCCCAACAGGCAGCACGCAAAGAGAGAGGCCAGTTTTCAGAGACAGAAGAAAGTCTGGGTCTCAAAAAGAGGAAAGGAGAAGGGAGACTTTCTCTTCAACCCTAATCAGGACAAAACCAAAAACTCAGTCCAAGTGACTGGCGGATCCAGGTGGGAGGAAGACTGGTACACTTCCACACGAAATGGCTACAGACCACCCAGAATGCATTCATCTTAGATACAATTCGAAACTGCTACAGGATAGAATTTTCACAACTCCCCCCTCACAGGTTCTTTTCGACTCCACTGCCAAGGGAGGAGGGAAAGGCAGACGAACTCGTGAACCTCCTGGAAGAAATGCTCAAATGTCAGTCAGCTGGAGGAAGAAGAGATTAGAAGAGGATTCTACTTTCGTTTTTTTTCTAAGAAGGAAGACGTCTGGGAAATAGAAAATGATGCTCAACCCACAGAAAGTGAACAAATTTGTAAGACCCAAAAAATTCCACATGGAGACGATCTACACGACGAAAGAAATCCTCTCGCCCGGAGTATTCATGGCATCAATAGATTTAAAGGATGCATACCTTCACATCCCGATAAGGGAGGAGTCAAGAAAGTTCCTAAGGTTCACGCTAAAGGGCAAGAACAGAACGATCTTGTTCCAATTCAATGCACTCCCTTTTGGTCTGTCTTCAGCACCAAGGATATTTAAAAAAATTCTAGTGGAACCTCTGCAAGCCTTGAGGCTAGAAGGGATAAACGTTATCCCCTACTTGGACAACCTACTGTTGTTTGCGAACACGGAAAGCGCTCTGAAATGCCACGTGGAGCAACCAGTATCCTTCTTGGAAAACCTAGGATGGCTAATAAATACAGAGAAACCACAGTTAGTCCCTTCCAACAGAATCACATATTTGGGATATATTCTGGATTCCACAAACACCTGCTTATACCTGACTCCAGAAAAAGCACTCCGACTACAAGAAGACATGAGTAGCCTCCGGGGGACAGTAACTTGCACAATCAGAAACGCCATAAAGCTCATCGCCACATGCCAGCAGCCATACCGGGGGTACAATGGGCGCAACTACTCTCCAGAATGATACATAATCACGTCCTCTCCCACTGGGATGGCAGCCAAGCATCTCTGGATTCCAGAATTCGCTTCACGCACAAAGTGAGCGAGTCATTGGAGTAGTCGGGAAACATCTACACGCTGGAAGCAGGGAGAAGATGGATCCAACCCAACAAAAATCACCACAGACGCAAGCATACAGGGGTGGGGTGCACACTTGGAGGGTCGCCTGACCCAGGGCAAGTGGGACCCTGAAACCGCCAAAAGGTCATCAAACTTCAGGGAATTACTGGCAGTTTTCAGTGCGCTTACTTCCTTTCAGGAGAAAATAGATGGGAAAGCGATTCAGATCCTATCAGACAACATAGCAGCCGTCGCATACTTGAACAGGCAAGGAGGCACAAGGTCCCCAAAACTAATGGAACTGGTGGAAACCCTCCTGAGCTGGGCAGAAAGAAACCTAAAATCTATCACGGCGGTCCATCTGAAGGGAGACCTAAATCTGCTAGCAGACCAGCTGAGCCGAGAGGAAAGCAACCAGTCAGAATGGTGCCTCATCCACAGTGTTTGCCCAAATCTGCAGCAGATGGGGCACTCCCTCCATAGATCTCTTTGCCAGCAGAAGGAGTGCAAAACTAGGAAAGTACTTCTGCCTTCAAAGAGACCCCCAGAGTGTGGGGGCAGATGCACTGGCCCAGCCATGGGAGGGGGACCTCCTTTATGCTTTTCCACCATTGACTACTACTAAGAGTGGTACAAAACATAGTCGTCACAGGCCAGAGTCCTCCTGATCGCTCCGTTCTGGCCCAAAAGGTCATGGTTCTCCTTCCTGAAGAAACTGAGCCTAATGGACCTGTGGACGATACCACCCACAAATTACCTACTAGTGCAGGGGGCAGTAGTACACCCGCACCCAGAAAAGCTGTCCCTGATAGCATGGCTTCTGAGCCGAGCAGGCTAGCTAAAAAAAAGGCTTATCAGAGAGGTGGTCGCCACCATTTTGCACTGGCGGAAAAAGTCTACAAATGCCATTTATGACAAAATCTGGAGGAAGTTTTCCTTTTGGAGGAATAGGAATAAGTTGCCTGGAGCTCCTATCCTAAATGCAGTACTCAAATTCCTTCAAGCCAGGGCAGACAAGAACTTAGCCGCCAATACACTCAAAGTGCAAGTAGCTGCTCTGTCTAACTTCCTGGAGCTGAAGTTAGCGGAGGATCCCCTGGTGGTCAGATTCCTTAGGGCTATCTCCAGACGCCGAGTCCCGTGAGTGCCAAAATACCCTCTCTAGGATCTAGGCACAGTTTTAAAACATTTCCAACAGGAGCCATTCGAGCCCTTGGGAAAATTCTCTCTCAGGCACTTAACCCTCAAAACCTCCCTCTTGATAGCTCTAGTCTCCGCTCGCAGAGTCAGCCTCAGGCCGCACCGCACATGTGTGAATTAGCTCTAAATCAACAACTCCCTCCCCCTCCACAACCAGAGCAGCTGTGAGAACTCTGTGATCAGTGGTCATGTGATAGCCGAGTTCTCACACTTAGAGTTGGCGGGGGACAGATGCAGCATCAGATCGATGCTGCATCTACCTAGGTAAGTATAATTGGGGGGGGGGGGGCCCACACTTCTCTTTTAAGGTAATGCTTTTGGAGAAAGTCTCATGCTGAGGAAGCTGTTGAGGATCAGGAATCCATTGTGCATGAGCCCTCTGAGAAAAAACTCTCCCCCAGGAGTTTTGCCCATGTCATTCATCACTACAAACAGTTAAAATAGCTGTATGCAAATGTCATCTTACTTGTTCAGTTTGCTTGTAATCTGTCCCGTTGCTTTTGCTGACTTCACCGACGCATGCACATCTTTAACTCTATTCACGGCACGCTCTTTGTGCTGTCAGTCCATAGAGATGTATGCCGCGTGCGTCATATTCGCTATGTGCGGTACAGCGCCAAGATCCCGCGATATTACAGCTCATTTACACATTCAGCATTTCCTGATACATTGCATGTGACCCTACACGTCATGGGGGTTCAAACATCAGGACATCATGGCACACTGCAACGGGGCGTAGTTGCCATAGTGATCCCAGAACTAGAACGAGGCTTGCCTAATAACCCAATATGCATGCGCAAGATTACAGCTCGGACTAGCAGAAGGGGCAGAAGTAAATTGCAAGGTGGACTCAGAAGACAATAGCTATAATGGCGCTGGCATATCCTGGCAAACAACTGCAAAACAGTAAGAAACAAACAATTGGGGTTTTTAATGCAGAATGTGTTGGAATACATTGCTATGCTAGTTTATTTTTTAAAATAAAAACTGCTTTTTAGGGGAAGAGTTTACTACTGCTTTAAAAAAATTGGACAGGTTTGTGTCCAAAACCTGCCTGAGGGTTTCCCCCAAAGGGATACTCAGGCATATTGCAGTGAATGCCCTTGTGATTTCCTTGGAATCAATTTAACCTGATCTATTCCTTCACTCCACTCCAGCTGCTTCCTTGCCTGTTGCTCAGAGTAAAGGCGCGGAGGGCATGCTGGTAATACTGACTGCATTGGTTTGGCAAAGCAAAATGTGGTATTCAGGAATCTCAAATCTCTTAGAAGGTGAGCTATGTGCTCTTCCAGATTTGTTGTAGCAGGGCCCAATTTTCATCCTTCTTACAGTCACTGGTTTTGACATGGCTGTTGAAGCCCAAGTCCTGAGCGATAGGGATGTTTCTAGTTCTTTATTTCCTGCTGTCCTCAAGGCAAGAAAGTAGTCTTCAAGGATGGTGTACCATTGTACATGGAAAGTCTATTTCACCTGATGTGAGGCTTGTAAGTTTTATGCCTAACAGTTTGTTGTTCGGCACTTTTTTGCTTTTCTCCAGTATGGTGCGGAGAAGTCTCTGGCCTATAGTACCGTCATGGGACAGATATTGGTCTTGGCCATTTGTGTTTCAAGAGACCTTTTGCATTTCATTACTTGGTAAAAGCCTTTGTGCAAGGTGTCACATGTACTGCCCCCTTTGTCTCTGTGGGACTTTAACTTGGAGTTGTCTGTTTTGTAATCTTCTCCTTTGAATCTCTCAGATTCCCTTGTGACTCTTTACATGAAAGGTGGTCTTTTTGGTGGTCATTAGGTTGGCAGCACTTTTCTGAAAATCTTTTCTGGTTCTTTACCAGGATAAGGTAGTGTTGAGGCCTTGGTCCTCTTTCTCATGTAAGATGTTGCTATCCTTTTTGTCCTAATCTTAAGCATCCTAAAGTTAAGGTACTTCTTTCTTTTGGATGTTTGAGTTATTCAAGTTCTTCTGAAGTCTCCAGCTTCATCTTGACAGTCTGATGCTATGGTGGCAAGGTGTCTCCTTTCCATGACAAGGTCTATTCAACCAGGCTCTCATTGCTTGCTGTATAACTGAGACTTAGTTGAGCTGGGGGGAGTTATGCCCGGACAGGAATTACGGGGGGGGGGTTTGGCCAAAAGGTAGCAGCATAACCCAGAATATGAACTGTCTTGTAATGTTCTCCAAGAAAAGATTTTAAAGGTAAACAAAATTCATAATCTTCCCTGGGGTTGCAGCATGGACTAAAGTGGCAGACATGAGCAAGGAAGTATGTAAATGCATTAAAAGGGTGTCTTATAAGCACTGGAGGATTAGTCTTATTTTAATACTGACTTTTTTTTTTTCTTTTCGTTAACCATTGAAAGTTTTGGGAAGCCGCATCACACATACCTTTGGAAACTGTATGCTTAAAATGATTCCTGTACAATTTTGTTTTTTTTTTCAGCTGGCTACAACAACTTGGAAGTTGCAGAGTACCTGTTACAACACGGTGCTGATGTGAATACACAAGACAAAGGGGGACTTATTCCATTGCACAATGCAGCATCATATGGGGTAAATTTCTCTTTTTCTCAAACTTGAATGACTATTTTTGTCATTCTGAAAGGTCCATAATATTCATGGTCTACCACCTAGCAGTATGACTCAAGCATTGTCATATTATACACCACTTATAAGGCATGCTAAACCTATGGTGTGTTTGGTCACACAACAGGAACCCTATTGGTAGAAAATGTAAGTATCCCAAGGAGAAAAAAAAAAAACATACTCCATGGAGACAGTCCTGGGAGTGGATTTAAAACAAATGCTGGGAGGAAGATTTTATTGCAGAAGAAACACAATTTTGGTGTGTTCACTAAGCAGTAGGGCAGCCGCTCTTCACAGGACCTGGAAGCTCGTGGATATCACTGTCTTAGTGGTGCCTACTGTAATGATTTTTCTGCTTCCAGAGGTATGGTACATAGGCATTAGTCCGAGCGTGACCAATATAACTGTAAATATTGCCATTACTGGCAATATTTTTAACTGTGTAGTGTTGAATAAGTTTTGGTCTGTTTACATTCACATAAAGCAGCACCTCTTTCTCCACCAGTTTAAAAAAAAAAAAAAAAAAAAATCACTCATACAAGCTTTCCAGTGGCCTTGTCTTTCAGTGCACACTTTAACTGAAGAGCAAGGCAGTGTCATCTCTGGCAGCACTTGGAATAATAGGAAAGGAGCGCCCGATATCCAAAAGAACACACTTTTGCTGGTACATTAACAGGCATTTATTGAGCATAAGTACATCAAACCAATGTGTTTTGGGAGGAAAAACTCCCTTCTTCAGGGCTATTGAACGAGTCCAAAAAATATACAGAAAAACAAATCCATGAGAACAAAAGTGTATATGTACAGTTAGGTCCATATATATTGGACACAGGCACAATTTTAGTTTTTTTTTTCAGGTATTTGCCAAAACATATTCAAACTATAGTTATATAATGGAGATGGGCTAAAAGTGTACACTCAGGTTTAAATTAAGGGTATGTACATCAAAATGCTTATTATACAAGATTTATATAGCGCCAACAGTTTTTCGCAGCGTTTACGAAATGAAAGTAGACATTACATTTACAATGCAATTTAGTACAAGAGGAAACAGAGGGCCCTGCTCGTTAGAGCTTACAATCTAGGAGAAATTGGAGGAAGGCTTTAGGAATTACAGCTCTTAATAGTAGCCATCCCCCCTTTTTCAAGGGACCAAAAGTAATTGGACAATCGAATCAAAAGCGGTTTCATGGCCAGGTGTGGGCTACTGCATTATTTCTTCATTAATTAAGCAGGTAAAAGTTCTGGAGTTGATTATAAGTGTGATATTTGCATTTGGAATCTATTGCTGTGAACCTACATCGTGTTCAAAGGATGCAAGTGAAACGGGCCATTGTAAGCTTTCAAAAATGAAATAAATCCATCAGAGAGATAGCAGCAACATTAGGAGTAGCCAAATCAACAGTTTGGTACATTCTGAGGAAAGAAAAACGCACTGGTGAGCTCAGCAACATTAAAAGGCATGGACGTCCATGGAAGACAACAGTGGTGGATGATCGCAGGATTCTTTCTATGGTAAAGAAATACCAATTTACAACATCCAGACAAGTGCAGGACACTCTCCTGGAGGTGGGCGTATCATTGTCAAAGTCTACAATCAAGAGGAGACTTCATGAGAGCAAATACAGAGAGTTCACCACAAGGAAAAGCATTCTTTGGACGGATGAAACGAAGATTAATCTGTACCTGAATGACGGGAAGAAAAGTGTGGAGAAGGCTTGGAACAGCTCATGATCCAAAGCACACAACATCTGTAAAACATGGTGGAGGCAGTGTGATGACATGAGCATGCATGGCTTCCAGTGGTACTGGGTCATTGGTGTTTATTGATGTGACAGAAGCAGCCAGATGAATTCTGCAGTAAAATGGGTAGTAGGGTGCGTCGGTGGAGGATGCTGTGGAGGAATGGCAGCCAGTGATGGATGATGTTTGAGAAAACCGGTACTGAGCAGCACTTCCAAAGAGTGGAAGCAAACTCTGTGCAGAAGAAGATGAAACAGGAAGGCGTCTCTAAGTGCAGTATTCCAAGATCAACTTTTAATAAAAGCGGTTAAAAATACTTTCAGTGTAGTAGTACAAACCGTCTCTAATGTAATCTGTCAATAGTGGGGCTCTGTCCTCTAAGCAGTGGGGCAGCTGTGCAAGCCAGCAGGTGCAGGGGGAGCTTGAGAAGAGGTGTTAAAGATGGCTGCAGCTCTATCCGGACTGTTGGAACGCACACCATCCAAGGACCGGAAGTAAGGTGAAAATGGAGCGTTGACGCGTTTGGGAGCATGCGCAGAGCTAATTCAAGACGATGTCCAGGCTAAGGGAGAGCCAATTAAATAGGCTGAAGGGGTGGTCACTGAGAAGGAAGGTACATGCCTCCCAAAGACCAACCGTGATATGGATACGGAGTGGTTTGTATGACGTGACACTATGGAAAACTGGGGAAGGTGGAAAAGCGAGAAGCATAAAAAGAAAACTAAACAAAGTGAAGGCAAAAACGGGACTGTTTGTAAGGGCTGAGTGGGGGTGTGTAACATATTAAAAAGATGAGGTGTGAACATTGTGTGAAAAGATCTATAAAAAATGTATAAAGAAAAAAAAAATAATATAATTATTAAGAGCTTAAATTTATTTTTATTGTTATCTAATATGTCCCAGGTTACCTATATGTATCATTTGTCATATCCCAGCAGCAATCTGTCTGCACACTGTCATCCTCCTTCCCAGCTCTTAATTATAATTTATATTTATAGTTTTAGTTTTTTTCTTTATACATTTTTTTATATATCTTTTAATGCAATGTTCACATCCCATCTTTTTAATGTTACACACCCATACTCAGCCTTTACAAACCTAGTTCCGTTTTTGC
Source organism: Staurois parvus (assembly GCF_062004578.1). Classification (NCBI taxonomy): domain Eukaryota; kingdom Metazoa; phylum Chordata; class Amphibia; order Anura; family Ranidae; genus Staurois; species Staurois parvus. Next base: position 11,162,015 of record NW_028318321.1, read on the forward strand.
CTTCATTTTGTTTTAATTTTTGTTTCTTGTTTTTCCACCTTTCCCAGTTTCCCGTCGTTTCACTCCATACAGTGCGCTCCGTATCCATATAACGCTTGGTCTTTGGGAGGCGTGTACCTTCCTTCCCACTGACTGCCCCTTTACCCTATTTAATTGACTCTCCCTTATCCTGGACATCGGTCTTGAAGAAGGAGCTCTGCGCATGCTTTGAAACACGTCACCGCTCCATGCTCACATCACTTACGGTCCTTGGATAGGGTGTGTTCCAGCGTGCGCTCCAGCGGTCCAGATAGAGCTGCGGCCATCTTGAACACCTCTTCTCAATCTACCCCTGCAGCTGCTGGCTGGCACAGTGGCTCTATTGGATGAATTCTGCAGTGCTTAGAGACATACTGTCAGCCCCGATTCAGCCAAATGCAGCAAAGTTGATTGGACGGCGCTTCACAGTACAGATCAACAATGATACAAAACCCGCTGCAAAAGCAACCCAGGAGCTTTTGAAGGAAAATAAGTGGAATATTCTGCAATGGTCGAGTCAGTCACCAGATCTCAACCCAATTGAGCATACATTTCACTTGCTGAAGGCAAAACTAAAGGAAGAAAGACCCACAAAGAACAACTGAAGACAGCTGCAGTTAGAGCCTGGCAAAGCATCAGAACGGTGGAAACCCAGTCTTTGGTAATATCCATGGGTTCCAGACTGCAGGCAGTCATTACCAGTTAACCGCTTCAAGTCCAGACACTTTCACCCCCTTCCAGTCCAGGCCAATTTTCAGCTTTCAGCGCTATCACATTTTGAATGACAATTGCATGTTCATGTTACTGTTTAAATATGAATTTTTTTAGCATTTTTTTGAGACGGATAAAATTTTATTTTGGTGGTATTTATTCACCACTGGGATTTTTTTTTTTTTTTTTGCTAAATGAAAAAGACCAACAATTTTGGCCAAAATGTATTCAGCTATTTTGGTAAAAAAAATAAAAAAAATAACCCAAATTAGTTTATAAAAAAAAATAAATAAATAAGTTTTTACATTTTTACTTTAATTTTTTTTTATTTATGTATTTTTTTACATACTGTCACCCTAGCAGTACAGTGTGTCACCATAGGGACACTGTACTACTTGTGGGGGGGTGATGAATTTTTTTTTTCCCACACCGATTGCTTTTACACCCATAAAGGCTGTAAAAGCAATAATTTCTATTTCTTTCTGGCTGCATTCCTTCAGCCATTGAGAAATCCTGTGAGAGCTGTGATTGGTCACAGCTTGTTACATGGTACAAGGCTGTTGTGAATAGCCTTGTACCATGTGACCTCTGATCATTCACAGATTTCACAAGTAGTAAACGATGTCAGGAAGTGACAGCTTGTTTTCTACTGTTCATGTGGTCACTGATTGACCAATCAGGGATCACATGAATCGGGGCCTCACACAGAGGTCCTGTACAGCCATCTGTGTTCCGCTGTGTCCGGCAGACACAGTAGTCACAGATCGCGGTGCTGCGTGCTCCCGGGGAGCACGCACAGGCAATGGATGCAGAGGGACGTTTAGAAACGTCCCAGTGCATCGGCAGCACTCCCATCCAGCCATTTATCGACAATGGGCCAGATGGGAAGAGGTTAAGGATTCTCAACAAAATATTAGAAATTAACATTTTTATGATTATAGTCATTTGTCCAATTACATTTGAGCCCCTGAAAATGGAGGGACTGTGTATAAAAATGGTTGCAGTTCCGGAAATTTGTTCTTTATATTTTATGTTCAACCCCTTGAATTAAAGCTGAAAGTCCGCACTTCAAATTCATTTGGATTGTTTTGTTTTAATTTATTCTGGTGGCACACAGAGCCAAAAGTATGAAAAAAATTGTGCTTGTGTCCAAATATATATGGACCTAACTGTGTGTGTGTTTTATATACACTACTCAAAAAAATTATTGTCAAGTAAACTCCTGGGATATTGATTTGGTCAGTTAAGTGGCAGAGGGGGTTGTTAATCAGTTTCAGCTGCTTTGGTGTTAAATTAACAGGTGCACTAAATGGGTAACATTGATGTCACATGGGGTGGGGTCACATGCGTGATGTCCCCGGGCGGCCCTGCCCCTTACATATTTAAGAGCTGTCAAGCCACTGGAGCAGGCATCATCGGGAGCCGAGCCTTTTTTTTTTTCGGGTTGGCAATGGCTGGCATCGGGATTGATATTGGATCTACTGCGGGGGACATTCTTTTAGTTTGTTCTTTTAATAAAGGACTTGTCAAAGACCGTGTCCTGCCTTTTTTTTTTTTCCACACTACACTGTTTTTTATGAATGAGTAATCATTCACATTGGGGGGGGGGGATCTGGGGGTTCCAGATTCTGATAAGCCCCCTGCCAGCAGACCCCCACAACCACTGGCCAGGGTTGTGGGGAAGAGGCCTGTTTAGAGGTCTGTTTTTATAGCGCAAGAAATATAAACCACACAGGTGATCAAATACCACCGAAAGAAAGCTCTATTTGTGGGGAAAAAAAGACGTAAATTTCATTTGGGTGCAGTGTTGCATGACCGTGCAATTTGCAGTCAAAGTAACGCAGCGTGATATCGCAAAAAATGTCCTGATCAGGAAGGGGGGTAAATCCTCTGGAGGGCAGGTGGTAAATGGTAAAGATTACTATGATGGTTACTGTAGGAACATAAAGCATTGAAAAAGGAAACTCGGGTGAATTTACTGTAAGGTTGCTGTTGCAGGATGGAAGAATGCTGGGTGGGAGATCGCTGTAGTAGGAATAGGGTGCTAAAATGTTATTGGGGGGGGGGATGTGGGATCTCTAAGAAGTCAGCTGGAGATTGACATTTAAATCCACACTACAAATCTGCATCAGAGGAGGAAAAACAACTGCTCTTGTGGAGGAGGAAAAAGGATTAATGGTGACCATAAAGCGAGGTGCGAATAGAGGGATAACAGCTGTGGTGGGGGTGGGAGAGATGGGTGGTAAAGTGTGGCTGAATACAGTCAAGCTGGAATGCTGGTGGATTGCCTTGTGCACTGAGGCATGACAGTTTGGGGCTGATGGTAGAGTAGAGTGACCGCACAATGGGGAAAGAGAGCCTATTGGTGGATGGGCAGTCTAGGATAGTGACATCTGAGGGGAGGTGAAGAGGGAAACTGATCTCAGAAGATGACCGCTTGTGTAGAGATGCAGTGAAGGGAGAGGGAAATGGAAGCCTGAAGACTGATGTCAGAGGTTGACAGCTGGAGGCAAATTGAGAGACAAGCGAAGACCAGGATGGAAGGAGGGGAGAGAGTCTTTTTCCTCCCGAAACACGTTGGTTTGATGTACTTGTCATTATTCTTAATAAATGCCCCTTAATCTACAAGCAAAAATGCATTCTTTTGGACATCAGGTGTTCCTTCTTTCCAAGCCTACGTGTGGAAACAACCTTAAGGCCATACCAGAAAGGCAGCAGCCCAAACCCTAAGAGGGTTTACTGCCAGTGTCCACCATTGGGCACAAAGAACTGGAGGAACATCTCCCTAACCACCCACTTAAGACCAGTGACTGATCCAGTCAGTCCAGCCCGGTCTTCAGCACAACTAATACTTTTGTTTTTAGAAGCTGCCTAGGTTATAAAGGTTTTCTTGCTACCACCTGTCAGTTAATTTTAAGTATCTTGTTTTAGTTGGCACTAACACCAATTTTGGATATTCTGCCTTTGAATTTGATGGGTTCTCTATTGTTTAGAATCCAATACCTTAGCCTTATTTTTTTCTCTAGTATAATATAGCTTTATAATATTACTACATTACAATAATCAACCTTGTCATTTTATTTCAGCATGTGGATGTGGCTGCTTTACTTATTAAATTCAATGCTTCTGTGAATGCCACTGATAAGTGGGCTTTTACACCACTGCATGAAGCTTCTCAGAAAGGAAGGACACAACTTTGTGCGTTGCTTCTGGCACATGGTGCCGATCCTACGCTGAAAAATCAGGAGGGGCAGACCCCATTAGATCTGGTTACAGTAAGTAATGAAGTGTTCCTTTTTTGTGTTTGTGTTGTATTTTCTTGTTTGCAGTATCCCCTTTATGATTGATTCTGAATAACCCTAGCAATATCAAGTTTGCAATTACAACCCATCAAATGCTCTTTGGCATAGGGTTATTTTTTATGGCTATGCATACAGTACTGATTAAAAGTTTTAGACCGGTCTGAAAAAAAATGCTGTAAATGAAGAATGCTTTCGGAAATAGAAGTGTTAATAGTTTAGCCTCGTTTCCATGTCCAATGCATGAAAGCTATAAACTCAACTATGCATGAAATCCTAGGAACTGGGGTGCAGAAAAATGGCAGTAGGTGCTCTGAATTGATGAGCCAAAATCTGAAATAATTGGCTGTAGCAGGAGGCAGTTTATTATCTGAAGGGCTGGATAGCGGTACAAAGAGTGTTTGCAGCCAAACAGTGATGCATGGTGGAACCTCCTTGCAAGTTTGGGGCTGTATTTCTGCAGAGTTGGAAGATTTGGTGAGGAGTAACGTTGTACAGGTAGGTATACTATCATGCTATAGCATCAGTGTGATGTGTGATTGGCCCCAAATTTATTCTGCAGCGGGACAATGGCCCCAAACATACACCCAATGTCATTAAGGACTTTCTTCAGTGTCGAGAAGAACAGAGTCCTGGAAGAGATTGTTTGACCCCACAAAGATCTGGTCTCAACATCAAGTCTGCTTGGAATTACATGAAGAGACAGAAGGATTTGAGGCAGCCTACATTCCCAGAATTCCAGTGGTTCTCCAAGATGTTTGGAAAACCCTACTTGCCTGAGTTCCTTCAAAAACTGTGCAAGTGTACCTAAAGAATTGATGCTGCTTTGAAGGCAAAGGGTGGTCACACCAAATATTGATAGGATTTGGATTTCTGTTCTGTTCCATTTGGGTAATTGATAAAAAGTAAACAATTAAAGCGGTAGGAAACTCAAACAAAAAAAAAGTTTTTCCTTCTGCAAGTGAATATCATGCATTGCATACCAGCAAATTATGAAAGACTTGCCTTAGAACGAAGCCCTCCAGCGGTGTGCTGTCACTGCTGACAGGGCTTCCATCTTTACCCGGTCTTCCTTCTGGGTTCCTGGGCTGCAGTCGCTTGGATGGTCGAGCCGCCCATGATGTCATGCTCCTGGCATGCACAGGAGTCTCCTCCACGGCACACAGCTCTGAAGCAACAGCACGGGTGTGCCGTTCCTTCAGAGTGCATGCGCCGGTGATATCACTGGCTGTTGCTCTGTAGAATATCTCCTAAACAGTGAATGTTTAGGACAGGCATGACTAAATGGCGGACTGTGGTCTAGATTGGGACCTAAAAACATTCCTTTACAGACTGTAACCTTACCAAATAGTTGCCTGAATGTCCTTTCCCCCCTACCGGCTCATTCGCATGCTGCTATTATCCTCAAGGAAGGGCACAACATTGAGGAGCAGCAGGCTGTCCCTTTCATAACATAGCAGTACTCCCCCCTCCCCACGCTGTCCTACCTTATTCACACAAGATGGGAAGCATAGGGTCTGGGCATAGGGTGGGACTTTTCATGTTAGGAAGTGAGTGATTGGTTGAGGGTGATTGGTTGCTTGGCAGCAGGGTGGTCCGAGCAATCATTTACCTGCCTTTAATATGAAAAGTCCCACCCTATGTCCAGACCTTCTGTGCTTGCCATCTTGTGTGAATAAGGTAGGACAGTGTGGGGAGGGGGTGAGAAAAGGGATAGTGCTGTGATGTTGGGAAAGGGACAGGAATCTGTAATGGGCATGGAGGACTGTGCTGAGGGTGGGGTCTGTGCTGTGGGGAAGGGATCAGATGGAGGGGGGTCTGTCTTGAGGGGGATTTGTGATGGAGCAGTCGATGATGTGGGGTCAGTGATGTAAATGGGGGTGGGAGGAAGAAACTATGGTGTGCATGGGAGGCTGTGATGTGAAGTACCCCTGGTTTAGGAGATATTCATTTTACCTACAGGTAAAATATAAAATGAGTTTACTACCACTTTAACACTTTTATTTCTGAGTGCATTCTTTGGTAATTCGTTGAATTGACCAGATTAATAACGTATTCTGGCCATTGAAATGAATTACCGCTCAAGCGCTGAATATGCCTAGCATTTAAGTGTGTTTACATGCGTTTAGGAGTGTGTACAAATTTCAAGCATCTTCTCTGCCAAAACTCTGCTACTCCTGGATGCACCGGCAATGGGGTTTTTTTTTTTGTGCCTCTAAAGTCCTGTAAGCCTAAGACTGCACATTGGCTAACGAGCAGTGTGCTTAGAGGCAGGAACAATAAAACGTCAGCTTACCCCTAGGAGCCACTGAAAAATTGTCCTGTGTGCATGACGCCTTATGCTAAGATTGCAGGGATCTCAATCTTAAGCCAACTTAAACCTCTTGTATAGTGGAGCCTCAATTTTACGTTCTTTTCTACAGCTGCTTTATGAACATTTAAAGGCCTGGGATTAAAACATCCTTTTGGGAACTGCCACTCTACTGGTGTATGGTAATTGATATAGCTATTAAAATGTTTCAAAATTGTTAGATCTGGAAGGTTTTGAATTTTTTTTTTTTTCGTTCTTTAAACAGGCTGATGATGTACGTGCCCTCCTAGCAGCAGCTATGCCTCCAGCATCTTTACCAGCATTTTATAAGCCACAGCTTATCAATGTTTCCCAGCCCACATCCTCAACAGCAGGAGTCTTATCTTCAGTACCTTCAAGTCCACCCACACTTTCTGCTGCCAGCAGCTTGGATAACCTGGCCACCGGTTTTTCAGAATCGCAGTCTACAGCTAGTGGTGGAGCTGAGGGCGGCACTGCAGCTTTGGAGAAGGAGGAAGGTAACTCGCTTCTGGTTTCCTTTTTTGAAATGTTATTTTGAAGACATTCTCAAGATAGATAGATATAGATATATAGATAGAGATATAGATAGATATATTTAGATAGAGATATAGATAGATAGATATATATATATATATATATAAATCTGCGCTAAAAGTAAGATAACAAATGAGCGTTCAAGTATATAGCAGCTGAACACTAGACCCCGGTACCAGGCGATATAACCGTGTACATATAAAGTGCAGCGCTTAACAGAAAACAATTGGTGAGACAAACTTATAAATCATTAAAGGAAATGTCCATCTAGAGTTGTCAAAAATTGAGGAAAGTCCCCAAAATCCATGATGAACAGGAAAATCCAAGGATAGCTGATGTGTCACCAACCAGTCACATAAGTCTTACCAGAGATATATGACCCCCTGTTAAAAGTGGTCAATCACGCTTTGCTGTATGATAACCCAGAAAACTGGAAAGCTGGACACTCCTGGATCCCCAAGGGAGAAACTCCAAAGATCCCCAAGGCAATGATCCTAAATAGGGTAGCTAAACCACTCCGGATGGGACCAAATAGGTATTAGAAGACATGCAAGAGAAAAATGCTCCTCTGCTGCCACTTCCAGCAACAGCTCTGAGGAGGAAGTAGAGAGGAGACTTTTAGCTACCCAATTTAGGATCATTGCTTGGCGGATCTTTGGTGTTTCTCCCTTGGGGATCCAGAGGATTGTCCAGCTTTCCAGTTTTCTGTGTTATCATACCGCAAAGCATGATTGATTACTCTTAACAGGGGGTCATATCTCTTTGGTAAGCCTTTTATGTGACTGGTGACACATCAGCTATCCTTGGAGTTTCCTGTTCATCATGGCTTTTGGGGACTTTCCTTTATTTTGAGAACTCTAGATGGACATTTCCTTTAATGATTTATTATAATTTTGTCTCACCAATTGTTTTCTGTTAAGCGCTGCACTTTATATGTATAAAATTATTAATCTAACTCGCTGCTTCCATACATTTCAGTTGTTTAATACCTAACCTCTTCACAAGCTTTGTTGCTCTTAGAGATAAAATTGCAGGCTGCACTCAGAAAGATAGAAACTTGTTATATCCTCTGTCAGCTTTCTGAGTGTGGTACTGCAGCACATGCACAGTGGATATAAAGTCTACACACCCCTGTTAAAATGTCAGGTTTCCCTGATGTAAAAAAAATGAGACAAATAATTTCAGAACTTTTTCCACCTTTTTAATGTTGCCTATAAACCGTACAACTCATTTGAAAAACAAACTGAAATCTTTTGGGGGGGCAGTAAACGTAAAAAAGCTAAAAGGGGGTGCATGCGTGACCTTGGTTGATGGCGGACACTCAGTAACAGAGATCCGCTCATCCCCGGCCTTCCCGGCTCTCCTGCTCGGCTACATCAGCTGCTCCGATCACCGGGTGAGCCTCACAAGCCCTGCACCTGGCCCGGCACCAGAAAAAAAAAAAAAAATGAAAATGGGGAAGATTGGACGCTGGAAGCCCCCCTCCGCCGACAGACCCACGGCCCTCACCGCTCCATCGCTTCCTTACTAGGCCGCAATCCCCTCAAGTACCGCCGCCAGCCCGCAGAAGAGCTACAGACCCCTGGCGGCAACGGGGAACTGCAGATCACATTGAATAACAACAAAAGAGGTTGAGGTTGTTTAATATTAACTTGTATCGCTGAACGTATTATATCTGCCCATTTAATCAAAAACATACAGCAAACAAACTGAAAAAGAATTTACAAAGAGAAAGCAAAGAAGCCCTGCTATCCTCAGTCCGCAATAAACCCTCCCTGGAATTTAAAGGGGGACCGACTCCAGCTTTTCAGTGGTCTCTCTCCGATTACCCTGGCCAAACGGGCACTGAAACCGATCACCACACATCTTCAGCAACACCACCACGTCCCTTATTGTTGGGGATTCTCCTTCAAGTTAGTCGTCTCTAAAGACAACGCCCAAGTTATCTTGCGTGAACTCCATGAGGCGGACTTCTTCCTCAAGCAACTGGGACTTTTTTTTTCCTTGCCGGGATTGATGATTACCAAGATGTGTCAGTTGTCGTGTTGCCCCCGAACCTGTCTAGCCGTAGGCCTAGACGACTTGGGTCTGTTCATTTACCCCAAGTTTACAGCACCGCAGATATCTTTTTGTTTTTTGCTGTAACTCCTACGGTTTATATTTTGTGTTATATCCGTGTACTGGATCTTTGTTTTTTCTGTTCTTAGTTTGCTTCATTGATGATACTCCATTTACTCTTTATGCTGGTTCAAATTCTATTTACATTGTTGTTTTATGATCTTACGGTTATTAACAGATAATGTCAAAGGTCTTAAGTCCATCTAAAAGCAGAGGATGGCTTTGAAGGAATTTCGATCCTCAGGAGCAGACATAATTTTCTTTCAGGAGACCCATTTTAAATCGACTGGCTCCTTTCGTTTTGCCTCAAGGTTTTTTTCCCAATCCTACTCGGCTTTCGACCCCACTGGGAAGCCTGGAGTGGTGATTCTGATCCGGACGCACTGCCCCCTGCAGGTAGTTTCCTCTAAAGTCAACCCACGAGGTCGTTTTATTATTTTGGAATGTATGTTTGGTGACTCTCCCCTTGTCTTGTTGAATTTGTATGCCCCGAACACGGGTCAACTGCAGTTTCTCTCCCAAACACTTGCCAAACTGAGTTCCTCCTCAACACCACATGTGATCATTGGAAGTGATTTTAATCTAATCATCTCCCCCCATAAAGACAGGAAGGTCCTTTTCGAATCCACTCCCTCAAAGCGGCAATGTTCCTCTTCTAAATCTTTTCGCAAACTGATAAGGGAGCATCGTCTTTTTGACGCCTGGCGGATTAGACATCCTCTTCACAAAAAGTTTACTTTCTACTCCACCCCTCATCGCAGCTTTTCCTGCTTGAACCATTTTTTCATTTCCAACCCATTGCTTCCTCTTTTGGTTTCATCTAAAATCAATTCTATCACATGAAGTTTGCCACTGAACATCTGAATGATGCAGAAGAGGACTGGTTGAAAGTGTTGTGGTCAGATAAAACCACAATCGAGCTCTTTGGTATCAACTCAACTCGCCGTGTTTGAAGGAGGAGGAATGCTGCCTATGACCCTAAGAACACCATCCCAACTGTCAAACGTGGTGGAAACATTCTGCTTTGGGGGTTTTTCTGCTAAGGGGACAGGACAACTGCACCGCATCAAAGGGACGATGGACGGGGTAATGTACCGTCAAAACTTGGGTAAGAACCTTCTTCCCTCAGCCAGGGCATTGAAAATGAGTCATAGATGGGTGTTCCAGCATGACAATGACCCAAAACACACGGCCAGGGCAACAAAGGAGTGGCTCAAGAAGAACATCATTAAGGTCTTAGCCAGGCTCCAGACTTCAATCCAATTGAAAACCTGTGGAGGGAGCTGAAAACGTCAGTCACCAAACCTTAATGATTTGGAGAGGATCTGTCAAGAGGAGTGGGCCAAAATCCTTCCTGAGATGTGTGCAAACCTGGTGACCAACTACAGGAAATGTCTGACCTCTGTGATTGCCAACATGGGATTTGCCACCAAGTACTAAGTCATGTTTTGTGAAGGGGATCAAATACGTATTTCCCTCATGAACATGCAAATCAGTGCATAATTTGTTAGACATGCATTTCTTTTGAATTTTTTGTTATCCTGTCTCTCCGTGTTACAATACACCTACCATTTGATTTTTAGACTGATCATTTCTTTGTGAGTGGGCAAACATTCAAAATCAGCAGGGGATCAAATACTTATTTCCTTCACTGTATGTATATACATGTGAAAACTTAATAAAATGTTAATTACAAAAAAAAAACCTAAACCCCCCCCCCCCAAAAAAAAAAGTAAAATATGGACGCATAAGTGTGCACACCCTCTTATAACTGGGGATGTAGCTGTGTTCAGAATTGAGCAATCGCATTGAAAATCTTGTTAAATAGGAGTCGGTACACACCTGCCATTATTTAAAGTGCCTCTGATTAACCCCAAATAAAGTTCAGCTGTTCTAGTAGGTCTTTCCTGACAATTTCTTAGTCGCATTCTACAGCAAAAGCCATGGTCCGCAGAGAGCTTCCAAAGCATCAGAGGGATCTCATTGGTAAAAGGTATGAGCCAGGAGAAGGGTGCAAAAGAATTTCCGAGGCATTAGATATACCATGGAACACAGTGAAGACAGTCATCAAGTGGAGAAAATATGGTGCAACAGTGACATTACCAAGAACTGGATGTCCCTGCAAAAATTGATGAAAAGACAAAAAAGATGACTGGTCTGGGAGCCTGCCAAGAGGCCTACAGCAACATTAAAGGAGCTGCCGGAATATCTGGCAAGTACTGGCTGTGTGGTACATGTGACAACAAGCTCCCATTTTCTTCATATGTTTGGGCTATGGGGTAGAGTGGCAAGATGGAAGCCTTTTCTTACGAAGAAAAACATCAAAGCCCAGATAAATTTTGCAAAAACCCATTTGAAGTCTCCCAAAAGCATGTGGGAAAATGTGTTATGGTCTGATGAAACCAAGGTTGAACTTTTTTGCTTTAATTCCAAAAGCTACGTTTGGCGCAAAAACACCACTGAACATCACCAAAAGAACATGCCCACAGTGAAGCATGGTGGTGGCAGCATCATGCTTTGGGCCTTTTTTTTTTTTCAGCTGGAACTGGGGCCTTGGTCAAGGTAGAGGGAATTATGAACAGTTCCAAATACCAGTCAATATTGGCACTAAACCTTCAGGCTTCTTGAAAGCTGAACATGAAGAGGAACTTCATCTTTCAGCATGACAACGACCCAAAGCATACATCCAAATCAACAAAGGAATGGTTTCACGAGAAGAAGATTAAAGTTTTGGAATGGCTCAGCCAGAGCCCAGACCAAAATCCGATTGAAAATCTGTGGGGTGATCTGGAGAAGGCTGTGCACAGGAGATGCCCTCTGATGCAATCTGACAGATTTGGACTGTTTTTGCAAGGAAGAGTGGGCAAATATTGCCATGTCAAGATGTGCCATGCTGATAGACTCATACCCAAAAAGACTGAGTGCTGGAAAAAAAACAAAAGGTGCTTCAACAAAGTATTAGTTTAAGAGTGTGCACCCTTATGCAACCATATTATTTTAGTTTATTTTTACTTCCCTATACCTAAAGATTTAATTTTGTTGTTCAACGGTGTTGTACAGGTTATAGGTTATATTAAAGGTAGAAAAAGTTCTGAAATGGTTTTTGTCTCCTTTTTTTTTTTTTTTTTTTTTTTTTTTTTTTACACATCACAGAAGCCTGACATTTTAACAGGGGTGTTTAGACCTTTTACATCCACAGTATAAAGTACAATGGTGCCACATATGTATCTGAAAAACTGGAATTATTCATACCAAGCAAAGTAGACATTATCTTTTTTTTTTTCTTTTTTTTTCTTCCCCCCCCCCCCCCATTTGTCTTTCAAAGTGCCAGGAGTTGATCTAAGCATTAATCAGTTTTTGCGGAGCCTTGGACTTGAACACTTGATTGACATCTTTGAGAGAGAACAGGTAAGTCATCTTAATATAGGTCTCATACAATGTTCTCATCTTGGCATCGACTGCGTCTGTGCATTTCTTGATTAAATTGGCAAGATATATGTGGAGGTTATTCTCAAAACAATTGGTTTTACTACAGGTGTTTTTTTGTTTTTTTCCTTTTATAGAATTTGCTTGTTCATTGTCTCCTAAAGGCATTGCCCATCTTTTGCAAAACTGCAGTAAATACACCCACAATGTTTGTTTGCTAAATTTTTTAATTGAAGCTTGCTTTGCAACAAAGATCGCTACATTACAGATGAGAAGCACAGGCTCCTGCATTGTTTAGATTCCATCCCTGGTCCATACATATTTACAGACCTACTCTTTATAGTGTTGGAAGGAAGTAATCCATAGACTAGAAGTGTGGTCACCGCACTTGTGCTAGTGCTCTGCAAGTTCCTCTGCATTTGTAGTCTTCCCATTCACATTTCCTGTGAATGGATGTTGGGGCCATGCACAGCCACTATAAATTTAAAAAAAAAAAAAATGGATGCAGGAAGAAGCACCCAACGATTTAGGTAGGTGGGTGGGTGGGGAGCAGTTTGGTGGGAAGTTGAAGACTGTGACCTTGTTTCACCCAAAATATGGATATTTCATGTTAGTGCTGTTTTTATATTTTAGAAGCATTTTAAAATTGGTAATTGGTTTGTTGAAAAAAATCATTCTGCTGTGTCATTTGTATTGTATATTTGCTTTGTACACGCTTTAATGTATCCACTCACATTTTCATGATAAACATAGGTATGCTAGAATTTAGACTACAAAGTTTAATGTAAAAACACATTGTCATGTCTGTTTATAGATCACACTAGATGTTCTAATTGAGATGGGACACAAGGAGTTCAAGGAGATTGGAATTAATGCTTATGGGCACAGGCATAAAATAATCAAAGGTTTGGAGCGGCTCATATCAGGCCAACAAGGTAATTAATGTTTTCCCAAGTCTGGAATTACTTCTAGGAATGTACCACAGAGTGAAGAGCTAGTTCTTACAGAAACGAGCAACACACCTGCACTGCCGCACACCACAATGCATGACGTACATTGCGCCAGAAAAAAAATGGTGCATGTCTGTTTTTGCCTGCAGTGTAGTGCATTTTCACACATTAAAAAAAAAAAAGCTGCCTTGAAACACACATTAATGGGAAACTTATTGGAACTCTAAGAGGTTAACTTAGACTTCCTTTGTGGTATGGCACATATCGTCTTGGTGTTGCACAAATGTACTGGGTAGGGCCCATTCACACCACAGCAAGCGCATTACGTTTATGGTTTAATGTTAACCAGGGCATCTTGTAGAAAGTTTGTAACTAACGTCAATAGTGAAGTGTCCCTAAACAAAAACTGACCAGCATCAGTTGCATTTGGATTACTCATCAGGCAGTTTTGTCTATAATTGTTTTAGCAGTCATTTCCAAGGGGCTTTCTGATTTCAGTTTAGTGCTAGCCTTGAATTGGTGCATGTTCAAAATGTGAAAATCTGTATGAACATTTTCAGATAAACATTGCACTAGCTCCACACAAATGATCTTTACTGAAAGGATGTATTGGATTCCATCTGTGTTACCAGGCATGTTGACCTGCCCACAGTTAAGATTCCTGTTATGCACATTATATTTTAGGAGTTACACAAATGACCTATCCAAAGTGTTGTCTAGTCTAGGTACTGTAGAGCTTCCACGTGTTTGAGATATACTGAATTGTTTTATATTTGGTAATTGTAGTATGTTCAAGAATAGTCTGAACCTCTTTTTTATGTTTGATTGCTGATCCCTGTGCCTCAATTTTAGGTTTGAATCCTTACTTGACACTTAACACCTCTGGCAGCGGAACTATATTAATTGACCTAGCTCCAGATGACAAAGAATTCCTGTCTGTGGAAGAGGAGGTAAAAGCTTTTGTATTTTTTTTTCTCTCATGTTTTATTATTGCCTGACAATAGAAAAGTACAAACCATACTTATTCTGTTACACTGTAATAAAAGTAATAAAAGCAAATTTACAGAAAATACATCAGACATTTTTCTTGATAATAATCACAACATCAGGTATCCTTAAAAGCCCTAATAGGAGCATTTGTCTTATGTATGTATTCCAGTCTAGCAAAACATTTTAGAGATTTAAACCCTCAAACTAAGAATTTACATTAACAAAGGAAAACAAGAAACAATAGTAGAAGCTCTTCTGACAACTCCGGCACAAGGGCAGACCAGCGGTCCCTGGCTCATTCAGTTAACTGGGAACTACAAGAAGCCACTGCTGTATAGTATCTGGAGGCAAATTTAGTATGATCCAGATCTAGTAAAAAAGCTTCCAGTATAGTATTTTCCAGGTAAAATTCACCTCCACCAATCTGAGACCCCACAGCATGACATAGTTGAAAGCATTTAAAACGCTGTATCCACAGAATTTAATTTTCCCTGCAAAAATGCTCAACTGTAAAGAAGCGCCCACCTGAGAATAACTGATGGGTATACTTCCATATTGGGCCCAGGATACCCCACCTTTCAATTTGTAAAATTCCCCCAAAGAGGGCTTAAACCAAAGGGGATTATTAGGAGACCTAAGGAAAGATGCATCTGATATAATATGGGAACCAAATAATGTTTCCCCCCCCATGTTAGGGATCATTTTCATATACAGTGTGGCTACCACTGCCTCCGCCTCAATTGTTGCGTTTGGAATTTGGAGGAAAAATGCACCACTGAAGGTAAATTAATTGTGAAGCAAAATAACTTCACCTCAGACGGAGCTTTCTCTCCGCTGTTAACATGTTGGCACCAGCTCTGCCCTTCCCTAAGCATTTGTAGCTTTACAAAGGAGGGTAGCAATTTTCTAGCCAGAAATATAACCGTATTTTTAACTTAAAATTATACATGGGTAGGTTTTTTTTTATTTCTCGTTCAACCTGCAGTTTGAATGAAAATAAACTGACTTGAATACTCCATTTACACAGTTGAGGTAGATGGGGGGGGGGGGAAGAATCCTCCCCGTGGTGTCATATTTAGACAGTGGGGAGGTTTCCCCCACCTGCAGAATACACAGATCGGCATTGCAGTGATTGCCGTAGAACATACCAACAGGGTGCTTGAACAGAAGACGATTGGTAAATAAATCTGTAAATCACATTGGCCACACATGAATAGAAACTCTGGCTGAATTTTTATCCATGTATGGCCAGCTTAACTTTGGCAAAAATATTATGCAAACTGCAAGTAATTTTTTTTTTCCCTGCCGACACACCTGGGCAATTGAATCCATGGTTATTGTAAACTGATCTATAAGCAGAGAAACATTTTTGTGAAACTGCACATGTAAACTATTAGTAGATTCAGATAGACTAATCTTGACCCTTTTTGTTAAAATGAAGCTTGTCACACCCCTCCTCCTCTTGAGCCTTCTATTCTATAATATGGTGGGTGGCCTTGAAGACCAGTATGATGGCTTGGGAGCTGGGAAGTGCAGAACCATGCTCAGATTTTATAGGAAATTTTGAGATTTCCATAATGCCTTCAGCTGCCTCTATCTGGATCTACTGGTCCCCTGCGCATTTTTTGCTTGGTTTAAATTCTCCAGTTTTGTGAAATTCAAGAAAATAAAACTTTTACTCTACAAATATGACTATGATTAAATAATGATTATGAAGCCCTGCCTTATCCTAGTTTGCTCTGTTAATGTTTAAAATTAAAAATTAACAGTTGATCATTTTAGTCTGTTTGCTTGACCCTAGTGCTTTCCACATCCTTTTTTGGTTTTCAGACTTTTTTTTCTTTTTTTCAGATGCAAAGTACTGTCAGAGAGCACAGGGATGGAGGACATGCTGGTGGAGTCTTCAACAGATACAATATATTAAAGGTATGTAGCTGCTGCTGATGGGTTCATTTATTGTCCTTTTTTTCTTTTCATTTATTTTTAACTTAAAAAAAAAACACTCTTAACTTTAGTACTATGTTCCAATGTTGCTACAGATTCAAAAGGTGTGCAATAAGAAACTCTGGGAAAGATACACACATCGGCGAAAAGAGGTTACAGAGGAAAATCATAATCACGCCAATGAAAGGATGTTATTTCATGGTAAGCCTAAAGTCATGGGTTGAAGACTACTACACATTAAATGAGAGAGCTTTGTTCCAGCTTGGACAGTGAGCATGTTACATTACCTAAGATTACTGTATTCACAATGCAACTTGATTTTTCTGAAATGGTTGCCTACACTAGAATGCCTAGCACAGGTATGAGATTGAATTTTGAGATGAATTTTGTTTTTATGTATGTCATTCAAGTGGGTGCTTGTCCCACTGAACTTAAGGGATAGTGTCTACAACCTCCATAGCACAAGCTACTACCACACATGCACAGCCACCATTCATAGTTCTTTTCTGCGGACTGTGCTTCTCTGATGGAGAACATGCACCAACTGGAGGCTGTACATGCTGCTGATCTGGGGAAGTCTGTGGCAGCCCAAACAGCTTGTGTCTAACTTAGGTCTGGTGTATTTGACAGTATAATTTAAAGTAGTGGGCACAGAGGGGTCATATAGAAAAGGTTACCATCATTTGGTTCTTTGCCAAATGAGTAACTTCTCTTTCTAAATAGCTGTTTCATTGTTAGTAGTTCTGTTGTTTTGCTGGTGCTGCAAGGAGACCGAATACATTTCTTGATAAAACCAGAATGGTCATGGCCATCTATTTCCAATGTTTTCCATCCTTTCATTAGTCTGTATCCAGGGCAACAAAATATTAGGCATTTTGGAGACAATTGATTAAATGCTTCTCTGTTAGTGACTGTATGTTGTTAATCCTGATAACCTACTCTGAAATATAAAACCAATACTTAGTGTATGAGCTTATGTTCCTTATCTAAGCAATGTTTTCCAAATTACTGGTCAATATTGTTTTATAAGCTGGTGTCTTATTGCCAGATTTATGCAGGTCAAGCATTCATTTTCTACTTGGTTTCTAGGCTTTAGCAAGTTTCTGGGATTACAATGTAGAAAGTAGGAGGATCATTTTATTTTTAATCTAGAGGTGATAGAAACTGTACAACCCAAATTGCATCCTGTTCCAGATGTTAAGCCAAATGCAGCCCAGCTGTGGTGATTTGTGCCATTTGTGGCTAATTTATCTCTGGTGTAGGTTGGGAAAAGGTATCAAGTGGTTTTTCTCAACTTGTGTGTAGATTAATGGATTATTCTATTTTCCTCTTGGTTCAACTGTATAGATTCACTGCCATGGAATAGTGAAGGCTTGTAAGTAAGAATATGGTTGTTTGCAGCAAAGATTTCTGAAATGGGTTTTTATAATTGTGACCAATTCCCTTTAAAGGAATCCTTTCAGGATAGCTTTTATCTGTCACAATGTTGTTTCTACCTTGTATTTGTATTTGAAGTGGTGATAGTTAGTGTCACCTCATGATGCCTGATGCTGTATGGGAGTTTTCTGTCCTGCAGCTGGCACTGCTTTAGGAAGTCTGGCAGTGGCAAGAGTTGTAGCCTGTGCTTAAGGGTACATGCTGAATTCTGTATGGGAGTTTTCTGT